>NC_136061.1:1354822543-1359622543 GCF_964261635.1 Lissotriton helveticus | reverse complement strand
TGCTGCTCCGAATAACGGCGTGGGGCGCCCCGGGGGAGGCGGCGTGAACGGGCCTCTCCAGGTGGAGTCTCATCTGTTTTAGTGGGGCGCCCCTTTACCGTTTCAGTTGCCATTCCGTCCGCTTTTGGTCCACTGTGTCAAAATCCGCCATTCAGCTGAGTTGCGCCCACTCTTGCGGTGCAGCGATAGGCGGCTGCCACAGGACTCTCAAAATGGCGGCAGGCTCTTTCCTTTTTGGGCGTGGTCCACTGAAATGGCCCTGGGACACCTTGGAAATCGGACGCTTGTCTGCTAGGTCTTGGACCCCATTCTCGAAAGCGTCCCCTCCGCCTTGAGAATTCATCAAAAGTTTTGGGGGCCCCGACTCCTGCAGGCTTCTGGTGGGGAGCGGCTGCCATGATTGCTCGCGGAATGACCACGACGGAGCTACGAGATGGTGGTGCTCTCATGCTGACGCCAGTTTAGTCTGAAACATCCAGAAACAAGGTGGGGCTTTCATCGTTTGGGGAAAAAAAAAAGTTTTCATCCAATGAAAAGTGTTGTTTTTAGGTCATATGATCAAGCCTTCCATCATTAGGAAACCAAAAGTAAAATGAACCAATGAAAAGTTTTATAAACAAGTCACATGACCTGTTATGCGGCATAGGGTATAAAATGCGGAGAAAATACATTGGCACGTGAGGCGGCGTCAGTAGCGGACCGATGTGCGAATAGGCCGAAGGCAATACAACGTGCCAAGATCCGGATGGCACCGAGGTGGTGTCCAGCAAGTTGCAGCACTGGTGTGGCCATCCTACAATGCTGAAAGTCGGCGTGGGGCGCCCCGTTGGCCTGTGAGTTTGCGTCAGTAGCGGACCGATGTGCGAATAGGCCGAAGGCAGCACAACGCGCCAAGATCCGGATGGCACCGAGGTGGTGTCTAGTAAGTTGTCGCACTTCTGTGGCCATCCTACAATGTTGAAAGTCGGCGTGGGGCGCCCCGTTGGCCTGTGAGATGGCGTCAGTAGCGGACCGATGTGCGAATGGGGCCAAAGGCAGCGCAACAATATTTTCTGACTGACACCACAAGGCGCTGAGATGCCAAGATCCGGATGGCACCGAGGTGATGTCTAAGTTGCGGACTGATGTGCGAATGGGGCCAAAGGCAGCGTAACAATATTTTTTGTATGGAAGATACCACTAGGCGTTGAGATGCCAAGATTCGGATGGCACTGAGGTGATGTCTAGCAAGTTGCTGTACTGGTGTGGTCATCCTACAATGCTGAAACTCGGCGTGGGTCGCCCCATTAGCCTGTGAGATGGCGTCAGTAGCGGACCGATGTGCGAATAGGCCGAAGGCAGCACAACGCGCCAAGATCCGGATGTCACCGTGGTGGTTTCATAGTTGAGAGGCACTTCATCTGCAGTGGGGCGCCGAGATCCGGATGGCACCGAGGTGATGTCTAGCAAGTTGCTGTACTGGTGTGGTCATCCTACAATGCTGAAACTCGGCGTGGGTCGCCCCATTAGCCTGTGAGATGGCGTCAGTAGCGGACCGATGTGCGAATAGGCCGAAGGCAGCACAACGCGCCAAGATCCGGATGTCACCGTGGTGGTTTCATAGTTGAGAGGCACTTCATCTGCAGTGGGGCGCCGAGATCCGGATGGCACCGAGGTGATGTCTAGCAAGTTGCTGTACTGGTGTGGTTATTCTACAATGCTGAAACTCGGCGTGGGGCGCCCCATTAGCCTGTGAGATGGCGTCAGTAGCGGACCGATGTGCGAATGGGGCCAAAGGCAGCGCAACAATATTTTCTGAAGAGAAGACACCAAAAGGTGCTGACATTCCAAAATCCGGATGGCACCGAGGTGGTGTCTAGCAAGCTATGCAGTTGAGTTGTGTGCGCACTTGCATAACAATGTTTTCTGAATAGGAGACACCACAAGGCGTTGAGATTCGGTTACCACCGAGGTGATGTCTAGCAAGTTGCCGCACTGGTGTGGCCATCCTACAATACTGCTCCGAATAACGGCGTGGGGTGCCCGAAGGGGGGGGGAGCCGGCGTGAATGGGCCTTCCTAGGTGGAGGCTCGTCTGCTGTAGTGGGGCGCCCCTTTACCGTTTCAGTTGCCATTCAGCTGAGTTTCGGCTGCTCTTGATGCTACAGCGACAGGCGGCTGCAAGAGGACTCTCAAAATGGCGGCCTGTTCTTTGGATTTGGGCCTGGTCCACTAAAATGGCCCTGGGACACCTTAGAACTCGGACGCTCGATTTTTTTTTCCTTTCCTGTACATGCAAAAAAAGGTAAATGCCCGGTACGTTACACGCTTCATCTGCCACGATGAACTCTCCAGAGGAACCGAAAAAAAATATAGTTGTGGTAACTATACCATGCATCGTCATATGGAGAGGTGGCACCAATTAATTATAGTGCTGCATAAAAGAGAGATTTGGAGGAGAACCCCTGACCTGCTAGTACATTCATCAAAGAAGTGGCACTGAGAGCTTCAGAGGCAAGGGAAACGGTCCCAAATATTTAGAAGAACTTTGGAAAGATTAAAATGACATGTTTAGATTGTGGCAAATTAATTTCATGTGGACAGATGAGTGTTACTCTAATAAATACAGCATATGAACATCATCATAGTCGATGGTTGGTAGAGACATTTTGACTATATCCTGGACCTGCCCGTCCTCGCCCAAAATGGCGCCGGAATAAATGGGACTCGTAACTCCTTGTTGTGTACTGGTTGCAGAACCTTGAAATCACGAGATACGTATGCAGTTTTGAAGCACATGGCGGGCGGGGACGAGAATTGATTGAATATTTCGACATCCCTATTGATATTAAGTTCTGATGTGTTATTGATTACTGTACTGTTGAAAGTTCAAATTAACGTCACCCATGGTACTTGCCCGCAAATGTATATCTAGATAATTTTATTGTAACTGGCCCTGTCGTATTTTAATTATAAAATGTACGTCCACCGATTCCGTAACTGTTAGACACCTTAGTTCTTGCAACCTAATGGCCCGCCCGTTACGTTCCTCTACAGTGTAAATGTCTATTCATCATATACGATTACAGTTTGCTCTGTGGCAGGCCCACGTGGTTATAGGCTCGTATTTGTATAATGAAATTTTCACAATAAAGGTTTTTAAAAGAAAACATGGTAGTAGTATATACATTGGTAAAGTTTTTAATAATAGTGACTGTTTTAGAATCATTAAAAGGCAAGTGAAATAAAGCAGACCAATTACATGAAGGGTAAAAGGTATAATACGAAGGAACGCAGTAAAGATAAATGGTCAAGGGCTGTTGTGTTTTCTATTCCTGCAACATAAAGTGATCGATAAGAATCTCATATTCAGGCGTATCGGCGACTAAGACAGCAGGTCGACCCTCTTTTGCTCAACGGCTCCGTCATGGGACGAAGAAACGCTCTTTTTCTCGAAAAAAGAATATATTTTACTTGCAGGACAGTTGTAAAATTTCCGGGAAAGTACATTAGCCTGGAACATTATAACATATATTTAAGAAAAAATAATGTTCGGAAGTAATGAAAAGCGTAATTTTTAGGTCATATGACCAAGCCTTTCATCATTACAATAAGAAAAGTAAAATGAACCAATGAAAAGTTTTATTAACAAGTCACATGACTTGTTATGCTTACGTTACGCGCTGCGCGCCCCGGATGACTTCCGGATGCGCTAACGCGGCGCGTCATATGACGCATTACGCGACAACGCAGGTACAGAATATAGTCAAAATGTCTCCACCAACCAGCGGTCGGAACACAACCCCTTTCAGCAGGCTAAATAGTTCTGTTAAATGACAACAGAAGGGACAGGCAACAAGAACCATCAGTCAAAGAGGGGAGGGCTAGTTCTTCTCTACCGGGTTACATTGGGGCGCTACCGGAACTGATCGAATTGGTAGTCTACAGTGTTTCTGGATGTTTCAGACTGAAGCTGGGGTTAGCATGAGAGCAGCACCATTTCGTAGCTCCGTCGTGGTCATTCCGCAACCAATCATGGCAGCCGTTCTTTATCGTTATTTTGGGCGGGGTGGGTGGCGGAGCCGAGCTGTTTTGCAGCCATCATTGTGTGGAGTTCAGTTCATCTCACTAGTTTTGTATTTGTCATGAGGGGTTGTTCCTAATGTTTCTATTTTAGCGAGGTCAAAAAGAGATCCCATTAGTGGCCTACTGATTTTGCTCGATTCCTTTTCTTTTTTTTTACACGATTTTTCGTTATCTGCAAAGACTAAACAGAGTATTGCGACTCTGTGTTTGTTTGTAAATAGAGAATGAACCAAAGAGAACTAATTCTAAAACAGTAAATACTTGGATAACAATCAATCAAATGGAGAGAGAAGCAGGCACGACGGATTACAATGGGGGCAAAGGCCTGCGTTAACTACCTTTCACTATCTGCAAAGAGAGAGTACTCCTAATAGAAATGAGGGGGGGGGGCACCATTCAAAGCAGATCAGTGTGCATAAACACGAAAATGTTTTCACTTACCACGTACTTGACATTCGACAGCTTATGATATTTGCTATTAAAAAACCATTGAAATTCACTGAAAAAACCATAGGTTATAGACCATATATAGTTAGGAATTAGCATTTACAAAACCTTGAAAATTCATTGAAAAAACCATAGGTTCTAGACCATATATAGTTAGGAATTAGCATTTAAAAAACCTTATTTTACTCACACAAAACCATTGAAATTCCATATATAGTTAGTTGCACTAACTATATATCGCGCACCCGCAATCCACTGCTGATCATGTCACATATTACATCATTCATGACATGGTCAGTGACATCACTGATGACATCACTGATGACATCTCAAATGACATCACTGATGACATCACTGATGACATCTCATTTGACATCATTCTTGTGCTAATACGATAAACCTCTTCAGACTCTAATATAACCTTAGATACACTCAGTGTATACAGACACTCACACACTGCCACTCATCCATGGAGTTACTCACACACCCAGTCAGTCATGCAAAGAAACAATCTCACCTCCATTTCTTCAACTATACAGTTAAACACACCTTACTTATTGAAACATATACTAACACATATTTACTCTCTTATACAATCCCTGATACAAGTTCACAATGATCGATACAACTACTCACTCATTCAGTGGCTCTCATGCACAGTTATTTATATATGCCAACTCTCACATGTACTGTGTTTTACATATGTACTTACTATGACATGTAGCATTGAGATATCCATTCACTCATCAATACACTCATGCACACAGTCAACTGCCCATGTAGCTGTTTCCACATGCACTCTTGAACTCATACACCTAGTGAATAAACTGCTCACACATCTATGCATAGAGTCACACACCTTCCAGCCACCCCTACACAAACTCAATCTCCCATAGAAATACTTGGGCAACCAATTAATAACACATATAGCCTCTCGTATAGCTAATGATCAACACATGCAGCAGTTTACAGAACAACAGACATAATGATGCACAAATTAAGACAGTTTAGTCACTAACCCATGCATTCAGTGAGACACATTTAATCACTCACTCATACAGTCAGTCACGCACCTACTAAATCCTTCATCCAGACACTTATACATCCACTCATTCTTCAATATGTAAAACATATTTAAACTTTACAAAAACACACAGACACTAGATGATGTCATCAGTGATGTCATTTGAGATGTCATCAGTGATGTCATTTGAGATGTCATCAGTGATGTCATCAGTGATGTCACTGACCATGTCATGAATGATGTAATATGTGACATGATCAGCAGTGGATTGCGGGTGCGCGATATATAGTTAGTGCAACTAACTATATATGGAATTTCAATGGTTTTGTGTGAGTAAAATAAGGTTTTTTAAATGCTAATTCCTAACTATATATGGTCTATAACCTATGGTTTTTTCAGTGAATATATATATATATATATATATATTTTTTTTTTTTTTTGAACAAATAATGGACATTTTAAGTAAGGAAACGATCAGGAGCCAAATATGAAATTCATGGCTGAAATGAGAGATCGTTTGACCAACCATCAAAGAGAGGAAAGCCCAAAAGTTCTTACGGGACAAAATCGATTATGAGAGGGGCCAAATATTTACTTTTGTGAAAAGGTTTGATAGTATGAGGAGACAGAGAATGAACATGGGTGGTATAGGTGTGACTGCTAGACAATTAGATGCCAGCAACGTACCAAGCTCTTAGTTGGACACTGATATAGAGGAGGGAGCATCTAACATGAAAGCATCATCAATTCCGTCCGTAATAGACGAATTAGATTTTTTAAGGGAGGAGAGACGATTCAATCTCAGGCCGAGACCTCTCATAGATCAAAGGCCACCAAGAGGCAAAGGAGGAAGAGGCGCAAAGGCACCAAACTCTGCCCCCTCAAACGGGAAAGTGAAATCAAAGACCAGCAAATAAATTCTGAGAATGATGCAACAATAATTCTACTAGTGATCATTTCCCAATTAGTGTAACAGTCACATTCCCAATCAATCGACATAAGCGGAACCCAGAGAATATCTATGGACAAGGAACGCTACACACGGATAGACCTAATGGTTATTCACTTAAATGGGAAAATATTGATCCGCTTGTAATAACCACTGAGGTAGTAAGAAATTCCCTAGAATCGATAAATAATTGTTTGGATCTTAACACCTCTGACACTGAGATTTTAAAGAGCTTCGCCAATATAATAGCATCAGTAAAGGTAGCTCTTCATAGGGAAAGAAAGGAAAGGCCAGTGAAGAGCAAAGGTTGGTTCAACAAGACATGTACAAAAGCCCATTCTAAATTAAAAACGGCCCTACATAACGTGCCGAGGGACAAGCAGGAAATCGCCCACTGCAGAAGGGAATATAATAAGGCCATAAAAAACAGGAAGACAGAACTTAAAAAAGATCTTTCGACCCAATTGCACATTAGCTGTATTCTTAAAAATAACACTGCTTTTTGGAAGGTTATTAGATCACCCTTTCTAGCAGATAACGCCAACAATAATACTATAGATATAGCTATTGACGAGTCGGCATGGGTTCACCATTTTCTGGGAATATTTGGCCTTTCGCAGGCTCAGTCATCTACCGTTAACAAAGCGGGTGTAACTTTGCCTCCATCTAACCCCGTTTTTCCTATTTCCTTGGGTATATCCAACTTTGAAGTAGAAGCAGCTCTTTTAGCGAGTAAAGGTGGAAAGGCCCCAGGGCAGACGGGGTTCCAGTGGACCTTTATAAGCACAATATGGAACTGTGTACTCCGATACTGACAAGAGTCTTGGAGGCATCCTGTGCCAAGGGCCTCCCAGACTCTTGGTCAGATTCTATCCTGGTGCCAATCTTCAAGAAGGGAGACCGCAATCTCCCTTCTTGCTAAAGACCAATATCACAACTAGACTCGCTAGGGAAGGTGGCAGGCCGCGTCATCCTCAATCGACTGCAGACATGGGCTACAGATAAATGAAAACTCTCTGACCTACAATATGGATTCAGAGAAGGACTTGGCACTATGGATCAAGTGCTTAATCTGTCCCTCCTTGTGGGCAAGTACGCAATGGCCAAATGTGGGGTTCTCTATATGGCATATGTCGATTTGACAGCAGCTTTCAACTGTGCCAGTCACTCCAAGCTTTGGTATATCCTAGAGGACATGGAGGTCGAGCTCCCAGTAATAGACTTCCTAGGGGAATTATACACCAATGCCACTGCTAGGGTTAGGTTTGGCAACAAGGGGGAACTCACGGCCTCATTCGTAGTACATAGGGGAGTTAGGCAAGGTTGTGTCCTGGCCCCCTTTCATTTCACCCTTTATACGAACGGGTTGGAACACGCTACGTTACAGGGGTGCCAGGACCTACCATCAAAAAAAGGACGACCAATACCGGCCCTACTGTATGCCGATGATGCCGTGATCCTAGCACACACACCTGTAGAACTTCAACGTGCTGTGATAAGATACCATCATTTTATGGCCGACCTTGACCTTAAAATAAACATTAAAAAGACATTTATTATAACAATAGGCAAGAGCTGTAAGAAAGTTAAGGATATTTTTGTCGATAATATAAAACTTGAGACGACAAAAACCAACCGCTATCTTGGTGTTTTGATGGACGACAAATGTTCTTGGAAACAGGCTAAAGATATAAGAAAGCTGCTTTTTATGAGGACCACAATAGCCTTGGTCAATTTTACACAGAGGTTGGGTGGCAGACCCCCGATGGAACTGATTCAAATTTATAAAGCAAAATGTATCAGTGTAGCAACCTATGGAGCGGCTTTGTGGGGTTCTGGAAAAATCGAAGCCCTACAAAAAGTCGAGAACTGTTTTCTAAGATTTTTACTTGCCGTCCCTCAAAGTTCCTCAACCTATAATTGTCATCTACAGCTTGGTCTTACATACATAACCGAAATAGCTAAGCTACAACCGATGCTTTTGTGGTACCGTATCTGGTCTTCTGATACCGCAGCTCTGAGCTGAGGGCTTCTAGAGGATTGTCTTTCCCTCGAAAATGGGTGTAAAATCAAATGGCTCAAGTAAATTAAAAAATTCCTTTATGATTTAGGACTGGAAAAATATTACCAATCCCCATTAAAAATAACTGAAATATCCAGAAAACAATTTAAGAAATGATGTCTGATCCATTTAGAGCAACTCGGGCTCACTAACGAGGCAAGTAAACCCTCTGTTCAACACGCATTATTAATACAAACCACTTTGGCCATTCAGCCTTATCTAACGTTTGAGCTAAATGCTTACGAAAGATTTCTGCTGACCCGCTTTAGGTGGAATATATTCCACCAATTGGTCTCTTTCCCAGAGGCGAAACCTTGGGCAAATATCCAACACTTTGCCCATGCAACGAATCTTCTATCCAATCTACCATCCATACCGTCCTTTTTTGTAAATTTTACAAGGAGCCTAGGACTCGTTGGTTGATCCCACTATTAAAACATATGGGATTAAGAAGATGTTGTCCCGCCTATATTACTTTGCAATTATTGGGGACTACATCTATGGCGGAAAACATTGCCAGATTTTTGACGTTTTGTGTTAAACACAGGGCAAATTTATGTTAGCATAATGAATTGTTCTGCATTATTTTTAACTAGGGAATTCTGCAATATTACGAATTATGTTCAACGTCCACAACGATATGTACTGTTACACTTTATCAACTGGAGAATGCATCATGACGCCTAATTATTATTATATTGGTCTTTTAATGTTTTTACACATATTTAATGATTTGTTTTTAATGAGGTTAAAATGAAATTGTACTTGTATGGTCTTCTAATGTTGAAAATAAAATAAAGAAGCTTTGATTGATTGACTTTCTGATCCCCACACTTTTGGTATGGCTTCTTCTGCTCACCACCTTGGTTCTGGTTTTCTGCTTTACCCTGGTTCTGACCCATTTGTCTGCCTTCTTTCCCAATTCTTGGGGAGAGGTCAGATAAGAGTCAATCAGGTGCTGATGCAACAACTGGTTCTGACAATTATTAAGTATTTGTTCTCTCATGATCAAATTATACAATCCTGTATAGTCCTTAACTTTACTGCCCAGCAACCAGCCTTCCAGAGCCTTAGTGGCACCATCTACAAAATCAGTCCAGTCCTGAGTCTGTGTCTTCTGGGTATCCCTGAACAGCAACCTATACTGTTCAGTTGTTAGGCCAAACCCATCAATCAGAGCACTCTTCAGGACTGTGTAGTTGTTAGCATCCTCATCACTAACTGCGAGGAGCTTGTCTCTGCCTTTTTCTGAAAAGGAGAGCCATAAGATTGCTGCCCACTGACTTTTGGGGTACCTGCTGTACTTTGCAAGCTCTCTCCAAAGCAGTAATCCATTTGTGGATGTCATCCCCAACTTTGTAGGGTGAGACAATCTTGCTTAGGTTTCTATTATCATAGGACCTATCTTTATCCTTGGGGATAATGCTGCCTCCAGTGGGTTCTACCCCACTTAACCTTTTCTCTCTTGCAAGAGCAAGTCTCTCTTTGGCGATGGCAAGTTCTTGCCTCTCAATCCTCAGATTGACTTCTCTCATTCTGGCCTGATATTCCTTTCTCTCAGGGGAAGACATTCTCCTAACAACATCTGACCCTACTGAGACTCCAGAGTGGTGAGATTCCCTGGATAGGGATCTCCTCCTCCTGGGCTCAGTGTTAAGCCTGCTTGGGGGTCTGTATGGGGCTATGCCCCCTCCAGCCCCATGTAGTCTTAGGTTAGCCTGGTTAAGTGTTCCCACTAGGACCTGGCTCTCAGTATCCCTATCAGAGACCTCCTCTTCTACCTCATCTTCATCAAAATGATTAGGATCAGGGGAATCCTCTGCTGAGGGCTGTCCCCCATCTGCATTAACTGACAGACCTGTGCTAGAGGCCTTCTGGGCATCATATTCTTCCATGAGCTCAACCAGGTGCTTGAGGGTAGGGTTGGAACCCTGTTTTAAGTTCCTAGATGTGCACAAGTGCCTCAACTCATGGAAAGTTAGGGTATCATATCTGGAAGGTATGCTTAAAGGATCAACCTCCACTGGGAGAGATCCACTTGGTTCTGCTCTCAGAGACATGATCTAGTGAGGTGTGGTGTGTGCACCTACCTACACTAAGTGTTACCTACTAAACCTCTCTAGGAGTTGCAGTCAGGGTGTGCTATGCCCTTTGCTCTACGACAACTAAGTTCAGTAGAACTTAAGTATTTAAGACTTGAATTATATGTACCTCTAGGTACCTTAATGAGATCTATCAAATGGTATCTCAAGATGTTATGGTAAAACAATCAGCAAGCTCTTATCCCAACCGCTGCATACCAATGTGAGAAGTTGGCCTGATATGTGATGTCCACTATTCTTGTGAGCACCCTGTATCAGTCCAAACAACCCTTATGGTGATGGTTGTAAAGTCAACCTTATAGACCAGCTATCCTAGTGGTAGCATGGACAAAGCAGTCTTAGGCTAACACTTCAGAGAGCATGTGAAGCCAATTGTTTTACCAATAATTACCCCTTGAATACCACATGAAAGGACACCACACAAGGTATATATACAATATATATTTATTTATTTCTAACACAACCCCTCTGCACTCTTTATGAGGTCAGAGTTCAAGATACAGCACAAGTTACTTAATAAGCATACGTTAAGTTGCACAAATACAATTCTGCCCTAGGGGCCTCGTGAACAATATACTAAAGAAGTGGTATAAGGACCAGTTCAGGACAGGTGAATAGGCCTAGGGCCTTGGAAATCGGTGGGGCTACACAGAGTAGCTGAAGGTTAGGAAGCAGGAGTCCCACAGGATGTGTGTGCAGTGTCTAAACACACACTCAGGTTCTCATAGACTTTCAATGGGAACGTAAAGTTTAGAAACTAGTTGATTTCGGACTTTCCGGATGGACTACGGGAAAACCCAGTTAAAGTAGGACACTTGGATAGTTATTACCCACGGGAGCACCGGAGTACTCGAGTTACCTCACCCAGGGAAGCCGGGTGCATAGGTGTCAAGTTGTGTCGGGTTTCGTCATCGAATCCTATGGAGAGCTGCAAGAAGATGCTGCAGACGACCAGGAGGAAGATGTCCGGGTGGATCCAAGGGTGGATCGAGGAAGTGAAGAACCTGAAAGCAGAGGGGACAGAGTCTGGGTCACTAGCCAGTGACCAGGATGGAACCAGGACGGAACCAGGCGATGTCGTGATGCAATCAGGTGAAGAAGTGAAGCTTGTCTCTGCATCCACGTCTACCAGGAGGCATTGACGATGATCAGGAGCTGGATACAGACTGTCCCATGAACAATCTCGCCGTTGGCGGTGTCGGATTCCGTATTGGAGTCAACAAGCCTTGGCAAAGACAACCCACGCATGATGTGAAGATTGCCTTTTTGTTCAGACCAGCAAGGTCTGAGGGGCTTCCCTTTTTCAGGAAAGCAGGAGCAATCCCAGAGCAACCAGGCAAGCAGTGCTATTTTAAAAAGGAGTCTTCAACAGGGCCACTAGCCGACGGGCTGGCAACCACAAAGTCGCGTCAAGGAGAAATGCAGGCGCAGGACCCACGCGGCACTCATGGAGCGTGGAGGGCTGAGCTTCTGTGCACTTACTGCCGGGGTTTGGACTTCTCAGGGTCCAATGCACAAGTTCAAGGATGCCTCAGAAGCTGCATAGTTAGCAAAAAGCAGGTACTGCAGGTTGTCTGGTCCCACGTCTCTCGTGTCGGCCACAGGTCTTAGCTTTGCTGTGGATGTGGGTCAGAGTCATAGAAGTCTGGAAGTCCAGAGGCTGCATCGCTAGGTCATCGGGATCCGGCTGGAGCATCGACGAAGCAAACTGGCAAGTTACTGGTGGTGCCTGTTTGCACAGGGTGGTCACTCCTTGACCACAAGGGAGATTCTTCAGTCTTCTAGTTGCAGTAGAATGTCGAAGGTCCAGAGTTTCATTTCAGAGTTTCAGTTCAGGATAATCTAAAGTCTCTAGACTCAGCTCCTACCTATATACTGATTTGAGGGGCTGGATTACCTGCTAGGTTCCTCTTATGGGTGGGACCAGGGAAGGGGGTGGTTACACCCCTTTCCCTTTGTCCAGTTCCGCGCCAGAGCTGGGGCTGGAGTGCCCCAGCAACTGGTTTGAACCGGGCTATGCATGGGGCACCTTGTGTGCCCCAGGCAGTGTCTCATTTCATTCAACCCTCCCAGTTCAGGATAATCTAAAGTCTCTAGACTCAGCTCCTACCTATATACTGATTTGAGGGGCTGGATTACCTGCTAGGTCCCTCTTATGGGTGGGACCAGGGAAGGGGGTGGTTACACCCCTTTCCCTTTGTCCAGTTCCGCGCCAGAGCTGGGGCTGGAGTGCCCCAGCAACTGGTTTGAACCGGGCTATGCACGGGGCACCGTGTGTGCCCCAGGCAGTGTCTCATTTCATTCAGCCCTCCCTGCCCCAATACACAAGAGCCTGTCTGGGGAGGTGCTTGCACCTCCCAAGGAAGGATACCTATTGTCCAGGCCTCCCCTTCCGGAGTTTTGTCCAGCAGCAGGAGGTCAGACTTGTGTTTGTGGAAGCAGCATCCATTTTGTGATGCTGAGGCTCTGTTTAACTTTAACCGGGTAAAGCTACAACTACATGTCTTCAACCCTCTAGAAGGGTGGAATGCTACCCCCGCCACCAGAACTGGCAGGGGGAGGGGTAGTATTCCAAAGCATATGACACCTTACACAACATGTTTTCATAAAGCCAAACCAAAGTTAGCAATAACCCCGAGGATTATAATGCACTTAAGAGTATATGGTATGGCTATATCATAGCTATAAGGACATGGTTCCCAAAGCTGCAGACAGGCTCAGCTCATGCTAGAGCACCATCTCACATAAAACCAAGCACTCTGTCTCCAGGATTGTTAAGGCCTGCCACAGGAGTGACTTATAGGTATATATGTGTCTATATATTATGGTAGGTATAGGAATACTATACGTAAGCAAGGGGTGATTACACGACCTTGCCCAAGCTGAGTGATCAGCGAGTTGTATCAATTTGGATGGCCAGCCAGGGGTGGTATAAGACATGCTGCAGCCCCTGGTATGCCTTAGATGCACCTATGCCCTGGGTACCTATGGTACACTATACAGGGGCTCACAATGGTGACCCAATACCCAATTGGATATGTACCTAAAGTACATGGTATGATTTTAGAGAGAGAACAGCTGGGCTGTGGGTCTGATTAGCAGGCCCACAGCCACACTAGAGTCGAAAAACCAGTGGATCAGAGCAAAAAGTGGGGGTGAACACAGGAAGCAGACCCTACTCTCCTACAAAGAGGACAACCTGCACATATGTCAAGACACCCTCCAACGGATAATGGACAGCCTCAGAACCCCACCCCCAGGTGCAGGGCAGGCCATCTACCTTGAAGTGACCCCACCACCTACACAGACCACACAGCAGGTAAATTCACACCACTACGGCTGTCTCCGAGGACCCACGAACAATACATGGAATTCCAACGGCGTGTGTTGGGTTGCCAGGTAGAGTTGGCTGATCAGCTGCGGGTGGGTTTTTAGCTTGTGGCAGCAAAACTCGATGCCATATCTGTGTATCTGAGTCCCATCAAGGACCACGTACCATCCATAACAGACACTCCTTGAACACACCATGCTCCACCACAGACCTTGGCTGACCTAGCTGGTGCCATGAATCGAATACAAGAACTGTCGGGTCAGACAGGCACCAGCCATGACAGGACAGAGTTGGCACAGATGCAGAGGTCAATTGAGAGCATGGAGCAGATGATGGCTGGAAGCATTTCTGCCACGGCTGGACACCAGTGAGTAGTAGATGGGAACTTCAATGCCCTGCAGTACTTCATATTGCCATTGCTACCACTGAGCCGTTCCCGGGTGACTGCAGTGGGAACATCGACACACACAGCTCCAACCCCTGATGTGTACATGGCACACATAGATACTTCCCCATCACCTTCGCAGTCTGATGTGTCAGTGGCACACAGTGATGCAGCCATCACCCTGCCATACACACCGGACAAGGAAACCCGTATCAGGGGAGTCAGAAGGGGATGGGAACTATTGTGTGAGGAAGGAGGCAGTCACATCCATCACTGCCATCTGGCCTGTCCCTGCCTGGTTATGACCTATGACTCATGCCCTGGGAAATACCTCCTACTGACTCCCGGAACACTCTGCGACATTCACCCGTACCCCGACACGGACTGGCATTTATTCACTGCTGGCCAATTACACAGCAATCCTGCTGCGGACTGCACTTTCCCTCTACCTAATCACTGTGCAATCCCTAAAGGACTCTGGTTGGCCCACCACTGGGCTTCCATGTAATGTGGGCTTGGATGGCCATGTACAGTTCCAGCTCCGTTAATCACCTGAATGTGAATAAAATGGTCTACATCACACAGATGTGTCATCATTATGTTCACTCACGTATGGAAGTATGGCTTGATGTAGGGACAATGATTGCACATGAAGGAACACCCTGGTAACTGACATCTATGTGCATGTACTGGCTGTGTCCCGATTGCACGTCAACAATAATCTCACAACCCCCCAACGTAGGCCACACGTCCATGTGTTGAATAGGGCTGTGAGTAGGAGTGACCAAAACGGTAGCAGGTCAGGAGTGGTGTCCTACACCACATGTGACAACATAACTTTATGTTGTATACCTACTTACACACACATCAGTGTGGACACATTCTGTTGAGATATATGACATTGCTCCACATGGTCAGAGGTTGGACACCATACTCACATTGCTGAAGTCACGTAAGTGCACATGTCGTCCAACACCTATCCATAAACATTGTCTGGCTCACAGAGGTTGAGCTTGCCAAAGGGACACACCCCCATTGCACATGCGTCAGTCAGTTCCACCTTTTGTAGGGACGATACTCATTGTGGCACATGAGTGGACAATCTAAACAACACACTTCATAGTTAGACACAGTGGAGTGGCATGGACTTTATTGGCATGTGCTTGTCAGTGCGGACAAGGCAACGGCCACAACAGTCAGGGACATGCTTAAGACATTTTCACGCAGCATGGGTACATGTTGAGGTTCAGAAAATGTCGGGGTTGAAATGGACAACATACATCACGGATGGCAACGCTCTCAGCCCACCTTGCCTTGCTGGATAAGTCATATGTTGTTTGGCGTCTGCCCATTGCCCCGTGTGGGGGGGCACGACTCACTGCCCATGGGATCTGCATAGTGCTCTACCTCCGGAGTGCACCAATTGTCTGCTCTGCTGACAGTGATCATGTGTGAGGGTCTGACAGGTTCACATGTCGTGCTACATTGCCATATGTGTGCTGTCCCCCAGCAGAGTGTCCGAATTAGCAAAGTTGCCAAACGACGCTGTGTTGCTCTGACCATGGACCTGCATTCACATGCGTTGTTCTATGCACATGCATCCAGAGCCCAGACGAAGGCAGACGTGTCCTCTGTTGTGGTGGGATATGTGAGCAATCCTCACAATACAACAAGTTTTTGGGACATGTGCTGTGGGTGACAATCGGATGTGGCTGCAGGAGCGTAGTTACTCGTCCATGAATGCCTGTGCAGCTTCATGTGCAATGTGTTCCAATAGTACGTTGTTGTTGTGTTCAAGGAACACCAGGGTGAGCCAATCCATTAAGTGGTCCAGGCAGGTGTGCTCAGCCCGTGCCATTTCACCAATCCGCAACACCGTCCAATAGGTGAGCGCCTCGATGTGGTCACTGCACACGAGGAATTGTGCAATCTTCCATGCACAACTACCAATACATACGCAGTATGTCAATTCATCCCATGCATGGCTGTCCTGGGTGCACTCCTGTTCGTGATCTAACGGGGGCGCAGACACAAGTCATAGTCCAATTCATCAACCGTTGTGTTTGATAGGCAGACAGCCATGGGACACTTGAATGTGCATGTTAGGCAGTAGAACCAGGGCTGGATGCAGGTGACGTAGGCAATGCGGAAGCTCAGCCGCTAACTGATTCGCAGCAAAGCCAGTGGCACTACACCCAGTAAATGCAGCATACATGCACGGTACTGTTCCATGTGATGGGGTTGTACATGTGCCCAGTATGGCCTGCCATTGCATTGGTGCTTCTTGTGGAACCGGCACTCTTCTTTACTGCGGCAGTTGTGTGGAGGATATGCCACGCCACAGCTCTGAGCAATTATTTGGATGTGTTTACAACATTAGGGAGAATGGGTTGCTGTTTCTGTGATTGTCAAGGGCATCCCATGCGGGAGTACCACATGCAGAGGCTTCTGTGTGTGGGGTGTGGCAAAGACGGATAGTTCATTTACGGAATGCGTGGTGTGGGAGTTGGCCACTTCTGCCATGGCATCTCTCTCAGGATGTTCCAGGCACACTTTTAACCAAGGTAAGAGGTGCAGCTATCCTCCCGGATCTTTTATCCCTGATGTTTGTCTGACTACTACTTGCGTTTTCGGAATGTGATGTGGCTCTGGCACTGAGATTGGGACACGGCCTGGGGCTCATGGTATACGGATGGCGATACACACACCCTTGTTGGCATGTGGAGCCTGGTGCCCGAGAGGCCTTGCGCTGCTTGTGCAATATCACTCCGTGTTTCTCCCTCGCTCTCTCCCTCTCTTTCCGTTGTTGGACGCATGACACACCTTCTTCTCTTGGATTTGGTCTTCCAGGCTGCGTGCTATGGATTGTCCCATGGGGACCTGCTAGGACTCTTCAGAATGGTTATTTTGGCCTTTATTTCTATGGTGTTTTGAGTTGGTGATTGAATTGCTGTATGACTGACTCCATTTTCTAGCCACGCACGTATGTTGATTTTCCTGCTTGTGCGACATCAGGCAAAATGTTTGTTTTGGGATTCATAGTATTGGCGTGCAATTTCTTATTCCGGGTTGGGGGTGGGCCCGGGGAGGGGTGTTGCGGGCCTGGGAGTGGTGGCGGTGGGTGCTGTGGCCCTCTTGGGTGTCCGTGCTGCATGTTCAGTTGATCGTGGGCATCTGTTGTTCTTCATGTGTGGCTCTGGACTGTGCTCCCTTTTGCTGTGCAGGCTGTGGTCGGACTTTACACCAGGTCAGGGCAGGTGTAATATTCCTGGTGCTAACGCGCCTTATCGCCGGTTTTGTGTCCTTATCGCAGACCTGGCTAATCATTGAGAATATTGAGGTGTGATGTTATCATGGCTTTTGGCATTGGAACGCCCACTCTGCATCTCATTAGCGATAGTTGCGGGGGTCCTCTGTGGTGATGTTTTTTGCGGCTGCTATCGCGGGTAAACTGGTGCTGTGAGCTGTTAACACCAGCTTGAGAATGGGGTGGTATGTTTATCATGACTTTGGCTGTGATAAAGTGCCGTTAATTCAGTGATAGCTCTTTGTGAATATGCCCCTAAGAGTTTAGATATGTTAAAAAAACACAAGAGATTCACTGACTAAAACTAAAGGTTAAAGTAACGTTATGGTGAGGTACTGTAATAACAAAAAAAACCACACGAAAATACACCAGTTATGATCCATTGAGCTAACTTTAACTTGCACCCCTGCCATTCATTGCTAATGGCTTCATATATTACAGCACTCATGATATTTTAAATTACGTTTTTGATGACCTCACAATGATAACTCGACTGCAAATGGGCAAGATAACTATTATAATTTCCCAATTGCTAACCGTTACGACTGTTTGTCAACCACGGACTGGGTTGACTGACAAACACAGGGTTTACTAAGGGGACAGCGGCGCCATACCTCCCCCACTCTTCTGCTAAAAGAGGATAGTATCGTGGACTTGCAGAAGTCAAACCTAACTCTATCTCCTGATAAGGGTCCTGTAGTCACTGAGGATAGGGGAGCGCATAACTTGCATAATTCCAATAAGCCAATTTGTAAAATCCTCACCTGGAATGTAGCGGGTATTACCGCGAAGGCTTCAGATTCTATCTGGCAGGGGTTTGTTAAACAACACGATATACTGGCTTTTCAAGAAACATGGGATACATCAACCTGTTTCTCATTGGATGGCTTTCATAGTTTTTCCACCCCAGCAGTATCGGGTGTTAGAGGGAGAGCCAAGGGTGGCCTACTCACACTGTTCTCATTGAATCTGGCTGGGACTTTTAAAAAAATAGAACCTGCTCCTATGAACACGTTAATAATTGAGTGGGCTATTTCGGACCATCAATCCTTTTTACTTATTAATTTTTATAATTCTAGGGATGGCTCTTTTGTGAATGAGCATCTGACGGCCCTGTCAGACTTTTTGTCAGTCTATAGACACGATTGCACTTCCGTCCCAGAGATGGTTATCCTGGGTGATTTTAATATTCACCCCTGTGAGGGGGATTGTTATAATGATAGATACGGAGGATCACCGGTTGAAGGGATTCCTCATTTTGAACATACTAAGGAGGGTGAGGGGCTTGAGAGCCTTCTTGGCAACTTAAATTTATTCGAATTAGGCCATGGCAAAAATGAGATTAGAGCGCCCACATTCATCGGGAGAGATGCAAATACCATCATTGACTACATCTTTGTATCATCGGGGGTGTTAGTAAAGGCACGGGAATACAGGGTTGTGACCACTACCTTTAGCGACCACAATCCTGTCCTACTGACTATGGATTTAGAGTGTTTCCGGAATGGGAGGGAGATAGGTGTGGCAGCCCCAAGAGATCTCTCATCTAAGGAGCAGGGTAGGAGGATTAAGTGGGAGAAGATTGTTCCCGAAAACCTCTTCCAAACATTAGCGCAGGAAACAGAGGCAAAGATGGCAGTCTGCTTAGATCCCACTTCCTTAGGGCCTGATGTTGTGGCCGCCTATGTTGAGATATGTTCAAGGATCTCCAAGAACTTGGAGTCCAGGAATGGCCCGCAAGGCAATAAGAACATACACAAATGGTTCGATAAGGAATGCTCGAAAAAACACAGCGCCTTACTGAAAGCACTCAAACAAAGACCTAGAGATAGGACTCTAGTGGCAACCCTGCGAAAGGAATACAAATCCGCACTTGCCAAACGCAAGACACAAATCAAGGAGGAAGCTTGGGACAGTTTATTATCCGTAGATGTAATGAGAGACAGTAAAAAATTTTGGGCCATCGTTAATCAGTCTTTCTTCACCGAGGATGGGAAATCAGACATGGATTGTGTGATTAAAGACGAAAGATGGCTTAACCATTTTAAACAAATCTATGAAACCGAGGTTCCAATCCCCCCAGCTAGTGCCCCTTCTCGAAATATCATGATCATGGATTTTAACACTTCTGAGGTGGAAAGGGCGATTAAAGACACAAGTAAACATAAGGCCCCTGGACCTGACGGGGTACCTGCCGATCTTTACATTCAGTGTCCGCAATTTTGGTCTAAAATACTGACTAACGTTTTTAATGCGATACCTTCAGCAGGCTTCCCGTCCTCCTGGTCCACCTCCATAATTGTCCCGATTTTTAGGAAGGGGAACAGGGGGGACCCTGCTTGCTACAGGCCAATCTCCTTGTTGGACTCTGTTGTTAAAATCTTGGGCAGAGTCATTTTACAAAGACTCGGGGATTGGCTTGAGGGAAGTGGGGTTCTCTCTGACCTTCAGTATGGTTTTAGAGCACACAGGGGGACCATGAACCAATGTTTAAACCTTCACCTCATTATTAGTAAATACACTGTGGTGAAGGAGGGGCTTTTATATTTAGGATTTATGGACTTATCCTCCGCTTTTGATTTGGTTAATCGCTCTAAACTTTGGCTTATTTTGCGGGATTTGGGTTTGGACACTACCTTGGTGAATTTTTTACATGATCTCCATCAGAATTTGTTCGCCTCTGTTAGGGTAACAAGGGAAGGTAGGTGTACTGAAAAATTTAGATCAGGGAGAGGGGTCAGACAAGGCTGTATTCTGGCCCCTCTTCTATTTACACTCTACATTAATTCCCTTGGTAAATCACTAAATTTAGCCACCTTGGACGTCCCGCGTATGGGAGGGTCACCTATTCCGGTCCTCCTGTACACGGACGACGCCGTCCTACTAGCACGTACAGGCACGGGCTTACAAAGACTGCTAGACCATTTTGGATCTTTTATGGAAGCTCTGGATTTAAAGATCAACATATCAAAATCCCATGTCATGGTAACTGGCTCACGCAGGAAAAGCATGAAGATTAAAACTTTTAGATGCAACGAAACCCCAATCTCTAGGGTACCTTTCTTTTGCTATTTAGGCGTCACTTTTGACGAAAGAGGATCCTGGGGACCTCAGTTAAAACTGAAGGGCAACGGAGTTGCAAGATCTACTACAGGTCTTATGAACTTTTCTAAAAGACTAGGTTCGAGACCCATGGAGGCCATGATCCGCATCTATAAATCCAAATGCCTAGCAATCGCATCCTATGGGGCTGATATTTGGGGCTATGTTTCATCTCCAGGCATCCAAATTGTAGAAAATAATTTTATACGAGCTTTGTTGTCACTCCCAAAGTCATCTCCTACATACTCAATTCATAGGGAAGTGGGTTTGGGACATATAACCGACCTTCTAAAAATGTCCCCCCTGCTATGCTGGGTCAAAACCTGGACAAATGAGGAGATCACGTTGAACCACCTCATACTCAAAGACTGTATGGCCTTAGATAAAGCGGACAGTATTCCCTGGCTTGCGTATGTTAGAGCGGCATGCGTGAAGCTGGGGCGTCCGGATATGTACTCTTTACCACAGGGCCTCAAGAAAGAGGATGTAGGGTGGGTCAAGTTGCATCTCCGGAATCTGTTGGAGTCAGAAAGGGAAGAGGTTGAACTTAATAAACCAATGGTGAGAACAATATATCAACTATCTATCTCCCAGTCATGGAACCCTACCTAAAATACGTGACTAAACCATACCATCGTTTTCTTCTATTGAGATTTAGGTTCAACCTCATTCATTTAGTGCTTGGTACCCATATAAAGTGGGGGACTCTAGAAAACACCCCACCTTGTACATGTGACAGCTTTTCAATACAGGATACGCCTCACTTTGTGATGTTTTGCGAACACTATCTGGCGCCCCGAAAAAAAAATTTATATCCAATTCTGAAGGAACTCAATTTTGTCCAGGTGAGGCCTGCACTTTTACACTTGCAAATGCTTAACTCTGTGCAGGTCACATATGGTGTAGCCAGTTTTTTGGTAGCGGCAGCTCGATTAAATAAAACAAGAGTTACCCAGACAAATACACAACTAGGTTGATATTTTGTCAACTTCGTTCTGGGGAACTGCACCAAGATTAGTGGGATACAGAGGTGCCTGTTTTTCTTGGACCTTATTTTGTATAGTATCTATTTTTTGTATCAAACGTTTTAAATTGTTTTAGGAATGAACTTAGGAACTGCAATCAGGTGTACATTTGTTTAATTGTAAATTTTTTTAATGTATGGATATTTTACAATGGTTGTGTATTGCTTTTATGGTTTTAACTAACCGAATAAAGATATTTGACTGACTGACTGACTGATAACTCGACTGACATCATTAATGACATCACTGATAACGTCATATAATCATTGTGACACTCTGCTACAAGGGCTATGGCTTTGAAGTAATACAACACACTACAGGGATGGACAATTTTTGATTCATCACAATAGGATTACCCACTTAAATTCTTCATATAGACTGCAATTTTAAGTCAAGAGGTTGACAGGTATGCATTTGCCATTGTAAAGGCACTTTCATCCAGGCTTTATAGACTACACTCCATATTTTAGTAAGATAGCCTACAAATGTTCCTGAAATAGGCAATGTGGCATACAACTGCAGAAACATGCTTGCAACACAAGTGAGAGTTAACCCACATCTAAGTGGGACACCCCTCCATTTTACATTATTCAACAGTCTCCAATGCCTCAAAATATTCAGCAAAGTTCTGTAAATAAACATTTACACTTTATAAACATCCTTGTCAATTAGAACGTGTCTACAACATTGTATTACAGCTTTTTAATATGGGCTAGTGCCCAAATATCTATTGGCAGATAATCTATTGGGAACAGATGGATTGCTTTTTCTCATAGATGTATTTAGATATATGTTTTGAAGCCTCAACTGACTTTCAAAGAAACCTCTGCAACACCGATTAGATGCATCCAACTTTGTTTAATAGACAGGAATACTTACACCCCAAACTTTAGGGATTTGTGTACACGTATCACATAATTTTCAACATGCGTAAGCAAGCTTTTTTCCAGGGCTTGTTCCATTGTCATGCGATGAACCCTCCATGTACACTCAGTAACTTTAAGCTGTATATGGCTATCTGCAATGACATCAATGATTTAATTTAAGCTGTAATCAGTGATGTTATCAATTATACCATTTAACATATCATAAGTGATAAAAAATGTGATGTCATATGATGTGCAAGGTGGGGACGTAAATTATAGTCAGCTCTGTAAAACATAACTGGTGAATGTTACTTTTGAAATTTTTATAGTATTACTACAGCTAACTATAATGTCACTTTAACCTTTGGTTTTGTCAATGAATATACACATACACACACACTCAAACATACAAAAAATGTTAAAAATGAAGTAGGGTACCCTCGGAAGTTCCTTTGGTTAATTCCTAGGGTAAAGAATTATAACGTGATTTTTGTACATGCAGAATGTTCTCATAAATGAGGTCAGTAGAAATGTCATGAGTCATGTTATAAATGTTATCATTCAAGATGCTATAAGTGATGAAATATCAAAGGTTATAAGCGGTGCATAGGGAAGGTGCAATTTATAGTTAATGTAGTATGGCTAGCGAGTTGACAACACACTATACAGAGGTGTGCCACTTATAGGAGTTTTGGTCGTGGCACAGATTATAATTGTTAGGAGTAACTATAACTTTAGAATTTGTAAGGTTTGTGTAGTTTAAGTTGGTTTAATATATAAATAATACAATACACTAATTTTCCTAACAATAACTAAGCTTTTACCTTTTTTTATTTATTTAATTTGTATGTTTTTGCAAAGTCATTTTTAATTATATATTGGCCTTTATTATGGTATTAATGTTTTCTTTTTTGATACAGTTGTATTTTTATGTGGTACTTTTGTGGTACCCCGATAAATGTTTCCAATGCTTTTTGCACCAAATAATTATATTTTATTTAAGTCATTGATGTAGGATTACATGGCTAGTCACATATTTTAATGGTGTATGTGTTAATATTAAAACTTTAGGTTATGTTGGTGTACTGTTCCGGTACCAAAATAGTATTGAGATACTACTGCAGTACTTTCACCCTTGTTAAATGATGTCAGTGATGTAACAAATTGTATATTTGCATTCCACAGTTTTAGAATAGTTGAGTTGTAATCATTAATGTATTTAGATACCTCTGTTCTTCTGAGATTGTATATTTTTTTCGGTGACTTTCATGTAACTGTATGTCTCACTACAGACACAAATCTGTTCACTCTTCCTTGTGATATAACAGGACCTGGGAATCCAAAATGACATTTGTGTGAAATTTGCCTTTAGACTGTATCTTCTACAACAGTATTTACCACATCCATGTGTTTAAAGGTGCATAACTTGTTGTCTAAGGCCTTTGTCAGTAAGTAGCTTGTTTCAGGATAGCTCATGTAACATTCTGTTCTATGAAAGAGTACACACTCCTCACTCTCTGGTCCAAATTTTGGAGCATCTTTAATTCATAACAGCATGTAAATATGAGGAGCACATCTCCCTTGGTAATCTTTACGTCAGAAAATTCAGTAACTTCACAAGTGGAGGATTACTTTTGTTATAGATGAAAGACAGCATAGCTTGGAATCTGTGATTAAAACATCTGCAAACATTGGTAGGATCCAAAGAACAAAGTTCTTCTGCGATCTTTACATTTATGTCCTCAATATATGAATTCGCCTCTTGCAAAAATTCAAGCACAACAACCCATTCGTATTCAGCACAATTAAGTGTAACAAACCAAGTAGGTGCTTCTAGGTTTTTCTACATGCCTTTGAGTTTTCCATGACAACAATGCCAATACTCATTTGTTCCTCATTGGCATGCCATCAAATTAATTAAGTTATATTCCAAATTGTCATCTTTTTCTTAAACATTTTCAACAATTTACCTTGCAGATAAATGTTAAAGATTTGCTCCAGTCTTAAATATATGGGGCCCGATGTAGGTAATTTGTTTTTACCGGTTCGTAAATACCGAATCATACCGAATCGGTATTTATGAACCGGAAAAGTATATGTAGGTAAATATCCGGGAAAAAATACCGATTCGGTATCAATCGGTATCCGCACTCGTAAATACCGAATCAGTATTTACCGATTCGGTAATATCCGAATCGGTAACACCCATACAACCCTATGGCCCTCCAGTCCCATAGGAATGAATGGGAGACACCGAATCGGAATTTACCGAATCGGTAAATTCCGATCTCGAAAATTCAAATACATGACATGTGAGCCTGTGAACCAATCAGGGACACCCACCACACCCCACAACAAAGCATCTGAGAGATCAACCAATCAGATGAAAGTACCACACCCCAGTACCTGGAGGTGGCCACACCCATGCAGGTGCAGAGCAACATAACTGCAGAGAGAGCTGGAGGGGAGACAGAGGAGAAGGCTGCACTGAGACCAGCATAGCAACGTACAGATGAAGAAGGATCTCGCACAGCTAATTTGATCAAGGAAGTAGTCTGTTGTAAAGGATTGTAGTGTGCAATAAGGGGAAACACTGTCTGGCCAAGCAGTGTAACAACGTGAACACTAGAGAGTAGCTCTCCCGCCTAGGGAGAGAACGCCCCTATGCACAACTGTTAGAGGACCAATAGGTCTGATTCAATACGTCCAATTTTTCAACAAAACGATGTCCAAATCGGAGGTGTTTTCATAAGAGCAACATTCGTACTGGGAATTTAAAATCTACGGTTGCCACCCACTTTCTGGAAAATAGACACTCAGTGGCACAACTGAAATATCAGATTCTGGAACAAGTACCTATCACCGTGAACAACAAGAACCTGCTACTTAAAAGAGAGAACTTTTGGATTCGTTATCTCTCCACGATGGCGCCCTTGGGGCTCAATGACCGCATTGAATTTTTGTGTTATTTATGAGCTCATGCTTCTGTTTTCACAATGGTTCACTTTAATATTATTTTGACATTTGATGATCCTCCCTATGTTTCTATCTGTTCTGACTGTTATTTCATCCTCTACATCATGGCGCTCACGCTTTTCTTTTCACTCTGACCCTTCGGGCCGTTTAGTCCTTTCTCACTTTCCAGCACATACTACTTGTACTCCCAGCGTAGTACACCGCGCTAGCACCTTCACGGAACTCTCACGAGTCTGCCGGATAGCATCACACAAGTAAGTACCCGGTCCCGGGACGCACGCCTTCGGGCACTTGCAATCGAGTTACGCTCCTTTAGATGCACGTTCACGTGGGAAAACCCGCTGGAGGTTAGACACTGTAGGATTTCGTTTATATAATCGGACGGACACTGGGTGAAGACTTTTTCTGTTTCAGGCACGAATCTTTACGGTTTATATTATTTCACCACGCGGAGACACTGGGGTTTATTTCTTTGAAGTTTGTGACTCCCTAATTTTCTCGCTTGATCACTCATTACCGTTACTCACCACGCTGCATGCATCACGTTTCCTGTTTTTTGAACGGTATTATTTCTTTACCATATGACTACAGCTGGTTATTTTGTTTTTGTTGTAGAGTAACCCCCTGACGACGGGCTCCGCCCGAAATGCATTGGGTTGTGTGATAATGAACACTCCTTGAACTATATATATGGCTTTGGATCACCATGCTTGATATACAGCATATACATGATCGCATCCTTTAAAGCTGCATCCAATAAATATTGAAAATGTGAAAACACCTCCGATTTGGACATCGTTTTGTTGAAAAATTGGACGTATTGAATCAGACCTATTGGTCCTCTAACAGTTGTGCATAGGGGCGTTCTCTCCCTAGGCGGGAGAGCTACTCTCTAGTGTACCAGCATAGCAACAGCATGGAGTCCCAGGAGGCACAAAAGGATGGAGGGGACAGAAAGAGGAAGGGGAAATTCAGCCCAACAGAGCTCCAGGTGCTGGTGGAGGAGGTTGTGCAGCACTACAGCCAGCTGTTTGGGAGACAGTCTCTGCAAGTAGCTGAGTCTGTTAAGAGGAACACCTGGCTGGCAATCCAGAGCAAGGTCAATGCCCTAGGAGTGACTCATCGCGAAATCGATGACATGAAGAAAAGGTGGTATGATCTGAGGATCACCATCAAGAAGAAGCTTGCCACCCAGAGGAAGGAATCAGCAGCCACAGGTGGGGGGAAGAGCCGTGCTCCAAGCCTCACTGAACTGGAGCAGCTTGTGGAATCCACCATGGAGCCTGAGAGCATACACGGGATCGGGGATGCTGATAGCTCAGCCAGAGCTGCAAGAAAGAAAGGTAAGATGCAGGGACATGTACCCCACCCATTCCCAGGCCCCTTCCCCAATGTGGGTGAATCACTCACAATCCAGCACACATGACAGTAGTCACCAGCAATGCATCATGGTAGTCGTAGTCATAGATACATACATCAAAGCTGCCAACACCGAACCCTGCATGCCATGCCACACTCCCCATACAAAAACAGTTTAGGCAAATGAAAATGTGTGTTAGGAATCTGTGTTAGGAAAACACACAGCTGATCATTGTCCATGTCTGTCCACAGGAGAGTCATTGCGCAGAGCAGCGCAGGGAAGGGAGTCTAGTGCAACAACAACGGCTGCGAGGGAGAAGGCCACAGACACAGCTGGACCTAGCACTATCCCTGAGGATACAACCTCCACCCACGCACCCACAGCAATGGCGCAAGACACCACTGCACAACCACTGTCGCCCCTGCTGTTCGAGACACAGACTGCGCCAGCACCTGCAGATACCACAACACCCAGCTCAGGGTCCCCTGTGCATGTGAGGCCAAGGAGGCAGGACGTACCACCATTAAGGATCCTGGAGAGCTCCGATGAGGAAGTGGTCGAGGCTCCCAGACCTAGCACACCACCACTGGCTGGCCACGCAGGCCAACATGGGTCAATGGGATCTGGCCGTGCAACTGACCATGGCCGTAGGGCACGTGAGCAGGATGAGGGGCAGAATGTGCAGGGGGTCTTTGCTGGGCTGAAAGCCACAATGGTCAAGGTCCAGTGCATGCAGGATAAAGGCATCATGGCAGTGCACAGACAGGTGCGCATCCTGAACAGAAGGATGTCGGACATCGATCGGGGGATAGGTGCCATGGCAAAGGGGATGGAGGCCATGGGCAAAGGAATGGAGTCCATGGGCAAAGGTATGGAGTCCATGGCAGAGGGGGTGAGGGACATG
Organism: Lissotriton helveticus; assembly: GCF_964261635.1. Taxonomy (NCBI): domain Eukaryota; kingdom Metazoa; phylum Chordata; class Amphibia; order Caudata; family Salamandridae; genus Lissotriton; species Lissotriton helveticus. The sequence continues at coordinate 1,359,594,639 of NC_136061.1, read as the reverse complement.
GGGGTGCGCATGGGCTCCCTCTGTGACAGGCTTGAAAGTGACCACCAAGAGAGGCGCAGGTATAGGCGCGAGGTCAGGCTGCTGAATCAGTCTATTAACCGGTTGGCAACTTCTACCACACTGCTGTGCCGCCGCTCTGTAAACATGCAGACTGACATTGTACACTGCTGCAGTGACTTGTCCAGGGGGATGGGGAGGGTGACCTCTGCAATGGAGGTACTGCTGACACAGCAGACAGCCATAGGTGGTAACACGTGTGTTGGGGACACTGAGGAGTCAACAAGCAGGAGTGGGTCCAGCACGCCTGTACAGGACATTCGTAGGAGCAGCAGGCTCCATGCTGATGACACCGGCACGACTGCGCAGGTAGAACCCCAGCCCCGTGGCTCGCAAAACATCGTGCGTAAGCGCAAACATTGAGAGACATAATGAACACAGCACAGGTCACAGTGAGGTGAACTTTGGCCAACCAGTGTGCAAAGTGCATTTAATTTGATATATGTGCTTTTGGATAGTGCAGTAGTGCATAATAAAGTTAGTGTTCCAAAAAACGGCATGCCTGTGTGTCATCGCTCTATTGAAAGTATCTGTTGGTGATTTCTGCGCGTCGCAGTCGACCATCTGTTGCTGGTGCTGCTCCTGCTGCATTGTGATCTGCATGTACTGTCCCATCATCTATGTCCTCATGATATGTTAGTTCAATCTCTGTGCCCTCCTTGGTGGCAAGATTGTGCAGCGTGGCGCAGGTGGCAATAATCTTGCAACAAATAATTGGCGTGTATTGACGTGCACCTCCACTGTTATGAAGGCACCTAAATCTACTTTTCAGCAGTCCGAAAGTACGTTCCACCACGCAACGTGTTGTTCTGTGTGCCACGTTATAACGCCTTTCGCTCCTGGTGGATGGGTTCAGGTAGGGGGTGAGCACAAATGACCGCAGGGCATATGCACTGTCACCTGGGTGGGAAATGAATTTTTGATTAGTCACATACTGTTAGACCTCTACGCAGAAACACCCCACACACACTACAAACACCATAATGCATCAGGACGGTGTGCTGTCCCACACTGCCTTGCAGCGTGTCACCTGGTCGGAGGGAGGTTCTTAAGCAATCCGAGGACTGATGGCGGCGCTTGGCTTTCCTGCCCTGACCTGAGTCTCCGCTTTCCTGAATTCCCTGTTTCCCGCCTGAGTTCCCTTCGAGTCAAGCTGCCAACTTTGCTATCTGTTCCCGCCTTTGGTTTCCGAGGATCTTGCGTTTTGATGTGTAGCGTTCCTTACGCTGCGGCTCTATCTCTCTCTCCCGGACAATTCCCCTGAGAGATTGTGACCTTTCGGACCCCTGCCTTCTCCGCTCCTGTTTTTCGTCATTTGCCGATATTTGTTATTTGGTTCCCATTTGCTTTGCTCATTGCCACAACTGTTGCGAGGAGGACCTGTGGAGTAACGGGCGGACGCTCCTTATTTTTTTATTTACAAAACTTTATTGACAACAAACTTCTTACAAGGACATCCTCTTCCTGCAGCACTCCCTGTGCCTTTGATTTCATTGTCCGTGCAGTTGCTGCTTACTGAGAAAATACTGAAGATATTGTTATTTAGAATTTTTCCTATATTCCTGTCTTCAAGGATTTTACTTCTCTGAAGTGTTTTTGCTTCTTCGGAATCTGCGTTTGGAGGTCTGATCATTTTGGGACATTTGTTGGAAACTGCTTCCTTTATTTCTTGGAACCACGTGATAATCTGTGCTTGGACAAATTGTGGAGTGCAAAGAGCTATCGATTCTGGGTAGCAGTGAACTCCCTGGACCTTGGCATACAAGGATTTTGTTTCCTTTACTGTGTCTTGCTGGAGAGACACTACACCTTATCTTTTGGGTGCAATTAACCCTGAACCTTCATTTTTATGAGACCAAATTGTCTAGCTGCATTCTTTCATTCACCTGTGTATGGTAATTCTGGGATAGCACACGGTCATAGGTACACGTTACAGAGAATATTGCCTATTTGTATTTTCCTGTTATTAATAGCTGTGTTATTGCTCTATTCTCTCTCCCGCTGCAGGTGTGATACATCATTCCTTCCTAAACTCATTTGCCCTTCTTCCTGGTGGCCCAGCTCTACGGACAACTTGTCCTTGGTCTCTCCTTTTTCTGGAGGAGTTTTTCCTCACTGCTGAGTTCTTTGTAACCCAGAGAGGGAAACACCTTTAGGGAATGTTGAGGCATTGGCTTCGCTCCTGGGGTTATTGGATTCCTGCCTGGACACCTTACGAGCCCGACAGAAAGCCAAGCCCACGTTTAAAACATATCCCCTGAGCGAAGTGTACCATGGACATCACCCTAACTGAAGAGGAACAGGATAGTACCCTGAGAGAGTTAGTGGCAGCGGTAGTTAATTTACAAACAGAGTTAAAGTTAGTCAAGGGAGAAAATCAACATTTGATATCAGAAATATCAGTTCTTAAATCACAGCGACCTTTAGAGGTTAAAGAGGGCGATACGACCCCTAGATTTAAACGTACCTACATACAGCCCGCTCATTTTCAGGTCCCTTCAGCTAGCGCTGCTTCAGTCCCTACAGGAGTTGCCTCTTATCCCGTGAATGTTACAGTAGTCACTCCACCTCAGACACCCCTAGCCATGCCTGAAAGATTCACCGGCGACAGTCATAAATACGGAATATTTATGAATCAATGTCACTTGCAGTTTCTGTGTAGGGCAGCATCCTTCCCCGATGATGCCGCTAAAGTGGCCTTTATAATCTCCTACCTCAGTGGCAATGCCGCATCATGGGCGGTAACGTTGGTTGAAAACGATGACCCTGTTTTGTATAATTTAACACTGTTTAAAGAGAAGATGAGAAGTTTATTTGCTAGGCATACGTATATGCAAGCTAGCGACAACGAATTATTGAACCTCAAACAGGGTTCTAAAGATCTTTTGTCCTATATCACCACTTTCAATAGGTTAATAACGGAAACTCAGTGGCCCGAAGATAAGCGTATATCCTTGTTTTATAGGGGATTAAAAGATGATCTCAAGGATATATTATCACAAATTGTAGACCCCCCAGAAGAATGCTCTGCTTTCATGGACCTGGTGGTCAAACTAGACCACCGATTAAATGAGAGAAAAGGCGAAAAGACCAAAGGAGACTACACTAAACTGTTCCTGAATAAAAGTGAAAAGAAAGAACTCCAAGACACTAGTGAACCCATGCAAATTGGAGGAATCAGAGGTCCTTTGACTAAAGAAGAAAAGGAAAGGCGTAGAAGGTTAAATCTATGCTTATACTGTGGCAAAGAAGGACACTTCGCCAAAGAATGCCCCGTTAAACCTAAGAGCTCTTCACGTGTGGTTTCTGGTAAAATTAATCGAATCAGCCCAGCGGAAAACTAAAGGACTTGGGAAGTAAGCAGGTTGCTTCTCCAAGTCAGATGGTTCCAAAGACCTCGCAATATTTGGCCAATACCTGGGCTCCTGCACCAAAACCATTTTCCATTAATACTGTTTTGTTGTTGCCCTCACAATTAAGACATGCCATGACGGTTTTATTGGACTCAAGGGCCACTGGAAATTTCTTGGACATCAAAATAGCCAACTCCTTGGGGTTGGAATTTATTCCTAAAAAACATCCTGAGAAGGTCAGAGCGGTGGATGGTTCGGAACTATCTTCTGGATTGATACTCTACCACACCCCTTACATTATTTTATTATGTGATAACAGGCATTCTTAAGAGGTGTCATTTGATCTCATTGATACCCCTGCTTTTGGGGCTATCTTGTGGGTTCCATGGCTTCAGAGACACAATCCACTCATTGACTGGGTGGCCAGAACGGTCACATTAAGATCACCCTATTGTTTAACTCATTGTTATAGGGACATCGCTCACTGGCATACGCCTTTATATTGCACTATGACTACTATTGATGGAGGCTTCCTTCCAGAAAACTATAAACAGTTTGAAAGCGTCTTTGATGAGGTGAAAGCAGTGGCCTTACCACCCCATCGGACCTCCGACTGTAGGATTGATCTGACACCTGGGGCCATCTTACCAGTGAGTAGAATATATGCCAATACTGAGCCAGAGACTAAATACCTTCAGGAGTACATTCAGGACATGCTCAAGAAGGGCTTCATAAGGCATTCAACTTCTCCTGTTTCCTCCCCACTTTTTTTTATCCCAAAGAGGGAGGGAGGCCTCAGAGCCTGCCTTGACTATCGCTCCCTTAATAAGGTGACAATCAAAAATAAGTACCCTCTTCCGCTCATATCCACCCTCTTGGATCAAGTGCGTAAAGCCACCGTATTTACAAAACTAGATTTAAGAGGGGCTTACCACTTGATCCGAGTCAGAGAGGGAGATGAGTGGAAGACGGCTTTCCGTGCCAAGTTCGGACTGTACGAGTACTGCGTAATGCCTTTTGGCTTATGCAACGCGCCTGCCGCCTTTCAATTTTTTATAAATGAAATCCTTAGAGAGTATCTGGACGTATTTGTGATCGTCTACATCGACGATATTCTGATTTATTCCCAGAACATGACAGAGCATGTGAAACATGTAAGTCTGATATTGAAAAAATTGCAAGACAATCATCTCTTTGCAAAATTGGACAAGAGCATTTTCCACACTCAGAAGGTAGCATTTCTTGGATTCATCATCTCCCCCGAGGGAATCCATATGGATCCTGCCAAGGTCTCAGCTATTACTCAATGGAGTAGTCCCACCCCGGTAAAAGAAGTACAGTCGGTTCTGGGATTCACTAACTTTTACAGGAGATTTATAGACCATTTTTTGGACCTTATCACTCCCATTACGAGTCTGCGGAAAAAGGGAGTGGAGTTTAATTGGGACACAGACGCTGAAAATGCTTTCCAAACCCTGAAAAAGAAATTTACCTCTGCTCCCATTGTCAAACACGCTGATGAGACACAACTGTATTTTGTGGAAGCAGATGCCTCCCAATATGCAGTTGGGGGAATATTATCACAACGAGAACCTAACAGTGGCATCTTACATCCAGTGGCCTATTTCTCCAAGATCTTGTCGCAGGAAGAACAGAATTACACCATAGGCGAAAGGGAGTTATTGGCCATAAAACTTGCATTCCAGTAATGGCGTCACTACTTGTTAGGCTCCCCCCACACCATTACCATTTATTCAGACCATCGCAATTTACAATACTTCAGAACAGCTAAGGCCTTAACACCAAGGAAAATGCGGTGGGTCTCCTTAATTGGAGAATATGACTTCCAAATTAATTTCCGTCCAGGGGTCAGACAAGGTAAAGCGGATGCCTTATCACGGTTAGGCAAAGAACATAAATGGACAATGGAAACTCCCACTGTCATTATTCCCACAGAACGTATCATAGCAGTAGGTGAGCAGACCTTAGATTCACACTCCTTTCTGACCCACCTTGAACAGGTATACTCCACGTTGGATAAAGAAGAGTGGTTGACAGACCCAGCCCATTCCATCAAGGATAACCTCTTCTTTCATGACAATAAGTTATATCTACCCTCAAAAGAAACACAGACTTTGGTGATCGAATGGTGTCATGCCTTGCCCTTAGCAGGGCACCCTGGAGAAGAAAAAACCCGATTAGTGTGTCAGAGATGGTTCTGGTGGAAAGGCATGACTAAAGATATCGCCGCTTATGTACACGCTTGTCCCACGTGTGCTAGACAGAAATCTTCACATTGCGTCCCTGCTGGTCTTCTCCTATACTTATCTGTGCCCAATAGCCCATGGTTTCCATTAGTATGGATTTTATCACAGACCTTCCTTTGACTCGAGGAAACACCACTATACTAGTGGTGGTGGATGTACTATCTAAGATGGCTCATTGTATCCCGCTGAAAAAGATACCAACAGCCTTAGAACTCACAGAAGCCTTCATTCAGAACATTGTCCGGCTACATGGGTTACCTTCTGTAATTATATCCGACAGAGGCCCTCAATTTATCTCGAAATTCTGGCAGGCTTTATGTGCAGCTCTCCACATAGACCATCGATTGTCATCCTCCTATCACCCACAAACAGACGGGCAGACTGAGAGAACAAACCAGACACTAGAACAATTCTTGAGATGTTTGATCACTACAAGTACAGGAGACTGGGTACAGGCCTTACCCTTGGCAGAATTCGCCTATAACAATTCAACTCATTCTTCTTCTAAAGTATCTCTTTTTTATTTTACCTCTGGCTATCATCCTAAATGTATACCTCTGGAACTACCTCCCTCTGTATCTCACACTCCTGCAGTAGCTGATCACCATGCACACCTTGTAACTATCTGGAAACAAGCCCGTCAACACCTGTTAGAGGCCAAAGAAAACATGAAAAAACAAGCTGACAGACATAGACGTCCTGCTCCTGTTTATGATGTAGGTGATCTTGTTTGGTTAGCCTCTAACAATCTTAAACTAGAAGGGCCACGTAAATTGCAACCCCGGTATTTAGGTCCTTTTCCAGTTTCCAGGGTAATCAATCCTGTAGCCATCAAATTAGAATTACCCCCAGAAATGAGAATCCATCCTGTCTTTCATACTTCCCTGTTAAAACCCTACCAGACTCCCTCTTGTCAAGAACCACCACCACCCCCGATTGATGTAGATGGTAATTTGGAATATGAAGTTCGACGTATCTTAGATTCCCGTCGAGTGAGAGGTAGATTACAATACCTAATAGACTGGGTGCGATATCCCCCAGAGGACAGAACTTGGGAGCCTGCTGAACAGGTACATGCCCCTTTGGTGGTCAGAAGGTTCCACGCTTTACACCACAGCAAACCCCGTCCGGTGGGAAGACCTTTAGGGGGGTGAACTGTTAGACCTCTATGCAGAAACACCCCACACAAACTACAAACACCATAATGCATCAGGACGGTGTGCTGTCCCATACTGCCTTGCAGCGTGTCACCTGGTCTGTCGGAGGTTCTTAAGCAATCCGAGGACTGATGGCGGCGCTTGGCTTTCTTGCCCTGACCTGAGTTTCCGCTTTCCTGAATTCCCTGTTTCCCGCCTGAGTTCCCTTCGAGTCAAGCTGCCGACTTTGCTATCTGTTCCCGCCTTTGGTTTCCGATGATCTTGCGTTTTGATGTGTAGCGTTCCTTACGCTGCGGCTCTATCTCTCTCTCCCAGACAATTCCCCTGAGAGATTGTGACCTTTCGGACCCCTGCCTTCTCCGCTCCTGTTTTTCGGCATTTGCCGATATTTGTTATTTGGTTCCCATTTGCTTTGCTCATTGCCACAACTGTTGCGAGGAGGACCTGTGGAGTAACGGGCGGACGCTCCTTATTTTTTTATTTACAATACTTTATTGACAACAAACTTCTTACACGGACTTCCTCTTCCTGCAGCACTCCCTGTGCCTTTGATTTCATTGCCGTGCAGTTGCTGCTTACTGAGAAAATATTGAAGATATTGTTATTTAGAATTTTTCCTGCATTCCTGTCTTCAATGAATTTACTTCTCTGAAGTGTTTTTGCTTCTTCGGAATCTGCGTTTGGAGGTCTTATCATTTTGGGACATTTGTTGGAAACTCCTTCCTTTATTTTTTGGAACCACGTGATAATCTGCGCTTGGACAAATTGTGGAGTGCAAAGAGCTATCGATTCTGGGTAGCAGTGAACTCCCTGGACCTTGGCATACAAGGATTTTGTTTCCTTTACGGTGTCTTGCTGGAGAGACACTACACCTTATCTTTTGGGTGCAATTAACCCTGAACCTTCATTTTTATGAGACCAAATTGTCTAGCTGCATTCTTTCATTCACCTGTGTATGGTAAGTCTGGGATAGCACACGGTCATAGGTACACGTTACAGAGAATATTGCCTATTTGTATTTTCCTGTTATTAATAGCTGTGTTATTGGTCTATTCTCTCTCCCGCTGCAGGTGTGATACATCATTCCTTCCTAAACTCATTTGCCCTTCTTCCTGGTGGCCCAGCTCTACGGACAACTTGTCCTTGGTCTCTCCTTTTTCTGGAGGAGTTTTTCCTCACTGCTGAGTTCTTTGTAACCCAGAGAGGGAAACACCTTTAGGGAACGTTGAGGCATTGGCTTCGCTCCTGGGGTTATTGGATTCCTGCCTGGACGCCTTACGAGCCCGACACATACTCATGATTTCTCCTTCTGCATGGACTATCAGGGTTTCTCACACATACTTACCCAGCAGGTATCCATCACCAAAATCACCAGCCACAAGGCGTCTGTATATCCCACTGTTGGTGAATATGTACGAGTCGTGGGTACTCCCAGGATATTTGGCTACAGTGTCCGTTATCATGTTGCTAGCGTTGCAGATCACCTGCACATTGATTGAATGTGTGGACTTCCGGTTTCTGTATATGTGTTCAGTTGCTGCAGGTGGGCATAGTGGGATGTGCGTCCCATCGATACAGCCGATGATGTGCGGGAACTGAGCAAGTTGGTAGAATTCGGTTTTTGTCCTTGCTAGTTCTGCAGGTGTCTTAGGGAACTCAATGTAGTGTTCCATCCTCTGCATCATGGCGTCAAGGAATTTTCTGAAAAACCATGATTGGCAGCCCTGGGACACCCCACCTACTGTGGCTATCACGTGCTGGTAGCTCCCAGAGGCAAGAAGGTGTAGGCAGCACAGCACCTGAACATGGGGTGGGATGGCGTGTGCTCTTGGGGTTGGGTGTTCCAGATATGGCTGCAGGTCCCTGATTAAGTCCAGGATGGTTCTGGGGTGGAGTCGGTACCTTTGCAGGATCTCTGCTTCAGTGAGTTGGAAGAGGGTGATCCTCTGCCTATAAACCTGCTCCTCCCTTAGCCAGTCCCTCTCTCCTGCTGCCTGTATCAGTAGCCGCCTTGCAATAACGTAGAAAGCCGCCATTGTGGTTGCACAGTTGCATTTTGGGACCTTCTTATATATCCTGTTCCTGGTTTCCACCTGCTTCCAATCCATGGTAAATACCGACTCTTAAATACCGAATTTCATGAAATTCGGTATTTTCGGACTTTGCTAAATCTCAACTGGCCTTTTTTACCATTTCTTATTTACCGACTCGGTAGATACCGATTCGGTATTTTCCGATTCTGTAAATTACCATTTCTTATTTACCGACTCGGTAAATATGAATTCGGTAAATTCCGAATCGTGTTATACCGATTTGGTGTTTTACCGACTGGTATTTACCGATTTGGTACGTTTTTGGTGACATACATCTCGATGCACTCATACCGGTCGGTAAAGACCGAAATTACCGAATTTCAGCAGTTACCGACCGGTATTTGGCTACCTACATCGGGCCCATGATTCGCAGCACAAGAAAGTCAAGACAAATCATTCTCAAACAGAAGATGAAATATATATGGAATCCTGGATTCTCTAAGAATAATCGAGTTCAGCGGTATTCAGCTACTGGTATCTGTAGAGGGTGCTTAAATCAACAAGAGAGAGAGGACTAGATAAGCTAGACCGTATCCCCTGGATTATGTATGTATATCAATAAGGACTAGCTAATTTAAGGGAAGTAGAAGACTCAGGTTTGTATGTAAAATAAGGAGAACGTGGTTTTCCTTATAAAGCCCTCACCCACCGACCTAGTCGGTGGCATGCTTCATCATCGGGCCCACCACATTGGCACCGAATGTGCCCCGGGTGTGCTTCAAAGCCAGGTGACTGCGGAGCTGGTATGTTCCTGAGTGTGCGGTGACTAGGGTGAGAAAGGTGAAGTTTAAAAGCTATACAGTAGGTCCCAGCACCCGAGGGTAAATTATTTTAATGAACTGGGCCTCTGTTAGCAGATAAAAGGCAGGTAGACGTAAATTGGAGTGCTAATTATGACCTCCAGCGTCTAGTGTGGTCTACATGTTTCAGCCAGTGCCTTGTGGATTTTAAGCTGGCTTTCCTCAGGACCGTTTTTATATGTGAAAAACGTGCAGTTTAAATAATAAAAATAAATTTAAGTGATTGTGTTGTCTTTTGGCTAAGTGAAGCGCACGCTAAGGCGCTATAGCTGTTAGAGGGGGATTCCCTCAAGCTTGACTACAAATAACACAAAGGACAAAGACAAGACGTACGTGGTAGAGTCATATTAGTTTAATATTTTTGATATATCACAACATGCCGGCTTCTAAGGTGGTGTGCGACCTATAATCGGCTATTGTGGGTTCATGCCATGGGCACGGAACTGGTGATAGTTATTAAATGAAACCGATAGTGTTGGTGGTGGGCTAGAGAGCGTATTTACAAGGTGAGGTACAGGTAAGTATAATACTGAGTCCTCACTCTGTTTTGTCTTGTAAAAAGTTTCATGGGTCGCCTGGCAGAGAAAGAGACCCTGTTGGAGTAATAATTTGTTCATAATATATCCAACCTGTAGGGAGAAAGAGTAGTGGCTTACCCCATTTGTAGCTGTAGCGGTTCTTTTGTACTCACGAGTATTGCGGTCTAGTTCCTCCTTGGACCTATTCGTCCTTCCGCGGCGCCCGTTGTGAGAGAGGAAGGCCGCTCGGTCTCTTATTTGTAGTATTTAGTTGATTAGTTTCACCTGTATCTGGTGGAAAGAGAGGGAGGGGTGCGCGCTGTTTGCCATGTCATGGTTGCCCTTACTGCGCATGCGCTGGGGAGTAGTGGAAGATCTTAGCATGCGCGGCTGTCCAGCGCATGCGTGTTGCGCAGAATGAGGTTTGCTATTGGCAAAGATATGCGCGGATCAATTTAGCGGCTCACGTTGTGCTTTATACTGTCATGTAGTATGACACTTTCGAGGTCGGTCAGAGATATGACTTCGAATCGTGATATTTTATCAATGAGACAATGGTGGGTATTTCCATAGTGGGCGATAGTCCCAACATGAGTATAGCCAAACACGGGGGTAGGTGATGGCTGTTCATGAGTGCACAAAGTGCAGCGGGGACATGTAATTGGGGGCACCCATAAGTGGTCCACTAGGGAGGGGGGGGGGAAGAGAGGGGGCGCTCATGCAGTGATGTCCTGGCACAGATATCGCTGCGGTGTGTGGGTCGTTTTTTATATCATTTTTTTACATCAGAGAGGTTATACAGATAGAAAGATTACACAGCTAAAGAGTTCCATGGTATGGCATCGTTAAGGCCTTGGATATGTGTGGATAAACGATATATCCAGCGTTGTTCCTTTTGAAGGAAAAGTTTTTCATTGACAGTGGTATCAAATTGTTCTATGACAGTCCAGGAAAAGTCATTGGGGGTGTGGTTGTGGGTTAGGAAGTGATCTGTCAGTTTACTAATGTTTTTGCCACACCGTATGGTACTCCTGTGCTCTGTCATTCTTGTCCGGACTTTCCGGGTGGTCATACCAATGTATCTTAGACCACATCGACAGGTCATTAAGTACACCAAGTTAGCAGAGTTGCAGTTCGTGAACTGCTTTTGTGTCCCGGTTTTTCCTGGTTCCAAGTTCAGTGTTTTTGAAGATGATGTCAGGTGGCACACGCTGCAATTGTTGCAGGGTTGGTGGCCAGTGATCTTAGGCATGCCCCATGCGTTAAGGATGGTGTTGTCAGTGCTGCGTGCAGTTGGGCGGGGCCTGGTGTTCACTAGTTGGTCTTTGAGGTTAGTTGCCCTTTTATAAGCGAAACGTGGTTTGTCCCATTTCCTTGTTCCGGAGTTGATGATTTTCCAATTTCTTTGTATGATGTTGGCTACCTGGTTTGACGCCGTGTTGTAAGTGGTCACACAGGTCAGTGTAGGTTCTTCCTGTGGTCTTTCAAAAGTTTCCAATAGTGCCTCTCTGTTCTGGTTCCTTGCTCTTTTACAAGTTTTGTTTATTATTTTTGATGGATAGCCACGATCCTTGAGTTTATGGATCAGGTCGTTAGATTGCAGTTTATAGTCCTGAATATTGCTGCAGTTACGTCTGATACGTAAGAATTGCCCATAAGGTAGATTTTCCCTCAGGTGTCGGGGGTGGAAACTGTCAAATCTTAGCAGGGAGTTCCTTGCTGTGGGCTTGTAGAAAGTGGTAGTTGTGAGGTTTCCATTGTCTGGTTTGATATTCAGGTCAAGGAAAGCTAGTTCGGTTGAACTGCTAGTACTTGTAAAACATAAGTAGGAGTCTTGGTGGTTGATCCAGAGCATGAAGTTGTCCAGTTGTTCCTGGTTTCCTTCCCATATGAGGAGGATGTCGTCAATATATCGACGACACATTTTTATATTGGAAGAGTAGGGATTGGTGGGTTGTTGTATGTAGGTATGTTCAAAGTGTGCCATGTACAGGCCTGCCACGCTGGGGGCAAAAACGCTGCCCATGGATGTACCATTGGTCTGCAGGTAGTAGGTTCCTTCGTACTCAAAATAGTTCTCCTTGAGAGCCAAGGTAGCACAGTCCAATATGAAACTGCGGGGAGTGTTGTATTCCCAAGGACTTGCCATAAGGACATCGTGTAGTACCTTTAATGTTGCGTCCTGTGGTAAGCTGGTATAAAGGCTCTATATGTCTAGTCCTACTAGTAGTTCACAGGTAGGGTTGAAGTTGATGTCTTTGATTACACTCAGCAGGTGTTTGGTATCCTTGATGTAGGAGGGAGTGTTTTGAACCAAGGGATTGAGGAACAAATCACAGAAACGCGACATAGGTTCTAATAGTGGCTTTATTCCGGACACGATGGGTCTGCCGGGCGGTGGGGTAATGCCCTTGTGTATCCTAGGGACTGTATAAAAATACGGAGTCTTCGCATTTTTGGGACATAGGTAGTCCGCCTCTTGTTTGGAGATCTTCTCCATGTCTTTGGCATTTTTAACCAGAAGATTAATGGTGTTTTGTAGTTGCTCAGTTGGGTCCCTGTTGAGGCGTTTGTAGTTTCCAGTATCACTTAAGAGTCTTTTGCACTCTTGGTCATAGTCAGTTTTGTTCATGAGGACTATACCACCCCCTCTGTCCGCGGTTTTGATGATGAGGGTTGGGTCATTTTGGAGGCGTTGAATGGTGGTCCTGTCTTTGTTAGATAGGTTGTTGAATGTCTCCTTGTGTTGTAGTTGTTCCACTTCTGTATATACTGCCTGTTCAAATGTTAGAATTTCAACCGGGATACTTCCCGGTGGAGGAATATAAGTGGATTTTGGTCTGAGGCCTGTTTCGTTCGGAGTATCCTCACTGTCATTGTTGGTGTTATCTTTTTTCTCAAAGAATGCTTTTAGTTTGAGTTTGCTGAAGAACTCGGTGAGTTCTACATGTAATTTGAAGGTATCCAGTCTGGTGGTGGGGACGAACGAGAGGCCTTTATTGAGTACTTATGCTTCCTCACTGGTTAATTGTGTGTCAGACAAGTTGAATACAAGTGGACATGGGGGTCTTATTTGCTTGTTCCCGGTTGTTTCCTTGTTTTGTTCCTGGTGTTGGAGCTCACAGGTTCGTCTTCCGGTGCCCATTGTATGTGTCCTGGGTTCCGTCTCTTGCCCCGTCCTCTCCTGCCCTGGGATAAAAAAGGATATCTTTGGTTCTCGTTTCCTTGGAAAAAGGACATATTTCCTGGAGGGTACAATTGGGGGTATCCGAAGTACGGTGGTGGTAGATGACCGAAATGGGGCGGCGGTGGGCCAAAATTATGGTTTTGAAGGGGACCTTGCCATGGTTGTTGCCAGTGTTGTCCTCGTCGTCCCCTGCCTCTGGATTTGTTTGATCCTGAGCTGGAGTTGCTTGAGACAGAGCTATTATCGGAGTTCTCAGAGGATTTTTTGGGGGGGTGTAATCATCATCTGCGTAAGGGTAAGTCTTTGAGTAGTTAAATCTTTTCAGATCCTTCTCAAATTTTTTAATTTTGGTCTGAGATAGGTAATCTTTATATTCGGCTATTTCGCGATTTTGGTCATCAAGTTTTTTCTTAAAGCCCGTCAGGGTAGTTTTGAAGTGTGACTCTGTTGCTTGGATCTCTATCATGATGGCGTCTGATAGGCGTTTCGCAGTTTTTATAATGAGGACTAACCAGTCCCTGGTGCAATGCCAGGCGATCTGGGCCCAGTCTTTGCGGAATGCGGCATCGTCCAGGAAGATCCTAGGGGCATTCGTGACCAGGAGGTCAGTGGGGGCTGTGTTGGTACGTAGATATTGTGCCAGTATTACACCATGCAGAACAGACCGGATCCTATTCCCCTTCTTCTCCGTTAGTGAATCCCAGTCTGTTGATTGAGCTACGGTGGCGGAGATGTTGAAATCTGCCAGGAGGGAGGGGTCAGATAGTATTTCGCTGACATCCTCAGCTGTGAAGGTGAGGCCAATGTTTTTGGCCATATTTGGGAGTAGGTAGGGCTCTCGCAGCTGCGCGCTGCTTAGTAATGCTTAAATCAACGAGAGAGAGAGGACTAGATAAGCTAGACCGTATCCCCTGGATTATGTATGTATATCAATAAGGGCTAGCTAATTTAAGGGAAGTAGAAGACTCAGGTTTGTACGTAAAATAAGGAGAACGTGGTTTTCCTTATAAAGCCCTCACCCACCGACCTAGTCGGTGGCATGCTTCATCATCGGGCCCACCACAGTGGCACCGAATGTGCCCCGGGTGTGCTTCAACGCCAGGTGACTGCGGAGCTGGTATGTTGCTGAGTGTGCGGTGAATAGGGTGAGAAAGGTGAAGTTTAAAAGCTATACAGTAGGTCCCAGCACCCGAGGGTAAATTATTTTAATGAACTGGGCCTCTGTTAGCAGATAAAAGGCAGGTAGACGTAAATTGGACTGCTAATTATGACCTCCAGCGTCTAGTGTGGTCTACATGTTTCAGCCAGTGCCTTGTGGATTTTAAGCTGGCTTTCCTCAGGACCGTTTTTATATGTGAAAAACGTGCAGTTTAAATAATAAAAAGAAATGTAAGTGATTGTGTTGTCTTTTGGCTAAGTGAAGCGCACGCTAAGGCGCTATAGCTGTTAGAGGGGGATTCCCTCAAGCTTGACTACAAATAACACAAAGGACAAAGACAAGACGTACATGGTAGAGTCATATTAGTTTCATATTTTTGATATATCACAACATGCCGGCTTATAAGGTGGTGTGCGACCTATAATCGGCTATTGTGGGTTCATGCCATGGGCACGGAACTGGTGATGGTTATTAAATGAAACCGATAGTGTTGGTGGTGGGCTAGAGAGCGTATTTACAAGGTGAGGTACAGGTAAGTATAATACTAAGTCCTCACTCTGTTTTGTCTTGTAAAAAGCTTCATGGGTCGCCTGGCAGAGAAAGAGACCCTGTTGGAGTAATAATTTGTTCATAATATATCCAACCTGCAGGGAGAAAGAGTAGTGGCTTACCCCATTTGTAGCTGTAGCGGTTCTTTTGTACTCACGAGTATTGCGGTCTAGTTCCTCCTTGGACCTATTCGTCCTTCCGCGGCACCCGTTGTGAGAGAGGAGGGCCGCCCGGTCTCTTATTTGTAGTGTTTAGTTGATTAGTTTCACCTGTATCTGGTGGAAAGAGAGGGAGGGGTGCGCGCTGTTTGCCATGTCATGGTTGCCCTTACTGCGCATGCGCTGGGGAGTAGTGGAAGATCTGAGCATGCGCGGCTGTCCAGCGCATGCGTGTTGCGCAGAATGAGGTTTGCTATTGGCAAAGATATGCGCGGATCAATTTAGCGGCTCACGTTGTGCTTTATACTGTCATGTAGTATGACACTTTCGAGGTCGGTCAGAGATATGACTTCGAATCGTGATATTTTATCAATGAGACAATGGTGGGTATTTCCATAGTGGGCGATAGTCCCAACATGAGTATAGCCAAACACGGGGGTAGGTGATGGCTGTTCATGAGTGCAGGTCGGTGGGTGAGGGCTTTATAAGGAAAACCACGTTCTCCTTATTTTTTGTACAAACCTGAGTCTTCTACTTCCCTTAAATTAGCTAGTCCTTATTGATATACATATCTGTAGAGGGTGGTCATCATACCGTCTACCTTCTGCAGTGGGAAACATTTGCGGAAGACAACAAGGCTATAAATGTTTTTCTCAGACACTTAAGAGACTTCCTTGGGCCTGCTTTATTTGAAACAATTCAATATCATCAACAATGACTTCTTTAGAATGATTAGGGTGGATGCTATAGGGTTCCTACATTTCTTCTGAACTAGATCGATCCCCTTTTCAATCTGTCTGCATGATGGTATGGTATCCTCTTGTATGCAAATGTCATTTGAGCAAGATCAACATTTCTTTAGTAAATATTATTTTCAACAGCGTATACATTTTTTTAAAAACTTTATTCACATTTACTAACTCTTGCCAGATTTTTCTATTATTTGTCAGAACACCATTTACTAAAATGATGCCTAGTTCTTCCAACTCTCCATCTGCACTTTTCCACCAGTTTTAGTTCTCTCTAGAGCTCAGTTGAAGGCATTTTCCCTGTCTTTAGCTCCAAACAAACTATTGCTTGAAAAGGATGTATGTGTTGTATGAAAATTGATTCATAAAGATTCAATGTTTTAAGCTCTTTTGGAATGGATACCAATTCGAATGTGTTATGTATACCTCTAGTTGGGATTTAATTATACTGTAACTTGTCATAGCAGTACCTACAGGTGATATGTTTGGTGGAAAAATAAAATCTTTCCACAACAAATAAAAATGCACCAAATTCTTGCCACTCATTGTTTTCTTTTTTAATTTTAGAGTGCACAACTACATTTCGAGTTTGTTTTTGTAGTGACAATGTTGACAACAAATACAAACACGGCTTGGTTTTTCGAGGAAAGTGTATTAAACTTTGCAACGTCTTGAACAAAGTTCTCAGTTGTAGTTTCTGTATCTTTTTCTTCTACACCTCAAACTACAAACTCTTAATTTTCCATATTTTTCTAGACCAAACAACCAACAATAAATTAACTCACAAACTTTGTCTACCTCTGCTAATGTCCCATACAATAAACTTCTAATCCTTTCCTATAAAATATATAAGGGGGTTTTATAACCCAAGATTGTATTTTGGAGTGGTGAAATGGTAACATCCTGAAAGATGGAACATACTTTTATGAACTTTCATTGAAAGACATGCCAGGAAATGTCCCTATAAACTACTATATTACCTAACTTTTCATGGATCTAATCCTTGCGAATTTGATTGCTTTTTCAGACTTCTGCATGGAAATTCATGTACAAAATTTTGGGAAAATACATTGATTCTTGACGAACACTAAAAATTGTACGACAATTCTATTTGTATAGTGGGACCTGTCTATGCCTTCTTCCTTCCACCTCTTCAGCTATTAATACCTTTACATTCTTAGGAATCATCACCTCACTTGCAACAGGACTACCATTGTTTACTTCATAACAACGGCCACTTAAGCCAACAGCATGCACTAGTGTATTTTCTTGGAAATAACTTTCCTCATTGAAATAGTGTTCTGTGCTAGAAGTATGTTTCAACTCCCCTTTAAACATTTTGAAAAAAACAGTTCTATTAATAAACCTTTTTGTAGCACTTATTGTCTTCGTATACAACTCTGTTTTGTATAGTGTCCTCATATATAAAAACCTTCCTCTTCAAAGCAAATACTTTCTCTACAACATTCTCAATATATTGCTTTTGCTTAAATGAATCACTTCTTCTTATATATTTTATCAATTTTTTGTACAAATTTTGTATTACCCCAGGGCAAAATGTTTTAGCTCTTAACATCTTAAATTGTTTCTGTCTCCATGATAACCTCTCTGATTTCTTAGAACATTTTCTACTTTGTGAAACACTTACTCCTTTTATTTTTCTACTTGATGTGCAAATTCCATTTTTAGATAATACTATACTTTCATTCTGCATTTTACAACATAATCTTCTGAGAAAATGCTTAGTACTCCTACCAGCTTCACTTTTTCCCTCTGCTCATTCTCCACCTTATTTTGTTTGTTCATCTCACTTTGAAGTTGATAATACTGTTTAACCTGTTTCTTACTTTTTTGCACTCTTGTCAGGCATAGCAGAACTTTTTTAAAACTGTATATCTGGAAAAGCAATAAAAATATATTAATGTCAAGATTAAATCATATAGGGCTAGATGTAGGTAATCTGATTTTACCGATTCTTAAATACCGAATTTTACCGATTGGGTATTCAAAAATCGGTAAATGAGATGTAGGGGAAAAATCGGTATTTTTTACCGATTCGGGAAAATTCGGTATCAGACTTTCGGAAATTACTGAATCGGTATTTACCGAATCGGTATTTCCCATTCATCCCTATGGGCCAAAAGGCCCATAGGAATGCATTGGAAATACCGATTTGGTAATTACCGAATCTGTAAATACCGAATCGGACAGCAAACAAAAGTGAAACTTAACACAACAGCCAATCAGGAGCAACCACCCTCCCCCTTCCTACCAGGAAGTGGCTACACAGGCAGCTGCAAGTAATTAGAAGGTTCTGGAGAGGCAGTTGGAGCAGAGAGACTGGGAGCAGCAGCAGCAGACAGAGTTTGTGCTTTTTGAAAACTTTAACATGGCAAGCAGCAGGAACACAGAGCAGACTGAAAGGAAAAGAAAGCTAAAATTCAGCAGCATGGAGCTTGTTGAGGAGGTGGTAAAGGTACACCACAGACTTTTTGGAAAGCAGTCCCTTACTGTGCCAGAATCAGCAAAAAGGAAGTTTGGCTGGAAATCTTAGAAATGCAGTGGGAGTGACCACCAGAGTCACTGAAGATTTAAAAAAGAGGTTCTATGACCTAAGGAGCCTCACAAAAAAAAAAATTGGCTGACCACCACAAACAGGCCTCGCAAACAGGTGGAGGAAAGAACACTGCACCCCCCCTCACCGACCTGGAGGAGATGGTAGCCACAACCCTGGAGCCTGAAAGCGTCCATGGACTGGGAGAAGTGGACCGCTCGGCGAAAGCTGCAACTAAAAAAGGTAAGATGCATGCACAGCAATCCCCTCACACCCCCATCCATCCCTCACCCCTTGCAGCTAAGTTACCCCAGTCCCAGGGTGTCTGTGGAAAACTGTAGCAATGCATCATGGTACACGTAGTCAGTTAATGAAAGAGCATGTCACACAGCACTGTAACCACCAAGTTATTCAAATGAATGCAGACAAAATGAAGGGCAGGCAGCATGTACAAAGTGCAATGTCATATGTTTAATTGTAGTGGCTGTGAGACATTTGCACCTAGCTGATATGTGCTCATATGTCCACAGGTCACACATCCAGAAGGTAGTCTGAGGAGGTAGAAGGCACGGCACCCGAGAAGGATGACAGTCAGGAGCCAGGGCCCAGTGCATCACAGGACACAGGTGTTCCGAGTGGGCAGCCACCCTCCCAAGAACCTGACATCAGTGAACAAATGCGGGCCTCCCCAATACCTTCACAGTCACCACTATTGGTTTCGTCACCCGAAATGCCAGCATCCTTTGTAATAGAAACACCTGCTGCACACCCTAGCAGGAGGCATGTCGTTTCCCCACTGCTGGAAATGGAGACAGCTGCTGGTGAAATGGTGGGTGAAGACTCACAGAACTTGTCTCAAGCTGCCATCTCAGCGACACTGCAGCCCAGCACAGAGCCTGTACCAAGTACCACTAGACACCGCACAGTACAAGGAAGGAGTGTAGGTGCACGTGGGGAGGGGTCCAGTGTCTTACAGGGCCTGGAGGGATCCATGGTCAGGATTCAGAGGATGCAGGGCAAGGGCATCATGTCCTGTCAAAGACAAATGCGTAACCTCAACATCAACATGCAGGAAATTGGCAAGGGCATCAGGGAGCTGGTGGGGGTTAACAAGAGCATGGCAACAGGCATACATGACATGACCCAATCCATGCAGCAACTGTGCACAAAACTGGATTCTGAAATTACATCAAGGCGCAGGGAGAAGCAGTGTGCAGAGAGAACTGAGAAATCTATCCACCGCCTGGCAACAGCCACATCCCTGCTATGCAGGCGTAGCATGAATAGTCAGGAAGTCCTGACTCATAACAACAATCAGTTGACAAGGGGCATAGCCGGAATGACCGGTGCGCTGCAGGCTCTACTCAATGCTCAAAGTGCACAAACTGCTGCTATTGACGTGCCGGACACTGAAGGTAGCACCAGTAGGAGCAGCACGGCAAGCCCCCATGTCGTAGAGCCAAGGAGGAGCAGCAGGCGACAGGGTGAGGCTACAGCCCAAACGCCCAGTGAACAGGCTGAGCCACATACACCTGCCAGTGCAAATCGTGGCCGCAAATGAACAGTTGTAACTATGGCCTACTGCCATTGGACATTTAAATCATAGAAAAAATTATTTATTTGCACATTTGCGCCATTTAAACCTGCCTAGTGACAATATACAACTACGGTGGGTGGATTCAACACCTGTCTGTGTGTGTTTGCTCACTGTGAGCATTGCTGTCAAATGCTTACTGTTGCACTTTTGTTCTTTAACATACCTAGAAATATTCTAATTAAACAAAAGCTTGTGCTTTCAATATAGCTCTCAGTGTCATCACTTACTCAGAAATAGTTGCGTGTTATTTCCTCACGTCTGTATCTGTCATCACTTGGTGTTGACACTCCAGCAGGTTGTCTTTCAGGCACAGCAATGTCGTCGTCATGATCCTCATAGTCTGACAACTCCACCTCAGTCCCCCTCTTCACAGCAAGATTGTGCAACATAGCACAGGCAGCAATGATCTTACAACAGGTGATGGGGGTATACTGCCTTGCACCTCCGCTCTTGTGCAAGCATCTAAACCTGCTTTTCCAGATACCAAATGTTCGCTCTACAACATTGCGTGTGCTCTTGTGTGCCCGGTTATATCTCCTTTGGCTGGGTGTTGAGGGGTTGAGGTAGGGGGTGAGTATGAAGGAGCGGAGGGCATATACACGGTCTCCTAAAAGGAAATGGGAATAATTTACTCACATGCATACATGTACTGCTTATTGCAATAGGTGTTGTAGGTGTCGCACACTGTGTCTTACCTAGGAGGTAGCCTTCACCAAATTCACCTGCAGTCAGCCGTGCATAGATGCCACTGTTCTGAAATATATAGGAGTCGTGGGTACTCCCAGGGAATTTTGCCACAAGGTCAGTGATGGCGAACTTTGCATTGCAGATCACCTGCACATTGATGGTGTGGGTGGACTTCCTATTCCTGTATATATATTCTGTGGCAGCAGGGGGACAAATGGGAATGTGCGTGCCATCAATGCAGCCAATTATATTGGGGACATGTGCCATCTGGTAGAAGTCTGATTTTGTTTGGACCAGTTCAGCATGGGTTGCAGGAAAAGATATGTAATGCTCCATCCTCTGTAACATGGCGTCAAGGAATTTGTGGAAAAACCTTGATAGGCTGCTCTGGGTCACCCCACCTACCGCAGCAACCACATTCTGGTAACTTCCAGACGCAAGCAGGTGTAGGCTGCACAGCACCTGCACATGGGGAGGAATGGCGTGTGCCCTTGGGGTAGTATGCTCCAACAGTGGGTGAAGGTCCCTGATGAGTTCCGTGATGGTGTCTGGGGCCAACCTGTACCTCTGCAGTATCTCTGCCTCTGTGAACATGAACAGGGTTATCCTCTGTCTGTAGACCTGCTCCTCTCTCTGCCATTCCCTCTCTCCTTCCTCCTGTAGCCATAGCCATCTTGCAATGACATAAAATGCCGCCATTGTGCAAGTAGAATTGCATTTTGGGTCCATTTTTATAGGTTGCACCTGTTTAACACCTGATTCCAATCCATGGTAAATACCGACTCTTAAATACCGAATTTCAAGCAAATTCGGTATTTCAGAGCTTCCCTACATCTCAAAATCCATTTTTACCACTTCTTATTTACCGATTCGGTATTTTACCGAATCGGTAAATTTACAGATTCGGTAAATTTACCGATTCGGTATATTTAGCGAATCGCTAACCGTTGCGATTCTGTAAATTTACCGATTCTGTAATATTTCCGATTCGGTATTTTACCGATTCGGTAACTTTACCGATTCGGTAAATTTACCGATTCGGCCGATTTTCCATCTCCTACATCCAGAAAGCTCAATACCAGTCGGTAACGGCCGAAAATACTGATTTTCAGCCGTTACCGACCGGTAAAGGGCTTCCTACATCTGGCCCCTGATTATTAATTCACTAAGTAACTTGTTTATTTACCAAATAGAACATACTAACACAGAGTGTGATAGTTTCTGTATGGGTATGTAAATGGGTATAAGAGTATCTCTATAACTATGTAAATAGTTGTGACAATATCTGTATAGGTATGTGGGATGTTCTGACCGTCTATGAATGGATACGTGAAAGGGTGTTGGAGCCTTGGTATGGGTATATAAAATGATATAAGTGGCTCTAAATTGGTATGTCATAGTAAGTGAGTGTCTCTGTATGTCTATGTGAATGGTTGTGACACTGTCCATATGACTATGTGAGAGAGTGTGAAAGTCCATTTATGGATATGTGACAGGCTGTGTGCATTACTATACGGATATGTGAATGGGTATAAGGGTGTCTACATGGGTATGTGAGAGGGTGGAAGAATCTCTATATGTATATGTGAGAGGCTGTGACAGTCTTGTATGGGGATGTGAATAGGTGTCAGACTGTCTGTATGTGTGTGTGGATAGGAAGAAAGGAGGTCTGAATAGGTATGTGATAAGCTTTGACAGTCTGTGTATGAGTATGTAAGAGTATGTCAGTTTCTCTATTGGAATGTGACAGGATGCCAGAGTATCTATATCAGTATGTGAATGTGTATAACAGTGTATGCTTGGATATGTAAAGTGGTGTAACAGTGTCTATATGACTATGTCAATGGAAGTCACACTGTCTGTATAAATATGTGAATGGAAATAAAGGAGGTGTCAATTGATATGTGAAAGGGTGTGAGAGACTCTATATGGGTATGTGAATGGGCATTAGGGTACCTGTTTGGGTATGTTACAAGGTTTGATAGTATATGCATGGGTGTGTGAGGGGGTGTGAGAGTCTGTCTATGGGTATCTAAATGGATACAATGGTGCCTACAAGGGTATATGAGGCTGTGCGAGAGTCTCTGTGTGGTTGTGTGAAAGGTTATTACACTATCATTGTAGTACACTATCTTTGTGTGTGTGTGAAAGGGTGAGACAGTCCATGTGAGAGGATGTCAGAGTCACTGTATCAGTATGAGAATGGGCATTACAGAATCTATGTGGGTTAGTGAGAGAGTATAAGAATCTGTCTATAAGTATGTGAATGGATGTCACAGTCTGTATAAGAATATGAATCAGATTAAATGAGGTCTGTATGATTATTTGAAAGGTTATTAGAGTCTGAGTCTAGGTGTATGAATGTGTATTAGGGTGCATGTATGAATACATGAGAGGGTGTGATAGTATCTCTAAAGGTATGTAAATAGTT
The DNA here is from genome assembly GCF_964261635.1 of Lissotriton helveticus. NCBI lineage: Eukaryota > Metazoa > Chordata > Amphibia > Caudata > Salamandridae > Lissotriton > Lissotriton helveticus. The sequence goes on along the minus strand of NC_136061.1, from coordinate 1,359,571,323 downwards.
GTGACAGTGTCTGTATAGATTAGTAAGAGAGTCTAACAGTCTATGAAAGGATATGTGAGAGGGTGTGAAAGTCTATGCATAGGTATGTAAATGTAAAATAAGAGTCCGTACATGGGTATCTGAGAGTGTGTAGCAGGGTGTGCAAAATTATGTTTGGAAATCTGAATAGGTATACAGGTGTCTACATGAGTATGTGAGAGGATGTAAGAGTCTCTAAATGGGTATATGAGAGGAAGTGACAGTCTCTATAAGAGTATGTGAATATGTGTGAGACTGCCTGTATGCATATCTGGATTAGAAAAAAGGTCTAAATAGGTATGTGATAAGCTGTGACAGTGTACATGGGAGTATGCACCACTGTGTGACAATCTCTCAATGAGTATGTGACAGGATGTCAGAGTCTGTATATGTGTGTGTGAATGGCTATAACGTGTCTGTATGGATATCTGAGAAGGTACAAGAGTGTTTGTGTGAGTAGCACTAAAACTGGCATCCCGACCCATGTTTTTAGTGGAATGTGGGGCTGATGATTTAACGCCATCCTCCAATAATTTAATATTAGTATGGAGGGGCGATGACAGTGAAGAACTGTTTAAGTTACTAGTGAAGGATAATCTATCCCTTATTAATTCATGTCTGTCATTTCAAATACCATACCTAGAGGTAGTTAATGTTCTCTACGTACTTTGTAGGGTCATCAAAACCTTACTGTCGAAGCCCGCCTCTTTGAGGAAGCAGGGCCCTAGATGGTTTGATGATAAATGTTCATTGGCAAACAGGAACTTACGTAGTGCCCTCTTAGCTACTCCTAGGTGTGCTTCAGATGTGAAATTGGCAAGGCAGGACTATAAAGTAGCGGTTAATAACAGGAAGGGAGTTCTCCTAAATGATCAATGGGAATTATTATCCCAGGCAGCTATAAATAAAAAGGGCAAAATGTTTTGGGCTGCTGTAAGGGACCTTCGATCCACTGAACAACTACTAACCCCCATTAGCTGTATTATATCCAGCGAATCATGAGAAAAACATTTTTCCAACACCTATGCCACTCCTTCATCGGCGATGGACCAGTATGAATTTGGCCCATTTATTGGTATCCAGATAACACTCCCTGAAGTAGAAGAGGCCATTCATCAGAGCGCTGGGAACAAGGCCCCGGGCCCAGATGGGCTACCTATAGATTTGATCAAATGGAACCCTGGCTTATGGGCCCTGCTCCTCCTGAATGCTTTTATAACCTACATAATGCTCCGCTACCTAGTACTTGGGCTAAGAGAATTATTGTCCCCATATATGAAAAGGGGGATTGGTCTCAGCCTAGTAACTATAGACCGATATCACGGATTGACAACACCCTCAAAATTTTGGGCAGAGTCTTATACAATAAGAACCTGGAGTGGTGTGAGGAATGCAACATTTTAGAGCCCTGCCAGTTAGGATTCCGTAGCAATGTTGGTACTACCGAACAATGTCTTAATCTTAAACTTGTAATCAGGAAGTACACTATTGCTCGGCATTCCCCGGTTTACCTGGCCTTTATGGATTTATCATCTGCATTCGACCTTGTGAAAAGGTCAAGGCTGCGGGCTATCCTACTGGCTTATGGGTTGGATGAGCCATTGGTTCATTTTCTGGCTCACCTTCACAAAGACCTCCAGGCACAGGTGAGGATAAGTAGCGGTAGAGAGGTATCCGAAGCCATTAGCTTCGGAAAGGGGGGTCAGGCAGGGCCGTGCCCTGGCCCCCCCTTTTTATTATTTATATTAACGGCCTGAATAAGTCACTGGTACCGATGACTCATGATGTTCCCATGATTCATGGGAAACCTCTCCCTGTTCTACTTTATGCCGATGACGCAGTCCTCATAGGGCACACACCTAATTCCCTGTGCATTCTAGTACAGTCCTTTGTTAAATATATGGACAGTTTGGATTTAAGCGTTAATTTTAAAAATTCATTTCTTATGTCTTGTGGCCCAGGAAGCGCCAGCTTAGTTCTATCATTGCTGGCAATCAAAAATTGACAAGTACCTGTAAATTCCCATATTTAGGAGTTGTCTTTGCTGCGAACGGCTCCTGGACTGAGCATCTTAGTCACTCCAGGAACAAGTTCTCAAAGACCATCAGCTCCATTTTTAGCTTTCCCCGACCAAAGAATACAGGTGCTATTTTAGCTATCTTAAACATTTTTAAACTTCAGTGTGTCCCCGTGGCTACGTAAGGTGCTGAGATTTGGGGCATCACAGATAGCTCCTGCATACAACAGGAAGAAAAACTTTTGTAGAAAGCTGCTGAGCATCCCAATTTCCACCCCACAACATATTTGCCACAGGGAACTGAATTTAAATTACATATCTGATTTTATACGTGCACGCCCTGCCCTTTTTTTGATATCACTTTGGAAGAACAAAGGCAGCCACAATAACACAAAACATCATAACAGACTGCTTGAAGTGTGAAAGGGGGATGGCCATTCCCTGTATATAATAAGGGCTCTATTTTCTTAAACCCTAGTGAAGTGGAAAACGTAAATAAAAAATAACTTAGACTCAAGCTTTATTCGTCATATAGCACTGCTAGAACTGTGCTGGAATCCAAGAAATAACTCCTTTCCAGTTATATGGTTAATGAACTGCGCTGCTACCCTCTACCAAGTTATCTCACTCTGCCTATGAGTCATTGGGAAAGGAGCCTCCTTTTCCGCTTGAAGGCTGGGACAGTGACATTTGCATTGTGTTTCCCTTTGGATCATCACTCGAAGCTTGATTCATTACCCTGCCCATGTGATGGGGTGAGTGGTCAATCAACCCAGCACTTCTTGTTTTTCTGCAAATTTTACATGGAATATATTAAGTGGCTTCTCCTCCCATTCTTTACTAAGAGTAGGTCTATTAGCCTGGCCTCTGCCCATTCACATATGCTTGCCTTAGAAAATAAAGAGTCGGTCTTTCGCCTAAGCACATTCCTGAGAATTGCTACCAGGGCACGCAAGTCAATGCTTATGGATTGAGTTTTAACAATGTACAGACAGTTCCTAATTAACAAATGGATTGGTTTATATATTAAGGACCTATTTATGATGAATTTTTGTTTTAATTTGCCACCTTAAAGTCTCATGTTATTGTGTTTATGCAACTGTAATGTTTGCTCTTATATATTGCTAAATCTTCTCTTTTAATCATTGTTGCACTTTTATGGATACATTGTTTATCCGAATAAAGTTTGTGAACTGAACTGTTTGTGTGAGTACGGGAATGTATGTTATTCTGACTGTATACATATGCGAATGGGAATAAAATAATCCTCAATGTATATGTGTAAGGCGTGGGGGACTCTGTATGGGTATGTGAATGGGTATAAGGGTGCCTGAATGGGTATGGAACAGGGTCTGATAGTGTATGTATGAGTTTATTGGAGGATGTGACAGTATGTATATCGGTATGTGATTGGAAATAAAGGTATCTATATGGTATGTGAAGGTATAGGAGACTGGATGTATGGGTATGAGATGATTGTGACACTATCTGTATGGGTATGTGCCATATCCACTCATAGACTATATTGTTATATTTTTTTTAATTTGCGGTTGCTTGAGAGCCCTATGGGTACCTGGGGGGCCAGTTTAGTCTAATTATCATCGAGTATGGGCAAGAGAAAAGAATCTACTGTGGTCCATTTGTCCACTGACAAAAGGGCCACTGTTGACTCGTATTTAGCTAAGGCGGTGGGGGCAATCACACAGGAGATTGGTATAGTAGAGAGGAGATTTTCTATTAGTCTTACAGGCCCAGTAGTGCCTGTACCAGCTTCGGTGGATCTATCAGTAGTAACTGACATGGGCACCCCGATCAACAGGACGAATAGCATAATGGCTATAGAAGCAGTGGCGCAAGAGAGAAGTGATATAGGTATAAGAGTCCATCTCCGGATACGATGGGCATGGGTCTTTGGACTGCCAATTCTTGGATAATAAGGGTTCGGAGGAAAAGGCTTCACCAGCTCTAAAGAGATCACGCAAAGCAAAAAAGAAAAATGAGCCTACAAGGAAACTTCGAGGCCCCACAATCCCTGCTAACCCGGGCTGATACGGAGGACTTTTGGAATACGCCGAGGGGTACAATTACAAACTTGATGACCAATTTATTATCGAAGCTCGAGAACAAGTTGGAAAAAGGGCTATCAGACACCAGAGATATATTGGAAAAAGTGGGAAATATGCTGGCAACTATTTCCAATGCTCCATCTCAGAGTGAGGCCCATTCACAGGCAGTGTATCCTAGTACGCAAGTGAATTGCGAGTCAGGAATCTAACCACCAAACCCGAACAGGCCCAGGGGGGCTGGGTACTAAAGCAGACAAGGGTATCAGGCGACTGAGATGACCAATATGCCTAATCCCCATAAACAGGGTGATGGAGGAGGTGGCAGGGGTTTGAGAGACAGATATTCTCCACAACATGTATAGGCACAAGGAGGGGCAAGCCCCAAGAATACATATAGTACAGGGTTGCCCGTGATTGATCTTTTCCCAGCCTGTTGTCCTTCTACCATAGTGCTGGTGGGGGTGCAGAGTTTGGGAGTGGGCTTAGAAGAGTCCACAGATATTTTTATTTTTTATTTTTTTTATTGAGCAGAGCAGAGGTCAGTGCAAGAAATACAAAAAAGTACCTATATAACAAACATACTTCAGCAGGGATTATTATACACATCATCAGAATAAAATCAGAATAAAATCAAGCGCAAGAGAAGAAACACTGCTAGAACCAAAGAACCAAGAACATTCAATTTCAGTTACACTTAAACAGTTTAGCAGCTTCAATAATTGACACACGGCTAGTGCAAAAAACTGAATACTCTCCTCCAATTGAGCCTTTACCTTAAAGTGCTAAAGTGCTTAACTGCTTAAGTGCTTAAGCGCATAAGTGCTAAAAAAGTGCAATCGTGCCGTATAATTTTTACTAAAGTGCTATTTTTTTTCCCGGTAAATAGTATTCGTTTCTATACCTCAGACCCTGTGTGTTCTTAGTATATTCTCGTGTGAAATGCTATGAGGTGGTGGTAGATGCACAAATAGGAAAATATTTCCAAATATTCATAAATTTTCTCGTTGACCCTACTCTTTTAGCATACGCCTCTTCAAATCTTTTCGTCCGTCGCATTTTATTTACCCATTTAAAATAAGATGGTACCTCCTCTGACCTCCAGTTTTGAAGGATTAGACAACGGGCGACTAAAGTGCAGATTGCAGTGAAAGTTACTTCTGCACTAAGCAAATCCTTTCTCTTTGTTGAAATGCCAAACAAGGCTATTTCGGCTTCGGGTTCAATTACTATGTTTATGGTCCTGCTGATTGAAGAAAAGATCCTACACCAAAAATCGAACAGCTTTGGGAATGTGTAAAAAATGTGCAACCAATCACCCCCCTCATGAAGCTGACATCTAAAGCATTTGTTTTCTACTCCCAAAAAGCGTTTGATTAATGCTTTAGGAGTGAGGTACGCCAGCCAACAGGATAGGAACGACATTCTTTTAAAATTGGCTGCTCTGAGAGACTTACGACCCACTTCTGAGATCCGCTCCCACTCCTGCCACGAGAAGGAACAGTTGGTTTCCAGGGATATTTTGGCCAGGATTCCGTCGACTAAAGGAGAAGCTTCCCCCTTTCTAAGGAATTTATACCAATTCCCTAATCCTGTTAATTTTACTTTGTATAGGGCAATAGCCAGTGGCATTTCCCCTGTCGGCACATTATATTTATGTATAAAATTTATGATTTGAAAAAATCCCAAAACCCCGTTTTTAGTTTATTATCGGACCTGGCCAGAACCTCCTGCCAAGTAATGAGCCTCCCTGAAACAAAGAAGGACCCCAAATCCCCAAAGCCTGTCTCCATCCATTTTTGAATTTTACTTGAGTGGATTTGAAGACCGAGGCTCTTGCACTCCTCTATTCTCAAATAGCGTCCACAGATATTCTTATCAACAAAGTATCCCACTGGCTAGGGAAATATAGCAGATTTAATATAGGGGATCAACCTCATATTCGGATGGCTGGAAGGGTTGCCTGCATTGGGAAATCAAGAAAGTCTTTATAGGGTAACGTGGTGATCATCACCTTCAGATTCCAGGAACTAGCCCACATTATATTGAGACACTTGGCTGAGTTTCCCTTTTATGCCTCAGACAATAAACCTCTTCCATTAGGTTTCTTTTACAGGCCAGCTTCCATTGCCAGATGAGTCAGTAATGGGAGGCAGTTAGAGGAAGGAGCTTTCACTGAGGAGAGGAGGGCCAGGCGGTCAAACACTTATGCCCCTCTGTCGGACCTTAATGACCTTGATTGACATGGGGTGGGCATCGACTCCCAAATTCAGTCAGCTTTGCCAACAGGGGTAAGGCAGAGATACAGTGATGACCTTCCCATTAGTCTCCCTAATCAGAATCATTAAAGTGGACTCCAAGGCGACAAGGTAACATCGGCCACGTCACCCAGTCTCCAGGGAGGAAGTGAATTTAATCTGATCTCCTGGAATGTGGCAGGGTTTGGTGACAAATTTGAGGATGAAAGATGGATTCAAACCATAACTGAGTATAAGATCATTTGCCTACAAGAGACCTTGAAGGTGGAAAACATATTTCTTTTGAGGGATAAGGATTGTTCTTCCTCCCAGAGGAAGGTTCGACATATGGGATAGCGTAGAGTGGTCTAATAAGTTTTATTGCTCTTGAGCTGGGTGGGTCAGTGAATCGACTAAACTGGAATTTGACAGTGGCATTAGGATTAAAACTGATAGTAGGTAGAACAAAAAGATTTACAATAATTAATTTTTATAATGCCAAAAATAGAATTCAAGTACATTGAGTGCGAAGGAGCTAGCCGGGCTCTAAGACCATTTGCAGGAGAACTATTTTTCATTTGGTAACCTGATTGTGCTAGGGGATTTTAACTGTCATTTATATTCAAATATTGGGCAAAACCCTGGGGTTACTCCCACATGTATGAAAGCAGAAGAATGGCACATGGAACACTCTAGGGAGGGTCAGGAAATAAATGAGCTCTTAAATAATTATGATCTAATGTTTACACTTCAAAAGGCCATTATACCACCCATTACACTTTATCCCCCTAACTATAAAGGTTGGGGTTGTGCATTCACCATTGACTACATATTTGTGTCGTCAGTCCTGACACATACTATAACATCTTTTAGGACGACAGAAAGTCCTTTCATTGATCATAACCCTTAAGTAATGGGTATGGACCCAACGGCTGAAAATAGCAATAGTTGGAGGGTGGGAGGAACATTAAAGTCAATGGACCAGGGAAGACGTTTGTGATGGTCACTGGTGGATAGTAACGCTTTTTATTCATCCCTTTTTAAAGAGGGACAACAGGAGATTCTGAAGTGCCTAGATATCCTACCTTCAGAGGAGGATGTACTCTGATCTTTTGACACCAAAGCAAAGTCGGTGAGGATTCTTCTAACTGTCCCAGGAGTCATGTCTCAGACAGGTATTCCAAGGTGGTTTGATAAGGATTGGTCCCTAGCACTGAGGTCCCTAAAGTGGTGCTGAAAGACACACCCCACAGCAGATGGAACATTGCTAAAAGCCGTAGCATTTATGAAAATGTTTTAAAGGAAAGGAGGTCAATCCTACAAAAACATCTCTTTTGCTGCATTTAGCTACCGCATATCTGCCATGGGGATCTTTGAGGAGTCCAGTCATAGCTACCCCGGCACGTTACCCAACCCAGAGCGGCATCCCCCTTGCATGTTAAATATAATGCGCTGTATAGCACTGACCCTGCATTTTACGCTGCACTGCCAAACTGTAATCTGAGTGGAGGTGGGTTTCCTGTAGGATCGCAATGTCGACTTTATGTCTCTTTAAATATGCCACTATTTTCCTAACTTTTCTGCTGTCATTGAGACCCCGAACATTCCAGGTCATTAGTTGCAGAGCTTGTGTTGTGGTCCCACTATGTGCCACAGGGAGTATATGTTAGACTGAGTTACTATGATGGTGCAATGCCTGGTTCTAGCATATAACGTCCCTGTCTTCAGAATAAACAATACAAACCAGTTACCACAAAACATCCCACCCACTCTATGAGAAACCTAAACTTTCATAGCTTAAATGAATCCCTCCCTCAATCACTTCCCATCTCATAAACCCTAGAGATAACATGGAAAATAGTGTGGTACACTTTGGGCAGATGTTACCAACACTCCCCGGTCTGAATGTCATCAGTTTACCATTAACATCAACTATGGTGCCACAGCATTTACATAGAAATAGGTACCACTCTCCCATAACCGACTAGAGGGATCTGTTGACATCTAGTCGCTAGTTTGGGGAACACTATACTATACATCAATACTAGAAAAGCTTAGCCACTCAACATCATCCCCAAATGAATCCCTTGAAAAAGCGTTCATGCATAGTGACATTTGGGGAGTATACTTCTTATCCACGTTGTGTGTTTGGGTTAGTCACCAGTTCATTGATCATGAGGGGTCCTCACACAGGTGGAGCCATAAAGAATCGCCTCAATGAGTGGCACCCAGGTGAAGATTTGGATGCTGCCTTCAGTCCTTGTAGTGTCCCGTGCTGTCTGCTCACCCAGCCGATAATCCACCCGGTCACCCTCAGCGCTTCTTTACTTGCTCCTTTTGTTCTCAAAATTGCATAACTGCTTTGGGGTCAGTAAAGCAATGTATCTTGCCATCCCATCCTTAACCTCAACTTGGTGGGTATTGCATACTGTACTCTAGATTCAGTTCACAAAGTCTTTTCTTGGTAGGTATGATGCAACACCTTGCTTCCTCGACCCGGAGGGTAAAGTATGGAAACAGAGATATGTCTGAACCCTCTAGTTGCAGTGTTCTCATTTCCAGTGCTTTCCTCAGGGCAGCGTCCTGGTCCCTATAGTTAAGCATATATAGGGGCTGCCCCTGGGACCAGGCGGGGTGCCTGAGTGTGGTGGTTCTGCTCTACAACAAATATATCCTAGAATGTGTCTCTGCCAAGTTGCTCTATCGGCATCTTTCTATTAGCAACTGTTCCATATTTCTGATGTTTGTCGACTCTGCTACGCCCAGGATTAAAATGTTATTCCGTCGTGACCTAGCTTCAAGATCCTCGGCCTTGAATTGGGGCATTTGCAGGAGTTTTCCCATTGATTTGTGCGCCTCAGTTGCAGTCTTCACAGTGTCTTCCATGTTGGAAATTCGTTGTTCTCCTGTATCCAGCCTGTCACAGTCTTTGTCAAAATGCTCAGACATTCTGTTCATGTGGAACAACAGTGCATCAATGTTACTATCTATCTTTGACAGACTTTGTTGCATAGTATGCAGGATCTATTTAAGGTCAATATCTGCTGCAGCTTCCTGGTCATCAGATGTTGCCTCAGGGTCGGAGGGGGTGGATTCTAGTGACCTGGGGGGTTTGTACAGGTTAAACTGTAGTTTAGACTGAACTTTGTCTTGTTTACCTATTTTGCTACTGTAGAATGCCAAGTTCAATTCCCCACTCACTCAGTGGAGGATTCCATTGTGGATGCCATGGATCTCAGTGCAAATAGGACCGGCGGACTCCCCTGGCCTGGGGCTACTCATCTGAGATCACCGCTCCTGGATGGTGAAGGGCGCTAGTGTTATCCAGTCCAGGCCCAGACACGGGATCAATGGCTGAGCATCAGCATGCACTGATGGTCTTGTGAACTGTGCTGTGGCTTAGAGGCACCCACATATATGGAAAACACTGAGGACAGTGTGTGCACCTGCAGAGGCCCCCAGGGCCACAACCAAGCGCCCACCAGTTAGGCGATTTAGACTCATCGAAGGCTGTATTGAAGTGTAGAAGGTGGACCCCTCAATGCGGGACTCTTCACACCAACGAGCCTGCTATGCTTCTCCTATGCAGCTTTGCTTCCCATCGCTGCACCCTTTGAGCACTGGGACATGACCCTTGACCGAGCACTCTGACTGCGGCTAATGAGATAGCACCTGGTCTTTGCCGGTCATCTGAGGGGCCTCGTCCCTGGGGGCAGCGCAGTGCACATCCTATGCCCCTGGTACTCTGGTGGGGAGGAGGTAGGTTGCTTTCGTTCTTGATGATTCTGGTGACAGGCATTAGGCAATGCGCAAGCTGATGTGCCGCCCACCACCTTTAACCTGTGCCCGTATGTGATGAGGAGAGTTGGGGATAACATTGTTCCAAACAAAGAAGAGAGTAAGGGAGTTCGTTCACCCAAAAGTGAACTAGAGACTTCTCCTATTCCCCTGGGAGGAAATATATCAAAAACAAAAAGAGGAGTATCCACTATGAATTTGAAGAACAGACGTATCTGGAGGACCGGTTCTTGGCAAAAAGGAGGAAATTCATCCTTTTGATAGAAACCCCTCACTCACCACCTAGTGGTGACATGCTTCATCATCGGGGTCCACCTTGGCGTCCTAGCGACACCAAGGTGTGCTGCAACACCTGGACTACAGTGGAGCGGGTTGTGGCTGTAGGTGCAAAAAAATGTTAAAAATTGTCCTGGTTGTACTCAGAAAAAGTGGTTTTAATTATAGAGCAACTGAACAATGTTTTAAAAAATATATATAGGCGAGATCCTGGTAGGGAGGGTTACGTCCAAGGGATCTCTATATGTGTTGAGTGGTCAACATGTTTCTACCATAAGGGCTATTGCCCGGTATTCGTCAGGACCAGAAAAAACAGGTGGACAGGGGGTGCGTGCTCCCTAAAAAGCACACCCGGCCTTGATCCCCTGTGTGCCTACTGGCAAAAAATGCCAGTGGGAGATGCTGCTCAATAAAATAAGTGAGCTGGCGAATAAAAAAGAGACCTGTAAGGAGAGAAGGGTAGATAAAGAACAATCAGGTATTGAGTGATAGACTTACTCTCCTGTAACGTCGTGCAGTCTCTCAGTGCAATGGAAATATAGTGCCAAAAGGGGGGGGTGGGTCTCCAGATATACATAATACCGTGGTGAAGGAGTGTGATACTAGTCAACATCTATGCCAAAGGATGGGTGCACGCGAGTTGCATGCGGTGCGAGCACGGCCCAGGGGGGATTGAGTATAGAGTATAAAATACTTGTGCTACATCGGAACATGTCTGTCACGTGGTGCCTAGGCTACTCGCAAGGTATTAAATGACAGGGTGGTACCTCTACCACTGTAGGTGAATGTACGGTGGGGTGATTTAAGGCATAGTAGTAACTCGGTAGTGCTATGTACATTTATCAGCATCCGACTCAAACGTGTAAGTGAATAACATTAAATTAACATACATAACGAACACACATGTAACACTGAGGGACACACTTGAGCTCAAAATGATATGGGACTGGGCTTACTCGAGTAAGAGTACTCTGCGCTTCAACGGGCAGGGCGTAGGGTCAGTGCCTGTATAGTAACATATTCTGTAAGAAAATAAACAGAGCGCGAGCGTCGTAAATCTCTGCGCCGCTCGAGACGCTGCGTGGGTGGTGAGCGGCGCCCTCGTGGACCCAGTACTGGGATGTGTACCAGGGACCTGGTCTCGTGAATCTACTTACAGTTGCAGGCAGGGAAGATCATGGTCGACCTACTCCTCGCGTCCACTGCTCGGCTAGTGATTTCGAGGGCAGCTGGACGCGGTAAGGAGGAGTCGGCCGCTTCCGGGTTTGGGCGTGGCCTGGGCGGGTCGGGGGCGGGGCTAGCAGTACGCGGTGGCGTGCTGTCGGTAGCTAGGCTACCGTAGGGAGACAACCAGCAGGTTAGGGTGTGTGACAACATTGGGCAGGTTGGGTAGGCTCGCGGAGCTGCTCCGCAGTGCTAGTATGAATGTAAACGATGCGTGAGGTTCACGTCAGCGCATACAGTGTAAACAGGGGTTAGTTACACAGCATGGAGATTTCAGAAGGGTAAGAGAGTAGACAGTGTGGAAGAAATAATTAAAAAAATAATAATATATTTGCACTGCAAGGTGAGGGAAACGTTGGGTGTGTGACCAATGCTGGGTCTATGGTGGGCGAGATACCACAGTGTCAGCAGGCAGCCTCATTACAAGGTTCTGGAGGCTTATGCATTATCAAATTAACAAATTAACAGTACTGGATCAAGTGGGGGATGGCCCAGTACACGGGCGCCAATGCGGCGCAAAAGGGCCAAGGTGATTCATAAGCAGGTCTATGGTATTCTTTAGTGTAAGGAACACTAAGTTACAAGCTCAGTAGAGCAAAGCTTGGAAATATATTAAGAGTATCAGGTGGTAAAGCTCTGTTCTAGGTCGTCGTGACCAGGGAGTTAGAGTCTCACTTCAACACCGAGTTCCATGGGATATTGTCGTTAAGCCCAATTTTGTGAGAGGAAAGACGATAAATCCAACGCTGCTCTTTTTCAAACAGTCGTGCTTGTGCATTAGGACCTGGTTGGATTTGCTCAATTACCGTCCATCTCATGTCGTTGGGGGTGTGATGGGCTGTGAGAAAGTGGTCAGTAAGCCTGGTGTTCGTTTTTTTGCATCGAATTGTGCTACGATGTTCCGCTATTCGTTGTTTGACCTTTCTTGTCGTCATACCCACATATGGCTTGTCACAGCTGCATCGGATTAGGTAGATTACAAATGTGCTGTTGCAGTTTGTGTGTGATCTTTGATGCCAAATTTTGCCTTCCTCAAGGTTCAAAGTTTTGGTGTTATTCGTGAGGTGACAGACGCTGCAGTCACCACATCTGGAATGTCCGGTCACTGGGGGAAGGCCCCAAGCGTTGGTGATGGTTTGGTCGGTTGTTGCCATGTTCATTCTTGGTCTGGTGTTGACCAAGGTGTCTTTTAGGCTCCGGGCTTTTTTGTAGGAAAAAAGTGGTCTGTCCCAATTGTGATTTCCAGTGTTCAGTATTTGCCAATGCTTTCTGATACTTTTGCTGACCTGGTTTGACACCGCATTGTATGTGGTCACGCACAATGGTTTTTAGGAAGTAATCACAGAAGCGTGACAGGGGTTCCAGAAGCGAGCCTATGCCGGACACGATTGGTCTGCCAGGTGGTGGGATCCGCTCACCACCCACGCAGCGTCTCGAGCGGCGCAGAGATTTGCTGAGATTTGACAGTTTTCATCCTCGCCCCCTGAGGGAGAATTTACCTTACGGTCAGTATCTCCGACTTAGGAGGAACTGCAGCGAGTTGAAGGACTACAAAACACAGGCAGTAGACCTGACGGAGAAACTAACTAACCGAGGATACCCCGAAAAAATCACAAGGAGATGCCAGAAAAGGGCCAGAAATCAGCCAAGACAAGCCCTGCTAGAGGATACACCAAGAACAGAGGAGGAGATTCCACTTACATGCGTGACCACATACAATGCGGTGTCTGACCACTTTCTCACAGCCCATCACACCCCCAACGACATGAGATGGACGGTAATTGAGCAAATCCAACCAGGTCCTAATGCACAAGCACGACTGTTTGAAAAAGAGCAGCGTTGGATTTATCGTCTTTCCTCTCACAAAATTGGGCTTAACGACAATATCCCATGGAACTCGGTGTTGAAGTGAGACTCTAACTCCCTGGTCACGACGACCTAGAACAGAGCTTTACCACCTGATACTCTTAATATATTTCCAAGCTTTGCTCTACTGAGCTTGTAACTTAGTGTTCCTTACACTAAAGAATACCATAGACCTGCTTATGAATCACCTTGGCCCTTTTGCGCCGCATTGGCGCCCGTGTACTGGGCCATCCCCCACTTGATCCAGTACTGTTAATTTGTTAATTTGATAATGCATAAGCCTACAGAACCTTGTAATGAGGCTGCCTGCTGACACTGTGGTATCTCGCCCACCATAGACCCAGCATTGGTCACACACCCAACGTTTCCCTCACCTTGCAGTGCAAATATATTATTATTTTTTTAATTATTTCTTCCACACTGTCTACTCTCTTACCCTTCTGAAATCTCCATGCTGTGTAACTAACCCCTGTTTACACTGTATGCGCTGACGTGAACCTCACGCATCGTTTACATTCATACTAGCACTGCGGAGCAGCTCCGCGAGCCTACCCAACCTGCCCAATGTTGTCACACACCCTAACCTGCTGGTTGTCTCCCTACGGTAGCCTAGCTACCGACAGCACGCCACCGCGTACTGCTAGCCCCGCCCCCGACCCGCCCAGGCCGCGCCCAAACCCGGAAGCGGCCGACTCCTCCTTACCGCGTCCAGCTGCCCTCGAAATCACTAGCCGAGCAGTGGACGCGAGGAGTAGGTCGACCATGATCTTCCCTGCCTGCAACTGTAAGTAGATTCACGAGACCAGGTCCCTGGTACACATCCCAGTACTGGGTCCACGAGGGCGCCGCTCACCACCCACGCAGCGTCTCGAGCGGCGCAGAGATTTACGACGCTCGCGCTCTGTTTATTTTCTTACAGAATATGTTACTATACAGGCACTGACCCTACGCCCTGCCCGTTGAAGCGCAGAGTACTCTTACTCGAGTAAGCCCAGTCCCATATCATTTTGAGCTCAAGTGTGTCCCTCAGTGTTACATGTGTGTTCGTTATGTATGTTAATTTAATGTTATTCACTTACACGTTTGAGTCGGATGCTGATAAATGTACATAGCACTACCGAGTTACTACTATGCCTTAAATCACCCCACCGTACATTCACCTACAGTGGTAGAGGTACCACCCTGTCATTTAATACCTTGCGAGTAGCCTAGGCACCACGTGACAGACATGTTCCGTGTAGCACAAGTATTTTATACTCTATACTCAATCCCCCCTGGGCCGTGCTCGCACCGCATGCAACTCGCGTGCACCCATCCTTTGGCATAGATGTTGACTAGTATCACACTCCTTCACCACGGTATTATGTATATCTGGAGACCCACCCCCCCCTTTTGGCACTATATTTCCATTGCACTGAGAGACTGCACGACGTTACAGGAGAGTAAGTCTATCACTCAATACCTGATTGTTCTTTATCTACCCTTCTCTCCTTACAGGTCTCTTTTTTATTCGCCAGCTCACTTATTTTATTGAGCAGCATCTCCCACTGGCATTTTTTGCCAGTAGGCACACAGGGGATCAAGGCCGGGTGTGCTTTTTAGGGAGCACGCACCCCCTGTCCACCTGTTTTTTCTGGTCCTGACGAATACCGGGCAATAGCCCTTATGGTAGAAACATGTTGACCACTCAACACATATAGAGATCCCTTGGACGTAACCCTCCCTACCAGGATCTCGCCTATATATATTTTTTAAAACATTGTTCAGTTGCTCTATAATTAAAACCACTTTTTCTGAGTACAACCAGGACAATTTTTAACATTTTTTTGCACCTACAGCCACAACCCGCTCCACTGTAGTCCAGGTGTTGCAGCACACCTTGGTGTCGCTAGGACGCCAAGGTGGACCCCGATGATGAAGCATGTCACCACTAGGTGGTGAGTGAGGGGTTTCTATCAAAAGGATGAATTTCCTCCTTTTTGCCAAGAACCGGTCCTCCAGATACGTCTGTTCTTCAAATTCATAGTGGATACTCCTCTTTTTGTTTTTGATAAGTTGGGGATAACACCCAGCAGAGGCAGCTAAGGACCCCAAGGCCAGCTGCCACACTGGGAAAAAGCACACGCGACCTTCGTGCAGCCCCGAATCAGGCCTTCCGCTCCAGTCGCTCATTCCCAGTTTCCTTCTGCTGCCTCTCAACTGTCACACACACTGTCCCGGGCCCGCTGGATCACTGACCACATCCACAGATCGATGTGCTTCTCGCCGGGGGCTGTGCAACAAGCTACCCAGAAGGACCCGCACTCTGATCCGTAGTCTGAACTCCTCCGCACACAGGCCCTCTCCGCGGCACTGGATCGGCAGCGACTGCGCTCCGCTCAGTCTGTCAGTTATGGGAGAGCTCCCAAGGTCGTGATTTGTGTTTCTGGAATGTTTCGATGCAGTCAGCTGCGCCTCTCACACCCACAGCCCGCACAGCATACTGAGGCCTGCAAGCCAAGCCTCAGTGAACACCACTAATCCCACTTGACGATGTACCGGAATCCTGGAGATTTGGGGTACTCCAGCTAACTATGGTTGTCACCACCCTTTACATCCTGGATAGGCAAGTTATATTTGTAATGTGCACCTGTATCATGACGGATATCACTGGCGGCCGTCGTAGATCCCTTAGGCAGCTGTCATCTTGGAGTCAGGCAAGCTCTGCCACCCTTGCAAGGTGATTTGTTGAATGGACCGGTCACACCTCTGAGTAATGGGATTGAGTTTTTACTTTCAACCTTATATCTTTCTTTTTCCACTTTTGGAGCTAGTGCATCCAGAATAGTAAGGTATTTTAAAGGAGTGCAATTCTTCGATATCCCATTCCATAAAATAGGAACTTGAATGCAAGATTTTATGTACTATATCATTGGTGATTCAGGTTGTTATGGTGGACTAACTGAATACATTTAAGTGTATTGGTTTAATCTGAACTAAAAGGAGGTCATTTGTTTGAATAAATGATAGATCAGGGATGGTCGACATAAGTTTTAGGATTGAGCTTCGATTAAGGCTATCATGAATGTCTCTGGATATATATAAAGGGTAAAAAACTTGTTACACATTATTAGAAGATTTGTTTTTTGACATAGCCCTTAGAGATATTGCTGGGCCTAGATTTCTATCATTGGCTAAATTTTTAAATTGGTGTCTTCTAGAAAGTGGTGATCTCTGGCTGTCACAGTGACTCCTCCCATCGGCTCGAATGGCCCCATGCATGATCTGCGTGATCTTGAGGAAAGAGCGCAGCCTCGTTATTTATTATTGATTCTGTCTTTGACTGTAAATAACAGGCTTTTTCTCTATTAGCATTTCTTTGATTTATTTTACTCCCACTCCTTTTCAGAGTCCTACTGCCATTTTGCTTACAGACTGCCCCATTGTTAGAACCCACAATATTGATAGTCACCATATCAGTAGCAGTCTCAAACTCTTTTTCACTACCCCATACAAAATGTTGTATCTCTCTCTTCAGTTCAAGATTCATATAATTTGACTGGGTAGGATCAATGGAAGTTTCTGCACACTTATACGAACAATCCTGCCCTTGTGGTTTCTGACTGGCAGGTTTAAAGATACAATAGAAGTCCCTGGTTTTTGCCACTGAGACCATAGTTTTCTTGGTTTTATTCCAAGCCTTACGCAACCTTTACCTGGCCCTTTTTGTTTACTGAGGATCATCACTAAAACTATCAATTGAGGCTATAGAATTAGTGAATTGACTTCTATGTTAGTGTTTCATGCAAAATAGTGATTTCACCTATTGCAGTAGTGAAGCCCAAAATACATTTTGGATCCCCAACTTCACCTGCTAATTCCCCAGTTATATCAGTGGGAACATCTTGCAGAGCGTGTTGGAAATTTATACTTGCTCCAGTTACTCCTAATCCCGAAACATTATGGAGAGTTAGAGGTTATTCTAAGTTTAGTTTAACTACAAATTTCTTAAATTTCTCAATGAGAGACCCTCTTATAATCGGGAGTTCAGACAAATTATCTAGAATTGTAGTGTAGTACCTCTTTTCCCAATAGTCTCTGCGCATTGGAATACTATATCCTATAGATTAGACGTAGGACTGAGGACTGAGGTCGACTAGGTCTCTATCGTATATACTAAACTTAATTGTGTGTGCCAACTAACTCAGAAGTCACTAGAAACTTTCTCGAATTCACAAGAAGGGATTAGTTTCTGGCAGTATGCCACTGGGGCTAGATTTTATTTAGCAGTTGAGTCTGCTTAGGGTGCATGATCAAAACATTCGCTGCATGGCTACCCATTATGAATTTCACATTACACTTGCACGCACTTTTTATCACCCTCAATTGACCCACCACCCCGCGCACCCGCATGCACCATCCGGCAGTCCTATAAAAGATCTCCGACATAGAGACCCTTCGGGGACCCATAGGGAATTGCAGAGCCGGCCCTACGAGGCGCAACTGCCCGATGATGAAGCATGACACCTTTCGAGGTGTGTGAGGGCAACAGAGGACACAAAATGGTTTCCCTGTTTTCTGTGGGTCCTTTTACCAAGGGATTCTGTTTCTTCTCTCTTTTTTATTTCTCTTTTATCACATATGGGTGACTTTTTGCACCCTGCATTAGGAACAGTGTCCCGTTTTTGGAAATCAATATAAAAATAAGGAGCATGGACACTGGACCTTGTAAAAGGTCCTTGCCCCCCCCCCCCCCTCCCTCTCTTTTTTATAGTAATTTAAGCACGGCGATCCAGCCGAGGGACCATTCTATCCCCTTTTGTCTTGTTTCTTCCTTTCTACAGGCGCATGGGACAACATTTTTCTGCCAGTGGGAATTGCCAATGGATTCCACATGTGTGTATTTACTATAGCAACTTCTGGGAATTTGGTTCCTCAATTATATGGGTGAGGCAGAAGGTATGAAGACATTTGCACCGTGAGTGACATTTTACCTTAGACCTCTGTACCCGCTTAATTTGACAATATGTAGTTTATTTATTTATCTTAATCCCTTGGGCAGGCATTAATAAGTGGGACCCCCACTGTATCTACGGGGTCTACATACAGAAAAGCGGGACCTGCACTCATTTAAGTAGTTCTTACAACCGTAATTATGGTTTATTAGCACAAGTAAGATTTAAGTCGTTTTTCATCTGGAATCATTGGTTTTTTATTACCGTGTTGAGCTTTCCCATTATTCATGAGTGTACTGCTTGTGTATGGTTTCGCAAGAGTACACGAGCATTAAGAGCACATACACTGCGCATGTGTGGGAGAGTAGTTCACCCGAGTTTTTGCACATGCGCGGTACGTTGAAGCACCTAAGCATGCGCATTGACCTTTTTTACCTAATATGATGTCCCGGATAGGGTATATGCCCAGCACAGCTGGCCCCTGTGATCTGTTTAAAAGTTGCTGGGGAGTGCCACGTCATTTCCTGGCAGACGCAATGATGGGGTAGGTGTGGAGGAGGCAGCACCCAATTTAAGATGTGAGTAGACCTTTTTAAGGGACTCTGGTATTGTGACCATAGAGCGCTCTATATTGGGCGTCCTGTGTCTGTTTGTAAACTCCCGTTGATCTGTTATTTTTACAGCCCGGTAAATTGGGGGAGTCCATTGCCTGGCCCAAGCGGATGGTTTTCCTCAGCATAGCGAGGTGAGCACGTTTTAAGAGATAACATCTTTAGGGCACTGACTTCTGACGAGGCTTTTCGAGTATCTTGTTATATAGTGGTTGAGACCTTTTGTTACAGAATATATGGGTGCAATTGGGTCCCACATCACCCCCGCATTTTAATAATTTGCATGCGAGGGGCCTGCATCCATTTTTTAGGGCCCACTCATATGCAATAATCTATGCTTTGCTGGCCAAGGCATCTTCAATTTCCTGGTGTGAACTTGTGTCTCATGCACCTGCTATCTTTGATGTTTTCATGTTTTGGATGTGAACACAGTGGTGGCACATTATGTGGCATCAAGGTGTTCGTGGTGCTTAAATTTGTATCCTATTTGTTCTTTTCTAGGTACTGACCAGGAGCGGTTACAAATATGCAGCTGTAGCCAGAAGTTGGGTATACAGGTTACTGCCCGCCCTGATCGATTATGAGGGTATTTTTAATTTGTCTATCACGTGCACTCTACATTTTATAATTCTGGTCCTGACGAAGCGCCAACGACCCTTAAGGCGACGCAGGCGTGAAACATGTTGACCTATGTCTTTCTATACCCGGGCATAGTATGCCACTGGGGCTAGATTTTATTCAGCAGTTGAGTCTGCCTATGGTGCATGATCAAAACATTTGCTGCATGGCTACCCATTAAGAATTTCACATTACACTTGCATGCACTTTTTATCACCCTCAATTGACCCACCACCCGCGCACCCGCATGCACCATCCGGCAGTCCTATAAAAGATCTCCGACAAAGAGACCCTTCGGGGGACCCGTAGGGAATTGCAGCGCCGGCCCTACGAGGAGCAACTGCCCGATGATGAAGCATGACACCTTTCGAGGTGTGTGAGGGCAACAGAGGACACAAAATGGTTTCCCTGTTTTCTGTGGGTCTCTTTACCTAGGGATTCTGTTTCTTCTCTCTTTTTTATTTCCCTTTTTTCACATATGGGTGACTTTTTGCACCCTCATGCATTGGTGACTCTTTGCACCCTGCATTAGGAACAGTGTCCCGTTTTTGGAAATCAATATAAAAATAAGGAGCATGGACACTGGACCTTGTAATAGCTCCTTGGTCCCCCCCCCTCTCTTTGTATAGTAGTATTAGTTTCTGACAGCCACATAAACATGACAACTTTGTTTCCCAAGAATAAGAATATATCTCTAGAGTCGCTGAAACAATAGATAAGAATTTCACTCAATCGTGCATGCTTCGTTTCTACAGAGTTGCAGAGAAATAGAGAGACGGGTGTTTTCAATAAAAAGGTTTATTGAACAGTCTTCTTTCTCATGCAAGAGAAGTGAACTGCTACAATCAATATGCAGACTGCAAAGTATAATGCGTACAGCGAAAATAGTATTATAAAATAATACTGTAAAAGCATTGTATGGTTTCTGAACCATAAAATACATACATAAATACCAATGACTAAAATACTCAACTGGTGCTTCTAAAATATGCCTACCCCAATGTACCTCACCTAAGTCTAGTACGAGGGAAGAAGTAAGTATTGTGTAGCATAGGTTTAGTTTTCTTTGCCAAGAATCTATCCAAGATTTCTCTTAGGGTCTAATCAGCTCCATACCTTAGTTAGAATGAAGGAGGTCTGGTATCTCTGTCTCGGGACTCAATTTCCCAACACCCTGCAAGGGGAGCTTGGAAACACTGGAGCTGGATTCTCGGCAGGAGAAAGAACAGCTTCCTGATCAGTGCATCAGCTGGGGGGTCGGCTTCCTTCGGCACTTGCTGTAGTGAGCTGCGTCGGGCAACTAGATAGTCGAACTGCTCCGAACCACCATCGTGTCTTGCTAGAGCAAGTGAAGGTATATTTATACCTTAAAGGTGTCTAGGAATGCCATAGTTTGACGTAAAGTCGGGCAAATTACATCAGTTAAGAACCCCTAGGGAACAGTTGTTCTTTGCAAAGTACATGAGTTCTTGGACAAATCAATATTTGAGCAAGGAGAAGTTCCCTAACTGCTTAAGCCGATTTTCCAAGAAATTGTTGTGACGTTTGGTACGGGTGGAAGTAGCCATGCTTGTATTTGGACTGCATGGGCTATGTCTAATTAAGGGCTGGATATCTATGCCTATATAAGGGCAACGTGAATTGTAACTATATAAGGGCATGAATGGGGAAAATTCACTTGGAGCCTAAAACGCCACACAACACCCACTCCACATTATTATGTAGGCCATTACTACGTTTCTAAACACATTAAAAAATATCTAAAACATGGTGTGTTAAAAACCCACCCAAGGGGGGCGTGGCTACGCAAGCGGAGATGGTGGTCGCAGCTTACTAGAGCTCCCGCCTGCCCGCCATTAATCCGACAGTTTATCCTGGTCCCTGACCCCAAATACCCACACCAAAGCAGGGCGATTGTGGCCAGGAGTGCCGCGGACCCTCCGGTACACTCAGCGGTGGTCCTGCGTTCCGGAACCAGCCTAGGCAGCGAGGCGAGTGGTGCGGCCTAGGGGGCTGTGGAGCAGCCGGGGCCTCAATTTTGGAGCTCCCCGGCCGGGGAGCCGTGCAGTGCGCCGCTTGGCCTGGTGGCGGCCGCGACGATTGGCAATCCGGGGCATCGAGGGCGCAGAAGACTTGCGCTGATCTCCTCGCCCAGCTGCTTCGTGAGGAGACCCGGGGGCAGCAGAGGATAGGAGGCGGCCGAGACGGCCTGGTGACCTGGGCGCAGCCGGGACCTGGATTTTCGCAGCCCCGCGTCCACCTGGGGCCTGCGGACTTGGAGGGGATCGGACGCCCTGGTGATCCTGCCCGGCGGTGAATGGCCCGGGACACAGATGACCGGCGGGGCGGCTGGCAACAACAGTGAGTAGTGGCCCTCCCCAGGCCCCCCCCCGGACCGGAGGAGACACAGGCGCTGTGGCGCGAGACACTCTTGGCCTATCTACCCTTCGAGGGGGGGTTGCTGGTCGTGTGGGACCCTGCTCATTTGCGGTCATTGAGGCCTGTCCCGCTCTGGACTAGACATTGGGCCATACCAGAACGGCCCCTCCAGGACCCACCGGGGGGCCAGCGTCTGGACATTGCTTCCCCCCGTCCCCCCCCCCCTCCCACTATATTGGATAGGCTCCAACGGGGGCGGTCAGACTCCCACCCATTCGGCTACATCTTGGGGGCCCTCATAATCTCGGCAGTCATGACCAGAGGAGGCGGTGGCTCCACCAAGCAAGTGACCATCGATAAATTTACGGGGCCCGGGGGGGGCCCTGGACCGTCGGGGGGCGCTCCGCCTGGAGGGGGGCCGGACAATGCAGCCCTCATGGCGGCCATCACCCAGTCGAGAGACATGCTGGACGCCAAGATAGGGGCAGTTGGCGCGGATGTGACCCTGTTGCGCCAGGACCTGAGAAATGCCGTGGCGCGTATCACCGAGACCGAATCCAGGGTATCGGTGGTGGAAGAAGATGTGACTACCCTTAAAAAGAAAATGGCGGCGATGGAATCTGCGCAACGGACCACTGCGCTCCGTGTGGAAGATGCCGAAGGGCGGGCACGCCGCAATAACCTCCGCTTTATTGGCTTTCCGGAGCGCTGTGGCAAGGGCAACATGGAACAATTCCTCGCACAATGGCTGGAGTCCTGGATGCCCCCGGGGACGCTATCTGCCTGCTTCATTATTGAAAGAGCGCACCGAGCCTTGACGCAAAGACCACCTGAGGGCGAGCGGCCTAGGGCGGTGATCGCTAGACTGCTGAATTATCACGACAGGGACGCCATACTGAGGGAAGCTAGAGCCAAGGAAGCCCTCCTGTACGAAAACAGTAAGATCATGATTTTTCCTGATTACACTAAACTTGTGCAACAACAGCGTCATTCCTTCCTAGCTGCCAAGGCAAAGTTGAGAGGCCTTAAGCTCCAATACTCCCTGCTGTACCCGGCGCGCCTGAGGGTGATCTTCCAATCACAGACACTGTTCTTCGATACGCCGGAGGACCTGTTCAAATGGACGGATGAAACGGTGCGGATCAGACCTAATTCTCAACCAGGACTCAATCCAGGCTCTCCTGAGGGATCACCACGGGCGCAGCGACACCGGACGATGAAGAATGGTCGGAACAAACGCTCCAACTCGCGTAGGCGTGCGGCCTCGGTAGATGGCACTCAGAACAGTGGTAGAACCGAAGATTCGGAACACTCTGGCACGGATCATTGAGATCTCCGGGGCCTTGGCTCCTCTATTCTACTATTGATGCTGTGAATTCTGGTGGGACTCATCGGGCTGCCTGAGCCCTATTGCTTGCCTGGCTGTGCTGCTGCCCTGGGGCAGTACTGCTTCTGTCTCCTGAACGTGGATGGAGCTGTGGGGTGGGGGTTCGGGGACTATGTGATAGGGGCTACCACTCTCCAATTAGAGAGAGGGACACTGAGGGAGGGGGGTGACTTTACGGTTCCTTGTTCGGGGATGTTGGGATCCATTGGTATGGGTGGGCCCGGGCCCTCTGTTCTGGTCTCGAGACCGCCCATGCCGCGACAGGTACTTCATGGTTCATTGAGGTATGGGGTGGGGGGAGGCGGGTTGCGGGTGGTCAGGGTTGTGGCCGCTGAGTTGGGGCTGGGGACCGTTTGGGGCTGTGGGACTGAGGGGTCTGTTGTTGTTGGGAGGGTCGTGGACGGGAGGGGTGGGGGAATGCACGTGCTGTATTTTGAAGACATGGAAAGAGTACATGGGGAGTGGCGATGGCACCGGGGGCCGTCATGTTGGACTTCAATTGACTATGGTTGACTCGCCCCGCGGACTCCCCCGGGAGTCCCTTCGGATAATCACATGGAATGTCAGGGGGATGCTGGATGTAATTAAAAGGGGAGCGGTCCTGCGGTGGGGAAAAAGGGAGGCTGCTGATGTACTCCTGCTCCAAGAAACTCACATGATGGGCTCTAAGGTTCTTAGCCTACAGAGATTTGGATATCATCAGGTCTTTCATGCCGGTTTTGTCAGGGGTTCTAGGGGTGTTGCTATACTGGTGCATCGTAGAGTTGCATACGTTCACGAGAAGCAGTGGGCGGACCCACAAGGCCGTTTTATATTCATCAAGGGCATGGTGGGCGGGGAGCCAGTAGTGTTGGGTAGTGTGTATGCCCCCCCCCCTCTGCAGTGGGCCCTATCCGAGAGGCTGTTTGCGGTGTGGGATGATATTCCGGAGTCCTTGGCGGTGATTGGCGGCGATTGGAATGAGGTAATGGATGTGCATGTAGACCGTCAGAGGCGGCAGGGAATGCTTGCTGGTCCTTCTGCGAGTTCCCCAACCCGGTTGCAGGCTATGGCTGAGGGATTGGGATGGATGGATGTGTGGCGGCATTTGCATCCGACAGCGCGAGAATACACATATGTCTCTGCAGTGCATGGCTCGTTCTCGAGGCTGGATTATGTGTTTATGCCTGCCGTCTGTCTGAGTAGAGTGCGCAGCGCGGCGATGCTTCCAAGGGGCCTCTCGGACCACTCCCCTGTCTCAGTCACAATAGACCTTCTGACGAAGAAACAACCTTTCCGGTGGAGGATGTCCTCGTGGCATCTCCAACAGCCCTCTTATGTCCAACACCTGCGGGAAGCTGTTGCACACTATTGGCGTGAGAACCTAGTAGAGGATATGGATGTAGTGGTAGTCTGGGAAGCCATGAAACCTACTATAAGGGGGGTGGATATTGCTTGGTGCGCTGAAGCCCGCCGTGCTCGTCGGGAGTCGACCACTACGGCTGCCAAACTTGTAGAGGAGCTAGAGCAGCGGAGTCGGGGTGGAGGGGACGAGGTAGCGGTGCGGCTGCTTCTCCAGGCGCAGCAGTCCTATGCCACTCTCCTAATGGACGAGGCTAAACAGGCGTGGCTCGCCACGCGGAGCAGGATATACCAGTGGGGAGACAAGTCCAGTACCATGCTCCATAGGTTGTGTCAGCAGCGTCTCCAGCCGATCGAGCTGCCGGGCCTCACTGGTGAGGACGGGGTGACGATGACGGAACCGGCTGACCTTGCAGCGAGCTTCGCCGATTATTTTAGGTCACAATATGCCCCACAAGATAGTCTCAGCGCTGAAGACGTAGCTAAATTTATCGACGACTTGCCCCCTCGGGCGGTTTCCGACGAGGCTAGACGGGACCTAGATGCTCCGCTTACGGCGGAGGAACTAGGGGAGGCGCTGGGTCAACTGAATGTCGGTAAAGCTCCGGGCCCGAATGGCTACCCGTGTGAATTTTTTAAGAAGTTCCAGCTTCTCCTCGGGACTCATTACCGGGCTGCTCTAGAGGCGGCACGAGAGCGGGGCGGACTGCCGCCTGACTGGTGCCACGCCGAAATTGTTGTTTTTCAAAAACCTGGTAGACCCCCTGACCGACATGACTCGTATCGCCCCATATCGTTACTAAATATAGAAGCCAAGATTCTAGCCAAGGCGATAGCGAATCGTTTACTTCCCTATATGGTGGACTTGGTCCACCCAGACCAGGCAGGCTTTATGCCCCACCGGGCGACGCGGCACAACATTAGGCGCGCGCAGGCGGCGGTGGACGCGATGGGGGTCCTGGGAGAGGAGGCGGCTTTATTATTGGCAGACATACATAAGGCGTTCGATTCCGTCAGTTGGACGTACCTTTTCGCGCTCCTCTCCCGCCTTAATCTGGGCCCGGTGCTTCTGTCGTACATCTCACTGCTTAATACAGATGTCACGGCGTCCGTTAGAGTCGCTGGGGCCACGTCGGGGATGTTTCCCATCGGACGGGGGACCCGTCAGGGGTGCCCGTTGTCCCCGTACTTGTTTGCGCTGGTCATGGAGCCTCTAGCGTCGTGGGTTCGCATAGATGCACAGCTGCGGGGTTTTGTTTGGTCTGAAACCCTTATCGATAGAATTGCCTTATATGCGGACGACGTCCTCTTCTTTCTTACTGACTTGGACCGCTCGGGGCCCCGAGTGTTGGAGATGATGAGGATTTTCGGAGAGGTCTCGGTCTCAGCTTGAGTGTAGGCAAGTCTACCCTCTGGGTGCTGGGAGGCAGGGCGGAGGTGGGCCTCTGGGCGTCAGGCTTACGGCAGGCAACTGATGGTCTGAAGTATTTGGGGGTGTTCCTATCTGAATCCGCCAGTGTTACGTGGGAACGTAATATTGTGCCTGTATGGGGCAAAGTTCAAAACGATCTTAAAACTTGGTCCCGGATGCCATTAACCATTTTTGGCAAATCGGCGATATTTAAGATGGTGGCTCTTCCCCGTCTATTGTATCAGTTGCAGAACTACCCTCACCCCATCCCTCCCCAGTGGTTTCGGCAAGTTAATTCCGCCCTGTGTCACTATCTGTGGGCCGGGGGCGCAGTCAGAGTTGCCCTGAAGACGTGCTTCCTCTCCACGTATTGTGGAGGTTTAGCCACCCCAGATCTGATGTCATATTATCAGGCTTCACAGTTGCTCGTACTTAATGAATGGTGGTATGGTGATAGAGGGGACCCGGCCTACGCCCTGGAGCGCTCATTGATGGGCGACCATACCTTGCATACGGTGCTCTACTCGGCTCGGCTGCGGCGAATATTGCCATGCGTCACGAGGGTGGTCTTCACGGTGTGGCGGCAGGCGTTACGTCGTATGGGTTGGTGGGGCAGGCTAACTGCTGAGACACCGTTGTGGCATAACGGTCAACTCCCCAGCCTGATGACTCTCTCTGGGTTCGACGGCTGGGATGCTGTTGGGATATCGACATTGGGACAGGTCATGTCCGGGACTACTCTTAAGTCCTTCCAGGACCTTAGTGCTGAGTTCGAAATGCCCCAGACCCAGTTCTTCCGTTACTTGCAACTCCGACATGCACTTACACCCAGTATCGCGGACCTTGACTCGCTCCCTGAGTTTAGCCCCATCGAAGCTAAGATATTCATGGGGGACCTGGGTGACAAGAAAATCTCTCGTATTTATCAAACGTTGGTGACCCACTGCTCCTCCACCTTACTGCCTTTGAAAGCCGCATGGGAGGCTGACGTAGGCCCCCTAGACGAAGACGACTGGAGGGAAGCCCTGGAGTCCCCACGTGGAACCGCGATAGCGATGAGGCTTCGCCTCATTCAATTCAAGTATCTCCATAGGGCTTATTATACACGAGAGAGGCTCTGGAAGGCTGGACTGATTGGCTCGTCGGATTGTTTGCGGTGTGGCGCGACGGTGGGTACGCTGCTGCATACAGTGTGGTCATGCCCTAGATTGATCGGATTCTGGAGGGGCGTATGGAACTGTTTGTCTGAGGTTTTGGGGTGGGACCTCCCACGCACCCATCGGTTGGGCCTACTCCATGTACTCGAGGGCGTGGGTGGGAACATCTACAAGCGCCACTTGTTGCTGCTGGGCTTAATAGTGGCTAAGCGGGACCTAGCCAGGGCGTGGAAGAGTGTCCGGGCCCCCCCCCTGTGTGCATGGAAGGCCGGCTTAGATTTTTATATGGGATTGGAACGACCTGTGTTTGAGGCGAGGGGCTGTCCCAATAAGCATTTTAAGATCTGGAAGAGATGGGCGGAGTACAGGGGGCTGCTTCTTGATCCCCCGGAGGTGCCAGAGGAAGAGTTGTAGACAATGGTGCCTGGTGCCTCCTTGCTGTGTCATGCCTTACGACCAATGTTACTGAGTGTCTACTGCACGTGCATGGGGTTAGGGTGGGATAAGGGGTGGGTGATGGGGGTGTTGGGTGTTGGGGGGGACAGGGGTAGGGGAGAGGGATCCTTACTTTGACTTCTTCTTCTTTTCCTTGGTTCTCTTATGATGTGTGTACACTATGCTGCAATGTTTGGTGGCGCTCTCCTGATTGTGGAGAACCACGCCCTTTTTGCCCTGCTTTACCTCAAATAAAAATAAAAAGTTGTTGTGAAAAAAAACCCACCCAAAATACATAAAAATGCATTGGTACTGGTTCGTACACGAAAAGAGCATTTGTGCTGTACGCATTTAAAAGCAATGTTTCATTCAAAGCATATAGATGACATTTGAAAATGCTATCCGAATGAATTGCGAAATTACATTCATGAAATGGCTCTTAAATACAGAAGAAAAAGTCGAGACCATTCCATGGCAGAATATATAAAATGTTTGCATGTGGACAAGTTCAAATATTGTCTCTTGGAAGTTTTCAAAGAATTTCTAGTTCTATATGAATAGTTCTACTTTAAGCAGATTACCTTGTGCCCAAAAAAAAAATTGAAAATGTAAATTTGGAAAAAAGTTCGATCATAGAAAAATGGAATTCCAAAGTTAGAAACTTGTTTTGAAAAATGAAGGTTGAATTCAGAGTCTCTCAGATTATTGTGTGCGAACTTCAAAAGTCATTGTTATTGTTTGGAGAAAAGATCCAAACTTCTAAGTCTGTAAAGAATTTTTCTACCATTGTAGGTGAAAGTTGGATTACCTTGTTAAGCAGATTACCGCACATAGATGTGAAGTATCGCCGTCAGCGTAGATCGCA
This sequence comes from Lissotriton helveticus, assembly GCF_964261635.1. Taxonomy (NCBI): domain Eukaryota; kingdom Metazoa; phylum Chordata; class Amphibia; order Caudata; family Salamandridae; genus Lissotriton; species Lissotriton helveticus. Next base: position 1,359,542,686 of record NC_136061.1, on the reverse strand, counting down.
GTAGCAATGTTCGAAGTAGATGGTTCGAACCTGTTGCGCAACCTATCTCACCGTCAGCATGTTGCGTCTGTGAGATCTCAATGAATGCCGTCATCAGGATTCGTAGCCGCTGGGGACAACACAGTACATGAGCCGTTACTGGTCCAAGCAAAATATCAACTTCCGTTGGCAGGACTGATGGGAGTGTCAGACAGATGTCTATCACGCCTTCTTCTTCGCATAGCAGGCATCGTAGTACAGGGAAGATGCAATCTTGCCATTTGGTCGGAATGACAGAAACCATGTGGTATTTAATTCTCTTAAACAAGTTAATCCCAAAATTTGGATTATGTGCTCACAACACGTCATCGCCAGAACAGTGTTTTCCAAGGTGATCTTGGTGTCGATGGTGAGTTGGCTTGCCATATCGGAACAGAAGGAGCACAAATAGTATCCCTGCTACGAGTTCCAAAATGAGAGGCAGTCCGCCAAACACAGAGTGCATGAAGTTTGGAAATATGCCTAGGACTGCTTCAAAAGGTACTAACAGTCCCGAAAAAACTGTCTTAAATACATGCACAATGCTACTCGTATCAGACATGTTTAAGATACGACCTAACATTTCTGAGAAATGTATAGGGCAATTTGTGGTTAAACGGGCATGTATCTCTGCTGAATTCCTTGCAACTTGCAGATCATACGTCTCTTTTGCCGAGGTCAGTGGCACAGTTTTTTGTAAAAGAATGGCTTTCATTCTGCTTAAAGTATCAATTCGTATAGAAGAGATGTTCAGTGAAGGCCATAACGGTGACTCCCAGTCTGTCTTCGTTTTAGGATACAATACTTGCATACAGCAAGTGACCCTGGCTAACACAGTTTCGAGATAGGCTAAACGTGGCAACATGCCACAGCAGCTGTGATCATTCAACATAATGTAACTTCCATTAGAAAGTTGCCCAAAAAGTGGATCAATCATTGCAGCTGGTGAACCTTGCAGGTGGCAGGATAAGTTGTTCGAGGAACCATTGCAACCCCCGTGTATAGTCTGCTCCCCTCTGCGCCAGTCTGATTTGTTTATCTGTAAGGTTAATTTCAGAAAATAATGATGTGGTGTTGATTAGACGCCAAGGCACATAGCCTGAACAAAGCTTTTGTAACGTCTAGCCCAATAGCATTATAAAATGTAATTGTGACTGACCATGTTCTAACATGACCAAGTCCTGTTCCATTATGTCTATGGCAGAGGATACTATGCTGTCCAAAGAATATATTCTGGTTGACAGAGTCGTTAACCCATTGTCAACTACAGAGATAGATTTCTCTAAATTAATACGATCACTTTCTCGTATTCGGTCTGCTGTCTCTGCTTGTGTAATCTTCCATGCTTCATTATAAGCAGCATAGATACCGGAGTATATAAAATGTTTATGATGCGGTTTAGTAGGTCCTTGTAAGAAGTCCCTCAGATAAACGCCATCTTTAAGTAAAGATAAGTGTTGTTTTACTTCTTTTAGTGTAGATTTGTGTAGCCACTCAAGGCACAGTTTCCCTACACTGTATGTTGTTACTATCCCTGGATGTTGCCTCGGGACATATCTTGGATCTGGCCTTGTGAATGTTAACCCTTGTGTCTTATTCATGACTCTATCTTGACAGTTGTTTGTGTCTGTGGGCCATATTAACCATTTTTTTCAATTTCTGTTCTGTTTTGAAGAAAAGTAGTTTGTACGTCGACCACCCCCTCTGAAATGTTTTTACTATCAGGTGTAGGTGTAGGTATGGACGGTTTATTTAACTCCTTGATCTTGGCTAACCCAAGAAAGGATGTCTGTTGGACAGTGTTATTCAAAAACATTATTTGTTCAGGGATGATGCAGGCTCGAAATAAAGCTTCTAATCCCTGCACCTGCCAGTCTTTTGTGCCCAAGACAGTTTTTGTCTCGATGTTGTCTTTCCAAAAGTCAAAACCTAATGTTGACAGCTGAGCATAAAAGGCCGCAGAATAAATTTGCTTTGTATTTTTCATCATACTTTTCATTCCTGTCTTATTAATATTATTAAAGTAAAATGTTTCTGGATTTTAAAGATTATACCCTGAAAAGTATGGAAATTTTCCATAAAATATTTTAGAGCTACCCTTTGGGGTGTTGGACAATGTTCCCATTGATTATAAGTTAATACATTTCAAGGATTTGCAGATTTATGCAAGAAATGATGACCATAGTAATTATAAAAATAAATTTTTTCATAATCTGATGAACCTTCTGAGTATTAATGATTTGTAATTTTTGCAGACATTTCTAAGTCTGACATCATATTATTAACAGTCTCAAAGTCCCAATAATCGGAAAAGTTGCTAGATGAAACAAAGTCACTCAAGGAAACCTTGAAATGGTGTAGAATCTTGCACAGCTCTGCAGGACCAAAGATGTCATAATCAGTTCTGTCAATTTGAAAAATGTCTATAGCTAAGTTGAAGAGTGACAATAATTAAAATAGATGAAATGAACAATGAATAGTAAAGAGAGCCCACATAGAAGGGACTGATCACCAAATTGATTAAGAATTTCTTTAAATTTTATTGATTGGATATTTATTTTTTGTTTTTTTAATAGATTTTTAAATGTTTATAGACATTACGTTTGAATTTAAAGGAGTAATACACTATTTACAAGACAGCATCATAAAAGCTCCTAAAAAACATAATAGACATAGACATAGCATTAGACAAGAAAACGATGGAGGCAATGCGGTAGATGAGGACTACGCGCGTTTCTGGCATCTGGGCCTTCATCAGGTAACCGTCTATTGCAAAACAAGAGACATATTAAGAGGCGGGGTAATGACCAAGTTGGGCATACCAACCATAGACCATGAATACTCCAGAGAATAATAAAGTGAAGGGATGATGACAAAATAATGAGATGGATCAAGTCCTGAAATTCAGAAGGGATAACTTCACTGAGGTAGGTGTGTTGCCTCAAGATGGAAATTGAAGTTATCGAGCAGCCAGAGGGATGTCTGATGATAGCAGGCAGTAATCTGAACACATGTGCTATAAATCGCCACAGCTTGGCATAAAATGGTAGCGGAAAAAACGGAAGGTCCGCACCTTGTAGGATATCTGAAAAGATCGGCGAAAGTGTGTTAAACGGGGTTTCCGAACACACCTGACAAGCTAGGCGTCCAAAAGAGCTGGATAGCGCGGCCGGTATAGACAGATGAGTTCTGTCTCAAGCTATACCACCAGGTATAGGAATGGCTGTGATGTTCACTGATGACAAGTCTCTTTGCTCACGATGAGATGATTTGTGTGGCTTGAGGAGTAAGTTGATGTTCTTACTTGCTGTGTCCTTTATAACATATCTTCCATTTATCAGCATTCCCAAAGTAAATACCAGAGTCAACCAAAGTAGAAGAAAAAGTACACCCAACACAATCCAAAGTTCAATCCATGGTGAAACCAGATAAGTCTTTTCCAGTTGATGAAAAAGTTCTGTACCCTGTTCTTTAAAAGTTCTTTTAGTTGGCGTCGCTTCAGGTTCACTGGGATTGTTGGAAAACGTATCAAAGTTTATGAAATAGCCAGAGGCAGTTCTGTCAATGGTAGGGATTGCATCAGGATTTGTTGAAATCGCTGGAACCACTTGATCACTTGTTACATTTGTATAGTCAGATGCTATTTCATTGTAGACAGGCGTTTCTTGACGAACTGTTATTTGGGTCTCAAGAGGTACAAGTTGCATGGCTTTGTTGCATAGTCCTTCTTTTCGCACTGCAGATTCTTAAAAGGTGATGAGTCTCTCAGTTTGAACCTCTTGGATAGTAGCCAGATTAGGGCATCTGCTACATCTTTGGAGTCCACTTGGCCTACTTCTTATGATCGCCACATGATGTGGTTTTACCAGGTCAATGGACACAAACCTGTTCTCCTTTTTACCAGCAAGGGGCGGAGGTATCACTGTTCTTGATCCGTGAATGACTAGGACAGGTACTGGATGTTTGTAAGAAGGTCCAAATTCCTTCTTGTCGGCGATCTTTTCTCTGACTAGATCCCCAATCTTTAGAATAATGACAGGCTTTGCTGGGACGTGCGGTTTCTCTTCAGTGACGGTGGTTTCTCTTCAGTAACAGGTTACTTTGGCTTTTTCTTATTTCATTTAAGTCCTGAAAAACTGCCATACGATCTTGGATATCAAAGGGTTTTTGTTCTACCACTGAAGTGTGACGATCGAGGTCCTGAACAATCAGTCCAGTTCCAAAAAGGATTTCATATGGAGTGATTCCCCCTAGAAAGCTTATTGGCACATTGTTAAGACTACGTTGGACACTTATTAGATGTTTGACCCACCCGTCACCTGAGCCTAATACCCTAGCTGTTATAGATTGCTTTATGTCCTGGTTTTTTTCTCTCCACTACAAAATTTCCCTCAGGATGGAATGGACTAGAATATCGCAATGCAATGCCCAAATTGGCCATGGCACTTGTAAGCTCAAGAGCTAAATGCAGGACTCTGGTCAGAATGTAGTGCGCCGACTGCGTATGTGCCGATAAAGACTCGCACATCTTTTATAAATGTTTGAGCGTCAGCCGAGCGCTGATGCCACATCCAAATGAATCTGTCCTAATTGTTATGGGACCGCATTTGTCGATAGGGACGTCTGCGTGTAGATAGTCTAATTCTGTCTAACAATGGTGTCTGCACTGGGCTGGCTACACTGTAGTCAGGTATCTGGTTGCGTTCTCTGCTGCGATCTCTGTTGCAGTTATGGCAGTTAATTTCAAATGTGTGAATGTGACCATTCATCCCTGGCCACCAGTACGTCTCCTTTAATTCTAGTATAGATTTAGAGATCCCCTGATGTATCAGACTCTCTCCCAAATGTGCTTTGTGTATCAAAGCTACTCTACGTTTCCTGTTTGGAATTACTCTATCCCCCACTTCAGGAATTCGAGCAAAAGGAATGGAGTTTGCATCAATTATGTATGAGTATTTGAGTGGATAGTTTTGAGGTAACGCTGCACAGCTGCCTTTGCTTGTGGCATTGACAGCTAGCATTATTTCGCCATCTTTTTTCGTTTTTGAACGAGTGATTGCAGCTACGGAAGCCGTTTGCACAACTGCTTTTGTGGCTTCATCAGCCAATGAATTCCCTGCAACGTGAACGCCATCACGTTGATGACTCAGTGTCTGTATCACGTTAGCCTTTTGTAGTTCTTGTCGTAACTGAACTACTTGTTCCCAAAGCAACTTATGCTTGATTATGCCACCTTTTGCATCTTTGTAACCGTTTTGAATCCAGTTCTGAAAGTATTCATTGTAAGATTGAACTCAATAATAGGAATCACACACTATGAGTGTGAGGATTTAGCAATCAGTATTTTCAAGCGCCATCTTGAATGCTTGTAGTTCAGCTCGCTGAGCTGTACAATCTCCTAGAGATTGTGATTTTGTGACCATAGGTCGGAATTTGCAATCTCGCCAGCGACCTTTAACGATCGCGCACGCAGCACTATAAGCTTGTTTACCCCCCAATTGCGGGTCGTGCTGATCCATCTGTATAAATTATACATTCATACCGTTCTAGAGGCAGAATCGCAGCAGGCAGAAGACATTCTTGTTCGCATTGTAGAAATTCTTGCATTTTCAAATAAGGGTCAATAACATATTCAACGTCTGTTGCAGCAAGAGAATTAACCCATTGTATCCATCCCGGATGTAAAGCCTTTGCATTTGGAAAGCTCGCTTTTGTCACTGCCTCTAAGGCAGGTACAGGAGTAACAACCATTATGCGCCTACCCTGTGCGAGGGCTCTCTTTTTTGCTACTGCAGTTTGAACCGCTGTCAGAATTGTTTCTGTAGGGGTGAATTTCATTTCTGCTTGTGTGTACAAGTGTGATTTATAAGTTATAGGTACTTCTTCGCCTTCATTAAAGGTTAAGTATGTGAATCCATATCTTCCTGGAATGATTTAGATCACTAAGTTGCACATGTTTACGCGTGTTTATAAATGTTTTGTTGCTAACATGTCTGTTTGCACTGACTGCAAAATTTCTGTGTGTTTTTGAGTCCAATTAACTGTTTTGAAATCAGGTTTGATTAGTTCGTAGAGAGGGTGAACCCTTTCTGCGTAGTTTAGAATGTATGTTCTTCAGAAATTTAGGAAACTTAGAATTGACTGTAATTTTTTCAGCGTTTTTGGAGATTGGAGCAGCGCACATTTCTCTAGAAAGTTTGCTGCCAGGCTTTTGCCTTCACTTGATAACTCGTATCCTAGAAACAAGACGTTGAGGTGGGCAATTCTTGATTTCTTAAAATTGAATTTGTACACTTCAGAGGCGAAGCCAAGTATTATGGTGTTCACCCTGTTTAAGTGCCTATCCAAGTCATCGTCTGTTAGATAGATGTCATCGACATAGGATAATGCATCATCATCATAGGTTTGTAGTTACTCTGTTACTGTGGCTGAAAATAACCCTGGACTATTCTTGAATCCCTGGGGGAAACAACAGAATTGATGATGTGTCTCCATAATTGAGAAAGCGGTCAAATACCTACTTTCTGGTGCAATGTTTTGACAGAAGAAACCGTTAGAAATAGTTAATGTGGTTTTATATTTTTTACTCACAATGTTATTCATTAGTGCTGCACAGTGTGCATTTTGTACTACAAAAGGTTTGCAACAAGAGTTTAAATGTCTGTAATCCAAGACTAGACAATATGTACTGTCTGGTTTGGAGACAGGAAAGGATTGTTCATGGACGAGGTGCATGTTTCAATCACCCCTTGGTATTCAAGTTGATCTAATATCTCCCTGACTTGTTTTTTAGCTTCTTGCTTAACTGGATACTGCCTTTGTGCAGTTGGTGGATTTTTTAGCTGGTTTTTATGGTAAGGAAAATCCTCATACCATCCCACATGATTTTTATGTAATGCAGGAGCCAGGGCTACTACCCATCTTTTTTCTGGCATAAGTAGATTTTTTATGAATCGGAATATGGTTGAAGAAGGCTGACATAATGATGTTTTCGCCATGTGGGCACTCCCTGACAAATTCAGGTGGCCAGTCTTGTTCAGCTAGAAGAATGCCATAACCCTTAGAGAGCTTCTCCCAAAAGAGTGCTTTTATTTTTCTAGTTATGCCCCCCTCCATCCGGAGTGTGACTTCATATAACGTATGTGGGACACTAACCCTGGTATCTGCAGTTTCAACTTGGATGTACTCATTCAAGTCCACTGTCTCCAGATGATCCTTCAAGATCTTGTGAGCTACGGTGACTTCTGCTGCGCTGTCCAACATTCTTTGAGCCCACTCCCAGTTCTTGAGTTGTGTCCTCAAATCCTCGGCATGTCTGATTTTTTAGACCTGCTACCTTCTTTTTGGTGAATTGAGTTTTCTTATTTTTTGGAACATGTTGATCATCTTTGGACTTCACGTGTTCTTCCTTTTGTTCTGATCATCCTCTTTTTTTGGATTTCTGTGATGAAGTCTGAAAGGTACGAGAGGAACGTTTATCAGTATCTTGAAATCTATCAGGTTTTTTCAAAATATCCCTATTCCTGAGGTTATACCTCCTTTCAGGGGGCTCCTGTTGAGGAGACCTACCTCTGGATTGAGAACGCTTCTCTTTAGTATTCAATTCAATTCAATTCCATATAAACTTTATTCGGATAAAAATACATATCCATGAAAGTATAAAAACACAAAATCAATTAAGACATCCATTAAAATTAAAATCGGGCCTCCAGTAATACAGTGCACAGAGTCATAATGAGACAATCAATCTTTAGTATTTTGTTAAGTGTTCTTCCACTTCTTCTTTGGAAGAGTAAGAATGTATTTAATAAAGACCTTTTCAGGACTTAAAGTCAGTTGGGGTTTCAATGGTTTACCACCCAAACTGTCTCTACCTAGTTCTTCATAGGATTTTTCAATTATTCTGGCCAGTTCATGTGGTTGCTCAGTTACATCAAATTCTCTTAACTTTTGGCGGATCGCCACCAATGCTGCTTCACCTTTAATATTAGCTAATATTATTGTTGATACCTATTTGATATTTGAGCTGGATTCCAGCCCTTTGATTTCTGCACCGGACTGAAGAGCGTGCTGTCACTAGGAATCATTTTGTTGAACTATAAAAATTAAGAGAGTTCTTCACTATAAAAAATGGCCTAAAGCAGAATCAACAAGGGAAAGAAAACAATTCAAGCAGGACAATGGGGCTGCAAGTTACTGATATTCCGCTACTACGAGTCACCCATGAACTAAGAACAGGAGCGGAATTACATACGGATGATTTGACAATGCCAGTTTCTACATAGGATCAGCTTGGAATTATGGACATTACACAGCAAGGGTCTGGGAGCAGCCCTTTTAAACCGAAATCTACAATTATACCATCAATGCCAAAGGATGCAATAGACATTTTTCATGAAACAGTGATGGAAGAAATCAAAAAACAAAATCACCAAGTGAATATCTGAAAGCGTAAAAAGAACTACAATGAGTTAAAATACCTTGAACAAATGGAGAAACTTAGAATAAATCATAAAGTGTTTATCACAAAAAGCGATAAAGATCCAGTACATCAAGTAAGCAGAAAGACAACTGAAGGATGAAACATGTTATGTTAAAACCAATTGGAAGGAGTATAACAAGGCTAAAGACTCCCTTGAAAGAGAAGGGATGATTTAATTGGAGGAATACAAGTATTTGAGGGTGGAATACCCAGTTATTCCAATAATTTACTTTCTTTCTAAAATACATAAGAACATTTCACCCATCCCTGGACGCCCAATAATATCAGCAATTAACAGCATGGGCGAACATCTATCCCAGTACATAGATTTTTTCCTATAGGATCTAGTCAAGGACCTATCCACCTATGTGAGAGACACTGGGGATTTTTTGAACCAAATCAAAAATATCAAATGGGAGAAAGAAATGATCCTTATTACTCTAGACATTGAGTCCCTATATACGTGCATAGAACACGGCACCGAACTTCAGGCCATCAAGCACTTCCTAGACTCCAGACCGGTTGAATGTTACAAACACAATGCCATGCTAACATAATGCATATGTCGGCGTCTTAATCACAATTTCTTTCTGTTTAGCACAGATGTGTACAGACAACTGCGGGGTGTTGCCATGGGATCCTGATTTTGGAAAAGGGGGGTGGTGATGGACAGAGTTTCTGAATGATGCAGAATACTCTTACCAAGTCAAGAGATCATGGTTTTAATCCATCACCGTTTTTTAGCTCACTGCACCATCCCAGCTCAGAACCTGGCTATATGCAAATTAGGCTGTTCCTGTCCCAGTGCATGATGGGAACAGGGCAAACCAAACTACCAAGCCAATTCTTATACTGGGAAGGAAACAAGCTTCCGGGGACCGGTTTCTGGCATCACAGCCTTCTTCGGCCCGGCTTGCTTGAATCCTGATGGTGCAATGAGCAAGGGACTCACGTCTGAGTATACCCTCCCACACATAGTGTGGATAAAACCGATTTTGGAAAAGGGGGGTGGTGATGGACAGAGTTTCTGAATGATGCAGAATACTCTTACCAAATCAAGAGATCATGGTTTTAATCCATCACCGTTTTTTAGCTCACTGCACCATCCCAGCTCAGAACCTGGCTATATGAAAATTAGTCTGTTCCTGTCCCAGTGCATGATGGGAACAGCGCAAACCAAACTACCAAGCCAATTCTTATACTGGGAAGGAAACAAGCTTCCGGGGACCGGTTTCTGGCATCACAGCCTTCTTCGGCCCGGCTTGCTTGAATCCTGATGGTGCAATGAGCAAGAGACTCACGTCTGAGTATACCCTCCCACACATAGTGTGGATAAAACCGATTTTGGAAAAGGGGGGTGGTGATGGACAGAGTTTCTGAATGATGCAGAATACTCTTACCAAGTCAAGAGATCATGGTTTTAATCCATCACCGTTTTTTAGCTCACTGCACCATCCCAGCTCAGAACCTGGCTATATGAAAATTAGTCTGTTCCTGTCCCAGTGCATGATGGGAACAGGGCAAACCAAACTACCAAGCCAATTCTTATACTGGGAAGGAAACAAGCTTCCGGGGACCGGTTTCTGGCATCACAGCCTTCTTCGGCCCGGCTTGCTTGAATCCTCATGGTGCAATGAGCAAGGGACTCACGTCTGAGTATACCCTCCCACCCATAGTGTGGATAAAACCGATTTTGGAAAAGGGGGGTGGTGATGGACAGAGTTTCTGAATGATGCAGGATACTCTTACCAAGTCAAGAGATCATGGTTTTAATCCATCACCGTTTTTTAGCTCACTGCACCATCCCAGCTCAGAACCTGGCTATATGCAAATTAGTCTGTTCCTGTCCCAGTGCATGATGGGAACAGGGCAAACCATACTACCAAGCCAATTCTTATACTGGGAAGGAAACAAGCTTCCGGGGACCGGTTTCTGGCATCACAGCCTTCTTCGGGCCGGCTTGCTTGAATCCTGATGGTGCAATGAGCAAGGGACTCACGTCCGAGTATACCCTCCCACACATAGTGTGGATAAAACCATGGGATCCTGCTTCTCTCCCAGCTATGCCTGTTTGTTGGTAGGCTTTTGGGAGGAGCAGGTTCTCAGGGGCACCCACGTAGAAACATACAATCAGCATGTCAAATATTGGTTCAGATATATTGACGATGTTTTTGTGGTGTGGCAGTGAAGTGAGGAGAGTGAAAAAATGTTAATCAATACCATAAATGATAACTTGGCTATTCTAAAATTCACATAAAATATTAGAACAGAAAGGATTGAATTTTTAGATGTCGAGGTGAACATCCGAAATGAGCAAATTGTCACTACATTATATAGAAAAGAGACAGCGGGAAATTCCACACTCCATGCCTCGAGCAATCACCCAAAACATCTAGTGAGGAGTATTCAATTTGGAGAACTGCTCAGAATCAAAAGAATATGCAGTGAAGAACAAGACCGAGAGAGATGTACAAAAGAGTCCATCAAGAGATTTAAACAAATAGGCTATAGTGATTCAGTCCTCAAAGAAGAAGAAGCCAAAGTAAAATTGAGGAGTAGAGAAATGCTCTTAGAATCAACAGGTAACAACTATCAAGAGACAGGACAGGAAAATAGTGTACCCAGATTGATCCTAACATACAATCAGCAAGAGAGGAAAATAAAATCTATCTTAAAACGTAATTGGCCCATAATCCTCACAGATGTGGTATTGGCACCACGCCTGCCAGACAATCCGACTATAACATTCAGGAAAGGCATATCATTGAGGACACAGTTGTTTAAGAACAGCCCAGAGCAGAGGTTCACCAAGGTAGAATGTGGTTACAGCCGAGACAAGGTTTTTTTAAATGTTCGAGCTGTAGAGCATGTAAATTTGGTGTAAACACTGCAAGCTACATGACTCCGTTCAATGCCAAACCCAAAATTATCAACGGCAACTACAATTGTAAAACAGAGTTTGCTGTGTATGTCCTGACATGCACCTGTGGGCTGAGATATGTGGGTAGTACGAAGCTACAGGTGCATGTAAGGATTCTACAGCACCTTCGAGCAATTGTTAATAACAATGCTACACACCCAGTTGCCAGGCATTTCAAACAAACCCACAATAATGATCTTAAATGCCGTAGCTATTTTGTAATTAGTTCAGTACCCAAATTACGAAGAGGAGGAAATAGAGAACACTCCCTGTGCCAATTGGAATCTCGAATAATTTCGGAGCTGGACAGCAAACATCCTTAAGGGGTCAAAAAGATCGAAGATTTGCATAACTTTTTGTAAATGTATATTATATTAGTTTTCTGGCCCGATAGATTTCTCTGGTAAACTGAGTACAACAATATTTCCTTCACTGTTGCCCATCTACCCTTGCAATGAATGCTGGCACTGCAAATTGGAGACTAAAATACTGTAATCTAATTGCAAGTGCAGCACACATAGGCTCCTCTTGTCATGCTGCTACCAAAGGGATTTAACCTTTTGAAAATCTGTTTACATATCTTGGATCAAAAATTAAACGGTATAGTTCAAAGTCTGCTGCTTTCCCCGTTTTTTTATCTTTCATTGTGTGTTGAACCCTTTATTTTTTATACATTTTAAGCACCAGCACTTTTTAATATAATAACTATGTTTAGTTAATTTTATTATTTAGCACACAACACTTTATGGAAGCACGTAACCAACAATATGATAGAGTCATTCAGGCCTGAGTTGTTTAGTCTACCATGTCCGAGGTGTACAGATGTATTTCACATATGTATATATATTAAGGTCTAGCATTTATGCAGCAATAGCAGCAGGGCTCCATAACAAAACTGACAAATATCACTATTGACGGTGGAATATATGCCTATAAAGTAACTGAGTAACAACCATCAACATTAAGTGAGAAAACAATTGTTTTGCGCATTTGCACAGTTCTAATGTTTACATCCTTCTAAGCATTTATGTTGAAATGAGTTTTTAGACTATTTATTATGTGCTTTTACCACTGAGGGATTTTAATATTCAGCCTAAAACACACATATTATATTTGGAATCTTGTATTTATTTCAATATGTTTTTTATGCTATGTAGATGTGTCTCTTAAAATTAGACACAATATGCAATGATATAACTGGACAGCATCAAATGTAATATGCGCAAGACTATTAACACACGTGAAGAGGAACACTCAGCAAATACAATAATGGACACAGTAGAGAATCTAGCAGACCGAAACATAAGACTCACTGTGTGGTTGCAAATAAGAGTATTTTGTTTGTGTTTATTACTGGTGTAGTTCACAATGCATTATAAAAACAGAAGGCGGACTGCGTTTCCGCATGTGATCAAGGGCATTCCACTGCCCAAAACACGTCATATGGCTTAAAAAAAAAAAATCTGTTTCTGCCACGAAGTTCGGGTCCCGGACTCTCTTTCCGATTTAAAAGGAAGTAGGAGGGAGTCTATTTGCTGATATATATATATATATATTACCTACTGGCGGTTGCCAGTAGGTATTTATAGTTAGGACCTATTTTCCATAGGAAATTCACAACATTCTATTTCCAATAACTTTAGCGCCGATTGAAGAATCTTCACGAAATTTTCAAAACTCATGGGGCACTCCGGTCTGCTGCTATCCTGAAAGTTTCGATGTTATTCAGCAAGCGGGGGCCGATAAAAGGGGTCCCAAAACGTGTTTTCCCCATGCAATTTTCATTCGGAAACTTTAGCACAAACTGCAGAATGGAATTACCCCAAATTTGGCAAAGAGGAAGCCCTTGGTTCAGATAGAGGCCTTTTTGTTAAATGGTGTAAATCCATTCAGTATTTGCTGAGAAAATTACAAGTAAAAACACATATATATCTATGGTCGCGGTGGATCCGCGCACCCTACAGATTAGGATCCACGCACAATAAAGATTTGGATCTGCGCACCATGACGATCACGAGCTGCATTGTTATTGGTTGTGAACACTCTAAAGCAGGAACTGTGGGCAGCCATATTGTGCCTCGGTAGAAGTATGCCAGTAAAATAAAGACGTAAGACAAGAAGAGGGGGCAGGGTTGAAATACCCTGAACCCCTAGGTCTGCTAAGGGCACTAAGGTCTAAGGTCTAAGGTCTGCTAAGGGTCCACAAGGACTCCCGGGGCCATAAAAATCATTTTTTTGTTTAAAAAAAGCTGTGCTGAGCGCAGGGTGCAGGGATCCAGCCACAAAAATGAAAAAAAGGAAGAGCGGGTTCCCGCAATTCGTTTAATTAAAGCCACGGGTGGGCCAGGTTCCAGGGTAATGTGTAAAAAAAGTGTGGGGGACCCAATTCTCCCCACCTCACCCCGGGGACCGCCACCCTCTGGGGCTTTTATAAAATATATGCGGGGCCTCACAGTCCGCTCAAGCCCCGGGGACCATTACCCCCGGGGCTTTATTAAATTAATGGTTGGGGGCTCAAAGGCCCCCCAAGCTCCAGGGACTGCCACCCTGTGGTAAATATTTTAGTAATTTACCTTGAACATAATTTCTATAGCAATAAAGTCAAGTATGAAGAGCAGAGTCCGTGGTGGTTCGAATTCAGGGTCTTTATTCAGTAACTCGAGTTAAGGGAGAGCTCCGTCACCTGAGGAGGATCGGAAGAATCTCTAACTTTATTATCTGAACACACAGTATTTATAGAAAGAAAAAGAGGAAGGAGCTTCCCTTCAATGCATGCCCGGATCATACGTAAACATAAAACAGAAGTCATGTAGGCCCGGACCATATGTTGCAATAGAATAGAAGTCATGACCAAAAAAGGAGGCAGCGTCATAAAGGAGTGAAGACATGGTAGGGGAGATAAGGCTGAGTCATGATTTAGAATGAGGAAGCACAAGAGAGGCGAAGGTGTGGAGAAATAACACTAGGCTGGTTCCTTAGATAAGGGAGAGGTGGTCGTGACAGGATGTCTGTTTGTCATGTTTCAGCATTCGGGGGCTCTTCTTCTCGGAATTGGTTGTCGTGGTTTAACAGAATGGGGCCCATTTCTCGGAATTGGCCTGATTATAGGGAAATGGTTACAGATGGGGGGGGTCTTGTTCTCAGCATCGGCTTAACCACAGTAATGCACGGTTTGAGTGGGACAGTTGGTTCTCGAAATTGCCTTGACCATAAGGATGAGCGTTTGACTTTTTGGGGAAGGAGAGCGCATGTGTGACTACATGAAGCGCATGATCAGCGCGTGATCGGTTCGTGCTCGTGTTCTCGGGTGTTCGTGTTCTTGTGTGCTCGTGTTTTGGCATGATGGGCTTGGGGACGTGACGGAAGAGGGTGTATGATGGGACATAACTGTACGATAAATAATCATTTTCCACATTCCCTCCTTGTCCCATAATATACCCTTCTAAAATTCTTCGCCTTCTTCTAATCCACCTCTATACTCATTAGGTCGTCTACTTGTTCCTGTAACAAGATTCTTTCCCTTTCTTTCTTTCTGGACTGGGTTTTGGGAATGCAGGTAGTGATACAGAAAGTACAGAGTGCTGGACCGCACTGAATACAGAGGCAGCAAGTGAAGAGAGTAGCTAGAGCAAGACCTAGGACTGTAAGCACCTTCCATCCCCATGAGGACAGGAGGCTCCAGAGCCAACCCGTCAGGGACCAGGCACCAGTGTCTGCATCTAGTTTTCTGGAAAGTATATGAAGGCGGGAAATAGCGGCATACACCGAGGGTGCATTATCTGGGATAAATATACAGCAGCTGGACCCGATCAGTTCACATACACCACCACGGTCAGCCAATATGATGTCTAGGACCATACGGTTTTGTAACGTCATGAGTCTGTCGGCAGCCATCTCAGCGGTGATGTTACTTAATGCACCGGCTGTTTCGTTTATGGCTCCCTGGACTACACGAGTCAGTTGTCTTATTTGGCGGCTGTTTATCATAGGCCCCCAAAATGGGATGATTCCTTTAAAAAAATCGCCAGCCTCTTGGCCCGCTGTATCTTCAGCATCTATGGCCCCCCTTCGCCGTCTATTAAGTACGGTCGGAGGGTCACTGAGATGATAATCTGCTGGGGCGGTGTATGTAGGGGGAAGGAGGAATGCAATGTAGCATTTTCCCGACCAGCCTTGAGGTAGCCAAGTGCGCACGTGAGGTCCACAGATAAAGTAGGTGTTAGGGGCAGTGGCCATCGTTGGGAAATTTGGATCAGGTAGAGTGTAGGTCCTGTTACATTCACTATCTCCCATTTTCTGACCCTTGCCCTTTCCTCTTACGCAGAATAGGCCCGGGTGGGGCACGGCCCATCCTCCCTGGTCTGTCTGTCTTTTCTGGACTGAAAATGTCTCCCTAAAGGAGGTGGTGTCATTAAAAAGGGAATAACTGGTGTTTTCGCTAATGTCTGCTCGTCCCCATGTTGCTGTGAGAGTTACCATCCTTGCGACGGCTCGTACTGTTTTTGCTTTTATCTCATTCCAAGTACTAGTGTTTTTGATCGGGGTCTCAGGAATGTTCCTAACAGAGGCGGAAAATATCATAGAGAGTGCATAGGTAGATCCAGCCTAGCCAAAAGGGAGAGGAATAAAAGGCATTCCTCCGTGCACAGAATGTGGCATTAAACCACAGACCCAACAATTTGTTTTGTTAATCACCAACTGATGTTGGTGGAGTGTGGAGATGAATGTGTTATTGAAGAACTCTTTTCTTCTGTTCATGAGATGTGGAGGAAGATCTACGTGTGAATGCATAGCAGTATTGTTCAAGGGCGCGGGGGAAGACGGTGGGAAAGCTAGATGAAGGAACCAACCTAGACAAGCCATGATGCAGAAAATAAGAATCATGATAGAAAGGAAAAGGGGAACTTTGTCATGTAACAGTTTCGCACAATGAGTCTTTATCTTCATAATTTTGGCTGCTTAGTCCTTGAGAGGAAAAAAATGCACCAGTAACCGGACTCTTCCCAGCAACCGCTTCACCAAGCGTCCGTCTTGGGCTTAAATAGCCACTGGCAGGCCGGATTCAGATGCAAATGTCTCAAGTCTGTTTGGGGTAGGATCGCAGCCGCGATTTGTACTCTTCTTGGGGTAAAAGTTCTGGAAGGGGTGAAATAAAGTCTGTCGTTTCAGTGTCTTTAAAATCTGGTTTTTCAATGTCTCTGGTCTCAGGATTAGCAACAGTGTCCGGAGTTGGTCCGTAGAAGGGCTTGCAGTGCGACACGTGCAACCATCCTTTTCGTCCCTCGACCTTGATGGCGGTCCTTGTCGTCAGCAGCACCAGCTTGGGGGACGTCCACCTTTTCTCCAGGGGGCTGGTTCGATCAAAGTTTCTGATGAGCACCCATTGACCAGGCTGAAGGGGGTGCTCATCGGGCGCGGTCTTGTCTGGAAAGGCTGCAGCCACCTGTGAACGGCAAGAGCGTAGTGCAGACACCAAAGAAGCCAAGTAATCTGTCAGTACATTTGCATCAATATCAATCAACCTTTTAGGAGATGTGACACCCCAGATATTTGGGGGCCTCCCAAATGTAATTTCATAGGGGGACAGACCCGTCCGGGAATGTGCCACCATTCTCATATAGAAGAGGGCAACCGGAAGAGCTGTAACCCAGTCTATTTGCTTGTCAGCGCATATTTTTGCTAATTTTGTTTTTAATGTCTGGTTGTGTCGCTCAACTAAGCCTGCTGCTTGGGGATACCTAACACAGTGGAACTTCCAGGTGTATCCTAGCAGTAAGGAGACAGCTTCCATCAATTTTGAGGAGAATGGTTGTCCGTTGTCAGAGTAAACGACTCTTGGCAACCCGTAGCGAGGGAAGAATTCCCTCACCAATTGCTTGGCAGTCATCTGGGCACCATAGTCTGGGACGGGGTATGCTTCAGTCCATCGAGTTAAGGTACAGACTACTACGAGGACATACTTATATCCCCGACATCTCTCCATCTGTATGTAGTCCATTTGTAGGACTTCAAAGGGGTGATCTGGAGGATGGAACCCTCCTTGTTCAACGTATACACTTTTCCCGGGATTGAACTGACAGCAAATCATACAGGTTCGTACTTTTTGTTTGGCTGCTGCACGCAGATGCTTGTTGTGCCATATCAGATTCAGACTGTCTAACATTCCTTTCTCTCCTAGATGTGCGGGACCATGAGCAGTTTCTATCATTATGGGAACCATTAGGTCAGGGAGAAACCATTTGGACTTGTCCTGTGTTACCCAACCTTGATCTGTGTGTGAACCTCACTCCTCTTCCCATTTTCTCTTTTCGGTTTCTGTGGCTTGATTTTGGATGTCTACTACATCCTTGGTCGGATCGATAACTGGACAGATAGTACTAATGGTGGTTTCGGTGTTTAGTGATTTTGTCTGAGCAGCATGTTTAGCTGTGGCGTTGGCCAGAGCATTACCTCTGGTGATAGAGTCTACAACTTTGGTGTGTGCTTTACATTTCAGTATGGCTATTTCTGTGGGTTTGTGTATTGACTCTAGTAGCTGGAGGATAAGGTCTCCATGTTGGATCTTGGTTCCATGAGAGGTCAGGAAACCTCTCTCTTTCCAAAGGATGCCGAAATTATGAACTACCCCGAATGCGTATTGTGAATCGGTGTAGATGTTGACTCGTTTTCCTTTGGACCATTCACATGCTTCAGTGAGAGCTATTAGTTCTGCTGCTTGTGCAGAATGTACAGGTATTCTGGCTGCTAGAAGGACGGTGTTTTCTGTAGTGACAGCATAGGCTGCTGAGAGTTCGCCTGATTGGAGGCGCATACAGGAACCGTCTACAAACAGTGTGTGTTCTGGTGTATTTAGAGGGACATCTGTAAGATCAGACCGGGGTTTTGTAACTAGTTCGACTACCTCTAAGCAGTCATGAATTTGGTTGTCAACTTTGACAGTAGGTAGTAGTGTAGCTGGGTTGAGGATATTGCACCTTTTGATGATACGATGGAGTTGGAACAGAGTGACTTCATAACCGGTGAGGCGAGCTATGGTTAAATGTTGTGTCTGTGTCCTATTCAAAAGCAATTCTACTGCATGTGGAACTTGTACTTCAAGGGAGTGTCTTAGTACTATGGAGTCACTTTGTCGTATTGCTAGAGCTGTAGCTGCAACAGATTTCAAGCAGGCCGGCAAACCTTGTGCAACAGGGTCAAGAGTGCTAGAAAAATAAGCACAGGGACGGTGTTTGTTAGCTTGTGTTTGTGTGAGTACTGACAAGGCTGTACCTTCCCGTTCTGTGACAAAGAGGACAAAAAGTTTGGCATAATCAGGTGTAGCTAGAACAGGTGCAGAGCATAATGCTTGTTTGAGGGAGTCAAAAGCAAAAGTGTGCTCAGGTGTCCATGGCAATGGGGAAGAGGTTGTGGTTGTTAGCTGTATCAGGGGCTTGGCCAAGTATGCAAACTGGGGAATCCACTGTCTACAGTAGGATGTGAGACCAATAAAAGCACGGACTTCTTTCTGTGTCTTGGGGACAGGAATGTTAAAAATGAGTTGAATTCTTTCAGGTGTGAGTGCCCTACCCTCCTTTGACAGCAGGTGTCCTAAGTAGGCCACCTGCTGTAAACATAACTGTAATTTTGAGGGTGACACCTTGTGGCCATGTTGTGCAAGGAACATTAGGACAATTCGTGAAGCTTGTTCACATTCTAGTTCGGAGTGTGCGGTGATCAGTAGATCGTCGACATATTGTAGCAATGTCGTGTTGGCGGGCAGAATAATGTCATCTAGCTGTCTTTTGAGTGCCTGACTGTAGATACTGGGACTTTCTGTAAATCCTTGGGGAGCTCTTGTGAAACAGAAACTACGACCTTGTAGGGAAAATCCGAATAGGTACTGACTGTCTTGGTGGATGGGTACACTGAAGAAAGCATTCTTTAGGTCTATTACAGTAAAATGTGTAGCCTTGGGATCTATGGCTGTTAACAGAGTACTGATATCTGAGACCACAGTGTATTGTGGTACTACACATTTATTGAGTTCACGTAAGTCAACCACGAGTCTGTAGACTGGTGGCGCACCATCATCAGTTTTCTTTCTAACTGGCAGGACTGGCGAGTTACATGTGTTGGAAGGTACTTCTCTGACTACTCCTTTTTGTATCAGGTCATCGATAATCTGAATAAGGGCTTGTTCTGCATCTGGAGGTAATTTGTATTGACGGATGCGAGGTAGAACAACGCCTTCCTTCAGTGTCACTAGGTGTGGTGTAATATCCATGAATCCTACATCTGTGGGGTCAGTAGCCCATAGTGTAACAGGAATGTCTCTTAGTCTGACATCTAGTTCTCGTGTGGTGAAATGACCTTTAAAATCTCGGAGGAATAGTCGGACTCCTTCTGGGGAACAACATATTATAGCACCTAGTTCTTTTAGTGTCTGGATGCCAAGGAGATTTTCGGGACAGGACTTTGTAAGCACTAAATCGGTGGAAGTTGTAAGAGGACCAACTTTAAGTGAAATTGGTTCAGAAACTTTGTTGATGACAGGTGTACCAGAAAAACCCAAGGAAATACTATTTGAGCCAGAGAGGGGTACCTTGGGAACTTTGTTGTGCTGCACGGTCGTCCTACTAGCCCCGGTGTCAATCAGAAATTTTGCTTCCTTACCTAGGAGTTTAGCATGTACATAGGGACCCTCTTGGTCAACCGGGACCGGTATTAGTGGACGATTATCGTGTTCCTCCCAGCTGTTTCATGAGATCGTGGGGAATTCAGGATAGGATGACACTGGGTACTGATAGAGTTGGGTGGCAGGTTTAGCATCAGTTGGAGGAGCAGAAGAACGAGGGGGGTAGTTGCGAGGTTGTGTCTTCCTAGTGGCAATATTATGTTGTAATACTGGACAGTCACGTACGAAATGTCCTGTCTTTTTACAGTAATTACAAGTAACTTTTTCTTGTGATACTTGGGGTTGTTTAGGGGTCTGTTGGATCGTATTAGTTTGTGCTACTAATACCTTCATTTTAGTATCTTTTGTTCTCTTCTTTTCTTGTTCTTGTTCATCCCTAATTCTATTTTGGTGATATTGGAGCATCTGAAGTGCTTGTGAGGGGGAGCTTGCTTGCCACGTACTTTCTACCTTAAGGACTCTATTTTTGATCGTGGGCAAGGCATTTTCTACGAGTTTGGAAACAAATATTCGACTATAGGCATCTCCACCGGAGGAGAGGCCGCTGTTGATGAGGAAGCATTTCTCTAACCTGGTATAATAGTCCCCTATATCCTCATCTGGTTTCTGTTTACATGCAGAGATAGCGTCCCAATCTTCTTTCTTAGTGGTCAGCAACACAGTATTTTAGGGAGACAGCGAGGGAGTTCCTGAACTAGAGGTCCAAGACCTTGTCCGGGATTACGAGTGGCATCTTCTTTTTCTAAGTCTGCCCATGTTACCTTTTTCCCTTCAATCTCCCAATCTTTTCCTTTTAGCTTGTCGTACGCTCCTTGAGGTAACAGGACTTTAAGGAGAATATTGAGGTCTTTATAAGTGAAGGAACCCATTTGAAGAATGTCCTTGAGTTCCCTATGGAAACCCGAAGGGTCTTTTTCGTGGGAAGGGACCATTTTCTTCATTTCGAGTATTTCGAGTTTCGTCAAAGGAGTGTACACAAATGTTTGTTGCAACTTTCCATCGGAATCTGCAACGGGGTGTACTTCTCGGAGGGGGAACTGTCCTTGGTCATTGGGATGGGGATTTGTATCATAACTGTTTGTAAAACATTGGATATACCGTTCTCGTAATTCAAGGAAGATATTAAGAAATTCTTGTCCCCTAGCCACCCACCTCCCTTCTAAACAGTCTCGTAAGAGAGGATGTAACCTTTTTGGTGGGCAACCAGTGTCTTCGTGCATTGTAATGAGGTGTTGAACCATATAGATGCTGGCTAGTCTTTGAGATGCTAGAGGGATCGATAAAAACATTTGAGCAACTATATCAGAGCCATATATGGAGTACTGGGATACCCAATGGGTGCTTGATCTAGCGAGTTCTTTTTCTTGTGTGGTGAGTGGAGGCTCGTCGTCCATCCAATCATCTAGAGCTTCTTGCGTTCGTTGGAACAACCTATCTGTGGGGGCTGACAATTTCTTAGTTCTAAGTTTGATTTGTCCGTTATTCTGAGAACGAGAGATACGGGGACGTACTGCACCCTGAAAAACAGTTCCTTCGTCCCTATCCTCGTTCGTACTCTCATTCTCAGTTCCCTGGGTAGGGGCATCTTTGCGATGGGAATCGGAAACCTTGCTTATGAAGAGTGGAATAAAAAGATCTATTTCTTTTATTTTATTGTAACTCCCTGCGACTACTGCTTGGTCTAGTTGTAGTAAATCATCGGGAACTCTTTTTCCTGCACTAGCTATCATTCTAATAAAACAAGTGATCATGAATCGTGAGAGGCATTTTCTATGTGCTATGGGTCTATTTTTTATAGCTTCCTGTAGAGTTTCTAAATTTTCTCCTGTTCGAAGTGCTTCATAAATTTTGTTTAGACAATTTGTGACATTCGGTACTTCTCGTATACCTTCTAAGGCTTCTCGTAAGCGGAGGGAAATATGTGCTTGTGTACCTTCCCCTGGGATTGGGTCATAGTCACATTCTAGCATAGGTGGTACACTACCTGAAGCGTCAGGGATGGATTCCGTCCGAGTAACTACTCGTCTGGCTGTTACCTGATTCGTATAAGCAGGAGGAGGCTCCATCAAGTAAGTAGTGATAAAGTCGTCGGGTACAGAGGGAACCTTAGGACGTGGAGGTGCCGTAGGGGTACTAGAATCTGAGTTAATCTTGGACCCTGTTTTTGGTGAGAGGACAGGATATATACCGGTTACTGAGGCCGAGACCTCCCTTTTCTTTTGTTCAGAACAAATATCATCATCTTGATCCTGTAACTTTTTCATCTTACTTTCTTCCGACATTCTCTTTGCTTTCTCAACTTTCCCTTGCTCTTTCTGTTCCCTTCGATGTGCTTCCTTTCGCCATATATCAACACTTTCTAGCATCGAGGGTCTCGCTTTCTTTTCCCAACATCTTTTCTCAACTGCCATAATACAATTCAAATCCCAGGTGCCACTTTTTGGCCATCTGATCGCAATATCTAATTCTTTGGTGTAACTTTCCCAAAGATCTAAATACAAGATGGCACCAATCCCATACTTTGTGTACATAAAGTAACCAGGAGTATCCTCCGGGGGGACTGGTACAGACTGTTCCAGTAACCCCTTCCGGGTACCCAATTTACACAGCTTAGAGAACAAAGGCATTGTATCAGATACAAATAAAAACTTTACACTTGAAAAAACTCAATATATTCTGAGTATCAGAATACAAACATACCGTTTTCTAGAAACCTAGAACCCGTCTTTACCGTGCTCTGAATAGCTCAGAACCCGTCTTTACCGTGCTCTGAATAACTCAGAACCCGTCTTTATACACCCCCAGCGGTACTCACCGAGGTGCAGAGAACTTGAAGATCTGGAAGATCTGGACACTTGATTACGCAGCGCTCGTGGACAGGGACTGGTCGGGTTTCAGACGACCTCGGACTCGGCGATCTTCACAGATTTCGGGCTCTGGGTCGAGACTTCCGCTGTCGTCCTCACCGCCTCGTCTGGATGGCTAGGCCGTGGCTCGGCCCCTCTTCGACACGAAGGAGTTCATGCAGGAACACCCTGCAGTGTGCACTTGGAAGTCCGTCGATGTCTTGAAGAGACCGGTCTAGGTCCGCATCACCGGCGTGTGGGGAGAAAGGGAAGTTCCTGTTCGGGCGCCAATTTGCTGTGGTAAATATTTTAGTAATTTACCTTGAACATAATTTCTATAGCAATAAAGTCAAGTATGAAGAGCAGAGTCCGTGGTGGTTCGAATTCAGGGTCTTTATTCAGTAACTCGAGTTAAGGGAGAGCTCCGTCACCTGAGGAGGATCGGAAGAATCTCTAACTTTATTATCTGAACACACAGTATTTATAGAAAGAAAAAGAGGAAGGAGCTTCCCTTCAATGCATGCCCGGATCATACGTAAACATAAAACAGAAGTCATGTAGGCCCGGACCATATGTTGCAATAGAATAGAAGTCATGACCAAAAAAGGAGGCAGCGTCATAAATGAGTGAAGACATGGTAGGGGAGATAAGGCTGAGTCATGATTTAGAATGAGGAAGCACAAGAGAGGCGAAGGTGTGGAGAAATAACACTAGGCTGGTTCCTTAGATAAGGGAGAGGTGGTCGTGACAGGATGTCTGTTTGTCGTGTTTCAGCATTCGGGGGCTCTTCTTCTCGGAATTGGTTGTCGTGGTTTAACAGAATGGGGCCCATTTCTCGGAATTGGCCTGATTATAGGGAAATGGTTACAGATGGGGGGGGGTCTTGTACTCGGCATCGGCTTAACCACAGTAATGCACGGTTTGAGTGGGACAGTTGGTTCTCGAAATTGCCTTGACCATAAGGATGAGCGTTTGACTTTTTGGGGAAGGAGAGCGCGTGTGTGACTACATGAAGCGCATGATCAGCGCGTGATCGGTTCGTGCTCGTGTTCTCGGGTGTTCGTGTTCTCGTGTGCTCGTGTTTTGGCATGATGGGCTTGGGGACGTGACGGAAGAGGGTGTATGATGGGACATAACTGTACGATAAATAATCATTTTCCACAACCCCTGGGGCTTTGTATTCAGTAGGAGGGGACCCTGTGGCCCCCCCTCGTGGAGCTAATGATGGCCCTGGGGACTGCCACCCACCAGAGACGGCTCCTGCAGTGTCTTGGGGAGCCCATGTCTGGGACGCTGTTGTTTGCTCCCGTCTTGCCGTAGCAAACTTGGTTTGGATTTTGAAAGAGAGAGCAGGGAAACCTGCTTTCTCTTTCAAAATGCACACCCGATTGCTTTTCCACACGGGCAGCTGCATGTTAGCTCCTGAAGGACGCGGGGAGCCGACAGGACTGAGTGGGCATTGGGGCTCCCCCGACAGTCCCCAACGTTGTATATAGGTCCCCTGGGGATGGGGTACCCGGGGAGAATATAAATTAGTGATAGGAACAAAAAAATGTTTACTGTAAAATTTGGAGTCGCTCACCCAGCACGGCGTTCAGCGCAGCCACCTGGTGTGCACACACTGGGTGCGCAACTCCCAGCACGGCCCCCTGGTGTGAACGCGTAGGGTGCCAAATTCAAAAACGTGCTGGGTGCGCGCCTCCAGACAAAAAATATACATTTTTTTCAATATATATCAAGATTATATGTTTACATCTTGGGTGGCTCTAAAAAGAGCCCTTGTGTTTATTGGGAGATTAAGGTACCTACAAGTAAGTACCTATGCAGAGTCTAAAGTTGTTGAAAAAGACTCTGTTACCCTCATCTGAAAAATTTACACCATCTCTTCTATAGATGCCGTCCATATTAAAATGCAGATTGATGTTGTAAATGGACCCCATCCTATAATCTCTGAGATAAGCAGGAACAGCTTTATTGACATGTTTCCTAGCTTTCTTAATCCGAGGACAAAATTGATTGGACCAGTTCCATTTCTGACTTTGGTATATGTTAGAATAGACAAAGGCAGTTTGGGGGAAAAGTGACATCAATTCTCCAAAGGTGTTCTTCACAAGCATTTCCAGACCCACCCCAGTCAAAGTGCCTAGGTCATTGCCACCACAGTGCACAATTATAAGGTCAGGGTGTTGGAGATGCAAAAAGGATTTAACCAATGGCATCAATTGGTGTCACTTTAATCCTCTCTGTCCAATCCATTTAATGTCTACATTTGGCAAAGCTAAATCTTTGTTAATACCTATGTTTTCAGCATACCTTTTGCTCCAGAAAATATAGCTGTGTCCCACAATCCATACTCTAAACATCTTGAAGGGAGGTCTGGATGCACTCAGAAGGTGTCTGTATGTGAAATGGACAGTTTGAAAACTAAGATTTTTCTAAAAAGGTGGATAAGATGCTGTTTGAAAAAAAGAAGAGAAAAGATTGGCTGTTTGAGAACATTATAGACTGATAAATATGCATGTGTCTGTGTTTCAAAAATATGTTTCTTATTGGTTAATAAAAACTGTTTGAAAGGACCATTACATAGGATAAGCTGATATTTTGAAAAGTCAATCACACTTGCTGTTTCAAATTGCAACATTTTGTGCTGAACTTGTGACCTGTGTGTTCAGTTGAGTGTTCCCTGAACTGCTACTATGGTAACAGGCATTAAGCAGAATGGGGGTAGGGTACACCGTTATGTCGATTAGAAAGGGTTGAAATGTGTAAGCAATTGAAATGTGTGTTAGGTTTTGAATTAATGTGGGAAGCAATGTGATTTTATATTTACATGCATATGTGTGCAGAATGAGAGGGAAAGTTTGCCATTTTTGGGATTTGCTAAGAGCAGTGCACTACAGACATTCTGTATAAGAAAATCTGGTGTGTGATTCAGATACTTCTTAATCTACAAATCAATTTGAAAGGTGAGTTATTAATTTGTGAGGTGTTGTATGTGGTGCCTTTGTTTTTAATTAGACTACTGTGTTTCTCCTGCTAAAGTCCAGGGAATAGTCTTACTTGTCTAGAATCACACTGTGAGTCTGTGTGCACTTGGGCACCATTGTGACAGAAGCATGTGGTTACTTCATATCTTTCATGACACATAAGTGCTTAAAAAGCTATCTTCTGTTGTTAAGTTTCAGTAGTATTAGAAGCAAGTCATTGCTTATTCGCATTCGCAGAATGAGTCAGGCATTCGCATTAGCAGTGCTCTAGTTGAATATGTAGAATGTATGCAGTCACCTTACCCCTTTCAGACTAGTGAGACTCACCTGCTAAAGTCCAGGGAATAGTCTTGCTTGTCTAGAATTGAACTATGAGTCTGAGTCAATTTGTGCAACCATTGTGACAGAAGTATGTGGTTACTTTGTGTTTTTGCTGACACATAACTGCTTAAAAATCTACTGTGTTGTCAAGTTTGAGTAGTATTAGAACCCAGTCATTGCATATGCATTCGCAGAATGAGTCAGGGATTCACACTAGAGTGCAGTAGTGAAATGGATAGAATGTATGCAGTTACCTTACCCCTTCCAGACTAGTGAGTCTCTTCTAATAAAGTCCAAGGAATAGGCTTGTCTAGAATCACACTGTGAGTCTGTGTCCAATTGTGCAATCATTGTGACAGAAGCATGTGGTTACTTCATCTCTTTCCTGAAACATAACAGCTTAAAAACCTACTCCCCTTGCACTCCTCCACTGACCCATTCAGCCCCATGTACTAATTCATTCACCGTGCCAAAACCCAACCCCTTATAAATTCACCCAGGCACTCTCCTTGCAGTACTCTTATCATTCAATCAGTATCCAAGTACTCATGCAGTGAGCCAGGCCTTAGCACATGGACTGCTTCAAACCCCTATCCACTCTGCATGCAGTCCTCTAACCACCTACACACTTGTATTCCACACCTTCAATTCTCCAGTCATTATCTATACACTTCCAGCAAACACACTGTCACTCCCCTTGCACTCCTCTAGTGACCCAATTAGCGCCGTGTACTAATCCATTCACTGCGCCAAAACCCAAACACTTATTAATTCACCCAGACACTCTTCTTGCAGTACTATAATAATTCGGTCATTACCCAATTACTCATGCAGTGAGCCAGGCCTTAGCACATGGACTGCTTCAAACCCCTATCCACTATGCATGCAGTCCTCTAACCACCTACACACTTGTCTTTCACACCATCAATTCCCCAGTGAGTATCCATGCACTTCCAGCAAACACCTTGTCACCCCCTTGCACTCCTCTAGTGACCAATTCAGCACCATGTACTAACCCATTCACTGTGCCAAAACCAAAACACTTATAAATTCACCCAGGCACTCTCCTTGCAGTACTCTAATCATTCAGACAGTACCCAAGTACTCATGCATTGAGCCAGGCCTTAGCACATGGACTGCTTCAAACCCCTATCCACTATGCATGCAGTCACCTAACCATCTACACACTTGTCTTTCACACCTTCAATTCCCCAGTCAGTACTCATACACACCAGCAAAGACCCTGTCACTCCCCTTGCACTCCTCTAGTGACCCAATTAGCGCCATGTACTAATCCATTCACTGCGCCAAGCCCCAAACATTTATGAATTCACCCAGGCACTCTCCTTGCAGTACTCTAATCATTCAGACAGTACCCAGGTACTCATGCAGTGACCCAGGCCTTAGCACATGGACTGCTTCAAACCCCTATCCACTATGCATGCAGTCCTCTAACCACCTACACACTTGTATTTCACACCTTCATTTCCCCAGTCAGTATCAGCGCACTTCCAGCAAACACGTTGTCACCCCCCTTGCACTCCTCTAGTGACCCATTCAGCACCAGGTATTAATCCATACACTGCGCCAAAGCCCAAACACTTATAAATTCTCCAAGGAACTCTCCTTGCATTACTGTAATCATTCAGTCAGTAACCAAGTACTCATGCAGTGAGGCAGTCCTTAGGTCACGGACTGCTTTAAACCCCTATCCGGTATGCATGCAGTCCTCTAACCACCTACACACTTGTCTTTCACACCTTCAATTCTCCAGTCAGTATCCATACACTTCCAGCAAACACCCTGTCACTCCCGTTGCACTCCTCTTGTGACCCATTAAGCACCATGTACTAGTCCATTCACTGCGCCAAACCCCAAACATTAAAAAAAATTCACCCAGGCACTCTCCTTGCAGTACTATAATAATTCAGTCATTACCCAAGTACTCTACAGTGTGCCAGGCCTTAGCACATGGACTGCTTCAAACCCTTAGCCACTATGCATGCAGTCCTCTAACCACTGACATACTTGTCTTTCGCATCTTCAATTCCCTAGTCAGTATCCATACACTTCCAGCAAACACTCTGTCACTCCCCTTGCACTACACTAGTGACCCATTCAGCACCATGTACTAATCCATTTACTGTGCAAAAACCAAAACACTTATAAATTCACCAGGGCACTCTCCTCGCAGTAATCTAATCATTCAGACAGTACCCAAGTACTCATGCAGTGAGCCAGGCCTTAGCACATGGACTGCTTCAAACCCCTATCCACTATGCATGCAGTCCCCTAAACAGCTACACACTTGTCTTTCACACCTTCAATTCCCCAGTCAGTATCCATACACTCCAGCAAAGACCCTGTCACTCCCCTTGCACTCCTCTAGTGACCCAATTAGCGCTATGTACTAATCCATTCACTGCGCCAAGCCCCAAACATTTATGAATTCACCCAGGCACTCTCCTTGCAGTACTCTAATCATTCAGACAGTACCCAGGTACTCATGCAGTGACCCAGGCCTTAGCACATGGACTGCTTCAAACCCCTATCCTCTATGCATGCATTCCTCTAACCACCTACACACTTGTCTTTCACACCTTAATTTCCCCAGTCAGTATCCGCGCACTTCCAGCAAACACGTTGTCACCCCCTTGCACTCCTCTAGTGACCCATTCAGCACCAGGTATTAATCCATACACTGCGCCAAAGCCCAAACACTCATAAATTCTCCAAGGAACTCTCCTTGCATTACTGTAATCATTCAGTCAGTAACGAAGTACTCATGCAGTGAGGCAGTCCTTAGGTCACGGACTGCTTTAAACCCCTATCCGGTATGCATGCAGTCCTCTAACCACCTACACACTTGTCTTTCACACCTTCAATTCTCCAGTCAGTATCCATACACTTCCAGCAAACACCCTGTCACTCCTGTTGCACTCCTCTTGTGACCCATTCAGCACCATGTACTAGTCCATTCACTGCGCCAAACCCCAAACATTTAAAAAATTCACCCAGGCACTATCCTTGCAGTACTATAATAATTCAGTCATTACCCAAGTACTCTACAGTGTGCCAGGCCTTAGCACATGGACTGCTTCAAACCCTTAGCCACTATGCATGCAGTCCTCTAACCACCGACACACTTGTCTTTCGCATCTTCAATTCCCTAGTCAGTATCCATACAATTCCAGCAAACACTCTGTCACTCCCCTTGCACTACACTAGTGACCCATTCAGCACCATGTACTAATCCATTTACTGTGCAAAAACCAAAACACTTATAAATTCACCAGGGCACTCTCCTCGCAGTAATCTAATCATTCAGACAGTACCCAAGTACTCATGCAGTGAGCCAGGCCTTAGCACATGGACTGCTTCAAACCCCTATCCACTATGCATGCAGTCCCCTAAACAGCTACACACTTGTCTTTCACACCTTCAATTCCCCAGTCAGTATCCATACACTCCAGCAAAGACCCTGTCACTCCCCTTGCACTCCTCTAGTGACCCAATTAGCGCCATGTACTAATCCATTCACTGCGCCAAACCCCAAAAATGTATAAATTCACCCAGGCATTCTACTTGCAGTACTCTAATCATTCAGACAGTACCCAAGTACTCATGCAGTGAGCCAGGCCTTAGAGCATGGACTGCTTCAAACCCCTATCCACTATGCATGCAGTCCCCTAACCACCTACACACTTGTCTTTCACACCTTCAATTCCCCAGTCAGTATCCATACACTCTAGTAAAGACCCTGTCACTCCCCTTGCACTTCTCTAGTGACACAATTAGCGCCATGTACTAATCCATTCACTGCGCCAAACCACAAACATTTATAAATTCACCCAGGCACTATCATTGCAGTACTATAATAATGCAGTCATTACGCAAGTACTCATGCACTGAGCCAGGCCTTAGCACATGGACTGCTTCAAAACCCTATCCACTATGCATGCAGTCCTCTAACCACCTACACACTTGTCTTTCACACCTTCAATTCCCCAGTCAGTATCCATACACTTCCAGCAAACCCCCTGTCACTCCCCTTGCACTCCTCTAGTGACCCATTCAGCACCTTGTACTAATCCATTCACTGCGTCAAAACCCATCCACTTATAAATTGACCCAGCACTCTCGTTGCAGTACTCTAATCATTCAGTCAGTACACAAGTACTCATGCAGTGAGCCAGGCATTAGCACATGGACTGCTTCAAATCCCTATCTACTATGCATGCAGTCCCCTAACCACCTGCACACTTGTCTTTCATACCTTCAATTCCCCAGTCAGTATCCATACACATCAGAAAAGACCCTGTCACTCCCCATGAGCTACTCTAGTGACCCAATTAGCGCCATGTACTAATCCATTCACTGTGCCAAAACCCACACATTTATAAATTCACCCAGGCACTCTCCTTGCAGTACTATAATAATTCAGTCTGTACCCAAGTACTCTACAGTGAGCCAGGCATTAGCTGATGGACTGCTTCAAACCCCTATCCACTATGCATGCAGTCCTATAACCACCTACACACTTGTTTTTTACACCTTCAATTCCCCAGTCAGTATACATACACTTCCAGCAAACACCCTGTCACTCCCCTTGCACTACACTAGTGACTCATTCAGCACCATGTACTAATCCATTCACTGTGCCAAAACCAAAACACTTATAAATTCACCCAGGCACTCTCATTGCAGTACTCTAATCATTCAGTCAGTACCCAAGTACTCATGCAGTGAGCCAGGCCATAGCACATGGACTGCTTCAAACCCCTATCCACTATGCATGCAGTCCCCTAACCACCTACACACTTTTCTTTCACACCGTCAATTCCCCAGTCATTGTCCATACACACCAGCGAAGACCATGTCACTCCCCTTGCACTCCTCTAGTGACCCAATTAGTGCCATGTACTAATCCATTAACTGCGCAAAACCCCAAACATTTATAAATTCACCCAGGCACTCTCCTTGCAGTACTATAATAATGCAGTCATTACCCAAGTACTCATGCAGTGTGCCAGGCCTTAGCACATGGACTGCTTCAAACCCCTAGCCACTATGCATGCAGTCCTCTAACCACCTACACACTTGTCTTTCACATCTTCAATTCCCTAGTCAGTATCCATACACTTCCAGCAAACACCCTGTCACTCCCCTTGCACAACACTAGTGACCCATTCAGCACCATGTACTAATCCATTCACTGTGCCAAAACCAAAACACTTATAATTTCACCAGGGCACTCTCCTCTCAGTACTCTAATCATTCAGACAGTACCCAAGTGCTCATGCAGTGAGCCAGGCCTTAGCACATGAACTGCTTCAAACCCCTATCCACTATGCAAGCAGTCCCCTAACCACCTACAGACTTGTCTATCACACCTTCAATTCCCCAGTCAGTATCCATATACACCAGCAAAGACCCTGTCACTTCCCTTGTACTCCTCTATTGACCCAATTAGTGCAAAGTGATAATCCATTCACTGCGCCAAAGCCCAAACATTTATAAATTAAACCAGGCACTCTCCTTGCAGTACTATTATAATTTAGTCATTACACAAGTACTCATGCATTGAGCCAGGGCTTAACACATGAACTGCTTCAAAAACCTATCCACTATGCATGCAGTCCTCTAACCACCTACACACTTGTTTTTCACACATTCAATTCCCCAGTCAGTATCCATACACTCCAGCAAACACCCTGTCACTCACTTTGCACTCCTCTGGTGACAAATTCAGCACCATGTACTAACCCATTCATTGCACCAAAACCCAACCGATTATAAATTCACTGAGGCAATCTCCTTGCAGTACCCTAATCATTCAGACAGTACCCAAGTATTCATGCATTGAGCCAGGCCATAGCACATGGACTGCTTCAAACCCCTATCCACTGTGCATGCAGTCACCTAACCATCTACACACTTGTCTTTCACACCTTCAATTCCCCAGTCAGTATCCATACACACCAGCAAAGACCCTGTCACTCCCCTTGCACTCCTCTAGTGACCCAATTAGTGCCATGTACTAATCCATTCACTGTGTCAAACCCCAAACATTTATAAATTCACCCAGGCACTCTCCTTGCAGTACTCTAATCATTCAGACAGTACCCAGGTACTCATGCAGTGAGCCAGGCCTTAGCACATGGACTGCTTCAAACCCCTATCCACTATGAATACAGTCATCTAACGACCTACACACTTTTCTTTCACACCTTCAATTCCCCAGTCAGTATCAATGCACTTCCAGCAGACACGTTGTCACCCCCCTTGTACTCCTCTAGTGACCCATTCAGCACCAGGTGTTAATCCATACACTGAGCCAAATGCCCGAATTCTCATAAATTCTCCAAGGAACTCTCCTTGCATTACTGTAATCATTCACTCAGTAACCAAGTACTCATGCAGTGGGGCAGCCCTTAAGTCATGGACTGCTTTAAACCCCTATCCGGACTGCATGCAGTCCTCTAACCACCTACACACTTGTCTTTCACACATTCAATTCCCCAGTCAGTATCCATACACTCCAGCAAACACCCTGTCACTCCCCTTGCACTCCTCTAGTGACCCATTCAACACCATGTACTAATCCATTCACTGCGTCAAAACCCATCCACTTATAAATTGACCCAGGCACTCTCCTGGCAGTACTCTAATCATTCAGTCGGTACATAAGTACTCATGCAGTGAGCCAGGCCTTAGCACATGGACTGCTTCAAACCCCTATCCA
This sequence comes from Lissotriton helveticus, assembly GCF_964261635.1. Classification (NCBI taxonomy): domain Eukaryota; kingdom Metazoa; phylum Chordata; class Amphibia; order Caudata; family Salamandridae; genus Lissotriton; species Lissotriton helveticus. The sequence continues at coordinate 1,359,509,693 of NC_136061.1, read as the reverse complement.
CTATGAATGCAGTCCCCTAACCACCTACACACTTGTCTTTCACACCTTCAATTCCCCAGTCAGTATCCATACACACCAGCAAAGACCCTGTCACTCCCCTTGAACTCCTCTATTGACCCAATTAGCTCCATGTACTAATCCATTCACTGCGCCAAACTCCAAACATTTATAAATTCAACCAGGCACTCTCCTTGCAGTACTATAATAATTCAGTCATTACCCACGTACTCTACAGTGTGCCAGGCCTTAGCACATGGACTGCTTCAAACCCCTAGCCACTATGCATGCAGTCCTCTAACCACCGACTTATTTGTCTTTCACATCTTCAATTCCCTAGTCAGTATCCATACACTTCCAGAAAACACTCTGTCACTCCCCTTGCACTACACTAATGACACATTCAGCACCATGTACTAATCCATTCACTGTGCCAAAACCAAAACACTTATAAATTCACCAGGGAACTCTCTTCGCAGTAATCTAATCATTCAGACATTACCCAAGTACTCATTGAGTGAGCCAGGCCTTAGCACATGGACTGCTTCAAACCCCTATCCACTATGCATGCAGTCCCCTAAACAGCTACACACTTGTCTTTCACACCTTCAATTCCCCAGTCAGTATCCATACACTCCAGCAAAGACCATGTCACTCCCCTTGCACTCCTCTAGTGACCCAATTAGCGCTATGTACTAATCCATTCACTGCGCCAAGCCCCAAACATTTATGAATTCACCCAGGCACTCTCCTTGCAGTACTGTAATCATTCAGTCAGTAACCAAGTACTCATGCAGTGAGGCAGTCCTTAGGTCACGGACTGCTTTAAACCCCTATCCGGTATGCATGCAGTCCTCTAACCACCTACACACTTGTCTTTCACACCTTAATTTCCCCAGTCAGTATCCGCGCACTTCCAGCAAACACGTTGTCACCCCCCTTGCACTCCTCTAGTGACCCATTCAGCACCAGGTATTAATCCATACACTGCGCCAAAGCCCAAACACTCATAAATTCTCCAAGGAACTCTCCTTGCATTACTGTAATCATTCAGTCAGTAACCAAGTACTCATGCAGTGAGGCAGTCCTTAGGTCACGGACTGCTTTAAACCCCTATCCGGTATGCATGCAGTCCTCTAACCACCTACACACTTGTCTTTCACACCTTCAATTCTCCAGTCAGTATCCATACACTTCCAGCAAACACCCTGTCACTCCCGTTGCACTCCTCTTGTGACCCATTCAGCACCATGTACTAGTCCATTCACTGCGCCAAACCCCAAACATTTAAAAAATTCACCCAGGCACTCTCCTTGCAGTACTATAATAATTCAGTCATTACCCAAGTACTCTACAGTGTGCCAGGCCTTAGCACATGGACTGCTTCAAACCCTTAGCCACTATGCATGCAGTCCTCTAACCACCGACACACTTGTCTTTCGCATCTTCAATTCCCTAGTCAGTATCCATACAATTCCAGCAAACACTCTGTCACTCCCCTTGCACTACACTAGTGACCCATTCAGCACCATGTACTAATCCATTTACTGTGCAAAAACCAAAACACTTATAAATTCACCAGGGCACTCTCCTCGCAGTAATCTAATCATTCAGACAGTACCCAAGTACTCATGCAGTGAGCCAGGCCTTAGCACATGGACTGCTTCAAACCCCTATCCACTATGCATGCAGTCCCCTAAACAGCTACACACTTGTCTTTCACACCTTCAATTCCCCAGTCAGTATCCATACACTCCAGCAAAGACCCTGTCACTCCCCTTGCACTCCTCTAGTGACCCAATTAGCGCCATGTACTAATCCATTCACTGCGCCAAACCCCAAAAATGTATAAATTCACCCAGGCATTCTACTTGCAGTACTCTAATCATTCAGACAGTACCCAAGTACTCATGCAGTGAGCCAGGCCTTAGAGCATGGACTGCTTCATACCCCTATCCACTATGCATGCAGTCCCCTAACCACCTACACACTTGTCTTTCACACCTTCAATTCCCCAGTCAGTATCCATACACTCTAGTAAAGACCCTGTCACTCCCCTTGCACTTCTCTAGTGACACAATTAGCGCCATGTACTAATCCATTCACTGCGCCAAACCACAAACATTTATAAATTCACCCAGGCACTATCATTGCAGTACTATAATAATGCAGTTATTACGGAAAGTACTCATGCACTGAGCCAGGCCTTAGCACATGGACTGCTTCAAACCCCTATCCACTATGCATGCAGTCCTCTAACCACCTACACACTTGTCTTTCACACCTTCAATTCCCCAGTCAGTATCCATACACTTCCAGCAAACACCCTGTCACTCCCCTTACACTCCTCTAGTGACCCATTCAGCACCATGTACTAATCCATTCACTGCGTCAAAACCCATCCACTTATAAATTGACCCAGCACTCTTGTTGCAGTACTCTAATCATTCAGTCAGTACACAAGTACTCATGCAGTGAGCCAGGCCTTAGCACATGGACTGCTTCAAATCCCTATCTACTATGCATGCAGTCCCCTAACCACCTACACACTTGTCTTTCATACCTTCAATTTCCCAGTCAGTATCCATACACATCAGAAAAGACCCTGTCACTCCCCATGAACTACTCTAGTGACCCAATTAGCGCCATGTACTAATCCATTCACTGTGCCAAAACCCACACAGTTATAAATTCACCCAGGCACTCTCCTTGCAGTACTATAATAATTCAGTCTGTACCCAAGTACTCTACAGTGAGCCAGGCATTAGCTGATGGACTGCTTCAAACCCCTATCCACTATGCATGCAGTCCTATAACCACCTACACACTTGTTTTTTACACCTTCAATTCCCCAGTCAGTATACATACACTTCCAGCAAACACCCTGTCACTCCCCTTGCACTACACTAGTGACTCATTCAGCACCGTGTACTAATCCATTCACTGTGCCAAAACCAAAACACTTATAAATTCACCCAGGCACTCTCATTGCAGTACTCTAATCATTCAGTCAGTACCCAAGTACTCATGCAGTGAGCCAGGCCATAGCACATGGACTGCTTCAAACCCCTATCCACTATGCATGCAGTCCCCTAACCACCTACACACTTGTCTTTCACACCGTCAATTCCCCAGTCAGTGTCCATACACACCAGCGAAGACCATGTCACTCCCCTTGCACTCCTCTAGTGACCCAATTAGTGCCATGTACTAATCCATTAACTGCGCAAAACCCCAAACATTTATAAATTCACCCAGGCACTCTCCTTGCAGTACTATAATAATGCAGTCATTACCCAAGTACTCATGCAGTGTGCCAGGCCTTAGCACATGGACTGCTTCAAACCCCTAGCCACTATGCATGCAGTCCTCTAACCACCTACACACTTGTCTTTCACATCTTCAATTCCCTAGTCAGTATCCATACACTTCCAGCAAACACCCTGTCACTCCGCTTGCACAACACTAGTGACCCATTCAGCACCATGTACTAATCCATTCACTGTGCCAAAACCAAAACACTTATAATTTCACCAGGGCACTCTCCTCTCAGTACTCTAATCATTCAGACAGTACCCAAGTGCTCATGCAGTGAGCCAGGCCTTAGCACATGAACTGCTTCAAACCCCTATCCACTATGCATGCAGTCCCATAACCACCTACACACTTGTCTATCACACCTTCAATTCCCCAGTCAGTATCCATATACACCAGCAAAGACCCTGTCACTTCCCTTGTACTCCTCTATTGACCCAATTAGTGCAAAGTGATAATCCATTCACTGCGCCAAAGCCCAAACATTTATAAATTAAACCAGGCACTCTCCTTGCAGTACTATTATAATTTAGTCATTACACAAGTACTCATGCATTGAGCCAGGGCTTAACACATGAACTGCTTCAAAAACCTATCCACTATGCATGCAGTCCTCTAACCACCTACACACTTGTTTTTCACACATTCAATTCCCCAGTCCGTATCCATACACTCCAGCAAACACCCTGTCACTCACTTTGCACTCCTCTGGTGACAAATTCAGCACCATGTACTAACCCATTCATTGCACCAAAACCCAACCACTTATAAATTCACTGAGGCAATCTCCTTGCAGTACCCTAATCATTCAGACAGTACCCAAGTATTCATGCATTGAGCCAGGCCATAGCACATGGACTGCTTCAAACCCCTATCCACTGTGCATGCAGTCACCTAACCATCTACACACTTGTCTTTCACACCTTCAATTCCCCAGTCAGTATCCATACACACCAGTAAAGACCCTGTCACTCCCCTTGCACTCCTCTAGTGACCCAATTAGCGCCATGTACTAATCCATTCACTGTGTCAAACCCCAAACATTTATAAATTCACCCAGGCACTCTCCTTGCAGTACTCTAATCATTCAGAGAGTACCCAGGTACTCATGCAGTGAGCCAGGCCTTAGCAACATGGACTGCTTCAAACCCCTATCCACTATGAATACAGTCCTCTAACGACCTACACACTTTTCTTTCACACCTTCAATTCCCCAGTCAGTATAAATGCACTTCCAGCAAACACGTTGTCACCCCCTTGTACTCCTCTAGTGACCCATTCAGCACCAGGTGTTAATCCATACACTGAGCCAAATGCCCGAATTCTCATAAATTCTCCAAAGAACTCTCCTTGCATTACTGTAATCATTCACTCAGTAACCAAGTACTCATGCAGTGAGGCAGCCCTTAAGTCATGGACTGCTTTAAACCCCTATCCGGTATGCATGCAGTCCTCTAACCACCTACACACTTGTCTTTCACACATTCAATTCCCCAGTCAGTATCCATACACTCCAGCAAACACCCTGTCACTCCCCTTGCACTCCTCTAGTGACCCATTCAACACCATGTACTAATCCATTCACTGCGTCAAAAACCCATCCACTTATAAATTGACCCAGGCACTCTCCTTGCAGTACTCTAATCATTCAGTCGGTACATAAGTACTCATGCAGTGAGCCAGGCCTTAGCACATGGACTGCTTCAAACCCCTATCCACTATGAATGCAGTCCCCTAACCACCTACACACTTGTCTTTCACACCTTCAATTCCCCAGTCAGTATCCATACACACCAGCAAAGACCCTGTCACTCCCCATGAACTCCTCTATTGACCCAATTAGCTCCATGTACTAATCCATTCACTGCGCCAAACTCCAAACATTTATAAATTCAACCAGGCACTCTCCTTGCAGTACTATAATAATTCAGTCATTACCCACGTACTCATGCAGTGTGCCAGGCCTTAGCACATGGACTGCTTCAAACCCTTAGCCACTATGCATGCAGTCCTTTAACCACCGACTTATTTGTCTTTCACATCTTCAATTCCCTAGTCAGTATCCATACACTTCCAGAAAACACTCTGTCACTCCCTTTGCACTACACTAATGACACATTCAGCACCATGTACTAATCCATTCACTGTGCCAAAACCAAAACAATTATAAATTCACCAGGGAACTCTCTTCGCAGAACTCTAATCATTCAGACATTACCCAAGTACTCATTGAGTGAGCCAGGCCTTAGCACATGGACTGCTTCAAACCCCTATCCACTATGCATGCAGTCCCCTAACCACCTACACACTTGTCTTTCACACCTTCAATTCCCCAGTCAGTATCCATACACTCCAGTAAAGACCCTGTCACTCCCCTTGCACTACACTAGTGACCCATTCAGCACCATGTACTAATCCATTCACTGTGCCAAAACCAAAACACTTATAAATTCACCAGGGCACTCTACTCGCAGTACTCTAATCATTCAGACAGTACCCAAGTAGTCATGTGGTGAGCCAGGCCTTAGCACATGGACTGCTTCAAACTCCTATCCACTATGCATGCAGTCCCCTAACCACCTACACACTTGTGTTTCATACCTTCAATTCCCCAGTCAGTGTCCATACACACCAGCGAAGACCAAGTCACTCCCCTTGCACTCCTCTAGTGACCCAATTAGCGCCATGTACTAATCCATTCACCGCGCCAAACCCCAAACATTTATAAATTCACCCAGGCACTCTCCTTGCAGTACTATAATAACTCAGTCATTACCCAAGTAGTCATGTGGTGAGCCAGGCCTTAGCACATGGACTGCTTCAAACTCCTATCCACTATGCATGCAGTCCCCTAACCACCTACACACTTGTGTTTCATACCTTCAATTCCCCAGTCAGTGTCCATACACACCAGCGAAGACCAAGTCACTCCCCTTGCACTCCTCTAGTGACCCAATTAGCGCCATGTACTAATCCATTCACCGCGCCAAACCCCAAACATTTATAAATTCACCCAGGCACTCTCCTTGCAGTACTATATTAATGCAGTCATTACCCAAGTACTCATGCAGTGAGCCAGGCCTTAGCACATGGACTGCTTCAAACCGCTAGCCACTATGCATGCAGTCCTCTAACCACCGACCACACTTGTCTTTCACACCTTCAATTCCCCAGTCAGTATCCATACACTTCCAGCAAACACCCTGTCACTCCCCTTGCACTACACTAGTGACCCATTCAGCACCATGTACTAATCCATTCACTGTGCCAAAACCAAAACACTTATAAATTCACCAGGGCACTCTACTCGCAGTACTCTAATCATTCAGACAGTACCCAAGTACTCATGCAGTGAGCCAGGCCTTAGCACATGGACTGCTTCAAACCCCTATCCACTATGCATGCAGTCCCCTAACCACCTACCCGCTTGTCTTTCACACCTTCAATTCCCCAGTCAGTGTCCATACACACCAGCGAAGACCATGTCACTCCCCTTGCACTCCTCTAGTGACCCAATTAGTGCCATGTACTAATCCATTAACTGCGCAAAACCCCAAACATTTATAAATTCCCCCAGGCACTCTCCTTGCAGTACTATAATAATGCAGTCATTACCCAAGTACTCATGCAGTGAGCCAGGCCTTAGCACATGGACTGCTTCAAAACCCTATCCACTATGCATGCAGTCCTCTTACCACCTACACACTTGTCTTTCACATCTTCAATTCCCTAGTCAGTATCCATACACTTCCAGCAACCACCCTGTCACTCCCCTTGCACTACACTAGTGATCCATTCAGCACCATGTACTAATCCATTCACTGTGCCAAAACCAAAACACTTATAAATTCACCCAGGCACTCTCCTTGCAGTACTATAATAATGCAGTCATTACCCAAGTAGTCATGCAGTGAGCCGTGCCTTAGCACATGGACTGCTTCACATCCCTATCCACTATGCATGCAGTCCCCTAACCACCTACACACTTGTATTTAACACCTTCAATTCCCCAGTCAGAGTCCATACACTCAAGCAAAGACCCTGTCACTCCCCTTGCACTCCTCTAGTGACCCAATTAGTGGAATGTGGTAATCCATTCACTGCGCCAAAGCCCAAACATTTATAAATTCAACCAGGCACTCTCCTTGCAGTACTATTATAATTTAGTCATTACTCAAGTACTCATGCATTGAGCCAGGCCTTAACACATGGAGTGCTTCAAACCCCTATCCACTATGCATGCAGTCCTCTAACCACCTACACACTTGTTTTTCACACATTCAATTCCCCAGCCAGTATCCATACACTCCAGCAAACACCCTGTCACTCACTTTGCACTCCTCTGGTGACAAATTCAGCACCATGTACTAACCCATTCATTGCACCAAAACCCAACCACTTATAAATTCACTCAGGCAATCTCCTTGCAGTACCCTAATCATTCAGACAGTACCCAAGTATTCATGCAGTGAGCCAGGCCATAGCACATGGACTGCTTCAAACCCCTATCCACTATGCATGCAGTCACCTAACCATCTACACACTTGTCTTTCAAACCTTGAATTCCCCAGTCAGTATCCATACACACCAGCAAAGACCCTGTCACTCCCCTTGCACTCCTTTAGTGACCCAATTAGCACCATGTACTAATCCATTCACTTTGCCAAATCCCATCCAGTTATAAATTGGCCCAGGCACTCTCCTTGCAGTACTCTAATCATTCAGTCAGTACACAAGTACTCATGCAGTGAGCCAGGCCTTAGCACATGGACTGCTTCAAACCCCTATCCACTATGCATGCTGTCCGCTAACCAGCTACACACTTGTCTTTCACACCTTCAATTCCATAGTCAGTATCCATACACACCAGCAAATACCCTGTCACTCCCCATGAACTCCTCTAGTGACCCAATTAGCACCATGTGCTAATCCATTCACTTCGCCAAAACCCACACATTTATAAATTCATTCAGGCACTCTCCTTGCAGTCAGTACTATAATAATTCAGTCAGTACCCAAGTACTCTACAGTGAGCCAGGCCTTAGCACATGGACTGCTTCAAACCCTATCCAATGTGCATGCAGTCCTCTAACCACCAACACACTTGTCTTTTACACCTTCAATTCCCCAGTCAGTATCCATTCACTTCCAGCAAACACCTTGTCACCCCCCTTGCATTCCTCTAGTGACCCATTCAGCACCATGTACTAATTTATTCACTGCGCCAAAACCAAAGCACTTATAAATTCACCCAGACACTCTCCTTGCAGTACTCTAATCATTCAGACAGTACCCAAGTACTCATGCAGTGAGCCAGGCCTTAGCACATGGACTGCTTCAAATCCCTATCCACTATACATGCAGTCCCCTAACCACCTACACACTTGTCTTTCACACCTTCAACTCCCCAGTCAGTATCTATACACTCCAGCAAAGAACCTGTCACTACCCTTGCACTCCTCTAGTGACCCAATTAGCACCATGTACTAATCCATTCACTGCGCCAAAACTCAAATACTTATAAATTCACCCAGGCACTCTCCTTGCAGTACTATAATAATTCAGTCATTAGCCAAGTACTCATGCAGTGAGCCAGTCCTTAGCACATGGGCAGCTTCAAACCCCTATCCACTATGCATGCAGTCCTCTAACCACCTACACACTTGTCTTTCACACCTTCAATTCCCCAGTCAGTATCCATGCACTTCCAGCAAACACCTTGTCACCCCCTTGCACTCCTCCAGTGACCCATTCAGCACCATGTACTAGTCCATACACTGCGCCAAAACCCAAACACTCATACATTCTCCAAGGCACTCTCCTTGCAGTACTCTAATCATTCAGTCAGTACACAAGTACTCATGCAGTGAGTCAGGCCCTAGCACATGGACTGTTTCAAACCCCTATCCACTATGCATTCAGTCCTCTAACCACCTACACACTTGTCTTTCACACCTTTTAATTCTCTAATCAGTATCCATACACTTCCAGCAAACACCCAGTTACTCCCCTTGCATTCCTCTATTGACCCATTCAGCACCATGTACTAATCCATTCACTTCGCCAAACCCCAAACACTTATAAATTCACCCAGGCACTCTTCTTGCTGTACTCCAATCATTCAATCAGTATCCATGTACTCATGCAGTGAGCCAGGCCGTAGCACATGGACTGCTTCAAACCCCTATCCACTCTGCATGCAGTCCTCTAACCACCTACACATTTGTCTTTCACACCTTCAATTCCCCAGTCAGTATCCATACACTTCCAGCAAACACCCTGTCACTCCCCTTACACTCCTCTAGTGACCCATTTAGCACCATGTACTAATCCATTCACTGTGCCAAAACCCAACAACTTATAAATTAACCCAGGCACTCTCCTCGCAGTACTCTAATCATTCAGTCAATTCCAAAGTACTCATCCAGTGACCCAGGTCTTAGCACATGGTATTCTTCCAACCCCTATCCAGTATGTATGCACTGTTTTAGCCACCTACACACTTGTCTTTCACACCTTCAATTCTCCAGTCAGTATCCATACACTTCCAGCAAACACCCTGTCACTCCTCTTGCACTCCTCTATTGACCCATTCAGCACCATGTACTAATCCATTCACTGCCCCAAAATCCAAAGACTTATAAATTCCCCCAGGCACTCTCCTTGCTGTACTCTAATCATTCAATCAGTATCCATGTACTCATGCAGTGAGCCAGGCCGTAGCACATGGACTGCTTCAAACCCCTATCCACTCTGAATGCAGTCCTCTAACCACCTACACATTTGTCTTTCACACCTTCAATTCTCCAGTCAGTATCCATACACCTTCAGCAAACACCCAGTCACTCGCCTTGCACACCTCTAGTGACCCATTCAGCACCATGTACTAATCCATTCACTGCGCCAAAACCCACCCACTTAGAAAAATTCACCCAGGCACTCTCATTGCAGTACTCTAATCATTCAGTCAGTACCCAAGTACTCATGTAGTGAGCCAGGCCTTAGCTCATGGACTGCTTCAAACCCCTAGCCACTATACATGCAGTCCTCTAACCACCTACACACTTGTCTTTCACATCTTCAATTCCCGAGTCAGTATCCATACACTTCTAGCAAACACCCTGTCACTCCCCTTGCACTCTACTAGTGACCCAGTCAGCACCATGTCTAATTCATTCACTGCGCCAAAGCCTAACCACTTATAAATTGACCCAGGCACTCTCCTTGCAGTACTCTAATCATTCAGTCAGTATCCAAGTACTCATGCACTGAGCCAGGCCTTAGCTTAGCACATGGACTGCTTCAAACGCCTATCCACTACGCATGGATTCCTCTAACCACCTACACACTTGTCTTTCACACCTTCAATTCCCCAGTCAGTATCCATACACTTCCAGCAAACACCCTGTCACTCCCCATGCACTCCTCTAGTGACCCATTCAGCACCATGTACTAATTCATTCACTGCGCCAAAACCCAACAACTTATAAATTAACCCAGGCACTCTCCTTGCAGTACTCTAATCATTCAGTCAATTCCCAAGTACTCATCCAGTGACCCAGGTCTTAGCACATGGACTGCTTCCAACCCCTATCCAGTATGTATGCAGTGTTTTAGCCACCTACACACTTGTCTTTCACACCTTCAATTCTCCAGTCGGTATCCATACACTTCCAGCAAACACCCTGTCACTCCTCTTGCACTCCTCTATTGACCCATTCAGCACCATGTACTAATCTATTCACTGCCCCAAAATCCAAAGACTTATAAATTCACCCAGGCACTCTCCTTGCAGTACACTAATCATTCAGTCAGTACCCAAGTACTCATTCAGTGAGCCAGGCCTTAGCACATGGACCACTTCAAACCCCTATACACTTTGCATGCAGTCCCCTAACTAACCAACACACTTATAGTTCTGCACTTATACATTCACCATACACTACTAATGTATTCGTAGAGTCAATTAAGCTATACACATACATTCAAACAAACTTTCTTACATTAACATACAAATATACTTCTTTCTTTAACCAGAGAAGTTAGTTCTGAGAAGAACTTATTTTTTCTATTTTTTTCTTTTATGTTTTTTTTGTATTTTTCATGAACGATTTTGTCATATTTTTTGGTGTTTTTAAAAAAAAATGAAAAAAGTACGAAAAAAACAGGAAACTTCAGGAATTAACAGCCATTCCCAACAGAAAAAGTAGACAAAAGTCTAACAACGATGATTTTGTTGCGACGCACACACTGCTTCAACAAACTGCTCTCCTTAGGATATTAGTTTGTTGCACTTTACACAGTGCTGCTTAAGTAGAGCAAATTCAGGACGTATGTGCAGTGGTGATGGTGATGTAGAACTGCCAGGGGTACCAGGCACTGCAGGTTGAGGGTTCTGTTCTGCTCTCCTGCACTCCTCCCGAGCCAGATTCACTGGAGTCCTCAGGTGCTTATACATCGAGGCAGTACCGCAAGAGTATTTTTTCTCAGCACTACCACGGGAGAAGACACGATCACAGATCTTGCAGGTTACTTTGGTGGAATTCAATTTCTTTTGCCCCTCCGAAAAGGTGAACAACTTCCACACCACCAATGCTGGCCTTGTGGGTGTGAAGCTTCCGGTAAAAATTTCTCCTCTGAAGAATGTTCCTCCTGGTCCTGTGGGTGTTGTCCTGAAGCCATGATGTTCTTTTCATTCTCAAAAACACCAACAAAAAAGTAATGGGAATAGGTTCTTCCAAGCACAGAGATCACTCTCCAAAGAAACTCAAAAAAGAATGATAGAAATGGGTGGGGTCCTTCAATAGTAAGAATGGGAAATGTTAGGAACCAATCAAATCTTTTTTTTCTGGTCACATTTGGTCCGCACACCCTGCGCACAGGCAGCACACACCCAACGCGACTTCGCAAAATTGCATTTAAAAGTAATATACGTTTATTAAAAGCAAAAATACAATATATTTATGAATAGCTTAGATAATGTCTTGCCCTAATATGTATATTAAAGACATATATATATCATTTTAGAGATAAAAAAATGCGCACCCACTGCGTTGAACACGTATATGACGCCACGCAGAAGCGCAAGCGAAACGTATAGTAATGCGCATGTAGCGCGAATGCGCTGGAGCTGGAGTTGCGTACTGGTCGCATAGCGATCGCGCACATATCAGAAAATATGCACCCGTCACACTCCCTATGTGGATCCTTCACAACATTTCTAAAATGACGGCTAGGTTCCGCGTAGCGATGTAAAAAGGTACGCTTTAGGTGCGTGACTCCCCCCAAAAAAAATTTTAAATCCAGTAGAGAAAATAATTTAAATATATTAAAATAAAAATATAAAACAAAAAAAACTATATTTTAGTTTCAACATTTTAAAAACATTTTTATTTCCATTTATATTAAAAATATATAATGTAATTTAAAAAATAAAATATGTAAAAATAAACAGTTAAAAAACTGTACTAAATCAGTATAAAAAATACATATAACTATTATTACATTTAAAAATGATCATTTAAAAAACCTTTGAAATCCACTGAAAAAACCATGGGTTTCAGACATGTTCTAGTTAGGAATTAGCATTTAACCTCGTCCATGCTCATGACGAGCTTAGCTTGTCATGATCCGTGGAACGCTCGCATGCGGGGATAATTCCCCTGCTGTGCTGAGCGTTCCACGGCAGGTAATGCACCTGTGACGAGCTGAGCTCGTCATGAGCACAGGAGTGCTGTGCCTCATGACGAGCTGAGCTCGTCATGAGCATGCGGGCGCTGTGCGCGCCCCCCTCCCCCCAGCACAGCAGGAAAATAACCCCCGCAGCGAAGGGGTTAAAAAAACTTTGAAGTTTACTGACAAAACCATAGGTTTCAGGGCTGTTATAGTTAACTGGACTTTTCACTCGTATAAAACCATTGAAATTCATCCGTTATAGTTAGTTGTACTCACTATAACTCGTGCACCCGCAATCTACTGCTGATGATGTCACATATTACATCATTCATGACATGGTCAGTGACATCACTGATGACATCACTGATGACATCTCAAATTACAAGAACCATCTTCTAGTGTTTTTAATTTTGAAAACTTTGAAAACTTACAAGTGTTAGACATAGTAACACTATGAGCACTGGAAGACTGAATGAATGAAAATAGCAACAATGACACAGTAGTCTCAATCCAAACAATACTGCATAATGCAGGCATTAATCTTTCTGCTTCTACAACAAGTCCTTTTAAGCCTGCTTCAGCGTTTATGACCATGATGCCATGGTACGCTGTGGATATTTTCCATGATCGCATAGTGGAAGAAATGAAGAAGTTAAACCACAAACCTCAGTAAACGTTTAAAAAATTCAAATTTCATGAGAATAAATGCGGAGACCTGATGAAAAAATTGCAAGAAAACAATGAAGTAGTGATCAACAAATGTAAAAAAGGATGAAATATAGTCCTTTGGACTAATCATGAATATGCAAAAGAGGCACATAAACATCTTAATGACACGCTGTGCTATAAGAGATCTAACATAGAACAGATTAAGCCTATCCAGGATGTGCTCAAACACGATTTTATCAAGTTGAAATGCGAGTGCCTCATTTCCAAAGATGGCTGCCGACTGAGGACCAAAAACTCGGATGCCCCCTATATATCTGAAAATTACTTGGTTTTGCAAAGGAGTCACATGAGTTTTTGGTCCCGGGCTTGGCGGACATATGGGGAAACCTACCAAACCCACATATTTCTGAAAACTAGTGACCAGGGGCAGTCCAGGAAGGTATGGGTTTCATGGATCCACCAACATTTCTCTTCCCAGAATTCCCTGCAAACCACAAATTTTGATGAAAATAAATAATTTTTTTCTCAAATTTTTGTGTGGGTTAGCTCTGGAATCCACGTGGATCCACACATTTCCTACCACCCAGAATTCCCTCAGGTCACCCAATAAACCTCACTCGTGTGGATGGGTCAAGTACCCGCAACAGGCAAGGGACGAAAATGTATTGAGGAGACATCAAAATAACCTACCACAAAACAACATTGTTGTGCAAGAAGAGTCATCAGAGTTTTTGGCCCTGGGCTCAGTGGCTTTCTTGAGAAACCAACCAAACCCACACATGTCTGAAAACAAGACACCCAGGGGAGTCCAGTGAGGTATGGTTTGTGTGTGTCCCCAATGTTGTCCTACCCAGAATGCCCTGCAAACCTCAAATTTAGCTGAAAAATCACTTTGTTCTCTAATTTCTGTGTGTGAAAGTTCTGGAATGTACGTGGATCACGAAATGTCCTACCACCCAGCATTCCCCAGGTCTTCCTGGGGAATGCTGACTCCTGAGGCGGAAGCCGGGAGGAATCGCTCGATATTTTAAAAACTGTAAAATTTGTTTAAAACAGTTTTTACCTGCTGCACATAGCTCCCTGGGCACTTCCCCCCCTTGGAGACCTGCTGGAATATCCCCGCGCAGCTCGTGAGAACGCTGCCGCGGGTTGGAAAAGTAACTGCCGCCATCAGCCTCGCAAGCCCACAGGCCACGCCCACTGCCGGGAGTCCACGCCCCTTTTGCACTCTACTTAAGGCACGCTGATTGACTAGCGTGCACTAGAGAAACTGACTCCTGAGGCGGAAGCCAGGAGGAATCGCTCGATATTTTAAAAACTGTATAATTTGTTTAAAACTGTTTTTACCTGCTGCACATAGCTCCCTGGGCACTTCCCCCCCTTGGAGACCTGCTGGAATATCCCCGCGCAGCTCGTGAGAACGCTGCCGCGGGTTGGAAAAGTAACTGCCGCCATCAGCCTCGCAAGCCCACAGGCCACGCCCACTGCCGGGAGGCCACGCCCCTTTCTGCTACTACAAATATGTGTATTTATCGAACGCGCAGCGGACGCGCCCAGCGGACGCGCCCAGCGGGCGCGCCACCTGCGTGCTGAAGGCGCGCCAAAGGCAAGCCCGTCTGCGCCCGTCCGCGGCCGGACGGGGCTAGGGGCACCCCCCCAACATCCTCTCCCTCACTTACGAGAACAAAGAGGTTATACATCAGTGATACCCTCTACCAACTACAGCATATTAACATTGCCAAGTGCGGCCACACATTTCATCCTTTGGAAATCCCCCACCAGTGCCCTCACTGCAAGACTAAGCTCACCAGCTCTCTGCGGAAGGATGAGCTGAGGGAATACCAAATGTGGTTACTAAACTGCAGATCTCTTCCAAAACACCGTCTGGAGATCTCAATGCTGCTGGATGAGCTCATGCCAGACATACTTTTCCTGACCGAAACATGGCTCACCCAGGCTTCTGAGCCTGATGTGGTCGAAGCTCTTACACCAGGCTACCAGATCGCTCGCCTAGACCGTGCCCAGGGAAAAGGTGGGGGGCTTGCCATCATCTATAAAGATACTTATACCTGCCGATGCACACCTGAGCCCATCGCAGACTGCGAAAGCCTGCATTTCGCCATTAAATTCTCCCCCAATAAAAGTTTCACGGGGATCCTCATCTACCGCCCCCCCTGGAGCGCCTAAACAGTTCCCCACCGCACTCCCTCATACCGTGGCCGAACTAACCACCCTATCGGCGAACTTTACAGTACTAGGCGACCTTAATATACATCTCGACAATACTCAGGACACAGTCGCCAATGAATTAAAAGCTGGTCTGGTGGCAACCGAACTAGAACAGCTTGTTCCCTCCCACACCCATATACAAGGCCACCTACTAGATCCCGTGTTCAGCAACTGCCCCCAACTAACAGTTGGCACCCTCACCCGCCTCCCATGGACTGACCACTTCCTCATTCCTTTCACCTGGACCACACGCAAGTGTGTCCCATCCCCCTATTCCCCCTCTAGATCAAGGAACTGGTCCAAACTTTGTCTGGATAAATGGGCTAGCAACCTCATCACAACTAAACCTGTACTCAACAGTGACCCCTCAAAAGGCAGCATTGAGTACAACAGCTGGATCACGAGCTCGCTTGACTCCATACTACCCCTTGGCGTCACCAGATTAAAAAGACACCATAAAACAGCCCCATGGTACACGGGGGAGCTCCGAGAAAAAAAGCGAACCTGTAAGAGGCTAGAAAGGAAGTGGCGTCTAAACTATACGGCCACCGATAAAACTATATACAGAGATGCCATCAGAGCCTATAAGTCAGCAATTAAACTGACTCAATCAGCCTACTATGAGGCTAAAATAATGGCAGCCAAGTGCAAGCCCAAAGAAATGTAGCAAACGGTAAAAAGCCTCACTATGCTTCCCCCGCCCTTAACCACTAACCCCACTGAACCACCACGATGTGAAGAACTAGCTGAATTCTTTTTTCAAAAAATAAATAATATCTACACATCCTTTCCGAACACGAAAGTAGAACCCCCTTTCAAAAACTGCTCTTCCGCAACAGGAACAGAGGTATCTCTCCATAACACCCTAGCCCACTTCCCACAACTAGACTCAGTCACACTAGACTCGCTAATGCATCAAATAAGATCCGGCTCACCCTGTGATCCTGCCCCACCAAACACACTAATCTCAGTCGGACAGATAATTCTCCCCACACTACTGAAACTGCTGAACTCCTCGCTAACAACCAGCACAGTCCCACTTGCATGGAAACATGCAAGGGTACGTGCACTCCTAAAAAAAACACCCTCGACCCTTGCAACCTCAATAATTATCGACCCATCTCATTACTCCCTTGGGCAAGCAAACTCCTTGAAAAGCATGTCAACTCCTGTCTAACCGAGTTCTTCGAGAGTAACCAACTGCTGGACACTACACAGACTGGCTTCCGACCCAAGCACGGTACGGAGACGGCCCTGGTAGCGGTCACAGAGGAGGCAAAGCGGCTCTTAGATCGGGGAGGAGCAGGGGCAATGATCCTCCTTGATCTGAGCGCCGCATTTGACACGGTGAACCATCAAATCCTCCTACACCGCCTACTAAGTTTGGGAATATCGGGAGAAGCCCTAGCCTGGCTCAAATCCTTTTTAAAAGACCATACCTTTAGCGTCTTTGAAGGAGCCTCAGTCTCCGCAAGCGAGCCTCTGGGGTGTGGGGTGCCACAGGGGTCCTCACTTAGCCCCACGCTTTTCAATGCGTACATGAGACCACTGGCAGAGATTGTTCTCCCGCATGGCATTACCATCGTTACCTATGCGGACGACACTCAGCTAGTGGTCTCCCTTACACATAAGGACAGCCAGCAATCGCAAACCAACCTAATTCCCTGTTTGGAGCAGGTAAAGAGCTGGATGACAAGCTCATGCCTAAAGCTCAACGGGGACAAGACCGAGGTGATGCTCCTCGGTCCTCAGGCCCCCTCCACTCTAGAGTTTTTGTGGCCCCCTAGCCTAAGCGGTCCCCCCGCAGCCAAAGACAACATAAAGAGTCTTGGAGTATGGCTAGACAAAGCCCTGACTTTTAACACACAACTCACCAAAGTGTCGGCAACCTGCTTCGGCCTAATTAGGCAGCTGAAAAAAATCCTGCCACTCCTTCCTTTTGAGGCAAAACAGGTAGTCATCCAGGGCTTAATCCAGTCCCGTATAGACTACAGCAACGCTCTGTATCTAGATCCCCAGAATATTGCTTAAACAAACTTCAGCGGATCCAGAACTGCGCTGCACGCACCCTCCTTGGAATTCCTCGCAGAAACTCCATAGGGCCTGGCCTGAAGTCCCTGCACTGGCTCCCTGTCAGGGAGAGAATCAAATTCAAGGCCATGTGCATTACCCACCAAGCCTTCTGGAAATCGGGGCCGCCGATCATTCACCCCCTGATCACTCCCTACCATCTCAAAAAAGAACTCCGCTCATCGAAAGCCTTCCTAACGGATGTCCCACAGATACGAAGAGCCAGAGCAGGAGGTCGCTGCTTTTCCTATAATGCATCCAAGCTATGGAACTCGCTCCCCCTCCACCTAAGATCTAACTCGAACCTGCTCACTTTTTGCAAACAACTAAAAACGTTTCTTTTTAACCAAAAAAATATCTAAATAAAATCATTCACCAGCGATCCACCCCAGCAGAAGTTCCTCTACCTATCAGCGCCTGGATGCCTCTGGGTAACTGTCCGCACTCTATAAAACTCCTTTCTATTCCATTCCATTCCATTCCTATAAAAATTATGCCTCACTCGCTTTGGTGGATCAAGTACTCAGGACAGGCAGGGGCCCAAAATGTATTGAGGAGATATCAAAATGACCTATCACAAAACAACCTGGTTTTGCAAGGGAGGTCAGCTGGGTTTTTGGCCCCGTCTCGGCGGCCATCTTAGAAAATTACCAAACCCACACATTTCTGAAAACTAGACACCCATGGGAGTCCTGTGAGGTATGGCTTGCATGGATCCCCCAACGTTTTTCTACCCAGAATGCCCCGCAAACCACAAATTTAGCTGAAAAAACACATTTTCCATATAGTTTTGGGTGGGACCACGTGCCTGCACAAATGTCCTACCCCACAGCGTTCCCCCAGTCTCCCTATTAAAATGAAACCTCACTTGTGTGGGTGGGGCAAGGGCCTGTGACTGGGGAGAGCCCAAAACATAGGGTATAAGGGTATAGCATCGAGAATTCCAAGCCGTGCACTTTTTAAAAAATACGTTTTTAGACAATTCTGCATTGGACACCCACACAAGTGAGGTATCACTTTACTAGGGACACTGAGAAGAACGCTGTGGGGTAGGACATTGATTACACACAACAATACGTGGAAAAAGTGGGGGTTTTCAGCTATATTTGAGGTTTGCAGGGAATTCTGGGTAGGGAAACGTTGGGGGATCCATGGAGGCATACCTCATTGGATTCCCCAGGGTGTCTAGTTTTCAGAAAATGTCAGTTTAGCAGGTTTCCCTAGATGGGGGCAAGCCTGGGGCCAAAAACCCAGGTGCCTCCCCCCCAAAATCAGGTATTTTTGTTATAGGTAATTTTGAAGTTTCCATGGCACGATTTGGGCCATTTCCTGTTGCAGCCACTATGCCTACCCACACAAGTGAGTTACCATTTTTATCAGGGGACCTGGGGGAATGCTGGGTGGTAGGAAATGTGAGTCAGTCCAGTGATCGTACAACTTTCCCAAACAGAAATGTTAGAAAAAAAATATTTTTTCAACATAATTTGAGGTTTGCAAGGGATTCTGGGTAGGGAAATGTTTGGGGACCCACGCAAGCCATACCTTGCTGTACTCCCCCAGGTTTCTAGTTTTCAGAAATGTGTGGGTTTGGTAGGTTTCCTTAGGTGGCCGCCGAGCCCGGGGCCAAAAACTCATGGGACCCCCCTTGCAAAACCAGGTTGTTTTGTGATAGGTAATTTTGATGTTGCCTCAATAGGTTTTGGGGCCTTGCCTACCACAGGTACTTAACCCACCCACGCGAGTGAGGTACCTTTTTAATTGGGAGTCCTGGGGGAACACTGTTTAGAAGGAAATTTGTGGATCAACACAGATTCCAAAACTTTCCCACACAGAAATTTGAGAAAAAAGTGATTTTTACAGCTAAATTGTAGGTTTGCAGGGGGTTTTGGGTAGGGAAGTGTTCGGGGACCCATGCAAGCCGTACTATGCTGGATGCCCCGGGTGCCTAATTTTCAGAGTGGGTTTGGTAGGTTTCCCTAGATGGCCACCAAGCCCGGGACCAAAAACTCATGAGACCCCCCCTTGCAAAACCAGGTTGTTCTGTGATAGATCATTTGGAAGTTGCCTCAATAGGTTTTGGGTCCTTGCCTGTCACAGGTACTTGACTCACCCACACAAGTGAGGTACCATTTTTCTCGGAAGACTTTGGGGAATGTGGGGTGGGTAGAATGTTGTGGATCCACACAGATTTCAGAACTTTCCACCACAGAAATGTGAGGAGAATGTGTTTTTTTAAAACAATTTTTGAGGTTTGTAAGGGATTCTGGGTAACAGAACCTGGTGGGAGCCAGACAAGTCCCCCCATCATGGAATCCCCTGGGTGTCTAGTTTTAAAAAATATATAGGTTTTCTAGGTTTCCCTAGGTGCCGGTAGAGCTAGGATTCAAAATCGACAGGTAGGCACTTTGCAAAAAAAAGGGTCAATTTTCACTGTGAAAATGTGGTGTGTCCACATTGCGTTTTGGGCCATTTCCTGTTGTACCATTTTTCTCCGAAGCCTTTCGGAATGCCGAGTGCATAGAATTTTGTGGATCCACGCAGATTCCAGAACTTTCCACCACAAAAATGTGGGGAAAATGTGTGTTTTTTTTTTTTACAAAGTTTGAGGTTTGAAAAGGATTCTGGGTAACAGAACCTGGTGAGAGCCAGACAAGTCACCCCATCCTGGATTCCCCTGGGTGTCTATTTTTAAAAAAATTATAGGTTTGCTGGGTTTCCCTAGCTTCTGCAGAGCTAGGGTTCAAAATCTAGGCACTTTGCAAAAAAGGGTTTATTTTCACAGAGAAAATGTGGTGTGTCTATGTTGCATTTTGGGCTGTTTCCAGTCACGGGCACAAGGCCTACCCACACATATGAGGTAAAATTTGTCTCAGAAGACTTTGGGAAATGGGGTGTGGTGGAATTTTGTGGCTCCACGCAGATCCCAGAACTTTCCGTCACAGAAATGTGAGGAAAATGTAGTTCTCCTCACAAGTTTGAGGTTTGCAAAGGATTCTGGGTAACAGAACCTGGAAAGAGGCAAACAAGTCACCCCATCCTCGATTCCCTATGGTGTCTAGTTTTACAAAATGTACAGGTTTGCATATGTGCCGGCTGCGGTAGGGCCCAAAAGCCACAGGTAGGCACATTGCTAAAAACAAGTCTGTGCCTGGTGGGCTTTCTACCTCCCGGGAAGGAAATCGGGGGGGGGGGGGAGAAAGGGAGGCAGAAAGACTGTGGATATTTTTTGGGGGGTGGGAGTGGGGGCATTGGTATGCCCATTCTGAGCAGCCCACACCCCTATGCATAAAAAAAGCCAGCGCAATCGCTGGTGCCTAATGGGCTTTCTGGCCCCCCAGGGTTAGATCAGTGGCCACTGCCCCATCCACCCCTGGGGGGAAGAAAGACTGTGGAATTTTGGGGAGGAGATGTGGGCATTGGCATGCCCGTTCTAGGCGGACCTCACCCCTGAATTAAAAAAAAATATTCCTGAGGCCTAGTGGGCTTAGGGGGGCAGATAAGGGTCTTTTGCCCCAATATGCCTCCAGGGAGGGGAAGAAAGGCTGTGGTAATTGATTTTAGGGTTGGGGCATTATCAAACATCCCTGGTGCCTAGTGGGATTTCTACTCCCCCCAGGGGAGATCAGGGGCTATTGCCAGATCGGCCCCTGGGGGGAGCAGAAATAATGTTGATTTTTTTGGGGGTGGGGGCATTGGCCTGCCCCTCTTGGGCAGCCTCCACCTCTAGATCAATAAAAAAAATCCCTGGTTTCTAATGGGCTTTCTGCCCCTTGGGGGGGGGGGGCACACATACTGGAATTTTACTGGTTTGGGGGCACTGTCATGCCGATTTTGGGCATCCCCCTCTGCAAAATCAATACAAAAAAATCCTTGCTTTCTGGTGGGCTTTCTGCTCCACCCAAGGGCAGATTGGGGGCTACTGCCCCATCTGCCCCCAGGGGGCAAAAAAACTGTTCTGCCCAAAACAAAATGGGGGAGAAAATGCCCTTGCTGTCATCTTGTGAGACCAGCCACTCACCTGAATTCCGGGAGCGTCTGTAGAGGCGATGCTGGCTCCTCAACCATCTAAGAACAACTCTCAGCACTACTGATTGACAGAAGCCCTGGCAGTTATTCCAAAAGGGAAGGGGAATTGGAGAGAGAGAGAAACGAGGGAGAGAACTGCACCCGTCTGTTATCTGGGCCTGCCAGGATTTTGATCCTTGTTAACAGGAACGGCACCTAAATATCAAGAAAAGTATTTAAAATCCTATTAGTCCCTATATAGTTAACTCACGCATCATACCTATAACATATGCATCTCACTACAACATATAAATTGCCTTAAGTTTCTAACAGCAAAGTCTTTATTATCTTAGGAATATCGGTTTTCTCTCATATGTCTTGAACACACCATTGCTAAGGAATAAACAAAAAAATTATGAGTTTGTCTTCTGCTTTCTACATAAAATTATCATAAATGGCTCTAAACCACCACTCACTTTAATGTGGGTGATGATACAAAAAGCATAAAACTACAATGTCTCGGCATAAAGCTACAATGTCTCTGCATTAAGCTACAATGTCTCAGTTATTAAGGAAATCTAATCACAACTTAGACTCTTTAAAAATATTGCTTAAAGAAATTACAGCGCTTTTCTTTTAAATCAGGAAAATATCAGTGCTTTTCATGAAAGTCAAACCAATGTCTTTTTTTTTCAAAGCTTCTGACGTCAAAATGTATTCAGTGATTCGATTTCTCTCTGAGCTACCTTTCCAAAGAAATGTCTGTAACAAAATAACAAGATGTGCTGAATTTAAATGGTTAACTTAGCTGCTGAAGCCGCTTTCAGGGTGAAGGGAAAAGATGACTCATTACTTCCTGCCAGCTGATAAAAGAGATAATCAGCTGTTCCTTGATAACGCAGCGACTGTCCAAGATCTGTGTGTTCCAGGGAGATGCCTCGAGGATTCCAAACTGCCAAAGTCCCGACGATGCTCTCAGAAGGGAAGACAGAAAGCCAAGCACCATGTGCTGATGGGTGTGGCTATTTATAGCCTTAGTTGCATGTTTAGGAATGTGACAATTACAGTTGCTGGTGCACGTGATACAGCGTGCCTACAGTTGTGTTTGAAGCATTGCACCTTGGAATACACTAACAATGTAGAGAGTACAAGAGAGCCCAAATAAATGTCATACAAGCGTTGGTAAAAAATACATTATTAATCCAGAATGTTCTTGCTTACAACATGTATTTTAGAAGGCAAGCTTACACAACATGTATTTAGAAGGCAGGAAAACATGATTCATGAATGGGCCATTGGGTAGAGCACAAACTTGACAATTCAGATGAGTGGCACCTGTCCCAGCACGGTTCCTAAAGTCCTCTCCCTCAAAGACCCTACCACTGGCCGTGGTTTTGTGGGATTATGTAGATGAAACAACCGTACCAATATGGGGGCATGTACTGAGGATGCAGGTTCCCATGAATTTTCTTTGTGCCCATAACCTTTCCAAGCCAAAAGGTACTACAGAATCCCTCGTATGCGCCTCGAATCAAGTATATTAGCTACTTCAAATTCCCAAGTGCCATTATTCTTATTTGGGGGAGGTGGTGGTCCATCATGAGTGGACGACAAGAAAGGTCTAATCAGGGAGACATGGAAAACTGGGTGGATTTTTAAGTCCATAGGTAGTTCAAGTTTAACAGTAACTGGATTTATTACTTCTTCAGTTGGAAAGGGACTAATGAAACGTGGATACAATTTAAGTGAGCCATCTAATCGTAAATTCCTGGTGGAGAGCCAGACCTTATCCCTAATACAATATGCAGGGGCTGGTTGTCTATGTTTATCTGCTTGAGTCTTCATTGTGTTCTGATAGGTTGTCACATGTTGCTGAACTTGGGTTTGCTTGTGTAGTAAATCTTTATGATGCTCTTGTGCTGCTGGAATGGAGGTGTTTACAGTTGTTGTGTTTACTTGGAGAATTCGAGGATGGTACGCCTGTTGCGGAATGTTTGGTGTTATTATACACAAACTTTACCACGGGTAAAGCCTTATCCCATTCGGTAGACCATGTGGAAAGAAAGCAACGTAAAATTTGTTCTATAGTTTGGTTCAATCTTTCTGTTTGTCCGTCAGTTTGGGGATGGTAAGCTGAGGACAATCGGACATCTATGTTTAACAAGGAACAGAAATGTCACCAGAATTTTGAAATGAATTGGGGGCCTCTGTCGGAAACTATGGTGGTTGGAAGTCTGTGTGCCCTAACTACGTGTTGGACAAACAACTCAGTTAGCTCTTTAGCTGAAGGCATATGTTTCAAAGGAAGAAAGTGAGCCATCTTGGTTAAGTAATCCACTACAACCCATACCATTGAAAAGCCATTAGATATTGGTAGATCTGTGATGAAGTCCATACTTAAAGTGTGCCAGGGCATGAGTGGAAGAGGCATGGGTAGCAAGAGACCAGCAATAGTAACATGTGGGGTTTTTGCTTGTGTACAAGTTGAAAAGGACTGGACATATTCTTTGACATCTGTTACCATGGAGGGCCACCAAAAATCTCGTTGACACAGTTCCAAGGTTTTTTTATAGCCCGGGTAGCCTGCTAGGACAGTGTGATGTGTCCAATGTAAAACAGTATTTTGTAAAGGTTGAGTAGGAACGTATAATCAGTTATTACGATAGGCGAACTTTCCTTTTCTGATGACACCTGGAGGTAATGATTTGGTTTGTAGTGCTTGCACTAAGTTAATTTCAAAATCTTGAGGAGAACATAAAGCAATGATCTTTTGTTCCAGAATGATGGACTCGGAAGGGATAGTTGTCATGTCAGTACCTGGGTAGTTTAAACGTGATAACGTGTCTGCCTTTTGCTGTTCTTTCCCAGGTCGGTAAGTGATTATGAAATCAAACTCATTAAAAAACAGGGGCCAACGAAGTTGCCGAGGTGTTAACGCTTTCACATTTTGATAAAATTGAAGGTTGCGGTGATCAGAATAAATGGTGACTGTATGGCGAGCCCCTAATAAATAGTGTCGCCACTCTTGAAAGGCTAATTTTATGGCTAACAGCTCACGTTCTGCTACAGTATAATGTTGTTCTGCAGGTAAAAGCTTTTGAGAGAAATAAGTCACCGGATGAAGGTTGCCAGTATCTGGATCTCTTTGGGAAAGAACCCCTCCGACAGCTACTTGAGAAGCATCTGCTTCTACATAAAATGGCTGTGTGGGATGAGGATGGTGCAAAATGGGAGCCTTAGTAAAAGTTTGTTTCAAAAGTTGAAAGGCTTGTTCTGCTTCTGATGACCAGTTGAATTTGACCCCCTTCTTTAAGAGATGGGTGATGGGGAAGACGATGGATGAGAAATTGGGGATAAACCGCGGATAAAAGTTGACGAAGCCCAGGAACCGTTGAATATCTTTTAGTGATCTTGGAGTTTTCCATTGTAAAACTGCCTGAACTTTTCAATTATCCATAGTAATGCCTTCAGGAGTAATCACATAACCTAGGAACTCGATGTTAGTGGAATGAAATACTAATTTTTTGAGTTTTGCAAATACATTATTTTCTCTAATTTCTTGCAACACTGCTCTGACATTACCAATGTGTTTTTCTGTAGAAGATGAGTAAATGAGAAAGTCGTTGATGTAACAAACAACAAATACATCTAGGAAATCGTGCCGGACCTCATTAATAAAAAACCGGAAGGCTGCGGGTGCATTGCACCACCCAAAGGGCATCACAGTATATCCAAACAAGCCGAACTTGGTCCAAAAGGCGGTCTTCCATTCGTCCCCAGATTTAACTCATATTAAGTGGTATGCACCTCGCAGATCCAGTTTGGTAAAAATAGTGGATTGACACACTTGGTCTACAGGAACTGATATTAATGGAAGAGGAAATCTATTGTTAACTGTGACCTTATTAATGGCGCGATAGTCTATGCAAACGTGCAACTCTTTCTTTTTCTTCGGAACAAAGAAAAGAGGAGAGCTTACATGAGAGGTAGAGTGACTGATAAAACCTTTGAGCAACAGATCATCAAGGTATTCCTTAAGATAATGAGTCTCAGGGGATGACAGAGCATAAACTCTACTACAAGGTAGCAAGGCTCCTGGAAGCAAGTCAATGCAGCAATCATACGACCTATGGGGGGTAATTGAGTTACCTGTTTTTCAGAAAATACGTCCTGAAAATCCTTGTAGATTGGTGGAAAAGAAGGATTCCTATTAAAGGAGGTGGTGGCTTCAGGTGACTCATGAGTGGAAGCACAATGCAAGGGAGTAACCAGTTGTTGTCTTTTTGAATAGCAAGAATGCCAACAAAACGAAGAGCATAGAGTAACTGTTCATTTAACCCAGTCGATTTTTGGGTTATGAAACTGTAGCCATGGTATGCCTAGAATGGCTCCAAAAACAGGTGTGTCAATAAGATCAAATTGAATTCCTTCTGAATGTCCATCTGCACACAGCATAGTCAGGGGCGCAGTTTGATAGAGAATCAAACCAGAAGAAAGTTCAGAACCATCAACTGCTCTCACGGGTTCAGGAGTTTCCTTTTTGATGGTGAGAATGTTAAGCGTATTAGCTAAACCAATATCCATGAAGTTCCCTGTGGCCCACGAAACCAACAGGATAGGTATTACCTTCCTTACTTGCTGTGAAATAATCAAGGTAACAATGAGGGTAAGATGATGTGGAATTGTTACTGAAGTGTTTGCCAGGTAATGATATGAGACCTTGTTGTCCTGGGAAGATGATAAGGGGATCTCGCTTCTTATCGGGCCAAGGAGTTTTTCCGAGTGTTCAGTGGTATTTTTTATGGCTGACATGGGGTAAGCTGTAAGACCTAATGCTTTACGAGAATGTGTTTTAGCTAAACACTCTCGAGCAAAGTGTCCTGCCCTACCACAATAAAGGCATACATTTACACGTCTTCTCCGATCCTTTTCTTCTTTAAATAGAGGCCCCTTGACACCACCAATTTGCATGGGCTCAGAGGAATCTGGGGAAGACGAAACACTAGTATGATCCTTTTTCTCATTTCTTACAATTACTACCTGTGAAAAATCCCTAGGAGTTCTTTCACCTCTTCGCTCTCCTAGTCGGTGGTCTAATCGGACAACCAAATCAATAAATTCTGTACAGTCAGAAGGGGAATCCACAAGTTGTGCTATGACGTCTTTTAAATCATCATGAAGGCCACGGTAGAACAGGGACGTTCTTTTTTCCTCTGGCCATTCAATTTCAGCAAGGAGTCTATTGAAAGAAGAGATATAAGACAATAAATGTTGTTATCCATGTCGAAGTTTCAGGAGCTCATTGTCACTAGCTTGGACAAATTGGTGTTTGGCAAAGAGCCTGCACATTGTTTCCTTAAAACGACTAAAGTCATGTAATATTGGGTCATTTCACTCTACAAAAGGGATAGGCCATGTAGCTGCAGGTCCACCCAAATAGGAAAGAATAAATGCTACCTTTGAAGTATCATGGGGAAATGCAGAAGGTCGACACAAAAAATGAAGCTGGCCTTGATTCATAAAGATTGCATACGTATTATGATCTCCAAGAAAACACTTGGTTGGGCTAATGGAACAGGGGTAGGAGTGGTTACAGAGACGGTAATAGGTTGAGTACCTGTGGTATCTGTGTTTACTAATGAAAACTGAAAGCGTGGTGGTTGTAACACTGTCTTTGGTTTAATACTAGGTGTGTTCCATGAGGATTCTCTAGGCTTGTACTTATGTAACTCACATCGTAAAGCATGATTAGTCTGTTTCAGCACAGCTACCTCTTTTTGAAGTCCCTCAAAGGACTTAGTAAGCTCCTGTAAGGAGATGGTTTTTTCGACAGGGGAATCCATCGCCCAGACAGATTTGTTTGTTGTGGCTTGGCTTTATGTCAAGTTGTGAGACCAGCCACTCACCTGAATTCCAGGAACATCTGTAGGGGCGATGGTGGCTCCTCAACCCTCTAAGAACAACTCTCAGCACTACTGATTAACAAAAGCCCTGGCAGTTATTCCAAAAGGGAAGGGGAATTGGAGAGAGAGAGAAAACAAGAAAGAACTGCTACCATCTGTTATCTGGGCCTGCCAGGATTTTGATTCTTGTTAACAGGAACGGCACCTAAATATCAAGAAATGTGCTAAAAATTCTATTATTCTCTATGTAGTTAACTTATGCACCATACCTATAACGTATGCATCTCACTACAATATATTAATTACCTTCCGTTTCTAACAGCAAAGTATTTGTTCTCTTAGGAATAGCGGTTTTCTCTCATAGGTCTCGAATACACCATTGCTAAGGAATAAACAACAAATTATAAGCTTGTCTTCTGCTTTCTTCCTAAAATTATCATAAATGGCTCTAAACCCCCACTCAACTTAATGTGGGTGATGATACGAAAAGCATAAAGCTACAATGTCTCTGCATAAAGCTACAATGTCTCTGCATTAAGCTACAATATCTAAGTTAATAATGAAATCTAATCACAACTTAGACTCTTTAAAAGTATTGCTTAAAGAAATTACAGTGCTTTTCAGTTAAATCAAGAAAATATCAGTGCTTTTCATGAAAGTCAAACCAATGTCTTTTTTTTCAAAGCTTCTGACGTCAAAATGTATTCAGTGATTCGATTTCTCTCTGAGCTACCTTTCCAAAGAAATGTCTGTAACAAAATAACAAGATGTGCTGAATTTAAATGGTACACTTAGCTGCTGAAGCCGGCTTTCAGGGTGAAGAGAAACAGCGAGGGTCCAAGATCTGTGTGTTCCAGGAAGATGCCTCGAGGATTCCAAACTGCCAAAGTCCCGACGATGCTCTCAGAAGGGAAGACAGAAAGCCAAGCACCATGTGCTGATGGGTGTGGCTATTTATAGCCTCAGTTGCATGTTTAGGAACGTGACAATTACAGTTGCTGGTGCACGTGATACAGCGTGCCTACAGCGGTGTTTGAAGCATTGCACCTTGGAATACGCTAACAATGTAGAGAAAACAAGAGAGCCCAAAAAATTTGATAAAAGCATTGGTAAAACATTATTAATCCAGTATGTTTTTGCTTACAACATGTATTTTAGAAGGCAAGCTTACAACATCTAATTAGAAGGCAGGAACTCATGATTTATGAATGGGCCATTAGGTAGAGCACAAACTAGACAATTCAGATGAGTGGCACCTGTCCCAGCACAGTTCCTAACTTCTGCCCAAGGGGCCGCTCCCCCCTCCCTGCTTGGGTATCGCCCTCCTGGGGTGATCCCCAAGCAGGGATCCTCTAGGGAAGGGTTCCTTTGGAAAGGGGAAATGTTCCTCTTTCCAACAATACCTCTCCCAAGTGCTTCGGTGCTCAGGGGGCTGAAATAGCCCCACAAGCACTGAAACACTAAAACTGAAACTAAGTTTCAGTTTTGTTTTCAATGTAATGATGACAGAGCGCCATGCGCACGATCGTCATTACATTAAATACCAGGGAAGGGCCTCAGGAGTTTGGGGAAGCTTATTCCCCACCTCCTGAGGCCCCCAAAAAAATGGAAATCCCTTTTCTGTTTACAGCAGAGGGATTTCATGCCCCTGTCCTCATGATGGAATGATTCTGTCATGAGCACAGGAGCACTGGTGCTCATGACAGAATCATTCCGTCATGAGCACCGAAGGGGTTAAAGGCAGTAGAACATTATTTGCGGAAAAGACCTATCAAAATCTACAATCACAACACAATGCTTTTAGATATGATTGTCTGGTGGTTACTCAATATTCTTTTTTTCTATTTAGGAAGGAGGTGGTTCTGCAAGTTAAAGGTGTATCCATGGAGCCTGTTTCTCCCCCAGCTATGCATGCTTACACGTAGGCTGGTGGGAGGAGGGGGTTCTCATGGTGACCCATCAGACAGACTGGAAATCGCATGTAATTAGCTGGAGCAATACATCAATGATTTATTTATTGTTTGGGAGGTTCTAAGGACAGTGCAGCTCCGTTTGTAGATCACATACATGTTAACAAACTCAATTTAGAGTTTACTGCACAAAAAGGGGAACCTGTAGTTAATTTCTTAGATGTGCTATGTTGCGCACAATAAATTGGAATGCAGTTTGAACCAAAGAGGCACTGCGTGCAACTCCACACTACACTCTTCTAGTTTCCATCCCAGACATTTGATCAAGAGTATCCCATATAGAGAATTTTTGAGACTGCGTAAGATCTGCTGCTCAGACAAACATCTGTTTTTATGACAACGAGAAACTAAAGATAGATTTTTTGAGAGAAGTTAAAATGTAAAGATCATTGAACAAGCAATGTTAAAAGCTAATGAAAAAACTAGAGAAAGTAAGATCTCTCTAACTCTCATAAAATTGACCCCAATCGGGACATCGCTACATCAAGGCAAGATGAGGAAACTGAGGGCAAACTCATTACCACATGTAGTCAACAGGAAAGGAAAATTAGATCCATTATTAACAACCAATGGTAACAACCAATGGCCTATAATCTAAACTGTTTCTGTATTTGGCCAATGATTACCTGACAAACCCATCTTAACTTTTCCATCAAGCACCATCTTTGAAAAGTAAGTTGGTCAAGAGCAGCCAGGAATTTGATGTAAAACAAATTGGCTATCGCCCAAAAATGAATTTTATAAATGCAGTTCATACAGGGCCTGCTGTTTTGGGGCCAGTCTATCAAAATATATGTCTGCATTCAGCCACAATCCCATAGATTTGAAGGGTTCCTACAACTGTGTATGTCCTTGAGTGCACCTGTGGGCTACCCTTGTAGTGTAGTTCCTATTATCCCAATAGGCTCTGCGCATTGGAATAATATCTTCAATAGTATAGACCTAGGGCAGAGGTTAACTAGGTCTTCTACCGACGATATTAGACTTAAAGTTTTGTGTTTGCCAACTAGCTCAGAGTTCACTAGAAACTTTCTCGAATAGGCAAGGAGGATTTTAACCTCCCTGGATAGACAAGAAGGGATTTAGTTTCTGACAACCATAGAACATGACAACTTTGCTCTCCCCTAATCAAGAGTGTATCTCTAGAGTCGTGTGAAAACAATAGACAACTTATT
This sequence comes from Lissotriton helveticus, assembly GCF_964261635.1. Lineage (NCBI taxonomy): Eukaryota > Metazoa > Chordata > Amphibia > Caudata > Salamandridae > Lissotriton > Lissotriton helveticus. The sequence continues at coordinate 1,359,478,685 of NC_136061.1, read as the reverse complement.
TTACTCAGTCAGTACGTGCATTCTTAGTTTCACCAGTTTGTAGAGAAATAAGAGATGGGCGTGGTTCAATAAAAGATGTTATTTATTGATCAGTCTCTTTTCTCATACAAGAGAAATGAATCGCTATTATTGCAATACTTGTAGTTAAGTAAAGTGCATACAGTAGAGACAGAATTATAAAATAATACTGTAAAAGCATGGATATGGTTTCTGAGCCATATGATACTTTAAAATGGATAAAATAGATACATACATATATACATTTGACTAATCGTACTCAACTGGTGCTTCTAACCACGCCTACCCCAATGTACCTGACCTAAGCGTAATACGTGGGCGGGAGTAGATAAGTAGCAGTTTAAGTTAAGTTTGTTTTTGCCAAGGGACTGATTCGAGAATTCTCTGCGAGGGGTTATTCAGTTCTGTACCTGAGATCTAGAATGATGGAGGGCTGGTATCTCTTATCCCAGGTCTTGATATTCCAGCTGCCTGCGAGGGCTGCTTGGAAGTGCCGGAGCTGGATTTCTCGGCAGGAGAAAGGCAGCATCTCGTTCTCAGCGCGTCAGGGAGGCGGGGCAGCGTCTGTGGGCTTCGCTCTCTGCTGGGCTCCTCAGCACGTCTCGCTGCTCCGATCTCGTCACCACCGCATGTGTTTGCTTAAGGCAATGTCAGTAATATTTATACCTGAAAGGTGCCGAGATTGACGTAAGGATGGACATATATACGTCAATAAGGATGTCATATGAACGGGCTCGTTCGCACATTCTTTTGCTGAAGTTCTCGGTGAAATCAAAACAATGGTTATGGGAATTTCCCAGGTCGCTGTAGGTTTGATTTGTTTTGAGAACTCCGTATGCCTTATCAGGGGCTGGAGGAATATCGCTTGTCTAATTAGATGGCATGCGTTATGACCTAATCAGATAACGCGCTTCTGTGCCGTGGTGTGGCTTAATCAGATAACGGTTTTTGTACCGTTGGATGGCTGCTAGTTAATTATTAACCAAACCAGGGTCAGGAATAGGGGAATCGATACAGTACCTATAGGAATACATCACACCCACTCCACGTAGACTATGTCCATATTTACAAATCTAGGCATAGTGAATATCAGTAGCGTTTGTGTATACCGTACCACCCCAAAATACATTTATATGCATTTCTGAAAATTGGATTTTATAAAGTATATGAAACACAATCACATGTACTATCACGTGTACTATATGCACAAGCAGTCTAATAATGCTAAACATATAATGCATATTTTTAAATTCAGCATGAATAAATGCGAAAACCACACATGAAATGGCTCTTAATACAGAAAAAAGAATGCAAGACCATTTCATCACAATCATAAAGATATGTATAATAGTGCTAGAGGATAGCGAATGTCTCGTGACTACCTAAAATAGAAATTTAGTTCTCTAAGAATAATGTCTACTTTAAGCAGAAGATAAGTGTCCCAAAAATCGTAAATATTTTGGAATTGGGGAAAAAGGTTCTTGCAGTCTGAACAAAATGATGAGAACATTTTTCATATCGCTTTTCTTTAAAAAGTTGAAGGCCAAATTCAGGATGTGGGGAACTCCGAGTGCTAGTTTTCTCAAAGTTATTCCTGCTGCTCTGGTGAAAACATCATGTCATTTAGACTGTTGAAAAAACTGTCAACAGCTTCTTGCGTAAGTTCCACTAATTCGGAAAAAGTTGTTACCATGCTTTCATGAGCCTGAGCATGATTGCCTCCATTGATGTTTGGATCAGCATAGCTGGCTGAAGGTCGTACCTGATTGATGCTGCTTTCATCTTGTACTTCACTACCCCTCAATCGTAGTGGTGAAGTCTCCACGAATGCCGTCATCAGGATTGGTAGCCGCTGGGGACAGCACAATGCATGAGCCGTTACCGGACCCAACAAGGTATCTGCGTCCATTGGCACATCCGATTGTAGTGCCAGACAGGTGTCCAACACGCGTTGTTCTCCGCATAGCAAGCACCTTAATACAGGCATAACACAACTTTGCCACATTGGTCTAAATGAAAGAAACCAAGTCATGTTCAGGTCCCGAAGCCGTGCTAGTCCAAGGACTTTAGATATGCGGTCCCGGTAGCCAATGGCTAGGATCATTTCTTCCCTTGTCGCAGGTGTTTTGTCTGTGACACGGTTTGCCATAGCGAAATAACAGGATCAAAAATAGAATACCCGCTACTAGTCCTAAAAGGAGAGGAAGTCCGCCAAAAATGGAATGGACAAAGTCTGGAAAAATACCCAGGATGGCTTTGAATGGAGTTAAAGCACCCGAAAACACTGCTTTAAATACACTGGAGATACCAGTGGTATCAGAAATATTTAAGATTTCGTTCAGTATTTCTGCGAAATGTATGGGGGAATTAGTTGATAATAATGAATGAATCTCTTCTGTTGTCCTTGCAACTTGGAGATCATACGTTTCTTTTGATGACGTGAGCCTGGTCGGCGTCTGTAGGAGCACAGTCTTCATTCTGCTTAAAGTATCTATTCGAATAGAAGCAATTTTCAAATCGGGCCATAACCTTGCCTCCCTGTCTGGAGAATCGCTGGGGAACAATACATGTTCACAGCACATGACCTTCCTAGTCACAGTTATGAGATAAGGTTTTCCGGGCAGCAAACTACAACATCTGCGATCTACTATTAGAATGTAACTCCCGTTCGAGAGTCTCCTAAAGAATGGTTCTATTCGTGCTGCAGGTGTGCCTAGCTGGTAACATGAAAGGTTATTTGAAGTCCCTTCACAGGCTCCGTGCAAACTAATACCCTGACACAGAAGTGTACCACTTAGTGATCTTGCACAATTATCGCCACTGAGAAACACTTTCTGGCCTTTATTACTTACACATTCGTGTGTATAGGGCAAGTTCCATATTGACTTAATGTATCCTTTACCCAACCTTTCATACTGGCCTGCCTGTATATACTTTTGGCAGAATTGAAACTGGAAAGTAGTTATCAGAATATTTATAATTCCATGTATTATCCATTCAATGACAGGTCGTTCTGACATTGTCAATGGTAATCTCTCAAGTTTTTCAATGCTCAGAATTGTATAGTCAGCACCCTTTTGTGCCAAACTGATTTGTTTATCAGTGAGGTTAAAGATATTAAATAATGACGTTGTGTTGATTAAACGCCAAGGCACATAGCCAGAACGCAGATTTTGTAACGTCCAGCCAAGCTGTACAATAGAACGCAATTGGGACTGACCGTGTTGTAACATCAGTAAGTCTTGCGATATTATATCGATTGCTGAAGACACAATGCTGTCCAGAGAATATATTCTGGAGGACAGAGTCATTAACCCATTGTCCACCACAGAAAGTGATTTTTCCAAATTAATACGGTCAATTTCCCGTATTTTTTCTGCTGTCTCAATTTGAGTTACTTTCCAAACTTCGTTATAAGCTGCATATATAGAGGCCGCTATGAAACGTTTTTGACGCTGTTTGCGTGGTCCCAATATGAAATCACGCAAGTCAGCACCTTCTGTAAGTAAAGTTAGGTGTTGCTTAATTTCAGCCAGCGTGGACGTATGTAGCCATTGAAGGGAGAGCTTGCCCACGCTGTAGGTGGTTACTATCCCTGGATGTTGTCTTTGGGAATATCTAGGGTCTGGCCTAGTCAATGTGAACCCCTGTATTTTGTTCAGGAATCTGTCTTGACAGTTATTTGTATCTGTGGGCCAGATCAACCATTCTTTCCATTCAGGATGTGTTCTGTTTTGGTTTAAAATATCGTTTACGTCTATCTCAACATCTATAGAGCTATTAGTGTTCATTGTTGGTTTTGGAATAGACGGTTTGTTCAAATCTTTGATTTTGGCTAAGCCAAGACAGGTAGTTTGTTGAATAGTGTCATTCAAGAATATAATTTGTTCTGGGATCATGCAGGCTCTAAACAATGATTCTATACCTTGTACTTGCCAATCTCTTGTACCCCAAACAGTTTTTGCTTCAATATTATTGTTCCAAAAATCAAACCCAAATGTATTCATTTGTTCAAAGAATGAATCGGAATATATCAATTTTGTGTTTGTAAGCATGGTCTTCATACCTGTCTTATTTGACAATTTGAAATAAAATGTTTCTGCATTACTTGTGTTAAACCCTGAAAAGTATGAATATTTATCATAAAATGTTTTTGAGCTGTCTTTTGGAGGAGTAGCACAATGTTCCCATTGGTTATAATTTAAAACATTTCTAGGTTGAGCAGATTTATGTAGATAATGGTTACCATAATGGTTGTAGCAGAACATCTGATCATAATTAGACGAACCCTGCAAATAATCATGTTCTGTAAATTTAGCAGACATCACAAGATCAGACATCATAGCATTAATACTTTCAAAGTCCCAATCATCAGCAAATGAGCTTGGTTTTACAAAGTCACTCAATGAGATCTTAAATTGGTGTGGATACTTCAGGATTTCAACCGGACCATAGATTTCATAATCAGTTTTGTCCCATGCTACACCGCCTGGTATAGGATTGGCTGTGAAGTTCACTGAAGAAAGTTCTCTTTTCTCGATGTGTGAAGATGTGTGTGGTTTAAGGACCAAGTTGATTTTCTGGCTTGCTGTGTCCATTTTAGCATATTTTCCTTCAATGAAATGTCCCAAACATAGTACTAAGATGAGCCAAAGAATGAGGATAAATGCACCGAAGGCCACCCAAAATTCAATCCATGGAGAGATCAGATAGGTTTCTTTCAGCTGTTGAAAAAGTTCCTTAGCTTTGTCTTTAAAAGTTTTTGTTGATGGCTGTTTCTTTGCTTCACTCAGGTCTTCAGATGAATCATCGAAGTTGATGAAGTAGCCGGATGCTGTTCTGTCAATTGTTCCAATTGCTTTTGGATTTTGCTTTGTTTCATTAGCAAAGTCTGTAGTTACATCATCATAGGTTGTTGTTTCTTGATGAAAAGTTTTAATTTGGGTTTTAAGAGGTTCAAGTTCCATTGCTTTATTGCATAGTCCTTGTTGATTTACTGTAGATTTTCCAAATGTGATCAGTCTTCCAGTTTGAGCCTCTGTATTTGTAGCAAACATTGGTGTTCTGCTACTTCTTGGGAGTCCACTTGGCCTACTGTTTGTTATCGGCCACATGATTGTGGTTTAACCAGGTCGATGGATACAACTCGGTTCTCCTTTTTACCAGCAAGGGGCGGTAGTACTACTGATCTTGTCCCGTTGATAGACAAGACAGGAACTGCTTTTCTGTAAGAAGGCCCAAATTCCTTCTTTACCGCGATCTTTTCTCTGACTAGATCCCCGACTTTTGGAATCCAGACAGGCCTTGCTGGGACAGGTGGTTTCTCTTCAGTGGTTGTTGGCTGTTGTTTCAGCTTTATGTTGCTCAGGTCTTTTCTTGTTTCATTTAAGTCCTGTAAAATAGCCAAACGATCTTTGATATCAAAGCTTTTGTCTTTAACCACTGAAGTCTGACTATCAAGATCTTGGATCATCATTCTAGTCCCGAACGATAGTTCGTACAGACTGAACCCTTTCAGAGAATTCCTTGGCAGGTTATTTAGACTACATTGGACACTTATTAGATGTTTGACCCACCCAGCTCCCGAACCTAATACCTTTGCTGTTATAGATTGCTTTAAGTCACGGTTTTTTCTTTCTACGATTCCGTTTCCCTCGGGATGAAATGGACAAGAGTACCGCAATGCAATGCCCATGCTGGTCATGGCCTCCTTATAAGCCCGGGAGCTAAAAGCAGGACCCTGGTCAGAATGTAGCATGCCCATTGCGTATGTGCCGATAAAGACTCGCAAATCTTTTATAACAGTTCGGGCGTCAGCCGATCGCTGGGGCCACATCCATATGAATCTCGTGCATGAATCCACTGCGACCAAGATATATTTATAGTTACCATCCCTTTGTAAGGGACCACAGTGGTCCAGGTAAACACAGGCTAATGGTTTATCTGAGATTAGAAGGGGCGTCTGTGCTGGTCGTTTCACTGTTGATACTTTCATTCTTTGACATGTTTCACATTCTAGAACATAGTTCCTTGTTTGTCTTCTCATTTGTGGCCACCAGTATCTCTGTTTTAATAATGATACTGTGGCTGAAACGCCAGCATGTACAGAAGCGAGTCCTTCGTGTGCCGCTATAATGAGTCCTAACCTATGTTCCATGTTTGGAATTGCCCTATCCCCCACTCCAGGGATTCGAGCAAACGGAACATTATTTGCATCAGTTATGTATGAGTACTTTACTGGAAAGCCTTTCGGGAGTGCTTCTATCGCATCTTTTACTGTAGCGCTGACAGCCTGTAATATTTCGCTGTCTATTTTTGTTTTTGACCGGGTGATAGCAGCTACGGAAGCCGTTTGCACTGCTGCCTTCGCTGCTTCGTCAGCCAATGAATTCCCTGCAACGTGAACGCCATCACGTTGATGACTCAGTGTATGTATCACGTGAGTCTTTTGTAGTTCCTTTTGCAAAAGAACTATTTGTTCCCAAAGCTTTTAATGTTTGATTGTGCCGCCTTTTGCATCTTTAAAACCATTCTGAACCCAGATCTGCAAGTATTCATTGTAAGATTGGACGCAGTAATATGAATCGCACACAATAAGTGTGGGGAATTCTCGATCGGTATTTTCAAGCGCCATCTTGAATACCAGTAGTTCTGCTCTTTGAGCTGTACAGTCTCCTAGAGATTGTGTTTTAGTTACCAGTGGTCTAAATTTTCCTTCGTGCCAGCGACCTTTAACAATCGCGCACGCAGCACTGTAGGCTTGTTGACCCCCCACTGCGGGTTGTGCTGATCCGTCTGTATATATTATACAGCCGTAGTGTTCTAGAGGCAGAATTTCGGTCGGCGGAGGACATTCGAATTCATATTGGAGAAATTCTTGTGTTTTTAAATTTGGATAAAATTCGTATACCACGTCTGTTGCAGCAAGAGAGTTAGCCCACTGTATCCACCTTGGATGGAGTGCTTTAGCATTCGGAATGCTTGCCTTTGTTACCGCCTCTAGGGCTGGTATAGGTGTCATGATTATTATTCGTTTACCCTGTGCTAGGGCCCGCTCTTTTGCTACAGCAGTCTGTACCGCGGTCAGAATTTTTTTCGTTGGGCTAAATTTCATTTCAGCTTTTGTGTACAAGTGTGATTTGTATGCTATTGGTACCTTCTCTCCCTCATTAGAGGTCAGGTATGTGAATCCGCATCTTCCTGGGATGACTCGAATCACAAGGTTGCGTGTGTTGTCACGTGTTTGTAGTTTTGTTTTAACTAACATATCTGTTTGTAAAGATCTCAAAATTTCTGTGTGTTTTTGAGTCCAATTGATTCTTTTAAAATCTGGTTTTATTAGATCATAGAGAGGTTTAATTCTCTCAGCATAATTTATAATGTAAGTTCTTCCGAAATTTAGGAAGCCTAGAATTGATTGTAAGTTTTTCAGTGTTCTAGGTGCTTGGATTACAGCACATTTCTCTAGGAAATTGTCAGCCAGGCTTTTGCCTTCACTTGATAGTTCATATCCTAAAAACAGGACTGTTAGATGGGCAATTCTTGACTTTTTAAAGTCAAATTTGTAACCCTCTGCTGCAAACCCAAGTATTATGGTGTTCACTCTTTTCAAGTGAGTATCCAAGTCATCATCTGTTAGATAGATGTCGTCGACATAAGATAATGCCTCGTCATCATATGTTTGTAGTAATTCTGTTACTCTCGCTGAGAATAACCCTGGGCTGTTCTTGAACCCCTGGGGCAAACGACAGAAATTTTTTTGCGTGCAATTTATTGAGAACGCCGACAAATATCTGCTCTCTAGGGCTATATTTTGACAAAAGAATCCATTAGAAATGTCTAATGTGGTTTTGTATTTTTTGTGCACTATGTTATTCATTAGTGCAGCACTATGCGAGTTTTGTACTGCAAATGTTTTGCAACATGAGTTAAGGTGTCTGTAGTCCAAAACAAGACGATATGAATTGTCTGGCTTGGAGACAGGAAACAAAGGATTATTCATTTGTGAGGTGCAAGTTTCAATCCCCCCCTGGTATTCAAGTTGATCTAGGATCTCTTTTACCTGTTTTTTAGCTTCTTGCTTAATCGGGTACTGCCTCTGTGCAGTAGGTTGTGATTTTAACTGGATTTTGTGAGGAGGAGAGTCCTTATCCCATCCCACATGATTTTTATATAAGGCAGGGGCTTGAGCTACTGCCCACTTTCTTGCAAGTGTATATTTTTTATGAATTGGGATATGGTTTGAGAAGGCAGGCATAATTATTTCTTCGCCATGTGGGCACTCCCTGACAAACTCTGGAGGCCAGTCTCGTTCAGCTAGAAGGATGTCATAGCCCTTGGACAGATTATCCCAAAATAGTCCCCTTATTTTTCTAGTCTTATCCCCCTCTATACGCAATGTTATTTCATATATTTTATGAGGTTTGCTAACTCTGGTATCTGCAGTTTCCACCTGAATGTATTCATTCGTGTCCACTGTCTCCAGATGATTCATAAGGACTTTGCGAGCTATGCTCACTTCTGCTGCGCTGTCTAGCATTGTCTGAGCCCATTCTCCGTTTTTCAGCTGTGTCCTCAGTATTCTCGGCATTGTTGATTACTTTAATACTGGCTACCTTCTTTTTTGGAAATTGTAATTTTTTATTCAGATGAGCAGGTTCTTTGTCTTTGGACTTGACGTGCTCTTCCCTTTGTTCTGATCATCCTCTTCTTTCCGATTTCTGCGAGGAAGTCTGAAAAGATTGAGAGGGACGTGTATCAATATTTTGATATTTATCAGGTTTTTTTATATTATCCCTATTTCTAAGGTTGTATTTTTTCACAGAGGGCTCCCTTTGGGGAGACTTGCGTCCTTGGTCGGGAGATCTTTCTCTCCGCCGAGGAGACCTTCCTCTGGACTGGAATCTTTTTTCTTTAGGATTTAATTTCTTATTTCCATCCCAGCTCTTTTTTTTTGAGTGTTTAAATTATTTTTTATAAATATCTTTTCAGGACTTTCAACTAGTTGGGGTTTCACTGGTATTCCACCCAAACTATCTCTTCCTAGTTCTTCATAGGATTTTTCTATGATTCTGGCAATTTCCGATGGTTGGTCTGCTATATTTGTCTCTTTTAACCTCTGGCGAATCGCCACATTTGCTGCTTCTCCCTTTATGTTGGCTAATAGTATTGCAGAAACCTGCTTGAAGTCTTTCAATAATTTCATACCGAGAGTTAAAGCGGGTTCTGGACCGTATTCATCTTGAATCTGTTTTAGCACATCTGGTATTACTGACATGGATGGTACACCATGTGTTTTTGTGTAAATGGAAGCAAAGACTGTTCCCCAAGTGTCACAGTCCTCCACATGTGGTGCGATTCCCATTGGAAGACAGATAGTCAGAATCCTATGTTTCTCAACAGGGGTGGTATCTGGAAACACCGCCTCTATTTGAGGTATTTTTTGTGCTAGCCAGAAAGGAATTTGTTCCCGTTTTGCGGGTACCTTACCTAGACAGGACTGTATGTTCTGTGGTGTAATTTTATTTGTGTTCCCCTGATGACTGGTCAGCTGTGGAATTTTAATTGCTGGTTGGATTGTTGAAGTCTGCATTACATATTGGACTAATTGTCTATGTATTTGTATTAATTGTTTTAGCTGTGCTAAAAGTTCTGGTGCAGGCATTTCTTCAATGTCTGGATGTGGTGTGTATCCGGCTAGGACCGGCCACGTTGCTCCTGGTCTACTTAGTGGACCGAGCCTGGTGATGTGATTATTATGTTTTAGGGCGCCATTAAACAAGAGCAGGTGCTCTTGGAATTTGAGTGGTATTTCCACCTCCTCGAAAGGAGTGTACTCATTAGGAGGTTCCTCTATTTTGTAATAGTGGAAGTCCTATGTTACAGCGTTTGCTGCTGGAAAGTTTATCCATGAATAGAATACCTCTGTCTGCCGATATTCGTGTGCCTCAATTACGAATATGACTGTACCCCCTCTTGGTGTCAGTCCATTTTCTATAAGTTTTAAGGTTATAGATTTTCTTATGTTGACCGGGATGAGTATTATATCCGGGTCATTTTGCTGCAGAGTATTATCTGCTACTAGGAGTTCAGCTGCTAGTCTAACTGTCTCCCTTTCGTCTTCACTTTCTGTCATTTTACTGACAGGAAGGTTATTCTGTTTGTTTGCAGATCAGGTTTCTATGAAAACAAAGATTAGATGCACAATATTTTGGAACAGTGTATCCTTCAACGTTGACTAAACCAAGAACCTTACATAGGAGTCTCCTCCTGAGAGGTTTGGCGGATATGACCTTTCACCCACTCCAGACGTCTTTGGAGTATTATGGGAAAAAAGGGGCCTGTGTGAAAAAGCACGACTGAGTTACTCTAATGTCTTGCGTTAGTTTTATCGCCTATCCAAACGTTGGGCGCCATGTAGTGTAGTTCCTATTATCCCAATAGGCTCTGCGCATTGGAATAATATCTTCAATAGTATAGACCTAGGGCAGAGGTTAACTAGGTCTTCTACCGACGATATTAGACTTAAAGTTTTGTGTTTGCCAGCTAGCTCAGAGTTCACTAGAAACTTTCTCGAATAGGCAAGGAGGATTTTAACCTCCCTGGATAGACAAGAAGGGATTTAGTTTCTGACAACCATAGAACATGACAACTTTGCTCTCCCCTAATCAAGAGTGTATCTCTAGAGTCGTGTGAAAACAATAGACAACTTATTTTACTCAGTCAGTACGTGCATTCTTAGTTTCACCAGTTTGTAGAGAAATAAGAGATGGGCGTGGTTCAATAAAAGATGTTATTTATTGATCAGTCTCTTTTCTCATACAAGAGAAATGAATCGCTATTATTGCAATACTTGTAGTTAAGTAAAGTGCATACAGTAGAGACAGAATTATAAAATAATACTGTAAAAGCATGGATATGGTTTCTGAGCCATATGATACTTTAAAATGGATAAAATAGATACATACATATATACATTTGACCAATCGTACTCAACTGGTGCTTCTAACCACGCCTACCCCAATGTACCTGACCTAAGCCTAATACGTGGGCGGGAGTAGATAAGTAGCAGTTTAAGTTAAGTTTGTTTTTGCCAAGGGACTGATTCGAGAATTCTCTGCGAGGGGTTATTCAGTTCTGTACCTGAGATCTAGAATGATGGAGGGCTGGTATCTCTTATCCCAGGTCTTGATATTCCAGCTGCCTGCGAGGGCTGCTTGGAAGTGCCGGAGCTGGATTTCTCGGCAGGAGAAAGGCAGCGTCTCGTTCTCAGCGCGTCAGGAAGGCGGGGCAGCGTCTGTGGGCTTCGCTCTCTGCTGGGCTCCTCAGCACGTCTCGCTGCTCCGATCTCGTCACCACCGCATGTGTTTGCTTTAGGCAATGTCGGTAATATTTATACCTGAAAGGTGCCGAGATTGATGTAAGGATGGACATATATACGTCAATAAGGATGTCATATGAATGGGCTCGTTCGCACATTCTTTTGCTGAAGTTCTCGGTGAAATCAAAACAATGGTTATGGGAATTTCCCAGGTCGCTGTAGGTTTGATTTGTTTTGAGAACTCTGTATGCCTTATCAGAGGCTGGAGGAATATCGCTTGTCTAATTAGATGGCATGCGTTATGACCTAATCAGATAACGCGCTTCTGTGCCGTGGTGTGGCTTAATCAGATAACGGTTTTTGCACCGTTGGATGGCTGCTAGTTAATTATTAACCAAACCAGGGTCAGGAATAGGGGAATCGATACAGTACCTATAGGAATACATCACACCCTATGTGGGTAGTAGGAAGGTACAGGTGAACTTGAGGATTTTTCAGCATTTAAGGGTGATAGTCAAATTCGATGCCTCATATCCGGTGGCACAGCATTTTAAATTGGAACACAACAATGACCTCAATCGTTTAAAATATTTTATAGTTGGAGCAGTGCCACCTCAAAGAAGAGGGTGCAATAGAGATAAAATGCTCCGCCATTGGGAATCAGAGTTCATTCTAGAGTTAGATTTTAAAACCCCCAAAGGCCTTAACAACTCTGAGGATTTACAGAAACCCTATCTGTAATGGGTAAACTGGAATTAACACAATGTTTTTTCTATGAATTCAGTGAAGTAATAACAATATCCAGTTTTCAATATGAAATATGTTCTCAGGTCTTAGGTTGTACAAATATGTCTATATACCCCATGAAAAGTCAACAAAACAAATGAAATATACATATTTGCCAATAGTCTGCCATTAGTTTAACACAGTTTTACACTTAGTACTTTTTTCAGCACTTTGTACTTTTCACAGTAAGCACTAATAATGTTGGTTAGTACACTTGGCATGTTATGGCTATGAATACAAATATATTTTTATCAATATGTTAGGCACCAACGGCAATTTTACTTAAACTTTTTAATATTTGAGCTTTACATAACAACTGTTGTTTGTCATATAAAAATTAAGCTATTTATCACAACAACTGGGTACTGATCTGGGACAGCTCCGCCAAGTACACCAAAATAATAATAATTTTATTATCTCAGACCTAAATAATGTCTTATTAATGTATATTTATTTGAAGCTCAGCTTTCAAGCTCTTAATATTTGTTTTATGGTTTCATTCAAAATCTGGTCGTGAAAAATAGTAATGAGTTTGGGATACAGGCAATAAAGGAAATGTGAATAGTCTGCTTTCCAACAAACAGCACAGTACTTGTTTGTAATCTGTCTACATTGCCATTCAGTGTCAATCACATGATCACATGTTTTTTTTTCTGTGTATTAATTGCTGTTCACCGCAGTGCATTGTATGTGATCAAGGCCACTTGAGGGGACCAAAACGCATCATATTACATGTTTGGAGTAATAAATTAATCAAAGCACTTTATTTTCGGAGCCCGTGCCCGTTTTTTTGCAAGGATTTGCATTTGTTATTGTATATATATATATATATATATATCCAAAAACACCTTTCCACCAACTGTCGCTCCTCTTATCCTCGGGTGCCTCCTTACCGCACGGTGGAGTGTGTATATTATACCAAACACACAGTACAAATCCTCAAGAACCGCTCCTCAATTAAGGACACTCCAGTCATTCTTCGTAGTCTCATTGCCATAATTTAATCATAGCGTTTCACATATGCCAAATCAACAAACGCGTTTCGGCGTTGCCGCCTTCGTCAGTGTTGACTGACTGAGACATTTTAAGTGTTTAAATAAAGTTAATTCGTGACACGATGTCATGTGATTAAAAACAAACATAAACAAGCATTTGCAATGCAATAGGTTTCGCTTTTGCAAGAGTTTGAGCTATTGGCACTGTAAATGACAATGCCTTTTATTTATGTGTTTTACAAACCTGCAAGCAGTGAGTAAACACACACTTTGTACTTAGTTGCTGTTTTCGGGAAGCAAGGCTGGTAGTAAGAGAGACGCAGTTACTGCCAGCCTTTCTTCTTGCAAGCAACATCTATAAATACAAAGTGTGTGTGTACAAGCCCCTTGCATGTTTTCAATACACAAATCAAAGGCATTGTCATTTACAATTCCAATAGCTCAAATTCTCTCAAAAGAGATTTATTGCATTGCAAAAGCTTGTTCTTGAGCTGCTTCTCCTTTCTCTCATTTCAAGGTGGAGGAGACCATCCTTCTCTCCGTTTAACCCGCAGCAACTCAGCTGATCAGAGACAGTTGTTTAAATATAAAGTATGAAAACGGTTTTGATCAAACACAAACTTGGGAATGTCATTCACCTGCCAATTTCGTACTCTGCATACATCTAAGTAACAGACCAAAAACTGTTGAACGCAGATGGGCAGGGACAGCGGCCAGATTCTTCACCACATACATCTCTGAGGACAAACGCATCCAGAAAATAGGTGTCACTTTTAAAGTGGGAGACCTCACCTGACGCCCTGAACAGCTTCCACCATACAAATAACTGCATGTACCAGGTACTTTCAGATTTAAATAAATAAAAAAAATAAACCTGGACTAAAAAAAGCATTTCCTATTTTTCTAGTATGAGTTGCCTGCCTGTTTAATCTAAGAGCACTGTGTAGGGAGGGATGAGCTTTTTATAGGATAGCAAAGCCTAAAGCAAAATGTTAGATATAATGCACAGCTGCAGTCCAACGCGGATAATCCTTTTGGAAATTAAGAATTTCTGGCTTTTTCCGAATTCCAAATAGTCTACTTTGAGTCAGATAAAAGGCCTAAGTGAATACAGTGGAAGCTTTGAACGCATAGATTTTGTACCACAAAATAAGGGCCACTGCAATTATGTTAAAGCTGGGGGTCAAAATGTTACGACAGGGTTGGCCAATTGTGGCAAAACAGTGGCATCTAATTGGGATCTGATTGAAACGCTGTATTCCGCTCTGTCACCGCTGAGTTTTTTTGTTCTTTTGTTCTTTTGTCCTTAAGTGTGCGTAATCCGCCCCTGCCTCCTCTTCTCTCCTGTGCTGCTCATATGAAGGAAGAACTTAAAAGAACAAGTGCAGGGTGGGTTGCCCCGCAAGGGACACCGGTGGCCCCATTCAAACCCACTATCCTTATAACGCGGACGTGTGATTATTTTTCAAATTTACATAGTGGGAGCGCGGCCAGAAGATATCAGCGCGCTGTAAATGAGCACCAGTTAAAATACATGTCATGTGCTTGTTTTTTAGGCACTGGGAGATTGATTTGCCAAGAATCACAGTATTTTTAACCAACGCCGAGACTCGAACCTGGATCTCCAGATCCAAAGTCGACATCTCTGGCCGACACGCCACATCCTCTCTCTGCAGTCTACAGGTGTGTATAGAGAGCACCGTCAGAGCGGCAAATGACAGAAAACATTTTCTCAGCTTGAAACTAAAGTAAATCACGTGCTTTCCTTGCTTATGCTGTCAGACAAGTCACCTCCCAGCACCGCGCCTCCGTAACAAAACGACCCAACCCCCTGGAATCACTGCGTGCACTGCCCGGATATGAGGACTCTTAGCGGTCGCAGGACTTAGCCACGTCTCTTTCCTCTCTGATGAGGATCAGGATAGTGATGCGAACAAAAGTGATGGAACCACAACCCAACCATCCTTAGGAAAGATTCTGAAAACGCCATTTTACAATTACTACTTAGTCAACAAGCTTTAAAGCCTGCAATTCTCCCGCAGCTTTGGAGAAGTTTAAGAGACCACAAAGGTATCACACATTATTTTTTTTATCACCTCTTCCTTCATGAGCGAGAGAGGTCAATTCGATGCACACTTTATACCCCCCAGGCGTGAAACCCCCATTGAGCTCAATGGGCTTCAGTCATCCCCCCTCCCACCCGTGTGTATCAGCCCGGGCTGAGACCGTTTCCCAGGCACACACAGAGTACCCCCATGAATACTTTGTGATAAAGTATGTCCACAATTATAAACAAGCATTGAAAATGCAATAGGTTTCACCTTTTATTAAGTTGAAGTCATTTGCTTTGCTATACAATACCATTAGCAAAGCAAATGGTTTAACTTAATCAAAAGGTGAGACTTGTTGCATTTGCAATGCAAATCGGTCTCACCTTTGGGTCTTATAGGTGTTTAGCCATGCATTATATTATCGCACATTACTGCAATGGACTGTGTGGCAGTGTATCATCAACTTCATTCTCTCAACCAACACAGCACCTAACACCGCTTAGATCCCTAGCAGGCTAAAATGCAGACGACTTTAAAGGGTGACGTTTTGTTTCTAAATAAACAATACAGTTAAGAAATGTTCATTGTTCACAACCCACACATGGGGTTTATTGAAAACACATTTATAACAATTACCCAACAATCCGAGGAAAGTTCACGGATTCACAGAGATGGTTATGGGGGTAGAGCGCACTAAAAACATCTGTCGTAATGGCAACAGAGGCCCCTGCAGCCCCTTTGGTGGGGGAGTGAGGGGGTGGAGACGGCCCTATCTCCAGGAGGCCTCCTCAGCACATACCTCTGTCTGCTATTTAAAAAGAACCCCGAGTGACCGGTTGAGGACCCATTTCGGCTAATGTGCTCAGAGTGTAATTCCCATTCCAATGTTATATTCCCTTTCTGTATAAATCTGTCCCTTTACGCCTTCCCCCCCTCGATTTATTATTAATGGAATATGTTAAGCACTGGCTTTAAAATGTATGCAAAGGCGTTATAGGCTGGGGAGGGGCACACATACATGCACTATAAGCAGATGTTGGCGAGGGTAAGCCTGAAGAGAAGTGCACGAAACCAGCTCTATTGTTTACCATGATTTTAGTGCTTCGTGCCTTTGCTTCCCAGTTCCAACCAGAATTAATGCCACCTCTGTCTATCAGCGAGCTTCATTTTTTTTTTATTTTACCCAAAGTGGTGGTATTTCTCAATGTTTTCCCAAAACCCTATTAAAAATATACATTGCTTAAAAACGAATTTTAAAATGGAATTGTCACAATATGTCTCTTTCAGTTAACTCACTGATATTTCCAAACGCTGGCACATATGACCTATGGGTTAGAAAAGCATTTCCAAGTGGCATGCTACTGCATTCCGTGTCTATAGCCAGAAGCCAGACCCTGAAGCTTCTACAGCCCTTTAAAGGGGCCGCCGGCTGGCAGGAAAACTTACACTAAGAGGCGTCATGCTGGGACATCCGTTAGGAGGATAGAGAGGTCAGTGGACAGCCACTTACTGAGGGTCGCCATATGACCACTGCAACGCCCAACCACCCCTTGGCACCACCACCCACCATCTTACAAAGGTGTTGCTTTTGGATGTCGGTGAGTTAGGACCGGTATTGCTGCACCGGCCGGTGAATAACCGGATAAATTAACGGCTTTTTGCTAACTTGCATATATGCGTTCATCAAGTTTCTAGTGAGCGAAGTCCAAGTCTAAATGTTCACTTCGGTTTTGATGTGTCTTTAAAAAATAACCACGAGTGTCAGCAGCACCTGAGCCACTGGAAAGGCTCTCTGAAATGCATACGACCGGAAGACATTCGCCCGGCTCATTTGCCCTTTCCCAGGCCGTGCCAAGGCACCCTGGCAGCATCGAGTTACCAAGGAAGAGACAAAAGGCACTATAATGTTGTGAAGAATAATCGTACACAAGGAGGATTCTTCTCAGATTTAGTCTTATGCTTAAACCAGGGCCGGTCCTAGGCCTTCTGAGGCCCCGGGCGAAAGGGAAGATGCGAGGCCCCCCTAATTGCATATTGCGTCACAAGAAGTGACATCACAGAAAGCGACATCGTAGTACTATTGATCTTATTTGGCATCACGGAAGCTAACTAATGTGGATATCAGTAACATTGACAAAAAGTGGCATCGTCATTTACATTGCCATTAGCTTAATATCTGTAGTCACTCTGCAGTCCCTAGCACTCCATAGCACTCCCTAGTCACTCTGCACTCCCTAGTCACTCTGCACTCCCTAGCCCTCCCTTGCACTCTGCACTCCCTTGCACTCTGCACTCCCTAGCACTCCCTAGTCCCTCTGCACTCCCTAGCACTCCCTAGCCACTCTGCACTCCCTAGTCACTCTGCAGTCACTCTGCCCTCCCTAGCACTCCCTAGTCACTCTGCACTCCCTAGCACTCCCTAGTCACTCTGCACTCCCTAGTACTCCCTAGTCACTCTGCACTCCCTAGACACTCTGCACTCCCTAGCACTCCCTAGCTCCCCCTAGCACTCTGCAGTCACTCTGCACTCCCTAGCACTCCCTAGTCACTCTGTACTCCCTAGTTATCCTGTGAGTTTCAGCCCTTCCAATGAACAATGGGCCAGGAAAGGCAGGGCGAGGGTAAAAAAACAGAGCTTGCTATGACAAACACTTGGCAGAGGTGAATGTGTTCCAGAGGCATGCTCGGTACCTTTCTCCAATCTACACAAAGTATCTTACAGTCTCCTACTTCCACAAAACCAGTCCTTACCACTCCTTTTTTAGTTATATAGCATAGCCATGCTAGCTTTACCTTTAAGAGGTCAACATCAATAGTTATGGCACTTGTCACTATTGGGGCTTTTTTTTGCTCAATCTTGTGATGTATTGTAAGAACTGCCTGATTTGCAATAAGCAGCTATTCCTGATCCACATTTTAGGGCGATTCCTCTCTGGTTGTGAAAGACTTATTGTGAGATTACAAGGAGCATAGAAGGACTTGCAGCCCACCCATTTATTTCCATTGGCCAGCTTTACTGTCACTCTTGTTTACCTGCTTCCGTTTGAATGGCTTGCCTTGCCCATCTTATGTCTATCACTCCCCTGGAACATATGCAATTTACTTTTACCCTTCCACTTCTACTTTTAAGGAATTTCTTTCTTCTTTTTTCTCAAGCCCTCCAAAAGAATGCATGTGTTTTCAAGCTGTCTCCCTAGTGTGCTTCTCTTCCCCTGTCATGCTCGATGTTGCTCTTTCAATCCCAATTGCTTCTCTCCCTCATCCTTTTGTGATGCACTCACAATTGTGCTCTTCTCCTCCCTTGTTGCTTTTCAGCCGTGTGCTTCTCTCCCCATCTCGCTGTTCCTCTCTCTCTCTCTCGCATGTTTGCTTTCCTCCTTCCATTACCCATGCCCTCCCTGTTCCAACTCGGATTGCAAAATAAAAGTATTAAAAAAATGTTCCTGAGTCATTTTGTAGGTGTGCAAAAGCATGGTGCACCTACATTCAAAATGACGGAGCCGTCATAGGAATTTTATTATTAATATTCTTTAGCTATGCTGCACTGTAGAGCCGGGTTAAAAGCCATTGGCAATAACAAATAAGTCACAAAATGCAAGACCTGTTGGCTTTGCCATTAAATCGGTAATACCGAGCACAAATCTGGAGTGGATGGGATACTTAACGCATTGACTAGGGAAACTTGAGGGCTTTGCGGAAAACCGTGGGACAGCGAGCAGATGCGAGCAGGAGTGTGTATGAACTTTGGGAGGGGGGAGTGGCAACTATTCAGAGACCATCTCCACATTCTGAAGTGAAGCCCTCACAAATAAAGTAACATTTTTTTTCAAATTCATGGGGTAGAAAGAGGTTTAAGTCTCGCCCTATGAAACGTAAGCGCTTTGCCCGACCCGTATGGACTCCTTAAACCAGACATTTCTCTATAAATTAAAGCTTTTTGCTTGCCAGAATTTGTTGGCACACATACAAAAACAAAACACACGTTTCAGAATGCAAACGTTGATATCTACAACATAAACGTTTTTATGGTGGGGCTACTGGGTAAACAGGGTGCCACCTTCTTGACTTGTTAAATATGTCAGGCATTTATTCCACATGCGCGGAAACAAACTGCAAGATGAGACCTTTCTTCCTGTTGTACAAAAGGAAATTACAGCCATGCCTGCTGTCAAGGATAACAAATGACTTAACGCCAGTTGATCTGGCTGCTCCCTCCTCCCTTCACCCACCTCCTCTTACCTGTGTCCGGCTGGTGCTGCCAAGAAACAAAGGGGCCTCCGTTGCCTGGAAACAAAATGCAGAAACAGAGCCTAGAATGGCCGGTACTTATCCGAGGCGCTGCCCCACCCCTGACATTGTGAGCCAACATAATTGCTGGCCCAGCTGTTATGCCGCCCCCAATCCGTTTGCACCTTCCCCCACCTGCAATGTGATGTGATCAGGTGAGGCAGGGGGCCCTGTAGTGAGCTGTGAATGTGTGCCTTTCACGGGGGCGCGATCAGGCGAGGCAGGGGGCCCTGTAGTGAGCTGTGAATGTGTGCCTTTCACGGGGGCGCGATCAGGCGAGGCAGGGGGCCCTGTAGTGAGCTGTGAATGTGTGTCTTTCACGGGGGCGCGATCAGGTGAGGCAGGGGGCCCTGTAGCTGTGAACGTGTGACCTTTCACGGGGGCGCGAGGCCCCCTGAGCGCGAGGCCCTGGGCGGCTGCCCACACTGCCCATGCCTAGCGCCGGCCCTGGCTTAAACCCCCAAGACCGCACCGCAATGCAGACACAACCGTCAGCTGGAGCTCCGTAACTCGAATGCAGCAGGTATTCTACATACTCAGCGTAAACATCATTCTAGAATCGACAACATTCAGGATGGCTCGAGCACACGCTAGAATCCAACACAACATATAACACCACAGTCTGCTGCCATGTGCCGCAGCACTCGCCATCTCACCGAACGCATCCTTGCTGAGCCTCTGGGTCAGCGTTATGGTCCTCATGAAGACGAAGAAGAGCCAAAGAGCCTACAGACAGGGCCTCGATGGTCACAGCGCTAGCTAGAACCCACACCATAACTTAATTGCAGGCATTGCTTATGCGATTTGCATGCTTACATGCAATGCGCGTGCATGACTTTAAACACAAACCGTGCACAGCGTGCAGTTGCACTTATCTGTGCAGTAAAGGGGGGGGGCCTGAGGCGCAGTTCAGGAGCCCAATGGGGCAGCAAATGGTCGCCGGTATTCTGTTAGGAAAGATCACAATCGCAAACGTGATCTAAGAAGCAGGTGACTAATCTAAGCTCGGAGGTTAAAACAAGCACTCGGAAAACAAATGCCGGTTGGCGGCAGTACGCGAAACCGAAACCACAGTTGTAGCGCAGGAGACGCCGTCGTTGTGCGTGTGCACGCTGGCTGCCCCTGCGCAAGCTGTGACGAGAAAACACGCCGAGCCGAGGTAGGGGATGTGTATGCGCGGCTGGGGGGGGGAGTTTCTCTATGCGTGTGTGTGCGTGCATGTGTGTATGCGCGGCGGCAGGGGGAGGAGGGGTGTTCTCTATGTGTGTGTGCATGCATGTGTGTATGCACGGCGGGGGGCTTGGGGGGTTCTCTATGTGTGTGTGTGAGTGTGTGTATGCACGGCGGCGGGGGGGGGGGGGGCGGGGGAGTCTGTATGTGTGTGTGTGCGTGCATGTGAGTCTGCTTCCAAGGAGCCAAGGGAGACAGGAACCGATCACAATAGAGTTTCGCAGTGAGTGCGAAACCTAAAAACGGCACTTCAATTTCATCATTTTGTGGCGGCCATCTTATAGACTCTGAATACTTCACAAATCATGTGTAAGAAAAGCATTTATGAACATTTCATGCATATATTATTTTTTACTCAGTATATTATTGTTCATTGGTATTATTAGATCATACTCACAAAACGATACTTTTCATATAATAGTGCCCTGAATGGGCATCCTTGTTATTGTCACAAGTTTCTGCTTCTCACTAATAACGTTACAAAAGTAACGGTATTCGGCCTAGGTGGTACATAGATGATCTCTTCATCGTGTGGCGTGGAACACAGACTGAGGCTGAGGAATATATTGGGATCCTCAATGACAACGAACAGAACCTCAAGTTCACTAGTCACATCAGTAAAGAAGAGGTATTCTATCTTGATCTCAGAGTATATATACAGGATAATAAGATTCAGACAGCCCTGTAGAGAAAACCAACGGCAGGAAATACCATCCTGCACGCAGGTAGTCCCTGGTCCTCTTGGACTTATCCGCGGCATTTGATACCGTTAATCACAGCCAACTACTATCGCGGATTAAGGACCTAGGGATACAGGCCACAGTCTTGGCCTGGCTGACTTCCTTTCTTGGATACCGATCACAGCAAGTCCAACTAGCAGATCTAGTTTCCGAACCAGCCAAGCTGACCTGTGGTGTGCCCCAGGGGTCAGCTCTCTCACCCCTGCTCTTTAACATCTATCTACAGCCGTTGATAGCCGCATTGAACCGGCTGGACTGCAGGGTTTACAATTATGCCGACGATACTCAAATCTTGATCCAGATTGAGCACTCATCTACTGCTCATCTGAGGATGCAAGACATTCTCAAGTTTACCATCAACTGGATGTCGGATAATTTTTTGAAAATCAACCCGGAGAAAACCGAAGTCCTGGCGGTCACGACAGCTGCAAACCCATGGAGTGATCTGTTCTGGCCGGCGGAACTGGGACCCTTCCCAGAATCTGCAGTGGCAGTAAAAAGTTAGGGCATCAGAATTGATGCCCTACTGTCCATGACTCAGCAGGTGTCGGCGGTGGGGGGCACATGTGTCAGCCTACTGCACCAGCTTAGGAAACTATCTTTTTTGTTATCATTCTCTACCCTTAGGCTCGCGGTTTCTGGCCTGATATTGGCTCGCCTGGACTACGGGAATGCTCTATACTTTGGCCTACCAAAACATCTCTTAGATAGGCTACAAGTCGTAATGATCGATGCCACTTGACTTATTTTCAACAAACCCAGGTGAACTCGGGCCACGCCCCTATTACAGGAGCTTCATTGGTTGCCAATTGCCCAAAGAGCGAAATTCAAGGGCCTTTGTATTGTACATAAGGCCATGTATGGCTTGGCTCCAAGCTATATTAAGGAACGACCTACTACCTACGTGCCAAGTAGGACCCTGCGATCCGCTGAGGCATGTAATTTGGTTTGCCCCCGGTTTAACCTTGTGTCTAAGGGTGGCAGAGCCTTTTCTAATACTGCTCCTCAGGCATGGAACCACCTTCCAGCTAGCCTCAGGAAAGAAACCAATCTTCTCCCTTTTAGGAAGAATCTGAAAACTGTGCTTTTCCTGGAGGCTTGGGGGCCCCTCTGATCGGGTGGCTGTGTGCTTCATTAGTGTTGTGTGTCCGCTGATAGCGCTTAGATACCCCGGGGTGATAAGGCGCTCTATAAGCCTATGATAACATAACATAACATAACAAGCGCAGTATATAACATTTGTGGTAAGTATCTATCCTCCCACTTCCTCGGCCTCTAACATTTGTTGGAGTTCTTTTCAGACATTTTACTTGCCCTTGTACTATGGACTCCAATACACAGAACACCAGTCTTTTTCTTCTCTCTAGTTTAGCCAAATTACATAACCTTGTTGTGGCCGGCATGCTAGCTCAGTCAGCTGAGCTTGCACCCAAGACAAACATATGAGTCTTGACGCAGATTCCAGTTACTTATATTTACTACTGTCTGAAGGTGGGGAAGCTCGTATTTTTCTACTACGGGTGGCACTAGCATACTCTCTCTGTTAAATAAAGGGCAATAGCTCAATTTCACTTTCACTCTGGCCTGACTACCACAAGAAGGCAGTTTAATGTTGGTGATGTGGGGAGGGGGAGGGGCAGGGTGAGGGGTAGTAAACTATGAATTGTGAACAATTACTGGTAAGTCAACACATAAATAAATAAAACAAATTTGGTTGCACGCACTGCATTCATACTCCATAGTTTAATACCCACCACCCTGCCCCTCCCTCTCCCAACATCACCGCCCGCCAGCACTCCCACCAACGACCGCTACTGCATAAGGTACTTTGTTCATTGATTGTGTAATCAACAGATAGGCCACCCTTTGCAGGCTGGCTGACACAATCGAAAATAAATTAACATAGGTAGGGAGTGGTTTTGGAGTCAGAGGAAGGCACTTGATAATATATATATATGATCTGCTTGCAAACTACTGAGTCAACTGTATTCTGAAAATACTACTTATACATTCCCCTCCGCTTTGCTATTCTTTTACATTCTCTTCAAAGTAAGAGTCTGCTTCCAGTGACAGTCTCCACCTATGCTGTCTATGATGAATACATCCAGGCATCCATCCATTAAAAGTAAATGTCTGTCATTATTTTATATATCGCTTACCAAACCTTAGCTTGTTTCACCAACAACCACGCATGCGTCCAATCCTCCCTTCCTTGCCTTGGCTTTGAGTTTTACCCAAACACCGCTGATTATTCTTGCTATCCAGTATCCACCCATACTGTGTCGCCCACAAGGCAGGCATCTTTTTTCACCTTCCCCTCATCCTTCAACAACCCTTGCATCTGATTTCTATCAGACACCTGCATGCTGCTTCCAAAGTATCCTTCTCTGCTAGTCGTATTACATCTCGCCCGTCCTTCCTCCTTCCACCCTTCTTTCCCTTTTTCTTCAACACATCCATCAAGGTCATCTGATCTAACTTTTAGTCTTCTCCATAAAACTTTCACAGCTGAGTTGGAGTCAGATAGAAGAGGCCATTGGTTACTCAACTCACGCTGGTAATGGTATTGCTAATGCATTGATAATGCTAAGTAAAGGGTGTCTTCTTCAACCATTGTCTATTGTTCACTACAACTTCAAGTTCATACTTAATAAGTCTCAAAGTACAGTGAATGAAGAGTTCCCCTTCCAACTAGTAGTAATGCCAATAAGTAATAAAATATAACTTACCACTGTACACCACTGCTGCTGCCCCCCCCTGTAGCTCCTGCAGGTGCCGCATCTCCTGCCCCCTCCAGAATGGCAGCATCGTCATTGCCGCTGGCCCTGCCGGCACATGTGGTTGGTACTGGTAGTGCACCAAGAAAAAAAATTACACAGTTTTAGATGCCTGTACACCTCCCCCTATGTTATTCGTTTACCCTAGGAAGATTAAAAAAACAGTTAATAGTACAACATGTACAACATACATCATCACTAGTCCAAATTGCGTACTAGAGTAGAGTCAGTAGAGAGACATTAGTAGTATTATGGTCCCTAGGATCATCTCTACTCCTACTCTACTCTTTGGAAAGTTAGCCTGAGCCATGTAACAATTTTAGATTCATGTCTACTCTTTTGTGCATGTTACCTTGCAGTTTTTTGTGTAGTAAGATGCCTTTGAGGCCACATAAGTGTTGCATACAAGTGAAGAGGTCAAAAAACAAGCCACTTTTTTTTATGGAGTTCGGTTAGTCTGTATTGCTTAGCCATAATGTTACACTTTTATTCATGACTGCGAAATGCTTGCATAATTGCATTATACTGTCTAACGTGCACCATTTTTCTCATAATAGGCAGAAGATTCCCTTCTACAAACCAGAGAATTGCAGAGCTTACGATGCATGTAATCAGTATTTCTAAGTTCTATGGCGAGGGGTATCTCAGATTTCACACAGATCTTGTGTCTTCTTTCATGCACTTGTAACAAATGTTTAGTGTTTTAATCTTATGCATTTTGCTGTTGGAGCTGGCTGTAGTAATTTCATAGAACAACGAACAAAGCTTGTAATTTGAAAATAAATAAACCTTTTGAACTTACACATAGACTCTGTGGTATTTGGTGTGGTGTTGTGGACTTACACAAGTGAGTGAGCGAAAGGGTAGTATGTTCTGGGTTGTGTAATCATTGGTATCTCCGTGTGGGGGTTTGGGACCTAGTGAGACACTATGGCTAGTCGGTCAGGGATTTGTGGGTTCTGACTGAGGTGTGAGTAAGGTCCAACCTCCCATCCCCAACATCCTATTTTCTTGTGCATAGTTCTGCATGTGGCTGTGCAGACTCCCCACAACAGTAGTAGTATGTACTACTATCCTAACGAAAATACTATTCAAATATCTGGTTGGGAATTTGTTGGTGGGAATTGTCAAATCCTCAAGATTAAAGAGGACAACCCAAAGGACAGGACCCAGTGGCTAGAGCTATTGGTCAATCTGAGTGTTACTCAAAAGAAAACCTTAAAGAAAGAGTCACCAACTGGGCAAGCTTAGCTACAGACAGACTAATAGTAGTAGTACAGAGAGTCATAACAGAGGCAGTTACAAGAAACTTAGAGGAAAGGAATAACCATAATTTGGAAACAGATAGTCAAGGTCAAAGAAGCTTTTGTAAAAAATTGAATTAGGAAGTGGAACCTTAAGTAATAGTTCAGAAAAAAAAAACAAAAAGGTGCAGTAAAAGTTGGGGAAAAAAATTGTTAATATTAACCAATGGAGGACTTACTAGGGCCAGCAGCAGGGCCCTCGGTAGAGGAGTGGTCCTCTGGTGGTTGTCCCGCTGACTCAGACCCCGTCTTCTTGCCCCTAGGTGGTGCTGATCATGTAAGATCTAATAAAGAAAGAGACAGACATTAATGAGTACTGCGACACAAATAAATCATTTAAAAAATGCTCAAAAAACACTTTAGGAAACAACAATTGCAATAAAATTGACCATTTCTAATCAGATCGACTACTGGCTTGCAGGATTCACAGACTGGGAGACTGGGAGAGGTGTGGCGCCGCGGCCAGGGCGACTGACGCTGGAATCTGGGGATCAGGGTTCGATCCCCGGCTCCGGCAGCAGGTTAGCCCAGCACCATGTGACTCTGGACATTAGATCGCTTAATCTTCCCGATGGCCCCCAGCGCCTAGAGACGCTTACGGGTGATTGTGCGCTTTACAAAATGTGGATTATTATTATTATTATTAATACTTTCTACTTATTTATGAACTCTAATCAAATATTCCATAATCATTCTGATTCCAGAATACTAACGAAGCCTAAGTACCACCTGACCTAGACCACCTATTCCAGATGGGCCAATTGTTCAGTAAGTCTGCTTTCCATTTTATTTTTGCCTTCAAAAATGCATAGATGAGATAGAGGACACATGCATAAATTTGTGCATACACCAAATTGTTGGTTGGTTGCGTCTGATGTTGTTCTGCTACTGACTGACACTGCTAAGCCTACCACTCACTAAACAAACTACAAAAGGTTCTACGGAGGACTGGGGTAAGCAGCACTCAGTGACAGAGGAGGAGTCACGCAGACCGTAAAAAAATTATGAACTAATACTAACTAAACCTAGTATCCATCCACCACTATTTCACAGGAGGACAGTGGAAGGACTAGACTCTCTCTAGCAATAGCATTACCTAACTTCAGTTCTCTAAAGTAAACTCTTACATCAATCAGCCCAAGCTAGCGCAAAGTTACAAACAAGTAAGAGTAGCGCCGAGCACCTGTGCCCTACAATCACAGAAGATTTTGAAACGTAATTTGCCTGCAATGTAAGCAGCAGTAATCGTGTTATTCTTCCAAAAATTATACACAATACTTATACTGCTATATATTAGCTACTCGCCAAGCCCCATGACCTCGACACCTAGCAGGTCCAACAGGTCCTGCTCCCAGCCCAGGATGTCTGACCACCAGTGGGCCAGCTGGTTATGGGTGCGCCAGATCCCTGAGCAGTGAAACACTGCCCGGTGCACCTCGCCCACCAACGGTGATGCTCCTGGGTAGGGTACCCGAAGCCGGGCCTGCAGCCTGCTGCCAAGGTCAAGGAGAGGTGGCGCTGGATAAAAAAATAAGGGTGGCCACCTCCACCTCGCCAAAAAGCTGCCATGCCTGCACCCCTGTGCCGGCTCTTGGGCGCAGGCGACTTGCCCTTGGATCCGGTACTGCTGCTGCTACCCTTTGCCATTGTTCTGAGGTGTGTAGGAGGCAGAAAAGAAAAGTTAGAACGAAAAAATTAAGTTAAGGGGAAGAAGTAGGAGCTTAAAGAAAGAAGTAACCTAAAACAGTAGAAAAGTAAAAAAAAACAGTAAAAGTAGAAATAAAATGCAAAATATATACTTAGGGACAGAGAGAGATAGATGATAAATAAAAAAAGTCAGAAAACAGTATAAAAAAGTAACGATTGCAAGGATTGAGGGAGGATAGAAAACTAGGCCCAGAACCATAGCATAGAATGAAAAACAAGACGGCCGCGCCGGTAGTGACCGAGAGAGTAAGTTTGCGGGATATTTCCCGCGAGCACGCAGTAATCGTCGCGAACAAGAAAATCGAGTTACCGAACATGACATGCGCATCACGAACACGCTATATGCGACCTAGAACTGGAAAAAAGGCATCGCAAGTGGGTGGGACAATTGAAAAACAAGATGGCTGCTCCCATATACGACCGTATGGTTAAGTTCGTGAGATACTATCATCGAGCACGCGAACAGATCCCCGAACACAACATGCTCCCGAACAAGAAAAACGCATCGCGAACGGGCGCGACAAGCAACTACGCACGCTTGCAAAGCTACGCGTGGCTCGCGTAGTGCAAGAACATCTTCGCATAGCGCGACTACATGTACTACGCCCAGGGTTACTATATAAGTGAGTGATTAAACGTGTCTTACGGAATGTGTGGGTTAGTGACTAAACTGTGTGAATGTCTGTATTAGTCTGTCAGTTGGTGTGTAAGCGGCTTCATGAGTTGTGAGTAGCTACATGAGTGTCCATATGGGTTATTGATTGGTTATATGAGTATCTGTATGTGTACCTTAGTGTTTGTGTGGGGTGTATGTGACTGTGTATATATGTGTGAGTAAGTGATTCACTCGGTGTATGGGTTTAAGAGTGCATCTGTGAAGGGCTATATGGGTGAGTGGGTATGTGTATGGGTGTGTTGGTGAGTGAATGGATATCTAAGTGGTACATGTGTGAGTAACTACGTATGGGAAAGGCTGTATATGTGAGTGTTGGGAGTATATAATGACCATATGTGAGAATGAGTGATTGTAAGAGTAGCTGTACAGATAAGTGCGTGCTTGTATCAGTAATTGTTTAAGAGAGTAAGTATGTGTTACTATCGGTATGAATAAGTGAGGTGGTATCTGTATAGGTGAGTAAATGGGAGTGTAATTGATTTTCTGCATGACTGACTAGGTGTGTGAGTAACTTAATGGATGAGTGGCGGTGTGTGAGTGCCTGTATACATGTATGAGTGCAAATGATAGTGCTGTATTGATGAGTGACTGCATGTATGAGTGAATAAGTGGATGTTTGTATAGATCTATGAATTAGTGATTGGTATGTAGTAACTGGTATTGCTGTGTCTATGGTTTCCAAAATGGCAGTCTGTATTTTAGAGTGGGTGTATCAAAGGTTATATTAGGGTGTGAGGAGGTGCATCAGATTACAGGATGATGTCATCAGTGATGTCATTTGAGATGTCACTGACTATGTCATGAATGATGTAATATGTGACATCATAAGCAGTGCATTGAAGGGGCGCGAGTTATAGTTAGCTCAACTAACTATAACGGCCACATTTTTCTGGTTTTGTACGAGTGAAATGTCCCACTAACTATAACGCCCCTGAAACCTGTGGTTTTTTCAGAGAATTTCAAAGGTTTTTTAAATGCTAATTTCTAACAATAACGTCCCTGAAACCTATGTTTTTTTAAGTGAATTTCAAAAGTTTTGTAAATGCTTATTTCTAACTATAATGTCCCTGAAACCTATGGTTTTTTCAGTGAATTAACAAGGTTTTTCAAACGTTCATTTTTAACTATAACGTGCCTGAAACCTATGCTTCTTTCAGTAAATGTCAGAGGTTTTTCAAATGCTAATTTATAACTGCAATTTCCCTAAACCCTAAAACCTAAACGTTTTCAATATATATTAAAGAAAGTAAGAGTTAAAGCTCTGGTAACACCATGAGAATGTTGGTGATAGTCACTCTTTAAAATAAAAGACACATGCAGACATTAAAGAAGTCTGCTTATAAAATTAAATTTCCGGTACAAAACTCACGTCGCATAATAATATGCTATAACTTCTCTACTACCCAGAAGTGATAATGTAAGGACGTGCACATCGATTTGCCTGCTGTTACTGCACTCTGGCCAAAACAGACCACTTCTGCCACGGCAAAAAACAGAGACCGATACAGACCCATTTGGAGGGCCCCTTTAAAAAACTATGGCTACTCAACATAGGTGATACTAGGCCCAGTGGAAGTCCTCGGTAGTGCATGACTGCAAGGATAAGTTTACAAGTGAATGCTCAGTAATTATATGAGTTCATGGGTAGTACCTGTGAAAAGTAATATGTGAATGGACAATGCCTGACTGAATAATTGACTATAACAGTACTAACTAGCTGATACAATTTTTTTTTGCGCCTCTCCTGCGTCTACAGATTGCCTGGTACCGATCCAGTCCGTGTTTTCACAGCCAGCACGATCCATGCAGTCAGTGCGGTCAGAGGCGGGGCAGTGACAGGAGGCGAGAGTGGGGAGCGGCGAAGCAGCAAGCAGGAGCAAGGAGCCAAGGGAGTCAAGCAGCGAAGCCCCGAGCTGACTCAAGCTGACCCAAGCAGTAACGAGCAGTAACAGTGGTGGGGGTGGTAGCGGCGTGGCGGGAGTGCTTCCCTTGTCCCTCGTCACCGCGGGCCACGAGCAGGCAAAACCTCGTGCTTTGAGCCACCACTCCTGCGTTGACAGCCAACAGCTGACAGCCAACAGCCACGCACTGAGAGCCACGGTAGGAGCAACGCGACCGGAGCGCCTTAACTGACTGGCGAATCAACTTGTGCTTGCTTTATAGTCTTGCTCCACAGTTGTGTGTGCTGGGAGCCACACAGCCGCGACCCACAGTGGGAGGCACATAGAGGCACCAAGCACAGAGGTACAGAGGCTTAGCGGCTGTGTGAAGAACGGCTGCAGGGGGGAGCTGTGCGTAGCTGCAGCGGTCCTTGTCTGGCTCCACCGGACCCCCACCAGGTCTTTCATCACAGCTGATAGAACGAATGAGGAAAAATTAGGAACACAAAAGCGAACTTAGGAGACACAAGGCAATAAGGCCAGCTGAATAGTTAACACAGCTCAACAGTTAACAGGACACCAGCCTCAACAGTCCAATCACCCAACAAAAAGAGGCTTCATTCTAATTTCCAATACCTACCAAATTTAACCCATCTGCAACTACACCAATCTTCCTTCCCACGAACCCACAACCATGAGGACAAGAAGCTCAAACCTGGTCCAACACCAAGAGAAGCCTTGCCCCCACAAATCAGCAAGGAGGCAAAAGGCAAAGTTGTTCTACCCCCCAGGAAGAGGGGCCAAACAAAGGCCAGGCCCCAAGGAGGGCCAACAAATAGGAGACTTACCAGTAGCAACAGCACCAGCAACCCCACCAGGAAAGGCTCCCAGCCCAGATGAACCTATGGCCAACAGGACTAGTCTCAGCACTACAAAGAGAACAACTGGCACAGACGGTAACAGAGATATAAGAGAATTCCTGTACCACACAGCACCTGCACCTGATGACCCTAGGGGGTCTGCGCACCACGCACGGGAAAAAACATAAGAACCATCGACACATTAACAGACGTTGAAAGATCATTAAGACCCCACTCACCCAGGCGCTCAGTCATTCCACTTTCGCCAGAAACAATCATTTTTCGAGGGGACAGAACACCGGAAATATCGGCAACAAACACGGTACCAGCCATGCTCATCTACAAAAGTCCACTCAGCTCAGCCCCCCAAAAACTGGAGGACTCAAAATTGAGCCCCGCAGCAAATGGAATCATTGGAGCCATTGAAGCCAACGGAGCCAAAGCACATGTAATTAGTGAGTCAATACAAACACCAGAAACGAACTTCTTAAATCTCAGTGGCTTCACACAAGACAAAGACTCTTGGCTCCTTAGTCCTGGAAATGGGGGAGCAGACAAAGAAAAGAAGTCACCATTAATAGGAAATCACTTAACACTAATCAACGGAGCTATGATCTCAAT
This sequence comes from Lissotriton helveticus, assembly GCF_964261635.1. Lineage (NCBI taxonomy): Eukaryota > Metazoa > Chordata > Amphibia > Caudata > Salamandridae > Lissotriton > Lissotriton helveticus. Next base: position 1,359,447,433 of record NC_136061.1, on the reverse strand, counting down.
GGCAAACGCAGCAATAATGCACGCAGACAAACTTGACGCTCAAATGAACATTCTACAAACAGTCGCTGGGCTGATTTCAGGGATAGACTCCAAACTGGATCATCTGAACTCACTAATACACAGAGCCCAGGCTAATACCACTTTAACAGCCTAACCAGAGAGCTGCGACTGCAGCCCCAAACTTCCAGACATAATGAACACGCTAATTGACGATCTCAAGAACGAAGTTAGCAGGCAACGGAATAACCCACGTTCTCAGCAAAACACCAATGTGCCTTTCAATATAAAAGACGCTCAAACTAGCGACATAGAATCTTCACAAGATATGACAAGGGCGGCTACCGAGCTTTCAGGCAGGGTTGACGACAGCGGAACAAAAATTAGCTCCAACCTTGACAATAACCAGGGTCATCATAATAACCTAAAGCTGGCAAGCCCCGACGCCCATCATCTCTTCCGAAAAAAAAAGAAAAAAAAAAGCTCAATAAACAGAAAAAAAACAAATCCATCATCAATGGCTCCATTCGGAAATGGTTACTGCCTGAAAATCAGGAGATCACCGCTCACACTGACGACCAATATGTGACTAATCCCTCAACCACGACCGAAATCACAGATAAAAACACGGTAGGCTTAGAAGCTTTAGGTGAAATTAACTCTGAAACCAACTCGACCACCGTGGATCACTTCTCAGTCCATCAGTCAGCTCCCTTGGACACGAGTGAACAAAAACAAAGCTGGCGTGCCCACCAATCGCAAGGACAACAAGACTGGGAAGGAAATCAGGACCCACATAGAGACCGTGAAGCCAACCTAAAAAGCCTCCTGCTCTGCAAACAATTGAACATAAGAATGAGCAGAAGGATCCAAGAAAACCCCAAAACAAATAACCCAATTACCACAACAGCACCAGCCCATAGGGCTTCTCAAGGTAACTTTGAGTCTACCGAGAACAGTGAGACGAACCTCAGGCCACCTAGACCACGCTCCGAGACGACAGCGCAGCAGACGGCGGCCACATCAAACCAGGGACAAGTTTGTTTGGACACCCTGGTACAGGCAACTCCAAACCCTATAAAGGCCCACAACCTGCAGGAGGTATACACCGCACAAAACCTGACATCCACAAACCATGACGACCGGGAAATACTGCTGTACCCTGAATACATCTCACAGGGCAAGTGGGACATCCTTAACCGCAGCAACCTTTTAAAACTCTGCGCAAACATCCCAGGTCTAGAAAAGACAAAAACAACGGATATTGAGAGTGTTTCCTTCCTCACTCCAGGTGCAAACAAGATAAACGAGACCACAGAGCTAATTTTACCAGTCTAGCCACGGCTGAGGCCTTGAAAAGAAACCAAATGTTAATGGAAAGCTGGGGCATAGAAATAAGGCCCTAGCCTGCGCTAAAATACCCATTGATCTTAAAAACCAGCGACTTGAAGAACCCATCGGCCACCCAGGAACAGAACACACAGAAGAAGTTAGTCATGAATGCCCTGTCCTATTCAACGACACAAGTCGAGTCCATCCTCCACGGGACCAAAGGCGGCACGAATATAAGTCTCACCAACGAAAGTCTCATCAAAATAACAACAAGTTTGGGACAAGGCACCCGCTTTTGCTCAATCAAGGGGAGATCTGACAAAGACTGGTCTTGGCTGCCGCGGGTTTTAAACCCTAGCCCCTAACACCTGCCCCTCTGAAAGCAAGGAGATCAACCAGCATCGGTCGAAAAATGGTTCAGCAAAGCACAATAACCCAACGCCCAGCACCCATAGATTGAACATCATGACTTGAAACGTCGCAGGGATTACAAAGCTTGTGCAAAACTGAGAGGCAGTGGCAATCTTGGATGGAGCAGACATAATTTGCACCCAAGAAACATGGTCAACAAAACCAATATCAATGAAAGGGTACACAGAATATTGCAAACCAGCTACTAAAGAAAATATATTTGGAAGACCCTCAGGAGGGATATCCATCCACATCAAGCACTCGCTGAAAATTCAATTTACAGAAATAAAAACCTCATCAAACATGTTACTGGCGGGCATTGTGAAAGGCCTCCACACGACCAACGGCTCACTTCCAATACTTCTAATTAATGTTTACTACAACTCTCATGGGCTGGGCGCCAAGGACAAATTGATCCTGCTGATAAGCCAGTTAGAATCTTTACTCTTACAGTATGCATCACTGGAATCCATCATCCTTGGGGACCTCAACACACACAACATAGGGGTCACTGGAACACAAAGTAACCATCCCGGGGCTAGAAACGATTTCAACGCCCTAATACAGACCTATAACCTGTCAACAGCACACTCCCTCCTTTTAAAGATCAAGCCAGGGGACCTTTTTGCCCCCACATACAATAACCAACCGACAATAGACTATATCATACTAAGTGAAAAAATACAAAATTTAATGTCAAACTACACAGTGCACCCACGAAAGTGGAGAAGCGTGGCTCAGTGGTTAGAGGCGACAGACCCGGAAGCTGAGATCGGCCGTAGACCAGGGTTCGATTCCCCGCCTCGGCGGGTCTCGGGCTCAAAAATTCCACGGACTCGACAATTCTCGCTCCGGTGCCTACTCGACTCACGGGGTCACACTCTGCGACTCTGGGCAATAGCTTGCTTAATCTCCACTACGGCCCCTCACGGCGGGATGCCTGGCTTTCACCTTGTGGATACCCTGCCGGGGTATCTCACAGGGGAATACCAGGACGGGTTCCCTAAGCAAGCGCCTTGATACCTTCGGGTGATACGTGCGCTATATAAGTCGCAATACATTTACATTTACGAAACGAAAGTGACCATGCCGCCTTAACAACCACATTGAATCTCACAGCAGACACTCGCCACTTGCTATGCTTTATTGGGGCACCTAATGGAGAAGAACTGGACAAGCTACCAAGAAGAATTAAATGGGGGCCTGCGCCAATCAATAAGTTCGACGAATGGGAAAAAAACATGGGCAGGCTGGCCATAAAGTGCAAATAACAGGGGCGCTGTAGAAGAATGGGACAGATCGGCCGGGAAATTAGCCACCTTGCTTCGAGGAGATACAGCAAGCATAACCCCCCGGCACCCACCATACAGTCTTGGAATCATCCCGGCAATTAAAGAGAGCGCCAAACAACTAAACGCCAAACTCAGAGCTTATTGGAAAAACGGCACAGAATCGCCCAAAATGCTATTTAAAGAAGCCACAAAAAGCCATTCAAAGAAGGTCTGGGCCGCGAAACGCGAATGCCTCGAGGCAAAATGGCTGAAGATCTTTGACCTGCTGAGACCCTGTAAATCCCAAGAGTTCTGGAGATACCTAAATACCCTAACTCAAGGAGATAATCACAGAGAGAACTCTCTCAATGCACGCACCTGGGTCGGCCACGCAAAAACATTGTATAAAGATGATCGAAGTAGACCTTCCTCAAACAAAGGCTTTAACGGGAGCGAAGAATAGACATCACCGCTCACACATCGGAAACATTGGATGACGATGGTCCCCCAGGAAAAATCTTAATTTCCACAATCCTAAAAAAAATTAGACATAATGGGGCACCGGGCCCTAATGGTCTGCCTGGCTCCCTCTTCAGAGTGGACACAGATTTCTGGTCAGAAAATTTGACCCAGCTATACACAGAATGTCGGTTCTTGGGAGACGTTCCAGACTCCTGGAGAGGGTCGCTCCTGCACCCAATACACAAGAAAGGGCCGAAATCTGACCCAAATAATTACCGTATGATTGCCCTGCTGGACATCGAGGGCAAGGCCTATGCTAGTACCATTCTGGCGGAATTATCAAGCTGGGTGAGCACAGAAGGCCTTTTGCCCTTCTTCCAAACAGGGTTCAGACCCAGGGCATCAACAGTGGACAACATAACTGCCCTTTCATATCTAGTCCATCAAGCAGTGTCTCGTAAAAGCCTACCTCTCTTCGCTTGCTTTATTGACTACTCTGCAGCGTTCGATGGGGTAGATCGTTCCACCCTCTGGGAGAAGTTGGCACATTGGAATATTATCCCAGCTTTATTAAAAGCAATCCAATCATTGTATCTAAGAACGTAGGTTAAAATTAAACTCTCGAGAGACTCTGCCACAGAGAAAATTGAAACGGACCGCGGCCTAAAGCAAGGGTGCGTCTTAGCACCGCTGCTGTTCAACTTATAGACAGCAGACATGGGCCAAGCTTTGACCGGAGCCAATCTAGCTACACCTAGGATCGGGGGCACTAAGATCCAGCTAATGCAATACGCTGACGACCTGGTACTCTTAGATCACACCAAAATAGGCTTACAAAAAGCACTGACGGCCCTGGCAACCTACAATGTTAAAAATAAGCTGATGGCCAACACATCTAAATCCAAAATCATAATTTTTGGGCATTACAGTAAAAAAAAACTAGCAAAATGGAGGCTCGGCCAGTTGACCCTGGACTGTACACAGCAATACAACTACTTGGGAGTCTGGTTTAGCGAAACAGGCCGCCCAGGAGTCCACCTTCATAAAATTCAAACCAAAGGGAAATGCATCATCTATGCCCTCTGTAAGCTATACACCACTCTACATAGCCCCACAACAATGGCCTTCCAAAGAGTTTTAAGGGCAATATTAATGCCATCCCTTAATTACGCACAACAAGCGTTCCAAGGAAAACTAGCCAAGGACCTTGAAAAAATCCACTGCACTGCATATAAAAGGCTATTCCATCAACCCGCCTGCACCAGGAACACTCTAGAGCGATTAGAATTTACTTTGAACCAACAAAAACTGGAAGAGATGGCCTCCCTGAGTAAATACTTTTATCTCACAATAGAGGCACAAGAGAAAACAATGAAGGCACTTTTAAAAAGCATCTTCTTGGAACCTGGCAACCTGGTCAGCCACCCTCGCCGCGGCCACAGACCTTCTGAATTTAGCACTAGAGAACTGGGACCCTGAGACAATCAAATACTCTGCCATCAAAAGTACAATTAAAAAGCAAGTCCGTCTTCGCTCTCGCACCTTGGACTTGGAATCGCTGGCAAAAAGAGGCTTCCACGAGTCCCAAAGCCTTCCACACACAGAGCACAACCCTAAACTTCACCTCACGCAGGCCGTGGGCTGAGAAGCCTTACACAGGATTTTAGCATTCAGACTACACCCCTTGCCCCTTAAAGAACTATACACCACCGAGTCGACAAGAACAGCGATCATGGAGTGAAGGCTCTGCAAATATAAACGTGAGTCTTTGGCCCACCTCCTACTTTGCTGCGCTTAGCTCGCAGACTTTATCTCAGGCCCATCCTGCTAGAACTGGGCACGCGAACCGCAAAGGAGGCAGTCCATCTACTGTATACACTGAACACAGTAAAGCAGATGGCTATGTTTGGCAAATTCATCCAACAGACCTCCATGAAGTTGATAACCACTCCTGGCTAAGTGACCAGATAACCAGATAATGTATGTTGGGCTGAAAGACTATGGACCTCATGCCCTCCAGATTCTAACTATACAGATTTTTTTTTTAAATGATTATTCTTTTAACTTTTGTATCATGCTTTTAATGTAATGGTTTTGAGTAACCAAGCAATAACTCATTCATTCATTCATTCATTCATTCATTCAATGCCATGATTGTATTGTAATGAATGATTCATTACATGTCTATATAGGTACTAAGTGCTCCATTGCAGAAAAGATTACCCTACTGCTACATTCAAGTCCCTAGAAAATACCTTTATTTCTCTAGTCTGTTCCTTGCTTTTGCATTTCGGTCTAACAGTCAAGATAAATATGTTTTCAGGCTGTTAAACACAGATTGTTCTGTAAAACATTCTTTACTTTATAAACAAATTAAAGTGCAGAGGGATATTTAACTCTTGTCCCGTAATTTCTAGTGTTTTTTTAAAGAAACTCCACTACCTGTTAGTATTCCCATGCTCATTGTTGTTTAAATTGTGACTTATCTTATCCAAAGTAACCACAACTGATGTGGCTTATGAAGAGGCATCCTGTATATAGGACGTCTTCCTGAAACTGTTACATGTTGCAGAAATGTCTTTGCCCACCTCCACAGAAGATTGTACATAGTTTGCTATGGCCTTCCATTACCACTTTGAAAACAGACTTCAATAACATACACTGACTGAATACACTATTGTTTCGGCAAGAAAGGGACGGTCACATGAGCTCATGAGACCTTCAAATACCAGGTGGGTAAACTATCAACTTACATTGACTCAGTACTGAATACCAATCTCCCACTACATTATGTTGAGTTAATACACCAAATATGTCATGCGTGTAAAACTGAAGGCCAACCAATTTTTTTACACTACTCAACTCCTCCCTTTGTTTTTGCAGTAATACCTAATTTTATTCAGTCTAATTTTCGAGGCAGATTTGCCAGATTTGCCCTCGTACTCCTCTTGGTTGGCACACTGCTCATCCTTCTGCTCCTACTACGAAATGTCTGCCTGTCCTCAGCTTAAGCCCCATCCACGCCAACTGGAGCTGTACCCAGAATGAATGCTCCAACTTTTGGGATGCTTGCTATTGGCGACTCTGGGCATGAGCTATTGGCTGAACTTCCGCTACCTGTATTTCACATATGTGTAACCTGTTTTCTACTGTCTGCGCTGCCCCTTTGACTGAGAGTTGGAAGTCTGCCTCTTCAATACTACACGCACTGATGTAGATTGTGAAGTGTTTGTGGCTCCATTACTGGCTCAAGACCACCACTGTTCCGGAAACACGCGCTTTATGGATGCATTTCTCATGCAAGAAGGAGAACCTGGAATACGTGTGCTGATGCGCACCACCTGTTGGAGCAAAGTATCATCGAATTTCACACAAGTTGCCCTGCCATCATCCTGCTTGCAGAATATTACGATGACCATATCTGTTCTTTTGACTTAGTGAATTGGATAGTGACTCTCTTTGCTTGGAGAGGTACGGATGACCATTTGGAGCAGATTACATCCCACGCTGCTTCTGAATTCTTCACTTCCAATGGATCTCCATAGCTGCGCATGGGAAACTGAATTCATGGCCTCCTATTTCTACAATTCAAAACATTTTTTTTCTGTTTAACTGATTTCCTTTTCGGTTGCTTGTGAACTTTGAGATACTCGCAAATTGTAGAAATATGGCTTCACATATTCGCTGTGACTCTGCTTTTCTTTTCTTTGCGTTGTGTTTGCTTGGGTGGTACAAAGTTCACCAAAGAGACGCTGCCACCTGGCTATTGAACATATTATGAACTTCACTAATTTAGCATGAGCCCTGCAGGCATTTTTCCACTTCTGTGCACGTTAACAAAACTCAATATTTTTCCAAAATACCCTGTTTCTACTTTTTACACGAGAACTGTCTCTAGTATTTCTTACCTACATGTTTTTGGATTTTAAATTCAACACTCTACAGAACGTCCAAAAACAATATCACTTGCAGAAGCACATGTAAACTTAAATTAAGACACCGGCTACTAAAAATGTTGGAGGTGGGTTACCTGCCTGAGGAATAGGCAGAGTGACGATGCGTCTTTAACCCGTACATGCAGAATTGAAGAGCTGTGAAGTACTTGGGTGGGGCTGCGATAAGCTCAAAAACTGTCTGTGTATGCCTGAGAAGCTGTATCAGCCCGGGCTGGGACAGAGGGTGGGGATGTGGGGCTGAACTCTGTAAGTCCTATGGGCAGTGCGCGCCTGCTTCCATGCTTTATGAAAAAGCTGCAGAGAATTGCAAGTTACATAGCGGCGCATTTTACATTGCTTAAGGGTCTGTCTTACTAAAGAGAGCTGGCAGAGCTACTTTTTCACACTTCACACGCACACCGGAATATTAGTAGAGCTAATTCTCAGCATGGCTCCCCATGGTGAATCTGCTTACATTGCAGGGCTGCCATGTGGCAAGTGTGGGATTGACATTGACCTCCCTCCCCTCCCTCTCCCATCCCGTCCAGCTTTTCCTTTCCAAATGTTTCCTTATGCCCTTGTTTGCAAAAGGAAGGTAACAGAGGCCAATGTCTGTGGATAAACCCACCTTGCCCCTCAGTGGTCTGGTTCCGACATTTAACCAGGAGAGTGAACATCTAAAATGGATTCCATGCAGAGACACAACTAGAGCCAAATTTAGAGGGTGGGTATTAAAAATGTTGTGGGTTACATGTCCGAGGAATAGGCAGAGTGAAGAATAAGGGGAGAAAAAACAACAAAGTTTTGTTAACCCCCCCCAAACGCAGGGGCATTAGACTAACCTTGACCAGTTGTGTCTTCATGTTCTAAGTGGAAGTACCTGGTTTGTGTTGCATTGTATTGCAACTGCATTGCCATGGTCAGTCCCTGGTCTGTGCTCCACTGTAAAGTCCATCCCCTGTAGGGAAATGGACCATCTGAGCAGTTTGGGATTTTCACCCTTCATCTGATTTAGCCACAAGAGGGGCTTATGGTCTGTCTGAATTTTGAAGTGAGTGCCAAGCAAGTATGGCCTCAGCTTCTTCAGGGCCCAAACCACAGCAAAGGCCTCCCTCTCAATGGCTGACCAACGTTTCTCTCTAGGGGTCAGCCTTCTGCTAATAAAAGCAATGGGATCGTCTTGACTATCTACATTCAGTTGTGAAAGCACAGCTCCCACCCCCAACTCAGAAGCATCTGTTTGGACAATGAACTCTTTGGAGTAGTCAGGACTCTTCAGGATAGGTGCAGAGCACATGGCCTTCTTCATGTCATCAAATGCCTTTTGACAGCTTACTGTTCACTGAACCTTTTTTGGCATTTTCTTTGAAGTCAAGTCCTTAAGTGGTGTCACAATGGACCCATAACTCTTAACAAACTTTCTCTAGTAACCAGACAGGCCCAAGAAAGCTCTGACCTGTGTCTGGGTGGTTAGAGGAGCCCAGTCCTTGATGGTCTGGATCTTACCCCCCAGTGATTGAACCTGACCCCCAATTACAAGGTGGCCCAGGTACACAACCTTACTCTGCCCTACCTGGCACTTTGTGGCCTTGATAGTTAGGCCTGCCTTCTGCATGGCCTCTAAAACCTTCTTCAGGTGGATCAGGTGACCCTCCCAGGTAGAGCTGAAGACAGCAAAATCATCAAGATAAGCTGCACAAAAGTCATCCAACCCAGGGAGGACTTGGTTCACCAACCTTGGAAAGTGGCAGGTGCATTCTTCAAGCCAAAGGGCATCACCACAAATTGGTAATGACCTCCTGAGGTTGAGAAAGCAGTTTTGGCCTTGGCCTTGGCATCCTCAGCTAACCTGAACTGCCAATAGCCAGCTGTCAGGTCAAATGTGCTTAGAAATTTGGCAGACGCCAATCAATCAATGAGCTCATCTGCTCTTGGAATTGGGTGAGCATCTGTCCTAGGGACAACATTGAGACCTCTGTAGTCCACACAGAACCTCATCTCTCTCTTACCATCTTGGGTGTGAGGTTTTGGTACAAGGACTACTGGGCTGGCCCAGGGGCTCTCTGAGGGCTCAATTACTCCCAGCTCCAACATTTTCTGTACCTCAGTCTTTATACAGTCCCTGACATGGTCAGGTTGCCTGTAGATCTTACTCTTCACAGGCAGACTGGCACCAGTGTCCACCTCATGGGTACACCAGTTAGTCTGACTAGGTGTCAATGAAAACATATGTCTGAAGGACCGTAGAACTTGTCTGCAGTCCTGTTGCTGCTGTCCAGTGAGGCTGCCAGCTACGGCCACACCATCAACTGAACCATCATCAGGGTTCTGAGTCAACAGGTTTGGGAGAGGGTCACTCTCTTCCTCCTGTCCCTCATCTGTAGCCATGAGCAAGCCCATGTCTGCCCTGTCAACATATGCTTTGAGTCTGTTGACATGGAGCACCCTGTGGGGGCTCCTGGGAGTTCCAAGGTCCACCATGTGGGTGACCTCTCCCTTTTTCTCAATAATGCTGTGGGGTCCAAATCCATTTGTCCTGGAGTGCTGCTGGAGCCACTGTCTCCAACACCCACACATTCTGTCCTGGCTGGTACTCAGTCAGCACAGCCTTTTGGTCATGCCAAGCTTTTTGAAGTTATTGGCTCGCCTCAAGGTTTTTAGAAGCCTTCTTCATATACTCAGCCATCCCGGAGCGGAGACCAAGTACATAGTCCACAATGTCTTGTTTAGGTTTTTTGAGAGGTAACTCCCATCCTTCCAATAGCAATACTAATGGGACCCCCTCAAGATTAAATTTGGCCAGGGAAAGGAGGGGAGTAAGAGAATCAACAAGAAAAAGTGTTTTCCCCCAATGGCCACTATATTTCAATATTGGTATACATCCAAATTTTATTCAAACATGGGTGACAAACAACCAACAATCTGATTTATTTTCTAAAAAGATGTCAAAATGTTATTCATTGTTTCCAAGTCATCATTTCTTTTATATTTATTTGTTCTTTTTAGTAGTAAGACATTTTTCCTTATTAAAACATTTTTTTAAAGTACAAAGACAATTTCATAGTTTAAACAGAAAAAAGAAAAATAATTTTTGAATCAATATATACATAATATACAATTCTTAGCAAGGAAAATTATTTCACTCTACACAAAAGCTGTACCCCTGGTAACTGACCATCCATCATCACATACACACCCATTCATACCATCACCACAGTCATAACTCAACCTCTGAAAAGAGGGAACTGGAAACAAAATGGCAGGGGCACCCTGCCAATTCGTAGGTCTCAAAGAATTAACTGAGACCTCGCACTGGTCGACGCGCGTTTGGGCGGCACAACTCCACCTTCCTCAGGACCTCTTCCAGATACACAATCTCATATACCCAGGGGATATTCAGACACACAGGTAATTCATTCCACTAAATTTCAGGAAGTTCTTTAATTTGGTTCTATGTACTTTCCTCTGTATCTCTTAAGATCGAAGAACTGTGAACTGGACCCCCTAATGATTTGGTTTTGCTGTTATCAAGGGGTCCTACAGTATTTCTTCATGGAGTAGTTTCCAAGTCATTTCTACGCTCTTTGTGAATGCTACTCCCTAGGAGGACATCGATCAACATTTGTCTTAATCGTTTGGCTCTCGTAGTGGGCTATCTGGTTATTCTTCTTAGTCTGCCTTCAGCACTTAAAAGATTTGTAACCGCCAACCGGGATATCCTCTTCCTCCCTGTCACATCCTAGGGAGTAGCATTCACAAAGAGCATAGAAATAACTTGGAAACTACTCCATGAAGAAATACTGTAGGACCCCTTGATAACAGCAAAACCAAATCATTAGGGGGGGCCAGTTCACAGTTCTTCGATCTTAAGAGATACAGAGGAAAGTACATAGAACCAAATTAAAGAACTTCCTGAAATTTAATGGAATGAATTACCTGTGTGTCTGAATATCCCCTGGGTATATGAGATTGTGTATCTGGAAGAGGTCCTGAGGAAGGTGGCCTTGTGCCGCCGAAACGCGCGTCGACCAGTGCGAGGTCTCAGTTAATTCTTTGAGACCTATGAATTGGCAGGGTGCCCCTGCCATTTTGTTTCCAGTTCCCTCTTTTCAGAGGTTGAGTTATGACTGTGGTGATGGTATGAATGGGTGTGTATGTGATGATGGATGGTCAGTTACCAGGTGTACAGCTTTTGTGTAGAGTGAAATAATTTTCCTTGCTAAGAATTGTATATTATGTATATATTGATGCAAAAATTATTTTCTCTTTTTTCTGTTTAAAATCAGACGTAGGGGTCCCCTTACAAGATGCCCAAACAAAAGTTCAAAAGGGCTGTAGTCAACCCCCTTTTGTGGGACCTCTCTGTAAGAAAACAGAGGGGACAGAGTCTGGGTCACTAGCCAGTGACCAGGAAGGAACCAGGCGATGTCGCGAACCATTCAGGTGATGTCGTGAAGCTTGAATCTGCAGCCACGTGGACCAGGAGGCGTCGACGATGACCAGGAGCTGGATACGGACTGTCCCATGAAGGATCTCGGTGTGGGCGACGTTGGCTACCGGATTGGAGTCAACAGGCCTTGGCAAATGCAACCCACACAGGAATCGAATATTCACTTAGGTTTAAACCAGAAAGGTCTGTGGGGCTTCTCCTTTGCAGGGAAGCAGGGGCCCACCTGGAGCAACCAGGCAGGTGGTGTAGATTCATAGGTTCATCACCACAGAGGCCACTAGCCGACGGGCAAGTGACTGGACAGACGCGTCAAGCAGGAAAATGCAGAAGGGCCCCGCGCAGAACTCGTGGAGTGTGGAGGGCTGATCTTTGGTGCAGTTGGTGCTCGGGGCTGGGGCTTCTCAATCCCTAATACACAATTTCGAGGGTGCCTCAGAAGCTGCACAAGTAGCAAGGAGCAGGCTTTTCAAGATGGGCAGTCCCACATCTCTCGTCGTCTCCACGGGTCTCAGCTTTGCAGGGACTGTGGATCGGGGTCAAAGAAGTCTGGAAGTCTGGCTCTTGTCAGACTCTGTGCTTGGGCTCCGGCAGGAGCGTCGACAAAGTAAACTGCTGATCGCTGGATGGTGCCTGTTTGCACAGGGTGGTCACTCCTTGACCACAAGGGAGATTCTTCAGTCGTCTTCTGTAAGGAGATCGTCGAAGGTTAAGAGTTTCGTTTCAAGTTTCAGTTCAGGATAAATCTAAAGTCTCTTGACTCAGCTCCTACCTATATACCAATCTGGTGGGCTGGATTACCTACTAGGTCCCTCCTATGGGTGGGACCAGGGAAGGGGGTGGTTAAACCCCTTTCCCTTTGTCCAGTTTCGTGCCAGAGCTGGGGCTGGAGTGCCCCAGCACCGGTTTGAACTGGACTATGCATGGGACACCTTGTGTGCCCCAGGCAGTGTCTCATTTCATTCAGCCCTCCCTGCCCAATACACTATGGCCTGTCTGGGGTGGTGCTAGCACCTGCCAAGACAGGAAACCTATTGTCCAAGCCTCCCTCGCTGGAAGGACTCCCAGCAGCAGGAGGTCAGACTTGTGTCTGTGGCAGCAGCATCCATTTTGTGATGCTCAGGCTCTGGTTAACTTTAACCGGGATTAGTAGGAACAACATGTCTTCTCCCTCTAGAAGGGCGGAATGCTAGCCCCGTCACCAGAACTGACGAGGTGGTAGTATTCCAAAGCGTATGACACCTTACACGACATGTTTTGATAAAGCCAAACCAAAGTTAGCATTCAACCGCGAGGATTATAATGCACTTAAGAGTATATGGTATGGCTATATCATAGAACAGCTATAAGGACATGGTTCTGAAAGCTGCAGACAGGCTCAGCTCATGCTAGAGCCTCATCTCACATAAAACCAAGCACTCTGCCTTCAGGATTGTTAAGGCCTGCCATAGGAGTGACTTATAGATGCATACGTGTCTATATATAATGGTAGATATAGGAATACTATATCTAAGCAAGGGGTGATTACACGACCTTGCCCCAGCTGAGTGATCAGCCAGTTGTGTAAGTTTGGATGGCCAGCAAAAGATATGCTGCAGCCCCTGGTAGGCCTTGGGTGCACCTATGCCCTGGGTACCTATGGTACACTATACATAGACTCACAAGAGTGACCCATTTCCCAATTGGTGATGTACCTAAAGTAAATGGTATGAATTTAGAGAGAGAACAGTAGGGCTGCGGGTCTGATTAGCAGGCCCACAGCCACATTAAGTCGAAAACCAGTGAAGCAAAAAGCAAAAAGTGGGGTGACCAAAGGAAAGCAGACCCTACTCTCCTACACACTGTACTTCCAATATTTACTAAAACATTATCTATACTTAAACCTTGACATTTATGAATAGTGCCTGCATATGCTAAAGACCGAGGAGACCGTTTTCTGGGAACATACAAATCATTCACAAGTAAAAAACGAGCAACAGAACGCCCAATCTGTTTCACCTCTTTAATGTGATCAAATGTTATTTTCAAAAATTCTATTCCATCTCATTTCTAAAATTTTACAAAATCAACACCTTTTCCTATTGCTCGATTCACTAAACATACTTCTACATTCAAATTATGCTGTAAAATTACCCAACAGTTTATACATAAATATAAAACTTTTTCTAAGCCTGGACTTTTAGATACAGACTTTTCCAAAGAGTACGATTTAGCTTGTAGTTTCTCTTTAGGAAGATTAGTTACTCCCTGGTGTTCAATTTTATCAACAGCCTCAAACTCAACTGTTTCTTCTTTTTAAAGTTTCAAAATATCTTCATTAAATGTAGAACACTCTTCAAATGTAGGCATTAGGTAAAGTATAGACTTATTTTCTCCACTTTTTTTGTACATTATTTCAATTGCTTTGTTTTCAGATGTGAACAAGTTTTTTTAGCAGCTGACTTTCTAAAGCTTGTCAAGACACCAATTCTAATATCTTTCAGATTTTTTCCATAAACTTCATCAGTTGCTTGCCGCATATTCTTTGTCAGTCCTTTATATTAAAAATTCAACCAAACATTCACATTTCCAATACTTCAAAATAATTTCTGGTGTCTTCATGTGCAAGTTTTTTCAAAACTGGTTGTCCTTTTACAGGAGTTAACTGTCGTAGATCTCCAAATACAATTAACATTTTTCAACCAAACAGAATATAGTATTCTGTTCTTAAACCTTTTACATTCTCAAGTGTACAGAGGGAAGCATTACGTTTGAGACCATGCTCATCACATCAAAGATTACAAGTTTAATTTTTTTCAGGACTCTTGACACTTCATAACAAGTTTCCCCAGTCAGCTTCTGATATTCTAATTTATTATCATGTTCAACTGGTAGCTTAAGTAGTCTATGTAAAGCAATCCCTTAATATTATGTGCTACTAATCCAATTAAAGCTGATACAACACAAGATACATGTGAACCTGTACTTTTCTGTAGATAACTGGTCAAAACTTTAATTAACAAATCTTCACCGGTTTCTGCTTTATCACTGATGTACATTACAATAGGTTTAACTGATGAGCATTGGCATTCCTTTTTTTATGCAGTAAGCCATGTTGTATCTGTTCTTGTACTTGTACATATATTTCTTTCTGTTCAATATTTAGCTGTTCTTCTAATTTTTCAAACTCAATAATATCCTGTTGTGCTTGCTGCATTGCAATTTTGACCTCAATTATGGCTACTGCTGCTACATTTTCAATGATCGACTGTCCCAGTGGATCTTGACTCAGTGGACCAGAACTTTGACTATCTTCAGAACAGTCTTTAGCTATTCCAGCTTCAATAGTCTTTTCTTGTTCAATCTCATCATTTATCATTTATAGATATATAGAGAAGATTTTACATTGAATGTTATCTATACATGCATTAAATGAATCTTCATAGCGTTCAAACTCTCCAAGTAATTCTGTTTCATTGAGCCATGGCTTAAACAGTTGCAGAAGTGCTAGATAGAAAAATTCACTCTGATCTGGAGTTTCGCAGATCAGTTTTCTGTGGTTGATTCGATTTCCTTTTGCATGTTTTACTAAACATCCCTCACATCCAATCGCTGCATGTTTTTCTTGTGCTATATTTTCTATAACATTTCTCTTGAAGCTGTAGTGTTGAAGTTTTTCAAACAGACATAGCTCTTCCAGATGTGGACTCCTTTTTGGATAGTATGTATTCAACATATTAGTTTTAACAATGTCTGCACTTTCGAGATCATTCTGTGCTAAGTATTCAATTTCTTCTAATGTTTTCAGTACTCTATTTCGCGTACAGGCAAGACCTAAACTCACCCAAATGATTCTTCTTGACTTTGAAAATAAACTAGAAGAATGCAACCGATTGGAACATTCATAGGATCCAATTTCATAGTGGGAAAGCATTTTCAAGCTAAAGCTATACCATTTCTTACTTAGACTCTTCTCTACTGAAATTTCTTCCCACATTTTTTTCATTTCTGATTTAGTTATATATGACGTAACATACCGTGCAACAGCAATTGAATTATCTGCAACATGTTGAATATCCATGTTTGCCTTCCACATGTTCAAAATAACAGGATTATAGTCATTAGTATACTTTGATTCGTCTCTTCATTTCAAGTTGTACGTATTTGTTGGAGGTTTCGAGTGGGAATCCAAAACGACACTTTCTGTAAAATGTCCCTTTATCTTGTATTTTTGTGGACAGTACTTTCCACAGCAATGACTTTGAAAACGTAACTTGTTGTCCCAAACCTCTTTCTCCTCCTTGTCTTGGAATCTTACAGGTAACATACTGGTCGATTAAAGATAATTCAGTTTTATCAGCATCAGTACCAAATTTTGAAGCATTCTTTATCCATAACAGCATGTGTATATGTGGAACACCACTGGCTTGGTACTCTTCCCGCCAAAATAAATCAGTTACTTCTCTAAGAAGGGAATTATTTTTATTGCAGATAAAAGACATCATAGTTTGAAACCTATGGTTTAAGTACCTGCGTACATTAACAGGATCAAAAGAACACAGTCCTCCAGGTGTCTTCATTTCAATATTTTTCAATATTTGCATTCGCTTCTCATAGAAATTCAAGTAAATATTCCCAGGCATATTCAGCACAGTTTAGTGTTACAAACCATGGCGGTGTACCTAAGTTTCTCAACATACATTTTAGTTCCCTGTGATGACCAAACCAATATTCATTGGTACCTCGTTGACATGCCATCAAATGTATTAATTGTGATTCTAAATGTTCATCTTATTGTTGAACTTTGTCTAAGAATTGTTTTGCAGAAACATTTGATTGATAAATTCCTGTTTTTAAAATATGTTTTACTGCATATGAAATACAAGACAACTCACTTTCAAACAGTAGATGAAATATATATGGAATGCATTGTCAAACTCAAGGATCCTCAGAGTACAATCTTGTTGTTCGATATTCTGAAGCTGTAATCAGATCAGGTTGGTCATCACAATGTTTACCTTCTCCAGTAGGGAATAACTGTGGAAACGACAAGCTTCTAAGCTTTTCTCCCATACGCATCTATGGTGTTCCCTTAGCTTTCTTCATTTGAAATAATTCAATGCTGTCTCCTATCACTTCTTTTGAATGTAGTGGATGTATTGTGTATTGTTCATAAATGTCTTCACTCCTAGACTTGTCCACTTTTTCTATTTGACCACTTGAAATTTCTGAATCATCTTCCAAAGAAACTACATTTTTATCCAAATTTATACTTTTATAACAAATATTATTCTGTAGCAGAGACACCATAGCCTTTTGAAGTTTATTAACTACTACAAATCCTTGCCATATTTTTCTACTCTTGGTTGGGACGCCGTTTACTAAAATAACTATTGACTCATTTTCCTCTCTCTCTCCACCAACAGTTTCAATATTTTTCTTAAAATCTGAAGGTAAATACACAACTCTTCCTTTCAGACCTCTTTGTAAATGTGTTGGCGGCAGCTTACCTGTTTTAGGCTCCATACAAATTATAGCTTGAAACGGATGTACTGATTGAATTAGAACTGATTCAATGTATTCAAATCTCCCAGTTCCTCTGGAATAGCTATTGACTCTAACTTATTATGTACAGCTCTAGTTTATTGTAACAATATCTACTAATACATTGATCTGTACCCAACTCAAACCGACTTTCAACCAACAAGTAAACACCAAATTCCTGCCACTTATCATTATTTTCCTTTTCACTTTTTAAGTACAAATTAACATTCCTAGTTTGACTTCTATATTGAGTATCTCAAAAACAAATACAAACTAAGGGGCCGATTAGGATGGCGGACGTCCGCCACCCATTCCCCCCCCCCGCCATATTACAATGGCAGTGGGACCGTGGCGGACAGAAACACCATCCACCGCTTTTCCGCTCCGGTCGCCTTGCGGCCAGGGCGGAAAAGGAATCATATGGCTGGCGGTGTCTTCCAGACACCGCCAGCCATATTACGATGGCCGAATGCAGATGCCTTTCCGTGGCAAAGGCATACGGGCTTTGCTTAGGGAGCCCGTTGAGGGCCCCCTGGGTGAAGGGGGGTGGGGGTGCACATGGGGGGTACCTATGGTACCCCCCTGCGTTTCACAGTACAACATGGCAGGCACCGCGCGGTGCATGTCATGTTGTGCTGTGTAATGCAAAACATGCATTTTTGACATTGCGGCAGACGGTGCTTTCAGCACCGTCAGCCGCAATGTTAAAAATGCAGGATGCACCCGCCACTGTGGCGGGTGCATCCTAATTCGGGGCACGGTACCTCCGCCCTTGTGGCAGACGGTCCCTGCCTCAGACATGATGGCGAACCTAATCGACCACATAGTTTGGTTTTTCAGAGCAAACTCCCTTAAATTGTGTAATTTCTTGTTCAAACTCACCAACAATAATGTTTTTCTCACGTTCTTCAACACCTACAGTTACCAAGCTCTCACTTTCTCCACAATCCTGCTGTACACCAAAAAGCGAAACCGTATCTCATCACAAACTTTTACTACATCGAATTAGGAACCATGTAAAAGAGCTGTATTCAGTTCACTTAAACATAATGCAGGAATTTTTCATGGTACACTTTCCTTCATAAACCACGCATTCCTGAGTGGTGTACTGCTAACATTCTTAGGTGATGAAAAGTACTTTTACAAAATTTTCTAGAAAGACAAGCCAGAGAATGGCCATGCAAATAGTATATTCTCTTACTTTACATGGATCTAGTTCTTGTAAATTCCTAACCTTCTGTTTAAGATTTTTTTGCCATAGTCCCGCAAAAAATGTCTAAGTATATCAATAGATTCCTGTTCAATACTGCAAATACTGCTACAATCGAATTTATATACAGGAGCTTGAGCAAGTCTCCCTTGAACTTTTTCAGCTATTACTTCTTCCACATCCCGAATAACCATTTGATCTTTTGCAATGGGACAACCCTCTCTAATTTGGCAACATCTACCAATGATATCACCTAAAAGCAGTAATGAATTCTGTTGGAAGTAACTCTCTTCATTAAAGAAAGGCTCTGTAGTAGAAGTGTGCTTCCATTCAACAGCAAACGTTTTACAAAAGTTACTTCTATTACAAGTCTTTTGCTTTTGTCCTTCATAAATTTCATTGTTTTATCCAATGTTTCCATTCTATTCAATATTAAAATGAATAACTTTTGTTTCAATTCAAAAGCAGTATCTACTACACTTTCAATATGTTGCTTCTTTTTCAACAGTGCTGATCTACTTTGATATGTTTTACCATGTTTCAATACATTTTTAGCTACTCTTGCTCAAAACATTTGTACACATATTTCCTTAATTTTTTTTCTCTTCTTCCACCACCTGTTGCTTTACCAGAAAGTATACCTTTTTTTCCATTATATATATCCTCCTTATCCTCCTGCTTCTGCTTTTTTGTAAAAGTCTGCTCCTTCCTTTCATTAGTAGTCTTTTCCTTTAATTCTTTATTTTTCCTCTGACTTTTTAAATAAAGTATTTAGTGCTATTACCAGAATAAACGTTGTCCCAAGTAATTAGTTCTTCTTTTTGTAATGCAGTCTTTTTCTCTTTTTGCAAGTAGATCTGTTTTTATTCTCTCCTGTTTTTATTTTCCTTCCCATCTTCAAAGTGTAATTCAAACAAAGTAAATATATAAAAAACAAAGAACAATTCCAATAGTTTGTTGTACATATTATCATTATTACCTAAATCTAAAATAATTCACTACACCAAACACTGTGGCTAGTCACGTAATACTGAAAGTGCTACAAATAAATGTACTCTAAAACATGCTCCCGAATGCATTAGCCATGACAGCACTTTATACAAGCCTTCCAAAAGGTACAGTTCAACCACAGCATATAAAGTTTGCTGTATTTTTTAAATGCAAACTGCATCTCTTTCAATTTACAAGAGTTCCTAATCTTCTGACTCAATTCTATTACTACTTCTACATGTACTTTAACATGTGTTATTCATATAAAAACAGCACACATTTAAACACAGCTATACCTCTACTTGTATCTGTTACTTTATGTAGCATGGTAATAACAATTCAACATAGTAGCATAATCACTAACCCTGTGCCAGAATGTCTTAAAGCCCACTGTTCTGCAGCAGCTTCACTATTCTCCAACTACTAACAGTTATCACCTTAGTCAAGTATAAAGGAGGACTCTTTCACATGTTACAGCTGTAACCCCCATTATATCACTAAACCATGCATGCATATGGCTGTCCTATTTTGCTATTAGCAATTCAGATTTTGTCTTTGCGCTTCAGATGCATCAAACACCACTGACTGCCTAATTAATATTTTTCTATGTAGATGGAACTCTGTTACCTTCCTTTTACAAACTGGGCTTGCAGAAAGTATTGCAGATGGAAACAGGGGGAGGGGAGTCTAGGGACATTTCAATTCCACTCTCTCTATGTGGCAACCCTGTAATGCAGGCACATTCAGGATGTACACAAACCCTGACAATGATCTTTACTTATATTTCGATGTGGTTCTCTGGTGTAAAAAATAGCTCAGCAGGGCCCTAATGCTGACACGGACAATCATACAATGTACAATGCACCAGTATGTCATTTGCAAGTGTGTGTTGCTTTTCTGTGACTGGATAAAAGGCAATTCAGATTTTATGTCTGTGTTTTCCAAACCTTTATTTCCAAACAGAGCAGGAACTGTCACTCCGATAATTGCTGTCCTCCTGCCTGACGTGTTTCAGAGTTTCGTGCTCTTTCTTCAGAGGCATTTGAAAACACACATTATTCAGGCTCCCACAGTTCACTGCGTGCTTCTGCATTTTTATTGGCCTCCGGTGTGCCTTTCTTAGTGAATGTTATTATGATGCACACTGGAACTTGTGGTTTCACTCACGCCATGTTCTGCCCTCCAGTGGGTTGTGTGTGATTCAATCTGTACAAGGACCGATAGCTGCCCTCCAGTGGGCCTCAGAGTGGCATTTCCTGTTTCAAAATTGTGAGCTGGCTGCGCCGTCATGACATCCCCAAATAGTTCAGGAAAAATGGATCCCATTTAATTTTGATGGGCGGTGCGTCTTCCTCACGGCTGGACCTGCCGTGTATAAATCTTCCTAAAAAATGCCCTGCATTTAGGAATGAACTCCTCCAGCCAGTGATTTTTCCAAACCTTTATTTCCAAACAGAGCAGGAACTGTCACTCTGATAATTGCTGTCCTCCTGCCTGACGCGTTTCAGAGCTTCGTGCTCTTTCTTCAGAGGCATTTGAAAACACACATTATTCAGGCTCCCACAGTTCCCTGCATGCTTCTGCATTTTTATTGGCCTCCGGTGTGCCTTTCTTAGTGAATGTCATTATGATACACACTGGAACTTGTGGTTTCCCTCACGCCATTTTCTGACCTCCAGTGGGTTGTGTTTGATTCAATCTGTACAAGGACCGATAGCTTCCCTCCAGTGGGCCTCAGAGTAGCATTTCCTGTTCCAAAATTGCGAGCTGGCTGCGCCGTCATGACATCCCAAAATAGTTCAGGAAAAACGAATCCCATTTAATTTTGAAGGAAGGTGCGTCTTCCTCACGGCTGGACCTGCCGTGTATAAATCTTCCTAAAAAATGCCCTGCATTTAGGAACGCACTCCTCCAGCCAGTGATTTTTCCAAACCTTTATTTCCAAACAGAGCAGAAACTGTCACACCGATAATTGCTGTCCTCCTGCCTGACGCGTTTTAGAGCTTCGTACTCTTTCTTCAGAGGCATTTGAAAACACACATTATTCAGGCTCCCACAGTTCCCTGCATGCTTCTGCATTTTTATTGGCCTCCGGTGTGCCTTTCTTAGTGAATGTCATTATGATGCATACTGGAACTGGTGGTTTCACTCACGCCATTTTCTGCCCTCCAGTGGGTTGTGTGTGATTCAATCTGTACAAGGACCAATAGCTGCCCTCCAGTGGGCCTCAGAGTGGCGTTTCCTGTTCCAAAATTGCGAGCTGGCTGCGCCGTCATGACATCCCCAAATAGTTCAGGAAAAACGGATCCTATTTAATTTTGAAGGGCGTTGCGTCTTCCTCACTGCTGGACCTGCCGTGTATAAATCTTCCTAAAAAATGCCCTGCATTTAGGAACGCACTCCTCCAGCCAGTGATTTTTCCAAACCTTTATTTCTAAACAGAGCAGGAACTGTCACTCTGATAATTGCTGTCCTCCTGCCTGACGCGTTTCAGAGCTTCGTGCTCTTTCTTCAGAGGCATTTGAAAACACACATTATTCAGGCTCCCACAGTTCCCTGCGTGCTTCTGCATCAGCGAT
This sequence comes from Lissotriton helveticus, assembly GCF_964261635.1. Lineage (NCBI taxonomy): Eukaryota > Metazoa > Chordata > Amphibia > Caudata > Salamandridae > Lissotriton > Lissotriton helveticus. The sequence goes on along the minus strand of NC_136061.1, from coordinate 1,359,425,276 downwards.
GTCATTTGAGATGTCATCAGTGATGTCATCAGTGATGTCATTTGAAATGTCATCAGTGATGTCATCAGTGATGTCACTGACCATGTCATGAATGATGTATTATGTGACATCATCCGCAGTGGATTGCGGGCGCGCGAGTTATAGTAAGTCCAACTAACTATAACGTGGAAATTTCAATGGTTTTGTATGAGTAAAATGTTCAGCTAACTATAACTGGTGTGAAACCTATGGTTTTTTCAGTGAATTTCAAAGGTTTTTTAAAAGCTAATTCCTAACTATAACGCGTTTGTAACCTACGTTTTTTAAAGTGAATTATTATGTTTTTTAATAGCTATTTTTTATAGCTATTAATTATTACAATTTTTATAAAATTATTTAAATAATGTCTTTTTTTCGAACATTAATTTTTCAATGTATTTTCCCTCTGTTTTTAAAAAAAAAATATTTTACCACGGAGCGCTCAGGGTACGCGCACCCGTAAACGCACCCGTACACGTAGCGAGAGCGCTATTCCCGCGTTTGAAAAAATGTATAATTATTTTTTTAAAGTAAATAATAATGCAAGACATTTAGAGGCATACTCATAATAGTATTACATTTCATTTTTAATAACCGTATTTCACCTTTAAACGCATTTAAGAAAATCTAGCAAAACGTCATTCTGACGTGCCGCGTAAGCACCCCCAGAAGCGTTCCCAGAATCGCCTACGTATGTGCCGCGTTAGTGCACCCGGAAGCGCTCCGGAGCGCGTAGTGTAAGCGCGTCAAGCCATGTGACCTTAAAACAACACTTTTCATTGGTTCATAACAGGGTTTTTTTCCAAATATTGAAAGCCCCCACCCATTTCCCTCACTATTACTTTGAACTTGGAGAGAGCAAGAGGTGTTCTTTGGATCATCTGCAGCATCTTTACTTTTTCACAACAATGGCTGGAAGACAACCAACCTCCAGTGACTCAGAAGAAGATTTTTTGCCTGAGGACCCTTCTCCGCGCAAAGTCAAGGAACACTTCATCTGGAAATTTTTCACCTTCCCCGAAGAAGAAAAGAAGGTGAATGTGGCAAAGGTGTGCTGCAAGATCTGTGGCACCACCTTATCACGGGGAATGCAAATAATAAATACAGCTTTGGGAATTCCACTCTATTAAGGCATGTTGAAAGGAGACACCCCATCAACTATGTAAGGGAGAGTGTCAGGGACCTGGCACGCAATCCCCCAGCAGATGGCGGCAGCGCCTCGACTGGTGGAGCAACACCTTCGGGAAGTCAAGCTGCAAGATTGATCCCGAATATACAACCGGTCTTTGCAGGCATCAAAATTGTCTGCATGGACTGCAATTAGCTGCTTTGCTATGGGGAGCAGAGCATAGAACTTATTGCTCGTAAAAAAACAAGACCACCGCTGTTCCACCCACCACTAATTTTTCCCTTTTTTTTGCTCCTGTTGAGCAGTTTTGTATTCCTTGGTTTTGTTTTTCTCCCCAAAAAAACCCCAAAAAGTTTAAAAGCGTTTCTAAAAAAGTTTAAAAAAAATATAACATCAAAAAAAGAAGAAAAAAAAAGTTCTTTTTAGAACTACCTCCAATTCTCCTAAAAGAACGTATGGGAAGGGGAGAAAGAGACTGAAGGAACAAATGACAGAAGGGGAGTGAGTGAGGGTGAATGGATGAAGGAGAATGAGGATGTGACAGGGTAGAGGGAGTGAGAGAATCAGTGAGTGAAGTGGGGTAAGATGAGTGAGGGAAGGGGAATAAGTGAGGGAGCGAAGGAAGAGAAAAGAGGGGAAGGGAAGTGAAGTGAAGCAGGGGGACTAAAAGAAGGTTAGTGTTGGAGGTGAGTGAGGGGAAGGGGAGTGAACATGGGGAATGAGGATAAGTGAGGAAAGTGGAGTAAAGGAACGGGGTGAGGAAGGATAAGAGAAGAGCAGTGAGGTTGAAGAAAGGGGGGTGATAGAGGGTGGATAAAGGCAAGTGAGCGTGAGATAAGGGGAGTGAGGGAGTGAGGAGACAGAGGGAGTGAAGGAAAGAGTGAGAGAAGGGGACAGTGAGGGAGCATAGAAAGGTAAGTGAGGGAGTGTAGGTGAGTTAAAGGTAGTGAGCATGAGGGAAGGGGACTGAGAGAGTGAGGGGAAGGAGGTAGTGAAGCTAAGAGAGAGGGAGTGAGAATGTGACAGGACAGACGGAGTGAGAGAAGTAGTGAGTGAAGTGAAGTAAGCTGAGTGAGGGAAGGGAATTAAGTGAGTGAGTGAAGGAAGGGAATAGAGGGGAAGAGGACTGAAGCATAGGTACTGAGAGAAGGTGAGTGGGGGATGAAAGTAAAGGGAAGGGGAGAGAAGGATGGGGACTGAGGGGTAGTGAATGAACCGTAGTAAGGGAACGGGGGTGAAGGAGGGTGAGAGAACGGCAGACAGCGTGAGTAAAGAGGGGTGAAAGAGGGTAGATAAAAGTAAGTGAGGGTAAGACAAGGGGAGTGAGGGAGTGAGGGAATAGAGAGAGTGAAGGAAAGAGTGACAGAAAGGGACTGAGTGAGGGAGCAAAGAAAGATAAGTGAGGGAGTGTGGCTGAGTTATAGGGAGTGAGCATGACGGAAGAGGAGTGAGAGGACGGAGAGATTGAGGCTAAGAGAGATAGAGTGAGAGAAGGGGAGTGAGGATGTGAGAGGACAGTGGGAGTGAGAGAAGGAGTGAGTGAAGTGGAGTAAGGTGAGTTAGGGAAGGGGAATGAGTGAGGGAGCGAAGGAAGGGAAGAGAGGGGAAGGGAAGGGAAGTGAAGCAGGGGGACTGAAAGAATGTGAGTGTGGGAGGTGAGTGAGGGGAAGGGGAGTGAACATGGGGAATGTGGATAATTAAGGAAAGCGGAGTAGGGGAACGGGGGTGAGGAAGGATAAGAGAAGAGCAGTGAGGTTGAGGAAAGAGGGGTGATAGAGGGTGGATAAAGGCAAGTGAGTGTGAGAAAAGGGGAGTGAGGGAGTGAGGAGACAGAGGTAGTGAAGGAAAGAGTGAGAGAAGGGGAATTACTGAGGGAGCAAAGGAAGGAAAGAAGGGGAAGGGGAGTGAGTGGCAGGGAAATGGGGAGTGAGTGAGGGTGTATTCATGACAATGAGTGATGGAAGGTGAGAGAGGATGAGTGAAGGGGCGTGAGAGAGTGAGGGGACAGAGGGAGTGAGGGTAACAGAGACGGAGTTAGGGAAGAGGAGTGAGGAAGTGAGAGGAGAGAGGGAGTGAGAGAAGGAGTGAGTAAAGTTGAGTAAGGTGACTGAGGGAAGGGGAATGACTGAGGGAGCAAAGGAAGGAAAGAAGGGGAAGGGGAGTGAAGTAGAGGGAGTGGAAAATGTGCGTGCGTGAGGAGAGAAAGGGGAAGGGAAGTTAAGGATGGGGAATGAGTATAAGTGAGGGAACTGGAGTAAGGGAACAGGGGTGAGGGAGGGTGGGAGAAGGGCAGTGAGGTAGAGGAAAGAGGGATGATAGAGGGTGGATAAAGGTGAGTGAGTGTAAGACAAGGGGACTGAGGGAGTGAGGACATAGAGGTAGTGAAGGAAAGAGTGAGAGAAAAGAACTGAGTGAGAGAGCAAAGAAAAGTAAGTGAGGGAGTGTGGGTGAGTTATAGGGAGTGAGCGTGGCGGAAGAGGAGTGAGAGAGTGAAAGGACGGAGAGAGTGAGACTAAGAGAGAGGGAGTGAGGGAAGGGGAGTGAGGAAGTGAGAGGACAGAGGGAGTGAGAGAAGGAGTGAGTGAAATGGAGTAAGGTAAGTAAGGGAAGGGGAATTAGTGAAAGAGCGAAGGAAAGGAAGAGAGGGGAAGGGAAGTAAAGCAGGGGGTCTGAAAGAAGGTGAGTGTGGGAGGGGAGTGAGAGAAAGGTGAGTAAACATGGGGAATGCGAATAAATGAGGGAAGCGGAGTAAGGGAATGGGGTTGTGGGTGGGTGAGAGAAGAGTAGTGAGGTTAAGGAAAAGTGTGATGAGAAACTAAATTTTGTTTGTCAAACTTACCTTATAAGTGATATAAACTTAATAACATATTTTTACTAACTTTATTATCTGTGGAAGAGGAAAAAAAAGTCATATTTTTTATAATATATATTTCATACAAGAGACAAGGCAGGAGATTAAAAGTCATAAAAAGGTACTAAGAGATAAAGTAGGAGTGAAGGACACAGAAAGGGAAACAAAGGAATGGTGAAGGACAAAGAGAGGGAAAAAGAAATAGGGGGAGAGCAAATTACTAAGAGGATAATGAGGCGGATAGATTCAGTGACAGAGAGGAAAAGAGGGAGAGAGAAATGAACTGAAGGTGAGTAAGATACTAAAGGAATGTGAGTTAGGAAAACTAAAGGAGGAAAGGGGAGTAAGGAAAGGGGAGTGAGTGACAGGGAAGGGGGAGTGAGTCAGGGTACATTCACGACAATGAGAGATGGAAGGTGAGTGAGGGTGAGTGTAGGGGCGTAAGAGAGTGCGGGGACAATGGGAGTGAGGGTAACAAAGAGGGAGTGAGGGAAGAGGAGTGAGTAAAGTGGAGTAAGGTGAGTGAGTGAAGGGGAATGACTGAGGGAGCAAAGGAAGGAAAGAAGGGGAAGGATATTGAAGCAGAGGGACTGGGAAAAGGTGACTGCAAGAGAAGAGTGAGGGTAAGGGGAGTTAAGGATGGGGAATGAGGATAAGTGAGGGAAGTGGAGTAAGGAAACGGGGTGAGGGAAGGTGAGAGAAGGGCAGTGAAGTTGAGGAAAGAAGAGTGATAGAGGGTGGATAAAGGTGAGTGAGCGTGAGACAAGGGGAGTGAGGGAGTGAGGACATAGAGGTAGTGAAGGAAGGAGTGAGAGAAGGAGACTAAGTGAGGGAGCATAGAAAGGTAAATGAGGGAGTGTTGAAGAGTTAAAGGGAGTGAGTGTGAGGGAAGGGGGAGTGACAAAGTGAGGGGATGGAGGGAGTGAGGGTAAGAGTGAGAGAGTGAGGGAAGGGGAGTGAGGATGTGAGAGGACAGAGGGAGTGAGAGAAGGAGTGAGTGAATTGGAGTGAGGTGAGCGAGAGAAGGGGAATTATTGAGGGAGCAAAGGAAGGAAAGAAGGGGAAGGGGAGTGAAGTAGAGTGACTGAGAGCTGGAAAGTGGTGGAGGGGAGAGAAGGAAAGGGGAGTAAAGGAATGGGGAATGAGGGGTAGTGAGAGAAGTGGAGTAAGGGAACGGGGATGAAGGAGACTGAGAGAAGGGCAGTGAGGGTGAGTAAAGAGGGGTGATAGAGGGTGGAAAAAGGTGAGTGAGCATGAGATAAGGGGAGTATAATATATATCTCACAATACAAAATACAAATAACTTGTACAACATGTTATATGGTTTATTTTGCTGTTGTCAGAATATACTGAATTTCACTTTAAACAGTGAGTTCAATACTACTCGGCATATGACAGCGGGCAAAAAAAAAACACAATCAAAAAGATTGTGTTTAAAAAACCCATACAACGTTTCAATAAATAATGTAAAACTTAAAAAAAACATATCTTAACTCATTTGTGATCCACTTACTTTTCCACGAGGCCAAATAGTATATGGAAAGTCCTTTTCTTTGGAAATGACTCAATAGTAAACTTAAACTTCCATTTACCCGACTTTCTGAAAGAAAAGCTCAAACATCTTTTACATCATGTAACAATACTTATATTTTCACCTCTGGCTCACTCATGATCAACATTTCCTATAATACTGATATCACTCACTATGTGATACACTTACACTACCTCTATGACAACTACACGTTTTTTATTATCTTGATCACTCTCACTCACAAAGTAATTTTGAACAGCAGACTAAGTTTTATTAACTGCTCCAATCTTCATAGGCCAATTACCTTTCCTAAATGTTCGGTTGTAAGAAGACTAGGTAAGAATTTGGTAAGTCAAAAGGCAAACGTTGTTTGAAAGTCAATTGAGTATCATTACAATTAGTCCAGCCTTTTTCACATTTTAAATAAGCTGTGTAATGTCCTGATGTTGTCGAAGGACCATCATGGAAAGTAATTGCTGCGGTTGCAAAGGTTCTTCCTGAAATTGATAATTGAGAAGCCACAACATTTTTAATTAAAGTTGTCAATTTAGTTCCATCAGGTCTACATCGTTGGAACATTAAAATTACATACTGTCCATATCTTTGTATAAATAATGTTGATAGCATTGCAGATTTACATTGAGTACAGACCATGTTTTGATTTGCTTCTCTAACTAGATTATTAAAAGACACTGATTTGCAGTCTGGTAAAGTCAAATATGTAAATCTTTCAGTGTCTATTGTAGTAGCACTTGAAAAGGAACAACTGTCGCAGTTATGCTGCCATTTATAAGAAAGGCCAAAAAGATTTTCTACATCAATACCTTCATCTTGCAATACAACATGCATATACATTAGAAATTCCTGACAATCTTGCTGAATATTCTGTGAAAATTGATTTAGACCAGAACATATGTCTAAAACATTTCGAATTTCAGAAACACTTTTTTGTTCTATCACTGCTACATTTTTCAAACACAGAATTCAACAAACAACAAAATCTTTGATCACGTTTTTCAACAATCTGTTCTTGTACAGTTTGGAGAAAAAAAGCAACATTAACCACTACATTAGCATAGCAGTTGACACCAGAACTGTTTTCAAACTGAAACCCAACAACATCTTTAACTGAATCCTTTTCCTTTCTGCTTACAATTACTGATTCATCTACTTTTTTTCTTTTTGCTACAACTTCACTACAATTTTTCTCATTTCTTCTTTTTCGGCCTACCACACGCTTTTCAAATAGAGGATATTGAGGTAAATTTGGAACATATTCTCTTCTTAACCTATTATATTCTTTTACACAATTTAGATCTGCACTAATCTTTGTCTCATCAAAATCAATCAAGTACAATCCAGATAAAGTTCTGACTCGAGATAAAACAACATATGCCATACCCTCCTTGAACACAGAACTTCCAATATTCACCAAAGCACTATCTACACTTAAACCTTGAGATTTATGAATAGTTACCGCATATGCCAAAGAAACAGGAAACTGTTTTCGGTGAACATATAAATCTTTCACAAGTAAAAATCGAACAGAACAACGACTGATTTGTTGTACTTCTTCAATTCCATCAAATTTAATTTTTAAAAATTCAATTCCATCTCTATTTCGGTAATTCATAAAATCAACAACATGACCCATTGCTCCATTTACTAAACCTCCTTCCACATGTAAATTCCGTCGTGCAATTATACGACAATTTAAACATGCATACAGAGTCTTTTCCAAACCAGCAGTTTTAGATATTGTCTTCTCTAAAGAATCCAATTTTAATTTCAACTTCTCTGACAAAATAATATTTGCTCCTTCATGCTCTATTTTATCAATAGCTTCCAGTTTCAAAATCTCTTGATTTTCTAACTTTAACATGTTGTTGTTGAAGATTGAACATTCTTGCAGAGTTGGCTTTAAGCATATCACAGATTTGTATTTAGAAATTTTCTTAAGAATATTCTCTGGGAGAATATTTTCATTTGGAAACAAATTTGAAATTAATCATGCATGTAAAGCTTCTTTGCCACGTTCACTTACTTTTCCAATTCTTACATCTTGTAGAATATTTTTATAATCTTCATCCTTTGACTGTCGCATATTTTGAAGCAGTTCTGCATATTTGAAATTTAACCATATATTAACATTTCCAATGCTTCCTAGGCATTTCATGGCATCTTCATGCGTAAGCATTTTAAACACTGGTTGTCCTTTCACTGGAGTTAGCTGCAGTAGATCTCCAAAAACAATGATGTGTTTGCCTCCAAATAACACATCATACTCTGTTTTAAGAATTTCTTGCATTCTTACATGCACAAAAGAAAGCATTACATTTGATACCATGCATACCTCATCAATGATAAGAAGTTTCATTTTCTTCAAGACTCGGGAAACTTCACAACAAGCTTCTCCAGATAGCTTGTGGTATTGTAATTTATTATCATGCTCTACTGGCAGCATCAATAAATGATGTAAAGTAATCCCTTTAATGTTATGTGCTGCCAACCCAGTTGGGGCGGTAACAACACAAGACAGCGATGACTCCGTTCTTTTATGCAGATAAGTTGCAATTGCTTTAATCAGAAAACGTTTTCCAGTTCCTGCTTCTCCACTCACGTACAGTCGGACAGGCATAAATGACGTACATGAGCACTCTTTTTTCTCATGATATAAACCATGCTCAATCTGTTCTGTGACTTCGTCATATATTTGTTTCTGCCCAACGTTTAGTTCTTTTTACAAATCTTCTAAGTTAACTACAACCTCCTGAGCTTGTTCCATGGCTCTTTCCACTTCATCCATGGCAGTGGCAGCTTCATTTTGGATAATTGGTCCTCCTAGTAGATCCTGACTCAATGAAGCAGAACTCTGACTGTCTTGAGAACTGTCTCTAGCAATCTCTGCTGCAATTGTAGCTTCTTGCTGTATTTCCTCGTTCAACATTTGCAGATAATTTGAAAAAACAGGACATTCTATAGTATCCTTGGTTCCATTGAAGGAATCTTCATAACTGAGAAAATCTCCAAGTAGTTCCTCTTCTGTACGCCAAGGCTTAAAGAGTTGCAAAAGAGCTAAATAGTAAAATTCCCTTTTGTCAGGAGATTCGCAACTCAATTTCCGATGATTAATCAAATGACCTTTTCTTTGTTTCACCAGACATCCTTCACATCCAATTACAACTCTTACTCCTTTATTGATATCTTCTGTGATGTTCCTCTTAAAAGTAATGCTTTGCAGAACTTCATAGAGACAAACGTTCTCAAGATGACTTCTTCTATTTGGATAGTTTGTATCCAACATGTTTGTCTTCAAAATATCTGTACTGTTTGGTTCTTTCTCCGCCAAATACTACATTTCTTGTACAGATTTTAAAACTCGGTTTCGTGTTGCAGCAAGACCTAGACTCACCCAAATGATTGTTCTAGATTTGGCATATAGACTTGCTGATGATAACCGATCAGAACATTCATATGCTCCAATTTCTCGATGCGACAACATCTTCAGACTGTAACTGTAAAACTTCTTACTTAGACTCTTTTCATGTGAAATTTCCTCCCACATTTCCTTCAGTTCCGTCTTTTCTGATTTTGTGATGTAAGACGTCACATATAGAGCCACAGCAATTGAGTTGTCAGCAACATATTGAATATCCATGTCAGCATTCCACATGGACAAAATGACTGGGTTGTAGTCATTTATATATTTGGACTCTTCATTTCTTCTTAAGTTGTATGTATTTTTCGGTGATTTTCTTGTCACAGTATGTCGCAGAGAAGACATAAAATTGTTCACTCTTCCTTTCAATGTTACTGGACGTGGAAACGCAAAACGACATTTTGTGTAGAACTTGTTCTTGGATTTGTATTTTTGACGACAGTATTTTCCACAACGATTGGTTTGAAAGTGTAAAACTTGATGTCTTAAATTGTTTTCTTCTGTACTTTTCGGAACAGCACATGTAGAATACTGTTCAATAAAACTCATCACTGTCTCAAATGAATCTGTTCCTAATTTGGGTCCATCTTTGATCCATAGCAGCATATGTATGTGAGCAGCACCTCTTGCTTGATACTCCTTTCTCCAAAAGAAGTCCAAAACCTCTCCAAGCGGAGGATTTTTTTTGTTTGTGATAAAAGACATCATAGCTTCAAACCTATGATTGAAATACCTGCATACATTAATGGATGAAAAGAGCACAGTTTTCCAGGTGTCTAGTATTCTATATTTTCAATGTTTGCATTTGCCTCTCGTAGAAATTGAAGAAAGTCTTCCCGAGCATACTCAGCACAGCTAAGAGTGAGGAACCATGTAGGAGTTCCTAAGTTTCTTAGCATACATTTCAATTCCCCATGACGACGGTACCAATACTCGTTAGTACCACGCTGACATGCCATGAGAATAATTAGGTGAGATTCCAAAATACTGTCTTGCAGTTTGACTTTATCCATAAAGTCCCTTGCCGAAACATTTTGCAGATGTACTCCACTATTCAGTATATGGTTCACTGTATAAGAAAGTCCAGACAAGTCACCCTCAAACAGAAGATGAAACAAATATGGAATGCATTGACGAAACCTTGGGATCTTCTGCATATAATCTTAAAGTCGGGTATTCAGATGCAGTAATTTGAACAGGTTGGTCGTCATATCGTCTACCTTGACCTGTTGGAAATAACTGAGGAAAACAACAAGCTTCCAAACTTTCTTCCCATACACTAATGGGACTTCCTTTTGCTTCTTTCATTTGAAAGAAGTCAATCGCATTCCCCATTACTACTTTGGAAAGCAAAGGATGAACACTATAATGTTCATAAACTTCTTCACTTCTAGAGAATCAACTATTTCAATTTGCCCAGCTGATAAATAACTGTCCTCTTCTACAGTTGTTTCCTCTTCTCCAACATATACACTTTTGTAGTAGTGATTGTTTTTTACCAAATACAACGTTGCCTTTTTGACTTTCCAGATTTTCTGACTCTTTGTCGAAACACCATTAACTAGAATAACCAGAGCATCCTCTTCTACTTTTTCTACACCAATTGTATCAATATTTTTCTTAAAATCTAGAGGCAAATAGACAACTCTTCCCTTTAATTCTCTCTGTAAATCTGAAGGAGGCAAATTCCCTGTCTTAGGCTCCATGCGAACAATAGCCTGAAAAGGATGCACACATTGAATCAGAATTGACTCATAGGTATTTAAATCCATCAATTCAGAAGGAATGTCTACCAACTTCAGATTATTATGAACAGCTCTAGCAGGCATTCTGTTTTCATTTAATTTATTATAACAATATTTACAAATACGTTGATTAGACCCCAAATCAAAACAATTTTTTACCAACAAATAAGTTGCAAAATCCTTCCACTCATTAATATTTTCCATTTAACTTTTTACATATAAATCAACTAACCTAGTCTCATTCTTATAATGAGTTCGTCGACAACACACACAAGAAAAATTAGGCCTTTCACTTGAATTGACCTTAAACTTTGTAATTTCATGGTCAAATTTTTCTGTACTTGAAATCTGTACATTCTCTTCCACATTACCTTCTATTACTGTATCAGTTTCTGCACTGCCCTCTTTTTCACCAAAATAACAAAACTCAATTTCTTCACAAATGTTCTTCACATCTAATTCAGATCCATGCAAAAGAGCACTGTTTAACTGTTTCAGCTTAAGTGCTGGACTTTTTGCATAATACAACCCTCTCACTAATTTCCTCACTTTATTATGATGCACTGCTAACATACTAAAATGGTGAAAAACACTCTGACATACTTTTCTTGAAAGACAAGCCAGTGAATGTCCATGCAAACCAGTTTTTTCTCTCACTCTGCATGGATCTAACTCTTGCAACATCTTCATCTTTTGTTTTAGACTTTTCTTACTATATCTCCGTAAGAAATTGAGAAACAAATCAATTGAATCCTGTCGCACACTACACATACTACTACAATTCCAAGTATACATTGGAGCCTTAGGACATCTCCCTAAAACTTCATCAGCTAACACCTCTTCTGCATTTCTAGGCACATTTTTTTCTTTATCAACTGGACAACCGTCCTTCACCTCATATGCTCGACCACTGGTGTCAACTGCATGCACCAAATCATTATCCTGAAAGTAACTCTCTTCATTAAAAAATGGCTCACAACTTGAACTAGGCTTCCATTCTCCAGAAAAAAACATCACAAAAATTAGTCCGATTAATTACTCTTTTCCACTTACATCTTGATTTCAAAACATTGATTACCTTATCTAGTGTACGAATTCTATTGATTACTAAACTTAATAATTTCTTTTTCACTTCAAATGCCTGATCCACAATCTTCACTATACTTTTTTTTTTCTTGTAAAAAGCAGTCTTCTTCTTAAAAATCTTTACATTTTTTAATAAATTCAAAACAATTCTGTTATAAAACATTTGTCTACAAATATCAATAAATTGATTTCTCCGTCTATTACTATAGAAAATATCATCTCCTTTTACAGGTCTAACATTTTTTGGAGAGCTCTTCTTTTTCTTTGTATTTACTGATGATTTTTTTTCTTTGAGACAACATCCATATGTTTTTTGCATTGTCTTAATTTTCTAAAAAACTCCTTTGTTTGCTTACCAGGAGCATTTTTTTTTCACTGAAGATTGTGTTTTGGATGAATCTTCTAATTGTGTTTTGTTGGCCAATAAACCTTGTTTGTAACATTTTCTTCTTCTTACCTTCGTCGACACACACAAAGAAAGAGATGGGGCAGACACAGAGTGAGATGAGACACAGACACAGAGTGAGATGAGACACAGGCACAGAGTGAGATGAGACACAGGCACAGAGTATTCTTTAAGCTTCACGCATCTCACTCTGTGCCTGTGTCTCATTTCACTCTGTGCCTGTGTGAAATAAGGACACTCAGTGTGCTCCTTGTCCAAAATGAGTGAGATGAAACACAGGCACAGAGTGAGATGAGACACAGGCACAGAGTACCCTTTAAGCTTCACTCATCTCACTCTGTGCCTGTGTCTCATTTCACTCTGTGCCTGTGTCTCATCTCACTCATTTTTGACAAGGATCAAACTGAGTGCCTTAGTGAAATAAGGAATTATATTTTCACATTTTTCAATAATGTCACCTGTGTCTGCTCACAGTGTGCATCTCTTAGCTTAAAGGGTACTCACTCTTAGAGCATATTTGTGAACTAAGAGGCATGACAGACATGCTGCCTAAGATTCTCTACTAGTACATATCCTAACGCCGAACTGACTTCAAGAATACATGTATTCCCATGTTTTTAAACACATCAACTAAGTAAATTATTCACCCAGATTCATTTTAAATCAAGATTAACTCGCAGTGTGATCTTAGGCACATGACCAGGATGTACATGTAATCTACCATGTCTGTCTCTGCATGCAATATGTGTGTTTCTGCTCATACTATTTCACTGTCTCTACTTGCAAAAAACAGACCATATATATAAGCAAGACATTACATTCTTTATTCGTTTCAGCAGCACACCCTGGATCTTTATTGCACAGCTTAGAGCCTTTTTGGGAACTAAAAAGCCTGACAGACATGCTGCCTAAGATTCTCTACTAGTCCATATCCTAGAGCCTAACTGACTTCAAGAATACATGTATTCCCATATTTTTAAACACATCACCTAAGCAAATTATTCAGCCAGAATCATTTAAAATCAAGCTTGACTCACAGTGTGATCTTAGGCACATGACCAGTATGTTACATGTAATCTACCATGTCTGTCTCTGCATGCAATATGTGTGTTTCTGCTCATACTATCTCACTGTCTCTACTGGCAAAAAACAGACCATATATATAAGCAAGACATAACATTCATTATTCATTTCAACAGCACACCCTGGATCTTTATTGCACAGCTTAGAGCCTATTTGTGAACTAAGAGGCCTAACAGACATGCTGCCTATGATTCTCTACTAGTACATATCCTAAAGCCTAACTGACTTCAAGAATACATGTATTTCCATATTTTTAAACACATCAACTAAGCAAATTATTCACCCAGATTCATTTTAAATCAAGCTTGTCTCACAGTGTGATCTTAAGCACATGACCAAGATGTTACATTTAATCTACCATCTCTGTCTCTGCATGCAATATGTGTGTTTGTGCTTATACTATCTCACTGTCTCTACTGGCAAAAAACAGACCATATATACATAAGCAAGACATAACATTCCTTATTCATTTCTACAGCACAACCTGGATGTTTATTGCACCGCTTAGAGCCTATTTGTGAACTAGGAGGCCCAACAGACATGCTGCCTAAGGTTCTCTACTAGTACATATCCTAAAGCTTAACTAACTTCCAGAATACATGTATTCCCATATTTTTAAACACATCAACTAAGCAAATTATTCACCCAGATTAATTTTAAATCAAGCTTGACTCACAGTATGATCTTAGGCAGATGACCAAGATGTTACATGTAATCTACCATGTCTGTCTCTGCCTCCACTATGTGTGTCTGTGCTCATACCATCTCACCATCTCTCACCATCTTACATTTTACCAAAAAGCATGTAGCATAGTAAATCGTTTTATACACAGAGCACAGCCCATTTAAATGATCACTATATTACAAGAAAGAAACCTGACTCATTTTCAAAATACAATTCCAATATGCGCCATTCATTTTTTTGCCAGCATTACATAGAAACATGAGACACAATGCAAGAATAAACAAGCCCAATATGCTTTTTAATCTTCCCCATAGTGCATACAGCACTCTATCTATATTAAATGAATCATTACTGACCTTTAAAAATGCATTTGAAGATTTAGAACAGTGTCAGTCACACACACCAGATTTTCTTAGGCAGAATCTCTGAAATGCTTCTCAAACACTGCAACCACAAATGCCCCTGATTCCCTGTAATTCTTCACACATATCCCTGGACTTAACCAATCAACATTCTTCCCACACTATTTCAAAACCAAATTGACATTTTAATTGGTTCTACATTTCAACACCTTAAAACTCACATAATATTCACCCATCCCCCAGTGCTCATTCAGCCTGTTACCATGGTAACTCCCACCTAACACAGCACACAGGTGAAAAGTTCATCATACTATGTTGCAAATGAATCCAGCAAGGGTGTTTGACCTCTCAATATACTAGCTAATCATCTGCAATGTTTCTTTCAATGACTTTTTCTCAACCATTAGAATTACTTCTTTCAAAAAACAAAAGCATGCACCCTAATTTTCAGTGGAGAATTAAAAGAAACCACCAATTATTTCTTCTTTTTCAAGTGCACTGAATCTCAACCACTTTTTTTTCATAACTCCTACTTTCAAACTGCCATTTTATTTCCACAGCCCATCTGAGCACAACCACATCTACCTTCAAGATGCCAAAAGTCTGGATTGTGGGTCATAGCTTTGTTCACTGGAGTGAAAAGTATGCAGCAAACAGAGGTATTCCCAACCTTGATTTACCAAATGTGGATATTATGTGGATTGGCCAGAGAGGATTGAGATGTCACCAATTGATACCATGGGAAAAATCCTTTATGCATCTACCACATCTTGACCTCATAATTGTGCACTGTGGTGGAAATGAGCTGGGCACTTTGACTGGGGTAGGTCTGGAAATGCTTTTAAAGGACATCTTTGGGCAATTGATGTAACTTTTTCCAAAAACTGCCTTGGTATATTCTAATATATGCCAAAGGCAAAAATGGAACTGGTCCAACCAATTTTGTCCACAGATTGAGAAAGCAAGGAAACACGTGAATAAATCTGTTTCTGTTTTCCTCAGAGACTATGGTATGGGTTCCATATACCACAACAACTTGCGGTACAACATGCAAGGCATCTATAGGAGAGATGGTGTACATTTTACAGATAAGGGGAATAGAGTCTTCCTCTTGAATTTTAGACTCTGCATCGGTACCTACTTGTAGGTACAAAAAACACCCACATAACACAACAGCTCTTTTCAGAGCTACCCTACCTCTAAGCACTCTAAATTCTTATTTTGCTCTAATTTTTTTCACTGTTTTTCCCCGTGGTGCGCTCAAGGTACGCATACCGGGAAGCGTTCAAGGGAACGCACCCAGCGCTTACCCCACGAAATTTTAATTTAGTTTTTTTGTTTTTTTGCCCTTCAGGGTCCTTCTAGGCCCCCCTCAGAAAACCTAGGGGGTCAGGGGGTCTCTACCCTACCCCATTCTAATCAATTCCCCCTTTTTATTTTGACCTCTTGTGTCTCGATTCTACCGAGACACAAGATGGCGGACTCTCCGGACTGTTTAGAATGTTGACAGACACCCTAGAGCCAATCAGCTTTCTGCTCGCGCACTTCCGTGTCGCGCCGGGTACGCTCCCCGGTACGCATACCGGTAAGCGCTTGAAGCACGCATATAGATATATACATTTTTTTAAAGTTAATTTTCGTAAAAACCACTGGAGCAATTTTCACCAAATATAGAAAAGGCACTTCTGCTTACCAGTCCCTACAATTTTGCAAAGTCTGGTGTAATTCCATTCAGCGGTTCGGGCTGTAGCCGTGTCTGAACGTCCTATGGAAATTAACCTGAGGAAAACACGTTTTGGGAACCCCCTGTTTTCTCGGCCCCCGCATGACAAATCCCCCTGAAACTTCCAGGGAAGGAGCGGAGTGGAGCTGGCCGAAATTTTGGAAAATTACACGCAAATTCCTCAACCGGTGCCAAAGTTATTCCCAATAGAATGTTGCGGATTTTCTATGGAAACTAGGTCCTAACTATAACTACTACTGGCGACCGCCAGTAGGTAATATATATATATTACCTACTTGGGGTTGCCAGTAGGTAGTTATAGTTAGGACCTAGTTTCCATAGGAAATCTGCAACATTCTATTGGGAATAACTTTGGCGCCGGTGGACGAATCTTTGCGAATTTCTCAAAGAAGATGGCCTGCTCCGCTCCTTCCCTGAAAGTTTGGGGGGGATTCGTCAAGTGGGGGCTGAGATAAAAGGGGGTCCCAAAACATGTTTTCCGCATGTTATTTTCCATAGGAAGATTAGACACGGCAACACCCCGAACAGCTGAATGGAATTATAGGAAATTTGGCAAAAAGGTATAGAGTCCGGTTCGCAGATTACGCTTTTCTTTAAATGGTGTAAATCCCTCCAGTAGTTGCTGAGAAAATTAAATTTGAAATCAATTATATATCTATAAGCGCGTACCCATGCGCGCAAACCTGTGCGCGAGCAGAATTCTGATTTGCTGTTTGACGTCAACATTCGGAGGATATCAGGAAGTGTTGACCGCCATTTTCTCAGTGCGAGTCAACATATTGTAGAGAACAAAGGGGCAGAACATGGAAAGGGGAGAAGATAGAGACTCCCTAACCCCTAGGTTTTCTCAGGGGGTCCATTAAGGACCCCCAAGGCCAAAAAACCCATTTTTTTCCCTAAAAAGTTGCGAGGTGCGCGCACCCGGTCACGCACCTCGATTTACAAGAGTGTCAAAAACTATAGTGGAGATCTTGGAAAGGGGGAAGGTAGAGACTTCCTAACCACCTAGGTTTTCTCAGGGGGTCCATTAAGGACACCCGGTCGCGCACCTCACAATTTAAAAAAAAAAAAAGGTTTTATTTTTGCCCGTCGGGGTTCTTTAGGGACCCCCTGAGAAGCTCTAGGGGGTCAGGGAGTGTCTACCTTGCCTCCTTTTCACGTTGTTAACTTTTCTTCAACTTTTATGTAAATCAAGTAAAACACCACTTTGAAGAAACGTGCGCGCCCGGGTGCGCGCACCACGTGCACGCACCCGAGCGCGCACGTCGAGTCATGTGACTCAAAAACAACACTTTTTATCGGTTAATACTAGTTTCTATTCTGGAATCTTCAAAAACCCCACCCATTTCCCTCACTATTTGCTTTATTCTCCTGGAAGAAGGACCCTTTTTGGAGCTGGAAGCAGAAAAAACAACAGGATGGCAGAAAGACAGGAAACAACATCTTCTTCTGACTCCCACCTAGAATATCGCCAGGGAGCCAAGAAGGGGAAATCTTCTTTTATTTGGAAGTTTTTTACTTTTCCTGAGGGACTAAAAAAGGTAAATGCCCCTCAATTATTGTGTACCCTTTGTGGTACTGTTCTTTCAAGGGGAAACCCTCTAAAAAAATACTCCTTTTCAATCCATACCATGATCAGACATGTACAAAATTTGCACCCTGTGCAATATGCCCAAGCAGCCACAAGAGCTCTGGCCCAGCAGATTCCATCAGCTGTGGCCAGCACATCTACAGCTCCACCTCCATCGCCAGCAACAGCAGAAATGGACCTTAGGCCATATTTGGCGCATGTGCATATGTGGTGCAACAAATGTTTGGATCTTATTGTTTTTGGAGAACAGAGCCTGAATCTAATTGAACGCAGCATTCAGGATCATAAATGCTCTAAAAGGAGATAATTCTTTTTTTATTTTTCATGTATTTTGTTCTTGTTGAACAGTTTCCACGTTGCAGTTCCTGAATTTTCTTCAAAAAAATATTTAAAACTTAAAAAAAAGGAAAAAAAATATAAAACAACAAAAGAAAAAAGAAAAGTTCTTTTTAGAACTCATTCAATTCTCTAAAAAGAGTTGCATTCCTAATACACTGTGTCGTTCATTTTTTTGAATGAAAGCGTAGAGCATAAATGAATGATTGAAATGACTGAGTGAAGGGAAGGAAGGGACTGAGGGAAAGAGTGAGAAAAGGGGACTATGGTGAGTGACAAAAGAGGAGTCGAAGAGTAACTGAAAGATTTGGACTAAGGGTAGGGGAGTGAGTTAAGGGGAGTAAAAAACTAAGGGAAGGGCAGTAAAGAAAGGAGAAAAAAAACTAGTTTCAGTGTTTTGATGTATTTATATTCATAATAAAAAACAAAGATTTTCACACATATTTTATTTAGGGGTTAGCATTTAAAAAACCTTGCAAATTCACAAAAAAAAACATAAGTTTCACACATGTTATAGTTAGGAATTAGCATTTAAAAAACCTTGCAAATTCACTGGAAAAACCCATAGGTTTCACACACGTTATAGATAGGAATTAGCATTTAAAAAACCTAGCAAATTCATTGAAAAAACCATAGGTTTCATATCAGTTATAGTTAGCTGGACAATTTACTCATACAAAACCATTGAATGCACTGCTAATGTTATGTTATGTTATGTTATGTTAATTTGGATTTCTATAGCGCACAGCTACTCCATTGGAGTGTCCCGGCGCTTTTATTGGCAGCTCGTAAAAGAGAAACATAACACAGTAAAATAAAGGAGAATCAGCAGACAAAAGAGGGAACTTGCTAGAGGGCGAAAAGCCAGGTTTTAAGGCCCTTCCTAAAGGTCAGCAAATTAGAAGTGCTACGTAATGCCAATGGCAGAGCATTCCAAAGCTGCAGTGCCTTCAGCCTAAAGGAGCGACCCCCAAAGCGGGCCCTTTTTACTCGAGGGACCACCGCAAGGAACAGAGATTCGGATCGCAGCGATCGGGCCGGGCGATAAAAGGCAAGCCTCCGTTGAAGATATTTCGCTCCTGAGGCATAGAGAGCCTTATGAGCCAAAGTCAAAGCCTTAAAGACTATCCGTTTCCGGATACGCAGCCAATGAAGCGACTGCAGGAGGCCGGATACTCTGGCTTGCCTGTGAAGGCCAAAAATGGCACGTGCGGCCGAGTTCTGCACCACCTGCCGTTGTAAGAGATACTCCGGTAGACCCAGATATAGGACGTTGGAATAGTCCAATCTGGAGCCAATTAAGGCCTGCACCGTGGTCCTCCTGTGCTCTTCTGAGAGCAGAGGAAGAAACTTCCGGAGCATCTTAAGGAGGCCAAAGCATGTTCCCGTAAGACCGAGGATCTGAGATCTCAACGTCAGACCATTGTCGATCTTGATTCCCAGATTTTTTGCCAGCTGGGACGAATGTGCTGGGGGAAACATATTAATCGGCCACCATTCCTGCCAGTCAGGATCAGAAGTGCAACCGAAAAAGAGTACCTCAGACTTGTCTGAGTTACATTTGAGGCTGTTCAGCTGGAACCATTTAAAAACAGCCCCAAGGCACTCACGGATACTCTCTCCATCAAAATCCTCTCCTTTCCCACACATAAAGAGGAGCTGGGTATCGTCGGCATAGGATACGATCTGGGTCCCTAGAGACTCCACCAGTGCCGCCAAGGGAGTCATAAAGATGTTAAAGAGAGTTGGGCTCATCACAGAGCCCTGCGGGACTCCGACTCCCAAAGGCGGCATCACGGCGGAGCTGGGAGAGGCCCAGACCGTTTGTCTATGGCCAGCTAAAAATGATCTAAACCAGCTGAGCACCGTCCCCCTCAGACCGATCTCATGAAGTCTGACGAGGAAACCCTCGTGGGGGACGGTGTCAAAGGCCGCCGACAAATCAATCATGACAAGCATAGCTTTGCCTCCTGAATCCAGTACCTCCTCATGGCTTCGGACACCTCCAAGAGCGCCGTCTCGGTGCTTAAGTTGGGGCGGAAGCCAGATTGAGTGGAATGAAGCAAGTCGTTGGTTTCCACAAAATCGGAGAGCACGATATGCACGTGCTTCTCCAAGATTTTGGCCAGCGCAGGAAGGAGAGAGATAGGCCTATAATTGGCCAACGCCTCGGGGTCTAGGCCAGTCTTCTTAAGGAGGGGAATCACCATCGCCTGCTTCCAGGCCTGCTGGACCACCCCCTCACTCAGAGAAAAATTCAAAAGTGGGTTTGCCAACGGAATTACAACAGCCGCCATTTTCGCCAGGAATTTGGCCGGGCATGGGTCAAGTGGCGACCCAGATTTAAGGTTGGCCATAAGTACCAATGACGACAAAGCTGAAATAGGCGGAAAATCGGCCAAGACGGACTCCAAGGGGACCGATGGAACTGACCCGTCCCCGAAGCTGAGACATACTTCAACCATCCTCGAGGGAAAGGAGTCCTGAAACAACTTTATCTTGGTAGTAAAAAAGTTGGCAAGAGCAGAGACCCACGACTCAGTAGGGGCGGCCTGGGTTGAATTAGACCGTGGGGCCGTGAACTTCCTAACAATGGTGAAAATCTCCTTGCATGAATTGGAGGCAGCCTCTATCCTCCTGGCAAAATAACCTTTTTTCTCAAGGAGGATGTTGCGATGGTATGCTTTAATCGCAGTCCTGTAGACCTGCCTGGCCGCCGGATCATACTGTGAGCGCCACGCCCTCTCGGCCACCTTGCACTGCCGGCGAGAGGCTGACAGTGCTTCCGTAAACCAAGGGGCAGAAACCCGATTCGATGTTAACCGGGGGGCCATCACAGGGGCTAGATCATTCAACCTGTCCGTCAGCCACGCCTGCAGAGACTCTAGATCCCGATCCAGGTCACCCGAAAGGGGGCAGGGATGGTCAAGAGATGCCTGCGCTAGCATCTCTGGAGTCACCCGGTGAAATGCCCTAGATACTAGTCCCTGCTGTCTGAGAGCAGTGCTAGATGGTTTCTCAGAGCCCGGCACATAAAATTTGGCGAGCCTATGATCAGACCAGAACACCGGTAGAAGTGCTATCCCCTCTAAGGGGGACGAAGAAAAGACCTGATCCAGGGTGTGGCCCCTATCATGTGTTGGGCCAGAGAGGTAGGGTATAAGACCAAGGGGGGCTGTGATATTGATCAATTTGATCGTATCGGGGTCCTCTCCCTCATCCATATGGAAGTTGAAATCTCCATCCAACACACAGTGCTCAGCTCTCAAGGCCAACACCGAAATTCACCTATACATTTTGTTACACACCGACACTCATCCTTCGAGTTACTCACGCACATACTCACACATGCAAATAAATTATAAAACAACCATTCACTTGCTTATACAGATATACATACACCACTACTCTTACTTCTACAGAAACGCACACATACTTTTTTACTAAAACATTCACTTATAGGAACAAAAACTTATTTATACAGAAACTCTTACAATCTCTCACTCTCACACATACTTACCTATATGCATCAATTCTCACTTATACTAAATTAAAACATATGTAGTTACTCATAAAGATATGATTGAGACAGTCATTCACTCACTAACAGACCCATACACACACTCATCTACCCATAAAGTCCTGCACACATGCTGCTTGCAAAACATATACAAACAGTGAGTCACTCATTCATTCATCTATACACAAAGTAATACCCCCCACCAAACCAAACAGACACTCATACTAATACTCCAAGATACACTTAATCAGTCAGTTATACAATCAATTTTACAAAACAAATCATCCATTTAGACACTTATGTACCAATCTATTCTTCCATCGACCTTGAGATATACATATATAAAACATAATTAATTTCCATAAAAACACACATTCACTGGATGATGTCATCAGTTATCACATCAGTGATGTCATTTGAGATGTCATCAGTGATGTCATGAGTGATGTCACTGACCATGTCATGAGTGATGTAGTATGTGACGTCATCAGCAGTGCATTGCGGGCGCGCGAGTTATAGTTAGCTGAACTAACTATAACGAGAGAATTTCAATGGTTTTGTATGAGAGAAATGTCCAGCTAACTATAACATGGGTGAAACCTATGGTTTTTTCAGTGAATTTCTAAGGTTTTTCTAATGCTAATTCCTAACTATAACGTGTGTGAAACCTATGGTTTTTTCAGTGAATTTCAAAGGTTTTTTAAAATGCTAATTCCTACCTATAACGTGTGTGAAACCTATGGTTTTTTCAGTGAATTTCAAAGGTTTTGTAAATGATAATTTTGAAATATACTAATTATTATATTTCTTTCTTTTTATAGTAATTTCCTACATTGTTATTAGAAATACTTATATTTATTTTATTTTTAAAGTTACATTTCATATTTTTAATGTAAAATAATAACAAAAGTAAATTCAAAAAGAATGCACTGCTAGTGAAACTGCCTCAGTGAATTTGTAAGTGTTTGTTAGGGGCAGAATTACAACACCCTTGTGCCTCTTTCACACCACCGTTGCATGATTTTTCTGATGAAGCACTGGTGCAAAAGATGCACCACGATATGTGGTATTTACAATGTGACGTATCTGGGAAGTACGTCACATTCTAAATCCCTGTGCCAGAAGGACACATTCCTAAATGGGGGGGCATTCCTGCGCAGAAACACCTCCTAAAAGTGGCTGACTACAATCTACAAAATGTCACTTTGTCACTTTTGCGCTAATGCTATGTCAAAACCCTGCACTACCTTGAAGCAGGTGTAAAGATTGACACAGCGGTCTGAGCATAGGGCCCCCCAGACCATTGCTGGAGATACATTGCACTTCCAACATAACTCGAACAATGCACCACCTTTACATCACAGATACATCACATATATGTGCCATTTTTGTCCCATGGTAAACCGCATTGTAAATACGGCGCATCCATGGTGGTGGTGTCACGGAGCACAATAACTGACATATTCCTGGGGATATGCCAGTTATTGTATCTGTGCCCATTAGTGTTTCAATGTAGTGATAGGATTACTACATACCGATGAATGAGTCACTACAAAACTAAAACAACGGTGTTTGCTGGAAGTGTAACAATACAGATACAAACTAGTAAATTGAACGTATAAAAAACAAATTTGCAAGTACATAGAAGACTACATACATCGTCTATAAGGGTTTTGAAGCAGTCTATTCCCTGAAGCCTATTTTAAAGCATGAGTACTTAGATAGTGAGTGGATGAATACAAAACTGCAAGAAAAGAACCTGATTGAATTTATAACAGCCTCAGTTGTTGTACCACAGTATACAGATAAACAAATACTGCTGAATGGCACACTACAATATTGAAACAATAGTGTGAGAATGTTTGTTGGAAGTATTAGGATACACATTGTGGAATTTAACATATAAAACATTAGTTTGCTGGTACATAGAACAGTGCATCCACAGTCCATAGAGCTTTGAAACAACCTATCCACTAAGGCCTCTTTTAATCCATGAGTATCTAGATACTGACAGCATCATTACACTTCCGCAAAGAAAGTCCCTCACTAAATTTATTACAGCTTCAGTTTTTCCCCCGTACAATCAAAAAGAACATACTACTGAGTGGCTTACTACATTACTAAAACAGCAGTGTCAGGGTGTTTGGTGGAAGTCTAAGGATACAGACTGGGGAATTGAAGGCATAAAACACAAGTTTGCTCCTGCATACAAGACTACATCTATACTCCATACGGATTTTAAGCAGTCGATACCCTCAAACTCACTTTGCATATTTTAAATTAATACAAACATTTAAAGAATATATAACTGAATTTATAACTGCTTCACTTTTACTACAATAAATACATTAGTAGATAGTGCTCAAACGTTTATTATTTTTCACCAATAAATGTATTCTTATAACATCTCATAATTTAACAGACATTCCAATACAACTTCATCAGATATATCATTCAGATCCATTTACTCATCAGCAGGTTCTGATTTAATGTGTTCTAAAATGTCAACATAATTTAAAACATCAACGAAATCTGCATCACAGCTTTCGTCTTCAAAATCACAATTGATGTCTGCAGCACTAATTTCCCTTCTTCACGCTCATTGCCTGTGACAGATACGATTAGTTCTTCAATTATACTCAAAATAATATCCACAATCTCCTGAGTATGAGGCTGTTCTCTTTCCATAATTTTTCCTTTATGTTCTTGCTCCTTGTATAAAAATATAAACAGTTAATTTTATCACTTTTCGTAATATATAATACAAAACTACAGTTTTCACCTATTTTGGCCTACAAAAAATACTATATAAATACAATTATCTAATAAAATTCCATTACTACAGTTGTACTCCTTTGCAAAATTATACAACTATAATTACTTATAAGGATATCCTGTTCTTAGCTTTTCTTAAATTTTGAAAGCAATCACTCCTTATGACTATAGGAAAAGACTCAGGCTGGTATAGTAGAATACACTACTAAAAAATGTAGAATATGTCTATTCACCTTACCCTTTCCAAAATAGTAAATGTGTTTTACTATAATGGAAAAGATAGTATTCATTGTCGTGTACAACACTGTGTATCTGTGTATATTTAGACATCATTATTACACTACTTTTTTAATACTTCATGTGTTTACTCTATCTCTTTTCCTCATCTTTAACTTAGTCTAACCCTACTAATTACCTACCCCTTCCAATTTTGAACTAGCCTCTCCACTAGTATTTTTCTGCAACCTTGTAGCTTACGGTTCTTTATTTTTCTCACTGCTTTTAACCTATAATTACGTAACATTCATTAACCTAGGCCCCTCACTTTATTGTCTAATTTTTATATTATAAATTTCCTTGTGTTCTTCTACTAATTTTTCTTTATGCAGTTGCTTGTTATCTATTCTGTCAATCCTTCAATATCTTGTGTTTTTCATTAATGTTCCTTCTTAATTCAAAAGTCTTTCTTCTATTCCTAACGCAATGTGTTTTTTCCCTTAAGACCTTGCTTATCACGAATTTTATCGATTCTTCTTTTAAGTTAGAGAAAATACATCTACTGACTACATTCAATATTGTCTATAATGTCAGGTAGTTTACTTACTCACTAACTTGTCAAACAACGATCTTTAACTCTCACAGAAATATTTCTACTTTCTCTTCAGGAATGTCTAAGGAGCAATTGAAAATGGGTCTGTTCTCCGGAATGTCCTCGGAGAAGTGCGCACTCGTTAGTGAGCGCGCGCCTCACCAAGGATTCCCCACAACTCTGTGGTAAATGACTAGATCGCTACCGCGTCTTTCAGCCGCGGCCCGTGGAGGTAGTTGCGGTGAGACACGCAGGGCGGGTGGGGGAGGGGCAAGGTGGGGGGTGATGAACAATGGAATCTGGCTGATTGCAGGTAAATAAACAATTACATTAATAAAACTAATTTCGGGCCATATTATCAGCAAAACGCGATATCAACAAAAGACGACACATTATCCCCGCTTTTATCAGCAGGAAAGTGCCGATAAGGCGGCGTTATTCCTAATCGTTTTGTTGATAATATGACCCGAAATGCATGCTAATGGCTTCGTGGTGACAATCACGCGTGGTTAGGCGGTCGTACATGCATGTTTAGGCTCTATGTTTTTGTTTTTTTTTTAAATCGCAGCGTACGCGTACAGAAATATGTACAATTACGAGCAGGAGCTGCATGCTGATTGGCTGTCAATACTCCAAACCAGGAAGTGTTGCAAGCCATCTTATTTGTCACGGCAGCCGAGTCACAAGGAAACAGTAAAACAAAGTTGACAAATAAGGAAAGGGAGCACGATAGAAACATTCTCAACCTGTAGTGTTGCTCAGGGGGTGGTAGATTTATTGTACATGTAACAAACACGTATGTACGACGTACAGCTGTAATGTTGAAAGTTGTCGCGTACATAACCAAGAAAACTACAAATAATTTTAGATATTTATGAAGTGTATTTGTTTATATGTTGTGTGGCTCTAAAAAGAGCTGTTGTGTTTATTGCAAGATTTTAGTACCTACAAGTAAGTACCAATGCAGAGTCTTAAGTTTATGAGGAACACTCTGTTCCCCTCATCTGTAAAATGTACACCATTTCTCCTATAGATGCCATGCATATTGAAACGCATATTATTGTTGTAAACGGACCCCATTCGGTAGTCTCGGAGAAAGGCAGAAACAGGTTTATTCACATGTTTCCTAGCTTTTTCAAACTGTGGACAATAGTGGTTGGATCGCTTCCATCTCTGCCTTTGGCATATATTAGAATACACAAAGACAGCTTTCGGGAACAATGTCATCAATTGGGCAAAGGTGTCCTTCATGAGCATTTCCCAAGCTACCCCAGTCAAAGTGCCTAGGTCATTGCCACCACAGTGCACAATTATGAGGTCAGGGTGTTGGAGATGCATAAAGGATTTCACCAATGGCATCAATTAGTGCAACTTTAATCCTCTCTGTCCAATCCATTTAATGTCTACATTTGGTAAACCTAGGTCCTTGTGAATTATTTTCTGTTGTGCGTACCTTTGACTCCAGAAAATATAGCTGTGTCCCACAATCCACACTGTAAGCATTTTGAAGAGAGGTCTGGATGCACTCTGATGGCGTCTGTAAATGAAATGCTAGATTCAAAAGTAAGATTTTTCTAAAATGGTGGACAACATGCAGGTTTGAAAAAAGAAAAGACATGATTGGTTGTTTGACAACATTTTACAGAAAACTAGGTTCCATGTTCCTCTTTTTTAAAAGCCATATTTTTATTGGTTAAGAAAAAGTGATAGAAATGAACATTACATAAGATAAGCTGGTATATTCTCTAGTCAAGCACACTTGCTGTTTTAATTTGCAACAATGTATGATGAACTTTTCACCTGTGTGCTGAGTTAGGTGTTCCCTGAAGTGTTTCTATGGTATCTGGCAGATTGTGGAACTGGGGAAGGGTTGAAAGTTCTATTAGTTCAAAAGCTTTGGAATGTTAAACCAATCGAATTGTGTCTTTTCTTTTGAATTAATGTGAACACGATTTTAATTAGTTATTTATATGTATGTATACGTAAAATGAGAGGAAAAATGTTCCATTTGATGGTTGTGCTGCAAACACTGAACTCCAGAGATTTTGTAGAAGAATATCCACTGTGTGAGTGGTATTCCAGTTAATCTAGAATTCAATTTGAAAGGTGAGTTGAAAAGTTGTATGGGAGTGCGTCTGTGCGGTGTATCTTTGTACATTAACGAATTATAAGGTAAAGTATCAAGACTCGGCGATACAATTATTGTCACTTTATCATCAGGAAACTGCTGATAAAGGGTTCATAATGTTATCGCCTGCATTGATAATATGCTCCTATATTCGTCCGTTGTTAAACGTTTTATAGTAGTAAACGTGTTTTGCTATAATGCATGCTGTTATGTTTTTTTCTTTAATATCATTTTTTGCCTCAGTACATTAAGGGATTATGGGCCATATTATCAATAAAGGACAATACATTATTGCCGCTTTTATCGACAGGAAACTGCCAGTAAAGCAGTGATAATGCTCTCGATAATATATATAATGCTCTCGATAATATATCCTTCTGAATTTCCATAGAAACCCAGGTTATGGTGTTAACCTGGGCTTCTATGGAGATTCACAAGGATATACTATCAAGACCATTATTGCTGATTTAGTGCCAGTTTTCTGCCGGTAAAAGCGGCAATAATGTATCGCCCTTTACTGATAATATGGCACTGATGGGCATGTTATTAAGAACCAGTGTTAAAATTATCAACGTTTTATGGACAGTAACCTGCCGATAAAACAGCGAAAATGGGCTTCATAATAGCTTCTAGTAAATTGCTAGTGTTAGTCTAGTGTTAACCTGGGCTGGTATGAAAATTCTCAAGGGCATATTATCAAGCTCATTATCGTCGCTTTATCGGCATTTTCCTGCCGATAAAAATGACAATAATCTATCGCCTTTTGTTGATAATATGTCCCAAAATTCATTTTATTAATTTAATTGTTTACTTACCTGCATTGATCAAGGTGGCATATTACCAAGGGGGGCGATAGGCAATTATCATCGATTTACCGTCCGTTTTCGGCCGCTAAGCAGCGACAATTCTATCATCCTAGCGACAGCTTTTACGCAATAGCGAGCAGTTTGTGGCTCGCTTTGCATGTCAGCGATGTTTATCGCTAATGAAGTGCAAAGAGGGCGTACCCAACCAGTTAGCGACTGAAAGCAGTCACTAACGTTGCTATCGCCTATTAGCAAGGCAGTCGTACCATTGGAAATATTCGCGTTAACCGCGATTATCTCCAAATACTAACACCTGCCCAGATCAGTTCTTAGCCATGTTATCCAATGGCAAGTGGATAACATGGCTCAGACCATTTCGTCTCTAATGCGTGAATATCGCTGTATTCTCAACGATATTCACGCATTTCGCCGCTATCGCTGGATATTTTACCACAATGGAAAAAAACGTTGCTAATAGCATGTTTTCTCCGCTAACATATCTAGCAATAGGCAGCGATAATAAAAATCGTCCCTAACCCTATTTAGCGATAAATATCGCTACTTGTTGGTAATATGCCTCCAGATTCCGTTGTTTATCACTCCTCACCCTGCCCCTCCACAGCCCCACCTGCCTGCCCCCTTGCAACTCCCTCCATGGGCCATGGCTGTTTCTATATTCCGTTATATTGTACTGTCTATTTATACTCTCATTTTTTATTAAATTTTCCTTGCTTCATACTCCTTGTTCTTTTGTTGTAAGTCCTCTTATTTTTATACTCCGAGCTTTGTCCTCATACTCCTCCCTCTCTTCTTGTAAGTAATATAATAGAATATTTGATATTTTTTTTATAATGTTACATATATTTTTTTATTATAGGTTGTGTTTATGGATACTAAACGTAATGCATCATGCCAACGAAGTACCAACAGACGAAGCAACGAAAGAAAAGTGTGCATTTGAAGAGAACTCACCAAGAAGATTTACATGAAGAGATATGTCTTAACAAAGAGAAAGAAACTCCTGGTAAGAGCAGGAGCACTTTCTGAGGAAAATACTAAAGACTAAGAGTAGTGTTCAGAAACAAAAAAATGTCCTTAGTGTATCAGCAACGAAAAAAAACTACTAATAAACAAAAGAATAATGGAAAATCAAGTGCAGACAAAACTGTGTATAGTACAAGGAGAAAAAAATCAATTCATAGAAATTAGGAAAAAAAGTTTTATAATAGATTGGTATCAAATTTAATGAAAGAAATTAAGCTATATAAGAAAAAAACAGTATTTTATAAGAAGAAGAAAGCTATAGAAAATGTAGTTGAGAAAGCTTTGGAATTGAAAAGAAAACTGTGTATTTTAGTAATCAATAGAATTAGATCACTAGATAAACCAATCCATTTAATGAAGAGCTAAAGTAGGTGGAGAAGACTAATTAACAGAAGTAATTTTTGTGAGTTTTTTTTGGGTGAATGGAAACATACTTCAACTTCTGAGCCTTTTTTTAATGAAGAAAGTTATCTTCAGAGTAATGATTTGTTCCATGCAGTTGACACTACTGGTCGTGCTTATGAGGTTAGAAATGGTTGTCCTATTAAGAAAGAGAAAATTGTTCCTAGAAATGCAGAAGAGGTGTTACATGCTGAAGTTTTAGGGAGACGTCCTAAAGCTCCGGAGTACACTTGGAATTGTACTAGTATTTGCAGTGTCTCGCAAGAATCTATTGATTTTGTACGCAATTTCTTACGCAATTACACCAAGAAAAGTGTTAAACAAAAGATTAAGATGTTACAAGGACTAGACCCTTGCAGAGTGAGAGAAAATACTGGTTTACAAGGTCATTCTCTACCTTGTGTTTCTAAAAAAGTATGTCGGAGTGTTTTCCACCATTTCAGGATGTTAGCAGTTCTTCATACTCAGATGAGGAAATTAGTCAGAACATTGTATTACGCAAAAAGTCCAGCACTAATGTTAAAAAAGTTGAACAGTGCTCTTTTGCGTGGATCTGTGTCAGACGTAACAAATGTTTGTGATGAAATTGACATTAGTTACTTTGGTCCTCAGGAAGACAGTGCAGAAAGTGAGAGATTAATAGAAGAAAATTTGGAAGAGAATGTAGGACAGTGACGTGTAGAAAATTTTTAACAAGAAATTATACAGTTTAAGGTGATTTCAGTTGAAAGACCAAATTATTCTTGTATCTGTTGTCGATGAATTCATTATAAAAATCAGACCAGGACTGTTGATCTGTATTTAAAAAGTGAAAAGGAAAATAATAATGAGTGGAAAGATTTTACAACTTATTTGTTGGTAGAGAATTGTTTTGATTTGGGTTCTGCTCAGCGTATTTGTAAATATTGTTATAACAAGTTAGAAGAGAACAAAATGCCTGCTAGAGCTGTGCATAATAATCTTGAGTTGGTAAATATTCCTTCTGAACTGATGGATTTAACTACCTA
Source organism: Lissotriton helveticus (assembly GCF_964261635.1). Lineage (NCBI taxonomy): Eukaryota > Metazoa > Chordata > Amphibia > Caudata > Salamandridae > Lissotriton > Lissotriton helveticus. The sequence goes on along the minus strand of NC_136061.1, from coordinate 1,359,394,780 downwards.
TGAATCTATTCCTATTCAATGTGTGCATCCATTTCAGGCTATTGTTCGTATGGAGCCTAAGACAGGAAAATTGCCTCCTTCTGATTACAAAGAGGATTAAAGGGAAGAGTTCTATATTTGCCACTAGATTTAAAGAAAAATATTGAAACTATTGGTGTAGAAAATGTAGAGGATGAACCTTTAGTTATTCTTGTTAATGGCGTTCCTACTAAGAGTAAGAAAATCTGGCAAGAATTATTGGATGTTAGGAAAGTGAAAAAGGCAACGTTGTATCTGGTAAAAAATAATCAATATTACAAAAATGTGTATGTGGGAGAAGAAGAAATAACTACAAGCAGATACTGACTTGCCATCTGGACAAATTGAAAAACTGGATGTGTCAATAACTGAAGAAATCTAAGAACATTACAGTGTTCATCCATTGCATTCCATAGAAATGATGGGGAATGCCAATGAGTTATTTCAAATGAAAGAAGCAAAAGGAAGTCCCATTAGTGTATGGGAAAAAAGCTAGGAAGCTCGCTGTTTCCCTCAGTTGTTTCCTACAGGAAAAGGAGGACGATATGATGAACAACCTGTGCAGATTCCTGCATCTGTATACCGGACATCAAGATTATATGCAGAAGATGCAAGATTTCGACAATGTATTCCATATTTGTTTCATCTTTTGTTTGAGAGTGATTTGTCTGGACTTTCTTATGCAGTAAACCACATATTGAAAACAGGTGTACATCTGCAAAATGTTTCAGCAAAGGCATTTATGGATAAAGTACAGCAGAAAGATAATGTGTTGGAAACTCAGCTAATTAATCTGATGGCATGTCAGCGTGGTACTAATGAGTACTGGTACCGTCGTCACAGAGAACTCAAATGTATGCTTAGGAACTTAGGAACTCCTACATGGTTCCTTACTCTAAGCTGTGCTGAATATGCTTGGGATGATTTACTTTAATTTCTTCGAGAGGCAAATCCAAATATACCAAATATCGAATTCAAGACACCTGGAGAATTGTGCTCTTTGGATCCTGTTAATGTGTGCAGGTATTTCAATCATAAATTCGAAGCTATGATGTCTTTTATCACCAATAAAAAAATCCTCCTCTTGGAGAGGTTCTGGATTTCTTTTGGAGAAAGGAGTATCAAGCGAGAGGTGCTCCTCACATACATATGCTATTATGGATCAAAGATGCTCCCAAATTTGGAACAGACTCAGATGATACTGTGTTGTCTTTTATTGAAGAATATGCTACATGTGCAGTACCCAAAAGTACACAAGATAAGGACTTAAGACAACAAGTCTTACGATTCCAAAGCCATCGTTGTAGCAAATAATGTCGTCGAAAGTACAAATCTAAGGACAAATTCTACAGCAAATGCCGTTTTGCATTTCCTCGACCTGTAATATCGAAAGGAAGAGTGAACAGTTTTATATCATCTTTGCGACATAATATCACAAGAAAGTCTCCAAAAAATACCTACAACTTAAGAAGAAAAGGAGAGTCAAAATATATAAATGACTATAACTCAGTCATTTTGTCTATGTGGAATGCTAATATGGATATACTTCCGGGTTCTCTCTGGGCAATGTTTGATGTCGCCGGTCTCCGTGGCGTTCCCGTTTGACTCTGCACGCTGTGCATACACTCGGTAAGGGCACATGAAGTTACGTGTAGTAAAGAGGGGGCAGGGGTATCTAATAACCAACAGTATTACCATCTTCAAATTTTATGTAGAGTTAGCCCCATCATTTATTGTATCTACTGCGCATTTAAAATATATCGGGTGTTTATCCTGATAAATGGAATGTCGTCCTTGTTGTTATTTAAGGATGTTTTACATTACATACAGGCATTGTCCATAGGTTATTTATAATGCTTGGTGACATACCCTCATATAGCGGACATTGGTTTGTCAGTCAGGACATTGTCCTGCGTTTGCAATTTCATGACTCGTTTTTAGGGGGTATTTTGTCACATTTACAGCAATATGGTCGAAATACGTGTTTAGAATGAGATTGCGCTCTTAAACAGGGTTCTTATTTTATTTATAGAATCCTCCATTGTGGGTGTTCGGTCGGAAACTGATAGACACGTTTTCGTCTAACAAATTAAAGAATTTCCTGCTATAGAATACAAGCAACCCTATTTACAAACTATAGGTGGGTACTATTTCCTCTTCGAAACATGTAATTCTTAGCCCCTTTTGGGTTGCTTACACATATAGACCGTTAATGGACTATTTGTATTTTTCTTTTTCCTCTTTGTAGTTCATCCCAGTAACACATGGACTTAGCCCCAAATATGTGCGACATCACATTTACATAAATTCGGTATCCTCATAGAGACATCTCCATATCGACAATGAGGTAAAGTATTGCTTTTGGTTGGGTCACACAGGAGTCACAGTTGTAGTGACCATTGGATTGTGACATTTACTATACGTATTTGATTCTCTCTTTGCTGTAGGGACTGACTAGAAAGAGAGTCTTCCTTCCAGTGGTATATTGGCTTGCTACCAGAATATAAACCAAGATTTTACAGTGTGAGTTCATTTTCATTTTTCGCATGTCCTTTCCTCCTGCCGTGTATTCTTAGGCCATGCCATGTCTCGATATATGTTCACTAGGGATCAATAAATAATAAGACCGGCTTGGTTTGTTGTACTACACTTTTGTAGTATCGCTGCCCACGCAGTATTTTGTTTAATATCAAATTTATTTTGGTGCGGAGCTTGACACTGTTGCATCACGATGTTGGGTCAGGTGTCAACAATCAGTTTTTATCTTGTAAATAGGTTGTACTAATCTTCTTGGGGTTCTAATATTCATGCCTGGTGGCAGTGCACCTACAACCACTTTTATTGTATTTTATAGGTCCCCTTGGGTCTCACTGGGTTGCTGTTCATCTGGAAAAAGGTCCTGAGGAAGGTGGCCGAGAGCCGCCGAAACGCGCGTCGACTACCAGAATGCGGGTCTCACAAAAAAATTTTTTGAGACCGCTCTAGTGACAGGGGGCTCCCTGTTCACTAGTACCCAGTTTCCTTTTTACATTTGTGGTACATGTGAATGTGTATGTATGAGTGTGCCTGTTGTTTATTTGGGTGAGAACTTTTAGGGACATATGAATTGTTTCTCTTTTTTATATATATATTTTCTTGTTTCAGATTTATTTCCCTTGTGTAATGTTATTGTAACAGTGGTTTTCTCTTTTTTGTATGAATTGTGTTAATTTTCTTGATATATGGATTTTGTGATTTAGTGCTTTCTTGTATTTTCTAATAATGAATTATATAATGTATTCGTGAGAGCAATGCCTATACTCAAAAGAATAATATAAAAAAATAAATGATGTATATTTTTTGAAAAAAACGAAAAAAATGTGGTTGTTGTATATTCGTCACTATTTATATGAGGCATATGATATATACATATTTTGAATAACTGTGGCCGTTGAGGGAACATTTCTCTTATTGCTATGCTAATATGGATATTCAATATGTTGCAGACAATTCCATTGCTGTTGCTCGATATGTGACATCTTACATAACAAAGTCAGAAAAGACAGAATTTAAGGAAATGTGGGAAGAGTTTTCCCATAAAAAGAGTCTAAGTAAGAAATTATACAGATACAGTTGGAAGATGTTGTCTCATCGAGGAATTGGAGCGTATGAATGCTCGGATCACTTATCATCTGCAAGTCTGTATTCTAAATTCAGAAGAATCATTTGGGTGAGTCTAGGTCTTGCTGCAACACGAAACTGAGTTCTTAAATCTGTACAAGAAATTTAATATTTAGCTGAAAAAGAGACAGAAAGTACTGATATTCTGAAAACAAATATGTTGGATACATATTATCCAAATAGAAGTCATCATCTTGAGAACATTTGTCTCTATGAAGTGCTGCAAAACTATATTTTTAAACGGAATATTACTGAAAACATTAATAATGGTATACATGCCGTTATTGGTTCTGAAGGATGTCTGGTGAAACAAAGAAAAGGACATTTGATTAATCACCGTAAACTGAGTTGTGAAACACCTGACAAAAGGGAATTTTACTATTTAGCTCTTTTGCAACTTTTCAAACTATGGCGTTCAGAATTGGAATTACTTGGAGATTTTGAGAGCTATGAAGATTCCTTCAATGCAACTAAAGATACTATAGAATGTCCTGTTTTTGCTAATTATGTCAAAATGTTGAATGACGAAATTGAGCAAGAAGCTACAATTGCAGCTGAGATTGCTAGAGATAGTTCTCAAGACAGTGAAACTTCTGCTCTGTTGAGTCAGGACCCACTAGGAGAACCAATTGTTCTAAATGAAGCAGCAACTGCTATGAAGAGGTGGAAACAGTAATGTATCAAGGTCAAGAACATCTAACAAACTTAGGAAACTTAGAAGAACAACTAAATCTTGAGCAGAAAGAAATATATGAGCAAGTGAGAGAACAGATTGACCATGGATTTCTTCATGAAAAGAAAGAGTGCTCTTGCTCATCATTTGAACCTATCCGTATGTATGTGAGTGGACAAGCTGGAACAGGAAAACGTTTTTTAATTAAAGTAATCAAATGTTTTCTACAGAAAAGAACTGAGTCGCATTTGTCTTGTGTTGTCACTGCTCCAGCTGGGTTGGCGGCACACAATATTAAAGGAATTACTTTACATCGTTTATTAATGCTACCAGTAGAGTATGACAACAAATTACATACCACAAGCTATCTGGAGAAGCTTCTTATGAAGTTTCAAGAGTGTTGAAGAAAATGAAGCTTCTCATTATTGACGAGGTAAGCATGGTCTCAAACCTACTGCTTACCTTTGTGCATTTAAGAATGCAGCAAATTCTTAACACAGAGTATGACGTATTATTCGGAGGAAAACACGTCATAGTTTTTGGAGATCTTCTACAACTTACTCCTGTAAAAGGACAGCCAGTGCTTAAAACACTCGTGCATGAAGATACTAGAAAGTCTTTGGGGAGTATTGGCAATGAAAACATTTGGTCATATTTTCAGTATCAGGAACTTACTACAAATATGCGACAAGCAAATGATGTTGATTATGGAACTATTCTTCAAGATATAAGAATTGGATAATTGACCGAACATGGAAAACAAGCTTTACAGACACAATTACTTTCCAATTTGTTTCCAAATGCAAATATTGTCCCAGATAAAATATACATGAGAATTGCAGAAAACAAATCTGTAATCTGCTTAATGCCATCACTGCGTGAATGTTCTATATTCAAAGAAATGTTAAAGTTGGAAAATGAAGAAATTATAAAATTGGAAGCAATTGATAAAATAGAACATGAGAGAATCAGTATTATTTTGAGTAAAAACTTGAAGAGGAAATTGGATTGTTTAGAGAAATCGATAAGTAAAACTGCTGGTTTAGAAAATAATTTGTATGCATGTGTAAATTGTAGAGTAATTTTGCGACGTAATTTGGATGTGCAAAAAGGTTTAGTAAATGGAGCAATGGGTAAAATTGTTGATTTTTTAAATTATGTAAACAGAGCTGACATTGAATTTTTGAAAATCAAATTTGATGAGATTGCTGAAGTACAACAAGTTAGTCGTTGTGCAGCTCGTTTTTTGCTTGTAAAAGATTTGTATGTCTGCAGAAAACAGTTTCCTGTTTGTTCGGCATATGCAGTAACCATTCATAAATCTCAAGGTTTAAGTGTAGATTCTGCTTTAGTGAATATTGGAAGTACCGTGTTTAAAGAAGGGATGGCATATGTTGCTTTGTCACGAGTCAGAACTTTATCTGGATTGTACTTGATTGATTTTGATGAGACAAAGGTTTCTGCAGATACAAACTGTGTGAAAGAGTATAATAGGTTAAGAAGAGAATATGCACACAATTTAGGTCAATATCCAGTGATTGAAAAGCGTGTGGTAGGTAGAAAAAGAAGATTTGATAATATCGGTTCTGAAACTGTAGAGAAAGAAAAGAAACAAGATGAAGTTGCGCCTGCAAGCAAAAAGACAAAGGACAATGTTGAAGAGAATGTTGGTTATCGATTTGAAAATAGTTCTGATGTCAACTGCTATGCTAATGTAGTTGTTAATGTTTTTTTTCTTCAAACTTTCCAACAGCAAATTGTAGAAAATCGTGACAAAAGATTCTGTTCATTGTTGAATTCTGTTTATGAGAAATGTACTAGTGATAAAAGTAAAATACAAAGTGTTTCTGATATTCAAAATGTTTTGGACATATGTTCTGGTTCTACTTAATTTACGCAGAATATTCAGCAATATTGTCAGGATTTTTTAATGTTTATGCTTGGTGTACTGGAAGATGAAGGTATAGATGTTTAAAACCTTTTTGGCCTTTCTTATGAATGGCATCATGACTGTCGAAATTGTTTGTTTACATGTAGCACTAACATAGACACTGAGAGATTCATATATTTGACTTTACCTGACTGTGAATCCGTGTCTTTTAACAATCTAATTAGAGGAGCATGTAAATCAGAAATGTCATCAACATTATTTATACAAAGATATGGAGAGTATGTTATTTTAATGCTGCAACGTTGTAGAACTGATGAAACAAAATTGAAAAATGTAATTAAAATTTTTGAAGCTGGTCAATGTTCAATATCAGGAAGAACTTTTATAGCTGTTGCTATTATTTTTCATGATGGACCTTCTACCACATCTGGACATTACATTGTTTATTTAAAATGTCTGAAAGGTTGGATACAGTGTAATGATACTCAATTAGTTTTTAATCAACGTTTGCCCAAAGAGTTACCAAATTCTTACCTAATATTTTTAAAGACAACAATTTAAGATAAAAATTTGCCCTTTAGGATTAGTGCTGTTAAGGTAGATTAGACTGGTGTTGTAGAGTATTTTGTAAGTGAGAGTGAGGAGCTTAAAGGTGATCCTTTTGTTGATATTGAGGCAGTGTAGGTGTATCAGGTGGTGGGTGATGTGGGCGCAGCCAGGGACATTGATGATCAGTCAGGTAGTGGTCTTTTGGATTTGTTGTAGTTGTTGTAGGTGTTTGGCTAGAACTCATGCGTAGAGTTTTTTACCACAGTGTAGTCTGCTGCTGATGAGGGCCTGTGTCACTGTTCTTCTTTTGGTTAGGATCCACTTGTTAATGTTGCGGAGCATGTGGAGGGTGTTATAACAGTACGAGGACACGGTGTAGACTTGCTTACACATGGAGGGGGAGCAGTTGAGGTTGAATCCTATGTTGTGCAAATGGTTAGTAGGTGTTGGTACTCTTCACACTGTAGTGAGGTAGCAGGAGTTGTCTGAGGCTGATGGAGTGGGTCTGAGGATGAGTACCTTCATCTTCTGCCAGTTTGTGTTTACAGTGCTGCTCTTTATGTAGTTGGTGACGTCCTTCATTGTGTTGTGGAGGTTTCTTTTGGTGGTATGCAACTTCTTGGTGACAAAGAGGTTGAGCTGGGTGTTCTTTGTGTAATAGATGTTGTTGAAGTTGTGATGGTGGCCTACTTGTGTTAGGGTGGACATGTAGATGATGAACAGCGTCGGATTGATGGATGAGTCCTGGGAGACCCGTAGATGATGTCAGTGGTTTTGGAACAGAAGGCTGGGAGGCGAACGTTCAGGATTACTATTGAACAACTTCCAAACAAAGGACTTGATGCATGCTATTGTAGTGTAGTTCCTATATTCCCCAATAGCCTCTGTGCATTGGAATAACATAAACGATAGTTTAGGCGTAGGACTAAGGTCGACTAGGTCTCTATTGAATATGATAGACTTAATTATGAATGCCAGCTGGCTCAGAGGTCACTAGAAACTTTCTCAAGTGAACAGGAAGGAGTTAACTTTCCTGAATAGACAAGAAGGGATTAGTTTCTGGCAACCGCATAAACATGACAACTTTGTTCTCTTCAGAATGAGGAGTATACCTCCAGAGTCACTAAAAACAATAGATAGCTATTTCACTCAGTCAATCGTGCATGCTTAGTTTTATTGTGTTTTTATCCAGGAGCCTAAACCGATATTTCTATTTTATGCCCTTGTCCGGTTATAATCAATAATATCCATACAACGGCATAGTAATCATATCCATATTCAGTCGTAGCACATGCTGTCACATTAAGCAAGGCTACTTCCCCGGCCCCCGAGAAAGCACAACGAGTTCTCTAAACAAACCAAACCTCCAGCAACCTGGGAAATCCCCCTTGCTTTTGTTTTGATTTCATCCTAGAACTCCTGTAAAGCACTGTAAGAACGGCCAGTTCTTAGTGACATCTTTATTGACGTCTTATGTCCAACCTTACATCAAACCCGGCACCTTTCAGGTATAAATATACCAACGTTGCCTTAAGCAAAGACACGGTGGTGGTTTTGGAGCAGAGCAGCTATCTACTTGCCCGAGAGCCCAGCTGATGCGAGAGCCCACAGACACTGCCCCTCCTCTTTGACGCACTGAGAGAGATGCTGTCCTTTCTCCTGCCGATAAATCCAGCTCTGGTGTTTCCAGATACCTTCGCGGGTTACTGGGATATCGAGTCCTGAGAGAGAGATACAAGACCTCCTGCTTTCTATTACCCAGGTACGGAGCTGACTAAACCCTTAAAGAGAATTCTTGAGTCAGATTCTTGGCAAAACAAACTTAGCTTAAACTGCTACTTACTTACTCCTTCCCACGTATTAGGCTTAGGTCAGGTACACCGGGGTAGGCATATTTAGAAGCACCAGTTGAGTATGATTAGTCAATGTATATATGTATGTATATATTTTATTTATTTTAAAGTATCATATGGCTAAGAAACCATATCAATGCTTTTACAGTATTATTTTATAATCCTCCTTTTACTGTACGCACTTTACTTTACTATGAGTATTGCAATTGTGGCAATTCATTTCTCTTGTATGAGGAAGAAGACTGCTCAATAAATTCCACCTTTTATTGAAAACACCCGTCTTTCTTTTCTCTGCATTCTGGTGAAACTAAGTACGCACATTTGACCTGAGTGAAATAGCTGTCTATTGTTTTCACACGACTCTAGAGATACACTTATTCTGGGAGAGCAAAGTTGTCATGTTTTATGGTTGTCAGAAGCTAATCCCTTCTTGTCTATCCAGGGAGGTTAAACTCCTCCTCGCTTATTCGAGAAAGTTTCTAGTGACCTCTGAGCTAGCTGGCAAACCTTATGTCTAATATAGTCAGTAGAGACCTAGTCGACCTCAGTCCTACGTCTACACTGCTGAATATATTATTCCAATGCGCAGAGCCTATTGGGAATATAGGAACTACACTACATGGCGCCCAACGTTTGGTAAGGCGATAAATCTAACGCAAGACGTTAGAGTAACTCAGTCGTGCTTTTTCACACAGACCCTTTTTCCCGTAAATACTCCAAAAGACGTCTGGAGTGGGTAAAAGGTTAAAATCCGCCGGAACTTAGTAGGAAGAGATTTCTATGTATAGTTTTTGGTTTAGTCAACGTTGAAGAATACAGTGTTCCAAAATATTGTGCACCTAATCTTTGTTTCCTTGGAAACCTGCTCTGCAACCTTTCATTAAAACAATGTCAACTAACGGCGACAGCAACGAAACCGGTGAAACTGCAGTAGATGCGAATCAACGGGGTTTCGATGTTACAGGTTTTAATGAAAATGAACCAGGTGCAATTATTATCCCGGAAAAGATAAGAAAAACTATAACTCTTAAACTTAGAGAAAATGGACTAACACCGAGATGTGGAATATTCGTATTCGTAATTGAGGCCCATGAATATCGGCAGACAGAGGTATTCTATTCATGGATAAACTTTCCAGCAGCAAACGCTGTCACACAGGACTTCCACTATTACAAAATAGAGGAACCTCCGGATGAATACACTCCTTTCGAGGAGGTGGAAATCCCATTAAAATACCAAGAGCACCTGCTCTGGTTTAAAGGCGCCCTAAAACATAATAATCACATCACCAGGCTCGGTCCACTAGGTAGACCAGGAGCAACGTGGCCGGTTCTAGCCAGCTACACACCACATCCTGACATAGAAAAAATGTCAGACCGGGAACTTTTAGAACAACTGAAACAACTGATTAAAATACATAGACAATTAGTACAATATGTAATGCGGACTTCAACAGTCCAACCAGCTATTAACATTCCACAGCTGACCCCTCATCAGGGGAACACAAACAAAATTACACCACTGAGCATACAATCATGTCTGGGTAAAGTACCCATAAAAAGGGAACAAATTCCATTCTGGTTAGCACAAAAAATCACTCAAATAGAGGCAGTATTTCCGGATACTACCCCTACTGAGAAACACAGAATTCTGACTATCTGTCTTCCAATGGGGATCGCACCACATGTGGAGGACTGTGACACTTGGGGCACAGTTTTTGCTTCCATTTACACAAAAACACATGTTGTTCCGTCCATGGCGGTAATACCAGATGTACTAAGACAGATTCAAAATGAATATGGTCCAGAACCTGCTTTAACTCTGGGTATGAAATTACTGAAAGACTTCAAGCAGGTCTCGGCTATATTATTAGCCAACATAAAAGGAGAAGCAGCATCTGTGGCGATCCGCCAGAAATTGAAAGAAACAGATATAGCAGAACAGCCATTTGAACTTGCCAGAATCATAGAAAAATCCTATGAAGAACTAGGAAGAGATAGTTTGGGTGGGAAACCAGTAAAACCCCAACTAACTGAAAATCCTGAAATGATATTTATTAAATATAATCTAAACACTCCAAAAAAGAGATGGGATGGAAATAAACAATCCACTCCCAAAGAAAAAAGATTCCAGTCCAGAGGAAGGTCTCCTCGGCGGAGAGAAAGATCTCCGGACCAAGGACACAAGTCTCCCCAGAGGGAGCCCTCTGAGAAAAGATACAACCTTAGAAATAGGGATAATTTGAAGAAACCTGATAGATATCAAGATATTGATACACGTCCCTCTCGATCTTTTCAGACTTCCTCGCAGAAATCGGAAAGAAGAGGATGGTCAGAACACAGGGAAGAGCATGTCAAGTCCAAAGACAAGGAACCTGCTCATCAAAGTAAAAAATTAAAATTTACAAAAAAGAAGGTAGCCAGTATTAAAATAATCAAACATGCCGAGGATACTGAGGACACAACTGAAAAACGGAGAGTGGGCCCAGACAATGCTAGACAGCGCAACAGAAGTGACCATAGCTCGCAAGATCCTGATGAATCATCTGGAGACAGTGGACACGAATGAATACATTCAGGTGGAAACTGCAGATATCAGAGTTAGCAAGCCTCATAAAATATACGAGATAACATTATGTATAGAGGGAGATAAGACTAGGAAAGTAATGGGTCTATTTTGGGATAACCTTTCCAAAGGCTATGATGATTAGGAAAAAAAGTTTTATAATAGATTGGTATCAAATTTAATGAAAGAAATTAAGCTATATAAGAAAAAAACTGTATTTTATAAGAAGAAGAAAGCTATAGAAAATGTAGTTGAGAAAGCTTTGGAATTGAAAAGAAAACTGTTTATTTTAGTAATCAATAGAATTAGATCACTAGATAAACCAATCCTTTTAATGAAGAGCTAAAGTAGGTGGAGAAGACTAATTAACAGAAGTAATTTTTGTGAGTTTTTTTTGGGTGAATGGAAACATACTTCAACTTCTGAGCCTTTTTTAATGAAGAAAGTTATCTTCAGAGTAATGATTTGTTGCATGCAGTTGACACTACTGGTCGTGCTTATGAGGTTAGAAATGGTTGTCCTATTAAGAAAGAGAAAATTGTTCCTAGAAATGCAGAAGAGGTGTTAGATGCTGAAGTTTTAGGGAGACGTCCTAAAGCTCCGGAGTACACTTGGAATTGTACTAGTATTTGCAGTGTCTCGCAAGAATCTATTGATTTTGTATGCAATTTCTTACGCAATTACACCAAGAAAAGTGTTAAACAAAAGATTAAGATGTTACAAGGACTAGACCCTTGCAGAGTGAGAGAAAATACTGGTTTACAAGGTCATTCTCTACCTTGTGTTTCTAAATAAGTATGTCGGAGTGTTTTCCACCATTTCAGGATGTTAGCAGTTCTTCATACTCAGATGAGGAAATTAGTCAGAACATTGTATTACGCAAAAAGTCCATCACTAATGTTAAAAAAGTTGAACAGTGCTCTTTTGCGTGGATCTGTGTCAGACGTAACAAATGTTTGTGATGAAATTGACATTAGTTACTTTGGTCCTCAGGAAGACAGTGCAGAAAGTGAGAGATTAATAGAAGAAAATTTGGAAGAGAATGTAGGACAGTGACGTGTAGAAAATTTTTAACAAGAAATTATACAGTTTAAGGTGATTTCAGTTGAAAGACCAAATTATTCTTGTATCTGTTGTCGATGAATTCATTATAAAAATCAGACCAGGACTGTTGATCTGTATTTAAAAAGTGAAAAGGAAAATAATAATGAGTGGAAAGATTTTACAACTTATTTGTTGGTAGAGAATTGTTTTGATTTGGGTTCTGCTCAGCGTATTTGTAAATATTGTTATAACAAGTTAGAAGAGAACAAAATGCCTGCTAGAGCTGTGCATAATAATCTTGAGTTGGTAAATATTCCTTCTGAACTGATGGATTTAACTACCTATGAATCTATTCTTATTCAATGTGTGCATCCATTTCAGGCTATTGTTCGTATGGAGCCTAAGACAGGAAAATTGCCTCCTTCTGATTACAAAGAGGATTAAAGGGAAGAGTTGTATATTTGCCACTAGATTTAAAGAAAAATATTGAAACTATTGGTGTAGAAAATGTAGAGGATGAACCTTTAGTTATTCTTGTTAATGGCGTTCCTACTAAGAGTAAGAAAATCTGGCAAGAATTATTGGATGTTAGGAAAGTGAAAAAGGCAACGTTGTATCTGGTAAAAAATAATCAATATTACAAAAATGTGTATGTGGGAGAAGAAGAAATAACTACAAGCAGATACTGACTTGCCATCTGGACAAATTGAAAAACTGGATGTGTCCAGAACTGAAGAAATCTAAGAACATTACAGTGTTCATCCATTGCATTCCACAGAAATGATGGGGAATGCCAATGAGTTATTTCAAATGAAAGAAGCAAAAGGAAGTCCCATTAGTGTATGGGAAAAAAGCTAGGAAGCTCGCTGTTTCCCTCAGTTGTTTCCTACAGGAAAAGGAGGACGATATGATGAACAACCTGTGCAGATTCCTGCATCTGTATACCGGACATCAAGATTATATGCAGAAGATGCAAGATTTCGACAATGTATTCCATATTTGTTTCATCTTTTGTTTGAGAGTGATTTGTCTGGACTTTCTTATGCAGTAAACCACATATTAAAAACAGGTGTACATCTGCAAAATGTTTCAGCAAAGGCATTTATGGATAAAGTACAGCAGAAAGATAATGTGTTGGAAACTCAGCTGATTAATCTGATGGCATGTCAGCGTGGTACTAATGAGTACTGGTACCGTCGTCACAGAGAACTCAAATGTATGCTTAGGAACTTAGGAACTCCTACATGGTTCCTTACTCTAAGCTGTGCTGAATATGCTTGGGATGATTTACTTTAATTTCTTCGAGAGGCAAATCCAAATATACCAAATATCGAATTCAAGACACCTGGAGAATTGTGCTCTTTGGATCCTGTTAATGTGTGCAGGTATTTCAATCATAAATTCGAAGCTATGATGTCTTTTATCACCAATAAAAAAATCCTCCTCTTGGAGAGGTTCTGGATTTCTTTTGGAGAAAGGAGTATCAAGCGAGAGGTGCTCCTCACATACATATGCTATTATGGATCAAAGATGCTCCCAAATTTGGAACAGACTCAGATGATACTGTGTTGTCTTTTATTGAAGAATATGCTACATGTGCAGTACCCAAAAGTACACAAGATAAGGACTTAAGACAACAAGTCTTACGATTCCAAAGCCATCGTTGTAGCAAATAATGTCGTCGAAAGTACAAATCTAAGGACAAATTCTACAGCAAATGCCGTTTTGCATTTCCTCGACCTGTAATATCGAAAGGAAGAGTGAACAGTTTTATATCATCTTTGCGACATAATATCACAAGAAAGTCTCCAAAAAATACCTACAACTTAAGAAGAAAAGGAGAGTCAAAATATATAAATGACTATAACTCAGTCATTTTGTCTATGTGGAATGCTAATATGGATATTCAATATGTTGCAGACAATTCCATTGCTGTTGCTCGATATGTGACATCTTACATAACAAAGTCAGAAAAGACAGAATTTAAGGAAATGTGGGAAGAGTTTTCCCATAAAAAGAGTCTAAGTAAGAAATTATACAGATACAGTTGGAAGATGTTGTCTCATCGAGGAATTGGAGCGTATGAATGCTCGGATCACTTATCATCTGCAAGTCTGTATTCTAAATTCAGAAGAATCATTTGGGTGAGTCTAGGTCTTGCTGCAACACGAAACTGAGTTCTTAAATCTGTACAAGAAATTGAATATTTAGCTGAAAAAGAGACAGAAAGTACTGATATTCTGAAAACAAATATGTTGGATACATATTATCCAAATAGAAGTCATCATCTTGAGAACATTTGTCTCTATGAAGTGCTGCAAAACTATATTTTTAAACGGAATATTACTGAAAACATTAATAATGGTATACATGCCGTTATTGGTTCTGAAGGATGTCTGGTGAAACAAAGAAAAGGACATTTGATTAATCACCGTAAACTGAGTTGTGAAACACCTGACAAAAGGGAATTTTACTATTTAGCTCTTTTGCAACTTTTCAAACTATGGCGTTCAGAATTGGAATTACTTGGAGATTTTGAGAGCTATGAAGATTCCTTCAATGCAACTAAAGATACTATAGAATGTCCTGTTTTTGCTAATTATGTCAAAATGTTGAATGACGAAATTGAGCAAGAAGCTACAATTGCAGCTGAGATTGCTAGAGATAGTTCTCAAGACAGTGAAACTTCTGCTCTGTTGAGTCAGGACCCACTAGGAGAACCAATTGTTCTAAATGAAGCAGCAACTGCTATGAAGAGGTGGAAACAGTAATGTATCAAGGTCAAGAACATCTAACAAACTTAGGAAACTTAGAAGAACAACTAAATCTTGAGCAGAAAGAAATATATGAGCAAGTGAGAGAACAGATTGACCATGGATTTCTTCATGAAAAGAAAGAGTGCTCTTGCTCATCATTTGAACCTATCCGTATGTATGTGAGTGGACAAGCTGGAACAGGAAAAAGTTTTTTAATTAAAGTAATCAAATGTTTTCTACAGAAAAGAACTGAGTCGCATTTGTCTTGTGTTGTCACTGCTCCAGCTGGGTTGGCGGCACACAATATTAAAGGAATTACTTTATATCGTTTATTAATGCTACCAGTAGAGTATGACAACAAATTACATACCACAAGCTATCTGGAGAAGCTTCTTATGAAGTTTCAAGAGTGTTGAAGAAAATGAAGCTTCTCATTATTGACGAGGTAAGCATGGTCTCAAACTTACTGCTTACCTTTGTGCATTTAAGAATGCAGCAAATTCTTAACACAGAGTATGACGTATTATTCGGAGGAAAACACGTCATAGTTTTTGGAGATCTTCTACAACTTACTCCTGTAAAAGGACAGCCAGTGCTTAAAACACTCGTGCATGAAGATACTAGAAAGTCTTTGGGGAGTATTGGCAATGAAAACATTTGGTCATATTTTCAGTATCAGGAACTTACTACAAATATGCGACAAGCAAATGATGTTGATTATGGAACTATTCTTCAAGATATAAGAATTGGATAATTGACCGAACATGGAAAACAAGCTTTACAGACACAATTACTTTCCAATTTGTTTCCAAATGCAAATATTGTCCCAGATAAAATATACATGAGAATTGCAGAAAACAAATCTGTAATCTGCTTAATGCCATCACTGCGTGAATGTTCTATATTCAAAGAAATGTTAAAGTTGGAAAATGAAGAAATTATAAAATTGGAAGCAATTGATAAAATAGAACATGAGAGAATCAGTATTATTTTGAGTAAAAACTTGAAGAGGAAATTGGATTGTTTAGAGAAATCGATAAGTAAAACTGCTGGTTTAGAAAATAATTTGTATGCATGTGTAAATTGTAGAGTAATTTTGCGACGTAATTTGGATGTGCAAAAAGGTTTAGTAAATGGAGCAATGGGTAAAATTGTTGATTTTTTAAATTATGTAAACAGAGCTGACATTGAATTTTTGAAAATCAAATTTGATGAGATTGCTGAAGTACAACAAGTTAGTCGTTGTGCAGCTCGTTTTTTGCTTGTAAAAGATTTGTATGTCTGCAGAAAACAGTTTCCTGTTTGTTCGGCATATGCAGTAACCATTCATAAATCTCAAGGTTTAAGTGTAGATTCTGCTTTAGTGAATATTGGAAGTACCGTGTTTAAAGAAGGGATGGCATATGTTGCTTTGTCACGAGTCAGAACTTTATCTGGATTGTACTTGATTGATTTTGATGAGACAAAGGTTTCTGCAGATACAAACTGTGTGAAAGAGTATAATAGGTTAAGAAGAGAATATGCACACAATTTAGGTCAATATCCAGTGATTGAAAAGCGTGTGGTAGGTAGAAAAAGAAGATTTGATAATATCGGTTCTGAAACTGTAGAGAAAGAAAAGAAACAAGATGAAGTTGCGCCTGCAAGCAAAAAGACAAAGGACAATGTTGAAGAGAATGTTGGTTATCGATTTGAAAATAGTTCTGATGTCAACTGCTATGCTAATGTAGTTGTTAATGTTTTTTTTCTTCAAACTTTCCAACAGCAAATTGTAGAAAATCGTGACAAAAGATTCTGTTCATTGTTGAATTCTGTTTATGAGAAATGTACTAGTGATAAAAGTAAAATACAAAGTGTTTCTGATATTCAAAATGTTTTGGACATATGTTCTGGTTCTACTTAATTTACGCAGAATATTCAGCAATATTGTCAGGATTTTTTAATGTTTATGCTTGGTGTACTGGAAGATGAAGGTATAGATGTTTAAAACCTTTTTGGCCTTTCTTATGAATGGCATCATGACTGTCGAAATTGTTTGTTTACATGTAGCACTAACATAGACACTGAGAGATTCATATATTTGACTTTACCTGACTGTGAATCCGTGTCTTTTAACAATCTAATTAGAGGAGCATGTAAATCAGAAATGTCATCAACATTATTTATACAAAGATATGGAGAGTATGTTATTTTAATGCTGCAACGTTGTAGAACTGATGAAACAAAATTGAAAAATGTAATTAAAATTTTTGAAGCTGGTCAATGTTCAATATCAGGAAGAACTTTTATAGCTGTTGCTATTATTTTTCATGATGGACCTTCTACCACATCTGGACATTACATTGTTTATTTAAAATGTCTGAAAGGTTGGATACAGTGTAATGATACTCAATTAGTTTTTAATCAACGTTTGCCCAAAGAGTTACCAAATTCTTACCTAATATTTTTAAAGACAACAATTTAAGATCAAAATTTGCCCTTTAGGATTAGTGCTGTTAAGGTAGATTAGACTGGTGTTGTAGAGTATTTTGTAAGTGAGAGTGAGGAGCTTAAAGGTGATCCTTTTGTTGATATTGAGGCAGTGTAGGTGTATCAGGTGGTGGGTGATGTGGGCGCAGCCAGGGACATTGATGATCAGTCAGGTAGTGGTCTTTTGGATTTGTTGTAGTTGTTGTAGGTGTTTGGCTAGAACTCATGCGTAGAGTTTTTTACCACAGTGTAGTCTGCTGCTGATGAGGGCCTGTGTCACTGTTCTTCTTTTGGTTAGGATCCACTTGTTAATGTTGCGGAGCATGTGGAGGGTGTTATAACAGTACGAGGACACGGTGTAGACTTGCTTACACATGGAGGGGGAGCAGTTGAGGTTGAATCCTATGTTGTGCAAATGGTTAGTAGGTGTTGGTACTCTTCACACTGTAGTGAGGTAGCAGGAGTTGTCTGAGGCTGATGGAGTGGGTCTGAGGATGAGTACCTTCATCTTCTGCCAGTTTGTGTTTACAGTGCTGCTCTTTATGTAGTTGGTGACGTCCTTCATTGTGTTGTGGAGGTTTCTTTTGGTGGTATGCAACTTCTTGGTGACAAAGAGGTTGAGCTGGGTGTTCTTTGTGTAATAGATGTTGTTGAAGTTGTGATGGTGGCCTACTTGTGTTAGGGTGGACATGTAGATGATGAACAGCGTCGGATTGATGGATGAGTCCTGGGAGACCCGTAGATGATGTCAGTGGTTTTGGAACAGAAGGCTGGGAGGCGAACGTTCAGGATTACTATTGAACAACTTCCAAACAAAGGACTTGATGCATGCTATTGTAGTGTAGTTCCTATATTCCCCAATAGCCTCTGTGCATTGGAATAACATAAACGATAGTTTAGGCGTAGGACTAAGGTCGACTAGGTCTCTATTGAATATGATAGACTTAATTATGAATGCCAGCTGGCTCAGAGGTCACTAGAAACTTTCTCAAGTGAACAGGAAGGAGTTAACTTTCCTGAATAGACAAGAAGGGATTAGTTTCTGGCAACCGCATAAACATGACAACTTTGTTCTCTTCAGAATGAGGAGTATACCTCCAGAGTCACTAAAAACAATAGATAGCTATTTCACTCAGTCAATCGTGCATGCTTAGTTTTATTGTGTTTTTATCCAGGAGCCTAAACCGATATTTCTATTTTATGCCCTTGTCCGGTTATAATCAATAATATCCATACAACGGCATAGTAATCATATCCATATTCAGTCGTAGCACATGCTGTCACATTAAGCAAGGCTACTTCCCCGGCCCCCGAGAAAGCACAACGAGTTCTCTAAACAAACCAAACCTCCAGCAACCTGGGAAATCCCCCTTGCTTTTGTTTTGATTTCATCCTAGAACTCCTGTAAAGCACTGTAAGAACGGCCAGTTCTTAGTGACATCTTTATTGACGTCTTATGTCCAACCTTACATCAAACCCGGCACCTTTCAGGTATAAATATACCAACGTTGCCTTAAGCAAAGACACGGTGGTGGTTTTGGAGCAGAGCAGCTATCTACTTGCCCGAGAGCCCAGCTGATGCGAGAGCCCACAGACACTGCCCCTCCTCTTTGACGCACTGAGAGAGATGCTGTCCTTTCTCCTGCCGATAAATCCAGCTCTGGTGTTTCCAGATACCTTCGCGGGTTACTGGGATATCGAGTCCTGAGAGAGAGATACAAGACCTCCTGCTTTCTATTACCCAGGTACGGAGCTGACTAAACCCTTAAAGAGAATTCTTGAGTCAGATTCTTGGCAAAACAAACTTAGCTTAAACTGCTACTTACTTACTCCTTCCCACGTATTAGGCTTAGGTCAGGTACACCGGGGTAGGCATATTTAGAAGCACCAGTTGAGTATGATTAGTCAATGTATATATGTATGTATATATTTTATCTATTTTAAAGTATCATATGGCTAAGAAACCATATCAATGCTTTTACAGTATTATTTTATAATCCTCCTTTTACTGTACGCACTTTACTTTACTATGAGTATTGCAATTGTGGCAATTCATTTCTCTTGTATGAGGAAGAAGACTGCTCAATAAATTCCACCTTTTATTGAAAACACCCGTCTTTCTTTTCTCTGCATTCTGGTGAAACTAAGTACGCACATTTGACCTGAGTGAAATAGCTGTCTATTGTTTTCACACGACTCTAGAGATACACTTATTCTGGGAGAGCAAAGTTGTCATGTTTTATGGTTGTCAGAAGCTAATCCCTTCTTGTCTATCCAGGGAGGTTAAACTCCTCCTCGCTTATTCGAGAAAGTTTCTAGTGACCTCTGAGCTAGCTGGCAAACCTTATGTCTAATATAGTCAGTAGAGACCTAGTCGACCTCAGTCCTACGTCTACACTGCTGAATATATTATTCCAATGCGCAGAGCCTATTGGGAATATAGGAACTACACTACATGGCGCCCAACGTTTGGTAAGGCGATAAATCTAACGCAAGACGTTAGAGTAACTCAGTCGTGCTTTTTCACACAGACCCTTTTTCCCGTAAATACTCCAAAAGACGTCTGGAGTGGGTAAAAGGTTAAAATCCGCCGGAACTTAGTAGGAAGAGATTTCTATGTATAGTTTTTGGTTTAGTCAACGTTGAAGAATACAGTGTTCCAAAATATTGTGCACCTAATCTTTGTTTCCTTGGAAACCTGCTCTGCAACCTTTCATTAAAACAATGTCAACTAACGGCGACAGCAACGAAACCGGTGAAACTGCAGTAGATGCGAATCAACGGGGTTTCGATGTTACAGGTTTTAATGAAAATGAACCAGGTGCAATTATTATCCCGGAAAAGATAAGAAAAACTATAACTCTTAAACTTAGAGAAAATGGACTAACACCGAGATGTGGAATATTCGTATTCGTAATTGAGGCCCATGAATATCGTCAGACAGAGGTATTCTATTCATGGATAAACTTTCCAGCAGCAAACGCTGTCACACAGGACTTCCACTATTACAAAATAGAGGAACCTCCGGATGAATACACTCCTTTCGAGGAGGTGGAAATCCCATTAAAATACCAAGAGCACCTGCTCTGGTTTAAAGGCGCCCTAAAACATAATAATCACATCACCAGGCTCGGTCCACTAGGTAGACCAGGAGCAACGTGGCCGGTTCTAGCCAGCTACACACCACATCCTGACATAGAAAAAATGTCAGACCGGGAACTTTTAGAACAACTGAAACAACTGATTAAAATACATAGACAATTAGTACAATATGTAATGCGGACTTCAACAGTCCAACCAGCTATTAACATTCCACAGCTGACCCCTCATCAGGGGAACACAAACAAAATTACACCACTGAACATACAATCATGTCTGGGTAAAGCACCCATAAAAAGGGAACAAATTCCATTCTGGTTAGCACAAAAAATCACTCAAATAGAGGCAGTATTTCCGGATACTACCCCTACTGAGAAACACAGAATTCTGACTATCTGTCTTCCAATGGGGATCGCACCACATGTGGAGGACTGTGATACTTGGGGCACAGTTTTTGCTTCCATTTACACAAAAACACATGTTGTTCCGTCCATGGCGGTAATACCAGATGTACTAAGACAGATTCAAAATGAATATGGTCCAGAACCTGCTTTAACTCTGGGTATGAAATTACTGAAAGACTTCAAGCAGGTCTCGGCTATATTATTAGCCAACATAAAAGGAGAAGCAGCATCTGTGGCGATCCGCCAGAAATTGAAAGAAACAGATATAGCAGAACAGCCATTTGAACTTGCCAGAATCATAGAAAAATCCTATGAAGAACTAGGAAGAGATAGTTTGGGTGGGAAACCAGTAAAACCCCAACTAACTGAAAATCCTGAAATGATATTTATTAAATATAATCTAAACACTCCAAAAAAGAGATGGGATGGAAATAAACAATCCACTCCCAAAGAAAAAAGATTCCAGTCCAGAGGAAGGTCTCCTCGGCGGAGAGAAAGATCTCCGGACCAAGGACACAAGTCTCCCCAGAGGGAGCCCTCTGAGAAAAGATACAACCTTAGAAATAGGGATAATTTGAAGAAACCTGATAGATATCAAGATATTGATACACGTCCCTCTCGATCTTTTCAGACTTCCTCGCAGAAATCGGAAAGAAGAGGATGGTCAGAACACAGGGAAGAGCATGTCAAGTCCAAAGACAAGGAACCTGCTCATCAAAGTAAAAAATTAAAATTTCCAAAAAAGAAGGTAGCCAGTATTAAAATAATCAAACATGCCGAGGATACTGAGGACACAACTGAAAAACGGAGAGTGGGCCCAGACAATGCTAGACAGCGCAACAGAAGTGACCATAGCTCGCAAGATCCTGATGAATCATCTGGAGACAGTGGACACGAATGAATACATTCAGGTGGAAACTGCAGATATCAGAGTTAGCAAGCCTCATAAAATATACGAGATAACATTATGTATAGAGTGAGATAAGACTAGGAAAGTAAGGGGTCTATTTTGGGATAACCTTTCCAAAGGCTATGACATCCTTTTAGCTGAGAAAGACTGGCCACCAGAGTTTATCAGGGAGTGCCCTCATGGCGAAGAAATGATTATGCCTGCCTTCTCAAATCATATTCCAATTCATAAAAAATATACACTTGCAAGAAAGTGGGCAGTAGCCCAAGCTCCTGCATTATATAAAAATCATGTAGGATGGGATGAGGACTCTCCTCCTCACAAAATCCAGTTAAAATGTCAACCAACTGCACAAAGGCAGTACCCAATTAAGCAAGAAGCTAAAAAACAAGTCAGGGAGATCAGGGGGTGATTGAAACATGCACCTCACAAATGAACAATCCTTTGTTTCCTGTCTCCAAACCAGACGATTCATATCATCTAGTTTTGGACTACAGACACCTTAACTGATGTTGCAAGACATTTGCAGTACAAAACTCACACAGTGCAGCACTAATGAATAACATCGTGCGCAAAAAATACAAAACGACAATAGATATCTCTAATGGATTCTTTTGTCAAAACATAGCACCCGAAAGCAGGTATTTGACTGCTTTCTCAATAATGGGGTCGCAGAAAAATTTCTGTCGACTCCAACAGGGATTCAAGAATAGCCCAGGATTATTCTCAGAAAGGGTAACAGAGTTACTACAAATATATGATGATGAAGCATTATCATATGTAGATGACTTCTATCTAACAGATGATGACTTGGATACTCACTTGAAAAGAGTGAACACCATAATACTTGGGTTCGCAGCAGAGGGTTACAAATTCAACTTTAAAAAATCACGAATTGCCCATCTAACAGTCCTATTTTTAGGTTATGAATTATCAAGTGAAGGCAAAAGCCTAGCAGACAATTTCTTAGAGAAATGCGCTGTACTCCAAGCACCAAAAACGCTGAAGAACTTACAATCAATACTAGGTTTCCTGAATTTTTGAAGAACTTACATTCTAAATTATGCAGAGAGGGTTAAACCTTTCTATGAACTAATAAAACCTGATTTTAAACCAATCAATTGGACTCAAAAACACACAGAAATTTTGAGATCATTGCAAACAGACATGTTAGCTAAAACAAAATTGCAAACTCGCGATAACACACGCAACCTTGTAATCCGAGTCTTCCCAGGAAGATGCGGATTCACGTACCTGACCTCTAATGAGGGAGAAAAGGTACCAATAGCATATAAATCACATTTGTACACAGAAACTGAAAAAACATTCAGTCTTGCAGAAAACATTGTAAATGCGGTTCAAACAGCTGTAGAAAAAGAAAGAGCCCAAGGCAAACAGATAACTGTTTTAACAGCAGAATCAGCCTTTGAGGCTTTAACAAGCCCACGCAATTTAACTACCGTGGCACTAGATCCAAAATGGATACAATGGGAAAATTCTCTTGCTACAGAAAAAGTGAAATACTATTTTGACCCGAACAAGAAAAAATTGAAAGATCTAACATATGAAAAAGAATATCCTCTGCCAATCGAAATTCTGCCCCTACAACAGTACGCCTGTGTAATATATACAGACGGATATGCACAACCCTCAGTTTGGGGAAAGCAAGCTTACAATGCTACGTGCGAGGTTGTTAAATGCCGGTGGCGCGGAGTTAAATTGAGACCACTGGTAGCAATGTCACAATCTGTAAAAGACAATTCAGGTCAACAAACTGAATTAATAGCTTTAAAAATGGTGCTCGATATTGCCAATCGCGAATTCCCGACACTAATAGTGTGCGATTCGCATTCCTGCGTCAAATCTTACAATAATGACTTGCAGAAATGGGTTCAAAACGGTTACAAAGATGACACAGGTGCCACAATCAAGCAGAAATCGCTTTGGGAACAAGTAGTTCTTTTACAGAAAGAACTACAAAAGACTCACGTGATACATACACTGAGTCATCAGCGTGATGGCGTTCATGTTGCAGGGAATTCATTGGCTGACACAGCCACAGCGGAAGCAACTAATCCGGCTTCCGTAGCCACAAAAAAAAGCGTTCAGAAAAATACATAGACGGGGAAACCATGCTGGCGGTAAAAACGTCTTCAAAAGGCGACTGTGCAGCACTACCCGTGAACTAGCCACTCAATTATACATACATAATCGATGCAAACTCCGTTCCTTTTGCTCGAATCCCTGGAGTGGGGGATAGAGTAATTCCAAACACGAACAGGAGAATCTTCTTGATACAAGAAGCACACATGGGTGAGGGTCTAAGACACCAGACGATCAAGGAATCTCTGAAAAAATTACAATCAGAATACTGGTGGCCGGGAATGAGCTTGCCTTGCAACAACACAAATTTGCAATGATCTGTCCAAACTGCAACAGAGATCGCAGTGGCGAACCGGCCGGAGTAGTGCCAGGACCCCTATTAGAAAGCATAAGGCGATCTATACGCATAATCAAACAGGAAAAATGCGTCCCAATGTATATTATTTAAGACTAGATTCACTTAAAATGTAGATACCAGTGCTCGGCTGACGCCAGAGCTGTTATAAAAGATTTGCGAGTATATATCGGCACATACGCAATTGGCATGCTACATTCTGACCAGGGTCCTGCTTTTAGCTCTCGAGCTTATAAGGAGGCCATGACCAGCAGGGGCATTGCATTGCGGTACTCTTGTCCCTTCCATCCTGAGGGAAATGGGATTGTGGAAAGAAAAAAACGAGACATAAAGTAATCTATAACGGCGAGGGTATTAGGTTCGGGTGATGGGTGGGTCCAACATTTAACAAGTGTCCAACGTAGTCTTAACAATCTGCCAAGAAGTTCTCTAAAAGGTTTCAGTCCGTACGAACTATTGTTCGGGACTAGAATGCATATTCAGGACTTAGATAGTCAGACTTTAGTGGTAGAAGAAAAATGCTTTGATATCAAAGATCGTTTGGCTATTTTACAGGACTTAAATGAAACCAGAAAAGACCTGAGGAGGGCAAGATGGCCGCTGCAGCGTTGTGCTGAGAGGTCGCATATTTCCTCTCCCCCACAAGGAGATGAAGTAATTGAGAGAAACGCCGTACTACCCGTGAAGGAGGCTTCTCTTAATGGAGATCGGACTCAGTTTGTTTAAAAAAGTATCCCCTAAGAAGCAGGCTTTGCGGCTTGGGCAGGCTTGGATTCGAATAAGGGTTCGAATAAGGGAAGCAGTAGTGAGACTTGCCTTCAAGCATTTCCATATGGCTCCTAAACCACCCACCCGCATGGTTAACATGGAAAAAGGTAGCGAGAGGGGCAAGAAGTTACCTGACACCCCTGGGACGCTGAAGGCAGGAGCGGCTGGGAGCCTAAAGGTGGATGCCCTTATAGGAAAGAATACTGGTGCAATAAGAAAGATAATCCCCCCCCCCGGCGGAGAAAGGGAGGAAGGGAGAAGCGCGGAAGCCGAATGCGGCCCCCAAATCAAGCAATGCAGGTGAAAGCCGATCTGCGAGCAAAACCAGCTCAGCGAAAGGAGACGAGCAAAAGTCTCGGGAAGCGGGGCTGCGCCAGCCTACCATGACGGAGATCCTGTCAGCGAAACTCCCTGAAGCAGCGGCAGCAGCGGCGATGCTGGATTCCCTCCGTGAAACAGACGCTGTCACTCTGGTTGCTGGGAACGTCCTCGAGGACGCTGACGGAGAAGACGCGGTGAGAGCGGTTGCCGGGCAACAGGTTGAGCCAGCGCGGAGAGCAAGTCAGTGTACTGCAGTAGCACAGACTGACGGAGCGCACGCCGGAGTAGAGCAGCTGGCCAGAGATGGAGGTAAAGGGGAGAGCGAGTGGGGGCACGGCATTGGCACTGGCGAGGGGACTACAGCGGATATGCTTGGCGCTCTGATGCAAGTGGAGAAAGAAATAAACGACTCAAAAAAAAAGACTACCTCATGGGGCAGCCGAGAAAGTATAGCAGGGCAAAACCTCCTGAGTGAAACAGAAAGCAACAAACATCCCCAGGGGGGGGGAGACTGTACCTCCATAGGGGGGGAAGGCGAGTTTTATTCAGTGAATGAGGATTCAGACTCAGTATCATCGCCAGGATCTAACACAGAGGAGGATGAGGGCACTGAATCAGGCACAAGTATGTCTGGCAAGGAGTCTACAATGAGGAAGAAGCATGCCAAAGTAGAGAAACGACTCTTATTGGACTACTCAGCGACTTCACAAGTATACTCAGAGGAGGATGCACAGGCAAGCATGGCAGAGGGAGCAACGGCGGTTAATATCTCCTCCCAGCGAGACCCTTTCCATACTTTATTTGTGACCCTCAAACAGATGCAAAGCGAAGCAAGAGCAGAGAGCCGCAGAGCCAGGCAAGCGTCAAAGAAAATCCAGAACAGTCTAAGGAAGGTTAATAAATTGTATGATGGGCTGGTAGATCGGGTAACAGAGGTTGAGGAGCGCACTGGCAAGTTGGAAGATGATGTTGTGAGATGGCAGACATTTAAGTCGGAGCAGGAGAAAATGGCGGAGGACACGCGTTGGAAGCTGGAGGACTTCGAAAATAGACAGAGGAGAAACAATGTTCGCTTGTTGGGTGTGGCGGAAGGGTCAGAAGGGCAGGATGTCAGGCAGTTCGTGATAAATTTACTGAGGGGGGCATTTCCAGATACCCAGTGGCAGTGGGAAACGGAAATCCAGAGGGCCCATAGTTTCCCCTTCACAGTAAGGAAAATGGGGGGTACAGGTGGAGTAGGAAGAGACGGGCAGAAAAATCACCCGAGGGCAATACTAGTGTACATTGGGAATTTTTTGCTCAGAGAAGAGATTCTGAGCAAAGCAAGGCCGGAGAGCAGGAGGTCTTATGAAGGCTTCACCTTCTTTGCCAGGCCCGACTTCTGTCACTTCACAGTAGAAAGGAGGTGGAAGCTGAGGCAGATGATTGTACCTTTTCAGACCCTCGGTATGGAGGCGTATCTACTCTATCCTGCCATGCTTAAAGTAATTGTGAAAGGGAAAGTCTGGGTGTTCTCCTCCGAGATCAAAGCAGAGTTCTTTCTAGAAGAGATGAGGAAGCAGAAAGGGGGGTAAGAAGTACAGGCATGTATAATGAATCCAGTTAGGAGATAGAGGGGTCTATGGGCGGCACAGCAAGGAAATTGATTGGGGGAGGGAAAGCGACTTGCACAACACAAGGCGGGCACACATAGGTCTGCTGACCTATTTGCCTGTAAAGGGGAGGGGAGGGGTAGAGCAGGGGAGGAGAGGGAGGGAGGGAGGAGGGGAGGGGGGCCGGAACGGCAACAGTTTCTTTATGTTCAGGATCATGCACGTTGTTATGTTTTTGAGTGACACTGAAAGCACACAGGTTGGTTTGTTGACGATAAATAATGTTCATCATGTATGGAACTCAGTAGTACTAATACAATGGCATGCAGGATAGCATCAATCAATATATGTGGGTTAAATGACCCAAATAAGAGGATGAGAGTGGCTGCGTATTTAAAAACTCTACGGCTGGACTTGATATGTCTGCAAGAAACTCATATAGAGCTAAGTAGGATAAATCTTTTGGAGCAACTGGGGTTCAGGCTATTGGCTAGCTCCAAGCAAGAAACTAGAACTAGAGGCGTAGCAATTTTGGGCAGACAGAGGGATGTGGTAGTGGGGAACAAGAAGGGGGATAAATGGGGAAGGTGGGCAATCGCAGAAATATGCTATAGGGGTCAGAAATTCACATTAGTTACAATTTATGGATCTACCGAAGATGACCCGGAGGTATTTCAGTTTCTTGATGCAGAGCTGTCCCAGTGGCCTGAACCTATAGTCTGTTGTGGAGATTTTAATATTCACGACCTCGAAAGCTCATTCGCACGAACAGATGCAGTTTATAGAGGGAGGAAAAGGAAAGTGTTTAGGGCTCTGGCAGATATGGTTCAGCATAATGCCTTGATTGACCCATGGGTAAAGCAACATCCTCACCTTGATGGGAGCACCTTCTTCTCTGCCCCACATAAAATACTGGTCAGACTTGACTACTTCCTGATAACTAGTTCTTTATTATCTGTGGCACAAATAGAGAAGCTTCCTAGGATGATCTCAGATCACAGTCCAGTGATTCTTACCATAAAAATTCATCAAACATCAAGAATACCCACACAGTGGACTTTCGAGAGAGGTCTGTTAAGGGATCCTATATACAAGGAACACATGACAGAGTGGATTAAATGGTTTCTGGATATAAATAGGGGGACAGCAGCCTCAGGAATAGTATGGGACACGCTCAAGGCGGGAATAAGGGGAGAAACAACTAGCTTTGTCCTGGGAAGATTGAAAAGAGAAAAGGAAAACAGAGAGATGGTAGAGCATAGACTATTAATAGAGGAAGGGAATTTAAGTAGGGCTATAAGACACAACTTACCTCTAGAGGAGTGTCTGCTCAGAATTATAGCTCTAAAAGCTGAAGCACTTGAAGGACTGGCTAGGCAGGTGGCAGATAATTTTCTGACCAAAAAGGAAAAAACATACGAGCTTAGCGAGCAGGTGGGGCGCGTATTGGCAATTAGAACTAGGCAGAGAGCAGCCGTAGCAGGAGTGAAAGAAATAAGGGACGCACATGGGGATTTGGTTACAGAGTCTAACTTAATAAGAGATGTCTTTAGGGAATTTTATGTAGACTTATATACTCCAGAAGATCCACCGAACCTAGCAGAGATTGATAAATATTTGAGTGATATATACCCACCGACGCTATCAGAAGAGGATAGGGAAACACTGGATAGACCGATACAGCTAGACGAATTGGAGGAAGCTCTGGGTAGCTTGCCGGCAGGTAAAGCGGCAGGACCAGATCAAATCCCTCTCGAATTTTACCAAATATTTAAAAATGTGCTCCTGGGAGATATGTTTCTATTAATGCAACAAGTACAGACAGGGGAACCCAGTCCGGAGTCATGGGGAGGGGCTGATATAATAGTTATTTTGAAAAAGGGAAAGCCACCAGAAATACCGGGGTCGTATAGACCAATCACATTAATGAATTCGGATGTCAAAATATATTCTAAAATTCTAGCAAAAAGATTGGCTGGGATTATAGAGCAGTTAGTAACCCCTACCCAGCATGGATTCATCCCCGGAAAAGGGACTACGCAGCATGTAAGGACAGTGATTACGATGCTTGATTCTGCAGATGTCTCAGGGGACCCTGTCGCTGCACTCTTCCTTGATGCCGAGAAGGCATTTGACAGGGTCGCCTGGGAGTATCTTTGGCATCTTATGAGGTGGTCCGGGATGGGAGAACCTTTCATAAAAGCTATACAGGTACTGTATAACAACCCATCAGCAAGAATAAGAGTGAATGGAGGGCTCTCGGACAAAGTAATAATTGCTAGGGGTACTAGACAGGGGTGTCCCTCCTCTCCCCTGCTGTTTGCGTTATATTTGGAACCATTGTTGCGAAGACTGGAAGTTAATGAACAGATACCACCAATGAGGATAAATGGCTGCGTGGTGAAGTCCTTAGCCTACGCAGACGATATAGCAATTTTAACACCTAGTCCTACTTCAGCTATATTAGTGGTAGAGTCAGAGGCTCAGAGGTTCGGTAAGATATCAGGGTACAGTTTAAATAGAGCTAAAACTCAGATTATTAAGAACAGATATACTGTATGCGCTGATGACAGGGTGGTTGACTCAGCCATATATTTAGGGGTGTTATTAACGGCGAGCTTGGATAGGATAGTAGAGATGAATTTGGCCCCTCTAATAGACAAAGTCAAAAAAGATCTAGAGAGGATGAACAATTTGCACCTCTCCCTCATGGGATGTACGAATGTTATCAAGATGTTAATCTTGCCTAAATTTTTGTATTTTTTTCGCACTATCCCATTAGTATTTGAGGCTAAATGGTTTAACGTGTTAGAAAGGGTGCTCAATAGATTTATATGGGCACATGGAAAAACTAGAAGAGCTTATAGATACATGACTCTACCAAGAGAGAGAGGGGGGTGGGGGGCCCCCGACTTCAGGCTGTATCAGATGGCCACAGCACTACAGTATATGCAGGGGTTAATTGGGGGTGGAGGAAGCGACATATGGGTTACGACTACGTCCACAGAACTCTATGCAATTGTACTAGGGGCGGAGGCAGAAAACAATTTTTTAAATAGGGTTGAGTTTGGATACCACAAAAGGACCAGATTCAAGACTGTAGTGGCAGCATGCAGGATATGGAATGTATTCCTTAAAAAAATGGGGCTGGGAAGATATAATAGGTACACTAGACTTTATAAGAACGAATCATTCCCGGCAGAAGTCTTTGCAGATTCAATAATGCTAGGCTGGACACGGAAGGGGATAGAACAGATCGGGGATTTGATGGATGGGGACGGGATAGCCCAGTTTGCAGACCTTACTGTCAAGTATGGGATCGAGAGGAAGGACTTCTTCAAATACCTTCAAGTAAGGAGTTTCCTTTGTCACAAGCAAGGTGGTAGCTTGGGGTTCAGTAGTAATGAAATAATGGAAAAAATTTAATTAGGAGGGGACTGTACAATTAGATCTTTCTATGCGAGTTTAGCAAAAGGGAAGATGGATGACTTGGAGAAAGTTAGTAATAAATGGGCTGGAAAACTGGGGGGGGAGCCTGGAAGCTTTCAAGAATCCTTGGATCTGGGATGCAGTATTTTGTGTTCAGGTCCCCTGCAATCGCAGCATTATAAGACGTTATTCTCGTTGTATCATACCCCCGCTAGAATAGCTAAATGGGGAGGCACCTCTGGCACTACATGTCCACGCTGTAATGCAGGAGATGCAGATATCATTCACATGTTCGCTACCTGCCCTCAACTTTACACCTTGATTAAAGGCATAGAAGATTTCCTCAGTAACACTCTTGACATAGGAATTAAATTGACACCTAGGATGATATTGTTTGGGATAGATAATCAAGATGGATTTGAACAAAAAGAATTTATGTTTATAGCTTCTGCAGTTTTGAGACTGACAATAGCAAGAGTATGGCTAGACAAGCTACTCCCTGGAATGCAAGTTTGGTTGGCAAACTTATTAGCCAGCTATAACCTTGAGAAAGCTATATATGCACGGAGGGGGAAAAAGGGAAGAAGGCTTGGGTTGAAAATTTGGGAACCAATAACCAAATGGAAAGAAAGGATGGCATTATAAGACAATGTGGGGAAAATAATGAATCTTAAATGGTGTTTTATGATACCTTTATAGTGCTTAAACTGTTTTGAAAACTTCAATCCAGAGATATGTAAAAGTATTTGATGTTAATTTTGTAAAATGCATAAAAGTATGATGTGTAATACAATGTGCATTTTAAAGAATAATAAAAAAAATTAAAAAAAATAAAAAAAAAAAGAAACCAGAAAAGACCTGAGCAACATAAAGCTAAAACAGATTTGATAAACCTAGAGTGAATAAAAAAGGACTATGCAACAATGCCATGGAACTTGTGCCTCTTGAAACCCAAATTGCAACAGTTCGTCAAGAAACACCTGTCTACAACGATGTAGCCTCAGACTATGCTAATGAAACAAAGAAAATTCCAAAAGCAAATAAAAATCCATAAGCGATTCAAACAATTGACAGAACTAGCGAGCCTGAAGAACAGCCAAGAACAAAAACTTTTAAAGACAAAGGGGCAGATGTATCAAGATTCCATTTTGCGAATCCTAAATAGCGATTTTTTGCGAATCGCTATTTAGAATTAGCAAAATGGAATGTATCAAAAAATTCGCATTTTTTTAGCGATTCCTTATTATTCCTTATTTGCGAATTCGCAATTTGCGAATTCGCAATTAAGGAATAATTTCCCATTCATTCCTATGGGCCAGGAGGCCCATAGGAATGATTGTGAAGTAATTCTCAAATTGCGAATTCGCAATTTGCTAATCGCAATTTGAGAATTATTTCAAGGGTGCAGGGGTGTCTCAAAGACACCCTGCTGCACCCCTGAAATATACATGTGTGTGCATATGGCGCACATACATGCCCTATGGGCATGTGTGTGCGTCACATGCCACCCTAAAAAATGAAAAATTGTGCTTTTTTAAAAGAATTCGCAAATTACCATCAACAACAAGTCGGTGGTAAATTGCGAGTTCTTAACCAAAATTCGCAATTTGAAATTGCTACATACATAGCAGTTAAGGAATCGCAAAAATTGCGATTCCTTAAATGCTATAGCAAAATAAGGAATCGCAATTTTTTGCGATTCCTTAAATTGCGATTTTTTGATACAGTTAAAACATGCAAAAAGGCCGTTTACGATTCGCAAAGGCTGAAATTCGGCGAATTTCGGCCTTTGCGAGTCGCAAAAGGCTTGATACATCTGCCCCAAAGTAACTGAACTCTTTCATCAACTCAAAGAAACCTATCTGATTTCTCCATGGATTGAATTTTGGATTGTGTTAGGTGTACTTTTCCTCCTGCTTTGGCTCATCATGGTTCTTTGTTTGGGAAAATTCATTGAGGGAAAATACAGTACAATGGACACAGCAAGTCAGAACATCAACTTGGTCCTAAACCCACACAAGTCATCTCACATCGAGAAAAGAGAACTATCATCAGTGAATGTCACAGC
Organism: Lissotriton helveticus; assembly: GCF_964261635.1. Classification (NCBI taxonomy): domain Eukaryota; kingdom Metazoa; phylum Chordata; class Amphibia; order Caudata; family Salamandridae; genus Lissotriton; species Lissotriton helveticus. The sequence goes on along the minus strand of NC_136061.1, from coordinate 1,359,362,253 downwards.
CAATCCAATACCCGGTGGGGTAGCTTGAGACAAAACAGATTACGAAATCTATGGCCCGGTCGAGCTTTTGAAGTATCCACACCAATTTAAGGTTTCATTAAGTGACTTTGTAAAACCGAACACATTCTCTGATGATTGGGACTTTGAAAGTATTAATGATATGATGTCAGATTTAGTAATGTCAGCAAAATTTACAGAACATGATTACTTACAGGGTTCATCTAATTATGAAGAGATGTACTGCTACAACCACTTTGCACATCACTATTTGCATAAATCTGCTCAGCCTAGAAATGTTTTTAATTATAATCAATGAGAACATTGTGCAACTCCACCAAAAGGTAGTTTGAAAACATTTTACGAGAAATTCCCATACTTCTCAGTGTTTAACACAAGTGAAGCAGAAACATTTTATTTCAAACTGTTAAATAAGGCAGGGGTGAAAACAATGCTGACAAACACTAAATTAATCTATTCAGAAACATTTTTTGAAAAAATGACTACATTTGTTTTTGATTTTTGGAAAAATAACATTGAAACAAAAACAATCTGGGGTACCAAAGATTGGCAGGTCCAAGGTTTAGAATCATTATTTAGAGCCTGCATGATCCCAGAACAAATTATATTCTTGAATGACACCATTCAACAGACAACCTGTCTTGGCCTAGCCAAAATTAAAGACTTAAACAAACCGTCTATTCCAAAGCCAACACCTGACAGTAATAGCACTACAGATGTTGAGATAGACGTATCCCATATTTTTAACCAAAACAGAACTCATTCTTATTGGAAAAAATGGTTGATCTGGCCCACAGACACAAATAAATGTCAAGATAGATTCCTGAACAAAATACAGGGGTTCAAATTGACCAGGCCAGACCCTAGATACTCCCAGAGACACCATCCAGAGATAGTTACAACATACAGTGTAGGGAAACTCTGCCTCGAATGGCTACAGAAATCCACACTGGCAGAAATTAAGCAACACTTGACTGTACTTAAAGACGGTGCTGACTTGCGTGATTTCATAATGGGACCACGCAAACAGCGTCAAAATGTTTCATAGCGGCCGGTATATACGCAGCTTACAACGAAGCTTGGAAAGAAACGCAAATTGAAACAGCAGAAAAAATACGGAAAATTGACAGTATTTATTTGGAAAAATCACTTTCTGTTGTGGACAATGGGTTAATGACTCTGTCCTCCAGAATATATTCACTGGACAGTATTGTATCATCTGCTATTGATATAATAGAGCAGGACTTACTAATGTTACGACACGGTCAGTCCCAATTACGTTCTATTGTACAGCTTGGCTGGACGTTACAAAATCTGCGTTCAGGCTACGTGCCCTGGCGTTTAATCAACACAACGCCATTATTCTCTATCTTTAACCTTACTGATACACAAATCAGCTTGGCACAGAAAGGAGCAGATTATACGATTCTGAGCATTGAAAAACTTGAGAGATTACCATTGACAATGTCAGAAAGACCTGTCATTGAATGGATAATACACGGAATAATAACAATTCCGATAACAACTTTCCAATTTAAATAGTGTCAAGAGTATATACCAGCAGGCCAGTATGAAAGGTTGGGTAAAGGGTACATTAAGTCATCATGGAAATTACCTTACACACACACATGTTATAGTGAAAAGGAACAGAATGTATTTCTTAGTGGTAACAATTGTAAAAAATCACTGAGTGGTATACTTCTGTGTCAAGGTATTAACTTACATGGGGCCTGCGAGGGGAGTTCAAATAACCTTTCATGTCACCAGCATGGCACACCTGCAACACGAATAGAGACATTCTTTAGACGGCTTTCTAATGGGAGTTATATTCTAATAGTGGGCCACAGATGTTGTGGCATGGTGCCAGGAAAAGCTTATCTCGTGAGCGTTAGTTCCATGGTCACTTGCTGTATGCAAGTATTGTATCCAAACAGCACTCCAGACACGGAGGCGAAAATTTGGCCCTTTTTCAATATCTCTTCTATTCGAATTGATACTTTAAGCAGAATGAAGTCTGTTCTTTTACAGACAACTGCGCCCTTGACGTCATCAAAAGAAACGTATGATCTGCAAGTTGCAAGGACAACGGCAGAGATACATACACTTTTATCAACAAATTGCCCCCTGCATTTCGCAGAAATGCTAAGCCAAATCCTAAATATGTCTGATACCAGTGGTATCCCACATGTATTTAAGACAATTTTTTCGGGACTGTTAACACCCTTCAAAACAGTTCTGGGCATTTTTCCTAATTTTGTCCATTCTGTCTTTGGCAGCCTACCACTTCTGTTGGGACTCGTAGCAGGCATTTTATTTTTGATACTTCTGCTTCGATATGGCAAGCCAAGTCGCAGACAAGACTCCAGCAACAATGGAAGAAACTATCCTAGCTATACGCTATCGGGACCGCATAACTAAAGTCCTTGGATTAGCCCGGCTAAGAAATCTGTATATGACCTGGTTTCTTTCATTCAGACCCAACTGGCAGACTTGCATCTTACCTGTGCTACGATGTATGCTATGCGGAAAAGAATGCGTGTTGGACGTCTATCTTACACTACAATCAGCAGTACCATTGGATACAGATACTTTGCTAAGTCCTGTAACGGCTCATGCATCGTGTTGTCCCCAGCGGTTACCCATCCTGATGACGGCATTCGTTGAGACTTCTACACTACAATTAGGTGGTAGTGAAGTACAAGATGAGAGCAACATCACCCAGGTACGACCTTCTGTGAGCATTGCTGATCCTGACATTGACGATAGCATTCATGCTCGAGACTGCAAAGTTGCGGTATTTTCAAACTTGATTGAACTTTCACCTGAAGCCGTAGACAACTTTTTTCGAGTCTGTCTGAAATGATGTTTCCCCTGAACAGAAAGAATAACTTTTAAGCAAACAAGCACACAGCGTTCCCTGAACTCTGAATTCGGCCTTCAGCTTTGATAAACAAAAAGCTACTGACAATATTTGGAACTATTTTTCCCCTGAAAGCGAAATATTTACCTTTTTTTGGCACTTGTACTCTGCTTAAAGTAGAACTATTCTTAGAGAACAGAGCTTTTATTTTTAGGAACTCTAGAGACAATATATTACCTCAGCCTCTAGCACAATTACAGCGACTGTATTTATATGTGATGGAATGGCCTCGCCTTTTTTTCTGTATTAAGAGCCATTTCATGTGTAAATTTCACAAATCGTTCAGCTAATCATATATATGCATCGTTTTAACTGAATGATTACACTGCTTAGAAAGTGTACAGTACCTATAATAATTTTTCATGTATTTCGCATACGCCATTTCAAATGCAAAAAATGTATTTTGGGGTGGGTAGGAATACACATGCACCTTTAAATGTTTACTATTGCTTAGTTTTAGTAATGAAGGACATTAGTTCGTGGAGTGGGTATTGTGTTTTTATCCAGGAGCCTAAACCGATATTTCTATTTTATGCCCTTGTCCGGTTATAATCAATAATATCCATACAACGGCATAGTAATCATATCCATATTCAGTCGTAGCACATGCTGTCACATTAAGCAAGGCTACTTCCCCGGCTCCTGAGAAAGCACAACGAGGTCTCTAAACAAACCAAACCTCCAGCAACCTTGGAAATCCCCCTTGCTTTTGTTTTGATTTCATCCTAGAACTCCTGTAAAGCACTGTAAGAACGGCCAGTTCTTAGTGACATCTTTATTGACGTCTTATGTCCAACCTTACGTCAAACCCGGCACCTTTCAGGTATAAATATACCAACGTTGCCTTAAGCAAAGACACTGTGGTGGTTTTGGAGCAGAGCAGCTATCTACTTGCCCGAGAGCCCAGCTGATGCGACAGCCCACGGACGCTGCCCCTCCTCTTTGACGCAATGAGAGAGACGCTGTCTTTTCTCCTGCCGAGAAATCCAGCTCCGGTGTTTGCAGATACCTTCGCGGGTTACTGGGATATCGAGTTCTGAGAGAGAGATACAAGACCTCCTGCTTTCTATTACCCAGGTACGGAGCTGACTAAACCCTTAAAGAGAATTCTTGAGTCAGATTCTTGGCAAAACAAACTTAACTTAAACTGCTACTTACTTACTCCTTCCCACGTATTAGGCTTAGGTCAGGTACACCGGGGTAGGCGTATTTAGAAGCACCAGTTGAGTACGATTAGTCAATGTATATATGTATGTATATATTTTATCTATTTATAGTATCATATGGCTAAGAAACCATATCAATGCTTTTACAGTTTTATTTTATAATCCTCCTTTTACTGTACGCACTTTACTTTACTATGAGTATTGCAATTGTGGCAATTCATTTCTCTTGTATGAGGAAGAAGACTGCTCAATAAATTACACCTTTTATTGAAAACGCCCGTCTTTCTTTTCTCTGCATTCTGGTGAAACTAAGTACGCACTTTTGACTGAGTGAAATAGCTGTCTATTGTTTTCACACGACTCTAGAGATACACTCTTATTCTGGGAGAGCAAAGTTGTCATGTTTTATGGTTGTCAGAAGCTAATCCCTTCTTGTCTTTCCAGGGAGGTTAAACTCCTCCTCGCTTATTCGAGAAAGTTTCTAGTGACCTCTGAGCTAGCTGGAAAACCTTAAGTCTAATATAGTCAGTAGAGACCTAGTCGACCTCAGTCCTACGTCTACACTGCTGAATATATTATTCCAATGCGCAGAGCCTATTGGGAATATAGGAACTACACTACAGTTTCACCAGAAGTGCAGAGAAACAGAGAGACAGGCGTTTTCAATAAAAGTGGTTATTTATTGAGCAGTCTTCTTTCTTATGCAAGAGAAGTGAATTGCCACAATTGCAATACTTGTTATAAAGTAAAGTACAGTAAAAGGAGTATTATGAAATAATACTGTAAAAGCATTTATATGGTTTCTAAGCCATAAAATACTTAAAACGGATAAAATACATACAATGATAAAAGTTGACTAAACGTACTCAACTGGTCCTTCTAAAATACGCCTACCCCGGTGTACCTAACCTAAGCCTAGTACGTGGGAAGGAGTAAGTAAGATGTAGTTTGTGTTAAGATAGTTTTTGCCAATAATCTGTATCAAGAATTCTCTAAGGGTCTAATCAGCTCCATACCTTAGTTATAGAACGAAGGAGGTCTTGTATCTCTCTCCCAGGACTCGATCTCCCAGCAACCCGCGAGGGTGACCGGAAAACACTGGAGCTGAATTTCTCAGCAGGAGAAAAGACAGCGTCTCTCTCAGTGCGTCAATGGCAGGGTTGGCTTCCTTCTGCACTCGTTTTAGCAGGGCGTCGGGTAAGTTGATAGCCGATCTGCTCCAAACCACCGTGTGTTTTGCTAGGGCAGATGCTGGTATATTTATACCTGGAAGGTGCCGAGTTTGACGTAAGGTTGGACATAAGACGTCACTAAGAACTCGCAGTTCTTTTCAGGACTCCAGGAGTTCTAGGACAAATCAATACAGAAGCAGGGATATTTCCCGGGCTGCTGGTGGCTTGGTTTGTTTAAGAACGCGTTGTACTTTCTAGGAGTCTATGGGAGTAGCCTTGCCGTATTTGGACTGCATTGGCTATGACTAAATATGGATATGATTCTTATGCCTTAATAAGGATATGATTTGTTATAAGCACATAAGGGCATAAACCGGGAATATTTAAATAGGGTCCTAGATACGTTTACAACACCCACTCCACGTATAATGTCCATCATTACTAAATACTAAGCAATATTTAAACATATAACTATGCATGTGTTTTCCAGCCCACCCCAAAATACATAAAATGCATTTGAAATGGTATATACGAGAGAGGAGCTATACTGGGAACCAAGATGGCCGCGTAAGCTCCCGGCTCCGCCGACCTCCGCCAGTTGCTTATAAATCCTGCTATCACTCCTGAATTCGCACCGGACTCCCATGTGGTTGAAGTGTCGCTGAACCTAAAGCTGCAATCCCGAGCTTTCAGTATCCAACATTGAGCACATATGTGCACCACCACCCACAACAATGCACCTCGACATCCCATAACTTCTATTCTTGGCAAGACTATTCCACTGAAAGATAGAAAGAATATAGAACAGAATAGAAGCAGGCAAATGCAAGACCATCCTACATAAGGCTAGGGTAACATAACACATTAAAGTCTGTAAAAAATGGTGGTGGTTGAGGGTCATCATAGGGTGTCGACCACAGAAGTGGCTCATTCACTACATGACATTAGCTCTGGAGGCCAGGTAAAGCTCTCAAAATCTAGACAAAACAAGGTTCATGGAATGGGTTTGTCATTTCATTCAGTAATCAGAATCTCAAATAGTAAAACATGTTTTGCAATGCCACAGGAAAATCATTCCATTACCAGCAAACAAAGCTGTCTAAAGCTGAAGTACGATGTGCTGTATTAAAAACAATTAAAAACAAGCACTGGCAAAGCCAGTAGCACTCGCATTTTTTTAAGAAGCATAGGCGTTCACATGTAGTAACTCATGCCAAGCGACCAGGTGCGTCATTTTCACATAATAGGCACATTCTGACATCATAACGCCCCTGTAATACTGCATAGAGGAGGGGGGAGTCTTAAGAATATCTACAATTGCTGATTGATTGCTGATTAATAAGATGTAATCAGCATCTATTCGTTTATTGTGTCTCTGGATAATTAATTACTCCTTTGTTCTGCATGGCAAGTACAAATTTGGTGAAGGATCGAAAATCAATTGTCATAGCTGTTTATGGATTAGTTCAACAACATCTAAAGTAAATTCAAGACACAACTGTTTTCTATTCTTCCTCTAGTTCCAGTTTCCAAGCCTCAGGTTGTTCTTGCTGCGTCTACGGTACTCGAACTCAGCGAGTTCTTCACCATGAACTGTACACACGAGAATGGCACAAAGCCTACCTACACCTGGATGAAAGATGGCAAGCCCCTCATCAATGACTCTAGGATGCTACTGTCACACGATCAGAAGGTGCTAACCATCACTCGGATCTTTATGTCTGATGATGACATCTACAGCTGCTTGGTTGAAAACCCAATTAGCACTGCTCAAAGTACTCCAATAAGATTAACCGTGTACAGTAAGTGGAGATGTAGTTAACATACCTTTTTGTATTTTAGTTTGTATTGTTGTAAATGTGGTGGTAATTTTGGTGGTTACTATATCATTTGTAATAATAATCCACTTTTGTAAAGCGCACAATCACCCGTAAGGGTCTCTAGGCACTGTGGGGAATATTAAGCAAGCTATTTCCCAGTCACATGGTGCTGGGCTAATCTGCCGCCGGTGCCAGGGATCGAACCGTGATCCCCAGAAGCTGGAGTCAGTCGCCCTAGCCGCGACACCACAACTCTTCCCTTTGTAAGAAAATCTTATACCCCGATTTCATAGTATTGAGCAAGAGTAACTGGTAAAATGCCTTTCACACAAATCTCTTTGATATGTCTCAACCAAAGTAGCCACATAAATGGGTTCTTATCCCTTTGCTGCAAACCTTCTGGCCTTGATTTTCAATGAGCCATACATTTTGCTAAGTGCATAATTTAAACTGATTTATGCCGGTGCTTGGCAATGATTTCTAGGCACTGGGACATATTTGCTAGATTTGCATGACTGTAGTGCCGCACAATCACTATACCACATGGTGGTGGAAAGTTGGTGCTTTCAATGTGCATGTTGCTATTAGTTAGGGAGATGAAAAACTCTTTTTGATCTTCTTGACTTCTCAGGGAAGGTGGAACAGAGTCTGTGATCACATTCGCAGGACTGTTTTCATTAGGTGAGGACCTCAATGCCATTGATCTCATGCCATACACAGGTCGCATGATCCAAACCTCAGCTGCCATGTTGATGCTCCATGTTGGCCGGTCTGTCATGTACTCCCAGCCTTTAGTACCCTGCTTCTGTCTTTGTTGCTTCTCTGCACCTTCAATGGAATCTGGGGTGATCTTTGAAAGTGGAGGGGCGAAAAAACTTCCAGGAGAATACCCTATTTTTTCCAGATTTGCCTTGAATTACCTCCATTGCGCCAATGTCAGCATTTTGTTATGGGTATACTCTTATAAATTGCATACAATATTCCAGTACCAGAAGTTTGTCAATAACTCTACCCATATACAATAGGTGGCTCATACGTCAAATAATTACCTCCAGTATTTGAAAAGGCATGATATTATCATGCTTTGCTTCTACTGTGTCTTAATTCTCTAAAGAATTATGTCCAGTCTGCCAGCACCTATATTTTGCCATAGGTGTTCCGTTATGTCCAGTATTTCTTCCAGCATTTCAGGGTCTTATTTGACCTTGGGTGCCCTTGTGTATGCCAAGAATTTCCAGTAAAATCCCAGTGGCAGCATTTTGCCACGTATGACTCCATGCCAATAATTTTGTCCAGTTTCCAAGCCTTTTTCCAAAAGGGTATCTATGTCAATAACTGCTTCTGATATGTCAGGGCCTGCATTTTGCCATTAGTGCAGAGAAATATTGCAATATGCCAATAGCAGCATGTTACTTTGGATGCCGCCACATGCCCAGAATTATTTTGAGTATGCTATGGCCAGCCGCAGACTCACGATCCCAAAGAAATTTCAGTTGGGCACTGTTCAATCCACTAATGTATAATTGGGATATATATAGCCCCCAAATATTTCTCTAATATGACTGTGAAAGAAAGAAGGATGCACACAAATAGACACTTGGCTCATTTAAGTATGCTTGTCTGTCTATCGCTCTTGTATAATGGTTTAAAAGACTTCCTCCTCTCTGTGCTACTGGCTTATATAAGAATCTCATTTCAAGCATCCTGCCCAAAATATATTTGATGGATACTTAAAAACTGGATTAAAAGAGCTATGGTGTTAGTGCATTTGGTATTTCAGAGTGTAGTAATACAGGTTTGCAGTACTACAGCTCCTATATTCTGGCCTGCTCCTGATAGCCAGCTCACTCAAATATGATGGCGTTTTTCTACTACAACCTGAAGCCTTAGCTGTGTAACATACAGCTGGATGAACTAGACGGGACTGGGAATTGTTTTTACAGGGCTTTTACAAAGAACTTTCCACAGAAAATGCTATTGTATTGTGTTTTGTCACTTATATAGTGTTTCATAAACCATTACAGGATGCCAAAATGGAATGCTGTAAAGACAGCAATAGGGGTGGGCGGAATTTGCGTAGTCGCGCTACGCAAAGCTCCGCAAAATAGTAAAAAAATCCCAGCGAGCACGCAGAAATTCCGCAAACACATGGAATTGCTTGTTCGCCCGTTAGCGATGCTTTTTTCTGTTCATGAACGCTGTTTGCATCCTCGGGGAAATATCTCGCTAACACGCGTTTTGAAAGCACGAACAAACAAAAAATTCCACAAGGCCGTGGATCGCGGAATTTGTGGCAATTCTGCGTTCTCAGCGGAACGCAAAATTGCCCAAATTCTGCCAATTCCGCGAGCGGAACGGAATTTACCGCCCAGGCCCAAGCACACTACACCATGGGTAATTGATAGGCTGGATGAGTGATTTGTTTGTTGTGTGCCTATGTAGGAAGTATAGTTGTGTTGTGGGTGAATGACTAGAGAGGTGCTCTTATTTTGTCTTTGGACACCGGACCTACCAGTGTGATGGAGAAAAAGTTTTACAGGGCTGTTACAGAGCATCTTTCCACAGAAAATAATATTGTATTGTGTTTCAGGACTTATATAGTGCCTCATAACACATTGTGGATTGCCAAAATGGATTACTGAAAAGATAGCATGCTATACCATGGGGAAGTGCTTGGCTGGATGAGTGTTGTGTTTATTGTGTGCCTATGTGGGAAGTAGAGTCATGTTGTGTGTGAATGACTAGAAAGGTGCTCTTATTTTGTCTTGGGCACATACTAATGTGATGGAGGAGGTGGTTTGAGAGAAAGATGTCCATGTTTTAACTGAAGTTAGATGGGGAAACAGACTTTACCATGCAAGCATTATAACATAATGTCTTTACCATGTATCAATCACAATGCAATGCCTTTAGCAAGCATATTTTTGCCATACATATGCCGTTACCATGCATGCCTTTACAACAAAATGGTAGGTATATATATATATATATATATATATATATTCACTAAAAAAAAAACGTTAAAGCAACGTTATAGCTAGGTGAATTTTGAACTTAAAAAAACACAGAAATTCACTAGCTATAGTTAGCAGTGCTAACTATGGCTTGGGCCCTCGCAAGCAATGCTTATGACCTCACATATGATATCGCTCATAACATGAGCTATGATATCATTTATGACATGACTGTTGACATTTCAAATTACATCAATGGTGACATCCCTCAATGAGTCTGCTAGTTTGCTTTGTAGTTTACAAAGTGGCAAGTAAAATACCATATCACTTTTCTACATACTTTTGTACAGCGGCGTCTAGCTAACAGGTGTGAGTGTTTACAAACGCACGTGTTCATAATACACCCTAACTGTGTAGAGGTATTGAGCATATTATAAATTTTTGTATTGAAGAGTAAAGCTGTGTGCAAGTGACAGCTGAGTTGTATTCATTATGCTCCAATCAACTTTCTGGTTCTGCAAACATTTCCAAAAGAGGAAAGTTTCTACGTAGTGATTATTACCTTTTGTAAGCATTCTTGAATTGTTTGAGACAATCATTTCAGCATGATAACTTATATTTAACATAGAAGAGTGTGCTCACCAGTAACTAACTTCTATACGTATGCTTGTTTCACTTCAGAAGATGGGCTAACTTTACTAAAATTTTCACCACAATATGAAGGTTACAGGTAGTATCTTTAGCACCTTCAGATCTTGGTTATTTTTAGCAAATAGTGTCTTTTTTGACAACTTGCATAGAATGTACCCTGTTCTTAGTAGAATATTTTGAATACTCAGTGGTGTATTCCTCATGAGAGTTTCATTGTTTGCAAACAGGGTGGCAAGGAATAAACTCTCTCCATTGAGTAGACACTGTTTACAGTACTCAGTTCTCTACTGATATCAACTTCATTTCTTAATGTTGGTTTGGTGGGTGTCAGGTCTTTGATACTGATAAAAACAGTTCATAGTAGGGCATTTGTTTTGGAATTGATATTTACTATTTTGGCTTTCTCTAAATAGTTTTATAAAGATTGAACATTGTGCTCAAAGAGTGCTTCCTAAATATCCATGGTTGATTGTTAATGTGAACTATACAATGCGTAAACTGTATGCTAAAGGGTCAGTGTTGCACATAATGATTGTTTTCATCACCTAAGGGAGTTGTTTCTCTGTTGGCAGTAATGATGTCTAATCTTGCCCCGGGCTTTTTTTTACTTACTGTCAGACCTCTAATGCCATTGTAATTTATATGATAGAGGCAAACAATGATCCGATTGGGGGAAGCAACCACAACACACAAAAATGATTGTATCACTGTCTCTTAACAATCTATGAAATAGAACATGGGGAGTAGTCGCAGCAAATTCAAATTAAATCAGGATACAGAGCAAACACAAGGAGATGAAGGATGGAAACAAGTATCCTGGGACCAGTGTTGGGGTAACAACCCTCATCAGCCAGGCTAGCTGTAATCGAGTGGCAAAGTGAGCAAGGGACCCATGTCTGGGCATACCCTGCCAACTTAGGGCAAACAAAGCAAACACAAGGCAATGATGTACGGAGTGCTGACATTTGGCAGACACTCACCCCAATCAAACATCTGGGCTGAATCCATCACCTCACCACCCCAGTTCAGACCAAGCTATATGCAAATCAGTCTTGACCCTGCGCCTCATGGGAACATTTCAGCCCGAACTGCCAAACCAGGTCTTCCCTAGACCATAAACAAGGATCCTGGGACCCAGGGCCTGCCACAATGTTTATTTGGAGGGGGCACACAGCCCTATGACCCTTGCCCATTTAAGCCCCAGGGATCCCATCCCCTGGACCCAGCACATCAAAAGGTGTATTGTAAGGGGCTGCAGGAGGAACCACTAGGTAGTTATATTTATGATCAAAAGGAAAAGCCTTTTTTTTGCCAAATACTTTGGCGCCACTTCATGAATCTTCACAAATTTTTCCCTTATCGGTGTAGCTGCTGTGTTGTAAGTTTTGTGGTAATCTGTCAAGCGGGGGCCAGGAAAAAGGGGGTTCTAAAATGCGTTTTCCCCATGGTATGTCCATGGGGATTTTTCATTTTTTTAAATACGACCACAGCCTTGGTAGTACGTAGTAGGTAGTTATAGTTATGATCAAAAGGAAAAGCCTTTTTTTTGCCAAATACTTTGGCGCCACTTCAAGAATCTTCACAAATTTTTCCCTTATTGGTGTAGCTGCTGTGTTGTAAGTTTTGTGGTGATCTGTCAAGCGGGGGCCAGGAAAAAGGGGGTTCTAAAATGCATTTTCCCCATGGTATGTCTATGGGGATTTTTCATTTTTTTTAAATACGACCACAGCCTAAATTGCCAAACAGAATTAAACCAAATTTGACAGAAGGCTAGATGTTGTCCAGAAAATGTTCTTTTTGTGATTTGGTGTACATCTGTTAAGCAATTTATGAGATATTTAACTTTAAAAAAAAATAGATATCTGGGGACCTGAGTCCTTGCAGTGGACTTGTGATCCCACTAAAATTAGATTGGCTGCCAACACTTTAATGAGAAAGTGTGGCAGCCATCTTGGGGCTCAGCTTGAAGCTGGACCGAGAAAAAAAGAAAAGGGGAAGAGTAGGATCACTCTGACCCTCCACAGGGAGCCCAGGGGGTTTAAAAGCTTTTTTTGAAAATTATTCTGTGGATTCCTGTGTGCATCCGCAAACTCGCAGCAAAATAAAAAAAAATGCACAGTCTCCTATGAGTCTTTTAAAAAAAAGCTGCTGTGCTCAAAATAAAGGAGGGGGCACATGGGCCCCCCACTTAGGGTTCAATTAAACTCAGGGACCGCCACCTCCCTGGGGTTTTTCCTATTGTTTGCTCTGCGCATCCCCCCCCCATTGTATGGCTGCAGGTAGGGTCTGTGTTGGGAGTGGACCATATAGGGGTAGATGGAGGCCACTGCTATGAACTGGGGTCAGCCTTATGAACCGGTCCCAGAGTAAGACGTGCTGTTGCTGCGGGTGGTGCTGGTATGTATTAAAGAAGATTTTGAAGGGTTACCATAGCCATGCCTCAGTAGGTGATGTGCTGCCGTGGGTATCAGCAGTCAGTAAAAAAGAAAGTGCTTGCAGCCAGTTGTTTCATCTAGAATGTTTGCAGCACAAGTTTAATGTGTAGAGTATTGAACAACTCACTGAACCATATGGCTTTCTTGAAGCAGTTTTAAAGCATCGAAGGGGAGGGGTGATGGAAAGGGGCTTCTTGCGCACAAAGCTCACTGCAGCAGTCGGTGGTAGAATTCTGTGCTGGTTCCATTGCTAAGTAGAGGATTGCAAAGGTATTTCAAGTTGTAGGGTGACACTGACAGACAGCGTGCAGTAGATGATTGGGAGAGGGTAATTCAATCAGGTCAGAGACTTTGAACTCATGTTTTAGTGCCTAGTAGACCCGCTGGCACTGCATGTATTTAGTTTCACGGTACTACAAAATAACTGTACTTGGAGGAAATTTCTGCCTCATAAAATGCAGTAGTGGCCTTTCAGTGCACACGTCCGTACATATAATGTGCCACACTGACCCGCGTAGGAATCTGGCCAACCCCTGTCCAGACTCCAGCCTATCCTCACCTTGCAGACCACCACCCACAGTGACTCATCTCTAAACAGGCCTTAAACGTACAATATCAGCAGACCACATTGGCTCGGTCAACTACTTGCCAGAGAGATAGAGGCACCCAGATTCCAATAGCGCTACGGAACATCACAAGCTGTAGTAAGGCTATTCACATGTACATGACAAAAAAAGGAAGGGATGGGGGAAGACAAACTAAAACCAGACAGGACTTTTCCTCTCTGACTCTTCCCCCTCCAACTCCACTTTACTCATCCTAAATCCCCTCCTACTGCTATGAACTCCACAAAAAGAAGAAAAAAATTCTAGATCCTTCCCTGTTCTATCCTGCCAATATTCATTTTCAATCCAAATAGCAGACTAACATGTCTCCCTCTCAAATTTCATATTTCCCTGTACTATTTTCCCACTAATCCTGTTGTTGGGGTTTTGGAGTAGCAAAGCGCTGTATAAACGCAAACCTTTTCCCTCTTGTATCCCTCTACTATTCTTCTTAATCCAAATAACAGCGTAACAATCCTCCACTAATGTTACTTTAATATTTCACTATACTAGTTCACCACTAATTCTTTATGGGTTCTGGAGTAATGTGCTACTCATTAAAAACGCACGTTGACGCCTCGTCAGGAGTAATAACCGCTATATAAATGCAATTACAATACCATACAAGTTAGAATGATTTTTCTCCAAAGGGCATTGCCTCTCAATTGGTCACTCGAGCTGTGAAGTTACCGTCCCAGGACTGATGCACTAGTGACTGGTGCACGACTGCTGTGGTACTGTGCCTAACTTCAGATAGCTCATTAGTACAAGGGAGGCGTGGGTCCTTGCGCAAACTAGATTGGACCACTTCTATTGTGTAAACTAACAAGGTATCTAGTTGCCATATTTATTGATTTATTTAAAAATAAAGGTACCAATGCTCTGATTTCATTAAGTCTTGTGGTTATTTTCAGTTTTCTTTTTTTTCTTTAAAAAAAATGTTTTTTTCATTAGGGCATGTCTCAAGGGCAACACTTAGTTTTGAAAACACAAGATAAAACAAACATTGCATAATTGATATACATGTCAAATGTCAAAAGTTCTTGTATAGCGCACTTATCACCAAAAAAGGTCTCAAGGCGCTTGGCAAGAAGAAAAGCAGCAACCCTGTTGAGTAGAGCGTCAGAGAGGGGACATTATTTGGGATAGAGCCAGGTTTTCAGACCCTTACGGAATTCCTGGTGATTGGAAAGGGACAGAAGATGAATCGGTAACTTATTCCAGAGTTGAGGGGCTACATAAGAAAAGGACCGACATCCATTACTTGCTGACCTCATCCGAGGCTGGGATAAAAGAAATTTCAAGCTGGAACGCAGCGCTCTGGATGGTCTGCACCAGTCCAGTTTCTTCGCTAAATAAGAAGGACCAGTGGCATAAAGAAGTTTATGAGTAAGACTCAGAATCTTAAATTTGTATCTCTGGCGCACAGGTAGCCAGTGCAACTTTTTAAGGTTGAGTTTGGAGGCGGACCTAGGGGGAAACCGCAGCACTAGTCTTGCGGCTGCGTTCTGGAGGGTTTGCAGTTTAGTTAGCAGACCCTCATTGATGGAAGCGAACATCGCATTTCCATAATCTAGCCGGATTATAATCAGCCCCTGAACCAAAGGCTTTCTGGTCTCTAGAGGGAGCCATTTGAAGATTTTTCGCAGTTGCCGAAGTATTCCGTAACAAGTACCAGATACTAGGTTAACACGTGCTTTCATAGAGAGGGCACTATCTAGTACAATGCCCAGATCACGTACAGCTTCCTTGGGTTCAGGGCAGGATCCTAATTCACCAGGCCACCAATCTGGGGTCCATATGTTCTTGGCATTGCCAAATAACATATAATGGCCTACTAACATTTTCATATACATATACAAGATCAAATATTTCTTTGACCTGTCCTTCATTAACACATTACCACTAGACAGAATGTTCACTTTATGTTAGATATAGTGTGTCCTGCCAGTGTGTATTGCCCAAGGGTCGCTAATTTTTTATCTTCTCAAAGAGAGAGTAGCTACAATTCTAGATCCCTCTCAGACACTAACAATGCAACTGTTCTTTCCCAAGGGCATGGGTGAATGCCTTTCAAGCCCCTAATTATTCCATGGGTTCTCCTCAGGACCTGGACTAGGCCATATCAGTTAAAAATAAATAAACAAGTGTTTGTTTAAGGAATGTTGATTATGGACTGGAAGACTATGAATTGCATGCACATACACTGATGTGTAAGTTGAAGGAAAGAGGTTTTCCACATAAACTGTTGAAACATTCCATGAAGAGGGAGTGGTTGACATCAAAACATTGGAGCCTTCATTTTTGAAGAAATCAATAAATATGTCAACTATATACCTTGTTAGTTTACATAACTTCAGAGAGCAGCACCTTCAGTGCTATCCTCCTACATAATGCCATAGTGCAACCTCCTCGTGGGCTGCTCCTTCTTTAGACGCCAAGCTTCCTGTGTGCTCATGCGTGCTCTCACAGAGCAGCATCCTCGGTGCTGCGCCACATGCACAGACCAGCCAGGTTCACAGCAAAGCATCCTTAAGTGGTTTCACACATTCACACAAAGACTCCCTCTGTGCTGCACCCACCTTCATGACATACAGATCTTTTGTCCTGAGTCTCCATCTTGTGCCAAGGTACCCTTCACACTGCAGCATCTTTGTGTGCTGTCCCCACTCTCACAGACCATCATTGTATGTACCAAGCCCACCTTCACAGAGCAACCTATGTCTGTGCAGGACCACACGGGTGCACCATGTGTATTAAGTCAACATTTGGTGTGGTCCTTCAAGGAGCAGCCTTCTTGTGCTGCGCCAACCTTGTGAGGGCCTGCTTCACTGTGTGGTAAACATTCTTTTTTGGTGTTTGCTATCCCCACCATCAGGATCAGCCTCTCCTGGTCCCTGCCAGCACCAGGTAGACCTCCAGCCCCTCCTGTGCCTGCAGCTTGCACATCAGTGTGTTTGGGTAGAGGAGTTTGTAGGAAAGTGGTATCTAATTCTTATGGTTACCTCCACTTTTTGCTGATGTCACACTGTTATTGGCCTAGCCTGACTGGGATCCTGCTATCCAGGACCCCAGTCTATCTGCTTTCTCCTGTAAATTGCTATGCATGTACACCATGTACCCAGGACATAGGTACCCCAGAGGCCTCCCATGGTCTGAAGCATGTATTGTACCACCCATGAGAGGCCATCCAAATTGACACGACCATCCTGCCACAGCAGACTGTGTAAGTTGGTGATTGCACCACTTACTTAAGATATAGGTTCACTATTTCTATTTAAATCACTACACTTAAATACCTATCAGCCATCCCTAGGGCAGGCCTTAACAATCCAGAAGGGAGGGTGCTGGGTTTTACGTGAGAGGGTGCACCTGCATGAGCAAAGTCTGCAGTCTTCGGAGAACATTCTCCGGGGTTGTCTGTAATGCAGCCAGACATATATGTTTAAGTGCATTATAACCTTGCGGTAAATGCTAACTTTAAAACAGCGGCTTAGAAACATGTTGTGTTTGGTGTCAAACACCTTGGAATCACACCTTCCTGGCAGTAACTTGTGGGGGAGGTATGATTCCACCCTTCTGAAGGTACATATGTGGGTCACGTGTCCTTGGTGGGGACCATGCAACCCGAACCCCTGAGAACCGCGTACATTTGCATTTGCATATGCTTAGTGACAATTCCTGAGCCTGTGCTTCGGACTCCAAGTATTCCTGACCCCGAGCAGTATTTTCACTGAAGATTTCCGGCCTCCAATCTACGAGTGTCCTGTGGGCTGGTGCTTTGCAAACTTGCTTGAGGTCTCCTTGTGAATCATGGTGCGTTGGCCTGTGGGTCCTGGCGAGGGTCACCTTGCTAATTCTTGGGCTGACCTGGTTGCTCCAGATGTGCTCTGACTCTCCATTGCTTGGAGAGACCCCTGGACCTTGCTGGTTCAGACCGTAATATGTTTCCCCCTAACGCGTGGGTTGCAATTGCCAAGGCTTGTTGGTGTTCTAGCTGGACATCGACCCCTCAGCTCTCGACATCTTTCATGGGACAGCTTCCCTCCAGACTCTGGTCATCCTCAACATCTCCTGGTCCCCGTAGCTACAGAGTCAAGCAACCCTTCTTTTCCCCTGAAGCATCCGACTATGGTGGGCATCCGACTACCGAGCCCCTGGTCACCTGAAGTGACCCAGACTATGTCCCATCTGCTTTCAGGTTCTTCTCACCCTGAATCCAGGCTTGGATTCCACCGGACATTCTTCACCATCCTGGCAACAGGACCTTGTTGCAGCTTCCCATTGAAAACAATGAAGGTTTCCGACACCACTTGGCCCCTATGCACCCTGTTCCTCTGGGATAGGTAACACGGGTACTTCCGTACTCATTGGTGGGTTGGCCTTAGAACTTCCTAAGTTTCAAAGGGTTTGCTCAAAGTCCTCTTAGAAGTGTCCTTAGCTTGTAAATTTCCAACCATGACTTTCCCATGGAATTGTACGGAGCACGCGTCTGTGTTTCCTCACTGCACCCGTCCTCCGTGGGACGGGTGGGACTGGGTGGTTCCTTGGGGCCCCAGTGATTCATCATGCTCTAGGCATGGAGAAATGTGGCTCACTGGTTAGAAGCGGCAGACCCTGAAGCAGAGGTCAGACCCGGGACCAGGGTTCAATTCCCGACGCGGCAGGGTCTTGGGCTCAATGTCCGCGGACTCGATAATTCTCGCCTCGGTGCCTACTCTAATCATGGGTCCCACTCTGCAACTCTGGGCAATAGCTTGCTTAATCTCCACAAAGGCCCGAACAGTGCTGGGATGCCTGGCTTCACCTTGGGGGTGCCCTGGAGGGGGCATCTCACAGGGAAAGCCAGGAAGGGTTCCACAGCGGTATACAGCGCCAGGATGCCCCGAGATGGGGTGGCAGTGCGCTTTACAAGTATACACACACACACATTTTTTTTTAGGCACTGTGTCTATTGAAGTAGTTGTGGTTATGCCATTTTTTTGTATATGGTTTGGTCTCCCCCTGGAGCCCGCTCTTTATTTCTCTAATTACGAATGTTCTATTGATTTAGTACTGTGTGCTTTATGCCCTAGTCTTGAGTAGAGACTAGTAGAAGGTGTTATATTAATAAATATATATTTTTTTTTTATAAGCACTGTGTGGTTCTCCTTTCATTTAATCATTTAGGAGGTGATATTCTTGTATAACAAGCTGCTTTACATTCCTTCAAGATTAAGCCTGAAGGCTGCTCTCCATAGCTACCACTAGGATAGCTTTCAATAAGGTTATCCTTGACCTCATACATCATAAGGGTCGTGTGGCTGGTACAAGGTGCCCACTTTAACTAGTGGACAGCATATACCAACCCACCTTCTCAAATTGGTGTGCACCAGTTGGGATTCAAGCTTGCTAATGTTTTACCAGATAAATCTCATTGAATGATTAACTTAAATCCACTAAAGTATTTGGCACATATAATACAATCTAGATTAGAATAAGTAAATTCTACTGAACTTGGAGTTGGGCAAGCTAAGGGTCTAGCACACCCTTTCTCCAACTCAAGAGAGTTTAGTCTCCACTATGTTAGGTAGGTGCCTACGCCACATTACTCTAGTATGTCTTCTAAGGAAGAGTCCAGTGGCTCTTTGCCAACTAGGTACAATGGTATTCCATTTTTAGAATTGAAAGCCTGTGTGTGTCTAGGAAGCTGAGGACAAGGAGGAGTGCCAACACTCAATGCCTCATAGAGATATTGCTGCTAGATGTCCTACGAATGACCCCAGGGTCTGATGAGTTTGGTAGAGGGGGTGTAACAGGGAATGAGGAAAGGCCAGGAAGTGAAACCTTCTTTGACCTGGAGTCAAACCCTGACCGGGAGAATCAAGATGATTCTAACCTGGCCAATCAAGATCTTCCTTCAGGTGGGGGAGAAGGCCCCAGTGCCCTCTCTTTACTTCACCAGGAAAAGTGCAGAGTTTATGCAGAAGATCCAGATCTTCCTCTATGGAGTCGTATCTCTCAGGTACTTCTGTGGGACTTCTGTAACAAACAAGAGGGAATCCTCTTATGATAAGCAGTGCTAGTTTCTGGAGCTTGGGAGAGTCAAGCTCAGGCTCAAGAAAGAGCAATTGGCCCTAGACAGGGCATCCCTAGAGCTATAAAGAGCAACAAGAAGATTGGGACTAGAGTCCCATGGTGGCAAGAACAGTGTCCCTAGAACTAGAGAGTATTCTCATGATCATGAGAACCTGAAGAAGATAGTCCCTCCCTATCAGAGTGAGGATGACATCCACAAATGGATAACTGCACTAGAAAGGGCCTGTAAAGTATAGAGGGTCTCTCAAGAGCTGTGGGCAGCTACCTTGTGGCTCTCCTTTGCTGACAAAGGTAGAGATAAGATCCTCACTGTTAGAGAAGAGGATGCTGACAATTACTCAGTCCTAAAAGTGCTCTCAGAGATGGGTTTGGCTTAACCACTGAACAGTACAGGATTCAGTTCAGAGACACCCAGAAGGCACAGACTCAGACTGAGTTGACTTTGTAAATTGTGCTACTAAGGCTCTGGAAGGCCGGTTACTTGGCAGTAAGGTGTGTGATTTTAAAGGATTTTACAATGTAATTATGAGGGAGCAGATCCTTAATAATTGCCAAAATTAGTTGTTGCATCTGTACTTGGTTGATTCTGATCTGACCTCTCCCCAAGAATTGGGAAAGAAGGCAGACAAATGGGTCAGAGCCGGCTGAAGCAGAAAACTCAGAATCAAGGTGGTGACCAAAAGAAGCAAGATGCTAAAGTCTCAGATAAGAGTGGGGAGAAGGGTAAAGCCCAGAAGTCTTCACACGGGCCCCAAAAACCTGCATTTGGGGCGGGGTAAGAGTCTACCAAAGAAAAAGGCAAAAAGAAACCTTGGTGTCATATCTGTAGAGAGAAGACACATTGGACAAAAGATGCCATTTGTCCAAGGGCCAAGGAATCTACTCCAGCCACAACTGCCCCTAAGGCAACTGTTCCCCCTAGTTCAGTTCCAAGTGGTGGTGTACAGAAAAAGAGTATAGTAGAGTTAACCCTGGGATCTGAGATGGATTCTGGCCTAGTCAGGATTCCAACTCAGGCTGTGTTAGTCTGTGATGGAGGCATGGATGGTGCTTCTTTATTTGCCAGTCCAGGTAATCTGGGCAAGTACAGACAACAGCCTTTGATCGATGGTAAGGAGGCCATGGCAAAAAGGGACACAGGTGCAAGTGTCACAATGGTGACAAAAGATCTTGCAGTCCCTGAACAGATCATACTTGGTAAGATGTACCAAGTGACCAATGCAAGCAATGTCAGGACAGCCCATTCCTTGGCAGTTATGAATTTCACCTGGGGATGGGTAACTGGCCCCAATAAATATGTGGTTAGCTCAGATCTCCCTGTGGAATGTTTATGTGCAATGATTTGGAAACTTCAGCTTGGGCTGAAGAGGAACTCAGGTCATATGCAGAAATGCTGGGCATCCTGCAGATGTGTTTGCCATGACTAGGTCACAGGCAAAAATGTATTCCACTGAACAGGCCTTGGATCCTGAAAAGATGGACCAGGTGCCTTCCAAGAGAAGGAGCAGAAGGGGTAAGGCAGTGTCTTCCACCAGCCTCAGAGTGAAGATCAGTCTTTTGAGGGAGATGATCTCAGTCCCTGTGAAAGAACTGTGTCAGAGGAACTTGAACCTGATCAGGTTGAGTTCTTGGGGACAGGGGGCCCTTCCAGGGCAGATATGAGCCAGGAACAGCTGAGCAGCCCCTCTCTTGAACCTCTCAGACAGTAAGCTGCTACTGAGGCCGCTGGGAATGCCAGATGATCACACAGAATCTACTGGGAGGATGGACTTCTGTATTCAGAGGGTAGAGACCCCAAGCCTGGTGCTACTAGGAGGTTGGTTATACGTCTGACGTTTAGAGGCTTCCTAATAACACTGGCACATGACATCCCATTAGCAGGACACTTAGGCCAAAGTAAGACCTGGGACAGACTTGTCCCTCATTTTCCCTGGCCTCACTTGTCAGAAGACACAAAGGAGTTTTGTCGCTCCTGTATCACTTGCCAAGCCAGTGGTAAGGCAGGTGGTACTACAAAGCCCCCCCCCCTCCCCTGATACCACTGCCTGTGGTGGGGGTTCCCTTTGAGAGGGTTTGGATTGACATTGTTGGTCCCATGGACCCTCCAACTGCATCTGGGCACAGATTCATACTGGTGGTGGTGGATCATGCCGCTAGGTATCCAGAAGCAATTCCCCTTAGAACTACCCCTGCACCTGCTTTGGCTAGAGCTCTCCTGGGGCGTGTTTTCCAGAGTGGGTTCCCCTGAGGAGGCAGTATCAGACAGAGATGCAAACTTTATGTCTGGTTACCTGACTGCTATATGGAATCAGTGTGAAGTGATTTACAAATTCACCACAACCTATCACCCACAATGCAATGGGTTACTTTAGCGATTAAACAAAACTCTGAAGGACATGATAAAAGGTCTCCCTGAAAAGCTTAGGCGCAGATGGGACATCCTTTTGCCCTGCTTTCTCTTTGCCAACAGAGAGGTTTCTTAGATGGGGGTTGGTTACATCCCTTTTGAACTTCTGTTTGAACATCTAGTTAGGGGTCCCTTATGTTTGGTTAAGGAGGGATTGGAGTTACCTCTCAAACCCCCTAAACAGGACATAGTGGACTATGAACTTGGTCTCTGCTCCCGGATGGCTGAGTACATGAAGAAAGCATCCAAAAACCTTGAGGCTATCCAGGAATTGCAAAAGGCCCGGCATAAACAAAAGGCTGTTTTGACTGTATACCAGCCAAGACTGAAGGTATGGGTGTTGGAGCCTGTGGCCCCAGCAGCTCTCCAAGACAAGTGGAGTGGGCCCTATACCATTCTTGAACAAAAGGGAGAGGTTACCTACCTGATGGACCTTGGAACTCCCTGGAGCCCCCACGGGGTGCTCCATGTGAACAGGCTCAAGCGATATGTGCACAGGGCAGACATGGGCTTGCTCATGGCTACTGATGAGGGACAGGAGGAAGAGAATGGTCCACTCCCTGATCTCCTCTCACAAAACCCTGATGATGGGTCAGTTGATGGAGTAACCTTAGCAGGGAGCCTCACTGAACAGCAACAGACTGATTGTAGGAAAGTCCTCAATCAGTAAAGGCATATGTTTGCACTGACTCCAAGTCAGACTACCTGGTGTACACATGAGGTGGACACAGGGGACAGTCTGCCTGTTAAAAATAAGATTTACAGGCAACCTGACCATGTCAGAGACTGTATCAGGACTGAAGTAAAGAAAATGTTGGAACTGGGAGTGATTGAGCCCTCAGATAGCCCTTGGGATAGTCCAGTAGTCTTAGTACCAAAACCTCACAACCAGGGTGGTAAGACAGTGATGAGGTTCTGTGTTGACTACAGGGGACTCAGTGCAGTCACTTGGACTGATGCTCATCCAATTACAAGTGCAGATTAACTAATTGACACTCTAGCCTCAGACAAGTTCTTAATGTACATTTGACCTGACAGACGAGTACTGGCAAATCAGATTATTTGAGGATGCAAAACCAAAAACAGCATTTCAACCCCTAGTGGGCATTACCAATTTGTGGTGATGCCTTTTGGCTTGAAGAATGCACCTGCCACATTTCAAAGGCTGGTGAAAAAAGTTCTCACAGGTCTGGAAGCCTATAGTGAAGCTTATCTAGATGATATTGCTGTCTTTAGCTCCACCTGGGAGGATCACCTGGTCCACCTGAGAAATGATTTGGAGGGGAACACAAGCCTTTCTTCATGATGCGCTCACACACCCCAAAGGATGTCATGCTTCATCATTGGGTTTTGCTCCTCGTCGGCTGGTGCTGCAATGCCCGACAGGCTCACCATAAACGGGGCTCTTTGGGGAGAGGGGTGCGAGCGGGTGAGAGAGCAAGGGTAGTGTAAGGAAGGTGAAGGTAAAAAGAAGTCTGGAGCAGTCCGAATCAAAAAATATTTTAAGGTTAAAGGTGGTTCCCGCTTGGTTAAAAGTGTGTGGATGCCCTATGTGAATGCAATGTTCCTAGAGGGCTATCACTGTGAAATGGTCCGACATGTTTCGTGCCTCTATTGAGTCATGTGGCACTTCATCAGGAACTAAGTAAATAGCGTGGTGCACTACTAGAAGTCTGGCTCCTTAGTGGTGGAGTGGTAACCAGACAAAATAGAGTAACGCCCTAGTAGACCTATACTGGGCGGTAGCAAAAGACCTGTAGGGGGGAAAAAAAGAGAGAGGAAACAGACAACACAATGGCAATTAAAAACCTGAATAATACAGTAGGTGTGTCTCTGTTATCACTGAGACCTAGCACATAGCTGAGTGGTGCTGTGTTTGGGCGTGCACTAGTTGTAGATGTATCTAGCGTGCAGGCAATAAAGTGGTGGTAATGGCCATACTTGTGGCCCGTGCTAACTAACTTATTCTGAGCGAAGTGTGATGTTATCCAGGGTTAAGGGTGCCCACCAGAGTGTACTTGGTTAGGTCAGGTTCCAGTGGGGTAAGGAGGAACTCTCTTTAGCCAATGTACGGTAGGTAACCTAAAGTTGGTGCATCAGCCCACAGATGGTACGTGCGGGTGAGTTACCTATGAGGTGTGGAATCTAGTAGCAGCAATATAGATCTTATGTCGCTGGGGACGTACCCCTAGTTCAACAAGTGAGTGCACGTGGTGCATATGTGCATGAAAATATGTTGCGTGGGTGAGAAAGGAAGAGAATATCACAATGACTCAACGTGACAGCTAAAAGTGACCACAAATAATTGCACGAAAATTGGAGAAACTGATTCACAATAGTTCTACAAGCACTTTAGCAAGATCTGGGGAGGCGACAACTAATTTTTACATTCTGCTATGCCGGATGAATGCTGGGCGTGAATAGAAGTGACAACATATAAGTATACGGACTGATCAAAAACAAGCATTCCTCATACAATGTACAATTTTATACTCAAGTGGTTGGAAAAGGGAGCGGCAGAGGTGGTTGTCTCGCTGCTGATAGTACCTAAGAAAGAATTTGCTCGGTAGGACTACTCACCCTTAGTATAGAGGTCTACAGCCTGACGGGGGAGGTAACAGAGCACGTTGTTGCTCCTTAGCTGAAAAAAGGAAAAAATGCATACCAGTTTGTAAAGGGGCTAGTGACAAGGTTTACCCGAGATTCCAAGTTTGTTGTGGTGTAGTATACTCAGGGATCAGCAGACAGCAATTAGTTGTGATCCTACCCTCGCTCTGGGCCTCGTGCCTGTATCTTCCGGGTCTGCATATTTGAGCACGACCATGGCTGGAAAGGCTAGAGCGGTAATTGAGCGGCCATATTGGTGGTGGCGATGTTCTCAAGGATACTACGGTGTGTTGTAGGGGTAAAACGCAAAATTTGCCTGCTATGTTGCCGGTCGTGAAAAAACTTTCTTGAATATTTGTAATGCAACAAGGAATATCGGTGCACAGTGGGTATGCAGACGCCAACAGTAACCTCGCCTGCCTGAAAAAAACATTATGAAAAGTTGTTGGTGGAAAACACAGGGGTTCAGTGAACGACGGCGCAATGATTGCCCAATTCCAATTATGTGTTTACGAAGGGTCAGATGGTGGTAGTGGCACTGATTGTAACTGTACCTTGGTCCCAGGTGATAAAAGATCAGCCAGGGTACGGTTGTGTACCACCCATGCAAACGGTAGTTGTGAGTAAATCATCATTCTACATGTTTACTAGTTGTATTACCAACCTACATAAGAATTGCTTGATCAGTGTAAGGGGCGCTAATCCAATGTCAAGCTAATGGTGGTGACTAAGTGTGGGAGCTTAGCTTGACAAATGTGCTAGGCCGGTATTAAGCTAAGGGGTGTGTTTTCATGCTATGATGGGTGATCATAGTCGGGTCTGTGATTGTTATATGTTTGTCTGGAATCCCCGGGGGCAGAATAGCGAGTGGTAGAATAGACGCCACGTCGCGCAGAGGTCACTTACTTCGAGGAAAGTTAGTGCAGGTTGGGCAGAACTGGAAGCACTAATTAAGGTCTTCTGTATGAATGTATGAATAAATGATAGCAAAAAGTTTGCAAGCAAAACTTCTATTGTGATATCACCTAGTAAGGGTCACACGGAAGGAGTAGCAGGTTCGTCTGAGCTTGATTGATAGCAACAGGGTTCACTGGTGAAACTTTTGGCTTAGTATATATCCCAGAGTGGATGAGTCGAAGGAGTAGAAGGTTCTCTAATGCTTGTGTGAAGGATAGGAAGAAGGGATTTATCCGTAGTCTTTGAAAAGTGAACGGAAGAGATTTACTTGCAGTGAATCAAATCTTTTCTTTCTAGACACTCGAGTACAGTGGCGAATGTTTTGCGTTGTAAATTAAACAGAGCACTTGCACTTTAAATAAAGAATTGAATTTTCCGTTACCTTGTGAAGGAGAGAGAGTCAGTTGCGGAGCTGCGCTGACGTCACTCTGTGCCGCGCTGGTATTGGTCAAGACAGCGGGCGTGTAGCTGAGATAGCATTGTAAAGGAGGGGTGAGCACAGGAGTGTGGAAACTCGTGTTATGAGAAACACCGCGCACCCATTGGTTGAAGTTGTTTTGAAACCGCGCATTTGGTTGGTTGCAGAAAAATAAAAGACGCATTTGTATTGGAAGTGATTTTGTAAACAAAGTAATTTGCGAAAAGGTATATGTGGTACCCGACTCATCCCGAGACACGACCTGATCCAAGATATCAAGGTTTTGTGAGGGATCAGTGGAGAACAGCTAGATATAACATTATGTACGGAAGCAAGAGAAAAATGACATTTGTCGACAAATTAAAGAATTATTTCAAGAAAGACAAACCCATCAAAACTAGAGAAGGAGTTATTATTCCACCACCTAATACTCCTGCATCATTTATGTTATTTGACAGAGGCTACCATGCTTGTGTATGGTTAGAAAATTGGGTGGAATATACTAAAGATGACGGAATTTTAGCATTTCCCTTAGAAGGTACATTTAATGGCAGGATTCTGTTTAATTTGAGGACCCGAATGAATGATTTACATCCCCGACCCAGACTAACGCAATATGAGGCCCTATAAGAAGAGCCCATGGGAGGGAAATAGACAGAGAAAACAAAACATTTAAGGACCAGTGGTGATTCAGACGATGATTATCTGGAGGATTTGTTAATGAGGAATCCACCACCTTATAATGATGAGCCCAGATCCCTAAGTACAAGAAACCCATTCCAGAAACCTAATTAGGTGAGGGACCAAGTATGACAAATCCAACTGCCCCGAGTTATAACCATCCATTTGTTCTTCAGATAGTGCACGAAACCTCCATGGACAAGGTACTTCAGGATAGAGAACGAGAGGCTTTAGTCAGACAAAGAACAGAACTCATTCAGAAAATCTCCCAACTAAATACAAGTCCAGAAGCACTGACAATTCCATTAACTATTGGACCATCTGCAGTACAGCCGAGAAAAGAGCCCTTGATAATAGATGATCAGGCAAGTGAATGCAAATCTGTGATTTCCTTAATGGATTTACCGATAAGGGAACCCGAAGGGAGTTCACAGAGAAAGAACACTCCTTTTACTGCGAGAGAAGTTAAGATTCAGTCAGCTTCAGGTACTCGAAGTGCTACAGTAGTGACTCCTGAAGAAAAAGACAGATGGATCCGAGAATTAGAGAAACCAAATCGTCAGCCAAAACCATTAGATATATACAAACTGAGAATAGAACTGGAGGAACTGATGGCTGGGAATGTGGGTTTGGACAGACTGACCACCCTTAGTGAAGGGGAATTGCTATACATCTGCAAAAGTATCACCCGAAATACCCGAGTGTTCCATGAGAAACTAATGGACACTGCAGCTAGTATGGGAATAGACATTAGCAGATCCAAGGTGTTGCAAAAACCCTACAGAGCAGAATTCTCAGACAAAGATTTAGAAAACATGAATGTGTCAGGGAAAAAGGTGCAGATAAGAGAATTACTGAACCTGTTGCAAAAATGGGGAGATTTAGAAAAATGGAAAGCCAGGTGGGCCAAGAAAAAAGAAAATAGTAGATTAAAGCAAATGTCATCTGAATATGTTTTAAAAAAAAGCAGAAAAGGTGGAAAAATGATATCCTATGAGAGAATTGCCAGGTGGAGGATATGTACATGTTCCGTGGTCCCGACAGGATATTGTGTCCTTTACAAATGACTTCCCAAAATTGCAAGAGAAACCTGTAGAATGGTACAGACAGGTCGAGAGATTTGTGAAAGTTCAAAAATGTATCCTGAAAGATCTAGATGGTTTCTTTGACATTGTAGTTCCAGTAGATTTGTGGACAGAATGTAAAATTAGTGTTGATTGGCCTAGTGAAGAATTCCCGAGAGACCGAAAGACAGGGGCTCCTTCCTTGGATGTCATAAGGAAATACAATCAGGTAATGTTGTATTTGAAAGGAAAGTTGCCTGCAAAAGAAACTGATTGGACCCGAATAGATAGAACTACCCAGAATCGAGATGAAACTGTGCATTCATACTATGAGCTACTGTTACAGGTGTTCAAGACATACAGTGGCCTAGATAACATAGAGATGAAGGACATGACCCATTTCATTTATCGATTCGTGTTAGGGTTGAGGCCTGAGATTTCACAGTGGATCAAATACAATAAAATTTGCTGGCAGGCTAAGCCAATTGATGAAGTCCTGAAGTATGCTAAATATTGCGAAGATGATCTAGAAGACAAACGAAAAGAACTGAAAGAAAAGGTCATGTGGGCACAGGTAAAATTAGCAGAGCACCAGGAACAGCAGTTGAGCAAAATGACTAATAATCAGAACAAAGGCCCTGGAGGTGGGGGAAATTATAGGAGCAAAGCACAACAGGGTGAAGACACCGAAGTTTGGGAAGGAAGGGAGGATAGAAATGCAGCAACTGCACAATTTTTGTTAAATGACACATTTCTCTGTGACGACACCTACTGACGATGCCTGAGGCGGGAGGACGAGGAGTGCGTACTTGGCGCCTCCTTGCCGGTGGACCAGTCAGGGCCATACATTGAAGGAAAGGTTGAAGGAAATGACGTCACCTTTCTGTTGGACACTGGTGCTACCCGTTCTACTGTGAGAACAGCAGACGTTCCAAACCTACCTCTCTCGGGAGAAGCGATCCAAGTAGTGGGCGTTTCTAATCAGCTAATTAGTACCCCAGTTGCAGAACCTATGGAGATTAAAATTGGAAATTTTAAAGAAATGCACAGATTTGTTGTCTATGACTCAAGTCCTGTGAATCTGTTAGGATGAGATTTGTTGTGCAAAATGAACTGCACTATCTTTTGCACTCCAAATGGCGTCGAAATTCAAACCCCAGATGAAGATGGGATTTACAAATTGATGTTAGCAAGACCTGACTCAGAAATTAAAAGACTGACAATACAAGACTTACTTGAAGAACTCCAACAGACAGTGAAACCAGAGGTATGAGATTTTACTGGAAAAGATGTAGGACTAATGGCAAATGTCGACCCAATTAAAATAGCAATAAAAGAAGATACAGTCCACCTAAATACTAAACAGTATAAAATGAGTGAAGAGGTAAAAGCAGGGGTTACCATATAAATCAAAAGATTGCTAGAAGCAGGCATTTTACAAAAAGTTTTGAGCAGTCCTTGTAATTCACCGATAATTGGCATAAAGAAACCTAGTGGTATGTACAGGGTCATACAGGACCTGCGCAAGGTTAATAAAATCGTGGTTCCTTGCTGTCCTGTCGTGCCAAACCCTGCAGTGATTCTATACCAAATACCATGGAATGCTGGATGGTTTACCGTCATCGACCTATGTCATGCATACTTTTCAATTCCATTGCATCCAGACAGCAAATTTCTTTTCTCATTTGAATTTGACAGTCATGTATACGTCTGGAATCGTGTTCCTCAGGGGTACACGGAAAGCCCTTCGATTTTTAATCAGATTCTGAAAAAATGAATTGAAACTCTGATATTGCCCGGGAAATCAGTCCTCGTGCAATACATAGACGACCTTTTGGTTGCGTCTAAAAGCAGGAAATACTGTGTTGTTGACACAATTGCCTTACTGAACCATTTAGGCGAAGGTGGACATAAAGTATCGCCAGACAAACTGCAATTTTGTACCTCATCTGTGAAATATCTGGGGCACCAGATAGAGAGAGGTATCAGGAAAGTTACTACAGAAAGAATTAGAATAATTCGAAACATGGAATTGCCCAATACTCAGAAAGAAATCAGAATGTTTCTTGGAGTTGTAGGATACTGTAGGCAATGGATTGTGGGATTTGTAGTCCTAGCAAGACCATTGATAAAAATGACAAAGAAAGGAGCAAAGGATCCTGTGGAATGGGATGACGAAAGCATGAATGCTTTTGTAAAATTGCGAGAAAGTCTGTGTACAGCTCCTGCATTAGGAATGCCTGACTATTCAAAAGATTTTGCATTTTTCTGTGATACACGAGATAATTTTGCACTTTCAGTCCTGACCCAAATTCATGGCCGTAAAACCAACCTGTTGTGTGAGGTTTCCCAAATTCATGGCTTGACCCGACGTCCAGTGGCATATTTTTTTCCACATTGGACCCAGTAGCAGCTGGATTACCTGGATGTTTGAAAGCCGTAACTGCAACATGCATGAGTCTTGAACAGAGTGAGTCCATTGTTATGGGACATCCTGTAACTGGGTATGTTCCACACTCTGTTGCAATTTTGCTGACACAAACTAAAACTCAGTATCTCACACCAAGTGGGCTGACTAAGTATGAGAGAATCCTTGTAGGTGCAGGAAATGTAACCATTGCTAGATGTAATATTCTGAATCCAGCTACCTTACTGCCAAATTCATTCTCAGCAGAAGTGAGAGAAGAAGTGGAGCATGACTGTATTGATTTGACTGAGTTTAGTACAAAACCACGCCCGGACATAAAGGAAGTACCCTTAACTGACGAAGATTATAAGTTATTTGTAGATGGCTCGTGTCTGAGACAAGAGGAAGGAGGCCTAAGCACTGCTTATTCAGGATGCACAGTGGGAGGTCCAGTAGAAGCATCCTATTTACATGGGGTCAAGTCTGCACAAATAGCTGAATTGGTTGCTTTGACAAGAGCTTGAAAATTTGGGAAGAACTCAAGAATAACCATATACACTGATAGCCAGTATGGTTATGGGGTTGTGCATGACTTTGGTCAATTATGGTTGCAAAGGGAGTTCCTGACTTCTTCAGGCACCCCTATCAGAAATGGAAAATACATACAGGATCTACTGGAATCAATCCAGTTACCAAAAGAATTGGCTGTGGTCAAGTGTGCTGCTCACAAATCTGGCAATGACACAGTGACAGCAGGTAATCGATATACTGACCAATTAGGCCAACATTGTGCAAAATACAAAATGGCTATTAATAAAAAGGTGGGGGGAAATGGAAACAGCTGCCAACTTATGATGCTAGAAGGAATAAAAATGTAAATAACAAGGACCCCCTGGGTAATGCTATAATAGACTCCTAGGGCAGGGAAACAACCTGTGTGCAAAAATTCCTAGGCAGTCAAAGCTTTCAAATAAAACAAACAAGTGAAGGACCCAAGGCAAGGACACTAGAATAACTGAAAAGGCTGATCTAAAATTATCAAGTTTTAATAAAATTAAAATTGTAATTAATAAAAAACGAGACACCTACGGTGAATCGGAAATAATTCAACCTAAGTGACACAATAATAAAATTACATACATACAATACATTACAAACACATGGTACAGTATAAAATTATGACAGGAACACCAATAATGAGGGTGTCCGACAAAGTAAACAATGCAATACTCAGAGTATTGCATTGTTTACTTTGTCGGACACCCTGCAATACTCAGAGTATTGCATTGTTTACTTTGTCGGACACCCTCATTATTGGTGTTCCTGTCATAATTTTATACTGTACCATGTGTTTGTAATGTATTGTATGTATGTAATTTTATTATTGTGTCACTTAGGTTGAATTATTTCCGATTCACCGTAGGTGTCTCGTTTTTTATTAATTACATTTTTAATTTTATTAAAACTTGATAATTTTAGATCAGCCTTTTCAGTTATTCTAGTGTCCTTGCCTTGGGTCCTTCACTTGTTTGTTTTATTTGAAAGCTTTGACTGCCTAGGAATTTTTGCACACAGCTAGAAGGAATAAACACATGGGAGGAGGTGAGAGACTTACAGGATGCAGCAGAGGCAAAAGAAAAGGAAAATTGGAGGAAATTTGGTTGTCAGAGGAGAGATTAAGATGGTGTAATTGTTTACCTTGATGGTATGCCTGTGTTGCCAGACTGTCTGCTTGCTCCTATGGCCAGGTTGATACATGGGGACACACATTTAGGCAGAGACGCCATGATTCGCATGTTCCGACAGACATGGTTCAATTCGAAATTCAGAAACGTAGCAGAAGCACTCTGCCAAAGGTGTCTGATCTGTCAGCAATTTAACCCAGGAAAGAAAACTGTAGTGTTGCCAGGAAAGATTGGAAAGGCAGAGGGCCCTTTTATTCGATTGCAACTTGACTTTATTCAGTTACCCCCTTGTCGAGGAATGAAATACCTACTTGTCATTGTCTGCCTGTTTTCAAAATGGGTGGAAGCTTACCCTGCACGTAGAAATGACAGCATCACGGTAGCCAAACTATTACTTAGGGAACTCATACCTAGGTACGGATTTCCAGTCACAATTGAATCAGACAGAGGAAGGCATTTCCAGAATGAAGTAATAAAACAGATTTGTGAAGTATTCAAAATCACGCAAAAACTGCACTGTGCATATCGCCCAGAGGCTTCTGGAGTAGTAGAACAACTGAATGGCACAATTAAAGCAAGATTGGGAAAGATGTGTGAATACACTCAATTGCAATGGCCTGATGCTTTGCCACTTGTGTTGATGGGACTCAGAAGTATTCCGGAAAACGTCTTGAGTCCTCACGAGATATTGATGGGAAGAGCAATGCGGCAAGCATGGGTGCCAGGATACAAACTGATAAGCATATCTGATGATTTGGTACTAGAATACTGCAAACAACTGGCTGACCAAGTGCGTTCTATCTCTCACCAGGTTGGGGAAGACGCTGTCGCCAGGCCAACGACTCCAGCACATGACCTGAATCCAGGTGACTGGGTCGTGATTAAGAAACATACTCTGAAAAATTGTCTTGCACCAAGGTGGGGAAAGGCACACCAGGTAATTCTGGTATCCACCACGGCTCTAAAGTGTGCAGGAGTACCTCGCTGGATCCATGCCAGCCATACGAAGAAAGTGACTGAACCTGTAGAAACTGATACTGAAGGTTGTGCAGCTGAGGGGTCCCAAGAAATCGGTCCTGAAGTAGCTGAAGAAGAACAACCGAGCTCAAGTCAAAATGATTGGGTACTAATAATCGACCTGACTAAAGATCCTATACGAACCAGAAGACAGATCTATTTAGATAGACAGTGGGATAGTGAGGACGAGACAGATATAGAAGAAGAAAATCAGATCATCAAAATCAAAATCAAATCTGATTCTGAGGAGGACCAGATAGGGAAAGAACAGGTAATTGACACTCCACCCAGAACTCCTGAGCCAAAAGAGGGACAGATACAAATTAGGGCGGAGGTTCAAGCGGAAGAAAATCAAGAGTTCGAAGAGCTTGAACAGGACCAGATAGGACTAGACAATTGTGTTCAGGAAGAAGAAATCGAAGCAAACCAAAGCCAAATCCAGCATACACCTGAACAAGGCAAGTTTAGGGACCAGGCAGAAGAAACCGATATAAGACCTAGACCTAGTCAGTTAGGGAGAAACACGGAAGACGATCGTGAAACAAATGTGCCACAACTGAACGACAACAAAAGAGCGTTTGAGGAGGGCCAAGAGACAGTGACAGTTAAAAGACTCAGAAAAGGTGACTCAGTACCTAGATTTGTAAAGAGACTGAGACTGCGACTAAAGACAATAAACGAAGAACCTGAGCAAGTGAACGAAGTCTCAAGTCAAGCTGGTAAATCTGAAATACAAACTAAGAGACAAAGTGCCCAAATAAAAAGACTGAATAACAAGTATCAGAGTCCTGAAAGGACGTACTTTGTGTTGGAGGACTTTGAAAACATGGAAATAAGTGACGAAAGTGATGAAGAATTGATTACTGACCAGACCAGCGAAGAAGCAAAACCTTCTTGAAAAGTTGCTCCGAGTAAGCAAACTGTGCAAAGTTACAAAGAGGGGTTGAAGCTTCTTTTGAGCCAAAATGTCTGATTCCTCTGTGAATGGGAGACCGAGACGAGGTTGTTTAAAAACATGCTCCCAAGTATGTTTATGTAGTGTAGCAATAGTACTGATACTTTGGATAGGACTAACAATAGCCATTCCTTCTATGATGAGTAAAGACCCGAACCTGTACCCAAATAATCACCTACCAGAAGACACTGTAGAATCACACACTAGAAATACACCACAAAGAATAGATGCACCAGAAAAGGCTCTTAGCCTTAAGCAAACAAAATTAGACTCAGAAGCACCAGATGAGGAAGCATTACACTATAACAAAATCAAAAACAAGACCCATTTCAAAGTTTTCACAAACCTATTAGTACATTGTGTAGAAGCTATGGAAATAGACGACTGTTATGTCTGTATAAAGCTGCCAACCTGGGTTGCTGAAGGTGTGACGTACCACCATCAGCCACTAACCTATGGAATTTCCTGTAGTATTCTAACTAGTTTATTTTATAGAAGAGGACCTTTACAGTATTATTATTCAAACTTTGATGTGATTTTTTCTGAACTTCCTGTGGGAAGAAACCTAAACCCTGTACATACAACTAGAGATGTAGCTAAATACATGAGTGACTACTTTCTAACTATAGGTAAAATAAATATAGATGACGCACACAAAGATAACCTGACTTTTTCATTACACGAAAAAGAGAAAATGTTTCTGAACATGGTAGAGAAAAGAAGAGAAAGTTTCCAAAAGAAGGCAAAAGACAAGAATCAGAAAATTCCTAAATGGGCTGAAAGCATAGGGAGCACCTCAAATGGTGGGGCTAATGCTGCTATGTTGCTGGATTTCGAAAAGAAAGGGAAACTTTGTCTTCAAAGAGAAAGAACTAAGGGTGGGCGTAGTTCGCGAAGTAGCGCTACGCGAAGCTACGCGAAGCTACGCGAAGGGCAGTTCGCACTACGCGAACTTCACGTAGCACTACGCGAGCTGCGTAGTAGCTTTTTCGCACTGTGCAAGATGCATTTTCAATGATTGCACATTGCGAACAAGCATCCGGCACTGTGCAATCATTGAAAACGGCATCTTGCACAGTGCGAGCTGTAGTTTTCTGCTGCTCGAGTAGATTTTTACTCGAGCGGAAGTTTTCTCAATGCGAACTGGTAGTTTCTCATTGCGAACATGACGTTGAGGACCGCGAACAAGCAAAAAATGACCGCTGCACTAAGCTACGCTGCGCTACGAATGTTCGCACTGTGCTACGTGCAGCTCGCGTAGTGCGAAGTTGCGCAAACTTCACAAACTACGCTAGCGTAGCGTCGTGCTTTGCCCAGGGTTAGAAAGAACCAGTTATTATAACAATATATTCATTGGTTACAGTGAATGCGAACACAATTACAAGGTAATCGGGGTTGGGGTTTCAAAGATGGGTCAGAGCCTGTGTTTCCTGGAATTTATTATATATGTGGGAACAAGGCTTATTTCAAATTGCCCGACCATTGGTACGGAAGCTGTTACTTTGGTATTGTCTTCCCAAAGATATACCATGTGGGAAAAATCACTGGAAGCACTGAAAAGACTAATGACGTACCAAGAGAGAAAGTGTTGGTGAAATAGTAGGTGATATTTTTAGTGCATTGATACCTACAGTGGGAGTGGCTCTGAACACACACAGACTCTGCAAATTGTCAACAGTAGTGGATCGTTTATCTACTGACACTGCTGGAGGTTTCCTGATGGTCAATAACGAAATGGTTGCGAACAGATCAATGGTTTTACAAAACAGGCTTGCTCTTGACACGTTATTGGCAAAAGAGGGTGGAGTCTGCAGAATGTTGAAAGCGCAACATTGTTGCACTTACATACCTGACAAAAGTATGGCAATTAAAGGGTATGTGAGAAACATTACTAATTTGGAAAAAGAGCTTAAACCACTGGAGGTTGACAGTGCCTGAAAGAGACTTACTGATGGTCTCTCTGCTGTAGGTAGTTGGTTTTCTAACCTAGGTAAGAGTTGTGTGAGTAAAGTACTGATGCCAATAGCGGGAATAGGTCTATTAGTTTTCATCATAATAATTTGCTGCAAATGTCGAAAAAACAATAAGAAATATACTGTGAATAAGAGAGGAGTGATACGGAATGTTGATGAACTTGAATTAGAAGAAATAAATAATAAAATGTACAAAAGAGTGAAAAATTCTCATCCTAATAAAGATGCTGAGAAGAAGTTTAATGAAAAGTTTGAAGAGATTGAAATGGGTGAAATGTGACAAGTTGGCATCTGGTTCCATTAATTGTGATGATATAAAAAGGATTCGCATGTAAAGCGCCTTGC
The DNA here is from genome assembly GCF_964261635.1 of Lissotriton helveticus. Classification (NCBI taxonomy): domain Eukaryota; kingdom Metazoa; phylum Chordata; class Amphibia; order Caudata; family Salamandridae; genus Lissotriton; species Lissotriton helveticus. Next base: position 1,359,325,918 of record NC_136061.1, on the reverse strand, counting down.
TTGTATTCAAGAACCTCGGATAACCTTAATTTATTAATCAACCTGTTTGTCTTGTTAATTTTTCCATTTATTCTGACATTTTGGGTGTCCGAGAGACGCTTGCCTATGTGTTTACTAATCCTAATACGCTTGATACTTAAGATGGCTGCTGCTACGAGGGAATTTCTTCTGCGCATGCGTCGGTCATACCCATGTGACGTGACGTACTCGCAGTTCTGGTGGGAATCTATTGCACTTGCGCATTAGAGCTAAAATGGCTGCTTTGTGTTCTCACATGCCTGAAGCTTGCATCGCTGCTTTTGCTATGCTGTTCGTTCTGCATTAACCCTAATGCTATAGTTATTATAAAATAAGGGGAGTAGTATAGAAATTCATGGTATACAGTGCATTCATTTTTTCTTGTGTTCTAAAGCTGTTTCTGTTTACTTTCCATGTATCGTAAATCTTTGGGCATGAGGGACGGGAATACTCCATTTTGAAAATCTCTTCTGCACATGACAGTCTCAAGTCTCCCAGCGACATTCTACTCCTTGATACTACCCTAACCGAGATCCAAACTTGGTTCTACATTAACCACTTAAAGGTCAACCCTGACAAAACGGAACTAATCCTATTCTCTCCAAAAGTAACCATCGCACAATCCAAGAGTGGCTCAAGAATCTGGTTGCCCTAAACTGCCCCCTTACCCTATCCGACTCAGTCAAGTCTCTAGGCATCACCCTTGACAAGAACCTTTCAATGGAGGCCCACATCAAAAACTCCGCAAAAAGTGCTCTTTTCGCGCTAAAACACCTCAAGAAACTGAAACCTTTTCTACCTCATGATGACCTTAAGACAGTGGTCCAATCCCTAGTTCTCTCCAAAATCGACTACGGAAACGCCATCCTTACAGGGACTCCTAAAGCACACCTAGCCCCTCTAAGAGCAGTGCTGAACATGTCGGCTCGACTTGTTTCTGGAGTTAAAAGATTTGAACACATCACTCCAGCTCTCAACTACCTCAATTGGCTTCCCATGGAAGGGAGATGTATCTACAAATAGGCCTGCATCACACACAAAACCCTTCACTCTCCTGCCCCCAACTACTAAAACAACAAACTGATTAGAGCAGGTCAATCCAGAACACTAAGAAGCACCAACTCACTCCTCCTTATTCCTCCAAAAGTGAAAAAGAAAAATGCACAATACTGATCGTTCTCTGGCAACGCTCCCAGGATATGGAATGCTCTCCCTGGTGTCCTCAGATGCAACCCTTCCTTCTCCCGTTTCAAAAGGGACCTGAAACTCCTTCTCTTAAACAAATACTTTCTTGACCAACGTCAACTAACCCAGTCTTCCTTATCCAAGTTGTCTCCCCTCTCCCTGGACTCTCATGGATAGTGGGTGATCGGACGATGTCATTCTCACCCTCTCTTTTGCTCTCTCCCCCTCCGCTGTATTGCATATTCATTCATTCCCTTGTTTTATTTGGATCTATGATTTGCTTCCTTACTGTAGGCCTACTATGTAGTTTTAATGTCCGCCTGTTGTGTACTGTGTGTATGTAAAGCGCTCTGATGCCTACGGGTTGAGCTAGTGCTATATAAAACTTTAAAAATAAAAATAAAAAATAAATAGATGAACTCGGTGTTCTTGAAACCAAGCCAAATGGAAGCACCAGCCAAGATGTGCCTGGGAACCATGCGTCTGACCCCAGTAAGAAGATGTCAAAAGACTACAATATATTTCTCGATAGACTGTCCATTGTTTCACACATTTAAATCGTCATGTGAACTTGAAGTTCGGTAGGCGTGCCTTGAAAATGTAAATTATGGGCTTGAGAAAGTCAAATCCTAGGTGGTGTGATGACCTGTCCTTTCTTTTGTCCAATCGAAATTGGGGATTTTTACACTTGCAACATTTGGGGGGTGCTACACTGACCCGAAAACAGTATAACTAGCATAGGTTAGCTAGAGAATTTGTCCGACTTGTCCGAATAGCTGACCTGTCACTGACCCAACGCACTCAATAGCTGATCAAGAACAGAGGTGCTGCGGAGCACTCTGTCAGACAGACTCACAGACTCAATCGGGGTTTTGAGAACCTTAAGTGCTGGTGAAGCACTTTGCTGGGGAAATCGAGAACCCAATCGGGGTTTTGACTGATAGCTGCAGAGAGGTTGTAGCACAGGTGTTGCAACTGAACTGCGGGTGCTGGTCTAAACTTTGGTGGTCCTGTCCTAATCCTAATCGGTTTTCCTGTCCTGGTTTCCATACTGCACCTGCTGGCCTACTGGCAATCGCTTTCTTGGGGATTCTCCTGTCCTTAACTGACCCGTGGCCAAGGTTGGTCTCCACACCGTTCTAGGTAAATATAAATCTGTGAGGGAAACACACTTGCGTAATCTTTCTTTACCTTTCCTAAAATCTTGCTAAAAGTTATAATTGCATATGTTCCTTTTCTTTACCCTTCCCCTGTGACAAAGTACTGAAGTCGTAAAAAGCCTTATTAGCATGCTCCATTTTTTCCCCTTACCTTATAGTAGGATAATGAAGTACTGTCTCTGAATAAATAGAGGTTCCTTCTCTTTACCCTCCCTTTACTGAGCTAAAGTGGTCATTTTGAATTATTAGTACGTTCCAATTTTTCTTACCTTTCCTATAGCTGCCTGATAAAATCAGTTTCGTAATTATAGTTTCATGTTCCTTTTTCTTACGAATCCCATAGGGAAACAATAAAATTGTGACATCCTAGTATGTTCCTTATTTTCCCCGTCCTTTAGAAAGTATCCATTCTAAGTCTGATTCCTATACTTTTATTTTTTCAGTATGTTCCCTGTTTTTACCTTCCCTTTAGACTTCTAAATGATTGGCATAATCTATTTTCTACATGGTTATACGCTGTTCATGATTTTGGTTATTGATAGTTTGCTTGCTGTGAACTTTATGCTTTCTGACATTGACAAGAACTAGATAAAGGTTTTCAAAACTTCCTGAGTCTGTGGTTATTATAAAGAGTGCAAATGTTATAAATGTTATGGTATGTTTGTGACTGCTTACCTTTTTAGCTAGCTCCCTGATCCATTGTGATCATAGGTTCCAGTGACAAGGATTGGTAAGTCGAGTACATAGGATATAGGTAGAAATGAACTAGGGATGCCGTTAGTAGTGTGTAGGTTACCTGATTAAAATACATATGGTAAATTAAGTTTATGGACCCAAGTGTGCATATGGTAAAAATTATAGTCAGGTGACCTGCGCGCTCTATCACTGGCACACTAAAATACCGGCTATACCTGTAAAATACACAATTGACAATACTATCTTCATTCCTTTGTACTACTTTTTTTGCTGCCATTCTTGACTTTCTCCTCTAGCCCTCAACACTTTGTTTCACCATACCCTCTACCCTCCCATAGACACCTCGCCCTCTCACCTACATTTTTCCTGCCTCTAACAGGAGATAGTACAAAATAGGGTGGGTCCCAGTCCTACACTTCGGAAAAAACACACATAATTAAGTGCCAGCAGGCATTAATTCAATTACACATCAAAATATTGAATTTAATATTATTTAATCATATTGAACATCAAAATGATGTTCACAACCCAGCAGTAAATCTGGAGCAACGTATCAAAACAAGTGCCCCACGAAGTGAGGGAGAAAAGGGGAGGGAGGTAATGTGCACTTAGTGAGGATTGGGAAAGTGGAAAGGAAAAGTAGTGACATTAAATGCATCACACCATTCTTTACAGTTAGAGCCGGCCTTACTCTGCCACACATTTACATGAAGACAAGTAAAAAGCCATTGTTTGAAATGCACTATCACAGCGAGAAAGCATTGTTGACCAAACTGGATTAGGGCAAGGAGATAACCATTGCATCCTGTGAGGTCTAAATTCAGATCTCTTTGGAGCTGCTGCACACTGGGCTGCCCACCACATCAGGGAATCAATCCCCAGCATCACTTTGGGCTAGCGATTAACATGGCTCCGTACTTCCTCCTGACAGGGGTAAGACACTCCCAGAACTTTAAGTGGGGAGAGTCAGGCCAGGGTTTAGCACCGGCAGTTCTAAAAAGCAAGTGCCCAGACAGGTCCCTATCGGGTTCTCCATTTTTGCCCTTATCCTCAGGGTGGAACATTTTTTGTTTTAAAACTCTGCAGCAGTAACTCTATTCAATGCATTTCATGTAAAGTCAAATAGACTCGTTATATTTCTTTCACTACCTCATAATTTCACAACTGGAGCAGTTTCAATATTATTTACAAGGAAGCCATAGTTGTTGCTTATTTAGCATATGCAACTAACAACCATTGACTAAGTATATAGCCCTGGTTTATTGTAGGTGTACTGTTACTTGTTGTATTATATATATGGGTGCACTGACAGAAGCGGCAAAATACCAGTCGGGCAGCACACTATGCTAAGCAGATCAGATCAGAATATGCTTTATTCGATTTTAACCATTAAAATCATAAAAGCAAGCAGATAAAATACAAATATACAGATATTACACAATTTATTTAATAAAAACAATACTGAGCTGATCGTATTAATACATTAAAAAACGGAACAAGAAAACATGTAAGCCATTTATACTTTTCCTTACTTTCAAAATGTTCTTTAAAAAGCCGGCCATTACACCTATACAATAAACATTTTCCAGCAACTGTTAATACCAAAAGGCAGGACGACATTGCCTCCATTCCCCCGCCTTTAGAGGGGGCATAATCCATCTCAACCTTTCCTTATCATAGTATTTACAGAATAAAATCGTGTGGATAGTGGAATGGGGGGAAATGTTGTCGCAAGGGCAGGGGCTGAGATTGCTGGACCAATCATTTATCTTTGGGTAGCTAATTAGACAATGAAAGATGCCAAAGCTAAAACGTGTTAAAAGAAATCTGTTGTAACCCCCAGTACAGCATAAAAGGTACGGTTGGATTTCATAAGTGATCAAGGTAATTTGATGTTGGACTATCATACATTTATTCATCTCAGCGGCCACTCTAAGTGACTCAAGATGGGACATGCAAATTGCTTTAAGTTCCTTCCTTGAAATAGAGTTTAGTGACTCTGGGGAAGTATAATATTCATAATGGCCCTAATCCCTCATAAAGTTCTTAATATATTTCAGCAAAGTATTCTTGCTTGCATAATCCAAGTTCATTGAGTCCTTAATAATTTTCCTATTTACGCCGGTAAAGCTGGAAGTCCAAACACAGTGCCAGAGAGGCAGCGGTTGTACTTTAATCACATCTGTAATATAGGGAATACCCAAAACACTATGACAGTTAAATACTGGGGAACTGACAGGTACTGCTAAAATATACCTTTAAAAAGCGTATTCCACATGTTCAGTGGAAGATACGTCACAAAAGCCCCAACCTGATCTGAGGAGCAAGATGGAGTCAGTGTAAGCCTGTGTGCGCGGCCGCCACACCACGCCACGCTAGCCACCGGACCCTCAGGTGATCGGCTACCTGCCCTGCGCATTAGTGATGCTGGGATCTCAGGTGTATCGAGTTTCAAGGCAGCGGAGGACGCAGCGGGACCTGCACGGAACCACAGACCGCTCAGGGCACTTTTCAGAGCAGTGGTGAGACGTTGTAGAAAGGAGGCTTGCCACGCGGACCCGCTGGTTTTATCGGCGGCCAAGCTAAAAATACTTCCACCACATGAGGTCTCTGTTCACAGCGGCCGCGGACTCGAGATACAGACACCTTGTGAGCGCTCTGTAAAACCGACAGAGAGGTGCCGTTTTGAATTGCAGGAAGCGTTTCTTCGGGGCTTCAGCTTTCTGTTGCTGGCGTGTATAACACTAACAGCGCTGTGTGGACTCTGGGGGCAGCACAGTGCACTGGAGGGACCAGGATTTAGCGAGGGGAGCAGAATCAAAAGAATGATCAATCGTGGGAATAAAAAGGGTTTAAAAGCAAAGACACCTATCGCAGGGAAGGATTCCTCGGCGGGAGATGACGCCGGCAAGACCATGTCCAAACAGGTCAGAGGGACTGGTGGGGCAAAAAAAAAACACTGGTCAGACAGGGGCAGGGACTGCTAGCAGAGACAGTAAAGATGCTAGCTTTGCACAACCTCTTCCAGCCAATATATTTCTAGTGGCTAAAAATCAGGCTGCCATTGCTAAAAGTAGCACAAAGAACACACAATGCATTAATACAGCCGATGACTCCTCTCAACAGAACAGTGATAATGGCAACATCAGTCAAACACCTGCTGTCAGTCTGGATCGCTGTAATGCCCCCCCCCAGCCTGGATGCCCTCCCCACCCTGTTAGGCAACCAGCATCGCTTAACAGAACCTTCCCTATCATTACATATTCCAACTGAAGAACATGACTACACACTTGGCCCCTCTAAGCCCCCCAACCCTCTCTTAACCCCACTCCCTATCGAGGGTGAACACTTAGAACCAGATGAAGGAATCATTGGCAATACCCTATGCACTCCCTTTGAAAACCTGAATACAAGGGATCTCCCCACTAAGACGGAAGCTTCCATCCAAAACTTGGAAGTTCCTCCTGGCTCTACTGCCCCTTGGACTCCAGAAATTGGTCAGGAGGCCTTTTATTCGGTATCAGACAGTACTCCGAGCTCATCAGGGGAAGGGGAGACGGAAGAAGAAGATGAAGGCAATACTAACAGCACTAGCGAAGAGGAAAGCGAGGCCTCCCGTGATAATACTGGCACAATCGTCCGTCCTAAAAAATCAAGGAACAAGACCAAACGGAGGACCCAGCTTAAATGGGATTACTCGGACTCGCAGATGTCTTATCATCTAGACGAAGATGAACCGACCTTGTCACAATCACAATCACAGGGGCGCAGCCCGTGAAGACTACAAACTAAAACTAACGAGACATCGGAGCCCTCACTCGCCGCCATACTTACCTCGATTAAAGACTTACAGGAGGAGGTAAGAGGTGAAAATCGGGCAGCTAAAAACGCAGCAAAAAAATTACAGGGTGGTCTCAGACGGCTGAATAAGACTTGTACAGACATCAGCGAGAGAGTGGGCATGGTCAAGGCTAGGACTGAACATCTGGAAACCGAAGCAGTGGCAGCCAAACAGGTCACTGACTCCAACTCTGCTTGCCTCATGGATCTAATGGTGAAAATTGAAGAAAATGAAAACTGGCAACGTCGGAATAACCTGCGCCTGCTGGGGATTCCAGAAGGAAAGGAGGGGGAAGACCCCAGGCAGTTCATTGTCAAGCTACTGAAAAACTCCTTCCCAGAACATTCTGAATGGGATTGGGACCGCGAAGTGCAGCGAGCTCACAGGTTTCCCTTTTTTCTGAAAAATCAATACAAGAACGGTAATGTGACTGAAGGCCAGCCTCGGGTCTTCCTTGTATACTTTGGCAACTTTCTCCTGAGGCAATTGGTATATGACAAGGCTCGCCCCAACTCAAAAAAAGGGGCTCATGGAATTACCTTTTTCTCTAAACCGGATTTCTGCCACCAGACTGTTGAGCACAGATGGCATCTGCGGCAGCTGATCTCTCCCTTACAACAACTAGGTGCGGAGGTGTATCTTATGAACCCGGCGAGGTTGAAGGTTATCCTGCACGGTATTACCAAGGTCTTTACATCTGGGATTAAAGCCAAAGAGTACTTGGAAGAGATTAGACTCAAGAAAGGACATAAAGGGGCAAACTGATAAAATTATTTGATTGGCTACTTCGATGCTAATTTGATGCTATCTTCTATCTCATAGAGGAAAAGAAAATCATCGACAGACACACTCTAGATGTGTATGCATATACCCTTTGAGTACAACATTTTTTTTTGCCTTTTCCTTCATTGTTACTATCTCTCTTTTCTTTTTTCTTTTTTCTCTCTCATCCTTTACTTCCTCTTAGAACTTGATTCCTCTGGTGGGGAAAAGGGGGTGAAAGGAAAAGGGGATGATTGTAACTCAAGATAAATCACGTACTCATTCATTTAATGATAAACTCTTGATCAAAACATGGTAGATATAAGGGCACAAAGGGCATGAAAGGTAGACTTAATGGCTGATCGATAGACTTCTTGTCAAGCACTCTTACTCTTTCTCAGGCGCTTGGTGTGGCTGGCGGCTGTGGCTTATGACTGACCACCATCATTCAGGCTTTGCCTGATTGCTCACACAAAGGGGGTGGTGGGTGGGTGGAGGGGGGACCTTGGGGGGGAGGGGTGGGAGGGATGGGCAGGGTTACAGGAGGCACACACAGGTACATACTATACACATACACACCAAACTTTTCTGACTAGCTTTGTTTCTTTTTTCATTACTCACGGAATACAGATGGGCACTGCTATACCCTTTAGATGGCAAGGCTAGAACCATTACGAATTGTCTCAGTCAATGTTTGTGGCTTGAACGATGCGTCAAAGAGACAAAAGGTGGCCATGGGCTTGGGAACACTTGGGGGAAACATCATATGTTTACAGGAAACCCATGTAGAACAGTCCCAAATACATCTATTAAACACATTAGGGTTTAAAGTAGTAGGCGCCACCACGCAAGGAGCCAAAACAAAGGGGGTAGGAATCTTAACTGACAGAAAAGTTCCTATCAGTAATCCACGGACCAAATCAGATTCACTAGGAAGCACTCAGAATCAACTCCCTAATAACATCTCTTTCACTCTTTGCTCACTATATGGGAGCAATGCTGATGATCCTGGGGTCATTAATCAAGTCTCCAGTGAATTAGCACACTGGCCTACCCCGATATTTCTATGTGGGGACTTTAACATACACCTACCTGGCAATTGGGATGCTAACACAACCTGGAGATATAAAGGAAGGAAACCCCAAGTCTTTCAAACCCTAACTAACCTCATACAGACTCACAGACTGATAGTTAGCTGGGCGAGCAAAAACCCTTCACTACCTGGGTACACTTTTTATTCGGCCCCGCATCAAGTATTGGTTAGATTGGTCTACTTTTTTGTTTCTGCATCATTGGCTACCAGTTTTACTATAGATATTGCACCCTGCTTTATGTCCGATCATAACCCTATTATTCTTACCATAAGGGAGCTTGGGCAATCTAGAGAGGCTTCCAGATGGAGCTTTGAGAAAGCTTTATTGTACGACCCTAGTTACATTAACCACATGCAAGGATGGATTCAGGAGTTCCTGGAGATAAATATTGGTTTCGCTTCCCAAATGACAGTCTGGGATACCCTAAAGGCAGGGATCAGAGGCAAGACCCTTAGGTTCTCTGTTCAAAAAAATAGAGCGGAAAAAATCCAGGTCAAAGATCTCCAAGAAAAACTAAGAAAAATAGAAATAAAGCTAACCCAAACAATCCATGCAGGGCTAGATTGCCAGCTAGTCCAGCAAGAAGCAATTCTGGCTAGGGCGGAAATAGGGGCGGTGTTTATGGGAAAAATCGCGGCTAAGTGGGCAGCGGCAAGGGAGAAGACATATGAGTGCAGCGACAGCATTGGACATCATTTAGCTGTTAGGACGAGACAACAAACTACCTCCAGTGAAATCCACAAAATCAGACTTTCTTCAGGCACAGAGGTTACTGATCCTAGTTGTATTCGGCACGAGTTCCAGGAGTTTTATGCTAAGTTATATAAGGAAGAAAGCTGCTTCACGGCTGATGTTCTAGATAGAGAGATCCTTGAATATCTCGGTGAAATTGAACTATGCAAGCTTAGCCTAGAAGACAGCGAACCATTAGATCTTACTCCTACATGGGAAGAAACCCTGGACGCCCTCAATAGCCTTCCTGACGGGAAGGCTTCTGGCCCTGACGGCATCCCCTTCAAATTTTAAAAAATCTTTGCCAACCAAATCAAGGTCTTATTCACAGAGGTAATCACATCCATCTTCAGCGGCGTCTCACCCCCAGCCTCCTGGTCCAGTGCTAGAATTTCTATTTTTCCAAAAACGGATAAATCTCCACTAGATATGAGTTCTTACAGACCAATAACTCTATTCAACTGCGATTCCAAAATATTTTCTAAGGTATTAGCCTCCAGAATATCCCGAGTAGTGGAACCCCTTGTCTCAAAATGCCAACATGGTTTTATACCTAAGAAAGGGACCACCGAACATGTCAGGAGAGTTATTACTCTGTTTGATGCTGCCCAAGTAGCCGGAGACCCGATGTCACTTATATTACTCGATGCCGAAAAGGCCTTTGATCGGGTCTCATGGCGATTTCTTTGGAGGGTAATGGACAGTATGGGGTTCGGGGGCAGATTCATGCAAGCGACGCAGGCACTCTATCACAATCGAACTGCTAGTGTCGCCATAAATGGACAACTGACGGAGCCCTTTAAAATCTCACGAGGCACCAGGCAGGGCTGCCCCTGCTCCCTGTTACTGTTCGATCTCTACTTAGATCCCCTTATCAAGCAAATAGAGAAAAATCACAACATTTCTCCAGTAACATATTTTCAAAACAGCTGTAAAATCTTGGCTTACGCTGACGATCTCGCCATTACTACTCCAGGCCCTGCCAATTCCACACGGGCACTAGAAAGCGAGGCCCACAAATTCGGGAGATTATCTGGGTATGCCCTAAATAGGAACAAAACACAGATACTAGTAAACAACAAAATTACTTGGACTGACGCCAGAGTGGTACCAAAGGCCAAATACATGGGCGTACTAGTTTCACCTAGATCGGAGGAAATAGTCGCAGTTAATCTGGCTCCCCTTGCTGTTCAGACAAAGAAGGCACTAAAACAAATTGATAATTTACATCTAACGCTGGTCGGCAGGTGCAACGTCATTAAAATGACTTACTTTCCCAAGTTACTTTATTTTTTTCACTATATTCCCCTTGAGTTTAGTAAAAAAAGACTTACTTAAATTCCAACAAATTTTTACCCAATTTATTTGGGCGTATACGCTCAGCCCAGATGTGCACTAAAACATCTCACACTACCGAAAGACAGAGGGGGATGGGCTTTTCCTAACATCACCCTATACTACTGGGCGGCAGTCCTTCAATGCAGTTCAGTTCTACTAAGAGAACCCACCTTTGGAGCTGAACTGTCTCTACCCTCACCATTCCGGTCCTTGCAAGGGGAACAATACTGGGGCTGTTTAGTCCGAGAAACAGCCTACGGATATTACAATCGCGTTAAATTTAAGACGCTAATGAACTCTTATAAAGTTTTTTGCCATGTCCGGAGAATCCTTGGAATCGGTAGATATAACTTTTACTCCCATATAACCAATAACAACAACTTACCTGCTATTTTTAGTTCATCCTAGCTGTCTGAATGGTACAGAGCAGGGATAACAAAATTGGGGGATCTTATAACAACTAGGGGGATTGAATCCTTTTTGACTTTACAGACTAGATTTAAATTAGAAAGCCAAGACCTATTTTAATACATGGCCATTCATGACTACCTTTCTTGGAAAGTGGGAGGAGCCAATGGATTTGCTGAGGCTGAGCTTATGAACACTCTCAGGAATATCACCACTGCTCGCATTGGAAGTATTTATCAAATAATAAATAAGGAAACCCCAGACGATTTAGAATCTATTGCTTCCAAATGGCATAACAAACTCGATTCCCCTCAAAGTATATTTTACAACTCCCTGCTGCTATCACAACAAATCCTAATCTCTGCCAAACTACAAGCACAACATTTTAAAACTATATTTTTTCTTTATATGACACCTAGCAAAATCATCAAATGGGGATCTGGGAGAGGAACATTATGCCCACGCTGCTCTGAGGTAGGGGCGGACTCTATACATATATTTGCAACATGTCCAACTATCAACTCCACCCTACTCAGAATACAGAATTTACTCTGTGAACTAACAAATCAATCAATCCTCCTAAATCCTACGACCATTCTTTTGGCAACACAATCTGACTCTTTAAGAGTAAAGGAGGAAGGGCTGATTTTTATTGCAATGGCAGTAGGGAGGATATGCGTTTCCTCCGGATGGCTAGATTCTGAGTCCCCCTCCTACGCACAATGGTTGGCTAGATTAGTTGCTACATACCATCTGGAAAAATCTGTATATGCCAAGAAAGGACGAAGGAAAAGGAGGACTGGGCTTGAAGTTTGGGGGGCATTCTCCAAATGGATTGATCAACAAGGGCAAGGGGACCTAGAGACATAGTAGGGTCACTTGAAACCTACAATACATTTTTCAGGTATATTCTTTTGTCACTATATTTTCTATCTTTTTCCTTTGTTTATGCTTATTTGTACCTGTGCCACTGGTTTTTAATTGCTGTGAAAGGAGGGAGGAGGGTGGGGGGGGGGGGGGTCCTGAATTATCTTTCTTTTGTTTCTTTGTTAAGATCCCGCTTTTGTGAAAAACCAATAAAAAAAAATTTAAAAAAAATAAATAAAAAATAAAAAAAAACAACCTCCTGCCCCAAATGTTGCAATACTCATGCATTTTGCTAGATATATCTTTAGGAGTATACCCGGAGGTCTTTTGCCCAGTTTCCTTGAGAAATTTACCACGGCCGCAGTCGACTTCATGAAAAGGAGGCTCCTCGCCTTGACTGCCGGCCCCCATGAATCTGATTGCTCAAACAAAACACCAAGATATGTAAAGACGTTAGTGGAGGCACTCCTACTATCTCCCAAAGGGAGACTACTGCATTTTTCCACCCCCGCCTGCAGGTCATAATAAAAGTTTTTTTGCATTTAATTTGAGCCCCAGGTCATCCATAAAGCTGGAGTACGAAAAAGGGCCTTCTGCAGGCCAAGCTGCGTGCGGGCCATGAGTACTGCATCATCTGTGTATAGGAGGGAGACAATCGGGGGTTTGTTCACGTATGGCGGGTCTCTGGCCATTCCTGCCAGTTCCTGTTCCAAAGAGTTTGTATATAAAGTGAACAGGAATGGCACCAAGACACAGCATTATCTCACTCCCCTCTCCATTTTAACCCGTTCTGCGATCGTCGTCGGCCGTTGGCCGATGTGAGCACTACCTTCCGGGTGCTGCTCACGACCGTTGGCCAACGCAGCCCTGCCCATTCTGTGGAACGCCCACATTTAACATCGCAAACGGGTTAAATGACACTGTACACTCCCCTTTGATTCTATACCGCACCTTTACCGCACCTTAGCGGTGTCCCTTGAATATAGTTGCTTTAGAAACTGGACCAAAACCTGATCGACCTTCAAGTTCGCCAGAATATTCCATAGTTTGCACAAATGCTACATAAAGTTTCCCTGCCTTTGCCTGGGTATATTTTCCTATTAAGATGCTTACATTTAAAACTTGCTCATTTGTTATGAGACCTTCTCTAAAACCATACTGGACATCACTTAAAATAATGTTCTCCACTGCCCAGGTCTGCAATCTGTTAAAGACTATCCTTCCTGCTACTTTCATCAAAGAATCGAGTAACGATATCGGACGGTAGCATGCTGGGTTCTCCCTATCCCCTTTTGTTAAAGATCGGTCCTATTACGGATTCAGATTCAGACCAGGTTTTGATAAAACCCTACTTGCAGCAGACTTGGAGAACACGTGGTATTAGATGGGACTATAGTGAAGTTGTTAACTTAAATAGGCCAATAGGAACCCCGTCAGGACCAGGAGCCTTGCCACCTCTGCTTTCGTTAATCGCCCCAGTAACCTCTTCATGATTAAAATGTAGTTCAATTGGCATAAAAGTTAAAGGGCCTCCCCCTGGCTATTCGCAGTGTCCCTGGTACTATCAACACTATCCTGTGATTTATACACATTTGAGAAAAAATCTATCAAAGTGTTCTCATCAATTGCGACCGCTAATTTTGCAACGTCAGACTTGGTAAAGAACGGAGCATTCAATGCCCTCCAGAATGATGAAATGTCTTTGCTCAGAAATGCTTCATAGAGGGCATTCCAAGCTTGGTCTTTTAACTCTTTCTTTCTAGTTATCCTGGCTATATGATACTTCCTTCTCCATTCTCGAATTTCCTCCTGATCTCTTGCGGCCCTATGTAAAGCCCCTTCAAGTTGTGTGTATGTTTTTGTACAATGGGAATCGAACCATCCATTTTTACGGCATCGTATACCCTTCGTTTCCACTGTTAGCAGGTTTTGGATAATCCAAGTGATTTCAGAAAAAGCCCACAAAGTATTATCATAGGAAGTAGTATCCTCCAAACATGTTAAAATTAAATCATAGGCCGTTGTTATAATTTGCTTGTTCATTTCAACTGGGTCATGACTGGACCACCGTAAGGTATATCCATTTAAACGTGCAAGGGAGATGTTTTTCGTCCAAGTCAGTTGCTTTATTGAATGTAATTCAACAGCAGTGGGCAAACAGATGTTGATACGCAAGGGCAGGTGATTACTCAGTAAATTTGATTCTATTTTATTGTGTGCGATTAAGTTTGCATCTCGATTAGGTGTAATTATAAAATCTATTTTAGATCAAAGTCCCCTACCAATAAAGGTGAAATCAAACTCAATATTCGGGGAGCACAAACAATTGGCGAACCCAAGATCATGTGAGAACAAGATTTCATTGAGCATCTCCCCCCTGGAAGTGAGCTCAAAATGAATCGGAAATACATCCTCTTCTACCTCCAGTCCATAGATCCCCAGCCCAGCTCGCTGCCACAAATTAACATTGAAATCACCCTCAAAACAATAATCATTTCAGTATTGTTGATTGCCCTTAATTTACCTAGGTCCTCACTTAGCTGTTTTAAAATGGGCCCCAAATAGCCCTTTTCAGCATTATTATAGAAGCTAACGACAGCCAGGGTATAGCCAGAGCCTATGCAAATCAATAGTATTTGGTAATAGTTGTCAGATTTTATTTTATTTTTTAAACTTTATTTTTGTTGCAGGGAGTACATGAATATCATCAGCCCTAAAAAAAACACAGTATTTCCGTTCAATCCCCGAGGCTATTCACAAGTTATATCTTGTCACACGGCCCTTCAGCCCACATCCCGGAGGCCGGGCGGCGCAGCTTTGATCATTCCCAGTAGCATTTTGCACACTCCTCCATTCGGGCTTGTCGTGCCATGGCGGATCCCTGCATTTTATATTTTTGTCCCCCCCCCCCACCCCACCCAACTGTGGTCTGTGGAACCAAGAAAACATTCCCCAACTTGTAGCTTGCCACATCATATCTTTCCAAGCACCTTAATGTGTAGTCATTGATCGCCATATCCAGAGTCCCGCCCTCCTACCCCCCTCTTCCCAACAGTATTTCTTAGCACAGTACATTGCACATCTTCTTCGGCAGCCCCTCGGCGCTTCTTAACACCCGTAATCGTGTCCTTACGGGGCCATGTTAGGACTCAGTCCAGCCTTTTATTTACACTATCCAGTTTATTGCCTCTTACTGTCCCACATCAAGCCCGTGATATTGTCTCCATTTGGCCCACACCTTTCTGAACTTCTTGGGGCAACCTCTCGCCTTATATGTCACCCTCTCCGCTACCATGTAAAGATCCAGGGCCCTTCTCCATTCCTCTATCTCTGGTGTTTCTGCGGCCCCCCAGTACTTCGCTATGTCCCTCTTAGCCACCACTAGTGCCAGTACTAGGAATATGAGTTGCGGGCGTGGCAGGTCCACCTTGTTTGTCATGCCCAGCAAAGCCAACTTTGGGTCTCGTACCAGCTCTACACCTAAAACCTCTCCCAATTCCGTGAAGATGTGTGCCCAGTACACCTGTATTTTATCGCATGACCATATGGTGTGATAGAAGTCCCCTCGCTGTTGCCGACATCTGAGGCACGTTGGGTCAGTTATTTTTCCGGTCTTAAGGAGGCGCACTCTATCGAAGTAGGTCCTATGGAGCACATTCAGTTGAATGAGCCGCAGCCGTGACTTGATCGCAACCTCCCGGGGATGCATCAGGACCATCTCCCAATCCAAGTCTTCCATCTCCCCCACCTCTGCCTCCCATGTCCCTCTCAATTTCAATAGGTCACCCAACATGTGGTTCGTTAGTGTCTTATATGTGAGGGAGACCGCCTGATGGACCATCTGTTCCTGGAGAAGCCTACCTTCTAGTGGTGCGTATTCCGGTATGTCTGCTAGTGTGACAGTTTGGGCCCTCCACGCATGAGCAAACTGAGTGTGCTTAAACAGTTGTGAATGGTGCAATCCAAATTCTGCCTGTAGCATGGGAAATGATTTCAATTCACCCCTGTATACCACATCCGATATGTGCAATTCCTATATCGTCCCACCTTTGGAACCCCTTCAATTTCTTTATTTCCGTTAGCCATTGGCAGTGCCAGAGCGGCGCCTGACGTGTCAGTCTCCCCTCCCAGCCCATGCGCTTCGTGGCTCGTGTCCACGCCCTCAGAGTGATTGTCATAGCCGGCAGGAGCGACCTCCGCATCTTTCCCCCGTATAGGTAGTAAAGTATAGTATGGGGTGACAACTTATGCCTCTCCAGCGCATATGTCGGGTGGTCTGCTGGGGTGTGTATCCAGTCATTGATGGGGGTCAGATGTTCTGCCCAGTAGTACGCCTCAAGGTTGGGCAGTGAGATCCCCCCACTATACTGGTGCCGTTGGAGTGTTTGGAGGGCAATACGTGGTTGCTTCCCCAGCCACAGGAAGGAACGTAAGTCTGCATGTATTTTGGAGATTGTGGTGGCCGGGAGTGGGTAGTACTCATTCTGGAGTGCATAGAGGAACTTGGGGAGAGTAATCATCTTATACATGGCCGCCCTGCCTAGTAGGGTGAGCGGCAGTTGCCTCCATCTGGTCATGTCTTCAGTTGCGCCCGTCATTACTCGTTCTACATTCTTGCGGAATGAAAGTGCCCTATCTATCGTAATATATACGCCCAGGTACTGAAAGCCGTCTGCGGTAGTGAGCAGCTGCTCGGATATGGTCCCCCAATTGTCAGCCCCCCTTTGGTCGTAGAGAACTGACTTATTCCAATTGATGGTGTGACCCGCCCTGGCTCCAAAGCCTTCCAGTTCCCTAAACAGCGTCGGGATCGAGCTCTCGGGTTTGGTGATGTATAGTAGGACGTCATCGGCGTACAATGATATTTTTTCTTGTGCTCCCCCTAATTTGTCCCATGCGAAGCCGCTGATGTCTGGGTGTAGCCTGACCCTGGCCGCCAGGACCTCGATCGTTAGCGTAAATAGGAGAGGGGACAGTGGACACCCCTGTCTCGTACCCCTGGAGATCCGGAACTCCCTGGATAGTCGGCCATTCACCCTGACGCGTGCTTTCGGTGCTGTATATAAAAGTCTTATCCACCCCTGGAATTTTGGGCCCAAGCCGAACCTCTGTAGTGCTGCCATGAGAAAGGGCCAGTGTACTGCATCAAACGCTTTTTCAGCGTCCAAGGATAGAAACCAGTGGGGTTCCTCCCTGTCCTTAACTTCTTGGAGCCAATTGTGCGTGCTTCTAAGGTTCAGCTTAGTTGCTCTGTCTGGTAGGAATCCGGATTGGTCCGCGTGTATGAGATCCGGGAGCACCGATCTCAGACGCACCGCCAGGACCGTAGCTAGAATTTTCACCTCCGTGTTTAGGAGGGAGATGGGGCGATAGGAGGCACATTCGTCCTTGGGCTTCCCCTGTTTGTGGATAGGGACTATAGTGGCCAGTTTGAGGTCTGGTGGTAGGCGGCCTTCCCGGTAGGAAGCAGCATACAGGGCTTTGAGGTGGCGCGCCAACAGATCTGAGGTGCGCTTAAAAAATTCCGCCGGGAACCCATTCGGCCCCGGTGTTTTCCCCGTTTTAAGTTTATTTATGGCATCTGATATCTCGTCGAGTGTGATTTCCGCCTCTAGCGTTAAACTGGTGTCAGGAGTCAGTGTGGGTAGGTCAACCTCCCCATGTATTGAAGTGCCTCATCCTCCGTCCCGAGTTCCCGTGCTGTGTAGAAGCGTGCATAGTGGGACGCAAAAGCGTCAGCTATCTCCCTGTCAGTATTCACCAGGTCTCCGTCTAACTTTCTGATCTGGTCCACCCATCTGGCTGCCCTTTCCTTCCTGCTTAACCAGGCTAGGAGTTTGCCCGACTTGTCCCCTATGTCGTACAACCGATGCAGTGTTGCCAGGGATTGTGTCCGTGCCTCATTAGAAACTATCTCCCTTTACTCCCGCTGTTTGTCTAGCAGTCGTCTCAGGGTATTCTCCTCCTTATGTGCCTGGTATTCCTCTTCTAAATGCAGTATCGTGATTTCTAGTTCCGTTGTCTCTGCAAGCTGACTCCTCCGTTCTGCCCTTAACCTACTCTGCACCCTATCTCTGAGGACCGGTGTTAGTGCCTCCCAGAAGGTTGACCCGGAGTCGACTGAGCCTTCGTTCTCCGCCACGTAGACTTTGATGTCGGCCCTAAGTCCCCGTGCTATTTCCGGCTTTTGGAGATCCCAGGCTGCCAGGCGCCACTCTGAGCCTCCCTTTCCCCTCACTGACCCCACCTTTGCGTATAGTGGCGAGTGATCCGAGATTCCCCTCGCTTTATACTCCACCTCGTCCCCTGCAGCGAGGTATTGCCTAGCCATGAATATGTAGTCCAATCTGGAGAATACTCTATGTGCCCCAGAATAAAAGGAGTATGTCTCTTGAGTAGGGTGGCGCAACCGCCAGACGTCCGTGAAACCCAGGTTGGTCATATGTTGCGACAGTGCTGTTGGCGCCCCCCCCCTGCGAGTTGGCCCTGTACGGTCTAGCTCCTCTGACATTACGTCGTTAAAGTCTCCACCCACTATTTGGAACGTGTGTGCAGTGTCTATAAGGATGGAAGCGATCGCTTTGAGTGTCCGCGCCTGAAGTTTCGGCGGTGCATATACCGAGATCAATGTGTATGTTTGCCTTTGCCATATTCCCTGTACCCCAGCGTAAGTGCCCTGCGGGTCTATCCATGTGCGTGTCGTATTGAACGGGAATGATTTATTTATCAGCACCGCAACTCCCCTCGAATCAGCCGTGTAGCCTGCGTGTGCCAAAACCGTGTATCGCCCTCTTGCTATAAACGCACATTTCTCACCTCTCAGGTGTGTCTCTTGTAGGAGGACAAAGTCCGGGGCCACCCTCTTGATATATGTGTTTACCAGCCCCCTCTTTATTCTAGAACCAAGGCCGTTTACATTCCATGTGAGGAGTGACACCCCCCTGCCTTCCTGTGGTGGGTCAGTTAGTGTACCTGCCATGGTGTGGAGTGGTTCTTACGTTTCGTGGACATCCAGGATATGTGCCAATAGTGGTGCTTCAGCTCGTACGATCGTGGCCGCCCCCCCTGCCACCCCCCCCCCTGCCCCAATTTGTTGAAAACTTCCCCCCCTGCATCCCCCCCTCCCCACCTCCCTCCCCGTCCAGTCTCACCCCCCCTGAGGGCCGAGCTATCAGTAGGAGTCGGTCTGTCGCCCACCCTCTCCCTCCCAGTTTTCAGTTAAGTCTCACTGTTCCCACCCCGGCAGGATGTAGTACAGTACTTTTGCCGGGTGTAGTCTTTACTGAGTCAAAGGAGCGCCTCTGTTTCTGCACCTCCTGGCTGTAGTCTGGGAAGATCATGATGTTAGTGTTCTCCAACCTGATTTCTCCTAGTTTCCTAGCTTCCCTCAAGATCAAGTCTCTATCAGCAAAGTTGAGGAAGCGTGCGATCACTGGTCTAGGTCTCGCACCCTCCGGAGGTTTCGCCAGCAGTGCTCTGTGGGCTCTTTCAATCACGAAGCACGTCGAGAAGTGTGCCCCTGGGAAGGTTTCCTTGAGCCAAGTATGCAGGAACGCCGACATATTGATCCCCTCAATTCCTTCACGAAAACCTACAAATCGCAGGTTGTTGCGGCGTGCCCTATTTTCTGCATCGTCCACCTTCCACAGCAGTTGTCGGTGCGATGCTTGGAGTTCTGCCATTTCCTTCCGGACCGTAGTGATCGCGTCCTCCGCTTCTCCGATGCGAGATTCTGTCTCCGTCACTCTGGCCGAGAGGTTCCTGAAGTCTTGGCGCAGGAGAGTGACTTCCAACCCCACCTCGCCGATCTTGACCTCCAACGCCGCCCGTGATTCTTGAATGTTCGTTCTTGACGCTTGTATCGCTGCAAGCAGAATCCCAGTGTCGACGGGGCCCTCAGATGATGCGTCCGGGTTCCCTCTGACCTGCCGTGGTGCCGCAAAATTGTCCATAGAGCCTTGTTTCAGTGACCTAGGCGGCAGGTCTTTCTTCCCCATTATTGTTGAGGTAGGTCGGAGTTGCAGGAAATAGGGGTGTACGACCCACCTTGCTAGTGGTACGGTGGTGGTCTATCCCCCTTCCCCCCCTGGTTCTGGCTGGGCCTGGCGTTACTGTCCCTCTACCCCCTCTGGGCGCTACTTCCGTCGCCAGGTGATCGCGGCTATCCTCCAGGGGTGTCCTGGTTAGTACCGCCGATGGCGTAAGTCAGTTCCGCGGCTACCAGGTCTGTTTGCCGTGCTTTTAGTCTTCTAGAGGTGGATTTATGGTATGCCGCCGTGCAGTAGTGGTGTCCGTAGCTTTCACCGCCCCCCGAAAGGTGATATCTGCTATGTATACAGCTTGTCTCTAGCTGCAGTCTCTGGACGATGTGTGGGGGGGGGGTGCAGCAATTTGTAGCCCCTCCGTCGCTGTGTGGCCCCAGGGGGGTCTATTCCTGTGGTCGGATCGTGTGCCGAGCTTCTGGTCCGTCGTGGGTATCGCACGTATTATTGCGCGGCTTCTGCCAGCACGCTCTGCCACCCTTCGTTGTCCCCGGAGCTGTGTGCCTGTCAGGGGGGATGTGCGACCAATTGCCTCCACTGTCAGTTCTTCGGGATCGCTCCCCACCTCATGTGCCCTCTCTGGAGCAGGCTATACCCCTCCGGGTGCTGGCTCCAGTGTTGAGGATGGCCGGCCGAGTAACATGGCCGCCATCTTGGTAAAGGCACTGCCCGGTTGCAAGGGGCTCCACACCTCCGTCCCCTGCCCTCCCGGTTGCCACTCCAGGTGTCCTACGCTCAATTTAAAGTGCGCTGTCCCGCCGGGTGCCACCACAGTACACCGCCCGTCGCGGCCGCCAAATCACCTCGCCATGGTGGCGGAAGGCTCTCGTGAACCGGCTTACCGCGTGTGTCTCTGGCGGGTTGCGGAAGCTGCTCCGTCTAGTCGGGGTCCCTGCAGCAGCCGCTGCCGCAGGATCGCTTATCTGCTCCCCGGTTCGTGTTCGCA
This sequence comes from Lissotriton helveticus, assembly GCF_964261635.1. Classification (NCBI taxonomy): domain Eukaryota; kingdom Metazoa; phylum Chordata; class Amphibia; order Caudata; family Salamandridae; genus Lissotriton; species Lissotriton helveticus. The sequence continues at coordinate 1,359,304,829 of NC_136061.1, read as the reverse complement.
AGCGGCACCCCCGGTGTTCTCACCGCCGGCCGCCTCGATGTCCTTGGCGATCCGCCATCTTGTGGTGGGAGGTCGGGCACCGGTATCCCATACAGCCTGGGGCAATTGGTACTCTCTGTGTGTTACCCCGGCATCCAGGTACCACAGGATTGAGCCTTCGCTGGGTCAGTGATACAGGATCCGTGGCGCTCTCCTCTGCCTCCCGGACACTGAGCTCACTGCGGGGCCGCCATGTTGGTTCGCTGGGTCGTCCTCCGGCCGCCGCTACAAACTCCGAGATTTGGGACTCCGGAGTCGTCAAAACCTCTCGCAGTCTCGAGGGCTCGCTTCTGGGCTGTCCGCCACACGGTACTCGGCGGTTTGGTGCTCTGTGGCAGTGTTTAATGTCGGATTTTGACCTCGTTGGCCGGGAGCTCCCGGACCACACGTCTAACACGGCATGCTGTTAGCCACGCCCCCCCCAATAGTTGTCAGATTTAATCAGTTCATTCTTTGATACACTCAACAGGTCAGAAATATGCATATATATCCCTCCTTTGGACCTCCCGAGTATTGAATGGATTGCAGGGGTATGGTAGGTCTTAAATCCATTTAGATGAACTTCATTTATCACCCAAGTCTCCTGTAGGTACAGGATGTCAAATTTATCAATAAACTCTAACCATGCTAGATTGTCAACTTTGTTTCGTAAACCTGCTATGTTCTAGAATAGAACACTTACTTGTTTAGAGGAATTTGATCCACATACCGATTCTATCTGTTGACTTAATTCAGGACTAGATTGCCTGGTCTGTGTGGGATTTCTAGGCAAACGTTGGTCTACAATATCCCAAATCATAGAGTCCTGCCCAGGAGCTTCTCCCACTTTAGGTAGGATAATGGAGCAGTGCACTTTCCAAATAGTATGATATTCAGTAAGAAAAAGCCCAATTTGTATCTTCTTTAAAAGAAACTTTATTTAAATTTTCTTGAACATAGTGAACATCAGCCAACGCGTTTCGTTCGATTTTCGAACTTCGTCAGGGCTGCAATTAAAACACAAATTTACAAAGAGTGAGTCCTATATGCAGTGAGATTATAACATGCACAGTGTTCAGATTTGATCTTACATCTTACTTAACCGTGAACATATTAATTTTAAAATTAGCAAAGGGTATACGAATGGTAAGCACATATTGTTATATCTTCCTTGTGTGAGGCCCAGATTGTGATTTAAAAGGCATATCTCAAATTAATCTTGTGAACGACATTTATTATTTTTCTTCTACTTTAAGACACAGGAGGTTCCTTTGCTGCACTTTGGCATTATGCTTTAATCTACCACAACGATACATTTAAAGTGGGTGGGACACCAAATTGCACATGGTCGATAGATTATACTGATCACCTTGATTTAGCAGGCCTGGGGTTAGAACTTAGGTACAATTTGTAGGTTAACTAATTGTAAAATGCAAAGTTTTAATTTCACATACAGATCTATTCGTATTCTCAAAAGACATGGCAAATTCATAATAAGCATTTCTAGTACGATGAGTTCCACCAATCTAGACAACCTTTTATATGGTTCCAAGAAAACCATGGGGACTTTACCGGGTGAAAATTCTACGGTGACTGGTCAAATATAACGGTTATTAAGGTAAGAAACAAACAGAGTGAATTTTCCCTCTTGCCATGATTTTTGCTTTTAACTGATACTACTCTAAGTTTCTTTGTTTATACAGGCTCCCAATAAAACATTATACTCGGAATCTCTTTGTTAATATAGACACCGCATGATATAACATTGTACATACCTATAGATTATAAATAGCGGGCTTGTAAGTGTTCCTGGAGTATCGATCTTGGGTCGTCTTGTAGAAATGAGTAATCACGATGTCTAGATGTCATTACAGCCTCCATATTAAGGGCTTTGGGTCGTAGATCTAGATCCCATAAAATGAAAATAGAGAGAGTAAAGAACCAGCAAAGACTGTGGGGTGTCTCATACTGCAAAAATATATTGTGATGCCATATGGACGGAAGAGCAATAGGCCCAACGGATCTGCATGTTCTTATTTAATAAATATAGATAACATTATATATGAAGAAAGAAATGTGGGAGTTTCTATTCTAACTTGTTTGTGCAAGAGGGTAAGTAAAAAATATCAAAAAATATCAAAAAATATCACCCGAAATCGGCCAATTATATTACTCACGATAGACATAGTGTAATTCAAGCGTATAGCATTCCTTAAATTTTGAAGAATCCAAATAACATTGTTGGGGATATTACATGCAGAAATAATCTCACATCACATCTGGTGAGGTCTTAGTAAAATAAGTAAAGTCGACAAAAAAGTTCGGGGATCGTTTTCTGTTTGCTGTGGTTAACTCGCTTTGAAGTATTACGCGTTATCGGTAGGGCTAGTGGTTGCGTGTTAAGCCTAAATCACATTTAGCAGATATCCGAGAGAAGGGGGGCTATACCTAAAAAAAATAGCCGTCACTCAGGATATCGTATTTTAATAATGTCCCAAACTGCGTCGTAAAAACGTTATGAAATAGCGCTCAGAGTTGTTTGTGATGGCGTCGGGGGGAGCAGCTATATGAAAAAATCGTTAAAACGAAAATCTTATAATTTACCCTCAAGTATTCAGGAACCCGGCTTCAGATTTCACAAGCAAACCGAGTTTTAGAGCTTAACTAGCCATATCAACATAGAAAAGGAACCATATCAATTTCATATTTTTAAAGTTTCATGTTTTTAAAAAGAGGGGGGGGGCGAATGGTCTGTAGACCCGGAATTTAGTAAAACAAACCCTGTGGAAAACAAGAATCTGGAGCAGTGTCTTACCTGCCGGCTTAATTCGGGCGTGTCGGGGAAATGCTGGCGGCCATAATGACTAGTTCCGCCTTAAATATAGGAGGGTCGCAAGAGCCTGCGCAGAAAATTTGGCGCGAAAGGAATACTCGAAAGGAAGGACAGACTAGCAAGGCGTTTCAAGAGTGCCTGCGTCCCTAGTTACGAGTGAAAAGATCAAAAAGGGACGCGTAAGATTTGTGCGCGAGTATATTCTCCGAAATAGAAGGCAGACTTAAAGGCCACCCCGTCATTGTCATGGAGTAGTTAGTCAATCTTTATTATATCCTAGATGTTTAGTAATAAATTATGATGTATATAGGTAAATGCACGAGTGCCCCATCAATAATATATCCAAATTTGTGCTGGCAAGGTCGAGCACACAGTGCACATATCGACAATGGCTTAGATTTCACTAAGAGACATATGTGTCATGCGTCTAACACAAAGTTACCCAATAACATGATTTAAAAGCAAAGCATGTGTGATTTGCATATATAAGAGGCTCGACAGTATGCATTATATGTTTATCGTGCCAGGCTTGTTCAAGATGGCAGATATTTAATCTCATCTTATATTTAAGAATGATCGTGACAATAACCATAATTCAATATAGGCTATCACCTGGAACATAAAACCGAGTGTGGAGAAAATGTCATCATACCACTAGCAATATTGTAGTATACAAAAAAAGAAAGTGATGACCATCCTTGGGATAATGACTTTGCAGATTCAAATACCAGTAACACATATAAAGTCAAACGACTCTGGTCATGTTAGTCATCAAATCGGTGCTCAGAAAATCGCTACGGACAGCATGAGTTATCCATGAGTTATCCTATTTACCACGTCATATGCTGTATTACTCTGTTCTTTATGACTTGGCAGTCCATCATTAGCATCCCTGGATTGGAGAGGCCCATATCTATTTACCACCTCCAAATTATAGGAGAAATGGCCAAAGGGCTGAGTAGGGGGCTGGGTTCCTTCTTATTGTGTCAAAAGGTTAGGCTGATAAAAGTAACCCAAAGGCAGTACATTTATACCTACGTCGGTCTAAACAGAAGCTTACCGGCTCCAGGAGGGGTCGCGGAAACGATGCTCAGACGCTGCTCGCACTGCCTTTGCCACACAGCGCTGCTGGGTCCCTGACGTTGTGGTCGCCCCCGCCGCCGTGCAGCGCCATCGCACGGCCGCGGAGCGGAGCGGACCACAACTCCCAGCGAGCCCTGCAACATCCTCCGCCCACTTCCTGCACAAGCGCCAGGAGGCGCTACTAAAGGTGGCAGCTCCCAGAGAGGAGCGGGGGTCTAAACAGAAGCTTACCGGCTCCAGGAGGGGTCGCGGAAACGCTGCTCAGACGCTGCTCGCACTGCCTTTGCCACACAGCGCTGCTGGGTCCCTGACGTTGTGGTCGCCCCCGCCGCCGTGCAGCGCCATCGCACGGCCGTGGAGCGGAGCGGACCACAACTCCCAGCGAGCCCTGCAACATCCTCCGCCCACTTCCTGCACAAGCGCCAGGAGGCGCTACTAAAGGCGGCAGCTCCCAGAGAGGAGCGGGGGTCTAAACAGAAGCTTACCAGCTCCAGGAGGGGTCGCGGAAACGCTGCTCAGACGCTGCTCGCACTGCCTTTGCCACACAGCGCTGCTGGGTCCCTGACGTTGTGGTCGCCCCCGCCGCCGTGCAGCGCCATCGCACGGCCGCGGAGCGGAGCGGACCACAACTCCCAGCGAGCCCTGCAACATCCTCCGCCCACTTCCTGCACAAGCGCCAGGAGGCGCTACTAAAGGCGGCAGCTTCCTCCGCGTCGCGGACGCGCGCGGGCGGCGCCGGGCGGAGCCCGGGCAGAGGGCGGGCCGTCTAAGGCCGTCCAAGGACGACCAGGGACGGGACGGGCTACGTCCGTAACATCTTCCATTATGGGTAAGCGCAAATTGGTTACACCAGCGGCTGATGAAGCCAAAGCGAAGGTGCCAAAGTATACTACAAGTATACTCACATACTTAACTACAAAGGTGGGGGAATTATCATCTCAGATTGCAGAGTCCGAGCGTGAACTGGGCCTTGCTCCTACCCCTGGGTTTGTTGATACTTCCAACTCCTCTGCTATAAACTGTATACCATTGGAGCCTCGGGTCATCATTGAGGCGTGTAGACCTACTTTGCCACTACCTGCCACAGTTCTTCCATGCCCGGCTTTACCTGAAACTGTGATACCTAACTTCCCTATGAACCCCGGGGATGTTGGATGCTCTGCGTTAACTATGACTGGCTCTGTTCAGTCAACCCTTCTGACGGAGGAAGGCATTATGGCCTTATTGGAAAAACTGTTCACAGATAGACTTGAGACTGCTTTAATTCAGATTGCCTCGGACATTACTGAAACTTTGAAGGATTGTGTTAAACACCTTATGGCAAAATGTGATCGTATCAATGATGTTCTTAATACCCGGGCACCTGCCTTTCCTATGCCCTCGGCTCCATGTTCTCCAGTTGTGCAGGTCTCTGCCCCTAAAGTTTGTGACCCACCCATAACTAGGCTAGTTAATATCCCTCTTTTACCTATTGTTAAACCTGTGCCACAAAAAGGGAAGGTAGATAATGGAATATATATCCCCACGACAGAGGCCGGCCACAGTGTAAGTCGCTCCACAGGGCCTAGAGGCCAGTGGGGGGCTGTGGAAAAAAGGGTACCTCCAATAAATTTACCTCCGGATGCTACACCCTTTGTCGCAATTTTGGTTAATGTGCCTAAACTTGAAGACGGGGTGGTAGAACAACATGAGACCCTGCTTAGGCACGTCAAAAAATGGTGTAATGCCAATTGCACGGGAGAAAGTAACATCGCAGACAATATTGTAACAAGTAGACGGGTAAATTGGGTGGGTAGAAGCAAGAAAGAGGTATCTGGAGACTGTGTCATTGTAAATTTCAAATCCAAGAATGTCGCTAGTCGACTTTTCTGGGATGACTCCCCTCTGGATCATGTAAGTAAAGGGGTCCGGGCGATGCCTCTTGGCTTTTTTTATCCCCGAATTTATAGGCCAGTTGTTAATGAGAACAATAAGTTACAGTTTACTGACAATACTTGGGCAGAGGATAATCTTATCTCACCTATGCCTACTAATGTCTGGATGACTAAGTCAATCAAAGGTAATGGTGTAGTAAATGATGTAAGGAATACACCCTCTAATGATCTACCTTTGTCAAACATGTTTTCGGCATTAGCTGATAGAATAGACATTGAATGACTAGAACCTGCACCTGAACAGGAAAACCTGACTCGCCAATTCCCAGGCAATACTGATGTGACCCTTCTTGATGCCAGAGTTGAAACTGTTATAAACGACCCATTACAGTTGGGTGGAGGGCACATACGGTTATTATCATGGAACATTGCGGGCCTACGGGCAAAACAAGACGACCTAATCTGGTTACAATCAGTGAAGAACCATGATATAGTTGCCTTCCAAGAAACTTGGATGAAAGATAAAGGCTTCTGGGTAGAAGGATACATTTCTTTTTTTGTTGATGCCCAGAGCTCCACATCGGGTAGGGACAGAGGGGGTTTGCTATTCCTTGTTTCAGTTAAAATTGCAGGTAATGTTAGAGAAATCCCTAGTTCTTCTCATTACTTTCAGCTGGTGGAAATTTGTTTGGCTGATAAGAATAAGATTGTATTAATAAACTGTTATAATTCTATGCAGGGGGGGCCCCCAAATTTTGTTTTAGATGGTTTATCGGACTTTTTAACTAAATATATGTCAAAACAAACCACTTTTGTTCAGTGTATAATGATGGGTGATTTTAATGTTCATTTGTGTGAGTCCCAATGCCAGATTATTGATGATAACGGTCCTGATTATACTTCACCGCCACACTTTGAACATAGCCCTAAGGGTGTGGCAATGGAAAACTTGTTATCATCAAATGACCTATATGAACCAGGGTTTTCAGACACAATAAATCGAGTGGTCACGTACAACGCAAGGGGCAGTGAATCGATTATCGACTACTTTTTTATGTCTTCAGGGCTCCTTCGTTATGTATTGTTTTATAACGCAATTGTAAGTGGGTTTAGTGACCACAACCCTGTGTTATTGGTTTTGGATGCTCTTTCTGGTTTGTATAAAGGGGTATTAAGGGCTACCTCTATAAGGGACGTGAGGAGTAAAGATCAGGGTAGACGCCTTAAATGGTGTAAAGTCTGTCCAGAGGATTTTCATGGTCTTATTGTGCAAGAAATGGGAGTCGAAATTGGGAAATGCAGGAATAGAGAGATGAGGGGAGGGGAAGTTGTGAGTGCCTTTGAAGCTATTTGTGCTATAGTAGAAAAAGAGCTTAGAGTTAAACCAGGGAGGGGTTCTGCACCAGTGTGTAGATGGTTTGACCACTCTTGCTCACAGGCACACTCAGCTTTGCTGAAGGGTCTTAAACAATCCCCTAGAGATAGGACTTTGGTGGCATATCTAAGAAGACAATATGCTTTGACAGTCAAACTTCGGAAAAAAGCCATCAAAGATGAAGCATGGGACTCTTTGATGGACCCCATGACCCTTAAACATAGCTCCAAATTTTGGGCTATAATTAATAATCCTTTGTTCTCCCATACTAACAATATGGATCTTGAAATTAACATCTCTGAAGCTGACTGGATTAACCATTTTTCTAATATATATGGCTCTAATGAAATTGCCGAGGCGTTTAAAATACCTTACTCCCCATCGTCTCCCACTAAATTAGATTTTACCAAATCAGAAGTAGAGCTGTCAATTTTAGGCTCAGCTGCGAATAAAGCCCCGGGCCCGGATGGGGTACCTTTGGACCTATACAAACTTAACTCTGGGATGTGGGCTGAGATTTTAGCTAATGTTTTTAATTGTGTGTATGAGGGGGGTTTGCCAAAAACATGGTCATGTGCTATTATAGTGCCTATTTTTAAAAAGGGTCTAAGAAGCGACCCCAAGTGTTTTCGACCAATTTCGTTATTGGATTCCTCAATGAAGATTTTGGGCAAAGTCCTGCTTGCTAGAATTAACACCTGGTCCATAGACAATAATATTCTAGTAGATGCCCAATATGGGTTCCGTGCCGGGAGAGGGACTGAGGACCAATGCTTAAATCTTCATCTATTAATTTCGAAATATACAACTGTTAAAAAAGGGTCAATTTTTGTTGCTTTTATGGACCTGTCCACAGCTTTTGATTTGGTGAATAGAGCTCGGCTGTGGACCATGTTGTTAAAGTTGGGTCTTGATCCTCCCCTTGTATATTTTTTGGCAGAACTACATAAAGATTTAAAAGCTTCAATTAGAATGGACCAAGAAGGTAATCGTACCGCTTGGTTCAAATCCAGTAGGGGCGTGCGGCAGGGCTGCATTCTTGCTCCTATGCTGTTCACTTTGTATATAAATTCACTTGAGGAAACTCTTTTAAATGCTACCTTGGATACTCCGCGTGCAGGGGAAACTCGTATTCCGGTTCTCCTGTACGCGGACGACGCAGCTTTAATAGCTCGGACCCCCATAGGTTTGCAAAAACTTTTTAATGCTTTTAATGGTTTTATGTTATCATTAGACTTAGTGATAAACAACTCCAAATCACACGTCATGGCTTTTGGGGCGGGTAAAAACAACTCCAAACAGTTCTACTGCAATGGTGACGTGCTCACTAATGTTAAAATTTTCACCTACCTGGGTGTAATCTTTGACACCAAGGGGAGCTGGGCTCCGCAAATTGTAGCTAAAACTAAAGCGGTCAGAAGCTCGGCCACTGCTATTCTAAGTTTTGCCAGGAGACTGGGCGGGAAGCCAACAGGTGCCTTACTTAACCTATACAGGGCAAAATCAGTGGCAATAGCCAGGTACGGCTCGGGTTTGTGGGGCTATGTAAATAGTGAACCAGTTCAAAGGGAAGAAAATAAGTTCCTGCGTTCCACCTTAGGGCTTCCCCATTCTACAGCCACGTTTTCAGTTCACCAGGAAGTGGGGCTTGGGTATATATCTGACACCCTTCTTATGGCCCCTATCTTGTTATGGATAAGGCTTTGGACCAATAAAAACTTGGGTCTAAATCATAAAATACTGGCGGACTGTTTAAAACTAGATAATTATAAAAACATTATTTGGCTTTCATATATACAAAAGTGCTCTCTGGACCTGGGACGTCCTGATATTTTTCTGGCCCCTCAGGGTCTAAAGAAATCTGATCTAGATTGGGTGAAGGCCAACTTTATAAACTTGAAAAATGTGGAGAGGGAGGAACGCCAACTACTCAAGCCCACGGTCAGAGCCCACTACCTTACCATTACCCGCCTTACTATACAACCGTACCTTACTATCGTCACTATCCCCTTTCATAGGTGGCTTCTGGTTAAACTCCGGTTTAACCAGATTTACACAGTTTTGTGTGATAGTCAAGGTTGGTTTAAGGAGGAGGATGCCCCTGTCTGTAATTGTGATAGTTTTTCTACACAAAATAATATGCACTTCATGCTGTTTTGTAATTTTTTCACTGAGCCCAGACAGAAATACCTGGTTCCATTATTGAAGGATGAAGCTTTTTACCAGGCAAAACCTGCTCTCCTGTATCTCCAAATATTGGACTCTGCGTTGGCCATGTTTAGCGTGGCCAATTACCTTGTTGCTGCGGTTAGGATCAGGAGGAAAAGACTTAAAAATGCAAATATTAGTGTTTTGTGAAGAAGACTGAAATGGATGTTGTTTACATTTAAATGTCTATTTTATCGAGTATTACTCTTTTTATGATGTATTTTTATAATGTATATAAATTAATTATTATCGACGTTTCCTCATATCATGTCTCTTTATGTATATGCAAATACTATTGATTGATGATTTCTGTATTTGTTCATGAATTTGTATTGCCCTTTTTGTGATGTGATTGTAGAATGCTTTTATGATTTTTAACTAAATCGAATAAAGTGGTTTTGAATTGAATTGACCTACGTCGGTAATGTTATGCTGAGCACAGATTTTAGCTTACGTGTTTTTAAGACACACCCTTAATTATACCGGCCACTCCACTTAGAGAGATTCCTCTGTTTTTTCATCCCACGTAAACCCCTGGACACTCCTCACTTTAACTGTCAAAAATGAACCGTCAGCGTTTGGTATCTATTTTTGTGAACTGTTTCTTCTAAAACTTCCTAATGCACAAAAAAGTTCAAATAAGTTGTATGATTTATATTACTTTGATTTCCCCAATATAGCCATACATGCCTACGTCTGCAATGGACAGGCCGGGCTCCAGAAGTCATACTCAGGTTTCTGAGACAAAATAGCAAAGTTACATTTTACATTTTTATTGTTGCCTAATAACCTGTGGAAATACAAGGGCATGTTCTTTGCAGCAGGCATCTTAATCTTCTGAGCTAATTTAGCATGACTGGAAACATCCACTAGATACAATTCCGGTCTCTCTCCAGAAAGTACATTAATCGCTAAAGTTACCTTTACATTTTTGTTGTTGCCTGAAAACTTATGGACACAAAAGGACATGTTCTTTGCAGTAGCCATCTTAATCCTCTGCTCTACTTTAGCACGAGTGGAAACAGCCACTAGAAAGTTCCCATCTCTCTCCAGCAGGAACATAGTTCACCAAAGTTACCTTTACATTTTTGTTGTTGCCTGACAACATCTGGACACACAAGGGCATGTTCTTTGCAGCAGGCATCTTAATTTTCAGAGCTAATTTAGCATGAATGGAAACAGCCACTAGATACAATTCCGGTCTCTCTCCAGAAAGTACATTAATCGCTAAAGTTACCTTTACATTTTTATTGTTGCCTGAAAACTTCTGGACACAAAAGGACATGTTCTTTCAGCAGGCATCTTAATCCTCTGTACTACTTTAGCATGAGTGGAAACAGCTACCATATAAAACTCCGATCTCTCTCCAGCAGGAACATAAATTGCAAAAGTTACCTTTACATTTTGTCCTGTCGCCCACACTTAGTCTCTCAAATTTAAATTAGTGTGTTCCAATCGCCGGGTTAGGGAATCTTAAGACATCATGCCAGGGGCCCTCAGAGCAGGCAGTGTGCAAGGAAATTGGCAACTTTCACAGCACTACTTCCTAGCAACATATTAGTCACCAATAGGTTGCATTTTAGTATTAACAAAAACCTGTTAAAATGCCTATCTGCCACAATCATTTATGAAGTTCTTGGCACAGTAATTTCTTGCAAGCCATCAAAGGGGCAGTACACTATCTCATGCCTGCCCCACAAAACCCTTATGCCATTCATCTTACTCTCCAATTGCCATGTATTTGCAATGCAATAGATCTTGCATCAGTGAAAGTATGACCTATTGCTGTTGCAAATGATAATGATAAGATAGACAAACAAGCATTGGAAATGCAATAGGTCTGGCATTGGTAGGAGTTGGAGTTGTTGGCATTGCAAATCACAATGTTTTTTACTTATGCCATAGGTCTTGTATTTTTAGGAGCTATTGGCATTGCAAATGGCAATGTTTTTGACTTATGTGTAGTTAATTGTATGTATGTGGTGTAGTGGAATTATGTGGGTTGTACTAAATTAGTAAATTGTGTAATTTTGTGGTGTGGATTTGTGTGCTGTGGAGTGGTTATGTGTAGTGGAATTATGTAGCATGGTGTATTGCGGAATTATGTTGCTAGTAATTATGTGGTATTGAGTGTATTGGAATTATGAGGAGTGGGATTGTGTGTATGGAGTGTAATTATATGGAATGGTATTTTGTGTTGTGGAGTGGTATGTAGTAGAGTTTAATTCTTTTAACCATTGCCTTTTGTTTTGTCTGTTACTACTTCTGAGAAGTTGGCCTGATGTATGATGTCCACAGTTCTGTGGGCACCTTGTATCAGTCCAAACAATCCCTTATGGTGGTGGTTGTAAGTCAACCTTATAGACAAGCTATCCTAAGGGTAGCATGGACTAAGCAGCCTTAAAGGCTTAACTCAAGAGGGCATGTGAAGCCAGCTGTTTTACCATATGCAATCCTGTAATATCAAATGAAAGGACACCACACAAGTTATATATTATAAAAAAATATGTATTTATTCTCAGAATAATCCCCAATACTCTTTATGAGTAAAGAAGCACAAGCGTTTAAACAAAAGCACAATATAACATATGAAAGTTGCACAATTATGGATAGGGCCGGTGGCCACTCAAACCATATATCAAAAAAGTGGTATAACAATCACCATTCGATCAGTGGTAAGGCCTAGGGCCTTGGGAATCGCTGGGACTACACTGGACTAACAGCAGTTAGGACGGGAGTAGCCCGCGGGATTCGGGTGCAGTGCCTAAAGCACACGCATGCACCAATGCAAAGTCAATGGTGCGTAAAAGTTATCGAGTTACAGTTTTAAGAGTCTTCCGACTGGACTAGAAGGACAAAACTTTAGACTTAGACACTAGAGGTGTAAAATACTACAGGAGCACCGGCGTTCAAGAGTTACCTCACCCACAGGAAGCGGGTGCACAGGTGCAAAGATGTGTCGGGTTTCGTCACGCAGTTCTAGGGTGCCTGGAGATGAAGATGCTGCAGGTGTCCAGAAGAGAAGTGTCCGGTGTGATCCAAGGGTGGATCGAAGATATTGGGTACCTGAAAGCAGAGGGGACAGAGTCTGGGTCACTAGCCAGTGACCAGGAAGGAACCAGACGATGTTGGGCGCAATCAAGTTGATGTCATGAAGCTTGTCTCCACTGCCACGTGGACTCTGGGGCACCGAGGATGTCTTGGAGTAGATCACAAGCAGTCTCACAAAGGTTCTCGCTGTCGGCGGTTTCGGCTTCCGGACTGAAGCTAACAAGTCTTGGCAAAGGCAACCCACACAGGATTCAAAGATCGCTTAATACTCGGTCCAGCAAGGTCAGAGAGGGTGCTCCTTTTCAGGGGAGCGAGGACCAATCTGGAGCAACCAGACTAGCTGTGTAAATTCTTAGGTTCGTCGATTCTGGGGTCACTAGCCAACGGGCAAGCGACAAAACCAACGCGTCAAGCAGAAAAAGGCAAAAGGGCCCCACGCAGCACTCGGTGAGTGTGGCGTGGTGAGCTTCGGTGCAAAAGCTGCTCGGGACTGGAGCTTCTCCAACTCCAATGCACTGCTTCGAGGGAGCCTGGGGTGGTGCACGGTCAGTGCTTTGTGGTTTTTCCAAGATGGCCGCTCCCACGCTTCAGGTCGCCTCCATGGGTCTCAGCTCTGCATAGACTGTGGATCGAGCTGTTGGAAGGCAGGAAAGCTGGGTCTTGTTGATCTCTGTTGCTCGAGTTCCAGCAGGAACTGCAACAAAGCAAACATTGAGGTGCTGAATGGTGCCTGTTTGCACAGGGTGGTCACTCCTTGACCACAAGGGAGATTCTTCAGTCTTCCATGTCGAGTGGGATGTCGAAGGGTCCAGAGTTTTGTTTCATAAGTTTCAGTCAGGATAATCTGATGTGCATCTGCACAGCTCCTACCTTTATTCCAAATCAAGGGGCTGGATTACCTGCTAGGTTCCTCCTATGGGTGGGACCCAGGAAGGGGGTGGTTACACCCCTTTTCCTTTGTCCAGTTTCACGCCAGGACTGGGGCTGGAAGGCCCCAGAACCGGTTTGACTGGCATTTGTTTGGGGACACCTTGTGCGCCCCAGGCAATGTCTAATTTCTTTCAACCCTCCCTGCTACAATCCACTATCTCCTGTCTGGGGAGGTGTAACACCTCCCTGTGACAGGAAACCCTTTGTCCAGGCCTCCCCTGCCAAGTTTCGGTCAGCAGCAGGAGGTCAGACTCGTGTCTGTGGCGGCAGCATCCATTTTGTGATGCTGAGGCTCTGGTTAGGATTAACCGCGTTTTCAGTAAAGTAACATGTCTTCTCCCTCTAGAAGGGTGGAAAGCTACCCCCGTCGCCAGAACTGGCAAGGGGGTAGTATTCCAAAGTGTATGACATCAAACAAAACATGTTTTGATAAAGCCAAACCAAAGTTAGCAATAACCGCGAGGATTATAATGCACTTAAGAGTATATGGTATGACAGTATCACTAGAACAGCTATAAGGAAATGGTTCCAAAAGCTGCAGACAGGCTCAGCTCATGCTAGAGCACCATCTCACATAAAAACAAGCACTCTGCCACCAGGATTGTTAAGGCCTGCCATAGGAGTGACTGATAGGTAGATATGTATCCAGATATAGGTTTAGATATGGGTATACTATATCTAAGCAAGGGGTGATTACACCACCTTGCCCCAGCTGAGTGATCAGCCTGGGGTGGCAAAAGATATGCTGCAGACCCTGGTAGGCCTTGGATGCACCTATGCCCTGGGCACCTATAGTGCACTGTACACGGGCTGACAAGGTGTCCAGTACCAAATTGGTGATGTACCTATAGTACATGTATGTGAATTTAGAGAGAGAGCAGCAGGCTGTGGGTCTGATTAGCAGGCCCACAGCCACATTAAGTCGAAAACCAGTGAAGCAAAAAGCAAAAATTGGGGTGACCATAGCTTAGCAGACCCTACTCTCCTACATAACCCCCCCCCCCCCCAAACGCAGGGACATTAAACTTAACCTTGACCTGATAAGTCTTCATGTTCTAAGTGGAAATACCTGAAGAGACCAACTGCATTGCCATGGTCAGTCCTGGTCTGTGCTCCACTGTAAAGTCCATCCCCTGTAGGGAAATGGATCACCTGAGCAGTTTGGGATTTCCCCCCTTCATCTGATTAAGCCACAAGAGGGGCTTATGGTCTCTCTGAATTAGGAAGTGAGTGCCAAACAAGTATGGTCTCAACTTCTTCAGGGCCCAAACCACAGCAAAGGCTTCCCTCTCAATAGCTGACCAACGTTTCTCTGTAGGGGTCAGCCTTCTGCTAATGAAAGCAATGGGCTGGTCTTAACCATCTACATTAAGTCGTGAAAGCACAGCTCCCACCCCCAACTCAGAAGCATCTGTTTGGACAATGAACTCTTTGGAGTAGTCAGGACTCTTCAGGATAGGTGCAGAGCACATGGCCTTCTTCAGGTCATCAAATGCTTTTTGACAGCTAACTGTCCACTGAACCTTTTTGGGCATCTTCTTGGATGTCAAATCATTTAATGGTGTCACAATGGACCCATAGTTCTTTACAAACTTCCTGTAATACCCAGTCAGGCCCAAGAAGGCTCTGACTTGTGTCTGGGTAGTTGGAGGAGCCCAGTCCTGTATGGCCTGGATTTTGCTCTCCAATGGTTGAACCTGACCCCCACCTACTAGGTAGCCCAGGTACACAACCTTGCTCTGCCCTATCTGGCACTTAGTAGCCTTGATAGTCAGGCCTGCCTTTTGCAGGGCCTCCAGAAACTTCTTCAGGTGGATCAGGTGATCCTCTCAGGTAGAGCTAAAGACAGCAATATCATCTAGATATGCTGCACAAAAGTCATCCAACCCAGAAAGGACTTGATTCACCAACCTTAGGAAGGTGGCAGGTGCATTCTTCAAACCAAAGGGCATCACCACAAACTGATAATGTCCACTGGGGGTAGAGAATGCTGTTTTGGCTTTAGACTCTTCAGCTAACCTGATTTGCCAATAGCCAGCTGTCAAATCAAATGTGCTCAGAAATTTGGCAGAAGCCAACTTATCAATGAGCTCATCTGCCCTAGGAATGGGATGAGCATCTGTCCTAGTGACAGCATTGAGACCTCTATAGTCCACACAAAATCTAATTTCTCTCTTTCCATCTTTGGTATGAGGTTTTGGCACAAGGACTACTGGCCTGGCCCAGGGGCTCTCTGATGGCTCAATCACTCCAAGTTCAAGCATTTTCTGCACCTCAGCCTTTATACAATCCCTGACATGGTCAGGTTGTCTGTAGATTTTATTCTTCACATGCAGACTGTCACCAGTGTCCACCTCATGGGTGCACCAGTTAGTTTGACTGTGTGTGAGTGAAAACATGTGTCTATGGTCCTGCAACACCTGTCTGCAGTCCATCTGTTTCTGGTCAGTGAGGCTGCCTGTCATGGCTACTCCATCCACTGAGCCATCATCAGGGTTTTGGGAAAGCTGGTTTGGGAGAGGGTCACTCTCTTCCTCCTGATCCCCATCTGTAGCCATGAGCAAGCCCATGTCTTCCCTGTCAACAAATGCTTTCAATCTGTTTACATGGAGCACCCTGTGGGGGCTCCTAGGGGTGCCAAGGTCAACCAAGTAGGTGACCTCTCCCTTCTTTTCCAGTATGGTGTAGGGTTCAGACCATTTGTCTTGGAGAGCTGCTGGGGCCACTGGCTCCAACACCCACACCTTCTGCCCTGGCTGGTACTCAGTCAGAACAGCCTTTTGGTCATGCCAAGCTTTCTGTAATTCTTGGCTGGCCTCCAGGTTTTTGGATGCTCTCTCCATGTACTCAGCCATCCTGGAGCGGAGACCAAGTACATAGTCCACAATATCATGTTTAGGCTTTTTGAGAGGTAACTCCCATCCTTCCTTCACAAGACACAATGGACCCCTCAAAGGGTGGCCAAACAAAAGTTCAAAAGGGCTGTAGCCAACCCCCTTCTGTGGGACCTCTCTGTAAGCAAAGAGCAAGCAGGGTAAAAGGATGTCCCATCTTCGCCTAAGCTTTTCTGGTAACCCTTTTATCATTCCCTTTAGAGTCTTGTTGAACCTTTCAACAAGCCCATTGCACTGTGGGTGATAGGGTGTGGTGAACTTATAGTTCAGTCCACACTCCTTCCACATTGCCTTTAAGTATCCAGACATGAAGTTAGTACCTCTGTCTGAAAGGACCTCCTTTGGAAAGCCCACTCTGGAGAAAACTCCAAGTAGGGCCCTTGCCACAACAGGAGCTGTTGTGGTCCTCAAGGGTATTGCCTCTGGGTACCTGGTGGCATGATCCACTACCACCAGGATAAATCTGTGCTCAGATACTGTTTGGGGATACATTGGTCCAACAATGTCAATCCCAACTCTCTCAAAGGGCACCCCCACCACAGGTAGAGGTATAAGGGGGGCCTTTGTTGTGCCACCTGATTTGCCACTGGCTTGGCAGGTGACACAGGAGCGACAAAACTCCTTGGTATCTTCTAACATGTGAGGCCAGTGAAAGTGAGGGACAAGCCTGTCCCAAGTCTTGTTCTGGCCTAAGTGTTCTGCAAGGGGAATATCATGGGCCAAGGTGAGAAAGAAGCCCCTACATTGTAGAGGTATAACCAACCTCCTGGTTGCACCAGGCTTGGGGTCTCTAGCCTCTGAATAAAAGAGCCCATCATCCCAATACACTCTATGCGTACCTTGAGCATTCCCAGCAGCCTCAGCAGCAGCTTGCTCTCTGAGGGGTTCAAGTGAAGGGCAAGTCAACTGAGCCTGCCCCAGGTCTGCCCTTGAGGGTCCCCCTGTCCCCAGAAACTCAACCTGATCAGGTTCAAGTTCTTCCAGGACAGTCTCCTCTTGGACCACAGAATCACCCTCCTGTGAGGTCTGATCCTCAACCTGGGGCAAGTGGGAAGGCTCTGCCTTAACCCTCTTGCTTCTTCCTTGTTGTGGATGGTCTATTGTTTCAAGATCCACCACAGGTTCAGGTAGGCACTTCTTGGCCTGGGACCTTGTTGCTGCAAGGACATGGTCTGAAATCCCTAGCATTTCTGCATGAGTCCTGTACTCCACTTCTGACCATAATGATTCCTCTAGATCATTGCCCAAAAGACAGTCTACTGGGAGGTCTGCCCTCACAACAACTTTCTTGAGGCCAGTTACCCCTCCCCAGGAGAATTTAACAACAGCCACACTAAGTGTAGTAGTGGCATTGCCAGCATTGGTCACTAGGTAGTTCTCACCTAGTATGATTTGTCCAGGGTCCACAAAGTTAGGTGTCACCATAGTGAAACTGGCACAAGTGTCCCTGTAGGCCTGAGCCAGTTTCTCATTAATTAAAGGTGTCTGTCTATATTTGCCCAAAGTATTGGGACTCATGGGTGTGGACACAGATATGTCCACATCATATAGCAGAACTGCCTGAGTAGGGATTCTGACTAAGGCAGACTCCATCTCAGTACCCAGGGTTAACCCCACTATAGCCTTGGGTTGTGTACCACCACTGCTGACTGTACTAGGGGGTGCAGGTGCCTTAGGGGCTGCAGTGGTAGGGACTGGATTTTTCTTAGTGAATTCACTCCCCCAGTGGGAAGTGGACTTACAAGTATTGCACCAATGTTTCTTTGGGCCATCATTCTTCTTTTTCTTGTTTCCATTTTGGGAACCACCCTCCTTATTACTATTTTGGGGGCCTGTAGAAGACTTCTGGTCTTTTTCTTTCTTATCCCCACCCTTCCGGTCTGCTTTCTTCTGATCACCTCCTTGGTTCTGGGGTTTCTGCTTAACCCTTGTTCTGACCCACTTGTCTGCCTTCTTTCCCAATTCTTGGGGAGAGGTCAGATCAGAGTCTACAAGGTGTTGATGCAATAGCTGGTTAGGACAGTTATTAAGGATCTGCTCTCTCATTATAAGATTGTACAATCCTGTATAGTCTGAGACTTTCCTTCCCTGCAACCAACCCTCCGAGGCCTTAGTGGCACAATCAACAAAAATCAGTCCAGTCTTGAGTCTGTGCTTTTTGGGTGTCTCTGAACAACAACCTGTATTGCTCAGTGGTTAGGCCAAACCCTTCAATAAGAGCACTCTTCAAGACAGAGTAGTCTTTAGCATCCTCAGGTCTAACTGTGAGGAGCTTATCTCTCCCTTTCTCAGAAAAGGAGAGCCACAAGATTGCTGCCCACTGATCTTGATGGACCTGCTGTACCATGCAGGCCCTCTCCAGAGCAGTTATCCATTTGTGGATATCATCCCCATCTCTGTAGGGGGCACAATCTTACTCAGGTTTCTATGTTCATAGGACCTGTCTTTATCCTTAGGGATAGTGCTGCCACCAGTGGGTATCCCCCCACTCAACTTCTCTTCTCTTGCAAAAGCAAGCTTAGCTTGGGCCATGGCTACTTCCTCCCTCTCTATTTGGAGTCTAACAGCTCTCATCCTGGCCTTATGCACTTTTTTCTGGGGGGAAGTCATTCCCCTCCGAGATTCTCTTGAGGCACTAGAAAAGTGAGAATCCCTGGAAGGTGATCTCTCTCTTCTATTGCCTGGGAGAATTCTGTTATGTACTCTGGGGAGGTGCTGGCCCTCTCCATTTCCATGTAGGTCCAAGTTGGCTAGGCTAAGCCTCCCCACTGGTACCTGGATAACCCCTTTATCATGATCTGAATCAACATCATTGTTTGAATCTGGGTTCACCTCCTCATCTTCTTCCTCTGGGGTGGTGTTCTCAGTATCTTTGGGGTTCACTCCTTCTCCTGACCCTGAGGTAACTACTCTAGCTTTCTCAAGATCATCCTTCTGCAGGATGGCTATTAGGATGGGAATGGTAGGGTTGTGACCCTTTCTCCGCCCCCTTGCAGTACACAAAGTACTCAAGTCCTTATGGCTGAGTTTGTCATAGCTGGAGGTTGCCTGTGGAGGGTCAACCACCACAGGTAGAGAGCTTGGAGCTTCACCTGTGCCAGACATGACTCTAGTAAGGTGTAAGTGATGCACTTACCTACACTAAATGTTTTCCTACTGTACCTTGCTAGTGAGTTGTAATCAGGGTGTGCTAAGCCCATTTATCTACAACTACTAAGTTCAGCAGAACTTAAATATGCTAAGCTTTGTTTATATGTACCTAAGGTACTTAATGTGATCTTTCAATTTGATAAAAAGATTGCAATGGTAAAACAACAGCAAGCTCAAATCCGCACCGCTGCACACCAATGTGAGAAGTTGGCCTGATGTATGATGTCCACAGTTCTGTGGGCACCTTGTATCAGTCCAAACAATCCTTTATGGTGGTGGTTGTAAGTCAACCTTATAGACAAGCTATCCTAAGGGCAGCATGGACTAAGCAGCCTTAAAGGCTTAACTCAAGAGGGCATGTGCAGCCAGCTGTTTTACCATATGCAATCCTGTAATATCAAATGAAAGGACACCACACAAGTTATATATTATAAAAATATATGTATTTATTTTCAGAATAATCCCCAATACTCTTTATGAGTAAAGAAGCACAAGCGTTTAAACAAAAGCACAATATAACATATGAAAGTTGCACAATTATGGATAGGGCCGGTGGCCACTCAAACCATATATCAAAAAAGGGGCATAACAATCACCATTCGATCAGTGGTAAGGCCTAGGGCCTTGGGAATCGCTGGGACTTCACTGGACTAACAGCAGTTAGGACGGGAGTAGCCCGCGGGATTCGGGTGCAGTGCCTAAAGCACACGCATGCACCAATGCAAAGTCAAGGGTGCGTAAAAGTTATCGAGTTACAGTTTTAAGAGTCTTCCAACTGGAATAGAAGGACAAAACTTTAGACTTAGACACTAGAGGTGTAAACCACTACAGGAGCACCGGCGTTCAAGAGTTACCTCACCCACAGGAAGCGGGTGCACAGGTGCAAAGATGTGTCGGGTTTCGTCACGCAGTTCTAGGGTGCCTGGAGATGAAGATGCTGCAGGCGTCCAGAAGAGAAGTGTCCGGTGTGATCCAAGGGTGGATCAAAGATATTGGGTACCTGAAAGCAGAGGGGACAGAGTCTGGGTCACTAGCCAGTGACCAGGAAGGAACCAGGAAGGAACCAGGCGATGTCGGGCGCAATCAGGTTGATGTTGAGAAGCTTGTCTCCACTGCCACGTGGACTCTGGGGCACCGAGGATGTCCTGGAGTGGATCACGAGCTTTCCCATGAAGACTCTCGCTGTCGGCGGTGTCAGCTTCCGGATTGGAGATAACAAGCCTTGGCAAAGGCAACCCGTGCAGGATTCAAAGATCACTTAATACTCGGACCAGCAAGGTCAGAGCGGGTGCTCCTTTTCATGGGAGCGAGGGCCAGTGTAGAGCAACCAGACTAGCTGTGTAAATTCTTAGGTTCGTTGGTTCTGGGGCCACTAGCCAACGGGCAAGCGACCGGACCAATGCATCAAGCAGAAAAATGCAAAAGGGCCCCACGCAGCACTCATTGAGTGTGGCGGGGTGAGCTTTGGTGCAAAATATACTCAGGGTTGGAGCGTCCCAAAATCCAATGCACAGCTTCGAGAGAGACTCTGGTGCTGCACGGTCAGCGCTTCAAGGTTTTTCCAAGATTGCCGCTCCCACACTTCAGGTCGCCTCTACGGCTCTCAGCTCTGCATAGACTGTGGATCGGGCTGTTGGAAGGCAGGAAAGCTGGGTCTTGTTGATCTCTGTTGCTTGAGTTCCGGCAGGAACTGCAACAAAGAAAACGTTGAGGTGCTGGACAGTGCCTGTTTGCACAGGGTGGTCACTCCTTGACCACAATGGAGATTCTTCAGTCTTCCACATCGAGTGGGATGTCCAAGGGTCCAGAGTTTCGTTTCATAAGTTTCAGTCAGGATAATCTGATGTGCATCTGCACAGCTCCTACCTTCATTCCAAATCAAGGGGCTGGATTACCTGCTAGGTCCCTCCTATGGGTGGGACCCAGGAAGGGGGTGATTACACCCCTTTTCCTTTGTCCAGTTTTGCGCCAGGACTGGGGCTGGAAGGCCCCAGAACCGGTTTGACTGGCATTTGCTTGGGGACACCTTGTGCGCCCCAGGCATTGTCTAGTTTCTTTCAACCCTCCCTGCTACGATCCACTATCTCCTGTCTGGGGAGGTGTAACACCTCCCTGTGACAGGAAACCCTTTGTCCAGGCCTCCCCTGCCAAGTTTCGGTCAGCAGCAGGAGGTCAGACTCGTGTCTGTGGCAGCAGCATCCATTTTGTGATGCTGGGGCTCTGGTTAGGATTAACCGCGTTTTCAGTAAAGTAACATGTCTTCTCCCTCTAGAAGGGTGGAATGCTACCCCCATCACCAGAACTGGCAAGGGGGTAGTATTCCAAAGTGTATGACACCAAACACGACATGTTTTGATAAAGCCAAACCAAAGTTAGCAATAACCGCAAGGATTATAATGCACTTAAGGGTATATGGTATGGCTGTATCACTAGAACAGCTATAAGGAAATGGTTCCGAAAGCTGCAGACAGGCTCAGCTCATGCTAGAGCACCATCTCACATAAAACCAAGCACTCTGCCTCCAGGATTGTTAAGGCCTGCCATAGGAGTGACTGATAGGTATATATGTGTCCAGATATAGGTTTAGATATAGGTATACTATATCTAAGCAAGGGGTGATTACACCACCTTGCCCCAGCTGAGTGGTCAGCCAGTTGTGTCAATTTAAATACCAGCCTGGGGTGGCAAAAGATATGCTGCAGCCCCTGGTAGGCCTTGGATGCACCTATGCCCTGGGCACTGTACACGGGCTGACAAGGTGTCCAGTACCAAATTGGTGATATACCTATAGTACATGTATGTGAATTTAGAGAGAGAGCAGCAGGCTGTGGGTCTGATTACCAGGCCCATAGCCACATTAAGTCGAATACCAGTGATGCAAAAAGCAAAAATTGGGGTGACCATAGGATAGCAGACCCTACTCTCCTACACTGCTGTAGCGCCAATCCAATAGGCTTTAATTTAATTGACCCAAGGCTACAGCTGCCAGACCGTACCTGATACATGGCGCCGGGAAACCTTAGAGAGGGAGATCGACAACGACTAGGTTAATTGCCGACGTGGACAAAATGGCGTACCCGCCCATCCACTAACGTATTTCTCCTCCCGGTTACCGCTTCACACGGGGATTAACGAGATTTCGCACAACCCGACAAATTATTTTGGAGATCCGAATCAGGTTTCCACGTAACGCCCGAATTGGGCGTTTGTCTAAAGAACCTCTACCATATCGTTTTCCTACGAGGACACAGAACAGAATTTTGTACACTGACCGGCCTTTTCCTGGAATTTTATTACCAAATATATGATAGAAGACTTGACATCCGTATGGATTGTATTTAGTCCCAAGAGTTTTGTTCAATCCAGCCCTGAAGATTCGCAGTTTGTTCCCTGCGATGAAACACGTGTTGGCTTTTGAAATGGAACAATAAACAGAAGTGACCACACCAAGAACAGACTGTATCTCCACCTATGTATCTCCATGCATATATACTCATTCTCGGAGATTTACGAAATGTTTAGATTTGTTTTAATGCCTTAAGTATTAGATTTTTGTAAAAAAACTTACACTATTATTACCCTTTACTCACTGAATGTTTATAGTGCAGGGGCATAGTTGCTTTTTCTGTAGCTGTGGATCAGCTCGCTGGTCCCCATTGGAGCGGTTTAGAGGTATTACCTCTAGCCTCATTGCCTAAACTGTCTACTGATAAGTATATCACCTTGCGGTCACCTAGGAAGTGCGCCCAGTAATTCTGGAAAACTAAAAGACCTCTTAGCTGTTTTTAACATACAGTGTAATCCCTGAAGTAAAGGGCCAGTAGGCATGTGAGGGTACAAATGGCGACATGGTCATAATAAAGAGGGACTAACAAGCCTCATAAACAATCAGGAGGCTGCTTTTATGAAAGACAATGACATAAACCAATTAAAAACATGGGCTGACAGTGGGCGGAGCTTCCACAGAGCTTCACTCTATACTCCATTACTGGATGCCTAGCAGAGTGAACAGCGCTGCGAGCTGCCGCTATAGGCTCAACCTAAAAACAGAGCAGTAGCATAAGTAAAGTGAATTTTCTTTTATTATTTATGCTACTGTTGGGATATTTTTTAACACAAAATAAATCTAACAAACATTATCAATTGCAACACCAATAGCTCTAACTTTCACCAATTCGAGACCTATTGCATTGCAAATGCCTGTTTATGTAATTGTCAACACGGCCAATGATGAAAATAGTGCCATTTTAAATGTTTTTTTCACATCTGAGGAGAAGCAATCAAGCCCCTAATCAGGAACACGCAGAGATTTGCCATGATTAACAGTCCTGTACTTTGTCGAAAATGCTCTTATAAAATTCAGAAACATTTGCTTATAATGATTATGGACAGGGTTTATTTTGGGGGGTGGAATAAAAGTGGCCATAGCATGAATTATCCCCTAATTATACACCAGTGTCACCTCAGTTATCCTCTCATCCAAATGGTTGTCTACCTGCCGCTTTTAGTTTTACTTCTCTTCCTTTTTCGCTCCCCCATTATATAAAAAGATCTGTCTCTGGGCGGTGACAATGGAAACTGTTTCCATTAGACAGCAGAGCCTAGAGAGATGAGACACCTTGTACCAAGAACATCAGGCCTGACTTGCAGGCATTACATTACTAAACAAGCACACAAGAGGCCACACTCCTGCTACTGAAAAGCAACAAATCAAGAATATATCAGGAGACTAATAAATAGGTCTTTCCAGTGATACTCACACTACTTAAATCTGTGTGTCCAGAACAACACTGCCTAGTACTGTGCGCATTCTTACTCGCACAAGAAACACATGGGGGTATATTACCAACAACTAGCGATAATTTTTGTCTCTAACTTGTTTAGAGACAAAAATTATCGCCGCAAATCGGCGATTTTTATCGCAGATAAACCTTGCTATTAGCAAGGTTTATCGCAAAGGCGATAAAAACGGCCGCAATGCATGAATATCGCTGAAAAGTCAGCGATATTCATGCATTATCGAGCAAATGCTCTTAGCCATGTTATCCACCTCCCATTGGATAACATGGCTAAGAACTGCTCAGGGCAGGTGTTAGCTTTTGGAGATATTCGCGCTTAGTGCGAATATCTCCAAAAGTTGGTAATAGGAGATAGCGATGTTAGCGACTGTTTCCAGTCGCTAACATCTTGGCACGCCCACTTTGCATGTCATTAGTGATAAATATCACTGACATGCAAAGTGGGGCCCATGATGGTCGCTATCTCCTATTAGCTGTCGCTAACTGGTGTTAGCGACAGCTTGGTAATAGGGAGATAATTTTATCTCCGCTTTCTTGGCTTTTAAAGCCAAAAAAGGGGAGATAAAACCCCTTGATAATATACCCCTCGGTTCTATAATACGACACGAAGGACACTGGAGATGAGACACGAAGGAAACTGGAGATGAGAAGAGAACAAAGAGAAAGCAACTAGAGGAGTGAAGGGGTAATAAGGGGATGAGAGGTTGTCTAGAAAACAACAAATGTGAGAAAATAAAAGGTAGAAGCGAGAGGAAAATAGGAATGTGATAGAATGCAAGTTCTAGCTGCACTTGAGAGGTATACAAATGCTTATAACATAAAATAACACAACTTATGCACAGAGAACAAGGGGGTATATTATCAAGGGGTTTTATCTCCGCTTTTTTGGCTTTAAAAGCCAAGAAAGCTTACCAAGCTGTCGCTAACACCAGTTAGCGACAGCTAATAGGAGATAGCGACCATCATGGGCCCCACTTTGCATGTCAGTGATATTTATCACTAATGACATGCAAAGTGGGCGTGCCAAGATGTTAGCGACTGGAAACAGTCGCTAACATCGCTATCTCCTATTACCAACTTTTGGAGATATTCGCGCTAAGCGCGAATATCTCCAAAAACTAACACCTGCCCTGAGCAGTTCTTAGCCATGTTATCCAATGGGAGGTGGATAACATGGCTAAGAGCATTAGCTCGATAATGCATGAATATCGCTGACTTTTCAGCGATATTCATGCATTGCGGCCGTTTTTTATCGCATTTGCGATAAACCTTGCTAATAGCAAGGTTTATCTGCGATAAAAATCGCCGGTTTGCGGCGATAATTTTTGTCTCTAAACAAGTTAGAGACAAAAACTATCGCTAGTTGTTGGTAATATACCCCAAGGAGTGCAGGAGGCTGTGCTGAGACTAAAGGTCATGCTTGGGCTTGGGTGGAAATCCAATGTTCCACTCTGCTGAATTCTGTACTTTTCACATCAAGTCAGAACTTTTACAGAAAGTTCTGGAGAGCATAAATTCTGTTTCCCCTACATTCTAAAAGTATCCACAATGTAGAGCTGTAGACTTGTAGGGTGTTTTGTCACGCTTCTAGGTGCATCCTTTCCCATAGCCTGCCTCTATGTTTGAACATATACTCCAAGACTGGTTCGGCAGATGCATAGGCCATACACAGCAGATGGAATGGGGGTACAGAAAGGCGCATTAAATCAAAAAAGAATGAGAGAGGAGTAGAATTCATGGCACTTGTGGAAACAGGGTTAAAAGTATCGAGACAGACCGAGGCATAGTACCAGGACAGACAGGGGAATATTTGTACTAAGACAGATGGAGAGATATAGCACAGAGACACAGTAGGGACATTAACAGAGAGACATAGTACTGGGACAGGAGAGTCATAGTACTGAGAACAACAGGGAGATGTATTGAAACAAGGGATTCATAGTACTGAGAACCACAGGAAGACAATATACTGAAACGGATCAGTCATGGTAATGAGAAAAACAGAAAGACAGTACAGAGACAGGGGGTGATAGTACTGAGAACAACAGAGAGACATAGTACTGAGACAGGGGAGTCATAGTACCAAGACAACAAAGAGACAACATACTGAAACTTGGGAGTTATAGTACTGAGAACAAAAGGGCGACATAGTACAGAGACACAGATGAGTGGGAACAATAACACTGAGACTAACAGGGAGACACAGTAGGGAGAGACTGGGAAAAGGGGAGACATAGCACTAAAATCAACAGGGAGGCCACCGAATGATATTGATATGTCAATCTAACAGTCACAAGGTAATACTATTTAGTGATGGTTGCTAATGGCACCCACGCACATACACTGAGACCAAGGAAGCTCCAGACATGGAGATGTGATAATAAAGCGGCGAACATGCAATAGAGAATAAGAAGGAATCAGAATGTACTTATTTTGCTTTTCATGTGCCTGTAGTGTGTGTTCTGTGCCTTCATTTTTTCCCTGGGGTTTAGGTAGCATCATTGATACAAATAAATATTTTTGCTACAACGCTGACGACTGCATTAAAGATATATATATTTTTGAATACTATGGGTAGGCGATTTTACTACCTTTCTGATTGGTGCCTTAAATTTATTCTAACAAACTATTGCCATTATGGGCTTCATGACAGATGTTTTGCACTGCTGTAAATACAGGGTAAATCATGTTGGTGGTACAAATTCAGAATGAATCCATTTTCTCTATTATTGCTACTTGTGCATTACATAATGAAGAAAAACGTCTGTGCTCTAAACTAAACCTTTACGCTACAGCACAAAATGGAGCAAACTGGTATGACACTCTTTTTGCTCCATTGACATAACACAAAACATAGAAAACAAATGTTCTCCATTGTTCAAACAGAAATGATGAGGTTAAATATGAGACAAAATCAGTTGGTTTTATTAAAGTAGCTCGAAATTAACTAAATCAATGTGTTCCATGTTTTAAAATAAGAATATTGTTCAAGTTTCAGGAGTTATTGTTAAATTGTTTCTCACGCATTTTAAATAACTTCTTGGCAGGAATGTCGCAAGCTGGACCTGGGCATAACATTTAGTGGGGCCCTTGTGACCATTTGGCACCTCAAGCTTAACAAAGAATCTTAACTGTTTCCCAATACTACTTCAGTTCTACCCGCATTCTTCACGTAGGTGCTCTATTCCTTTCCTATGTTAATTTTCTCTCTCAATGCACACTCACCTCTCCCCTACAACTCTCTCGTGTTATCCTTTAATTTTTATTGCTTACATGCCCGCGCATGCAGGGAATATTGCACAATGTGACCAGCAGCCCTATGACGGGTATATTTCTCACAGTGACATCTTACGTCTCCTGTAGACTCCACAGTGGTGGTGACAGGGCCTCTACGGTAGGGGTTCTGCAAGTCGACGAGCACTTCCCTGCCGAGACTATATCCACTCAGTCAATAGCCCGTGGTGGTAGCGTGCGTCACAGGAGCACAGCTCGGGGGCTAGCCATAAATGATGCTCATTGCCGTCATTACTAGCACTATCACCTGCTACAAGATTGACGGCCCTGGAATCCACATGCACGGTACACCGCACACTGCACCACCACCACTAAGCTAGGTGGTGCATGCGTGGCATGCACTGCAGCATTTGCAAGTAGGTGCGCTTGCACAGTGCACTTACACAACTGCACTTAACGTGGGCACTGTGCCGCCACTGCCGCCAGAAAAAGAGTGCAAAAACAACAGTTGTTGGACAGAATGCAGAACAATGTCATACATTCACCCCAGTACAGATATCTGGGCCTAAATCCATCGTTTTTTTGCTCACCATGCCATTCCAATTTGAACCCAGCCATATGCAAATCAGTCTTGACCCTGTGCCCCATGGCAGCAGTCCAGCCCGAACTGCCAAGCCAGGTCCTTCCTGGACTGGAAACAAGCATCCAAGGACCGGTTTCGGGCTTTCAGCCCTCATCAGCCTGGATAGCTTGATTCCAGTGGCATGGAGAGCACAGGACTCACGTCTGAGCATACCCGTCCCACGCGGGGTGACAAATGCAAAAACAACAGTTGATGGACAGAATGCAGAACAATGTCATACATTCACCCCAGTACAGAGATCTGGGCCTAAACCCATCGTTTTTTTGCTCACCATGCCATTCCAGTTTGAACCCAGCCATATGCAAATCAGTATTGACCCTGTGCCACATGGCAACAGTCCAGCCCGAACTACCAAGCCAGGTCCTCCCTGGACTGGAAACAAGCATCCAAGGACCAGTTTCGGGATTTCAGCCCTCATCAGCCTGGATAGCTTGATTCCAGTGGCATGGAGAGCACGGGACTCACGTCTGAGCATACCCGTCCCACTCAGGGTGACAAATGCAAAAACAACAGTTGATGGACAGAATGCAGAACAATGTCATACATTCACCCAGTACAGAGATCTGGGCCTAAATCCATCGTTTTTTTGCTCACCATGCCATTTCAGTTTGAACCCAGCCATATGCAAATCAGTCTTGACCCTGTGCCCCATGGCAACAGTCCAGCCCGAACTGCCAAGCCAGGTCCTCCCTGGACTGGAAACAAGTATCCAAGGACCGGTTTCGGGCTTTCAGCCCTCATCAGCCTGGATAGCTTGATTCCAGTGGCACCGAGAGCACGGGACTCACGTCTGAGCATACCCGTCCCACTCCGGGTGACAAAAGCAAAAACAACAGTTGATGGACAGAATGCAGAACAATTTCATACATTCACCCCAGTACAGAGATCTGGGCCTAAATCCATCGTTTTTTTGCTCACCATGCCATTCCAGTTTGAACCCAGCCATATGCAAATCAGTCTTGACCCTGTGCCCCATGGCCACAGTCCAGCCCGAACTGCCAAGCCAGGTCCTCCCTGGACTGGAACCAAGCATCCAAGGACCGGTTTCGGGCTTTCAGCCCTCATCAGCCTGGATAGCTTGATTCCAGTGGCATGGAGAGCACGGGACTCACGTCCGAGCATATCCATCCCACTCGGGGTGACAAATGCAAAAACAACAGTTGATGGACAGAATGCACAACAATGTCATACATTCACCCCAGTACAGAGATCTGGGCCTAAATCCATCGTTTTTTTGCTCACAATGGCATTCCAGTTTGAACCCAGCCATATGCAAATCAGTCTTGAGCCTGTGCCCCATGGCAACAGTCCAGCCCGAACTGCCAAGCCAGGTCCTCCCTGGACTGGAAACAAGCATCCAAGGACCGGTTTCGGGCTTTCAGCCCTCATCAGCCTGGATAGCTTGATTCCAGTGGCATGGAGAGCACATGACTCACGTCTGAGCATACCCGTCCCACTCCGGGTGACAAATGCAAAAACAACAGTTGATGGACAGAATGCAGAACAATTTTATACATTCACCCCAGTACAGAGATCTGGGCCTAAATCCATCGTTTTTTTGCTCACCATACCATTCCAGTTTGAACCCAGCTATATGCAAATCTGTCTTGACCCTGTGCCGGCTGATAGCCAGAAACCAGTCCTAGGATGCTTGATTCCGGTCCAGGAAAGACATGGCTTGGCAGTTCGGGCTGGACTGTTCCCATGAGGCACAGGGTCAAGGCTTATTTGCATATGGCCATGTCTGAACTGGGGTGGTGTGGAGTGCAAAAAAACGATGGATTTAGGCCCAGATCACTGTACTGGGGTGAATGCATGACATTGATCTGCATTCTGTCCATCAGCTGTTGGTTTTGTATTTGTCACCCCGAGTGGGTTGGGTATGCTCAGACGTGAGTCCCATGCTCTCCACACCACTGGAGCCAAGCTATCCTGGCTGAAGACGGCTGAT
Organism: Lissotriton helveticus; assembly: GCF_964261635.1. NCBI lineage: Eukaryota > Metazoa > Chordata > Amphibia > Caudata > Salamandridae > Lissotriton > Lissotriton helveticus. The sequence continues at coordinate 1,359,274,786 of NC_136061.1, read as the reverse complement.
AGCCAGAAAACGGTCCTAGGATACTTGATTCCAGTCCAGGAAAGACATGGCTTGGCAGTTCGGGCTGAACTGTTCCCATGAGGCACAGGGTCAAGGCTGTGAGAAGTTGGCCTGGTATATGATGCTCACTAGTTCTAGTGATCACTTTGTACCATGCCAAGCAACCCTTATGGTGCAGGTTGTAAAGTCAACCTTATAGACAAGCTATCCTAGGGGTAGCATGGACTAAGCAGTCTTAGGCTAAACTCTGTAAAGGCATGTGAAGCAAGCTGTTTTACCATATACAATCCCTTGAATACCAAATGAAAGGACACCACACAGATATATATTGAAAATATATATAGATTTATTTCTACAAATATTCCTGATACTCTTTATGAGCACAGAAGCAAATGCGTTAAAACAAAACACAGTTTAAATACATAAAAGTTGCACAATTATGGATGAGCCCTAGGGGCCACCTAAACCATATACTAAAATAGTGGTATAAGAACCACTATGGGGAAAGTGAAGAGGCCTAGGGCCTGGGGAATCGCTGGAGCTGTTCGGGACTAGCAGTGAAGAAGTCGGGAAAGGCCCGCGGGACTTGGGTGCAGTGCGGAAAGTGCACGCTTTACCAATGCAATGTCAATGGTGCGTAAAAGTTACAAAGTTAGTTATTAAGGAACCTTCCGAGTTACCTAGAAGGATGAAACTTTAGACACAGACACTAGAGGTGTATACCAGTGTGGGAACACCGGCGTTGCTGAGTTACCTCAGCCACAGGAAGCGGGTGCACAGGGTCGAAGTAGTGTCGGGTTTCGTCACGCAGGTCGATGGTGCTTGGAGCTGAAGATGCTGCAGGCGGCTCGATGTGAAGAGTTCCGGTGGATCCAAAGGTGGATCTGAAGAGGTGAAGACCTGAAAGCAGAGGGGACAATGTTCAAAGTCACTAGCCAGTGACTACCGTGGAACCAAGAAGGAACCAGGAGATGTCGGGTGCAAACAGGCGTTGAGGTGTAGCTTCTCTCTGCAGCCACGTAGACACGAGGGATCGAAGACGTCCAGGAGTCAATCACGAGCTGTCCCACGCAGGCTTATCACTGTTAGCGGTGTCGGCAACTTGATTGGAGCAAACAAGCCTTGGCTAATGCAAGCCATGCAGGAATTGAAAAAGGCTTGTTACTCGAACCAGCAAGGTCAGAGCAGGTTCTCCTTTTTACAGGAGTGAGGGCAAGTCTGGAGCAACCAAACCCGCAGTGTAAGTTGAAGGTTTCGTCGCCAAGATGGCCGCTAGCCATGTGGCAAGTGGATGGGATGGCGCGTCGAGTGGCACAGTGCAAAAGGGCCCCACGCACATCGTGGAGATGCTGGGGGGCTGATCTTCGGTGCAAGGGCTGCTCGAGGTTGGGGCTTCTCAAACCCCAAAGCACAGCATCGAGGGTGCCTCTGATGCTGCGCAGTCAGCGTTTCAGGGGTCTTCCAAGACGTCCGGTCCCACATCTCTCGGTGCCTGCACGGGTCTCTTCTTTGCAGGGACTGTGGATCGGGTGGTGAGAAGTCTGGGAGTCTGGGTCTTGTCAGGCTCTGTGCTCGGGCTCCGACGGGAGGCGGCGGCAAAGCAGATGTCGAGTTGCTGGTTGGTGCCTGTGTTCACAGGGTGGTCACTCCTTGGCCACAAGGGAGATTCTCTTCCGTCTTCTGTGCAGCAGAATGTCGAAGTCCAGTCTTCTTCTGTATTTCAAGTTGATTCAGGATGATCTGAAGTCTCAGGACACAGCTCCCACTCTTATTCGAATCTGGGGGACCGGATCACCTACTAGGTCCATCCTCTGGGTGGAACCAGGAAGGGGGGTGGTTACACCCCCTTTCCTTTGTCCAGTTTCGCGCCAGGACTGGGGCTGGAAAGCCCCAGCACCGGTTTGAACTGGCCTATGCACAGGGACACCTTGTGTGCCCCAGGCATGTCTGATTCTATTCAGCCCTGTCCTACCCAATACACAAAATCCTGTCTGGAGTGGTGCTAGCACCTCCCCAGGCAGGAAACCCTTTGTCCAAGCTGCCCTCGCTGGAAGGACTCCCAGCAGCAGGAGGTCAGACTTGTGTCTGTGGTGGCAGCATCCATTTTGTGATGCTAAGGCTCTGTTTAACTTTAACCGGGGTTCAGGCTAGGTACATGTCGTGTCCCTCTAGAAGGGTGGAATGCTACCCCCGTTGCCAGAACTGGCGAGGGGGTAGTATTCCAATTCGTATGACACCTTACTCGACATGTTTTGATAAAGCCAAACCCAAGATAGCATTTAACCACGAGGTTCATAATGCACTTAAGAGTATATGGTATGGCAGTATCATGAAACAGATAAAGGACATGGTTCCGAAAGCTGCAGACAGGCTCAGTTTATGCCAGAGCACCATCTCACATATTTCCAAGCACTCTGCCTCCAGGATTGATGAGGCCTTCCATAGGAGTGACTGATAGGAACATATGTGTCCATTTTAGGTTAGGTATAGGCATACTACACCTAAGTAAGGGGTGGTTACACCGACTTACCCCAGCTGAGTGATCAGCCAGTTGTGTCAAATATGGAGGCCAGACCAGGGGTGGCACAATACATGCTGCAGCCCCTGGTAGGCCTTGGAAGCACCTATGCCCTGGATACCTGGGTACACTGTTACAGGGGCCAATAAGGTGAACCAGTTCCAATTTCGTTATGCACCTAAAGTACATGGGTAATAATTTAGAGAGAGAACAGCAGGCTGTGGGTCTGATTAGCAGGCCCACAGCCACATTAAGTCATAAACCAGTGAAGCAAAAAGCAAAAATTTGGGGTGACCATAGGATAGCAGACCCTACTCTCCTACAAAGGCTGATTTGCATATGGCCATGTCTGAACTGGGGTGGTCTGGAGTGCAAAAAAACGATGGATTTAGCCCCAGATCACTGTACTGGGGTGAATGTATGACATTGTTCTGCATTCTGTCCATCAACTGTTGGTTTTGTATTTGTCACCCCGAGTGGGTTGGGTATGCTCAGACGTGAGTTCCATGCTCTCCACACCACTGGAGCCAAGCTATCCTGGCTGAAGACGGCTGATAGCCAAAAACCGGTCCTAGGATGCTTGATTCCGGTCCAGGAAAGACATGGCTTGGCAGTTCGGGCTGGACTGTTCCCATGAGGCACAGGGTCACGGCTGATTTGCATATGGCCATGTCTGAACTGGGGTGGTGTGGAGTGCAAAAAAACGATGGATTTATGCCCAGATCACTGTACTGGGGTGAATGTATGACATTGTTCTGCATTCTGTCCTTCAACTGTTGGTTTTGTATTTGCCAGAAAAAGAGTGTTGCCTGGGGCAGCCCGCCCCCACCCACCCAGTTACACCACTGCCCACAAGTACCTCTTATTGGGAATGTTCACAGGCACACAATGCTCATATGTACTATTTCGCCATATTGTAGAGCTGGATAATTTCTGGGGTTTGCATGTTTAAGGTAAATTACTGCTGAGATTTACCTCTTAGGCCACCTTCATTTCATTCTCGGTAGACAGTGGCACAAGAAAACAATTCAGAGCACACAATGAAACCAGTTATATACTTCATTAATAGACTTTCAAAACTTAGAATGCAGTAAGGAAACATTGTAAAGCGTTTGAAATTTAACAGAAAGCAAGTTATAGTTGTATGAATCCATTGTTTTGGGAAAATTTTCAGAACTAGAGTTCTATGGAATGAAGATAATTCCTGAGATATATTCTATTGCTGTCCTGTAAATTGAAAACCAAGGTAATTTTTGGGAAAAGTCAGAGCGGGGCTTGAATACCAGTTAGTTAAGATCCATGTGAGTTAGTGACATGTGTTTCCCTTTTCAGTAACTCACCAGCCACCCACTGAGTGCCGCCTCACTGCCAAAGTCAGCAAATAAAACGATAATAAAACGAGTTTTAAACCCATTTTAGTATTGTTTTGTTTAATGCACTGAACCCGCCCCCCAGGACTCTGATGTATCTTGGGGGTGCGTCCAGGGGATGACACTGCTGGTGGCGGAGTGGTGGGTATTCCCTTCATGGTGTACGATGGTTTGGTCTGTGTTGGACTTGTCCTTTTTTGCATGGTCATCCCTGAACTTTTTGCCTTCCTCCTAGTCTTTTTTTCTGACCTGTGTTGGTGGTTTTAGGACTCTGGGCACTTTATCACTGCTGTCCAGTGTAAAGGGCATGATCTCTCTATGCCAAAACATGGTAAGATCAGTCTACACCTGTTTGGCGTATTTAATTTACCTATCAGTCCCCGGTAAAGTGGTATTTCATATACCCGGGCCAGTAAATTAAATGCCACTGGTGGGTTTGCAGAGTTGATCGCACCACCCACCAAAGTAACCTTTCAAACCTTTCTCAGGCATCTGCCATTTCAGGGCCTGCACGCGCAGTTTACCACCGCTGTGACGTGGCACATAAAGTGGGTGCCATGTATGTGACTTGCCTTTTTAGGTTGAACATTCAACACCTAATGTAACCTCTTTGTGGGGTTAATGCCATGCCCCTGCTACCCATTTGTTTAGTTCAGTGTCCTTTAAAAAACCTCTCTTACTAGTCGTCAATCCTTCTCTTTGTCCCTCCTGTTTGTCTTTCTGTTCCTCCCTCACAGCAAGGACTAAGTACTGTATTATTACGCTTTAGGTGTTTATTTGTAGTTTGGGGACTTTATTTTTTCCATTTCTGCTCGTGTTAGTGTGTGCCTGTGTTCAGCTAAGCGCGCGTATCTTTTCGCATTTTAATGGAGCTTTCCTCCCGCTCATGTGATTGCATGCCCGTGCCACTCACCCTTGTTTATCCAGCTTGCGCCTTTGTTTATTAGACCAACGCACACTTTTCGTTGGGGTCACTGCCATATTAATGCTTTTTTTTAAGCACCACAATGCTGTGCTTTAATTTTAAATAGAATTATTATTTTCAATACGCCACACGGCGCTGCAGAAATAGACTTTTAAAATGTCGTATTTTTTCTGAAAAGTGGCAAAATGCTGCGCTTTAACTTTAGCGAGGGCGCCCCTGCGCCTATTGTCAGCTGGTGGCATGACTGCTTTCAATTTCGTGACCGCTCTGGTGGGTTTCCTGGACGTGTGTATCTCCGAGATCCCTAGAGCCCCTGCAGCCATGATGGGCGGCAGTCAAAGGTTTGTTTACTTTAGATGTTCCTTCATCCTAACCGCTCTCGGAAAGCTTGTTGCTCTTGGAGTGGCTCTTGTTTGGAGAAGGGGTTGGAGTCCAAGTCTGGCAAGTGGCATATGCAATGACATTTGCCACAGCATGCCACATTTTGTGGATATGTTGTTTGAGCTATAATTGTGTTATAAACCCCACAGAAGTGCTAGTGGATTTTTTTTAAAGATATATCCTCCATCTGGGTTTAATTAACAAACATAAAAAAAAAATCCAAATACATAAGTTATGGGCCTTGAACCCTTGTCAAAAATCATTCTTAGCCGCTGTTAGCTACCACTAGACCATCTGCTTTGCTGCTCAGATATATGAGCCCCAATCCTTTTTGTCATGAAAAAAGGGTGCTGGTCCTTCTTCTATTTGCATGTTGTTTTGCTTTTACATGCCACAAATCCACTCTTGTGTTTCATATTTTAAACACAAATATCCCTTCCTTTTTTCACTCTGGCACTTGCCCTATGCATTTCTTTTTCTTACACAATCATCCCCAAATTCTCATTCCACAAAATAAGCAATTTCTTTCATAGCAGACATGCATTGGCTTGACTAAAGAGGCCCCAAATCTGCCCTGAAAGGCTAGGGGGTGATTTAAAAAAGGACAGCTTTTATTTGTGTAAATTAGAAAAAAGGAAAAGAATATAAAAATCGATTTCCCCAGCTGGGGTTTGAACTCTGGTCAAAAAGCAGTGATACCCATGTTAGCTACCACTGTACCATCTACTTTGGTGATTTTTTGGGCTGCCCATAGCGTATTTGTCATAGAAATTGTGTGCTGCATCTTCTATTTCCATGTTGTTTTGCTTTTACATGCCACAAATCCACTCTTGATTTTCATATTTTAATCACTAATAGCCCTTCCTTTCTTTCACTCTGGCACTTGCCCCATGCATCTCTTTCTCTTACCCAATCATCCACAAATTCTCATTCCACAAAATAAGGAATTTGTTTCACAGCAAACCCAGGCCCCTACCACACACCTCAGTATGTCACCAATGTCTGACATGCATTGGCTTGACTAAACAGGCCCAAATCTGCCATAAAATGCTGGGGGGCGATTTACAAAGGGACATCGTTTATTTATGTAAATTAGAAAAAAAAGGAAAAGAATATAAAAATCGATTTCCTCAGCTGGGGTTTGAACCCTGGTCAAAAAGCAGTGATAGCCCATGTTAGCTACCACTGCACCATCTATTCTGCTGACTTTTTTTGCTGTCAATAGCCTTCTTGTCATGAAAAGAGTGTGCTAGTCGTTCTTCTCTTTACATGTTGTTTTGCTTTTACATTCCACAAATCTACTCTCGATTTTCATATTTTAAACACAAATAGCCCTTCCTTTCTTTCCCTCTGGCACTTGCCCATTGCATTTCTTTTTCTTACCCAATCATCCCCAAATTCTCATTCCACAAAATTAGGGATTTCTTTCATAGCAAACCTTGCAACCCTTCACATGCCACAGCATGTCACCAATGTCTCATATGCAATGGCTTGACTAAAGAGTCCCCAAATCTCCCATACACTGCTAGAGGGTGATTTACAAAGGGACATCTTTCATTTGTGTAAATTAGAAAAAAATGGAAAAGAATATAAAAAAAACATTTTTCCCCAGCTGGGGTTTAAACTAGAAATGTGCAGAAAACTCCGCTCTGTTCCCTGGAGCTGATCGAGCCAGCCACCCCCGCTGCCCGGCCCAGTACCTGCTTCAGAAAGCAGCCAGGAAACGGAGAGCCTTCCCAGGCCCCAGTGGACCACCGTCCCCAGCGCCCGGTCCCTCAGCTGGTTTGCAGGATGGGGGGGGGCTCCCGCACCCCGGGGCCCGCTGGACGGAGCTCGAGCCCCAGGCCTGGTTACAGCTTCCGAACCTCAGCCAGGCCGGGGAGAGCCTCCCCAGGCCCCGGTGGACCCCATTCCCCAATGCCCGGACCTTTGGCTGGCTTGCAGGACCGGGTGCTCCTGCACCCTGGGACCTTGGGATGGAGCACGAGCCCCGGCCCAGTACCAGATTCTGAACCCTAGCCAGGCCAGGGAGAGCCTCCCTGGGCCACAATGAACACCCGGACCCTCAGCTGGCTTACAGGACAGAGGGCTCCCGCACCCCGGGAACCGCTGGACGGAGCTCAAGCCCCGGGCCCAGGCCCAGCTTCCGAACCATAGCCAGGCCGGGGAGAGTCTCCCCAGGGCCCCGGTGGACCCCCGTCCCCAGCACCTGGACCCTCGGCCTCCCCTTGGCCCGATAAATGCCCGGACCCTAGGCTGGCTTGCAGGACAGGGAGTCTCAAGCACCCCCATGGCCTGCCGGACAGAGCTCAAGCCCCGGGACCGATCCCTGCTTCTGAACCCTAGCCAGGTTGGGAAAAGCCTCCCTTGGCCCCAATGAATACCCAACCAGGCCAGCGGGAAGCCACCCCAGGCCCGATGGACCCAGGTCCCCGGCACCCGTCCCCTCAATTTGTTTTCCGGCATGGGGAGGCTCCAGCACCCCATGGCCTTCCGGACAGAGCTCAAGCCCCGGGCCATGTCCCTGCTTCCGAACTCTAGCCAGGCCGGGGAGAGCCTCCCTTGGCCGCGGTGAATGCCCAGAACATCGGCTGGCTCGCATGACGGAGCTCAAGCCCCAGGCCTGGGCCCAGTTTCCGAACCTTAGCCAGGCCGGGTAGAGCCCCCTGTCCCGAGCACCCAGACCCTCAGCCGGAACAAGGAAGCTTAATCCCAGGCCACGCCATCCCCCGATGGCCTGCCTGGGGAGCCCATTTTTCTTGACGATTAAGCTCCCACATAGTGGGGGCTTACAGAAATTTGGGGAAGGACAAAAGATGGAGTGAACGCCGCACACGCCGAAGGTCTGAGAGCCGACACCCTATTATAGGTTCGGTATGCTGCATTAAAAGGCTTTGATTGATAGACAAGGAATTGGTTGCTGCTTTGAATCCGGGGAACCTCGATGCTTGCAACACAAATACGAGCGGTTACCTAGTGGAAAACGGGTTCGGTGCGTTATACATTGGCTTCCCACAAACTATTTCCAAGCATTTTGGTCGGGGTTACCACCTTGGGAAAACGCAATCAGCTTTTAAAACGAACGGAGGCTGACACCTTTTTCAACCGGAACGCACCTTCGGCCTACACAGTGCAAAACGTGGATCTATGTGGCAGTCTGAAGGGTACTGCCTTTGAAATCGCAAGCTTATTTTCTATTGCCCTGACGAAGTTCCAAAAGGCAAAGAGTGGAACGAAACGCGTTGGCTGTGCCTTTGATGTTTGAACGGAATCTAAAATAAAGAAGAATTAATACAAAAAAGAGCGACTTCGGATATTGACTTTTTTTTAGAGTGCACCTTCTTTCTTTGTTTCAATATTCTTGTAAATTACGCACCCTACGGCAGCGGGTGTTAGAAGTGTTTGCACCACCATTAATTGTGAAACTAATGAATTGTTGTGCATGACCTGGTCTGCTGCTTTGGTCCTTCTGCTTAAAAGATGGAGTTAGCCCGGCCGCCAGCCCGCAGGGCCATCTGGTTACCCAGCCAGCAGGGCCATCTTGTCACCCGGCCTGCAGGGTCATCTGGTCGCCTGGCCCGCAGGGCCATCTGGTCGCCTGGCCCGCAGGGCTATCTGGTCGCTCATCCAGATGACCAGATGACCCGGGATGACCCAGCGCCCGGATGGCCTGGGAGGGTGCCATTCCCAGTTGCCCTTGCAGTGCAGCGAGGGAGGCCAGGTGTTCCGAGGCAGCCACTTAGAAGGCTCCTTCCCCGGGGCTGCTGCTGCTCGCCCCTCTGCTCGACTTGCCCGGGAGCAGCGGGAAGGGGAGCCGTGGCCAGCCCAGGCCTCCTGGTCACCCTGCTGACCCGCAAGGGATGGTGGCCCCCACCTCCATACCCTGGTGGGGGTGGGATGGGAGGGGGAGGCCCCTTTCCAGAGGGCACGTGGTTGAGACGGCCTCCCGCAGGCCCGCGTTACCCCCTCCGCGTCCCTCCCGCCGGCCAGGCAGCAGAGGGCTTTACCTCATGGTGTGGTGGAGGAGGGCGTCCACAGGCACCCACACACAGAGAGACAAAAGCTTGGCTCAGTGGATAACTTTCAATAGGTCACAGCGATATAGCTGCTCTGCTACTTACGAAACCCTGACCCAGAATCAGGTCATCTACGAATGATTTAGCACCGGGTGCAACATGAACATGCGGTGCACTAAGGCCCATGGAGGCCGCCCCCTTCCGTCCACACTCCGGTCCCCAAGCGAGTGGTTCTACGCACCGGTCCCCCGAAAGAGGCTGGCTATCCTAGGCCAACCGAGGCTCCACAGCACTGCGGTATCGTTATGGTTTAGGGGGGATTCTGGCTTAGAGGCATTCAGTCATCATGCCACAGATGGTAGCTTCGCCTCATTGGGTCCTCAGCCAATGACATGCACCAAATGCCTGAACCTGCAGGTCCTCTCGTACGGAGCAGGATTACAGTTGCAACAACACATCATCAGTAGGGTAAATTCAACCTGTCTCACGACGGTCTAAACCCAGCTCACGTTCCCTATTAGTGGGTGAACAATCCAATGCTTGGTGAATTCTGCTTCTCAATGATAGGAAGAGCCGACATTGAAGGATCAAAAAGGGACATCGCTATGAACGCTTGGCCCCCTCAAGCCAGTTATCTCTGTGGTAACTTTTCTGACACCTCCTGATTGAAACCCAAAAAGTCAGAAGGATCGTGAGGCCCCGCTATTCCAGCCTGTATTCATACTGAAATTCGAAATCAAGCGAGCTTTTGCCCTTCTGGTCCGCAGGAGGTTTCTGTCCTTCGGAGCTTGCCTTAATACACCTGCATTATCGTTTGACAGGTGTACCGCCCCAGTCAAACTCCGCACCTGCCACCATCCCCGGGTCGTGCCGGGCGCTTGGAGGCAGAAGCGAGAGACCCATGGGACTCGCCCCCGCCTCACCAGGTAAGTAAAAAAACAATAAGAGTAGTGGTATTTCACTGGCGGCCCGAGGGCCTCCCACTTATCCTACACCTCTCATGTCTCTTCACAGTGCCAGACTAGAGTCAAGCTCAAAAGGAATTTCGTTCCCCGCTGATTCTGCCAAGCCCATTCTCTTGGCTGTGGTTTTGCTAGATAGTAGGTAGGGACAGTGGGAATCTCGTTCATCCATGCATGCCTGTCACTAATTAGATGACGAGGCATTTGGCTATTTCTGTACCACCTCGCAGTGGCTAATTCTGGGTTATTATGCTGCCCATCAGTGTCAATTCAGTTTTGCTTCCAACAATACAACATTCTTTTGCTCCAGAGTACAGCCCACCTGAATGCTGTCCTCACTGGAACTGGGGTCACGTATAGGCCAGAAATAGTACACGATGCAGTACTATTCCAACAATTTTCAAATTGTCTACAAACAGTCCTGAGAAATTAAAATATGATTAGCAGGACATCAATAATCAATGTGTGATAATTATGTGTATGAGATTATTTGAGACCTATTCATCATTCAAGACATTCCAATAAGTATGATGTGCACAACTTTATCTAAATTGTTATAAGCACACATTTATAAAAAAAATACACATCTACAGATGCACATATAACTAAAAAAAGCACATCTAAAAAATTCCCATCTATAAAATTCACATCCATACTAAATCTTGTGTCAACTATAAACCTATATGTTAAAACAATATGCTTTATAAGGGTGACATGTGTGCTGTAAGAAAGTGTACTTCTCAGTATAAGCTTGATACTCAATTGTCCATGAATACTTGGCACATTTTAAGAGTGTCCATTAAAGTAGTCAGGCAAACATTTTCTTGAATGGGAATAACATTTGCAGACCTAATTCAGCCAGAACAACATCATTACATTGAGGCCAAATACCACGACATCCAACGATAAAGCCATGAAATTTTACCGTGTTGCATTTTGTGAGATCTTTGATTTGCTGTGAAAGAACCTGATAGCATTTCACTCTACTCTCAATCGCTAATTCAAGGGAATTCTGAGAGTTTTCATAATGAATTGAAACATCAATCACTACAGCTGTACCATTTTTGGTAAACACTACATCTGGTTTTCGTAATTCTCCTTGCTTATTCTTAACATGAGGTTCCCTATATGCCATCCAACTACACCTTTTTGCTCTATCAATGAGCAAATCCAGAATTTTGTTATGTCTTTTTATCCTAATGTCCTTAGTTTTAGGATATGCGCCTGAAATATGAGAAATTGTTTCACAAACATCATTACAATACCTATATGTAGCAAATGCACGATTTCTTCCCCTACTGATGGTTTCTCTAGTATATAAAACATTTGTTCTTACCATCAGGGCAGCTATGTACTGGTTTTCTTTCATTTTGTTATGCTTGCTGATCCAGAAGTTTGAGGTTGGATTACTTGCTAAGTATTTGGGGGCAGATTTATGTTAACTGGCGCATCCCCAGGGATGCGCCAGTTAATGTGCGCCACAGTGCGCCACAGCTCCGCCACCCATGGTGCGCCGCATTTACAATGTGGCGCACCATGGGGCAAAAACGGCACAGATGCGTCACGCATCTGTGCCGTAAAGGCGGCGCATTGCTGGAGTTGCGTCGCAAGCGCGACGCAGCTCCAGCAAGGCTCGGGGGTGCCCTATCTCACCAATGCTGCATCAAGACCTACGCCTGCTTTAAGCAGGCGCAGGCTTTTGACGCAGCATTGGCCTGAAAGTGACTGAGTGAAATCTTATAGATTTCACTCAGCCACTTTTGCGAGGCGCACCTGCCCCGGAACACCCACCCTGCGCCGGAACGCCCACAAGCGGCGCAGGGCTTTACAACGTGATGCATCTGCCTAGATGCGTCACGTTGTAAATCGTTCATAGGGATGCGCCACGTTTACGCCGCCTTGCGTGACGCAACAGCGGCGTAAACGTGGCGCAAGGCCCTCATAAATCTGCCCCTTGATATAATCACTTTGGACAGGGAGATTTGCCCATTTCTCAAACTCTTCTGTTCTCCAATCACATGTTGCTAACAAATTCAAATCATAGCTCAGAAACCTACTGTCTAAAATGTTGAGTTTGAGTGTTTTGATGATGTTATCAATGTTTTCATTTATATCTTCTCTTGCATACATGAATGAATGAGCTATGTACAGGTCTGGGGCTGCCCTGAGATACAATAAACTATTGACTTTATTGATACAAATTTGTGTACATAGTTTTGGTATACTGAGGCCCCCAAATGATCTTTTTGAATATAGGAGACCATCACATGTGTATGCAGGAAGGTGTAGAAAATGTTTGACATACTTTTTTTATCGTTTGATCCAGAACATATAAAGTTTTTGCTTCTGTTCCTGTCATTTCCAATTTGAATGATAGTTTAGGGACCAAGTACTGACACAAAATGTATTTTTTCTGCGTGGGATTAAGTGGTAGATTATCAAGTTTTTGAGCCCAATTGACAAGAACCTCATTAATTTTGTTGTTGCTTGTATGGCCAGTGTGTGGATCAAAGTTCAATCTGAGGTATCTCTCACTTTCTCCCGGATGAACGTTTTCAATATTTTCTTTTTCAAACTGCCATGGTTTACAGTTGTTAATCAGGATTTTATCTTTATAGTGAATGACATAAAATCCATGTGTCTTTTTCGCATTAAGTTTTATTCCTGTTGTTTTACTGAGCTTTTCAATGATTTTCAGATTTGTACTCATTCCTTCCCAGGTACTGCTGAGCACTGCGATGTCATTGGCAAAGGCGAGAGCGGTGATTTGCTCAATAAGACCATCTGATCCAAATGTAAAGCCCATGCCATTTTTCTGAAGATCACAGATCAGAGGATCCATGGCAATGTTAAATAGTAGTGGGGAAAAAGAGTCACTTTGTTTAACCCCAGGTGTCATTGTTATTTCAGGAGTTGCTTCGTTGTTCTTTCCTTTGAAAAATGTTGGTGAGTCAGTGTACAAGTCTTTTATTATGTCTCTGATATATAAGGAACTCTGTGCCTTGCGAGACTCTGTATAATGTGACCATGACTGACAGAGTCGAAGGCTTTTGAGATATCTATGAACACTACTGCTAATGAGTGACTGTTTTTTCGTGCCCCTTTTATATTTTGCAGGAGAGTCAGATTCTCGAGACAACCTCTCACCTTCATGAAACCTTTTTGTCTCGTATTCAGTTCAACAAAAATGAGAGTCTTTTAGTTAGTATTTTTGGGAATAACTTCATGAATGCAATACCAATGGTAATTGGACGCCAGTTACTGATTTTTTTAAGTTCACTAATCGATACATTCTTGGGTATCAAAATTGATTGGTTCTTTTTGATAATTTCTGGTACTCTTCTCATCAACAACCAATACGATAAAGTTCTGGGCAGCAGTCTTGGTTGCCTGCTGTATACTTTATACAAGTCATTCAGACCAATCTTATCAGGCCCCACTGCTTTCTTTAAATCGGAGTCCTTGAAGGTATAAGTTATTTCGAGCAGTGGTATTTCTTTACATACATTTCTAATTTCGTAATCCTCTGGCATCTGATCAATTGGCATGAATTTAGGGTTTTTCTTTTTTTCTTTCTCAATTATGTTTTTATAGTATTGAAAAATGTCATCAGCACTGATTTGGCAAGTGGCATCTTCTGCCCAATCATTGATAATCCTGGCAATTTTCTTCTTGTCTTTTTTAAACATTGCCTGGTATTCTTTATAGCTGCCCTTTGCTTTGGCATAATTTTTCTTGTGCGTCTGATTAAGTCTCTGTTTTTCTTGTCTGTTTTTGGTATCTTGTTCCCTACTGAAGCATTCTGGTGTTCATCATGAGCAGAGTTCATAGGCTCATTATTGAGTTCACTTGCGGGTTCATTTGTTGGTACACTTGCTGGTGTAGGACTTATATCATTGGTGTTCTCTGCGATATAAGTCACTTCCTCATCCATCAGATCCATAGCAGCATCGTGGTGCTCTATGTTTTGGGTGTACTTCTCGATTTCTGTGATTCTATCTTCCAGATCATCAAAGTTCTTAATTTTTTGTGCATGTTTAGGCAATTGATAAAGTCTCTGCGCTTTTCTGTTGTTTCTTCCACTGTAACCTCTGGTCCATTGCAAGAGTCATTTTCAGAAACATGTGATGCTTGCAGTACATCTTTTGCCGATTTTTTGCTTTTATCTCTTCTGTCTCTTCTTTTTTCTGAAATTTGTTTTCTGTTTTTATTGTCAAAATGTGGAATCATCAGTGCATTAATATTCTTCTTGTTTTCTTATACTTTTTCCAATTCCGCTAGTAGCAGTATTTCTTCCTGTGACAATAATTCTGACGGTTTGCTGCTTGCTAGAGCTGCTAGTCTAGCCTCATTTTGCGCTCTAGGATGAGCATTCCGAGCATGTTGAGAAACACCAATCTTTGTTCCAAATCTTAGGTCACAGAAGCTGCATAGGAATGGCAGCTCTCCGGAGGCAAGATGGCGGCTGCGTAGTTGTGGCCGACAGCAGTGCAGCAGTGAGGACTCGTAATTGAATGGATATCCCCTGATATCGGACCGGTTGCCGTGCCTTTACCAAAGTTCCTCCCCCCCCAAAAAAACGGGTAGCTGTAAGGAGAGGCCCGATGCTCTTTTCCCTCACTTACCGAGCGTCCTCTCGGAAAACGGTGAGCTGATCCGACCAGATGGCAGTGCTTGCCCGGGAAGTCCTCTTTCTCTGCCGCTGGATCTTCGCGACTGTCAGAACGGGGAGTAGGCAGAGCAGGCAGAGCAGGATCGGAGACTGGGAGAAGAGACCCGGGGGGGGGACTGTCCCTGTGGAGCCAGCTTCATCTGACATGGCGAGCTGGTCAAATGGCCCCGAAATTAACTACCGACGCTAAAGCGGCATTAATGAAAAAAAAAGTCGGGAGTGCAGCAGCTGCTGGTAAGGCTGGAAACGCCGGGGCAGCAGAGTCTCTACCAAGGAAAGAAGAGTCTCCCCATGGAGACCCAGGTAAAAAGATAAACTGGCATCAATTAGCACTCGCCTAGTCACCACTTCAGTCCCCCAGATGTTCACCAGGAATAGCAAGGAGAAAGGCATTAAGCATATTGATGTCTCGAACTCTAAGGGTAGTGGCAGTGGGGGAACTCAGGAAGGTTCAAGCAATGTTGATATGGACTCTGCAGGGAATATAAGTACACAAGACTCCCCTCTGAACGTAGGCACTGGGCAAGACACACTGATCCCCTCGGTAATGACACCTAAAGGCGTAACACGTCGTCCGATGGTTGATTCGAAGGGGGCCCCAGCGGAGCAGGACAAGGATGGCATGGAGGGCACTGAGGGTGCGACAATCGATGCCAGAGCTGGAGAGGAGAATGAGAGCGCAAACCGGGACAATCTGGTGGCAATAGGAATGGAGTCACAGCAGGCCATGAAAATAGCGACAAACAACAAGGAAGCCAGGTCCGGAGGATCAGAGATTGTTTACCTGGGATCCCTGGATGAGGAGAGTTGTAAGAACATTGTGACTTTGGAGAAAGATAATGAGAAGGTTCCTAGCGAGTGCTTTTTCTCAGTATCAGAGGAGGCAGAGTTGTCAGATGAGGAGAATGAACATAGTTCATATGTGGGGGATTTATTTATTTATTTATTGCATTTGTATGGCGCAACAGCTACCCTGAGGGTTTCCCGGCGCCCTGGATCTGTGTTACTCATGAAAAAAGGGGGAGAAGCTCTATTGATTGAACAGCCATGATTTAATTCCCTTCCGGAACCGAAGGTAGCATGGTTCCAGGCGTAAAAAGAACGGAAGTGAGCATATAGCAATCTGAAAACCGAGAGCGATCCGGAGAACGATCTCCCGGCAACGGCAATAAAATCTGTCGCTCCTCTCCAATCATGTGACCATCCTCAACGGGAATTAAGCTGGGATCACTCTTCCTCGATGCCACTACAGGGAAGCCCTACTCTGGAAAAAACTCAGCTCTCCCTATTGGAGGTGATTCACCAGGAAATCATAGCGCACAGGGAAGAAACACGGCAGGATAATCGCAAATCTCAAGCCGCAATGACAAAAATGCAGGGGGTGGTTAGGAAACTGTCCAAGGCCTGTGTGAATGTCGGGGACAGGATTTCGAACTTGGAGGACAGGGTTGTTTCCACGGAAGCAGAGGTGGCGGCAGCTACAAGCAAGGTTGAATCCCAGCATGCCCAAGTAGTAGATATCCAATGGAAACTGGAGGACATGGAAAATAGGCTCAGGAGAAATAATTTGAGGGTGCTAGGTATCCCCGAGGGGGTAGATTTGTAGCTTTATTTTTAACTCCTAGTATGGGTTCCCAAATCCAGCATGCATGTTACATTGGTTAAAAAGTCAGAATTGACCAGAGGTGTTACATAAGACATGCTGACACTTAGTATCGAGTTGGCGATGCTGTTGTCCGGTGTGTAGTGATATCACGATAAGCCATGAAGCAATTGTGAATATCACCAGAACCCTATGCTGGAAAGGAAGCAATTGTCATTGTATGATAAAATGATGAGTGTTGGACCTGCGATGGGCAAGCCCAGCACAAAGGGGGTAGCTTGGCTCAAGTGACAAGGCAAGTGAAGGCTGTAGTGTTAAGCCGGCTCTGACCCAATAATAACTCCTTGTACATCCACACCAAGAAGAAGGACACCACACCACTGCTGTAGAAAAATATGATTCCTTTATATAAAAGTTCTTTGTTGTAAATAGGGTTGACTGGGAAAGCACATATACATTTCTTTTGGTCATACAGTTCTGGTAATAAATAGTATTAATAAATAGAATAACTTCAGGAATGAGTATCACATTAAATATCAGAATAAATATCAGAATAAATATCAGAATAAATATTGGTTCATTTAAATAAACAACCACATGTTTCTTCTGGTATCGCTGCCACCAATTAAATACTTTAGAATCATTACATCTGCAATACGTTTCAAATGGGAAAGATAACTCTTACAGTTTATGCTGTTTTCAATGACCAGGTATACGGCTTCTCTGAGCACAAAATAAGGTTTGGGACTCTTTAATAATCACTCAAGGCGTATGCGCGTATATCTAGAAGGCAAGGAAAGACAGTAAATACATCATTTTCACTCGGCGGTCACCGGGATAGGATCTCTGCTTGGCCGGTAAAGTCTATGCGCGCCTATGGGCTTTAGCACCACTTGAGCACAGGCGGCACCAGTTCAAAGTCATTAGGCTGACGAACGGGCTGCCGGAGAGGTCACACAACCTTCGCGCACAGTCAAGTAAATGCCGGTTCACAGTTCCTTCACAACGCTGCATTCACTGTGAGGAAACGGGCCCACCTCACATCGGCTGCAATCAAGATACGATTCAGTCGGGCACAGCACTCCTCTCGTTAGCGACGGGGCTCTCAGGGGCTCCACGGACCTCCCTCCGACTTCCGCATTCAGGGTGGTTCCCACCCACAGCTACAGCTCCCGGGTCACTGGGGAGTGGCAAAGACGCTAGTCCCGCCCAACGAAGGCCGGCCTTTCCCCGCCCCGGCGCACCACCTCACCTTCAATCTGCGCAGGAAGCGCTCTACGCTGGTGGGGCTCGGAGACGTCCAAGCTCCCCTCTAGAGGGACCTGTCGTGAAGGGGGCACAGCTGACGATCGCGGTCG
Source organism: Lissotriton helveticus (assembly GCF_964261635.1). Classification (NCBI taxonomy): domain Eukaryota; kingdom Metazoa; phylum Chordata; class Amphibia; order Caudata; family Salamandridae; genus Lissotriton; species Lissotriton helveticus. The sequence goes on along the minus strand of NC_136061.1, from coordinate 1,359,256,981 downwards.
CGGCGAACTTGCTCTCGCCTCTCGACTCGATAAATCGACCACAGTTCACCACCGGGGGGGGCGGAGAGGCACACGAATCTGGCCACAGTCTTTTGGGGGCAATGAGGCACTCGCTGGGCAGGCGCTGTAGGCGCTAGATCACTTCTCACGTAGCTGACTGGAACGCCAGTCAGACACAACGCCAGCAACCCTTTGCTGCTCTACTGCCTGCGCTACCAGCCACCTCAGGGGTCAACAGGGCAGGTGTCAATCTGGTGTCAAGTCTGGAATCTCTTAATCTCCTCTTCTCTAGTCTAATCTAAAATGGCCGCCAGGGACTGGGCCTTATATAGCCTGTGCCCTAGGGTACTGGCACGAGCCAGAAGGTTCTAGAACCTTCTCTGGCTGTGACAATGACATGGCACTCTTGAGGGGTATTTAGGACACTCACAGCCACCGTACTGGGGTTCTAGAGCAGCCATTTTGTGTACCTGAGGAAAATAAAGGAATTCCTGTTAGAAATGCACGCCAAACAAAGGGCGCCAAAACTTCAAAAGGCCAGGGTTCATGAAGGCTCTAAGGGGAGTCACTTCACATGAGGAAAAAGGGTGTCCACCATTTTAAGTTCATTTATACAGGTTGACAACCCCAGTTTGTAATGCCACAGGTTTGGGCCAGGCGCCTTGTAAATAGGTGCCACAAACCTTGTGAGCAACTGGGCGTCAAGGAACATCTAACCCCATGAGACAACACATAAAAAGTCCTGGTAGACAAATAAAAAGCGACACATTTTTGGAGGTACAGGGGAACAAAAGAAATCATAGTGGTGAGGGGACTCTCAGAAGCAGACGGGTCTAACACGCGTCCCCCCCAGCTGAAAGTGGGGAGAGCTACCCAACCCCTTGGGAGTCCTCAACACTAAGGCGGAAATACCTGGAGAGACCGTCTGCATTGGCGTGGTCAACTCCGGGCCGGTGTTCCACCCGAAAGTCCATTCCCTGTAGGGAGATAGACCACCTCAACAGTTTGGGATTTTCCCCCTTCATTTGCATGAGCCAACGAAGGGGTCGGTGGTCTGTCTGAACAAGGAAGTGTGAACCAAACAAATATGGTCGCAGCTTCTTCAGTGCCCAGACCACCGCAAAGGCTTCCCGCTCGATGGTACTCCACCTCTGTTCCCGGGGAAGCAGTCTTCGTGACAGAAAGACCACGGGCTGATCCAGACCCTCTTCATTGAGTTGCGATAGCACCGCCCCAATGCCAATGTCGGACGCATCTGTCTGGACAATGAACTCTCTTGAAAAATCTGGAGCCTTCAGGACTGGAGCTTTACACAATGCTTGTTTCAGAGTGTCGAAGGCTCGCTGGCAAGCCTCCGTCCAAATGACTCTCCTGGGTTGCTTTTTGGCCGTGAGTTCTGTAAGGGGTGCCACGATAGTGCCATACCCCTTCACGAATCGTCTGTAGTAACCTGTGAGGCCCAGGAAGGCTCGGACCTCAGTCTGGGTCTTGGGGGGGTTTCCAGGCCATGACTGCCTCAATCTTCGCCTGAAGGGGCTGCACCGTTCCCCGGCCCACCAAGTGTCCTAAGTACACTACCGACCCCTGTCCAATCTGACATTTGCTGGCCTTGATCGTCAAGCCAGACCCGTTCCAGGGTCTGGAGAACAGCTTGCAAGTGCTGCAAGTGATCCTCCCAGCTGCTACTGAAGACAGCTATGTCATCCAAGTAAGCAGCAGAGAATGACTCCATCCCGGTGAGGATCGTGTTCACCAGCCGCTGAAAGTGGCAGGATCGTTCTTGAGCCCAAAGGGCATGACGCAAAACTGGTAGTGTCCATCAGGTGTGGAGAAGGCTGACCTTTCCTTGGCTCCATTAGACATGGGAATCTGCCAGTACCCTGCAGTGAGGTCAATGGTACTGAGATATTGGGCAGCTCCCAACCGGTCAATCAATTCATCCGCCCGAGGGATCGGATGAGCATCCGTTTTGGTTACCGAATTTAGTCCTCGGTAGTTCACACAGAATCTCAATTCTGGTGTGGTGCCAGGTGGGGCAGCTTTAGGAACTAACACCACTGGGCTAGACCAAGGGCTACTTGAAGGTTCGATGACTCCTAGCTCCAGCATCTTAGCTACTTCGCTTTGGATGCTGGCCTTCACCTTGTCAGACAGCCGGTAAGACTTTGACTTCACAGGTGGGCTGTCCCCTGTGTCCACGTCATGGGTACACAAGTGGGTCTTACCCGGGACAAGGGAGAACAGAGGAGCAAATGACCCCAAGACCTGGCGACATTCCTCCTGCTGCTCAGGAGTCAGGGTTGGCGAGAGTTTCACTCCGTCCACTGACCCATCCTTTTTTTGAGACGCAAAAAGGTCGGGGAGAGGCTCCGTGTCCTCTTCCTCCGATCCGTCAGTCATCATAACCAACATGACTTCGGGCCTCTCGTAGTGGGGCTTGAGGCGATTGGCATGTAACACCCGATGCGGATGCCGAGGGGTCTTTACGTCCACCAGATAGGTAGACTTGCCCTTCTTCTCCAATACCTCGTAGGGGCCTGTCCAACGATCCTGGAGGGCACTCAGCTCTCCAGGCTCCATCACCCACACCTTCTGGCCAGGCTCCAACTCCACTGGGTGAGCGTTGTGGTCATACCACGCTTTCATAACTGCCTGACTGGCTTCCAAGTTGTCAGAAGCTTGCTTCCACAACTTAGCCATTTGGCTTTGGAAGGCCAGCATATAGCTCACCACATCCTGGGGAACTTTCCGGGGAGACTTTTCCCAGGAGTCCCTCACCAGGCTGAGAGGTCCACGTACAGGGTGCCCGTACAAAAGCTCGAAGGGGCTGAAGCCCACTCCCTTTTGCGGCACTTCCCTGTAGGAAAAGAGCAAACAGGGTAGGAGGACGTCCCATTTCCTCCGCAGGCTTTCGGGTAGACTTCTGATCATACCCTTCAAGGTTTGGTTGAACCTTTCCACAATACCATTGGTCTGTGGGTGATAAGGAGTGGTGAACCTGTAAGTCACTCCACACTCCTTCCACATGGCCCGCATATATGCTGACAGGAAGTTGGTCCCCCTGTCAGACACAACTTCCTTGGGGAATCCCACTCGGGTAAAGATCCCCATCAGGGCCTTGGCCAATACTGGTGCAGTAATGGTTCTCAGAGGAATTGCCTCTGGATACCTTGTGGCATGATCCACCAGGACCAGGATAAACCTGTGACCGGATGATGTAGGTGGATCTAGGGGCCCAGCAATGTCGATGCCCACCCTTTCAAAGGGGGTGCCAACGACGGGAAGTGGTTCCAGGGGAGCCTTCAGCTTCATCCCTGTTTTCCCACTGGCTTGGCATGACACGCACGACCAACAGTATGTGTCGGACGCCACACTCATTCGAGGCCAATAAAAGTGGGGGACAAGCCGGGCAAAGGTCTTGTCCTGACCCAAGTGTCCTGCCAAGGGAATCTCATGAGCCAACTCTAATAGGAAGGCTCGGTAACACTGTGGGACTACCAGGGCCCGTGACAATCCGTGCACTGGCGCCCTGGGTTCACTGTAGAGGAGACCATCCTCCCAGTAAACACGATAGTTCCCAGATTCGTTACCTGCTGCCTGGGCTTCAGCCTGTTGCCTCAGACCCTATAGGGTGGGACATTCCCTTTGTCCCTTGCTCAGTTCCTCCCTGGATGGTCCTCCTTCCACTCGCCACTCAGCGGGGATAGGCAAGTCCTCCAACGGAACCATGTCCTCCTCCGCGGACTCCGGGTCCACCTCCACAGGTGGCCTATCCGTCTCACGGGGCTTGGACATCGAGGCAGGCTCCTCCTGTCCTCAAAATGTTCCCTCATCAGCAGCTGGGTGGGCCATTATTCCAGGCTCCAACCCACGTGACTTCTCCTCCCGAGCAGCCGCAGACCTGGTACTCACACAGGCCCAATCAGGTGTACCCAGCATCTCAGTATGAGTCTGGTATTCCACCTCCTTCCAAGCATTGTGCTCCATATCATTTCCCAGCAGACAATCGACTGGCACGGCGCGGCTTACGGCAACTCGAAGTGAACCTGCAACCCCTCCCCACTCAAAGGGAACCTCGGCCACAGGATAGTGGCCCATTCTGCCGTCAGCCATCGTGGCTGGATGAAGTACGCCTGGAATCACCTGCTCTGAGGACACCAGATGACTCCTTACCATAGTCCTACTGGCTCCTGTATCTCTCAGAGCTTCCCCTCTATGGCCATTGATGGTGACCCATTGCCCATACTTGGTAGTATTTGAGGGCACCTGGATCTTTGGAACCATCTCCCGATCACCCAGGGACACTAAGGTGACACCCGCCCATTCCCCCCCTTAACTAAGGGCATCTCCTCCCTGAGCGCTACACTAGCGACTCCCGGGGCCTTTCCTCCAGTGGGAGGGGGTGGTCTCTTTGGGCATTTCACGTCTCCCTTATAATGTCCAATACCACCGCACTCATAGCAATGGATAACCCTTGGCTGCTGACTCTGGCCAGGATTAGGGTTCTTCTGCGGAATAGCCTTAGAAGTGGAGAAGAAACTTTTCCCCTTAAAGGTATTTTGGGGGCCTCTGGAGAACTCCTGCTTCTTGTTATCTCCCCCTCTTTCTTCTGGGGAGCGCCCTGTCCGGACTTCTGAGAATCTCGTCCCGTCCCCTTCGTGGTCACTCGGGTACTTGCCCAAATGTCCGCCTCCTCAGCAAGCTTACGGGGGCAAGTAAGTTTGCTGTCTACCAGGAGTTGCCTCAGCTCGGGAAGACATTTCTCGAGTAGATGTTCCTTGAGTATCAGGTCGTACAACCCTCGATAGTCCTCCACCTCATTACCTTGGACCCACCCATCCAGGGCTTTCTTGGCAAAATCCAGGAAGTCAACCCAATTCTGTGAGCTCAGCTTGTGGCTGCCCCTAAACCTTTGCCGGTATTTCTCGGGGGTCAACCCAAACTTCCGGATGAGCGCCACCTTCATGGCGGGGTAATTAACCTGTTCCTCCCGGTCTAGGGCCAATAGGGCATCCCTACCTGACGGAGGCATGTACCGGTATAATCCACCACCCCAATGCTTCTCATGGATCCCATGGGCTCTTAAGGAGACCTCATAGGCTGCCAGCCACTTGGCTTTGTCATCTCCAGCGGTATAACTGGCGACTACGTCCTTGGGTAAATGGGGCCTGGGCTCCCTGGCAAATTCCTTTGACTCGACACCCTTCGGAGTGATGTTAGGGGCCTGGAACTCGAGTTCTCGTAGCTTGAACTCGTGTTCCAACCTCCTCCCCTCCCTCCTTTCTTCCAACTCCATTTTTGCTATTTCCCACCTTAACAGTCTTTCCTCTCTCCTGTCAGCTAACTCGGTTTCTGACAACCCTCTCGATGACACACTGCTACCCTCCCGCGAGGTTGCCTTGGGGCTGATTGACATCTCACCCACCCCCGGGGGACATTCCGCAGTCCTATCAATGACAGTACCTCTGTCCGATTCCTCCTCCTCCACCGTTCCCTCCGTGTGTGCTTCCACCCATGCTCGCAGACTAGTACGGAGCTCCTCTCTTTTGGCCCCTCGCCTGACAAACACTCCCCTCTCCTGACAGAAATCTTTGAGCTGTGCCACAGTATAGGTCTCCAGCTCTGACATTTCGAATTCCATCTTGTCAGTGAAAAGTGTGGACCACCACCCCGAAGTAGGTGACCAGGATAAGAACTTTGAGGGTCACTTCCACCCACCTCCAGGAAAGAATTTGGAAAAAGCAAAACGTTGAATTTGAGGGCCGCTAGGAGAAAACTCCGGGTGTGTACCTGTGGTGCACACTGAATTATTATGGGGTTCAAAACAAGCACGGCTCGCAATCCCACCCGCTGAGCACCAATTTTATGTTGGACCTGCGATGGGCAAGCCCAGCACAAAGGGGGTAGCTTGGCTCAAGTGACAAGGCAAGTGAAGGCTGTAGTGTTAAGCCGGCTCTGACCCAATAATAACTCCTTGTACATCCACACCAAGAAGAAGGACACCACACCACTGCTGTAGAAAAATACGATTCCTTTATATAAAAGTTCTTTGTTGTAAATAGGGTTGACTGGGAAAGCACATATACATTTCTTTTGGTCATACAGTTCTGGTAATAAATAGTATTAATAAATAGAATAACTTCAGGAATGAGCATCACATTAAATATCAGAATAAATATCAGAATAAATATTGGTTCATTTAAATAAACAACCACATGTTTCTTCTGGTATCGCTGCCACCAATTAAATACTTTAGAATCATTACATCTGCAATACGTTTCAAATGGGAAAGATAACTCTTACAGTTTATGCTGTTTTCAATGACCAGGTATACGGCTTCTCTGAGCACAAAATAAGGTTTGGGACTCTTTAGTAATCACTCAAGGCGTATGCGTGTATATCTAGAAGGCAAGGAAACACAGTAAATACATCATTTGCACTCGTCGGTCACCGGGATAGGATCTCTGCTTGGCCGGTGAAGTCTATGCGCGCCTATGGGCTTTAGCACCACTTGAGCACAGGCGGCACCAGTTCAAAGTCATTAGGCTGACGAACGGGCTGCCGGAGAGGTCACACAACCTTCGCGCACAGTCAAGTAAATGCCGGTTCACAGTTCCTTCACAACGCTGCATTCACTATGAGGAAACGGGCCCACCTCACATCGGCTGCAATCAAGATACGATTCAGTCGGGCACAGCACTCCTCTCATTAGCGACGGGGCTCTCAGGGGCTCCACGGACCTCCCTCCGACCTCCGCATTCAGGGTGGCTCCCGCCCACAGCTACAGCTCCCGGGTCACTGGGGAGTGGCAAAGACGCTAGTCCCGCCCAACGAAGGCCGGTCTTTCCCCGCCCCGGCGCACCACCTCACCTTCAATCTGCGCAGGAAGCGCTCTACGCTGGTGGGGCTCGGAGACGTCCGAGCTCCCCTCTAGAGGCCCCTGTCGCGAAGGGGGCACAGCTGGCGATCGCGTTCGCGGCGAACTTGCTCTCGCCTCTCGACTCGATAAATCGACCACAGTTCACCACCGGGGGGGCGGAGAGGCACACGAATCTGGCCACAGTCTTTTGGGGGCAATGAGGCACTCGCTGGGCAGGCGCTGTAGGCGCTAGATCACTTCTCACGTAGCTGACTGGAACGCCAGTCAGACACAACGCCAGCAACCCTTTGCTGCTCTACTGCCTGCGCTACCAGCCACCTCAGGGGTCAACAGTGCAGGTGTCAATCTGGTGTCAAGTCTGGAATCTCTTAATCTCCTCTTCTCTAGTCTAATCTAAAATGGCCTCCAGGGACTGGTCCTTATATAGCCAGTGCCCTGGGGTACTGGCACGAGCCAGAAAGTTCTAGAACCTTCTCTGGCTGTGACAATGACATGGCACTCTTGAGGGGTATTTAGGACACTCACAGCCACCGTACTGGGGTTCCAGAGCAGCCATTTTGTGTACCTGAGGAAAATAAAGGAATTCCTGTCAGAAATGCGCGCCAAACAAAGGGCGCCAAAACCTCAAAAGGCCAGAGTTCATGAAGGCTCCAAGGGGAGTCACTTCACATGAGGAAAAAGGGTGTCCACCCTTTTAAGTTCATTTATACAGGTTGACAACCCTAGTTTGTAATGCCACAGGTTTGGGCCAGGCGCCTTGTAAATAGGTGCCACAAACCCTGTGAGCAACTGGGCGTCAAGGAACATCTAACCCTATGAGACAACACATAAAAAGTCCTGGTAGACAAATAAAAAGCGACACATTTTTAGAGGTACAGGGGAACAAAAGAAATCATAGTGGTGAGGGGACTCTCAGAAGCAGACGGGTCTAACAATGAGCTACATTCCCTGACCGCTAGTGTCCAAGTAAATTCATCACCCTGTCAATCATGGTATTGTACATGTTAGCTTGTGGTTCTATACAGTATAATTAAGAATAGCTGTGCTACAGCAGTACCAGTAAATGGTGGTTAATTTTAGTTCCATATTCCCAGACGAGCATTCTAATTAAGTGTCTAACTTCTATAAGGTTTCTTAACTCCCAAAACTCTAAACAGAAGTATTGGCTGAGCTGTTCTTCACACTTTCTGGTTTGCCTGAAAATGCACTATTTGCCCACTCTTTTTCCAAAATTTTCTCGGGGGGAGAACACCCCCGAACCACCCGTAGGTGGTTCAGGCTCGCTCGCTCGCTGCAGTAAAGTACGACAATTGTTTTACGCCATCACTTTCAAATGTCAACAGCCGAAACTGATTGTATTTACACCACAGTTTTTCTTCTTCCCATGTGCCACAACATGACACACATTTATTACATGAATTGGCATGACTTGGGGGCATCGAGAGCCAGCAAACAAGATGGCTGCACTCCCGTGAGGCTCTGTTAACCCGGGACCATAATCCGCTTGAATCCTGATTACTAAAGTGGCGAAAACTGCCTTTAAACATGTTATACCCAACGCGACTCACCAGGGAGCTGATGGGACAAGTGACACCGTCTAAGTAATCCCACGCAACGCATCTCTATTTTGCATCCTACAGCTGTTCAAGATGGCAGCGATGGGATTGAGCTAGCCTGGTCTGCATCGCCTGGACCTGCCATCTGGAATTTCTACGGCGAGACCACGGCCATCGCTGCTGCCAGAACCAGGAGCTGCCCAATGCGGAGCTACCCTTCGGGGAGAGTGTCACCCGCTGAGTGACATCGGGACCGGCTGTGGTAGGCCTGTGCCGATGCTAAGGCTGAGCCGGGCTGAGCCCGCGCTGCTTCCCACGAGAAACCTTGGGCCTGGGCTGAGGTGATGGGCCACCCTGAAGGGAGTCGCGAGATTGCTGATGCGGCTGGCTACCGGATCCCCATTTACACACACACTCACCTGGGCCTGAAGGGATCGAGAGAAGGACTCTGCTATGACGCGCTGCTAGAAGGGTGCTAATTGACCTGTGCGACCTGTACAATGCCCGGAGATGGCACGTGGAATGGTGAGGCCTTGATCCTGGGACGCAGAGCGGCCTTGCTGCCTTGTAATACTCGGTAAGACAGGCTGAAATGGACATTACCTGCAAAATCCAAGCAAGACATGCTGCATTTTGTGGGCCTGGGCCCACTTCAGCGACACAAGAATCCGGGCTGAGGTTGAAGAGTAGGGCTGTGGCAGAGCCAAGGCTTGCCTAAATAAGTGCATGAAGGCACAAACAGGCCTATATAACAGCCCGAGGGTACACACTGGTGCCTGTTGACCTGAGTGGGATCTGTACACCTTGAGGGACAAGCAGAGCTAGCCGCTGCATCCTGATCTTCCTGAGAGGCATACAGCACCTGCCCATACCATGCAGAGGGGAGAATCGGGTCGAACGGATGGCAAAGAGGCCAAACTCCAATTCCCGGACTGGAAAAACACTACCAATACCGCTGAAGACACAGACTCATGCCGATAATAGGAAATCACAGCATCAACTACCCCACAAGATACAGATCTAAAAGAACTCCTCCTCATGATGTTCCAAAGCCTCAATTCCATCGAGTCCAAAATGGACACCGTGAATAGGCGCTTGGACTATAGCACACAAAGGTTGGAGAAGCATGATGGACGCATTACCGAAACGAAACAGCGCATTTCCACTCTCAAAGAGTCTTCCTCTGAGAGCTGTGAACGACTCTAAGAGATTGATAAACTGTTAAAAACTGTTGCTGCAAAGAATGAAGACTTGGAGGTGCGTTCATGTAGGAACAACATGGGTATAGTGGGGATTCCGGAGTCTACAGCAACTGACCTCATGGACGACTATGTGGAATGACTGCTGCTTGGGATCTTTGGCAATGAGGCACTCTCCAGATTTCTAGTGGTGGAGAGAGCCCATCGCTCACTTGCAGCCAGACCTCTACCGGGCGGGTCACCCCGGCCAATACTGGCGTGTTCATCTTAATTACAAAGACCGTAACACGGTTCTGAGACTAACAAGGGAAAAGCAAGAACTGGTTAACGAAGGGAACAAACTCTCGATCTACCCAGACTTCAGCATGGCAATACAAGAAGCGAGCAGGAAGTTCCTACCGGTCCAGCGGAAACTCCAGCAAATCAACATAGAATACTCGATGCTCTACCCTCCCAGACTGCAAATCCCCTACCGTGGAATGACACACATCTTTAACACCCCGCAACAAGCTTAAGATTTCTTAAAAACTGTTGAGAGACGGTCACCCACAACTCGGGATGATGATTCCGGCTCCTGACTGACGTCACCTGCTCCTGAAGAAGACTAAGGCCAGGTCATTGTATGGAATTGGTCACCTGCATCATTGGTAAGACTATGCGTTCCCTATTTCAATGTTAATTGGTTTAAAAATATGCGCCTTCCCTGGCGGGAATGGCCACACACGGACCCAGATGGATCCTGCATGGGTGGTACTGCCGGTTCCAATGAAATTGCCAAGCAATGATGCCTTCTAGGGCACCTTGCTCCTGCGAGGTGCGCTCACAGCCTCTCTGGTGCATACCCCCAGTGGGAATTCCCTGAATGATGTACTATGTTGAAGTTATGTTACTAATTGACTCATAAGTTAGTATACTGTTTTACCAGTCTTAGTTTTGTATAAGACATACCTCTTGAATGTTTCTAAATTGTCGTTAATGCGTCTATTCTCCTGGAGGTGCCAACATCCATCCTTGCATAACACAACAGGCAGAACAAATAATGGGGGGTTTGGGAGGGATACTATTTACCTACGGGTTTGTCACAGGTGTGGGTGGGGTTACTTTTGTTACGCATGGCGGTGCTGCACAGAGTAATACTGAGCACATACAGTTAGGAAAGCGTAGAGAACAATCCATACAAACTCACCATGGCAGAACACACTGACCCCTCCGGTCCCAGAGAGGACAAGACAGATATAGCGAAGCCAAGGGCAGACAAGACCCACAGCTACACCTTCCTGACATGGAACATGCGAGGTCTCCGAGACCCTCGCAAACACAGGCAGATCCTAGGATACTTAGACAGACACCAAGTGTAGGTGGCTATGTTGCAGGAAACATACTTGGATCCTAAAGCAGCACCCGCCTTTGAAAAGAAATGGGCAGCACACAGCTGCTTCTCCTCCTACTTGACATATGCTAGAGGCACAGCAATCCTTATCAAAGCAAGTGTAAGATACTGCCCGTTAGGGACACTAAAAGATACACAGGGCCGATTAATCGTGTTGTGGGGCAGATTAGCGGGACAAACAGTAACCCTGGTTAGCTGCTGTGCCCCAACATTGATGATGCCAGCTACTTTGACAAGGTATGGGGTCTCATATTAGCAATAGGCTCTACTTTTATTATATGGGCAGCTGATTTCAAATTAGCACTAGACTCTCTTGCCGTTCGCACACATGGCACCTCATCCTCACATCCGCAGGCAACCAAACACCTCACGGGCATCATGACAGATCACCAGCTCTTTGACACCTCGAGGTACCTCCATCCATCATGAAAGGAGTGCACCTTCTATTCTAGCATGCACTCCAGCTGGTCCTGAATAGACCTATGGTTGCTGTTGAAGGGACTAAACACTTGGATCTAGGCTTTAATGCACTTGGCGCAAACCTCCCTAGACCATTTCCCCGTGCTCATGAGACTATACACGCCGGACAATGAATCCCCATATCGTTCATGGCGACTCCAGCCCACAACCTTGCTAGATAGAATCTGTGAAGAAATATGTCAGGAAATTCTTGAATTCTTCCCTCACAATAAAAAAAGTGTCTCAACACTTGCATGTGTATGGGAAAGCTTCAAAGTCACCATTCGGAGGATATGTATAGCCAAAAGCAGAAGGATCATTCGTTCCATCAGGGAAAGACTGAATAGACTAGAAAGAGACATAAAAAAACAGAGGAGCTCGTAACTTCCGCCTCTAGCCCACAGAGAAGGGTTCAGCTTAAAGAACTTCTAACTGAATATTCCAATGAGCCGGAAAGTAAATCTAAATTACAATCTAAATATCAATGAGCCAGGACATTTGGCGAAGGCAAGTGTCCCAGCAGAACTCTGTCTGAGGCAACCAGACCCCCAGATTTGCAGATTTTCGAAATAATAGACGAGGAAGGAACTAGGCATATCGAAACGCAGAAGATCCTTAATATTTTGACTGCCTACTATGCAAAACTCACAAGCATAGAAAAGTCCTTCCTGACATAGTGTCCTACTTAAAGGACACTGCTCTTGGGTGGATCAATGACTCTTGCAGAGAGTTTCTGTCTGCGATATAGCGGAGGATGAAATCTGGACCGCAATAATGGGCCTGCGTTCCGGCAAGGCCCCGGGACCCGATGGGCGCTCGGTGGACTTTTATAAATGTTACATAATAGGGCTAGCCCCCTTCCTTAAGCAGGTCTTCAAGGAGCCCAGAGAGATTGGGACTCTTCCCATGACATTGCAGCAAGCCATGATCATATCCCTGATCAAACCGGGCAGAAAGGCTAGCAGCTTTGAGGCCTACAGACACCTGTCGCTCATCAACTGTGACACCAAGATCCTAGCTAAAGTCATCGCAAATAGGTTGACATTACTGATGGAGGGCCTGGTCCTCCCAGACCAGGCAGGTTTCACATCTGGCAGGACCACCTCCCATAATCTGCGCACATCTACGCAACATTGACCCATAGGCCAGCACAGCAGGTATCTGCTAGGATGCCATTAAAGCCTTTGATTCCCTGGAATGGGATTACATGTTCATAATATTAGGTAGAATGGGCCTTCTTCAGCCATTCTTGGCAAAGAAAAAGCTGCTGTAGGCCTTGCCTGAGGCCATCATACAGATTAATGGTCTGTACTCCAATCTGACCCCCATTATGCGAGGCACACGCCAGGGCTACCCTCTGTCCCCATTGCAATTTTCTCTCACCATCAAACCCCTCGCGGCCAAGACACGGCAACATCATAGACAGCATGCTATAACATACTCCTCACGTCAGATACTAATATCATTACTTGCCTACTATGTCACCCTTTATTTACGGGACCCACAGATTTGCCTCAAACCAATCCTAAGAGTTCATCAAATTTGGTTTCCTCTCCGGGATAGGGTTCACCTGGAGAGTTCGCAAATTTCCCGCTCACACCCAGCACTGTTCAGTTCCCATTGAAATTGTGTGAAATGGAAACAAAATATCTAGGCGTGATAATAACACGAAATAAAGAAGAAATGCTTCGTGCAAACTATGGCACTGTTATTGAAACCATCACTAACTGGGTTTCTCCATAGATCAAAATACCATTCTCATTGGCTGGCAGAGTGGCCTTGATGAAAATGGTCCTATTACCTACATTATTGCATCTATTCATTAATATACCCTATAACCCAGGATGCCCCTATTGTGTTTCTATCTAGGACCCTAATTCGATATTCCTAATTTATGCCCTTATACGGTTATAATAACTAATATCCTTATAAAGGCATAAGAATCATATCCATATTTAGTCGTAGCCCATGCAGTCACATTAAGCAAGTCTACTTCCCCGGACTCCTAGAAAGCACAACGAGTTCTCTAAACAAACCAAACTTCCAGCAACCTGGGAAATCCCCATTGCTTTTGTTTTGATTTCGTCCTAGAACTCCTGTGAGCACTGTAAGAACGGACAGTTCTTAGTGACATCTTTAGTGACGTCTTATGTCCAACCTTACGTCAAACCCGGTACCTTTCAGGTATAAATATACCAACGTTGCCTTAAGCAAGCACACAGTGCTTTGGAGCTGAGCGGCTATCTACTTGCCCGAGAGCCCAGCTGATGCGAGAGCCCACGGACGCCGCCCCTCCCTTTTGACGCACTGAGAGAGACGCTGTCTTTTCTCCTGCTGAGAAATCCAGCTCCGGTGTTTCCAGATACCCTCGTGGGTTACTGGGATATCGAGTCCTGAGAGAGAGATACCAGACCTCCTGCTTTCTATTACCCAGGTACGGAGCTGACTAAACCCTTAAAGAGAATTTGTGAGTCAGATTCTTGGCAAAACCAACTTAACTTAAACTGCTACTTACTTACTCCTTCCCACGTATTAGGCTTAGGTCAGGTACACAGGGGTAGGCGTATTTAGAAGCACCAGTTGAGTACGTTAGTCAATGTATATATGTATGTAAGAGCCCGACGCTCTTTAATATCTATGTGGCACCCCTGGCAGGAGTGCTGCGCAGATACGGGTTTGTTCCCGTATCCTGCGCAGATGACACACAACTCCTGTTTCCTTTTAAGACTCTTTCCGCTGAGGTTAGGAACTCCTTCTCATCTGGTATGGAGGAAGTGGCCAATTGGATGTCCAACAACTATCTCCAATGTAACGTCAGCAAGACGGAGATCATGCTGTTTGGGGAAGCCAAGATACTTTGGACCCCCGATTGGTGGCCACCTGAGTTGGGAGCAGTCCCTGAACCCAAACAGGTCGTGAAGAATCTTGGAATTCGACTTGATCACGACCTGTCCTTAAAACAACATGTCAGTTACATTTCAGGGATATGCTTCCACACCATTGGTTTACTCCGGAAAATTTTCCCACTCTTACCCAACTCAACAAGAAAGACTCTGGTTCAGGCACTTATCCTGAGCCGGATTGATTATTGTAATGGGTTGTTACTTTCTGTCAACGAAGGGCTACTGGATAAACTGCAGGTTGTGCAGAACACGGCGGCTTGCCTTGTTCTGAATGCCCCTCCAAGAACTGCATCCAAACCCCTCTTTGAGCAATTACACTGGCTCACTGTTAGACAAAGGGCAAAATTCAAGATATGCTGCTTAATCCACAAATGCTTGAATGGACTAGGACCCACCTACCTGGAAAGGAAATTTAGACCATATGTTCCTTTACGGTCTCTTAGATCAAGCAATAATTTTCTCCTTGTGGTTCCGCATATCAAAAAAGTTAGACATGGAGGCAGAGCCCTGTCAACTATGGGCCCCAAGATGTGGAACAAGCCTCCGTTGGCCCTAAGGTTATGTAAAGAGCATTTAACCTTCCGAAAACAGCTAAAAACTATTCTGTTTAAAAATGAAATCTAATCTCCTTCCATTGTGTAGTTGCTAATTTACTGGGCATAAAGCGCAGAGATACTCCTGACGGAGTGATTCTAGCGCTATACAAACTCATAAATAAATAAATAAATATGTATATATTTTATCTATTTTAAAGTATCATATGACTAAGAAACCATATCAATGCGTTCACAGTATTATTTCATAATACTCTTTTTACTGTACGCACTTTACTTTACTATGAGTATTGCAATTGTGGCAATTCATTTCTCCTGCATGAGAAAGAAGACTGCTCAATAAATTACACCTTTTATTGAAAAAGCCCGTCTCTCTATTCTCTGCAATCTGGTGAAACTAAGTATGCACACTTGACTGAGTGAAATAGCTGTCTATTGTTTTCACACGACTCTAGAGATACACTCTTATTCTGAGGGAGCAAAGTTGTCATGTTTTATGGTTGCCAGAAGCTAATCCCTTCTTGTCTATCCAGGGAGGTTAAACTCCTCCTCGTTTATTCGAGAACGTTTCTAGTGACCTCTGAGCTAGCTGGCAAACCTTAAGTCTAATATAGTCAGTAGAGATCTAGATGACCTCAGTCCTACGTCTACACTGCTGTTTATATTATTCCAATGCGCAGAGCCTATTGGGAATATAGGAACTACACTACATGGCGCCCAATGTTTGGTAAGGCGATAAATCTAACGCAAGACCTTAGAGTAACTCAGTCGTGCTTTTTCACACAGACCCTTTTCCCCGTAAATACTCCAAAAGACGTCTGGAGTGGGTAAAAGGTTAAAATCCACCGGAACTTAGTAGGAAGAGATTCCTATGTATAGTTTTTGGTTTAGTCAACGTTGAAGGATACAGTGTTCCAAAATATTGTGCACCTAATCTTTGTTTCCTGGAAACTTGATCTGCAACAAAAACCTTTCTGTCAGTAAAATGCTGGAAAGTGAAGGCGAAAGGGAGGCAGCTAGAATAGCAGCTCAACTCCTAGCGGATGACACAAGTCTCCAAGACAATGACCCGAATGTTATACTCATTCCGGTCAACATAAGAAAAACTATAACTCTTAAACTTATAGAAAATGGACTGACATCACGAGGTGGTACAGTCATATTCGTGGTAGAGGCCCATGAATATCGGCAGACAGAGGTATTCTATTCATGGATAAACTTTCTAGCAGCAAACGCTGTAACACACGAATTCCACTATTACAAAATAGAGGAACATCCGGATGTATACACTTCTTTCGAGGAGGTTGAAATCCCATTAAATTACCAAGAGCACCTGCTCTGGTTTAAAGGCGCCCTAAAACATAATAATCACATCACCAGGCTCGGTCCTCTAGGTAGATCAGGAGTACGTGGCCGGTTCTAGCCAGCTACACACCGCACCCCGACATTGAAAGAATGACAGACCGGGAACTTTTAGCTCAGCTAAAAATACTAATTAAAATACATAGACAATTAGTCCAATATGTAATGCGGACTTCAACAGTCCAACCAGCTATTAACATTCCACAGCTGACCCCTCATCAGGGGAACACAAACAAAATTACACCACAGAACATACAATCATGTCTGGGTAAAGTACCAGCAAAACGGGAACAAATTCCATTCTGGTTAGCACAAAAAATCACTCAAATAGAGGCAGTATTTCCGGATACTACCCCTACTGAGAAACACAGAATTCTGACTATCTGTTTACCAATGGGGATCACACCACGTGTGGAGGACTGTGACACCTGGGGTACAGTCTTTGCTTCAATCTACACAAAAACACATGGTGTTCCGTCTATGGCGATAATACCAGATGGGCTAAGACAGATTCAAAATGAATACGGTCCAGAACGTGCTTTAACTCTGGGTATGAAATTACTGAAATACTTCAAGCAGGTCTCGGCTATATTATTAGCCAACATAAAAGGAGAAGCAGCATCTGTGGCGATCCGCCAGAAATTGAAAGAAACAGATATAGCAGAACAACCATTTGAACTTGCCAGAATCAGAAAAATCCTATGAAGAACTAGGTAGAGATAGTTTGGGTGGGAAACCAGTAAAACCCCAACTAACTGAAAATCATGAAAAGATTAAAAATAATCTAAACACTGGGATGGAAATAAACAATCCACTCCCAAAGAAAAAAGATTCCAGTCCAGAGGAAGGTCTCCTCGGCGGAGAGAAATATCTCCGGACCAAGGACACAAGTCTCCCCAGAGGGAGCCCTCTGAGAAAAGATACAACCTTAGAAATAGGGATAATTTGAAAAAACCTGATAGATATCAAGATATTGATACACGTCCCTCTCGATCTTTTCAGACTTCCTCGCAGAAATCGGAAAGAAGAGGACGGTCAGAACACAGGGAAGAGCACGTCAAGTCCAAAGACAAGGAACGTGCTCATCAAAGTAAAAAATTTACAATTTCCAAGAAAGAAGGTAGCCAGTATCAAAATAATTAAACATGCCGAGGATACTGAGGACACAACTGAAAAACGGAGAGTGGGCCCAGACAATGCTAGACAGCGCAGCAGAAGTGACCATAGCTCGCAAGATCCTGATGAATCTTTCGGAGACAGTGGACACGAATGAATACATTCAGGTGGAAACTGCAGATACCAGGGTTAGCAAACCTCATAAAATATACGAAATAACATTACGTATAGAGGGAGATAAGACTAGGAAAGTAAGGGGTCTATTTTGGGATAACCTTTCCAAAGGCTATGACACCCTTTTAGCTGAGAAAGACTGGCCACCAGAGTTTGTCAGGGAGTGCCCTCATGGCGAAGAAATGATTATGTCTGCCTTCTCAAATCATATTCCAATTCATAGAAAATATACATATGCAAGAAAATGGGCAGTAGCCCAAGCTCCTGCATTATATAAAAATCATGTAGGATGGGATGAGGACTCTCCTCCTCACAAAATCCAGTTAAAATATCAACCCATTGCACAAAGGCAGTACCCAATTAAACAAGAAGCTAAAAAGCAAGTAAGGGAGATCTTAGATCAACTTGAATACCAGGGGGTGATTGAAACATGCACCTCACAAATGAACAATCCTTTGTTTCCTGTCTCCAAGCCAGACGATTCCTATTGTCTAGTTTTGGACTACAGACACCTTAACTCATGTTGCAAGACATTTGTAGTACAAAACTCACACAGTGCAGCACTAATGAATAACATCGTGCGCAAAAAAATACAAAACGACATTAGCCATCTCTAATGGATTCTTTTGTCAAAACATTGCACCTGAAAGCAGGTATTTGACCGCTTTCTCAATAATGGGGTCACAGAAAAAATTTCTGTCGACTCCCACAGGGATTCAAGAATAGCCCAGGATTATTCTCAGCAAGGGTAACAGAGTTACTACAAATGTATGATGATGAGGCATTATCTTATGTCGATGACATCTATCTCACAGATGATGACTTGGAGACTCACTTGAAAAGAGTGAACACCATAATACTTGGGTTTACAGCTGAGGGTTACAAATTCAACTTTAAAAAGTCACGAATTGCCCATCTAACAGTCCCATTTTTAGGATATGAATTATCAAGTGAAGGCAAGAGCCTAGCAGACAACTTCTTAGAGAAGTGCGCTGTACTCCAAGCACCAAAAACGCTGAAGAACTTACAATCAATACTAGGTTTCCTGAATTTCGGAAGAACTTACATTCTAAATTATGCAGAGAGGGTTAAACCTCTCAATGAATTAATAAAACCTGATTTTAAACCAATCAATTGGACTCAGAAACACACAGAAAATTTGAGATCATTGCAAACAGACATGTTAGCTAAAACAAAATTGCAAACTCGCGAAAACATACGCAACCTTGTAATCCGAGTCATTCCAGGAAGATGCGGATTCACGTACCTGACCTCTAATGAGGGAGAAACGGTACCAATAGCTTACAAATCACATTTGTACACACAAGCTGAAAAAACCTTCAGTCTTACGGAAAATATTGTAAATGCGGTTAAAACTGCTGTAGCAAAATAAAGAGCCCAAGCCCAAGGCAAAAGGATAACTGTTTTAACAGCAGAATCAGCCTTTGAGGCATTAACAAGCCCACGCAATTTGACTGCTGTGGCATTAGATCCAAAATGGATCGAATGGGAAAATTCTCTTGCTGCAGAAGACGTGACCCGAAAATGAAAAAACAGAAAGATCTAACATATGAAAAAGAATATCCTCTGCCAATCGAAATTCTGCCTCTCGAACAGTACACATGTGTAATCTACATGGACAGATTTGCACAACATTACGATGTAGAGAAAAAATCCTACAACGCTGCATGCGCGATTGTTAAAGGTCGCTGGCGCTTTGGTAAATTCAGACCAATAGTCACAAAAACTGAATCACTCAGAAACTGCTCAACTCAGCGAGCTGAAATAAGATCTTTAAAGATGGCGCTTGAAAATGCCGATCAAGAATTCCCGACACTAATAGTGTGTGATTCGCATTACTGCGTCAAGTCTTACAATAATGACATGCAGAACTGGGTTCAAAACGATTACAAAGATGACACAGGTGCCACAATAAAGCATAAAAGGCTTTGGGAACAGGTAGTTCTTTTGCAGAAAGAACTACGAAAGACTCACGTGATACATACACTGAGTCATCAGCGTGATGGCGTTCACGTTGCAGGGAATTCATTGGCTGACACAGCCCCAGCGGAAGCAACTAATCCGGCTTCCGTAGCCATAAAAAAGCGTTCAGAAAAATACATAGACAGGGAAACCATGCTGGCGGTAAAAACGTATTCAAAAGGCGACTGTGCAGCATTACCTGTGAACTATCCACTCAATTATACATACATAATTGATGCAAACTCCGTTCCTTTTGCTCGAATCCCTGGAGTGGGGGATAGAGTAATTCCAAACACGAACAGGAGAATCTTTTTAATAGCAGACTCACACATGGGATTGGGTCTAAGGCACCAAGAGATCAAGGAATCTCCAAAAGAATTACAATCAAAATACTGGTGGCCAGGGATGAGCCTGCAACATCACAAATTTGCAATAAACTGTCCAAACTGCAGCAGAGATCGCAGTGGCGAACCGGCCGGAGTTTTGCCATGGCTCTTCGTTTAGATATCATAAGGTTATCTACACGAAAAATCCAACAGGAAAAATGCGTCCCATTAATATTTAAGACTAGATTCACTTAAAAATGCAGACACAAGCACTCGGCTGACGCCAGAACTGTTATACAAAGATTTGCGAGTCCATATCGGCACATAGGCAATTGGCATGCTACATTCTGACCAGGGTCCTGCTTTTAGCTCTCGGGCTTATAAGGAGGCCATGACCAGCATGGGCATTGAATTGCGGTACTCTTGTCCCTTCCATCCTGAGGGAAATGCGGTAGTGGAAAGAAAAAACTGGGACATAAAGCAATCTATAACGGCGAGGGTATTAGGTTCGGGTGATGGGTGGGTCCAACATTTAACAAGTGTCCAACGTAGTCTTAATAATCTGCCAAGAAATTCTCTAAAAGGTTTCAGTCCGTACGAACTATTGTTCGGGACTAGAATGCATATTCAGGACCTTGATAGTCAGACTTCAGTGGTAGAAGAAAAATCCTTTGATATCAAAGATCGTTTGGCTATTTTACAGGACTTAAATGAAACAAGAAAAGGCCTGAGCAACGTAAAGTTAAAACAGCAGCCAACAGCCACTGAAGATAAACCACCTGTCCCAGCAAGGCCTGTCTGGATTCCAAAGATTGGGGATCTGGTCAGAGAAAAGATCGCGGTGAAAAAGGAATTTGGGCCTTCTTACAGAAAAGCAGTACCTGTCTTAGCTGTCAGCGGAACAAGATCAGTTGTGCTACCGCCCCAAAAGGTAAAAAGGAGAACCGAGTTGTATCCATCGACCTGGTAAAACCACAATCATGTGGCCAATAATAAGTAGTAGGCCCAGTGGACTCCCAAGAAATAGCAGAGTACCAACATTTGCTACAATACAAGAGGTTCAAACTGAGAGACTAATCACATTTGATAAACCTGCAGTGAATAAAAAAGGACTATGCAACAAAGCCATGGAACTTATGCCTCTTGAAACCCAAATTGCAACAGTTCGTCAAGAAACACCTGTCTACAACGATGTAGCCTCAGACTATGCTAATGAAACAAAAAATGCAAAAGCAAATGAAAATCCGGAAGCAATTCCAACAATTGACAGAACTGCATCTGGCTACTTCATCAATTTCGATAACTTTTCTGAAGATCCAAGCGAACCGGAAGAAACGCCAGCAATAAAAACTTTTAAAGACAGAGTAACTGAACTCTTTCATGAACTCAAAAAAACCTATCTGATTACTCCATGGATTGAATTTTGGATTGAGTTAGGTGTACTTTTCTTCCTGCTTTGGCTCATCATGGTTCTTTGTTTGGGAAAATTCATTGAGGGAAAATACAGTACAATGTACACAGCAAGTCAGAGCATCAACTTGGTCCTAAAGCCACACAAGTCATCTCACATCAAGAAAAGAGAACTATCATCAGTGAATGTCACAGCCAATCCAATACCCGGTGGGGTAGCATGGGACAAAACGGATTTTGAAATCTATGGCCCGGTTGACCTCTTGAAATATCTACATCAGTTCAAGGTTTCATTAAGTGACTTTGTAAAACCGAGTACATTCTCTGATGATTGGGACTTTGAAAGTATTAATGATATGATGCCAGATTTAGTAATGTCAGCAAAATTTACAGAACATGATTACTTACAGGGTTCATTAAATTATGAAGAAATGTATTGTTATAATCACTTTGCACATCACTATTTGCATAAATCTGCTCAACCTAGAAATGTTTTTAATTATAATCAATGAGAACATTGTGCAACTCTACCTAAAAGCAGTTTAAAAACATTTTACGAGAAATTCCCATACTTCTCAGGGTTTAACACAAGTGATGCAGAAACGTTTTATTTCAAACTGTTAAATAAGACAGGGGTGAAAACAATGCTGACAAATACTAAATTGATCTATTCGGAAACATTTTATGAAAAAATGAATACGTTTGGTTTTGATTTCTGGAAAAACAACATTGAAACAAAAACCATCTGGGGTACCAGAGATTGGCAGGTCCAAGGTTTAGAAGCATTATTTAGAGCCTGCATGATCCCAGAACAAATATTATTCTTGAATGACACCATTCAACAGACATCCTGTCTTGGCTTAGCCAAGATTAAAGACTTAAACAAACCGTCTATTCCAAAGCCAACACCTGACAGTAATAGCACTACAGATGTTGAGATAGACGTATCCCATATTTTTAACGAAAACAGAACACATCCTGATTGGAAAAAATGGTTGATCTGGCCCACAGACACAAATAACTGTCAAGATAGATTCCTGAACAAAACACAGGGGTTCAAAATGACCAGGCCAGACCCAAGATACTCCCAGAGACAACATCCAGGGATAGTTACAAAATACAGTGTAGGGAAACAATGCCTCAAATGGCTACAAAAATCCACACTGGCAGAAATTAAGCAACACTTGACTTTACTTTAAGACGGTGCTGACTTGCGTGATTTCATAATGGGACCACGCAAACAGCGTCAAAAACGTTTCATAGCGGCCGGTATATACGCTGCGTACAACAAAGCTTGGAAAGTAATGCAAATTGAGACAGCAGAAAAAATACGAGAAATGGATCGTATTAATTTGGAAAAATCACTTTCTGTTGTAGACAATGGGTTAATGACTCTGTCCTCCAGAATATATTCACTGGACAGTATTGTATCATCTGCTATTGATATAATAGAGCAGGACTTACTAATGCTACAACATGGTCAGTCCCAATTACTTTCTATTGTACAGCTTGGCTGGACGTTGCAAAATCTGCGTTCAGGCTATGTACCATGGCGTTTAATCAACACAACGTCGTTATTCTCTATCTTTAACCTTACTGATAAACAAATAAGTTTGGCACAAAAAGGAGAAGACTATACGGATCCGAGCATTGAAAAACTTGAGAGATTACATTGACAATGTCAGAAAGACCTGTCATTGAATGGATAATACATGGAATAATTACAATTCCGATAACAACTTTCCAATTTAAATACTGCCAAGAGTATATACCAGCGAGCCAGTATGAAAGGTTGGGTAAAGGGTACATCAAGTCATCATGGAAATTACCTTATACACACACATGCTACAGTGAAAAGAAAAAGAATGTATTTCTTAATGGTAAAAATTGTAAAAGATCACTGAGCGGTACACTTCTTTGTGAAGGCATTAACTTGCATGGGGCCTGCAAAGGGTCTTCAAATAACCTTTCATGTCACCAGCATGGCACACCTGCAACACAGATGGAGCCCTTCTTTAGACGGCTTTCTAACGGGAGTTATATTCTAATAGTGGACCACAACTGTTGTGGCATGGTGCCAGGGAAAGCCTATCTCGTGAGCTTGAGTTCCATGGTCACTTGCTGTATGCAAGTATTGTATCCAAACAGCACTCCAGATACGGAGGCGACAATTCGGCCTTCTTTGAATATCTCTTCTATTCGAATTGATATTTTAAGCAGAATAAAGTCTGTTCTTTTACAGACAACTGTGCCCTGAATGTCATCAAAAGAAACGTATGATCTGCAATTTGCAAGGACAACGGCAGAGATACATTCCCTCTTATCAACAAATTGCCCAGTGCATTTCGTAGAAATGCTAAGCCAAACCCTAAATATGTCAGATACCAGTGATATCCCACATGTATTTAAGACAATTTTTTCGGGACTGTTAACACCCTTCGAAACAGTTCTGGGCATTTTTCCTAATTTTGTCCATTCTGTCTTTGGCGGCCTACCACTACTTTTGGGTCTCGTAGCAGGAATTTTATTTTTAATCGTTCTGCTCCGATATGGCAAGCCAAGTCGCAGACAAGACTCCAGCAACAATGGAAGAAACGATCCTAGCTATACGCTATCGGGACCGCATAACTAAAGTCCTTGGATTAGCCCGGCTAAGAGATCTGAATATGACCTGGTTTCTTTCATTCAGACCGATCTGGCAGAATTGCATCTTACCTGTGCTTCGATGTTTGCTATGCGGAGAAGAATGCGTGTTGGATGTCTGTCTTACACTACCATCAGCAGTATCATTGGATACAGATACTTTGCTAAGTCCTGGTAACGGCTCATGCATCGTGTTGTCCCCAGCGGCTACCCATTCTGATGACGGCATTCGTTGAGACTTCCCCACTACGATTAGGTGGCAGTGAAGTACGAGATGAGAGAAGCATCACCCAGGTACGACCTTCTGTGAGCATTGCTGATTCTGACATCGATGATAGCAATCATCCTCACGACAGCACTGTTGCGGCATTTTCAAACTTGGGCGAACTTTCACCCGAAGCCGTAGACCAATTTTTTGAGAGTCTGTCTGAAATGATTTGTTCTCCGCTGAACAGAAAGAATAACTTTTTAAGCAACAAGCACACAGTGTTCCCTGAACTCTGAATTCGGCCTTCAGCTTTGATAAACAAAAGCTACTGAAAATATTTGGAACTATTTTTTTCCCCTGAAAGCAAAATAATTTTTTTCCAATTTCAAAATATTTACCTTTTTTCTGGCACATGTACTCTGCTTAAAGTAGAACTATTCTTAGAGAACAGAGCTTCTATTTTAGGAACTCTAGAGACAATATATTACCTCAGCCTCTAGCACATTTACAGCATCTGTATTTATATGTGATGGAATGGTCTCGACCTTCTTTTCTGTATTAAGAGCCATTTCATGTGTAATTTTCGCAAATTCATTCAGCTGATATATATGCATCTTTTTTAACTGAATGATACCACTGCTTAAAAAAGCGTACAGTACCAATAATCATTTCATGTATTTACCATGTACCATTTCGAATGCAAAAAATGTATTTTGGGGTGGGTTGGAAAACACATGCACCTTTATATGTTTACTATTGCTTAGTTTTAGCAATGATGAACATTAGATCGTGGAGCGTGTATTGTGTTTCTATCTAGGACCCTAATTCGATATTCCTAATTTATGCCCTTATACGGTTATAATAACTAATATCCTTATAAAGGCATAAGAATCATATCCATATTTAGTCGTAGCCCATGCAGTCACATTAAGCAAGGCTACTTCCCCGGACTCCTAGAAAGCACAACGAGTTCTCTAAACAAACCAAACCTCCAGCAACCTGGGAAATCCCCATTGCTTTTGTTTTGATTTCGTCCTAGAACTCCTGTGAGCACTGTAAGAACGGCCAGTTCTTAGTGACATCTTTATTGACGTCTTATGTCCACCATTACGTCAAACCCGGCACCTTTCAGGTATAAATATACCAAAGTTGCCTTAAGCAAGCACACAGTGGTTTGGAGCAGAGCGGCTATCTACTTGCCCGAGAGCCCAGCGATGCGAGAGCCCACGGACGCAGCCCCTGCCTTTTGACGCACTGAGAGAGACGCTGTCTTTTCTCCCGCCGAGAAATCCAGCTCCGGTGTTTCCAGCTACCCTCGTGGGTTACTGGGATATCGAGTCCTGAGAGAGAGATACCAGACCTCCTGCTTTCTATTACCCAGGTAACGAGCTGACTAAACCCTTAATGAGAATTCTTGAGTCAGATTCTTGGCAAAACCAACTTAACTTAAACTGCTACTTACTTACTCCTTCCCACGTATTAGGCTTAGGTCAGGTACACCGGGGTAGGCGTATTTTATTTATTCAATTTATATAGCGCATTATCACCAATAGGTCTCTAAGCGCTTGTACTTGGAAAGACCGAACATTACAGAAGGCAGGCAACCAGATTATATCGTACCCGACGCATCTCGGAAGAGTACCGTTTTTAACATTTTAACATATTTAGAAGCGCCAGTTTAGTACGTTAGTCAATGTATATATGTATGTATATATTTTATCTATTTTAAAGTATCATATGGCTAAGAAACCATATCAATGCGTTTACAGTATTATTTCATAATACTCTTTTTACTGTACGCACTTTACTTAACTATGAGTATTGCAATTGTGGCAATTCATTTCTCTTGCATGAGAAAGAAGACTGCTCAATAAATTACACCTTTTATTGAAAACGCCCGTCTCTCTATTCTTTGCAATCTGGTGAAACTAAGTATGCACACTTGACTGAGTGAAATAGCTGTCTATTGTTTTCACACGACTCTAGAGATACACTCTTATTCTGAGGGAGCAAAGTTGTCATGTTTTATGGTTGTCAGAAGCTAATCCCTTCTTGTCTATCCAGGGAGGTTAAACTCCTCCTCGTTTATTCGAGAAAGTTTCTAGTGACCTCCGAGCTAGCAGGCAAACCTTAAGTCTAATATAGTCAGTAGAGACCTAGATGACCTCAGTCCTACATCTACACTGCTGTTTATATTATTCCAATGCGCAGAGCCTATTGGAAATATAGGAACTACACTAGGATGCCCCTTCTTCGACACCCTCCTATCATTACTCATCAGACTAGCAACCATTCGTCAGTAGGGGTTTTGAGGCCCCAGATATGAAGCTATATTTTCAGGCTGCTCAAGCCCACTACACAATATATTGGTTCCATCCTCCACCCTTTATGCCACACCTGGCCATCGAGCAGGTATATATGACTCCTATACCCACAAACTCCTTTCTGGGAACGCCTGCCCCTGGAGTAGCCTATCACACGGTAACTTGTACTAACGAAGCCTGGGAGTGCCTAGCTAAATTAGTGGGTAAACCGACACTGTACTCCTCACTTGTGCTTCTCCCGTACCTCTCATGTGCCCAACTCACACATGAGGCTGTATGCCGCGAGACGCTCCATAGGAGAGATCTATACTGCTCGGGTGACCTTTACCTGGGGGTGCATTCGGGGAAAGGCAGGAGTTAGTGACTGGGAATAATGTCACTCCATTGGAGATATTCCTTTATATAAGAATGAAACACAAACTTAGGGCCAATGTCCCGGAATTCCCTAAGGAACCCCCAACTCTATAAACACTACACACCCTATTCAAAATGACTGGACCGGAGCACGCGGTTTCCAGAATATAGTGTTCGAGAGGACACAGCGGAAACACAGGGTCAGGGAGGCGTGGTGTCATGACCTGGAGCTGCCCTTGACGGAACGGGCAGTGCACATATTACAGCAAGCAGTCGCTTACGAATCATACACTTCAAATGCTTGCATCAAACTTTCTATACACCAACATGGCTCTACAAATACAAATTGAGAACTGACGACCTATGTGAGAGATGGTATGAAACGGGGGCGGGAATCTTACACATTGCATGGCAGTGTTGGGAAGTTCATGGGTATTGGCGTGAGGTGATCGCTGCTCTGTCCTAAATGATAGACACCACTCTTGCCATGTCTCCCCTACTGGCGATTCTGGGCTACACGGCTGAAATACAAACATCATACAGAAAATTTGTAGCAATGGGTCTGTTGCCGGCCAAACGGAGGGTGGCATGCAGATGGGGTAGAGGGCGGGCCCTCAAATTTAAGGAATTGCTAGCAGAACTTATTTATTGTAAGGATCAGTTAATGAACTATATTGAACACCTGCCAGCCTCGTCTTGCCCAAGAGACATCTGGGAGCCCCTGATGGATTATCTGAGGGAACACTCGACCTGAACCAGTGTGTTTTGGGTTTGGGTGACAAACTGGACTTTCAGCTGGGGGCCCTGTGGTGAGACGGAACTCACGATAAGTGTATTCCATTTATCTGCCTATGTCTCCTTATGAACAAACTGGAAGTGTGGAATTGTTTCACAACGTTGTGCCCATATCATAGTGAAGGTTTTTGCTTAATTAACAAACGCCTGTTAAAATGCTATTGCGATCCGCTGTAGATACTACATTGCAGAATTACCTCTAGCAGTAGGTATGCTTATCGTGCGTGTTGTGCATTTATACGCTGCATCAATGTATGTTATTTTTCAATGGAAAGTTGAAAAACCCAACAAACATATATATTTTTTAATGGATTGGCATGACTTAATAGGCCACACATTTCTCAGACAATGCTCAGGAGTGTATACAAAGAAATTCACTTTAACATCAGGAAAGTACTTAAGAATTTAAGAAATAGATGAGAGTCTAGGATCCTGGTCAAAAAGCATAATGGTAAACTGAGGGTCCCTGTGATAAAATAGAAAGAGAGAAACAAGGGTAAATGACACACGAAGGACAAAACAAAACTTAGATCTTCCTTGGAGGGTCAAAAAGATTCATTATAAATCGGATTTTACATAATTGTAGTAGTTCTATAATGATTACATTCTGGCAAAATGTACTTCAACAGACTGTAGTATTTTGTGAGTTAATAGTGACGGAACCCTTTTGGGTCCCGATTGTCTCCCTAGAAACGTGAAGTAAGTGTTAGAGCGTAATGCATTAATTGCAATTTCAGTGTGGTGATTTGCAGTTGCACGTACACGTAGACAAATAAAGTCTCCCTGCGTAGCATAGTCATTGGCGAGTAACTGGGCTGGGAAGACACTGCAACGACCATATTTCATGATTTCTACTTCTCATACTATGCTGGTTTTGTCCTACATGCCACAAATTCTCAAGTTTTTTTAGGCTTCAAAGAGAACTAACCAGTACTCTATTTTTTTACCACTAGCCTCAGATCTCTGCTTCTACCAAACTTAAGCATTGAAAACCATTATTGTTACACTAATCAAGTACATGTAAAATATTTCTGACATGCTTTCCTGTATCTAATCATGTAATGGACCTCTCACACTGTGCCAGTTAGTGATTCCCAAGGGCATCACTTTCACATGGGTAATACAAGAGTTAGAAAAATAAGAAAAGGCTCTGAATTAATGGGTTAACCCTGGCCACAATATATCAGATATTAGTATCCTTGCCATTGTAGTGTTCTACTGAACACAGAACTTAACTACTGTTCCATAGCGGCTTTGTTGAGACCCATCTATCACATGCATCACCAGGTAGGAGGCATTGCTAATAACAGTGCTGGGTGCACAAGTTTGGGACAAGTTCCATGATATAACCTGTGTCACTTTATGTACTAGCATATGCATTGAGGGTAGACAACACCATAGCCATGACACTAAGGGGCCAATTACGATATGTCTAGGATGGCGAGCAGCATCGTAATGGGCCAGTTGGATTCCTTTCTGACTGCCTCATTTTGATGAAGGCAGTCAGAATGGAATCAGACCGGTCATTCCAGCTGGATTCCGACTGGCTTTGAGAAGCAGTCTGCCAGTAGGAATGTGGTCTGCAATCTTAAGGGTGTCTCTTTTCGGCCTTGAGATTATGATCATGGTTTCCATGCCGGTCTGTCTGAGATGGAAACCATGTTGTAAAGAGTGTTCTGGGGCCCCAGAAGGTCCCCCTTTGGTACACAGTTTCCCGTTTGAGGCCGAGAGGACCCCTTGAGGTGCCTACCACGGGATGCAGGGATGAACTAAACCTCTCATTTTAATATGGGAGCATGCATTACGGCTGGTTTACGGAGAGAATGCATTTTCCCATAGTAAAATATAGGAATGGGACAGAACAGTGTTTGGTCACATCCTAATGGGGCGGTCGGGCCGACTCCCGGGTGTCAGTCGGTCCCATGACTGAGTCGGTGTCGGGTAGAAGTGATAACACCCAACATTTTCATGAGCCCCAATATCTTTTTGGAGTTTGGTGGGTGGCCGTCAATAACGATGTCCGCTGTTCACAATGCTTTTTGTAACTTCATAGGACCCATTGTGACAGCTGTTCCTCGGAAGGTACAGAGAAGAGATCATTGCTGGGCTGGAGGTTAACTCTAAATCTGGTGTGCTGTAGTCCATCATAGTGGCGTATGTAATTTCTTCTACCACCCTGACTGACAGACAACCACCTATCAAACTCTACATCGGGCACTTAAAGCTCAAAGATCTTTCACTAGTCCTGTTCTGACAATATGCAACATTTTAGATACATTTGTTCTGAAATGAAATACACAGACATCAAATGAATACAATGTAACCTTTTTAGACTGGATACAACCAATATTCTCACTGCTCACAGACTAATACTTAATTCTAGGTGTAAACCCTAAACCTTGATGAGCTTGTATGTGCTCTTGCTTTCAGTATTGGAGCTTCTCTCTTCCTTGTCGTTTTGCAGAAGACTTTAAAGTTGCTATGCGCTGGGTTGTGTCTGCAGTATTTAGGACAGCCTATAATAAACTTTCACAAACTCTGAGATTGTTGGCAATTGTGACATTCCTACAGTTGCAAAGCAGGGTGAGAGAATGTAGTGCAGATAAGAACCACATAGAGTACCTGTAAGAAAATTAATTATTACTTTTGAGTAGGTAGTGGATCAGCAAAGTAATAAAGTCACAAACATTTTTGGTCCAAGGTAATGTTTCAGTAATTTAAACCTAAACTAATCCCCTGGTAGATACAACACAAAGCAAACACTGTCAAATTAGAGAAAATGTGTAAAGCATTAAAAAGTACCAAAACATAGATTAAAATTTAAAAAAACAGATTGACTTCAAAACAATGAAAAACCAGTAAGAGGAACCTGAAGTATTTTTTTTCGCAAGAAAGTGTGTCAAGAATATTTCACTGTTCAGGTGGGACCTGGAGCTAGGTGCAATTTGAGGCAAACCAAGATGGAATGAAGTTAGATACCCCAAACAGGTTCATTCAGGTTGTAGATTTTACCGCAGGACTTAGAAATCGAAGTGGAGATCCTTGAGCGCGGCAATGTTGCAGGCTGTACCAGAAGAAGTTTTCTTGAACCCAGATAGTTTTTAGACAAATGTCTTGCTGAAGCTGTTGGTTTTGTCCGAATTTTGTGTCAAGTAAGTACTTTTGTTAGGCAAGTCAATAATTATACGGTTGGACTTAGGGTCTGGTTATGAGTTTGGTAGTGTGAGAGCGGGCTGCCACACCGCGCCACTGCCCCCTCCCACACTGCTGGCCAACCATCAGATTAAGAGTTATCTCGTAGTCTGAAAGGAGGCCTTTGGCGATTCCACAATGGTGCATATTAAAAAGACCTCACAATGGGAACACCAAAGCCAGTTCCTGCACAGCATGGACTATAAAGTCACAGCGCAAAACGCCTCGGTAGTAGTGCGCTCTACAAATACCGTCAGTCAGTCAGTCAGTCAGTCATGCCTGTGCAGGAAAGGGGGTGCATGCAGAAAGTGACCCCCTGCATACATCCCATGGCCCTGGGGGAACAGGGGGCCTTGTAACGCCCCCTAAGTTGGCCCACCGCCACCCTTTTTATGGGGGGCTCACAGCAATGAAAACGTTGAATGTTAGGAAATAGTAATATGTATGTCGGTGCTGTAGAGGTACTTCCAGCTTTTTGTGGTCCTCAGGCCACTGATCCACCGCCAGGGATCACGGATCTCTGGTGGTTGTGGCGGTCCTATGGCGGTCAGACTGCCATCCATGTAATACGGTAGTCCAACTAATGGTGTGGCTGTTCCTGCACTGCCACCGTGGGTTTGACGGACCAGCTCACCACCAAACTCATAATCAGGCACCAAGTTCTCAGAGGTCAGTATCCTGCATCTGACAAGGATAAAGGTTCTATCTGGTGATGAGTTCCACAAGCCTGGATACCTTCTCATAGAGGACCAGCTGAAACAGATGTTGGTGTGTCACAGTTCGGGAGCTATGGTGGCGGCGGCTCTATGGAAGATGTGGTGGTGGGCAGGGGTTCATGGGGTTCGCGGGGGCTACTGAGTGAATCCTCTTCATGGTCGTGGCGGTGTCCTCTGTAGTGACTGGGGTCCAGGCTGAAATGGTAGGCTGGCTGGTGGTGCTGGAGCCAGGTGAGGTATGTTTCTGCACTGTTTTAATATTGCTTCACAAATCTATAACTCTAGCTATACGTATGATATTCTGTTCATTTTGTTGTCTAAATTAAGATAAAATTACACTCAATCTGTATAAATTTGTGTTGCATTTCTCTCAAGTCGTGTCAATTAATTATTGTCCATGTTGGTACTCAGAAATCATTAGCACATGTTCTTCTAGAAAAGCCTGATTGCTTTTTGACACTCTACTTACTAGGACTAAGCTAATGATGTATTACTGTGAATCCAAGGACCATCTTTGGGGTTTGAGTATATTATTACAAGGTTGGGCTCCCCAGCCATAATATATAATATTCCACTTTCCTACAGGTAGGCCTAAAGGCAAGTTTTGTACCATCAGTTTAATGGATGGTACACTCAGTGCTACAGTTCAATAGTGGCATTTAAATTGCCTGCCTTGGGAACACTTTTTACCACATACAAGGGGCTTGAAGTAAGATTAAATATGCCAAGTAAGAGTATACCAATTTCATCAATTTGAAAGGAATAGAACAGGCATTTCACCAGTGGGAGGCAGGTGTAACGTATACAAAGTTTTATAGCCAGCAGTACCAGATATGGCAAGACTTTGGGTATATGTAATGCAAAAGATGTTTATTTTCTAAAGATATATTACCGATTTTATGTTTTACCACCATGTTCAATTTTACTTGTAGAAAATATTCTGATTATTTATTTTGTTTTACCTGACTGTTTCATCTCAAAAAGTCCACTAAAATTGTTCGCCTTTTGAATTGTGACGTGTTTTTCCACTTTTTTGCAAACATCTACATCGCAATTAAGTGCATTCTATATTAATATCAGTTTCAATTATTAATACCATGAAATGGTAGTTGTTGTAGAATCCTACTTCTAAAATTGCACTTTATAATAGTCATTTTGATTTTTATGTTCCTGAAACCAACAAATGATGAATAATACGGTTCTGATTGTTTATGAGAAGATGTTCTTTTTTTGGACTTGTTTAATAATATTCTATATTGAAATGAAGCATAATGAGAATTTGCCTAGCCTTGGTGCTGGTAAGTTCCAATTCTATTAAGGAATCGGAGGCGAGGATTATGCCTTTCTTCCTTTGCTTTATTGCACAAACAGCAGCAAGAAAAAAGTACAAACAACTACATTTCCCATGAGCAGCAGGGAAAGAAAAAGAGTCACAATGATAGTCCTTCGTCGCTATCCAGGCTCCGGCAGCTCCCATCATGCCTTGCAACTGGTTCCTCCTCCTCTTTCTTCGCGCGAAGCTTACGCTCCATACACTTCAAGCATCCTGTTTACCGCCGTCATTACCTGCAAAATAAGCAGCGTCAGACTCAAAACGGCCATCATAACTCAAAAATGCATGTCCAAACATCAACCATGGGTATCGAACATAGCCAGCAGTAAAAATGACATAAACGCATTACTTACAGTCAATACGGGGAGGGTCCACTTCCGTGAAGTCATTGGGGGGGATAATCCTCGCCTCCGAGTCCTTAATAGAATTGGAACTTACCAGCACCAAGGCTAGGCAAATTCTCATTCTATGGCAGGACCGGAGGCTTCGGATTATGTCAGTTCAAAGCTTGTCGACCACCAGCCGAGCAACCTCCAACACTGGCTTAAAATAAAACTTCTTGAACGTGGAGTCCGAGGACCAATCGGCCGCTCTCATGAGATCCTCCAACCTAGCCACAAGGGCAAAAGCTTTAGAGGCCATTGCCCCTCTCACTGAATGGGCACCAAACTGCTTGGTATCAATCCCCGCCTCCTGCATCACCCAACGCACCCACCGGGCTATAGTTGGGGAAGAAACTGCCTTGTACGGTTTGCGTAGGGCAATAAGTAATTGTCGTTCGCCCGGAGGGCGAGTGTCTTCAGTCAAACTTTCATATGCACGGAGGCACTGCACAACACACAGTTTAGGGGAATCTTGGAATGCTGGGTACGAGATCACTCTCGAAAGGGACTTAGTCCGTCGACTAACCGTGAAAGATACCCCGTCAGGGGAGAAAACTCTAGCAGAGATGTCCAATGCTCTCACATCCGAAACTCGCCTGCAAGAGACCAGGCACAACAGCATAGCTAACTTGGCCGTAATTTCCTTGCGGGACAAAAACCGATTTGGTTGCCAGGACAAAAACAAGTTCAAGACCCTATTCACATCCCAAAGGACGGAATAACGTGGCTCAAGAGGCAACGAGAGGCGGATCCCTCTCAAAAGCCGACACACCAATGGGTGTTCTCCAACCGGGGAACCTTGAACCAGGTTGTGCCCGGCCGAGATAGCGGAACGGAATGTATTAATCGACCTGTAAGCAAGGCTGTCTGCTGCCAAACCAGCCAAGAAATTCAGAACCTGAACTACGTCAGCCCCCACGGGATCAAAACCCCGTCGCACTCACCAACAACGCCATCTAAGCCAGGCTGACCGATATCTCTTTGTTGTGCTATCAGCCCATGCCTTGGAGAGCAGATTTTCTGCCTGTCCCGAAAGGCCTGGGAGCATCCAGCGATGCCGGAGATCCTCCAAGCCATCAGCCGAAGGGACCCCTCCTGGACTAACCGGTGGGGAACCCCTTCCGGACTGAGCAGAATGCGAGGAGAGTGGGGGAGTAGGATTGGAGAATCCCATGAAAGTTCCAGAAGAACTGGAAACCTCACTTGAGACCTCCACCATGGGGTGATCAGAACCACCTCCGCCAACTGACGGCGAAGCAACGCTGACACACGCGTTATCATCGAGAACGGGGGAAACGCATACCCCTGCTCCTCCGACCAATCCTGAAGGAAAGCATCCGTCGCTTCCGCCAGCGGGTCCGGGCGCCAACTGAAGAATCTCGGAAGTTGATAATCCAGACGAGACGCGAATAGGTCCACCGAGAAGGGGCCCCATCTGTCCGCCAACCAAGAGAACACCAGAGGAACCAGCTTCCAAATGCTGGCGTCCAGCAGGTGCCGGGAGTGCCAATCGGCTACCTCGTTCTGACGACCCGGCAGCTACTCTGCTGTGACCGACACTTGTCGGTCGAGGCAAAAATGCCAAAAGTCCTTGGCAAGGTCCGCTAACATCTTGGACCTCGTTCCACCCAGGTGGTTGATATATCGGACCGCCGATACGTTGACCATCCGAAGGAGCACGCAGGATTGAACCCTGTCCTTGGTCCAGCACCGGACCGCAAAGGAGCCTGCTAGCAATTCCAAACAGTTGATATGGAAGGACTGCTCTAGGGCAGACCAGGCTCCTCCCGTGGAAAAATCTCCACACCTGGCTCCCCAACCAGACCGACTGGCGTCTGACTCGATAACTACGTCCGGCTCGGAGCCGAAAATCGCACGGCCATTCCAGGCTTCCATGTGCGTCAACCACCACCTCATCTCGTCCCTCACCTCCTCCGACAGAGGGATCAACTGGGAGTAGGTCAGACCCTTCCGTAGGTGGTACGCCTTCAGGCGCTGCATGGCCCGATAATGAAGGGGACCCGGGAAGATGGCCTGAATCGAAGAAGACAAGAGGCCCACCAAGCGCGCCGAATGGCGCAACAACGTGTGAGATTTCGCCAGCATCTGACGCAACTCGTGTCGGATCTTCGCCATCTTTCGAGCCGGAAGGCTCAGCGTGGCCGACACCGAGTCCACAGTGAAACCCAGAAACGCGGCGCTTTGAGTGGGTACCAAAAGAGATTTCTTCTCGTTGATAACAAACCCCAGATCCTGGAGCAGATTGACGGCCATCTGAAGCTGAGACGAAAGGCGCCTCGGACACTGGTCCATGAAGAGCATGTCGTCCAGATAAACGATCATCCGGATACCTCGAGCTCGCAAGGCCTCGACGACCGGGCGCAGCACCTTTGTGAAGCACCACGGCGCTGAGGATAGCCCGAAAGGTAGCGTGGTGAACTCGTAAACTAGACCGTCCCATCTGAATTGAAGAAAGGTACGGTGAGGGGGAAAGATGGGAACCGCCAAGTAGGCATCTTTCAAGTCGAGTCTTACCATCCAATCTGACGTTCGCAAAACATCCCTCAGGAGGTGGATTCCCTCCATCTTGAAATGGCGGTAGACCAGCCATTCGTTGAATTCTTTCAGGTTGATGACTGGTCGACGGCCCCCATCGACCTTGTTGACCAAACATAGATTGCTGAGGAAACTTTCGGGGTGTTGCCGCGCACAGCAAATCGCCCCTTTGTGGAGTAGGGCAGACACCTCTTCGCGCACTAAATCTGCATCGCGCTGCGAAAAGGTAATGGGGAGGGGACGCCAATGCTGAAAAGGACGGCCATGAAACTCCATTCGGACGCCCTGAACCGTCTGCAGCACCCAAGCATCGCTGGTCAAGGAGGCCCATGCCGGGAGAAATTGGGCTAAGCGGCCCCCAACCCGCAAGCTCGCTGAAGGCAGCACACTCACCTCTTCCAACACCTTGAGGTTGTCGTCTCTGGCCGCCACGGCCCCGAAACTGCTGAAACTGCTGACCCCAGGTGGGGTAGAAGTTGTTGAAGCGGGCACCATCCTGTGCTCGTCCACAACCGGAGCCTTGCCCTCGATCAGAGGGGTTGCCGCGGCTGAACGAGCGGCCCCTGCCACGTCCGGCCCCGTCAAAAACCCGAGGGGCAAAACCCTTTTTAATGTTGGACTGCGCCCTATTCAAAGAAGTAAACGTGGCCACGAACTTTCCGAGTTCCTTAATGAAGGGGTCCCCCGCACAGCACCAGCTTCAGAAGAAGCGAGGTCACCCAACTTAGGGTCGATTTTAATCAATAGTGACCTCCTTCTCTCAGTGGAGAGGGCACAATTTGCATTCCCAAGGAAAATAATGGCCCTCTGGGCCCAGTTGGAGAGGACCTCCGGGGAAATCTGATCCCCCGAGACCTTGGCCTCCTCGGCCATGTCCAATATTTTGGTGAGTGGGCCCACAGCGTCCAGCAACTTGTCCTGGCACGTGCGCCAGGACCTGTCAATCCCCTTGCGAGGATCCCTGACAAACTTCGCTAAGAACGTCGCCATCTTGGGGTCGATGTCAGGCGTCATGGCAACTTTGCCCTCCAGGGTAGGCCGCGGGCACTCCGCCCGAAGGCGGCTACGTGCGTCCTTCTCCACGGGCTTGCGCAAGCGACCAGCCACATACCGGGCTACTTTGTCACCAGGGACCCAGTCTGAGGACCGGGGGTGGGCGATGTCGTCCGGATCCAACATGTCCGACGGAGCTTCCGAAGAAGCGGCCTGAGATGGGAGCCACGACCTTGAGGAGCAGGCCTCCTCATCAGTGTCCGGGGAATCCCCATTGTCCTGTAAATCAGGGGACATAGTGCGCGGGGTCGGGGGGGGGACCTCCGCGGGGACCGTGGTGGGTTGGGATCCTTTGTGCGCCATGAAGGCGTTCTTAACCCGAGCAAAAGCTTCTGCGTCAACCCCTTCGGCACAGGGCTTCTTGGGGGGAGGGGGCGCGGGCGGGACGCAGGGTCCGGGGCCGGCGCCGGCGTAGGAATCAGAGCCGCCAACTTGGATTAAGCCTCGTCCAACTGAGCCGTGAGGCGTTGTTCCAAGGGCACCATAGCTTGGTCAACCACCCTATAAATGGAGTCATCCACGGCCTGGTAGAAATCATCGTCCCAAGGCCCGTAGCTGAGAGGATCGCCCTCTGGAAACTGCTCTTGATCCCCCTGCATTATGAGTGAAATTAGGCTCTGGCAAGAGGGGACCAGCTGCACAGCAAATAGCGTGGCCCTTAACAGGAACCAAATGTAGCCTTGGAGGGAACCCAGAAATAAGGGGGGCACTAAGGCACACAATTCACGGGCAAAGCCCAGGGAACGCCGCAGCCCTCTAGTTCACAGGGCACCAACCCGGCAAGCGTTCCCAGCACCAGCAAGCCGGTACCAATTACGACCCCGCAGGGTGTTCAGATAAATAAAAAATACAACCCAACAGGGCGTTCAGCACAAGGGGAGACCTACAATTGCGGCCCCGCAGGGTGTCAAGCCGGGAGGCAGGGGCACCGTTAACCCTGAGGAAAAAAACTCGCCCCTCTAGCGGCGGGAAGCACATACCGCACTCACTACAGGGAGTAGGTCGCGTGAGGAGCGCCAAAGCGTCCCGCAAACCACAGAGGACTCTGTAGGAAAAGAAAACAGGTCAGCGCCTGCCCAAAACACGAACACTACCCACACAGTCCCAAATATGACAGAGAGAAAGAAAAAACCACTTAACTTGCTGCTGAGCAGCGAAGAAAGAGGAGGAGGAACCAGTTGCTAGGCATGATGGGAGCTGCCGGAGCCTGGATAGCGATGAAGGACTATCATTGTGACTCTTTTTCTTTCCCTGCTGCTCATGGGAAATGTAGTTGTTTGTAGTTTTTTCTTGCTGCTGTTTGTGCAATAAAGCGAAGGAAGAAAGGCATAATCCGAAGCCTCCGGTCCTGCCATAGAATTCTTTTATTCCATTCACATGTAATTCCATAGAATAGTTGAAATAAACATGAGAAATAAAAAGAAGACAATCTTTCAAAAATCTTATTTCAGAGCCTCTCTCTTTTTTAAATTGTGCATTTCATCTAGTTTATCCTCATTGGAGTCTAGGAAGTATCATCTCATCAGTACAAGCTCTCCTTCATATCTATTTACTTCTTCCAGTTATTGGAGAATAGTTCAAATCTCTTACTTATTTTTACTTTTAGCTTTAAAGCTCACATGGAAAAGATACTTACCATTTAACATTTCTCACAAGAATTATAGTCCTGTGTTATTTGATTTTGAAATATTTAAATGTCAGTGGAGTACGTTTATAATTTAGTTTTACTGTCAGGTGCAAAGTGTGTACATTTACTCAATATTTTCAAAAGTTTGATTCACAAATAAGGTTTTACATTAGAATTTTCCAAAATTATAAGCTGCTCCATTCTATTCTTTCTATGCAAACATTTTTATTTTATGGTCTACGACAACACACAGATAAATTTACAACCATTTAAGTTTGTAAAGGTTGCTTTTCTTTTGTTGTCTTTACTCATTTGAAAATGTATCATTACCCTTGCTAGCTACATTTGTTAACATAGTAATGGTTGTAAGATTTTCCCAATATAAGTATACAATAATAGCAATTTGCCTATTGTGGTTGTGCTTCAAAAATGCCTGGCTACTTCAACTTTCAATGTTTTACAGTCCTTCACTGATGAGTAATATACTACATAGTTTCTGTGAGTACACTTTTAACTAGCCCATTTTAATTTCTATATATTAATGCCACGATAGACATGTATGTATTAGTTAAAATTTTATTTTAACTAATGGTTGTAAGATTTTCCCAATATAAATATACAATAATAGCAGTTTGCCTATTGTGGTTGTGCTTCAAAAATGCCTGGTTAACTCAACTTTCAATGTTTTACAGTCTTTCACTGATGAGTAATATACTACATTGTTTCTGTGAGTACACTTTTAACTAGCCCATTTTAATTTCTATTTATTAATGCCACGATAGACATGTTTGTATTAGTTAAAATTGTATTTTGGTAATAGGTAATGAATTACGGCAGTTTTCAGAATAATAACAGATTATGAGGTGTGTGTTGTAAAGAGCAAGGCTTACTAATTCATGACAATTTATTTTTATGCAAATCTTCCCGATGCCCTCTGCAAGTGTACAACCTCATTTTCTTGCACCACATTTTCAATCTGACCACTTTATCACAGGAGAAGGCTACCTATAGTATTATTAATTTTCATCAAAATACATGTTTTAAAAAAAATAAAATATGAACTTTTTATACTTAGTAGACACACTCAAAAAAAATCTTGTTTTGTCTCAAAAGGAAACTCCATTTTTTATTTAACCCCTTCCACACTCATGACGAGCTGGGCTCGTCATGAAGTAGCCTCCTCGCACGCTCATGACGAGCCCAGCTCGTCATGAATAATGGGATTTACAAATTCTCAGCACAGGAGGGGAATATGCTGAGCAGCGAAGTGGTTAAAAACATGTTTCAATTATAACCCTCATATGCCAGCTTGTGAGTCTCCTTTTTTTTAAATTTTTTTTAAAATTTTATTGTTTTCTTGCAAGGAAATACAGCAATACATGAGAACAAACAAAAATTCAACTTGAATACATACAAAGTACAAGACTTGAAAAATCAAACAGAATGATCAAATCCAGTCAGCAATTGGTGCCCAGATTTTCTCCCCCAAAGCTCTTCTTTTGATCCCTTTTAACTTATAGATAGCAGACTCAATATTATACATAAACAATAATTTTTCACGCCAAGTAAAACAAGCATTGGAAATGCAATAGGTCTCGCAATAGATAAGTTTGAGTTTTGGATATGTAAAATGTCAAAGTTATTTTGTTTTGTGTGAGTGGCGTTGCGCGGGTGAGTGGCGTTGCGTGGGTGAGTGGTGTTGCGTGGGTGAATGGCCTTGCGTATGTGAGTTGATTTTGTTTTGTGTGAGTGGCGTTGCGTGGGTGAGTTGCGTTGCATGGGTGAGTGGCATTGCGTGGGTGAGTGGCCTTGCGTGTCTGAAAGTGGTGCTGTGTGGGTGAAAGTGACACTGCGTGGACGTGAGTGGTTTTGCGTGAGTTAGTGGCGTTGCGTGGGTGAGTGGGGTTGCATGTGTGAGTGGTGTTGCGTGGGTGTGTGGCGTTGCGTGGGTGAGTGGCGTTGCGTGGGTGAGTGGTGTTGCGTGGGTGAGTGGCGTTGCGTGTGTGAGTTGCGTTGCATGTGTGAGTGGCATTGCGTAGGTGAGTGCGGCGTTGGGTGGGTGATAGTGGGCTTGCGTGGGTGTGAGTGGCGTTGCGTGTCTGAAAGTGGTGCTGTGTGGGTGAAAGTGGCACTGCGTGGGTGTGAGTGGCTTTGAGTGAGTGGCGTTGCGTGGGTGAGTGGCGTTGCATGTGTGAGTGTTGTTGCATGGGTGAGTGGCGTTGCGTGGGTGAGTGGCGTTGCGTGGGTGAGTGGCGTTGCATGGGTGAGTGGCATTGCGTGGGTGATTGGTGTTGCGTGGGTGAGTGGCGTTGCGTGGGTGAGTGTGGCGTTGCATGGGTGAGTGTGGCGTTGCGTGTGTGAGAGTGGGCTTGCATGGGTGTGAGTGGCGTTGTGTGTCTGAAAGTGGTGCTGTGTGGGTAAAAGTGGCACTGCATGGGTGTGAGTGGATTTGCGTGAGTGAGTGGCGTTGCGTAGGTGAGTGGCGTTGCATGTGTGAGTGGCGTTGCGTGGGTGAGTGGCGTTGCATGTGTGAGTGGTGTTGCGTGGATGAGTGGCGTTGCGTGGATGAGTGGCGTTGCGTGGATGAGTGGCGTTGCGTGGATGAGTGGCGTTGCGTGGATGAGTGGCGTTGCGTGGATGAGTGGCGTTGCGTGGATGAGTGCCGTTGCATGTGTGAGTGGGGTTGCGTGGGTGAGTTGTGTTGCGTGTGTGAGTGGTGTTGCTTGGGTGAGTGGCGTTGCATGGGTGAGTGTGGCATTGCGTGGGTGATAGTGGGCTTGCGTGGGTGGCGTTGCGTGTCTGAAAGTGGTGCTGTGTGGGTGAAAGTGGCACTGCGTGGGTGGGAGTGGCTTTGCATGAGTGAGTGAGTGGCGTTGCGTGGGTGAGTGGCGTTGCATGTGTGAGTGGTGTTGCATGTGTGAGTGGCGTTGCGTGGATGAGTGGCATTGCGTGGATGAGTGGCGTTGCGTGGATGAGTGGCGTTGCGTGAATGAGTGGCGTTGCGTGGATGAGTGGCGTTGCGTGGATGAGTGGCATTAAGTGGGTGAGTGGCGTTGCGTGGATGAGTGGCATTGCGTGGATGAGTGGCGTTGCGTGGATGAGTGGCGTTGCGTGGATGAGTGGCGTTGCGTGTGTGAGTGGCGTTGCGTGTGTGAGTGGGGTTGCGTGGGTGAGTGGGGTTGCGTGGGTGAGTTGTGTTGCGTGTGTGAGTTGTGTTGCGTGTGTGAGTGGTGTTGCTTGGGTGAGTGGCGTTGTGTGGGTGAGTGTGGCATTGCGTGGGTGATAGTGGGCTTGCGTGGGTGGCGTTGCATGTCTGAAAGTGGTGCTGTGTGGGTGAAAGTGGCACTGCGTGGGTGTGAGTGGCTTTGAGTGAGTGGCGTTGCGTGGGTGAGTGGCGTTGCGTGTGTGAGTGTTGTTGCGTGTGTGAGTGTTGTTGCGTGGGTGAGTGTTGTTGCGTGGGTGAGTGGCGTTGCGTGGGTGAGTGGCGTTGCATGGGTGAGTGGCGTTGCGTGGGTGAGTGGCGTTGCGTGGGTGAGTGACATTGCGTGGGTGAGTGGCGTTGCGTGGGTGAGTGGCACTGCATGGGTGAGTGTGGCGTTGCGTGTGTGAGAGTGGGCTTGCGTGGGTGTGAGTGGCGTTGTGTGTCTGAAAGTGGTGCTGTGTGGGTAAAAGTGGCACTGCGTGGGTGTGAGTGGATTTGCGTGAGTGAGTGGCGTTGCATGGGTGAGTGGCGTTGCATGTGTGAGTGGCGTTGCGTGGATGAGTGGCGTTGCTTGGATGAGTGGCGTTGCGTGGATGAGTGGCGTTGCGTGGATGAGTGGCGTTGCGTGGATGAGTGGGGTTGCATGGGTGAGTTGTGTTGCGTGTGTGAGTGGTGTTGCTTGGGTGAGTGGCGTTGCGTGGGTGAGTGTGGTATTGCGTGGGTGATAGTGGGCTTGCGTGGGTGTCGTTGCATGTCTGAAAGTGGTGCTGTGTTGGTGAAAGTGGCACTGCGTGGGTGGGAGTGGCTTTGCGTGAGTGAGTGAGTGGCGTTGCATGGGTGAGTGGCGTTGCATGTGCGAGTGGTGTTGCATGGGTGAGTGGCGTTGCGTGGATGAGTGGCGTTGCATGGATGAGTGGCATTGCGTGGATGAGTGGCAATGCGTTGATGAGTGGCGTTGCGTGGGTGAGTGGCATTGCATGGGTGAGTTTGGCGTTGCGTTTGTGAGAGTGGGTTTGCGTGTGTGTGAGTGGCGTTGTGTGTCTGAAAGTGGTGCTGTGTGGGTAAAAGTGGCACTGCGTGGGTGTGAGTGGATTTGCGTGAGTGAGTGGCGTTGCGTGGGTGAGTGGCATTGCATGTGTGAGTGGCGTTGCGTGGGTGAGTGACGTTGCATGTGTGAGTGGCGTTGCGTGGATGAGTGGCGTTGCGTGGGTGAGTGGCGTTGCGTGGGTGAGTGGTGTTGCGTGGGTGAATGGCCTTGCGTATGTGAGTTGATTTTGTTTTGTGTGAGTGGCGTTGCGTGGGTGAGTTGCGTTGCATGGGTGAGTGGCATTGCGTGGGTGAGTGGCCTTGCGTGTCTGAAAGTGGTGCTGTGTGGGTGAAAGTGGCACTGCGTGGACGTGAGTGGTTTTGCGTGAGTGAGTGGCGTTGCGTGGGTGAGTGGGGTTGCATGTGTGAGTGGTGTTGCGTGGGTGAGTGGCGTTGCGTGGGTGAGTGGCGTTGAGTGGGTGAGTGGTGTTGCGTGGGTGAGTGGCATTGCGTGTGTGAGTTGCGTTGCATGTGTGAGTGGCATTGTGTAGGTGAGTGTGGCGTTGGGTGGGTGATAGTGGGCTTGCGTGGGTGTGAGTGGCGTTGCGTGTCTGAAAGTGGTGCTGTGTGGGTGAAAGTGGCACTGCGTGGGTGTGAGTGGCTTTGAGTGAGTGGCGTTGCGTGGGTGAGTGGCGTTGCATGTGTGAGTGTTGTTGCGTGGGTGAGTGGTGTTGTGTGGGTGAGTGGCATTGCGTGGGTGAGTGGCGTTGCATGGGTGAGTGGCATTGCGTGGGTGATTGGCGTTGCGTGGGTGAGTGGCGTTGCGTGGGTGAGTGTGGCGTTGCGTGGGTGAGTGTGGCGTTGCGTGTGTGAGAGTGGGCTTGCGTGGGTGTGAGTGGCGTTGTGTGTCTGAAAGTGGTGCTGTGTGGGTAAAAGTGGCACTGCGTGGGTGTGAGTGGATTTGCGTGAGTGAGTGGCGTTGCGTGGGTGAGTGGCGTTGCATGTGTGAGTGGCATTGCGTGGGTGAGTGGCGTTGCATGTGTGAGTGGTGTTGCGTGGATGAGTGGCGTTGCGTGGATGAGTGGCGTTGCGTGGATGAGTGGCGTTGCATGGATGAGTGGCGTTGCGTGGATGAGTGGCGTTGCGTGGATGAGTGCCGTTGCATGTGTGAGTGGGGTTGCGTGGGTGAGTTGTGTTGCGTGTGTGAATGGTGTTGCTTGGGTGAGTGGCGTTGCGTGGGTGAGTGTGGCATTGCGTGGGTGATAGTGGGCTTGCGTGGGTGGCGTTGCGTGTCTGAAAGTGGTGCTGTGTGGGTGAAAGTGGCACTGCGTGGGTGGGAGTGGCTTTGCATGAGTGAGTGAGTGGCGTTGCGTGGGTGAGTGGCGTTGCATGTGTGAGTGGTGTTGCATGTGTGAGTGGCGTTGCGTGGATGAGTGGCATTGCGTGGATGAGTGGCGTTGCGTGGATGAGTGGCGTTGCGTGAATGAGTGGCGTTGCATGGATGAGTGGCGTTGCGTGGATGAGTGGCATTAAGTGGGTGAGTGGCGTTGCGTGGATGAGTGGCATTGCGTGGATGAGTGGCGTTGCGTGGATGAGTGGCGTTGCGTGGATGAGTGGCGTTGCGTGGATGAGTGGCGTTGCGTGTGTGAGTGGCATTGCGTGTGTGAGTGGGGTTGCGTGGGTGAGTGGGGTTGCGTGGGTGAGTTGTGTTGCGTGTGTGAGTTGTGTTGCGTGTGTGAGTGGTGTTGCTTGGGTGAGTGGCGTTGTGTGGGTGAGTGTGGCATTGCGTGGGTGATAGTGGGCTTGCGTGGGTGGCGTTGCATGTCTGAAAGTGGTGCTGTGTGGGTGAAAGTGGCACTGCGTGGGTGTGAGTGGCTTTGAGTGAGTGGCGTTGCGTGGGTGAGTGGCGTTGCGTGTGTGAGTGTTGTTGCGTGTGTGAGTGTTGTTGCGTGGGTGAGTGTTGTTGCGTGGGTGAGTGGCGTTGCGTGGGTGAGTGGCGTTGCATGGGTGAGTGGCGTTGCGTGGGTGAGTGGCATTGCGTGGGTGAGTGGCGTTGCGTGGGTGAGTGGCGTTGCGTGGGTGAGTGTGGTATTGCGTGGGTGATAGTGGGCTTGCATGGGTGTCGTTGCATGTCTGAAAGTGGTGCTGTGTTGGTGAAAGTGGCACTGCGTGGGAGGGAGTGGCTTTGCGGGAGTGAGTGAGTGGCTTTGCGTGGGTGAGTGGCGTTG
This sequence comes from Lissotriton helveticus, assembly GCF_964261635.1. Classification (NCBI taxonomy): domain Eukaryota; kingdom Metazoa; phylum Chordata; class Amphibia; order Caudata; family Salamandridae; genus Lissotriton; species Lissotriton helveticus. Next base: position 1,359,212,029 of record NC_136061.1, on the reverse strand, counting down.
CATGTGCGAGTGGTGTTGCATGGGTGAGTGGCGTTGCGTGGATGAGTGGCGGTGCGTGGATGAGTGGCGTTGCGTGGATGAGTGGCAATGCGTTGATGAGTGGCGTTGCGTGGGTGAGTGGCATTGCATGGGTGAGTTTGGCGTTGCGTGTGTGAGAGTGGGCTTGCGTGTGTGTGAGTGGCGTTGTGTGTCTGAAAGTGGTGCTGTGTGGGTAAAAGTGGCACTGCGTGGGTGTGAGTGGATTTGCGTGAGTGAGTGGCGTTGCGTGGGTGAGTGGCATTGCGTGGGTGAGTGGCGTTGCATGTGTGAGTGGCGTTGCGTGTGTGAGTGACGTTGCATGTGTGAGTGGCGTTGCGTGGATGAGTGGCGTTGCGTGGATGAGTGGCGTTGCATGGATGAGTGGCGTTGCAGGGATGAGTGGGGTTGCGTGTGTGAGTTGTGTTGCGTGTGTGAGTGGTGTTGCTTGGGTGAGTGGCGTTGCGTGGGTGAGTGTGGCATTGCGTGGGTGATAGTGGGCTTGCATGGGTGTGAGTGGTGTTGCGTGTCTGAAAGTGGTGCTGTGTGGGTGAAAGTGGCACTGCGTGGGTGGGAGTGGCTTTGCGTGAGTGAGTGAGTGAGTGGCGTTGCGTGGGTGAGTGGCGTTGCATGTGTGAGTGGTGTTGCGTGGGTGAGTGGCGTTGCATGTGTGAGTGGCGTTGCGTGAATGAGTGGCGTTGCATGGATGTGTGGCGTTGCGTGTGTGAGTGGTGTTGCTTGGGTTAGTGGTGTTGCGTGGGTGAGTGTGGTGTTGCGTGGGTGATAGTGGGCTTGCGTGGGTGTGAGTGATGTTGCGTGTCTGAAAGTGGTGCTGTGTGGGTGAAAATGTCACTGCGTGGATGTGAGTGGCTTTGCGTGAGTGAGTGGTGTTGCTTGGGTGAGTGGCGTTGCGTGGGTGAGTGGTGTTGCGTGTGTGTGGTGTTGCGTGTGTGTGGGGTTGCGTGTGTATCAAAAAGCGACGAATATCTCAGGCTGGAAACACATTAAATATTAGTGACAGCAGGGGAGCTCGAGCCTACTAATTAAATGTAACAAAGTGTTTAGGGAGTCACGGCCTGCGGCCGTGAATAAGTGACGGGGAGGGCGGGGAGCAGAGCCTTTGATGTGGCCTGGCGCAGGAGAAATGCTGCTGCTGCTAATTAAATAATAAAAAGTGTTTAGGGAGTCACGGCTGCCGAGAGTAACAAGGCAGTGCTGGGAGGGGGGCTGCGCACCAACTGAAGTGCTCTGTTTGCACGGCCTGCGGCCGTGTGAAGTGATAAGCCTTTGAAGTATGTCACGGCGCCTGAGGGGAGAGCAGAGAGAAGAGAAGGCTCGTGATGTGCGAGCGAGTGGGAGGGAACAGCAGGGGGCGGAGAAGCAGATTGCCTTCAAGGCAGGAGGCAGACAGAAGGCTCGGGCAAGCTCGTGCACGAGAGCACATGCACTCGTGAAAAACCTCTTTTTTGGGCTCTTGGTGAAACTCTTGGTTTCACTGCTATAGACTCGTCCTATTCCATTCCTGCGGAATGGAAATAGGCCGAGACCTAAAAAGAAGGGGGGTCTGAGTTAATCCACTCCCTAGTGATACAAGCTCTAGCTACTGCCATACAAATAAATAAAAAGTAGGTTACTGGCTTTGATCTAGTAGTAGAGGACTCCATACCCAGTAACACCATCTCAGTGGTTACCGTGATATCACATTTAAGGACAGCAGCAAGGAAACTTTCAATTTTTTGATAGAAAATCCTGAGTTTAGGGAAGTGAAAAAACATATGCAAATCATTAGCTGCATGCAACCCGCAGCGACTGCAGTTCGTTCCAATGGTCGTACTACACTTAGCAACCTTACTTGGAGTGTAATAGAGGTCATGTATGCACATAAAATGCTGAGATTTCATCATCCCTGTAATCAAACATTCTGAAGCACATTTGACGGAAGACAGAACATCAATACCGGGGATACCTAATTTAATACCCCATTTCGACTGGCACTGTTCCATATCATCCCCACATTCTTGAATCAAACTTAAATAGAGAGAGCCTATAGGGGCTTTTTTTCTGCAATAATTCCAGTAAAGAAATTCTTGTCATTCTAGCTGAAGAAGTAAATGGAGAACTCTGTAAAAAACTACGGATCTGAAGAAATTTAAAAAAATCATTTCTTGCCAAAGAAAATGTATTCTCTAATTCCTGGAATGAAGCAATTTGGCCATTGATAAATAAATCACCCAAATATTGTAGTCCTTTCAGCTCCCACCTATAAACCGTTAAATCACAAAAAATAGCTGGCAAGAGACCAGGCGAAGCTAAGGGGGTATAGACATTTAATTTAGATACGCCCAAGTGCTTCCGTACTTTTTGCCAAACTCCAAAAGCTGCCTTCAACGTCTTATACTTTGTTTTTTTATGGGAGCTGGGATCAACAACCTTCAAAAAACTACCTTTCACTTTCTCACCCATAATCATTTCAAAGATAGTTGGAGTTTGACAAGCAGGCATATTTACTCTATCTTTGATTATAAGAGGACTAATAAATTGGAGCATTGCTGCTAAATAATAAAATAAAAAATAAGGGACACAGCTTGTGAGTCTCCTAATGCCAATAAATCTCATTGAAAGATTATGCTCCGCCTGACCAGGTTTTATTATCACATACCAGATTTACCAACAATAATGCTAAAGATGTCTACTTTATGCAAAAATGGCCCGTTTTGTCAGGGACACCACTGCAAAATGGATGCCCACTATAATGCTAAGAACCTCCACAACATTTCAGTCATAGACATTATTATTTCAATATTAGCAAGAATGATGTGACATATGGCCACAAATATGCCATGATTACTAACAATGTGGCAATTAAAGCTGCCATTATATAATAATTAGTTCAAGGAAGCCTGACTTAAGCAGTATTTAACATTATTATGCCAGTGCAAACATAAAAGGAAACAGTTATCATTAATCATAAACTGTCATAATTATGGCAGAGCCATGCTGTACAAACAATGTGGAAAAATATCCATACAATCTTATGAATACTGTACACAGATCAATTTCTTTAATTTCGGCCCTTACACTATCAATTAGAACAATAGGAGACTCAACCCTTTTTCCATACCATAGACATTCAAAACTATTTTCCATAGGCTTTGATAATCAGTTGACTGTGGCTCCTGAACATTTTTGGAGATCAGCTTAAACAACACCCCTACTAACGTGTATGTCAGTCAGTCAGTCAAAATACTTTATTTCGATAAATCAATATAAAAAAAAGGCGCGGTACAATAAATACACAGTGTCAATAATTCATACAAAACAAAACACACATCTTTCATAATTTAAAATATACTTCAATGGTTTTCTTTAAAAAGTCAATCGTGTTAAAAACAATGAAAGGAGAAAAATTTAAAAAATACATCATTAATTTCATAAAATCAACATTTATCACAATATAAAAAGATCACTCCTCCATTGTCCTAAAATCAACATTTATCACATTATAAATTAATCTCTCTTCCGTTGTCTTTACTCCCAATACACGGTATTCTTTGTATAACAGTAAGCAAACTTCATAAGGATGTTGTCAATCTCACATATTCCACGAGCCTATTCTTTGAGCGCACAGCGCCCACCAAGTAACTGGCTACATGGAAGATGACACTAGGGTTATTTAATAGCTGCAGATAAAGAAGTGCTGGCCTGACCTGCAGAAACCCTGCCTTTTTAAGAACAGGCACAAGAAACTTTCTCCTCTCCTCTATGAAATGGCCACAAAACATCATGAAGTTCATGGTGTCCTGCGAAGAAAAATTATCGCAGGAACAAGGTAATGACTGTTCAGGCTTACACCATGTTGGGTATTGACCTAATATCAAATGTATCAAATTTAAACGGAAGCCAGTTAAAAGGAACCTATGAAAGGGGCGGTTAACCAAGGTAAGATAAAATTCTGGACCAGGGGGATTGGAAACCAAAAGGTTAGCTCTTACAGTTGATTTTATGAGCTCCTTGTCCTCTCTTGCTGACGTCAACCTCGTATACATGTCCCTTTTGATTATGGCTATGTCTTTATGTGTTATTAAATCTGGTGAAGAAAAAAGTTCAGGTCTTCCCAGTACATTGAACCCATTTTTTACATAGTTCAGCCACTTGATTTTATGTGCATTATCAAGCGAGAGACAATCTTTAAAGATAGACCGATTAAGAGACAGTTCGTCATTTAGCCAAGTTTTAAGCCACTTGATTAAAGGGGCCACTCTGATTATGTCTGATATGAAACCAGCCCCCAACTCAGAATGGACAGAGTAAGATGGCGTAGATTGGGGCACAGACAAGACTGATCTAAAAAATGTATTCTCTGTAACTTGGAGAGAGTCAGACGGACCATAGCCCCATAATGAACAACCATAGGTGGCGACAGACAGACACTTGGCTTTATAGATGTTCATAAGGGCTGAGATTGGCCTAGCCCCCAATCTTCTACTTAAGCCCATAATAGCCGACGATGTTCTTACAAGGGCGCTGTTTCTGTTTTTTATTTGTGGGCCCCAGCTACCATTATCCTCAAAAATGATCCCCAAGTACGGAAAAGTGGAAACTCTGCATAGTTCTTTCTTGCAGCAATAAAAGGTTTTCACTCTCTTGCACCGTGAGCCACCTCCCGTGATCATTATTTGCGATTTTTTAGCATTTATTTTAGGGTCTAGGGAGTTCATAAATAGACCAAAGGAGTCTAATAACCGTTGAAGCCCAACCCCTGTGCGTGACAAAAGCACAGCGTCATCCGCGTATAGGAGGACCGGTACACAAGTCTCCCCTATGCGTGGTATGTCAGGGGTCGCTTCCTTAAGCACAGGTTCAAGGGCATTAATGTAAACTGTGAACAGCAGAGGGGCCAAAATGCACCCCTGCCGCACCCCTCTTTTAGATTCAAAATGGGTAGTGCATCGCCCATCTGGACTGGCCCTAACTGAGGCCAAAAGGCCTGAATGAAGGTCCGACAGCAGGTTCACAAGAACACGGTTGAGCCCTAAATCAGCCAGGATATGCCAAAGTTTGGTACGGTTCACGAGGTCGAAGGCCGAAGATAGGTCCATAAAACCCAAATACATCGAACCATCTCTGGCCCTGGTGTATTTGTCCACTAATAACTGGAGGTTTAGGCACTGGTCCAAGGTACCACGCTTAGATCTGAAGCCGTATTGCATATTAAATAGGACCCCTCTATCATCAAGCCACGTCTGTAATCTATGGAGAATGACCCGCCCCAAGATTTTCACTGATGAATCAATAAGGGATATTGGGCGATAACACGCTGGGTCAACCCTACTACCCTTTTTAAAAACTGGGATGATTACAGACTCCTTCCAGGAGGCAGGGATACTATTCTGGCTCAGAACATTGAAGACCCTGCACAAAACCCTAGACCACAATTTTGGATCATTTTTAAAAAAGTCGGCTGGGACCCCATCTGGGCCAGGGGCCTTGTTTTTTAGTGTCTGTTCAATTGCCCTCTCAACATCATAAACCTCAAAGACTACACCAGGAACCTCCAGAGTGTAAGGGGATGAATTTGGCAGGTCCTCATTAAGAGCGCTGGAGTATATCTTTTCAAAATGATTAATCCAATCCTCATCCGGGATGTTCGATTCGAGGGAAGGAGTGTCCTCATTTGAAAAGAATGGCTGATTAACTACCTTCCAAAACTCTGCGCTATTTTTAATAACCTCAGGGTCAAGTAATTGCATCCAGGCATTGTCTTTTATCTCATTTTTCCTGGTTAGTATGGCTTTCTTGTAGATAGATCCTAATATAGAGATTAGTGAACGATCTTTTGGGGTAGCTTTAAGGGCCTTAAGCAGGTCAGCATGCGCCCTGGAACATGCGCGGTCAAACCATTTTCTCCCCGTTGGCCTAGACAATTTTTTACTAGATGTAAGACTGCTGTTAATATGTTTACAGATAACGTGTATGAATTATTAGATGTACATAGTCAACTATCACATTCCTTAATTTTCTGCAACGCATCAGGTCTAAGGAGATTTTCTCAACAACCCACTGCAGTTTCCTTCTTATAAACTGGTATATTTTCTGCTTGCGTTAGACTTGTACCATAACACCAACTTCCTAGCTACAAAGACATTTAAACATGGTCCCTCACAAGGTAGTTTTTTTATCTACATTCTGCTATTACATAATAACACACTTTTGAATTAACTTCAAAGCAGTTGCTTTGTATAAATGTTACATATTAGGAAAAAGATCTCACATTTTATCATTTTAATTGCCAATCTAACTAGTCAAAAACAAAATTTATTTAGACCATTGATCTATAAATCACAGTTCATCATATAAAATCTACATCTCCCAAATTCATATTCTTAACAATTAAAAAGTCATATTATCCTAAAAACTAAATTTATAACACTTTAAAATCAGGAATTAATTTGGATTATGGAGCTAGTGGGTACTTTTAAGCCTCCAGTCTTTCAGGGAACTTATACACACCCTGCATATATTTCCCGATAGCTATCGCGATATCTAAATTTTCCATATCAACTAGTAGCTCCTGTGCTTGTGAACGCTCCTTAACATCATATTTTAAAAATATCGGTCGCAGGAACTGTTTACGTAAATTAAAAAATATATAACAATCCAATAAAATGTGCAAAATATTACATTTCATTTCTAATTTACAAACACAAATCAATCTAACTATGCATGGAAGCGGCCACAAAATTTTATTTCAATTTTTGTTTTTAGTAATATTGACAGATTGAAGACTTTATATCTGGGTGCAGCAGTAATTAAAGCAGGGTATTTTAGTTTAAATGTATTTGAAAATAAAGGGATCATTTATAATGCTGACAATCGGGCTACTACTTATGATTAATTGGGAGATCCCCCAGTAAAAAATCTCAGACAAACAGAGGGCCCTGAAATTGTAGGTCTCTTTCACACTTCTCGCATCTCTTTCCTTTAAATGGCTGCCCCTCAGTAAATTATTCACCCCTGTAGGTGGACTACACAAAATTAGATATTCGGTTCATGTTCACTATATTAATTCTGCTTTCAATGTAATGTGTATCAGACAGAGGAACGAGATTGACCACTTCCATATGCTTGCAAAATATAATGTGACCATGTGCGGTACTACAGGGGCTGCCCCAGCTGTGAGGGTTGCATCCCCCTGCGTAGGTTGAGCAGGTATGGTTCATAATTTTCCCGCCCTTAAACCCAAAAACAGTCTCTTTCTGTAAGGGCCCTTTCTTTCTATAAAGCCAAAGTATCTCTGGCCTAAAAAGTATCTAGAGTAGCCACAGTTACGTCCTCAGTTGCTGAAGGATTTTTCTTCCTCATTGTGGTTCAGCGGCAATTGTGTGTGACTTTAGTGGGAGGCCCAGTTCAGCCTTCTCCGTGGTCCTGGCTGTGTTTGAGTGCCTCCTGGCACAAACAAAGATCGTAGGCGGTTCCTCCCCCAATGCCTGGTGGGGGACCTCCAAGCAGGTGGGTTGTACTGGCAACAGCAATGGGGTCCAGGTCATCAGGGAGCCAAGGGAGGTCCAGTCTCATCTGGCGGCAGACGGGCCCGCCCTGCACATGTCCCATGCCGTGGGAGCCCTGAGCTGCTTAAGAATCGCCTCTTGGCATGCGAAAGCACTTTGGCAGCTCCTGCCGCAGGGTAGGCCGGGAAATGGAGTCCCCTTGAGGCTCTCGGTGGCTGGAAGGCGGTGTTAGCAGTCATGGGCTCTGGGTAGCCAAAGCTCTCTGCTTCTTGGAATGGCTTGGAGAAGGAAAGCCAGCCACCAATCACAGAGTGTGTGGTGCACGAAGCTGCGAGCAGACACAGCTAAAATCAGTGTGGTGTGATTGGCGCATCTGAATCTTGCACCCTGCACCAGCCCGGCTTTATCCGCAACGGGAGGGGAAGCGAGGCCAAGGCGAATTCTTCTATCTCCGCCGCAGCCGTAACAGCTCCCCGCCTGCAGCTATATCAAAGGTGGCATCAAAATCTCACAGCTGGCAGCAAACTCCCGTCTGCTCGGTAGGCAGCAGCGAGCCCAGTCGCCTTGGCAATCTCCACTTCAGCCCACACTGTTGTCCAATGACTGAAAGGTGAAAGGGATCTGGAAGGTAGCGGCGAGATCAGTCCACCAGATAGGCAGCAGCACCACAATGGTCTGAGAAGATTGGCCCCAATAAAACACGTTTGGCCAGAGGGATGCGCATTCTCAACACACCATAAAGTTAGATGCCACATGTAGTTAGGAAAATTCAGCCAATCCGACCAACACTATACGCACACTGCACACAGTGATCATGTGCTCCCCATGCCATTTGGACACATTACCCACTGGCCTCATTGTGTCCATGCAAGGTCACAAGGTCGAGACCCACCTGCACACCTCATCAGGTGAACAAATATACATCCCCATGACAAGTCCCAGGATTACTGTTCTAAAAGTATGTACAAATTGCTATATGACAAGTTGTGAAATGTATGAAATAACAGCCAACACCAATGTACTTTGAGACAATCTTCAGACCTTTACTTTGCTGCTGCTCTCTCGCCTTCTGCATTTAATTAAATAAACTGTTCGTTTTTGCAAAATGCCTCTTGTCGTTTATTTGCTATGGTAAATCAACATTCAAGCAACAAGGACTTGCAGCTCTTAGTGGAGAAACAACCATTACAATGCAGTCATTATAATGCACTACCTTTACAAAGCAGTCATCACATCGCAACATCCTTTACATCGCATGCCATTACAACGCAGCAATTACAATGCATGTCACTACAACGCATGCCATTACAACGCATACCATTACAACACATAGTTTTTACCCCAACACTATCCAACATTTACCCTTCTGTTGCACTAACTGGAGTGGGAATAGTAATTTGTACCCCAACACTATCCAACACTTACCCTACTGTTACCCTCACTGGAGTGGGAATAGTATTTTTTACCCCTACACTATTCAACACTTACCCTACTGTTACCCAAAAAGTATTATGCATTGTAATGGTATGTGTTGTAATGGAATGCATTGTAAGTGTAGTTTCTAAAAATGTGTTTTGTAAAAATATGCGTCGTAATGGATGTTGCGAGTAAAAACTGCATTGTAAAGACATGCGTTTTAAAAGTTTGCATTGTAACGTAATATATACCTCTTAGTGTGCTAGCTCTTAATGTGCCACTCAGTTAAGTAGCCTCCATTGCAGCTCTTAGTGTGTCAGCTCTTAATGTGCAGCTCAGTTAAGTAGCCTTCCATTGCAGCCTGGTTTTGTTATGGTAAATCTACAGTTGAGCAACAAGGACCTGCTGCTCTTAGAGTGCCACTCAGTTAAGTAGCCCCTTAAAACATGCCCCAGGCCTTCCATTGCAGCTTGAAATCAGTTGTATAATCCCAGGCTACTGTTAAACGCCCCTTTTATTGCATATAAGCTACCCGTAAATTAGGCCCTAGGTAGCCCACAGGGCAGGGTTCATTATAATTGCAAGGTTGGACATGTACTTTTACGTTTTACATTGTCCTGGAAGTGAAAAACGAATACATTCATTTTTCACTACTGTGAGGCATACCTCTTCTAAAGAATAGCATTGGGGTGCCTTTTTACATTTATTAAATGCTAAATTTTGATTGGGAACAATTAGACTTTTCATGTTTTGTGCCTGAGAAATTTGTTAGACCTGCCGGCCTTTGGGTGGTCTCCACTTAAGTTTTGCCCTCTCGCCTCCCCCTTTAGACTATACTTTTTTGTTGGATTTAGGATTCTGGGCACCTTACCACTGCTAATCAATGCTAAGGAGCAGGTGCTCTCCCCTTAAACATGGTGACGTTGGCAAACTTGCTTCAGGCCTCTGCCATTGCAGTGAGGTCTACCCCTCCACAGGCTAGCATTAGGAATTACCTTATATCCCTTTAAGTGATAACTCATGCATGGAAAGGAGTAGATATATCATGTTTGGTATGGTTATAATGGTCATGAGAAATCCCTCATGTTGGTGTATTGGGGTTGCCCTTAGTGGTGCAGCAATGCCACCTTTGGAAACTGGACATGTCTCTGTCCTTCCCTATGTCATGTCTCTTAGGTTAGTTCCATCATGTATATACCAATTGCATAGATTGTGTCCCATCCACTCGACATAACAGTCTTACATAGGTGACCTTGTACCCAGTAGCTTCTGTCTGTCTCTCCGACAAAAGGCTCTTGGTATCAAATCTAAATCCCTGCACCTGACGTACACAAAACATGACCCAATGTATGGTAGATTTATTCTGTACAAGGGTGACCACTTTTTTTCCATTTGTGGCCAACATCCAGTTGCATATGCTCATGTTTGTTTAGAAAAGGATTAGCATATTAGCAAATGTTTTCAAAACAATATCTAGTCTAGAAAAATTCCTCCCAGGCTGGGCAGAGGCTCTGCAGGCTGAGCCTTCAACAAGCAGCGATTTGACATCCCTTGCGGGGTGCCATACTCGACGCATAGACGGGGTCCTTCATTCAGAACCATCAGGTGAGGGGTTAGCACTTCCCCTGAGTATTCTTGGCTCCATTAGGTTCCATTAGAACATATCCTAGCACTTACACATACATGCTTCACCTACTCCTCAAGGATAGGCGCGGTTAGATAGGCTACGCATCGTAGGTGTACGCCAACGCTATTCTTTTATGTAATATGCTTTGTTCATCTTATTAGCACTATTGTGGCAGTGTATCTACTTTTTACAATATTGGTACTAGCAGTAACATTTGTCTGCTCCTGTCTTTTGATTGTTTCAGCTAATATGTTTCATACTAGACTGACGCTTGACCAATAAATATTTATTGAAACCATACCAATCGTCATTATATGTATTCTGAGAAAAGCAAGCACGAGTGATGGAGCAAAAGATACTGTATTGTTTCAACGATACCGAAGGAATCAGGGATGTCATGTTCAGTGGTTGCCAGAAACTACCTACCACATCGTATAGTACAGGGGGGTGGTAGTGGCACTGTAGAGCTCGGAGGTCTAACGGCTAAGTCATCCTGAGGGGGTGTCCATAGTCTGTCTTCACACCAAGCACAGGTCTTGAGGGGTGCTAGGAATTACACAATACCTAAACTCTGTGTACCTGCTGCCTGCCCCAATCCATGTATGGCCCAGGGTAGCAGCCCCACACTTGGATACTCCCTATACTCCCCTAAACACAGGAAGGGCTGCCACATAATCATACTGATGGCCTTCTTGGGCTGAGAGGATAGAGTAGTGATTCACACCTACATCTGAATAGGCTGATCCAGCCATCCCACAATACGCTTAATGGCTCTGCGTTGTCAGTGCAGGCAGCCATGAGTCAGGTCAGGTGAGACAGGAAACCCCATCATTTCAAAGACCTCTCTAGAAGTTTCTGCCCCCTTCTAGTAACTTAGCATCATGGTATGAAATTGGGCCATGGCCCCACATCTGTGTGACACTAGTGAACCTGCACGAAGCTGCAGTAAAGGATGCTGCATGGGAAGGATTGGCTCTATGCTGTCTCTGACGGCTCACAGGAACTGCTGCCCTGCTCTGTTGAGCCACCCTCCTGCCTGCTGACCTCTGCCCTGCAACCAAGGCACCAAGAACTGCTTCCAGAGTGACGCTCAGGGCCTTGTCAAATGCGCGGTTCACCCCTCCGGGTTTCAAAGCCCCACCAGCCTTGCCGATCAGGACTGCGACATCAGCTTTAATGCTGTCCAGGTGCCAAGGGCCTAGTGGGCTGTGAATCACCTCAAGACCGTGCCCTTGCCCTGTTACAGCATCGACTGCCAACCGGGAACAGGGTGCCTCCCTTCACGTGGTTGTTAGGATTACACTGCAGCGGAGTACTTCGGCCATGAACATCCCGCCTGACACCGACGGGGCACAGAGGATTTGGGCTCCTATCAGGGCCAATTTAACAGCTGATCGCCTCTTTCCCCACTGTGTGTGTGCACGGACAGCCAAGGTAACACCCATCCCATGACTGTCTATCTCAGAAGTTCTCCATATTCCCTAACCGCTGGGCTAACCCGCAGCTGTATTGGTGTGATTTGTTGCCGTCTTGGACACTACCGGTCTCCCACGTTGTGGTGCGATGTGTCTCACTGCCGGAAGGTGCCCCCCACTTAGTTACAGCTACAATATTGCCCCGGGCAGACTTAGTCTCACTTGTGGAAGGTGCAGAGAATTATAAAATCACCGTAATGCTCCTGAAGGGAGCCCAATCCATTTTGTACCGTCTGCCTATAGCCACGTAAATGAACTCATATCCTGATTCTTATTGAGATGAGCTTTATTGTATTGCCTTATTTTACTTGCATATAAATCACCCATATTTTTCTACCACTGTGTGAAGTCTATTTGCTGTGGTGTCCTCTGTAACTTGCTCTCTGGGTGTACACAAACACTTTACCAATAGCCTCTTGAAGTTAAGCATGCCTGCCCTGCACCAAGCTACCAGATGGTGGGTAAAGGATTCCCTAGGGGGATTGGGAACTTAACCTGAATAGAGTGGAGGTCCCTGATTGGACAAGGGTGCATACCCCTGCCAACCAGAGCCCTCATTTCTAACAAAAACATATAATTAAAAATCCTCTTTAATGGTAAAGTCAGATTTTAAGTTACAAATTTGCGGTATTTGATGCCTGCAGCCTGCCCCAGGGCTGTGTGACTGGGTGTAGTTGGCAGCTGGACTTTGTTTATTCCTTCCAGATAGCCACCCAATAGAGGGATTAGGTGTGCATGAATAGGCCACTAATTGGCCGGATGAGGATGGACCTGGGCACAGACTTACTTGCAACTGCACAGACTGTGCCCTGCCTTCACACAAATTGTTCATGCAGCCAGCTTGGCGCCCGGACAGGAGAGGCAGAGAATTCAAGGACTTTAAAAGGGAATCCTCCAGAACCTTTTCCTACTTCAGTGGGTACCAGACATAAATATTGAACTCTCAAACCCAACTCCTCGGTACACCTGTGGACCTGTGGAAAGCTCAAAAGGACTGTGGTGCTGCTCTGCAAGAAGGATTGCTACTCTGTTGCATGGCTGCCTTGGTGCCTGTTGCCTGGCTGTTTGAGAGAATTTCTGGATCTGCATCTTGAATCCAGGACCACTATTTTGACTCCAAGGAGTAGTTGGCTGACCTCCTAATCATAGCCTCAGGGACAGAAATCACCTTGAAATTGGACCTAGATTCTGCTTGCTGTGAGTTCTGCCCACCATGTGTTTGCACACCTGTCCTGGTCCCTTGGGATTGGACTTGAAGGCATTCTAACCGCACAGTTGTGGTCCCCATCAAAACCAACACAAAGCTTCATAAAGCACCACAAATCCTCATCATAAACCTGCTAGCCTCATTGGAATCAGTGCAGAGTGACACAAAGCCCTGCAAAGCAATGGCTGCCCGGCGTAATCGGAAACGACTTCTGATACTGTGAAGCCTCGCAAAACAAAGCCATGCAGAATGCACACCAGGATTTAAAGTATAATATTCGATGGGGTTAAAGGGGTCCCGGTAACCGGTCCACGCTCCATCGTGGTCAACCAGTAACCACATTTTTAACACTGTCTATTCTTTAATCCACATATATCAAGTAATGATTAACACCTTTTGAGGATTTGTTCATGTTTCTTTATCATGAATAAATGCATGTTTGTAAATTAATTCAATATCTGTAGTCACTGTGTGTGGGACCTGTCCCATTTGCAGGGTTATCCCCAACGTTTTGCCTTCCTCCAGTGTTTTTCTGACTTTGTTTTTGCTTGGTTTAGGACTGCTGACCAGTGCTAAAGTGCAAGTGTTCCCTGTGTAAAATTGTATCTGTAATTGGTTATCCATGATTGGCATGTTTGAATACTGGTTAGTCCCTATTAAACTGCACTGTGTTCAATGCTACCAATGGGCCTGCAGCGCTGATTGTCCCACCAACATGAGTAGGCTTGCAACCTTGTCTCAGACCTGCCCTGCAGTTTCTTTGTGTGCCATTTAGAAATGCCATGTCGTCCTAGCAAGTGTACCCACTTACCAGAACCTAGACATTCCCATTTACTACATGTAAGACACCCCTAAGGTAGGCCTGCGGTAGCCCAATGATCATGGTGCAGTGTAGAGGAAAGGTAGGACATGGACTGGAGTGTTTTACATGTCCTGATAGTGAAATACCACTAATTTCTTGTTCCCCTATAGCAAGGACTATCTCTGAAATAGGTTACCATTGTAGCTGCCATCTAACCTCTTACAAGTGTAACTTCCCATTGGGAATAGATAAAGATTTGTAGTTTGGGGTCGCTGAACTAACAAGTTAAATATTCTTCTTTTAGTGAAATTGTTTTTTAAATTGCGTGTTTGAAAATGCTACTTTTAGAAAGGGAGCATTTTCTTGCTTTACAATTCTGTGACTCTTCCTGTCTGTGGAATCCACGTCTGAGGAAGGATGAAAGTTGGGCTGTTTGTGCATTCACTAGAGACAGTCACACAAAGGGAGTTGTGATGTGCCCAGCATATGTTGAGGCCCATCACAAAGTATGGGCCAAAAACTCGTTCCGCTCGTGAAATTTGCAGATTTTCTGCAATTTCGCGATCCGCGAATCTCGCGAAATTGTCATAAAATTCGCAAATTCACTCAAGGGGCGGATTTTTTTAATTTTGATGGCCAGCTCACTCAAGGGACCAAAGTTACAGGCACACATGGTCAGTGGAGACAAATCATCTGGCCCTTTACGCAGCTGCAGTGAAGGAAAAGCACTATACATTTACCCAACGAGGTAGCACTTACTGGATTAGCCAGTAGAAAGTACTCCAGTGTAAATCGCAAAAAAATCCACGAGTTCGCGGGAAAATCCACAAATTCGCGGATGTTTTTGCAAATTTGCGTGAATTCGCGGACCGCAGATCCGCAAAATTCACCCATACTTACCCATCACCAGGCTGATGGGTCTTCCTGAGCTAGAGTGATGGAAGGAGTTGTTTCTGACAAGTGAATAGGGCTGTGCCTGTCCTCACACAAAGAATTTGCCGCCCCCATAGTGTGTCTGGAGCCAGGTCAGAGTAAGGCAGGTCCTGTGAACTACAAAGACTTTCCTTTAAAGTTTGCCTACTTCAAATGTAGAAACTGGTATAAGTACTGGAGCTATGACACCATAACTTCAGAACACTTCTGGACTAAGAGGACATTTGTCCAGGAAGAAGAGCTGGATGCCGTAGGAGGAACTGACATTCTGTATGGTGTTTTTGTCCTGGGAGTGAAAGGACTGGACTTTGTTTTTTACATCGTGCTTTCCAAGTTTCTCCAAAGGTTTATGCATACTTGCCTCCTGTTAAGAAGTCTCAGGGCCATCAAAGACTTCAGTTACAGCCCCTGAAATAGTCTGCTGGGAGTTCTGACTTGACAAGGGGTGCCAATTTAGGTATTGGGCAATTTGGAGGTGGTTTGGCTGCTAGGAACCCAGAAAATCCATGCATTGACTCTCAACAGCTGTTTTTCCAATGCAGCACCGCTGTGAGGTTTGAAATCCAGTGCTTCATCGATGTGCGGCCAAACAATTGATGCAGTGCCTACTTGCGGCTGAAGGATTGCTGCAACCAGAGTCCAGAGCACTGTGTAATCAACTTCCATGGTGCGCGCATTGACTCCCACCAGGACCCTGCTGTGTGGCTGAAGAAAATGATGCATCACCTGCTTTGGGACTGTTATATCAATGCACTGTCTGCTCCTCCACATCAATACAGCATGTCTGGATTTTCAATGCTTCTTACCTATGAGCCAAGTTCTTCATCGATGTGGCCCAGCAGTAAGGAACCAAGGCAGTGTATCCAGAGTTCAACATATCACCTCTCCTGGCAGTAAGGAACTGATGCATCACCTCCCCTAATAAAGCAATGCAACACTTTGCTTTTACGGCACTTCACCACCCCGTGCCTGTTTTCGGCTTTGATTTGAGCCCATCCCAGGTATTCTGTCCTGAAAGTGACTCATCCATAGTTTCATATGGACTGAAATTTTGTGAACCCTTTAAATGTGATATCTGTACTTGTATATGCAGGATTTTTGGTGTTTTATTCCAATAAATATTGGTTGTTTTTACAAATTGGTGTGGTGTCCTTTCGTAGTGTTTTCACTGTTACTGTGTTTGTATGTACAAATGCTTTACACATTGCCTCTGATATTAGTCTGACTGCTCGAGCCAAACTACCATGGGGGTGAGCAGGGGTTATCTGAGCTGTATAATCACCCTACCCTGACTAGAGTGGGAGTTTCTACTTGGAAAGGGTGCAACAAACCACTGTCTAACACTGTGTTTCTTAACACCCCAGTCCCCTGTGGATTTCGGCTCAAGCTCTAGGCCTCTTTTGCACTGTTAGTATTTCAACTTTAGCCAAAGAAAACAACAAGTTGTGAAACTTATTTATCTTCCATGTATTGCAAAAGAGTTGATGTTCCAAAATGAATGTATATGTAAACAATCACATAAATAGGTTGCAGAGAATCGTAACTCATGGTATAAATAATTGGCCAAGCTAGATTTAATTAGTCAAATAGGAGGTATAATACAAGTGCTACAAAATACCAATTTGTGCAATCATTCCTATACTGTGTGTTATTTGCGCAATTTATCATGAATGTGAATGATTAGCAAATCCATGCCCATGAACTACAAAGTGTGTCTTCATAAGATACTAAACGTGCCTAACTGCTGTTGTGTGTCATAACACTATAAGATAAAGCAAACTCAAGGAGATGATGGACGTAGCGTTGAAACTTTTCAGACACTCACCCCCAGATCTGGGTTGAATGCATCATCATTCTTTAGCTTACTTCCACCCTAATTAAGACACAGCTATATGAAAATCAGTCTTGACCCTGTGCCAAATGGGAACAGTCCAGACCGAACTGCCAATCCATATCTTCCCTGGACCGGAAACAAGCATCCTGGGACCGGTTTAGGGCTAAAACCCTTCATCATCCAGGCTAGCTTGATAGCTTGAATCCAGTGATAAAATTCTATGTATGGGCAGTATACTATAGAACACTTGGTTTTTGAGAGCTGCTTTTCCTCATTCGTTTATTGCTCCATGATTGTTGTTAAATACCCAAAGTTAGATTATCCTTCTACTAGTCAGTGCCTAAATTGAGCCGGTGGTTGCCGGTGTGGGACAGTAGCACTAATGTTTGGGGACCAGCACTTATTTTTCCGCATCTGTTGTTTCAAGATGGCAAAGCAGGGAAAAAAGGGGAAAGATAGAGAAATAGAAAAATGAGAACAATATCACAAAGGGAGAAAGCAGGATAGGCAAGAGTGAAATAAATGGGTAGGTATATGTGTGTCAGTTGAGTTAATGGGCATCATGAGTTTTGAGACTACTAATTTTGGTATTTCACGCACCAATTTCTAATTGCACAGCCCATGGGCTTCTCATCAAAGTTGCAGGTACCAGCACTCAGTATTTTACAAATTAAATGCTGCTACTAGTGCTCTCCCTAGGCTTTTCTGTGTATCACCATGTATTATCATCATGCAGCTGAAGTAAACGCCAATTGTGTTCGGTAGTCATACTTAATTACGCTGACTGAGCTCCCATGTCTTATCATCTGTGTATGTTTATGTAAGCATACTTGCTAAGCAATTAGAAAACCACATTTCTTCATCCTATAGTGATTTTGCCGACTGTAAGCCAGGCCTGTTTCATCTACCAACATACACTTCATGCTTCTTTATCTCGCTGTTGCAGATTCCATTTCATTTCTGCTTTCTCTTGTTCTCACTATTTCCTGTCTTTCTCCTCCTTCCTTGGGTTTTCACCTTTCTCTCTGGGCCAAAGCCCAATTAAAAATATTTTCCCTTTCACCAAAAAGAGAGTCGCTTTATACCCCACCTTGTGCCACAGACTTAAATTAAACACAGATGAGCACATTTCTGTGTTCATTTGACAAAGGATTACATTTAGGACATTCACATATTACACAGAAACTACATGGTGATTTGAAAGGCTTTGGACAGTAATCTTTAGGACCCCACAGACCTTGATCCAGGCCCATGCTTCTGCTTACTTTGTCTTAATGGCAAAATGTGGAGTGGCTATGTCAGAATCCTGTTTCTGTCAGTAATTCTCCAGGATGAGTGACACAACCTGCATATGAAAGGTGGCACTTTTCACTGCTTAAGCAGGTAGAAGTGGAAAGTTGATGAGGTAGATTATTCCACTGTATGGCAATATATTTGAAAACAACCTCACAAACTAACTGGAGCTAAACTGGCGTGTCACATGGCATAGAGGAAGGCCTATCAATGAATTATCCTAATACTTGAAATAGAAAAAGGACTGCATTTTTTTATTATTTACGGAAGGCAAAGAGGAATTGACAATTCCTGAGTTCTAGCCGAAGAGAGTTCCACAATTCTGGTCCCAGGGAGGAAACCGAACGGCCACCCAAACGGGTGAGCTATACTCTAGGGACTGAGAAAAGGAAACGATTGGCAGATCTAAGATTGCGAGAAGGTCATTAGGGCTTGACAAGATTGAGTATGTAGGCGGGGCCCAGGCCGTGCTGAGCTCCAAAAATGTAGCAGAGAGCCTTAAATTCGATACGCTTGCCAACCATGAGCCAGTGGAGTTGACAGAGCAAAGGGGAGAAAGAGGCGTGGCGAGGCAACATAAAAAGTAGGCGGGCAGCTGCATTCTGAATGAGCTGGAGATTGCGTACAGAGGTCTTGTCCGTACCCTGATACAATACATTGAATAATTTAGTCTGGAGATCACCAAAGCCTGCAGGACAGTCCTCTGAGCAGCAGGTGGAATTAGCCAGATAAATTTCTTTAACCACTTGAGGACCGCAAAGCAGGCCGCAGTGACTCCTGAGACCTGAGCAGCGAGAGAGAGCTTGCTATCGATGGAAAATCTCAGGTTCTTAACCTTAGGAACCGGGGTGGGTAGAGGTCCCAGAGATACAGGCCAGTGGTTGGCTCCACAAAGCTCAAGATTGTTCCCCAGGATGTTCACCTCCGTTTTAGAACCATTCAACCTTAAAGCATTGCTGGACATCCACAAGGAGATGTTAGACAGACCAAGGTTAAGTGAAGAAGGATCTTGATGTTGAGCAGAAGATAAAGAAAAAAAAATCTGAGTATCGCCAGTGTATGAAAAGATGGTCAACCCAGATGTTGCAGCAATGTCTGCCAAAGGGTGAAGGTAAATATTAAAAAGCAGAGGATTCAGGATCAAACCATGCTTAACTCCAGATGTCAAGGCAACGTGGTTGGATTTTGCGGTGTGAGAAAAGACTTGAAATGAGCGATCCTCCAAAATAAAGATCAGCCAGTGGAAGACAACACCTACAATACCAGAGCTTATGAGGTGCTCCACCAGAATGGAATAGGAGGCAGTTTCAAAAGCAGCTCTCAAATCCAAAAGGATGCACGCTGCTCTGCCCCCACAATCAATCTGCTACCTAAGGTCCCCCATGACCCCCAACAAAGCTGATTCAGTACTATGACCAGGACCAAAGCTAGACTGAGACGGATGAAATAGCTTATGTTTCATCACATGTGCAGAGAGTTGAGAGTTAATGTGCTTTTCTAATATTTTGGAAAAGCTGGAGAGAACAGATGTAGGCCTGTAGTTAGACCAGCAGAGGGGATCTAAACCAGTCTTTTCCAACAGTGGGAGAAGCAAAGTGTGCTTCCAACTGCGAGGCAACTGGCCCAGATTTAGGGAGGAATTAAGACGCTGAGCAATCACCTCAAGGGCAGGCTCATCCAGGCATCTGAGCTTGGAAGGAGGGAGAAGATCAAGTGGGAAGCCAGACTTGATGTTTCCAAGTAGATTTCTCAAAGAGCCAAGCCTTAACTTGACGAGATTCATCAGATGCAAACTCTGGGAGAACAGTCCCTGGTCAGAAAGTTGAGTAGTGGGAAAGATTAAGTTGTCATCAGAAGAGGTATCTAACTCAAGCTCACGATGCATAGATACAACTTTATTATGAAAAAACTGTGTGAGTTCATTGCAATGGTGTAATGGATTGAGAGGTATGGCAAGAACGTATTCGATGCAGAAAGTTCCGACACAACTTTACATAGGGTTTTCTGACAATTTTTGGTGGAAGTAATTTTATCCATATAGAAGGAGGCACGGGCAGATCTGAAAAGAGCATGATATTTCTTTTGGGGCTCTGCCGCGTAATGCTTTCTCTACAGTCTCTCCAAAACTTTACATTGTTTTTTTCCAGCTCTAAGGAAGTCAGTAAACTATGGAGCGGGGGAACCACTCTAGATTGGGATTTAGTGGAAAGGGGAAGAATGGAATGGATAGACTCAGACAACCAGGGATTCACAAGTAGCAGGTCAGAGTCCAGTTGAGATTGAATGGAAGGAACAGTCTGCCGAAGTAGCTCATTCAGTGCATTCCTATCAAGTAGAGACCAGTTCCGAGCTTTCTTTGGCAAGGCAGGAGGGCGAGGTGAATGAGCCAAGGAGAAATCAATAAAGAAAGGAATAGCAAGGTGATCAGGCCAGCCTAGCAGAATAGGAGGAGCAGTGGACACAATGGGAAGATTCAAAAAGATAGGGTCAAATAGATGACCTGCAACATGGGTAGGTGAGGAATTGATGAGCGAAAGATTCAGGGTCAAAAGATTGTCCAAAAGAGTTCGAGCAGATTTATGACTAGAATCATCAAAATTAAAATTCAAGTCCTCAAGCACAGACATTTTTTAGCAGGAAGAACAAGAGGGGTGAGTTATTTGGTCAACAGGGAACCCCAGTTGTTAGACAGGCCAGGGGGACTGTAAATGAGGGCACCAGAAAAAGGTATATTTAGGGGAGAATGGGATAGAGACAAGTAGGGCTTCACAGTTGGGAATCGTGAGTGCCTCAATTTTGCACTTATAGATTTTTTTTTTAAATGATGGCACTTCCTCCACCAGTTTTCAGAGGTCTATTTATACCTAATAGAGCAGAAGTCTGTGGTAGTGCCGCAATCACATCTGGTATGGACCCGTCGTCGAGCCAGGTCTCGTTTAAAAAAAACACATCCGGATCCATGTCAACTATGATGTGAAATAGGTGCACCTGGATTTTGGGAAGGGAGTAACAATTGAGACCAAAACAGCGGACAACCTTAGATGAATGTGAGCCAGAATTGTCAACTCTGGAAAGGTTTGAAGTCTCTCCTCCGTAAGAAGGGTGGGGGCTAGACCGGGAATAAGTGGGAAAGATATTATCAAATAAACAGTGAGAGCAGAACCTGACGCTGTCAAGGAAAGAACCTGACAAACATCATTAGGGGTGGGTTTAAAACTCCTAAGATCTTGAAAGGAGTAAGTGAGTCGAGGCTGCAAGCAAAAACGAGCAGGGGTTATGGCCCGTAGCCCAGCCGGGCTAGGCACAGACGGGCTTGCCTTATGCGCACCCGCCACAGCATGGGTTTAAATATGAAAAACCCAGAAATGCCGTGAGACGCGAGCCAGGCTGGTTCGCAAAGGCCCTCAGCCCATTCGGCACACAGCCGCGGCTGAACGGGCGAAACCAGGAAGGAAGAGAAATTCCCCAGCGTGAGGAGGTGAGAGCCCCTCAAGTAAAAATACAAAAGTAAATGGTCATTAGCCACCTGTTTAAAAGTTCTAGACTGACCAGTAAAATGTTTCAAATGCGCTTTTCTTACATAATTGAAAATATTTTGCAATCATATTATATAGAACACAAAGAGAAAAAGGAATAGCTATATTGTGGCTAACAGTCTTGAAAAGTAAAAAAAATTTTGAGGCAAGAAAAATACATATGGAATTGTGGCAGAAGTTATACAAAAAGAGTTTGTGAGAAACATATTTATGGGACTGGTCGCATAATGAAAGAGAGGGAGGGTTATTTATCTATAAAGCCTGAAAAGCAAGTGTGGATGAAACTTTTTCTAGCCGATGCGTCAAGAATTCTATTAAAGACACGGAGGCGAGGATTATGCTTCTCATTTCTTAACTACTAATTTCAGCAGCCAATCTCAATAAAGTAAAACACAAACTGCATCATCCATGTTTCCCTGTACCTCCAATGTCACATGCTCCAATCATATATGAGCTACCCATATAACTGTAGTAGTCACTATTTTGTGTCCTCTTTTTTTGTTAGATAAATCCATAAGAACAGAATATTTCAAAGGGAAACAGGGTAAAAGTCACCAAAGATTCATACAGCCCAAACATGGACTTAAAACTTCCAAAAGGGATGCATATCACCAACCACAGACTGTGACTGAACTCTGCAATGGGATTAAAATTGCAGCGAGTCAACACGCCATATATAACTCCTCTCAAGGGACAGAGGGGCATATTACCAAGCAATAGCGATAATTATCGCTATTGCTTGGTTAGAGACAAAATGTTACCGCTGAGCTGCGGCGATTTTTATCGCAGATAAACCTTGGTATTACCAAGGTTTATCGCAAATGCGATAAAAAACGGCCGCAATGCATGAATATCGCTGAAAAGTCAGCGATATTCATGCATTACCGAGCTAATGCTCTTAGCCATGTTATCCACCTCCCGTTGGATAACATGGCTAAGAGCTGCTCAGGGCAGGTGTTAGCTTTTGGAGATATTCGCGCTTAGCGTGAATATCTCCAAAAGTTGGTAATAGGAGATAGCGATGTTAGCGACTGTTTCCAGTCGCTAACATCTTGGCACGCCCACTTTGCATATCATTAGTGATAAATATCACTGACATGCAAAGTGGGGCCCAAGATGGTCGCTATCTCCTACTAGCTGTCGCTAACTGGTGTTAGGGACAGCTAGGTAATAGGGAGATAATTTTATCTCCGCTTTCTTGGCTTTTAAAGCCAAAAAAGCGGCGATAAACCCCCTTGATAATATGCCCCAGAATTCCAAAGCAGAGTGTACCTCACAGCTGTTCTGGTCATTTGCTGAAATAGAGAGAGATTCCCAAAGTAAAATCTGGCATCATAAATAAAAAGCATAGGGGTATATTACCAACAACTAGCGATAATTTTTGTCTCTAACTTGTTTAGAGACAAAAATTATCGCCGCACATCGGCGATTTTTATCGCAGATAAACCTTGCTATTAGCAAGGTTTATCGCAAATGCGATAAAAAACGGCCGCAATGCATGAATATCGCTGAAAAGTCAGCGATATTCATGCATTATCGAGCAAATGCTCTTAGCCATGTTATCCACCTCCCATTGGATAACATGGTGAAGAACTGCTCAGGGCAGGTGTTAGCTTTTGGAGATATTCGCGCTTAGCGCGAATATCTCCAAAAGTTGGTAATAGGAGATAGCGATGTTAGCGACTGTTTCCAGTCGCTAACATCTTGGCACGCCCACTTTGCATGTCATTAGTGATAAATATCACTGACATGCAAAGCGGGGCCCAAGATGGTCGCTATCTCCTATTAGCTGTCACTAACTGGTGTTAGCGACAGCTTGGTAATAGGGAGATAATTTTATCTCCGCTTTCTTGGCTTTTAAAGCCAAAAAAGCGGAGATAAACCCCTTGATAATATACCCCATAGACTTTTGCCAAAAATCATCGGGTGGGAGGAATAAGACAGAAACAACTCAGGGGCATATTATCAAGGGGCTTTATCTCCGCTTTTTTGGCTTTAAAAGCCAAGAAAGCGGAGATAAAATTATCTCCCTATTACCAAGCTGTCGCTAACACCAGTTAGCGACAGCTAATAGGCGATAGTGACCATCTTGGGCCCCGCTTTGCATGTCAGTGATATTTATCACTAATGACATGCAAAGTGGGCGTGCCAAGATGTTAGCAACTGAAAACAGTCGCTAACATCGCTATCTCCTATTACCAACTTTTGGAGATATTCGCGCTAAGCGCGAATATCTCCAAAAGCTAACACTTGCCCAGGAGCAGTTCTTAGCCATGTTATCCAATGGGAGGTGGATAACATGGCTAAGAGCATTTGCTCGATAATGCATGAATATCGCTGACTTTTCAGCGATATTCATGCATTACGGCCGTTTTTTATCGCATTTGCGATAAACCTTGCTAATAGCAAGGTTTATCTGCAATAAAAATCGCCAATTTGCGGTGATAATTTTTGTCTCTAAACAAGTTAGAGACAAAAATGATCTCTATTGGTTGGTAATATGCCCCTCAATTTTTTATCAACTTTAGTTATAACAATACACTTTTAACAATTGAATTATAGCTTCAAAGACAATTGCATCTAAAGTGTGGGATAATCCTCGCCTCCGTGTACTTAATAGAATTGGAAATTTTTGATGCGTCAGATAGAAACATTTTCATTCTAAGTCAGGAATGGAGGCTCCGATTATGCTAGTTTAAAGTCATGTTACCACCACAAAAGCCACATCTACAATAAGTTTATAATACTATTTCTTATATGTAGACTCAGAGATCCAGTTTAACTCACTCATGATATCTTCTACACGAGAGCCGAGAGCATACGAATTGGATGCCATGGCTTCTCTGGCAGAATGCGCCACAAAAGACTGTAATGTTGATGCCTGCTTCTACCAGTAGTCATTTCATCCACCTGGCTAAGGTAGCTGCAGACACTGGTTTGTAGAGTTTTTGTAAGACAATGAGTAGTTGTCCTCCAGCCTCCTATCTCATATCACAGCTAGCAATTTCATAATCCTTTAAGCATTGCACCACACATAATTTACTACTGTTTGGTACAATTGAATAGGTTACGGTTAGACCTGGCATTTCTTGGCGTGATTACTCCTGACGTTTTGCCTCTACCTCCTCTATTTTTCATGCTGTGAAGGATTGTGTGTTATTGGCTTAGAAGCTTTTGGCTCTTTGCCACTGCTGATCAGTGTCAAACTGCAAGTGCTCCCTGTGTAAAGTGTAAGGATAATTGGTTGTCCACGATTCCTGGTAAAGTGCACTATGTATGCCAGGGCTAGTAATGAATATGCTACTAGTGGGCCTGCAGCACTAATTGTGCCACCCACACCAGTAGCCTTTAAAAATAGAACTCAGGCCTGCCACTGCAGTGCCTGCACACAGTTGGTTAAATTGCCATGTTGTCCTGGCAAGTGCACCCACTTGCCAGGCCTTACCCTTTTTATGCACATCAGATGCCCTTATGGTAGGTCCAAGGTACCCCCCCCAGGCAGGGTGCAGTGTATGTGGAAGGTAGGACATGTACTAAGGTGTGTACCATGTCCTGTTGTATAGCGTTTTAGGACCCTAGTGTAATTTTCCCGATGCATGCCCTTATATAGGTACAATTCACCTTGCCCTTATATAGGCATAAAAATCATACCCATATTTAGACATAGCCTATCCAGTCCAAATACAGGCATGGCTACTTCCACTAGTTCCAAAAGCCACAACGATTTCTTGGAAAACTCGGCTTCAACAGTTAGGGACTTCCTCTTGCTTAAATATTGATTTGTCCAAGAACTCATGGAGTTTTCAAAAAACTGCCATTCTTTGATGACGTTATTATGTCCAACCTTACGTCAAACTCGGCACCTTCAAGGTATAAATATGCCCACACTTGCCCTAGCAAACACACGGTGGTTTGGAGCAGTTCGACTATCTACTTGCCCGACGCAGCTCGCTAAAGCAAGTGCCGAAGGAAGCCGACCCTCCAGCTGACGGACTGACAGAGATGCTGTCTTTTCTCTTGCCGAGAAATCCAGCTGCAGTGTTTCCAAGCTCCACTTGTGGGGTGTTGGGAAATTGAGTCCGAGAGCGACAGAGATACCAGACCTCCTTCGTTCTAAAAACCAAGGAACGGAGCTGATTAGACCCTAAGAGAAACCTTGGTTAGATTCTTGGCTTAAACAAACTAAACCTATGCTACACCATACTTACTTCTTCCCTTGTACTAGACTTAGGTTAGGTACACCGGGGTAGGCATATTTTAGAAGCATCAGTTGAGTACTTTTAGTCTGTGTTATTTATGTATGTATTTTATGGCTTAGAAACCATACCATGCTTTTACAGTATTATTTTATAATACTCTTCTTACTGTACGCATTATACTTTGCAACCAGCATTACGATTGTAGCAGTTCACTTTACTTGCAAGAGAAAGAAGACTGTTCAATAAATACTTTTATTGAATTGAAAACGCCCGTCTCTCTATTTTCTCTGCACCTCTGTTGAAACGAAGCATGCACGATTGACTGAGTGAAATATCTATCTATTGTTTCTGCGACTCTAGAGATACTTCTTATTCTTGGGAAACAAAGTTGTCATGTTTATGCGGTTGTCAGAAACGAATCCCTTCTTGTTTATTCGAGAAAGTTTCTAGTGACCTCTGAGCTAGCTGGCACTCACAATTAAGTCTAGTATATTCGATAGAGACCTACTAGACATAAGTCCTACGTCAAATCTATAGGATATATTATTCCAATGCACTCAACCTATTGGCAATATAGGAACTACTCTACAGTCCTAACAATGAAATACTCTCCATTTCCTTTTTCACTGTTGCAAGGCCATCTTGCCCATAGGATAGAATGGGGAAGGCTATGTAATATTTCTCTGGCTTCAAGGTTTGTTAAAGGAAAAAATGGCCCCCTGTTGTGTAAGCGTGCAATGTTTTATTATATTGATTAAGTACGATATGACCCCTAGTTGTGTGTGGGAATGATCACACACAGAGCTTCAAAACAAAGGTCCTGGGCACACGTCAAGTGATTAAATGATGACATGAGTACATTCAATAGAGTACATTTGAAGAAATGTCCAAGTAGTCCAATTGGAAAGATTCTTTGTCTTTAATCTTTGTTATAGCGAAAAAAGGGGGGAACCAACCAGCAGGTGTTTCGTCTTGGGGGAAATAGTCCCGCAACTTCTTCAGGGCTGTAATACGAGATGTGTAGTCTTTATAATCGTTCTGCCAGTTATAATTCAATTAAGAAAGTAAAAACTAGGTTGAGTCTTTGGGTTTAAGATGCGTAGAATAATCGAATGATATCAAGTGGTGAAGATCCTAAATCTGCCCGTGCTGTGGGTGATGAGGAGGGTAAGTAGACCGCTCACCAGGTTAGATCTCAAGTAGGTGCTCTGAGTCTCTCGCTGCAACTGTGTCGTATTCTGTTCCCGAGAGGTAGATCTGGTCATCTGGAGCAAGAGGAGGCCAAAATAATGAAAATCGGCCGCCTGGGAGCCGACCTAAGCCCCCAAGAAGGTAGGTGACCTGTGACCTCCCTGGGGACCAAAGACGAAGCACGTGGGGCTCTGCCGCTGGTCCTAGATGTGCCCCTGGGGTGGGTCAGGTCCCAGGGGCTGTCCCACAAGAAGCGGAAGTCAGCGAGCGCCGTTACGCGCCCTGTGAAATTATTCCAAAGAGGGTGCTAGGAGCCCGCACTGGCCCCCCGAAGACACTGGTGGAGAGTGCTAGGACCCCCAACCCCGGGCCCTGGTGATGGTGGTAAGAAGGAGGGGGCGTGCCATTGCACATTCCCCCTCACAGGCGAACTAAAGCGGGGGATCACCGTTGTGATTCCTGTGAAGTGGTCTAGGGGCCCGGGACCCAATCTCCAGGACCCAACACGAGAAGAAAACTCAGGGAGTGCCGTTGGGCTCTCCGTGAAGATGTATGAGTGGTCGGGACTCCATCTCCGGGACCCGAAGTGATGGAGGAGGCGGAGGAGTGCAGTGGGAAGACGGAAGGTGAGCTTTCGCACTCCCTCGAAGATCCGCCAGGCTGGGGAAAGCCTTGTGTCTACCTGTCGGTACAGGTAGACCAGAAGAGCAGCATTGGCTCCCGTGGCTGCACACAAGGGTGCGGGCCGGACCGGGAGCCAGGCAGAGAGGTGCGAGGGGCCTGGGTGGGACCAGGCCCCAAAAAACAGCTGGAGCAGCTGGGGGTGGACTGTCCGAGCAGCAGGACTCACCTGGGGGTCCAGGCGGACCAGACCCACCCACAAGGCCAGGATGCGTCGTGAGGTCACCGGCAGGGCAGCGCGGCTCTCTCCTAAGCAGCAGGAGAGCTGCTGTTCTAATAGGCATGCGCCCCATAAAGCCCTGCACCCAAGAAGGCTAGCAAAAGACTCTGGCTTGTTGGTGGCATGTGGTGGCCCCAGGAGGATGGGGTCACTGCCAAATGAGTGAAAAGGTACAGGGGGAGCTGCAGGAGCAACGCAGCCTCCCCCAGCACGAAGAGAAGAAGTCCCTCCCTAAGTGTCTGAGAGACTTAGACGAAACAAAACCTCAAGGGCTCAGCCAGCAATCAAACTTCCCTTGGGCTGGAACTTTTTTACTACAGCTGAGGGGGTGCCTGAAGGATTGCCTCAATGTGTGGAAGGCTGTTCTGGGGATGTCTGGAGAAGGGCATCCCTTGGAGGTGAAGAGGTGCAATTACACGAGAAGTGCTTTTACCCAGGTGTTTTTTTTTGCGTGACTGAAAGTCACATATGTAATGAAGTACCTTTGTAAGGTGAATTTATAAGCAAAGTAGGTTTATGTTGCCAGACCTTCCTGCTAGGGTGTCTGGCTGTATATGCTTAATCCTGTGATTTCAACTGTGATGCCTTTTACCAGATATGATAAGTACCTAATTTAGGGTGGTGCCCAAACATGTATTCTTGCTGGTGCATTAGGTGAAGAACAACCCAGATTGTTAGCCCCTATGATGTAGAGGTATATACTCTATGTTCAGTACTAGATGCTCAGTCAGGGTTATGTGTCACCAGGGCAGGTGTACCTATTTTTAATGCTTGTTGAGATGATGGGGTAGGGGTGCCACTGGGATGGTGCTAGTTGGCAAGGCCCTCGCTCAAGTTTGTGTCAACCCACTGCATTAGGGGGCAAGATGATGTGCATACATGGGAGTGATGGTACTGGACCCTACCCTCCATGCGGGAGGGGTGGAAATGTTATGCAATGTCACAAAGAAATTCCAACAGCTTATGTATATTTGTAAATTGGTGCATAGTATTGATTAGTGTGTGTGTTTAATAAATGTACTCTTCCTTTTATAAATCAAAGTACACACTGGACAATCAATTATTGAGTGTTATTTCTGCGTACTGGTAAATGGCGGTTACTAGCCCACACCACCTCCCTTGAGTAAGGCTTAGACTGCTTCGCAACACTACCATCTGAGAGTCAAGCGCTACAATGGGGTGTTTGGTTCCCAGTGAAGGATAAATGTGGCATGCTATTTGTGCAGGCCTCCCAGATACTGTCTCGTTTTCCAACAGGTATGCTAAATGGGAAAATGCTAGCTCTGATAGAAAGTTTATTACCATGCAATGCTGTGCGCCCATGGGATCAACACTGCATGTGTTGCACCAAGCACACCATCTCATCCAAACTAAAGAATGTCTTTTATGGGTGTTATCTGGCCAGGCCTGCCTGATGAAGGATGCAGCTTGTTGTAAAATGCCTTAGGTGTGCCATCTTTGCCTGAAACTATCCAAGCCATCATCTTGAGTTGACCTGCTGGATTCAATGGATGAGGAATACCTTCCGGGTCTAGGAGGAGATCAGGCTAAACGTGGATTAGAACTGGAGGTGCACTCGCTAGAGTTAGGGCTACTGGGAACCAAGGTTGCGCTCTACAGTAAGGTGTCCCCAGAATGATTTCTGCTCCATGTCGTCTGATCTGTGACAGGACATGGGGAATCATTAGGAATGGGGGAAAGGCATAGCCTCTGAACTGATCCCAGTCCTGGATATATGCATCTATCGCCTGGGCATCCGGATCTGGGCGCAAGCTTAAAAAATGTGTCAGTTGCTGATTGAGTCATGATGCAAACAGATCTATTTCGAACGGGCCCCACAATATGTCCAGAGCTTGGAAAACTGAGTGATTCAGTTTCCAGTCACTGAAATCTCGTAAGTGTCTGAAGTTCCAGTTGGCTATAGTGTTCCTCTTGCATGGTAGCTACTCCACTGTGAGGGAGATGCAATGATCAAGGCAGAAATGAAAGAAGTCCTTGGCAATCTCTGCTAGTAGACAGGACTTCGTCCTACGAGAATGTTGAAATAGCGGACTGCTAAGATGTTGTCCATTCTCTGTAACATACAATAGTCCATCTTTATCGAGAAGAGACTCCTGATAACAAAAGAACCCGCCAGGAGTTCCAGGCAATATATTTGGAGCCTGAGCTCCGCCTCTGACCACGGACCCCTGACGACATCGTACCACACCTCACTCCCTAACCCAACCGGCTGGCATCCAATCGATGCCTATTTCTGGTGAGGTGCCGAAAATGTCTTGACCATTCCATGATTCCATGTGGTCCAACCACCATGTTATCTCTGTGTTGGCTTTGCCCATCAGTTGGACTTGTTCTGTGTAAGATAGACCCTTCCATAACTGTTGGATTTTAATCTCTGAAAGGCTCTGTAATGGAGAGGGCCTGGAAATATGATGTGAGAAGTTGGCCTGGTATATGCTGTCCACTAATTATAGTGGGCACCCTCTACCAGTCCAAACAACCCCTTATTAATCATAGGTTAAAGACAACCTTTATTGAGAGCTATCCTAGTAGTAGCTATGGAGAGCAGCCTTCAGGCTAAGTCTTGAAGGAATGTAAAGCAGCTTGTTTTACCAGTCTATAATCTCTTTAATGACCAAATGAAAGGAGAACCACACCAGGTATATAAAAAAAGATATGTATTTATTCTAAAAGACACCCCCCTAGTCTCTTTATGAGGCTAGAAGTCGAAGTACACAAGTTACAAGTCAAATATCAACAGTAAATAGCACAATATACAGTTAGCCCTAGGGGCGTACCAAACCATTTACTAAAATAGTAGTATAAGAACCATGACTTGACTAGAAACAAGGCCTAGAGCCTGTAGAATCGCTGGGCCCCTTCGGAACCACCCAAGGTAGTGACACAGGGGACCCACGGGGACGCGTGCAGTGTGGGAACACAGCCTCGAGCGCCGTTAGCTTCTATGGGGAGAGTTGCAGTTGGAATTTTAAACTTTAAGGACACTTAGGAGATGACTAGGAGCAAACCCTTTTGGACTTTGAGGTGTCTAGGGCCAACACCCATGGGAGCACCAGAGTACTCAAGTTACCTAACCCAGGGAAGCCGGGTGCATAGGTGTCAAAAGGTGTTGGGTCGCGTCGCCGTTTTCAATGGAAGCTGGAGAAGAAGTGCTGCTGCCGGGAAGATGTGAAGTGTCCGAAGAGATCCAAGCCTGGATCAAAGATGATAAGAACCTGAAAGCAAAGGGGACAGAATCTGGGTCACTTGCCAGTGACCAAGGGCATGATAGTCGAATGCCCACCGATGTCGGGTGCTTCAGGTGAGTTGACGGGAAGCTTGACTCTTCAGCCACAAGGACCAGAAGGGGTCAAGGACAACCAGGAGCTGGATTCGAGCTGTATCATGAGGGAGGTCAAGTGCTGCAGCATCGGGTGGGGCCTGGATTGGACACAACAAGCTTTGGCAACAGCAACCCATGCAGAAAGAGAACAATGGCTTTGATGTGTACCAGCAAGGTCCGAGGGACTCCCCAGCTAGGAGGAGTGAGGGCATGTCTGGAACAACCAGGAAAGCCCAAGGAAAATCAGAGGTGCCTTCTCAGGGACCCACAAGTTGATGGACAAGAGATTGTGAAGGTACCTTGAGCTGAATCACAAAATGGCAGCCCACGGGTCACTCGGAGTGGATAGGCTGGCAATCTTTAGTGGATTCTCTGCTCGGGGTCTGGGCTACAAGTAACCCAAAGCACAGCTTCAAGAGTCGTCGAGAAGATGATGCCCTTGCAAATATGCACAGTGTCCAGGGGTTCTGGTTCTACGTTACCCACAACAGCTATGTGTGTCAGCTTTGCTGGGCACTCAGGTCAGCCTCGGGGAAGCCTGGAAATCCACTTCTGGTATTGCAAAGTCATCAGCGTCCGACGGGAGCTTCAGAGATACAGACCGGACAGATGCTTTGGTGGTGCCTGCCATGCAGGGGAGTAACTCCTTTACTCCAAGGGAGATTCTTCAG
Source organism: Lissotriton helveticus (assembly GCF_964261635.1). Lineage (NCBI taxonomy): Eukaryota > Metazoa > Chordata > Amphibia > Caudata > Salamandridae > Lissotriton > Lissotriton helveticus. Next base: position 1,359,180,078 of record NC_136061.1, on the reverse strand, counting down.
TCATTTGGCATTGAACAGATCATTGAAGGTCCAAGAGTCACTTTCTGAGTTTCGTCCAGGGATATCTGATTACAGAGTTTCCTTCTTTATATCCAAGGAAGGGGTTGCACTAACCCAGGGGACCCACCTATGGGAGGGTTTGGAAAGAGGGGTGGCTACACCCATTTCCTTTGTTCAGTTTCATGCATGAGCTGGGGCTGGTAGCCCCTGCAACTGGTTTGAGCTGGATTATGCACAAAGCACTTCCCACCCAGCCAAAATACACATCGGCCTGTCTGGGAGGTGATAACATTCCCTGTGACAGGAAACCTATTGCCCAGGGCTTCCCTGCTAGTGTTTCGGTCAGCAGCAGGAGGCCAGACTTATGTCTGTGGCTGCAGCATCCATTTTGACTGATATCGGGTATACCGGGGCTGTCATGTCTCTCCCTCTAGAAGGGTGGGATCCTACTCCCACACCAGCTACTGGTGTGGGTGTAGGATTCCAAGCTGTTTGACAGCAAATACGACTTGTTTCCGTGCAGCCAGTCCAAAGTAAGCATTTACCGCGAGGTTATAATGCACTTAAGAGTATATGGTTAGGCTGCACTACTGATAACCCCAGAGGATAGATTCTGAAGGCTGCAGAGGGACTCAGCTCATGCCTGGGCACCCTCTCACATATAACCACCACCCTGCCTTCAGGATTGATAAGGCCTGCCATAGGGGTGACTGATAGGTTTCTATGTGCAGTAGAAGGTGAGATATAGTGAACTTATATCTCAGTAAGGGGTGCATGCACTACCTCACTCAGGCTGCAGTAGCAGTTCAGTGGTGTAATTTTTGAGGGCTTCCCAGGGGTGGCATAATACATGCTTCAGCCCCTGGTAGGCCTCTGGGGTACCTATGCCCTGGGCACATAGTATACCATATACTAGGGTCTTATAAGGGTACTCCAGAATCCAATCTGTAGTGTACCTAAGGTACATGGAATCCATTTATAAGAGAAAACAGATAGGCTGAGAACCGAAATAGCAGGTTCCCAGCCAAACTAAGTAAAAAACCAGTGAAACACCAGGAAAAAAGTTTGGATAACCATATAGTCAGATTCCACCTTCCTACATATGGTTTGTATCGATGAGGCCATGAGTCTCATGATTCTGGAAATCTACCTCAATGATACAGTCTGTTTGCACAACGCAGACCTCAATTCCCTTTTGATATTGTGAATCTTTTAGGTTGGAAGGAGCAGTTGTGCTTGGACTGATTCTATCTTGAAACCCAGCAATGCCATTTGCTGGACTGGTGACAGGACTGACTTCTGGAGTTGATCTGGAATCCCAGACTCTGAAGAAGTTGTATAGTCCATGATAGATGAGTCCTGAGTGTCTGAAGGTCCTGGGCCATCAACAGGAGGTTGTCTAGACAATTAGACATACACCTCGAGCCCTTGGTGCTTCTACGACTGGTCTCATTAAATCAGTGAAACACCACAGGACCAATGAGAGACCGAATGGAAGGGAACTGTAGAAACCATCTGTGAGGTGGGAATATGGGGATGGAGAGGTAGACATCCTTCAGGACCACACGGAAAATCCAGTCGCCTTCTTGTAGAATATCTCTTAGCAAGAGAATTTCTTCCATTTTGAAATGTCTGTATATAATCCAGACATCATTGAGGTTTAGAACTAGCAGTGAACTCCACCCTTCTTTTTTAACAGAAAGATGGGGCTCATGAACCCTTTGGGGTATGGAGTTGTCAGGCATATAGCCCCTTTGGCTAGGCGAGTTGAATTTAAAAATTTGTGTTTGGTAAAAATACTTTTGTCTTGGGGGGCCAGACTGAGTTGGAGATTTGCAAAATTCCAGTTTGAAGCCCTGAATGGTCTCCAGTACACATGGGTCCATGGATATGCATTTCCAATTGTTGTGAATAACGACAATCTTCCTCCCAATATCACTTCAGAGAAGAGAATAACTCATACCAGTATATCCTGTGTCCTGGATTGCATTCTATTGTCTATGTCTGGATCTGCGGCAGAATCTAGGGCGGCCACCTCTGGGTTAAGTTTGATAAAAGGTGGGATCGGGTTTGTCTCCATACCAACTACCTTTGCCACAGGCATAGTAGCCTTGTTGAGAGCTTTGGTGGGTTCCACAGCCCGGCGCATCCTCCATGGCACCCGGCCCTGACAAAAAAGGCCTCTCCAGAATACTCTTTTTAGGGACATTTGGGCCTTGTATATAGTCGAGTAGGTGGCTCAAAATCTGGACAGTTTCTTAATGAAAGAACACCTGACTAATAGGCTGTCTGCCATTGGGCTGGCTTCTAAATTATATGGATCATTAAGTTTAGGATCTAATCTCATCAAGATAGAACTCCGGTGCTCTGTAGAGACGGCGCAGTTGGTGTTTTCCCTAACATGCAGTCTGCTTGCTTAGCCCAGCCAATCAGATTGTCAGTATTTACTGGAGAGTTGGACTCTTTGGCTTAGTATGCTAAGTCTAAGATCTTAGTCAAGGTTCCTGTCAGGTCACGCAGTTTATCTTGGCACATCCAACATGAGCGATCCAGGCCCTTTTTCGGATCCTTTGCGTATTTTTTCATGAAAGTGACCATGATGGGATCTACCTCTGGCGTGTCTGCAACCTTACCCTCCAGGTCTGGGCGGGGGCATTCCATGCGGAGGTGTGCACATGCCTCTTTATCAAATCTCTGCCATAGATGGGTTTGAAGGTGTTCCGTGACCTCTGGAGGGGAAACCCAATTGGAGTCCGTGGGGTGAATTATTTTAGTGGGCTCGATTTGGAGCACACAAAGGGCATGGGCTGGAGCCCATTTCTTCTTACTGAGTCTTGCCTTCTCACCCTCATCACTGTCCTTAGTGTGGGAAGAACAGTCTGAGTCTAAGGCCTCTGTGTGCTGTAAGCAGTGAGACTGAGAGGACTCTCCCTCTCGGTTGGCACTATAATCATGTTCAGTCTGTCTCTTGTGCCTTAGCTTTTCAAAAGCCTCTCCATGTACCTCTGGCTGTGATTTACTCTTGACCTAGCCCTTTTTTGATGGGCCCACCTCATTGTTGGCCCAAGGAAGTTGGGGTTGCCAGCCTTGTTGGCATGCAAACTCACACAGCTGCCCTGTGAAGGGACCTTGCCCCCGTACCAGGGCCTTATTCACAAATTGCTGTACACTGCAGGCCAGTGCATCCACCAAATTAGGCTCTAGCTGGTCATCACCTTCTTCATAGTAGTTGTTTGCCTCCACCTTACAGGGCTCCCATTGTGCTATTCTCTCCACATGCACACTCAATTTACCGGGAGCTGAGAGAGTAAGGGGGGAGTGGAACTAACCCTGCAAGACCAAGGATTATGCCTTAATTTAAATGTGGAGAGAGCTGCCTGGACCAAAAAACCCACTCTAGGCAAAGCCTATGCAAATGTATACAACCCTGCACACACTTGTGAGACAGGGCGTAGGGAGAGCATTCACCCCTGCCATCACATACAGAGCCGGGTAAAGTTATGTGTAGAAAAAGCCAGCAAAACGCTCTGATCAATATCCCTGAACATAGGGTTCAATTTCTGCACATGCGCATTGTGTGGTCCTTGTTCGCAAGTAAAAGAGGACTGGGCACATCAGCAAGATGTGTGCTGTCCGCTCTCTGCTCCACTGAGACAGCAAGCAGCGTCAGAGTCCGGCCACCGTAAGTGTTCAGAAAATGAAGGCGGAATCCCAGCGCTGTAGCACATGCAGTGGGTGATTGGTCACCTTACCACTCCTGCCCTCATAGAACCACAACTCGTATAAAGCATGACATTCACAGCAAATAGTGGTATGAAATACCTATAATTATGGCATAGGAAGCACATAGAAAAGAAACATTCTAAGCAATAGAGATATGAGATATCTATAATTACGTCAGTACAAGCATGAAGAATTAAACTGCACTTATATGGCTGTTAAGCAGCAAAGAAAGAGGACACAAAATGGTGATGTCTACAGTTATATGGGTAACAAATATAATTGGAGCATGTGACATGGGAGGTACAGGAAAACATCGGTAATGTAGTAAAGAGATGAGATGCATAATCAGAGCCTCCGGTCATGACATAGAATTTGTGGCATGTAAAAACAAAATGACATAGAAAGAAAAGAGAAGTAGGCACACTCCATGATAAAATGGCCTTCGAATAAATTCTTCAGTCCCATGGATGGTACAGTCGTAGCTCACAGTGAGTATGAGTGCTTTTTGACAAGGGTTCAAACATCAGCTGGGGAAATTCAATTTTTCAATTTTTTCCTATTTTTCTTCTATTTTACCCAAATGAAAGATGCCCTATTGTAAATCAACCCTAGAAGTGTTTGGGAGATTTGTGGCCTTTTTACTCAAGCCAGTGCATGTCAGACGGTGAAATGCTGTGGCACGTGGAAGGGGGGCAAGGTTTGCTATGGAAGAAAGCCCTTAATTTGTGGAATGAGACCTTGGGAATGGTTGTGTAAGAAAAAGAAATGCATGGGCAAATGCCAGAGTGAAAGAAAGGAAGGGCTCTTTGTTTATAAATCATGAAAACTAAGTGTAGATTTGTGGCATGTAAAAGCAAACAGTCATGGAAATAGAAGGAGGACAGTACCCGTCTTCCATGACACAAAAGCTTTGGACAAAGTTTATGAACGCAGAATAAATGGTCCAGTGGTAGTTCACAAGGGTGTTCAGTGACTTATGACAAGAGTTCAAACCACAGTTGTGGAAATTTGATTTTTATATTCTTTTCCATTTTTTCTATTTCACCCAAATGAAAGATGCCCTTTTGTAGATCACCCCTTAGCAGTGTCTGGGAGAATTGTGGCCTGTTTGGTCAAACCAGTGCATGTCAGACAATTGTGACAGGCTGTGGCATGTGAAAGAGGGCAAGGTTTGATATGAAAGAAATTACTTATTTTGTGGAATGAGACTTTGGGGCTGGTTGTGTAAGAAAAATAAATGCATGGGGCAAGTCCCAGAGTGCAATAAAAGAAGTGCTATTTGTTTTAAATCATGAAAATCAAATGTAGATTTGGCTCACATTTCTGTGGTGAAAAATTCTGGAATCTGTGTGGATCCACAAAATTTCACCCACCCCGTGTTTCCCAAGGTCTTTTGAGAAAAATGGTACCTCACTTGTGTGGGTAGGCCTAGTGCCCGCGATGGGAAACGGCTGAAAACGCAACATGGACCCAGTACATTTTCACAGTGAAAACTGACCCTTTTTTGCAAAGTGCCTAGCTGTAGATTTTGAATCCTAGCTCTGCCAGCACTTAGGGAAACCTAGCAATTCTATACATTTTTTAAACTAGACACTAGGGAAATCCAGGATGGGTTGACTTTTCTGGCTCTCACCAGCTTCTGTTACCCGTAATCCCTTCCAAAATGTGTCCCAAAAACACATTTTCCTCACATTTCTGTGATGGAAAGTTCTGGAATCTGCGTGGATCCACAAAATTCTACTCACCCCACGTTCCCAAAAGTCTTACGAAAAAATGGTACCTCACTTTTGTTGGTAGGCTTAGTACCCGCAACAGGAACCGGCCCAAATGCAACATGGACACACCACATTTTCACAGTGAAAACTGACCCTTTTTTGCATAGTGCTAACTGTAGATTTTGAACCCTAGCTCAGCTGGCACCTAGGGAAACCCAGCAAACCTATACATTTTTCAAAACTAGACACCCAGGGGAATCCAGTATTGGGTGACTTGTCTGACTCTCACCAGGTTCTATTACCCAGAATCCCTTGCAAATCGAAAATATTGTCCAAAAAAACACATTTTCCTCACATTTGTTTGGTGGAAAGTTCTGGAATCTACGTGGATCCACAAAATTCTACCCACCCCGCGTTCCCCAAAGTCTTCCAAAAAAATGGTACCTTACTTCTGTGTGTAGGCATAGTGCCCGCAACAGGAAACGGCGCAAAACGCAACTTGGACACTCACAGTGAAAAATGACCCTTCTTTTGCAAAGTGGCTAGCTGTAGTTTTTGAACCCTAGCTCTGCCAGCACCCAGGGAAACCTAGCAACCCTATACATTTTTGCAAACTAGACACCCAGGGGAATCTAGGATGTGGTGACTTGACTTTACAGAATCACTTGCAAACCTAAAAAATTGTCCAAAAAACACATTTTCTTCACATTTCTGTGGTGGACCGTTCTGGAATCTACATGGATCCCCCAAATTCCTCCCACCCTGCGTTCCACAAAGTGTTTCTTGGAAAATGGTACCTTACTTGTGTGGGTGGGTCAAGTACCTGCGACAGGCAATGCCCAAAACCTATCAAGGCGACATCAACATTAGCTATCACAAACCAACTTGGTTTTTTAAGTGGGGTCCCATGAGTTTTTGGCCCAGGGCTCGGCGGTCATCTAGGGAAACCTACCAAACCGACACATTTCTGGAAACTAGTTACCCGGGGGAGTCCAGTGAGGTATGACTTGCATGGGTTCCCCAACATTCTTCTACCCAGAATCCCCTGCAAACCTCAAATTTCGCTGAGCAAAATCACGTTTTTCTCAAAATTCTGTGTGTGAAAGTTCTGGAATTTGCGTGGATCCACACATTTCCTCCCACCTAGCGTTCCCCCAGGTCTCCCAATAAAAATGGTACCTCACTCGTGTGGGTAGGCATAGTAGCTGCAACAGGAAATGGCCCAAATCGTACTGTGGAGACTTCAAAATTACCTATAACAAAACTACCTGCTTTTGAGCCGTTTACTGTCGCGGGCACTAGGTCTACCCCCACAACTGCGGTACCATTTTTATTGGGAGATTTGTAGAGCAACTGTTATTACCTATTGACTTTCGAGGCATTTTTGCCTTCCAATTGAAAGAGAGTGTGTAAAAATGAAGGAGTCCATTAGTATGTCCGGCGGAAGTACCACTGTGATGCTGGTGCTGCGGAAAACTGCAATTTTCCTCCCACGAGCAGCGGTCCTCGCGCCTGCCATATTAGCATGGGCAAACACAGCCCATTTCCCGTCCGCCGCTGGGCGATGTGAACCGCCATCAAAAAGTGCCCACCACCGCAGCGGTGGGAACCAATGGACATGGTTTGAGGTGGCACGTGACCAGGAGGCTGCAAGGGTCCCCACATTTAAGGGCAGAGACTCGGATACGGTTATTGACTATGTCTTTGTCTCTTCCGGGAGAATAGATAGAGTTACCCGGTATAAGATAATTCCATCAGGATTTAGTGATCATAACCCTGTGACCCTGGACTTTAGTTGGGGTGAGGTCTCAAATAGGAGGAACAATTTAACAACCGATTGCATCCATCTGACCCCAAAATATCAATGAAGGAGACTTAAATGGGCGAAGGGGATCCCAGAGGCCTTTATCGAGGGTTTGCTCCAAAAGGTAGAGGGCACACTAGGAGTCTGTCTAGATAGCGCAGCCCCAAGTAGTGATATTGTTGAGGCGTATGTCACTATTTGCACCCAGATTGAAGCGGACCTAATGGTACAAAATAAATTGGGCCCTAAAAAGCTCTTTAGATGGTTTGATGGCTATTGTTCCAAAGCACATGGTGCGCTTTTACAGGCACTAAAGCAAAAGCCCAGAGATAGAGCGCTAGTGGCTACCCTAAGGAAGGCCTATAAAGGGGCAATCTATAAACGGAAAAAGGCTATTAAAACTGAGGCCTGGAATAACCTTTTATCGGTAGAAGTTTTAAGGGATAGCAGTAAATTCTGGGCTATAATAAACCATCCCTTCTTTTCTGGGCAAGAGATGTCTATTTTAGATTGTGTGATACCAGATGAAAAATGGCTGTCTCACTTTAGAAGGATTTATGCTAGTGAGAGTAGCGACACCCAAGAGACTGAGTACGAGCCCATACAGTCTGTGTCCTCTCTTCTTTTTAAAGAGGAGGACGTTAATAAATCTATACTGGAAATGTCCAAACACAAAGCCCCAGGTCCGGATGGGGCTCCAGCGGACCTGTATAGCACTTTACCCAAATTTTGGGCAAAAATTTTAACTAATGTTTTTAATACGTCTACTGTTAATGGGTTCCCGGTATCCTGGTCAATCTCTGTAATAGTACCAGTTTTTAAAAAGGGTCGAAGGGATGATCCCTCTTGTTACAGACCGATCTCGCTGATTGACTCTGCCGTGAAAATTTTAGGCAGAGTCATTCTGTACAAACTTAGGGATTGGCTGGAGGAAAGAGGGGTCTTATCCAATTTACAATATGGGTTCAGGGAGCACATAAGCACTTTAGATCAATGCTTAAACCTCCACCTGTTGATAAGCAAATATACACAGGCTAAGGAAGGAATGCTTTATTTAGGTTTTATGGACCTTTCTTTGGCCTTTGACCTGGTGAACAGGTCAAAACTTTGGGCTATTTTATTAAATATAGGGATTGACCCAGCCTTAGTAAACGTTTTAGCTGCTCTTCACCAAGGGCTTTTAGCATCGGTCAGGGTTACTGGGGAGGGGGGTCGCACCAGTCACTTTAGTTCAAGGCGGGGTGTCAGGCAGGGCTGCATCCTGGCGCCCCTTCTTTTTACCCTATATATTAATGCCCTAGACAAAAATTTGGAGGGCGCCTCACTAGATGTTCCGCGTATAGGAGGATCGGCAATACCGGTTCTCCTGTACGCGGACGATGCAGTATTGTTGGTTAGGACGGGCCAGAGGCTCCAGAGGTTACTAGATTCTTTTGGTACATTCATGGGTTCTCTGGACCTCTGGGTCAATAACTCTAAGTCACATGTTATGATTGTGGGTAAACGTCTGAGAGGCCATAAACCTAAACGTTTTTTCTGTAATGGCATAGAAATTTCTGGGGTACCTGTTTTAACTTATCTTGGGGCTTTATTTGATGAAAGAGGCACATGGGGCCCTCGGCAGAAGCTAAAGGCTAATGTGGTAGCAAGGTCAACATGTGCACTTATGGCCTTCGCAAAACGGCTGGGGGCAAGACCTATGGAGGCACTTTTACATATATATAAGTCAAAATGCCTGTCAATAGCCTCGTATGGTGCCTCATTATGGTACTATATACCCCAGGAAAAGATACAGGTGGCCGAGAATAAATTTCTAAGATCCCTCTTGGCAGTCCCCAATTCAACTCCCACATTTTCTATTCATTCTGAATTGGGGTTGGATTATGTGAGTGATCAAATGAAGGTGGCCCGGATGATCACCTGGATTAAGACTTGGCTGAACCAGGAGATCACACTGAACCACCTAATTTTGAGAGATTGTATGGCTCTAGAGAGGATAGACAGGGTACCCTGGCTAGTATATATAAAGGCAATGTTTTTTAAACTTGGGCGCCCTGAACTGTATTGGTCTCCAGAGCTAATTACAAAGGAAGACATAGCCTGGATGAAGAAGAATGCCTTGGGTATGCTAGTTTTAGAACGAGAGGAACGGGAACTGTTAAAACCTTGTGCCAGAGCAAATTATGCTCTGTTGACAACAATGTCATTAGAACCATTTTTAAAATTGTCACAATCCCGTTCCACCGGCACCTCTTAATTAGGTTTAGGTTTAATTTGATTCACTATTCTTTAGGTCATTTTCCAGTGTGGGGTAAACCGGATTCCTCCCCACCATGCAGTTGTGATACTTTTTCTAGCCAAAACACGTTGCATTTTATCATGTTCTGTGAACATTATGCTGAACTGAGGAAAACTTTTTTAAAGCCGTTACTGAGAGAGGCTGGGTTCATACAAGTTAGACCCGCATTGACTTATTTGCAACTATTAAGTAGTTGCCGAGTAATGTTTGGTGTTGCAAGTTTTCTGGTAGAAGCTGTACGGAATAAGGTTAAGAGATCAGTTCAAATTCAAATATCTTTATTCGGTACTTAAAAAGATACCATTAAAGAACATGAAAATACATACATACAATGTTTAAAAAGCATGTTAAAAATGACATTTTAAGAACAATTAAAACAGGTCTAGAAAGGGGCAAAAGGAACGATGGATCATTGGGAATCTTATACAGACATTGATTCAATTTATAAATTAATATGAGCCGATATTTCCCTAGTGTTCCTTAATCTCATGGCCACCTTGATAAAACTTATTATACATAACAGAGTGTATGGGTCTGAGGCTTTTTGCAAAAAAAGGAGGGCTGCTTTAGCATGTCTCAGTCTTTTGTTTTTCAAAATCCTTACTAAAAACTTCCGTCTAGGGTCTGAATAAAAAGGGCATAATAAAACAAAGTGAAGGGTATCCTGCGGTGACCTAGTGTCGCAGCCGCAGGTACCCTTCAACTCCACCGAGCGTGTGAATCCTGCGGGAACAGCCAGTAGGTGATGAAGGAGATTAAGTCGAAACCTAGTCATATAAAACCTTTCCTGCGCATTTTGCATCACCGCTAGGTATGGTTCCATTCCAGGCGTTGTTTTTAGGGGACCATGGGCCACAACGGATATTTTCCCGGTTTCAGCGTGGGCCCTTCTGGCGGTTGTCCAGGCAGTAAAAAGTTTTTTGACCAGAGTTTTATTCAGGTTGGTTATGGACTCCGGCTCCAAGAACAGATTCTTGCAGCCAATTCCTTCCATAGTGACTTTTACATATTTGAGCCACGGAATCTGTCCCCCTCTGTCCCGGCTCAAGCAATCCTTAATGATCTGCCTACTGAGGCCGGCCTCTGGGTTAGTCCAGATCTTAATCAAGGCCAGGATGGGTCGAACCATGATTCTATCCTCGATGTATGGCTCGCCCAATTCCATATGTGATATATATGAGTTGGTGCTCTGAGGAACCTTTAATAGTCTTTTAAAAAATGTATTTTCCTCAGCTTGAATCTGGTGCACATGATTGATTTTGCAGCCCCAAACTTCTGCCCCGTATGACACCTTGGAGCAGGAAACCGCTCTATATAGATTCAGTATCTATTCCGGCGACCATCTGCCTAACCTCCTCCCGTATGCCATTATTGCACCCGTTGAGGCCACCAGTTTGACTACATGTTTTTCAGCCAAGTTTCTGAATTCCAGTTTCTCATCGAAAAGTACGCCTAGATAAGAAAAAGACTTTACTCTTCCTAGTGTGTGTAGACCTATGCTGTGTGAAAAAACCTTTTTGGAGTTTGTACCTGTGGACATAACGAAGGACTTACAAACGCAGTTCTAACCTGCGTGATAAGTTGGTCCATACCCGTCCTCTAAAAATGAAGATTGATCAGCCACAAAGTACCCTCTGGAACCTGCCTCCGGTAGTGGGCCATTTCCCATGTGGCTCATGCTCTGTATGCCCACAGACAGAAAAAACTCTAGAGATCGATATAGGCACTTCTAGACCGTGGTTAATACAAAAACACACTAATTGCAACAGTGATCACTTAATCTACTTAATCTGGTGTCCATGCCAACTCAAGTATGTGGGCATGACCACCAGAAAAGTTAAAACACGTATCCAAGAACATATGAGCACCATTAGATGTGGGAAACGTTCAACCAAACTTACTAATCATTTCTTGGACAAAGGACATCGTGACACTGATTTACACTGGGTGGTCTTGGATAAACCCTTTATACCTTCCCATCTGACAGACTCTACTAATTATTAAGTACGTAGAGAACAAAAATGGGTGTATACACTCAAAACTGATACTGGAGGGCTGAATGACGATATTCCATGGGTGGCTTTATAAATTTGTGTGTATATATCTAAATGTGAATTTTTAATCTTTATTCATGTACAACACTTACACTTCTCATATAAAATATAGCTCTTAGAGAAGCTATTGCTATATTTGTGCACATGACATAAAAGCTGAGTTAATTACAATGGACAGGTGTCCACAATATGCCATAGGAGTATATGTCTTGAACATAGGCTTACAGTATATACATGACACAGGATACAGTTTTCCCCGTGGTTGTTTTCTCTGGGGACATTTCCAGATCTCTCTGCCGCTTTTTTGCATCCCATTGGTGTAGAGGGGCTGATTTCTTTTAATTACTATACTTGGGCTAACTGGAGTATAATCTTTCTACGCTCCTAAATCGCTTATACGGGGTATGCATTGGAGCTCTGCATGATAGACGCATGTGTCGTCTAGGATATCCCGGCTTCAGGGCAGGTATGGTCATTTCGCGCATGTGCAGGACCAGGATACTGCTTTGAAAACGCGATCGCGCTATACACAGTGTAGTGTGCGCAATGCGCATGCGTAGGCTTGTAACACCTATCTCTACCACATGCGCTTTCGAAAAAACAGGCGATTAGATCAGACGCCCGTGTAACATTAGGCCCCCGCTGCAGCAGCTGCGGGCAATCGAGCGATCCGACATCCTACATAAACAGTGAGCTTTCCTGCCGTTCGGTACCTCCCGGGGCTAGCTCTATCCGAGCCACGAGGTACCGACGGACAGGTAAGACTCAGGGGTTAGGATTATTACTTAGACTCTGATTTGGGAGGCGAGACTGAGGGAACAGACTAAGCTATAAGAATTTCCTCCCTCCATGCTCCCGTTTGTGGTTTTATGGGTCAGTGCATTGTAATACCCTTTTGAGTGCCTTTAATCTCCTTTTTTTAGTTGAGCCTAAATTTGGAATTTGTATTATGTACCTGTTGGACAGTCTGCTTCTTGCAGTTAAAAAGTATAGATACATGAATATGTATTAAATTTTCCCCTTAGTGCGGGGCCTCCTCCCAGAGCAGCCTGCCAGGTAGAGGTGAGGCAGGATTTCCTACTTATTGAGGGTAAGTCCTTATGAGTGTAACAACCCTAAATATATTACACCATTAAAATAGATGATACATATCTAAGGTACATGTGTGATTTTGACCAAATGTGTATATGTTTCTCTCTTTTCTCCTTGTGTTTTGCCATTTCACCCTGCAGATACCTGGGTATGACCTGATCACCAGAATATAAGACAGGAATACCGGTGGAGTATTTATTATTTCAATTTAATTCTGTTTATGTCACATATTGGCAGCAGCATTATCACATTTTTTCCAACTGGTCCTGAAGAAAGCCGATGATACCTTGTGATCAAGAGGCTGAAACATGTCGACCATTTAGTGACAGTGGTTCTACCTCTATACCACTGTGTTGTTACTTTTTAACCCTGTCAAGCGGAGCACATCAATAAAATAGTTAGTGTATCCCCTTAGATAGTTTTAAACTCACCTGTTTTTGATAGACACAGCGCTGCTATTCTCACTACACCTATCTTACTCACATATGGGATTATTATCCCTTTGTCCATAAAACATCTCTGAGATCCTCCTTTAGGATCCCGGAGTAGTAGCTCCCAGTGTGGACTAGGATTTCTACACTGGTAGGGGGGACCCATATGATGAAGCATGTCACCTTCGGGTGAGTGAGGGTTCTTATCCTTAAGGGATGTCTCCCCAAGTTAGGTGCATGACATCACAGGGGTGTTGAGAGAGGATGACTTACTCATTTACCATATACACATGACCTTGACCACAGTTGTGCATTTTGTGTGATAGTTGTATTTAGCTGCCACCCCTGCAATATTCCAGGATATAAGTCTTATACCATGCTGAGTTTCAACCCTGTTTGCGGCAACCCCCGAAGGACCCCTGTCTCTATCCTCCCCTGCTGCAACGGGGGTATCCGATTTGTCTAGTGTGGATTCTACCCTTGACTCTGCTACCTGCCCATTCCTTAGTGTATCATTCGGGTCAGCTACTATAGATTCATGAGTGGATACCACAAAGGAACTACCTGTTTCTGCTAAGGGGGTGGGTGATATCCACCCTGATCGTCGGGATCCTTTTTCTAAACAATCCCTAATAGGCTGAGGTGGGCACATTTTATTCCACTCAAGTCAATCAACGTTATCCAAGGCGCAGAACCTGTTCCAATGTGCATGCATTGCAACTGCAGGATCGTAGAGGGGGAATGCCTGCCAGGGAGTCTGCCAGTTATCTACTCTATTTAGCTGCACAGGGTGCAAAGCCCTATCCGCCTGACCCCTGTTTAAATATGTTGGTCTCTGTGGGGGGGGAGTAGGGGATAAAAATAGGATAAATGTAGGGGATATATGTTAGTTGGTGGTCCCAACGTTGGAGAGTTACATATATGGGTTACTACAGAGGTGTCCCTGAAGTTTATTGCAATAACATCCCCAGCAATGGTTTTCGCTCCATTTCCTATCCATTACCCCCTTCTTACAGACAATATTTCCCCAGAAATGTGTGACGGTAATGGCCTGTTGGATCTTAGCCATTGTGCACATTTATTCCTCAACTCCACTTCATTTTCTCTTTTGCCTTCCTTTAGAGGCGGCACGCCTGTTAACACAACTACATAGGGTAGTGCTTCCGGTGGTAAATTAATTGACCGGAAGCGCACTCCCGTTTTTACCCTTGCTGCAACCGTTGGGGTGGTAGTCTTTACTTGGATAGGGGTCTCCTTTTGAGTATTACCTGCAGTGTCCTTACTTGATGTCAGGGAACTCTTCCCTTGGTTATTACATACCTGCGCAGCGGTACCATTAGGGCAGGGAGGTGGAGGAACACGTGTCTTGCCCGGTGTTCTGTTTTGTGGAGCAGCACTATTTTTTTGTTTTACAGAATTATTATCTGACGCTACCTTGCCTTTATGTGTAATCTTTTCGACCCCTGAGCTACCCGACTTCTGAATACATGGTGCTGGGGTTATCACTTGTGTCACTGGTTTGACTGGTCCTATCATTCTGTTATTTATTAAGGAGGTTAATCTATCAAGTTTAGACATCAGAGGCTTAATTTGCGCACTGATAGTCTCCTCCAATCCTGCCTTAAGGTCTGACACCATATTGGCTACCCAACAGGGTATGCCAGATGTGGTGTTGGCCATTGGAGTCACCAGATTATGGTTAGTTTTAAGATTATCTCTCCCCCCCTTTTTATTGTTATGCTTTACAACAGTGTTCTTCCTAGTTTTCAGGGCAGTTTTACCTGGATTTCTAGTTTGGGGAATAGACAAAGGTATCTCCTCTAGGTTAACAAAATCAGGATCTCTAGTTGTATTTCTGGGTGTGTCTGTGGCTGCCTGGGCACAGGGGAGCTTTACATAAGAGGCCGTTAACGAGAAACTTGTATCCGGTTCGTCTGATATTGTTACCACTGGACCATCCTCTATGTCGTGAATGGCTGCTATAGGCACTATCGAGAGCCGCCTTTCAGTGTTTTCAATGGTGGTTGCCACAACCCCAATAGTTTGTTGCAACATTTTATCTATCGCCGTTAGAGATGGTAAGGGCTGCGGCTGCAGCGAATCGACTTTCTGTCTGGTATTAGATCTCAACGTAGGCATTTTGTTTGTTTTGGGCCCCCTCCTCATGTTTTGGCAGTCGCTCTGCACTGTTTACGAGTCACACCCCCTATAAATATATAGTTCCAGTGGCCACTATTTGATGGACAATAATAGTAAGGAGCAAGGTGCAATACCACAACAGTACCACAACAAACGTAGTATCCCAGTCGGTACCTTGGATGTTACGAGTAGTGGCAGCAAAGCAGATGTTGGTGGTGTGGCCCAGCCCAGCCTCGTTTGGCCTTGGAGGGCCGTAGAGGGCTTCGCCCGGCGCTCCCACGATGCGGGTGGGGCTCGTCACTTTTATGCGCCAGCAGGCGCGCTCTCTAATCCTGCGGTCTAGTCCTGGGTCACGGGGCAGCTGGGAAGGGTAGTTTTTGCACCCTCTCGGTCCCCCCCTCACAGGGGCTGCTCAACGAACAACGGCGGAGGGAGACCGGCGCGGAACACCCGCAGGGGCTCCGCCACCAGCAGCGACACGCCCGACAGCTGGGAGATGGTCAAGTAGGTTGTTTGAAGCCCCCGCTCCACCGATGGGGCTCGTCACTTTTATGCGCCAGCAGGCGCGCTCTCTAATCCTGAGGTCTGGTCCTTGGTCACGGGGCAGCTGGGAAGGGTAGTTTTTGCACCCTCTCAGTCCCCCCCCTCACAGCGGCTGCTCAACGAACAACGGCGGAGGGAGACCGGCGCAGAACACCCGCAGGGGCTCCGCCACCAGCAGCGACACGCCCGACAGCCTGGGAGATGGTCAAGTAGGTTGTTTGAAGCCCCCGCTCCACCGATGGGGCTCGTCACTTTTATGCGCCAGCAGGCGCGCTCTCTAATCCTGCGGTCTGGTCCTGGGTCACGGGGCAGCTGGGAAGGGTAGTTTTTGCACCCTCTCGGTCCCCCCTCACAGCGGCTGCTCAACGAACAACGGCAGAGGGAGACCGGCGCGGAACACCCACAGGGGCTCCGCCACCAGCAGCGACATGCCGGACAGCCTGGGAGATGGTCAAGTAGGTTGTTTGAAGCCCCCGCTCCACCGATGGGGCTCGTCACTTTTATGCACCAGCAGGCGCGCTCTCTAATCCTGCGGTCTGGTCCTGGGTCACGGGGCAGCTGGGAAGGGTAGTTTTTGCACCCTCTCGGTCCCCCCCTCACAGCGGCTGCTCAACGAACAACGGCGGAGGGAGACCGGCGCGGAACACCCGCTGGGGCTCCGCCACCAGCAGCGACACGCCCGACAGCCTGGGAGATGGTCAAGTAGGTTGTTTGAAGAGATCAGTTACTTGGAATCCGCCTGAATGAATTTGTTTTTTAAATTATCTACAAATCATTTTAATATTTGTTTATTTTTTAACAGGTGAACCTTTTTAACTGCTTTTTAGGTCTCGCCTGTCGATGCGCATGCGCATCGAGCTTGCGAGACTATGGGGGCTTATCCACTCTTTATCCAACTTGCAAGGAATCGTGGCGATTCCTTGCAGTGCCCGTGACTTTTAAGCTCAATGCGCATGTGCATTGAGCTTAAAAGCGCGTGCACAGCCGCCCGCATTCCTCCGACACCTTTGAAGTGAAGCTTAGCTTCACTTCAAAGGCCCGGCTTCTTCACACCCACATGCCGCTCTGCCCCGCTCCGCCCCCTCCCCTGAGTCATCCTGCCTGCCCAGACTTCTCCTCCCCCCTACTTACATCCCGCTTTCACTTGTTAACTTTACCGCTGTCCGGGTGGTTCCATGTTATTTCTTTAACTACCTGCTCGTGACTGCCCGTCCTCGTGCTGGCACTGTGCTTTCCTCTGTGAACTTTAGGACTTCTCCATATAACTGTGGCATTCCAGAAATTCGTCATTGGAACGCAACGTGCAACGCATTGACCCGACGTTGCTCTTTGATTGCGCACCTAGAAACCTTGACGCGCAAACCAGCTTCATTCTCCTTGGCTGACACACCCAGCAGCCTTTACAGACGGACAACAGCGTGTACAACAGCTTTGTGCCAATACTAACGTGCACACCAGCTTTGTGTCCATTTTATGTACACAGCAGCTCCATGCTCTATCGCTCACGCGCACAGCGACGCTGTGTGCACTTTAATGCTCATTCGCTGGCACGCACAGCACATTTGTGCAAGTATTTGCATGTCTACCCTGCAATCCTTTCGCTGATACGCACAGCTTGATTTTAAAATTGTGTGTATAAGTTACAGTTCACTCGCTGATGCACACAGCAACTCCGCGGCGCTGACGCGCACAGTTGGATTTTAAATTGCGTGCCTACTTTACAGTTTACTCACTGATGCGCACAGCAGCTCCATGCTTTCTTGCAGACTCGCACAGCAGTGCCCAGTGCAGACTTTTACGTTCTTTCGCTGACACGCAGAGCACTTTTGTACAAGTATTTGGTCGTCTACCCTGCAATCTTTTCGCTGATACGCACATCTTGATTTTAAAACTGCGTGTCTAGTTTACAGTTCACTCGCTGATGCGCACAGCAACTCTGCTGACGCGTTTAGCTGGATTTTAAATTGCGTGCCTACAGTACAATCGCACAACACTTTAGTACAAGTATTGCGTGTCTACTCTGCAATCTTTTCGCTGATGCGCACAGCAACTCTGAGTGCAGTCTCTTTCAATCGCTGACACACACAGCACGTTCCCATCTAATTGTGTGTATACAGTACAACATATTATATCCTATGTCTTCATTAACAATATAGTGTATCTGTACTGAATATATATCCAGCATTTCAGACTGCATTTCAGAGCTTTTAGAAATGTTTATGGCTTTTTTTTTTTGAAATTCTTTAGCATTGGCTACAGGAAACAAAAATGCTAAAGATTTACAAAAAAAACCCATAAACAATTCTAAAAGCACTAACTCTAATGCTGCGAGACCTATTGCATTTCCAATGCTTGTTAAATCTGCATATGTGATGTATTTACATGAACAAATGGATTGTCACACACTTGCTTTTATGATTTTAAATAATCAAATAAAGTATTTTTGACTGACTGACTGAAAATGGACATTCACTGCTGTGTTGAATGACGTCTCGACCGCCGTACTAATCAGGATGCCCCAAACAGCCAGCCGCACCGCAGCGGAGAAACCGCCCACTCAACCAGATTCACGGCCCCTTCCACCCGGAACCAAACGCACTGGACCCAGCCTTTCACGTTTTCCCAGCTCTGTAAGTGATACACTACCAGCAAGTCATGGACCGTTGCGGATGCCCCGGCGGTACGCAAGTACACAACTCCTCCCACAAACACAACACACAACTCCAGAGCTGACATTGGGTACATGTCCACACCAGACATCCTGGAGGGGACAGGAACACATCGACAAGTGCACCCACACATGTCGTCACAAATGCACCCCTCCGCAGCCAGGCAATCCATCCACCGCAATCTTGCTGCAATGTCCCAGACACGTCACTGCAGCGGTGAAGCTGTGGGAAAACATGCACAGAATGCAGGAAGGCAGGGCCAGCGCCAGGCCTGGGCAGTGCACAAAGATCACAGGCCCACACCTCCACCCTTAACACAGTTGCCCCACCCCCTAAAGTGACATGCCATGTGCTCCACCTGTGCCACCCCTGCACAACAACCACCCAGGTAAATCCAAACCCTGCACCACACACTCCAAAGAACTAGGGATGCAGCCACAGCAGGTGGGCTTCTGAGGAACACACAGCACAGAAACATATGGCAAGGGCAACCCTCACAGCACACCTACACCACATACATGACAAACAAAATGAGTCCAAGCACAAATCAACACTAACACAGAATAGAACCAAACATCCAACTGGATACATTGCCTGTCAAGTCACACAGACATACCCCACACAGACACACAGAAACCTACACAGACCACATGTCACCAGCAATGTAGGACTACAAATTTGAAATCAAAAGTGATCTGCACACCAATGTAAGGGCAAGGAGACAAACACCAAGCATATGTACACCACAAGCAAGATTATTATTATTATTATTATTATTATTAAATTAAATTTATAGGGCGTGCAGCTACCCAGAGGTTTCCCGGCGCCACGGACACAACCATTAGGAGTCGGAATTACTGGTTAAATAGCCAGGTCTTAAGGCTTTTACAGAAACTGGAGTGGTTCAATTCATGACGAAGGGAAATAGGGAGGGTGTTCCACAGTACAGCTGCCAGGTAAGAGAAGGAGCGGCCCCCTATACGGACAGATATGAATCTTGGGACCAAATATTTTGCCTGAGAGGAAGATCTGAGCGGACGTGTAGGGAGATAGGGCTGGACTAAAGAACCTAAGTAGTGAGGAGCTATACCAAAGTTAATTGTGTGCATAAAGCACAGGGCTTTAAATTTAGTTCGATTTTCAATTCTCAGCCAATGGAGGTCCCGGAGGGCGCCTGAAGCGGATGATGTTTCAGGGATGTGACAAAGCAGTCTTGCCGCAGCGTTCTGTTCAGTCTGTAATCTCTGGATTATTGCTTTGTTAGCACCTAGGAACAGGATGTTGCCATAGTCCAGTCTCGAGACTATCAGTACTTGGATTACTGTCCTCTGGGTTGTACTTGGCAGCATCCATAATATCTTCTTAAGCCACCTCAATATGAAAAAGGATATAGAAGCAGTTTTAGTAGCCTGTTGCCTCATGGAAAGTTAGTCGTCAATCATTACACCCAGATTACGGGCGGATTGAACAGGCTGGGGAACTGGACCCATTTCTGGGGCCAATGGCGTGGGCCCCACAGGTCTTTATCTTTTCCTATTATCAGGACTTCTGTTTTTTCACTATTTAATTTTAGCCAATTGTTATGCATTCAATTGGCTATTTTCAGTAGCCCAGTCTGTAAAGAGGAGGTTTTAGAGGTCTTATTGGCAGATAGGAAGTAGAGAAGTTGGGTGTCGTCCGCATACGAAAATATAGACAACCCCGCTTCCTCCGCTATGTTGGCCAAAGGACTGACATAAAGATTGAATAATGCAGGGCTCAGTATTGAGCCCTGTGGTACACCAAAAGAAGATTCATAGATCTTGGAACAGGCTGAGGTGGAAAATACCTGGAAGGTTCTTCCAGTAAGAAAGTTCTCAATCCACTCCAGCGCCAGGCCAGCAATGCCACATGATTGTAAAACTTTAAGGAAAGTACGGTGAGACACAATATCAAAGGCGGCACTTAAGTCCAACAGAATAAGTGCAGCCGTTTCTCCTTTATCAAGTAATCGACAGATGGTTTCGGTAGCCCCCAGAAGAGTGGCTTCTGTCAAGTACTTTGCTCTAAAACCAGATTGGGATCCGTGTAGAATTTCGTTGTCTTCAACAAATTGAACTAGCTGTTGGTTCACATGTTTTAAAGATAAAGAACATATGAGAACACCCTTACCCCATCAAACCACACATGGCTGCTAAAGTGAGTGAAATCAAACCACAGCCACTACATTTGCAATAACCTAGGGAGACAGCAAGGCACACCATGTATTTGCCAGGAATTAAAGGAAGTCTCAGAAGTCAAACAAACAACAGCCACACATTAGCATCCAACTATTTGATAGGTATGGGTCAGCAGCACCACACACAGATCCCATTTACAAACTCCATGACTGACAAACACAAGTAGCATCCTCCACACATACCCCCAACCACACATGCATCACACAACACCAGTGTCAAACATACAGAAGGGTGGCAACAATGTCCAGTCAATACATTATCAGACAATCACACTCCCTAGGGGGCATACACAAACATCACACACACACTCAGGGATGTCTGAACCAATGCTGACACCAAAACACCCACCAAACACCAACAACAACACACACAGTAGTACAACAACACAAGGCCTGACCTGTGCAGCAAAAATGTAGAAAGGCAATGGGAGCACAGACAGAACAGGAGAACTCAACATCATCACTCAGCAACACTGAACACACAACATACCCCAACACAGACAAGAGGTGCATCATCTCAAAACAAACATAGACACAAACAGGGACCAATGGCCCTACAAGGAAACACAGACAGACGTACCACATCAACCACAAAGTCTGCATGGTGTCATAGTGTACCACCTGCATGGACACCCACAATCCTGACAAAAGAAAGCTCACACTGTAGTGTAGTTCCTACATTCCCAATAGGATCTGCGCATTGGAATAATATATCCTATAGATTTGACGTAGGACTGAGGTCAACTAGGTCTCCATCGAATATACTAAACTTAATTGTGTGTGCCAGCTAACTCAGAGATTACTAGAAACGTTCTCGAATACACAAGAAGGGATTAGTTTCTGACAACCGCATAAACATGACAACGTTGTTTCCCAAGAATAGGAAATGTATCTCTAGAGTCGTCGGAAACAATAGATAAGTATTTCACCCAGTCAATCATGCATGCTTTGTTTATGCAGAGTTGCAGAGAAATAGAGAGATGGGCGTTTTCAATAGAAGAGGTTTATTGAACAGTCTTCTTTCTCATGTAAGAGAAGTGAACTGCTACAATCGTTATGCAGACTGCAAAGTATAATGCGTACAGCAAGAATAGTACTATAAAATAATACTGTAAAACCATTGTATGGTTTCTAAGCCATAAAATACATACATAAATAACAATGACTAAAATACTCAACTGGTGCTTCTAAAATACGCCTACCCCAATGTACCTAACCTAAGTCTAGTACGTGGGAAGAAGTAAGTATTGTGTAACATAGGTTTCGGTTTCTTTGCCAAGAATCTATCCAAGATTTCTCCTAGGTTCTAATCAGCTCCATACCTTAGTTAGAATGAAGGAGGTCCGGTATCTCTGTCTTCGGACTCGATTTCCCAACACCCCTCAAGGGGAGCTTGGAAACACTGGAGCTGGATTCTCGGCAGAAGAAGGGACAGCTTCCTGATCAGTGCGTCAGCTGGAGGGTCGGCTTCCTTCGGCACTTGCTGTAGCGAGCTGGGTCGGGCAAGTAGATTGTAAAACTGCTCCGCACCACCATCGTGCCTTGCTAGAGCAAGTGACGGTATATTTATACCTTGAAGGTGTCTAGGAATGCCATAGTTTGTCGTAAAGTCGGGCATAATAATGTCAGGAAAGAACCCCTAGGGTATAGTTGGTCTTTGCAAAGTACATGATTTTTTGGAGAAATCAATATTCGAGCAAGGGGAAGTTCCCTAACTGCTTAAGCCGATTTTCCAATAAGTTGTTGTGACATTTGGTACGGGTAGAAGTAGCCATGCCTGTATTTAGGTAGCATGGGCTATGTCTAAATAAGGTCTTGATTTATATGCCTATATAAGGGCAATATGAATTGTACCTATATAAGGGCATGAATCGGGAAAATTCACTTGAAGCCTAAAATGCTACACAACACCCACTCCACTTTATTATGTACAACATTACTAAGTTCTAAACACATTAAAACATATCTAATCATGATATGTTAAAACCCCACCCAAAATACATAAAAAATGCATTGGTACTGGTTCGTACATGAAAAGAGCATTTGTGCTGTACGCATTTAAAAGCAATGTTTCATTCAAAGCATATAGATAACATTTGAAAATGCTATCCAAATGAATCACGAAAATACATTTCTGAAATGGCTCTTAAATACAGAAGAAAAAAGTCGAAACCATTCCATGGCAGAATATATCAAATGTTTGCATGTGGACAAGGTCAAATATTGTCTCTTGGAAGTTTTCAAAGAATTCTAGTTCTCTATGAATAGTTCTACTGAAGCAGATTACTTTGTGCCAAAAAATGAATTTGGAAAAACAAAAGTTTGATCATAGAAAAAATAGAGTTTTAAAGTTAGAAACTTGTTTTCAAAAATTAAGGTCGAATTTAGAGTCTCTCAGAACATTGTGTGCCAACTTCAAAAGTCAGTGTTATTGTTAGAAGAAAACATCAAATCTTCTAAGTCTGTAAAGAATTTGTCTACCATTGTAGGTGAAAGTTGGATTACCTCGTAAGCCGATTAACCGCACATAGATGTGAAGCATTGCCGTCAGCGTCAGTCTCATTAGCAAAGTTCGTAGTAGATGGCACCTGTGTGCCTGTTGCTCCACCTATCTCACCGTCAGCATGTTTTGTCTGTAAAATCTCAATGAATGCCGTCATCAGGATTGGTAGCCGCTGGGGACAATACAGTGCATGAGCCGTTACTGGTCCAAGCAAAGTATCAACTGCCATTGGCAGGACTGATGGGAGTGTCAGACAGATGTCTAGCACGCATTCTTCTCCGCATAGTAGGCATCGCAGAACAGGTAAGATGCAATCTTGCCCAATTGGTCTGAATGACAGAAACCATGTGGTATTCAAATCTCCTAAACGAGTTAGTCCCAAAATTTGAATCATGCGCTCACGACAATTTATCACCAGAAGAGTGTTTTCCAAGGTGATCTGGGTGTTGATGGTGAGTTGGCTTGCCATATCGGAGCAGAAGGAGAAAACATAGTATCCCTGCTATGAGTCCCAAAATGAGAGGCAGTCCGCCAAACACAGAGTGCACAAAGTTTGGAAATATGCCTAGGACTGCTACAAAGGGTGCTAACTGTCCCGAAAAAAACTGTCTTAAATACATGTACTATACCACTTGTATCAGACATGTTTAAGATACGACCTAACATTTCTGAGAAATGTATAGGGCAGTTTGTGGTTAAAAGGGCATTTATCTCTGCAGAATTCCTTGCATCTTGCAGATCATACGTCAGTGGCACAGTTTTTTGTAAAAGAATGGTTTCCATTCTGCTTAAAGTATCAATTTGTATAGAAGAGATGTTCAGTGAAGGCCATAACAGCGACTCCCCGTCTGTCAACGTTTTTGGAAACAATACTTGCATACAGCAAGTGTCTCTGACTGACATATTTACGAGATAGGATAAATCTGGCAACATGCCACAGCAGCTGTGATCATTCAACATGATGTAACTTTCATTAGAAATTTGCCCAAAAAGTGGATCAATCACCGCAGCATGTGAACCTTGCAGGTGGCAGGATAAGTTGTTCGAGGAACCATCGCAGTCCCCGTGTAGAATATTACCCTGACATAGGATAGAACCGCTTAGTGCGTTTTCACAATTTGTACCACTAAGAAACACTTCTTTTCCCCCACTCCAACATCTGTGTGTATAAGATGAATAAATCACAAAGAAATCTGGTGGTCATTACTGACAACAAAACGGAAAGGAAAAAAGAGAGCTTGAGGAAAGCTAAACTAGAGAACCATACGGACTAGCCAGATCTCCATCAACTGCCCCATATGGCCAGTGTCATCATTTGAATATCTTTATTTGTCCCGTGACACTCAACCCTCTTGACACAGAAAGGAGTGATAGGGTACAATGTCCGCATGGAACTCTGTAGCTTACCAAATCAAGTGACTGTATGATGGAGAATAAAGAAAATGTGCAGTGCATGTGCTAGTGTGATTAAAAAGGATATGGGGGAGAAAGAAAAGATCCTTTATTCTGAATTAATCGAATTGCCATGTGTTCTAATGCCAATTTTTGCGTAACTGGTTCAAAATTCTTCATAGTGCTCCAAATATCTTTTAAAGTATAAATCGGATTCCGCATCCACTTGGATGCCTGAATCACAATGGCCCGTCTTTCTACAGTTCTTAAGGGCGATCGAGTAAAAACTCGTCGGCCTTCCAAACCCCCTGCGGGGCGTCATGGCGTAACATCGGAGGAGTCAGTGGTCATTCCCCTAGGAAAGATCGCTGGTCCTACGGCTGGGGTTGTTAAAATTACCTTGGGCAAGGGAGAAGCAGCAACCGGCCCAGGTCGCAAAGTAATCAAATCTGAGGTAGTTGGGCGAAGGGTAGGGGGAGAAAACACTGGAGCCGGAGGGGGCACGGCTACTGGCGCGGTAGCAACTGAGGGCACCACTGCGGGAGCTCCAGCCACTCCTGTCCTAGCTATTGGGACCGCAGGATATAAACCTTGAGGGGCATATGCTGGTGGTAGACGGGCTTCCAATTATTCCTCTATCTCATCTTCTGCCTCAGTTCGTGTCATATAACTCTTATCTCTCTGTAATCGAAATTGTCTATCCATTTGTTCAATATTTTACTCTACCTTTTCTTTCTCACTGCTTTCTGAGTAACAGTCTGTCCATCTTTAATTTTTCCCAATTTTTCTTCCCTTATTCGCCGTCGTTTCGCCTCCTTTAACCACAGGGTCAGGGAGTCGAACATAGTTTGACTGCTTCTCTTCATAAATAATTTGTTTTGTAAATAATTAATTTTTTTCTCATCAAAAGACCCCGTTAAAGGCCATTGTAATTCTGAATTATCTTTAGTATACTTGTTCCACAGTGTATTAAACAAAATGGGAGAAATACCATGTTTTACATACATATCAAAACTGGGACTGCCTTTCGGAGGAGCAGGCTGTCTTTCTTCCAGCCGTCCACTCGGACGACGGCTGTCAGAACCCCAGACCTCCTAATTGGGGTAATAGCGCAGAACAGGAGAAGTTGTGGTACAAACAGCGTGCAGAAGGATTTATGGACGACCCTAGTTCAAGAATGGAACCTGAGAATGGCCGCTGACTCCCAACGGAGGTCAGCGGTCTAGTTGAAAACTGCAGCGATTACGAAATACAGGTGAAGCGCGCAAGCGTGTGGAACTGCGCACTTCACCAGAGTTGTTAACGAAGAAGGAGCGTTTAGGTTACCGGAGCTATCATAATTTGAGTCTTGCTATCCTGAACCGTTTATCCTTGCCCCAGAGTATTCCGCAAGTTTCCCTACATCTGAAATTACCTAATGTTAATTTTACTAGCAATTCTGAGCTAAACTCGAGAGGCGTCAGGAGACTTCCAGTGGCAGACGAAGTCGGAAAAGTCAACAAGCCTCATTTCGCCAGTACATTCTTACACTGGCACTCGAGGTTCGTGTTGAGGAATCTGAAAACGAAGAAAGAAGACGACAAAGCTGAGTGTTAAAAAACCTTGCTATGTATACAAGAAGATATACAGATTAGTGCTGTGTTAAAAAATTAAGATAGTTACTTACCGTTAATGGACAGCTTGACAAGAGTAACTGGAGAACATTTGATAAAACCTTATCGAGGTCTAAATCTGAAAACAAGGAAAGAGAAAGAGTTAAATAAACAATAAGAAGTACCCAAGTAAGAATAAGAAGAAACAGTACAGACAGCCAGTCAAGTAAGTAGAGAGAGAGAACACACATTTAGTTTAGAGGGTAGAGCAGAATTAACCACAATATTATATATTTCCAGGTCAAATAGAGACTTACCGACAGTGACGAGAAAACAGAACACGAATAGACACCACAGGAGAAAAGAATAGAAAAGTAGATAAGTAAGTAGAGAAAGGAACATTAGAGAGAGAGAGAGGAAGAGAGAACGGTTAGGATTATAAATATTAAAACTTGTTCGGTGATTTGTAGAAAAGAAAGATCTAGTTGGAGACAGCAATTAGCGCCCATCTAGTGAAGGAAAAGGAAGAGAAGCCGAGTTCTGGAAACTAAATGGTAGGAAGTATATAGGAGTTAGAGTCAAATAATTAGGGAAGAGCTAGCGAGAAAGGTATTGATAACTTGTGCCTTCTTACAGGAAATCATCTCACAGAAGTCTGCAGGACGGGCTACTAGAGGAGCCAACCAGAACTCTCTCTTCTCTCTTTTGTTATTTTATCCAATTTCCCCATTCCCCCATGATGGCATTCTGTGAGACTTGTTCCTCCAAGCTCAGGGTTGCTATCTAGGTGGATTTGGGATACAGCATCTCTGTTCCTGTGTAGTACAATTCAAGAAATTTGGAAGTCTGACAACGGCAGCACCCAAAACACAATTTACTAAAATACGACATGTTTATAAATTCAATAACTCATACCATTTCAACCCGACTCACTCATATGGACGTGTCCATTCATCACTTACCCTTTCACTCCTAAATCGTACAATCCCACTTGCTATTCATACTTAATGTGCATATTTTCGATTGATAAAAGCAATTCGGTCATGAATTCATATACAATATGACATGTCTTCCATATCGAACAGAGCCCGTCGACTCCTGTTCGGGGAATCGATCACGCCGGATTCCAGACCAGCAAAGATTCACAAAAGAGACAGTCCAACGACTGTTCTGAGATCATCAGACAGGCGAACCACGAACCCTCTTACAGGCGCGTAGCTACAGACCCCAAGCTTACCCAGTTGCTCCTAGGGCTTTTCCGAAGATGATCCGGCCGAGTGAGCACCCCTCGTGCAACACTAAGGCGTCCGATGTTGGCTCAAATAGTCACCGAATAAGTCTGTGGGGCATCTGCCTGTGCAGTCACTCCACTGCCACGTCAGACCCCCAGATTTCCTGTGGTTCACTAACCACCAAATTCTATATACAGTTAACTGTTTTCTTAAGCCACTTCTCCAAAGTGATTATTCCAAAGTCATCAAAGGACTAACAATACAATTCACTCACCTGGTGCACTCAGGTCTGATTGCGTGTTCTCCACTGCCGACTCCTTTATAGACCAACACGGTCAGCTGTTCCCGGGTTAAGCCCGAAGGACTCCGGCGAAGGGTTATTTAGCAGCTGGGAAGGTCACTGGGCTCGAGAGTGGAATTTCCTTTTCTACCACAAACTGGTTTCTCAATTACTCACCAATAGCCCATATACCTTATTTACCAAGAATAATTCAGTTGGCAATGGAGAAGGTTCAATTGTTTATTTTGCAAAGCGCCCTATATAGGGGAGCCTCTCTCTCACCTTCACCCTCAAAGGTGCACAGAGGAGACTGCTGGATTACATTCAGAGCAGTGCATATATACTTTCAGCATACCTCATGGAACCCCCGTACATGTAAAAGTACCACTTCTCGTGAAGCCAACAGGAAAACCCATATGAGGCACAATTGATTGATTCGAATCTCAGCTTAAACTATTTCGGGTGTAGGTCAGTGAAGGTGCCTCCCTTTCGTTCTCGGGCACGGGAGTACAGGCACAGTGTCTGCAAGAATGTGCTCATCCCACAAGAAAGGCAGATGCGACCTTGAGTTTCCTAAGTTAGAATCAATGGTCCATTCATAGCCCAGGCAGACCTTTCAGGCTCGCTCTCTACACAGTAGCAGGTCACATGTTTTCCTAGCAAGAGCAAGAAGTACGGGGAAATGAAAACAACATGGTGTTTCTTTAAGAAAAGGCCAGATTCTTAATGTATACATAATTTGAGCATATTCACAAGGGGTGGCTTTCTAAAGACGGTATGCTAATATACATTGGATACATTAGGCCAATATTACATAATATCGATTTATATTTCTTCAACTGCAGTTTGACCCGCTGTCAGAATTTTTTCTGTAGAGATGAATTTCATTTCTGTGTGTGTCTACAAGTGTGATTTATAAGCTATGGGTTCTTTTTCTCCTTCATTACTTGAATTTGCATCTTCCTGGAATGATTCGGATCACTAAGTTGCACATGTGTACGCGTGTTTGTAAATGTTTTGTTGCTAACATGTCTGTTTGCACTGAACGCAAAATTTCTGTGTGTTTTGTAGTCCAATTAACTGTTTTGAAATCAGGTTTGATTAATTCGTACAGAGGTTTAACACTTTCTGCGTAATTTAGAATGTAAGCTCTTCCGAAATTTAGGAAACCTAGAATTAACTGTAAGTTTTTCAGCGTTTTTGGAGGTTGGAGCAGCGCACATTTTTCTAGAAAGTTTGCTGCCAGGCTTTTGTCTTCACTTGATAACTCATATCCTACAAACAGGATGTTGAGGTGGGCAATTCTTGATTTTTTTAAATTGAATTTATACCCTTCAGAAGCGAAGTCAAGTATTATGGTGTTCACTCTGTTCAAGTGCCTATCAAAGTCATCGTCTGTTAGATAGATGTCATTAAGTATGGGCGAATTTTGCAAATTTGCGTGAAAGCTAATTTGCGTTCTGCATAATCCGCAAATTTGGGAATTTTTTTGCGTGTTCGCGGGGCGATTTGCGTGTTCACGCGCTGACCACAAAGTTACTCATGCGGTCGTACATGGGCGCGGCCATCTTGTTTGCGTTGCATATTTCCATTTCCGGGTGCTAGTTGCATTCTCGCGTTGTGCGCCGGGCGCGATGACGTGGTCGCGTGCGTTTTTGCGTACTCGCGGGGGAAATATTGCGCATACTTACCCACGCAGTCCTCAATGGGCGCGGCCATCTTGTTTTTTATTTATTGCTATGGTTCTGGGCATGCTTTTTCAATCCTCCCCTAATCTTTGCAATCCTTTGTTTCTTTGAACTTTTTTATAATCTTTTTTACTCATTATCTATCCCTCTCTTTTTCTACATATATATATATATATATATATATTTTTTTTTTCCTACTTTTGGTTACTTTAAAACTACTTTTTTAACTTTTTTCTTTTATTTACTTTTTCCCTATTCTCTTTCTATTATTTCCATTCCTGTCCAGGACCATGGCAAAGGGAGACGGGAAGAACAAGGGGAAGGGTTCCGCACCCCGTACCCGGCTCCCTTGCGGGCGATTAAGGGGGGAGGATGTATTGGCCCGGGAGATTTTCAGCGCAGTGGAGGTGGCCGCACTTATCTTTTATGTTCAGCGCCACCTCCCGAAGACCGTGGCAGCAGGGGGCAGGCCACGTTCAGGGTATGGCCTCCGGGAGCGTCGCCAGCTCTGGGATAAGGTGTGCCGGGCCATGCGTAGGGAGTCGGGGTACGGAGCACCTACCATCAGGCGATGCACCGGTGGGCTGACCTCCTTGACCGGGAGCAGGACCTGCTCCACCTGCTAGGCGTGGAGTTTCCTGGCCTTGGTGAGTAGCTTTTTAATAATTACTTTGTTTTCTTCTGCTCTGTGTTATATTGCTAATATATGTTTTTCCCGAAGAGCAAGAATGCTGCCAATTAGGCGATGCACCGGTGGGCTGACCTCCTTGACCGGGAGCAGGACCTGCTCCACCTGCTAGGCGTGGAGATCCCTGGCCTTGTTGAGTAGCTATTTAATAATTACTTTGTTTTCTTCTGCTCTGTGTTATGTTGCTAATATATGTTTTTCCCGAAGAGCAAGAATGCTGCCAATTAGATTACATTGCAGGTAAATTCATTTTTAAATAGCTTCTGTGATTGCAGGTGCTCGCCTGCTCAGTGGCGTTGCTACTATGCTTACTTGTTTGCAACTTTGTGCTCATTTGAGCAGACTGCGTAATGCTAGAGAGACAAGAGACTCAAGTCTAGTCCTTCCTTTGTACTCCTGCTGCCACTAAGAAGAGATTGTGGTGGATTGATAGGTTGAGTATATTATGACTTGTTATTAGTAGTAGGAAATTTTTTAGTGGTCTGCAATCATGATGACGGACTGTGTCTTTCATGTCGCGTGCTGCTGAATGCTGGCAGTCGTAATAGAACCTTTTTGTTGTTGGTTTAGTTAGTGATTTATATAACATTCCAAGTAGACGTTCTACGAATCCAGCAATACTGTACTATCTATCCTAGTTGACCAGATCAGATAGGTCAATCAATACATGTAGTGCAATTGTTGGTAATTTGTTTCCCCGAGATAATTTAAGATTGTGGTCAAAGAAATCAAATATTTAAAAAAAAACAATCATCCATGTTTGTGTTTATTTCATGATCATCAGCACCTCTCAGGGGCAAGAAGACCACAACTGAGTCTCCGGCGGAACAAGGTGGGCAGGATCGGTCCTCTGCAGGCTCTTCTGCTGGCCCCAGTAAGTTGTTCTGTTGTTAATATTAATAATTATACTTCCCTAACTTTTACAGCTCCTATTCATTCCAAACTGTTTCCTCATTCTATTTTTTACAAAATAGTGTTTGATCTTCTTGTAGACTGTTTCTACATTCTTATCCTGCCTCTACCATCACTCTCTGTGCTACTACTATTTACTATTATTATGAGTCGGTCTGTGTAGGTAGCTAAGCTTGCCCAGTCAGCAAACAGTGTTAAACAAAACTCTGATCCAGCAATAGCTCTAGAGGCACTGAGTGCAGTCCTCTGGGTTGCCCTTGCTGTCTATTCCAGTCTTCTTAATGTTAGTGCTTTGACAATTTCCAACAACAAAATGTCAATGTCCACCAAGAATAAGCTAGTAGTTGACTTTTTGATTTGATAGTAGCACATACCATACCGCTAGTGTTTCAGGGACTATTCTGCACATACAGAAGTATGGACAAGAGAAATAGGACATTGTTGATGATAGGTGCAGTTTGACTTTCCACATACCTCAGTCAGAACAGAAGTTGAACCCGCAATCCCCTGACCGACTATCTAGTGTGTCTGACCAATGATTAGGAATTTCTTTGAACACCGGGGTCAATAATATTTACAAACACAGGGATTTCTAAGGGGGCCACATTTGCTCCCAGCCTGGCCTGCATTTATGTGGGCCAGGTCGAGAAGAATGTGGTCTTCCATCAGTCCAACCCATATATAGCTAACATATTGTAGTGTAGTTCCTATCATCCCAATAGGCTCTGCGCATTGGAATAATATCTTCAATAGTATAGACGTAGGACAGAGGTTAACTAGGTCTTTTACTGTCGATATTAGACTTAAAGTTTAATGTTTGTGCCAGCTAGCTCAGAGTTCACTAGAAACTTTCTCAAATAGACAAGGAGGAGTTTAACCTCTCTGGATAGACAAGAAGGGATTTAGTTTCTGACAACCATAGAACATGACAACTTTGCTCTCCCCTAATCAAGAGTGTATCTCTAGAGTCGTGTGAAAACAAAAGACAACTTATTTTACTCAGTCAGTTCAGTGCATTCTTAGTTTCACCAGATTGTAGAGAAAAGGAAGAGACGGGCGTGTTCAATAAAAGATGTTATTTATTGATCAGTCTCTTTTCTCATACAAGAGAAATGAATCGCTATTATTGCAATACTTATAGTTAAGTAAAGTGCATACAGTAATAATAGAATTATAAAATAATACTGTGAAAGCATTGATATGGTTTCTTAGCCATATGGTACATAAAATGGATAAAATAGATACATACATATATACATTGACTAATCGTACTCAACTGGTGCTTCTAACTACGCCTACCCCAATGTACCTGATCTAAGCCTAATACGTGGCGGGAGTAGATAAGTAGCAGTTTAAGTTAAGTTTGCTTTGCCAAAAGTCTGCTTCAAGAATTCTCTACAAAGGATGATTCAGTTCAGTACCTGGGAGTTTAGAAGGCTGGAGGGCTGGTATCTCTATCTCAGGTCTTGATATTCCAGCTGCCTGCGAGGGCTGCTTGGAAGCGCCGGAGCTGGATTTCTCGGCAGGAGAAAAGGCAGCGTCTCTCTCTCTCAGCGCGTCAGAAAGGAGGGGCAGCGTCTGTGGGCTTCGCTGTCAGCTGGGCTCCTCGGCAAGTCTCGCTGCTCCAATATTGTCACCACCTCGTGTGTTTGCTTAAGGCAATGTCGGTATTATTTATACCTGAAAGGTGCCGGGATTGACGTAAGGATGGACATAAATACGTCAATAAGGATGTCATACGAACTGATCGTTTGCACATTCTTTACTGAAGTTCTCGGCTAAATCAAAACAATGGCTGTGGGGATTTCCCAGGTCGTGGTAGGTTTGATTTGTTTTGAGAACACCGTATGCCTATTAGGGGGCTGGAGGAATAGTGCTTGCCTAATGAGATGGCATGCGCTATGACCTAATCAGATAACGGGCTTCTGTGCCGTTGTGTGGCTAATCAGATAACAGGTTTCTGTGCAGTTGAATGGCTGCTAGTTAATTTTTAACCAGACAAGGGTCAGAAACAGGGGGATCGATACAGTACCCATAGTAAATACACCACACCCACTCCACGTAATCTATGTCCATATTTACAAGTCTAGGCATAGTAAACATACTAGAAGTGCATGTGTATACCGAACCACCCCAAAATACAATCAAATGCATTTTGAAATTTGGAAATGCAAAATACACGAAAAAGATGAGTATAGTCACTATATGCACTTCAAGCAGTATAATAATACTAAATCTAAACGCATATTTGGAAATCAGCATGAATGAAATGCGGAAATTACACATGAAATGGCTCTTAATACAGAAGAAAAAGTCGAGACCATCTCATCACAAAAATCATAATACTTGTGAGCATGCTAGAGGGTAGCTAATGTCTCTAGAGTAGCTAAAAATAGAAATGTTGTTCTCTAAGAATAGTTTTACTTTAAGCAGAAGATAAGTGTCCTAAAAAATCGTAAATATTTTTGGAAATGGATGGGGAAAAAATGTCTCGCTCTCTGTAAAAAACTGGTGAGAAAATTTCTTTTTGCTTTACTTTCAAAGTTGAAGGCCAAATACAGAGTGTAGGGAACGCCGTGTGCTAGTTTGTTCAAAGTCATTCTCTCTGCTCTGGTGAAAACATCATATTGTTGAGACTTTCGAAAAAACTGTCAACTGCTTCTTGTGAAAGTTCCACTAACTCGG
Organism: Lissotriton helveticus; assembly: GCF_964261635.1. Taxonomy (NCBI): domain Eukaryota; kingdom Metazoa; phylum Chordata; class Amphibia; order Caudata; family Salamandridae; genus Lissotriton; species Lissotriton helveticus. Next base: position 1,359,146,419 of record NC_136061.1, on the reverse strand, counting down.
ATAAATTTTGTAACATGCATTCATGAGCATGATTGCCTTCATTGATGTTTCGATCAGCATAGCTGACAGAAGGTCGTACCTGATCGATGCTGCTTTCATCTTGTACTTCACAACTCTTCAATCGTAGTGGTGAAGTCTCCACGAATGCCGTCATCAGGATTGGTAGCCGCTGGGGACAGCACAATGCATGAGCCGTTACCGGACCCAACAAAGTCTCTGCGTCCATTGGCATATCCGATTGTAGTGTCAGACAGGTGTCCAACACGCATTCTTCGCCGCATAGCAAGCACCTTAATACAGGCATAACACAACTTTGCCACATCGGTCTGAATGAAAGAAACCAAGTCATGTTCAAATCTCGTAGCCGTGCTAGTCCAAGGACTTTAGTTATGCGGTCCCGGTAGCCAATAGCTCGGATTGTTTCTTCCATTATCGCTGGTGTCTTGTCTGTGACATGGTTTGCCATAGCGAAGTAACCGGATCAAAAATAGGATGCCTGCCACTAGTCCCAAAAGGAGAGGAAGTCTGCCAAAAATGGAATGGACAAAATCAGGAAAAATACCCAGGATGGCTTTGAATGGGGTTAAAGCTCCCGAAAACACTGTCTTAAATACACTCGCGATTCCGCTTGTATCAGAAATATTTAAGATTTTGCTCAGTATTTCTGCGAAATGTATGGGGGAATTGGTTGATAACAGTGAATGAATCTCAGCCGTTGTCCTTGCAACTTGGAGATCATACGTTTCTTTTGATGACGTTAACATGGTTGGCGTCTGTAGGAGCACTGTCTTCATTCTGCTTAAAGTATCAATGTATAGGGCAAGTTCCATGTTGACTTAATATATCCTTTACCCAACCTTTCATACTGGCCTGCCTGTATATATTTTTGGCAGTATTGAAACTGGAAAGTTGTTATCGGAATATTTATTATCCCATGTATTATCCATTCAATGACAGGTCGTTCTGACATTGTCAATGGTAATCTCTCAAGTTTTTCAATGCTCAGAATTGTATAGTCAGCATCCTTCTGTGCCAAACTGATTTGTTTATCAGTAAGGTTAAAGATATTAAATAGTGACGTTGTGTTGATTAAACGCCAAGGCACATAGCCTGAACGCAGATTTTGTAACGTCCAGCCAAGTTGTACAATAGAACGCAACTGGGACTGACCGTGTTGTAACATCAGTAAGTCTTGCGATATTATATCGATTGCTGAAGACACAATACTGTCCAGTGAATATATTCTGGAAGACAGAGTCATTAACCCATTGTCCACAACAGAAAGTGATTTTTCCAAAATTGATATGGTCAATTTCCCGTATTTTTTCTGCTGTCTCAATTTGAGTTACTTTCCAAACTTCATTGTAAGCTGCATATATAGAGGCCGCTTATGAAACGTTTTTGACGCTGTTTGCGTGGTCCCATAATGAAATCACGCAAGTCAGCACCTTCTTGAAGTAAAGTTAGGTGTTGCTTAATTTCTGCCAGTGTGGATGTTTGTAGCCATTGAAGGCAGAGCTTGCCCACACTGTAAGTAGTTACTATCCCTGGATGTTGTCTTTGGGAATATCTAGGGTCTGGCCTGGTCAATTTGAACCCCTGTATTTTGTTCAGGAATCTGTCTTGACAGGTATTTGTGTCTGTGGGCCAGATCAACCATTGTTTCCAATCAGGATGTGTTCTGTTTTGGTTTAAAATATGGTTCACGTCTATCTCAACATCTATAGAGTTATTACTGTTCATTGTTGGCTTCGGAATAGACGGTTTGTTTAAGTCTTTGATTTTGGCTAAGCCAAGACAGGTAGTTTGTTGAATAGTGTCATTCAAAAATATAATTTGTTCTGGGATCATGCAGGCTCTGAACAACGATTCTATACCTTGTACTTGCCAATCTTTTGTACCCCAAACAGTTTTTGTTTCAATGTTACTGTTCCAGAAATCAAAACCAAATGTATTCATTTGTTCAAAAAACGAATCTGAATATATCAATTTTGTGTTTGTAAGCATGGTTTTCATACCTGTCTTATTTGACAATTTGAAATAAAATGTTTCTGCATTACTTGTGTTAAACCCTGAAAAATATGAATATTTATCATAAAATGTTTTGGAACTACCCTTTGGTGGAGTAGCACAATGTTCCCATTGGTTATAATTTAAAACATTTCTAGGTTGTGCAGATTTATGGAGATAATGGTTACCATAGTGGTTATAGCAGAACATTTGATCATAATTAGACGAACCCTGCAAATAATCATGTTCTGTAAATTTAGCAGACATTACTAGGTCAGACATCATATCATTAATACTTTCAAAGTCCCAATCATCAGCAAATGTGCTAGGTTTTACAAAGTCACTTAACGAGATCTTGAATTGATGTGGATACTTCAGGATTTCAACCGGGCCATAGATTTCATAATCAGTATTGTCCCATGCTACACCGCCTGGTATAGGATTGGCTGTGAAGTTCACTGAAGAAAGTTCTCTTTTCTTGACGTGTGAAGATGTGTGTGGTTTAAGGACCAAGTTGATTTTCTGGCTTGCTGTGTCCATTTTAGCATATTTTCCCTCAATGAAATGTCCCAAGCATAGTACCATGATGAGCCAAAGTATGAGGATAAATGCACCTAATGTCACCCAAATTTCAATCCATGGAGAAGTCAGATAGGTTCTCTTTAGTTGATGAAAAAGTTCCTTTGCTTTGTCTTTAAAAGTTTTTGTTGATGGCTGTACTTCTGGTTCGCTTTGTTCTTCTGAAGAATCATCGAAGTTGATGAAGTAGCCGGATGCCGTTCTGTCAATTGTTCCAATTGCTTCTGGATTACTTTTTGCTTTTGGCTTTTGCTTTGTTTCATTAGAAGACTCTGTAGTTACATCATCGTAGGTTGTTGTTTCTTGATGAAAAGCTTTGATTTGGGTTTTAAGAGGTTCAATTTCCATTGCTCTGTTGCATAGTCCTTGTTGTTTCACTGTAGATTTTCCAAATGTGATCAGTCTTTCAGTTTGAACCTCTGTGGATGTAGCAAACTTTGGTGTTCTGCTACTTCTTGGGAGTCCACTTGGCCTACTATTTGTTATCGGCCACATGATTGTGGTTTAACCAGGTCGATGGATATGACTCAGTTCTCCTTTTTACCAGCAAGGGGCGGTAGTACTACTGATCTTGTCCCGTTGATAGACAAGACAGGAACTGCTTTTCTGTAAGAAGGCCCAAATTCCTTCTTTACCGCGATCTTTTCTCTGACCAGATCCCCGACTTTTGGAATCCAGACAGGCCTTGCTGGGACAGGTGGTTTTTCTTCAGTGGTTGTTGGCTGCTGTTTCAATTTTATGTTGCTCAGGTCTTTTCTTGTTTCATTTAAGTCCTGTAAAATAGCCAAGCGATCTTTGATATCAAAGCATTTTTCTTTAACCACTGAAGTCTGACTATCTAAGTCCTGGATTAACATTCTAGTCCCAAACAATAGTTCGTACGGACTGAGTCCTTTCAGAGAATTTCTTGGCAGGTTATTTAGACTACGTTGGACACTTATTAAATGTTTGACCCACCCAACTCCTGAACCTAATATCTTTGCTGTTATAGATTGCTTTATGCCTTGGTTTTTTCTTTACACCATCCCGTTTCCCTCAGGAAGGAAGTGAGAAGAGTCCCGCAATGCAATGTTCATTCTGGCCAGGCACCCCCCATAAGCTGTTTTAGAGCTAAAGGAAAGATTTTGGTCAGAACGTAACATGCTTCTAACGTATATGCCATTCTAGACTCGCAAATCTTTGTATAACAGTTCCGACATCAGCCGAAAGTTGGGGTCTACTATATAAGTGAAAGTAGTCTTTACATGTTAATGTGACGCATTTATTCATACTGGGTTTTTATTTTTTTGTTGATTTGATACTTTATGGAGTGAAACGCCATGATATTAAACCGTTTCTCTCGCCACTGCGATCTCTATTGCAGTCTGGGCAGTTTTTTACAAAAATGTGATGATGCAGGCTCATGCCTGGCCACCAGTATACTGATTGTAATTCTTCCAGAGAATCTTTTAGCTTAAGGTGTCTGAGACCCTCACCCATATGTGCGTCTGCTATTAACAAGCCTCTCCTGTCCGTGTTTGGAATTACTCTATCCCCCACTCCAGGGATTCGAGCAAAAGGGACTGAGTTTGCATCGATTATGTATGTATAATTGAGTGGATAGTTGATCGGTAATGCTGAGCAGTCGCCTTTTGATGACGTTTTTACTGCCAGCACAGTTTCACCGTCAATGTATTTTACTGCACGCTTTTTTGTAGCTACGGAAGCCGATTTAGTTGCTACCGCTGTGGCTGTCTCAGCCAATGAATTCCTTGCAACGTGAACGCCATCACGCTGATGATTCAGTGAATGTATCACGTGAGTTTTTGGTAGTTCTTTCTGTAAAAGAACTACTTGTTCCCAAAGCACTTTTTGCTTTATTGTTGCACCTGTGTCATCTTTGTAACCGTTTTGAATCCATTTCTGTAAATCGTTATTGTATGATTTGACGCAGTAATACGAATCGCACACTATAAGTGTCGGGAATTCGCGATCGGCATTATCTAGCACCATTTTTAACGCTATTATTTCAGTTTGTTGTTCTGAATTATTTTCCACTGAGTGTGTTTTTGTTACTAGAGGTCTTAATTTACCTCCGCGCCACACTTCTTTTACAATTTCGCATGTGGCGTTGTAAGCCAGCTCTCCCCAAACTGAGGGTTGAGCATGTCCGTCTGTATATATTATACAGGCGTACTGTCGTAAAGGCAGAATGTCGATTGGCAGAGGGTATTCTCTCTCATATTCTACATATTTTAATTCTTTCATTTCCGGGTCAAAATAGTATTTTACTTTGTCTGTAGCAACAGAATTTACCCATTGTATCCATTCTGGATTCAGTGCCGTTGTCGGAAAATTACATGGTGTTGTTAATGCCTCAAAAGCTGATTCTGCTGTTCTGACTGTAACCTGTCTACCGTCGGCTTGGTGTTTTTCCTTTGCTACTGCTGTTTGAACCGCATGAACAATGTTTTTCTTAATGCTGAACCTTTTTTCAGCTTCTGTGTACAAATGTGATTTGTATGCAATTGGTACCTTCTCTCCCTCATTAGAGGTCAGGTATGTGAATCCGCATCTTCCTGGGATGACTCGAATCACAAGGTTGCGTGTGTTGTCACGTGTTTGTAATTTTTGTTTTAACTAACATATCTGTTTGTAAAGATCTCAAAATTTCTGTGTGTTTTTGAGTCCAATTGATTCTTTTAAAATCTGGTTTTATAAGGTCATAGAGAGGTTTAACTCTCTCTGCATAATTTATAATGTAAGTTCTTCCAAAATTTAGGAAACCTAGAATTGATTGTAAGTTTTTTAGTGTTCTAGGTGCTTGGATTACAGCACATTTCTCTAGGAAATTGTCAGCCAGGCTTTTGCCTTCACTTGATAGTTCATATCCTAAAAACAGGACAGTTAGATGGGCAATTCTTGACTTTTTAAAGTTGAATTTGTAACCCTCTGCTGCGAACCCAAGTATTATGGTGTTCACTCTCTTCAAGTGAGTATCCAAGTCATCATCTGTTAGATAGATGTCATCGACATAAGATAATGCCTCATCATCATATATTTGTAGTAACTCTGTTACTCTTGCTGAGAATAATCCTGGGCTGTTCTTGAACCCCTGGGGCAAACAACAGAAAAAATTTTGCGCGCCATTTATTGAGAACGCGGTCAAATATCTGCTCTCTGGTGCTATATTTCGACAGAAGAATCCATTAGAGATGTCTAATGTTGTTTTGTATTTTTTGCGCACTATGTTATTCATTAGTGCAGCACTATGCGAGTTTTGGACTGCAAAGGTTTTGCAACATGAGTTAAGGTGTCTGTAGTCCAAAACAAGATGATATGAATTGTCTGGTTTGGAGACAGGAAACAAAGGATTATTCATTTGTGAGGTGCAAGTTTCAATCACCCCCTGGTATTCAAGTTGATCTAGGATCTCTTTTACCCGTTTTTTAGCTTCTTGCTTAATTGGGTACTGCCGTTGTGCAGTAGGTTGTGATTTTAACTGGATTTTGTGAGGAGGAGAGTCCTCATCCCATCCCACATGGTTTTTATATAATGCAGGAGCTTGGGCTACTGCCCACTTTCTTGCAAGTGTATATTTTTTATGTATTGGAATATGATTTGAGAAGGCAGGCATAATTATTTCTTCGCCATGAGGGCACTCCCTGACAAACTCTGGTGGCCAGTCTCTTTCAGCTAGAAGGATGTCATAGCCCTTGGAGAGATCATCCCAAAAGAGACCCCTTATTTTCCTAGTCTTATCCCCCTCTATACGCAATGTTATTTCATATATTTTATGAGGTTTGCTAACTCTGGTATCTGCAGTTTCCACCTGAATGTATTCATTCGTGTCCACTGTCTCCAGATGATTCATAAGGATCTTGCGAGCTATGCTCACTTCTGCTGCGCTGTCTAGCATTGTCTGAGCCCATTCTCCGTTTTTCAGCTGTGTCCTCAGTATTCTCGGCATGGTTGATGACTTTAATACTGGCTACCTTCTTTTTTGGAAACTGTAATTTTTTATTTTGATGAGCAGGTTCCTTGTCTTTGGACTTGACGTGCTCTTCCCTGTGTTCTGATCGTCCTCTTCTTTCCGATTCTGCGAGGAAGTCTGAAAATATTGAGACGGACGTGTATCAATATCTTGATATCTATCAGGTTTCTTCAGATTATCCCTATTTCTAAGGTTGTATTTTTTCTCAGAGGGCTCCCTTTGGGGAGACTTGTGTCCTTGGTCCGGAGATCTTTCTCTCCGCCGAGGAGACCTTCCTCTGGACTGGAATCTTTTTTCTTTAGGAGTGGATTGTTTATTTCCATCCCAGCTCTTTTTTTGAGTGTTCAGATTATTTTTAATAAATATCTTTTCAGGTTTTTCAATAAGTTGGGGTTTCACCTGTTTTCCACCCAAACTATCTCTCCCTAGTTCTTCATAGGATTTTTCTATTATTCTGGCAATCTCAAATGGTTGGTCTGCTATATCTGTCTCTTTCAACCTCTGGCGGATCGCCACATTTGCTGCTTCTCCCTTTATATTGGCTAATAATATTGCTGAGACCTGCTTGAAGTCTTTCAGTAATTTCATACCAAGAGTTAAAGCAGGTTCTGGACCGTATTCATCTTGAATTTGTGTTAGCACATCTGGTATTACTGACATGGATGGGACACCATGTGTTTTTGTGTAAATGGAAGCAAAGACTGTACCCCAAGTGTCACAGTCCTCCACATGTGGTGCGATTCCCATTGGAAGACAGATAGTCAGAATCCTGTGTTTCTCAACCGGGGTGGTATCTGGAAATACCGCCTCTATTTGAGTGATTTTTTGTGCTAACCAGAATGGAATTTGTTATCGTTTTGCGGGTACTTTACCTAGACAGGACTGTATGTTCTGTGGTGTAATTTTATTTGTGTTCCCCTGGTGAGGGATCAGCTGTGGAATTTTAATAGCTGGTTGGACTGTTGAAGTCCGCATTACATATTGGACTAACTGTCTGTGTATTTTAATTAGTTGTTTTAGCTGTGCTAAAAGTTCTGGTGCAGACATTTCTTCAATGTCTGGATGTGGTGCGTATCCGGATAGGACCGGCCACGTTGCTCCTGGTCTACCTAGTGGACCGAGCCTGGTGATGTGAATATTATGTTTTAGGGCGCCATTAAACCAGAGCAGGTGCTCTTGGTATTTGAGTGGTATTTCCACCTCCTCGAAAGGAGTGTACTCATTTGGAGGTTCCTCTATTTTGTAATAGTGGAAGTCCTTTGTTACAGCGTTTGCTGCTGAAAAGTTTATCCATGAATAGAATACCTCTGTCTGCCGATATTCGTGTGCCTCTATTACGAATATGACTGTACCACCTCTCGGTGTCAGCCCATTTTCTATAAGTTTTAAAGTTATAGATTTCCTTATATTGACCGGGATGAGTATTGCTTCCGGGTCTTGGTGTAGCAGAGTATTGTCAGCTGCTAGGAGTTCAGCTGCTATTCTAACTGTCTCCCTTTCTTCTTCTTCTAGTGACATTCTAATGTCAAGAAGGTTATTTTATTTATTTGCAGATCAGGTTTCTATGGAAACAAAGATTAGATGCACAATATTTTGGAACAGTGTAATCTTCAATGTTGAATAAACCAAGAACCATACATAGGAGTCTCCTCCTACTAAGTTTGGCGGATTTAACCTTTCACCCACTCCAGACGTCTTTGGAGTATTATGGGGAAAAGGGGTCTGTGTGAAAAAGCACGACTGAGTTACTCTAATGTCTTACGTTAGATTTATCGCCCATCCAAACACGTTGGGCGCCATGTAGTGTAGTTCCTATCATCCCAATAGGCTCTGCGCATTGGAATAATATCTTCAATAGTATAGACGTAGGACAGAGGTTAACTAGGTCTTCTACTGTCGATATTAGACTTAAAGTTTAATGTTTGTGCCAGCTAGCTCAGAGTTCACTAGAAACTTTCTCGAATAGACAAGGAGGAGTTTAACCTCTCTGGATAGACAAGAAGGGATTTAGTTTCTGACAACCATAGAACATGACAACTTTGCTCTCCCCTAATCAAGAGTGTATCTCTAGAGTCGTGTGAAAACAAAAGACAACTTATTTTACTCAGTCAGTTCAGTGCATTCTTAGTTTCACCAGATTGTAGAGAAAAGGAAGAGACGGGCGTGTTCAATAAAAGATGTTATTTATTGATCAGTCTCTTTTCTCATACAAGAGAAATGAATCGCTATTATTGCAATACTTATAGTTAAGTAAAGTGCATACAGTAATAACAGAATTATAAAATAATACTGTGAAAGCATTGATATGGTTTCTTAGCCATATGGTACTTAAAATGGATAAAATAGATACATACATATATACATTGACTAATCGTACTCAACTGGTGCTTCTAACTACGCCTACCCCAATGTACCTGACCTAAGCCTAATACGTGGCGGGAGTAGATAAGTAGCAGTTTAAGTTAAGTTTGCTTTGCCAAGAGTCTGCTTCAAGAATTCTCTACAAAGGATGATTCAGTTCAGTACCTGGGAGTTTAGAAGGCTGGAGGGCTGGTATCTCTATCTCAGGTCTTGATATTCCAGCTGCCTGCGAGGGCTGCTTTGAAGCGCCGGAGCTGGATTTCTCGGCAGGAGAAAAGGCAGCGTCTCTCTCTCTCAGCGCGTCAGAAAGGAGGGGCAGTGTCTGTGGGCTTCGCTGTCAGCTGGGCTCCTCGGCAAGTCTCGCTGCTCCAATCTTGTCACCACCTCGTGTGTTTGCTTAAGGCAATGTCGGTATTATTTATACCTGAAAGGTGCCGGGATTGACGTAAGGATAGACATAAATACGTTAATAAGGATGTCATACGAACTGATCGTTCGCACATTCTTTACTGAAGTTCTCGGCTAAATCAAAACAATGGCTGTGGGGATTTCCCAGGTCGTGGTAGGTTTGATTTGTTTTGAGAACACTGTATGCCTATTAGGGGGCTGGAGGAATAGTGCTTGCCTAATGAGATGGCATGCGCTATGACCTAATCAGATAACGGGCTTCTGTGCCGTTGTGTGGCTAATCAGATAACGGGTTTCTGTGCAGTTGAATGGCTGCTAGTTAATTATTAACCAGACAAGGGTCAGAAACAGGGGGATCGATACAGTACCCATAGTAAATACACCACAATATCGCTGTGGAGACGTTATATTGACGACGTCCTCTGTATCTGGACAGGTACAGAAGACCGGCTAAGCGCATTTTTACAATGGCTGAACGAAGTAGACACCAGTCTCCGCTTCACCTGGACCATTAGCAATAAATCTGCTGTCTATCTTGATGTAGACATTACTGCCGTTGATCACAAATTGGTGACCAGCGTGCATCAAAAGGCCATAGACAGGAACTCCCTCCTTCACTACCATTCTTTCCACCCGAGCACTCTGGGACAACTTGCCGGTTGGGCAATTTTTAAGATACCGACGTAACTGCTCCTCCACTGACACCTTCCTTGATCAATCCACTGAACTAGTCACCAAACTTCAACAACGGGACTATCCAGTAAAAGTAATCAAACGTGCACAGAAAAGGGCTTTTAACACACCACGTGAAGCTTTATTGGAGCGCAATGTAAAAGAAAAACAGACTTGCCTCCCTGTGGTGACCACGTTCAATCCTCTGTCAACAAAAGTAAGACAGATCATAAGAAAGCACTGGTCCATTTTGGATACTACAACAGACAAGATGCCGGCGCCACGTTTCGCTTTCAAAAGGGCGGCAAATTTACAGGATAAGTTGGTCCACACACGATATCTTAATCCCGTCCAGGTGAGTACCATCCCGGCAGGACACTACCCATGTGGTAACTGTTCGGTGTGTGGGCTCACATCAGCCACGAAAAGTGTAACGCTTCGTGGGGGCAGAACTTGGTTCCTCAACCGGTTCAGCAACTGCAATACAACACACGTGATCTACAGACTGATGTGTAGCTGTGGTCAGTATTACATTGGCCTTACCACCCACAAGGTGAAGATACGTGTTCAGGAACACTTAAGTACCATCAGAGCCAAGAAGTTAACCACTCGATTGGTGCAACATTTTAATATGTCGGGACATGACCCCAAAGATCTAAAATGGACTGTTTTAGAAAAAGTGGTGGGCGACACACATAACTTGGACAGCATCCTGGCAAGAAAAGAAGCGCAATGGATATTTTCTGAAAAAGCGGATCTGGAGGGACTGAACGAAAACATTGAGTGGAATAAAGTAAGCAGGCGATAGACTTGCACTTTTGGTACCACTCATTTTTTTCAATTGCCTTCACATACTCTTACGATAGTGACCATGGGATGGTAACATCAGATACTAGGGGGATGGATAGGCATTGACCAGCAGTTTAAAAACTCCTTCATTTATATCCTGGGACCCCCATCTTGTCATGATTTTGAACAAAAAATTTCCTTCAATGTAATTTCTTCAAAAATGTTCTCAATTTTTTTCTAATATTGATAAGGACTACCCGACTAGTGTATTTACTTGTGGGTTCAGCAATTTCGTATTTTTGCTGTGTCCGTTTTTTCTGAATTTTAGGACCTAGTTGATATACATAGTACCCACCCTTTGCAAGTGAGACTATGTTCCCACACGTGATAACTTGCAATATTTACACATTGGGATTGGGATGGGAACTAGGGTTGAAGGGTACTCGAAACGGCACGCCGCAGTAAAAAAAGTAATAAAAGTTAAAAAAGTTAAAAATAACCATAGACTGTGTGGGGTTCTTTGGGAATCGATAACGGGGATACACAACAATAAAAACGTAGCCCATTCCAAGATGGCCTCACCACATTACGTGGGAGGCGGAGTTACGTGCCCCACCGGCTACTTCCGGCTCCACACAGCAATGCAGCGTGAGGACCGTCAGAAGCGCCGGAGGGACTCGGCAACTGTAGGAGTATGAAGTGGTGAGAGTGTCCGTGTGTTTTAGGGACCCTTGCTCAGTAACAGTGAATGTTTGTGGGCCGAGTAACGAATCGGACAGTTGCTTGATTATTCGGCATGAGTGTACATTAGACCCCGTTTCATGCGGAACCTTGGTGAATACGATTGGTAGCACGGGGCTCTAGTCGGCCCCCTGCACCCTTTTTGGCACCTTTACTTGGGAGCCAGAGGCAATACGATTACTGCCGAGGGGCTCTGAGTGGTGAAGTAAGCATTCGATATTCTCTGATATCTAACATGAAGGCAGCATGTCAGCCATAGTGACCTGTCCTGCTAGGAGGCGGAGGGGGCGTATGGTGTTGCGGAGTGAATGTGATTAAATGTACACAGTGATAACGTTTCAACCTTGTTACCATCTGTGTCTCCCCTTCACTCTTGTCAATGTGTACAGGTAGGTGGCTGAGATTACGCTTAGCCACCATTGGACTCGTGATCATACGACACGGAGTTCTACAGAGGGGTGCCGGTATGTGCTGACTTAGCACCCCTGAGGTAAATGCTTCTTTGATTTGTTGATGTGTGATGCATAGGTTTTGCCACGGATACACCCCCTAATGGAAAGTGGTTGGTACAATCCTTTCAGTGCTCTGGGTTTTTATCTACACAGGTCCTGTTTTTATTGAAAATACTGAGAATAGATAACCCCTCGAATGCCCTGATGAAATCGCTGAAATTTGGAGCGATGAAACATGTCGGCTTGAGGATATAATAAGTATGGTATACAATTAACCATTTTTAACTGGCAGGTTTTGCAGCAACAGAATAAAAATGAACTGCCAGTAAAACCTTGTCTTATTACTTTGTTTCTGTCTGGTTAGGGGTTTGTTCATGTACACCAAATTGCACATCATAATTTGTATGTTTGTCACTGTTCTTTTCACCACTATTCTCTCATATGCACGACTATCTGTTCTTGTGCATTTCTGTCTTTTCAAATAGAGAGAGTTGCCAGTGATGAGAAGTGGGTATACCGGTAATTGCTAGCCGGGAACCCCCTCGGGTGGTGCTACCGTGAGGTACTCTCTCTATTTTTCAAACTTTTTTCACACTTATTTTGGGTGTGTTTTATGTGGACCTGTGTTATGTTTTTACATTCACATTTGAATAAATACGCACCCTGACCATATGAATAGTGTTATCTGACACATTCAGGGGATTAACAGTGTTAATAAGATATCAGATCCCGGTCTTTGGTCGTACATTTTTGATGCGTTGTGTAAATAGGTTAGGCTCCAGTTGATTGGTTATTGTGTGAGTGGGGGGCAGCCTTACCTATCACCTTTTCCCCCTTAACCCCTATAGATTGACAATGATTATACGACCCAGAAGAACAGAAGAAGACTACCGAGTCCCAACCTATCAGAGTCACCGAAGCATGCTTGCAAAGTGCAGCAGTGCAACTGCAAACCCTTCCGCTCACACACTCATGAACAAAAACCACAGTGTTTTTTAGTTTTAAAGTTTTATTTTCAAATAAGAAATAAAAAAACTATTTCTTTATTTTTAATAGCGCAGTATTCCCAGCGAGCAGTGGTGATAGATGACGTTAACGTTTAAACACCCTTCCCTAGAATATACTTCAACTTAACACATCTAATTATTAGTAGTAACTGTGCAGGACTCGGGAGCCCTCACCTTGTTGGAACTTCAAGTCCTCCTGGTGGTGATTAGGACTAGTTCTTCCTGCGTGGATTCACGTATTTTGTAATCTGGTGGTATGAAGTACTGATTCATCTTGCTCATTGTTAACCTCTCCACATTTTTGGGCGAGAGGCGGGACCTTTTTGAAGTGACAATGGCACCAGCAGCACTGAAAACTCATTCCTAAGACACGCTTGCGAGTGGGCAAGACAAATAATTTATAGCCAGCCTGCTGAGCAGTGGCCAGTGAGGCCTTTACCCATACCAATACACCAATGGGGCACGATCAATGTAGACCTCTGTTGGGTCATCCAAATAGGCCTGCACCATCCACTCAAGGGCCTCCCTGGGTGGTGCTCCACTTTGCGTACCATGTGTTGCCTTTACATCAACACTGGAGCGAGCAAACCCTTGCTGAGTTATCCAATCCGCTTCCGACAATATTATGGCTGGGCCTGGTGCAGGTGATGATGACTGCCTTCGACCACAGACGTGGACCTTGATGCCGGATGGCCTGCTGCTTCAGTAGTACTTGTGGTGTTTCCTTCAATTTCCTGCCGCTCTTTTTCTAATCGAGTGGCTGACACAGCTAGCCAATGTTTGTACTTTGAAACATCTTCTTCATCAAAAGGAATGAATACTTTGCTGGTCAGTGCCTTTTTTTACCGTGGATCCAGAATAGTGGCACAAATATAATGTTGTTCTGAATGTATTTTTTTAAGCCTTTCATTGACAAGTAGGCTGCTTAATAAGCTCTCCGCCAACCGATATGCGTCTTGTTTGTGACCATCAGCTCGGAACGTTGAAGACACCGCCTTCAGTTGTTGCTCTAGCATGAACAACAATGGGATAGCTTTGCCCAAACTACAGTCCTCCATGCTGACTTCACGGGTGAAGACCTCAAAAGAACGAAGCATGTCTGTCAGGCTTTTAACTAGGTCCCATTACTCCGGCTCTAGCCTCATGTCTTTCATAGCAGCAGACCGTATGTTAATGTTATTGACATACTCATTGATTACCAAGTACTGCTCAAACAGACGTTCAAGCATGCAGAAGGTTGAGTTCCAACGTGTTGCCACCTCCTGGATGAGTCCTATGACTGGCACTCCACGGCTACTTTGAATGATCCTCATCTCCTTCCAGGCCTTAAAAGAATGGCTGAAATGTGTGCAGGTTCTTCGGCAGGTGGTCAGTAACTTGCTGACTGTGTTTTCTATTTCCAAGAAATCTTGAACAATAATGCTAATGCAGTGCGCCAAACATGGCACTCTGAAGTAGCCACCATCATGCATGGCATTAACTATATTACTGCCATTATCCGTGGAAACGTAACCAATCATGCGACTTCTTGGTACCAGCCATTTAGAGAACTTACTCTTAAACTCATCCAAAATGTTTAATGCAGTATGAGATTTCTCCATGGCAAACATGGCTACTGTTGCATGTTTCCGACTCGCTTGGAAAATTGTGGCATGGTCAACAAGTGTAGACATCTTTTCTCTAACCCCTGCAAAAGAGACCAAGTGTGCAGTGATGCACATGTAATCCACGGCTTGGCAACTGGTCCACATGGCTGTTGTCAGGTGTATAGTGTGAACAGCACTCTTCTGCAAAGCTGACCCAATCACTTCCAGCACATCTTCATATAGTGCTGGAACCGCAACTCTGGCAAAATAGGACCGGCTAGGAACCTTACATTTAGGGCAGAGCGTTGCCACAAATTCTAGAAAACCCACCCCTTCCACGAAAGAAAAAGGGAGAAGGTCCAGCGCTAGCATTTTAGCCAGCTTTGCGTTATACAGACGTGCCGTTGGGTGATTGCGTTCAAATGGCATCTCCGACCAAAACAAGCTTTTAATGGTGGTTTGGACCGTTTTCATATGTGATGATGATGATCCAGATTTCTTCAACCCAGTTAGGCTCATTAATGTACTTTTTTGCATTGGTGTCTCTCCCAGACTCTTAGTGTGCCTCATACATGTTGCTGGGGTAGAGGGTGTGGGCGCACCACTGCAGTGCTGCCGCTTCTTCACTTCCCCCTGCACGATCAGCCCCTCGTCATCATCAGATGCAATATGAATGGATACATTTGGATTTGTTGTACTTTTGGATCTTCCTTATGTGCGCCTCCCAAATGATAGTGTGATGTTTTTGGAGATGACCTCTCTGGCCTCCGGTACCATAGTGGTACCAAGCTTACCCCGACTAACTACAGTTTTACAAATCGAACAAACAACCATGTTTTCCCCCTTTTTGCTAACACTAAAGAAATCCCAAACTGGGGACTGGAGATGTCTGTTGGTGGTGGATGTGGTACTTTCAATGCCACATCAAGTGGAGGATGGACGTGGCTAAGTTTGACTCTGTTGTGCACTTACAGCACCACTACTTGAGGTAATGGAGGTCGAGCTGGATGGAGGTCCCTGCCGGCCCTTCTGACGAGAAAATATGGAAGCTGTAGGTCATGTTGGTGTAGTAGTTAACTGCATTGGTGGTGGTACCAGTGCCACGCCGCCCACATCATTCTCAGCAGCAATTCGGGATAGGGTCAAAATGTCTGTCTGTTGCATGCGCGCTGGGGCTGGAGTGACGACTGTGATGACTGGGTCGTCGTCAGACTGTTCATCAGCAGCAGAATACACCACTTCTTATTCGTCGTCATCATCAGCCATAAGTGAAAGCCTTGCGGGAACCTTCCTTTTAGGCTTAGCTACCTTTGTCGGCTCATGGCGTGCCTCACTCTCAGACTGCATTGGTGGGTTCCAATCAACATCAAGATCATCAGAAGGAAGGGGGCTTGATGAAGAACTTGTAGTAGTAGCCCTCCTTGACCTTTTTCTTGCTGGGGATCTGGAAGACAATGGATCATCAGCAGGAGGAGTGGCTTCCTCGGATGATACCTCCGCTTGAATCTCGATTTCCTGATGTGCCCCTACTTCTGGAGGAACAAGCATTGTGGGCAGTTGTGCCGCTCCATGCGCCTCTAGCTGAGCCTCTCCATGCGCCTCTCCATGCGCCTCTACTTGCGCCTCTCCATGCGCCTCTACTTGCGCCTCTACTTGTGCCTCTCCTGCATCTCTCCTTGCACCTCTCCTTGCGCCTCTCCTTGCGCCTCTCCTTGCGCCTCTACTTGTGCCTCTCCTTGCGCCTCTCCTTGCGCCTCTCCTTGCGCCTCTCCTTGTGCATGTACTTGCGCTTGTACTAGTTGCACCTGTGGTTGTCGTTGCGGCTGTGGTTGTTGAACACTCGTCAGATGAGTTACACCCTGCGTTGATTGGATGCTACTTTCTTGCGATGAGCCAACATCACTGGTCGATGGTGATTGAGCAATTAAAGTGGCTGCCTCTGCAGCACTCATGGCCTTGGACCTAACTCGGCGTGGTGGCACTTAGCCCAATGAAGCGGAGGTGCTGCTCCCAGCTTGGTCCCAGGCGGACACCGCTGCTGCTGCAGGCGTAGGTTTTTTTTCCCCTAAACAAGTATCTGTGGGCACTCCAGTCTCCTTGGTAAGTGGCGCCACTTGATTCTTCTGCTCCTCCTTACTGACAGTGGCACTGGCACCTTTTTTGCTAGAGGAGCTACGGCCACCTTTCTTTGGGCCCATCTTCTTCAGATGTCAGAACAGCTGGCCGAAGGTGCACGAGTTGCAGAATTGTCTGTGGCCACATGTGACGTCACGTGACGTTGTGTTGCACATACCGCTGCAGGACTTCTTCCTGTCACGGATGATGATGAATGATGACTGATGTGATTCTCTTGTGCACCTAAAAGGAAAGGAAGCCAGAGGAACATCAGTTAAATAAATGTTGCATATGTCGTACTTCAATTAATATTTGCAACTAGGCATTGCATTTATTATTATTACAACAACACACCCAAAAACGGAAAGACACAAAATAAAAATTGCAATTCTAATCCAAAATGGATGTTTAAATTAATAGAAGAGAGACCTCACAGAAAGACTTGGTCCATGCACCACTGAGTAACCCTGGGCATAATGGATGAAAGCAAAGCAAACTGGGTGCAGGCCTAAGCACACAGCCTGGCTTCAAAATGGCCCCTTGACCCCCACCTCATGGCCAGGCCCTGCCTGGACCAGACCTAAAAATGGCACCCACCCACATGGCCAGGCCCCAACAACACCCCAAAAAGTCAAAACACACACAAAAAACACCCCAATCCAATTCCATCCATGCCCTCAAAGATGTTTAAATTCAAGACACCCCACAGAAAGACTTGGTCCATGCACCACTGAGTACCCCTGGGCATAATGGATGAAAGAAAGGCAAACTGGGTGCAGGCCTGAGCACACGGCCTGGCTTCAAAAAGGCCCCTTGAGCCTTGACCCCCACCACATGGCAAGGCCCCGCCTGTACCAGGCCTCAAAATGTCCCCCACCCACATGGCCAGTAAGCATGGGCGTAAAATCCGCTCCGCTCGCGGATTTTTCGGATTTTCGGCAAATTCGCAATCCACGAACGCTCGCGAATTTGTCGAAAATCCGTGAATCCGCTCGCGGCGGATTTTTTGCTTGGTTGCAGCGCGCGGCGTGGTGCACGGCGTTCACTTTCCGTCATTTAGCGTTTGCCGAGTTGTTTTTCTTTGCGAGTGACGCGCCATTTTAGATCTTGCTGCGTGTTCCCGCGGGAGTTTAGCGCCCGCGAATACGTACTCGCGGCTTGCCACCTTGCACAGCACACCTCGCGAGAGTTCGCAATTGCGAACACGTAGTTGCGGCGGAAAGGAACAATCTCGCACTTGCGAAATAGAGATTTTGCAATTTCGCACAAGAAAATCACCAGCAAACAGGATAAACCTTCAGAAAATTATGATTTTTATCAGAATCACTCCTCAGGTTGACATTTGCATGGCCTTTTTTTTTGCAAGGAGTCCATTTTGGGGGGGGGGGGGGAAGGAAGTGCCCCACAGTCTCCAACTTCCTGTTCCTGTCCAACAGGCTCCTCCCAGTGCTTTGTCCATCTCCTGGTCACTTTCATTTGTATCTGGAGCTGGAAGGATTACTTTTTGTGGGTGCTGCTGGATATTTGGATTTGAGGCATTTTTGACTGTCTTTGGATCACTTTTGGATTAGAAATCAACTTTCACAAGTAAGTTTGTTTGGGGCATTACAGTTGCTGCAAGTAAAATTTTGGAACTTTTTCAGAACATTAAATAAATTATATTGTGGGTAGCCACAGTATCCAGTAGGACCAGGGTTGGTTAGGGGTGCATGATACAAATGTTTTGTTGAATTTAAACACCATTGAGGCCATGGATGGGCTGGGATTGTGCTGATTTTTGTCCTTTTTTTGGGCCTGCTGGTGTGGCCCTTTGCCCAGGGGTGGTGAGTGTTGCATGGGCCTAGTCTTTCTGTGGGGTGTCTTCTTGAATTTAAACATAATTGAGGCCATGGATGGGCTGGGATTGTGCTTATTTTATTGTTTTTTGTCGTTTTTGGGGGGGTGCTGGTGTGGCCTTTTGCCCAGGGGTGGTGGTGCATGGACTGAGTGTGCCTGTGGTGTGGTCTCACTCTCTTTAATGTAAACATCATGGATGGCATTGGATTGTGGTGATTTCTGGCTGTTTTTCTGTTTTTTGGGGGTGTACTGTTGATGTGGACTGGCCATGTGGGTGGTGGTGGTGGCCATCTTGAGTGCTGGCTGGTACAGGCAACATGTGCTTGGGGTGTAAGGGAGGGGCCATTTTGAGGAGAGGCAGTGTCTGAGGCCTGCACTTATTTTGCCTACTTTTCATCCATTATGCCCAGGGGTAGTGAGTGTTGCATGGACCTAGTGTTTCTGAGGGGTGTCTTCTTGAATTTAAACACCATTGAGGCCATGGATGGGCTGGGATTGTGCTGATTTTATTGTTTTTTGTCGTTTTTTTGGGCCTGCTGGTGGGGCCCTTTGGCCAGGGGTGGTGAGTGTTGCATGGGCCTAGTCTTTCTGTGGGGTGTCTTCTTGAATTTAAACATAATTGAGGCCATGGATGGGCTGGGATTGTGCTGATTTTATTGTTTTTTGTCGTTTTTGGGGGGCTGCTGGTGTGGCCTTTTGTCCAGGGGTGGTGGTGCATGGACTGAGTGTGCCTGTGGTGTGGTCTCACTCTCTTTAATGTAAACATCATGGATGGCATTGGATTGTGGTGATTTCTGGCTGTTTTTCTGTTTTTTGGGGGTGTACTGTTGATGTGGACTGGCCATGTGGGTGGTGGTGGTGGCCATCTTGAGTGCTGGCTGGTACAGGCAACATGTGCTTGGGGTGTAAGGGGCCATTTTGAGGAGAGGCAGTGTCTGAGGCCTGCACTTATTTTGCCTACTTTTCATCCATTATGCCCAGGGGTAGTGAGTGTGCATGGGCCTATTGTTTCTGAGGGGTGTCTTCTTGAATTTAAACACCATTGAGGCCATGGATGGGCTGGGATTGTGCTGATTTTATTGTTTTTTGTCGTTTTTGTGGGGCTGCTGGTGTGGCCTTTTGCCCAGGGGTGGTGGTGCATGGACTGAATGTGCCTGTGGTGTGGTCTCACTCTCTTTAATGTAAACATCATGGATGGCATTGGATTGTGGTGATTTCTGGCTGTTTTTCTGTTTTTTGGGGGTGTACTGTTGATGTGGACTGACCATGTGGGTGGTGGTGGTGGCCATCTTGAGTGCTGGCTGGTACAGGCAACATGTGCTTGGGGGGTAAGGGGCCATTTTGAGGAGAGGCAGTGTCTGAGGCCTGCACTTATTTTGCCTACTTTTCATCCATTATGCCCAGGGGTAGTGAGTGTGCATGGGCCTAGTGTTTCTGAGGGGTGTCTTCTTGAATTTAAACACCATTGAGGCCATGGATGGGCTGGGATTGTGCTGATTTTATTGTTTTTTGTCGTTTTTGGGGGGCTGCTGGTGTGGCCTTTTGCCCAGGGGTGGTGGTGCATGGACTGAGTGTGCCTGTGGTGTGGTCTCACTCTCTTTAATGTAAACATCATGGATGGCATTGGATTGTGGTGATTTCTGGCTGTTTTTCTGTTTTTTGGGGGTGTACTGTTGATGTGGACTGGCCATGTGGGTGGTGGTGGTGGCCATCTTGAGTGCTGGCTGGTACAGGCAACATGTGCTTGGGGTGTAAGGGGCCATTTTGAGGAGAGGCAGTGTCTGAGGCCTGCACTTATTTTGCCTACTTTTCATCCATTATGCCCAGGGGTAGTGAGTGTGCATGGGCCTAGTGTTTCTGAGGGGTGTCTTCTTGAATTTAAACACCATTGAGGCCATGGATGGGCTGGGATTGTGCTGATTTTATTGTTTTTTGTCGTTTTTGGGGGGCTGCTGGTGTGGCCTTTTGCCCAGGGGTGGTGGTGCATGGACTGAGTGTGCCTGTGGTGTGGTCTCACTCTCTTTAATGTAAACATCATGGATGGCATTGGATTGTGGTGATTTCTGGCTGTTTTTCTGTTTTTTGGGGGTGTACTGTTGATGTGGACTGGCCATGTGGGTGGTGGTGGTGGCCATCTTGAGTGCTGGCTGGTACAGGCAACATGTGCTTGGGGTGTAAGGGGCCATTTTGAGGAGAGGCAGTGTCTGAGGCCTGCACTTATTTTGCCTACTTTTCATCCATTATGCCCAGGGGTAGTGAGTGTGCATGGGCCTAGTGTTTCTGAGGGGTGTCTTCTTGAATTTAAACACCATTGAGGCCATGGATGGGCTGGGATTGTGCTGATTTTATTGTTTTTTGTCATTTTTGGGGGGCTGCTGGTGTGGCCTTTTGCCCAGGGGTGGTGGTGCATGGACTGAGTGTGCCTGTGGTGTGGTCTCACTCTCTTTAATGTAAACATCATGGATGGCATTGGATTGTGGTGATTTCTGGCTGTTTTTCTGTTTTTTGGGGGTGTACTGTTGATGTGGACTGGCCATGTGGGTGGTGGTGGTGGCCATCTTGAGTGCTGGCTGGTACAGGCAACATGTGCTTGGGGTGTAAGGGGCCATTTTGAGGAGAGGCAGTGTCTGAGGCCTGCACTTATTTTGCCTACTTTTCATCCATTATGCCCAGGGGTAGTGAGTGTGCATGGGCCTAGTGTTTCTGAGGGGTGTCTTCTTGAATTTAAACACCATTGAGGCCATGGATGGGCTGGGATTGTGCTGATTTTATTGTTTTTTGTCGTTTTTGGGGGGCTGCTGGTGTGGCCTTTTGCCCAGGGGTGGTGGTGCATGGACTGAGTGTGCCTGTGGTGTGGTCTCACTCTCTTTAATGTAAACATCATGGATGGCATTGGATTGTGGTGATTTCTGGCTGTTTTTCTGTTTTTTGGGGGTGTACTGTTGATGTGGACTGGCCATGTGGGTGGTGGTGGTGGCCATCTTGAGTGCTGGCTGGTACAGGCAACATGTGCTTGGGGTGTAAGGGGCCATTTTGAGGAGAGGCAGTGTCTGAGGCCTGCACTTATTTTGCCTACTTTTCATCCATTATGCCCAGGGGTAGTGAGTGTGCATGGGCCTAGTGTTTCTGAGGGGTGTCTTCTTGAATTTAAACACCATTGAGGCCATGGATGGGCTGGGATTGTGCTGATTTTATTGTTTTTTGTCATTTTTGGGGGGCTGCTGGTGTGGCCTTTTGCCCAGGGGTGGTGGTGCATGGACTGAGTGTGCCTGTGGTGTGGTCTCACTCTCTTTAATGTAAACATCATGGATGGCATTGGATTGTGGTGATTTCTGGCTGTTTTTCTGTTTTTTGGGGGTGTACTGTTGATGTGGACTGGCCATGTGGGTGGTGGTGGTGGCCATCTTGAGTGCTGGCTGGTACAGGCAACATGTGCTTGGGGTGTAAGGGGCCATTTTGAGGAGAGGCAGTGTCTGAGGCCTGCACTTATTTTGCCTACTTTTCATCCATTATGCCCAGGGGTAGTGACTGAGTGTTGCATACTTGCATGTCCCACTCCCTAGTCTTTCTGTGGGGTGTCTTCAATGTAAACATCATGGATGGCATGGGATTGTGCTCATTTTTCTGTGCTTTGTCGATTTTTTGGGGTGTATAACTGAACTGATGTTCCTCTGTCTTCCATTGTTTTTAGGTGCACAAAAAGACTCAAGAGAATCACCAGTGCCAGGAAGAAGTCCTGCAGCGGTGTGTGTGTGCAGCATAACGTCACGCGACGTCACGTCTGGACACAGAACCCTCTGCAACTCGTGCAACTGCTGCCGTGCTGACCTGCTCTGAAGAAGATGGCCCCCAAAAAAGTAACCCGTAGCTCCTCTAGCAAGAAAGGTGCCAGTAAGGAGCAGAAGAAGCAAGTTACCAAGGACACTGGTGTGCTGCCCGCCCCTTTTTTGGGGAGTAAAAAAAAAAGTATGCCTGCAGCAGCAGCAGCGGGATCTGCTGGGGACCAAGCTGGCAGCAGCACCCCCGCTCCATTGGGCTCAGTGCCACCACCACCACCACGCCAACTTAAGTCCAAGCCCTTGAGTGCTGCAGAGGCAGCCAGTATAGTTGTTCAATCACCATCGACCAGTGATGTTGGCTCATCGCAAGAAAGCAGCAGCAATGTCCCTCAATCAACACAGGTTGTTGTAGCTCATCTGACGAGTGTTGAACAAGCACAGCCGCAACAACAATCACATGTGCAAGTACAAGCCCAAGTACATGTGGAAGGAGAGGCAGCGCAAGGAGATGCGCAAGCAGAGGTGCATGGAGGGTCACAAGTGCCCACAATAGTTGTTCCTCCCGAAGTAGGGGCACATCAGGAAATCGACAATCAAGGCGAGGTATCATTTGAGGAAGCCACTCCTCCTGATGATCCTTCATTGTCTTCCACACCCCTAGCAAGGAAGAGATCAAGGGTGGTGTCTACATCTTCTTCAAGCACACCTCCTTCTGATGATACGGATCAAACTTGGGAACCAGCACCACAGCCGTCTGAGAGTGAGGCACACCATGATCCAACAAAGGTAGTTAAGCGTAAAAGGAAGCTCGTCCAAAGTCTCAGAGTTATGGAGTGTGATGAGTCTCAACAAGAAGTGGCGGATACTGCTGCTGATGAAGACTCTGCCAACGACGACCCAGTCATCATAAAGGTCACTGCAGCCCCAGCGGGCATGCAGCAAACAGACATTTTGACCCTAGCCCGAAGAGCTGCTGAGTGTGATGATGATGATGATGATGTTGTCGATGAGGAGGCAGTGGAAACACCACAATCATTGGAGTTAAGTAGTACACCAACTCGTCCCGCTTCCATATTTCTTTCTGGCAAGAAGAGACCTCCGTCAACCTCGACCTTAATTAGTGGCGGTGAAAGTGCAAAACGTACAAAAGTTGGGCAATCCAGATCCTCCACTTCATCTGGCATTAGCTTCATGACCACCACCACCAGTATCGCCGCCTCCTCCATGTCCCACAGACACTTCAAGTCCCCAGTTTGGGACTTCTTTACTGTTTGTCCAAAAAATCCAAAGTTTGCCATTTGTACCATTTGTAAGCAAGCAGTTAGTCGTGGTAAGCCAGGTACCAACTATGGTACCGGAGGCCAGAGAGGTCATCTTAGGAGACAGCACACTGTCAAATGGTTTGCGCACCTAGATGCGATCAAGAAAGGCCAAATTCAAGGAAACGTTGATGTTTCATCTGATGATGACGAGCAGGAAGAAGACGTGTCAAACACTTCCCTTACACCCAGTACCCCTGTCAGCAGCACACCCAATGTGAGGCACACTAAGAGTGTTGGAGCGAGTGAGACACCAACGCACAAAAGTTCACCAGCGAGCAAAATTGGGTCAACGAAGTCATTATCAGCCCGTAAATGCTTGGTCCAGGGCAACATTAGAACAATGCTTACTTCAGACGTGCCATATGAACGCAACCACCCACTGACGCGTCTGCATAACACTAAGCTGGCTAAAATGCTAGCTGTGGACCTTCTCCCTTTTTCTTTTGTAGAAGCGGTAGGTTTTCTTGAATTAGTGGCAACGCTCTGCCCTAAATGGAAGGTTCCGAGCCGGTTCTATTTTGCCGGAGTTGCGGTTCCAGCACTACATGAAGATGTGCTGGAGGCGATTGGGGCAGCTTTGCAGAAGAGTGCTGTTCACACAATACATCTGACAACAGACATGTGGACCAGTGGCGCAGGCGCTGATTACATGTGCATCACTGCACACTGGGTCTCTTTTTCAGGTGTTAAAGCAAAGCTAAACGCAGGTGTTGACCCGGACAAAGTTTTCAAAACTGCTCGGAAACATGCAACACTAGCCATGTTTGGCTTGGAGAAAAGTCACACAGCAGAAAACCTTTTGGAAGAGTTTAACAAAAAGGTCTTGAAAATGCTATCCCCCCTAAAACGCAAGATTGGTTATGTTTCCACGGATAATGGCGCCAATGTAGTTAAGGCCATGTTGAAGGGTGACCATGTTAGAGTGCCGTGTTTGGCGCACTGTATCAACCTGGTAGTTCAAAAATTCTTGATTGATAAACAGAGTCCAGCGTTCGAGGTAATGGCCACCTGCCGCAAAATGTGCAACCATTTCAGCCATTCTTTTAAGGCCCGGAAGCATCTGCGGAGACTGCTATTTCAACGTGGAATGCCAGTGAAACCACTCATCCAGGAGGTGGCAACACGTTGGAACTCAACCTTCTACATGCTTGAGCGTCTGTATGAGCAGTATACGGTACTCGATCACTATTTCTTCACAGAGGGTACATCTCAGAAGGAGGACCTGCGGATGAGTGCGGCGCAATGGGACATAGTTAAAAGCCTGACAGACATGCTTCGTCCTTTTGAGTTCTTCACGCGTGCAGTCAGCCAGGAGGACTGTAATTTGGGAAAAGCTATCCCATTGTTGTGCATGCTGGAGCACCAACTGATGGCGGTGTCTTCTGAGTTTGAAAAAGATGTACAAAAAAAAGACCATTTTATTTTGTCTGAGAAATTATTAGAGCGCCTACGTGGTGATGAACGTCTTCAAAAGATCAAGTCAGATCAGCATTACATTTGTGCTACTATTCTGGATCCACGCTACAAAAAGGCGCTGGCAGGCGAAGCATTCTTTCCTTTTGCTGATGCAGATGTTCAAAAGTACAAACATTGGTTAGCCTGGTCAGCCAAGAGGTTTGAAAAAGAACGGCAGGTTATTGAAGGAGAAGCCAGTACATCAGCATCAGCATCAGCAGGCCATCCCCAGTCACAAGAATCCACTTCTGCACCTGTGGCTGGGGCACAAGTGACCTCTCAGCCGTTAAAGACACCGGCAACTGGATCATCTGCACCACACACAATGACAACACTAACAGTGGCTGCGGAGGAGGATTGGCTAAGTTTGATGGGGTATGGTTCTCGAAAAAATGTCACAGGCACAGCAAAAAGTAAGCAAAGTGGAGGAACAGTTGATGACCTTGAGTCGATGGTGCAGGACTATCTGAATGACTCAACAGAGGTCTTTCTTAATGATGAGCCATTGCAGTATTGGCATGGCAAAAAACAATTGTGGCCACAGCTCTTCAACCTGGCTATAAACTATTTGTCTTGCCCACTCGCAAGTGTGTCTTCTGAACGTGTTTTCAGTGCTGCTGGTGGCATTGTAACTCCCAAACGGAGCCGCCTCTCGCCCAAAAATGTGGAGCGGCTGACAATGATCAAGATGAATCAGCACCTCATACCACCAGATTACAAAGTACGAGAAAGCACGCCGCATGAAGACGAGGAGGACGGCAACGTAGATGAGGGGATTTTTTCTCTGTTCGGTGGCACTGACCTCATCCAGCCTGAATTCGCAGAGTATGATGACGAAATCTTGTTCTTATTCCCTGACACCGAGCCCTGAAAATGAGACAATCAATCAAGAACTTTCTTTTTCGTCCTTATTCACTTTTATTCCTGTGTGCTTTGTGTCTCTCTTTCTTTGTTTTCCACAGTTAATTTAATTCAAACTTTAATCACCTAATCCCAAAAACAAGACCATCATCAGAACTGTCTTCACTTGTTTGCTTATTGATTTGAAGGTGCCGCAGTCTACATTCCTCAGGTTCACAAGTTCTGAAGAACATGCTCCTCTATCCTCCTCCTCCAGACTGCGATTTCCCTCAAAGCAGAGTACTGGATTACGCCCAATGAAGAAAGACTCAGCACTTGTGGGGGTGTTGTACTTCTTTGCGGGTGAGTTGACGGATTTGGGCCCATTGCTGTGAAGCTCTAATAATGGACAAAAGTGTTTTGGACCAAATATGAGGTGGAAATTTCTTGCCGTTTTTGCTGACTTGCTTGCCTTTGAGGTGCTCTTTGGCGGGGTTCCGGGTGTTTGTGGGTAATTTTTGGTGTCTGGGAGCACTGCTGCGACAGTCTAATCTTGATTGCATTTGCTTTTCAGGAAATCCGTGGTGGAAAACAGGAGTTATGATGATTGATGATGATGAGTGACCTAGCTGCACAGCGCCGCGTTTGGACCGAAGGCCGAGAGATATTGTAAGTATGAGATTTAGCTTTTTCGCTGTTTGGGGGTGTTGTCGGGTGGTTTTTTCTGGGTGGGTTGGCGGGTCTTGCCTGGGGCATTCCTGGGAAGGTCTAATACCGGATAGAAGTGTTTTGGACAAAATCCTGAAGGAACAGCCTTTTTTTTGCTATTTCTTCTGTCATCTTGCTCAATGTAGCGTTTTGGGGGGCTTCCTGCTGTTCGTGGGTGGGTTGCGGCCGGGGTCTCTGTCGAAGCACTGCTGCGACAATCTAATCTTGATTGCATTTGCTTTTCAGGAAATCCGTGGTGGAAAACAGGAGTTATGATGATTGATGATGATGAGTCACCTAGCTGCACAGCGCCGCGTTTGGACCGAAGGCCGAGAGATATTGTAAGTATGAGATTTAGCTTTTTCGCTGTTTGGGGGTGTTGTCGGGTGGTTTTTTCCGGGTGGGTTGGCGGGTCTTGCCTGGGGCATTCCTGGGAAGGTCTAATACCGGATAGAAGTGTTTTGGACAAAATCCTGAAGGAACAGCCTTTTTTTTGCTATTTCTTCTGTCATCTTGCTCAATGTAGCGTTTTGGGGGGCTTCCTGCTGTTCGTGGGTGGGTTGCGGCCGGGGTCTCTGTCGAAGCACTGCTGCGACAATCTAATCTTGATTGCATTTGCTTTTCAGGAAATCCGTGGTGGAAAACAGGAGTTATGATGATTGATGATGATGATGACCTAGCTGCACAGCGCCGCGTTTGGACCGAAGGCCGAGAGATATTGTAAGTATGAGATTTAGCTTTTTCGCTGTTTGGGGGTGTTGTCGGGTGGTTTTTTCCGGGTGGGTTGGCGGGTCTTGCCTGGGGCATTCCTGGGAAGGTCCAATACCGGATAGAAGTGTTTTGGACAAAATCCTGAAGGAAACACCAGTTTTGGCACTTTTTGTAAGTTAGGGTTCGTTAGGGTTAGCCCTACCAGCACGATTGCATGTGTTTCGGGGGGTTCTATTGCA
Source organism: Lissotriton helveticus (assembly GCF_964261635.1). NCBI lineage: Eukaryota > Metazoa > Chordata > Amphibia > Caudata > Salamandridae > Lissotriton > Lissotriton helveticus. The sequence goes on along the minus strand of NC_136061.1, from coordinate 1,359,118,836 downwards.
TTTGCAACGCAGTTCTGGTGTTGTAGAGCACTGTTGGAGCGATGCTGGCTATGGATACTTTTGCTTGCTTGCAAGTGGTTGGAATACAATCCACGGTCTGTATTTGGGCCTACTGTTACTTTCAAAGTACGTTTTGTAACCATTTTTCTGCTAGGCATCGTTTTTGGAGATCTGATTGGGGTTCTTCTACATTTTTGCGACTGGCTTTAGTAAGGGTCTTGGTGGGAGCATTGCTGGGAAGGTCAAATTTTGTTCTAAAACACAGTTTATACTACACCTTAATTGAGGGGAAAGATCCGCTATAATATTTTGGCCATACTTATTTATCTTTAAAAAGGTGAGTCCGACAGAGCACGCAATTTCAAAAATATTGTACTGTCTATTAGGGAAATCAAAGTGTCACATTTTGAACCACACAGCGTACATACCTTTTATTTATTTATCAGTGGTATTGTAATAGCACTTCCTGTTTTCCGTTCAATAATTACAGGCCGGGTTTCAGTCAACATCCGCCAGGCAGGCAGTGGACAGGGTGTCTTCTGTCAGTGGTCACCAACATTGATGGACGAAGCGTCAGCTGGAATGGAGGAGTGCCGCCAATAAGAGGAATTGTTTGCTGCATGCAACTTACTTACCAAATTCAAGGACAACACCAAAAACATACGCAATACAGATACAGTATCCATTGTATTATTCTATGAGTGTGACTGCATGTGCTTAGCTTTACTTTGTAACCAAAGATTGTCTTTATCTTCAATTATTGTTTGTCCATGCTCTGCTTTTTTTTTCTTCTCTCAACAAAACCTACCCAAAAAGAAACCCCCATTCCCATCCATTTTACAAACCCTAACCCTCTTCCCCTGGGCTGTGTTGTTTTGCTTGATGTCGGACTAAAATGACATCAATAATTCCACACACTTGCTGGGGAGGATAAGGTCATAGCAACAGGCTGGTGAAGGAATACGAGGATATCTTCTAGACTTACTCAGCTTAAGTACTATATCTTCTAGTAGTAGTAGCCAATGTCAAATAAATTCAACGCAAGTACTAGTTATACTTGCAAGCAAATACTTTACCATTTGTTAGGCTACATTATGGCACTGTTCTGTCTGTCACCTGCTATATTCTCGATCGTACCGTAACCGTTGTAATTCTACAGTAAGGACAAACAAGGTTTCTTTTTCTTTTTTTCCATAGGCATGCAACTGCCACTGTGTCACACCACTAGTACCACCGCAATGAGGAAATGTCACCCGCCCAGGATTGACAACGTTAATCCCCATTTCACGTGGAGCCAGCCCTGGGCCTAGCCCTAATTTCTAACACAAATTACAGGTAAGATAAGCGTTTGGTGGGCGGTAGTATAATGGAGTATTATTTCGGAGTAGACAAGAGATTGACGGTTGTACTACTAAAGTCCTACGACTGTTCAGGAAAACAAAGTTACTGTTACACCCCCGCCCCCCACCCACCAGACTGAAAAGCAGTAAAAAACAGGTATGGTCAGATAAAGTTTAAAAATATATTTATGTAGCCCTAACAAAATAATCTCCCTCACCCATCCTAACCCCAACGATTGTCTTTGAAACGTCCCAAAACGATCCCAACTCCCAAATCCCACCCCCCAAAAGTCTATAAAAAAAGGGCAAGGGACACTCTACTACTGGAGGGTGCTGGTGCTGGTGCATTTTTCCGCATGGGCATCATACTCCTTGCGGAGGGTGGCAAGCTCGGAGCGGAGGCCCTTAACCAAGTTCTTATACTTCAGGACCTCCTGCTCCAGGTTGGACATTCGGACTCGTAGGCGGCGTTAGCGTTCCTTGCAGCTCCTGTGGGGGGCAGCTGGTATTTCTGTTGCTTGGCGGTGGCGGTTGTCTTTCTTAGCCCGGCTCGGTCCCGCTGGCTTAGTCACGGAGGAGGATGCAGTGGTCACAGTCGAGGATGTTGTTGTTGCCCCGCTCGACTGCGTGTCCTCCTCCTCCTCCAGGGCCACCAGCCGCCGATATTCGGCGACAGTGGCCTCCAGCCTCCGTTGCCGGGCCAGTCTAGCCTGCTCCCTCCGTGTTGTTGATTTGGAAGGAGCAACTATATGAAGAAAGAAAGACATAGTCTGTAACCAATGCTCCTTAGCATTAATAACACAAAGTGATTGAGCCGAAAGTTGGGTCACAGTACAAGTAGCAAATTGAAAGCACAGTACATAACTAGTGAGGACAGTATCTATGTAACCTCCCACTTCTGCATCCTTGCTCTAACATTAGTGGTAGTTTAATGAACAAATTCTACGACCACTATGGACTTCCATTACAGTCGACTATGACAGTACACCAGTCTTATTCTTCTTCTTCTCTCTTGTTTAGGGAAATTGGTACGTTATCTTATGCAAGCCGGCAGAATGACATGGACAGCACAGTGAACTTGCACCCGAGAAAAAAAGTTGCACACCATGATGAGTGAGACAGACTTGCGTTACTGTACCGGTCCAGTACATGCAGGTGGTTAAGCTATTACTTTTCTATTACGGGTGGCACTGAGAATACTCTGTTACAAGGGCTACTGCTTAATTAATTTACCTTTCACCCTACAGTGCAAATGAGTACTAGAAAAGGAAAATGAAGAAGCTAACTAATTTGATTATCTATCACTTCACATGGGACGTATTTGATGACATATGGGATGACTTTAGGTGCTTTGCTTAATATTGAGTGAACAGTGATACACCCACACATGAATGACGTACTACAAGTAAACTAAAGTTATTAAGAGAGGTACGGAGTGTCCACCGTAATAACCAGATATATGCTGTGATTGCAGACGCAATACAAAGTACTGCTACTATTCATGGTAGTATTGGACACATTTACAATTTCTTTTCCTTGCCTTCCCTGCACTGGAACGGACGTGCGGGTGCGGTGGTACATGCTCTTCAAGGTAACACTTACTTCATCTGGCGACCATCTACTCTCTCTAGATACACATGTGCTATCTAAGAGTCAGAGAATACCATGCTCCAGGCATCCATTCAGTCAAAGTATACGCACACATACAGTTTCTGTTTCACCCACCCAGGCTGCTGTCCTTCCACCCATCCTTGCTTCATCATTGACCCAGCCATGCACCATACCATATTCTTTCCTTCCCAGCCACCTCGGGGGCCAAGCAAACACATATCGTTCTTCTTTGCCAGCCATCATACAAGTTCGCGTCCCACTTACTTACACCCTTCTTTCGCTTTTCGTTCATCCCATCCATCACGTTCGTCTAAGAACTTATTGGGATTCTTCTCACGAAAAACTTCATAGCTAAGTCGAAGTACATTTCGAGGAGGGTACTACCTGGTTGATTTGTAATACACCCGTGCAGAAAGCACACTATGCAGTCTTCAATCTCAATAAGTAAGGAATATATAGCTTACCTGTTTCCGCCACCACCGTTTCAACCCCCACAGGACCGTCCGCCGGCTCTTGCACCGCCTCCTCCCCAGAGTCCGCCGAGTCCTCGCCCAACACAGCCACCTCCGCGCTGGCCCCGTCACCAGATGTTACACCTACAAAGTACATTTAAGAATGTTAGAATACACCACTCACTACTATATAATATTTGGTCTAGGAGAAATGTTAAAAAAACTGAATACAATGTAATAATTTGTGACTGTCTACTCCAAAGTAAAAATGTCCCATTTTCCAGGGAAGGCTGTTGTCTTGCTGCACTTTTATGCACAACTGATGAATGCTTGCTTTTGATTTTTAACACGCAACACTTTTTCTCCTAACAGACAGAAGCTTGACTCCTAAGAACACGACCAGGATCAAGTTCATACCAGGTGAAAGCTCGGCTCGACCACAAGAAATGTGTCCAATGAATCGTCAGCACTAACCACTTTTCCGTTTTCAGTTAAATAGTTTTATGACAAAGTAGATTTTAATAAATGTGTTTAGTTTTAATAAAGCTTTTAAACTTAAATAGACTCTGTGGTTTTTGTTCCTCCAGACTAGAGTGGATGAGCTAAAGGTTTTGGAATTTTTGCAAGCATGAGTGCCTCTGACACTTCTTGACTGTGCTGTGACTCCGTACTCTCTTGTCCTGCGTACGATAATCTAGAGATCATTGGGGATCAATAATCGGTGACTTCGGGAGCTGAATGACTCTGCCACACTATCTAGTCAGTAGGGAGACAGTGCATAGAGCTATTGCTGAATAGAAAGGGAGTCCAATGGAATTGCCAAATGTCCAATCTTAGTTAGCTACACAGACAGACTAATAAGAATAGTCTAGTAATACCACAGGGAGTCATATTCGAGGCAGGATAAGAATTTATATCCAGTCTACAAGAAGATCAAAGACGATTTAGAAAAAATCGAATGAGGAACGCTAGGAAAAAATAGGTACTCTTTATTAAAATGTAAACTTACTGGGGCCAGCAAAGGAGCCCTCGCCTGCCCGATCCTGGCCTGCATCCTCAGCACCCTCCTCCTGTGTCCTCTTGCCCTTGGGGGGAGCTGATGTACAACATGAAAGAAAGAAAAACCAGAAAACATGGATGAGATTTTTCAACCAAATCAAACATTTCAAAAGAACAATAACAAAATATTTTGGAGAAATAGCAAATAGATAGACAACTATTCCACGGGATCTATCTCATGTGGTATACTACGTTATTCGTATTGCCTGATTTGCGGAACGTTGACTTAGAAAGTTCCTATGTAACTCAATAAACAGACTACTAAAGAGGTTTGCCTAGGCCTGGCACTGCAGGCAGCAGTCCGCAGCACGCGAAGTGACATGACAGACAAAGTCCATCCTGCTTGCAGATCAGTGAATACTCAAACTATCAATCCACCCACCACCGCCACTATTTCTTCTTATAGCCATGTGTCTAAAGGAAGGACTGGACTTCAGTCTGTTGGGGCTGATTTAGAAGTCCCTTGCGGCTCATTTTCCTCCATTGTTGCGTGCCTTTTGTGACGCAGCGGCAGAACAAAAGACTCGCCATGGTGTTGGTGCGGCGTATATATTAAAAAAAAAACACATATGGACATATGGGCGATGCATCACGTTGTAAAGCCCTGCGCCATCAGGGGGCGTTCCGGCGCAAGGGAGGGCGTACCTGCGCAGGAACGAATCCTAAAAGTGGCTGAGGGAAATCTACAAGATGTCAATCAGTCACTTTTAGGACAATGATGCATGACTCAAACCCTGCGCGCTTGAAGCCGACGTACGGCTTGATGCAGCATTGGGGAGATAGGGTACCCCAGAGCATTGCTGGAGCTGCGCCATCGTTGGCACGCAACTCCAGCAATGCGCTGCCTTTACGGCACAGATGCGTAAGGCTTCTGTGACGTTTTGGGCCAATGGGTGGTGGTGGCATGGCACACAATTACTGCCGCATCCCTGCTACTTTGCAGGGATGCGCCGGTAATTGAAAATATGACCCTTAGTGTCTAGCATTACGCAGTTCTTATCTTTACACTACACTCATACATAATTTCTCAGGCCAATGAAATGCTTCTGAACACAACATACAAAACAAAGAAGCATAGTAGCAAGCAAGGCTACTGAGAAGGAGAGCAGTGCACCTGAAATGCATAGAAGATTTTGAAATATAATTTACCTCAATGTAATCGGCAGCATTATTGCTCTTGGTAAAGAACAAAGATTTGCAAATAACAGAGCCGGATAAAACAGAGTAGTAAATGAATAGCTACTACTACTCACCAAGCCCGGGGACCTCTACGCCGAGCGCGTCCAGCAAGTCCCGCTCCCGGTCCATGACATCGGTCCAGCGGTGGGTGGCCTGGTTATATGTGCGCCGGACCCCAGAGAGCTTATACATGGCCCGGCACACCTTCTCCCACCGCTGGCGGCGCTCCCGGATGCCATAGCCAGTCGCGATCTTGCCGCCTCCCAGGATCGTCTTGGGGAGACGGCGCTGGACGTGGAAGATGAGTGCCGCCACTTCCTCCGTGCTGAAGATCTCCCGCGGGACCACTTCCTCCCCCCTCAAACGCCCGCACGGGAGCCGGGCACGGGGTGCGGGACCCTTCCCCTTCTCAGGGTGCTTCCCGGCTCCCTTTACCATGGTCTGGGCAGAAATACAGTTAAATGATAAACAAGAAATAGAATAGTGAAGAAGAAAAGAAAAGAGTTTAAAAAAGTAGTTTAAAAGTAACTAAAAGCAGCAGAAAACACAAAAATATAGAGCTAGAAAAATAGAGGGATAGATAATAAGTAAAATTAGATCAAATAAACTTCAAACAAGCAAAGGATGGCAGAGATTGAGAGAGGATAGAGAAGCATGCCCAGAACCATAGCAATGAATGAGAAACAAGATGGCCGCGCCCGTTCACGACCGCGTGGGTAAGTTCGCGCGAGATTTTCCTTGCGAGCACGCGCGAAATTGTACTAGCGAGCAGCACACTTTGCGAGATTACACATAGCGGCCGGAAACGGAATTACGTCACGCAAACAAGATGGCCGCACCCGTGTACGACCGATAGGGTAACTTGGCAAACGTATAGCTAGAAGCGTCTCGCGAACACGCGCAAGATCACGCGAACATACACGTCGCACAAAAAACAATATTGTATTCGCACGTATTCGCGGCTTCCGAAATCGATCTCGCACGGATTCGAGCACCAAAAAACGCGCGAAATTGCAGAAAAAACGATTTTAGCTAAACTGAAAGCAATGAGCAGGTGCAAAAGTTCAAACTTAACATTAGTAACATTCAAGGTAGTGCTTCCTGAGGGGCCCCTCCAGAGTTTGCAACTATTCTATGACCCTGCTATGACCCAAACAGCAGGCTCATAGAATAGATACAAGTAGACCATAAAGGTCCTGTGAAAAAAAAATTCACTGCAACAAAAAGCAAATTACAGGTAAGGAAGGAAGCAGGTGCCAGCCAGACTGGAAGTTTCAAAATTACTGACACATTAATGACCCACAAATTAATTGATGGCAGTTGAAGAAGGGCAGGTGTGCTTGCTTTTTTCAACCACCATAATCTACAGTGATAAATAAACCTAATGGGTGGCAGTGAGGATGTACCAGAGGGTGGCATGGGTGTCCCAGAGGGTGGCAGTGGTGAAACAGAGGGTGCTGTGAACCTGTGATGATAAACCAGACGTAGAAACAACATAGTCGCGGCCGTTGCGAGCCGAAAAGTAAGTTCGCAATTGCGAACTTGTCCCAAAATCGGCGCGAACGCGCGCCAACACAAAAAACGGGAAAATCCGCAAATCCGCTAGAGTTCGCGTATCTTCGCGGATTGCGAATCCGTAAATCCGCAATTTCGCGTACGCGAGATCCGCTAGATCCGCCCATGCTTAATGGCCAGGCCCCAACAACACACCAAAAAGTCAAAAAACACATACAAATCACCCCAATCCAATGCCATCCATGCCCACAATGGTGTTTAAATTCAAGATACCCCACAGAAAGACTTGGTCCATGCACCACTGAGTACCCCTGGGCATAATGGATGCCAGCAAGGCAAACTGGGTGCAGGCCTGAGCACACTGCCTGGCTTCAAAATGGAGCCTTGACCCCCACCACATGGACAGGCCCTGCCTGGGCCAGGCCTCAAAATGGCCCCCACCCACATGGCCAAGCCCCAACAACACCCCAAAAAGTCGAAACACACACAAAAATCACCCTAATCCAATGTCATCCATGCCCTCAATGATGTTTAAATTCAAGACACCCCACAGAAAGACTTGGTCCATGCATCACTCACTACCCCTGGGCCTACTGGCTAGTGTGGCTTTACAGGCACCTCAACATTTTAAAAAAAATTCCTCATATAACAGTGGGCTAAAATTCCATGACATAAATGAGATTTAAGTACAACAAAACTCACAGAAACAGTTGTATCATGCACCTATGACTATCCCTGGGCCTACTGGATACTGTGGCTACCCACAATATATATTTTTTAAAGTTGTGAAAAAGTTTTAAAATTGTTGTTGCAGCAATTGCAAAGCCCCAAACAAACAACACAAACTTACTTGTAAAATCTCAAATCCAAAAGTGATCCAAACTCCAAAGTCCCAAAAGTCCTCAAATACAAATATCCAGCAGCAGCCACAAAAAGTAATCCTTCCAGCTCCAGATCCAAATAAAAAGTGAGCATGACATGGACAAAGCACTGGGAGGAGCCTGCTGGACAGGAACAGGAAGTTGGAGACTCTGGGGCACTCCCTTCCTCCCACACCCCCAAAATATGGACTCCTTGCACAAAAAAGTGCAGCCAAATGTCAATCTGAGTTATTCTGATCAAAATCATCATTTTCAGAAGGTTTATGCTGCCTGCGGTGGATTTCTTGTGCAGAATTGCAAAGTTCGGGAAAGCGAGCTGTTCAAATCTCCCGCCAGAAGTCAGCTGCGCGCTGCATCTACGTGTTTGCAATTTTTTACTCTGGCGATGCGTGATCGCGGGTCCTTATGACGTACTCGCGTTGTCAAACTCTCGCTATGCAAGATGGCGGGCCGCGATAACGTACTCACGGTCGAAAAACTCTCGCACGATCACGCAGCAAGATCCAAAATGGCGCAAAACACGCAAACCGGGAGAAAAACAACTCGGCGAACTCAGAATCACGGTAAGTTAAACGCCGCACGAGCGGTATTGTATTTTTCGAGCGCGACCAAGCAAAAAAATCCGCCAGCTTGTGAATTGCGGATTTTTGGGCAAATTTGCCAAAAATCCGCAAATTCAGCGAGCGGAACAGATTTTACACCCATACTTTGATGTCATCGAGATAAGATAATGCATCATCTTCATAGGTTTGTAGTAACTATATTACTCTAGCTGAAAATAACCCTGGACTATTCTTGAATCCCTGGGGGAGACAGCAGAATTGACGCTGTGTCCCCATAATTGAGAAAGCGGTCAAATACCTACTTTCAGGTACAATGTTTTGACAGAAGAAACCATTAGAAATATCTAATGTTGTTTTATAATTTTTACGCACAATGTTATTCATTAGTGCTGCACTCTGTGCATTTTGTACTTCAAAAGTTTTGCAACAAGAGTTTAAATGTCTGTAATCCAAAACTAGACGATATGTATTGTCTGGTTTGGAGACAGGAAACAAAGGATTGTTCATGGACGAGGTGCATGTTTCAATCACTCCTTGGTATTCAAGTTGATCTAAGATCTCCTTGACCTGTTTTTTAGCTTCTTGCTTAACTGGATACTGCCTTTGTGCAGTAGGTTGGTTTTTTAACTCGATTTTATGGTTTTTGTATAATGCAGGAGCCTGGGCTACTGCCCATTTCCTGGCCTAAGTATATGTTTTATGAATTGGAATATGGTTGGGGAAGGCTGGCATAATGATATTTTTGCCATGTGGGCACTCCCTGACAAATTCAGGGGGCCAGTCTTGTTCAGCTAAAAGAATGTCATAACCCTGAGAGAGCTTCTCCCAAAAGAGTGCTCTTATTTTTCGAGTTATGTCCCCCTCCGTCCGGAGTGTTACTTCATATAACTTATGCGGGACACTAACCCTGGTATCTGCAGTTTCAACTTGGATGTACTCATCCAAGTCCACTGTCTCCAGATGATCCTTCAAGATCTTGCAAGCTATGGTGACTTCTGCTGCGCTGTCAAACATTGTTTGAGCCCACTCCTTGCTCTTGAGTTGTGTCCTTAAGATCCTCGTCATGTCTGATTTTTAGACCTGCTACCTTCTTTTTGATGAATTGAGTTTTCTTATTTTTTGGAAGGTGTTGATCATCTTTTGACTTCACACGTTCTTCCATTTGTTCTGACCGTCCTCTTGTTTCGGATTTCTGTGATGAAGTCTGAAAGGTACGAGAGGAACAAGTATCAGTATCTTGATATCTATCAGGTTTTATTCAAATTAGCCCTATTCCTGAGGTTATACCTCCTTTCAGACGGCTCCTTTTGAGGAGACCTACCTCTGTATTGAGAACGCTCCTCTTTAGAAGTTTTAGTGTTCTCCCACTTCTTCTTTGGAAGAGTAAGAGTGTTTTTAATAAAGACCTTTTCAGGGCTTTCAGTTAGTTGTGGTTTCACTGGTTTACCACCCAGACTGTCTCTACCTAGTTCTTCATAGGATTTTTCAACTATTCTGGCCAGTTTATGTGGTTGCTCATTTACATCAAATTCTCTTAACTTTTGGCGGAACACCACGGATGCTGCTTCACCTTTAATATTAGCTAATATTATTGTTGATACCTGTTTGAAATCTTTCAGTAATTTCATACCTAAATTGAAAGCAGGCTCTGCCCGTATTCATTTCGAATCTATTTCAGGACGTCAGGTATTACCACCATAAACGGAACACCGTTTGTTTTGTTGTAGATTGCAGCAAAGACTGTACCCCAAGTGTCCCAGTCCTCCAGATGTGGTGCGATCCCCATTGGTAAACAGTTTGTTAAAATTCTGTGCTTCTCATGAGGGGTAGTATCAGGAAATACTGCCTCTATTTAAGTAATTTTTTAAGCTATCCAGAATGGAATTTGTTCCCGTTTTGCGGGTAATTTACCAATGACTGATTGTATAGTTTGTGTTCCCTTGGTAAGGGGTGTGTTGTGGAATCCTTATAGGAGGTTGGACTGTTAGAGTCCACATGACATATTGAACCAATTGTCTATGGGTTTTAATTAGTTGTTTTAGTTGAACTAATAGTTCTGCACCTGTCATTTCTTCAATGGCAGGATGTGGTGTATAGCTGGCTAATACCGGCCATTTTGTTCCTGGCCTACCTAGTGGACCAAGCCTGGTAATGTGATTTTGATGTTGTAGGGCACCTTTAAACCAGAGCACATGCTCTTGGTAAGTTAGTGGAATTTCAACATCCTCGAAAGGAATGTATTCTGTTGGATGTTCCTCTTCTTTATAGAAGTGAAACACATGTGATACTGGATTTGCTTCAGGGAAGATAATCCATGAATAGAATACCTCTGTCTGACGATATTCATGTGCCTCTATCACAAAAATTATCCTACCACATCTTGATGATAGGCCATTTGTTATAAGTTTTATAGTGATGGTTTACCTTAAATTTTCTGGGATGATTATAGCATCCCGGTCGGTTTCTTGGAAACCTGTAACGTCAAAGCCTGGTAGGGCTGCATCTGCTGCAGCTCCACCGGTTGTGTTGTTGTCGCTGTTAACCGACATTGTTTAATGAAAGTTGCAGAGCAAGTTTCAAGGAAACAAAGATAAGGTGCACAATATTTTGGAACACTCTATCCTTCAACGTTGAATAAACCAAAAAGCTAATACATGGGATTTTCGTCCTACTCAGCTATGGCGGATATTTTATCCTTTTACCCACTCCAGACGTGTATTGGAGTATTTAACGGGAAAAAGAGGTCTCTGAGAAAAGCACGACTGAGTTACTTTAGTATCTAGCGTTAAATTAGTGCCTTACCAAACGTTGGGCGCCATGTAGTATAGTTCCTATATACCCTATAGGCTCTGCCTATTGGAATTATATATCCTATAGATTTGACGTAGGACTGAGGTCAACTAGGTCTCTATCGAATATACTAAACTAAATTGTGTGTGTGCAAGCTAACTCAGAGGTCAGTAGAAACTTTCTCGAATACACAAGAAGGGATTAGTTTCTGACAATCGCATAGACATACATTTGTAGGTAAGGCACGCACCGTAATTTTAATGTATCAGTTTGAATTGAATAAAAAGTTGTCGCGTGCAGGCTAGGGCTTCGCTGTCTGAACGATACAGCGTTGAGATAAATACACCAAATAGCAAGTTCCCAATGGGAATTGTCCCCCAGCGCACCACGTTAGATGATACCCGCAGGCATATTAAAGTTCAAGCAGACAAGAGTTTGTTTCCAAATTGTTCTGTAATTATTATTTTCAAAAGGTACTTTGTCACTCCAGTACCATTTTCCTTTAAATGTGATATTTCTTAAGCGTCAAGAAAATATATACATCCACACTTTTTTTCATCATCAATCCCATCAGTCCCTATGGATTTCGGGCTCGTACAGCCCTTCGTCAGGGGAGGGGTCTGTAAATCAAAAGATACAAAACAAACTGAATATTAGGAAGACTTCTCTGATTGCTAACATATTTTTTAAACATCATAGTTCCCATGTGCTGTGTAAAGTTGCAAATTGCTTACACATGCACTGTGTATCACAAAAGAACATAAGAAATCGTGTTGCTGTTAAATTCATAGTCACATAGAGAGGAAACTGTAACCCGGAAAAAATTGAAGAGTGTCCATTAGTTAAAAGAAAAGATAAAACGTGCTGAAATTGAGTCGTAATCTAAACCCGTGTCTGTTCAAGGGTGCAGGGTTCCATAAGCAACGAGATATAAAATCTGAACGTGCTCATCAAATTATATCAGTGAAAACACTGGATTTTAATCGGTATAGAGCCAAAATGGTGTGCTTCGAGAAGTTCGAGGTTCGTGAACATGCAAAACGATATTGAGTTAAAAGTGCCACCCGAGGTCGGTACTTACTTGAGTTCACAGTGCGGTCCGATCGAAAGTTTCAGTGTGCATCAAGATTACCGGTCGACGGATGCTTGTATTAAAAGCAACCCGGTCGGTACTTGTAGTGAACAGAGATGACGGACTGAAACAGTCCGACATGTAGTGAGAATATAGAGACCCATTGCAGAACGGGAGCCATGATTGAAAGGTGAAAGTCACAGTGAAACGAAGATAAATTAACTTGGTGAACTAAGTGCATGCAGTAAAAGAAGAAACATCCAGTTGAAAATGAAACGTAAAAAAAGGAAATAAGAGACAAATTAAAAAAGATAAAAATGTACATAAGTAAAAGTGCATATAAATATCATCAACTAATATGACATGAAAAACCAAACGTTGCAGAGTCATCAGAGTGATACATTCGTAATTAAAGGTAACAAAGAAATTCCATGCGATCATTTAGCCCTGTGGGCTGCATCGTGCTCAGGTAACGTATCTAAAAGTTCTCCCTCTGTAAAAGTTTATTTTTAGGGTTCATGCCTTCCTGATTCATTACGTTCTCCAGAACCATAAACTGTAGCTGAGCTACATTGTGTCTTCGTTCAAGAAAATGTGTGGCCACCGATGACTTGGTGTTGGCTGTTCTTATGTTACTTTTATGTTCCAGAATTCTGGTTCTTATTTTCCTCTCGGTATGCCCAACATAGCAAAGGCCACACGGGCATTTCAGCAGGTAAATTACATTGGACGTGTTGCACGTCGCATTTACTTTAAGTTTAATTTTGTGGCCTTTCATCGGATGATGTAACACGTTGCCTTTAATCACATTGTTATAATTGCTACAATTGTAACAGGGCTGTTGTCCATTATATCTCAATCGTGAACTGGTAGGTTTAGAGTTAGTTAGCAGTTCCTTGATGTTCGGACCACGGATGTATGCAAAAATGGGTTTTTCTTCAAAGAGTCCCCTGAAATCAGGTTCCTTGCTCAATAGTGGCCAATGTCTCAATATGATGTTTCGATATTTGCTGCTAAGGGTAGAATATTTGGAGACCACAGTCATGCGTTTTTGGATGGTTTTGGGTTTGGACTTCAATAAGTCTTCTCTTTTCATTTGTTCACATTTGGATCTGGCATTCTTCACAATAGCATCAGGGTATCCACGATCTTTGAACCCTTGACACATGACGTCCATTTGTTGTTCACCATCACTGTCATTAGATACAATGCGTTTGATCCTCATCAATTGAGACAAGGTAAGATTGTTCCTGAGGTTTTGCCTGTGAAAACTCTTGTAATGTAAGGTACTGTTGCGATCCGTATCTTTCCTGTAAACCGTGGTTAGAAATTTCAGGTTCTCCATTGTCACTTGTACACCGTCCCCCATGATGGCCTTCTCGCAAGACTCTATGAGATCGGCCTTCGGGGGACGGTGCTCAGCTGGTTTTCCTCCTTTCTAGCTGGCCGCCGGCAAACGGTCTGGACATCTCCTGACACCGCCATGATGCCGCCTTTGGGAGTCGGGGTCCCTCAGGGCTCTATATTGAGCCCGACCCTTTTTAACATCTTCATGACCCCCTTGGCGGCGTTGGCGGAGTCGTTTGGTGCCCGGATCGTATCCTACGCCGACGACACCCAGCTCCTCTTCTCCTGCAAGAGAGGGGGAGACTTTGATGGGGAGAGTATCCGGGATTGCCTTGGGGCTGTTTTTAAATGGTTCCAACTGAACAGCCTCAAGTGCAATTCCGATAAGTCCGAGGTACTCTTCTTCGGGTGCGACACGGAGCCTAGCTGGCAGGCCTGGTGGCCCATCGATATGTTTCCCCCGTCTTGTTCTTCCCTCATGGCTAAGAACTTGGGGGTTAAGATGGACAAGGGGCTGACGATGAAGACCCAGATCCTCGGGGTGACTGGTACCTGTTTCGGCCTACTAAAGATGCTGCGGAGGTTTTTACCTTTGTTGTCGGAGGAACACAGGAAGCTGACCGTGCAGGCTCTGATAGGCTCCAGGTTAGATTATGCCAACATTCTGTACCTGGGCCTACCAGAGTACTTGTTGCAGCGGCTCCAAGTCGTGCAGAATGCGGCGGCCAGGGCCATTTTTGGTCTTAATAGACGAGCTAGCGCTTCGGGTCTATTGCTGACGCTGCACTGGCTACCCATTCGCAAACGGATCGCCTTTAAGGCAATGACTTTGGCCTATAAGGCTCTCCACGCGGTGGGAGAAAAGTACCTCCAAAAGAGACTTGCCTTTTACCATCCGGCTCGCTCTTTGAGGTCTGAATCTTTATTCCTGGCGGTTGTTCCACGTGTGAAGAGAGCACGCCTGGGCGGCCGTTCCTTCGGCTTGCTGGCTCCACAGATGTGGAACTCGCTTCCGCTCTCACTTCGGGGGGCTTCCAGTGTCCTTGCTTTTAGGAGAGGTCTTAAAACCTGGTTGTTCACCCAGTAGGCCTCTCAGTAGCCTTTTTACTGTGTTCTGTCTTGTTTTTTTCTCCTTTTACTGTGGTATGTTATGGTGAAGTAGTTCTCCTTACCTAAAGCGCCGGGATACTCTTTTTGAGTCACCGTTGCGCTAAACAAAAGAATAAATAACATAACATAACATAACATAACTCTTTTACGATCATAGGCCCATGTGAATTGTATTCGGTCGTTAATGGTGTTCAATGTTTCCAAAAAAGATACCAAATTGGTTTCCGATCCAGACCATAACAAAAAAATGTCATCAATGTAACGGATGTACAATTTCCCGAATTGTGCCCACTCTGGTAAATTCAAGATATTGTTCTGTTCGAAGTAATGCATGAAAAGGTTCGCATAGACAGGGGCAGCACAATTGCCCATTGAGGTTCCGTTGAGTTGAAGGTAGCATGTATCTCCCCAGGTGAAATAACTTTGATATAAGGTGAACCCTAGTAGTTCCATCAGGAACGGTTGAAGTGCGGAGTTGATATCCGAGTTCAAGATGGCATTTTTAATAGCTTCAATTCCCAAGTCATGCGGAATGGATGTGTATAACGCCTTAACGTCGACACTGCACAGCCAATATTCTTCACGGTCTGATAATTGTAGGTTCACAAGTTTATTGAGAAAGTGAGTAGTATCTTGTATGTTTGTCGGTGTTTTAGTTACTAACGGTTGAAGATGTTTGTCTAGCAGCTTTCCCACAGGTTCGTGAATGCTGCCTCTTGTAGAGACAACCGGCCTAAATGGAGGTTTCTTTAAATCTTTGTGCACCTTCGGCAGCATGTATAACGAAGGCGTTATGGGATGTTCCTGAGTTAAATATCATTTAGTTTTTTCTGTAATGATGTTGTCTTCCAAAGCTTTGGATAAGATGGATTCTAATGTTTGTTTGAATTCTTCCGTTGGGTTTCTGTCAAGTGGTGCGTATGTAGTAGGGTCTGTAACGTGAAGATGTACTTGTTGGTTATAAAATTCACTGTCCATTATAACCAAGGCACCGCCTTTGTCCGCATTTTGACAGACTAGATCTTTGTTGCCAGCTATCTTCATCAATAAAGCTCTTTCTTTGACGGTCAAATTGCTGTGTTTCAATTTCGTCTGAAACTGTAGGGTTGCTATGTCCTGTTTCACCAGGTTTTCAAAGGTGTCTATTAGTTTATGGCTGATGGGAGCCATGAAGGTACTGCGGGGACGTAAGTCCAGCAAAGTATTGTCTGGTTGAAATTCAACAGTAACGATGTTCTCAAAAAAATCACTTTTACTTATGTACATTTTTATCTTTTTTAATTTATCTCTTATTTCCTTTTTTTACGTTTCATTTTCAACTGGATGTTTCTTCTTTTACTGCATGCACTTAGTTCACCAAGTTAATTTATCTTGGTTTCACTGTGACTTTCACCTTTCTATCATGGCTCCCGTTCTGCAATGGGTCTCTATATTCTCACTACATGTCGGACTGTTTCAGTCCGTCATCTCTGTTCACTACAAGCACCGACCGGGTTGCTTTTAATACAAGCATCCATCGACCGGTAATCTTGATGCACACTGAAACTTTCGATCGGACCGCACTGTGAACTCAAGTAAGTACCGACCTCGGGCGGCACTTTTAACTCAATAGCGTTTTGCATGTTCAAGAACCTCGAACTTCTCGAAGCACGCCATTTTGGCTCTATACCGATTAAAATCCAGTGTTTTCACTGATATAATTTGATGAGCACGTTCAGATTTTATATCTCATTGCTTATGGAACCCTGCACCCTTGAACAGACACGGGTTTAGATTACGACTCAATTTCAGCACGTTTTATCTTTTCTTTTAACTAATGGACACTCTTCAATTTTTTCCGGGGTACGGTTTCCTCTCTATGTGACTATGAATTTAACAGCAACACGATTTCTTATGGTCTTTTGTGATACACATTGCATGTGTAAGCAATTTGCAACTTTACACAGCACATGGGAACTATGATGTTTAAAAAATATGTTAGCAATCAGAGAAGTCTTCCTAATATTCAGTTTGTTTTGTATCTTTTGATTTACAGACCCCTCCCCTGACGAAGGGCTGTACGAGCCCGAAATGCATAGGGACTGATGGGATTGATGATGAAAAAAAGTGTGGATGTATATATTTTCTTGACGATTAAGAAATATCACATTTAAAGGAAAATGGTACTGGAGTGACAAAGTACCTTTTGAAAATAATAATTACAGAACAATTTGGAAACAAACTCTTGTCTGCTTGAACTTTATTATGCCTGCGGGTATCCTCTAACGCGGTGCGCTGGGGGACAATTCCCATTGGGAACTTGCTATTTGGTGTATTAATCGCATAGACATGACAACTTTGTTTCCCAAGAATAAGAAATGTATCTCTAGAGTTGCAGAAACAATAGATAAGTATTTCACTTAGTCAATCGTGCATGCTTCGTTTGTACAGAGTTGCAGAGAAATAGAGAGACGGGCGTTTTCAATAAAAGAGGTTTATTGAACAGTCTTCATTCTCATGCAAGAGAAGTGAACTGCTGCAATCGTTATGCAAACTGCAAAGTATAATGCGTACAGCGAGAATAGTAATATAAAATAATACTGTAAAAGCATTGTATGGTTTGTAAGCCATAAAATACATACATAAATAACAATGACTAAAATACTCAACTGGTGCTTCTAAAATACGTCTACTCCAATGTACCTAACCTAAGTGTACGCGGGAAGAAGTAAGTATTGTGTAGCATAGGTTTAGTTTTCTTTGCCAATAATTTATCCAAGATTTCTGTTAGGTTCTAATCAGCTCCATACCTTAGTTAGAATGAAGGAGGTCTGGTATCTCTGTTTCCGGGCTCGATTTCCCAACACCCCGCAAGCTTGGAAACACTGGAGCTGGATTCTCATCAGGAGAAGGGACAGCTTCCAGATCAGTGTGTCAGCTGGAGGGTCGGCTTCCTTCGGCACTTGCTGTAGTGAGCTGGGTCGGGCAAGTAGATTGTCTAACTGCACGGTACCACCATTGTGTCTTGCTAGAGCAAGTGAAGGTATATTTATACCTTGAAGGTGTCTAGGAATGCCATAGTTTGACGTAAAGTCGGGCATAATGACGTCAGGAAAGAACCCCTAGGGAATAGTTGTTCTTTGCAAAGTACATGAGTTCTTGGACAAATCAATATTCGAGCAAGGGGAAGTTCCCTAACTGCTTAAGCCGATTTTCCAAGAAATTATTGTGACGTTTTGTATGGGTGGAAGTAGCCATGCTTGTATTTAAGTAGCATGGGCTATGTCTAAATAAGGGCTTGATTTCTATGCCTATATAATGGCAATGTGAATTGAACCTATATAAGGGCATAAATCGGGAAAAATCCCTCGGAGCCTTAAACGCCACACAACAACACATGATAGGATAAAACCCCCTAGGAGGCACACTAAACAGGCCCAGGAGCAAAAATACCCCAAAGTGCATGGGACTGACACACATATTACATGTGGCACACCACACTGGCCACATACATCTGGACAAATCACAACACACTAACAAAACACACACACTCATATGCAAATAGACCACATACATAGCAACTGTCAGCTGCAAGAGATAATACAGACCAAACACTGCACACATCCACATCAAACACACAACAGATGCACATGCCAATACATCACAATGCCTTACACAGCAGGACATCAGGGTGTGCACACCAGGCAAGGACAAGGTAACATACACTCAAATCACTGCATGCACGACAAGCAGTGTGTGCACAACAAACATACCAGTACCATACAGATAAGAGTGGCACAACATGAACACACACACCACCAACCAACACAGCACTGACACAACATCACACTCAGTGAAGAAGTACCACATGAAAAATACACTTACAGCCAATGCAACAGACACACATGCACATGTCTGGGACTCCCAGGTGACAACACCTTGACTAGAGGACTGTGCAGCACAGACAGCAGAACCGAAAATGAGCAAACATGTCTGCAAAACAAAAAAAGCACATCACATATAACCAATTGGTCAACTGTCATGAGTGGCCCATTGGTCCTGTGCACAGATCAGCACCACAAGGCATAGTGAAGCCAATAAACTGATGGGGAGGCACACACACTGGCAAGCCAAGGAGACAGCTGACATGAAAGTGTAGTGGTGGGTACCACAGTAGAGGATAGGTGAGGAATTCCCCATAACAATATAGATGCGGGGCACACACACACAAGATAGACATACGAAGCACAGATAGGCAATGGTCTTACTCCACACCCCACATGCCAAAATAGCTTCAAAATCAACCCAAGTGACAGCAATGCATGAGAAAACACACCCACAATGTCAGTGTGGCTGAGCAATCAATCAATCAGTACATTTGTAGAGTGCACTACTTACCTGTGAGGGTCTCAAGGTGCTTAGGGGGCGGGGGTGCTGCTACTACTCAACAGCCAGGTCTTGAGGAGTCTCCTGAAGGCCAGCAGGTCCTGGGTCTGTCGTAGGTGGATCGGGAGGGAGTTTCAGGCTTTTGCGGCGAGGTGGGAGAACAATCTGTTGCTGGTGGTCGCTCAACGGATGCGGGGGAGGGTGGCGAGGGCGAGGTCAGTGGAGCGAAGCTGGCGGTTCGGGGTATAGAAGGTGAGTCGTTCATTGAGGTACGCTGGTCCGGTGTTGTGGAGAGATTTGTGAGGATGGGTAAGGAGCTTGAAGGTGATCCTCTTGTTGAAGGGGTGCCAGTGCAGGTCTTTCAAGTGGGCTGTGATGTGGCTGTGGCGGGGGTTGTCGAGGATGAGGCGTGCAGAGGCATTCTGTATGCATTGTAGCCGTTTTTGAAGTTTGGCTGAGGTTCCTACGCAGAGAGCGTTGCCATAGTCCAGTCTGACGAGGGTCTGGGTGACTGTCATTCTGGTACCGGTGGGGATCAATCTGTAGATCTTGCGGCACATGCGAACGGTGTTGAAGCAGGAGGAGGAGATGGCGTTCATTTGCTGGGTCATTGACAATGCGGAGTCCAGGATGACTCCCAGGTTGCGTGTGTGGTTAGTGGGCATCGGTGCAGCTCCCAGTGCTTCCGGTCACCATGAGTCGTCGCAGGCGGAGGGGGTGGATCCGATGACGAGGACCTCTGTCTTGTCCGAGTTCAGCTTCAGGTGGCTGTTTGTCATCCAGTAGGCGATGGCCTTTATTCCTTCGTGGAGGTTGGATTTGGAGGTGGTGGGGGCCTTGGTGAGGGAGAGGATCAGCTGGGTGTCATCGGCATATGAGACAATGTTGAGGTCGTGCGATCTGGCAATGTTGGCGAGTGGCACCATGTAGATGTTGAAGAGTGTCGGGCTGAGGGACGATCCTAGGGGTACGCCGCAGATGATCTTGGTGTCTTTAGAGTGGAATGGGGGAGGCGGACACTCTGGGTTCTGCCGGTGAGGAAGGAGGTGGTCCACTCCAGTGCTTTGTCGTGGATCCTTTCATTGTGAAGGCGCGTGTGAAGGGTGTGGTGGCAGACGGTGTCGAAGGCTGCTGAGAGTGTAGTGTAGTTCCTATTTTCCCAATAGGCTCTGCGCATTGGAATAATATCTTCAATAGTATAGACGTAGGACTGTGGTTAACTAGGTCTTCTACTGACGATATTAGACTTAAAGTTATGTGTGCCAGCTAGCTCAGAGTTCACTATAAACTTTCTCGAATAGGCAAGGAGGAGTTTAACCTCCCTGGATAGACAAGAAGGGATTTAGTTTCTGACAACCATAGAACATGACAACTTTGCTCCCCCTAATCAAGAGTATATCTCTAGAGACGTGTGAAAACAAAAGACAACTTATTTTACTCAGTCAGTACGTGCATTCTTAGTTTCACCAGATTGTAGAGAAAAGGAAGAGATGGGCGTGTTCAATAAAAAGGTGTTATTTATTGATCAGTCTCTTTTCTCATACAAGAGAAATGAATCGCTATTATTGCAATACTTATAGTTAAGTACAGTGCATACAGTAAAAGCAGAATTATAAAATTATACTGTAAAAGCATTGATATGGTTTCTTAGCCATATGATACTTTAAAATGGATAAAATAGATACATACATATATACATAGACTAATCGTACTTAACTGGTGCTTCTAACTACGCCTACCCCAGTGTACCTGACCTAAGCCTAATACGTGGGTGGGAGTAGATAAATAGCAGTTAAAATTAAGTTTGCTTTGCCAAGGGTCTGACTCAAGAATTCTCTGTAAGGGGTTATTCAGTTCAGTACCTGGGATTTAGAAGGCTGGAGGGCTGGTATCTCTATCTCAGGACTTGATATCCCAGCTGCCTCCGAGGGCGGCTGGAAACGCCGGAGCTGGATTTCTCAGCAAGAGAAAAGGAAGCGTCTCTCTCTCAGTGTGTCAAAAGGGAGGGGCAGCGTCCGTGGGCTTTCTGCATCAGCTGGGCTCCTCGGCAAGTCGCGCTGCTCCAATCTCGTCACCACCGTGTGTTTGCTTAGGGCAATGTCGGTATTATTTATACCTGAAAGGTGCCGAGATTGACGTAAGGATGGACATAAATACGTCAATAAGGATGTCATAAGAACTGGTTGTTCTTACATTTTTTACTGGAGTTCTTGGCTAAATCAAAACAATAGCTGCGGGGGATTTCCCAGGTTGCTGGAGGTTTGATTTGTTTTGAGAACTCGGTATGCTTTCTAGGGGGGCTGGAGGGATAGTGCTTGCCTAATGTGATAGCATGCGCTATGACCTAATCAGAAAACGGGTTTCTGTGCCGTTGTATGGCCACTAGTGATTTATTAACCGGACTGTGGAAAAGTAAATTTTGCCATGTTATATGTGCCTACGTGTTCCCCATCCTATGTATTATGTGCATGATTAGATATGCATATATCCCCCTATGATCGATTAAAGACGCAATTATAGTTGTGTCCAACTCTAGTATGCCAGTTTCCAGTTCTCGTGAAAGCAACAAGTATTAGGCCCATGTTACCACGATTTACAGTGTACACGTTAATTCATTGAATTGTCCCCGTTTCTAGGCCTCAAAAGGGGCCCGGACGCCAGATTCAAGCTCCAGTCTTCTGAACCCGCTCCGAGGAGCGATGCAGCCCCCACCTGCATCCCCGACCCTTCACTTACTTCCTGCCGCACGGTGCCCGGCCCGGCCTGGCTCTGCCTGCCTGTCTGCCAAGAGTATGTTATGATTCTAGTTATCAGTCCAGTTTTCCTCGTCTTTACATTCCTTAGCTACTGAACCGTATAAACAGTTTCAGCTATGGTCTAGTCTTTCTGTCTCCATGCAGGAGAAATACTGTATTAATATTTCTAGCTCACGCAATACATGTAGAATAGATGCATGCACCAGTCTTAGTGTCAAGTAGCCTCTGCCCTGATAACTTTTAGATTCTATCAACATGTACTCCAAACACAAGATACCAGATATGCCATAGGTACATGTTGTCTTGACCCTGCAGATTTTAGTCTCCTCTTCTAGTGTAGAAGTCATAGCCCCCAGTTCTCCCTGGTAACACGTCATTGCCCGTTTGCGCGCACCACTAGGTTAAAGGTCCCAGCTGCTCAGGTAGCCCCCTCCATGTTTCCGCCCACTCATGACATTTCTGTGACGTTTCATACCACATGTCTATGTATACGCCCTGTACACGCCTTCTTGTTACACCCATTTTTTGTTCTTATCTTTCGCGACTGCTACGAGTTACGCCTACTGCTACGCCTATTGTATGTAATGTAATGTAATGTATTATACTATATATATGCTGCACTGTCGATGAGGCATTGCAGCTGCCATCCATTCTATTTCCGTGCAGGCTATCCCGTTCCTGTCCCTTCCCTTATGCCTGATTAAAGCCTGTTAGACTCAGATACCTCGAATCCTGTCTCTTATTTATTGAGCTATCTGTTTTATTCAATGTATTCAAAAATAGTACCGGTAATTAATTATTTATTTACCACATAATGGCGCCCGAATAGGGACTTGCCCTTTCCCCACGCGCCGGTGAAGCCACGCAGGCCCCCTGACCCTCTGCAGCCGTGACGGAACCATACCGTGCACGTGCAGATATTTCTGCTTCAGTGTCCCTCAGGCCCACGGAGGAGACGGAGGTTGCGGTCCAGCATCCAGACGAGGCGGTGAGGAATGCGGCGAGTCCCGACCAGAGCCCAAGCCGAGAGTACAAGGTCCGAGGTATCCGGAGGCCCACCTGTAACTGAAGTCCGAAGTTCGTAGTCCAACGTCGTAGCAGTCCAGTCCAGTCTGAGGCCTTCCATTCTTGCTGCCCGGTGAGTACCGTTGCTGGGGTAGTATCTAGACAGGGTCAATTATTTTGTCTCTGGTCCGTTGGGTTTGGGTACACAGATCCAGTCCGAAGTATTCACCTAGGTGGATACGGGTCCTGACGTGTCTCTTTATGGGACCGGTATGTTTCGTACTGTTTTAGCAGTGCATCCAGTAATTCTAGTAAGTCTGTTCTCGAGAAGTTCAAGTATTATGTTTTAAATGTACCAGGTAATATTCTGTTCGAACTGTTATTAATGGTATTTAATGTGTTTTCAATGTCGTGGTATGAGTGATTTGTTTTGCTATTTCATTACTGTGTTTATCGTGTATTGTATTGTGTTTGGATTCAAGTCTAGAATGCCTCTGTTTTCCAAGTTACGTCAGATAGGAACCCGGAAAGGGTTACTCGAAGAATCAGTTCCTGTCCCGCCTAGGGACAGTCCAGGACATTTTATGTATCACAAGCATGGCTTAAGTGCCATATTGTATTTAGATTTATGGGTCGACTATACCAAGGATCTAGAAGAGAAATATAGATGGCCTGTATCAGGTACATGGGATGCCGAGTGCATCATGCGAGTAGAAGAGGCATTATGGAAAAAGAAAGCCCGACAGTCCCAGAAAGATGCCATCGAGTTATGGCGCAAAGAATCTCATAGAAGAACCGAAAAAGAAATCAGAAAAACAGAGTTAAGTAGGGAATCCTCAGAGAGAGCCCAAGAAAGGGAACTTCTAGAAGAAGGTGAACGAGTTAGAGCAGAACAGTCAGACAGACAGAGAAATGCTCTTATAAGGGGCATGTATCCTCTTCTTGCCGAGGGCTTGCCAAAGGCAACCCCGGAAGCATCCAGTAATTTTCCGCCACCATTAGTCCCGATTAAGCTACGTCATAAACCGACCGCAGCTGAAATTTTTCTTTCATCCTATTTGGACGATACAGTCCCAGAATATGCAAATCATATTCCGCCTGTTCAACCTCAGCACCCTGTTAATAATGTAATCCCTGTTCCTCCAGCCACTGGTCCCGGGGACCAAGTTAATGTACCCCCGGCCCAGCCTACAGTAAATGCACCCGTTTTACCAGTCACGTTACCAGCACCCGCACGTCCGGTATTACCTGACGACTCTAGCCCAGGAGGGGCGGCGGGAGGCGCTCCTACCACCCCGCCTCAAACGAAACGAATGACGCTGAGAGAAGCAGCGTTACAACGTACACCGAAAGTCTCTACTTACGCAGCCCTCAAGAAATACCTTACTGATTGCGTATATGATTCAGTACCAGGTGAAGATTACATGATACTGTATTCAGTACGTTTACGACGAGTTACCACCTTTTTGGTTACTCTGCCAGACATGAAGGACCATCTAGATAGAATATATTGTTTTATCCGTACAGGGGAGGATCCAGAAAGTATTCACGAAGCTATGGCACACAGAAAAGTCGAGACTCAACATCTGATTTTACAGTTTTTGATTAACTGTTTAATAAGAGAACAAGACTATCCTGAGAAAGATAAAGATAAGATGAAAGTCCTGACAAAGTGGAGTGATAATATAGCCGAGGGAAAACACAAGACACAGAATTGTATAGACACTATGTACAGGAAAATCCGTAAGGAAATTCTAGACATACACGAAAAAGAGAAAGCAAGGAAAATAGCCGAGAAAGAGAATGACTCTTCAAGTGAAGAGGTAGACAGCGAGAATCCCGACAGAATAGCGTATGTAGGTAGAACTAGACTTTCCGACAGACATTCACGTTCAGATTACAAGAAAAGTTTTCCTCCTCCAGTGCCAGAACAATGTTCTCTTGAGCAAGTATTCCAAGCTACCGATAAAATTCTGAAATCACGAATAGGTTATAGTGAACTTAATACCATGCATGAACAAGAACTAGCCCGATCAGCAGTCCGATGGACTAGTGATTTTACCACGTTTCCAGATGAAATCGTGGCACAAATGTTCCTGAAACTGCCCCCAGCCGAGCAGCGTCTGGTGGGTATGTATATGATGCAGCACCTCATCACACTGTATGAGGTTCAGCATTCTGATCCAGGTCCTTTACATGATGTATTGAACGAGTTACTCCAGTACAGATGGAAAGGTCTAGGTACCGATTTAATTAATGTCATTCTAGAACAGCGCCACAAATACAGTACGTTCCTGACTCCGCATTTTGTTCCCGTTCCACCCCCAGTAAGGAAGTCATTCTACATAGACAGACAGAATCCGTTACGAGAAGTACATCCAGTTAGGACAACGGGAGGTGGTCTAGAACGAGTATTTGTTTACACCCCCATCACGAAAATAGAACTTTTGGAGATGAAAAAGTTAATCCCCTGTCATGATAAAGATCCAGCAGGGTTCCACCGTGAACTAAAAGACATGCTCCGTATGGGAGAATACACGTATCCTGATATCATTAAAATGTTAAAGGTCTTGTTGCCTGCGGGCATATATGAAAAACTCAAAGAAAAAGAATGGGAGGTGGGAGAGAATAAGATAGATTGGTCCGCATTAGAAGCCGAAGATAACACACGAGTACCAGGTACCGGTCTTGGGGATAAAGCTAAAGCTTTGCCCGAACTGTTAATACAAGTCTTGCCAAGATTACTAGCCACGAAAAAGGAAGACTGGGATGCCATCTCAGCCTGTAAACAGAAACAAGATGAAGATACTAGTGACTTTTATTCTAGATTCGAGAAATGTTTCATTATTAATAGTGGTCTGAAAACAAGTAGTGAATCGTACCCTCATCTTTTTGTTACCAAACTAGTCTAGAATTCAAGTCCACAAGTTAAAAATCGAGTACTGAAAGTCGAGAGTTCTTGGCAAGCTAATACTCCGTCACAGATGCTCCAGATGCTCCAGTATCACCAGAACAGAATCAGGGAAGAGGAGGAACATGAAAGAAGACGTATGAAAGACACGAAAATGAAAGTATTAGTTGCACAGTCTGTTCCACAAGACAGTCAGAAGAGGGGTCCGAATCAAGCCAGTCATCCTGCAACTCCCGTTAAAGGGACATGCAATTATTGTAAACAACAAGGTCATTTTATAAACGAATGTGCAGTTCTGAAACACAACATAGCTACTGGTAAGACTAAAGAGAGACCGCGTCCGCCTAGACAAGAACAAGTTTTACAGACTTCCCAGCCACCGCAGAACGCACAACAGACAGTTACAGTACCGCAGCCTATAGCTGCAACACAGCATGTTACACAACAGATGTACCAGTATGCACAGACAGAGTATCCAGATTATCAGCCGTATTCATGAAACAGCCTAGAGAGGGAGGTTGGCTTGCCTCTCATCGAGATTCCTGTAGATCAAGAGGGTCCCTATGTACACAGTCAAGTATTAGGGAAAGACAGAAAGTTTCTGATCGATACAGGGGCAAGTAGGACTACCATCAGTCATGACGAGGTTCCAGGGGCTCCGCTCTCAGGCTCAAGAAATGTTTCCCTTGGATTTTCAGGAAAGCCTATTGTTAATGAAATATCGAAACCAGTTACTCTAGAAGTTGGTCCATTGTCCCGAACTACAGATTTGTTACTCACGAAGTCATGTCCAGAAAATTTGTTAGGCATTAAGACATTAAAAGAATTAGGTGCCATAATTTGTTGCTCCCCAGAGGGAGTAAGACTGTTCCTGCGAGATTTTAAAGGTCATTATGTATTACGTGATTTTGATCCAAGATTATTGAATGTACCACAGCATTTATGGGCGCAAGGTCCAACTGATGTAGGTTGTATGCACATTACACCCTATCGTGTCACTCTGAAACAAGGTGTTGTATTACCACGAATCAGACAGTACAAATTGCCACCTGAGGCTGTAACAGCCTTATCCAAAATTATTGACAAACTTATTGTTCAAGGAGTAGTTGTAGAAACTGACTCCAATGTATGTAATTCTCCTATCATTCCGATTCTGAAACGCACTGATCCAAATGCACCTCCAGTTTATCGATTAGTGATTGACCTTCGAGAACTCAATAAATGTATCATACCACAGTACCCAGTGGTCCCAGATATTTCTTCCCTATTGACTGCCATTGATTCCGAAGCCACATTCTTTACAGTTATTGATCTCAAGAACGCATTTTTTAGTGTCCCCATTCATCCAGACAGCCAGTACCTTTTCGGATTCTGTTTAAATGGAAGAAGCTATAAATTCACACGAGCTCCTCAAGGTTTCACAGAAAGTCCTAGTATTTACAGTCAAGCACTTAAAAGACAACTAGACAATATTCACATGCCAACTAACACTGCCCTACTCCAGTATGTCGATGATCTGTTAATTACAGCTGAATGTGACTGCGAACGTGCGTCACTTACAATTCTGTATTTTCTGGCCGAGATGGGGCACAAGGTGTCCCCTTCCAAATTACAATTCTGTGTCCAGCAAGTGGTATACTTGGGACACTTACTGTCCAAGAGGGGTAGGCAGTTGACACCTGACCGTATCCAGTTAATAGCACGTCTTCCACAGCCCAAGACTCAGAAGGAGGTACGAGCTTTTATCGGCCTCACTTCTTACTGCAGACAATGGATTCCTCAGTACGCATATCTAGCCAAGCCACTGATACAGTTAACGACACAGGAGGCAGCCGTATCGACTGTCCTCCCTTGGACCCAGGAACATACACTTGTTTTTAATGAGTTAAAGAAAGCTTTATGTAATGCACCTGTTCTAGCAACACCAAACTACAGTAAGCCTTTTACACTTTTTGTTACTGAACGTGATGGTACTGCATTATCTGTTCTCACACAAGATCAAGCAGGACAATACAAGCCCTGTGCTTATTTTTCTAGCACATTAGATCCAGTAGCCCAGGCTCTGCCTGCGTGCCTCAAGTCAGTTGCAGCCACAGCTCTAGCTATCAGACAGAGTGATTCCATAGTGTTAGGACATTCCCTGACAGTACAAGTTCCACACTCCGTGGAAGTTCTTTTAAACCGAACACAGACCCAGCACTTGACAATTGCACGTTTAACAGGTTATGAACTGACACTGTTTCAGCCACACATAGAAATCAGACGCTGCAACGTTTTAAATCCAGCTACACTGTTACCGTCAGTTACTTCAAGTCCTGCCACACATGACTGTGTGGAAGTTGTTAACACCATGACAAAGCCAAGACAACACTTGACAGATATTGCATTACCTAATCCCGACCTGACACTTTATGTGGATGGTTCATGTATGAGAACAAGTACAGGAGAACTAGCAGCCGCGTATGCAGTGACTACTGACACCGAAGTTATAGAAACACACCGTATTGACACCCTGTCTGCTCAAGCAGCAGAGCTCATCGCTCTGACCCAAGCCTGCATACGAGCCAAGAACCTGAAAGTTAACATATAAACAGATTCACGTTATGCATTCGGAGTCGTACACGACTTTGGAGTGCTCTGGCAAGAGAGAGGTTTCATGACTTCTCATGGAACCAAGATTCAGCATGGTCTCCTCATTCAAGCTCTGTTAAATGCAATACATTTACCGATAGCTATTGCCATTATGAAGTGCAAAGCACATACGAAAGTTACTGACATCATTTCCCAGGGTAACGACCTGGCAGATCGTACAGCCAAGCTTACAGCTCAGACTCCAGACATTCCAGTTAACAAGACATCGACACACATTCCAGATCAGACTACTTGTATGACAGTTAAGGACCCTACACAAGATGTAATAGATATACAGTCACATGCCACTCCAGATGAAATCAAGAAATGGTCCGAACAAGGAGGGGTCCCGACAGATCAAGGATGGTTGACGAAGGGAAAAGCCACATGGTTTCTCCCTGACTCAATGGTTCAAGTCATCATTAATACCGCACATAGTCCAGTACACCTAGGAGAAAAGGCCATATTAGACAGTATCCAGAACCTTTGGTTCAACAAACATTTACGAGCAGCCGCCAAACAGAAAGTACGTACCTGCATGATCTGTTGTCAGTTCAATCCAGGTAAAAGTGTCCCGGTGGAACAAGGTGGATTCCATCCTCCCGACCACCCTTTTGAAGTCCTCCAGATGGATTATATTCAGATGGAGCGATGTCGAGGTTTCAAGTATGTCCTCGTAGTTCTATGTGCTTTGTCCAGATGGACAGAAGCATATCCAGTTCCAGATTACACAGCCGCGACCACTGCCAGGCAGTTGGTTCGTGAGTATTTTCCCCGCTATGGTTTGCCAAGGGTCGTGTATTCAGACAACGGCCAGCCATTCTCATCTGAACTCATGAAACAAGTATCCCTTCTGTTAGGGTACCAGTGGAAATTCCACTGTGTACGACACCCCGAAGCAGCTGGTCTAGTAGAGAGACATAACCAGACTTTGAAAATCCGCACTGCAAAAGTATGTACAGAAAAACGTGTAGATTGGTTAGTAGCACTGCCAGTTGCCCTTTTTTATATGAGAATGGTTGCACACTCTAGATCAGGTCTGTCCCCGTACGAGGTCGTATTTGGCCGACCTCCAAACATGTGGGGTACACCTATGCCCAGAAAGATTACAGACGTTTCCAGTAATATGCTGACAGATTACCTAGCTTCCTTGATGTCTGCCCTACACTCTTGTCGTTCACAGGTTGCCGCTGCTTTTCCAGACAACACCGAAGTGAAACCGCACAAAGTCATACCAGGCGACTTCGTCCTCGTGAGAAACTTCGATCGTTCAAGCCCGCTGGAGCCCCGTTGGAAGGAGCCCCAGCTGGTGTTATTAACAACAAGTACCGCAGTCAAGCTAGAAGGACGCAAAGGCTGGGTGCATACCAGCCACATCAAGAAATTCCATGGATTACGGCCAAAGACATTTATCAAAGACTGCCCCGTTCTTAAGGACTGTCCAGACACAGACTCTAAACTTCCCCTGTTAGAGAAAACTCCGCAGCAGGAGTATAAAGCCAAACTCCGGTCTAGTAAAATAAGTCAGCCAGTTTAATTGTTTAAGTCCCTCTCGGGTGAAGCGGTTAGACAGGTTCCTGACATGTATGAGATAGACCCACACAGTGAGAGAGTTAGTCAAAACTCTAAGAGATGTATTATCGTCCTATTCTTTTTATTATTCTTGAGTCTTATGGTTACCTGCATAAGTTATGCTTTTCATTTATGTTTTCCTATTTCACATGTACATATGTTTCCTAATGTTACAGTAGAGCACACATTTAGTGACCTGCCTCCTCACGAGTTATCCTATCATCTTGCTATGCGTAATAACACATTTATCAGAATGTTACACTATTCACACCAGACCAGCAATGCCACTAATTGTTGGGTGTGTGGTCGACTTCCCCCTTTCCAGACACCGAAGGGAGTTCTGCCACTTTTTCCTTATCCGTTTTCACACAATGGTTCGTGTGGAGCATGGTCCACGTTAACGTCATCCTCAACTGATATGTCCCTTCTGAATCGAACATGTTTCCCAGACAAGCAAGGTCTTTCCCATAGAACAGGATTAGATCTAGAAAACGAAGTATATGATTTAGGTAATTATTCCTCGAATTTCATGGTTTTGAATGTCCAGTCCGATACTACTCCAGATTTGCCTGCTATTTCAGTACTACCAGTTAAAGGCGAATTATGTGTCAGAAAGAATGGTTCCGTACATGTAGGACATAGTGATTGTACTACTATTGTCGAGTATAGTGACAGTGGGAAATCTATTTTCAAAGCCTCACGTCATTCTTATTTTGTTTGTGGTCAGACCGCATATATACGTCTGCCCCTCGATTGGGATGGAACCTGTTACATTGCCTTCCTACTGCCACCAGTTTTTCTAGCCCCATCCGATTATCACAGAAACACACATCTAGTACACGTTAGACATAGAAGGGAGACTGAGTCCCCAATTGTCGATCAAACTGAAACTACTCTAGAACAATATCAAGACTTCAATAAAGGTTTATTTTTCTTTATAGGCCCTGTCCAGAATAGTAAGTTAATACGTAGGTTAACCAGAACCCTTGAAGCAGTAGTGAATGAGACTACTTCCGCTCTAGGTAATTTAACCGAAGAGCAATCTGCCATTAGATTTGTCGTGCTCCAAAATCGTCTCGTCCTTTACGTCATACTGGCCGATAGGGGAGGAGCTTGTAGAGTCATCGGATCTAGTTGCTGCATTTTCATTCCTAATAACGCACCGTCTGTTTATTCAGCTATAACCAGACTTCATAAAATTGCCCATCAGTTACACCAAGATCCAGGCACCTGGACATGGTCCGGTTGGCTCTGGAGTATCATATCTGCCTGGGGATGGAAAGTATTGTCATTTATAGGTATAGCAGTAATGATCATATTCAGTTGCTGTCTCTGTTTACAATGTGGCCCTGCGATTTGCGGCATGTGTGCTACCTCCTGTATCCCTAGTCCTAAGTCCCGTTCCAGGACAATTCGAGACGAGCAAATGATGCTATATGAACAGATAGATGGTATCATGAATATTGATGTTTCCTGATGGAAACGTAGGGCACAAGGAGGGAATGTGGAAAAGTAAATTTTGCCATGTTATATGTGCCTACGTGTTCCCCATCCTATGTATTATGTGCATGATTAGATATGCATATATCCCCCTATGATCGATTAAAGACGCAATTATAGTTGTGTCCAACTCTAGTATGCCAGTTTCCAGTTCTCGTGAAAGCAACAAGTATTAGGCCCATGTTACCACGATTTACAGTGTACACGTTAATTCATTGAATTGTGCCCGTTTCTAGGCCTCAAAAGGGGCCCGGACGCCAGATTCAAGCTCCAGTCTTCTGAACCTGCTACGAGGAGCGATGCAGCCCCCACCTGCATCCCCGACCCTTCACTTACTTCCTGCCGCACGGTGCCCGGCCCGGCCTGGCTCTGCCTGCCTGTCTGCCAAGAGTATGTTATGCTTCTAGTTATCAGTCCAGTTTTCCTCGTCTTTACATTCCTTAGCTACTGAACCGTATAAACAGTTTCAGCTATGGTCTAGTCTTTCTGTCTCCATGCAGGAGAAATACTGTATTAATATTTCTAGCTCACGCAATACATGTAGAATAGATGCATGCACCAGTCTTAGTGTCAAGTAGCCTCTGCCCTGATAACTTTTAGATTCTATCAACATGTACTCCAAACACAAGATACCAGATATGCCATAGGTACATGTCGTCTTGACCCTGCAGATTTTAGTCTCCTCTTCTAGTGTAGAAGTCATAGCCCCCAGTTCTCCCTGGTAACACGTCATTGCCCGTTTGCGCGCACCACTAGGTTAAAGGTCCCAGCTGCTCAGGTAGCCCCCTCCATGTTTCCGCCCACTCATGACATTTCTGTGACGTTTCATACCACATGTCTATGTATACGCCCTGTACACGCCTTCTTGTTACACCCATTTTTTGTTCTTATCTTTCGCGACTGCTACGAGTTACGCCTACTGCTACGCCTATTGTATGTAATGTAATGTAATGTATTATACTATATATATGCTGCACTGTCGATGAGGCATTGCAGCTGCCATCCATTCTATTTCCGTGCAGGCTATCCCGTTCCTGTCCCTTCCCTTATGCCTGATTAAAGCCTGTTAGACTCAGATACCTCGAATCCTGTCTCTTATTTATTGAGCTATCTGTTTTATTCAATATATTCAAAAATAGTACCGGTAATTAATTATTTATTTACCACAGGACAAGGGTCAGAAACAGGAATATCGATACAGTTCCCGTAGTAAATACATTACACCCACTCCACGGAATCTATGTCCATATTTACTAACCTAAGCATAGTAAACATAACCTAATAGTGTAAGTGTACACGAAACCACCCCAAAATACATTAATTTGTACCTAAAAAATGGTTTTGCGCAATACATGAAAATGAGTATAGCTACTGTATGCATTTAAGCAGTGTAATCATTCAAAGAGGATGCACATTATTATATCAGTATGAATGATTTGCGAAAATAACACATGAAATGGCTCTTAATACAGAAGAAAAATTGCGAGACCACTTCATCACATATAATTCTACTCGTAAACAACCTAGAGGTCGAGGTAACGTTTTCTAGAGTCACCTAAAAATCGAAGTTTTTCTGTTCTCTAAGAATAGTTTTACTTTAAGCAGAAGATAAGTGCCCAAAAAAAAAATTTCAAAAAACTGGAAATTCTTAGTGGCTTTGTTATTAAAGTTTGAAGGCCAAATTCAGAGTTCAGGGAACGCTGTGTGCACATTGCTTAAAGTCATTCCTTTTGTTCTGGTGAAAACATCATATCATTAAGATGTTCGAAAAAACAGTCAACAGCTTCTGGTGAGAGTTCGACTAGGTTGGAAAATGACGCTACCATGCAGTCATGAGCATGATTGCTTTCAGTGATGGATTGATCAGCATAGCTGACAGAAGGTCGTACCTGATCGATGCTGCTTTCATCTTGTACTTCACTACCCTTCAATCGTAGTTGTGAAGTCTCCACGAATGCCGTCATCAGGATAGGTAGCCGCAGGGGACAGCACAATGCATGAGCCTTAACTGGACTCAACAAAGTCTCTGCATCCAATGGCACTTCTGATTGTAGTGTGAGACAGGTGTCCAACACGCATTCTTCGCCGCACAGCATGCACCTTAATACAGGCATAACACAATTCTGCCACAAGGGTCTGAATGAAAGAAACCAGGTCATATTTAAATCTCGTAGCCGTGCTAATCCAAGGACTTTAGTTATGCGGTCCCGGTAGCGGATAGCTAGGATCGTTTCTTCCATTGTTGCTGGAGTCATGTCTGTGACACGGTTTGCCATAGCAAAGCAAAAGTAGCAAAAATAGGATGCCTGCTACTAGTCCCAACAGGAGAGGAGGTCCGCCAAAGATGGAATGGACGAAGTTAGGAAAAATACCCAGGATGGCTTTGAATGGGGTCAAAGCTCCTGAAAAAACTGTCTTAAATACACTTGCGATACCACTTGTATCAGAAATATTTAAGATTTCGTTTAGCATTTCTGCGAAGTGTAGGGGGCTATTTGTTGATAACAGTGAATGAATCTCTGCCGTTGTCCTTGCAACTTGGAGATCATACGTTTCTTTTGATGACGTCAACTGGGTTGGCGTCTGTAGGAGCACAGTCTTCATTCTGCTTAAAGTATCAATTCGAATAGAAGAGATTTTCAAACTGGGCCATAACCTTGCCTCCCTGTCTGGAGCATCATTCGGGAACAATACTCTTCCACAGCACATGACCCTGGTAGTCACGCTTACGAGATAAGGTTTTCCTGGCAGCCGGCTGCAACATCTGTGATCTACATTTAGAATGTAACTCCCGTTCGAAAGTCTTCTAAAGAATGGTTCTATTTGTGTTGCAGGTGTGCCTAGCTGGTGACATGAAAGGTTATTTGAAGTCCCTTCACAGGCCCCGTGCAAACTTATACCCTGACACAGAAGTATACCACTTAGTGATTTTGCACAATTATTGCCACTAAGAAATACATTCTGTCCTTTATTACTGACACATGTGTGTGTATAGGGCAGGTTCCATGTTGATTTAATGTATCCTTTACCCAACCTTTCATACTGGCCTGACTGTATATATTTTTGGCAGTATTGAAACTGGAAAGTTGTTATCGGAATATTTATTATCCCATGTATTATCCATTCAATGACAGGTCGTTCTGACATTGTCAATGGTAATCTCTCAAGTTTTTCAATGCTCAGAATTGTATAGTCTGGATAATAGGGAGTTAGGTCCTCAGGACGTATGGTCAGCTGGACCCTCTATAGTATTTCTGAAAAAACAAGTGCTGGCCATACAGGAAGTTTTTGGTTCTCCTGTTTTTAGAGTGACAAATAAAGTTTTACTTCCGAATTTGTCTGGTATTATTTATTTTATACAGTTCTATTTTTTGTTTTCAAAATTCAAAAAATTCATTATACAAAAAAGACATACCCAAATACATTTATCATACAATTTGTTCAAAAGCATATAAGACACATTACATATGACGAACAAAACATGTATCTAAATTACATATATACATTAGCACAAGGGCTTATGCATCACAATCATTAATCATTATTGCACTGATTATGTTTGAAAAGAAATTTCTTTATACTCAATACAAAGGAAAAATCAAATGGAGAAAAACAATCTATGTCCAAAACAATACAAGTTAGACTGAGAGAATTAATAGCAACATCAGTCCAACACGAAGCTGGTTATTTTCAGCAGTTGTAAGATGTTTTATCTCCAATTGGCCATGTTTTTTCAGAAATACAGAATTGTATAGTCAGCACCCTTCTGTGCCAAACTGATTTGTTTATCAGTAAGGATAAAGATATTAAATAGTGACGTTGTGTTGATTAAACGCCAAGGCACATAGCCTGAACGCAGATTTTGTAACGTCCAGCCAAGCTGTACAATAGATCGTAATTGAGACTGACCGTGTTGTAACATCAGTAAGTCTTGCTCTATTATATCGATTGCTGAAGACACAATACTGTCCAGTGAATATATTCTGGAAGACAGAGTCATTAACCCATTGTCCACAACAGAAAGTGATTTTTCCAAATTAACACGGTCAATTTCCCGTATTTTTTCTGCTGTCTCAATTTGAGTTTCTTTCCAAGCTTCGTTATAAGCTGCATATATAGAGGCCGCTATGAAACGTTTTTGACGCTGTTTGCGTGGTCCCATAATGAAATCACGCAAGTCAGCACCTTCTTTAAGTAAAGTTAGGTGTTGCTTAATTTCTGCCAGTGTGGGAAAACTCTGCCTTCAATGGCTGTATGTAGCCATTGAAGGCAGAGTTTTCCCACACTGTAAGTAGTTACAATCCCTGGATGTTGTCTCTGGGAGTATCTAGGGTCTGGCCTGGTCAATGTGAACCCCTGTATTTTGTTCAGGAATCTGTCTTGACAGTTATTTGTATCTGTGGGCCAGATCAACCATTGTTTCCAATCAGGATGTGTTCTGTTTTGGTTTAAAATATGGGTTACGTCTATCTCAACATCCGTAGTGCCATTACTATCCGTTGTTGGCTTTGGAATAGACGGTTTGTTTAAGTCTTTGATTTTGGCTAGGCCAAGACAGGTAGTCTGTTGAATCGTGTCATTCAAAAATATAATTTGTTCTGGGATCATGCAGGCTCTAAATAATGATTCTACACCTTGCACTTGCCAATCTTTTGTCCCCCAGATCGTTTTCGTATCAATGTTTTTGTTCCAGAACTCAAAACCAAATGTATTCATTTTTTCAAAAAATGAGTCTGAATATATCAATTTTGTGTTTGTAAGCATCGTTTTCACTCCTGTCTTATTTAACAATTTGAAATAGAATGTTTCTGCATTACTTGTGTTAAACCCTGAAAAGTTTGAATATTTATCATAAAATGTTTTTGAACTGCCTTTTGGTGGAGTTGCACAATGTTCCCATTGGTTATAATTTAAACATTTCTAGGTTGAGAAGATTTATGCAGATAATGGTTACCATAGTGGTTATAGCAAAACATCTTATCATAATTAGATGAACCTTGAAAATAATCATGTTCTGTAAATTTAGCTGACATCATTAGATCAGACATCATATCATTAATACTTTCAAAGTCCCATTCATCAGCAAATGTGCTTGATTTTACAAAGTCACTCAATGAAATCTTAAATTGGTGTGGATACTTCAGAATCTCAACCGGGCCATATATTTCGTATTCAGTATTGTCCCATGCTACCCCGCCGGGTATAGGATTGGCTGTGAAGTTTACTGAAGAAAATTCTCTTTTCTCGACGTGTGAAGACGTGTGTGGTTTAAGGACTAAGTTGATATTCTGGCTTGCTGTGTCCATTTTAGCATATTTTCCCTCAATGAAATGTCCCACGCATAGTACCATGATGAGCCAAAGTATGAGGACAAATGCACCTAGTACCACCCAAATTTCAATCCATGGAGAAATCAGATAGGTTTCTTTGAGTTGATGAAAAAGTTCCTTTGCTTTGTCTTTAAAAGTTTTTGTTGTCGGCTGTACTTCTGGTTCACTTGGATCCTCAGAAAAATCATCGAAGTTGATGAAGTAGCCGGATGCTGTTCTGTCAATTGTTCCAATTGCTTCTGTGTTCCTTTTTGCTTTAGGAATTTGTTTTGTTTCAACTGAATAGTCTGTGGTTACATCACTGTAGAATGGAATTTCTTGATGTAAAGCTTTGATTTGGGTTTTAAGAGGTTCAAGTTCCATTGCTTTGTTGCATAGTCCTTGTTGATTCACTGTAGATTTTTCAAATGTGATTAGTCTTTCAGTTTTAACCTCTGTAGATGTAGCAAATTTTGGTGTTCTGCTACTTCTTGGGAGTCCACTTGGCCTACTACTTGTTATCGGCCACATGATTGTGGTTTAACCAGGTCGATGGATACAACTCGGTTCTCTTTTTTACCAGCAAGGGGCGGTAGTACTACTGATCTTGTCCCGTTGACAGACAAGACAGGAACTGCTTTTCTGTAAGAAGGCCCAAATTCCTTCTTTACCGCGATCTTCTCTCTGACTAGATCCCCGATCTTTGGAATCCAGACAGGCCTTGCTGGGACAGGTGGTTTCTCTTCAGTGGTTGTTGGCTGTTGTTTCAATTTTATGTTGCTCAGGTCTTTTCTTGTTTCATTTAAGTCCTGCAAAATAGCCAAACGATCTTTGATATCGAAGCATTTTTCTTTAACCACTGAAGTCTGACTATCAAGGTCCTGGACTAACATTCTAGTCCCAAACAATAGTTCGTACGGACTGAGACCTCTCAGAGAATTTCTTGGCAGATTATTAAGACTACGTTGGACACTTATTAAATGTTTGACCCACCCAGCTCCCGAACCTAATACCTTTGCTATTACAGATCGCTCTATGCCTTGGTTTTTTTCTTTACACCATCCCGTTTCCCTCAGGAAGGAAGTGAGAAGAGTCCCGCAATGCAATGCTCATTCTGGCCAGGCACCCCCCATAAGCTCGAGAGCTAAAGGAAAGATATTGGTCAGAATGTAGCATGCTTCTAGCGTATATGCCATTATAGACTCGCAAATCTTTTATAACAGTTCAGACGTCAGCCGAGAGTTGGGGTCTACATTGTAAGTGAAAATAGTCTTTACATGTTAATGTGACGCATTATTCATATTCGGTTTTATTTTTTATTGTTTTGATCCAATCTGGAGCGAAACGCCATGGTAATATACCGTCTCGGTCGCCACTGCGATCTCTGTTGCAGTCTGGGCAGTTTTTTACAAAAATGTGATGATGCAGGCTCATGCCTGGCCACCAGTACATTGATTGTAATTCTTCCAGAGAATCTTTAAGCTTAAGGTGTCTAAGACCCTCACCCATATGTGCGTCTGCTATTAACAAGCTTCTCCTGTCCATGTTTGGAATTACTCTACCCCCCACTCCAGGGATTCGAGCAAAAGGAACGGAGTTTGCATCGATTATGTATGTATAATTGAGTGGATAGTTGATCGGTAGCGCTGAGCAGTCGCCTTTTGATGACGTTTTTACCGCCAGCACTGTTTCACCGTCAATGTATTTTACTGAACGCTTTTTTCTAGCTACGGAAGCCGTTTTAGTTGCTACCGCTGTGGCTGTCTCAGCCAATGAATTCCCTGCAACGTGAACGCCATCACGCTGATGACTCAGTGAGTGTATCACGTGAGTTTTTGGTAGTTCTTTCTGTAAAAGAACTACTTGTTCCCAAAGCGCTTTCTGCTTTATTGTGGCACCTGTGTCATCTTTGTAACCGTTTTGAACCCATTTCTGTAAATCGCTATTGTATGATTTGACGCAGTAATACGAATCGCACACTATAAGTGTCGGGAATTCGCGATCGGCATTATCTAGCGCCATTTTTAACGCTATTATTTCAGTTTGTTGTTCTGAATTATTTTCCACTGAGTGTGTTTTCGTATATAGAGGTCTCAGTTTACCTCCGCGCCACACGTCTTTTACAATCTCGCATGTGGCGTTGTATGCCTGCTCTCCCCAAACTGAGGGTTGAGCATGTCCGTCTGTATATATTACACAGGCGTATTGTCGTAAGGGCAGAATGTCGATTGGCAGAGGGTATTTTCTCTCATATTCTAGATGTTTTAATTTTTTCATTTCTGGATCAAAATAGTATTTCACTTTGTCTGTAGCAATAGAATTTACCCATTGTATCCATTCTGGATTTAATGCCATAGTAGGTAAATTACATGGGCTTGTTAATGCCTCTAAAGCTGATTCTGCTGTTCTGACTGTAATACGTCTACCGTCAGCTTGGTATTTTTCTCTTGCTATAGCCGTTTGAACCGCATGAACAATGTTTTCCTTAATGCTGAACGTTTTTTCAGCTTCTGTGTACAAGTGTGATTTGTATGTTATTGGTACCGTTTCTCCCTCATTAGAGGTCAGGTATGTGAATCCGCATCTTCTTGAGATGACTCGAATCACAAGGTTGCGTGTGTTGTCGCGTGTTTGTAGTTTTGTTTTAACTAACATGTCTGTTTGTAAAGATCTCAAAATTTCTGTGTGTTTTTGAGTGCATAATTTATAATGTATGTTCTTCCGAAATTTAGGAAACCTAGAATTGATTGTAAGTTTTTTAGTGTTCTGGGTGCTTGGATTACAGCACATTTCTCTAGGAAATTGTCAGCCAGGCTTTTGCCTTCACTTGATAGTTCATATCCTAAAAACAGGACAGTTAGATGGGCAATTCTTGACTTTTTAAAGTTGAATTTGTAACCCTCTGCTGCGAACCCAAGTATTATGGTGTTCACTCTTTTCAAGTGAGTATCCAAGTCATCATCTGTTATATAGATGTCATCAGCATAAGATAATGCCTCATCATCATATATTTGTAGTAACTCTGTTACTCTCGCTGAGAATAATCCTGGGCTGTTCTTGAACCCCTGTGGTAAACGACAGAAATTGTTTTGCGAGCCGTTTATTGAGAACGCGGTCAAATATCTGCTTTCTGGTGCTATATTTTGACAAAAGAATCCATTAGAGATGTCTAATGTTGTTTTGTATTTTTTGCGC
This sequence comes from Lissotriton helveticus, assembly GCF_964261635.1. Taxonomy (NCBI): domain Eukaryota; kingdom Metazoa; phylum Chordata; class Amphibia; order Caudata; family Salamandridae; genus Lissotriton; species Lissotriton helveticus. The sequence continues at coordinate 1,359,078,673 of NC_136061.1, read as the reverse complement.
ACTATGTTATTCATTAGTGCTGCACTGTGTGAGTTTTGCACTGCAAAAGTTTTGCAACATGAGTTCAAGTGTCTGTAATCCAAAACAAAACGATATGAATCATCTGGTTTGGAGACAGGAAACAAAGGATTGTTCATTTGTGAGGTGCATGTTTCAATCACCCCCTGGTATTCAAGTTGATCTAGGATCTCTTTTACCTGTTTTTTAGCTTCTTGCTTAATTGGGTACTGTCTCTGTGCAGTAGGTTGTGATTTTAACTGGATTTTGTGAGGAGGAGAGTCCTCATCCCATCCCACATGGTTTTTATATAATGCAGGAGCTTGGGCTACTGCCCACTTTCTTGCAAGTGTATATTTTTTATGTTTTGGAATATGATTTGAGAAGGCAGGCATAATTATTTCTTCGCCATGAGGGCACTCCCTGACAAACTCTGGTGGCCAGTCTTTTTCAGCTAGAAGGATGTCATAGCCCTTGGAGAGATTATCCCAAAATAGACCCCTTATTTTCCTAGTCTTATCCCCCTCTATACGCAATGTTATTTCATATATTTTATGAGGTTTGCTAACTCTGGTATCTGCAGTTTCCACCTGAATGTATTCATTTGTGTCCACTGTCTCCAGATGATTCATCAGGATCTTGCGAGCTATGCTCACTTCTGCTGCGCTGTCTAGCATTGTCTGAGCCCATTCTCCGTTTTTCAGCTGTGTCCTCAGTATTCTTGGCCTGGTTGATTACTTTAATACTGGCTACCTTCTTCTTTGGAAATTGTAATTTTTTATTTTGATGAGCAGGTTCCTTGTCTTTGGACTTGACGTGCTCTTCCCTGTGTTCTGATCGTCCTCTTCTTTCCGATTTCTGCGAGGAAGTCTGAAAAGATCGAGAAGGACGTGTATCAATATCTTGATATCTATCAGGTTTCTTTATATTATCCCTATTTCTAAGGTTGTATTTTTTCCCAGAGGGCTCCCTTTGGGGAGACTTGTGTCCTTGGTCCGGAGATCTTTCTCTGGTTAGGAATCTTTTTTCCTTTGGAGTGGATTGTTTATTTCCATCCCAGCTCTTTTTTTGAGTGTTTAGATTATTTTTAATAAATACCTTTTCAGGATTTTCTATTAGTTGGGGTTTCACCGGTATTCCACCCAAACTATCTCTTCCTAGTTCTTCATAGGATTTTTCTATGATTCTGGCAATTTCAAATGGTTGGTCTGCTATATCTGTCTCTTTCAACCTCTGGCGGATCGCCACATTTGCTGCTTCTCCCTTTATATTGGCTAGTAATATTGCCGAGACCTGCTTGAAGTCTTTCAGTAATTTCATACCCAGAGTTAGCGCCGGTTCTGGACCGTATTCACCTTGAATTTGTTTTAGCACATCTGGTATTACTGACATGGATAGAACACCATGTGTTTTTGTGTAAACGGAAGCAAAGACTGTACCCCAAGTGTCACAGTCCTCCACATGTGGTGCGATTCCCATTGGAAGACAGATAGTCAGAATTCTGTGTTTCTCAACAGGGGTGGTATCTGGAAATACCGCCTCTATTTGAGTGATTTTTTGTGCTAACCAGAATGGAATTTGTTCCCGTTTTGCAGGTACTTTACCTAGACAGGACTGTATGTTCTGTGGTGTAATTTTATTTGTGTTTCCCTGATGAGGGGTCAGCTGTGGAATTTTAATAGCTGGTTGGACTGTTGAAGTCCGCATTACATATTGGACTTATTGTCTATGTATTTTATTTAGTTGTTTTAGCTGTGCTAAAAGATCTGGTGCAGACATTTCTTCAATGTCTGGATGTGGTGTGTATCCGGCTAGGACCGGCCACGTTGCTCCTGGTCTACCTAGTGGACCGAGCCTGGTGATGTGATTTTTATGTTTTAGGGCGCCATTAAACCAGAGCAGGTGCTCTTGGTATTTGAGTGATATCTCCACTTCCTCGAAAGGAGTGTACTCATTCGGAGGTTCCTCTATTTTGTAGTAGTGGAACTCCTTTGTTACAGCGTTTGCTGCTGGAAAGTTTATCCATGAGTAGAATACCTCTGTCTGCCGATATTCGTGTGCCTCAATTATGAATATTACTGTACCACCTCTCGGTGTCAGTCCATTTTTTATAAGTTTTAAAGTTATAGTTTTTCTTATGTTGACCGGGATTAGTATTGCCTCCGGGTCTTGCTGTAGGAGACTATTGTCATCCGCTAGGAGTTGAGCTGCTACTCTAGCTGTCTCCCTTCCTTCTTCACTGTCTGACATTTTACTGACAGGAAGGTTATTTTGTTTATTTGCAGATCAGGTTTCTACGGAAACAAAGATTAGATGCACAATATTTTGGAACAGTGTATCCTTCAACTTTGAATAAACCAAGAACCATACATAGGAGTCTCCTCCTACGAAGTTTGGCGGATTTAACCTTTCACCCACTCCAGACGTCTTTGGAGTATTATGGGAAAAAAGGGTCTGTGTGAAAAAGCACGACTGAGTTACTTTAATGTCTTACGTTAGATTTATCGCCTATCCAAACCGTTGGGCGCCATGTAGTGTAGTTCCTATTTTCCCAATAGGCTCTGCGCATTGGAATAATATCTTCAATAGTATAGACGTAGGACTGTGGTTAACTAGGTCTTCTACTGACGATATTAGACTTAAAGTTATGTGTGCCAGCTAGCTCAGAGTTCACTAGAAACTTTCTCGAATAGGCAAGGAGGAGTTTAACCTCCCTGGATAGAAAAGAAGGGATTTCGTTTCTGACAACCATAGAACATGACAACTTTGCTCCCCCTAATCAAGAGTATATCTCTAGAGTCGTGTGAAAACAAAAGACAACTTATTTTACTCAGTCAGTACGTGCATTCTTAGTTTCACCAGATTGTAGAGAAAAGGAAGAGACGGGCGTGTTCAATAAAAAGGTGTTATTTATTGATCAGTCTCTTTTCTCATACAAGAGAAATGAATCGCTATTATTGCAATACTTATAGTTAAGTACAGTGCATACAGTAAAAGCAGAATTATAAAATAATACTGTAAAAGCATTGATATGGTTTCTTAGCCATATGATACTTTAAAATGGATAAAATAGGTACATACATATATACATAGACTAATCGTACTTAACTGGTGCTTCTAACTATGCCTACCCCAGTGTACCTGACCTTAGCCTAATACGTGGGTGGGAGTAGATAAATAGCAGTTTAAGTTAAGTTTGCTTTGCCAAGGGTCTGACTCAAGAATTCTCTGTAAGGGGTTATTCAGTTCAGTACCTGGGATTTAGAAGGCTGGAGGGTTGGTATCTCTATCTCAGGACTTGATATCCCAGCTGCCTGCGAGGGCGGCTGGAAACGCCGGAGCTGGATTTCTCGGCAAGAGAAAAGGCAGCGTCTCTCTCTCAGCGCGTCAAAAGGGAGGGGCAGCGTCCATGGGCTTTCTGCATCAGCTGGGCTCCTCGGCAAGTCGCGCTGCTCCAATCTCGTCACCACCGTATGTTTGCTTAGGGCAATGTCGGTATTATTTATACCTGAAAGGTGCCGAGATTGACGTAAGGATGGACATAAATACGTCAATAAGGATGTCATAAGAACTGGTCGTTCTTACATTTTTACTGGAGTTCTTGGCTAAATCAAAACAATAGCTGCGGGGGATTTCCCAGGTTGCTGGAGGTTTGATTTGTTTTGAGAACTCGGTATGCTTTCTAGGGGGGCTGGAGGGATAGTGCTTGCCTAATGTGATAGCATGCGCTATGACCTAATCAGAAAACGGGTTTCTGTGCCGTTGTATGGCCACTAGTGATTTATTAACCGGACAAGGGTCAGAAACAGGAATATCGATACAGTTCCCATAGTAAATACATTACAAGAGGTCCAGGATGAAGTGTGCCGCGGTTTCTCCATTGTCCATCATGGCCCTGAAGTCGTCGGTGGCCGCGATGAGGGCTCTTTCGGTGGCGTGGTTGCTGTGGAATCCGATTGGGATGGGTCCAAGACGAAGGAGGTCAGTTGCCTGTAGACAATCTTCTCGATGACTTTTGCAGGGAATGGGAGGATGAAGATGGTCTGGAAGCTCTTGTAGTCCTTGGGGTCTGCTTTGAGTTGCTTGAGTAGGGCGTTGATCTCGGCTTGCTTCCAGCTCTATGGGAAGGTGGCGGTCTTCGAAGGAGCTGTTGATGATCTTGCGGAGATGGGGTGCGATGGTGGAGCTTGCTTTGTGAATATGTTGTGCAGACAGGGGTCGGATGGTGAACCGGAGTGGATGGTGTTCATGATTTTGATGGTGTCTTCATCGTTGACGTGGGTCCTGGAGAGCAGGGGGTCGATTTGGCTGGGGGCCGGTGAGTCTGGGGTGTCTGTGTCTGTCAGGGGGGCCTGGTTGCTGACGCTGTCTTAAATGTCTGCAATCTTGCGGTGGAAGAAGGTGGCTAGGGAGTCGCAGAGGTCTTGTGATGGCGGTATGTTGTTGGAGTAGAAGCTGGGGTTGGAGAGTTCCTTCACGATGTTGAAGAGCTCTTTACTGTTGTGTGCGTTTTTGTCAATGTGCTCTTTGAAGGAGGTCCATTTGGACAAGATGGTGGTGTCTTCGGATGGCACTCTTGTAGGCTGCGTTGCTGTCAGGTGACTGTTCGTTGTGCCACTTCCTCTCGAGCCTATGGCAGGCCTGCTTGGATGGCTGGAGGTTGGCAGGGCTAAGCAGTGAGCACAGACAGTTACAAAACACATGGCTGATCAACAAAACACAACACTGACTTGCCAGCCACATACCCTGCATACTCACAATTGCCACCGACAACAAGTAGTCGTCCCCCACAAGTGCAAGGACACACCAACACACTGTATAGTGCACGACCTACAACTCACACATGTGCACACAGTCACAAGCACAGGGCTGACCAACACAAACAACAGGCACACAACTCCAGGGTGACACGTGTGTAGTTCATATTGCAGGGACACACACACAACAACACCATTAACAAAGTCACCCCTTCACACTGCACACCACATGCCCACCTAAGTGCAAAAATGGAAAGTAACGCATGTGACAATGTTGCCTGGACATCACTAGATGAGCAAACGCCAACACTGCTGAGCACACATCAAGAAGCACACACAGACATGATTACCCTGACCTGCCAGCCTGCAATACTGTGTATAGAATCCCACTCTGTACTGGCACTGCATACAGACATGACATGTGTTCTATATAGACAAGTTCACCAAAGAGTGAGCATTGCAACTGTAGTTCATCACAAACCAACATCATAGCACTGCCAAGCCACAGAGTCAAGAAGAACTGAAGTGCATGTCACCTTTAAAAAAAAAACTGAAAAAAGTGACCCAAACCATTGGCAATGTTGGATTGGCATAAAGAGCATGTGCCACAGTAAACCATACCCACACAGAATAACGCTTTATTCATCAAAGACACTGACAATGCAGACAACAGGAGTAACTGGTTTTATTCACATATCACACTGGACAAGAGCAAGGCCAGCGGCCCTGACACAGTGCATAGTATGTCCATGAGATCCTGCACAGGGAAGGGGTAAACAGCAAGGGCAGTGGGCAGTCCAAGGTGCATAGTATGTCCATGAGATCCTGCACAGGGAACGGGTAAACATCAAGGCCAGTGGCCAGTCCAAGGTGCTGAGTATGTCCATGAGATCCTGCCCAGGGACGGGGTAAACAGCAAGGCCAGTGGCCAGGACACAGTGCAGATGAGGCCCTTGAGAAGCTGCACAGGCAAGGCTCGAACATCAGTGAACAACAGGGCCAGTGGCCAGCACACAGTGCAGGTGAGGTACATGAGAAGCTGCACAGGCAAGGCTTGAACATCAGTAAACAACAGGGACAGTGGTCAGCACACAGTGCAGGTGAGATACATGAGAAGCTGCACAGGCAAGGCTCGAACATCAGTGAACAACAGGGCCAGTGGCCAGCACACAGTGCAGGTGATGTACTTGAGAAGCTGCACAGGCAAGGCTCGAACATCAGTGAACAACAGGGCCAGTGTCCAGCACACAGTGCAGGTGAGGTACATAAGAAGCTGCACAGTGGAGGTAGACTCATGCTGCCCTGTCTCACAGTGTGTGTGGGAGAAGCTGGAGGGGTGCCTTTCCACTTCTTTGGGATTCGAAATTGCTTCCCTGTCTTGGAATAATGCCAAGTGGCGTGTACACAACAGGCACACTTGCCACATACACAAGATCATGTGCAGATGGTAGCCCTCCCTCTGGGGACGTGCTGGTTTCTGCAGGGCGCTTGGCCCGGGATTGCCTCTGCATCTCCTGTTTATCCTGAGGGGGAAATAGATTCAGCTCCCAACATGTTGCCACTGTCACATGTCGTGCCAGCAGAAGTGGCCAACACAGGGACAGACTCCAACATATCAGCCCATTATGGCCAGGAGCACATGCCATCCCCCATGTTGTATCTTGGTGCACAACTAAAGTTGCACCTTGGTGTTATATGTGTACCCTGCACAAATCTGACGTCAGGCAATGCACACACTGATGATGGCACACTTAGATGAAGCACTCTGCGGGACCCTGCCATGGGATCTCACTGACTACCCCAAGTAAGATGATACCAGAAGGCCACCCCTACCCATGCGAAGCGAAGCGCCATAACACCAATCACATGGGAAAGCACATGTAGGGGGGAATGCATGACAACTTCACACAACATTGTGCCCACTTACAAGCCTTTGCATCACACTAGCAACATCAGAGCCCTTCACTGCCACAGGCTTGGGGCACATGCAGCCACTCAACACCCAAAGTCACACTCCCAGAACACTCACCCTAGCTTGCTGCTAATGCTCCTTATTTATTTATTTTGGAATTTTATAAAGCGCTAAGTTACGCTCACCGGCGTGTCCCTGCGCTGAATTGCTTAGTAAGGGAGGGAGAGTGAAGGAAAAGGAGCTAGGGCAGTGCTAGACGGAACAGGTGAGTTTTGAGGGATCTGCGGAATTTGGACTCAGAGGGTTCCAGGCGTAGTTCAGTCGGCAGTAGGTTCCAATTTTTGGCTGCAAGAAAACGGAACGATCTCCCACCCATGCGGGCTCTGCGGATTTTGGGGACAGTGACCAGCCCAGTGTCGGAGGATCTAAGCATCCGCTTTGGTCTGTAGGGGGTAATAAGACCATTCAAGGGGACAGGTGCCTTGCCTCCTAGGATACGATGGCAAATACAGAGGGCTTTATACTTCCTTCAGACGTGCATCCAGTCCAGGCTGCGTCACTGCTAAAATGCGTGCTAAAATGCGTGCCATGAGTGGTGTCATGCTGCGCCGCGCCAACCTGCCGGCACAAGGGATCAGCCCCAGTGTCATCTCGGCCACGTTCTTGCTCAGCCAGCACAGTCCACCTCTTGTGACAGTGGGTGCGCCGTCGGTTGGAAATACCCAGAGCCCGCACCTTTCATGCAATGGCCCTCCACTCGGCTTTACGCTGGTTGACTTTGAGCTGCAGGCATGGGAGACAAGAGGGTGAAATGATCGGTGTAACCTGCCACCATTTCCCCCCAGGACAAGAGCATGACACTGACTCATCCCAACTTCAGCCATAACTTTAGCAGAGACAATATTTCATCAACATTCAAAACACACATAAATGCATGAAGGTATGAGGGTGGACACAGTACATGCCCATCTCATAACTATGCAGGATGCCAGCACAGAGCCCAATGTGTATGCTGCCCACATCTAGTGCACATTACTGGGAATACCAAGACATGCAGGACATTGCTACATATGTCCCTGTGATGACTGACTGTGTCCAACACTGTGCAGCCCCCAATGCACTTGCCATTAAACTGTCCCACTGTGTCAATGAGGTCATATTGAGGTACATGACCTCACAAACGCAACCCCGAATCACAAGGCCTGTCGTGTGCACTCCACATGGCTGTAATGGCTCAGTGATAGAGAGTCAAGAGGCAAAGCACATATTTGCCACTCTGTACATTCAGTGATGTGCCCCGTCAGATTGGTCGGTGAATGTGCAGGCCAGGTGGGGTCACACAAAGTTCCAACGTGGGGCATCTGAACTGTTACATTAAGGGACAATTTGGAAGCACACACATTGCCAACATATGCGAGTATGTGCACATGCATTTGGCAGTGGAAGGGTTTCTGCACAATAATGTTGAAATCTACAGTGTCACAGGTGAATGACAGACAAGAGTGTCACCCTGGGAGATTGAGATCCTGAGCATAGTGCAGACCAAGAGATGACGCACATATTGATCCAGAAACAATTCAAACACTACCCTCTGGACAACAACCCTAACTAAGGCCAAAGATGTGCCTGTGAAGGATATCAGACACACACAGACTGGTAATCACTGTCCTGACTCCTGCATTGCAAAACAGATGCGTCACTGTATGACTAATATGACTAAACATGTCCCTCAAGTCTGGATGTGCAGGCAGTAAAAAGTATGCAATAGACCATTCACCCCTTCCCCCTGGGGACAGCATGCTGGGCAGTGCATGACACAACGCCAGACTTTTACGCACATACTGCAGCAGATCAACTTCATGTGTGCCCACCTGCACTCTCACTCCCACTTAGAGAGACTTACCATGACATTTGGAGCACCATATAGACTCAGATACTGGTTGAGCACCTTCTCCACCAGGATCTCCAGCTCCTTGGTGGTGAAGGGGGTGGCACGGATCTTCTCAGTCCTCCCCATCTGTGGACAGGAGTCAGCAGCAGCTGGACCAGTTGGTGGTGAGGGGGGGCAGGCAGCAGGCCCTGGAGACAGCAGCAGCACGTAGTGGCAAGGGATGGCAGGCATCAGGCTCTGGAGAGAAGCAGCAGGTAGTGGTGAGGGGTGGCAGGCAGCAGGCCCTCGAGACAGCAGTAGCAGTTGGTAGTGAGGTGCGCCAGGCAGCAGTCTCTGTGAGCTGTTGAAATGTGCGGCTCTCTCACACACATATGTAGCCCCAGGGCTCTTTTCAGTGGTACTAAGCTGCTGCAATTGGTGTTCCAGGTCTGCATTCTTCAAATGGATCCAATCCCCAGCACCGCGGTGATTGAGCACGCCTACCACGGTTTTCAAAATTGCATCAGGTAACCGCGATTGCGGATCCCATTGGCTGTAAGGACATGGTTCAAGGCGGTGACACACTGCAGGGGACAGGCGTGCGCTACCGTGGTGGTGCATCTTTCGAGTGCATACAATGACTGGCCCCGCGGTGGCGGAGCACACCTACCGCGATTTTCCAAATTCCATCAGGCAACCGCAATCACGGTTCCCATTGGCTGTAAGGGCATGGTCCATTATGGTGGCACACCGCTGGTGCCAGGCAGTTGCCACCGTAATTCCAGGGCCATGCATTGGTATGAGGGACCAGGATCTGGGTGGCGGAGCATGCCAACTGCCATTAGCCAGGTGTATATACCTATCACTCCCATCATTGTGTCTTGGGCCATGGCGATGGCACACCGCTGGTGCCAGGCAGTTGCCACCACCATTCCAGGGCCATGCATTGGTATGAGGGACCAGGATATGGGTGGCAGAGCATGCCAACCGCCATTAGCCAGGTGTATATGCCTATCACTCCTGCAATGGTGTCTTGGGCCATGGCGGTGACACACCGCAGGTGCTGGACGGTTGCCAGTAGTGTTCCGGTTTACCACATATGCTGGATGGAATACTCTATTTGCAGCTCGTGCTAGATGTGGCCATACCCCTTGGTGCATTTCCATGGCCTGTATTTTTGTGTAGGCACTTGCTGTGTGGAAGGGGACAAGTGTACAAGTAGTGAGGCAGAGGTTGTCCATACATGTAAGGTGGTCTATGACTCAACAGTGAAGTGAGTAAATGTTGTTGATGTGTCACTCAAGACATGATAAATGGTACATGTGTGATGTTGCCTTGCATAAACATATGTCTCCTTTCATCTCCACTAGGAGGAGACCAAATATACATAGACCCTTCACGGTGCTGGCAGACATGGAGGATGACGAGATCATCCGGAAATTTTGCCTAGACCAACCGACCCTACAGTACCTATGTGCCATGTTGGAGCCCCACCTACAGCCTCACAGGACATGTCCAACTGCTTTCACCCCAACCTCGAAGGTGATTGCGGCCCTGTATTTTTTTGCCACTTGTTCATTCCAGCACACGGTGTCCAGTGCAGGGGATATGTCGCAACCCATGTTCAGCATGGTGTTACGTGATGTCCTGTCCGCTATGATGATCTACAAGGACAGATATATATATTTCCCCAGGAGGCATGAATTGGCGGCTGTAAAGGCTGATTTTTATCCCCTTGGCCACATCCCAATGTTGTTGGAGCCATTGATGGCACACATGTAGGACTTGTTCCACCGCAGGCATGTGATTTTGTCTACAGGAATTGGAAAGATTTCCATTCCATCAACGTGCAGGTGGTGTGCCAGGCAGATATGATCATCGTGCACGTGTGTGCCAAATTTCTGGGCTCTGACGATGACTCATACATCCTGCATAACTGCATCGTGCCCCAGCTAATGGCTAATCTTCTTCCGGAGCATGCGTGGATTGTGGGTGAGTATGTAGAGTCAACTGGCGTGCTGTGTGTGTGACATGCTGTCCTCTGCCACAGTTGTTTTCAAGAGTAGGTCTGTGTATCTCACACCTAGGTGACTCTGCATATCCCAACCGTCCTTGGTTGCTGAGCCTGCTGCGCAATCCCCAGACACCGGCTGAGGTCCGCTATAACAATGCCCATGGGAGGACCCGTTGTGTGGTGGAGCGTACTTTTGGTCTCCTGAAGTCACGGTTTTGCTGCCGGATGTACTCTCCCAGGAAGGTGTGCCAGATCGTTGTTGCCTGCTGCATGCTCCACAACCTGGCCTTGCGCAAGCAGATCCCACTACTTCTGGACGCTGATGATCAGCTGAGGCCCCCGTCTGCAAACCAAAACATGTCCAGTGACGAGGATAGAGGAGAGAAGGAGGGTGTTGACCTGTGTGGACAGCTCATCAATTTCTACTTCACATAAAGGTGAGTGACAAGGTACAATGGGGCCATTGTCTGCTGATTTGGTTTTTGGTGAAAAGGTGGATGTGACCTTTGTGACTGCTACCTGTTATTGTCTCAGTGTTGGATGGAAATGTTTAGGGGATACTGTAGTTATGCACAGATCTGGGAGGTCTATGTTGCTCATTGTAATGTGTGCATATTTGTGTATCTTGCTGACATCTGTTGTGTATTGGCTGTGCTGCCTCTGCCTGACTAGTGACTATTGTTCTGTTGGTTTCCCCTAGGTCCCTTCAGCCTCTCCTTGCCTACTGACAATCCATGCTCCTGTGACATTGTAATCATGGTAAATAATTTACATTCGGTGATAAACATGGAGCAGACACAACAACATTTGTGTTTAAGAAGTGTTTATTTACAAGGGATGAATGTGACAAGGGATTGAATAAATGCAAACATGTGAAGGGTAGAGCACTGAGTTCAGAGTGATGGAAGATGCGACAAGTCCAACAGACAGGTGCCATTAACATAGCATTGTGGGGAAGGATAGTTGCAATGGTCGATGTCTGGGGGAAAAGGAGTGCCATCATGGGTGGCCTTGTGTTTGGCGTTTACCTGGACCCTTTCCGAGGGTTGGGGCCTGAGATTTTCTTGGCCGGCCCCTTTGTTTCTTGGGAGGTGGGATGGACCTGCAGCACCAGTGGTGTCCGATAAATCGTCATCCTCCGTGCCCGCAGGGGAGGATGGACAACTGGCATCCTTCTGGATACCAGAGGGAGGTGGAGGTGTTGGCTGGGCCGCAGGCCTTATCCGGAGTAGAGCCACCAGCTGTCCCAGGAGGTCCACAATTTGGCCGATGCGATGGTCCATGGACCGAAGCATATGGGTGGGGCTCACGAGCTTCCTGGTGGCCCTGGTCCACTTGGCCCCGGACATGCTCGTAAGCCCCACTGACCCGGTTGATGTTGGCCAGGGCTTCGGTGCCATGGTGCTGGACCCTCTGTGTCTCCATGGGCCTCGCCCCTGCCCTGCTGTCACGTGCCTATTGCCTCACCACTGTCTGCCCATCGGTACTTGCCCTGGCCTCAGCGGTTGTTGGGGTGGGGTGGACATCGTCTGAGGCAGGGCTGATGTTGCAGGCAGCACTGGTGGTGGTGGTGGTGGTGGTGGCTACAGTGATTGTTCCAGCAGGGCTTGGCATAGGGGTGGCTGGTGTGACTGAGGGTGTGATGGTGGCAGTGGTGTCGCGGGACCGGTTTGGCGGTGGCATGCCAGACGGATGCAAAACCAACAGTTGATGGACAGAATGCAGAACAATGTCATACATTCACCCCAGTACAGAGATCTGGGCCTAAATCCATCGTTGTTTTGCACTCCACACCACCCCAGTTCAGACATGGCCATATGCAAATCAGCCTTGACCCTGTGCCTCATGGGAACAGTCCAGCCCGAACTGCCAAGCCATGTCTTTCCTGGACCGGAATCAAGCATCCTAGTACCGGTTTCTGGCTATCAGCCGTCTTCAGCCAGAATAGCTTGACTCCAGTGGTGTGGAGAGCATGGGACTCATGTCTGAGCATACCCTTCCCACTCGGGGTGACAAATGCAAAACCAGCAGTTGATGGACAGAATGCAGAACAATGTCATAGATTCACCCCAGTACAGAGATCTGGGCCTAAATCCATCGTTTTTTTGCACTCCACACCACCCCAGTTCAGACATGGCCATATGCAAATCAGCCTTTACCCTGTGTCTCATGGGACCGGGAGTGAATGTTTTACCATTTTGCAACATTCTGTCCATCATCTTGTGTGTTTTGCTGTTCACCCTATGTGGGAATGGTATGGCCAGACATTGGTCCCTTGCTCACTAAGCCACTGGAGTTAAGCTATCCTGGCTGAAGACGGCTGATAGCCAGAAACCGGTCCTAGGATGCTTGATTCCGGTCCAGGAAAGACATGGCTTGGCAGTTCGGGCTGGACTGTTCCCATGAGGGACAGGGTCAAGACTGATTTGCATATGGCCATGTCTGAACTGGGGTGGCTTGGTGAGCAAAATAACGATGGATTAAACCCAGATCTTTGACTGGTGGTGAATATTTTGCCATTGTGCAACATTTCGTCCATCATCTGTAGTGCAGGCCTCCCCCAGCCCTCCCTGGGAAGATGGCTACCTACCTGTTAGTTTGCTTGTAGTAATACAACGTCTGCCATATGCTGGAGGTGGGGGGTGAGTGCTCTATCCTGATCAGGGGTGGGACAGGAGTGCCTGGTGGGAGTTGTGTTGCAGGCCTCCCACACCCTCCCAGCCATCCCTGGTGAGCTGGCAACCTACCTGTTAGTTGAAGGTGTACCATACAATGTCTGGGACATGCTTCTTAGTGGGGTATAGTGCTCCATCCTGATCAGAGGTGGGACAGGGGGCATGTTGGGAGTTGTAGTGCAGGCCTGCCACCCCCAGAGATACCTCGCTGGTAAGATGGCTGCCTACCTGTTAGGTGAAGATGACCCATACACTGGCTGACACATGCTGGGGGGAGTGTTCCATCGTGCTCTGCGTTGGGACAGGAGTGCCTGGAGGAAGTTGTGTGGCTACCCTGTGAATGTTGTGTATCTTTGGTGTGATTCGGATGGAGTGAATGTTCCATCTGTGAGACATGTGTTGAGTGTTGTGTTGCTGGTGACTGGACTTGTGCCTAGGAGGTGTGGCTTTGTAGTTGTACAACACAGTACATTGCAGTGTGATGGGATGCATTTGATTGCACTTACCAGCCTGCACTCCCCCGGCTATTCCTGTGAGACTCTCGGGATGCAGGATGGCAAGTACCTTCTCCTCCCAATCAGTGAATCTTTTGGGTGGGGGTGGGGGTGGAGTAAAACCGCCAGTCGCCGTGGCCAGCTCGCTGTTCTTGGCCCTCTTCTTCTTGACGTGTGTCTTGAGATCATGCCACCTCCTCATGATTTCCTGTTTGTTGCGAGGGGTGGTCCCTACTGCATTAACCTTCTCAACTATCCTTGCCCACGTTTGTGATCGGGTGGCTGGTGGTGGCTGTGGACTAGGGTTCCACATAAATGTGGCTCAACCATGATTATGTCATCTGCCAAGACCCTCAACTCAGTGTCTGTGAATGTTGGCATTTTTTGTGCTGCCATGGTGTGTGGTATGCCAAGGGGTTAGAGGTGCAGGTGTGGAAGTAGTGGTTGTTATGGTGAGGTGCGTGGTGTTTTTATGTGCAAAGGTGTTGGAGGTGCAGGTGTGGTAGTGATGGTGGTGGTGATGTATGTGTGCTGTATTCTTTTGCCTCTACTCTCAGATCTGGTGAATGCCCTTCTCTTCTGGAGTGTTGCAAAGGATTGTGGTCAGGGAAAGCGCTGGTTTTATACTCAGCTATGTGGGTGTGTCAGAATGGATAATTTCTGTCAGGTGTGTTGTGTGGGTTTTCCAGGGAATTGTAATTTTTTATTTTGGCATGGGGTGTGTCTTTGGGTTGTGTTAGGTGTTTTGGAGAGTAGAACTAGTTTGCTGGGTGCAATTGGTAGCCTTGGTGAGTGTTTTCACGTCGTCCGCCATTTTTTCCACGGAGCTTCCGCGGTGGAGGCTATGCTCCAGCCCCTCCGCCGTACATCCCATTCATCACTGTTAGTGACTGTGGCATATGGAAACAGTGGAACGTACAGTGGTTGCATCAGCGATATCCTAATTTTCCTGGCGGTGACTCCGCTGTACTGGCGGGCTGGTGTGTTTCCCCCACGAATCCGACCACCACAGATGGATTTTTGACCTCTTCGCTCGTGTCTTGCGGTCTTTCGGTGGCTCTTACCACTGCGGTCGGTCAAATGGGTCCACTGGTATTGCCGCGGTGCTGTCGGGCAGTTGTTTCCCGCTACTACGGCGGTCGGGTTGGTTTTCCGCCCGCCATCCTAATGAGCCCAGAAGTCATTTTAAATAATGCCCTATAATTCTTATGCTAGTACGGGTATTCCCAATTTCAGAAATGTGTAAAAAGCTACTGTTTCTAAAGTCTATATTTTGTTCCCATTCTAGAAATACATTGGTGTCTTTCATACGATTCTTCCATGTATACATTTTCCCAGAATAATTGCTATATACCCGGGAACATAATAAAAAAACATTGCAAGTCGCTGCTCAGTTATTGGCTGTGGGATCGTCCGTTTCATGGTGAACCTTCAAGTCCTATATATCCCCACAATCACAAAGGTCCAGTGGATGTAACGGTATATTGATTTCAAACAGCTGTCATAATTAGAAGAAGTTACAAGTGAAAACGGTTACACAAATGGCTGTTTTTTTAACAAATTTTCAATTTTTCCTATATTCAACGGTTAGTTTCTATAAAGAAACCTTGACCGCTTTTCTGAATTCAGAATTTTGTCTACCTTTATAAAATGTATAGGTTTCCAGTATCCATTATTTATTTCATATCCATTTCTACCATTAAGTGGAAAGAGGTTGAAAGCACAAAAAATAGGCTATGTCCCAGAAATTGGTTTTCTGACAAACATCTGCTTGTCCCTGAAAGCTGGGAAGATGGTAATTTCAGCACCACAACCCCTTTTTTGATACCATTTGCAGGGAAAAACAGACACTTTCATCTGTAGCCCTTTTTTCCCAAATTAAAAAAACAAACATTTGCTGTATTTTGGCTATTTTTTGAGTCCCCTCCAGGGGAATCCACAAACCCCGGGTACCTTTAGAATCCCCATTATGTTGGAAAAAAGGGACGCAAATTTTGCTGTGGATACCTTATGTGGTCAAAAAGTGACAGGGGCCTAAGCACCAACTACTCCAAATAGCCAAAAAAAAGGCTTAGCACAGGGTGGGGAAAGGCCTAGCAGGGAAGGGGTTAAACCGATGTTTAACTCACAGAACATCAGAACTCATTAAGATGCCCTTGAGTTTTTACTCACCCTGAA
Source organism: Lissotriton helveticus (assembly GCF_964261635.1). NCBI lineage: Eukaryota > Metazoa > Chordata > Amphibia > Caudata > Salamandridae > Lissotriton > Lissotriton helveticus. The sequence goes on along the minus strand of NC_136061.1, from coordinate 1,359,062,776 downwards.
CGATGAATAAGTATGTTTTAAAGTAGCTTTATTTATGTTTAAATCAATGAATTTAAGGAAAAGTGTGATGTATTACCTGCATTGGTTTTATATATTTACTAGCGGCCCGTCCCGACGTTGTCCAGGTATGACAAAAATGATTTAGCACTGTAGTTGTAATGGGTCATTAATCACTTGCAGTAATCTTGTGGTTTGGCAACCTTGGCGCTGAAGTTGAGTGTGTGTGCCCGCTCCCAACTTCTGTGGCCTCACAGTCTGCATATACGGCACAGCGATTACCCGCTCCCATGCGCGATTACCCGCTCCCATGCGTTAATAACTTGCAGTAATCTTGTTGTTTGGCAACTCACCTTGGCGCTGAAGTTGAGCGTGTGTGCCCGCTCCCAACTTCTGTGGTCTCACAGTCTGCATATACGGCACAACGATTACCCGCTCCCATGCGCGATTATTACCCGCTCCCATGCGTTTGTGATTCAGCACGTATCCACTACGTATGGCTCTACGGTTGAACGTGTGTGACCACTCCCAATTTCGCTGGCTCACAGTCTGCAAAAGCGTCACAGCCGTCCTGCCGTGCACATCGTGCCCGGGTATCTTCTGTTTGGCCTCGTACTTTCAAGCACGTCAACAACACGGCGTGGTCCCCTGAGATGTCACAACGTCAACGTCATCCGACGGCGTACTCAGATGCCACACAGTTTCAACGTGATAGAACGCTATTCTCAAGCTTATGCTGTACGAACACGCCCACCTCAGAGGTGGTGCTACATCCAATGGACTACTTTGTCCCACAACGTGCTTTGTCCCTTCCAAACTACATTTTGCGCTGGTGTATAGCCTATGTCCATCTGCTTTGCCTCACCTTTCCAATGCTGTATGCGGTGTTCCGGTTGGCGCAGTGGTTCTGGAGCTTACCGGCCTCAAAGGTTTGGTCTCTCTCTTTATATTATTAGTATGGATGGATGGATGATGGCTTTTTTAATATGTTTATATTATGTGGATTAGCTGAACTGATTTTTATACTGTTTTATGTGATGTTTTGTGTACTTTTATGGGTGTCTTATACTGCGGAATACAGTTTTTATTATCAAATCGGGTTAGACATTTTTAATACGTATAGCTTGCAGTATATGATTTACTACTGCATTACATACCAATAGATCATCCAAATTGCTAAAACAGAAAAACACTCATTTAAAACTAGCGATATTCCTGCTTTTAAAAAGCGCCTTTTTAGATTATATAAAAATTAGCAAAAAAGAACATATATTGTGGGGCATATGTAGGTAATTTCAATTTTGCGATTCCCAAATAGCGATTTTTAAGGAATCGTTATTTGAGAATAGCAAAATGGAATGTAGGTAAAAATTTGCAATTTTTTTGCGAATCTCTAACATTCCTTATTTGTGATTAGCAAATTGCGAATCGCAGTTAAGGAATGAGTGTCCCATTCATTCCTATGGGCCAAAAGGCCCATAGGAATGAATGGGGATATATTCTCAAATTGCGATTTTCTGTGTGAAAATCGCAATTTGAGAATCACAATTCCAAAGGTGCCAGGGTGTCCAAAGGACACCTGTTGCACCCCTGTAATGTGCCTGTAAGTACATGTGGCGCACATACATGCCCTAAGGGCATGTCTGTGCGCCACATGGCACTTTGAATTTTTAAAAAAAAATCATTTTTGAAGGAAATCGCAAAATACCATCTACTTAAAGTAGGTGGTATTTTGCGATTCCTTATGCAAAAATCGCAATTTTTAAAGCACCCCTACATAGCATTTAAGGAATCACATAATTGTGATTCCTTAAATGCTATAAGAAAAATAAGGAATAGCAATTTTTGCGATTCTTTATTTTGCTAATGTGCACCTACATACCAAAGCACCGTTTGCGATTCGCAAACGCCGAAATTCGCTGAATTTCGGCGTTTGCAAATTGCAAACGCCTACCTACATATGCCCCTGTATACTGTAATGATGTCCCATGTCAGGGGCATGGAATCCTTTCCTTTTTTCATTGTCTCATTTTAACTAAAACCACTATTTGATGTACTTAGCCAAATCAGAGCGTGTTAAAATACATCCATGATGCAAAATCGGGACATTAAGCATATAATGTTTGATTCCATCCATATAATCAATAAGTGGTAAGTATTCAATTGATTTAAGTGATGCTTTATTAGGCTCCAAACCCGCTCTCTCCTGTTCTTTCCTTTCAATAAGCAATAACTCAAGATCTTTTTTTCAGTAATGAGTTATGGTTGTCGGTTTTTGTAGAAGATCCCAAACATCCAGCTTATTTAAAAGAATGTGCAAATTACAGATCTAAGGATCTAAGGGTCTACACGGCATGATCCAGTGTAAGATAATCTTTTAAATTGTCTCTAGTGAATTAAGTCTCTGGCTTAGACCACACTGCCCTCCAGAGAAGAGATACATATATGATATCTTCAATATGAGGCATACCCAACTCCTTAAGAATACTGGACACAGCAACGTTTTGTCTTACCCTTAAATGTGTGTATTTATACCAAAACCCTAGAGACCTGCTCCAGAAAAGGGCACTGCTAAGCACTTACTTTGATGTATGGCCAACTTTTCTATTATGGATTTGAACCCCAAACTTGGTGGCAAATCTAAAAATTCCTTCAATTAAACATACAAAGTTTGTGTTAACATGTTTTAGGTGATTGCTCTATGCATTTGATTCTTAAACTGGATCCCTAAGAACAAAAATATCGGGATTCCCGATATATTCATTACTTTTTATATGGTGATAGCGGGTATTGGACCTTCCTTTCCTGCAAACCATTGTAAAGCTTAGGTCCCTCCCTTTCATGCATGCAGTGAACACATGAATAAGGTTTTATAAGCCATTCGCAGTTTGAGAAAGTAAAACAGCATCAACAGCATATAGTAAGATGGGGACCTTCTGAGACCCCACTTTTACACAGACAGAACAAACTGCCAGGAGTTCTGCATCTAGCCCATTAATATAAAGATGAAAAAGGAAGGGTGCCACTATGCAGCCCTGCCTTACAACCCTATTTATCCCAAAATGTGGTGTGCACTCCCCTTTAAGGCCATAACGTACCCTTGAAGTTATGTTTGCATAATCCTTGCAAGTAAAATAACTAAATCCTCAAGCGCTCCTAATGTCCTATTGTTCTCAATGTAATCCAGAGCTTGTTATAATGCACTATTCAAATCCAAAAAACACAGGTGTAGATATCCACCTTTCACCCTCATCAGTGGCGTCACTGGGGTTGGTGTCACCCGGTGCGGGTAACTCATGGTGTCACCCCCTCACGACTTACCGCATGGACCACCTCTGTCGGAAATGTACGGTGCTAGGTACTGTCTTACTCCCTCTAGCTCCCTCTCTCTGTCTAGCTCCCTCTCTCTGTCTAGCTCCCTCTCTCTGTCTAACTCCCTCTAGCTCCCTCTGTCTCCCTCTCTCTCTGTCTTACTCCCTCTAGCTCCCTCTCTCTCTCTGCCTTACTCCCTCAAGCTCCCTCTCTCTCTGTCTTACTCCCTCTAGCTCCCTCTCTCTGTCTTGCTCCCTCTAGCTCCCTCTCTCCCTCTCTTACTCCTTCTAGCTCCCTCTCTCTCTGTCTTACTCCCTCTTGCTCCCTCTCTCTCTGTCTTACTCCCTCTAGCTCCCTCTCTCTGTCTTACTCTCTCTAGCTCCCACTCTCTCTCTTACTCCTTCTAGCTCCCTCTCTCTCTTACTCCCTCTAGCTCCCTCTCTCTGTCTTGCTCCCTCTAGCTCCCTCTCTCTGTCTTACTCCCTCTAGCTTCCTCTATCTCTCTCTTACTCCCTCTAGCTCCCTCTCTCTCTCTTACTCATTCTAGCTCCCTCTCTCTCTGTCTTGCTCCCTCTAGCTCCCTCTCTCTGTCTTACTCCCTCTAGCTTCCTCTATCTCTGTCTTACTCCCTCTAGCCCCCTCTCTCTTACTCCCTCTAGCTCCCTCTCTCTCTCTCTTACTCCCTCTAGCCCCCTCTCTTTCTGTCTTGCTCCCTCTAGCTCTTTCTGTCTTACTCCCTCTAGCTCCCTCTCACTCTGTCTTGCTCCCTCTAGCTCCCTCTAGCTCCCTCTCTCTCTTACTCCCTCTAGCTCCCTCTCTCTGTCAAGAGCCCTCTATCTCACTCTCTCTCTGTCTTACTCCCTCTCTCTGTCTAGCTCCCTCCCTCTCTGTCTTGCTCCCTCTAGCTCCCTCTGTCTCCCTCTCTCTGTCTTACTACCTCTAGCTCCCTCTCTCTCTGTCTTACTCCCTCTAGCTCCATCTCTCTGTCTAGCTCCCTCTAGCTCCCTCTCTCTCTCTCTTACTCCCTCTAGCTCCCTCTCCCTCTGTCTTTCTCCCTCTCTCTCTATCTTAATCCCTCTAGCCCCATCTCTCTGTCTAGCTCCCTCTCTCCCTGTCTTACTCCCTCTGTCTCCCTCTCTGTCTTACTCCCTCTAGCTCCCTCTTTCTCTGTCTTACTCCATATAGCTCCCTCTCTCTCTGTCTTACTCCCTCTAGCTCCCTCTCTCTTACTCCCTCTAGCTCCCTCCCTGTCTTGCTCCCTCTAGCTCCCTCTCTATCTGTCTTGCTCCGCCTAACTCCCTCTCTCTCTCTGTCTTACTCCCTCTAGCTCTCTCTAGCTCCCTCTCTCTCCGGCTTGGTCCCTCTAGCTCCCTCTCTCTGTCTTGCTCCCTCTAGCTCCCTCTCTCTCTCTTACTCCCTCTAGCTCCCTCTCTCTGTCTAGCTCCCTCTCTCGCTGTCTTACTCTCTCTAGCTCCCTCTCTCTCTGTCTTACTCCCTCTAGCTCCCTCTCTCTGTCTAGCTCCCTCTAGCTCCCTCTCTCTTGCTCCCTCTAGCTCCCTCTGTCTCCCTCTCTCTCGGTCTTACTCCCTCTAGCTCCCTCTCTCTCTGTCTTACTCCCTCTAGCTCCCTCTCTCTCTGTCGTGCTCCCTCTAGCTCCTCTCTCTGTCTTCCTCCCTCTAGCTCCCTCTCTCTCTCTTACTCCCTCTAGCTCCCTCTCTCTCTGTCTTACTCCCTTTAGCTCCCTCTCTCTCTGTCTTGCTCCCTCTAGCTCCCTCTGACTCCCTCTCTCTCTGTCTTACTCCCTCTAGCTTCCTCTCTCTGTCTAGCTCCCTCTAGCTCCCTCTCTCTCTGTCTTACTCCCTCTAGCTCCCTCTCTCTGTCTAGCTCCCTCGAGCTCCCTCTCTCTCTGTCTTACTCCCTCTAGCTCCCTCTGTCTCTGTCTAGCTCCCTCTCTCTCTCTCTGTCTTACTCCCTCTAGCGCCCTCTCTCTCTCTGTCTTGCTCCCTCTAGCTCCCTCTCTCTTATTCCCTCTAGCTCCCTCTCTCTCTGTCTTGCTCTCTCTCTCTCTCTGTCTTTCTCCCTCTAGCTCCCTCTCTCTCTATCGTACTCCCTCTAGCTCCCTCTCTCTGTCTAGCTCCCTCGCTCTCTCTCTGTCTTACTCCCTCTAGCTCCCTCTCTCTCTGTCTTTCTCACTCTAGCTCCCTCTCTTTCTGTGTTTCTCACTCTAACTCTCTCTCTCTCTCTGTCTTCTTACTCCCTCTAGCTCCCTCTCTCTCGCACATTAAACCCGGGGGGGGGGGGGCAGGACCCCCCCCTTTTACACTCTCTGCCGCTTTCATGTGGTTTCTCTTTTAAAGCTTTTCAAAATGCAAAAAGAAATCTGTGTACAAGGCACCAGCGAGTTTGTAGACGTGAGAATTTTACGATATAAAACAGCTAAAGTAAAAGCTAATTTCCAAGCGGTTAAAACCCCCCCTCCCCGGCCCCCCCTCTTTAGCACCGTGTCTTTTTCCATATAAATGGCGGGGGCCCCTCATTATTACACTTTTCAAACTTTAACTAATGAGAACATTTTAATTTGAATACTGTCCCGGAAGTCATATAGCCCACCTGTTAACTACACTGAGCAGTCGCCTTTTGATGACGTTTTCACCGCCAGCAATGTTTCACCGTCAATGTATTTTAATGTACGCTTTTTTCGATCTACGGGAGCCGATTTAGTGGCTGCCGCTGCGGCTGCTTCAGCCAATGAATTCCCCACAACGTGAACGCCATCACGATGATGACTCAGTGAGTGTGTCACGTGAGTCTTTGGTAGTTCTTTTTTCAAAAGAGCTACTTGTTCCCAGAGCAGTCTCTGTTTTATTGGTGCATCTGTGTCATCTTTGTAACCGTTCTGAATCCATGTCTGCAAATCCTTGTTATATGCTTTGACGCAGTAATATGAATCTGACACTATAAGTGTCGGGAATTCGCGATCCGCATTATCTAGCGCCATTTTCAAAGCTATTATTTCAGTTTGTAGTTCTGAATTAGTTTCTACTGAGTGTGATTTTGTTAATAGAGGTTTTAGTTTACCTCCGCGCCACACTTCTTTTGTAATCTCACATATGGGATTGTATGCATGTTCTCCCCAAACGGAGGGTTGAGCATGTCCGTCTGTATAGATTACACAGGCGTAATGTCGTAGAGGCAGAATGTCGATTGGCAGAGGATACGGCTTTTCATATTTTAGATTTTTCAATTCTTCTAGTTCTGGATCAAAGTAGTAGTATACTTTGTCCGTTGTGATTGAATTCACCCATTGTATCCATTCTGGATCCAATGTTGTTGATGGTAAATTACACGGTGTTGTTAATGCCTCAAAGGCTGATTCAGCTGTTCTGACTGTGATATGTCTACCATCAGCTATGTCTTTTTCTCTAGCTATTGCGGTTTGAACTGCTTGAACCATTTTTCCTTTGTTGCTGAATCTCTGTTCAGCTTTTGTGTACAAATGTGATTTGAATGCAATTGGTACCTTATCTCCCTCATTAGAGGTTAGGTATGTGAATCCGCATCTCCCTGGGATGACTCGGATCACAAGGTTGCGTGTATTATCACGGGTTTCTAATTTTGTTTTAATTAGCATGTCTGTTTGTAAGGATCTCAAAATTTCTGTGTGTGCTTGAGTCCAACTGGATCTTTTAAAGTCTGGTTTAATTAGATCATAAAGGGGTTTGACCCTTTCTGCGTAATTTGCAATATATGTTCTTCCGAAATTTAGGAAGCCTAGAATTGACTGTAGGTTTTTTAGTGTTTTAGGAGCTTGGATTACGGCACATTTCTCTAGGAAATTGTCTGCCAGGCTTTTACCTTCACTTGATAACTCATATCCTAAGAATAGGACCGTCAGATGGGCAATTCTGGACTTTTTGAAGTTGAATTTGTAACCCTCTGCAGCGAAACCAAGTATTATGGTGTTCACTCTTTTCAAGTGAGTCTCCAAGTCATCATCTGTTAAGTAAATGTCATCGACATAAGATAATGCTTCATCATCATATAGTTGTAGTAATTCTGTTACTCTCGCTGAGAATACCCCCGGGCTGTTCTTGTACCCCTGGGCTAACCGACAGAATTGTTTTTGAGTGCCATTTACTGAGAAAGCTGTTAAATATCTGCTCTCTGGTGCTATGTTTTGACAAAAGAATCCATTGGAGATGTCCAAGGTTGTTTTGTATTTTTTGCGCACTATGTTATTCATTAGTGCAGCACTGTGTGAGTTTTGCACTGCAAAGGTTTTGCAACATGTGTTAAGGTGTCGGTAATCCAAAACTAGACGATATGAGTTGTCTGGTTTGGCGACCGGAAACAAAGGATTGTTCATTTGTGAGGTGCAAGTTTCAATCACCCCCTGGTATTCTAGCTGATCTAGTATTTCATTTACTTGTTTTTTAGCTTCTTGCTTAATTGGGTACTGCCTTTGTGCAGTTGGTTGTGATTTTAACTGGACTTTGTGAGGAGGAGAATCCTCATCCCATCCGACATGATTTTTATATAAAGCAGGTGCTAAGGCCACTGCCCACTTTCTAGCAAGTGTATATTTTTTATGAATCGGTATTTGATTCGAGAAGGCAGGCATAATTACTTCTTCGCCATGAGGGCACTCCCTGACAAACTCTGGTGGCCAGTCTTTTTCAGCTAGAAGGATGTCATAGCCTTTGGAGAGGTTATCCCAAAATAGTCCCCTAATTTAACTAGTCTTATCTCCCTCTATACGTAATGTTATCTCGTATATTTTGTGGGGCTTGCTAACTCTGGTATCTGCAGTTTCCACTTGAAGGTATTCATTCGTGTCCACTGTCTCCAGATGATTCATAAGGACTTTGCGAGCTATGCTCACCTCTGCTGCGCTGTCTAGCATTGTCTGTGCCCACTCTCCATTTTTCAGTTGTGTCCTCAGTATTCTCGGCATTGTTAACTACCTTGATACTGGCTACCTTCTTTTTTGGAAATTGTGATTTCTTTTTCAGTTGAGCAGGTTCCTTGTCTTTGGACTTGGCGTGCTCTTCTGATCGTCCTCTTCTTTCCGATTTCTGCGAGGAATTCTGAAAAGATTGAGAGGGACGTGTATCAATGTCTTGATATCTATCAGGTTTTTTAATATTATCCCTATTTCTAAGGTTATATCTATTCCCAGAGGGGTCACTCTGGGGTGACCTTTGTCTCGGGTTTGGAGATTTCTCTCTTCGCCTAGGAGACCTTCCTCTGGACTGGAATTTCTTTTCTTTAGGATTGGATTGTTTATTTCCATCCCAGTTCTTTTTTGGTGAATTATTATTATTATTAAAAAATATTTTTTCTGGACTTGTAGTCAGTTGCGGTTTTACTGGTATTCCACCTAGACTATCTCTGCCTAGTTCTTCATATGATTTTTCTATGATTCTGGCAATTTCAGCTGGTTGGTCTGCTATATCTGTCTCTTTTAACCTCTGGCGGATCGCCACGTTTGCTGCTTCACCTTTTATGTTGGCTAATAATATAGCCGAGACCTGCTTGAAGTCTTTCAGTAATTTCATACCAAGAGTTAAAGCAGGTTCTGGACCGTATTCATCTTGAATTTGTTTTAGCACATCTGGTATTACCGAAATGGATGGAACACCGTGCGTTTTTGTATAGATGGAAGCAAAGACTGTACCCCAAGTGTCACAGTCCTCAATGTGTGGTGCGATTCCCATTGGGAGACATATAGTCAGAATCCTGTGTTTTTCCAGCGGGGTGGTGTCAGGAAACACCGCCTCTATTTGGGTAATTTTCTGTGCCAACCAGAATGGTATCTGTTCCCGTTTAGCTGGAACTTTACCTAGGCAGGATTGGATGTTCTGTGGTGTAATTTTATTTGTGTTCCCCTGGTGAGGGGTCAGCTGTGGAAGTTTAATCGCTGGCTGAATTGTTGAAGTCCGCATTACATACTGAACTAATTGTCTGTGAATTTTTAGTAGTTGTTTTAGCTGTATTAACAGCTCTGCTGCAGGCATTCTTTCGATGTCTGGATGTGGTGTGTATCCGGCTAAGACCGGCCACGTTGCTCCTGGTCTTCCTAAAGGACCGAGCCTTGTAATGTGATTGTTATGTATTAGGGCGCCATCAAATAAGAGCAAATGCTCTTGGAATTTGAGTGGTACTTCCACCTCCTCGAAAGGAGTGTACGTTTCAGGAGGTTCCTCTACTTTGTAATAGTGGAAGTACTTTGTTACAGCATTTGCTGCTGGAAAATGTATCCATGTATAGTATACCTCTGTCTGCCGATATTCGTGTGCCTCAATTACGAATATGACTGTGCCACCTCTAGGTGTCAGACCATTAGGTCGGTGGCAGCGCCTAGGGTTTGCTGGAGAGCTTATGTGCAGCGCGAGCTGGATTTCAATCCAAAAGCTCGCTTATTTCTTCGTTAAGCTTGTGAGCCTACTCAGAGTGCGCAGGCATGATTTAGATGCCGGCACCTTCGTTATTTTAAAACTGTCACTTTTATTTCTGTTGCACCAATTTTAAATACTGACTGTACTCACTGCATTCTGTGCACTTTACTGCCCCTCCTGCGGCCTCCCTCGCCCCGTTCCACCGCAGCTGACAGTGCTGATTGAGTGGAGGGCGAGGCGCCATCTTGGGCTGTGTTGTTTGGGAAGCCTGGCCGGAGTTAGCGGTCCAGCGCTTTCGGGGAGGCAGGCTACAAAACGACAAGCAGCGCAGGGCTCACTGTGAACCATTAGGTCGGTGGCAGCGCCTAGGGTTTGCTGGAGAGCTTATGTGCAGCGCGAGCTGGATTTCAATCCAAAAGCTCGCTTATTTCTTCGTTAAGCTTGTGAGCCTACTCAGAGTGCGCAGGCATGATTTAGATGCCGGCACCTTCGTTATTTTAAAACTGTCACTTTTATTTCTGTTGCACCAATTTTAAATACTGACTGTACTCACTGCATTCTGTGCACTTTACTGCCCCTCCTGCGGCCTCCCTCGCCCCGTTCCACCGCAGCTGACAGTGCTGATTGAGTGGAGGGCGAGGCGCCATCTTGGGCTGTGTTGTTTGGGAAGCCTGGCCGGAGTTAGCGGTCCAGCGCTTTCGGGGAGGCAGGCTACAAAACGACAAGCAGCGCAGGGCTGACTGTGAACCATTAGGTCGGTGGCAGCGCCTAGGGTTTGCTGGAGAGCTTATGTGCAGCGCGAGCTGGATTTCAATCCAAAAGCTCGCTTATTTCTTCGTTAAGCTTGTGAGCCTACTTAGAGTGCGCAGGCATGATTTAGATGCCGGCACCTTCGTTATTTTAAAACTGTCACTTTTATTTCTGTTGCACCAATTTTAAATACTGACTGTACTCACTGCATTCTGTGCACTTTACTGCCCCTCCTGCGGCCTCCCTCGCCCCGTTCCACCGCAGCTGACAGTGCTGATTGAGTGGAGGGCGAGGCGCCATCTTGGGCTGTGTTGTTTGGGAAGCCTGGCCGGAGTTAGCGGTCCAGCGCTTTCGGGGAGGCAGGCTACAAAACGCAATGTGCTTCCGGGAGCGCAGCGGACGGGCGCAGCGGGCGCGACGAAGGCGCGCCGGAGTCGCGCCAGAGTTAAGCCCGTCTGCGCCCGTCCGCGGCCAGCCGGGGCTAGGGGCACGGGACGCTGTCGGTTATACCACCTATACCCCGTCTCAGCTTTGCCTCTTATGGTCCCCCGGCTGTTTAAATTTTACCACGACCACTACCCTACAACATCTTGGCTTATATTGTTCCCCCCCATCCCACCCCCCTAGTTTTGCATCCTTTTTTGTTCCATCTGCCTCCATACCCGTTCCTGCCCCCTCGTCACTCCTTGCCCCTCCTACTCAACAGCCTTCCACCTCGGCTACCCTTCTTAACACCAGGTCCGCTGTAAATCATCAATATGAGCTATTTGATTATCTTGATACCAACGAACCAGACCTCCTGTTTTTAACGGAGACCTGGTTCAAGACCGACTCCCTCCCCAATGTGCTTGCCGCCTTGCCATCTACCTATTCCGCCATTCGTGCGGATCGCTCTGACGGCAAACGGGGAGGTGGAGTGGCGCTAATAGCCCGCACGGACATCACCTTTCATATCCTCCCTTCCCCCCCCATCGCTGACGTTGACCTTCTTGTAGCTCGTTCAACCTCCCAGCAAGTCCCTTTTACTTTTGTCCTCATATACCGCCCCCCCCAGCCTACTCCCTCGTTCCTTCCTGAGATTCAGACTCTGCTGGCCACTCTGGTAGTAAATTACTCCTCTGTACTTGTCCTTGGGGACCTTAATTTCTGGCCCTCCGACCCGGCCGAGAGCCCCCAGTCCAAGGAATTCACTAGCCTCATGGAAAATTTGAATTTTGTACAGCTTATCCACAGTCCCACCCACCAACGTGGCCACACGTTAGACCAAATTTGGACATTAAACATTCCATCCACTTCGCCCATCATTTCACCCTGCCCTTGGTCAGATCATTTCACTATCACCTTCTCCCTTGGTCTATCACTCCCGATCAAGCCCCCCCTTCCTAAAAATACCTGGGTTCGGAAATGGGGCAAGGTCAGTATGCCCTCCCTCTGCTCGGCCCTGGCCACGACTTGCCCGGTCCTTACTGGCCTGACAGCTGGCCTTCAACTTGCCGCGATTAACAACTGGCTCACGAGGGCTGGAGATGAACTCGCCCCCTTCAGGCGCCTTTCAGTAAAACGGGCCCATGCAGCCAACCGCTGGTTCACCCCCGATCTGAAAGAGAAAAAACTTGCTGCTAGAAGGGCTGAAAGAGTCTGGCGTAGAACTTACGATCCTGCCTTAAAAACCATCTATTTGGCCACTCTGCATACCTATAAAAAGACCATTCTGGAAGCTAAGGCTGAATATTACACCCACCGGATATTGGTTGCGGAGTCTCAATCGAAAGAAATTTTCTCCACTGTTCACGAGCTTGCCTCCTCCACCAGAGTCACGTCCACCACTCCCCCGTCCCAACTCCTCTGTGACTCGCTCAATGAGTTTTTTATAGATAAAGTTAAAAAGATTAAACATAACATTCCCCTCCCCTCCCCCACTTTCATGGACCCTTCCCCCCCCCCCCCTCTGCTAAATTGTCCAACTTCCCACTCCTTACCACTGATACCCTCGTTCCCCTGCTTCAACGGGTCAAATCAGGCTCGCCTCAGGATTTTGCCCCCGCTAACATACTCAGGGAAATCTATTCAGTCTGCCTCACCCCTCCCCTGACCCTCCTCAATGACTCCCTTATTCATGGTCACGTTCCTATTTCACACAAATCTGCGGTTGTCATCCCTATTCTGAAAAAGCTGGACGCCGATCCCCTCTCTGCTTCCAATTACCGTCCTATTTCACTCCTCCCCTACCTTGCTAAGGTACTCGAAACCCACATCACTTCCACGCTGAGTACTCACATTGAGACAAATCACTGCCTTTCCCCCTGTCAAGCTGGTTTCCGCCCCCTGCACTCTACCGAAAAGGTGGTCATTTCAGTTATGGACAAGCTGCGTGACGGAATCGACATCAACCGTCCGCAAGCTCTGATTCTCCTTGACCTATCCGCCGCTTTTGACACGGTGAACCACACCATTCTTCTTAACCGTGTCAGGGCGGCGGGGGTTGAGGGCCTAGCCTTCCGTTGGCTGCAGTCCTTCCTGGCTGAGAGAACACAGAGTGTCCATCTGGCTGATTTTGCAGCAGCCACCCGCAAGGTAGAGTGCGGGGTCCCCCAAGGCTCATCACTTTCCCCTCTTTTGTTTAACCTTTATATTTTCCCTCTCATTTTTATGTTACAGCAACTGGAGGTCACCGTATTTAATTATGCGGATGATCTCCAGTTAATCTTCAATCTATCCCATTCATCCTCATCCGCTCTGAATGTTCAAACCACCATGACCCTTATTCAAGATTGGATGAACTGCAGCCACCTCAAACTCAATCCGGACAAGACTGAACTGGTCTTGACCGGAGGTGGCTGCAGTCCCTGGTCTCCCTCCTTTTGGCCCCCTTCCCTTGGTGTCCCTCCACTCCCGGTTCCTAAAGTGAAGACTTTGGGTATCTTTCTTAATCCCCAGCTTTCGGTTCTCCCACAAGTTAACTCTGTGGTCTCCTCATCCTTCTTTTCCCTTAGAGTGATTAGGAAGGTTTCCCGCTTCTTTTCCCCCCCTGCTCTAAAAATCATCATGATGGCCATGGTGTTATCTCGGATAGACTATGGCAACATAGTCTATAACGGAGCCCCTGCATATATGATCCACCGTCTGCAACTGGTGCAGAACCAGGCGGCCCGTCTGATCCATGGCCTTCCTAGATATCATCGGGTCACCCCTTTACTCAAGACCCTGCACTGGCTCCCGATAAGAGAGCGCGCCCTGTTTAAGCTCGGCTGTCTTACCTACCAAGCCAGAGCGGGCACTGCTCCTAAATTCATCTGCTCTCTTATCAAACCTTACTGTCCAGGCAGAGAACTCCGCTCGGCTCACTTGGCCCTTCTTACCATCCCTCGCTTTAAAAAGCAGAGGTCGGGCGGAGTGAGATTCGCTGTCCTGGCCCCAACGTTTTGGAACTCCCTCCCAATCGCTCTACGCACCTCCCTCTCGTACTCCCTGTTCCGTAAAAATCTTAAAACTTTTCTGTTCACCCAAGCCTTCCCCTAAATCCGTCGCCGCTGCCATCCACTGATCTTTCACTAGCGCCATGAAACCGTTGGGTATGCGTGCGCTGTACAAATGTTTTTAAATTCAAAATTCAAATTCAAATTCAAATTCTATGTTATAGATCTCCTTTTAATGACCGGAATGAGTATTATATCCGCGTCTGCTGCTTGCATGGTAGCATCAGCATCTGCTATTTCAGTAGCTAATCTAATTGCCTCTCTTTCTCCATCACTGTCTCCCATTTTACTGACAGGATGGTATTATTTTTGTTTGCAGATCAGGTTTCTTATGGAAACAGAGATTAGATGCACAATATTCTGGAACTGTTTTATCCTTCAACGTTGACTAGACCAAGAACCATACATAGGAGTTCCCTCCTGCGAGGTTTTGGAGGATATAATAACCTTTCACCCACTCCAGACGTCTTTGGAGTATTTGGGAAAAGGGGTCTGAGTGAGAAAGCACGACTGAGTTACTCTAAATGTCTTACGTTAGTTTTATCGCCCTTTCCAAACGCGTTGGGCGCCATGTAGTGTAGTTCCTATTTTCCCAATAGGCTCTGCGCATTGGAATAGTACCTACAGCAGTAAAGGCCTAGGCCAGACGTTAACTAGGTCTACTACTGTCGATACTAGACTTAATTTTTGGGTTTGCCAGCTAAGCTCAGAGTTCGCTAGAAACTTTCTCGAATGTTCAAGGAAGGATTAACTCCCCTGATTAGACAAGAAGGGATTTAGTTTCTGACAACCATAGAACATGACAACTTTGCTCTCCCCTAATCAAGAGTCAATCTCAAGAGTCGTGTGAGCACAAGGCAATTATTTTACTCAGTCAGTACGTGCATTCTTAGTCTCATCAGAATGTAGAGAAAAGGAAGAGACGGGCGTGTTCAATAAAAGATGTTATTTATTGATCAGTCTCTTTTCTCGTACAAGAGAAATGGATCGATATTATTGCAATACTTATTGTTAAGTAAAGTGCATACATTAGAAGCAATAGTATAAAATAATACTGTAAAAACATTGATATGGTTTCTGAGCCATATGATGTTTAAAATGATTAAAATATATTTACATACACATATACATTTGACTAAACGTACTCAACTGGTGTTTCTAAATACGCCTACCCCGTGTACCTGACCTAAGTCTAATGCGTGGGCGGGAATAGAAAGTTACAGTTTAAGTTAAGTTTGTTTTTGCCAAGTGAATAACTAAAGAATTCTCTGTGAGGGGTTATTCAGTTCTGTACCTGGAATTTAGGATGAATGAGGAATGGTATCTCTTTCTCTGCTCTCGATATTCCAGGCTGCCTGCGAGGGCTGCCCAGAAGCGCCGGTGCTGGGTCTCTCGGCTTGAGATAGCAGCGCGTCAGGAAGGCGGGGCTGTTGCCTGCGGGGTCTGCTTCTGCTCTCGGCTTCGGCAAGTATGGCTGCTCCGTCTTGTCACCACGCGTGTGTTTGCATAGGGCAAGGTCGGCAATATTTATACCTTAAAGGTGCCGAGATTGACGTAAGGATGGACATAGGTACGTCAATAAAGATGTCATACGACTTGCTCGTTAGCACATTCTTTTGCAAAAGTTCTCTGTGAAATCAAAACAATGGCCGCACGGGTTTTCCAGGTTGTCATAGGTTTGATTTGTTATGAGAACGTCGTATGCCTTATCAGGGGCTGGAGGAATGTCGCTTGTCTAATTAGATCTCAAGCGTTATGACCTAATCAGATAACACGTTCCTGTGCCGTAGTGTGACTGCGTCAGATAACGGTATCTGCATCATGGGGGTTTTCTTGCCTCATGGGCTGACTGTTAGTTAACTAGCTAGGTAGTTTAACCAGAATAGGGTCAGGAATAGGGGGATCGATTCAGAACCTATAGAAATACACGACAGTATTCACTGACGTTTTGATTAGTATTGCTGACAGAAGGTCGTACCTGATCGATGCTGCTTTCATCTTGAACTTCACTACCCCTTAATCGTAGCGGTGAAGTCTCCACGAATGCCGTCATCAGGATTGGCAGCCGTTGAGGGCAGCACAAAGCATGAGCCGTTATCGGACCCAACAATGTTTCTGCATCCATAGGCGCATCCGATTGTAGCGTCAGACAAGTGTCCAACACGCATTCTTCTCCGCACAGCAAGCACCTTAATACAGGTAAAACACATGGATGCCACATTGGTCGAAATGAAAGAAACCAAGTCATGTTCAGGTCTCTAAGCCGGGATAGTCCCAGGATTTTTGATATCCGGTCCCGGTATCCAATGGCTCGGATTGTTTCTTCCCTTGTCGCAGGTGTTTTGTCTGTGACACGGTTTGCCATAACGAAATATAAGGACTAAGAATAGAATTCCTGCAATTAGTCCCAAAATGAGGGGAAGTCCGCCAAAAATCGAATGGACGAAATCTGGAAAAATACCCAGTATGGCTTTGAATGGTGTTAATGCCATTGAGAATACTGTCTTAAATACTTTTGAGACTCCACTGGTATCAGAAATATTTAAGATTTCATTCAGGATTTCTGCAAAATGTATGGGGGAATTAGTTGATAACAATGAGTGAATCTCTGCAGTCGTCCTTGCGACTAGGAGATCATACGTTTCTTTTGATGACGTGAGCCTGGTTGGCGTCTGAAGAAGCACTGTTTTCATTCTGCTTAAAGTGTCTATTCGAATAGAAGTAATTTTCAAGTTGGGCCATGCCCTTGCCTCCCTGTCTGGAAAGGAGCTGGGGAACAATAAGCGTCCACAGCACTTGACCTTCGCAGTCGTAGTTACGAGATAAGGAGTCCCGGGCATAAGACTACAGCATCTGCGGTCCACAATTAGAATGTAACTCCCATTATAGAGTCTTTGAAAAAATGGTTCTATCTCTGTTGCTGGTGTGCCTAGCTGGTGACATGAAAGGTTATTTGAGTTCCCTTCACAGGCTCCATGCAAACTAATTCCATTACACAGAAGTGTACCGCTTAGTGACATCGCACAATTATTGCCACTAAGAAACACTTTCTGTCCTTTATTACTGACACATGCATGTGAATAGGGCAAATTCCATGTAGACTTAATGTACCCTTTTCCCAATTTTTCGTACATGCCAGCCTGTATATATTTTTGGCAGTATTGAAACCTGAAGGTTGATATTGGAATATTAATTATCCCATGTATTATCCATTCACTGACAGGTCGTTCTGACATTGTCACTGGTAATCTCTCGAGTTTCTCAATGCTCAGGATTGTATAATCAGCACCCTTCTGTGCCATACTGATTTGTTTATCAGTAAGGTTAAAGATATTGAATAGTGACGTTGTGTTGATTAAACGCCAAGGCACATAGCCTGAACGCAGATTTTGTAACGTCCAGCCAAGCTGTACAATAGAACGCAATTGAGACTGACCGTGTTGTAACAACAGTAAGTCTTGCGATAATATGTTGATTGCTGAAGACAAAATGCTGTCCAAAGAAAAAATTCTGGAGGACAGAGTCATTAAC
Organism: Lissotriton helveticus; assembly: GCF_964261635.1. Classification (NCBI taxonomy): domain Eukaryota; kingdom Metazoa; phylum Chordata; class Amphibia; order Caudata; family Salamandridae; genus Lissotriton; species Lissotriton helveticus. The sequence continues at coordinate 1,359,045,312 of NC_136061.1, read as the reverse complement.
CCATTGTCCACTACAGAAAGTGATTTTTCCAAATTAATACGGTCAATTTCCCGTATACTTTCTGCTGTCTCAATTTGAGTTACCTTCCAGGCCTCGTTGTAAGCTGCGTATACAGAGGCTGCTATGAAGCGTTTTTGACGCTGTTTGCGCGGTCCCATAATGAAATCACGCAAGTCAGCACCATCAGTAAGTAAAGTTAGGTGTTGCTTAATTTCTGTCAGTGTGGAAGTTTGTAGCCATTGAAGGCATAATTTGCCCACACTGTAGGTGGTTATTATCCCTGGGTGTTGTCTTTGGGAATATCTAGGGTCTGGCCTGGTCAATGTGAACCCCTGTGTTTTGTTCAGGAATCTATCTTGACAGTTATTAGTATCTGTGGGCCAGATCAACCATTGTTTCCAATCAGGATGTGTTCTGTTTTGGTTTAATACATAGTTTACGTCTATCCCTTCATCTGTAGAGCTATTGCTGTCCATTGTTGGCTTTGGAATAGACGGTTTATTTAAGTCTTTGATTTTGGCTAAGCCAAGACAGGTGGTTTGTTGAACAGTGTCATTTAAAAATATAATTTGTTCTGGGATCATGCAGGCTCTAAACAATGATTCTATACCTTGTACTTGCCATTCTTTTGTACCCCAAACACTTTTTACTTCAACATTTTTGTCCCAATAATCAAAACCAAAAGTATTCATTTGTTCAAAAAATGAGTCTGAATATATCATTTTCGTGTTTGTTAGCATGATCTTTGTCCCTGTCTTATTTGACAATTTGAAATAAAATGTTTCAGCATTACTTGTGTTGAACCCTGAAAAGTATGAATATTTGTCGTAAAAGGTTCTTGAGCTTCCTTTTGGAGGGGTTGCACAATGTTCCCATTGATTATAATTTAAAACATTTCTAGGTTGTGCCGATTTATGTAAAAAATGGTTACCATAGTGCATACATTACATAACAGTACATACTATCATAATTTGTCGAACCCTGCAAATAATCATGTTTGGTTAATTTAGCAGACATCACTAAGTCAGACATCATATCATTTATGTTTTCAAAGTCCCAATCATCAGCAAATGAGCTTGGTTTTACAAAGTCACTTAACGAGATCTTGATTTGGTGTGGATATTTCAGGATTTCAACCGGACCATAAATTTCGTAGTCAGTATTGTCCCATGCTACCCCACCTGGTATAGGATTGGCTGTGAAGTTGACTGAAGAAAGTTCTCTTTTCTCGACGTGTGAAGATGTGTGTGGCTTGAGGATCAAGTTGATTTTCTGACTTGCTGTGTCCATTTTAGCATATTTTCCCTCAATGAAGCGTCCCAAAGTTAGTACCATGATGAGCCAAAGTATGAGGATAAATGCACCAAAGCCCACCCAAAATTCAATCCATGGAGAAATCGGATAGGTTTCTTTCAGGTGTTTCAAAAGTTCCTTAGCTTTATTTTTAAATGTTTTTGTTGATGGCTGTGTCTTTGATTCACTTAGGTCTTCAGAGGAATCATCGAAGTTTATGAAGTAGCCGGATGCAGTTCTGTCAATTGTTCCAATTGCTTCAGGATTACCGTTTCTTGCAGCTTCAGCATATTCATTTGTTACTTCATTGTAGGTTGGTGTGTCTCTACTAAATGTTTTTATTTGGGTTTTTAGAGGTCTGAGTTCCAATGCATTGTTGCATGGTCCTTGTTGTTGTTCTGTAGGCGTTTCGAATGTGATTAGCCTCTTAGTTTGGACCTCTGTATTTGTAGAAAACCTTGGTGTTCTGCTACTTATCGGGAGTCCACTTGGCCTACTGTTTGTTATCGACCACATGATTGTGGTTTTACCAGGTCGATGGATACAACTCGGTTCTCCTTTTTACCAGCAAGCGGCGGTAGTACAACTGATCTTGTCCCGTTGATAGACAAGACAGGAACTGCTTTTCTGTAAGAAGGCCCAAATTCCTTCTTTACCGCGATCTTTTCTCTGACTAGATCCCCGACTTTTGGAATCCAGACAGGTCTTGCTGGGACAGGTGGTGGTTCTTCAGTGGTTGTTGGCTGCTGTTTCAATTTTATGTTGTTCAGGTCTTTTCTTGTTTTGTTTAAGTCCTGCAAAATAGCCAAACGATCTTTGATATCAAAGCATTTTTCCTTCACCACTGAAGTCTGACTGTCAAGATCCAAGACTAACATCCTAGTTCCAAACAATAATTCGTACGGACTGAATCCCTTCAGAGAATTTCTTGGCAGGTTGTTTAGACTACGTTGGACACTTATTAGATGTTTAACCCACCCAGCTCCCGAACCTAATACCTTTGCTGTTATAGATTGCTTTATGTCACGGTTTTTTCTTTCTACGATTACGTTTCCCTCGGGATGAAATGGACAAGAGTACCGCAATGCAATGCCCATGCTGGTCATGGCCTCCTTATAAGCTCGAGAGCTAAAAGCGGGACCCTGGTCAGAATGCAGCATGCCAATTGCGTATGTGCCGATAAAGACTCGCAAATCTTTTATAACAGTTCTGGCGTCAGCCGATCGCTGGGGCCACATCCATATGAATCTCGTGCATGAATCCACTGCAACCAGGATGTATTTATAGTTACCATCCCTTTGTAAGGGACCACAGTGGTCCAGATAAACACAGGCTAATGGTTTATCTGAGATTAGAAGGGGCGTCTGTGCTGGTCGTCTCACCGTTGATACTTTCATTCTTTGACATATTTCACATTCTAGAACATAGTTCCGTGTTTGTCTTCTCATTTGTGGCCACCAGTATCTCTGTTTTAATAATGATACTGTGGCTGAGACGCCGGCATGTACAGAAGCAAGCCCTTCGTGTGCCGCTATTATTAGTCCTAACCTATGTTCCATGTTTGGAATTGCCCTATCCCCCACTCCAGGGATTCGAGCAAAAGGAACATTGTTTGCATCAGTTATGTATGAGTATTTTACTGGAAAGCCTTTCGGGAGTGTTTCTATCGAATCCTTTTCTGTAGCGCTGACAGCCTGTAATATTTCGCTGTCTATTTTTGTTTTTGACCGTGTGATGGCACCTACGGAAGCCGTTTGCACAGCTGCCTTCGCGGCCTCGTCAGCCAATGAATTCCCTGCAACGTGAACGCCATCACGTTGATGACTCAGTGTATGTATCACGTGAGTCTTTGGTAGTTCTTTTTGTAAAAGAACTACTTGTTCCCAGAGCATTTTATGCTTGATTGTGCCTCCTTTTGCATCCTTAAAACCATTCTGAAGCCAGATCTGCAAGTATTCATTGTAAGACTGAACGCAATAATACGAATCGCACACTATGAGTGTGGGGAATTCTCGATCGGTATTTTCAAGCGCCATCTTGAATGCCAGTAGTTCAGCTCGCTGAGCTGTACAATCTCCCAGAGATTGTGTTTTGGTGATAGCTGGTTTAAATTTCCCTTCGTGCCAGCGACCTTTAACAATCACGCACGCAGCACTGCAAGCTTATTTACCCCCCACTGCGGGTTGTGCTGATCCGTCTGTGTATATTATACAGCCGTAATGTTCTAGAGGCAAAATTTTGGTCGGCGGAGGACATTCAAATTCGTATTGGAGAAATTCTTGTGTTTTTAAGTTGGGATCAAATTCGTATACCACGTCTGTTGCAGCAAGAGAATTAGCCCACTGTATCCACCTTGGATGTAGTGCTTTAGCATTCGGAATGCTTGCCTTTGTTACCGCCTCTAGGGCTGGTATCGGTGTCACGATTATTATTCGTTTACCTTGTGCTAGGGCTCGTTCTTTTGCTATAGCTGTCTGTGTTGCAGTTAGAATTTTTTCCGTTGGGCTAAATTTCATTTCAGCTTTAGTGTACAAGTGTGATTTGAATGCAATTGGTACCTTTTCTCCCTCGTTAGAGGTCAGGTATGTGAATCCGCATCTTCCTGGGATGACTCGAATCACAAGATTGCGTGTGTTATCACGTGTTTCTAATTTTGTTTTAATTAACATGTCTGTTTGTAAGGATCTCAGAATTTCTGTGTGTATTTGAGTCCAATTGTTTTTTTTTAAATCTGGTTTTATTAGATCATAAAGGGGTTTGACCCTTTCTGCGTAATTTGTAATGTATGTTCTTCCGAAATTTAGGAAGCCTAGAATTGACTGTAGGTTTTTTAGTGTTCTAGGTGCTTGGAGTACGGCATATTTCTCAATGAAATTGTCAGCCAGGCTTTTGCCTTCACTTGATAATTCATATCCTAAGAACAGGACTGTTAGATGGGCAATTCTAGATTTTTTAAAGTTGAATTTGTAACCCTCTGCTACGAACCCAAGTATTATGGTTTTCACTCTCTTCAAGTGAGTATCCAAGTCATCATCTGTTAGGTATATGTCGTCGACATAAGATAATGCCTCTTCATCATATGTTTGTAATAATTCTGTTACTCTCGCTGAGAATAATCCTGGGCTGTTCTTGAACCCTTGGGGTAACCGACAGAATTGTTTTTGAGCGCCATTTATTGAGAACGCGGACAAATATCTGCTCTCTGGTGCTATATTTTGACAGAAGAATCCATTAGAGATGTCTAATGTTGTTTTGTATTTTTTGCGCACTATGTTATTCATTAGCGCTGCACTATGCGAGTTTTGCACCGCAAAAGTTTTGCAACATGAGTTAAGGTGTCTGTAATCCAAAACTAGACGATATGAATTGTCTGGTTTGGAGACAGGAAACAAAGGGTTGTTCATTTGTGAGGTGCAAGTTTCAATCACCCCCTGGTATTCTAATTGGTCTAGGATTTCTTTTACCTGTTTTTTAGCTTCTTGCTTAACTGGGTACTGTCTTTGTGCAGTAGGTTGTGTTTTTAACTGGATTTTGTGAGGAGGAGAATCCTCATCCCATCCTACGTGATTTTTATATAAAGCAGGAGCTTGAGCTACTGCCCACTTTCTAGCAAGTGTGTATTTTTTATGAATTGGGATATGATTTGAGAAGGCAGGCATAATTATTTCTTCGCCATGAGGGCAGTCCCTGACAAACTCTGGTGGCCAGTCTTTTTCAGCTAGAAGGATGTCATAGCCCTTGGAGAGATTATCCCAAAATAGTCCCCTTATTTTTCTAGTCTTATCCCCCTCTATACGTAATGTTATTTCATATATTTTGTGAGGTTTGCTAACTCTGGTGTCTGCAGTTTCCACTTGAAGGTATTCATTCGTGTCCACTGTCTCCAGATGATTCATAAGGACTTTGCGAGCTATGCTCACTTCTGCTGCGCTGTCTAGCATTGTCTGAGCCCACTCTCCGTTTTTCAGCTGTGTCCTCAGTATTCTCGGCATTGTTGAATACTTTAATACTGGCTACCTTCTTTTTTGGAAATTGTAATTTCTTATTTGGATGAGCAGGTTCCTTGTCTTTGGACTTGACGTGCCCTTCCCTGGGTTCCGATCGTCCTCTTCTTTCCGATTTTTGCAAGGAAGTCTGAAAAGATTGAGAGGGACGTGTATCAAAATCTTGATATCTATCCGGTTTCTTTATATTATCCCTATTTCTAAGGTTGTATTTTTTCCCAGAGGGCTCACTTTGGGGAGACTTGGGTCCTTGGTCCGGAGATCTTTCTCTCCACCGAGGAGACCTTCCTCTGGACTGGAATCTCTTTTCTTTTGGATTGGATTGTTTGTTTCCATCCCAGTTCTTCTTTTGGCTGTTTAGATTATTTTTAATAAATAGTTTTTCAGGACTTTCAATCAGTTGGGGTTTTACTGGTATTCCACCTAAACTATCTCTACCCAGTTCCTCATAGGATTTTTCTATAATTCTGGCAATTTCAGCTGGTTGGTCTGCTATATCTGTTTCTTTTAACCTTTGGCGGATCGCCACGTTTGCTGCTTCTCCCTTTATATTGGCTAGTAATATAGCCGAGACCTGCTTGAAGTCTTTCAGTAATTTCATACCAAGAGTTAAAGCGGGTTCTGGACCGTATTCATCTTGAATTTGTTTTAGCACATCTGGTATTACCGAGATGGATGGAACACCATGCGTTTTTGTGTAGATGGAAGCAAAGACTGTACCCCAAGTGTCACAGTCCTCCACGTGTGGTGCGATTCCCATTGGAAGACAGATAGTCAGAATCCTGTGTTTATCCACAGGAGTGGTGTCTGGAAACACCGCCTCTATTTGGGTGATTTTTTGTGCTAACCAGAATGGTATTTGTTCCCTTTTAGCTGGTACCTTACCTAGGCAGGACTGTATGTTCTGTGGTGTAATTTTATTTGTGTTCCCCTGATGAGGGGTTAGCTGTGGAATTTTGATTGCTGGTTGGATTGTTGAAGTCCGCATTACATATTGGACTAATTGTCTATGTACTTTTATTAATTGTTTTAGTTGTACTAAAACATCTGCTGCAGACATTCTTTCGATGTCTGGATGTGGTGTATATCCGGCTAGGACCGGCCACGTTGCTCCTGGTCTACCTAATGGACCGAGCCTGGTGATGTGATTGTTGTGTTTTAGGGCGCCATTAAACAAGAGCAGGTGCTCTTGAAATTTAAGTGGTACTTCCACCTCCTCGAAAGGAGTGTATTCTTCAGGAGGTTCCTCTGTTTTGTAATGGTGGAAGTGCTTTGTTACAGCGTTTGCTGCTGGAAAGTTTATCCATGAATAGAATACCTCTGTCTGCCGATATTTGTGTGCCTCTATTACGAATATGACTGTGCCACCTCTAGGTGTCAGTCCATTTTCTATAAGTTTTAAAGTTATAGATTTCCTTATGTTGACCGGGATGAGTATTAAATCCGGGTCTGCTTCTTGCATAGTATTATCAGCTGCTACGAGTTCAGCTGCTAATCTAACTATCTCTCTTTCTTCTTCAGTGTCTGACATTCTACTGTCAGGAAGGTTATTTTGTTTGTTTGCAGATCAGGTTTCTTATGGAAACAGAGATTAGATGCACAATATTCTGGAACAGTGTATCCTTCAACGTTGACTAAACCAAGAACCATACATAGGAGTTTCCTCCTGCGAGGTTTGGCGGATATGACCTTTCACCCACTCCAGACGTCTTTGGAGTATTATGGGTAAAAAGGGGTCTGAGTGAAAAAGCACGACTGAGTTACTCTAATGTCTTGCGTTAGTTTTATCGCCTTTCCTAACGTTTGGGCGCCATGTAGTGTAGTTCCTATTATCCCAATAGGCTCTGCGCATTGGAATAATACCTTCAATAGTATAGGCCTAGACCAGACGTTAACTAGGTCTTCTATTGTCGATATTAGACTTAAAGTTTTGGGTTTGCCAGCTAGCTCAGAGTTCACTAGAAACTTTCTCGAATAGGCAAGGAGGAGTTGAACCTCCCTGGATAGACAAGAAGGGATTTAGTTTCTGACAACTATAGAACATGACAACTTTGCTCTCCCCTAATCAAGAGTGTATCTCTAGAGTCGTGTGAAAACAAAAGACAACTTATTTTACTCAGTCAGTACGTGCATTCTTAGTCTCACCAGATTGTAGAGAAAAGGAAGAGACGGGCGTGTTCAATAAAGGATGGTATTTATTGATCAGTCTCTTTTCTCATACAAGAGAAATGGATCGATATTATCGCAATACTTATGGTTAAGTAAAGTGCATACAATAAAAGCAGAAGTATAAAATAATACTGTAAAAACATTTATATGGTTTCTAAGCCATAAGGTGGTTTAAAATTGATAAAATAGATACATACACATATATATTTGACAAATCGTACTCAACTGGTGTTTCTACCTACGCCTACCCCAGTGTACCTGACCTAAGCCTAATACGTGGGCGGGAATAGAAAGTAGCAGTTTAAGTTAAGTTTGTTTTGCCAAGTGACTGACTCAAGAAGTCTCTGCAAGGGGTTATTCAGTTCTGTACCTGGAATCTAGGATGAATGAGGGATGGTATCTCTCGTCTCTGGTCTCGATATTCCAGGCTGCCTGCGAGGGCTACCCGGAAGCGCCGGAGCTGGATTTCTCGTCAGGAGAAAGCAGCGTCTCGTTCTCAGCGCGTCAGGAAGGCGGGGCTGCGCCAGCGGGGTCTGCTCTGCTCTGGGCTTCGGCAAGTCTGGCTGCTCCGATCTCGTCACCACCGCGTGTGTATGCTTAAGGCAATATCGGTAATATTTATACCTGTAAGGTGCCGAGATTGACGTAAGGATGGACATAGATACGTCAATAAGGATGTCATACGAGCTGGTCGTTAGCACATTCTTTTGCTGAAGTTCTCTGTGAAATCAAAACAATGGCCGCAGGGTTTTTCCCAGGTTGTCATAGGTTTGATTTGTTTTGAGAACTCCGTATGCCTTATCAGGGGCTGGAGGAATATTGCTTGTCTAATTAGATGGCAAGCGTTATGACCTAATCAGATAACACGTTCCTGTGCCGTGGTGTGGCTTCATCAGATAACGGTTTCTGCATCATGGGATGGCTGCTAGTTAACTTGTTAACCAGAACAGGGTCAGGAATAGGGGGATCGATACAGAACCTATAAGAATACATCACACACAGAGGGGATTTACTAGCTTACTGTATGAATGTGTATGGACCCAGGTGAGTATTGTGGTGTGTGTAACCCAAGCTGGTAAACTCCGCTGTATCACATGCAGTCCTGACCTGTCCCCAGTCATGGCAAAGTGTGCATCCTGCACCACAGTAAACATCTGCTGATTATATGCGCCTATCCATTGCAGGGAATGCTGGTTCCATCTCCTGATAGCAAGGAATCCTGGGCAGACCAGTCAAATAGCAAACGATCTCTACTATTCAGGCCAGAGGAGCAACTAGAGTCAAATTTCTGGGGGCTCAGAAAAAAATTCGGGAGGGGGGGAATTCTTCCTGCAGTAGGAAGTGTGGAGATATTTAAAAAAGGGAACAGGGACGACCCTCAATGTTACCGCCCGATATCTTTAATTGACGTACCGGCAAAGGTATTGGGGCCTGTATTGCTGAATCCTCTCAAGTTCTGGGCTGACACGCATAACATCATTACTGAAACACAATATGGGTTTAAGGAGGGAAGGTCCACGACGGATCAATGCCTGAATCTTTACCTTTTGGTGACCAAGTATACAATTGCAAGAAAAGAGGCAGTATACTTAGGGTTCATGGATTTATCTGCTGCCGTTGACCATGTCAATAGAGGAAAATTGTGGGCCCTGATGACAAAATTAGGGGTGGAACCGGATCTGGTAAATATACTACAAGCTTTGCACTGGAATACATCTGCTAAAGTGCGCTTTAGTGCAGAAGGTGGTTGTACACTCCCCTTCCCGTGTAACAGCGGGGTCAGGCAAGGCTGCATTTTAGCCCCTTTTTTGTTTTCCTTATACATCAACAATCTGGATATGGAATTATGCAAACTAGGAGCGGACTCGCCCCAGATAGCTTCTCGCCCTGTCCCCGTCTTGTTGTACGCGGACGACGCGGTGCTGTTAGCCCGCACCCCAAAGGCCCTGCAGAAGTTGATTGATGGGTTTGTCAGTTTTATGTCATCACTTGATTTACATGCAAACCTGGAGAAATCCTATGTAATGGCAGCAGGGGCTAAAGCCTGTACTAATTATGTATATAGTATAGGTCCCCATAAAATAGGCAGGGTTCAGTCCTTTGCTTATCTGGGCCTACTGTTTGACGGGCTACTAAACTTTAACCTGTTAGTTGCCAAACACTGCTCTAAATTTGTGGCTGCCAGAGGGGCAATAATGAATTACGGGCGGAGGCTGGGACGTTGGTCGCCCGAACAAGTGATGAACCTCTATAGATCTATTTGTTGTTCCAAAGTGACCTATGGGGCTGAAGTGTGGGAGTTTGTAAACACTGAAAAGATACAAGTGGAAGAAAATAAATACCTTAGAAAGGTGTTAAAAACCCCGCAAAGCACAACGGCCCTCATTGTACATGAGGAACTAGGTGTCGAGTTTATTGCAGATTTAATAAAGGTGAGGCCACTTTTAGCCTGGGTGAAGATTTGGATTAATGATGAGGCAGCGCTTAGCAGGCACATTATCTTGGATTGCCTGAAAAGAGATAAGGGAATGAATATCCCTTGGCTCAGATATGTAAAGACTACGCTGGAGGATATAGGCTGCCTGAATCTCTTTGACAACCCAGAAGAAATCACCGCCCATGACAAAGTGAGAGTGAAAAATATATTTAGGGAGCAGGCGGTTACTGATAGGGCGTCCAGAGAAGAACCCAAAGTAACAGTCCGGGCCTACAGAGCACTTAAAACAGAAGGGGGGATGGAACCCTACTTAGGACTACTTTATAACGCCCCAAAAAGATTTGATAAGACTCGTTTTAGGCTCAATCTTTTAAACCATATCCTGGCAAATCCTGCAGGTTTTACACATACGGTTGAGCAGAAGGGTACCTGCGGCTGCGACAACAGGTCTCCGCAGGATACCCTTCATTTTGTATTGTTATGTTAATTTTATTCTGTTCCTAGGTGTAAATTTTTACGGGGTATTTTAAAACAGTCAAAGTTTAAAAGTGCTAAGCTTGCTTTGTTGTTTTTACAAAAGGCCAATGACCCCCACACGCTGTTCTGTATAACGAATTTTATTAAGATTGCTGTAAGGTTGAGGACTTCGATGGGAGAGTGAGATTATATGGAAAAAAAACTGTATGCGTATCGGACCCTTGAAATGTATTTTTATTGTGTGAACTATTTTATGTACTTTTATGGTATTTTTTAAATACTGAATAAAGATCATGAACTGACTGACAAGTGTGGAGATGTAGGGCTCTAAGAAGGGGTGAAAAAATGACAAAGCCTCATTAAGATGCAAAAGGTCTTTTAAAGACCTGTGAAGGACTCAGGAGCGGCTGTGTGTGTGCCTGGGAAGCTGTCTCAGCCCGGGCTACCACACACCAGGCAGGGGCTGAAGCCCCTTGGGCCCAATGGGCGTTGCACACCTGATTCATGTTACAACCAGATAAACATTGATATTTGCAATGTCTAGCTGGCTGTTGACTTGATACCAAATATTATGTACTATTTTGTCATACACTGGATATATTACAGGGATTAGGTGCCATTTGGTTAGCAGCTGGATAATGAGTCACTTCTTTTAGGTATAACCTGATGCGCAACAAAGTACACTTATAACGAGGTATCAGTGTCTCCTCTGACTGGAATCTAATGATCTCCATCACTTTCCCTGCAATTTGAGACCTAGGACCAGGTGTCCCATGGAGTCAGAGGTTGCTGGGTGCAACTGTGAAAACTGGAGACATTTGGCCCTGGTGCATTGGGGCCAAATAACTATTAGACCTGAAGCTGGATTACCAGGTTCTTCTTTCAGCTCTTGACTCCCACAATGTAATGTTACTGGGCTGTTCAACGCACTCTCTATGAGGTAAGGTAGGGCTAGACGGTTTGAAATGAACACAGTCATACCAATCAATAAGATTACCACTTCAGTCTGCACTTTACTTTCGAAGAGAAAGGCACTGTAATTATACCTTAAGAAAGATAGACTAAGAGGAGGCAAGATGGGGTCCGCGGGATCAGACGTGTGAGCTGGCTGCCCCCTGGCCCCCCTCCCGCGCGGAGTTTAAACTATGCAGGGGGTAAAGAGAAGAACTAATTACTGATTATGCATTGCGGAGCAGTAAAAAGGATCTATATCAACTCACCGAGCTTCAGTTGTTGGTCCGGTCGGCATGCTTGGAGTTGCAGCCGCGGCCAGGCTGCAGTGCCTCTACAGGATTTGCTGGAGAGCATTGTGGAGCCAGCGTTGGTCGTGTGTTACGGTTAATGCGTCTGACGGTGGCCGGAGAAAGAGGGGTGGCGTTTGGGAGGGAGGGGGACAGCCAACACTGAGACCCATTTTTGTGTGTGAAAAAGGCTGCTGTATTGAAAACAGGTGCATATCAAAATGTACAACCTAGGCCATTGCCTTACAAACTAAAACCTCACTATACATAACTTCACTGTCCCTCCATTTTCACACCCCCACCCGACGATCCCCACATAAAAATCCCTCACCCTGCCGAAAACATAACATTACATGACATTCCATAACAATCCCATTCCACAGTATTGCAATTCCAAACCCCTGCCACCTAATAAAAACCTACAACATTATCTGTCCCTCTGCAACTGTAACTATCTAACCTCTATTCTAAACTTATCCTACCTGCTTAACCTTTCCCTGGCCCTGCCCACAAAACTTCCAACATTTAACACCAAACTTCTGCCAATCTGGCCAACTTTTGAACAACCCTGCCACCCAGAAAAAAGCGGGAGCATAGGAGGAGAGCCGGCTCCCCTTTTTTCTGCCCCCTGTGCCCTACTAGGGGTGTTTTCTTAGTGCATCTGAATGTTCTGCACCCTAGCCAAAGCTTCCCTAATCTCCAGTTAATACCAGTCTATACCTACGCCTGACGAGAGGACAGCATCCCTCTAAAAAATTCCACAGTGTCAAACTTAATCTCCCTATGCGCAATCCTGTAGAAGCCCAAAGCTCAGCAATAACACACCATTTCAGTGTTCATATTTCTCCAAGCCCTGTCCACCGCCATAGGATTTATCGCCCCTCTCCAAACCTACACGTAATAACTCCATCCAAATGACAGAGCGCCTGGACCACTGGTGTTTTAACAGGGCCAGGTTCCTCTTCATGCCTCTCATAAGGACCAAACCTGTCTCCCTACCCATGGCATTTTCCCCCAGGTGAATCAACATTATGTCGGGGCACCTACCAGCCACCAACATACCATTCAATAAACGCATAAGTTCCTTCCACCCCATGCCTCCCCGACCTTTCCAAAAACCTTGAAGAAATCTTTATTAAAACCCCAATTTTCTCCAAAATAGCTGGACTGCGCCCAGACCTGGGCCCACTTCACGAATGAATGCCCCACTATCCATATGGTCACTTCCTTGGCGAGGGAGCCCGTGACCGAACCTGAAATGGAAAACTGTGTGAGTCTGCGAAAACACATAACTGCCCTATACACCTCCTGTGTCGCTGCTAGCATAACTCCTGTCGCAGTCTGGATACCATCCTTATTGCCCCTCGTGAACGTTGCTCTCTGTGTCCCCATTATTGACCCCCACCGACAGTCACCTGGTGATGCAGAGGTCTCTGTCCCGTCATCGACCCCCGTTGTCTACCCAAGTCCTCCCTACCCTTCCCCTTTTGCACTCCCAGCGAAGTGTTCCCAGAGCACGGCCTCTCATGAACTGTGCCTCTTCCCTCTAGCCATCATTGTCTCCAGCAGCCCCCACCTCTGCTGCTTTTTATCCATCAGCAATCGAGCCTCCCTCAAGCGGGATTCCAACTCCATACCCCCAAAATCAAGAGCCGTACTGGGCCCCATGGGTTATTCCATGCTAAAGGCACTCCCATTACCATCATGATCTCTTTGAACTGTCCAGTGTTGCCTGGCATTCCGTGGAGTCTGAGGTGCCGGTACAGAGAAAGTCATCCAGAAAGTGAATTACCACTGGTGACCCGAGTGCCTGGAAAACCACCACTGGAGGAAGGTACGGTAAAAATTCAAGGGAGGCACTAGACATAAAGCAGCCCATCGGTAATGCTTTGCCCACATACCATTCACCTTCTAAATGGATGCCCAGGAGGTCTCCATCCTCCGGGTGGACTGGAAGCAATCGGAAAGCTGACTAAATGTCATGTCCTGCCCTGTCCGCTGTTGCCCCCGTGGTCACTTACCAGTGACATGGCCACATCAACCCACTACTAAGACACCCGTGGTCACTTACCAGTTACTTGGCCACATCAACCGGCTAATCGCGCACCATTTCCTCAGTGTCATCGCTAAATTCATGCACCTCATTGCCTGCTGGCGTAACCAGGATTGCCCTTGTGCCTTCTTGGGCAATGGTAAAGTGAAACAAAATCTCCCTGCAACGGGGCCCGCCATGTGAGCCTCGCGTACTTCTTTGTCCCCTTTATCTTCCACCACCTCCGGGTAGTCTCTGTTCATCACCCCCACCCTGGGGCCTCAAACACCCAAACAAAAACTTCTTTAAATCCGTCCCATAGTGCCTTCGCAGCCTCCTTGTTGTTCTAACCATGTAAGACTACCCTGGATTTGACCACCCTAATAGGTGTACGGGCCTTTCGGCCCCACCCCTCTAGCCCTCGCCCGACAGGCTGCTGCTGCTGACCCCCCGCCTGTGAACCCCTTGGTGCCACTGCTCGCCCCCTGCCTGCAGTTCCCCAAAGCAATTAATCAAGATGTGTCTGCCTCCTCATTTCGAGCAGTCATGCCTGAATATACAAAAGTCTTGTGTGCACATTCCTGTATTAAACTCCCAGCAGGCCCCTCTAGAGCCCGTCTTCCCCCTGCCTGTACCGCCCACCCCTTCCCAGGTGGGCTGTCCCTGAGCAGGCCGATAAACAAGCAGTAGCCCGCTGGCCAGGAATACCATCTTACCCGCCTGGTGGACCCCATCGTGTGTTGCCACAGGTCCGTATCCAACTCTCCCCATTTTGCTTCTGTATCCCATGCCATATGAGCTTGAAACTTCTCGTCTTACTGGGCCCAAGCGTATCCTTCACCTGTGATCTGAGCTTTCCTAATGAAGCCCATATACTTAAAGAGGGCCACACACCTCTCCGGGTATTTTTCGCAATATACGCTGGCATATTTTAGAAACGCTGCCGTCCAGTTTTCTATAGAGAGCGGCACCATGGTCCCCTTTGCCAATTTGTATTCCTCCTTCTTTGACCCTTCTTTAGCTCGCACCTCAATGTGCAGCAGCTGGAGCATTTCCACATACTCTCCCTTCCATATGCACTCTCTAGTGGCCAACATCAGATGTGCCCCCAATGGCTTTATCACTCCCATATAGGGCACTTTCTTGATTTTCAACTCCTTGCTCTCCAACTTTACACCCGACTCTCCTGTCCCTGCTGCCACTGCGTCAGCCATCTTTGCCTTAGCATCATCCCCTACACTTACAGCTGTCTTGTCTGTGTCTTTCGTGCCTACTCCCACATCCAACACAAACCCTGCTTAACCTCCCCATCCCTTCCCCCTCCAATCCCCACCGAAACCATCACAGGTTTCAACTTTCTGTCCCTCATTTTACCTGGCTCCAATGAGAGCGCCGGTCTCCCTGTAGCCCTCCTCGCCACAGGGGCCGTAGCTGCCGCCAACCCCGCTGTCCGACCCTTAGGCTCCACCTAGCGTTGTGACATCTGCAAGGCACTACATACAACATTATTTGCCCCCCAACACCCACTTTTTGCTTTCTTTCAATTCACCCTCCGCCAGACTATCCCCCTCATACTGTAACTCTTCGGGCTCTAGCTGCCCCCAGTTCCTGTCTACCGGGGATGCCAACTGCCCTCTCCTATGATCCCTGATATGAAAGCCATGAATGGTCCTGCGTCCTTGATGTCCTGTGTCCCGTTGAGGGCCATCAAGACCGTTCGGGGCTTACTTATGCCGGCCGCAACTGGCTTCCCCACCGGTACTGGGCAAGCCGCACGAGGCTCCATCCTCCCTTCCCCTAGGCGCCTATGAGCTGCCCGAGCTCTGCCAAGCCTGGCTCCCGCCGCTGTTCCACCACCTGCAACAAAAAATTATGGTCTGGTGTGCTGGGCCTAAATTCCTTATCCCTCCCCACCCCTCGCCTCTTCCTACCTTCTCCCAGAGTACTAGCCGCCCAATGGTTCACTACTCTGTTAAGGTTTATCGCAACCCCTCCAAACCTATCCCCCCCTTGTTGTCAGTCCATTCCAATCTCCCCAGACTCCCCCACAAGCCCGTCCCAGCCCCGTTGAGCCGGAGACCAGACGCCCCCAAACCTCCCCACGCCTGACCCTTCGCCGGCCTGGTACTCCAGCCTAGCTGCCAGACCCAGAGAACCCCGTGCACCATATAGGCATCAATCTGCTCCTTCCTTGACAAGCCCCGTACCTCCTCATGCCATGAGTTAAAGATATCCAGGGCCTCCCAATCCCGGCCCCCCCACTGACCCCATCTCCTCTGGGATACCCTCCTCCCTTTCATTCAGGACCCAGTCTCCCTTCCCCATTGCCCCTACCACACTGAAGAAATGGCCTGCATCCCCCCAACCTATCTCTCCCTCCAGCATGTCCTGCACCAACTCGGCAGGAGCCTGCATAGTGCCCCACAGCACATTCCCTGTGACCCCTTCCACGAGAGGCCCCACAAGGGCCCCTTACTCCCCTCCACTGGGCAGGCTCTCAAAGAGAGGGGTAACCCTGCCGGTGGGCCCATGAGTCCTCTTCCCCCCTCCCGGAGCTCCAAGACTATCCCTGTGCTTGGAGCCCCTCTGTCCCCCTCCCCCCTCCACTCAGTGTTGTCCAGGGCCTGTCCAGGAAACCATGAGACCCTCTCCTCCAGCAGACCCCACCCACCTTCAGTCTCACCGGAGCCTCCAAGAAAACGGGAGGCTCCGGTGCATCCCTCCCAAGTGGGGCCGCTCTCTGGGTATAGGAGCGGCCCTGCGCCGTCGCAGAACCGACCGGGGAGATGCGGGACATGGTCCGCCAGCGAGCTCCGTCCACAGACTTTCCCGCCACAGCCTCGACACCCACTAGAGGCTGTAGCTCTGTGCCAGCACCCCGGGCCGCCCGCATGTCACTCTTGCAGCCAGGTCACTCACCTGCCCACACTTCACCCTCTTGGGGGACGAGCAGGCCACGATGGCGGCCGCCACCCCGTGGACGCGCGCCTCTCCAGGCACGCAGATTCCGACGCCCCAGATATAATTAACTCGAGCTGGCTGGCCTCACGGAGCAGCCGGACCACTTCCAACCCTCTCCAGTCCTCACCAGCAAGAGTATAATTCGAATGCCCACTAAATCCCAGAAACCAAACCGAGCTAAAGCTAAACTAAATCCTCACAAAATTCTAGCTACAACTACACTCTCAGCCACCAGGTCACCAAACCCAAAATGGTGGCTGAGAGAGAGGGCTAACCGCTTATAGCCTTTGGGCTATAAATTAAATTCGGCTAAGTTTGTATTATACCCAAACGTAGCCCAACCGAATAGCAAAAATGGCCACGGCGTCATTCTTAGCAATTTTTCTGAGAGTGGTTGAGTTAACAGAGCACTTGCCAGCTCTAACCCCACCCACAGGGTCAGCCAAAGGGCGAGACCTCCCCCTCCCAAAGCTGCCTGGGGGGCAGATCTCGCGGGCTCGGCTGCCTCTCAAACCCTCCTTCACTGGCGATGCCTCCAAAGGCTGGGAGAGGGAGGTCTCGCCCTTTGGCTGACCCTGTGGGGGAGTTAGAGCTAGCAAGAGCTCTGTTAACTCTACCACTCTCAGCAAAATTGCTAAGAATGACGTCGCTGCTGTAACAGGTGAAAAATGAGATGTAATACTGCCTCTGGATTACCATCTATAGCAAATGCAACCCAAATGACTGAAGGCACTGTAGTGGAGAGTAATCAACACACCACTATACTAACTGTCCCTAGCCCTGAAAGCGTTGCAACTAATATTGGCCTAGAGATAGTTGCAGTCCCAAGCACAGAATCATCAGGCACTGGGAGAAAGAAAGACTTACAGAATGTAATAAAAGAGATAGACTCCAGTGATTACTTTTACTCACTCTCGGATCATTCAGACTCTTCCGGTGATGACTTGTAGTCAATCTTGAAAGCAAAGGCTAAGGGCGGCTCACTTGGCAGCGGCAATAGTGACCTTAGCAGCAAACATCCGGATGATACAGGAGGAGATAAACCTGATGAAAGCCCAAGGACTGTACACAAGAATCCGGACGCAAGAGAAGGGGCAGTGCAGGCAGATGGCAGCAATTTTTTTCAGTGGGAGTATTCCTTCTCAACAGAGATACATGCTGGCAGCGGGCGAACTTCAGAGTTTACTAAAGAAAAAGTTGCAGATACATCAGAGGAGATCTCATTAGCCCTAATCTATCAAACTATTATGACTCACAGGGAAGAAACATGCATAGAGAGTCAGCGTGCATAAAGCTCATGCCGCAAACTCCAGAATTCTGTTTGACGCATAGCCAAATCATGCACTGAATTTACTACGAGGTTCAATGAAGCAGAAGCCTGGCTTTCATGCCTGGAAGATGAGTTAACAGCGCAGAAGGAAAGACAGACACCATGAGATCCCTCAAGTACGACACCCAGTGGAAACTGATTGAGTTGGCAAACCGTCTCGCAGGAACAATCTCAGAGTTTTGCAACTTCCTGAAAGGGGAGAAGGGCAGGTTTCTAGCAAGTTCAACATTGATCTTTTCACCAAGGCTTTCCCAGAACTTACATAATGAGATTGGCAGAGGGAGATACAGAGAGCGCACCAATTCCCCTTTTCCGCTTGTTCTAGACCCTGTCAAACAATATCTAGACCTAGAGCGATTATGATCTCTCTTAATAACTTTCTTGCCCATGAAGCTGTATTTGAGTTGGCACGCCATGATAGAAAGAGGGTGGGGAAAGGTGTAGAGTTCTTTGTTAGGCCAGACGTCTGCCATCAGACTTCAGAAAAGCGCTGGCAGCTAAGTCTGCTTATCGCACCATTTCAGGCCAAAGGGGCTCAAGCCTTCCTCTAAAACCCAGCTAAACTAAAAGTCTTACATAAAGAACACACTTGAGTCTTTATTTCTGAGGTGCAGGCTAAATAATTTCTGCAATCTTTGTGAGCCAAAGGCAGTTGTGTCAGGCTACTGTATCTGATTGCTGTGATTTTGTATGTATACATCAGTTCTTTATTCTTAGGAATCTTCAATCTCCTTTTCTCTACTTTTTCTGCTCTTGGCCGGGAGGACTTACATTGTCAGTTTGTTTACTCACTCTCTTCCACCTGATCTATTGCACCCTATGCTGTTTTTTGTTCACATGTATAAACATCATTTATTTGGCATCTATATTGTTTGTATTATGTAATACCGTGTTTTGTGTTTCACTACGTCACTAAGTCGTGCATAGGGCGGGTTACAGTCGTGGAAGGGGGCACCCGGGGGAGCTTGTCATCACATGGACCATTGGTCCTAAAGCCTTATTGAAGGGATGGGGATGGGGTTTGAGAGCGGGTTGGGGTGGGAGGTGGGGGGGAGGGCTTGGGGAGGGGTCTTGGGTGTTGGGGTAAACTAAGAAAAACAATCCACAGTGTGGCTAAATTTATGAAGTCGAGAGATATAATACTTTTCTATAAGAGAATTGATCATGGGCTGGCGCCCGTACTTAATCTCAGGATGAGATGGCTAAACTAGGGCTTCAAATTTGCTCCCTAAATGTATGTGGGCTAAATAATTATAACGAAAGACAAAGAATCGCTGCAGAGCTACGCGTGATTCAGCCGGACCTAGTGTGTTTACAGGAAACACACATTCCTTGGGGGAAATGAAAACTCCTAGCAGAATTGGGGTATGTGGTCTTGGCTACCTCACAACAGTCGACAATGACTCGAAGGGTTGAGTTTTAGCCAAACCAGCAATACAGTTATCTGCACAAGTCGTAGTGGATAAACTAGGTTGCTGGGCCATTTTGGAATGTATCATGGGGATGCATGTTCACAGTACATACGCTGTATGGTACCAACTTTGATGAGGGCCCAGTGCTCGAGAAGCTAAATCTCAAATGAGCTCTGTTGCCCACCCCACTTGTACTTTGCGGGCATGTCAATATTATCCTGGCTGGTAGGGAACTCCAGTCTGGCACACCAAACTATAAAGGTAGGAAACCTAGGGTTTTTAAAGCACTGTACCACATGCTGATTGATCACAGCTTAACTGATGTCTGGGGTACACTCCATGAGCTAGATCCAGGGTTCACGTTTTACTCTCACCCCCATAAGAAGCTAGTGCAACTTGCAATTTCTTCGTATCCCCTCTTTTGCATACAGGAGCTAAGATACAAGTGTTCATGTGTATCACTTCAGACCATGCGCCGGTAGTGTTGGATATCCCTGCACTAGGCACATGTATAGTGCCAAGGGTTTTTTCATTTGATAGGAAACTCCTATTAGATAATATCTTTATTGACCACATGAAGGACTGGATTAAGGATTTTTTCCAAAACAACATACATTCCACAGCATGTCGGGTTGTTTGGTATGCCCTTAAAGCTTCTTTTAGAGGGGAAGCTATGAGCTATGGATTGTATAAACAAAAGCAAGCTAAATTAACTGCTCAGGAATTATATGGTAAGCTCAAAGCAGCAGAAGAAAATCTTGCACGGGGGATTTTGGCTGATAATAATATTATGGACCAACAAACCAGCGTTGCGAGAGGTAAAGCTAATATCAATCTGTTATGGAGCAAGGAGATTGGTTAAAATATCAGCTGCACAAAAAGGATTTGCTATAAGTATGGTGAAGCTACTGGGCGCTGTTTAGCTCAAAGACTTAGATCTAAAGAGGCCGCGCAAAGAATAGACGGCATGAGGAATGCCTTGGGTAATGTGGTACATGATACCAAGGAGATCTTAAAGATCTTCCATAGCTTTTATAAAGACCTTTATAGAGAACAGGACACAGGGCAACACATTAGGGATTGGGGGCTTCAATATCAGAGCGGTTGGATCAAGAGGAAGCAGGGATTCTGGACAGCCTTATTACTATAGATGAATTGGAACTAGTTATAAATAGCATGACTACTTGTAAGGCGGCTGGGCCGGACAAGCTTTCCTCGGAGGTCTATATGATTTCAAAACGGACATGTTGGCCATATTTCAAGCAGCTCAAACGGGGGCTGCTCCGGGGTCCTGAGATGAGGCTTGAATTATTGTGTTTAAAAAAAAGAGAAAAACCATCTGATCTCCCGGTGTCCTGTTGACCAATTTCCCTAGTTAATTGCGACGGGAAAATATTAGCAAATCACCTGGTTAAAGTCGTCTCCCCTCTAGTCCCACAAAGAGAAGATGGTTTTATACCTGGTAGGGGGACAGTGAACCATATCAGCAGGGGGATGTCCCTATTTGACATTGCTCAGGCTGAATCTAGGGACCTGGGTCTGATCCTGCTTGATGCCAAAAAGGCATTTGATTGTGTCGCTTGGGATTTCCTTCGGGGGTCCTTCAGCAGATGGTGTTCGGCCAGGGGTTTATCTAGGCTTTAAAGGTTTTATGTTGATTTCCCGTGGCTAAGATTTGCTCAATGGGGTTTGAATCTGAACCAGTACAGATATCCTGAGGCACAAGGCAGGGCTGACTCTGCTCCCCGCTACTTTTTGCTCTGTACATCAATCCTTTTTCAAATATGCTGGAGAAAAGTACTCGGATCAAACCTTTACTGTTTGGGCAGGACCGTTTCTGTGTCCTTGCATATGTTGACGACATAGCGATTGTAACAGAAATTTGCCATCAGGCATATAGGTTTGGCTTCGCTTCAGTTTACATGTGAAACACGTTGAAATGGGGTGGAGTTAATGATGGGAAATGTTTTCGGTGTGGGGCAGACACTTCAGACATTGTGCACATCTTTTATTCATCTACAAAATGGACTTATTTTATAGAACATTTTGAAAGGTTTATGTCAGAAGTCTTAGGAGCTTGTTTAAAGATTTCAGCTTCTATGATGCTTTTAGAGATCGGGAAGAACTACGGCAAGGGTTTGCCGATGTATACATTTCTGTACCTAATTGTCATAGCCGCTGCAGTTGCACGGTTGTGCTTATAGTCTATATGTTTACAGCCGGATGCACCATCTTTAGAAATGTGGCGCACAAGGTTTTATAGTACCTTCAATATTGAGTTTAGCCTGTACTCTGTGGCTAAGTAAATGCAAACTCGTCTTGTTATTATGGGGGACAATGATTGATCATATGACTGACTAAAATGTATAGATGTTAAGGGGATAGGAATATGAATTACTACTAAGTTATGATTCAAGATTTATGTGTAAATATTTATTTTTGCTGCTGTGGATTAATAAAAATATTTAAAAAATAATAAATAAAAGAATGATAGACTAAAGTTAATAATATGAACAGCTAAAAATACTGGAAGTCTCAATCTCCTTCCTGGACAGAAATACTGGTTTGAAAATTGTATGCTACGCAATATAGGAAGACTTAACATTGAGACTCTATGAAAAGGCATTGAGACGTATGTCAGATCTTACCCGATGGAAGGTGTTAGCAAAGTCCATTCTTGTGACTAGGGTGCACAAGAGACAGCAGTGATACTTATGAAAGGTTTAAATAATAGTAACAGTGAATCATAGCCTTATATGTATACATGTTTAGATAGCTGCATTTTTAAATGAATAATATCTGTATGTTTACACTACTGTGATTTCAGTCTCCTGCAATGGTGATTGAATGTTAATGGGTTTCAATACATCGGTCTTAACCCCTCCATGCTTTCAATAATACTGTCCAAAGACCCCAGCCCAAATGCCCACCCACTCCTAGCATGAATAAAAAGTATATTGTAGTGAATGCAGGCACCCTCTGATATATAGTGGCTGGTATGAGGGTGCAGTCTCCTGGAATCCATATATCCACGGTATAGCATGTGTAGGAGAGTAGGGTCTGCTATCCTATGGTCACCCCAAATTTTTGCTTTTTGCTTCACTGGTTTATGGCTTTATGTGGCTGTGGGCCTGCCAATCAGACCCACAGCCTGCTGTTCTCTCTCTAAATTATTGCCAATGCACTTTAGGTGCATTACGAGATTGGAACTGGTTCACCTTATTGGCCCCTGTAACAGTGTACCCAGGTACCCAGGGCATAGGTGCTTCCAAGGCCTACCAAGGGCTGCAGCACGTACTGTGCCACCCCTGGCCTGGCCTCCATATTTGACACAACTGGCTGATCACTCAGCTGGGGTAAGTCGGTGTAATCACCCCTTACTTAGGTGTAGTATGCCTATACCTAACCTAAAATGGACACATATGTTCCTATCAGCCACTCCTATGGAAGGCCTCATCAATCCTGGAGGCAGAGTGCTTGGAAATATGTGACATGGTGCTCTGGCATGAGCTGAGCCTGTCTGCAGCTTTTGGAAACCATGTCCTTTAGCTGTTTCATGATACTGCCATACCATATACTCTTAAGTGCATTATAATCCTCGCGGTTAAATGCTATCTTTGGTTTGGCTTTATCAAAACATGTCGAGTAAGGTGTCATACGAATTGGAATACTACCCCCTCGCCAGTTCTGGTGATGGGGGTAGCATTCCACCCTTCTAGAGGGACACGACATGTACATAACCTGAACCCCGGTTAAAGTTAAACTGAGCCTTAGCATCACAAAATGGATGCTGCCACCACAGACACAAGTCTGACCTCCTGCTGCTGGGAGTCCTTCCAGCGAGGGAAGCTTGGACAAAGGGTTTCCTGCCTTGGGAGGTGCTAGCACCATCCCAGACAGGATTTTGTGTATTGGGTAGGACAGGGCTGAATAGAATCAGACATGCCTGGGGCACACAAGGTGTCCCCGTTCATTTGCCAGTTCAAACCGGTGCTGGGGCTTTCAAGCCCCAGTCTTGGCACGAAGCTGGACAAAGGAAAGGGGGTGTAACCGCCCCCCTTCCTGGTCCCACCCAGAGGAGGGACCTAGTAGGTGATCCGGCCCCTAGAATTGGAATAAGAGTAGGAGGTGTGTCCCAGGACTTCAGATCATCCTGAACTTGACTTGAAACTAAGAAGAAAACTGAACTTCGACATTCTGCTGCACAGAAGACTGAAGAGAATCTCCCTTGTGGTCAAGGAGTGACCACCCTGTGAATACAGGCACCAACCAGCAACTCGACGTCTGCTTTGCCGCCGCCTCCCGCCGGAGCTGAAGCCCAGAGCCCAACAAGACCTGGATTCCCAAACATCTCAGAGCCTGATCCACAGTCCCTGAAAAGAAGAGACCCGTGGAGGCACCGAGAGACGTGGGATCGGACCCCTTGAAAGACCCCCCAGAAGCTGACTGTGCAGCACCCGAGGCACCCTTGACGCTGTGCTTTGGGGTTTTAGAAGCCCTGACACCGAGCAGCATTTGCACCGAAGGTCAGCCCCCCAGCATCTCCACGATCTGCGTGGGGCCCTTTTGCACTTTGCCACTCGACGCGCCATCCCGGCCACTTGCCACGTGGCTAGCGGCCATCTTGGTTGATGAAAACGACAAACTACACTGCTGGTCTAGTGTCTCCAGACTTGCCCTTGCTCCCCTGAAAAGGAGCACCCGCTCTGACCTTGCTCGTCTGAGTGAGAAGCTTGCATCGATTCCTGCGTGGCTTGCTTTAGTCAAGGCCTGTTTGCTCCAATCAAGTTGCCGACACCACTATCAGCGAGAGCCTTTGTGGGACAGCTCGTGATCCACTCCTGGATGTCCTTGACCTCTTCGTGTCCACGTGGCTGCAGAGACAATCTTCACCTTTTCACCTGTTTGCACCCAACATTGCCTGGTCCTTCCTGGTTCCACGGTAGTCACTGGCTAGTGACTTTGAACATTGTCCCCTCTGCTTTCAGGTCTTCACCTCTTCAGATCCACCCTTGGATCCACCGGAACTCTTCTCGACGACCCGCCTGCACCATCATCAGCTCCAAGCACCATCGACCTGCGTGACGAAACCCGACTCTACTTCGCACCTGTGCACCCGCTTCCTGTGGGTGAGGTAACTCAGCAACGCCGGTGTTCCTACACTGGTATACACTTCTAGTGCCTGTGTCTAAAGTTTTGTCCATCTAGGTCTATCGGAAGGTTCCTAAAACACTAACTTTGTAACTTTTACGCACCATTGACATTGCATTGGTGCATGCGTGCGCTTTAAGTGCTGCACCTGAGTCCCGCGGGCCTTTCCCGACTTCATCACTGCTAGTCCCGAACAGCTCCAGCAATTCCCCAGGCCCTAGGCCTCTTTCCTTTCCCCATAGAGGTTCTTATACCACTATTTTAGTATATGGTTTAGGTGGCCCGAGGGCTCATCCAAAATTGTGCCACTTTTGTATATTTAAACTGTGTTTTGTTTTAACGCAT
The DNA here is from genome assembly GCF_964261635.1 of Lissotriton helveticus. NCBI lineage: Eukaryota > Metazoa > Chordata > Amphibia > Caudata > Salamandridae > Lissotriton > Lissotriton helveticus. The sequence goes on along the minus strand of NC_136061.1, from coordinate 1,359,020,460 downwards.
TTGCTTCTGTGCTCATAAAGAGTATAGGGGATATTTGTAGAAATAAATCTATATATATTTTCAATATATATCCGTGTGGTGTCCTTTCATTTGGTATTCAAGGGGATTGTGTATGGTAAAACAGCTTGCTTCACATGCCTTTACAGAGTTTAGCCTAAGACTGCTTAGTCCATGCTACCCCTAGGATAGCTTGTCTATAAGGTTGACTTTACAACCAATCATCATAAGGGTTGCTTGGCATGGTACAAGGTGATCACTAGAACTAGTGAGCATCATATACCAGGCCAACTTCTCACATTGGTGAGCAGCGGATTGCGATTTGAGCTTGCTGTTGTTTTACCATTACAATCTTTGAGAGTATCATTTGAAAGATCATACAGGTACCTGATAGGTACACTAAAACAAGACTAGTATACTTAAGTTCTACTGAACTTAGTTGTTGTAGAGGATGGGGAGTAGCACACCCTGACTACAACTACTAGATAGGTTTAGTAGGTAAACACCAGTATAGGTAGATTGCAACATATCCACCCACACTAGAGCAATGTCTGGAGCAGAGGGATCCACTGGACCTATCTCTGTTGAGAGTGACCCTCCAAGGGCACCATCCAAATTTTCTATCTTTACTTTTAAAGAACTGAGGCAGCTGTGTTCCTTAAGAGGAATCAAAACGGGTCCTACCCCTACAGCAGGTCACCTCAGAGAGCTTTTAGACCAGTCTGAAGCTCTAAAGAACTCCAAACCAGGCCCCTCAGGCACTGGAGATGGAGGCTCTCCTTCTGAAGAAGAAAACACTGATGCCCCTGTCCCTGTCATCCAGAAAGATGAGGAAGACCAGAACACTGGAGATACTCAGCCTGAGGATGAGGAAGAAGAGGAAGAGGAGGAAGAAAGTGGGTCTGATGATGAGAGAAATAGTCAGGTGTTAGTCAGCAGGCTTAACCAGGCTAACTTAAGCCTATTTGGGACTGAAAGTGGGTCCAACCCATTCAGACCCCCAAGTGGACTTAACCAGAACAGATTTTAAATAACTGTCAGAACCAGCAGTTGCATCAACATTTGGTTGACTCACATCTAACCTCTCCCCAAGAATTGGGAAAGAGGGCAGACAAATGGGTTAGGACCAGAGTTAAGCAAAAGAACCAGAACCAGAACCAGGGTGGTGACCAAAAGAAAACAGACCAGAAGGGTGGGGAGCAGAAAGCTAAAGACCAGAAGTCTTCAACAGGGCCCCAAACTAATACTGAGGGTGGGTCCCAAACTTCCAAGAAGAAGAAGAAAGAAGGTCAAAGAAAACCCTGGTGTAGTATTTATATAAACACCTCTCACTGGACAAGTGATTGTAAAAAGGGTGGAGCCCCCAACACTGCAGCCCCTAAGGCACCTGCACCCACTAGTACAGTTAGCAGTGTTGGTCCACAAACTAAGGGGGTTGTGGGTATCACCTTGGGAACTGAGGGAGATTCTGGCCTAGTCAGAACCCCTACACAGGCTGTTCTGATTTGTGATGGGGAAATTGATTTGTCCCCTACTCTCAGTCCCAGTAACCTGGGCAAGTACAGGCAGACACCTTTGATTAATGAAAAAGTGGCTCAAGCATACAGGGACACATGTGCCAGTGTCACTATGGTGACACCTAGCTTTGTGGACCCTGGACAGTACATCCCAGGTGATAATTACCTGGTGACCAATGCCAGCAATGTCACTACTACACATAGTGTGGCAATTGTTAACCTTTCCTGGGGAGGGTAACTGGCCTAAAAAGAGTTGTGGTTAGTGCTGATCTCCCAGTAGAATGTTTGTTGGGCAATGACCTGGAGAGCTCTCTATGGTCAGAAGTTGAGTACAGGTCTCATGCAGAGATGTTAGGGATATCATCACATGTCCTTGTTGTGACCAGGTCACAGGCCAAAAAGTGCCTCTCTGAACCTCAGGTCTTGGATTCTGGAACAATGGACCAAGTACCTCCCAAGACAAGGAACAGGAGGTTAAAGGCTGTGCCTTCCCAAATGCCTACAAGTGAGGATCAGCCTTCACAGGAAGATGATCTTGAGACCCCTGAAGGAACTGTCCCTGAAGAGCTTGAACCTGATCAGGTTGAGTTTCTGGGGACAGGGGGGCCTTCTAGGGCAGACTTGGGGCAGGCTCAGTTATCCTGTCCTTCTCTTGAACCCCTCAGACAGCTGGCTGCTGCTGAGGCTGCTGGGAATGCTCAAGGTACCCATAAAGTATATTGGGATGATGGGCTCCTTTATTCAGAGGGTAGAGACCCCAAGCCTGGTACAACCAGGAGGTTGGTCATACCTCTGCAATGTAGGGGCTTCCTTCTTACCTTGGCACATGATATTCCCTTAGCAGGACACCTAGGCCAGAATAAAACTTGGGACAGACTTGTCTGTCACTTTCACTGGCCTCACATGTCTGAAGATACAAAGGAGTTGTGTCGCTCTTGTGTAACCTGCCAAGCCAGTGGCAAAGCAGGTGGTACCACAAAGGCCCCCCTGATACCACTACCTGTGATGGGGGTACCCTCTGAAAGAGTGGAGATTGACATTGTTGGTCCAATGGATCCCCCTACAGCTTCTGGGCACAGATTCATACTGGTGGTGGTGGACCATGCCACCAGGTACCCAGAGGCAATTCCACTTAGGACCACAACAGCTCCTGTTGTGGCCAAGGCCTTACTTGGAGTTTTCTCCAGAGTGGGGTTTCCGAAGGAGGTAGTATCTGATAGAGGTGCCAACTTCATGTCAGGATACTTAACAGCTATGTGGAAGGAATGTGGTGTCAACTACAAGTTCACCACTCCCTATCATCCACAATACAATGGGCTTGTTGAAAGGTTCAACAAGACCCTAAAGGGTATGATCAAAGGATTACCAGAAAAGCTCAGGCGAAGATGGGACAACCTTCTACCCTGCCTTCTGTTTGCTTACAGAGAGGTCCCACAAAAGGGGGTTGGCTTCAGCCCCTTTGAATTGTTGTTTGGGCACCCTGTAAGAGGACCCCTGTGTTTGGTGAGGGAAGGATGGGAGTTCCCTTTCAAAAATCCCAAGCAAGACATAGTGGACTATGTACTTGGTCTCCGCTCCAGGATGGCTGAGTACATGGAGAAGGCATCCAAAAACCTTGAGGCTAGCCAAGAACTACAAAAAGCTTGGCATGACCAAAAGGCTGTCTCGACTGAGTACCAGCATGGACAGAAAGTATGGGTGTTGGAGCCAGTGGCCCCATCAGCACTCCAAGACAAATGGTCTGGACCCCATACTATCATTGAAAAGAAGGGAGAGGTTACCTACTTGGTGGACCTAGGAACTCCCAGGAGCCCCCACAGGGTGCTCCATGTTAACAGGCTGAAAGCATATGTTGACAGGGCAGACATGGGCTTGCTCATGGCTACAGATGAGGGGCAGGAGGAAGAGAGTGACCCTCTCCCAGACCTGCTGACTCAGAACCCTGAGAATGGCTCAGTTGATGGTGTGGCCTTAGATGGCAGCCTCACTGAACATCAGCAACATGACTGTAGACAAGTTTTGCAGTCATATCGACATATGTTCTCCTTGACACCCAGTCAGACTAACTGGTGTACCCATGTGGTGGACACTGGTGACAGTCTTCCTGTGAAGAACAAAATTTACAGGCAACCTGACCATGTCAGAGATTGTATCAAGACTGAGGTGCAAAAGATGCTGGAATTAGGTGTCATTGAGCCTTCAGAGAGCCCCTGGGCTAGCCCCGTGGTTCTGGTCCCCAAACCTCACACCAAAGATGGAAAGAGAGAGATGAGGTTCTGTGTGGATTACAGAGGACTCAATGCTGTCACCAGGACAGATGCACACCTTATTCCAAGGGCAGATGAGCTCATAGACAAATTGGCTTCTGCCAAGTATTTGAGCACATTTGACTTGACAGCTGGCTACTGGCAAATCAGGTTAGCTGAGGAGTCTAAAGCCAAGACAGCATTTTCTACCCCAGGTGGGCATTATCAATTTGTGGTGATGCCCTTTGGTTTGAAAAATGCACCTGCCACCTTCCAAAGGTTGGTGAATCAAGTCCTTACTGGGTTGGATGACTTTTGCGCAGCATATCTGGATGATATTGCTGTCTTTAGCTCCACCTGGGAGGATCACCTGGTCCACCTGAAGGAAGTGCTAGAGGCTCTGCAAAAGGCAGGCCTCACTATCAAGGCAACCAAGTGCCAGATAGGGCAGAGTAAGGTTGTGTACTTGGGCCACCTTGTAGGTGGAGGCCAAGTTCAACCACTGGAGAGTAAGATCCAGACCATAAAGGACTGGTCCCCTCCAACTTCCCAGACTCAGGTCAGAGCTTTCTTGGGCCTGACTGGGTACTACAGGAAGTTTGTTAAGAACTATGGGTCCATTGTGACTCCTCTTAATGATCTGACATCCAAGAAGATGACCAAAAAGGTTCAGTGGACAGTAAACTGTCAAAAGGCATTTGATGACCTGAAGAAGGCCATGTGCTCTGCACCTATCCTGAAGAGTCCTGACTACTCAAGAGATTTCATTGTCCAAACAGATGCTTCTGAGTTGGGAGTGGCAGCTGTGCTTTCACAACTTAATGTAGATGGTTAAGACCAGCCCATTGCTTTCATTAGCAGAAGGCTGACCCCCAGAGAGAAACGTTGGTCAGCCATTGAGAGGGAGGCCTTTGCTGTGGTGTGGGCCCTGAAGAAGTTGAGACCATACTTGTTTGGCCCTCACTTCAAGATTCAGACGACCATAAGCCCCTCTTATGGCTTAATCAGATGAAGGGTGAAAACCCCAAACTGCTCAGGTGGTCCATTTCCCTACAGGGGATGGACTTTACAGTGGAGCACCGCCCAGGGACTGACCATGGTAATGCAGATGGTCTCTCCAGGTACTTCCACTTAGAACATGAAGACACAACTGGTCAAGGTTAGTCTAATGTCCCTGCGTTTGGGGGGGGGGTTGTGTAGGAGAGTAGGGTCTGCTATCCTACGGTCACCCCAAATTTTTACTTTTTGCTTCACTGGTTTATGACTTAATGTGGCTGTGGGCCTGCCAATCAGACCCACAGCCTGCTGTTCTCTCCCTAAATTATTGCCAATGCACTTTAGGTGCATTACGAGATTGGAACTGGTTCACCTTATTGGCCCCTGTAACAGTGTACCCAGGTACCCAGGGCATGGGTGCTTCCAAGGCCTACCAAGGGCTGCAGCACGTATTGTGCCACCCCTGGCCTGGCCTCCATATTTGACACAACCGGCTGATCACTCAGCTGGGGTAAGTCGGTGTAATCACCCCTTACTTAGGTGTAGTATGCCTATACCTAACCTAAAATGGACACATATGTTCCTATAAGCCACTCCTATGGAAGGCCTCCTCAATCCTGGAGGCAGAGTGCTTGGAAATATGTGACATGGTGCTCTGGCATGAGCTGAGCCTGTCTGCAGCTTTTGGAACCATGTCCTTTAGCTGTTTCATGATACTGCCATACCATATACTCTTAAGTGCATTATAATCCTCACGGTTAATCAATCAATCAAGGCATTTATATAGTGCGCTACTCACCCAGAGGGTCTCAAGGCGCTTGGGGGGGGGGTCCGCTACTGTTCGAACAGCCAGGTCTTGAGCTGCTTCCTGAAGGAGAGGTGGTCCTGGGTGAGGCGAAGGTGGGTGGGGAGGGAGTTCCATGTCTTGACGGCCAGGTAGGAGAAGGACCTTCCTCCTGTGGTGGCTCTTCGGATGCGGGGGACGGCGGCGAGGGCGTGGTTGGTCGATCGAAGCTGGCGGGTCAGAGTGTAGAAGTTGAGTCGGTTGTTGAGGTATCCTGGGCCTTGGTTGTGCAGGGCTTTGTGTGCGTGGGTGAGGAGTCGGAACGTGATTCTCTTGTTGATCGGGAGCCGCTGCTAGTCTCTCAGGTGTCCGGAGATGTGGCTGTGTCGGGGGATGTCCAGGATGAGTCTTGCTGAGGCGTTCTGGATCCGCTGGAGTCTCTTCTGGAGTTTGGCAGTGGTTCCGGCGTAGAGGGAGTTGCCGTAGTCCAGTCGGCTGGTGACGAGGGCCTGGGTGACCGTCTTCCTAGTCTCGGTGGGGATCCACCGGTAGATCTTGCGTAGCATGCGCAGGTGTTGAAGCATGACGAGGAGACGGCGTTGACTTGTCTGGTCATGGAGAGGGAGGAGTCCAGGATGAAGACCAGGTTTCGTGCGTGGTCCGTTGGTTTGGGTGCGCTGCCCAGGGCAGGGGGCCACCAGGAGTCGTCTCAGGCGGAGGGCGAAGATCCCAGGATAAGGACTTCCGTCTTGTCTGAGTTCAGTTTCAGGCGGCTGTTCATCATCCACTCGGCTACGTCTTTCATCCCTTCGTGTTGGTTGGCTCTGGCGGTGTCGGCGTCGTTGGTGAGGGAGAGGATCAGCTGGGGGTCGTCGGCGTAAGAGATGATGTTGAGGTTGTGCTGGCGTGCGATGGCCGCAAGGGGGCTCATGTAGACATTGAAGAGGGTTGGGCTGAGCGATGAACCCTGGGGGACTCCGCAGATGACTTTGGTGGCCTCTGCTTTGAACGGGGGGAGGCGGACTCTCTGTGTCCTTCCTGCGAGGAAGGAGGTGATCAATTCTAGTGCCTTCTCTTGGATTCCGACATTGCTGAGGCGCTGTACTAGGGTGCGGTGGCATACAGTGTCGAATGCTACGGAGAGGTCCAGGAGGATGAGGGCCGCTGTTTCCCCGTTGTCGAGCAGGGCTCGGATGTCGTCAGTGGCGGCAATGAGGGTGGTCTCGGTGCTGTGGTTGGCCCGGAAGCCAGACTGCGAGGGGTCAAGGGATCTATTCGTCTCGAGGAAGGCAGCCAGCTGCTTGTTGACGGTCTTCTCGATGTCTTTGGCCGGAAACGGGAGAAGCGAGATGGGGCGGTAGATTTTGAGTTCGGTGGGGTCCGCTGATGGTTTCTTCAGTAGAGCGCTGAGTTCGGCGTGCTTCCAGCTCTCCGGGAAGGTTGCGGTGGCGAAGGAGGTGTTGATGATGTCCCGTAGGTGGGGTGCGATGATGGAGTCGTCCTTGTTGAAGACGTGGTGAGGGCAGGGGTCGGTTGGAGATCCGGAGTGGATGGAGTTCATCGTGCGTAGGGTTTCTTCGGTGTTGATCAGGGTCCAGGCGCGGAGGGTGGTGGTGGGGGGAGCAGGTGCGGTCGTGGGGAGCGTTGACTGTGTGCTGAAGCTGTTGTGTATATCTGCGATCTTGTTGTGGAAGTAGGAGGCGAGGGAGTTGCAGAGGTCTTGCGATGGGGTAATGTCGTTGTTTCCGGCGCTGGGGTTGGAGAGCTCTTTGACGATTTTGAAGAGTTCTTTGCTGTTGTGTGCATTGTTGTCTAGTCGTTCCTTGAATGTGGTTTTCTTGGTGGTGTGGATCAGTTGGTGGTGTTTTCGGGTGGCGAGCTTGAGGGTGGTCATGTTGTCTGGTGTTGGGTCTCTGCGCCAGGCTCTCTCGAGGGCTCGGCAGTTCTTCTTGGAGCTCTTGAGTTCGTCGGTGAACCATGGTGCTTTCTTACTGCCGGGTCTGCTGGGCGGGGTCCTCAGTGGGGCGAGGTCGTCTGCGCAGTTGCTGATCCACCTCGTGAGGTTGTTGGCGGCCTGGCTGGGGTTCGCTGAGCTGGCGGGGGGGTCCTGGCTCAGGGATGCGACAAGCTGGTCGGCTGTGATCTTGTTCCAGCTTCTGCGTGCAACCTGTTGCTGGTGGTGGTGGATCGTGTTCTTTTTGAAGCTGAAGTGGACGCAGCAGTGGTCCGTCCAGTGGAGTCCTGTGGCGTGGCTGAAGGCGATGTCCTTGCTGGAGGAGAAGACGGGGTCGAGCATGTGTCCGGCGTAGTGGGTGGGGGTGGTCACCAGCTGCTTGAGACCGAGGTTGGCGAGGTTGTCCAGTAAGGTGGTGGTGTTGTGGTCGTTGTTGTTCTCCAGGTGGAAGTTGAGGTCCCCGAGGAGGATGTAGTCAATGGAGGGGAGGGCGTGCGGGCTGATGAAGTCGGCGATGTCTTCGCTGAATTGTGTACGTGGTCCCAGGGGTCTGTAGATGAGGGTGCCTCTGAGGGTGGTCTTGGGGTCGGTGTGGATCTGGAAGTGCAGGTGTTCGGCGGCTCTGAAGGTGTCGTCGATGATGGTCGTGACACGGATGGTGTTCCTGTGGATGATGGCGATGCCTCCTCCGGTCTGATTGACGCGGTCCCGCCGGGTGATCTTGTATCCGTCCGGGATGGCGATGGCGATGTCGGGTGCTGAGGAGGCGTTCATCCATGTTTCCGTGAGGAAGGCGATGTCTGGTGATGTTGTGTCGAGCAGGTTCCAGAATTCCACGGCGTGTCTGTGGATGGAGCGGGTGTTGAGGAGGATGCACTTGAGGTGGTTGCTGCTGGTTTTCGGGTTGGTGGGTGCGGGTGCCGTGCAGGTCCGGACGCAGGAGTACTTGCAGGAGTGGCAGCTGAAGGGTCCATGTGTGCGTCTCGGGGTGGCTCGGTAGCATCCAAGGGTCCGGCCGGTGTTGAGTGCGTTGAGGGCGGCGGCGTCGTAGGTCTGTCGGGGCGTCTTGCATCGGCGGGGGCCAGGGGTCCTGGCACTGGGCGCGGTCCAGGCGCGGACGGGCGCAGACGGGCTTACCTTTGGCGTGCCTTCGGCGCACAATCGGTGCGCCCGCTGCGCGTGGGAGTGGGCATCATAAGTGAGGAGCCGGGAGGGCGGGTCAGCTGGGGGGCGTGCTATCTTTGGTTTGGCTTTATCAAAACATGTCGAGTAAGGTGTCATACGAATTGGAATACTACCCCCTCGGCAGTTCTGGCGACGGTGGTAGCATTCCACCCTTCTAGAGGGACACGACATGTACATTACCTGAACCCCGGTTAAAGTTAAACTGCGCCTTAGCATCACAAAATGGATGTTGCCACCACAGACACAAGTCTGACCTCCTGCTGCTGGGAGTCCTTCCAGCGAGGGCAGCTTGGACAAAGGGTTTCCTGCCTTGGGAGGTGCTAGCACCACCCCAGACAGGATTTTGTGTATTGGGTAGGACAGGGCTGAATAGAATCAGACATGCCTGGGGCACACAAGGTGTCCCCGTGCATTTGCCAGTTCAAACCGGTGCTGGGGCTTTCCAGCCCCAGTCTTGGCACGAAGCTGGACAAAGGAAAGGGGATGTAACCGCCCCCCTTCGTGGTCCCACCCAGAGGAGGGACTTAGTAGGTGATCCGGCCCCTAGAATTGGACTAAGAGTAGGAGCTGTGTCCCAGGACTTCAGATCATCCTGAACTCGACTTGAAACTAAGAAGAAAACTGGACTTCGACATTCTGCTGCACAGAAGACTGAAGAGAATCTCCCTTGTGGCCAAGGAGTGACCACCCTGTGAATACAGGCACCAACCAGCAACTCGACATCTGCTTTGCCGCCGCCTCCCGCCGGAGCCCGAGCCCAGAATCCAACAAGACCTAGATTCCAAGACATCTCAGAGCCCGAACCCCAGTCCCTGAAAAGAAGATACCCGTGGAGGCACCGAGAGACGTGGGACCGGACCCCTTGAAAGACCCCCGAGAAGCTGACTGCGCAGCACCCAAGGCACCCTTGACGCTGTGCTTTGAAGTTTGAGAAGCACCAACACGGAGCAGCATTTGCACTGAAGATCAGCCCCCCAGCATCTCCACGATCTGCGTGGGGCCCTTTTGCACTTTGCCACTTGATGCGCCATCCTGTCCACTTGCCACGTGGCTAGCGGCCATCTTGGCGACGAAAACGACAAACTACACTGCTGGTCTGGTTGCTCCAGACTGGCCCTTGCTCCCCTGAAAAGGAGCACCCGCTCTGACCTTGCTGGTCCGAGTGAGAAGCTTGCATCGATTCCTGCGTGGCTTGCTTTAGCCAAGGCCTGTTTGCTCCAATCAAGATGCCAACACCGCCATCAGCGAGAGCCTTCGTGGGACAGCAAGTGATCGACTCCTGGACGTCCTTGACCTCTTCGTGTCCACGTGGCTGCAGAGACAATCTTCAACTTTTCACCTGTTTGCACCCGACATTGCCTGGTTCCTTCCTGGTTCCACGGTAGTCACTGGCTAGTGACTTTGAACATTGTCCCCTCTGCTTTCAGGTCTTCACCTCTTCAGATCCACCCTTGGATCCACCGGAACTCTTCTCGACGACCCGCCTGCAGCATCTTCAGCTCCAAGCACCATCGACCTGCGTGACGATACCCGACACTACTTCGCACCTGTGCACCCGCTTCCTGTGGCTGAGGTAACTCAGCAACGCCAGTGTTCCCACACTGGTATACACCTCTAGTGCCTGTGTCTAAAGTTTTGTCCATCTAGGTCTATCGGAAGGTTCCTAAAACACTAACTGTAACTTTTACTCACCATTGACATTGCATTGGTGCATGCGTGCGCTTTAAGCGCTGCACCCGAGTCCCGCGGGCCTTTCCCGACTTCATCACTGCTAGTCCCGAACAGCTCCAGCGATCCCCCAGGCCCTAGGCCTCTTTCCTTTCCCCATAGTGGTTCTTATACCACTATTTTAGTATATGGTTTAGGTGGCCCCTAGGGCTCATCCAAAATTGTGCCACTTTTGTATATTTAAACTGTGTTTTGTTTTAACGCATTTGCTTCTGTGCTCATAAAGAGTATAGGGGATATTTGTAGAAATAAATCTATATATATTTTCAATATATATCCGTGTGGTGTCCTTTCATTTGGTATTCAAGAGGATTGTGTATGGTAAAACAGCTTGCTTCACATGCCTTTACAGAGTTTAGCCTAAGACTGCTTAGTCCATGCTACCCCTCTGATAGCTTGTCTATAAGGTTGACTTTACAACCAATCATCATAAGGGTTGCTTGGCATGGTACAAGGTGATCACTAGAACTAGTGAGCATCATATACCAGGCCAACTTCTCACAGCATGGATGCATACATGCCAACAGACCCGATTCAGATGGAAGACTACCAATTTGTAAAGCCAAAAATGGCTTTATTGTAGTTGCCCTTCACCTAAAATTGTCTCTGTTTCAATGTTATTCAATGTTCAACATGAATTCCTCCGATTTTCTTTTCTCACTAGCTCGCTCTTTCCTGTTTTGAACTGTTATCATGTATGCTGATGGGTGTATTCCAGAATACCCACTATGGGACCGAGTACGATCTCGCTAGGAAAGCACTCCATATGACTCGGATCCGAAGGGCTTTCCTAGCGAATTGTGCTCTGTAAGTCCGAGCGACCGATTACGAAGCACCCATTTGGTGACGGACTCGCTTCGCTTAGACTCCCATAGAACTCTATGGGAGCCTGTATACCGAAGGCATACACCGGTTCCCATAATAAAAAGGGGTGGGTGTGTTAAAGCGTACACCCTGTGCGGGCACCCCATGGTGCCAGCCTCACTGTGAATGCATGGAAAAGGGGGAACCATGGGTTCCCCCCACGGGACTAATTCAGAGGGCCCCGGGTGAAGGGTGCCTGCTGAAGCCCCCAAAGTCCAATTCCCACAGTTGTTTCACCCCCCCCTAGATCGAGTTAATACGGCTGTCCGAATCGTGCATCGTACTTGCATGTTTGGAAGCCGGCTGCATTGCGCGGCATGATTTAACTGCGAATGAGTCAGACTGACAGGATCGGGTTCGGAAACAATTCGGTTGATACGGACGAGATCTTCACATCTTACTTGGCTGTTTGGAACTGGGGACGATTTGGTCAGAAACATAGGCTCTGAATCGGATTTTTTCATTCCGGAATGCGTCTTGAGGCCTTCCTAGCGAGATCGTACTCAGACCCTATGTTGGCAGAAAATAATTGAAGGGCCTGTATTTTGAGAACCACCATTTTACTGTTCCAAGATTCAGGTGAACAAAAGTGTAGACAATGTACCTTCTCTGGTAAGAAACAGGGTTTAAAATATGCACATTTTTGCAACCATTTAACATAGGAAGCTGAAGGCAACTGATGTGGATTCCTTAGTGGCTTCCACTAAATATTCTTCTTGGGGCACTGAGTTTGAATTCAATAATTGACAGACCTCAATGGCTGGTTTTCTGCTTCAATAAATCTTTGAAGCATTTCTCATATGTTCTTCCCTCGCTTGGATTGGTACTTCCCATACGAATTGAGTAGTTCACTCAAACTTCCTATGTTGAGGTATTCTTATTATGAAGGATGAGCATAACTCCATGCTCAATTTCTGACGTGGGTCACTATTAGTTACCCCTCACTTTAGTTGTTGCACTCCTTTTAGGCCAATTAACTTTTTAATTCAGGTCCAGTGAATCGTACAGTCCAGAGGAGAAGAGGAAAACTCTGTATTTTAATGAGTTTGAAACATTGTCGACAACATAACACACTAATTGAGCTGCAATGAACTACTGAATTGTTTTTTTATTATTGTTTTTTTTTAATTGTCCGTCATAAAGCAATAGTTGGGAATTGGAGGTATCAGGTGCCCTGTTTACTTATAAGTTCTTGCCCTTCTGGGATATCTCCTGGGTAAACACAACAGGTGCGTGAGGAGTACTCATTTCCCTGTTTCTTAAGTATTGTCAGGCCCTTTTTGTGTCCATTCCGCTTTAGTAGTGGTTCTGGGGTAAGTTAGTCACTTTGACTACTCCTTCACGTTCCCACTTGAAGTATTATATTGCATTGCTTTAAATCATTGGACAAGTGAGTTGTTTGTCGGGGTAGTTAACTATTTTTTATACAGTCCTCCCAAGTTATCCAAAACATTTTGTGCATTCCCCCTATTCCCACTTCTACCCAGTTTGTTTATTCTTTGAACAGAGGCCATCCACTCTTTGAATTTTGGGGGTGAGTTCTTTACTCAATTAATACATATCTCCCTTCTCGCCAGTAATATTAGCACAAACATGATTTTTTGTTTATCTTTACTTATTTTGACGTTAGTGGCCAATTTTCAACTTTTCCCAAAAATAATTAAATCTATACTCACGTCAACCTGTACTCCCAGTACCTTGGATGCGTTTTTACCTATCTCTCTCCAGAATTGTTCTAGGTGGGGGCATTGGTAAAACATGTGGAGATCATCTGCACCCTGTTCCCCACATTTAGGGCAATTTCTTTAGCCTTGATCTTTTAACTTAGACAGCTTTTTTGGAGTCCAGTAAGCTCTGTGTGCTGTGAAAATATGTTTTATTTTTCAGAGGTGCTGATTTTACTGTTTCCCAGGATACCAGGGGCGGCTATTCCTCCGTGTGTCTTTTTCCTTCTTATTTTTTTCCAGGCTATTCTAGCCCCTTTTGCTGCCCAGATGAAGCTGATTAATTCCCCTTGTAATGTTTTTATTTGGTTAATGTTGAAATCCAATGGGATCGTACTGAATAGGTATGTAAATGTTGGCAGTATGGCCATCTTTATTATATTGGACCTTCGGATGAATCGTACTTTCAGCAGCTTTTTTACTTGCTTGTTTACTCTCCCAAAATTGTGATCCGTGATTTCCTCAACGTTTACTAGAATGTCTATGCCCAAATATTTTATTTTCCATTTTATTCTAAGGTCTTGCTACTGAGTATTCCACTGCAATATTTCGGGTTTAATTTGGTTTGCTAAGTAACCTGACACTACTCCATATTCCTCAATTATCCCTTCTATTTTGGGTAGAGAGCTTTCCAGGTTGCTTGTAAATATCATTATGTCATCAGCGAAAAGCGCAACCTTTTTCTCCCATCCTTGATGTTCAAAAGGGATGATTTCTGCTTCCTTCCTTATTTTTTTTGCCAATGGTTCGATGTACAAGTCGAATAACTAGGATGATAAGGGACATCCCTGCCTTGTCCCTCTTTTTATTGTTATGCTGTTGGTTAATACTCCATTTACTAGTACCTTTGCTGTTGGGTTTTTGTATATTTGCTTTATTGCTTCCTGGAATGTCTTTCCTAAGTCAAACTTCGCTAGAGTGGCCGTTAACAAGGGCCAACTTACCCTATCAAATGCTTTGGCAGCATCTAGGGTCAAGACAGACAGAGGTTTATCATATTGCATTGCGATATCAACTGCTAGGACCAGCTCATGTGTTAATTCCTGTATGTGCCGTCCTTTAATTAAGCCTTTTTGGTCTACGTGGACCACTGAGCCTGCGCTCTCCCAAAGCCTTTTGGATAGAATTTGGGTGTACACCTTGTAATCTGTATTTAAGAGAAATATTGGCCTATAGGATTCGGTTCTTGTTGGATCTTTTCCGGGTTTAAGTATTAAGTTGATTGTTGCCTCATTCCAAGAACCTTGTAGGGCTTGTTCTGTTAAAAATATATCATTAAACAGATCCGTCAATGGAGTTACTAGTTCCTCGCACAGATGGTTGTACAGCTCATTTGGGAATGAATCTGGGCCTGCCGCTTTACTTTTCTTTAAGTTCTTTGATACTCCTAAGACTTCTTCCTTGGTTATTTCTTTGTTAATAATACCTCTCTGTTCCTGTGAGAGTGTTGGGAGGGCTATGTTCTCCAACATGTGTTGTATTTTTCTTCCGTGGGCGGTACTTCTTCTGTGTACAAAATGCCGAAAAATGCCACAAATTCCTTTCTAATTTCCTTCTCTTCCGTCGTGTAACTTTGGTCTCCCACCTGAATCTTTTCTATTCTATTCCTTGTTTCGTCAGTTTTTAGCTTCCACGCCAGTAACTTCCCACATCCTTCTCCATATTCGTTGTGAGGTATTTTGCTTGCATCCCATTTGTCTTTTAGAATTACTTCTAGGAAGTCTACCAGCTCCATCTTCTTCTTGTCTCTCTCCTCTTTGAGCCTAGATTTCCTTTCAAGGCTAGCAGAACTACTAATCTCCATCTCTAAGGTTGCTATTCCTTTTTCTAATTCTTGGATCTTGATTCTTTTGGTTTTGTTTTTGTGGGCCGCGAGGCTGATTAATCTACCCCTGATATAAGCTTTGTAAGCTTTCCAGGCAATTTGCCTCGAGGTTCTTTCTTTATTGATTTGAAAAACTCTCTAGTTTCTTTTGATGGATTTTCATGGCAGCCAGTATCCAGGAAGATTCCCCTATCTACTGTAAATCTGCGTGTATGCAATCCTTTGCTACACTTGTAACATCACAGCTGAGTGATCCGATAAGTGAGCTGGCTGATGATCCACTTTTTGTGTTGCTTCTAATAATCTCTTTTAAATTAAAAATATTCTCTCCTTGATGCATGCCCCAGCCTCTTGTTTTGCAGTGTATATTTGTTAAGGTTTCCTCCTTTCTCCCTCCATATATCGATCAAACCCAGATCTTTGATGTAATGATTCACCCACTCCCTCATTTTTGGTAGGTTTGGACCATGTTTAGGAGGGAATCGATCTTTTTTTAGGTCCAAGATTATATTAAAATCCCCTCCCATTATTTTTGGAGCTTGCGCAGTTAAGAGTTGTGAGTACAGTTTTTGCAGGGGCTCTGGGTCGTCTAGATTGGGGCCGTAGTATCCAACCACCGTTTATCTATTGCTGCATATTTTCAGCTTTACCACTACCCATCTACCCTTTTTATCTACTTCTGACTCTTCAATCTGTGCTCCAGCTGATCTCTTAATCAGGACTGTGACTCCTTTTTCTGTGCAATTCTGGGTTGTACATACACAGTTAGCTATCCACTTTTGATTTTTAAGCATCTTTTCCCATTCTTCCCTGAGCAGATGGGTTTCTTGCAATATTATTATGTCGCAGTCCGCTAGTTTCAGGTACTCCAAAATTTTAACCCTTCTTTTTTTTTACATGAGGCCATTCACGTTCCAAGATATTATTTTAACTTGTATTTCTTCTCCTTTTTCTTTCTAATTTCTCTTGTCCCATTTGTAGTTTCTCTATGTTCTTGTCGCTGGTCTTAATGCGGTTCTTTTGGGCTCTCTTTACCTCATATTGCTTTCTTCAGACATATTTTTGTGTTTTTTTACCCCATCTTGCTCCCCACCTTGTGCACTTTTTTATTTTGTAGTTTAATTATTCTAGTGATCCCCCCCTCCCTCTGTCCCTCCCTGGAAAAGCCTCCCTTAACTCCTTGTTGGGCATTTCCTTTTCATTGCCCCTCTTTGAGTTCCTCACCCCTTTTTATTTACATGTTATCATGTTGTGCAACATGATCCTACTTTTGTGCTTTGATTTGTTCTATAAAGTTTTCTACCTCCTTGGGGTCTCTGATGTTATGCATTTTATTTTTCCACATTATTCTTAGTGCTGCTGGAAACCGCATTTGGACTGTTGCTCCTAGTGAATTTAGCTGCTGCATGTACTGGCCTAGTTGCCATTGCCTGTCTTGCATTGTCTTGGATATGTCTGATCTTATCCTGTAGGCCCAATCTTTGACCTGAAATGAGCCTACTTTCAGGCCCTCGCTCAGGATTCTTTCCTTTAGGGTGAAACTCTTAAAATGTATGAGGATTTTCCTTGGGTTCTATCTGGTTTAATTCCTGCCAAACAGGTCCCCATGGACTATCTAGATATCCTCTGCCAGGTCTGCATTTTTGTCCATGGTAACGTGTCTTCAAGTAGCTTGATTACAAAGGTTTTGATATCTTCACCTTCTAGGCCTTCCGGAACATTTAGGATTCTTAGGTTATTTCTTCTTGCTTGGTTTTTCATTGCTTGCAGCCTGTCGTATACCTCTTTCTCAATTTTTTCAGAGGTCTTGAGTTGGTCTATTTCTTTTTTATTTTCTTCCACTTTTTTTGTTCAAGGCCTCAACTTCCAGCTCGACTGAGGCTACTCTCTCCATTATACTATTTATCTTTTGATCCATCTCTTCGCACACTTCCTGGATTTTTGTCTGGTTCCTCTCTGACTTCTCAAAGTTTGATTGCATCTCCCCATCATGGTGGTCATCATGTTTTCCAGACAATCCTTGCTCTTTAGTGGTAGTGTGAGTCCCCCTGATGTTTCTATACTTGCAGGGTCGTGGGCATCCTTTTCTGTCTCCTGCTGATTCGACGTTTCTAGAACCACATATCTGTTGCTGGTGCTTACATGTGACATTTTTGCCAGTGTCTCTTCGTTATATGTCTCTTTCTGGTTATCTGGCCGGTTATCAGGCCGGATCTTTGTTTGTCTTTTGCCTTTACCTGGTTTTCTCTCCGGCTTGCACTTTGAAGAAGGACTTTAGGGAGGGGGTTATCTTTTGTTTTATCAGCCCAGGTGATATTAAATTGCCTTGGCTCACTCTAGATGCGGGATATTGCAGTTTTCCAGTATTTTGTTTCCTCTTCTTTTTCTGCTTTTTTGGGAAAATCGTAGGGGATATGCCTGACAATTTTCCTACTTCTGAGTGGCGTAATTCGCCTAGTTTTTGCTCTCGGTGCTGATCACCTGGTAAGGTGGTTCTGTTCCTCAAACAGTAGTTTATACTTTCCCCTTGCTCTCTTAGGGACCTTTTTGCACCCAAAGACCCTTGAGGAGGGATAAATGCGTCTGGAATCGCACTCCCTTTATCATTGCACACTCTCACCTCATCTGCCCCTTCTGTCTCCCGCTTATCCAGCTCTGCGTTCTGCTTACCCCCCTGCACCTCCTGAACCTCTTGTACTCCCTCCTGCACCTCCTGCACTTCACCCTGAGCCCAGGGCTTTTCTTTACTTTTTGCAAGAATTAGTATAAGGGTGCGATTGTTGTGCCCTTGTTTAGGAAAACTTTCTACGAAATAGCTCAGAACTTTATCTTCACTTACCACAATTAAGTGGGTATCTCGTGGTCCAGTTCTCCCTGGGGTCGCAGGCTTCTGAGAGACTCTTACCTTCTCCACCAGTCGTGTAGTGATACTCCTGCTCTTCTGGAGTGCTTTAGCTACTTCAGACTATACCTGGAAAGCGTGGTCACGCTTGAATTGCTGCACCTCCACCATTACCTCTGTTCTGATTGCTGCCACTCAGCTTGTAAATGCTCATTCTGAGAAGATAAAGGCCAAACTTTCAGTGCCCAAAGCCCCACGTTTATACGGGTGCACTTGTGTCTAACCCATGTCTGCTGTGCTGTCTGCGTTCTGCTCTCCTCTTGCTCTCCTTGTGGCTGTCAATGCTGCCTTTACAACGCTCTGGTACTGTGAGAGAAGTGCAGAAAGTGCTGCCAGCGTTTTTCGGCGCTTCACACGCTCTCCACTGCTGCTTGTCCTTTCTGTTTGTCACTGCCTCTGCTCCACTCTGATAATGTACAAAAACAAACAAATCAATTCATGCGAATACTGCCGAGGGTTCAGCCCGTAGTATTGGCACTTCATCTGCCTCTTGCACCACTCCTGCACCGCTTCCGTATGCCTCCAGCTGCCTTTGCAGAGAATTGAGCCTGCAGCAGAAGTAGCGCCTCCCACGCCTCGCACACCGCTGTTTCGCGCTGCTTGCCGCCGCCGCTGTCTCTTCCCTCTCCGACCCGGAAGGATTGTGCTTTTGTGTTGTTTAATTATTTTTAAACATGTTTTGTACTTGTATACCTACACCATAAGGCTCTCAGGGATTTCATATTTCCTTGGTAAAACTTTACACCAAACATTGGGTGAAGTGTTAATATTTTAGATTTATCGAGTGCTTTGAGTACAACTTTGGTAATTCATAAATGTATGAATTAAGATATATTAGATGCACCATAGTGTTTTGTCCATAATATTTTAAGTCAACTAGATATGTACACAGTCTCTTAGCACCTGTGGGGTATTGTGGTACAAAGCAGGCTCAGTCTTATTTGGTGGCAAAATCTGCAACCTTTGAAGCTTGGGGTACTCCTTCAATCCTATTGAAACATGACATCTGCATGATCATTGCATGCAGAGCTTATGGACAAATGTAGCTTATCCTGGGCAGGTTTGAGCTGGACGAGGCAACATGCATATCAGCCACAGATATAGTGCCATATGAAATTGATTGGACAGGAAATATATTTAATTGGGTTATAAATAACATAACAAAGCTATCAATAACAATTCCTAATTTAGACAATTTTTTGAGGTATGTCTTTGCCATCTCCTACGGGATAGCGTTATGGCTCAGATTTAAAAAGATGTCACGGATAGCAGTGCTTCACCCAAAGTTGCTGTGCTGCATTTGCATGATCGGGAGACAGCAGGAAAGTACCATATCCACAGAGCTATTGCACTAGCCTGCTGTCTCCCTTGTGCTGGTGCAGAATCATGCATCCTAGTGCCATGCAAACACCTTTGCACCATAGTGCAACATAGCCACATATTCCAGGTATGTTATATCCACTCCTGTTCCGTTCTTAAATGATTAATGTTTTAATTATGGAATTTAAAAACCTTCCATGTTAAATTATTGTTTCAAGTAAAAACTGAGTGAGATAGAATCATCAAAACTCTGTACCTCTTCAGGTACATTTTTAGCGCTCTTGCGATGGTCATTAGACATTACCTATGATAAGCTTTTGTTTTTATCACCTTATCCTAAACTCCTGGTCTCCATTACTTAGATGATTGTTGTCAGTTTCTACAAGAAATCAAAACCTCTACTACTGATAGATCTATAAAAAATAATTCAAGTTGTTGTACTCTTGAACCAAACTGAAGGTCCTACACATTTTGTTGTACCCACATTTTCTTGTCTGAGAACCAATAATTTTGTTTTGACAATTTTAGTGACCACATTCGGTCCAGAAGTCCAATGTCCTAAGTATGCCTTTTTAGGGCTGGAACTTGTAGGCCACCTCAGACTGAAAGACATGTTGGTTGTAATCTGATACAATTTACAAGTGTAATACTTATGGCATCTGGAATATATGTACCAACTGCACAAAACCTACCTTTTTAGTGTGGTCATCCTGTATTTTGAATTTTTTGCTGTACCCTTTAATTGTGCTGACTTTAGAACGCTATGCAGTTTAACCCTGCTAACACTGGTACAGTGCCTGTGCCTCCCCTTTAAACATATTTTAATTGACATATTCCTAATTGTCATATTTAACTTGCTTATAAGTAACTTGTATATGGCAGAAGATGTACACAGGCCTTGGAAGGTAATTGTCACTAGTGGATTGCAGCACATGTTGTGCCATCCACTACAGTAACAGTGTAAAACATGTCTTCAGTCCTCCCATTGTCGCCTGACTGTAGCAGTTGAAATACTGCAATTGGACCGACCAAAATAAACCCTTTTGACAGATCAAAACCTGTGCTTTGAATATTAATATTAAGAAGTCACCACTAAGTAGGTTTTATAGTCCACAAGGCAGGGTTCGTAGTATATGATAAAGTAGGTTGTGTAGAAATTTAATGTTAACATGTCTTTATGGTGACTAGCCCCCAAAGCTATTTTTCAGTGTGTGAGGCCTAACTGTTGTATGTAGAATAGCATAGTAAGGATAAAAATCCTTATACTGTATCTCGGAAATGGGACTAACATGAAAAACAATTAAGCAACTATTTTTAATTGTAAACATCCAATTCACTGTTGAAGTCATTTTTTTAATAAATATTAAGGAGAAGTATTTTTTGAAAGCTACCTTTTCCATGCTTACATTTCCGGAAGGCTGATTTGAATTTGCTCTCAAACTTCCCCCAGCCAGGGAATAGCATTTGAATCGGTGTGCAAAAATTGAGAAATACTTTCCTGGAGAAAACAATAGGCTGACCTGAATGGGCAGAGGTAACTCCTCCGTACCTCCCAGAACAGGGACTGTGAGTATCCTTTTTGACATTACAGTACCTAATCCTGCTTGAGTGTCAAAGTCTGCATGAGAGGTCTGCTGGGTTTTCGGGGTGTACTTGTAATGAAGAGAACAGGATATCAAGACATTTCTTGTGTATCCACTGTCCAGTTGCTGAAGTATTTGCTTTGCCCAAAGGAGAACAGGTTAAGCAAGCACTCTCTAGATTACTTGGTATTTCACCATGTAGTTATCATCATTCTCAAATCCTGATATGGGTAAGGTAAATAATTTGACTAATAATCATTCTTAGCTAATGAGCCAATAATAAGTTCTTTTGTAGATTGTAGATTTCAAAATACGGATCCAAAGCTGATGTTTGTATTCCAAATCCTTTATTCCATAAACATTTAAAAAGGTATTATATTTTCCAGCATACACCGCCGACACGTGTTTCGTCTTTTTAAAAGACTTTTTCAAGGCAAACGAAAGTTGTTGTAAAAGGTTCTACTAAGGCAAATCCTGTCTCGCAGCCAATGTTTTTGGAGAAATCGTTGGTCACATACTATATCTGCCTCCAAAGGTGGTAAGCCCGGAAGACGCAGTTAGAATAATCACGCTCTTTTCCCATGTATTCTTATGCGAGGCATCAAATGTAGTTCACCTTCACAGTCCGTAATAGTGGGGATTGTCTTGATTGGTTCAGCTGTCTTGCTGCGTGGAGGTTGGTTCCTTCTTTTATATTTGGTTAGTCAACCGTGATAAGTCTTCTGAATAACGCCGTCCGCGAGGAGCCTCCACTGCTGTCAGCTTACCACCTTTGGAGGCAGATATAGTATGTGACCAACGATTTCTCCAAAACATTGGCTGCGAGACAGGATTTGCCTTAGTAGAACCTTTCACAACAACTTTCGTTTGCCTTGAAAAAGTCTTTTAAAAAGACGAAACACGTGTCGGCGGTGTATGCTGGAAAATATAATACCTTTTTAAATGTTTATGGAATAAAGGATTTGGAATACAAACATCAGCTTTGGATCCGTATTTTGAAATCCACAATCTACAATTGAACTTTTTATTGGCTCATTAGCTAAGAATGATTATTAGTCAAATTATTTACCTTACCCATATCAGGATTTGAGAATGATGATAACTACATGGTGAAATACCAAGTAATCTAGAGAGTGCTTGCTTAACCTGTTCTCCTTTGGCTCTTGATATTAGCTTGAAATCTCTTTTCTTGCTAATTTTTGACACCCCTGGTGGTGGGTGTAAATCAGGATAGCAGTGCACCTTGTTGGCCAATACTAAGACCACTATAGTAGTAACATTACACGTTGAATTGTTTTCAGTTAGATTTATATTGACGTTATGTGCGGACGTTTTCTCGTTTGAGAGACACTACCACCAAATCTTATATATAGTACTTGCTTTGCCCCACTAGACTTCTACAGCTGATGTTTTGCATATAACATGAGCGGCACATTTGAATAGAAGGAAAACAGGATGCCAGAATAATTCTTGTGAATTTACTGTCTAGAAAAACCTACTTTTGTTCTACTAGATCTCTCTTACTAGGCTTATTGTGGGTATAGTACCTGTTCCAAACATGATTTTATTGTTAGATGTGGAAGGCACTAGGATTACAGAACTACACCGCCCACATACACATACCCCCAGCACCCAAGTCCAGTTTGGCCAAAGATGTTTACCAATATGAAAATGCCCAAAATGAGTAGTGTGCCTCTGGAACTTTAATCCCATTTGTTAGGGCACATGGAGTAATTTAAACCCACCAACTAGAGCCAGGCATCAATGTAGCACCTCTAGTCACACACTTAAGAACACTCCTGGATCTGTAGGAGAACAATAGGAGACTAGACCTGCTGTCTGTGAATTGAGACAAGCCCTTAAGTACTGGACCTGTTCTCTCTTGTGCCCAGGACAAAGAAGTAGACTCCAAGGGTCATACGGCTGACCTCCTGTCAAAGCTGGATACAGGCCTTACCTTTAATTGCCCAGCAAATCAATGGCAACTGGACCTAGACTGGACCTTACTGATGGCCTTTGCTGAACATTTGCGATTCTCTAAGTGCCTCCAATGGGATCCTTGGGGACTTTAGGAGTGTACTTCTGTGGTGCACTGGGATTTAAAGGACCAAAGTTAAAAGATTAATTCATTGAACAGAACTAACATGGTTCCTGTTTCCAACCTTAACTCAGGGCTGGACTGGGAATCCAAAGCACCCCAGGCAAATTTTGTCAGACCAGTCCCGGTTTGGTGCATAACTAGTGCTCCAAGTGAGCCTGACTACTACAAAGGGGATTTATGGGGGAGTTCTCCCCCCAAGAACATTTGGGAAAAAATGGTGCAATCACCAACACAACTGTAATTATATTTTATTTGTTTTATAGTACCTCTAATACCAGTGTAGGGTGTCAGAGCACTTTTCATCAATCACACAGACAGAGACAATGAATACATGTTTAAATAAGTGAATAGTAAATGTTACGTAAGGCAAAGGGGACCAAAAGGTGTAGGATTCTCATGCCATCCATTGTGGTTGGCAATTTTTAAGAGTGCTTGGTCTGGAGAAGCTCAAACTACTCAGGATTCAGAGCATAACACAGTGGTTAGGGTTGACTTTTATCGTAAGAAAGTATTTCCACCCAAACAAACCCTTTTTAGCAACATCAGGACGATGAAGGACTGGGAAAAAAACATACGTTTCTAACCTGTACCATGCAGCTTGCATGCAGCTCTTTGATGGCAGTTCATAGCTCACTGAGCTAGATTACAATTGCAATTATGAACTGCACAGTAACAAAAGACTCTTTGTGACAAAAGTAGTAACCCACAGAGCTGTAAACATGAAATATTATTCTTTGATATGCATGGTACATTCTCTTTGCAGTAGGCATAATAAATCTCTGTGCTACCTTATATGAGTCACAACTGCCACTGGACAAAACCCTCATCTCACTCCAGCAGGTACATTAATCACCAGAGTTACCTTTACACTTTTATTGTTGCCTAAATACTGCTGTATATACGAGGAATTTTGCAGTGCTTTTAAACCCACTGCATTGCTACTAAACCACCCACCACCCTTCCAGTCTCTTGGGGCAACGCCTGATGCCCGGTATGTGGTGGTGAGCCTCAGCAAGGCCTACCAGTGCAAGGGGTTTGTCCTTCTCTGCACAAGTCCTCAGACCAATAGGAAGAAGTTGGCACAGAAACTGGAATAGAAAATACAAAATGTATTAAACCTCATGAGGTGGAACTACATTCACACAACACCCTTCGGCAATGTATGAAGTAGCACACTGAATGGAAGGAGCTTGGTCCTTTTATACCCACATAGGGGCTCAAAAGAAGGCGGTACAAGTACAAGAGAAGGTTTAAGGTACATATAAGGTCATACAGAAAATGCACAGTCAAAAAGTGGGAGGAGCTAACAGTTGCTAATTCTGGTGAGCACATCCTGACATTTACAGACTAGGGACAGCTGCAAGGACAGCTGCAAGCTCAACTGAGCATGTGCGAAGCAGAAGAGGCTAAATATAACCTGTCTCTAGGCAGATTTCAAGAGCAGACAACAGCAAGGTAGGACAGAGCACATGGGACGCACGTGGTAGCACATGGCAAACAAAATGGCTACCAGAAATACAAAATGGATTCCACAAAATGGACAAGATAACTTCTAAATACAGGACGGCTTCTGCTAATGCTAACCCAATCGCTACAAAATTACAACAGACGCCCTTTTAGCATTAGCTGAAGACATTCGCCCATCTGGGGTAATCTAGATATGCGTCTTGTACATCGATGCTCATCAGTTCAGTGACCTCTTTATTTAGCATTTGTTGGGCTTTCATTTCTGCAATATTCCTCTTGGCAGGGGTACAAGCAGTGATGCAAATGGAGCACAGCATGGGACCACATTGTATACATATACAGTATGTAAATACTATCACCAGTAGTATACATAGAACAGTCAGTAGCTTCCAGCCCCAAGTAATAAATAAATGAAATGAAAATTACATTTGTATAGCGCATAAACTACCCTGAGGCCTCGCAGCGCTTTGTCTGAAGCAGAAAGATACAGGAATTTCGTGCTAGCAGGATGTACCAAATAGGTGGGTTTTTAGAAGTTTCCTGAATGCCAGCAGGTTGTTGGTCCTTCTAAGCGAGAGGGGGAGGGCGTTCCTCAGTTTTACAGCGTTGAATGTAAATGAGCGGCCTCCCCAACGAGCTTTGTTTATCTTGTTTGAGGTAGCCAAATGAAGTGGGAGGTATGGGGTAATCAAAGGATGCATTATGGCTGGACCGGTCCTCCAAATTGCTTTCTGCGTAATACACATAGCTTTAAACTGGATCCTAGCTGTTATGGGCAACCAGTGCAACTTCTTAAGAGCAGGCTTAACAGATTGCCTCCCTGGGATTTGGTAGAGCAATCGGGCGGCACAAATGTGTGTGACCTGAAGTTTATTAATTGTGGCCTTTGGAGCTCCCAGATAGAGAGCATTGCCGTAGTCCAGGCGGGGAGTATTAAGGCCTGAACCATAACTCTCTTTGCCTAGAACGGAAGAAGAGGGAGGATCTTATGGAGCATCCTCATCAAACCGTAACAGGTAGATGAGGTCTTAGTGGCCTGGACCATAAAATCCAGGGAACTATCTAAGCTATCTAGGCAGACTCCCAGGCTTTTTATCTGTGTCTTAGGGGAGGGGAGGGGTCCCATACATTCCGGCCACATAGGGACCAGAAAGTTGGGTGCGGGGTTGCCTAATAACATAATTTCCGTTTTTTCCCCATTGAGTTTAAGACATGAGAGCTCCATCCATTTGGCGATCGCCTCCAAGCAGGGGCCCAAGGTGCTAGACGACCCCCCAGCCTGGTTTAATGACACCACAAGCTGGGTGTCGTCTGCATAGGTGACAATTTTGACGCCAAAGGGATGGACCACCTCCGCCAGAGGTCTCATGTAAATATTAAAAAGGGTGGGACTCAGGGCAGAGCCCTGAGGCACCCCACACATGAGTGGCTGTTTAGTTGAAACAATGTCTCCCTCGAAGACCTGGAAGAAGCGCTTCTCCAGGAAGGAGGTCAGCCATGTCAGTGCCACGCCCGACACCCCCATGCCACTGAGACGATGTAATAAAGTGGCATGGTTATCCGTTTCGAATGCGGCACTGAGATCTAATAGAATGATGGTCGCCTTACCTCCCTGGTCCAGCAGACGCCTTGTCTCCTCTATTACGGCCAATAAAGCTGTTTCAGTCCTGTGCTGGGGACGGAACCCCGTCAGGGAAGTAGAAAGCAGTTGGTTAGATTCTAAGTGCTTGACCAATAAGTTGTTAATGTGTTTCTCCACCAGTTTGCTCATCCAGGGCAGAAGGGAGATAGGGCGATAATTGGACAAGTTGCTTTGGTCCAGATTGTTTTTTTTTAATAGAGCTCTAACCATAGCGCATTTCCATGATACAGGAACTATGCCTGAACCAATTGAGGTATTAAGAACATCAAGGATTACTGGGCGGATTGTATCAATGATCTTAATTAGAGATTGAGGAGGCGCCGGGTCTCTCGGAACCCGAGGTGACCTTGGGAATTATTTTCTCCAAGGAAACAGGGTCTATAGGAGTCAATTGTTCCAACCTGCGGATGCCGGGGAATCGAAACTCACAGTTCTAGCTATTTCTAACTCGGCACTGTTAGAGGTAAAGGAAGCATAGATGGTCTGGATTTTTTTATGGAAGAAAGTTGCCTGGTTATTGCATCGTGTCAGTGCTCCCTTTGCGGAAACCAATTCTTGGGGCGGGGAGATCAGTGATTTAGCTATCTTAAAGATCTCCTTAGGCGAGTTGGCAGCTATGTTAATTTTGGTTTCATAAAAGAGGGCTTGTGCTGCCTTGCTTTCAGTTTTGTAGAGACGGACCGCTACTCTGTAATCTGCTTTCTTATCTTGAGAGTAATCCCGTCTCCACCCCCTTTCCATCTTACGGCAAGATTGTTTCAGGTCCCTTAGTCTAGCTGTGAACAATGGGGCGACTTTTTGTCTCTTTATATGCTGCAACCGTTCTTTGCGAAGGACTAGATCAAGAGAGTTCTGGATCCAGTTGTCAAAGTTATAACCCTGGGCAAAGCACTATGCTACGCTCGCATAGTTTGCGAAGTTTAGCACAGTGCGAACAAGCGTAGCGCAGCGTAGCGTAGTGCAGCAGTCATTTTTTGCTTGTTCGCGGTCCTCAATGTCATGTTCGCGACCACGAGCAAGCAAAATGACATCCCGGCGAGACTCTCAACGCGTGGAGGTCAGGTTTCTCATTTCGAGTGGTCGTGCATGCTTGCGACCGCTCGCGATGAGAAACTACCAGTTTGCGTTGAGAAAGCTACCACTCGAGTAAAAATCTACTCGAGTGGCAGAAAACTACAGCTCGCACTGTGCAAGATGCCGTTTTCAATGATTGCACAGTGCCGGATGCTTGTTCGCACTGTGCAATCATTGAAAATTCATCTTGCACAGTGCGAATATGCTACTACGCAGCTCGCGTAGTGCTACGTGAAGTTCGCGTAGTGCGAAGTGCACTTCGCGTAGCTTCGCGTAGCGCTACTTCGCGAACTACGCCCACCCCTACAAAGTTACTGCTGGCCTGGGTGGGATTAAGGACCTTTACTGGCTTGAGATCAGCAAGGGCAGACTCCCAGTAAGTAGAGGAAAGTTTTGACCACTTCCTACCCCATTGTTTTTTTGGCTCCTGGATAGACATGGAGCTCCCTGTTACCCAGTTCAAGGGAATCAGATAGTGGTCGGCCCAGGGTAAAGGGGGAGGTGTTTCAGTGGTTAATGTATCAATATTGCTGAATACGTGATCCAGTAAATGGCCCTTATTATGTGTCGGGGCGAAACCTTTTTGTGCCAGATCCATTGCTTGGAGACTCAGCTGCAAAATATTGGCCGAGGGGTCAAAAGAATTATCTAGATGGACATTTAGGTCGCCTAGTACCGTATAGTTGGCCGATGCAAGTGCTGAGTCGGCAACTAGGTTGACCAAGTTCGGGATAAACTGACCCAGGGCTCCAGGTGGACGATAGACCAGGATACCCGAAAAGGTGTTTATTGGAGAAAGTTCTAACGCAAAGGACATGCTTTCGCAGTCTGACAATGTAGAAGAAGTAATACGACAATGATATCTCTCTCTATAAATGATAGCTAACCCGCCTCCTCTACCAGAGGTGCGGTCTACTCTTTTTATCGTGTAACCTTGCGGAGTGGCCCAAACAATAGTTGGGTCCGCTTCCGGTTGGAGCCATGTCTCTGTCAAAAAGAGAATGTCAGGCTCATGCTCTTCTATCAATAGGGATACCTCAGTGTAGTGTTTGGATAAACACCTGCAATTAAGAAGAAATAACTTCCAGCGTCTATGGGTAGTGTGTTTTCCAGAGGTATTGGGAGATAGTTTCAGATTGCAATGTTTGCAGTGAGTCGTAAGGTCTAAATGTATGGAATATAGGCATTTTGCGTTAACAGCAAGTCTTAATTCAATTAGTCTTAGGGGGTCGTAGGTAATTGGACTTTTAAATATAGGGTCAAAGGTCTGGGGCCCTGGGCGCGGCTGGCTTCTCTTAGGCGCCTCTCTTGTGAAAGCTAGAGCGTCACCTTACAAGATGGCCATCCGCTAATGGCACCACCAGGAAGTGTAATGCACTGTTTTCTCCCTCCACAACAAACAGCACAATGAGCTGCGGTGGAACAGGGAGTCAGTGCGAGGTTACAAAGCGGAGTTACAAAGTGCACAGAACAGTTTTAAAATGTGAGTAGCAAATTAAAAAAATATGGCAACAGTGTAACAAATATTAGCCCCCAAGTGCTAGCGCAACAAAGATCTAAGGCTTCAGAATCAACCTGCGCGTCGGCGCTCTGCGGCTATATGTAGTCAGGGTTCCTGTGAAAGCTAGAGCGTCACCTTACAAGATGGCCGCCCGCTAATGGCACCACCAGGAAGTGCAATGCACTGTTTTCTCCCTCCACAACACACAGCACAATGAGCTGCGGTGGAACAGGGAGTCAGTGCGAGGTTACAAAGCGGAGTTACAAAGTACACAGAACAGTTTTAAAATGTGAGTAGCAAATTAAAAAACTATGGCAACAGTGTAACAAATAATAGCCCCCAAGCGCTAGCGCAACGAAGACCTAAGGCTTCAGAATCAACCTGCGCGTCGGCGCTCTGCGGCTATATGTAGTCAGGGTTCCTGTGAAAGCTAGAGCGTCACCTTACAAGATGGCCGCCCGCTAATGGCTCCACCAGGAAGTGCAATGCACTGTTTTCTCCCTCCACAACAAACAGCACAATGAGCTGCGGTGGAAGAGGGAGTCAGTGCGAGGTTACAAAGCGGAGTTACAAAGTGCACAGAACAGTTTTAAAAGGTGAGTAGCAAATTAAAAAAGATGGCAACAGTGTAACAAATAATAGCCCCCAAGCGCTAGTGCAACGAAGACCTGAGGCTTCAGAATCCACAGAGTGTCCACATCCGGTTTGAAAAAGTCCATGTACCAGTTTCTGGGTGAATCTCTGCAGCAATCTTATGCAGTTTAGAGATTGCATCATATACTGAAGGTGAGTGATCCAGAATGAAAACACAGCAGCTGCTGCCAAGGATGCTACATGCACCACTTCGATCAGCCAAAATCATATCCAGTACCATACGATTCTTGAGTGCTACAATCCTCGCAACTTGTAGCTCTTCTGTAATGTTCCCAAGTGCCATTGCTGTCTGATTGGTAACAGCTTCCACAACACAAGTCAATCTCCTTATTTTTCTACTGTTCAGTGCAGCACCCACGAAAAAGAATAAGCCTAAGTTAAAGTTGACATATTGTTGCAAAGCGGTGTCAGTTTGGTCAACTTCATCCATACTTATTGTCCTCTTATTTCTGTTCTTGGAAATGTCATTGTACAATCTATAGTCCTTATGATATGATGTAGGTGCCAGAAACACAGGGGGCAACAGAAAGGACACGTAGCAGATCCCAGACCACCCCACAGGTAGTTGATAGTATCCCTTATTACCACAAACAAAGTGTGTATTATGCGATGAAATAAAGCTGCTATTATTGGTATCTTCAATTGTCAGAATTATAGTACATTCACTTCTCTCCACTGGAATGTGGAAAATGATTATTTATCATACAGTTATGTCCCATCATACACCCTCTTCCGTCACGTCCCCGAGCCCATCATGCCAAAACACGAGCACACGAGAACACGAGCACCCGAGAAAAACGAGCACGAACCGATCACGCGCTGATCATGCGCCTCATGTAGTTACACACACGCTCTCCTTCCCCAAAAATAAGTCAAACGCTCATCCTTATGGTCAAAGCGACTCCGAGAACCAACTGCCTCACTCAAACCGTGCATTACTGTGGTTAAGCCGATGCCGAGAACAAGACCCCCACCCCCCATCTGTAACCATTTCCCTACAATCGGGCCAATTCCGAGAAATAGGCCCCATTCTGTTAAACCACAATAACCAATTCCGAGAAGAAGAGCCCCCGAATGCTGAAACACGACAAACAGACATCCTGTCATGACCACCTCTCCCTTATCTAAGGAACCAGCCTAGTGTTATTTCTCCACACCTTCGCCTCTCTTGTGCTTCCTCATTCTAAATCATGACTCAGCCTTATCTCCTCTACCATGTCTTCACTCTTTCATGACGCTGCCTCCTTTTATGGTCATGACTTCTGTTTTATTGCAACATATGATCCGGGCCTACATGACTTCTATTTTATGTTAACGTATGACCCGGGCATGCATTGAAGGGAAGTGTGTTCAGATAATAACGTTAGAGATTCTTCCGATCCTCCTCAGGTGACGGAGCTCTCCCTTAACTCGAGTTACTGAATAAAGACCCTGAATTCGAACCACCACGGACTCTGCTCTTCATGCTTGAACTTATTGATATTGCCTAGAAATTCTGATCAAGGTAAATTACTAAAATATTTATAACAGCAAATTGGCGCCCGAATAGGGACTTCCCTTTCTCCCCACACGCCGGTGATGCGGACCTAGACTGGTCTCTTCAAGACATCGACAGACTTCTACGTGCACACTGCAGGGTGTTCCTGCATGAACTCCTTCGTGTCAAAGAGGGGCCGAGCCACGGCCTAGCCATCCATACAAGGCGGTGAGGACGACAGCGGAAGTCTCGACCCAGAGCCCGAAACCTGTGAAGATTGCCGAGTCCGAGGTCGTCTGAAACCCGACCAGTCCCTGTCCACGAGCACTGCGTAATCAAGTGTCCAGATCTTCAAGGTCTTCAAGTTCTCTGCACCTCGGTGAGTACTGCTGGGGGTGTATAAAGACGGGTTCTGAATTTTCAGAGCACGGTCAAGACGGGTTCTGAATTATTCAGAGCACGGTAAAGACGGGTTCTAGGTTTCTAGAAAACGGTATGTTTGTATTCTGATACTCAGAATATATTGAGTTTTTTCAAGTGTAAAGTTTTTATTTGTATCTGATACAATGCCTTTGTTCTCTAAGCTGTGTAAACTGGGTACCCGGAAGGGGTTACTGGAACTGTCTGTACCAGTCCCCCCGAAGGATACTCCTGGTTATTTTATGTACACAAAGTATGGGATTGGTGCCATCTTGTATTTGGATCTTTGGGAAGGTTATACTAAAGATTTAGACATCACGATCAGATGGCTAAAGAGTGGCACATGGGATTTGAATTGTATCATGGCGGTTGAGAAAATATGTTGGGAACAGAAAGCGAGACCCTCGATGTTAGAGAGTATTGATATATGGCGAAAGGAAGCACATCGAAGGGAACAGAAAGAGCAAGGGAAAGTTGAGAAAGCAAAGAGAATGTCGGAAGAAAGTAAGATGAAAAAGTTACAGGATCAGGATGATGATATTAGTTCTGAACAAAAGAAAAGGGAGGTCTCAGCCTCAGTAACGGGTATATATTATGTCCTCTCACCAAAAACAGGGTCCGAGATTAACTCAGATTCTAGTACCCCTACGGCACCTCCACACCCTAAGGTTCCTTCTGTATCCGACGATTTTATTACTACTTACTTGATGGAGCCTCCTCCTGCTTATACGAATCAGGTAACATCCAGACGAGTAGTTACTCAGACGGAACCCATCCCTGACACTTCGGGTGATGTTCTACCTCTGTTAGAATGTGATTATGATCCAACCCCAGGGGAAGGTTCACAAGCAGATATTTCCCTTCGCTTACGAGAAGCTCTAGAAGGTATACGAGAGGTACCCAATGTCACAAATTGCCTAAACAAAATTTATGAAGTGCTTCGAACAGGAGAAAATTTAGAAACTCTACAGGAGGCTATAAAAAATAGACCCATAGCACATAGAAAATGCCTCTCACGATTCATGATCACTTGTTTTATTAGAATGATAGCTAGTGCAGGAAAAAGAGTTCCTGATGATTTACTACAACTAGACCAAGCAGTAGTCGCAGGAAATTACAATAAAATAAAAGAAATAGATCTTTTTATTCCGCTCTTCATAAGCAAGGTTTCCGATTCCCATCGAAAAGATACCCTTACCCAGGGAACTGAGAATGAGGGTACGTACGAGGATAGAGACGAAGGAACTGCTTTTCAGGGTGCAGTACGTTCCCGTATCCCTCGTTCTCAGAATAACGAACAATTCAAACTTAGAACTAAGAAATTGTCAGCCCCCACAGATAGGTTGTTCCAACGAACGCAAGAAGCTCTAGATGATTGGATGGACGACGAGCCTCCACTCACCACACAAGAAAAAGAACTCGCTAGATCAAGCACCCATTGGGTATCTCAATACTCCATATATGGCTCTGATATAGCTGCTCAAATGTTTTTATCGATCCCTCTAGCCTCTCAAAGACTAGCTAGCATCTATATGGTTCAACACCTCATTACAATGTACGAAGATACTGGTTGCCCACCAAAAAGATTACATCCTCTCTTACAAGACTGTTTAGAAGGGAGGTGGGTGGCTAGGGGACAAGAATTCCTTAATATCTTCCTTGAACTACGACAGCGATATATCCAATGTTTTACAAGCAGTACAAATCCCCATCCCTATGACCAAGGACAGTTCCCCCTCCGAGAAGTACACCCCGTTGCAGATTCCGATGAAAAGTTGCAACAAACATTTGTGTACACTCCATTGACAAAACTGGAAATACTCGAGATGAAGAAAATGGTCCCTTCCCACGAAAAAGACCCTTCGGGTTTCCATAGGGAACTCAAGGACATTCTTCAAATGGGTTCCTTTACTTATAAAGACCTCAATATTCTCCTTAAAGTCCTGTTACCTCAAGGAACGTACGACAAGCTAAAAGGAAAAGATTGGGAGATTGAAGGGAAAAAGGTAACATGGGCAGACTTAGAAAAAGAAGATGCCACTCGTAATCCCGGACAAGGTTTGGGACCTTTAGTTCAGGAACTCCTCGCTGTCTCCCTAAAATACTGTCCCAGTTGCTGACCACTAAGAAAGAAGATTGGGATGCTATCTCTGCATGTAAACAGAAACCAGATGAGGAGATAGGGGACTATTATTCCAGGTTAGAGAAATGCTTCCTCATCAACAGCGGCCTCTCCTCCGGTGGAGATGCCTATAGTCGATTATTTGTTTCCAAACTCGTAGAAAATGCCTTGCCCACGATCAAAAATAGAGTACTGAAGGTAGAAAGTACTTGGCAAGCAAGATCCCCCTCACAAGCACTTCAGATGCTCCAATATCACCAAAATAGAATTAGGGACGAACAAGAACAAGAAAACAAGAGAACAAAAGATACTAAAATGAAGGTATTAGTAGCACAAACTAATACGATCCAACAGACCCCTAAACAACCCCAAGTATCACAAGAAAAAGTTACTTGTAATTACTGTAAAAAGCCAGGACATTTCGTGCGTGACTGTCCAGTATTACAACATAATATTGCCACTGGGAAGACACAACCTCGTAACTATCCCCCTTGTCCTTCTGCTCCTCCAACTGATGCTAAACCTACCACCCAACTCTATCAGTACCCAGTGTCATCCTATCCTGAATTCCCCACGATCTCATGAAACAGCTGGGAGGAACACGATAATCGTCCACTAATACCAGTCCCGGTTGACCAAGAGGGTCCCTATGTACATGCTAAACTCCTAGGTAAGGAAGCAAAATTTCTGATCGACACCGGGGCCAGTAGGACGACAGTGCAGCACAACGAAGTTCCCAAGGTACCCCTCTCTGGCTCAAATAGTATTTCCTTGGGTTTCTCTGGTACAACTGTCATCAACAAAGTTTCTGAACCAATTTCACTTAAAGTTGGTCCTCTTACAACTTCCACCTATTTAGTGCTTACAAAGTCCTGTCCCGAAAATCTCCTTGGCATCCAGACACTAAAAGAACTAGGTGCTATAATATGTTGTTCCCCAGAAGGAGTCCGACTATTCCTCTGAGATTTTAAAGGTCATTTCACCACACGAGAACTAGATGTCAGACTAAGAGACATTCCTGTTACACTATGGGCTACTGATCCAACAGATGTAGGATTCATGGATATTACACTACACTTAGTGACACTGAAAGAAGGCGTTGTCCTACCTCGTATCCGTCAATACAAATTACCTCCAGATGCAGAACAAGCCCTTATTCAGATTATCGATGATTTGATAACAAAAGGAGTAGTCAGAGAAGTACCTTCCAACACATGTAACTCGCCAGTCCTGCCTGTCAGAAAGAAAACTGATGATGGTGCGCCACCAGTCTACAGACTCGTGGTTGACTTACGTGAACTCAATAAATGTGTAATACCACAATACCCTGTGGTCTCAGATATCAGTACTCTGTTAACAGCCATAGATCCTGAGGCTACACATTTTACTGTAATTGACCTGAAGAATGCTTTCTTCAGTGTACCCATCCACCAAGATAGTCAGTACCTATTCGGATTCTCCCTACAAGGTCGTAGTTTCTGTTTCACAAGAGCTCCCCAAGGATATACAGAAAGTCCCAGTATCTACAGTCAGGCACTTAAGAGACAGCTAGATGACATTGTTCTGCCGGCCAAACACGACATTGTTACAATATGTCGATGACTTGCTGATCACCGCACGCTCCAAACCAGAATGTGAACAAGCTTCACGAATTGTCCTAATGTTCCTTGCACAACATGGCCACAAGGTGTCACCCTCGAAATTACAATTGTGTTTACAGCAGGTGGCCTACATAGGACACCTGCTGTCAAAGGAGGGTAGGGCACTCACACCTGAAAGAATTCAACTCATTTTTAACATTCCTGTCCCCAAGACACAGAAAGAAGTCCGTGCTTTTATTGGTCTCACGTCTTACTGTAGACAGTGGATTCCCCAGTTTGCATACCTGGCCAAACCCCTGATACAGCTAACAAGCACAACCTCTTCCCCATTGCCATGGACACCTGAGCACACTTTTGCTTTTGACACCCTCAAACAGGCATTATTCTCTGCACCTGTCCTAGCCACACCTGATTATGCCAAACCTTTTGTCCTCTTTGTCACAGAACGGGAAGGTACAGCCTTGTCAGTACTCACACAAACACAAGCTAACAAACACCGTCCCTGTGCTTATTTTTCTAGCACTCTTGACCCTGTTGCACAAGGTTTGCCGGCCTGCCTGAAATCTGTTGCAGCTACAGCTCTAGCAATACGACAAAGTGATTCCATAGTACTAGGACACTCCCTTGAAGTACAAGTTCCACATGCAGTAGAATTGCTTTTGAATAGGACACAGACACAACACTTAACCATAGCTCGCCTCACAGGTTATGAAGTCACTCTGTTCCAACCCCATATTATCATCAAAAGGTGCAATATCCTCAACCCAGCTACGCTACTGCCTACGGTTCCAGTTGACAACCAGGTTCATGACTGCTTAGAGGTGGTCGAACTAGTTACAAAACGCTGGTCTGATCTTACAGATGTCCCTCTAAGTACACCAGAACACACACTGTTTGTAGACGGTTCCTGTATGCGCCTCCAATCAGGCGAACTCTCAGCAGCCTATGCTGTCACTACAGAAAACACCGTCCTTCTAGCAGCCAGAATAACCGTACATTCTGCACAAGCAGCAGAACTAATAGCTCTCACCCAAGCATGTGAATAGTCCAAAGGAAAACGAGTCAACATCTACACCGACTCACAATATGCATTCGGGGTAGTTCATAATTTCGGCATCCTTTGGAAAGAGAGAGGTTTCCTGACCTCTCATGGAACCAAGATCCAACATGGAGACCTTATCCTCCAGCTACTAGAGTCAATACACAAACCCACAGAAATAGCCATACTAAAATGTAAAGCACACACCAAAGTTGTAGACTCTATCACCAGAGGTAATGCTCTGGCTGACACCACAGCTAAACATGCTGCTCAGACAGAATCGCTAAACACCGAAACCACCATTAGTACTATCTGTCCAGTTATCGATCCGACCAAGGATGTAGTAGACATCCAAAATCAAGCCACAGAACCCGAAAAGAGAAAATGGGAAGAGGAGGGAGGTTCACACACAGATCAAGGTTGGGTAACACAGGACAAGTCCAAATGGTTTCTCCCTGACCTAATGGTTCCCATAATGATAGAAACTGCTCATGGTCCCGCACATCTAGGAGAGAAAGGAATGTTAGACAGTCTGAATCTGATATGGCACAACAAGCATCTGCGTGCATATGGCACAACAAGCATCTGCGTGCAGCAGCCAAACAAAAAGTACGAACCTGTATGATTTGCTGTCAGTTCAATCCAGGGAAAAGTGTATCCGTTGAACAAGGAGGGTTCCATCCTCCAGATCACCCCTTTGAAGTCCTACAAATGGACTACATACAGATGGAGAGATGTCGGGGATATAAGTATGTCCTCGTAGTAGTCTGTACCTTAACTTGATGGACTGAAGCATACCCCGTCCCAGACTATGGTGCCCAGATGACTGCCAAGCAATTGGTGAGGGAATTCTTCCCTTTCCTAGCTACGGGTTGCCAAGAGTCATTTACTCTGACAACGGACAACCATTCTCCTCTAAATTGATGGAAGCTGTCTCCTTACTGCTAGGATACACCTGGAAGTTTCACTGTGTTAGGCATCCACAAGCAGCAGGCCTAGTCGAACGACACAACCAGAAATTAAAAACAAAATTAGCAAAAATATGCGCTGACAAACAAATAGATTGGGTTACAGCTCTTCGGTTGCCCTCTTCTATATGAGAATGGTGGCACATTCCCGGACGGGTCTGTCCCCCTATGAAATTACATTTGGGAGGCCTCCGAATATCTGGGGTGTCCCATGTCCTAAAAAGCTAATTGACATTGATGCAAATGTACTGACAGATTACTTGGCTTCTTTGATGTCTGCACTACGTTCTTGCCGTTCACACGTGGCTGCAGCCTTTCCAGACAAGACCGCGCCCGATGAGCACCCCCTTCAGCCTGGTCAATGGGTGCTCGTCAGAAATATTGATCGAACCAGCCCTCTGGAGAAAAGGTGGACGTCCCCCAAACTGGTGCTGCTGACGACGAGGACCGCCATCAAGGTCGAGGGACGGAAAGGGTGGTTGCACGTGTCGCATTGCAAACCCTTCTACGGACCAACTCCAGACACTGTTGCTGATCCTTAGCTCAGAGACACTGAAAAAACAGACTTTAAAGACACTGAAACGACAGACTTTATTTCACCCCTCCCAGAACTTTTACCCCAAGAAGAGTACAAATCGCGGCTGCGATCCTACCCCAAACAGACTTGAGACATTTGCATCTGAATCCGGCCTACCAGTGGCTATTAAAGCCCAAGACGGACGCTTGGTGAAGCGGTTGCTGGGAAGAGTCCAGTTACTGGTGCATTTTTTCCTCTCAAAGATTAAGCAGCCGAAATTATGAAGATAAAGACTCATTGTGCGAAACTGTTACATGACAAAGTTACCCTTTTCCTTTCTATCATGATTCTTATTTTCTGCATCATGACTTGTCTAGGTTGGTTCCTTCATCTAGCTTTCCCACCGTCTTCCCCCGCGCCCTTGAATAATACTGCTATGCATTCACACGTAGATTTTCCTCCACATCTCATGAACAGAAGAAAAGAGTTCTTCAATAACACATTCATCTCCACACTTCACCAACATCAATTGGTGATTAACAAAACAAATTGTTGGGTCTGTGGTTTAATGCCACATTCTGTGCACGGAGGAATGCCTTTTATTCCTCTCCCTTTTGGCTATGCTGGATCTACCTATGCACTCTCTATGATATTTTCCGCCTCTGTTAGGAACATTCCTGAGACCCCGATCAAAAACGCTAGTACCTGCAATGAGATAAAAGCAAAAACAGTACGAGCCGTCGCAAGGATGGTAACTCTCACAGCAACATGGGGACGAGCAGACATTAGTGAAAACACCAGTTACTCCCTCTTTAATGACACCACCTCCTTTAGGGAGACATTTTCAGTCCAGAAAAGACAGACAGACCAGGGAGGATGGGCCGTGCCCCACCAGGGCCTATTCTGCATAAGAGGAAAGGGCAAGGGTCAGAAAATGGGAGATAGTGAATGTAACAAGACCTACACCCTACCTGATCCAAATTTCCCAACGATGGCCACTGCCCCCAACACCTACTTTATCTGTGGGCCTCACGCGCGCACTTGGTTACCTCAAGGCTGGTATGGAAAATGCTACATTGCATTTCTCCTTCCCCCAACCTACACCGCCCCAGCAGATTATCATCTCAGTGACCCCCCGACCGTAATTAATAGACGGCGAAGGGGGGCCATAGATGCTGAAGATACAGCGGGCCAAGAGGCTGGCGATTTCTTTAAAGGAGTCATCCCATTCTGGGGGCCTATTATCAACAGCCGCCACATAAGACAACTGACTCGTGTAGTCCAGGGAGCCATAAACGAAACAGCCGGTGCATTAAGTAACATCACCGCTGAGATGGCTGCCGACAGACTCATGACGTTACAAAACCGTATGGTCCTAGACATCATATTGGCTGACCGTGGTGGTGTATGTGAACTGATCGGGTCCAGCTGCTGTATATTTATCCCAGATAATGCACCCTCGGTGTATGCCGCTATTTCCCGCCTTCATATACTTTCCAGAAAACTAGATGCAGACACTGGTGCCTGGTCCCTGACGGGTTGGCTCTGGAGCCTCCTGTCCTCATGGGGATGGAAGGTGCTTGCAGTCCTAGGTTTTGCTCTAGCTATTCTCTTCACCTGCTGCCTCTGTATTCAGTGCGGTCCAGCACTCTGTAGTTTCTGTATCACTACCTGCATTCCCAAAACCCAGACCAGAAAGAAAGAAAGAGAAAGAATCATGTTATAGGAACAAGTAAACGACCTAATGAGTATAGAGGTGGACTAGAAAAAGCAAAGAATTTTAGAAGGGTATATTATGGGACAAGGAGGGAATGTGGAAAATGATTATTTATCATACAGTTATGTCCCATCATACACCCTCTTCCGTCACGTCCCCGAGCCCATCATGCCAAAATACGAGCACACGAGAACACGAGCACCCGAGAAAAACGAGCACGAACCGATCACGCGCTGATCATGCGCCTCATGTAGTTACACACGCGCTCTCCTTCCCCAAAAATAAGTCAAACGCTCATCCTTATGGTCAAAGCGACTCCGAGAACCAACTGCCTCACTCAAACCGTGCATTACTGTGGTTAAGCCGATGCCGAGAAAAAAGACCCCCCATCTGTAACCATTTCCCTACAATCAGGCCAATTCCGAGAAATAGGCCCCATTCTGTTAAACCACGACAACCAATTCCGAGAAGAAGAGCCCCCGAATGCTGAAACACGACAAACTGACATCCTGTCACGACCACCTCTCCCTTATCTAAGGAACCAGCCTAGTGTTATTTCTCCACACCTTCGCCTCTCTTGTGCTTCCTCATTCTAAATCATGACTCAGCCTTATCTCCTCTACCATGTCTTCACTCTTTCATGACGCTGCCTCCTTTTATGGTCATGACTTCTGTTTTATTGCAACATATGATCCGGGCCTACATGACTTCTGTTTTATGTTAACGTATGACCCGGGCATGCATTGAAGGGAAGCTCCTTCCTCTTTTCCTGCTATAAATACTGTGTGTTCAGATAATAACGTTAGAGATTCTTCCGATCCTCCTCAGGTGACGGAGCTCTCCCTTAACTCGAGTTACTGAATAAAGACCCTGAATTCGAACCACCACGGACTCTGCTCTTCATACTTGAACTTATTGATATTGCCTAGAAATTCTGATCAAGGTAAATTACTAAAATATTTACCACAGGAATTCTCCCAACACTACTAATACATAAGTCTGCTTTAGCTCTTGTCACTGAAATTACAAAAGGTCCATTGTTCTTCATAGTCCTTGTATTTGTGAACACATGTGGCATAGAAATATTGTCAGGTTGGTACTCCTCCCATTCCCATTTTTTTCCTCCAGCTTGAGGGTACCCATTTTCACCAGGATAACATTCTTTATTAAGGTGATAATTAATCTGTTCTACTGTCATTTCTGTAATGTTGGCCCTTTCAGAGGCAAACAAAAGCGTAAACCAGGCTTGACCAGAACCATTATGAGAGAATGGAAGAGGAATGAAAGGTGTACCTCCTTTCTTTGGGTGTGCAGGTATCATCCCACACATCCAACAGTTGGTAGTATTCGTGGCATTATGTGTATGATGCAACATCTAGATGAATGTACTATTCAGGTAGGATTGTCGATGCTTCTGCTCATGGTAGGGAAGCGTAAAGTAGTGGTGCTCAACTGGTACTGGAGTAGTGGCGATCAAAAGCTCTCGAACAGGAGCCACTTTCTCAACCTACCATGTAATTGCTGCCATAACCACCATAGCAACAACAAATCCTATGGCACAAATGATCTTCTTACTACATATCTTAGAAACAGTTGATCTTTCTGCAGCAATGATCACTTCGTTGTCAAAAACAATCGTTGGAGCTCTTATCCCTGGACAGCCGTTGATTTCTTCACCGAGGGTCAAGACGGGTGTCACTTCGCAGGACTGACCCCCCCCCTTGCCACATCGGCACTCCGTTTCACCAACCCAGGGCGGTAGCTCAACCAATCCTTTTCAACAATGCAGGCTCTTTCCTTAGTCTCAGTCGGTTTCGCGATGCTGCAGAAATCGTGTGGTCCGGGAAGACTCCCTCAGATTTGTTAGGTGAGATAGCGTGGCCCTTCTCTGTTTTCAAGATCTCTTGATGATCAGTTAGCACAGCAGGTTTCACCAAGGTAGGCGACACATGCTTGCAGTGTGTGCTATGGATTCAGTTCTTTCTGTTCGTCATTCAAACGGCTGCCCTCGTAGCTAAAAGCACTTGCTCTGGTCCTCGCTGTGGAAAAGTAAATTTTGCCATGTTCTGTGTCCCTACGTGTCATCCATCATATGTTATGTGTGCATGATTAAATATGCATATGCATTCCCCATGTTCGATTAATGACGCAATTGCAG
Source organism: Lissotriton helveticus (assembly GCF_964261635.1). Taxonomy (NCBI): domain Eukaryota; kingdom Metazoa; phylum Chordata; class Amphibia; order Caudata; family Salamandridae; genus Lissotriton; species Lissotriton helveticus. The sequence goes on along the minus strand of NC_136061.1, from coordinate 1,358,979,377 downwards.
TTGTGTCCACCTCTAGTATGCCAGTTTCCAGTTCTCGTGAATACTACGAATATCAGGCCTATGTAAAGCTACGTTGCCACGTTTCTCAGTGTGCACGTTATTCTATTATAAAGTTCCCGTTTCTAGGCCTCAAAAGGGCCTGGACACCAGATTCAGCTCCTGTCTCCTGAAGCCTCGCTGAGGAGCGATACAGCCCCCACCTGTATCCTCGACCCTTCACTTACTTCCTGCCTTGCAGTGCCCGGTCCAGCCTGGCTCTGCCTCTGAGTCTGCCAAAAGTATGTTATAGTTCCAGTTATCAGTTCAGTCCTCCTTCTCTGCATTCCTAAGCTACTGAATCGCATCAATAGTTTCCGTCATTGTCTAGCCTTCACGTCTCCACGTTAGAGAAATACTGCATTTAATGGTCATTTCATATTCTTCATCACGCACTACATGTAGAATAATGCATGGTCCAGTCTTAGAATCAAGTTAGCCTTTCCCCTCCTAACTTCTAGTTTATATCAACATGTTCTCTAAACATCAGATACTAGATACTGTTTAGGTACATGTCGCCCTGACTCTCCAGACTTCAGTCTCTGCTCCTAGCACAGAGTTCATAGCCCCCAGCTTCTCCTAGTAACACGTCATTGCCAGTTTGCGCGCACCATCAGGTTAGAGGTCCCGGCTCCTCAGGTAGCCCCCTCCATGGTTTCCGCCCCATTCATGACATATTCTGTTACGTTTGCATCACATGTCTATGTATACGCCCTGTTACACCTCTTTTCCACCCTTATCTTTCGCGACTGCTACGCGTCACACCTTCTGCTCCACCCACTGCTACGCCTATTGCACTGTAATGCTATGTGTTTGCGTTATGTATATATGCTCATGCACTGTTATTAAAAAAGTCATCCGTTCCCCTTGTCCCGATCCTGACACCAGCAGCGCTGCTGGGCCCTGTCATCCTATTCCTATGCAGGTTGTCCTGTTCCTGTCCTTATGCTGTATTAAACCTGCAAAAACTCCTACTACCTCGAATCTTGACTCTTATTTATTGAGCTATCTGTTATGACATATGTCTAGTCAAAAAGAGAGGTATTATTTATTTATTTACCACATAATGGCGCCCGAATAGGGACTTGCCCTTTCCCCACGCGTCGGTGAAGCCACGCCGACCCCCTGACCCTCTGCAGCCGTGACGGAACCATACCGTGCACCGGCAGATATTTCTGCTTCAAATATCCCTCAGGCCCACGGAGGAGACGGAGGAGGCGGTCCAGCATCCAAACGAGACGGTGGAGGAACGCGGCGAGTCCCGACCAGAGCCCAAGCCGAGAGTCCAAGGTCCGAGGTATCCGGAGGTCCACCCGTAACTGAAGTCCGAAGTTCGTCGTCCGTCGTCGTAGCAGTCCAGTCCAGTCCGAGGCTTTTCGTTCTTGCTGCCCGGTGAGTACCATTACTGGGGTAGTATCTAGACAGGGTCAATCTAAATTGACTCTGGTCCGTGGGTTGGTGGTACACAGACTCACAAACGAAGTGTCCACTTCGGTGGATGCGGGTCCTGACGTGTCTCTTTATGAGACCGGTAAGTTTCGTACTGTTTCAGCAGTGCATCTAGTTCCTGTTCTAGTCAGTTCTGTTCTCGAGAAAATTCATGTATTCTGTGTTCCGTATTCCAGGTAGTATTCTGTTCGAACTGTTATTTTTAAATGTTCTTCATGTATTTTAATGTCGTGGTATGAATGGGGAATAAGTATCGTGTTCATTGTGTATTGTATTGTGTCTAGATTATAGTTCAGTCATGCCGCTCTTTTCGAAATGACGTCAGTTAAAAACCAGAAAGGGTCTGCTGGAAGCAGCAGTTCCAGTTCCGCCTACGGACAGTCCAGGTCATTTTATGTATCAGAAGCATGGCATAAGCGCCATATTGTATCTAGATTTATGGGTAGAGTATACCAAACGGTTAGAAGAAAAGTATAGATGGCCCGTATCGGGTACATGGGATGCCGAGTGCATCATGCGAGTAGAAGAAGCATTATGGAAAAAGAAAGCCAGACAATCACAGAAAGATGCCATCGAGTTATGGCGTAAAGAAGCTCATAAAAGAATCGAAAAAGAAATCAGAAAGTCAGAATTAAGTAGAGAATCCTTAGAACGAGCCCAAGAAAAAGAACTAATCGAGATAGGTGAACAAGTCAAAGCCGAACAGTCAGACAGACAGAGGCATGCCCTTAATAGGGGTATGTATCCTCTCCTTGCCGAGGGCTTGCCAAAAGCGACCCCAGAGGCATCCAGTAATTTCCCGCCACCATTAGTTCCGACCAAGCTACGTCACAAACAGACCGCAGCTGATATTTTTATTTCGTCCTATTTGGACGACACAGTCCCAGAATATGCAAATCCTGTTCGCGCTCCGCCAGTCCCTGTAAATCAGGCACTTCCCGCTTCTCCAGACACCGGAGTACCTGTCACGGTACCCCCGGTCCAGCCCGCCATACAAGTCCAGCCTACATTTCCATTTCCCACTCTGCCAGGACGAAGAGCCTCAGTAGACGACTCTAGTTTAGGGGCCGCAGGGGGAGGTACTCCTCAAACCCCGCCGCCACACAAGCGTTTAACGACAGCCGAATTACATGCACAAGCGTCACAGCGTACGCCCAGACATCAGACTGTAGCAGAAATAAGAAAATCCCTTGCCGAATGCGGCTATGATCCAGTCCCAGGCGAGGATAATATGGTTTTATATTCATTCCGCGTAAGAAAGGTGGCCGAGTATCTAGTCACCTTACCGAATATGAAAGAAGATCTAGACAGAATATATCGTTTCATCCGTACAGGGGATGATCCAGAAAGCATTAGCGAGGCCATGTCTCAAAGGAAAGCCGAGATCCAGCTCATGATATTAAAGTTTCTGATCAATTGTCTAATAAGAGAACAAGATTACCCGTCTAAAGATCAAGCCGAAATGAGAACCCTGACAAGGTGGAGTGATAATATAGCCGAGGGTAAGCACAAGACCGTCGGTGCTATGGAGAGTATGTACAAGAAAATCCGTAGAGAAATAATGAAGATACACGAACAGCGTAAAGCAGCACAAGTAAGCGAGAAAGAAAGTAACTCTGATACTGAAGAGGTAGAGGACGAGAATCCCGCCAGAATAGCGTATGTAGGAAAATCTAGATTTCCAGATCGCCATTTACGCCTAGAACACAAGTCTATTTTTCATTCTCCAGCACCAGAACAAGGTTCACTAGAACAAGTGTTTCAAGCTACCGATCACATTCTGAAATCACGAATCGGTTACAGTGAGTTAAGTACCATGCATGAACAAGAACTAGCCCGATCAGCAGTCCGATGGATTACTGATTCTACCACTTTTCCAGACGAAATAGTGGCACAAATGTTTCTGAAACTGCCCCCAGCCGAACAACGACTGGCGGGTATGTATATGATTCAGCACCTCATTACATTGTATGAGGGTCAGCACTCTGATCCAGGCCCGTTACATGATATCCTGAACGAGTTACTCCAGTATAGATGGAAAGGTCTAGGTACCGATTTAATTAGTGTCATTCTAGAACAGCGTCACAAATATAGAACGTTTCTGAACCCGCATTTTGTTCATGTCTCACCCCCAGAAAGTAAACCATTTTACATGGAGAGACAGAATCCGTTACGAGAAGTCCACCCAGTTAGAGGAACGGGTGGCAAACTAGAACGAGTGTTTGTATACACTCCGATTACAAAGATGGAACTCCTCGAGATGAAGAAATTAATTCCCTGTCATGACAAAGATCCAGCAGGGTTCCATAGAGAATTAAAAGACATGCTCCGTATGGGAGAATACACATATCCAGATATAATTAAAATGTTAAAGGTTCTGCTGCCCGCAGGGGTGTATGAAAAGCTCAAGGAAAAAGAATGGGAGGTGGGAGAGAAAAAGATCGATTGGGCAGTTCTAGAAGCTGAAGACAAGGCACGAGTACCAGGTACCGGTCTTGGAGATAAATGTAAAGAATTACCGGAATTATTAATACAAGTTTTACCCAGATTATTGACAACTAGAAAAGAAGACTGGGATGCAATCTCAGCCTGTAAACAGAAGCAAGAGGAGGATATTAGTGATTTTTATTCTAGATTTGAAAAATGTTTTAGCATCAACAGTGGCCTCAAGACAAGTAGTGAGTCATACCCTCACCTTTTTGTTACTAAATTAGTCGAGAATTCAAGTCCACAAATTAAAAATCGAGTTTTGAAAGTCGAAAGTACCTGGCAAGCTAATACCCCGTCCCAGATGCTCCAGATGCTTCAATACCACCAGAATAGAATCAGGGAAGAGCAAGAACACGAGAGAAAACGTATGAAAGACACGAAAATGAAAGTACTAGTTGCACAATCTGTTCCTCAAGACAGTCAGAAGAGGGGTCCGAATCAAGCCAGTCATCCTACAGCTCCCGTTAAAGGGAACTGCAATTATTGTAAACAGCCAGGTCATTTTATAAATGAGTGTGCAGTTCTGAAACACAACATAGCTACCGGTAAGACTAAAGAAAGACCACGTCCGCCTAGACCAGAACAAGTTTCACAGATTCCTCAGTCACAGAATGCACCACAGACAGTTACAGCTCCGCAGCCTATCGCTGCAACACAGCATGTTACACAGCAGATGTACCAGTATGCACAGTCTGAGTATCCAGAGTACCAGCAGTATTCATGAAACAGCCTAGAGAGGGAGGTAGGCTTGCCTCTCATCGAGATACCTGTAGATCAAGAAGGTCCCTATGTTCATAGTCAAGTATTAGGGAAAGACAGAAAGTTTTTGATTGATACAGGGGCAAGTAGGACCACAATCAGTCACGCCGAAGTTCCAGGGGCTCCGCTCTCAGGCTCAAGAAATATTTCCCTTGGATTTTCAGGAAAACCTATCGTAAATGAGATTTCAAAGCCAGTTACTCTAGAAGTAGGTCCATTGTCCCGCACTACTGATCTGTTACTTACTAAGTCATGTCCAGAAAACCTATTAGGCATTAAGACACTGAAAGAGTTAGGTGCAGTTATATGCTGTTCCCCAGAGGGAATACGATTGTTCCTACGTGACTTTAAGGGTCACTATGTATTACGAGATTTTGATTCAAGACTGTCTAATGTTCCACAGCATCTATGGGCGCAAGGTCCAACTGATGTAGGTTACATGCAAATCACACCCTATCGTGTGACTCTCATGCCAGGTGTAGTGTTACCACGAATCAGACAGTACAGATTGCCACCTAAGGCTGTAGCAGCCTTATCCAAAATTATTGACGAGCTCATGGCTCAAGGAGTAGTTGTAGAAACTGACTCCAATGTATGTAATTCTCCGATCATTCCAGTCATGAAACGTACTGATCCAAATGCACCCCCAGTATATTGATTAGTGATTGACCTACGAGAGCTTAATAAGTGTATTATTCCGCAGTACCCAGTTGTCCCAGACATCTCTTCCCTATTAACGGCCATTGATTCCGAAGCCACGTTCTTTACTGTAATCGACCTCAAGAACGCGTTTTTCAGTGTTCCTATTCATCCAGACAGCCAGTTCCTTTTCGGATTTTGTTTAAATGGAAGGAGCTATATGTTCACACGCGCTCCTCAAGGTTTCACAGAAAGTCCTAGTATTTACAGTCAAGCACTCAAGAGACAACTAGACAACATTCACATGCCAACTGACACTGCCCTGCTCCAGTATGTCGATGATCTACTGATCACAGCCCGTTCTGAACGTGCTTGCGAGCAAGCATCCCTTACAGTCTTGTATTTCCTAGCCGAGATGGGGCACAAGGTGTCCCCTTCTAAGCTTCAATTCTGTGTCCAGCAAGTGGTCTACTTGGGACACTTACTGTCCAAGAGGGGTAGGCAGTTGACACCAGACCGTATCCAGTTAATAGCGAGTCTTCCTCAGCCCAAGACCCAGAAGGAGGTACGTGCTTTTATTGGCCTTACTTCTTATTGCAGACAATGGATTCCTCAGTATGCATTTCTAGCCAAAGCACTGATACAGTTAACGACACAGGAGGCAGCCGTATCGACTGTCCTCCCTTGGACATCTGAACATACACTTAGTTTCAATGAGTTAAAGAAAGCTTTATGCCAAGCTCCAGTTCTAGCGACACCGAACTACAGTAAGCCTTTTACACTTTTCGTTACTGAACGTGAAGGTACAGCATTATCTGTTCTCACACAAGATCAAGCAGGACAATACAAGCCCTGTGCTTATTTTTCGAGCACATTAGATCCTGTAGCCCAGGCTCTGCCTGCGTGCCTCAAGTCAGTTGCAGCCACAGCACTAGCTATCAGACAAAGTGATTCCATAGTCTTAGGACATACCTTGACAGTACAAGTTCCACACTCTGTGGAAGTTCTTTTAAACCGAACACAGACTCAACACTTGACAATTGCACGTTTAACAGGTTATGAATTGACACTGTTCCAGCCACATATAGACATCAGACGCTGCAACATCCTTAATCCTGCTACACTGTTACCATCAGTTACTTCGAATTCTGCCACACATGACTGTGTGGAAGTAGTTAACATTACGACAAAGCCAAGACAAGATCTGACAGATATTCCGCTACCAGATCCCGACCTGACACTTTATGTGGACGGTTCATGTATGAGAACTAGTACAGGAGAACTAGTCGCCGCGTATGCAGTGACTACTGACACTGAAGTTATTGAGACACACCGCATTGACACCCTGTCCGCTCAAGCAGCAGAGCTAGTTGCTCTGACACAAGCCTGTATACATGCCAAGAACCAGAAAGTTAATGTTTACACAGATTCACGTTACGCATTTGGAGTTGTACACGACTTCGGAGTGCTCTGGCAGGAGAGAGGTTTCATGACTTCTCATGGAACCAAGATTCAGCATGGTCTCCTTATTCAAGCTCTGTTAGATGCCATACACTTACCGACATCTATCGCTATCATGAAGTGCAAAGCACATACGAAAGTTACTGACATTATTTCTCAAGGTAACGATCTAGCAGATCGCACAGCCAAGCTTACAGCACAGACTCTAGACATTCCAGTTAATCAGACACATATTCCAGATCCGACCACATGTATGACAGTTAAAGACCCTACACAAGATGTCATAGACATACAGTTACATGCTACTCCCGAAGAAATCAAGAAATGGTCCGAACAAGGAGGGGTCCAGACAGATCAAGGATGGTTAACGAAGGGTAGAGCCACATGGTTTCTCCCCGACTCTATGGTTCAAGTCATTATTAATACCGCACATAGTCCAGCACATTTAGGAGAAAAAGCTATGTTAGACAGTATCCAGAACATTTGGTTTAACAAGCATTTACGAGCTGCAGCCAAACAGAAAGTCCGTACCTGTATGATATGTTGTCAGTTTAATCCAGGTAAAAGTGTCCCGGTGGAACAAGGTGGATTCCAGCCCCCTGACCACCCTTTTGAAGTCCTCCAGATGGATTATATTCAGATGGAGCGATGTCGAGGTTTCAAGTATGTCCTTGTAGTTGTATGCGCTTTGTCCAGGTGGACAGAAGCATATCCAGTCCCAGATTACACAGCCGCGACCACTGCCAAGCAGTTGGTTCGTGAGTTCTTCCCCCGTTATGGACTCCCTAGAGTCGTATATTCTGACAACGGCCAGCCATTCTCATCTGAACTCATGAAGCATGTTTCCCTTTTGTTAGGGTACCAGTGGAAGTTTCATTGTGTACGCCATCCTGAAGCAGCCGGTCTCGTAGAGAGACATAACCAGACTCTGAAAATCCGTATTGCAAAAGTGTGTAAAGAAAAAGGTGTGGACTGGCTAGTAGCTCTGCCAGTCGCTTTATTTTATATGCGCATGGTCGCACATTCCAGATCAGGTCTGTCCCCGTATGAGGTCGTATTCGGCCGCCCCCCTAACATGTGGGGTACTCCTAGACCCCGAAGTATTACCGATGTTTCAAGTAATATGCTGACAGATTACCTAGCTTCCTTGATGTCTGCCCTCAATTCATGTCGTTCACAGGTTGCCGCCGCATTTCCAGATAATACCGAGGTGGCACCGCATGAAATCGTTCCAGGATCCATGGTGATGGTCCGCAACTTTGACAGATCAAGTCCGCTGGAGCCTCGCTGGAAAGAGCCCCGACAGGTCCTCCTCACCACCCGTACAGCCGTGAAGTTGGAAGGACGCAAAGGCTGGGTGCACCTTTCTCATATTAAACTTTTTAATGGACTGAAACCCGTCTTAAAGAACATTTCCCAGGATTTGAAGGATTGCCAAAATATTGTTCTCAAGGACTGTCCCGCAAATGACATTGTTACTGCACCTCCCCTGTTAGAGAAAACTCCGCAACAGGAGTATAAACTAAAACTCCGGTCTATTAAAATAAGTCAGTCAGTTTGATTGTCTAAGTCCTCCCCTAGGTGAAACGGTTAGACTGTTTCTGACATGTATAAAATAGACCCCCATAGTGAGAGAGTTAGTCAAAACTCAATCCGATGTATCGTTTTTCTATGTTTCATATTATTTCTCAGCATTATGATTTCCTGCACCAGTTATGCATTTTTCTTGTATTTCCCAGTTCTTCATGTAAATAAGTCTGCTAATGCTACAATAGAGCACACGTTTAGTGATCTGCCTCCTCATGAACTCTCTTACCGCCTCGCTATGCGAAATAATACTTTTATCCGCATGTTACATTACTCACACCAGACCAGCAATGCCACTAATTGTTGGGTGTGTGGTCGACTCCCCCCTTTCCAGACGTCGAAGGGAGTTCTGCCACTTTTTCCTTATCCATTTTCACATAATGGTTCGTGTGGAGCATGGTCCACGTTAACGTCATCCTCAACAGATATGTCTTTTCTTAACAGTACATGTTTTCCAGACAAGCAAGGTCTTCCCCACAGAACAGGTTTAGATCTAGAAAATGAAGTGTATAATTTAGGTAATTATTCGTCGAATTTCATGGTCCTGAATGTTCAGTCTGATACTACTCCAGACTTACCTGCTATTTCAGTACTACCAGTCAAAGGCGAATTATGTGTCCGAAATTATGGTTCTGTACATGTAGGACATAGTGATTGTACTACTATTGTCAAGTATAGTGACAGTGGGAAATCTATTTTTAAAGCTTCACGTCATTCTTATTTTATTTGTGGTCAAACCGCATATGTTCGTCTGCCCCTCGATTGGGAGGGAACCTGTTACATTGCCTTCCTACTGCCACCAGTTTTCCTAGCCCCACCTGATTATCACAGAAACACACATCTAGTACACGTTAGACATAGAAGGGAGTCCCCCATTGTCGATTATACTGAAACTGCTCTAGAACAGTATACAGATTTCAATAGAGGGTTCTTTTTCTTTATAGGACCTATCCAGAATAGTAAGCTAATCCGTAGGTTAACCAGAACCCTTGAAGCAGTAGTCAATGAGACTGCTTCTGCTCTAGGTAACTTAACCGAAGAGCAATCTGCTATGAGATTTGTCGTTTTACAGAATCGTCTCGTCCTTGACGTCATACTGGCCGATAGGGGCGGGGCCTGTAGAGTCATCGGATCTAGTTGCTGCATTTTCATTCCAAATAACGCGCCATCTGTTTATTCAGCTATAACCAGACTCCATGAAATTGCCCATCTGATACACCAAGATCCAGGCACCTGGACATGGTCCGGTTGGTTCTGGAATAAAATTTCCGCATGGGGATGGAAAATATTGTCCTTCCTAGGTATTGCAGTAGCGATCATATTCAGCTGCTGTCTCTGTATACAATGTGGCCCTGCGATTTGCGGCATTTGTGCTACCTCTTGTATTCCTAGTCCCAAGCCCCGTTCTAAATCCCGTTCCAGGATAATTCGAGACGAGCAAATGATACTGTATGAAATGATAGATGGTATCATGAATATTGATGTTTCCTGATGGAAACGTAGTGACAAGGAGGGAATGTGGAAAAGTAAATTTTGCCATGTTCTGTGTCCCTACGTGTCATCCATCATATGTTATGTGTGCATGATTAAATATGCATATGCATTCCCCATGTTCGATTAATGACGCAATTGCAGTTGTGTCCACCTCTAGTATGCCAGTTTCCAGTTCTCGTGAATACTACGAATATCAGGCCTATGTAAAGCTACGTTGCCACGTTTCTCAGTGTGCACGTTATTCTATTATAAAGTTCCCGTTTCTAGGCCTCAAAAGGGCCTGGACACCAGATTCAGCTCCTGTCTCCTGAAGCCTCGCTGAGGAGCGATACAGCCCCCACCTGTATCCTCGACCCTTCACTTACTTCCTGCCTTGCAGTGCCCGGTCCAGCCTGGCTCTGCCTCTGAGTCTGCCAAAAGTATGTTATAGTTCCAGTTATCAGTTCAGTCCTCCTTCTCTGCATTCCTAAGCTACTGAATCGCATCAATAGTTTCCGTCATTGTCTAGCCTTCACGTCTCCACGTTAGAGAAATACTGCATTTAATGGTCATTTCATATTCTTCATCACGCACTACATGTAGAATAATGCATGGTCCAGTCTTAGAATCAAGTTAGCCTTTCCCCTCCTAACTTCTAGTTTATATCAACATGTTCTCTAAACATCAGATACTAGATACTGTTTAGGTACATGTCGCCCTGACTCTCCAGACTTCAGTCTCTGCTCCTAGCACAGAGTTCATAGCCCCCAGCTTCTCCTAGTAACACGTCATTGCCAGTTTGCGCGCACCATCAGGTTAGAGGTCCCGGCTCCTCAGGTAGCCCCCTCCATGGTTTCCGCCCCATTCATGACATATTCTGTTACGTTTGCATCACATGTCTATGTATACGCCCTGTTACACCTCTTTTCCACCCTTATCTTTCGCGACTGCTACGCGTCACACCTTCTGCTCCACCCACTGCTACGCCTATTGCACTGTAATGCTATGTGTTTGCGTTATGTATATATGCTCATGCACTGTTATTAAAAAAGTCATCCGTTCCCCTTGTCCCGATCCTGACACCAGCAGCGCTGCTGGGCCCTGTCATCCTATTCCTATGCAGGTTGTCCTGTTCCTGTCCTTATGCTGTATTAAACCTGCAAAAACTCCTACTACCTCGAATCTTGACTCTTATTTATTGAGCTATCTGTTATGACATATGTCTAGTCAAAAAGAGAGGTATTATTTATTTATTTACCACATTTACCACTTTCTCAACCTACCATGTAATTGCTGCCATAACCACCATAGCAACAACAAATCCTATGGCACAAATGATCTTCTTACTACATATCTTAGAAACAGTTGATCTTTCTGCAGCAATGATCACTTCGTTGTCAAAAACAATCGTTGGAGCTCTTATCCCTGGACAGCCGTTGATTTCTTCACCGAGGGTCAAGACGGGTGTCACTTCGCAGGACTGACCCCCCCCCTTGCCACATCGGCACTCCGTTTCACCAACCCAGGGCGGTAGCTCAACCAATCCTTTTCAACAATGCAGGCTCTTTCCTTAGTCTCAGTCGGTTTCGCGATGCTGCAGAAATCGTGTGGTCCGGGAAGACTCCCTCAGATTTGTTAGGTGAGATAGCGTGGCCCTTCTCTGTTTTCAAGATCTCTTGATGATCAGTTAGCACAGCAGGTTTCACCAAGGTAGGCGACACATGCTTGCAGTGTGTGCTATGGATTCAGTTCTTTCTGTTCGTCATTCAAACGGCTGCCCTCGTAGCTAAAAGCACTTGCTCTGGTCCTCGCCACCTCGGCTCCAAGCTGTTCGACCTCTCAAATATTCTGACCATAACCTGGTCTCTAGGCCAGAGATCATGGGCCTCACCTGTAGATCTGTCAGGAAGAGCTTCTCGAACCTGTTGATGAATAGAGATCAAACTGTCTGTTAACTGTGCCAAATAATCTTTCATCAGAACACAAGGCACATCATGTATGGGGCGTGGCTTAGGAACTCCCCAAATGTTCATCGGTCTCCCAAACACCACTTCAAATGGTGTAAGTCCAGATCGTGAATGTGGCACCAATCTTATGGACAGCAATGTCAAAGCTGGTGCATCTGGCCACTTCAAAGATGTGGAAGCCAGTATTTTCGCTAATTTCAGCTTTAGTGTAGCGTTGTACCTCACCACTAATCCTGCTGATTGTGGGTGGAAAACTGCATGGAATTTCTGTTTGATCCCTAATCCTTTCAGGACATATTCAACAACTTGCCCAATAAAATGAGGTCCGTTGTCACTCCACAAAAGTTTGCAAACACCATATCTAGGGAAAAACTCTTTTAGAAGCACCTTCACTGTAGTGAGAGCTGTATTATCCTTTGTAGGGTATGCCTCTATCCATTTACTGAAGGCACATACCACCACTAGGACATACTTTAAGTTATTGCAGCGTTCAAGTTGGATGTAATCCATCTGCAACACTTCAAAAGGTGCAGTCGGTGTAGCAAACCCTCCTGTAGGAGTTTGTGTCCCTTTACCAGGATTATACTGCCAACAGATCAAACAGGACTGTACTACTCTCTTAGCTGTGCTGGCAATTTCAGGATGCTCACAAACTCGCGCAAGCAATTTCTTTATTGCTAGAGCTCCAACATGTGCCAGCCCATGTGCCATTTGAACCATAGGTTGTAAATAGGCTGCAGGTAGTTTCCATGTATCCATGTCTTTATTGCGCCAAAAACCCTCATCGTCCAATATTCCTTCTTTAGCCCATTGGTCAAGTTCTGCTACAGAAGCAGATCTCTGTATATCTAACACTTCCTGTGTAGCGTCATGCCATTGCTCAGCTTGAGACTTCACTACGTACATAGAAGTAGTGCTTCGTTGTATCACAGTCTCACGAGCTACGCGACCCGCAAAGGCATTACCTTGTCCTGTCTTATCATTTACCTTCTTGTGTGCACTACACTTCACAATAGCTATCTTCTTTGGATATGTTAGTGCAGTCAGAAGATTATGCACTAATTCTTTGTGCATTATCTGCATCCCGTAGGGTGTAAGAAAGCCTCTTTCCTTCCAAAGCAGGCCAAAATCATGGGCCACTCCAAAAGCATAGCGGCTGTCTGTAAAGATGTTCACACATAAGTCAGTGTTAAGTTCACACGCTTGTGTCAAAGCTATTAGTTCAGCTGCTTGAGCTGACTTTTGTGGTATGCGAGCTGTCTCCACTACTGTCTTAAGTGTCCTAATTGCATATGCAGCTGAGGTCATGCCATCGGGTAACTTCAAACAGGATCCATCAACCCACAGTTCCCCATCTACATCTGAAAGGGGCGTATCTTGCAAATCGACGCGACCCTTTGTCTGTTCCTCAGTAAGGAATATACAATTGTGAGATTCATGTAACTGAGTCTGAGTCGCTGGATATGGCAACAAAGTAGCTGGGTTTATAGTTGCACCCCTCTTTAGGGTAATGTGAGGGGCTGAAAGTGACAATTTGTATCCTGTCAGGCGAGCACTAGTTAAGTGCTGCATTTTAGTCTGATTCAAAAGGGCATCTACTGCATGGGGTACTAGGACCAACAGTTTGTGACAAAACTATCCCTTCACTCTGAGGTATGGACACAGCTGTTGCTGCAACTGAACGGAAACACCCAGGCAATGCACGAGCAACAGGATCAAGAACTGCTGAAAAATATGCACAGGGACGCTGCTTGTCAACGTGTGCCTTCACTAAAACTGACAATGCACACCCATCTTTCTCGTGTACATAGAGTGTAAAGGCCTTTGTGTAATCTGGAGTGCCTAACACTGGTGCAGAAAAAAGAGCTTGATGTAACTGATGAAAAGCATTCTGACATTCATCTGTCCATGGAAGGGGCATTGGAGTGACTTTAGTCAAAAGCGCTAGCAGGGGTTTAACAATGTGTGAAAGTCCTAATATCCATTGCCTGCAGAAAGAAGTCATACCAATGAATGCACGGACACCTTTCTGAGTAGAAAGTACTGGTGTGTCTAAAATTGCTTGTATGCGATCTGGTGTAAGTGCACGGCCCTCCTTAGACAGAAGGTGACCTAAGTAGGTTACCTTCAGTCTACAATATTGCAATTTCTTCCGTGACACTTTATGATGGTGTGAAGCAAGAAAAGAAAGCAAAGACAAAGTACATTTTTCACACTGTTCTGGCGTATCGGCTGCCAACAAGATGTCATTGACATATTGTATGAGAGCCACTTCTTTAGGCAAAACGAAAGAATCAAGTTGTCTTTTTAATGCTTAACTGTAAATGCTAGGACTCTCAGTGTACCCTTGAGGAATTCTACAAAATCTATACGATTGATTATTCAAAGTGAAGCCGAACAAATATTGGCTATCAGGAGGAATAGGAATCGAGAAGAAAGCATTCTTCAAATGGATCACAGAAAATGTAGTTGCTGTTGGAGGAACCAGAGTAAGAAGTGTTGTAATGTCAGAAACCACAGAGTATTGGGGCACTACAATCTTATTAACTTCTCACAAATCAATGATGAATCTGTAAATCCTAGTGTCAGTGTCTTTTTTTCAAAATTGGAAGAATAGGACTGTTGCAAACATTATAAGGAACTTCTTCCACAACTCCCACTTTAATCAAATCATGGACAATGCGTATAAGTGCTCCTTCCCCTTCTTGAGAAATTTTATATTGCGGCAATCGTGGCAATGAAGCGCCCTTCTTGACACTAATAAGCACTGGTGGGATAACCATTTGCCCTACATCTGTGTCTGAAGTAGCTCACAAAGTACTAGGGAGTAAAGCTAATGCAATATCCTCTTAAACAAGACAATATCTCTCAATCACGGGGTAGTTGTCAATCAAAATAACACATACACCTTCAGGAGAACATCTTATCTTAGCCCTGAAATATTTGAGCATATCAAGACCACAATATAGTCTGGTGTGTTTGGAGAGAGCAAAAATGGACATGGAGCAGTAAATTTATCAACATGGAACGCAAGTGGCTGTGATAGCGGGCTAATGGAAGGTGCTCCATCGAAACATATCGATGTAATGGTTAAGCCAGACAGGAGAGCTCTTGGAACCAATTGTTTAGATAAGGCGCTAAGAGTAGCTCCTGCATCAACCAGAAACTGATCAGTAGAACCCAAAACATGTGCTGTAACATAGGGACCCTTCTGATCTACTGGAACTTCAACTGATTTCTTACCCCATCCTAGGCAATCCTATGCATAAGCAGAATCTTTCAAATCAGACGGCACATAATCAGACATTTGATATTGATTTCGTCTATCAAAAGGTTTAAACACATCCTGTCCACGTGTATTAGCATCAAACCTAGCACGATCGTCCGTGCTTCCTCTAGGCCCTGAATAGCCTAAGCGATTTCTCATTTGTCCCCGTCCACGTGGATACTGGTGAGCATGTGATGCTGGACAATCAGAAGCCCAATGCCCAAATTTCCTACAGTACGCACACTGGTCAACAGACAAATTCGAATGAGGATAAGAACGAAAAGATGAACCATAGGATCCACGTCCACCTCTATCATTACCTCTAGAAGGCGGACCATAAACCTGAGCCATCATAACATTCGTTTTTAAGTCCTTAGTCTTTTTATCCTCATTACCCTTCGCTGCTGACTCCTGCCGTTCATAATACTGAGCCTTAGTTAAAAGAGAAACTGGAGAAGAGGTAGTCCATGATCTCTCACTGGCCTTTAGGCGACTAACTATTCCTGGCAACAGGTTTGCAAAATATTTATCGACGAACAGATGCCTGCCTGGGTCATCTGTCAATGACTGGCCACTAAAATCGTGGAATGCCTCCTCAAAACGCGTAAAGAAGTCAGAAACCGATTCATCTGCCTTTTGCTTACAAGACACTAATACAGTCCAATCTATCTTTTTAGGGGGAATAATCGTTTTTAACTTAACTAATATGGCTGCGGGAAGATCTAAAATTAACTGACATGGTTTATGTGCGGGTTCCCTCTCTACATTCCAAACGTTCTAAATCTTTCCATAATGCCCCAAAAGTCGCATGATCATCAACCTTACGTACAGTTCTCCACATATCAGGGGGTAATATCAATCCGAAAAACAGGTCAATATCAGGCAGAGTCATAGTCCAAGAACTAATTGCACCCTCAACTTCCTCATAAAAAGCTGCTGGATTTTTCCGCGGATCGGGCAAAGCAGTTTTAAGAGCCATAACATCCGCTCTATTCCAAGGACTGTAAACCCAATTTTAAATAAAATAACCCTTTGCATCAGAGGAAGCCTTATCATCACTCATACCCGCTCCTTTAGGAGGTACATACAAAGGTGCAGCTTCCCGCATAGGTTTCGCATGAAATATCATAGTCTTATCTGTTCCGAAGATTGAAGCTTGGGCCACCCCGGTCTGAGATGTTTGTGCAGCTGCGTCTGCTGCCTTTTTCTCTTCCCGCAAACGGACTGTCTCAACATGTAATTTAATCAAACGCCCGATTAAGTCAACCACCTGAGAAAAGACAAAAAGACCATCACGCATTTGCTTACAATCATTTGCTAAATCAACAGGCTCCAATTCTTCAGAATATTTCCTAACCCGTTGAACAACTTCCATGGCAAACACCTTTGTAAAATATATTTGCTCCCTTTCCTGCCAATCCGTTATGCTATCTAAAAGTTCAGAAGCAGAAGCAGTATTACGGGCGGCTTTGCGAGCAGCAGATCTAAGCTGAGACGCATGTTCAGTGGGCAACTTAGAACAAGTTTCTTGTGTTTTGTCCTGGTCTGTAGGAGAGTCCTCATCTGAATCATGAGGAGCAGAAGGAAGAGTATACGGAGGTGGAGAACGATCTAATAACAAGAAATCATCTTGAGGTTTATTAAGAATAGGATAGAGGGGCCGTCGAACAATGTATTGGCCAGTTACCTGTAAATGGCGTTCCCTGTCTTCCCTCTCTTTTAGTTCTTTGATTTCTTTATTTTTCATTTCTAATGCTTTCGCATGGATGTTCTTTTGCTGTTCTTTTTCAATCAAGGATTGTTCACGCTTCATTCGTTGACGCACTTCTTTCTCCCACATTCACACACAGTCAAACATGTCTTGCCTAGCCTTTCGCTTAAACATTCGTTGCTCCACATACTGAATCTTTCGCAAATCAAATGACCCATGCATAGGCCAACGCAACTCAGGATCCTTACGAGTATATTTATTCCAAAACGTGCTGTACATTATAGAAGAAATACCATATTTACTATACATATCCCTATTAGGCGTTCCCTCCGGGGGGCAGGTTGTGCTTCATTGAGTCTCAAACTGGTACCACTACAAAAGCAACACATCCTACGAAGTGTGCTAGAAACAGGCATGCCAAAAATAGTGCAGAATATGCAGTATTATAACCAAAGTAGCACTTAAGGTACTGTAGTATGTTGTGCCATTCAAATCAATTCAAAACTGAGAAAATTCTCCTTATTACCTGCCTATATAAATTGCAATTTATATATTAATCCCATACAAATCCAAGTTGGCAACACAAATTTCCAAATTCCAAAGCCACAGTAAGCGTTACTAAACTACCTTACCAATCCCAGGCATCAAAACCAACAGCAAGTGTTGCATAACAACTCTTACCAATCACTTGGTGTCCAGGTTCCAACTGCCAAGTTCTCAAATCGACCAAATGGTCATTGCATGGCGAATCAACCGAAGAGATCTCAGTCGAGGACCGGCACCACCTGGAGGGTCAGATCAGAAAGAGAGGAAAAATGCCGTGATTGCCAAGACGCGGGTCTCCTCGGGCAGTGATCGTCCAAAGCGAGATTCCAATCCTCCGTTTCGACCACTCCTTCGGGCATCCGAGTTGCCAATGAGCCCCACGTGTTGGGCGCCAATGTGTGGTGGTGAGCCTCAGCAAGGCCTACCAGTGCAAGGGGTTTGCCCTTCTCTGCACAAGTCCTCAGACCAATAGGAAGAAGTTGGCACAGAAACTTGAGTAGAAAATACAACATTTATTAAACCTCATGAGGTGGAACTACATTCACACAACACCCTTCGGCAATGTATGAAGTAGCACACTGAATGGAAGGAGCTTGGTCCTTTTATACCAACAAAGGGGCTCAAAAGAAGGCGGTACAAGTACAAGAGAAGGTTTCAGGTACATATAAGGTCATACAGAAAATGCACTGTCAAAAAGTGGGAGGAGCTAACAGTTGCTAATTCTGGTGAGCACATCCTGACATTTACAGACTAGGGACAGCTGCAAGGACAGCTGCAAGCTCAACTGAGCATGTGCGAAGCAGAAGAGGCTAAATATAACCTGTTTGTAGGCAGATTTCAAGAGCAGACAACAGCAAGGTAGGACAGAGCACATGGGACGCACGTGGTAGCACATGGCAAACAAGATGGCTGCCAGAAATACAAAATGGATTCCACAAAACGGACAAGATAACTTCTAAATACAAGATGGCTTCTGCTTATGCTAACCCAATCGCTGCAAAATTACAGCAGGTATAGCCAGTCCAGTCCTGCCTGCATTCCAACGTGGTTAGTATCAAATTGTGCTTAGGTCCCGGGCTACAGAGGCCACTGACTTTCATCAGCATTTTGTCTCTTTAAAAAAAACGTTTTATTGAGATGCAACATAGTTTCAAATCTCTCTGTTCAATACAGTACCAAAATATTGGTCATGCACCAATAATCAATAAATACAGCATACATATTCAGAGATACAAAAATACAGAGCAGTCTAAGAAAAAGAATGGTACTGGATTAAAAATCACAAAGAATAAAAAAACATAAGATATGTATAATATATAATTTTAGCAGCCTCCTAAAATAGACAGTATGGATCACTTAAAGTACATGTGATGATAAGATGTGTAAAATATTATTCCCAAAATGTGTATAATACATGTATATACAACTCTAGCAACCGCCTAAGATAAGCAGTGTGAAGTACTTAAAGTGCAAACAAGGATAAAATGTGTAGAATGTCAGAATAACGGATAGGTCATCTATTCTGACCTTTATTTCTACTCAAAATACCGTTCCCACAGCTTTTCAAACTTCATGTTCCCCCATTTTGCATTGCAAATAGCTGTTCACTATTTATGACTTGCTTCATTTGCCAAACCCAATCACTCATTGTTGGAACCTGTCATGATTGCCATTTTGGAATCCAAAGGGATCTGGCCACCGCCATTGTATTATATACTAATTTTACCCATTGATCAAATAGGCCAAGAGAAAGATCATATTCCAAGACTTTCAACCAACTAATGTATACTAGTTTGATTTGCCATTCTATCTCCAGATACAGAACTATTTCATTCCGGAACCCCTGGACCAAAGAGCACTGATAAATTATAAGCATCCAATTGGCTGCCCGCCCATTTAAGCACCAAAATCAGTGACTCCACAGGTTCGGATTACCTTGTGAGAGCAATTGTGGAGTTCTATACATCAGCCATTTACTAAAAAATAACATCTGACTACAATTAGCTCCACATAAAACACTGAATTTAATCATATTAGCCTCTGTCTACATTTTAGCTTTTAATTCCAGCCCTTCAAATTTTCCCTATTTTGCAAGGTCCTGACTTTTAATAGAAACCAAAAGTTGCTTCCATTCTCTGGGATTTGTATCTATATCTGCTTCAAATAGCACAAGTGTAATATTTGTACTCCCATTTATCTAACTTGGATCCAAATTGCTGAAAGCTTTATATGATATTTTATAAAACCAAAGAGAAGAAAATTAATTTGGATTAAGTCATAGATTTCAGAAATGATGAGCCATTTTTCCATCAGGAAAAAATCTGATATTTTCCTAAACCCTACTTTGGTCTATTTTTGGACTTTTTCAAATGGAACTTTACTCCCTGATTGTGAGAAGTTGGCCTGGTATATGATGTACACAGTTCTGTGGGCACCTTGTTTCAGTCCAAACAATCCCTTATGGTGATGGTTGTAAGTCAACCTTATAGACAAGCTATCCTAGGGGTAGCATGGACTAAGCAGCCTTAAAGGCTTAACTCAAGAAGGCATGTGAAGCAAGATGTTTTACCATATGCAATCCTGTAATACCAAATGAAAGGACACCACACAAGTTATATATTATTAAAAATATATGTATTTATTCTCAGAATAATCCCAGCTACTCTTTATGAGCAATGAAGCACAAGCGTTTAAACAAAAGCACAATATAACATATACAAGTTGCACGTTTTTGGATGAGGCCGGTGGCCACTCAAACCATATATAAAAAAAAATGGTATAACAATCACTAATCGATCGGGGGTAAGGCCTAGGGCCTTGAGAATCGCTTGGACTACACTGGACTAACCACAGTTAGGACAGGAGTAGCCCGCGGGATTCGGGTGCAGTGCAGGAAGCACAAGCATGCACTAATGTAAAGTCAATGGTGCGTAAAAGTTATCATTATACAGATTAAAGAGTCTTCCGACTGGACTAGCACTACCAAACTTTAGAGTTAGGCACTAGAGGTGTGTACCAGTGAAGGAACACCGGCGCTAGTAAGTTACCTCACCCACAGGAAGCGGGTGCATAGGTGCCAAAGTGTGTCGGGTTTCGTCACACAGTTCGATGGTGCCTGAAGATGAAGATGCAGCAGGCGTCCAGAAGAGAAGTGTCCGGTGTGATCCAAGGGTGATCGAAGTTGAAGGGTACCTGAAAGCAG
The DNA here is from genome assembly GCF_964261635.1 of Lissotriton helveticus. Taxonomy (NCBI): domain Eukaryota; kingdom Metazoa; phylum Chordata; class Amphibia; order Caudata; family Salamandridae; genus Lissotriton; species Lissotriton helveticus. The sequence continues at coordinate 1,358,958,789 of NC_136061.1, read as the reverse complement.
AGGGGACAGAGTCTGGGTCACTGGGCAGTGACCAGGAAGGAACCAGGAAGGAACCAGGCAATGTCGGGCGCAATCAGGTCGTTGTCGGGTGCCTTGTCTCTGCTGCCACGTGGTCTCTGGGGCATCGAGGATGTCCTGGAGTGAATCACGAGCTGTCCCACAAAGGCTCTCGCTGTCGGCGGTGTCGGCTTCTCGATCGGAGTCAACAAGCCTAGGCAAAGGCAACCCATGCAGGATTCAAAGATGGCTTAATACTCGGCCCAGCAAGGTCTGAGCGGGTGCTCCTTTTCAGGGGAGCGAGTGCCAATCTGGAGCAACCAGATCAGCTGTTCAAAGTTAAAGGTTTGTCGTGTCTGGGGCCACTAGCCAACAGGCAAGCGACCGGACCAATGCATCAAGCAGGAAAATGCAGAAGGGCCCCACGCAGCACTCGTCGAATGTAGAGGGGTGAGCTTCAGTGCAAAAGCTGCTCGGGCTAGAGCTTCTCACGCTCCAATGCACAGTTTCAAGGGAGCTTTGGGTGCTGCACGGTTAGCCCTTCGTAGTTACTTTAAGATGGCCGCTCCCACGCTTCAGGTCGTCTCCACGGGTCCCAGCTCTGCATGGACTGTGGATCGGGCTGTTGGAAGTCAGAAAAGCTGGCTCTTGTCCGTCTCTGTTGCTCGAGTTCCGGCGGGAACTGCAACAAAGCAAATGTTGAGGTGCTGGATGGTGCCTGTTTGCACAGGGTGGTCACTCCTTGACCACAAGGGAGATTCTTCAGTCTTCCACGTCGAGTAGGATGTCGAAGGGTCCAGAGTTTTGTTTCATAAGTTTCAGTCAGGATAATCTGATGTGCATTGGCACTGCTCCCACCTATATTCCAAATCTGGGGGCTGGATTACCTGCTAGGTCCCTCCTATGGGTGGGACCCAGGAAGGGGGTGGTTACACCCCTTTCTTTGTCCAGTTTGCCGCCAGGACTGGGGTTGGAGTGCCCCAGAACCGGTTTGACTGGAATCTGCCCAAGGACACCTTGTGCGCCCCAGGCAGTGTCTAGTTTCATTCAACCCTCCCTGCTACAATCCACTATCTCCTGTCTGGGGTGGTGTGACACCTCCCTGTGACAGGAAACCCTTTGTCCAAGCCCCCACTGCCAAGTTTCGGTCAGCAGCAGGAGGTCAGACATGTGTCTGTGGCAGCAGCATCCATTTTGTGATGCTGGGGCTCTGGTTAGGATTAACCGCATTTGCAGTAAGTAACATGTCTTCCCCTCCTGGAGGGGTGGGACGCTGCCCCCATCGTCAGAATCGTTGAGGGGGAAGCATTCCACGTTGTATGACACCAAACACGACATGTTTTGATGAAGCCAAACCAGAGTTGCAATAACCGTAAGGATTATAATGCACTTAAGAGTATATGGTATGGCAGTATCACTGGAACAGCTATAGGGAAATGGTCCCGCAAGCTGCAGACAGGCTCAGCTCATGCCAGAGCACTATTTCACATAAAACCAAGCACTCTGCCTCCAGGATTGTTAAGGCCTGCTGTGGGAGTGGCTGATAGGTATATATGTGTCCAGAAATAGGTTTAGACATAGGTATACTATATCTAAGCAAAGGGTGATTGCACCACCTTGCCCCAGCTGAGTGATCAGCCAGTTGTGTCAATTTAAGAACCAGCCAGGGGTAGCAAAAGCTATGCTTCAGCCCCTGGTAGGCCTTGGAGGCACCTATGCCCTGGGCACCTATAGTGCACTGTACAGGGGCTGACAAGGTGTCCTGTACCAATTTGGTTATGCAACTAGGGTGCATGGAGTCCATTTTAAGAGAGGGCAGATAGCCTGGGGCCCTGGTTAGCAGGATCCCAGGCCAACTAAGTCGAAAACCAGCTAAACACTAGGCAAAAAGTTTGGGGTAACCATAGTCAGGCATCCACCCTCCTACATAACCCCCCCCCCAAACGAAAGGAGATAAGGCTATCCTTGTCCAGGTAAGCCTATATTACCTGAGTGGCCATATAAGGAGGGACCTGCACTGGCATGGTTACACCCTGTGTCATGATCCACCAAGTAATCCCTCATCCTATGGGCATCAGAGGGTCTCTACCTGTGGTGTGTTTTGGCAAAGTCAAAGGCTGGTGTTGAGATGGAGTACTGAAGTGAGGCTCCACTAATGTAGGGCTCAGTTTCCTCCAATCATCTTCCACCATGTGTGCCTTTCTTTCCTTGACTGAGTTGCACTGTGCTCTCAGGGCCAACCTCTGGCTACCTAAAGCTGGAGGCTGGGTCCCTTTGGTTGGCTTACTGGAGGCACAGGTTAGGTTTGGGGCCTTGGGGTCCCAGGTTTGGCTGTGCCCAACAGTTTCCATTTTGGGGAGGTCCCTAACTAGTTGCAAGGGGGATCCCTCAGAAGTTTTTAAAGTTTTCACCTGGCTAGGGCTGCTAGCTTTGGTGCCCCTAATCTGCCGATGGGGGTGCTTTATTTGACAGGGGGCCCTTTGGGGCTCCCTGACCTCCTTGACCTCTGTAGCCCTGGGCTGACTGAGGCAGGGTAGAGAGGGGTAGGTTACCGGCTCCAGACTGGGTCCCACCTTGGAAGGGTCCACTGACATCAGGGGCTCTGCCAGGCTAGGCCTGACTACCTCTGGGGCACTTCCTTCACAAGGGGTAAGATCAGTTCCCTGAGGAGGCTGATCCTTGCCTAATGTCTGGTAGGAGGGAGATTTTTCTTCCTCCTCAATGCGCTCTGTTTGTGTGGAGTGATCCATAGTTTCAGGCTTCACAACACATGAATCAGTTTGAGTTTGGGCTGTGGCCATCACAGCCCCACCAACCTTTTCAGGAAGGGACTCAGTTTGGGTATGGGCTGTTACCATATTTTCAGGAAGGGATTCTGCTGAAGATGGGGCTGAGTCTTGAACAGCCCTACCAACCTTTTCAGGAAGGACATCTTGTATTGGGGCTGTAGCCATCACAGCCCCACTAACCTTTCCATGGAGATTTACCATTTTAGAATGGGTTTCTTGTTCCACCTCAGCCCAGGCTGAGATTTCTAAATCATTCCCCAGTCGACAATCTACAGGCAAGTTTGATGACACTGCCACTCTCTTTGGGCCAGTGACACCTCCCCAGCTAAGATTTGCTACTGCCATGGGGTGATTTCTCTGCACTCCATCAATGTTTGTCACCTGGTATGTGGCACCAGGTAAAAGTTGCCTCGAGGGGACTAGATTCTCAGTCACCATAGTGATGCTAGCCCCTGTGTCTCTGTAGGCCTCAACTTTTTGACCATTGATGATGGGCTCCTGTCTGTACTTGCTCAAAGTATTTTGGCAATCAGTGAAGTTGGCAAACCCCATGATATTTTCATAGATAAGAGTATCTGTTTTAGGGGACCTGGTAAGGCCAGAGTCCACCTGGGTTCCAAAAGTAAACCCACCCAGATTCCTGGGGGTGCTCCCACCACCTGGGGGATTACTACTAGTAGTAACAGGAGGTGTTGGAGCTGTACTTGGAGGAATATTTTCTTTATTACTGTTCTTTGGACAACAGCTGTCTGTTTTCCAGTGGCCAGGCTTTTTACAAGCATGGCAATAAGGTTTCTTCTGGTCAGAGGAGTTGTTTTGGGACCCACCCCCATCCTTGGAGTTTTGGGGCCCTGTGGGAGACTTGTCTTTAGATGTATCCCCACCCTTCTCTTGAGCCTTGGAAGTATCCTTCTTCTGGTCATTACCCTGATTCTTAGGCCTAATCCTGGTTCTGACCCATTTGTCTGCCCTCTTGCCCAATTCTTGTGGAGAGGTCAGATCTGAGTCCACCAGGTGCTGGTGTAAAAGCTGGTTCTGACAATTACTTAGGATCTGCTCCCTCATAATCAAATTATACAATCCTGTATAGTCATGTACTTTGCTGCCATGTAGCCAACCTTCCAGAGCCTTAGTAGCACAATCTACAAAATCAATCCAGTCCTGAGTCTGAGCTTTTTGGGTGTCTCTGAACAACAACCTGTATTGTTCAGTGGTTAATCCAAACCCATCAATAAGAGCACTCTTCAGGACTGTGTAATTTTTAGCATCCTCAGCTCTAACAGTGAGGAGCTTATCTCTCCCTTTCTCAGAAAAGGAGAGCCACAAGGTTGCTGCCCACTGATCTGAAGGGACCTGCTGTACCATGCAGGCCCTCTCCAGAGCAGTTATCCATTTGTGGATGTCATCCCCATCTCTGTAGGGGGGCACAATCTTACTCAGGTTTCTAGTATCATAGGACCTGTCTTTATCTCTTGTTATAATGCTGCCACCAGTGGGAGTCTCCCCACTTAACTTTTGCTCTCTTGCAAGAGCTAGTCTAGCTTGGGCCAGGGCTAATTCCTCTCTTTCTATTTGGAGATTAACTGCTCTCATCCTGGCTCTATGCTCTTTTCTTTGAGGGGAAGTCATTCCTCTCTGTGATTCTCTTGAGGCACTAGAAATGTGAGAATCCCTGGAAGGGCTTCTATCTCTCCTATTGCCTGGGAGAATCCTGTTATGTACTCTGGGGAGGTGCTGGCCCTCTCCATTTCCATGTAGGTCCAAGTTGGCTTGGCTAAGCCTTCCAACTGGTACCTGGCTAACCCCTTGATCCACATCTGAATCTTCACCATTTGATTCTGGGTCTGCCTCCTCATTTTCTACTTCTGGGGAGGTGTTCTTAGTATCTGGGGGGTTCACTCCTTCTCCTGATCCTGAGGGAACTACTATAACTTTCTCAAGGTCATCCTTCTCCAGGATGGCTATCATGATAGCAATGGTAGGGTTGTGACCCTTTCTCAGCTTCCTTGCAGTGCACAAGGCACTCAAGTCTTTGTAGCTGAATTTGTCATAGCTGGAGGTTGCCTGTGGAGGGTCAACCTTCACAGGTAGAGAGACTGTAGCTTCACCTGTGCCAGACATGACTCTAGTGTGGTGTAAGTGATGCACCTACCTACACTAAGTGTTTTCCTACTGTACCTTACTAGTGAGTTGTAGTCAGGGTGTGCTAAGCCCTTCTACCTACAACTACTAAGTTCAGTAGAACTTAAATATGCTAAGCTTTGTTTATATGTACCTAGGTACTTAATGTGATCTTTCAATTTGATAAAAAGATTGTAATGGTAAAACAACAGCAAGCTCAAATCCGCACCGCTGCTCACCAATGTGAGAAGTTGGCCTGGTATATCAAGTCAAGTCAAAACCACTTTATTCGATTAATAAAAATCATAAAAGTATGCTATACATATACAAAACAATTAAAAATATTTAAAGGAAGTATATATACAAGATAAAAATACTGTACAAATTCATTTTGAAATCCTTACCAATCGTTTTACTAGTTTAAAGCAATTGAGTGGTGTACTTTAGCAATATTTTAGGAGGATTTAATTTCTTGTGCGGCTTTCTGTCTCGCCCTCCTAATTCTAGCAGACGCGGCAAAAAAGCTGGCGACACAAAACATGGTTACAGGGGATTCCAACAGTTGTAAAAACAGTAAAGCAGGTTTACACTGAATAAAATTCATATTTTTCAATAATGGGAGAATAAACCTTTTCCTGGCATCATGGTACAGAGGACAAAAAAACGTAAAATGCAAGGTGTCTTGGGGGGAAAAGTCATCACATTAACACGGTGCAGCAACTTCAGGTCTACTCCAGCCGTGCAAATCCCAAAGTACCGTATGTATTTGGTTAAACCGGAATTTTGTCAGTAACCATCTATGAAAAGAGTTGGTCACTGTAAACAAATAGGGAGACATCATTAGTAGCAAAGTAACCAGAACATGGCCCCTAACCGATGGTTTACTTAGTTCTGCTGCTTCCCGCTCTGCCTCCCTTAGCATAGAAAAATTAGTTTTTACCCACGCTAAATCAGATTTACATAGAGATTCTGGGTTGTAAAAGATCTCCGGTCGCCCCAAATATACAGCTAACATTTTTATGTAAGACAGCCACTGGATTTCCTTCATATTATCTAGGTTGATACAATCCTTTAATATCTTGTGGTTTAAGCAAAGGTTCGAATTCAACCAGATTCTAATCCATAGCAGAATAGGGGCTATATTGATTATATCTGCTATATAACCTATCGCCAGTTCAAGATGGAAAGAATAGGTAGCTGTGGATTGCGGGAGGCCTAGGAGTGACCGTAAACATTTATTTTCTTCTGTTTGTATGTGGTCTGGTTTAGTAAACCACCATATTGCTGGACCATACCTTGCAATAGACAGGGTCTTAGCCTTGTAAATTGCCAAGATCGCCTCATAGGGTTTCCCCCCAACCTTTTCGCAAAACCTAGCACTGCAGCCGAGGAGCTTCTCACCGCATTTACCTTTATTGAGAGCTGTGGGGACCACGTACCCCTATCATCAAAAACTACTCCCAAATAGGTAAATACCTTTACTCTGGTGATTTCTTCACTGCTGCAGAAAAAGGTCTTGACTTTATTTTTCGAGACACCCAAAGACATAACGTGTGATTTGCCATTGTTTACTACCAGATCCAGGCTTTTCATAAAATCCCCAAATGAGTCCAGCAATCTTTGTAGGCCCAACGGGGTCCTTGCTAGTAAGACTGCGTCGTCCGCATATAGGAGCACTGAAATCGGAGTGCCTCACATACGGGGGACGTCGGGCGTTGCTGTTAACAGGTTTACCTCCAACGAATTTACATATAGTGTAAACAGCATGGGGGCTAAGATACATTCCTGTCGTACCCCTCTACCAGATTTAAAACTTGATGTACATTTCCCCTCGTTAGTCATCCTAATCGAGGCATTTAAGTCTCTAAGCAGCTCGGCCAAAAAATACACTAGGGACTGATCAAGACCCATCTCCAGGAGCATTGTCCACAGCCTTGACCTGTTAACAAGGTCAAAGGCTGTAGACAGATCCATAAAACCCAGGAAGATAGAGCCTCTGGCTGCCTTTGTGTATTTAGCTATGATAAGGTGTAGATTCAGACATTGGTCCTCCGTGCTCCTCCCCGCTCTAAAGCCGTATTGGGCGTCGGATAGTATGTTATTGTCCGAGGCCCACCCAGTTATCCTTGCTCGGATAACCTTCCCCAAGATTTTTATAGAGGAATCTAGCAAGGATATAGGCCTATAGCATCTGAGGTCTCCTCTTTGACCCTTTTTGAACACTGGGATTATTATTGATCGGGACAATAACTTAGGGAATCCCACACGGGCCGAGGTGTTGAAGACATTGGTCAAGATATTTGCCCAGTACATAGGGTTTGCCTTGTACATATCAGAGGGTACCCCATCTGGGCCTGGTGCCTTTCGTCCTGCTGTGCCCTCAATTGCTTTTGCAACTTCCGCTAAGTGAAACCTTATTGGCGTAACAGGAGGTTCCGAGGCTGGGGCCACAAAAATTTCCAATTCCAAGTGACTTCCATAAATTTTTTCTAAATGGTTCAACCAGTCCTCCTCAGCTATATTTACTTCTAAAACATTATTTTGGGAACAAGAAAATAGGGGAGTATTGATAATGGACCAAAACTTTGCACTATCTTTTAGGGTTGCTTTATCCATAAGCGCAGCCCATGCATCCTGTTTAATTTCATTTTTCCTTTCTTGTACAGCTTTTGAGTACTCTCTTCTGAGCTGTGCTACCCGGGCTTTATCCCTCGGTTGCTCCTAAAGAGCTTTTTTAAGGAGGTTATGGGATTTAGTGCATTTATGGTCGAACCAGCCCATTACCGATTTATTTTCTGCTGGTCGATTATTAATAGTAAGTTCTTTAGCCACCTGGGAGCAAATGGCTTCATATGAAGTTATTACTTCCTCCCCGCTAGAGAGGACATCCCCACAGATGTTTAGGTCATGTGCTGCCTTACTAGTGATGGTATTGAAGAACTCCTCAGGCACAACTTTACTCCAATTTAGCCTCCCCCCTGATCTTTAGCCTTAACCTCCACTACAGCCTGTGGCGGAACAGTTTTGTTTAAAAGAAAAAAACATCTCTCAGCTCAATCATCACTGGATTGTGGTCACTAAAAGACGAAGGTATAGCATTATAAGAGATAACATATTTTAAAAGTCCTGAAGAAAGAAATATGTAGTCAATTATTGTTTCGCAATCCCTGCCTACATACGTGGCAATACGAGTGCTTTTGTCAAAAAAACCTGCTTCAAACAGGTCGTTTGTAGACAGGAGTTTCTCCAAAGCTACCCCCTTATGGGTGTGCTCGAAATGCTGCGGGGATGTGAAATCTGGCCCATCATAATCAATTAAAAGACAATTCTCACTACATAAATGCACATTAAAATCACCCAACAAAATATATTGGCAAAAAGTGGTTTGCTTTACATTATAGGTATTTAAAAAATCTGTCAACCAAGCCAAATGTTCATTTGGGGAATCACCTTGCTGGGAGTTATAACAATTCACAAGAATCAATTTGGTATTGTCTGTTAGTCTTAGTTCTAAGACAAGAAAATTGTGAGAAGCACATTCTACCCTTTTCACTTTTCCCCTTATGTTCACAGATACTAATAGCACAAGGCCCCCTCTATCCCTTCCTGCTAACGATCTCAATGCAGGGACAAAGTACGAGGTATAACCTTCCATCCAAAAGTCACAGTCTCTATCCCATGTCTCTTGGAGAGCCCCAATATCGTGTTGTTTAACAAAGTTTAACCAGTTGCTATCCTCTCTCTTGGATCGCAGGCCAGCAACGTTCCAGCTTAACATCTTAACAGTTTCCCCCTCACCGTTATACTTTGTTACGGGGTTACAGTGAGCGATGACTGGAGTCAGTGTAGTGTGATCGGATACCAAGGGAACCAGGTCTGGGGGAGACTCTTCACCTGGTCCCTCACAAACCTCTTGTCAGTCACACAGTTCTAAACCAGAGAGAGCGTCGAATCTGTTATGTGTAACGATATTTCGACCATATTTAAAATAATTTTCTCCTCCTGGTCCCTGCAAAGAGCCTGGTGTCTGGGCCATAACAGGTGTATAAGGTCTCCTACTCGTGCTATGTTGGGGCGCTCTAGCGAGGTGATTATAAAAGAAACCAAGTGGTCGCACACCGATACTATTTGCGTCGTGCGTCATGGAGGCTGCCCTTAACAAAACGGTAGCCACGTGTTGTGGGTGTCTGAAATTTACAACTATGCAGTCCCCCATGCAGTTCTTCCTAGTGGGCCCAATCCAGTTTGCCCTTCTAGTTGTTATAACATCCGGGGCAAATTTAATGGGGAAACCGCACCTCCTGTTTAGCCATGACACAGTTTTATTTTTAAGGGAGTCGTGCGACTCCTCTGTGTCTGGACTGTGTGCATATCCTGAGGTGGAACATTAGTTAATACAACTACGTAGGGGCTACATTCAGGAGGAAGGTTTATATATTTACTTCTCCTCACAGAGATGTTACTAGCTGTAACTTCAGGCCCTGTAGTTGGACGTGTGACTACGCTTACTGCAGTGGGACAAGCCTCTATTGCTGGGTCAGGTCTTAACGTAGGCGGGGTGGGTTGTAGCTGGATCTCAGCTATAGTTTCCTGCTCTTTCCCTCCAGTGCCTTTTCCAACTGACTTTGTACTATCAACCACTGTTAATTGTTTAGATATCAACTCTCCTAGCCTCTTTAATTCGGCAGTTACACTGTCAAGTTTACACACTAGTGGTTGGACATACTGTACTAATTTTGCTTCAAACGTGGCTTCCAAGGAGCGAAGTAATTGGGCAAATTGATCTGGACATAATTTGTTATTGGACATAGTGCTCTCTTCCTGTACTATACTAGACTCATCAGTGTTGATCTTTGTTGGTAAATGGGTAGCTGCCCTTTTTTTTGGATGCTTACCCCCCCTTTTACTTTGTTGTTTCCTACAATTTCTGACTGGTCTAGTAAATGGCACTACTTCTTCATTGTCTTCACTTCCTATGTTTAAATCTACAGAGGGAGGCTCAGTGTGAATCTGGGCAACCACCGTGGTAGCCGCTGTTTGGCCCAAAATTGGGGTAGCAACCACTGGGGAAATCTCCAGAGGGATCGGAGGATCTTTGAAAGAATTTGGTGGGCTACCCCTACCTAGAGAGGCTCTCCTATCACTATTTATTTTGTTTACCATCTTCACCAGGTAATTGTCAATAGGGCCTACCCCCGATATGAATTTCTCCTTCGAGGCACTTGGCATGATTTATCCTGTTGCATAGAGTAGTAAATAAAGCAGAATATATATCTGCCGTTCAACAGGGTGGTTGCAAAAACAGAATATCGAGTGACCAAATATCTGGATACGAATACCTTAAGTCTCCAGTAGTCCCGACACAATTCGGCCAGAAGTTATGGCCCAGCCCTGCCTCTTCCTGTCTATGACTGTCTATGACTGTCCCGCCCTTGTCCCGGGCTTCTCCTGGGCGCGCCCGCGCACGTCCCGCGGGACGAGGAACCAAGGGAGCCTTTATGCGCCTCCAGGCGCCTTCAGGTCGGCGTCAGCGGCGTCCTTGCCGTGCTGGGGCTGCTGGGGATTGTAGTATCCAGAGGCCCGGTGGAGCCAAGCCCGGCCAGACCCAGAGCGGAGCTAAGCCCGGTCCAAAAATCACCACACAGGAGGACAGGAAACACAGCGGAGCCAAGCCCGGCCGTCAGCAGCACTCCAGGTCAGCTGCGAACGGTTCCCCCTGGTATATGATGTCCACAGTTCTGTGGGCACCTTGTATCAGTCCAAACAATCCCTTATGGTGATGGTTGTAAGTCAACCTTATAGACAAGCTATCCTAGGGGTAGCATGGACTAAGCAGCCTTAAAGGCTTAACTCAAGAGGGCATGTGAAGCAAGCTGTTTTACCATATGCAATCCTGTAATACCAAATGAAAGGACACCACACAAGTTATATATTATAATAATATATTTATTTATTCTCAGAATAATCCCCACTACTCTTTATGAGCAATGAAGCACAAGCGTTTAAACAAAGCACAATATAACATATACAAGTTGCACGTTTTTGGATGAGGCCGGTGGCCACTCAAACCATATATCAAAAAAGTGGTATAAGAATCACTAATCGATCGGGGGTAAGGCCTAGGGCCTTGGGAATCGCTTGGACTACAGTGGACAAACAGCAGTTAGGACGGGAGTAGCCCGCGGGATTCGGGTGCAGTGCAGGAAGCACAAGCATGCACTAATGTAAAGTCAAAGGTGCGTAAAAGTTATCGTTTTACAGATTAAAGAGTCTTCCGACTGGACTAGGACTACCAAACTTTAGAGTTAGGCACTAGAGGTGTGTACCAGTGTAGGAACACCGGCGCTAGTAAGTTACCTCACCCACAGGAAGCGGGTGCATAGGTGCCAAAGTGTGTCGGGTTTCGTCACGCAGTTCGATGGTGCCTGAAGATGAAGATGCAGCAGGCGTCCAGAAGAGAAGTGTCCGGTGCGATCCAAGGGTGATCGAAGTTGAAGGGTACCTGAAAGCAGAGGGGACAGAGTCTGGGTCACTGGGCAGTGACCAGGAAGGAACCAGGAAGGAACCAGGTAATGTCGGGCGCAATCAGGTCGTTGTCGAGTGCCTTGTCTCCGCTGCCACGTGGTTTCTGGGGCACCGAGGATGTCCTGGAGTGACCAGCAAGGTCTGAGCGGGTGCTCCTTTTCAGGGGAGCGAGTGCCAATCTGGAGTAACCAGATCAGCTGTTCAAAGTTAAAGGTTCACCGGTTCTGGGGCCACTAGCCAACGGGCAAGCGACCGGACCAACGCGTCTAGCAGGAAAATGCAGAAGGGCCCCACGCTGCACTCGTCGAGTGTAGAGGGGTGAGCTTCGGTGCAAAAGCTGCTCGGGGCTGGAGCTTCTCACGCTCCAATGCACAGCTTCGAGGGAGCCTCGGGTGCTGCACGGTCAGCGCTTCGTAGTTACTTCAAGATGGCCGCTCCCACGCTTCAGGTCGCCTCCACGGGTCCCAGCTCTGCATGGACTGTGCATCGGGCTGTTGGAAGTCAGGAAAGCTGGCTCTTGTCCGTCTCTGTCGCTCGAGTTCCGGCGGGAACTGCAACAAAGCAAACGTCGAGGTGCTGGATGGTGCCTGTTTGCACAGGGTGGTCACTCCTTGACCACAAGGGAGATTCTTCAGTCTTCCACTTCGAGTGGGATGTCGAAGGGTCCAGAGTTTTGTTTCATAAGTTTCAGTCAGGATAATCTGATGTGCATTGGCACTGCTCCTACCTATATTCCAAATCTGGGGGCTGGATTACCTGCTAGGTCCCTCCTATGGGTGGGACCCAGGAAGGGGGCGGTTACACCCCTTTCCTTTGCCCAGTTTGCCGCCAGGACTGGGGCTGGAGTGCCCCAGAACCGGTTTGACTGGAATCTGCCCAGGGACACCTTGTGCGCCCCAGGCAGTGTCTAGTTTCATTCAACCCTCCCTGCTACAATCCACTATCTCCTGTCTGGGGTGGTGTGACACCTCCCTGTGACAGGAAACCCTTTGTCCAAGCCCCCACTGCCAAGTTTCGGTCAGCAGCAGGAGGTCAGACATGTGTCTGTGGCAGCAGCATCCATTTTGTGATGCTGGGGCTCTGGTTAGGATTAACTGCATTTGCAGTAAGTAACATGTCTTCCCCTCCTGGAGGGGTGGGACGCTGCCCCAATCGTCAGAATCATTGAGGGGGAAGCATTCCACGTTGTATGACACCAAACACGACATGTTTTGATAAAGCCAAACCAGGCAGTATCACTGGAACAGCTATAGGGAAATGGTCCCGCAAGCTGCAGACAGGCTCAGCTCATGCCAGAGCACTATCTCACATAAAACCAAGCACTCTGCCTCCAGGATTGTTAAGGCCTGCTGTAGGAGTGGCTGATGGGTATATATGTGTCCAGATATAGGTTTAGACATAGGTATACTTTATCTAAGCAAGGGGTGATTACACCACCTTGCCCCAGCTGAGTGATCAGCCAGTTGTGTCAATTTAAGAACCAGCCAGGGGTGGCAAAAGCTATGCTTCAGCCCCTGGTAGGACTTGGATGCACCTATGCCCTGGGCACCTATAATGCACTGTACAGGGGCGGACAAGGTGTACTGTACCAATTTGGTTATACACCTAGGGTGCATGGAGACCATTTTAAGAGAGAGCAGATAGCCTGGGGCCCTGGTTAGCAGGATCCCAGGCCAACTAAGTCGAAAACCAGCTAAACACTAGGGAAAAAGGTTTGGGTAACCATAGTCAGGCATCCACCCTCCTACACTGATTCAATAACGAGTTCGGATAAAGGGGCTGTGATGTTAATACAAGGAAAAGTATATATTCTAAAAAAAATCCCAGTGTTAAAAAAAACAAAAACACTGCATACTCTTATATCGTTTTTTTTGCGTGATTTCTCAATTTTTAACGCATTGCTTATCTGGTGTTCTGTGCAAATCAGATGAATAAATTAGTTCAAAAATATTCCTGTGTGAGACTCAAATAAAGTGCTTAGTACAATTCTGGGGATTTTTTCTTTTCAAATAAAGGACGTAAACATGGACTCGACCTTTTAAAAAAATTATGTAAAGACACACAGGATAGCCAAAAATAAAAAGTTAAATAACAGAAGAATAGACATCTTTAATCAAAGAACCCCTCCCCATTGTCGGGTACCCCACAAGTTACCTGTTTCTTGTGGAGAGATCTTGCAGAAATGACATGAGCTATTGCCCTCACGCCCACCTTACCCTACTCTAGATCTGACAACAAACTAGAATGAAGATGAGAGTGGGGAAGGTAGGTAAAGAATGGCAGGATGGTGTTGGGAAGTTTGTAGAGGACGTCCCTCTGTTCTGATTAACTGTGGGCACCAGCTGAACAGGGAGACAAAGGAACACCTGTTAGCATAAGCGCAAACAACCTGACATCAATCACTAACATACACTTATGCTGTAAGTCAATGGTTACCTCGTGTGTGGACATCATAGGTCTGCCATCTTCATTAGGAAAAAAGGACAGAATGGCTAGTCACAGTATCAAGCGCTCCGGCGCTATGTACAATAAAATCAACCAGCGCTCCTGCACTATCATAAAGAGAACCTAAAGGAAAATAAGCGTTCCAGTACGGTGAGGAATAGTTAAAGGAAGTAACATAAAGAAGCGCTCCTGCGCAAAGTATAGCAAATTCAACAAGCGGTCCTGCGCTAATGCAAGGTTCTACTGCAGAGGAAAAACAAGCGCCCCTGCGCTCTATGGCATGGAAACACAAACAAGCACCATAATGAGGCCAGACAGGGTTACCGGCAAGGACACAGGCGCTCCAGCGCGGCGATGCAGGCAAAGGCTAGCGCTCCAGCGCGGTAGAGCAGAAATCAACAAGCACTCTAGCGTGGGCATAAACAAAGTCACGAACAGAACCTCAAGCGCTCCAGAACGGCGGTGCAGTCACACAGATATGCGCTCCAGTGCGGCAATGCATTTACCCAGATAAGTGCTCTAGCTCGGCAGGTAGATTACCTGAGGAAGTATCCTGAAGGAATGGCCGGCATCAGGACGGGCGTCAATACGAATCGCCGAACCGGGGGAAAATGCAGCTGTTATCGGATTCCCCCGGAAGCTCTGGTGACGCCACAGAGGTTCCGGCAAGGAATGCTGGACCGCTAACCTGCAGGAAACTGGAAGTGAGGAGACCGCATCCCGCATGAGCAAGGTACCAAGACACACATGCACCCAGGTGACAGGGGAGGGGGCCAACAGGCGAACCATGACAGCACCCTCAAAACAGAAACCCTGCCCGCAACAGTAGAATCACACAGGGGTGGCAGGGTGAGGGCTGGGTGGGTGACTGACATGGAAGGCTCGAACCAACCGAGAAGCGTGGCGAACATGCGACAGGGGCTCCCAAGACCTCTCCTCCAGCCCATGCCCCTTCCAGTCAACCAGGTAAAAGACTCTACCCCGGGTACGACGGGAACCAAGAATGGCCCTAACCTCGTACTCCATGTGATCATCCCTAAGAACTGGAGCAGGAGGGGAGGACACATTGCATTCAGGATGAACGGGACGTAGAAGGGAAACATGGAAAACGGGGTGTATTTTCATCTGAGGAGATAATAAGAGCTTCATGGACCCACGATTGATCACCTTCTCAATCATATAAGGACCCACAAAACGGGGCAATAGATTCTTGGGGCTGTGCACATTGAGGTTCTGAATGGAGAGCCACACCTTGTCTCCTTTCTTGTAGGTGGGTTCGTCCTTCCTGCTATTGTCCGCGTACTGTTTGTAGTACTCCTTGGCCTTGGCTAGTTTAAACCAGGTGTACTGCCAGAGTGTGCAGAGATTGGCGTGGTACACCTGAACCACGGGCAAGGGACTGCTCTGTGGTTCTTCCCATGGCATAGTTCTGGGATGCTTGCCCTGGTGGCAGTAGAAGGGAGACATACCGATGGCGGAATGCTTGTTATTATTATATGCAAATTCCACCATCCACAGCACTTCTGCCCATCCCTTTTCTGCTGATAGAAGTAAGCCACGGAGGTATTGCTCCATGGTGTGGTTAGTTCTCTCGGCTTGACTGTCGGTCAGAGGGTGGTATGCCGATGACAAACGAACGTCCAATTCCATGGCAGCACACACCTCATTCCAGAAATGAGACACGAACTGCGAACCCCGGTCCGTTATCACCACAGACGGTATGCCATGCAGTCTAACCACGTTTTGCAGGAAAATCACTACCAGTTCGGCTGCTGAGGGTAATTTCTTCAGCAGTACACAATGAGCTATTTTCGTGAGGTGATCCACTATGGTAAGGACAGTAGTGTACCCGGACGTGGTGGCCGGCAATTCTTCTACAAAATCCATGAAAATGGTATGCCAGGGATGAGGAGGAACAGGAATGTTATGTAACAGCCCAATGGATGGTCCAGACATGTTCTTTCCCTGGGCACACTTGGCACAACGCGCAATATGGACCCTGGCTCCTTCTTCCAATGTGGCCCACCAGAAATGTCTCTGTAAAAGGTCCACGATCTTGTGATATCCCGGATCGTTGGACAGAACATGGTCATGACACATGTACAGGGCCTGCTGTTGACTATCTACATGAGGAAGGTAGCACTTGTCTCCTTTACACAAGAACCCGATCTGTGTGGTAACTCCTTTGTGGTTCTCTGCAAGGGAAGATGGATTGATCCGTGTGATGTCGTCATGGAGTCGGGAGAGGAAATAGACAGCACAACACCCTAGAAACATTGTTCGGGAATGATGGGTAATGGTTCAGGGTTAAACCCAGAATCATTGGTGTCCTCAAGGCGGGATAGAGCGTTGGCCTTGGCGTTCTCTTTTCCCGGTCGGTACGTGATACGGAAGTTGTACTCGTTAAAAAACAGAGTCCATCGTAACTGGCTGGATGTGAGGGCATAGGCTGAGCGAAGGAATTGTAGATTCCGCTGATCCGTGTAGATCACTACTGGATGTTTGGCGTCTTTCAGGTAGTGGCACCACTCTTTGAACGTTGTCTTGATGGCAAAAAGCTCTCGGTCAGAGATGGTATAGTTGCATTTAGCTGGTAGGAGTTTCCTGGAATAGAATGCTACAGGGTGTAGAAGACCCGTCTCTAAGTCCCTCTGCAACAGCACACCTCCTAGCGCTTCCTGTGAGGCATCGGCCTCCAGGGTGAATGGTTGTTCAGAGTCGGGGTGCCTCAGAATGGGGTGTTGATGAATCTCTGTTTTAGCTCCTGAAAGGCGTGCTCGGTCTTATTATCCCAGCAGAATTGAACCCCCTTGCTTAGTAAGCGAGTGATGGGAGTAACAATCCTGGAGAAGTCTGTGATGAAGCTGCGGTAGTAATTGGCAAATCCCAAAAACCTCTGTATGTGCTTCACTGTGGTTGTAGATGGCCAATGCAAGATAGCTTTTACCTTCTTGTTATCCATTTGGATACCAGCTGGGGTGATGACATGTCCCAGGAGCTCGACAGACTCGGTGTAAAAGATGCTTTTCTCCAGCTTGGCGTACAAACCATGTCGTACCAGCTGTTGGAGGACAGCGCGTACATGTTGGATGTGGTCTGCCATGGTCTGTGAATATATCAGCATATCGTCTATATATACGATACAGAATATGTCGATGAAGTCCCTCAATGCTTCGTCGATGAAGAACTGGAACGCCGCGGGGGCATTGCAGAGTCCAAAAGGCATGACCTGGTATTCGAAGAGGCCAAATTTGGTCCTGTATGCTTTTTTTTTTTATTTGTCACCCTTTCGGACTCTGACTAGATGGTGAGCCCCCTGAAATCCAGTTTGGTGAAAATGGAGGCGTCTTTTACCTGGTCCATTTTTGATGGTGATGGCGTTCATAGCTCTGAAGTCAATACACGTCCTGAGATCTCACTCCTACTTGGCCATGAAGAAAAGAGGAGAGGATACAGGTGACCTATAATGGCATATGAACCCATTCCTCAGGTATTCATCCAGGTAGGAGCGGAGGTGCTCGTTCTCCTTTTCGGTGAGGGAGTATATCCAGCAACAAGGAAGCGTAGAGCCAGGGATCAGATCAATCCTGCAGTCGAACGGACGGTGAAGATGGAGGATGTTAGCTCCCTTCTTGAGGAACACAGCAGCCAGGTCAAGGTATGCTTCTGGTACGTTGTCCTGCATGGTCATGCCGGTTCCTGTCATGGATAGGGTGTGGGCCTGTATGGTACGCACACAAGAGGAGCTGGTAGGATTATAACGAAAGGTGGTGCAGAAGGTTGAATCCAAGACTAGGATTCTGAATGCCCAGTCTATCCGTGGGTTTTGGCCCACCGGCCATGGCAGGCCACGAATAACTCGGAACTGGGGGGCATCGATTACGTCAAAGGAAATGGTTTCCGTGTGTTCGTTCTCGAATGCCATAATCAAGTCCTCCGTTTGGTACCGGATAAGACCAGAGATGAGGTCAGTACCGTCCACTGCTTTACTGTCTCCGGTTTTGGCTTCTTTACCAAGGCCATACCCAGGTTCTTTATATAATGGGTGTCAACGAAGTTGCCAGTGGCACCTGAATCGAGAAGGGCAGTTACCTGCCAGACCTGCCCTGTCCCGGCTAGTAGGACCACCTCAACACCCAGGTGATGGCTGCCACTGAAAAAGGCAGGGGTCATTGTCTCGCTGGATGGAGAATCCAGTAGCTGGACCCCGCTTTCTACTGGCTTTCTCCGTTTCCCGCCTTGACCGTCTTGGATACAGGCAGTGCAAAGGGCCTTTTTCCTTTGGCTTGGGTAGGTTTCATTCCCTGACAAAATGCCTGTTTTTCCACAGTATAGGCATTGGTTCTGTCTTCTCCTTTTCTTTCTTTCCTCGTTGGTGAGAGGTCCTCGTATACCGCCTATCTGCATCGGTTCAGGCACGTCACTAGAAAGGGTGGGCTCATCTTTAGTTTTATACCTGAAGGACAGGAACCGGTTGTTGTTCACCTTGACTACCAGATCGATGAAAGGACCTATCTCCTCAGGGGATCAGGCATCTGAGAAATCAGGTCTTTTAAGTCATCGCATAGACCCCTGTAGAACACAGACACTTTTTTGGTCTCGGGCCAGTGGGCTTCTATGACAAGCCTCCTGAAGGTTGTGATATAATGGAGCAGGTCAGTGGTGCCTTGTTTCAGATTAAGCAGTTCATTGTCCGCAGCTTGGACAAAGGTGTGACGGGCGAACATTTGCCGCAGTGTTTCCTTGAAAATGGGCAGGTTATAAAGCATGGGTCATCATTTTCCACCAGGGAGTTGGACCATTGTGCGGCGTCGCGCCCATGTAGGAGAGTATAAATGCGATCTTGGAAGCGTTGTCAGGAAAGGCAGTTGCTCTAGCAATGAAGTGCAGGTGGCACCGGTGAAGAAAGACACTATACTTGGTGCTATCACCGTAGAAGCGTTCGGGTGAAGCTAGTTATACGGGGCGGGGGGCTCTAACCTGTATGGCGTTGTCTTGTTGTGTAGAGGAGGAGACACTTCCATAGGTAAACGGCCGTAACAGTCCCTCCTGCCTCACTCTAGCAGAAAGAGAAGAACCCAGGGACCTGTAACCCCAGCCGCCACTTGACCCTGTAAGGCCGTCATGTCTTGTCGCAGGCTGAGGTTTTTTGCCTATATGTTTGCAAGCATAGCTGCTATGTCTTGCAGAGTGATCTCAGGATCGCTCATGTAGTCCGGACGAGATGGTTAACTTGGGCTTCGTATTCTGTCGGGTACCCCACAAGTTACCTGTTTCTTGTGGAGAGATCTCGCAGAGGCGACATGAGCTATCGCACCCCACGCCCACCTTACCCTACTCTATATTTGACAACAAACTAGGATGAAGATGGGAGTGGGGAAGGTAGTTAAAGAATGGCAGGATGGTGTCGGGAAGTTAGTAGAGGAAGTCCTTCTGTTCTGATGAGCCATGGGCACCAGCTGGACAGGGAGACAAGCGAACACCTGTTAGCATACGCGCAAACAACCTGCCATCAATCACTAACATACACTTATGTTGGAGGTCAGTGGTTACCTTATGTGTGGACATCATAGGTCTGCAATCTTCATTAGAAAAAAAGGACTGAATGGCTAGTCACAGTGACAAGCGCTCCTTCGCTATGTACAATACAATCAACCAGCGCTCTTGCGCTATCATAAAGAGAACCCAAAAGAAAATAAGCGCTCCAGTGCGGTGCGGAATAGTTAAAGGAAGTAACACAAAGAAGCGCTCCTGTGCAAAGTATAGCAAATTCAACAAACACTCCTGCACTAATGCAAGGTTCAACTGCAGAGGAAAAACAAGCGCCCATGCGCTCTAGGCCATGGAAACAAGAACAAGCGCTATAATGAGGCCAGACAGGGTTACCGGCAAGGACATAGGCGCTCCAGCGCGGAGATGTAGGCAAAGACTAGCGCTCCAGCGCGGTAGTGCAGAAATCAACAAGAGCTCTAGCGTGGGCATAAACAAAGTCACAAACAGAACCCCAAGCGCTCCAGCGTGGCGGTGCAGTCACACAGATATGCGCTCCAGTGCAGCGATGCAGTTACCCAGATAAGCGCTCCAGCGCGGCAGGTAGATTACCTGAGGAAGTTTCCTGAAGGAATGCCAGCATCAGGCATCAGGGCGGGCGTCAATACGAAGCGCCGAACCGGGGGAAACGGCAGCTGTTATTGGATTACCCCGGAAGCACTGGTGATGCCACAGCGGTTCCGGCAAGGAAGGCTGGACCGCTAACCTGCAGGAAACCGGAATTGAGGAGCCCGCGACCCGCATGAGCAAGGTACCAGCACACACACGCACCCAGGTGACAGGGGAGGGGGGAGGGGAGAGGGTAGAGGGGTGAGGAGAGGGGAAAACCAACAGGCAAACCATCAAACCCATAATGGTTAATGGAAGACAGTTCCAGCGTCAGAATACATCTTGGGGAGAAATTAAGATTGTTTAGATCCTCAATCCGTGGTGAAAACTTAATTCCTAGATATCTTTTTGGTTGTAGATTTGGACATGAGGGGATGTCTGTATGTAGAAAATCTGGATTACAACCACACAATATTATATCTGTTTTCTTTTTTATACATTTTATACCCTCCCAATCCCTCAAAATGTGCAAATATCTCAAATATTTTCTCCTTGACACCCTTGTTACAGTCGAGGATTAACATAATATCATCAACGAATGGCAGAGGGGGCAAATATTGGCATTTCCTTGAATTTCAGTTGCCAGTGGTTCTATGCAGAAGGCAAATAAAATAAGGGTTAGCGGGCATCCTTGTCAGGTCCTTCCTTGAAAACTGAGTTTCCCTACCTCAGCTGTATTGACAATAATTCTGGCTTCTGGATTATGGTATGTCCTTTGTATCAACCCCGTGATCTGGGAGGGTATACCGAATCTGGACACGATACAAATTAGCGTTTCCCAGACCATGAGGTCGACTGCCTTCTCTGCATCCAGCAGAAGCACAAAGGAAGGTATATTGCTAGTCCCGAAACAATCTAACGCTTCAGCTAAATAATGTGTTTGTCCCCAACTGACTCCCTGCAATAAAGCCATTCAAATCAGGATGAATCAGATTTGATGCTAATAAATGACATCTATTAGCTAGAAGTTTTGTGATACTTTTATAATCAGTGTTCAATAAAGTCATTGGATGATATGAGTTAGGATCTCCCCATCCATCCCCTTTTTTAAAAAGCTTAGCACATTCCCCTTGTGAAATGACCCTGGAATCAGCCCTCCTCCAGCATTGTATTGGCAACCAGTAAAAAGTATTCAAGCATAAGCCCTGAAAAGGCTTAAATTAATTTTACCTGGAGACCATCTGGTCTTGGCTTTGCCATTGGGAGGTTCCTGATAAACTCCAGCCTCCCTTTCAATTTCAGATAGCACCAGGATTGATTGTTTTTGTCCATAAATTTGTCAATAGTGTTCTAACATAATTTTACTGACCCTTACTGAATCCTTACTCCGCATGCCGGTGACAGGGCATTTCAGCGCTACAATCCGATATTTGCAGCTTGTTCCCAGCCTGCCAGGCCAGGAACCTCCTTGTGAAATCACTTTCCTCCTATTCCTTTTGTGTATAGGTGCGATTTAATGTTTAACATTTTATATAATATGATTTTAAACAAAAGCCCAGGTACAGCACCACTCAATACATAGGGAAATAAAGGGGGCGTGGCTATGCACGCAGCGAGGCCAAACGTCTTCGGGTAGAGCTCCGGCGTGAGCTCCCCTTCACCGGGACATTTCTCCGCCAATTCTAAACACAGCTGGCCCATACCCCGGCGCCTGCGGTCCGGACCCCACATGTTGTCATCCTGCCAAAATTCACGCAGCTGGGGACTTCCGGACCGCACCGGGACATCTCAGAGGGAAGCGGCCGCAAAACTAAGAGTCGCGCCGGCGACAACACTAACGCGAGCCCGGGGCTTGAGGCCGAGAATGAGGCCGCAAAACGAGGCCTAGCATGGGAGGCGGACACGGCGGAAAAGGGCCGCAATACCCCAGCCTTGCCACACAGCCTGCCAAAGGAAATTAAACTCTCGGACTACACATCCCCCGATTATTTCCCGGCTGGACACTACAGGTGGCATATTTGGTGTCGCACTTCAGGGGTGTGGCGTTTGGCTGGAGGGGCGCTCATCGGCCTGCAGAACGCATCGGAGCCCCTCCATGAGGCGGACAGGAGGTATTACCGGGGAGCCCTGAAACAGTGAGTAGACCACCGGGGGCCCGCCATAGCCAGAGCGGCGCCCTGAATGGTTGAGGGACATTGCGGCTGGAACTGGGAGTGGCGTGGGCGCTCACCCTACAACACATCAGGACAACCTCCACGAGGGCAGGCACTGCACAATGACCGGACCCTGCCCAGGGATAGCGCTAGACCGAGGTGCAATAGCCACCCACAAGAAGCAACTGCCGGATAGCGCACAGACCACGGGGGAAGCTCATTACCGGCAGATACGTTGCGCCACTGGAGGCGCGGGAGGTGGAAAATTGGAGAGGCTAATGGGCGCTTAATGTAAATACCGGAAGATTAGCCTAAATAAAACCGGACGGACATTCTTGGATAGTGGTGGATTCGACCGTGCGTGCCAGATAGCGTCAGATAGCCCTTCGACAGCCACGAGGTGTTACGACGATGACCCCAGCCGCCTTTAACACCCCACCCATTCCATACCAGTAAACACTTCCTTGCCCACGCAAATTAGGCCCGAGACTGTACTTAGACAACCAACCAGTCCCTGTGCTCAAGGATATAGCGCACACGCCTTTGACGCTGCCCATGTCTGGAGGCACAAGGACACGCACAGGCTCCGGAGGAGTGCAACCACAAGGCAAGATTGACAAATTCATGAAACAGGCGGAGGCTGACCAAGTAACAACCAAGCTCAACACTGTACTGGCGGCCATGGAGAGGCTGGAGGAATCGGTGCAATCCTCGCGCACGTCGCTGGAGGTAAAGATAGATGGCGTTGCCATTGATCTAATATATTTGTGGGCAGACCACAAGAAGCTTGTGGATCGCACCACCGCCCTGGAAAGTACTGTATCAGACCTTGAACTCCGAGTCACCCAGTCGGACAAGCTAATGAAAGGCCTCCTCAACAGAGTCGAATTCCTGGAGGATCGGGCAGAGGATGCGGAAGGGCGGGCGAGACGAAACAACGTGCAGATAGTAGGAGTGCCTGAAAGATGGGAAGGAAAAGACCCCACAACACACATGGAAGACTGGCTGTGCACGTTACTCCCTGAGGGAACATTATCGCCTCACTTCGTGGTGGAACGAGCACACTGAGTCCCAACGAGGCCTTTACCTACTGGATCTAACCCTCGGCAGCTCCTCCTCCATATCCTCAACTATAGAGTTTGGGACTCCATCCTGAGAGAAACACGCAAACTCCGTGATATCCAGATCGATAATGCCAAAATCATGTTTTTCCCTGACTACACAGTCCAGGTACAACGCCAAAGACACTCTTTACTAGCGGTGAAACAAAAACTACGCCAACTTGGCCTCAAATACTCACTCCTGTTCCCTGCGAAGCTTCGAGTGGTGGCTAACGATAAAACACACTTCTTCACTAGCTCAGAGGACGTGGAGTCATGGTTGGAAAGCGGCACGGATAAGACTCCCAGAAGACCCATAGACGCCTATCCTGCGAAGCGGAACAGAGGCCCAAGACGGAGACGTCGCAATAGAACATCACCGGCCCCCGATGACCAGCCACAATCTGGCACTGGTCCACCTGAGGACGTAATGCACCAGGAGCAGCAAGACGCACTACGTATAGTTGCGGAGCTTAGTAATTCGCCAATCCCATAATCAATCCCGATCATCAGTCCTCGAGCTATGACCAGTAATGATGAGGCAATCTATGGAATATCAGACTCCCAGCTCTCCTCGGACCTACCAGATGTCACGCCACAAACAGTGGACCTGTTCGGCTGAGAAACTACACCGACCCTTTCCCCCTCCTTTTCTCTTTTTATTTTTCCACGCTGGGCCAAGACGCCTGATGGAAAAGCCGCACCACCCGGCCACGTCTGGCTCCAGCTAATTGCTGGCATCGAGATAAAACACAGAGAGGCGTCGCTCCTGGTACACTTGGTTGCCCGACAGGAGACGCAGTGAGTACTAACCCTACCTGCATGGCCACTGGACAGGGGTTGGGGACCCGAGAACAGACAACCTCCCTGGCCGGTAAGATCTGGCTGGCTATGCCCCTGCCCGATGGGCCTCCCAGACCTGCATCCCAGACCTTCAGGCAATTCTTTTGCAACTGAAATGGTGGTGTCGAGAGGAAGGAGGGTGGGGATCACCTTAACGAACGTAATGGCAGCTATTACACTTTGCACTTGGAATGTGCGGGGCATGCACACACCCTCACGTAGGTACCAAATATATTCTTACTTGAAGAGACACGAGTCCACATTGCACTCCTGCAAGAGACCCACTTAAATGACTCAGAGGTACACACGCTACGTCGCAGATGGCATGGGCAGCTCTATGCCACGGGATATTCCTCCTACGCCCGGGGCACACTGATATGGGTGCGACCAGGAACTCCCCTGGAGGTGAATACACCTACATTGGCAAGTAGGGCAGGCTTGTAGTTGTGAAGGGAAGACTAGATGGCCACCCTGTAGTGCTGGCGTCCGTATACGACCCTAACACAGACCAGCAGGGGTTTCTCGCGCAGATCTCCACTGTCTTGTCCCCATGGCACAGCCTCCCCTGGATATTGGGCGGGGATTACAACTGCGTCCTAGACGCTGCACTGGATTGCTCCTTCCTACCTCTGCCGAGTGCACCTGTGTTGGGAGCTATGAAAGCCTTCTCAACCTGGGCTGAGCAGTGGGATCTGCGCGACGCATGACGATGCCGCAACCTGGATGTACGGATATACTCATACTACTCAGGCACCCTACATGTGCGTTTGGACAGGTACATGGTGACTAGGGACTTGCTCCCACACGTTACTGATACCTATTATATGGGCCGTATACATTCAGACCACAACCCAAAACGTATTAGGCCTGGCATGGGCACATACACATCCCCCTGTCCACACCTGGAGACTACAACCGGACTTGCTGCTTGACGCCCCATTTCGTGACTCTTTACACACGCAAATAGCACATTATTTTGAGGACAAGACGGACACGGCGTCCACCCCCCAGATAGAATGGGACGTGTTCAAAGTTGTGATCAGAGGTCACTGCTTAGGCGCACAGGTTAATATGCGGAGACAACTAGAAAACGACTTAACGAAGATTGAGACTGACCTCTTACAAAAAGTATAATAGGGTGAGAGTACCTTCAAGGGATTTTAATGAACATAGGGATTTTTGATCACTTACAAGATGCAATCGTGTGGGTTTAGTAATTTAGACCCACTAATGCTATTTATGCAACAACAGAAATGATATATGTTCAAACGTTGTTACTCATAAGTAATCAGTAAGGAGAGAGAGCAAACAAAGATTAAAGAGCAGATGTGTATAAACAAAGGATATTTAATCTTTTTTTCTTTTTCAAAACAAGTTAAAAGGTTGGGTACAAGATAAACAGCAAAGATGTAAGAGGGAAAATCATTAATTCACACAGCCCTAATTACATCAGTTGCTCGAGCTTTCTACCATACACAAAATTCATTAAACATTCAGTGGTAGATAAAGCCACAGTCGACGTTTCGTCTCTATTCTTTCGTGTAGGAGACCTTCCTCAGGAGATGGGTTTCATATCTTGAGTACCCTATAAAATGATAATAGATTAAAAAAATTATTTAAAAAAACTGTCCAAACCAATAAAAGTATAATCTAATTGGTGTATATCACACCCAGAGAGCTCTCAACCCCTAAAACTAACTTTTTGTTGGACCACTATCAGAAATTAGTGGTGAAATAACATATACAAAATCATTAATTACAACTATTCAGTGCAAAATGAATGTCATTAATTCATTTCATCATGAATGTCATTCAAAACATCAAATTGAATCATTTATGTAATGAGAAGTATTTCACAGATATAGTTAAACAGATTTGATTCACATTCGATATATCAGTTATCCGATCGTTTAAGGCAATGATCACAAACAATTAATTCAAAAATGGGCATCAAGATCATCTTCATTTTTAAGACATTCTTAACACATTCTTGTACCTCAATAATGTAGGCGCATATGTCTATCATGAAAAAATCCGGATCATAGAGTTAATTTCAAAGCGCTGATACCGGTACAGGAATATATCCTACTGCACTGAAGTACCCTGTGATTTAATAATGAAGCAAAAAATCGGATTACATTACTTCTCCTTATGTTAGATCTATTTTCATATAGTCAAATCCATAGTTTTTTAAATATCTTAGGGGAGCCAACAGGTTTCCCAGATAGAAGGGATACTTTACACCTTTGTAAGACATAGATGCCCTGGCTGTATTTTTGTTTATCGCTGGTATCGATATACTGGTAAGCCGAAAATATCCAATATTTACCTATACATTAATTCTTGGTAACACATTTGGATATATCTTTCATTTACGCCCAAAGTCACAGAAGTGTCCTAAACCATTCATATTGTTTGCCTTTTTATTCCAAGCAGTCATTGGTGAGTGTTTTTACACAGTTTCATGGCTGACTCATAGTGTTTTGCTCTTTAATAGCGTTTAGGCTGATCCGATATAATCGTGTTTCTGGGTTTTAAGGTGTTTAAAAATTTACTTAGTCTGCCTCGGTTAATTTCAGGCTCACAATTCTTAGTATACATCTAGAGACCTTATGTGCCCTTTACGGAAAAACATTTGACTGTCCCGTGCAGTCGTGCATTTTAAATATACCAAGCTAACTGAAAGAACCTTGTCGCATTTGATTAAAAAATAGTGACTGTATTAGGCAGAAATTACCTGCTGAGTTAGTTATTTTCACAGCCGCAGGTTGTGGAAAGGGGTCCTCGTTAACTTTGAAGAGTTCCCTGACTGTAATTTAAAAAGGGGGATTTATATTATTTTTTTTTAAAAGAGTTCAGATGCCAACACGCATACTTTTACGCAGAGAGTACATACATACCTTACACATTCGAAGGTGTAGCAGCGCTTCCTTACAAATCTTTTTCAATGAGGTAGTCGATTCTAAGAATTTAAAAAAGGGGGCACCATGAGATTTAGAATTAAAGCGGGCAAATAGTTGGGGCAATTTATTAATGCGACAGAGCGTTGAGGGGCACTACATTGCACATACCTAGATTCAATGTATCAAAGTCCGTCTCCACGTAGCAAATGATACAGCAGTCGATGCCGAGGGAGTATCCGCAGATTCACATGAACTTATACTCTTTCGTTTGGAGATCGAAAGAGGGCTCAATTACTTAGTGCTCAAAGAGTCTGTTATGCAAAAGGGCGGCCATTTTGTATTGGTGCTTTCTTAAGCAAGTAACCTATCGATATACTAGAATAGGTTCTTAATACCATATGTCGTAATTATTTTATGATCTATGTTGACCTATTTCTTGATGTACAGCAAAAATGTATGCCTGATTATGCACCGGGGAGTTCATTATTCAAGATATATCTTTTTAAACACCAGAAGCCTCAACGTTTATTGATGGGGGTGCAAACAGAATATAACAAAGGCAATTATGTCTATAAATTTAATATCGCCTCTAGCATATAGGACCACATTGTGAAAAAAGTCGAATTTCTTACAGTGCCTTAAGGGCGTGGCCAAATTTAGCATTTAAATCAAAGACTGATATAACTAACATGTCAACATTTGTGTTCAGGAGGTCATATTCAACATCTAGAGCAATTTTAAAAATACCAGCATCAATATGCAATGGAATATCATAAAAATGACATCCAAAAAGAGAACGATCGGTGCAAAACAATTGGTGAAAGTATATTATTGTTTGCATTTATGAGACTTTTTTGTAGATCAATTAGTGTACATACAGTGATAATTGTTGTGAAGCCCTCCTGGTTGTGTCCCAGTGTACAACTAACCTACATATCAGATCCCTCCTAGTCCACAACCAGTTTACATCTATATCAAAGTACAGAGAAAGCATGCAGGTTTACAAACACGCAAGTGAATGCCATTCAGTGGCGCTGTTAAGCCCTTTCTCAATAGTATTGGCATTACAAATGTATTTTCCTTCCCTCAGTGTCAAGATACGGTCAACATTTTGTTGCCGTTTTGTTGGTTTTACTACCTCAATGACCCACCAGGTCATTTGGTCAAAAGTGTGACCTGATCTGAGATAGTGTTCAACAAGTGGGGCAGATTCTAATTTGCACCTAATACGAGACTGATGCTGCAAAATTAGTTTCTTTACAGGTTGAATTGTCTTGCCGATGTAATGTAGTTCACTTGGGCATTTTATGCAATAGACCACATTGGCCGTATTGCAGTTCGAGAAAGACTTCATGATCAGATTAATGCCATTGATGTTACAGGTTTTTACTGTCTCTGTGGTATTGCAGGCTTGACAGCTACAGCATTTGAAATGTCCAGTGATAGGTGCCAATTGTCTCATGTTATCGACCACATGCTGGTCTTTAGCGTTGTCATAAGCATGGACCAGCCGGTCCTGAAGATTGGTGCCTCTCTTAAAAGCAAAAAGCGGCTTTTGAATTAACTCAGGAATTGAAGCTAACAGATTCCAATGCTTTAGTATGATTTTTTTAATTGCATTTGCATGAGTACCAAAGGTGGATACACATACTAAATTGTCATTTTTGGGGCGGTCTTTAACTTTCAAAAGCTCTTATCTTGGATTATACCAAGCTCGTTTAAGTGATCTTTTTAAGAGCTTAGAGGGATAACCCCTCGCCTTGAATTTTTCTTTAAGGATTTTTGCTTCAAAAAAGTAATCTGATCTTACGGTACAATTCCTGCGCAAACGCAGAAATTGCCCAAAGGGCAACCCATCTTTAAGTGCTTGGGTATGATGGCTTTGATATTTTAAAAGCGTGTTGCGGGATGTTGGCTTAGTGTATAAGCTTGAGTAAAGGTGGTTAGCCATATCATTCTTTATGTATATGTCCAGAAAATTAATTTCCAATGAATTGTATTCCAGAGTGAATCTCAAGTTTGGTTTTTGGTTATTTAGCCAAACATGAAAATTTTGTAGTTCTGTTTCAGAACCATGCTAAACCAGAAATACATCATCGATGTATCGTAACCACTTTCGGATGTTACTCAACAAAGGGTTAGATACATCGTGGACAAACTGATTTTCAAAATGGGAGACATATATATTGGCTATGTCTGGGGCATAGACTGCCCCCATAGCAACTCCATTAAGTTGTTGGTAGAAGTTATTTTCATATAGAAAGAAGTTTTCACATAATGATATGCGGACACACTCAATTATGAATTCCGTGGGCACTTCAAATGGTCTCGGTCTGTCATTCAATAGATCTGTAAGAATAGAGAGTACTTCCAATTGTGGAATATTCGTATATAGACTTTCAATGTCCATGGTGACAAGAATGTCTTCCATGGGATTGAATTCGAAATGTTCCACTGCGTTTATCACAGACATAGTATCCCTGATGTACGAGGGTGACTCAGTGGCAAATGGTCTAATGAAATAGTCAGCATATTGTGCCAGTGGTTTAAGTATAGAATTGCAGCCGGACACTATAGGTCGTCCGGGAGGGTCAAGTAGGTTTTTATGAACTTTGGGCAATAAGTATATTGCTGGCACTGTTGGTGTTTTGTTGATAAGAAAAGATGCTTCATTGTCAGTGAGCCATCCTCCATCTAAACCTTCTTTACTTAAAGCACAAATTTCGTTTGTCAAACGGGGAGTGGGGTTGGTTGACAGCTACCTATAGTTGGTTCTGTTGGACAGTTGTTTGAGCATTTCTCTATTATATTTATTGCGTTCCCAAAGCACTATTCCTCCACCTTTGTCCGCTGGTTTAATTAGGGTATTCTCCAATGTTTGGAGATTACGCAACGCTTTTTGTTGGTCCATGGGGAAGTTTGACTTGTATTGTAGTCTCTTTTTAAAAAGGTTATCTATTTCAATAAGGACAGTGTTCTCAAACGTGACAACTTCTTTCCTGACCATGGAGTTCACAGGATAGAAGGTTGAAGGGCAACGAAGGCGCGTTATGCCTTGCTTTTTGCTACTGATGTTATTAGCAAAAAAGTTTTTTAGTCTCACAGATCTAAAGAATCTGTACATTTGGAGCTTTGTTTCAAAAAGGTCATTTTTATAGGTAGGGATGAAACTGAGACCAGCTGATAAAACCTCTATTTCCTTTTCAGACAGCACATGACTAGATAAGTTGAAAATAGGGATGGACTGGTTCGGTGTTACCACTCGTAGTATTGGTTGCGAGTCTTGCGAAACCCCTGTGTATATGGGGTTCAGTTCCATCCTCTCCTCTGTGGTTGTATTTGAGGTCTGTGCTGCTGACCGTTGTAACGCCGTTCCTGAGCTAAAAAAGTGGGTTGACGCGAAGTCGATGGCTGTTGGTCTTGTTGTTGGTTGTTGTCAGCAGACTTGTCACTGCCTGATTCAGATACGGTATCGGAAAAATTCATTATTTTTCTGCCCAGGGATTGTTGGTTAGTATTCTGTTGGGCATAGAAATCCTTATTTAAATAAGGATATGTGCGTGTTTTATTGTATTTCCTTATATCGTTCTGAAGTTTGTCTGTTTTTTTATGCGCATTGAAGGTTTCAAAGTCCTTGATTGTCTGTTGGACTTTCTCCAACAGAGCCTTACTGTTGGTGATAGTGGAGTCTCCCAGAATTTTCTTTTCTAGGGCCTCTATCTCTGTGGTAAGAAGTTTGATTTGTCTGCCAGCTGTTTCGATACTTAACACCATCCAGGTGCGCGAGCACCTGTTTGCTGAATAACTGAAACCAACTTTGAATTCCTCGTCATCAGTGAAGATAATTGGTATGTTTCGTATCTGTAGCCCTGTTGGAATTATGTTTGCACTAAGGCAATCAGTGAGGAACTTGGCATGCAGCTCTGTCCGCACCAATTTCTTTTTTAGTCGTTCCAGCTGATTTAGTTCTGTTTCATGTGCTGGTTGGACAAATGATGCTTTATTGCCCAATAGCGACGGTCCGCTAGCAATTTTCAGAATATATTCTTCTGAGTAGGCTAAAGTCACTGCCTCCGACATATGGCTATAGTTTTGAAGCTACAGAAAGCCACTTAGACAACTAGTAGCCCACACCAGACAACCGTCCGTGCTTGATATGGAAATTGATAGTGGGCGACCCAGTATACCCTTGAGGGTTTGGGCAAAGCGTATAATAGGGTGAGAGTACCTTCAAGGGATTTTAATGAACATAGGGATTTTTGATCACTTACAAGATGCAATCGTGTGGGTTTAGTAATTTAGACCCACTAATGCTATTTATGCAACAACAGAAATTATATATGTTCAAACGCTGTTACTCATAAGTAATCAGTAAGGAGAGAGAGCAAACAAAGATTAAAGAGCAGGTGTGTATAAACAAAGGATATTTAATCTTTTTTTCTTTTTCAAAACAAGTTAAAAGGTTGGGTACAAGATAAACAGCAAATATGTAAGAGGGAAAATCATTAATTCACACAGCCCTAATTGGATGTATGACGTTACAACGCATACTTTTACTCCGCATACCATTACAACGCGGTATTTACAACGAATACCGTTACAACGCATAGCGCTTTGGGGTGCTGGATAGTGGTAAGTATAATTTACTATTCTAACTCCAGTCCCCGTGGACCCTAGGGAAGGTGTTGGATAGTAAATTAAACTTACCTCTTATCCTAGAGCGCCCCCCAGCGCAATGCGTTGTAATGTCATGCGTTGTAATGCCCGCGTTGTAATGGTAGTGCGGAGTAAAAGTTGCGTCGTAACGGGTGTATACCCCCTAATTACATCAGTTGCTCGAGCTTTCTACCATACACAAAATTCATTAAACATTCAGTGGTAGATAAAGCCACAGTCGACGTTTCGGTCTCTATTCTTTCGTGTAGGAGACCTTCCTCAGGACATGGGTTTCATATCTTGAGTACCCTATAAAATGATAACAGATTAAAAAATGTATTTAAAAAACTGTCCAAACCAATAAAAGTATAATCTAATTGGTATATATCACACCCAGAGAGCTCTCAACTCCTAAAACTAACTTTTTGTTGGACCACTATCAGAAATTAGTGGTGAAATAACATATACGAAATCATTAATTACAACTATTCAGTGCAAAATGAATGTCATTAATTCATTTCATCATGAATGTCATTCAAAACATCAAATTGAATCATTTATATAATGAGAAGTATTTCACAGATATAGTTAAACAGATTTGATTCACATTCGATATATCAGTTATCCGATCGTTGAAGGCAATGATCACAAACAATTCAAAAATGGGCATCAAGATCATCTTCGTTTTTAAGACATTCTTAACACATTCTTGTACCTCAATAATGTAGTCGCATATGTCTATCATGAAAAAATCCGGATCATAGAGTTAATTTCATAGCGCTGATACCGGTACAGGAATATATCCTGCCGCACTGAAGTACCCTGTGATTAAATAATGAAGTAAAAAATCGGATTACATTACTTCTCCTTATGTTAGATCTATTTTCATATAGTCAAATCCATAGTTTTTTAAATATCTTAGGGGAGCCAACAGGTTTCCCAGATAGAAGGGATACTTTACACCTTTTTAAGAAATAGATGCCCTGGCTGTATTTTTGTTTATCGCTCGTATCGATATACTGGTAAGCCGAAAATATCCAATATTTACCTATACATTAATTCTTGGTAACACATTTGCATATATCTTTCATTTACGGCCAAAGTCGCAGAAGTGTCCTAAACCATTCATATTGTTTGCCTTTTTATTCCAAGCAGTCATTGGTGAGTGTTTTTACACAGTTTCATGGCTGACTCATAGTGTTTTGCTCTTTAATAGCATTTAGGCTGATCCGATATAATCGTGTTTCTGGGTTTTAAGGTGTTTAAAAATTTACTTAGTCTGCCTTGGTTAATTTCAGGCTCACAATACTTAGTATACATCTAGAGACCTGGTGTGCCCTTTACGGAAAAACATTCGACTGTCCCGTGCAGTCGTGCATTTTAAATATACCAAGCTAACTGAAAGAACCTTGTCGGATTTGATTAAAAAATAGTGACAGTATTAGGCAGAAATTACCTGCTGAGTTAGTTATTTTCACAGCCGCAGGTTGTGGAAAGGGGTCCTTGTTAACTTTGAAGAGTTCCCTGACTGTAATTTAAAAAGGGGGATTTATATTATTGTTTTTTAAAAGAGTTCAGATGCCAACACGCATACTTTTACGCAGAGAGTACATACATACCTTACACATTCAAAGGTGTAGCAACGCTTCCTTACAAATCTTTTTCAATGAGGTAGTCGATTCTAAGAATTTAAAAAGGGGGCTCCATGAGATTTAGAATTGAAGCGGGCAAATAGTTGAGGCAATTTATTAATGCGACAGAGCGTTGAGTGGCACTAAATTGCACATACCTAGATTCAATGTATCAAAGTCCGTCTCCACGTAGCAAATGATACAGCAGTCGATGCCGAGGCAGTATCCGCAGATTCACATGAACTTATACTCTTTCGTTTGGAGATCGAAAGAGGGCTCAATTACTTAGTGCTCAAAGAGTCTAGAATGCAAAAGGACGTCCATTTTGTAATGGTGCTTTCTTAAGCAAGTAACCTATCGATATACTAGAATAGGTTCTTAATACCATATGTCGTAATTATTTTATGATCTATGTTGACCTATTTCTTGATGTACAGCAAAAACGTATGCCTGATTATGCACCGGGGAGTTCATTATTCAAGATATATCTTTTTAAACACCGGAAGCCTCAAGGTGTATTGATGGGGGTGCAAACAGAATATAACAAAGGCAATTATGTCTATAAATTTAATATCGCCTCTAGCATATAGGACCACATTGTGAAAAAAAGTAGAATTTCTTACAGTGCCTTAAAGGGCGTGGCCAAATTTAGCATTTAAATCAAAGACTCATATAACTAACATGTCGACATTTGTGTTCAGGAGGTCATATTCAACATCTAGAGCAATTTTAAAAATACCAGCATCAATATGCAATGTAATATCATAAAAATGACATCCAAAAAGAGAAAGATCGGTGCAAAACAATTGGTGAAAGTATATTATTGTTTGCATTTATGAGACATTTTTGTAGATCAATTAGTGTACATACAGTGATAATTATTGTGAAGCCCTCCTGGTTGTGTCCCAGTGTACAACTAACCTACATATCTGATCCCTCCTAGTCCACAACCAGTTTACATCTATATCAAAGTACAGAGAAAGCATGCAGGTTTACAAACACGCAAGTGAATGCCATTCAGTGGCGCTGTTAAGCCCTATCTCAATAGTATTGGCATTACAAATGTATTTTCCTTCCCTCAGGGTCAAGATACGGTCAACATTGTGTTGCCGTTTTGTTGGTTTTACTAACTCAATGACCCACCAGGTCATTTGGCTAAAAGTGTGACCTGATCTGAGATAGTGTTCAACAAGTGGGGCAGATTCTACATTGCACCGAATACGAGACTGATGCTGCAAAATTCGTTTCTTTACAGGTTGAATTGTCTTGCCGATGTAATGTAGTTCACATGGGCATTTTATGCAATAGACCACATTGGCCGTATTGCAGTTCGAGAATGTAAATGTAAATGTAAATGTAAATGTATTGCGACTTATATAGCGCACGTATCACCCGAAGGCATCAAGGCGCTTGCTTAGGGAACCCGTCCTGGTATTCCCCTGTGAGATACCCCGGAGAAAGACTTCATGATCAGATTAATGCCATTGATGTTACAGGTTTTTACTGTCTCTGTGGTGTTGCAGGCTTGGCAGCTACAGCATTTGAAATGTCCAATGATAGGTGCCAATTGTCTCATGTTATCGACCACATGCTGGTCTTTAGCGTTGTCATAAGCATGGACCAGCCGGTTCTGAAGATTGGTGCCTCTCTTAAATGCGAAAAGCGGCTTTTGAATTAACTCAGGAATTGAAGCTAACAGATTCCAATGCTTTAGTATGATTTTTTTAATTGCATTTGCATGAGTACCAAAGGTGGATACACATACTAAATTGTCTTTTTTGGGGCGGTGTTTAACTTTCAAAAGCTCTTCTCTTGGATTATACCAAGCTCGTTTAAATGATCTTTTTAAGAGCTTAGAGGGATAACCCCTCACCTTCAATTTTTCTTTAAGGATTTTTGCTTCCAAAAAGTAATCTGATCTTAGGGTACAATTCCTGTGCAAACGCAGAAATTGCCCAAAGGGCAACCCATCTTTACGTGCTAGGGGATGATGTCTTTGATATTTTAAAAGCGTGTTGCGGGATGTTGGCTTAGTGTACAAGCTTGTGTAAAGGTGGTTAGTCATATCATCCTTTATGTATATGTCCAGAAAATTCATTTCCAATTAATTGTATTCCAGAGTGAATCTCAAGTTTGTTTTTTGGTTATTTAGCCAAACATGAACATTTTGTAGTTCTGTTTCAGAACCATGCCAAACCAGAAATACATCATCGATGTATCGTAACCACTTTCGGATGTTACTCAAGAAAGGGTTAGATACATCGTGGACAAACTGATTTTCAAAATGGGAGACATATATATTGGCTATGTCTGGGGCATAGACTGCCCCCATAACAACTCCATTAAGTTGTTGGTAGAAGTTATTTTCATATAGAAAGAAGTTTTCACATAATGATATGCGGACACACTCAATTATGAATTCCGTGGGCACCTCAAATGGTCTCGGTCTGTCATTCAATAGATCTGTAAGAAAAGAGAGTACTTCCAATTGTGGAATATTCGTATATAGACTTTCAATGTCCATGGTGACAAGAATGTCTTCCATGGGATTGATTTTGAAATTTTCCACTGCGTTTATTACAGACATAGTATCTCTGATGTACGAGGGTGACTCAGTGGCAAATGGTCTAATGAAATAGTCAGCATATTGTGCCAGTGGTTTAAGTATAGAATTGCAGCCGGACACTATAGGTCATCCGGGAGGGTCTAGTAGGTTTTTATGAACTTTGGGCAATAAGTATATTGCTGGCACTGTTGGTGTTTTGTTGATAAGAAAAGAGGCTTCATTGTCAGTGAGCCATCCTCCATCTAAACCTTCTTTACTTAAAGCACAAATTTATTTTGTCAAACGGGGAGTGGGGTTGGTTGACAGCTCCCTATAGTTGGTTCTGTTGGACAGTTGTTTGAGCATTTCTCTATTATATTTATTGCGTTCCCAAAGCACTATTCCTCCACCTTTGTCCGCAGGTTTAATTAGGGTATTCTCCAATGTTTGGAGATTACGCAACGCTTTTTGTTGGTCCATGGGGAAGTTTGACTTGTATTGTAGTCTCTTTTTAAAAAGGTTATCTATTTCAATAAGGAAAGTGTTCTCAAACGTGACAACTTCTTTCCTGACCATGGAGTTCACGGAGTTCACAGGATAGAAGGTTGAAGGGCAACGAAGGCCCGTTATGCCTTGCTTTTTGGTACTGATGTTAATAGCAAAAAAGTTTTTTAGTCTCACAGATCTAAAGAATCTGTACATTTGGAGCTTTGTTTCAAAAAGGTCATTTTTATAGGTAGGGATGAAACTGAGACCAGCTTATAAAACCTATATTTCCTTTTCAGACAGCACATGACTAGATAAGTTGAAAATAGGGATGGACTGGTTCGGTGTTACCACTCGTAGTATTGGTTGCGAGTCTTGCGAAACCCCGGTGTATATGGGGTTCGGTTGCATCCTCTCCTCTGTGGTTGTATTTGAGGTCTGTGCTGCTGACCGTTGTATAGCCGTTCCTGAGCTAAAAAAGTGGGTTGGCGCGAAGTCGATGGCTGTTGGTCTTGTAAGTGTTGGTTATTGTCAGCAGACTTGTCACTGCCTGATTCAGACACGGTATTGGAAAAATGAATTCTTTTTCTGCCCAGGGGTTGTTGGTTAGTATTCTGTGGGGCATAGAAATCCTTATTTAAATAAGGATATGTGCGTTCTTTATTGTATTTCCTTATATCGTTCTGAAGTTTGTCTGTTTTTATATGCGCATTGAAGGTTTCAAAGTCCTTGATTGTCTGTTGGACTTTCTCCAACAGAGCCTTACTGTTGGTGATAGTGGAGTCTCCCAGAATTTTCTTTTCTAGGGCCTCTATCTCTGTGGTAAGAAGTTTGATTTGTCTGCCAGCTGTTTCGATACTTAACACCATCCAGGTGCGCGAGCACCTGTTTGCTGAATAACTGAAACCAACTTTGAATTCCTCGTCATCAGTGAAGATAATTGGTATGTTTCGTATCTGTAGCCCTGTTGGAATTATGTTTGCACTAAGGCAATCAGTGAGGAACTTGGCATGCAGCTCTGTCCGCACCAATTTCTTTTTTAGTCGTTCCAGCTGATTTAGATCTGTTTCATGTGCTAGTTGGACAAATGATGCTTTATTGCCCAATAGCGACGGTCCGCTAGCAATTTTCAGAATATATTCTTCTGAGTAGGCTAAAGTCACTGCCTCCGACATATGGCTATAGTTTTGAAGCTACAGAAAGCCACTTAGACAACAAGTAGCCCACACCAGACAACCGTCCGTGCTTGATATGGAAATTGATAGTGGGCGACCCAGTATACCCTTGAGGGTTTGGGCAAAGCGTATAATAGGGTGAGAGTACCTTCAAGGGATTTTAATGAACATAGGGATTTTTGATCACTTACAAGATGCAAATGTGTGGGTTTAGTAATTTAGACCCACTAATGCTATTTATGCAACAACAGAAATGATATATGTTCAAAAGCTGTTACTCATAAGTAATCAGTAAGGAGAGAGAGCAAACAAAGATTAAAGAGCAGGTGTGTATAAACAAAGGATATTTAATCTTTTTTTCTTTTTCAAAACAAGTTAAAAGGTTGGGTACAAGATAAACAGCAAAGATGTAAGAGGGAAAATCATTAATTCACACAGCCCTAATTACATCAGTTGCTCGAGCTTTCTACCATACACAAAATTCATTAAACATTCAGTGGTAGATAAAGCCACAGTCAACGTTTCGGTCTCTATTCTTTCGTGTAGGAGACCTTCCTCAGGACATGGGTTTCATATATTGTGTACCCTATAAAATGATAACAGATTAAAAATGTATTTAAAAAACTGTCCAAACCAATAAAAGTATAATCTAATTGGTATATATCACACCCAGAGAGCTCTCAACTCCTAAAACTAACTTTTTGTTGGACCACTATCAGAAATTAGTGGTGAAATAACATATACAAAATCATTAATTACAACTATTCAGTGCAAAATGAATGTCATTAATTAATTTCATCATGAATGTCATTCAAAACATCAAATTGAATCATTTATATAATGAGAAGTATTTCACAGATATAGTTAAACAGATTTGATTCACATTCGATATATCAGTTAGGCAATGATCACAAACAATTATTTCAAAAATGGGCATCAAGATCATCTTCGTTTTTAAGACATTCTTAACACATTCTTGTACCTCAATAATGTAGTCGCATATGTCTATCATGAAAAAATCCGGATCATAGAGTTAATTTTATAGCGCTGATACCAGTACAGGAATATATCCTACCGCACTGAAGTACCCTGTGATTAAATAATGAAGCAAAAAATCGGATTACATTACTTCTCCTTATGTTAGATCTATTTTCATATGGTCAAATCCATAGTTTTTTAAATATCTTAGGGGAGCCAACAGGTTTCCCAGATAGAAGGGATACTTTACACCTTTGTAAGAAATAGATGCCCTGGCTGTATTTTTGTTTATCGCTCGTATCGATATACTGGTAAGCCGAAAATATCCAATATTTACCTATACATTAATTCTTGGTAACACTTTTGCATATATCTTTCATTTACGGCCAAAGTCACAGAAGTGTCCTAAACCATTCATATTGTTTGCCTTTTTATTCCAAGCAGTCATTGGTGATTGTTTTTACACAGTTTCATGGCTGATTCGTAGTGTTTTGCTCTTTAATAGCGTTTAGGCTGATCCGATATAATCGCGTTTCTGGGTTTTAAGGTGTTTAAAAATTTACTTAGTCTGCCTCGTTTAATTTCAGGCTCACAATTCTTAGTATACATCTAGAGACCTTGTGTGCCCTTTACGGAAAAACATTCGACTGTCCCGTGCAGTCGTGCATTTTAAATATACCAAGCTAACTGAAAGAACCTTGTCGGATTTGATTAAAAAATAGTGACCGTATTAGGCAGAAATTACCTGCTGAGTTAGTTATTTTCACAGCCGCAGGTTGTGGAAAGGGGTCCTCTTTAACTTTGAAGAGTTCCCTGACTGTAATTTAAAAAGGGGGATTTATATTATTTTTTGTTAAAAGAGTTCAGATGCCAACACGCATACTTTTAAGCAGAGAGTACATACATACCTTACACATTCGAAGGTGTAGCAACGCTTCCTTACAAATCTTTTTCAATGAGGTAGTCGATTCTAAGAATTTAAAAAAGGGGGCACCATGAGATTTAGAATTAAAGCGGGCAAATAGTTGAGGCAATTTATTAATGCGACAGAGCGTTGAGGGGCACTAAATTGCACATACCTAGATTCAATGTATCAAAGTCTGTCTCTACGTAGCAAATGATACAGCAGTCGATGCCAAAAAGAGCAGGTGCCAGACGGAGATGGAGCGGGGGACGTAATAGAAGCTCGGGCGGAGCACGAGCGATTGCTAGAAAGGCTGCGCTGCCTCAACTATGTGGCCCATTCGGCTCGCACACACAATGTGGGAGATAAGCATGGCAAATTGTTGACCTGGCTGATTAGCAGGGAAGACCGAACGAAACCGGCGACGGCGATTCAGGACAATAGGGGAGGCATGCTTTACACACAAAATGAGATACACAACGCATTCACCGCCCATTACACTACGCTATACCGCTCCTATCAGCACACCCCCCACCCAGACATTGCTGAATATCTCGCAAACATACCACTGCCGGAACTACGGGATGCCCAGAGTGAGGATCTGACAGCACCCATAACACCGGAGGAGCTCCACGTAGTCATCGCTGCACTCTCCAATGGCAAATCCCCAGGCCCAGATGGACTGCCAGCAGAGTTCTACAATGCCTATTCAGACCTACTGATACCGGAGCTGATCCGGATGTATGAGGCAGCATTAGAGGACCCCTCCCTTCCACACACACTCAATGAGGCCACCCTGGTCTCCCTCTTAAAACCAGGCAGAGATGGTAAGCAGCTGGGTTCGTACAGACCCCTTGCTCTTCTCAACACTGATTATAAAATTTTAGTGTCTACCTTGGCTCAGCGTCTATGCCTCTTCACGCCTGCACTAGTACATGTCGACCAAAATGGTTTTGTGCCCAAGCGAAGCACCTCACACAATATTCGTAGATTGTTTAGAGTACAGGAGTATGCGGTGATGCAATGGCCAAGGTCGGGGTGCCTGGTGCTCGATTTAGAAAAAGCGTTTGACTCTGTGGAGTGGCCATACCTCCGGGCGATACTTCAGAAATATAAGTTAGGAGAGGCATTTATAGACATGGTCAGTCCGCTTTATCAGACACCCACAGTGCGGGTTCGCACTGGCAGCCTATTGTCTGCGGCTATAAGAGTCCAGAGAGGCACGAGACAGGGCTGCCCTTTGTCACCGCTGCTCTTCTCCCTGGCAATGGAGCCACTGGCAGAATTATTGAGACAGCAGGGTGAAGACTGGGGCATACCCTTGGTAGACGGTATCCATGCGGTCTCACTATATGCAGATGACCTGCTGCTATATATTAAAGATCTTGCAGATGTTCCACGGGAGTTAGCGGACACCCTAAGCACCTTTGCAGCCCTTTCGGGCCTAAAGGTTAACTGGGATAAGTCTAGGGTGTACTCCTTCAGCCCAAACATGCAGGAGTGTGAGGTGCGGCTCGGCGGGACATGGCTGGCCTGGCACGCTACCACATTCAAATACTTAGGTATCCATATATACCGGTCCCCCGCGGACGTGCTGGAGGGCAATCTGGTCAGAGCCATCTCTTCCCTGCAGACACAAATCGCTTTCTGGAAAACGCTCCCTCTCAATGTACCGAGCCGGGTAACCCTAACGAAAATGATTGTCCTAACACGGCTCCTATACTATTATTCCAACATGCCGGTGTATGTCCCGAATCGCATTTTTCAAGAATTGGAAAACATGATTAGAGCACTCATTTGGAACACCGGCAGACCTCGAGTAGCGCTGATGAAACTCTACACACCAATGGCAGCAGGGGGACTCGCGGTCCCCAGTGAGGAACTTTATTACCTGGCAGCAAAGCTGCAGTGGGTTGTCGGCTGGCTGAGTGGGAAGTGCCTGGCTGACACAACCTCCTACACCTCCACCCTGACACATACACAGGTCCTCACGCGATTTCATCCCCTGGCCAAGCTACCTCGCCCGACACAATTACATTTAGCGGTGGCTCACAAGTGCTACACGCGAAGTTTGCGACTCACACAGGCGGTGACGCCCTATGCCTCTGCACTCCCTCTACTGGGCACTCCCAAAGACGGAGGAGCTGTGACCACATCCATTCTGGAACGATGGGAGCAGGCCAGAATAGACACGATGGCTGACCTATACACGGACGGTGCTCTGCTTCCATTCGACAGACTAGTGGAGACCACAGACATGCCGGCAGGGCAGTTCCTGCTACACACATCATTGATACGCACATACACGAAAGCTTGGGGTGCGATGACCGAGGAACCGCAGACACACCAGCTGGTGCAATATATGCACGTCATGGGAAATGGATCCCATGTGATACACTGGTTAGCACAGGCACTATTATCGCACACAGATCGCACCCTCCAGCTACTGAGAGATAAGTGGGTGATAGATAGGGGCAAAGACTGGACGGACAAAGAATGGCGGAGAATACTGGTGGGACCCGTTAATATCCCACGCAACTCGCGGTTCAAGATCATCCAATTCTATATAATACATAGAGCGTATCTGTCACCAGACAAAATTAACCAATATTTCGCAATAAACACGTCCATATGCCCGCGCTGCTCAATACCAGGTGCGGACATTCTACATATGCTCTGGACCTGTCCTAGGCTACTGGCATACTGGCACGGCATAACGTCGCTGTTGACGAAGGGGGCTGGTGTAGAAATACCACACACATGGGAGTCATGCTTGCTGGGCTTGTTTAAAAGAATGAAACATACTAAAGTTCACGCCAGATTTTGGGACTTGGGGCTTGTCACCGCTAAGAGACTCATCACCAAACATTGGAAGAGCGGGGACCCACCACAAATCAAACATTGGTGCACCTCCTTTAATGTCTGGGCAACGGCAGAAAGCACGACCCTACATAGAGAGGAGACGGCGGGGCTGAGGGCTGTCGCAATAGCGCAACTTTGGGAAGACACTTTTAGGTCCTTCCGACAGGCGTGCCTCGAGCAGGGAATCACGTTGACGTTTGTTGAGATGAGCGTCATTAAAATAACCGACAAGAGGGAAGATGGCACATCCAAGGGAGGTGACCTGACTCTAGCGGGCAATAACATGCCTCGCACATGGCGCAAGATACTGACCACACGCCACCGACACGTAACTTAGACCTGCTCCCCACACACGCGACTGGATACCGACGCTCCACCACGACCATGCAAAAGATGCATCCCCCCCTCCCCACACTGCCACTCCTCCACCCAGGGGCAATACTGTACTTGTACTGACACACATGAGCAAAATGCCTGCCTATGCACCCCTTTACATTTACTACAGAACGGTGCATTGTTTTTTTGTATTCTTCTTCCTACCTTTAATTGTTATTGACCCCTTTTGCCATTTGACCAATATATTAGTTCCCCCCATCGTTGACCGTATTAGCGGTAACCTGCCGAGTTCATTAATAGACACAATAGTTCCGCTGATGAATTACCGCCGTACAGAATGTCATACGCCTATACGTTAATTGATTGGCTACGCTCCCGCCTAAAATTGAGGGGCCACTTCACGTACATTAGGCCATGCCGGATGGAGTGGGGAACTGTCCCATATGACGAACAATGGGTCGCAATTGGCTCACATATGTGAAACTTACCATGCTCACAACTGATCCAGGCAACGACCTACCCCCTACCCTCTTTTGACAACCCGCTGGGCGCACATTAGCAGCACCCGAAAGGCCCGACGGTGTGACGTGTAATGTTGACTCAATTACTGGGCGCCATCTTCTTATTAGCTGACGATCCATAACTCTTCGGTACAAAATGTTATGAAGAACTGTTATATGATCTATATATTTACTCTTTCTTTTGAGCATCAACAGCTAGGAACTGAGACAACTGTAATGTATGCTTATTGTTGCTGTGCACGATCATTGCCATGACCCGAAAAAGTGTTCCTATATTTTGTTATTTCCTTTACCCTCCTCAACTT
Source organism: Lissotriton helveticus (assembly GCF_964261635.1). Lineage (NCBI taxonomy): Eukaryota > Metazoa > Chordata > Amphibia > Caudata > Salamandridae > Lissotriton > Lissotriton helveticus. The sequence goes on along the minus strand of NC_136061.1, from coordinate 1,358,915,415 downwards.
AACGATTTGTAATGTGACTATAAGTTGAAATGTCAATAAAAATATTCAAACAAAAAAAATACATAGAGAAATAAAAAATTCAATTTATTTCCAAACAGCCAAGTTATTCCAAAATTTCACTTATTCAGTATCAAAAAGATTTGTAAAATCAAGGTCATAAACATCAGTTGTTGACAGTGGCACAGCGGACGCGTTTCGTCCTTGAAAAGGACTTTTCCAGGGCGAGCATTCCCCGTATCACAAGGGGTAGCACGGTTAGCAGAAAAGGCGGTTCCAATATTGAGAAATCAATACACCACGATTCAATTTCAAGTTTCCAACTGGTGACAATCCATCGTGTCAATTAATCCAATTCCTAAACTGCATGTTCACAGTAATGGAAGAAGAGCCAGTTTAGAAGACTTTCTTTCCCGGAAGATCTATTTTATATATTAAATGGCACTAAACAATATAAGTGGATTCCCCTGTAAATCACAGCTTATTTGAAAATGTGGGTAATATCAGACCTAGAGCCTCTTATATATAAGATAACTGAGGTCAAGCGCTGTCAGTTAAGGGCTTGTAGCCGATAACAAGTAATTCAAGAGCCGAACAGGATCCATCAGAGTGCCCGGTGCGGTAACCGTTGAAAAGAAGCAGGAACGAAAATGTTATATAATATGCCTCACTTAGCGTATGTTTAGCCATGTCAAGTTTTCTTTTGTTAAGTACAAATGAACTTCTTAATAAACGTTCGTAGCAATGCTGCACATTTCTTTCCAAAGGTTGCTTTTGTACTTTGTCTTTTTTTATGTTTTCCTCATCTTTTCCTATCCCCCAACCCCCAAATTTAGGCCTTTATAGTGTCCCGTACAATGTTTGGGGGAGCAACCCCATGATTTATAGTCAAAATGTATTTTATCTCGGTTTTGCAAAATTGCATCTATTTTATTTTCCTGTAAATACTGTTTATTTAGAACCCAACGCCTAGGATGTACCAGGCCTTACCCTATATCATACGTAAGAATGATCATTGTGTGATCCTACAATCAATTAGGTAGGTTTCATTGGTTGTTAAACACCAAAGTATTAGATAATATAAAGAAATCTATCCAGGAGGAAGTACGAAATCTGCCTAAAAAGCAGGTATACACAATATTTGTAGGAAAGGCCTACCTCCAGGGATCAACAAGTCTACAGGTTGTACAATAACTTTGAATGACTTTAAAGGTTTTTGGTTTTAATTGCATTTTTAATTTAGCTGAGGAATCAATATTTTGGGTTTTTCAGGAAGTTATAATCCCACCCAAAGATTGCATTACAAGGAATTTGTAATTGTGATTTGAATAGCTATTCATAAAGCCCAACATTATCTTCAACTGGGGCATACATATTAACAATCTTGAGGCATCTTAACCCCATTCTGTAGGTCACCCAGCACCACCTTCCATTTTTGTCACTAGCAAAATTAACCACTTATACTTATACCCACAAAAATCCTAGTCCCCAATGAGCTGCTTGGGAAGAAGACAACCCCCTTCATGCTGCCCAGAATCTAAAAATAGAGAATTCTGATAACTACTCTGCCGTAATACGAGTCTCCTGGATTAAGACCACTGATGGACTTTCAGTTTTAATCCAAGTTTCAATAGCCCACATTTTCTTTTTGTTACTGAGGCCATTAACGTTAAGCTAAACTATCTTTTAAATATTATTTATTATCGCCTTATCATATTTATTTTCCAAATAAAAACTGACGCTATATATTGCTTGGTATTTAGAGGGCCCCCATATAGAATCGAATCCAAATTAATTAAGCCATATAACAACTCTATGTGAGAAGGTGGCTAGTATATGCTGGTCACTAACTAAAGTGGGCGCCCTGTACCAGTCCACATGACCCTTATGATGTGTGAGGTCAAAGATACCCTTTAGAAAGCTATCCTAGTGGTATCTATGGAGAGTAGCCTTCAGGCTTAATCTTGAAGGAATGTAATGCAGCTTGTTTTACCAGAATATCACCTCCTGAATGACTAAATGAAATGAGAACCACACAGTAGTTATCAAAAAATATGTATTTATTACTATAAGACTGTCTACTAATCTCTACCCGAGATTAGAACATAAAGAACACAATACTGAATCATTAGAACATTCATAAGTAGCACAATACACAGCAGGCTCCAGGGGGAGACCGAACCATATACTAAACAAATGGTATAACAATCACAGCTTGACGAGACACAGTGCCTAGAGCAGAAAGAATTGCTGGAACCCCAAGGAACCAGCCAAGATAGTGAAACAGGGAGCCCAGGGAGGATGGGTGCAGTGTGGAAACACGGCCGCGTGCTTCGTACAACTCTATAGGAAAGTCACGGTTGCAAAGTTATAGTTTAAGGACACTACGAAGACTTCAAGCAAACCCTTTGGAACATAAGAGGTTCTAGAGTCAACCCACCAATGAGTAATGAGGTACCAGTGTTACCTATCGCAGAGGAGCCGGGTGCATAGGGGTCAAGTGGTATCAGAAACCTTTGTCGTTTCAAATGGAGAGCTGCAAAGAATTACTGCTGCCGAGAAGGTGAAGAGTGTCTGGTGGAATTCAAGCCTGGATTCTAGGTGAAAGGAACACGAAAACGGAGGGGACAGAGTTTGGGTCACGTCAGGTGAAAAGGGGCTCGGTAGTCGAATGCCCACCGAAGTCGAGTGCTTCAGGTGCGAAGAAAAGATGCTTGACTCTGCAGCCACGGGGACCAGGAGACATTGAGGACAATCAGTATCTGGAGGTGAGCTGTCCCATGGATAATGTCGAGTGCTGAGGGGCCCGCGTCCGACTGAAACACAAACAAGCCTTGGCAAATGCAACCCATGGGGCAGAGCGAACAGGCTACGGTGCGGCCCAGCAAGGTCCAGGGGAATCTCCAAGCAATTGGAAGTCAGGGCACATCTGGAGCAACCAGGGAAGCCCAAGAACAAACAAGGTAACACTCGCCAGGACTCACAGGCCAATGGACCAGGAGTCACAAGGAGACCTCAAGAAAGCTTGTAAAGCACCAGCCCACGGAGCACTCACTGTGAGGAGGCTGGATATCTTCGGTGCAAATATTACTCGGGGTCAGAGCTACTGGGAGTCCATTTCACAGGCTCATGAATCACCAACAAGCATATGCATTTGTAAATGGGGGTTTTGGGTTACACAGCCCCCACAAGGGATAACAGTCTCAGAATCGCTGAGCGGTCAGAACAACTTCAGGGACCTTTGGGAACCCACCTCCTGTGTTGCTGAAATCTTCGGAGTCCTTAGGGGCTCAGGAGAAGCAAACTGGTCAGATGCGCTTAGGTGCCTGCTTCTGCAGGGGTGTAACTCCTTCACTCCAAGGGAGATTCTTCAGTCGTCCAGCGTTGTGCAGACAGCCAAAGTACTTGGTTTCTTGTAAGCAGAGTCTTGTCCAGGTAAAATCTAAAGTCCTGTATCCTGGTATCCCATTTTATACAAACGGTAAAGGGTTGAACAGTTTCAGGGGACCCTCCTAGGAGAGGGGCAGGACAGAGGGATGGGTATACCCATTTCCTTTGTCCAGTTTTGCACCAGAGCAGGAGCCAATGGATCCCAGAACAGGTTTGAGCTGGACTATGCACAGGGACACCAAATGTGCCCCCAGTGCTGACTTTCTGGCACTCTCAGACTGCACCCACCGAGCCACAATATACTAAACCCTGTCTGGGAGGTGGTCACACCTCCCTGTGACCGGATGCCTATTGTCATGCCTTCCTCTGCTTGAGCTTGGCTCAGCAGCAGGAGAGCAGAATCGTGTCTGTGGCTGGCAGCGTCCATTTTGTGCTGCCCGAGTTGAGAAAACTTAGTAGACCCACACATTTCCCATTTGGAAGGGTGGAATCATACCTCCTACACCAGTACCTGATGTGGAGGTATGATTCCAAGGTGTTTGACACCAAACACAGCATGTTTCCAAGCAGTCATTTTAAAGTTAGTATTTACCGCAGGATTATAATGCACTTAAACCTATATGTCTGGCTGCATCACTGACAACTCCGGAAAATGGTCTCCGAAGGCTGCAGAGGAGCTCTGCTCATGCAGGGGCACCCTCTCACATAAAACCCAGCACCCTGCCTTGAGGATTGATAAGGACTGCCATAGGGGTGACTGATGGGTTTTTAAGTGTAGTGATTAAGATAGATATAGCGAACCTATATCTAAGTATGTGGTGCAAGCACCAGCTTACACAGGCTGATATAGCAGGCCTGTTGTGTCATTTTGAATGGTCTCTCATGGGTGGCATAATACATGCTTCAGCCCATGGGAGGCCTTTGGGGTACCCATGCCATGGGTACATGGTGTACCATATACTAGGGACTGATAAGTGTACCCCAGTATCCAATCTGGAGTGTACCTTGCATGTGTGTCAATTTAAGGGAGAAAGCAGATAGGCTGGGGTCCTGGATAGCAGGATCCCAGTCAGATTAGTCCAAAAACAGTGAGGTACCAGCAGCAAAAAAGTTGGGGTAACCATAAGAAGCAGATACTACTTCCCTGCTTTCCTATATAACCCCCCAACGCAAGGACATTAAACTAACCTTCACCAGTTGAGTCTTCATGTTCTAAGTGGAAATATCTGGAGAGTCCATCTGCATTGGTATGGCTACTCCCAGGTCTATGTTCCAATGTATAGTCCATCCCCTGTAAGGAAATGGACCACCTCGAGAGTTTGGTTTTATTACCCTTCTTCTGTTTTAACCATAAGAGGGGTTTATGGTCTGCCTGAACACTGAAGTGAGTGCCAAACAGGTATGGCCTCAGCTTTTTCAGAGGCCAAACCACAGCAAAGGCTTCCTTCTCAATAGCTGACCAACCTTTCACTCTGGGGGTCAGCCTTCTGCTTATGAAAGCTACTGGCTGATCCTGACCTCTTCATTCAGTTGGAGTAACACCGCCCATACCACCAACTCAGATACATCGGTTTGAACAATGAATTGTTTGGGATAGTCAGGACTTTGCAAAATGGGACCAGTGCACATGGTCTGCTTCGTGTCCTTTGACAGCTAACTGCCCACTGAACTTGCTTAGGCATTCTTTTGGAAGTTAAGTCATTCAAAGGGGTTACTATGGAGCCATATCCTTTGAATAACTTCCTGTAGTACCCAGTCAGGTCCAAGAAAGCTCTGACCTGGGTCTGGGTAGTTAGAGCAACCCAATCCATGATGGTTTGGATTTTACTCTGCAATGGTTGCACCTGGCCTCCCACAAGGTCTCCCAGGTAGCCAACCATACTCTGCACTATCTGGCACTTGGTGGCCTTGATAGTGAGGCCTCCCTTTTGCAGGACCTCCAGAACATTTCTCAGGTGGACCAAGTGTTCCTCCCAGGTGGAGCTAAAGACAGCAATATCATCTAGATAAGCTGCACTATAGGCATCCAGAACTTTATACACCAGCCTTTGAAATGTGGCAGGTGCATTCTTCAAGCCAAAAGGCATCACCACAAATTGGTACTGCCCACTAGGGGTTGAGAATGCTGTTTTGGTTAGGCATCCTCGGCTAATCTGATTTGCCAGTAACTAGCTGTTAGATCAAATGTACTTAAGAACTTGGTTGAAGCGAAAATATCAATCAGTTCATCTGCCCTTGTAATTGGATGAAACATCAGTCCTAGAGACTGCATTGAGTCCCTTGTAGTCTACATATAACCTCATGTCTCTCTTACCACCCTGGGTGTGAGGTTGTGGTACCAGAACTACTGGGCAAGCACAAGGGCTATCTTGTTATGTTATGTTATGTTATATTTATGCTTCTATAGTGCACGGCCACTCCATTTGGAGCATCCCGGCGCTTATTCGAAGGTACCCACCAGATGAGGGAGAAACATAACACTGAAGGGACATGCAACACACACATAAAAAACAGCAGCGGTCTAAGGGAAAAGCCATGTTTTAAGGGCCTTTCGGAAGGACAGCAGGCTAGAAGCCTGTCTTAGAGAAATCGGGAGGTCATTCCAAGCACGAGGAGCTAGATAACGGAAGGACCGACCTCCTGCTCTGGCGCGCTTGATAATGGGAACCTTCACTTTGGATAGCGCAGCAGATCTAAGAGATCTAGAGGGCTGATACCAAGACAGACGTTTGGAGATATATTTAGGACCAATACCATGTAAGGCCTTGAAGGTCGTAGTCAGAGTTTTAAAAAGAATCCTTTTATCAATCGGGAGCCAATGTAAGGTAGAGAGAAGAGCAGTGGCTCTGGCTCTTCTTGGGAGGCCGAAGACCGCTCGGGCTGCAGAGTTCTGAGCAACTTGAAGACGATTGACCAGGTATTTGGGAAGCCCCAAAAATAAAACATTGGCGTAATCCAGTCTGGAGCCAACCAGTGCCTGGACGATAATTTTCCTGTGCTCGATGGATACTAAAGGTAAAAATTTACGTAGCATCCGAAGGATGCCAAAACATTTCCCAGTGAGAGAGGAAATATGTGGTCCAAAAGATAGGTCGCTGTCAATGATCACTCCCAAATTTTTGGCCTTCCGGGATGAACTAATGGGGGGAAACATATCCTGCGGCCACCAGGGTTTCCAGTCCGGCTCAGAGGTGCACCCAAAAAAGAGCAGCTCCGACTTGTCGGAGTTGCATTTCAGTCCATGGTGTCCAAACCACTCGAAAACCGCACTCAGACAACCTCTGACCTGATCGTCGTTAAACAGACCATTCCTGTTGCTCACAAACAGGAGCTGGGTGTCGTCGGCATAGGTGACAATCCGGGCGCCGAAAGACTCCGCGACCGCTGCCAGAGGAGCCATAAAGATGTTAAACAGGAGGGGGCTCAAGATGGATCCTTGGGGAACCCCCACTTCTAGCAGCGGCATCTCGGCGGAGTAAGGAGGAGCCCAGATTGTCTGCCGGCGGTCGGCTAAGAAGGATTTAAGCCACCTCCACACCGTTCCCTGCAGGCCAAAGTCCCAGAGTCTAGCGAGGAGAAGCGCATGGGGAACGGTGTCGAATGCCGCCGACAGGTCAAGCATGACCAATACCGCCTTTCTTCCAGCATCCAACTCCTCCCGGATGGCGTCTGTGACTTCGAGGAGCGCAGTTTCCGTGCTGAAATTCGCACGGAAACCGGATTGGGTGTTATGCAACAGATCATTTTCCTCGATGAAAGTAGATATTGATCTGTGAACAAACCTCTCAGTCACTTTCGCTAGAGCCGGGAGTAAGGAAATAGGTCTGTAGTTGGCATGGACTAGAGGGTCGAGTGCTGGTTTTTTCAGGAGTGGCAGGATCATGGCGCTCTTCCAGGCCTTTGGAACTACCCCAGCTGAGAGTGACATATTTAAAATGGGGTTGACCAAGACATTTAGCACAGGTGCCAAGTTCGCTAAACACTTGGCCGGGCACGGATCCTGTGGAGATCCAGATTTAAGGTTGGACAGGATGTCAAAAGAGCTTGCATGATCCAGTGGGGGAAAATCACACAACAGAGGACCATGATCAGGCATGGGACACCCCAGGCTCACAGGTTGCTGCTGGAAAGTGGAAGAGAGGGAATCTTGAATAGTAGTAAGTTTCTGTACAAAGTATACAGCCAGATCCCTCAACCAGGATTCAGAGTGCATATGAATAGGGGTGTAAGCAGAGGAAGAAGTAAAATCTTTAACCACCCTAAAAAGTTCTTTACTGGAATGCTCCGCCTCATTTATTCTAGATTCCAGGTAAGCTTTTTTCCCAGCCCAGATTGATTTATGGTAGGCTCTAGTCAGTGTCTTAAAATTCTGCCTTTCAGAATGATCGTAAGATCGTCTCCAAGCTCTTTCAGCTTTTTTAAGATCTTGTCTAGCTTTTTTTAGCTGCGGAGTAAACCATGGGGCAGAGGTCCTTTTATTGGCAGAGTTCTGTGTCTTGGTCGGGATCGAACTCTCAAGACACTCTAAGAGCCATTTGTGGAAAAAAGCAGTATAGTCCTCTACATTGTCAGATGTAGGACAAGGAAAGTTGATTAGGGTGTTTAATAGCATCTCTCTAGTGAACAGATGGAAAGATTTAGACAGATGCTTTGACGACCCCACAAATTTGGACCGTGTTGAAACCATATTAGGGAGGGAAAAGGAAATAAGAAAGTGGTCCGACCACAAAACTGGCACGGGAAGATCTACCCCAATAGGGAGAGTAGAAAAGATCTGATCCAGCGTGTGGCCCTTCTCATGGGACGGTCCTACCACGTATGGGGCTAATCCGAGCACAGAAGTAATATCCAGTAGTTTTTGGGTATCCGGGTCTGAGCTGACATCCATATGAATGTTTAGATCACCTAACAGGAGGCAGTGATTAGATCTGAGGCAGGGAGTCGAAAGGGCTGCCTGTAATTCTTCTAAAAACGGCCCCACCGAGCCTGGTGGTCCGTAGACAAGAATCCCTGTACAAGCCTGGGAGGACGAGAGCTGAAGGGTGAAGCCGAGGGCTTCGCTGCCCTGGATATTATCAACCGGAAAAGTGCGACAAGCTATGCTCTTCTTAACTATAATCGCCACTCCACCACCTCTACCAGACGATCTGTCTTTCCGAAATATATTATAGGCGGGGGGTATGGCATTTGCCAAATCGGGGGCAGACATATCAGACAGCCAAGTCTCTGTCAGGAATAAACAGGAAATCTTAGAATCCTGTAGTAGATTCCAGATATCCATAACATGGCAAGGTAGGGATCTGGTATTAAGCAGTAGACATTGATAGTTCAGGGGTGTACTAACCTTAGATGATTGGTTGCGTTCAGGAAGGCGCCAGCCACAGTCGCTACAGCCTTTCCTTAAAGCCCTTCCTCCGGGAAAGACATGATGGCAGAGACTATACGGAGGACGGAGGGAGCATAGCTCAGAACTGGAATAAATAAGCATAATGAGTCGCAGTGTGAAAATAGACCAAAAAGCGGTCAAGAAGCCAGCCGTCCTGCCCCGTCCGCCTACGTGCCGCTGACGGGCGCAGACGGGCAGGACTCTGGCGCGACTCAGGCGCAGAGAGGGCGCCACACCTGCGCGTCACCGCTGCGCGTTGAAAAAAGGTGGAGCTTTAAATAGGCCGGCTGAATCTCGGAGGAAATAACTCTCCTGAGTACCTGCACCAAGATGGCGGCGGCGCGCTTCCCAACCTACCCAGGATGGACACCACCACCCCAGAACCGGACCCGCCAAAGTAGCGGTGCTCCAACAAAATTAGAGTGTGGGAATAAGGGCCAGGCGCAGCGCGGCAATTTTAAAAACAAGGTAAGCTGCTAAGTGCAAAATAAAAGAAACGAAAAAAGACAAAACGGGAGATTTAAAAAGTCGGCTGCTGGCAGCGCGATTACGCGACCCAGCAGCAATCAGTTGCAGTCTCAACAGTGGACACCTTACCAGGCTGCCCCAACCGAAGTTCCGCCTTAAATAGGCCGGCTGAATCTCGGAGGAAATAGCTCTCCTGAGTACCTGCACCAAGATGGCGGCGGCGCGCTTCCCAACCTACCCAGGATGGACACCACCACCCCAGAACCGGACCACCAAAGTAGCGGTGCTCCAACAAAATTAGAGTGTGGGAATGAGGGCCAGGCGCAGCGCGGCAATTTTAAAAACAAGGTAAGCTGCTAAATGCAAAATAAAAGAAACGAAAAAAGACAAAACTGGAGATTTAAAAAGTCGGCTGCTGGCAGCGCGATTACGCGACCCAGCAGCAATCAGTTGCAGTCTCAACAGTGGACACCTTAGGGCTCAACCATTCTCAGTTTGAACATCTTCTGGACTTCAGTTCGGATACAGTCCCTGACATGATCAGGTTGCCTGTAAATATTATTTTTAACAGGCAGACTGTCACCTGTGTCCACCTCATGTGTACACCAGGTAGTCTGACTTGGAGTCAGTGAAAACCTATGTCTGTACTAATTCAGGACCTTCCTGCAATCAGTCTGTTGTTGTTCAGTGAGGCTGCCTGCCGAGGCTACACCATCAACTGAACCATCATCAGGGTTCTGTGAGAGGAGGTCAGTGAGAGGGTCACTCTCTTCCTCCTGTCCCTCATCGGTAGCCATGAGCAAGACCATGTCTGCCCTGTCCACATATGGCATGAGCCTGTTCACATGGAGCACCCTATGAGTGCTCCTGGGAGTTCCAAGGTCCACCAGGTAGGTAACCTCTCCCTTTTGTTCAAGAATGGTATGGGGCCCACTCCACTTATCTTGGAGAGCTGCTGGGACCACAGGCTCCAACACCCATACCTTCTGTCCTGGCTGATACACAGTCAAAACAGCCTTTTGGTCATGCCAGGCTTTCTGTAATTCCTGGCCTGCCTCAAGGTTTTTGGATGCCTTCTTCATATACTCAGACATCCTGGAGCGAAGACTAATACATAGCCCACTATGTCTTGTTTTGGTGGTTTGAGAGGTAACTCCCATCCCTCCTTAACCAAATATAAGGTACCCCTAACTGGATGTCCAAACAGAAGTTCAAAAGGACTGTAGCTAATTCCTTCTGAGGAACCTCTCTGTAGGCATAGAGAAGGCAGGGCAAAAGGATATCCCATCTACCCCTGAGCTTTTCAGGGAGACTTGTTATCATGCCCTTGAGTATTTTGTTGAATCTCTCAACTAACCCATTGCATTGTGGGTGATAGGGTGTGGCGAATTTGTAATTCACTCCACACTTCTTCCACATAGCAGTACGATAACCAGACATACATTTTGCATCTCTGTCTGATACCATCTCCTGAGGGAAACGCACTCTGAAAAAGATTCCCATGAGGGCCCTGGCCATAGCAGGAACTGTGGTGGTCTTAAGGGGTATTGCCTCTGGATACCTAGTGGTATGGTCCACCACCACTTTTATGAATCTGTGCCCAGATGCAGTTGGAGGATCCATGGGACCAACATTGTCAATCCCAACCCTCTCAAATGGAACCCGCACCACAGGTAGTGGTATCAGGGGGGCCCTTATAGTACCACCTGCCTTACCACTGGCTTGACAAGTGATTCAGGAGCGACAAAACTCCTTTGTGTCTTCTGACATGTGAGGCCTGTGAAAGTGAGGGACCCGCCTGTCCCAGGCCTTACTTTGGCCTAAGTGTTCTGCTAGAGGGACATCATGTGCCAGTGATAATAGGAAACCCCTAAACTTCAGAGGTATGACCAACATACTGGTGGAACCAGGCTTGGGGTCTCTACCCTCTTAGTAAAGGAGTCCATCATCCCAATATATCCAGTGGGACCCACTGGTACTCCTAGAAACCATAGCAGCAGCTTGCTCTCTGAGGGGTTCAAGAGAGGGGCAGCTGTGCTGCTTCAGGCTCAGATCTGCCCTGAAGGGCCCCCTGGCCCCAAGACCTCAACCTGATCAGGTTCAAGTTCCTCTGAGACAGTTCCTTCACGGGGACTGAGATCATCTCCCTCAGGAGACTGATCCTTACTCCGAGGCCGGAGGGAAGACACTGCCTTAACCCTACTGCTTTAGTCTCTTCAGAGGAGTGGGTTTGAATCCCACCTCTGCCACCAATGTGAGAAGGTGGCCTGGTATATGCTGTCCACTAATTAAAGTGGGCATCGGGTACCAGTCCAAATGACCTTTATGAGGTATGAAGTCAAAGATAATCTATAGAAAGCTATCCTAGAGGTAGCTGTGGTGAGCAGCCTTTAGGCGTAATTGTAAAGAAGTTCAAGGGTAAGTTGAAGGTAAAATAAGTATTTATTGTAGAATAGGATCCCATCCACAGGATAGCTGTCACCAGTAGAAAGGTCCAGGCTTAACTGCCTACATACTCTAAATCAAACAATGTCAGAACCTGTACAGAGCATTCTAATGCATGTGGCAACCTGGCAACAAGCTGAATTAGCAGGATGCCACACATCTCCCTTCCTATAACAAATAGCAATATAAAGAAAAACATTATTTTACAAAATCATTTAAATGAGTAGGTACATGTGTAATCCTTGAAGATTTCCTCGCGATGACTGGACCAATCACGGCCCGATGTGACGAGGTACCTGCAGATGAAGTACTTGACACAGGAGACTTAGAGTTGTCAACAAAGTCCTTTGAGTTGTCAACAAAGTCCTTCTTGATCACCGCAACCATGTTCAAGTTCCAAATGCGATGATCTGCTGTTTTAATTTCATTACCTAAAACCTTGATAACTTGTATAGGTTTCAAAAATGAAGCAGATACCATTTTGTTCTTCTTACAAGGATTTTTTATGAGAACCCAATCACCCACATGCACCACCGTTTTTTTAACTGAATTTCTCAAATCATGAATTCTCTTCCTAGCTTGGAGCTTTCTTTCCTGACATACCTTCCACTCGTCATTTCCAGTTAATGCTTTCAGATGTAAATCATTTACCCAAGGCGGAGTAACCATAGTGTTGGCACGCCTACATCTGAAGAGCTCAAACTGTGTTTTACCCGCTGTGGCATGTGGTGATAACCTGTAAAGCTTAACTTTTTTAAAAACATCTGATCTCCAATCTGAACCTGCAGATTTAGACATTCTAATTGTCTCTTTGAGCACACGGTTAAACCTCTCCACAGTGCCATTCGTCTCTGGGTGGTACCAAGATTTTTTATGCTTTATACCATGTTTAAACAAAAATTATTCCATCTCCATAGACACAAGTTGACTCCCATTGTCCGTTAAAATGATGTTAGGAATACCCTCCCTAGCAAAAAGTTTTTCTAAAAAAACTATCACATGCTTAGACTCTATGCCACGAGTGATGGCAATCTCTGGCCATCTAGGAAAGAAATCTATTAAAACTAGAACATACCATTCAGACCATGCTGAGTATATAGGACCAAGAATGTCCAAGCCAACTTCTTCCCATGGCTTGTCTGGAAGTGTTCTGATAACCATGGGCTGGACTTTGGGTTTCGCTACCTTCTCAATCAAAGCACACTCCGTGCAATCTCTAGTTTTCCTCTCTACCTCCAAATCCATGCTAGGCCACCAGTACGACATCCTCAAATTCTCCTTTGTCTTTGAAATGCCCATATGGCCACTATGAGCCAGTAAAATAAGCTCACTCCTAATAGACATTGGAGGAACTAACCTAGTGCCTCTGACAAGCAAGCCTTCATGTTCAGACAGTTGGTCTTTAACATGCCAAATCTTCTCTAACATATCATCATTTTTTGGCTTGACCTTCCAGCCAACCCTGATCAACCTCAAAATTTCCATAAGACACAAATCTTCCTGTAAAGCTTCCAACCACTTACACTTATCAATGACACTTTCACCTTCTGCACATACCATCTCATCTTCACCTTCCCAATCATCCTCCAGATCTAACTCTTCTTCAGAAACAAGGCGAGATAAAGCTTCTGCTACTTTATTCTCAACACCTGTTAGGTACTTGACCTCAAAATCATAATCTTGTAGTCCTACAACCCATCTTGTGATTCTACTAGACATTGCATCAATCCCTTTGGTCTTCAAAATCTCACATAACGGTTGGTGATCAGTTCTCACTTCAAAAGTACTCCCCCATAGGAAGTTTTTAATTTCCTTACAGCCCAGTAAACTGCAAACGCTTCACGTTCCACTACGGAATACCTCAACTCTGGGCCCCTTAAACTTCTTGATAAAAACAAGCATTAGCATTAGCATTAGCATTAGCAGGATGCCACAGTAATCTTGAAGGAAGCAGCTTGTTTTACCAGAATATCACCTCCCAAATGTCTAAATGAAAGGAGAACCATACAATAGTTATATACAAATATGTATTTATTACTATAAGACTGTCTACTAATCTCTAACCGAGATTAGAACATGAAGCACACAATACTGAATTAATAGAACATTCGTAAGTAGCACAATACACAGCGGGCTCCAAGGGGATACTGAACCATATATTACAAAAATGGTATAACAATCACAACTTCACTAGACACAGTGCCTAGAGCATGTAGAATTGCTGGGACCCCAAGGAACCACTCAAGGTAGTGACACTGGGAGCTCACGGAGGACAGGTGCAGTGTGGAAACACAACAGCATACTTCGTACAACTCTGTGGGAAAGTTGTGGTTGCAAAGTTATAGTTTAAGGACACTCCTACAAGGACTTCAAGCAAACCCTTTGGAACATAAGAGGTTCTAGAGCCAACCCACCAGGGAGTACTGAGGTACCTGTGTTACCTATTCCAGAGGAGCCGGGTGCATAGGGGTCAAGTGGTGTCGGAAACCTTTGTTGTTTTCAATGGAGAGCTGCAAAGAAATATTGCTGTCGGGAAGGCGAAGAGTATCCGGTGAAATCCAAGCCTGGATTCTAGATGAGAGGAATCTGAAAGCAGAGGGGACAGAGTCTGTATCACTTGAGGTGACCAGGGGCTCGGTGGTTGAATGCCCACCAATGTCGGGTGCTTCAGGTGCGAAGGAGAGATGCTTGAGGCTGCAGCCATGGGGACCAGGAGATGTCAAAGACAATCAGGATCCGGAGGTGAGCTGTCCCATGAAGGATGTTGATTGCTGAGGGGTCGGTATCCAGCTGGAGCACCAACTAGCCTTGGCAAATGCAACCCACAAGGGCAGAGCAAACAGATTATGGTGTGGACCAGCAAGGTCCGGGAGACTCTCCAAGCAATGGGAAGTCAGGGTATATATGGAGAAACCAGGGATCCCAATAACAAACAAGGTGACACTCACCAAGACCCACAGGCCAATGGACCAGGAGTTGCGAGGAAACCTCAAGAAAACTTGCAAAGCACCAGCCCATAGAGTACTCAGTGTGAGGAGGCCGGATATCTTTGGTACTAATACTACTCAGGGTCAGGAGTACTCAGAGTCCAATGTACGGGCTCAGGAATTTCCAACAAGCCTATGCATTTGCAAAAGTATGGGGTGCACAGAGGTTCGGGTTACACAGCCCCCACGAGGGATACAGGTCTCAGAATCACTGAGACATCAGACCAAGATCAGGGACCTTTGGGAACCCACCTCCTCTGTTGCTGAAATCTTCGGAGACCTCAGGATCTCGGTGAAAGCAAACTGGTCAGATGTGCTTAGGTGCCTGCTTCTGCAGGGGAGTAACTCCTTAACTCCAAGGGAGATTCTTGAGCCGTCCAGCATTGTGCAGATAGTCAAAGAACTTGGGGGCATATTACCAAGCAATAGCGATAATTATCGCTATTGCTTGGTTAGAGACAAAATTTTACCGCTGAGTTGCGGCGATTTTTACCGCAGATAAACCTTGGTATTACCAAGGTTTATCGCAAATGCGATAAAAAACGGCCGCAATGCATGAATATCGCTGAAAAGTCAGCGATATTCATGCATTACCGAGCTAATGCTCTTAGCCATGTTATCCACCTACCATTGGATAACATGGCTAAGAACTGCTCAGGGCAGGTGTTAGCTTTTGGAGATATTCGCGCTTAGCGCGAATATCTCCAAAAGTTGGTAATAGGAGATAGCGATGTTAGCGACTGTTTCCAGTCGCTAACATCTTGGCACGCCCACTTTGCATGTCATTAGTGATAAATATCACTGACATGCAAAGTGGGGCCCAAGATGGTCGCTATCTCCTACTAGCTGTCGCTAACTGGTGTTAACAACAGCTAGGTAATAGGGAGATTATTTTATCTCCGCTTTCTTGGCTTTTAAAGCCAGAAAAGCGGAGATAAACGCCCTTGATAATATGCCCCTTGGTTTCTTCTAACCAGAATCTTGTCCAGGTAAAATCTAAAGTCCTGTAGCCTGGTATCCCATTTTATACTCACGGGAAAGGGTTGGACAGATTCAGGGGACCCTCCTAGGGGTGGGGCAGGATAGAGGGTTGGGTACACCCATGTCCTTTGTCCAGTTTTGTACCAGAGCAGGAGCCAATAGCTCCCAGGACAGGTTTGAGCTGGACTATGCACAGGGACACCAAATGTGCCCCCAGTGCTGACTTTCTGGCACTCTCAGAGTGCACCCACCTAGCCTCAATATATTAAACTCTGTCTGGGAGGTGGTCCCACCTGTAACCACAAAATCTGGACTGAGGGAACCAGAGGCACGGGGTACTGGTAGGCGGCAGCCTCCAACATGAACTGTGTACCACAATGAACCTCTACTAGTCTAAGTATTGCTAATGTAAGTGCAGTTTAAAGGCCATTATGGGTGTCTGCTTAATTTTAATGGTGCCGACATCCATATTGGTAAGAGCGGAGCCCGTTATATTAAGGTCCTGATGAATGCAGCGGACCCAGTCGGGCCTACTGGCAGAAACATGTTGACCTCACATACAGCGGTGGGGGGACACTAATATCCCCATGACACCGATCACCTTAATTTAACTACCATATGGATGTCAGCACCATTCAAATTAAGCAGACACCGATAATGGCCTTTTAACTCACTTTATTTTTCTTTGGGCCCCCACTTAGTTTAGAAGTGCATCCCTGTAGTCAGGTGCATGCCCCCTCTATCAAACCAAGTTTTTAGAGGGCAAGGACTGGTCAATGATGAAGCATGACACCAGGTGGTGTGTGAGACCAGTCCTTCACTTTTTGTGAGATGCCTGCACTCACAATATAGCACTGCACTTAAATTAGCGATACTTAGACTGGTAGCGGTTCATTGTAGTACACAGGTGGTCACACCTCCCTGTGACAGGATGCCTATTTTCATGCCTTCCTCTGCTCCAGCTTGGCTCAGGAGCAGGAGAGAAGAATCGTGTCTGTGGCTGGCAGCGTCAATTTTGTGCTACCTGGGTTGAGAAAGCTTGGTACAGCGTAGACCAGTGACCCACACATGTCCCATTTGGAAGGGTGGATTCATACCTCCCACACCAGTTACTGGTGTGGAGATATGATTCCAAGAGGTTTGACACCAAACACAACATTTTTCGAAGCAGCAATTTTAAAGTTAGCATTTACCGCAAGGTTATAATGCACTTAGACCTATATGTCTGGCTGCATCACTGACAACCCCAGAGAATGGTCTCCGAAGGCTGCAGAGGAGCTCTGCTCATGCAGGGCACCCTCGCATATAAAACCCAGCACCCTGCCTTCAGGATTGATAAGGACTGCCATAGGGGTGACTGATAGGTTTTTAAGTGTAGTGATTTAGATAGATATAGCAAAGCTAAATCTACGTAAGTGGTGCAAGCACCAGCTTACACAGGCTGCTATAGTAGGCCTGTTGTGTAATTTTGAATGGTTGCTCATGGGTGGCACAATACATGCTTCAGCGCATGTGAGACCTCTGGGGTACCTATGCCGTGGGTACATGGTGTTCCATATACTAGGGACTGTATATGCAGATAGATTGGGGTACTGGATAGCAGGATCCCATTCAGACTAGTCTAAATTCAGTTAGGCACCAGCAAAAATATGGGGGTAACCATAAGAAGCAGATACTACTTTCCTACACTCTATACCTCGAGTGTACATACTGAGCAGGCCCCAACACTTTGCTGGATAATAGAGCATTCAGCACAGTATTAATACCCCCATTCAATAAAACGTAGTTGCTCATTAACAAAACTTAAATAGAGATTTTGACCCCTGAACATTTACATAATTTAATCTTTTTATGATACCTTTTACCCCATGCCGCCACCATCCCCTTTACCCTTGCCCCTAACTTGCCCTTCCTCCACCTTCTTTTCCTTGCAAAGCAGCAGTGAGTAGTTTGCCTTCCCACTTACACCTGACATGCTTAGCCCCCCCATTAAGACTGTGTAGGAAGGTGGATACCTGACTATGGTTACCCCAGATTTTTTGCCTTGTGTTTAGCTGGTTTTCAATTTACCTGGCCTGGGATCCTGCTATTCAGGGCCCCAGGCTATCTGCTCTCTCTTTAAAATGGACTCCATGTACCCTAGGTGCATAACTAAATTGGTATTGGACACCTTATCAGCCCCTGTACAGTGTACTATAGGTACCCAGGGCATAGGTGCATCCAAGGCCTACCAGGGGCTGAAGCATATATTTTGCCACCCCTGGCTGGCCATCCAAACTGACACAACTGGCTGATCACTCAGCTGGGGCAAGGTCGTGTAATCACCCCTTGCTTAGATATAGTATACCTATGTCTAAACCTATATCTGGACACATATGCACCTATAAGTCACTCCTATGGCAGGCCTTAACAATCCTGGAGGCAGAGTGCTTGGTTTTATGTGAGATGGTGCTCCATCATGAGCTGAGCCTGTCTGCAGTGTTCGGAACCATTTCCTTACTGCTGTTCCAGGGTATTGCCATACCATATACTCTTAAGTGCATTATAATCCTCGCGGTTATTGCTAACTTTGGTTTGGCTTTATCAAAACATGTCGTGTAAGGTGTCATACACTTTGGAATACTACCCCCCTGCCAGTTCTGGGGACGGGGGTAGCATTACACCCTTCTAGAGGGAGAAGACATGTTACTTTACTTAAAACGCCGTTAATCCTAACCAGAGCCTCAGCATCACAAAATGGATGCTGCTGCCCCGACACAAGTCTGGCCTCCTGCTGCTGAACGAAACCTGGCAGGGGAGGCTTGGACAAAGAGTTTCCTGTCACAGGGAGGTGCTACACCACCCCAGACAGGAGATAGTGGATTGGGGCAGGGAGGGTTGAAAGACACACACAGAAGGTGTCCCATGCAAAATCCAGTCAAACCGGTTCTGGGGCACTCCAGCCCCAGCTATGGCGTGAAACTGGACAAAGGGAAAGGGGTGTAACCACCCCCTTCCTGGGTTCCACCCATAGGAGGGACCTAGCAGGTAATTCAGCCCCTTCATTTGGAATAAAGGTAGGAGCTGTGCTAGTGCACATCAGATTATCCTGACTTAAACTTTGATACAGAAGTCTGGACCCTTCGACATCCCACTCGACGTGGAAGACTGAAGAATCTCCCTTGTGGTCAAGGAGTGACCACCCTGTGCAAACAGGCACCATCCAGCGCCCAACAGTTTGCTTTGTTGCAGTTCCCGCCAGAACTCGAGCAACAGAGATCAACAAGACCCAGCTTCCCTAACTTACAGCAGCCCGATCCACATTCCCAGCGAATCTGAGACCCATGGAGGCGACGTGAAGCGTGGAGCCGGCCATATTGGAATAACTATGAATTGCTGACCATGCAGCTCCCGAGGCTCCCTCGAAGCTGTGCATTGGGGTTTGAGAAGCCCAAGCCCCGAGCAGCTTTTACACCAAGGATCTCCCCTCCACACTCACCGAGTGCTGCGTGGGGCCCTTTTGCATTTTTCTGCTTGACGCGTTGGTCCGGTCACTTGACCGTTGGCTAGTGGCCCAAATACCAATGATCCTTTAAAATTACACTGCTGGTCTGGTTGATCCAGATTGGTCCTGAAAAGGAGCAATCTATCTGACCTTGCTGGTCCGAGCAAGAAGGATCTTCCAATCCTGCGTGGGTTGCACTTGCCAAGGCTTGGTAACTCTGATCCGGAAGCCGACACCACCGACAGCGAGAGCCTTTGTGGGACAGCTTGTTATCCACTCCTGGACATCCTCGATGCCCCAGAGTCCACGTGGCAGCAGAGACAAGCTTCCCATCAAGCACCTGATTGCTCCCGACATTGCCTGGTTCCTTTCTGGTTCCATCCTGGTCACTGAGTGACCCAGACTCTGTCCCCTCTGCTTTTAGGTACTCTACATCTTCGATCCACCCTTGGATCCAACCGGACTCTTCTCTCCTGGCAGCCTGCAGCATCTTTATCTCCAGGCTCCATAGATCTACACGACGAAACCCGACACACTTTGGCACCTATGCACTCGCTTCCTGTGGGTGAGGTAACGATCTAACACCGGTGCTCCTGTAGTGGTTTACACCTCAGGGGCCTCATTTATGAGGCCTTGCGTCAGTTTTGAAAAAACTCCAACACATCCAAAATGCATCCGCGAGACTCATTTTGGACATCCCTCGCCAAGATCACATTACCGGACACCTAAAAGACCTCCACTGGCTTCCCGTCAACAAGAGAATTACGTTTCGTCTCCTCACCTACGCACACAAGGCCCTCTACAAATTAGGACCTGAATGCCTCAACACTCGACTATCCTTCTACACACCAACCCGCCAACTAAGATCCTCCAATCAAGCCCTCGCCGCAGTCCCGCGCATCCGAAAATCCACCATGGGTGGTAGATCCTTCTCCTTCCTGGCGGCCAAAACCTGGAACTCACTCCCCACTCACCTCCGCCTTACACAAAACCACATCTCCTTCAGAAAAGAACTTAAAACCTGGCTATTCGACAAATAATGAACCCCCCCCCCTCCCCAAGCGCCTTGAGACCCTCTGGGTGAGTAGTGCGCTATATAAATCCCTGAACTTGAACTTGAACTTAGTTTTGCGCTTCCAATGTGTCACTTTTTGTGACGCATCGTTGGCGTAAAACATGCCTCCTGTTGCGCACTATTTACAAAGTGACGCATCTAAGCAGATGCGTCACTTTGTAAACCCCTGCGCTACATTATACCTGCGTCAGGTATAATGTATGCAGTGGGGGCGTTTCCCCGCAAAAAGCCTCGTAATAGTGACGCAGTGAAATCTATGAGATTTCACTGCGTCACTTTTAGGACGCTGTTGCGTCAAAATCTTGCGCCTGCCTCACAGCAGGCGTAAGACTGACGCAAGCCCTTTCACATGGGGCTTTCCCCATGTGAAAGGACGCATTGCTGGAGTTGCGTCACTTTTGTGACACACTCCAGCAATGCGTCCCTTTTGCGCTTACAGATACGTCAGAAATACTGACGTATCTGTAACTCCTTGCGACATGATGCTTCATACATTAAATATGACGCATCAGGTATGTCGCAAGGAGTGCGCACTGAAAAGTGACGCATCGCTGCTTTCACGCAGCGATGCATCATTTCTCATAAATGAGGCCCCTAGTGTCTAAGTTTAAAGTGTGGTAATTCTATTCCAGTCGGAAGACTCCTAAAACTGTAACTCGATAACTTTTACACACCATTGACTTTGCATTGGTGCATGCGTGTGCTTTTAGCGCTGCACCCGATTCCCGCGGTCTACTCCCGTCCTAACTGCTGTTAGTCCAGTGTAGTCCCAGCGATTCCCAAGGCCCCATTTCTTACCACAGTTCGAAAGGTGATACTTACACCACTTTTTTGATATATGGTTTGAGTGGCCGCCGGCCTCATCCATAATTGTGTAACTTTCATATGTTATACTGTGCTTTTGTTTAAACGCTTGTGCTTCTATACTCACAAAGAGTACAGGGGATTATTCTAGTAATAAATACATATATTTTTATAATATATAACTTTTGTGGTGTCCTGTCATTTGATATTACAGGATTGCATATGGGAAAACAGCTGGCTTCACATGCCCTCTTGAGTTTAGCCTAAGACTGCTTAGTCCATGCTACCATTAGGATAGCTTGTCTTTTAAGGTTGACTTACAACCACCACCATAAGGGATTGTTTGGACTGATACAAGGTGCCCCCAGAATTGGAGACATCATACATCAGGCCAACTTGTCACAGACTGGCACAGTGACCTTGTGCAAAGATATTTTGGCCTTCCTCCTTCAGGCCAGCCCAGTCAGGAAAAGAGAAAAGGTGAGGAAACAAAAGCAGCATAAGGAGAAAAGAGATCCAAGTCCTAATTATGCAAAACCATCAAAGAGAAACCCCAACTTAATCCCAGCTCTTAGTAGCAAAATAGTGCAAATACATATTATAGGGCTATATCGCTCAATTATGACTTATTAGTAATCTACTGCAGAAGTTCTTGTGTCTCAGATACATTGCAGAATAAGTGAATTGCCCTTTTACAAACACCTTCAGTTTGCATTTATTCGCACATTGCCCTTGGCACCCTGCACTTCAAAAAGATAGAGCATTTTTACAAAATCTTTCCTCCGTTTTTCAGCTGATGTTGACATATTGGGAAAGATACCGCAAAGAGGCACCTCTTGCAAAATGAACTGCTGCAGTTTAATAGTTTTAGATAATACTTGTTCTTTCACGCAGGTCTCCAAAGTTAACAAGAATCGTTCACAGGAATTTCTGATTTGGAAGCTACTGTTAAGCTGGGAAGCGATGAGCTCTTGTCAAAGTGAGATCCCCACAATGTTCTAGGAAATCATGCATCTTAATGAAGGTATAGATCCATTTGAGTGTTTGCATTCCCTCCAAACATTCTGAGACTCCCACAATCCAGATATTTGAGCAACGCAAGTGGTTTTCCAACTCCTCCAGCCTAGACTCTATTGAGGAATTTTGCTTCTGAAATAATGCGACTTTCTATTGCATAATTGTCACTTGATCCTCTAACTGAGAAATCTGAGCCTCCTCCTCTTCGAGCCTCTCTGGAATTTGAGCAACAGTCTCCTCTATTTTTGAGAGTCTAATATCTAGAACTGCGATCTCCGTTGTTTGTGAGGCTTTGAGATACCTTATTTCTTCCAAGATGACATTAAACATTGATTTAACGTCTCACTGCATCGTAAGTAGTGGTCCTTCAGAGAGCATATCCTCTTCTGTCAAGTTCGTACCAGATTTATTCTGCACCCTGCTCTGTTTGGGTTGTTTGGTCAATTATTACTATTGGGGATATGGTTTCGGGTGTCTGAACCGATAGTTGTTCCCAAATGATGGCGCAGACTCCGGAGAAAACAGGAGAGCTGCCCGAGGAGATTTTAACTTCCCTGGCTGTCTTGTATCTGATTTGTCCGGCAGCTCAGTGGGGGAATTACCACTAGTGTAGGAACCATTTTTCGCTTTTGTGAACAGAGGGAAGTCCATAATTCCCTTTAACTTTGCAGTGCTGGGTTCCTCCTTCTCACTCTCTCATAGGATCTTTGCAGGATTTCCTTGAAAGGACTCGTTTATCTCGTCCAGTGACCCTACATCTGTACAGCTATCCCCAAGGGTATCTACAGTCTCATGATATTTCCCTTGAGAATCTCTATGATCCTGTCCATGAACACCTGCACTTACGCTTCTTTTTGAGTTGTCTTCATCAGTGTTACTGGACATTTAACATTCAAATCAAATCAAATCAAATATTCTTTATTCAGCATTTAAAAACTACAATTAAAGTACATAAAAAGTGTTAAAAACAACTTTAAAATACAATTCAAATCATTTCATTTGCCAAGGGTCACTCAATTAACGGGCAATACAATCAGCTCCTCCCTCTCGAGTTCCTTATCCTGACCGCCATCTTGATAAAATTCATAATACAGGACAAAGTATAAGCGTTATTAGCCTTTTGCAGGAACAATAAAGCTACCTTGGCGTGTTTAAACTTTGCTCTTTTCAAGATTCCCACCAGGAACTTGCGCCTAGGTAGTGTATAAAATTAACATAATAAAACAAAATGAAGGGTATCCTGCGGAGACCTATTGTCGCAGCCGCAGGTACCCTTCTGCTCAACCGTTGAAGTAAAACCTGGGGGGGTCAGCCAGTAAATGATGTAAAAGGTTGAACCTAAAACGTGTCATAAGAAATCTGTCCTGTGCGTTGTGGGTCAGTGCAAGATAGGGTTCCATTCCACTCTCAGTTTTCATTAGTCTGTAAGCAGCAACTGTGGGTTTACGTTCTTCAATGGCCGCCCTGCTTGCAGTTGCCCATTCCCCAAACATTTTCTTAACTCTCAGTTTATCTTGGGTAGTGATGGCTTCAGGATTAATGAAAAGGTTCTTACAGCCGATACCCTCAAGTGTGCCCTTTACATATTTTAGCCAGGGGATGCATCTCCCTTTATCTCTTTTCAGGCAATCTGTAAGGATTTGTCTGCTTAAGTCTGCCTCTGGGTTAGTCCAGATCTTCACCCAGGCCAAAAGCGGCCTGACCTTGATTTGATCTTCAATATAGGGTCCTCTTAGTTCTTCATGTATAATGTAGGCAGGGATACTGTGTGGGGATTTGAGTACCTTTCTGAAGAATTTGTTTTCCTCTACCTGCAACTGTTGAATATTTACGAAGCCCAAAACCTCTGCCCCATAGGCTACTTTAGCACAACAGATTGATCTGTACAAATTCATAACTTGTTCCGGTGACCACCTGCCCAGCCTACGACCATAATTCATTATTGCCCCGGTTGAGGCCACCAGTTTTGAACAGTGTTTTTCCACAAGAAGTTTAAAATTTAACAACCCATCAAATAATAGGCCTAAATAAGAAAAGGACTGAACCTGTCCTATTTTATGGGTGCCTATCTTGTAGGAAAACTTCTTGTCTGGTCTGGCCCCCGCCAGCATGACATAGGAGTTGTCCAAATTTGCGGATAGGTCAAGTGAGGTCATGAAGCTGACAAACCCATCAATCAGCCTCTGTAGCCCCATGGGGGTCCGGGTTAACAACACCGTGTCATCCGTGTAAAGCAGGACGGGAACCGGGCGGCTGCCTACTTGGGGAGAGTCTACTCCTAGTTTACCTAATTTGCTGTCTAAATTATTAATGTAAAGGGAAAACAAGAAAGGAGCTAAAATGCAGCCCTGCCGCATCCCACTGTTGCATGGGAATGGTGGGGTCCTGACTCCATCTAGGTTAAAACGCACAGAGGCAGTGGTGTTCCATTGCAAGGCTTTAAGAATATTAACTAAATCCAGGTCCACCCCAAGGCTTATCATCAGGGCCCATAGCTTCTCTCTGGTCACATGATCGAATGCAGCAGAGAGATCCATGAACCCTAAGTAGACCGCCTCCTTGCTGGCAATAGTATACTTGGCGACCAGCAAGTTAAGGTTCAGGCATTGGTCCGTAGTTGACCTTCCCTCCCTGAACCCGTATTGAGTGTCAGTAATTATCTGATGCGTGTCCGCCCATTTTGTAAGGCGATTAAGGACAACACGACCCAACACCTTCACCGTGACATCAATCAAAGATATCGGGTGATAGCATTGGGGGTTGTCCCTATTCCCTTTTTTATAAATCAGGACTATTATTGCAGAGGACCAGGTGCACAGCAGACCGGCTTCTACTGCCGCGTGTAAGACCCTCGTAAGGCTGGGGGCCCACAACTCCACCTTGCTAAGGTAGAGATCGGGAGGTATGCCATCTGGACCGGGCGCTTTATTTTTAGATAGGCCTGATATGGCCCATTCTACTTCTGCCAGAGTAATCTCTATCCTTGCAGCCCATCTTAGTCCTTGCCCCTCGTCATTGTTAGTTTCGCCAGTATGATTATATACATTTTTTAAATGGGAATACCATTGTTCTGGCAGGATTGTGCTACCAATCTGTGGGGCGTTTGAGTCCTGGAAACAAGGTTTGTTTATGATTTTCCAGAACTCCGTCAAGTCCCATCTGTCCGCAGCCTCCCTTAGGTCCTCCCAAGCTTGCGTTTGTAGGCAAAAGTTCCGATTTGTTTGTGCCTTTTTGTATGCCAGCCTGCATTGGGCAATGTATAGCTTATCCCTAGGTAAAGATTTCAAGCTAGCTTTCAGCTCTTTGTGTGCCTGTGAACAGTCTTTGTCAAACCATCTGGAGGTGGTGTTTAATCTCCCATTCTTAGTGGTCTTTAATATTCCTTCGATAAGGTGCGCCATCTCCTCAAATGCGTTTACAACCGCACCCCCCTCTGTAGAGGGGTCAAGACATACGTTAAATGCTTCTACCTCTGTTGTCATTAGAGATTTATAAAAGGTATCCCCATCTATTTTGGACCATCTAAGTCTCCTCCCCTGGTCTGTTACCTTCTCCGCCGAGCCAACCCCTTGAATCATATTTTTAATGGTCGCTCCTCTTAGGCCCAACACAAGGGGATTGTGGTCACTATATATGCTCCATTCTATTTCTGACCCTTTGACCCATGCTTTAAATATACTAGAGACCATAATATAATCAATATAAGAGCGACAACCTCTACCCTTAAAAGTAGGATTAATCTCCCCCCGCTACCCAATTCTACGAGATCCATGGTGTGGACCAGGTTATGACCTTTCAACAACCTGTCAAGGTCTGTCCCCTCAGGAGAATGTAGAAAGTGTGGACCTTTCTCCACTGTGCAGCGGGACCAATCCTTATTGAGAGGTCTCAGGTTCGTACACAAGTGGCAATTGAAATCGCCTGCTAAAACTAGGGACGGTACTACCGCTGTCTTCCCTACGGCCAACTGAGCATTTAGGCGTGTGTCCAATTCCTTTATTGCATTACCCTTCCCGTTAACTCCCACCGCATTATACCAGTTAATCAAGGTGATGTTTAAACCTTTTGAATGAAAGCTCAGAGCTTGCATATTATGTGATGGCCAGTTAAGGTTGGACCACATCCCTTTTACCTGGAGATCCACATATATGAGCAGCCCCCCAATAGCTCTCCCTGATGCTAACTTTTGGGCAGGCACCGAAAAACACTTAAACCCCTCCAAAAAGAAAGGGTTGCAGTCATTCGCCCAGGTCTCCTGAAGACATATAACGTGAAACCTGGTGATGTATTGCCTCCATTCCTGCTCCGCAAATTTTGCTGCGAGTCCTGCTATTTTCCAGGATATGAGTTTTAACCCATCCTGCCTTTCAGGCCTCCTTGCTCGGGGTGTAGTGAGGTAATTTCTTACTTTCCTGTCATTAATCAGGATTTCCTTCAGTTCGGCTGGGCTGTGTTATTTTTATAGTTGGGTGTGTACCACGATGCTATCCGGCCCCTTTATTTCTGTTTCTACTACCGACCAGGCTTGTGGGCCCTCTATCGTTATTGGCCGTAATTCAGCCACTCTCTGCGGTGCCTCACACCGAGATGAGAAAGGGAGTAGGGCCTTGTCTTGTTCAGAGCTCTTATCCCTATCTTGTCTCAGCTGGGGGATTGTATCTGTCCTTAGTCAGTCCAGTTCGTCCAAGGACGTCATGGGGTCAAATCTATTGTGAAAATCTATCACTCTTTGGTTCCTTAGGGCAACGTATTGGGGTCTACAACTACGCCCGACCAGGTTCCACTCCCTACTGCTTTGACCATCCGAGGCCCTCCCCGGGTTGTGAATCCCCCTAGGGTAAAAAAAGCTCAAGGGCATAGATCTAATGTTGCTCAAGTCTGTAGTTGGACCCCACCTTAATATCTGGTCAACGACATACTGGTTCCAAAAATTCACCACCACACAATCCCCAATGTGGTTCTTGGGCCTGCTTCCCACCCAATGCACCCTGCGTACCATCAGAATTTCCCCCTGTTCATTTCCTACTAGGGGCCTACACTTATTTAACCAGAACATGGTTTTATTTTTGAGCTCGCCATAGGGCTCTATCTGATCTGGTCTCAGCTCCGGTACTCCTGCAAGGATGATTACATAAGGGGCTGCATCAGGGGGTAAATTAAGAGTTACTGACATATTAGTGGGTGCCCTGGTAGTGGGTCTTTCAGATTGACACCGGGTCACAGGTGGAGGCGAAGATTGTCTGTGGACCATGACTTGATGGGTACCTTGTGACGCTCCCCGGGTGACCTCCCCAGTAATGATGGGGAGACCCAAAGGAGCCTGGGCCGAGCCTGATGTATGTGTGCTGGGGGGGGGGGCTGGGAGTGTATACCCGTGGTACTTTGTTCTTTTATGGGGTGGCTTGTTGGTAGCATGTCTGGACTTATGATAGTAGACTCCCCCACTAAGGTGTTACATGGGGGAGAGGATTGGGGCCACCACCCGGCCCCTTTGTTTTCACCAAGGTTACTACCTTGCCCAGCCTACTAAGTATTAGTTTAGTTTGGTTGACGATAAGTTGCTCTAAGTGGTTCTGTAGGTCGGATACAATTTGGGCTACCCACTTAGGGGGCACTTGTGTGTCTAGTTCGGCCCCTCCATAAGAGCTTGCCTCAGTCTGAAAATTGTCAAGCGGAACCTCATTGGTGTAGCCCTCTTTCGCCTAGTTTTTTTTCTACTATTTTTCCTTGTCTTGCCTGTTTGAGGTGTCTTCCCCCTTGTGGATGTCTCCTGTGCAAATGATGTCCCCCCTTGGGTGCAGGGGATATCAAATATCTCGGGGTCTAGTGAAGCGTGTAGTGGGGTTGCTGAAGCTTCTGTGTCCCCATCCTGTTGCGGGGTTGTTAGATCAATCTGGGGGGTTAGAGAGAATCGCCTCTCCGTTCGCTCAATCTCATTTGCCACTTCCCCTAGCGCTTTATGCAGCATTCTGTCTATTGCGGTTGGTTTATCACGAGTAGGAGGCGGCATTCCATTTGGTTTGCTACTTCATGAGGGATCTGGGGGAGTGCACTTAGTGTGCTTGGAAGACCTTGTTCGAACCGTGCTAGCCATTAATATTACAGACTGAGGGTCTGTATATGTCTATCACTAGCAGGTGGATAAACAAGAACAGACAGAGGTACCAAGCGCTGCCCACGATAGAGATCAGTCAATCGCAGCCACCCACTGCCACTCACAATTATCGATAATCCCAGTACAAAGTCACAAAGTGGTCCCTTAACGCAATAGGCAAATGCCCTCCTTGTACTAACCGAGAGAGTAGTCCGGATGAGTTCTCCAATCCGTTCCCAGTTCCCAGTTGTCAGTTGCAGGGCCCAGCCCGGCCTCTACTGGCCCCGGATGGCCACAGACGGTCCCGCCTGTAATGGTGTGTTTTATACATTATCCATGTATTTCTGATGTTCTTTATGGAACTGAGAATGTATTCTGTTATGACATTCTCAGCTCGAGAAAGTTCATGTTAAGTTCTGGTCAGTTGACCAGTAGCAGTTTGTGGCTGAGGTTGATTAAACCCAACTGTTTTAATCCTACTGAAGATTTCTCTTTATTTACTGTGGTAAACACCACGTTTATTTGGCGACGATCGGGAGACCGGAGAGAAACAACCTCAACACAAAGACGGGCTTGTTTGACTCACCACTCCTCCAGCGGCTGATGTAATTAAGTGAAGCGTGGTCTTCCCAGCGGCTGATCGGATGTGGCGTTCGGAGTTTATCAAAGACAACATGGTGAGGAGTATGGTGGGAGGTCTATGAGGAGCTTTGCAGGACTTTGCAAATAAAGATCGGCATTAATCCTTGTCAACCGTTGTGCGTGCCAGTGACGTCTTGAGTTACGCGCGTATGCGTTCCAGCATACTTTAAGAACGTCTGGGTGTAGAGAATGTTCGCGTTGAGTATGCGTGTCAGTGATGCATAACGTTTATTACGTAAAGAACGTTTCCTTCATGATAATGGGGCATTATTACTCTTAAAGGAACACGCATATGCGCGCAGTGATTCCCTGAGACATCTCTTCGTCATTTTGTTTGTGACGACAACAATAACACATTCTGCATTTTTTTTTAAGGAATGCTGTGGGACGCATTGTAGATTGCTGGCAATATATTTGACAAGTACAATTAAGCAAAGAACTCACAAGCCATAAGGGATGTAAAGACTATAAAAATAAAGATCTTTAATTTTATTATAACAAGAAGACAAATTTATTAGAAAAAAAAGGGGAGAAAAGCATCCAAATTGAATCTGCTACTATAATATACATACTTAAAAAAAATAAGGTAACAAAGATAATTTAAAAAAATTTTTTTTTTAAAAGAGATTTAACCTTGTTACTTTGGAAAATTAGAGGAAAATGCAAATTTTACACAGCCTGCACTTTTTCTAACGAGCCCAGGTGAGCCTAATGTTAAGTGGCAGAAATGGAAGAAAATATTTGCTAACTATGCAAGAGTGTGTGGCACGAACTTAAATGCAGAGAGAAAACATTCTTTATTACTGCACTGTCTGGGAGGAGAAGGTCAGGATGTATTGGAACATTTACCGGAACTAAGTACGTCTGAACAAAGAAATTTAAATGAATATGAAATAGCGATTGAACAATTAGATCAGCATTATCAACCCAGACTAAGTACAATAATGGAAAGATACCATTTTGGTTTACGAGGTCAGAAGAAAGATGAATCTGTGGAAGACTATGTCTCGGCATTAAGGAAGTTAGCCTCTTCATGCAAATTTGGTCAAACTTTGGAAGAAAGGATAGGAGACCAATTTGTTTTAAAATGCGCACATGACAGTATTAGAAAAAAACTTTGGTTAA
This sequence comes from Lissotriton helveticus, assembly GCF_964261635.1. Lineage (NCBI taxonomy): Eukaryota > Metazoa > Chordata > Amphibia > Caudata > Salamandridae > Lissotriton > Lissotriton helveticus. The sequence goes on along the minus strand of NC_136061.1, from coordinate 1,358,885,520 downwards.
AAGATGAGCCTCCTTTGGAAGAAGTATTGGTAATTGCAAAACAAGTTGAACACATGACTAAATGTGTAGATGAACTGAAAGGGGAAAAAGAAAAGATCACGGACGCTGAAACACAGAGTGTATCAAAGGTTGAAGAAGTTATATGTCAAGTAAAAAAAGAAGACAAAGATACTATAGATAAAAGTGATTCTGTGTTGAATAGTTCTAATTCAAATGTTACGAATGTAAACAATAAGTTTTCCTGTTTTAGATGTGGAAATTTTGGTCATTTGCCAAATTCTCCTAATTGCCCTGCATTAAAATGTACGTGTAATACTTGTGGTAGGAGGGGGCACTTCTCTAAATGTTGTAGAACCAAAACGAACAAAAGGGAGAGTTCTAGTAGAAGATGGTCACAACCTCAGGTAAAGACGGTGACTTTTCAAGTCAGTGGAAACCTTTTGGAACATCCTTCGCATTTGGTAAAATTTGATAATGCATTAATTGACTTCAAATTTGATCCATGCTCACAAATTAGAATTACCATGATAGATGAAATGTTGTTTCTTGAAAATTTTCATAACAGAGTTAAGCTTTCAAGAAGTGAAATTTCTCCTTTGGGTTATGGCAAGAAACCTATCAAAATGTTGGGTTACTTTGTGGCTACCATTGAGTTCGAAGTCGCATTATTCCAGGGAAAGTTTATGTGGCAAAGCAGGGTGATGCTCTACTTCGTTGGAAATATCAACGTGATCTAGGGGTTAAACTTAATCCCAATGCTACACCTCAAGTACAAATACAGAAAGTGGATGATATGTCTTCCTGGTTTGCGGATACATTTCCTAACGTTTTTAATGAAAGTTTAGGATGTATTGTTTACATGGTTACAAGCACGGTATTAAATTTAAAAAAATGCTGTCCTTATTGTAGCAAAAGTAAGGAGAATTCCTTTAGGTGAACAAGATAAGGTACAGAAGGAAATTGATAAGCTTATTGAGAATCAGATTATTGAGCCTGTGGACGCCACGGAATGGTTGGCTCCTGTTGTGATAGCTAAGAAACCTTCTGGTGAGATACGTTTATGCATAGATGTACGCGCCTTGAATAAGGAGGTTGTTGTGGACAAGTTTCCCTTGCCAAATATTGAGGAAATTGTGGGAACAGTGGAAGGAGCGAAGTATTTTACCACCCTAGATTTAGCCTCTGCTCACCACCAGGTAGAATTAGATGTGTCTTCTCAGGAGTTAACAGCTTTTATTAAACCTATGGGTACATTCAAATTTAAAAGGATGCCTTTTGGGCTTATCTCAGCGGCTTCAGTATTTCAACGCATCATGACTAGGATTCTTAAAGGTCTTCGGGGTGTTAAATGTTATCAAGATGATCTTTTGATTTACGGTAGTGATATACTTGAGCACAATGAACGTGTGTGTGCGGTGTTAGAACGGTTGTGTAAAGCAGGTTTGTCACTCAAGAAGGAAAAGTGTACATTTGGAATGGAAGAAGTGAATTATCTTGGACACTGTATTAGGGGTGAAGGTGTTTTTCCAAAAGGAGAGTTGGTTGATTCTATTGACAATATGGCAGAGCCAGTCAATAAAGAGGAACTACTTTCATTCCTTGGTATGGTTGAATTTTATGGAAAATTCATAATGCATTTTGCTGACAAGACTAAAAATTTGAGAAGACTTACTGCGAAGTGTGTGGTTTTTGAGTGGTCGAGTGATTGTAAGAGGGAGTTTGTTGACATTAAGGAAGAGTTGAATAAAGCTCCGTGTCTTCATGCATTTGTTCCAGGTTTCCCAACGTACATATTTACTGATGCAAGTGACAAGGGCCTTGGAGCTGTTTTAGTTCAAAGTAAACTTGGTAAGGCATCCCTGATTGCTTGTGCTTCAAGATGTCTTAGAGGACCAGAGTTAAATTACTCTGTAATATAGAAAGAATCATTGGCAATTTTTTGGGCACTGAGAAAATTTAAAAATTTGATTTGGGGTACTAAAGTTACTGTCATGTCTGATCACAAGCCATTAAGGGAAGTTTTTTGGAAAAAAGGTTTGGATGCCATTTCATATAGGATTAGGAGATGGATCATTTCATTGCAGGAATTTGACTTTGATGTACAATACATTCCTGGGGTTACCAATAAATCCGCAGATTGTTTGTCTAGATTGATAAATAGGGATGTTGTAAATGAAGAAGATGGGGTTGATGTTGACGATGTTATCAATGTCTGTGAAGTGACAGAAGGTGCTGTTGAGGAGAATGAGTGAAAAGAGGAACTGGTGAAGGATGAGGAATTGGTCAAGGTGATGAGTTTGTTGAGAGATAACAAACGTTTGGAAAAACCATGGTCTCTTGTGTGTGAGGAATTATCAATTACTGGTGGCATGTTAACACGTGGTGTGAAACTTGTGCCTCCTTCAGGGATTAGAAAAAGATTGTTGATGCATGCACACTGTGGTCACTTAGGTATTGTTAAAACTAAACAGATGATGCGTACTCAATTCTGGTGGCCTGGGATGGATTTGGAAATAGAGAGAATGGTTAGAGAGTGTGTTGAATGTTGTGCCAGTGATAACATTCTTAAGACTAAACAGATGCCCATGATCTGCAGGAATTTACCTAATCATCCTTGGGATGAGATTGCTATTGATATTCTAGGTCCACTTAGTGGTGTGTCTGATACTCCATATTTGATAGTGGTCATAGATTTATACTCAAGATGGATAGAAGTGTGTGCAGTCAGGGACATAACATCAGATTCAGTTATCAAGTTTTTGGAGGAGGTTTTCAAGAGAGAAAGCTTTCCCAATAGTATCTTATCAGACAATGGACCACAATTTTGTTCTGGTGTTTTTGACAGTTTTTTAAATAAATGTGGGATGATTCATAAGAGATCTTCATTGTATCATCCTGAAACCAATGGTGCTGTTGAGAGAGTTAATAAAACACTTAAAGAATGTATCCAGCTTGCAAGGGCTAATGGTTTAGATTGGAAAGTAGCTCTTAAAGAGAGGATAGTTGCTTATCGGTGTTCTCCCCACTCCACTACTGTTAAATCGCCATTTGAGTTATTTAAAGGCAGAATTCCCAATACCATGTGGTGTCCTGGGTGGATGAATTTGAATAAAGGGTTTGTGGATAATCGCATTAGTGAATGGAGAGAAAGGGAGTTGAGAAAGCAGGTCTGTAGGAAAAGGTATTTTGATGATTGGAAATGTGTTCAGTTCCAAGAGGTCAAGATAGGTGACCTAGTTAAAATAAAAGCACCTGTTGGGTGCAAATCTTGGTCAAAGTACACTGATGTTAGACCTGTAGTAAAAGGTTTTAAGAATGCTATAAAAACTCAAGATGGGAGGATTGGGAATAAAAGTCGGGTAGTGATTGTGAAATCTAAAATTTGTGGACAAAATGATGTTAACGTTGATAACCGTTTTTTTATTTCTGTTAATGTTTCTACAGACTGTCCTAGGCCTTCTCTTGATGTTCGTGTAAGGAGTCAAAGGATACGCAAGGCTCCTGCCTACATGAAGGATTATGTATGATTTGTTTTTCATTGATAGTTTTCTTTGTTACGTTTTTCTGTAGGCATAATTGGGTATTCCTTTCCTCGTTATTTTGCTCTTTTTTTTGTGTTTTTGTTAAGAAGGGAGATATTTAATGGTGTGTTTTATACATTATCCATGTATTTCTGATGTTCTTTATGGAACTGAGAATATATTCTGTTATGACATTCTCAACTCGAGAATGTTCATGTTAAGTTCTGGTCAGTTGACCAGTGGCGGTTTGTGGCTGAGGTTGATTAAACCCAACTGTTTTAATCCTACTGAAGATTTCTCTTTATTTACTGTGGCAAACACCACACCGCCCTTGTCCCGGGCTTCTCCCGGGCGCCGTCTGCGCGCGTCCCGCGTTGCGTGGGGCGGGCGCGCTTTTGTTGTGCCGGTCGTTACAAGATAAGGCTGTATGATTGGCACGTGCTTGTCACACTCGTGTTTTTACTCTTTGAGTCGAAATTGATGCAGCATGGGGGGTTACTGCGCCTGATGATTTAGAATGGCTTCGCATTTCTTCTTCTTTCTTTTCCTCTCTCTTTCCCCTTTTTCCTCCCTTCTTTGCGCACCCTAATTCCACTTTTTGGGGGGATTATGCATTTTTAGAGGTTTTTCCTTTGGTGCAGCGTGCTGTATAACTGGGGACATTTTCCCTCTAAGGATGGCTAGTAATAATGAAAGCAACTTCTGGCCCTGATTTTTGGCCCCTCCCCAGCGACCCCAGACTGCGAACCAAATGGCTGCACTTACCCCTCGATGGGAAACCTTGGTGGGCACTGGAGTGTGCTTCAAGAGACGTCCCGTGAACTCACCTACTCTGCTGACCTTTCTAGCAGTGAGTCCTTGAAATTGCAAAAGCAGTTGTTTGTGCCCACACTTCACCTTCCTGCACAAATGTAAGCACCAGCAAGGGTGTTACAGGCAGTCAGAGTAGTAATAGAAGTAAAGGCAGTGAGGGCAGCAAAATCCTCACTTTTGTCATGCTGCCCGAGAATGTAGCCTTGATTTTCTCCTTATCTATTGGAAATAATTAATTGCCAAAGACGCCGCATGTAGCGGAGAAGGAGCAAGCTCAGCCAATCAGCCGCACAGCTGCTCCTGAGTCAATGTGATGTTCATTCCCGATGATTCCCACCACAACTTCACAGTCGTTCCTCGCAGACAGTTCTGGAACTTTGTTTCTTGTCGGAATTCTTACTTAAAACTTTAAAAATCCAAGTTTCAGGTTCACCTTTTTAATTTGTGTCATTTTGGTGTCATTTGGATTATAAAATGTTACTCTGTTTTTCTAATTCAGTTTGCAATTGTTATTGTTTTGCATTTTGACTCTATAATGTTTTTTGTACAGCATAACTACATAACACATTGCCCTGAATTAAGCATGTCTGTTCTGTTCCATAGCTGCAGGCTGGCTAGATGTCTCGCATTGGCCTGGACAGCAGGTACGGGGTTTTGGACATATGCCCCAGGGGTTCAACACTTTTTTCCAAATCAAATACATTTCCAGTTTCGAGAAGAGTTTAGAGGCCAGCACTTTACACTTGAAATAGTGAATATACATCTGACCTCATCTTGTCATAATGTTTACAGTGCGCTGTTATGTTATGGTAAGTTGAGAGGAATAGTACAGTGCACTTATCTGCTGAGGGGTATCCAGGATTAAGCCTCTAGTTAAATAGTTAAATGGTCATGTGATCAGTTTCTTGGGAACACTCTAGTGGGCAGTCATGGTGAGGTCCTAATGTGGTGTGGACAGGCGTTCCAGGACTTGGCGGCAATGTTTGGAGAAAGAGGGTCCTCCATATCTGCTCCTGCAGAATGAATGTATTTAAGGTTCTCTGTGTTTACCACAAAAAGGCCTGTCTATTAGTGTGCAATGGCTATTACAGTAAGAATAAATGTCATATGTATATAACAATGTATTTTGTAGTGAAGGGTGAAACATTTGATTGATTATAGTCTTACTCCTGTGTCAATGGAATGTTCCATTTTAAGATGTTGAAAACCTAGTCCCCTACATAGCTACCAGAGGGCTCACTCCAGTTTAATTTAGAGCCATTGATGGTTCACCCACTCAAAATAATAATCAAATTTCTTATACTAATCCACCTATGAAAACATTACCGGACTGCAGACATCACAAGAATAAAATATAACTCCAATACCTGGTATTTACTGGTGTTTTTCAGTACTAGTCACCTATAATAATGTTTAAACTGCATATTTGTTAAGGTTGCTACCTGAATCGTGACTGTTTGCACTCAACTATTTTGTTTAACTAATGTTTTGAATAACGGAAAGATGGTACACCATCCAGTTGCTTCATTTATCAGTTTCCTTGAACCATGGTAGGTGCAAATTGTTATGTGAACTTGTACAGTGCAGCTAATCACCTGTGAGGGTATTCAGGCACTGAGTAGGGCAGCCCTGAAGGGGGAAAAATGCTTCCTATTGCTGTGAATAGCCAAAATGGTGCTAAGTTTCTTTTGGAGATCTACGCCATTTCTCTAATATCTAGTCCAAACAGCTGGCTTTTTAGCAGAAACTGGAAACAGTTGTAGAGCCTCATAGACCCTCATGCCCTACCATGCCAGAGGAGCGCGTATACTGTTACTTATGTAGCCAGATTAGAGCACTGGCATGGGTGTACGCTTGAAGTGGGGGGGCGGTGAATGATCCTCTTCGGCTTTGACAGCCATCGGGCGTGTTTCACGTGACTAGAATTAAATCTGCAAGTGGTTCGAAGAACACTGCCTCATTATACTGTACTCTAAAATTTAAAAGTCAGTTATTAGAAGAATCAGAACAAAATAAATACTTAACAGAGAGAAGTACCTCAATTTCATACTTTTCTAAGGAAAAGTGTTCGTGGAGAAGCGTGGCACAGTGGTTAGAGGCGGCAGACCCGGAAGCTGAGATCGGCCGTGGACCAGGGTTCGATTCCCCGCCTCTGCGGGTCTCGGGCTCAAAAATTCCACGACTCGACAATTCTCGCTCCGGTGCCTACTTGACTCACGGGGGCACACTGCGACTCTGGGCAATAGCTTGCTTAATCTCCACTACGGCCCCTCGCGGCGGGATGCCTGGCTTTCACCTTGTGGATACCCTGCCGGGGTATCTCACAGGGGAATACCAGGACGGGTTCCCTAAGCAATCGCTTAGATACTGTGTGAAATAAGTGATTTGCGCTTTATAAATACATTTACATTTAATATGTAAGAACATTTGTTACTAAATAGTTTCTCTTTGATTTTAACAAACAACTGTATTAAGAATCTCTGTATGTGACATTGAGCTTTAAACTTATTTTTTCCTCTCTTTCTTCAGGAAGGAGCTCCCTCTACATAATCCTCTCGACAGGAGGTATTTTTCTTCTTGTTACTTTGGTGACTGTATGCGCCTGTTGGAAACCCTCAAAGAAGTACGACTTTTTCAAATATCAGAGTAATGTAATATAATTGATTTGATTCACTTCCATGTAATGATGAACCATAAATGAAAGTGGTTGATTGTGGCTTCTTTTTATCAGGGATTCATCATATTTCTAGCTTGTGTTAACGCTTCCTCTCAAGCTGTTGCAGCGGCCTTTCACATATGTTCTAAGAGCCTGAAAGAATCATATGACATGAGGAAGATAAACAATTCAGTTTCTACCCCAAAGCCATAGCTATAACTCAGCAATATAAGCAACATTGGTCCCTCCAGGAAGGGTATATGAACAATAGAACACAGAGCTATAATGAGCCCTGTGGTAATGCTCTCCCTAGTGGAGATACAGTACATTTAATGACTATAAAAACAATTGAAGACCAAAAACACAATTATATACAGAATTACGTGGGTCAAAGATGGAAGTCAGGAGAACTCCAGACCTGAGGCATTAAAAGCACAAGGTGACATTGTGAAGCAATACACATTACAAACAGTCACAATTAAACAGGCATCTTTTGCTCCACAAACAACATCAGGTAAAACAGTTTGGACTCCAGATGTAACGGTTGACGGCGTTTTGATCCCCACTAGAAAGAGGGATAATCATCAGGATGTTAATTATAATGCCTGAGTGATAGCCTACATAGAGAAGAAAAAAAGGATGGGAGAAAAAAAAGAAGCGAAGGGGAAAAAAGGGGGGTAAGGGAAGAAAAGGGGGAGGAGTTTATGACGGTTTCAAAATAAGTACACGTCAGAAATTTCCAATGTGTAGTGCTGAACTACCTATGATAAGGGTGAAAAAACAAGGAGCTATGTGCCACTATGGGGCGCGGGTTTGAAGGCATTGTGGATCAATGGCATTTAGAAAAAATATATTTGTGATTATGGCTGTGCCCATACATCATACAACGCTGTAAAGGTCGTGGCTAAAGGTCATGTTATGCATATAAGTGAAGCCAGCTAAAAAACTGACCTGTGAACGCTACCTGGGAGGACGCTGCTAAGCCAGAGGCCAGATAATTGCAAGCCGATCTAGAGGGTAATTAGAAATTGATTGTAACCGGAGAGTCCTGTGTAGGAACAATGGTGAGTCCTCCTAGGGCCCGAGGTGTTCAACTTACTGTTAAGTTGTGAACAAATGCGAGGTTGAGGGACTCAATCCGCCTTGGTAAATATATCTTAAATAGGAGCCCCAATCAGGGTAACAATGTTAGAGGGCCTATGGGAGAAAATGAGAATTATCAGGTGGGAGTGCTGCTAGTCAGAGGTGTAAGCTGACAACACAGGTGATGAGGTCAACTATAGGTCTTACTGTTATGCGCTGTGGCATTGAGGACCACCTCCTCAATGTACCTTCCTGTCATAAACAGGCCACTTGGATATAATAGGCCTTCTCTATACATTACCATGAATTAATTGAAATGCACTGAGTTCGAAAGTAAGGACCAGATTCATAAAAGTGTCACTAAACACAGCGCAGAACCCAAATTTGCTCTGTTGTGTAACAGGGAGAGAGCAGGAAAATGCCATGTCTACCCCTCTCTCTTGCACCACCAGGTAGTTGAGTGCCATGCACACATATTTGCACTATAGTGCAAAGGTGTCTGCAAGAGTCTAGCTTACGCTTTGTACTGGAAGGGTCTCCTTCCAGTACTAAAAATACTGTGACTCGAAAAAGTTGAAAACAATGTCCCGTTTCAATGAACTGAACTTGCTTTGGTTTGTAAATCCTGAAAAGGATTTTGCATCAAGTCTGCATTATAAAACTTGAGCAAACCAAACAAAAAAACTTCCATAAATCTGGTCCTAATTATCAGATCAATATTTTCCTGCTCTGGAACGATTACTTTTTCAGCACTACTGTGAGAGACGTGCACTGTATAAAATAAATCTGAGAAACGTTCCTTTTGGACAGCTTTGTGCTGTAGAAATACCATATGCTTGCAAAAGTAGTGATCTGCAACAATATTACACTTTGCATTCAGATAAGCTTAACAACTTGTGGGGCTACTCCCATACTCCTGTCTCACTGGGACTTGCCTTACTTTAAGGTAAAGAGCATTATCTGATGCTGTTTAACATGGTTACCAGTGGCAAAAGACTGAAGAAGATAATGGTTCAATGAAAAAGCATCACAAAAGATGTGTCAACATGTAATTTTATTGATCTAAAGCATACAATTGGGTGCATAGGGGCCAGGATACCCAACAATAGAACACAAAAAAATTCTAGGACACTGTACAAGAGAGGAAGGAAATGCCAGAATACTATAAAAAAAAAGGCTTAATTAAAACCAGCAACTTCTTTGTTTGTGTCTAGATTCATAGTTTTCTTTAGTCCCATTCTAGCATTGGGAATCTTTCAGCCAACTTTGTTCTCTTAGTTCTGTTATCCAGTGATGGCCAGCCATTGGCTCTGCACACAGACTTTATAAAATCTGGAAAACAATTAATTAACCTACATCAGTATCATGTTACCACCACTATTTTAGGTTTGGAATAGAACTGGGCTGCCCTTAAAATGTTCGAATACCATTATTTGATGTAGTGTGCCTGATGAGATGTGGCTATGGTTTCAAGGGTTCATAAGTTTAACATTAAGGGCACTCCGTCAAAGAGGCACAGGTGAGAGCGAGGCATTGATAAAGAGAGGACGGGAGGTGGAGAAAGAAAATGTTCCTTTATGAACTTAAAAATGAAGCTTCAAGTTGTGGATTCAGGACATCTGTTGGAGTTTCAGGAAGAGGACAAAAAAGGTCCATCCACAACAAAGGTATTTTAACTTTTGTGCAATGAGCCCTCCTGATGTAAAATGTTTTGAAGCTTGGCCCCCTCCAAAACTTTGTAGAAGACTTAGGGCAGCAGGAGTGGGCAGGGCTTGGAGCGGGGGTACTTTTCTGTAGCTCACAATCTGCAATAAATGAGATAATTTTTAATAGAGCAAACACAACTAACTGACAACAGAAATTGAACACAAAACTCCACCACATATAACTGGGGTGTTTAGCCCCTCATGCTCCTGGTCCCTAATGCAACTGCACCTGCTGCACTACTGATAGTTCCAGGCCCAAGTAGCAGGCTGTCTTCTGCCTCATTCACCCTTTTTCTGGGGTACGTGAAGGAAAGATTGATTCAAGTACCAATGTGGAGGTTTTGAAACAAACATATGTGCACTAGTCCTGTTCACCATCAGTAGCGGCGGATTGGTGTCACTACAACGCATGCTTTTACCACGCATGCCTTTACAACGGGGTTTTTACCACGCAGTCCATTACAACGCATAATGCTTTTAGGCGCTGGATAGTGAATTATTTAATTTACTATTCCAACTCCAGTCCCCGTGGATAGCAGGGAAGGTGTTGGATAGTATATTAAATACATTCCCTATCCTAGAGCGCCCCCCAGCGCATTGCGTTGTAATGGTTTGCGTGGTAAAAGTTGCGATGTAATTGTAGTGCGTTGTAAAAAATTTGTTGTAACCGTGCTACACCGTAGCGGCTGCCAGCTATTGGAGTGGTATGGCGGGCAAACCGATGCTGGGAACACAAAACATCCACACAAAATATACATCACAAAAGAAAAAAGCCACTTACCTGACTGCGTTCCTCACTCCCAATCTTCTTTCCTGCAGCACAGGATCAGCCTACTTCCTTAACCAATCCTGGCATTTCCCTCATACTGTGAGAGCAGCACTGGGATTGGACGGGCCATCCTGGCTGGACACTCCTTTAGGCCTTTTAGGCCTGTGCTTGATCTCCACCAAGCTATCTAAGACAGCTGGGTGGTGATCTTCAGAGTGTGCATGTTACTTTGACCAGCTCAAAATAGTTGGCCAAAGAGACATGCGCACATTGGAGCATCCAGCCATCCACTGCTCCGGTACTCTGCTGCCAATCTGCAGCAGAGGACATACCCTGTATGTCTCTGGGCAGGCTGGCTGCTACAGGGCATAACATTGAAAAAATATAAAATGACAAGGATTTCATTGTTCAATGTAGTTTTATTTTTCCGATGCAGCTTGCAGCAGGTGGGGGGGAGGTGACACTCCCCCGTCCAAGTGAAGAAACCGCCACTGTTCACCAGATGCTATCACACTTCCGCTGCAAACAGAAAGCAATCAATACCAGGTTTCATTTACAAAACCATTGTGGAGGTAGCCAAGTTGAGCCTGAACTCTTCTTACAATATTCATATTTGCAAAACAGTTTAAGAAACAACCATATTAACCATAAATCCAAATAGAAGCTTACAACCTAGTGCTAGTAACAGGGCAACTGATCAAATTATTGGGCGAGCTGATCAGGTCTAAATAAGAACTGTGAGCACAGTATTTTGTAAGTGCAGCTTGCTATCACCCATTCATCCAGTTTGAGCCCCTCACCTTGACCTACAGATTTTGAAATTAAATCCCAACTCAAGGCTTTGCGCCAGATTTGCATGCCATTTGTAGAGCAAACTCAGCCCAGTGTGATGAAGTGCTTGTACAATATTATGATACAGGACCACATATGCAAACCTATTTTAAGACTGTATGTATATTAATGTATTTTCATAGTACTAGATCGACTGAACATTAACTTGAACATTTGCAATATCTTATCAAATAATGAAAATCTACTCCTCATCAAGGACAGCTATGCAGCACAAGCCTTTGTTATGCCATTTGCAGATCCAAGTTCTTTCAGTGAAAAAAGTATTTCTCTGCCACCATTCAGAGGAACACCTGTACTGACCTGAGCTGCCTTGGCTTCTTCCAAGAGGTTGTGAAATTCTCTTCGGTACAAGAACAGTTCTGAACCGTGAAGGATCATTTGAATTCTTCACCAACTGCTGCATATCAGTCTGAAAAATAACACAACTACTAACTATTTGGCATCATGTTCGGTTACATACTAATAATAAAGTATTAGAAGTCATGTTTTTTGGATGTTGATTTGGCATCTGTATGTGGCTAACAATCTAAGATTTTCTGGGTTAGCTCCATAAATATAAAGCAGCCATAATTAAAACAACATTGCATGCAGAAAGATTTGAAAGTCTTGTAATACAGAAAATCTACAATGTTTGTCCAATATATAAACTATAATTGTGCAGAAAGGTTTACAAATTACAGCACAGATAGTAGGCCAAAACCGTGGTAAAGAAAACAAGTACCTTTTGCACTTTGAATGATCGACTGCATATTTTTGAGCCCGCTGTATTTGTTACGTTCCTTGAACTTGTCAAAGCAGACAGCGCAGTTTGCAAATGCTATGTAGCCAACTCACTGTTGCTAGTGCTGTGTAAATGTGTTATATTGAAATAAATAGAGCTGCCAAAGGCAACAGATAATAAATACAATACACAGATAACACAAACTTACTTTTTCGCGATGCATGTGTTGGGTGGAAAAAAGGATTGTTATTGGAAATTGTTGCAGTTTACGTGGTTAGGCAGTGTATCAATCACTTACCTTTTAAGTGTTTCATTTTCCGCTTGTAAAGTATTCACTTCTGCCACATTAAGACAGAAACCAGGGATAACAGAATAGCTTTCATTTTGATTAATATTGGGCAATGAGGTATATATAATTTCCTTAGAGAGAAAGCAAATATTAATTAGGCCACGTTGAAATGCAATATCCTATCCACCTTAAAAAAATAATAAAAGATTAGCCCAGTGTGAAATGAAGGACTTTCCTCAGTTATCAAATGAAATGATTCTTCATTGTCCTGAGGATGGGGGGGAATGTAAAAAGGCAACCATTAAGCCATCATTTATACTGTACAGTTCAAACATTTTTTCCATTTGTTTATTCCAATTTTAAAAGGTAGTTGTATATGCCTTATTTTTGAAGACATTAATGCACCATATACATTCTAGGTTTAAATAAGGATCAATGCTGTTTACAGTGCTGTGCTTTTTCACTGAATCATGTGTGTAATGTGTACCAATACACTAAAGTTGCAAAACAAAGGTTTTTACTTATTTTGCTTACCAGATGATTGGAAAAGAGCCATGCCTTTGAAATCTCTCTCTTCGGTGATTGACTGACCAGTTTCATCTACATTTTCAACCAGCCATTTACAAAGAATTTCACTGGGATTGTCCAAAAGCAGAAATTCTCCATCTTTTCTAAAACAAACTGAATGTTCGCAAGCGAAAAATAGGATAATGAATGAAGCCATGATGGCATCTTGCTAAATATAAAAATCAGGAATTAGTTTGCAACTGGTTTAAGCTTTAGAGGTATTATCCAGAGCATATCACAAACTGAGTCACAGAATATTTATTGGAAGAAAATCAAAAAAATTACACTGACCAGATGCAGTTTATATCCAACATGTACATAGTTTGGAATATAAAAAAAGTGTTTAGGCCTCCACTGTAGGGCATCGAGGGAACTATATAAATATCTAGTATGTGGTTACTTGACCAGTCTTATCCAATGAGTAGCTCGTGAGCTACTAGTAGCTTTCCAGGTAGCTCACCTTTGTGCAGCATAGGCTAATACATGAGAAGCTTTTCCTTGGATGAATTTATATAAGCATAGCAAAACTAAACTACTACCGAAAATACACAAGATGAAAATGTGTGTTTTTTCAGAACTCCCATGATTATATTTGGAAAAAATAGATGAGTTTGTAAAATATATTTAGAGCTGATATTTGAGAGCTAAATCATAGCGTTAGGCATATTTAATACTAACATTATTACTTCAGCATCACAGGCATTACAGCTATAGCTGTTATGTATCACCTGTGTACAGGCATTTCAAATTGTGAAATACATTTTTACATTACTGGTGGTAGCCCTGTATGAGAGACTGAAGTGATCACTGTAATCTTGCAGTGGGTAACTACCAGTGTAATCTTGTCTGTTATGCTCACTATTACAACAGTTATAATGGATGCTATGGATGATATTCATTAAACACAAGGATTTCTTATGACAGAAGAGGTTGGATACCTTAGTACGAGAATAACTGCACTCCAAATTCCAAATAATATAATATAATATTATTATACATTCCCTATGGAGCTCCAATAATCTGCCTCATTGCCATCATACTACTTTGCAGAAAGCACTGAAGTTTGCGTTGCTTGGTAGCATAATACAGATTTTCACACCATAAATCATGGCCTATCTCATCCATTCCATCACATGCTTCTGAGGGTAGAAAGAGACCACTGTAAGCCTCATAGGACTACAGGAAAATACTTCTGAGGCTGGTTGCTGGAAAAGAAAAAGCTGGAGTGGGGCTTTCTTGGAAGAAAAGGTAATGAAAGGTAGTTGGGGCAAGGATACTCCCATACTTCTGCACCATATGCAAACCACATTTGGCTCAAGGCAAAAGGAGCAAAGACAGATTTGGAGACTATAGACAGTGTGGCAAATGCCATAGAAATACTTGGATAAGTTGAGCCTAGCGGTACCACGCACAAAGCACTATATGCCGACTAAATGCAATTTCAACATAAAACAACATAACATCTATTTGTAAAGCACAGGTTCACCAAAGGGTATGTTGGTGCTGAATAACAGATGTTTATTGTCAAAGGTATTCATTTTATCAACCTCAGAAGGGTGAATGGTTGAGTGCACCTGCAGGAATTTGAGCCTGCGACCATGGTTGAACATAGGTCGTGTTCAACCATGGTCACAGGTGTGTCGGAGAGATGCACTGATCCAAGCAGAACAGGGATCAGGGAATGTGAGGAGAGCATAGGGGATGTGAATCATATAAAGGTAAGTCAAATTATATTTATTAGTTAGTGTAATTTTAAAGAATTTCTTTATGTTATCAAACTCCACACTTCAAAACTATTCCAAGAAAACCAGTCAATGTTATACTATAAAGGAACATAGGGTTATCAGTTTTGAGGTAAGTATTTGGTAGTGGGATTGAGGTTCTGGGGGTAGACTCATGGGTTGTCCAGGGTCAAGGATGCACTCTAGTTACACCCTCAGTGGCACTAGGGCAACCGGGTGCAGAGTGCTGATGGCCAATGTTATCCAATAAGGGATAGGGGGCCTCCGGTTCGTGGCAGCTGACGAGCAGGCCACTTGGTTGTGGGAGCAAAGCTCTTGAATTTAAGCTCATGGTAAATGAGGAAATCAATTATCACCAAAGATGCACCCACCGCGGCACTAGGGCGGCCAGGGGCAGAGTGCTGTTTTGACACTGGGCACCCTGTTGTTTTCAATGGGGAACCTCAGTTTGCAAAGGCACTGCAGGCTTGGGGACGAAGGTCTCCTGGGTGCGACCACCACTTTGAGAGGTAAGTTGGGAAGATAGTGGTTGGTTATGCACCATCGCTTTGTCCACCCAAGGCCTTGGGGCATCAGGTGCAGGGGTACCTTTTGGGGTCGGATCTTCTTACCAGCTCCTGTTCGCAGTTGGGGGGTTCTTCTGGATTTAGGCTGCAGGCGTCGGCTGGATGCTTGGGGAAGGTCAGCGGTCACTGGATCTCTGGTCAGGATCACCTGAGGGGACATCCTCATGGTGTTTGCCCACTAGCGCCTGGGCCGTGGACTCCGGGTGATTTGGGCTGTCTGGCCCGAGCCAGAGGTTGCAGATGCACAAATCAGGTGTTCACGAGAGACAAAGTCTTTGTGCTTAAAAGCAGGTAGGTGCTCTGGGGGTTTGAAGGTTGCTGGCTTCAGGACACACTGGGATTTCACAGGAGCAGGTTCGAGGGGGAGGCAGGCTGGTAGGGCTGGGGCCAAGTCATTGAGGGTCCTCCTGCTGTTAGCTGCTGCACTGCTGTTTGGTCCTTCTGCTTCTTGTAGTTTCTTCTTGTCTGAGGAAGCAGGGTTCAGGGGTGCCTCTAATGCTAGATGTAGGGGTGTTACAGGTAGGTAAAAGGCAGGGACCAAAGGGTCCCTTACCTGGGGTTGGTACACACCCTATTATGCCACCCTCCAGCGTGAGGGGGCATGAGCCTGTCCCTGAATGGCTGAGTCCCCCACCTGCAAGATGACGGGGACTGAGAGTTGTGCTTTGTGAGAAGTTGGCCTGGTATATGATGTTGACTATTCTAGTGAGCACCTTGCACCGGTCCAAACAACCCTTATGGTGATGGTTGTAAAGTCAACCTTATAGACCAGCTATCCTAGTGGTAGCATGGACAAAGCAGTCTTAGGCTAACACTTCAGAGATCATGTGAAGCCAATTGTTTTACCAGTAATAACCCCTTGAATATCAAATGAAAGGACACAACAAAAGGTATATATAAAATATATATGCATTTATTTCTAACACAACCCCTCTGCACTCTTTATGAGGTCAGAGTTTGAGATACAGCACAAGTAACTTAATAAGCATATACGTTAAGTTGCACAATTACAATTCTGCCCTAGGGGCCTCGTAAACCATATACTAAAGAAGTGGTATAAGTACCATTGCAGGAATGGTGAATAGGCCTAGGAAATCGGTGGGGCTACACTGAATAACCACATGTTAGGAAGCAGGAGTCCCACAGGATGCGTGTGCAGTGTCTAAACACACACGCGGGTTCTCATGGACTTAGAATGGGAACGTACAGTTTAGAAACTAGTTGATTTCGGACAGTCCGGGTGGACTTCGAGGAAACCCCTTTAAATGAGGACACTTGGATAGTTATTACCCACGGGAGCACCGGAGTACTCAAGTTACCTCACCCAGGGAAGCCGGGTGCATAGGTGCGAAGTTGTGTCGGGTTTCGTCGTCGATTCCTATGGAGAGCTGCGAAAAGATGCTGCAGGCGACCAGGAGGAAGATGTCCGGATGGATCCAAGGGCGGACGGAGAAGTGAAGAACCTGAAAGCAGAGGGGACAGAGTCTGGGTCACTAGCCAGTGACCAGGATGGAACCGGGACGGAACCAGTTGATGTTGAGCTGCGGTCAGGTGAAGAAGTGAAGCTTGTCTCTGCGGCCACGTAGACCAGGAAATGTCGACGACAACCAGGAGCTGGATACAGACTGTCCCACAAAGGCTCTCGCTGTTGGCGGTGTCGGCTTCCGGATCGGAGTCAACAAGCCTTGGCAAAGGCAACCCATACAGGAAACAAAGATCGGCTTCTGGTACAGACCAGCAAGGTCTGTGGAGCTTCCCTTTTGCAGGAAAGCAGGAGCAAGCCCAGAGCAACCAGGCACACAGCATTGTTTCAAAATGGAGTCTTCAAGATGGCCACTAGCCAATGGGCTAGCAACCACAAAGATACGTCAAGAGCAAATGCAAGAGCAGGCCCCACGTGGCACTCGTGGAGTGTGGAGGGCTGAGCTTCAGTGCACTTACGACTTGGTGTTGGGGCTTCTCAAGTCCCAATGCACAACTTCAAGGATACCTCAGAAGCTGCACAATTTAGCAAAGAGCAAAATGGCCCGGTGTCTGGTCCCACGTCTCTCGTGTCTGCCACGGATCTCAGCTTTGCTGGAGGTGTAGGTCGGAGAAGTCTGGAAGTCCAGTCCTGTGAAGCAGGGTCATCGGGATCCTTCGGGAGCGACAGCAAAGCAAACTGGCAATTCGCTAGGTGGTGCCTGTTTGCACAGGGAGGTCACTCCTTGACCACAAGGGAGATTCTTCAGTCTTCTAGTTGCAGTAGAATGTCAAAGGTCCAGAGTTTTGGGTCAGAGTTTCTGGAGTGACCCAGCAACTGGTTTAAACCTGACTATGCATGGAGCACCTTGTGTGCCCTAAGCAGTGTCTCATTCCTTTCAACCCACCCTGCCCCAATACACTATAGCATGTCTGAGGAGGTGCTAGCACCTCTCAAGGCAGCAAACCTATTGTCCAGGCCTCCCTCGCTGGAAGGGCTCCCTCACATGTAAAACAGATGACTTCTGTGCCACCAACTGCAAAGCTCAGTTATTCAAAACAGCACTTATGCCTAACTTTACTTTCACAGGTTGTTTGATGTATCACAATTCTGGCCCTGTTGGGCTGTGGGCTCTTTCTTTGGCCGATCAAGCAGCCCCTCACATCCTGAAGTCCACAAACTTCACCATTCTAGGCAATCTGAATCTAAATTTAGACAATCCTAATTATAGTAAGAGTCAGTCTCCCATTTCTATGCATTTCTGGTCCAAACCATACTGCGGGTCTTTTCTTAGATTACATGTTTTCTAATCTTTATGATCTAAGCTGCTGCCCTGCACTTCCAGTGTGCTGGTCTGATCACTTTGCTATAGCTTTCTCTTTGAAGGTGGCTTCTTCTCCTCCAGGAACCTGCCTGGTTGCTGAGCAAACAAGGAGAAAATGGGCAAATCTTGATGTTTCGACCCTAAATAAACTGGTAATGAACAGCAAACCAGCTGTAGACCAGATCCCTGTCCCTGAGTTAGGTTCTTTCCATATTTGGGTTACTCAAGTATGCCTCCCTCTCTCTAATGAGCACGTTAAAAGACAACTGCCACCTGCTCCTTGGTTTTCTAGGCAGTTGAGGATGGAGAAATTCAAATGTAAATCCCTTGAAAGAACCTAGAGGAAACATTATTATGAAGAAGATAAAGTGGCTTACAAAAAACAATTAAGGAATACCACACTCTCTGCAAAGTTACTCATGCAAAGTTCTTTACACATAATATTTCCCAGGCCCATAATTGTTCCAAAACACCTTTTAAGGTGGTAAAAGAACTATCTGGTGCAGATTGACATTCTACTCCTCTTGCTCTCATGATCATTCAGTGTGCAGAGCTCGCCCGCTACTTTAATGAGAAAGTCGAACAAATGTACACTGCATTGCTCAGTAAACACCCTTAATCTCTGATTCCGGAAGCCGGGCCTCTCTGCACTATTTCCTAAGAATTTGCTGAATCAGGGCCACTAGACAATAACCCCTCCTCCAATAGACTAGAAATCTGGGCCCCCCTGGAACAAAGCACCTTTTGACACTTATTGGCAAACATGAAATTGGGTCTCCCCTTTTCATGTGATTAAACAACTGGATGCGTCCATACTTTCCATTTTTATGGATCTCCTGAATGCCTTCTTCCTGGAGGGCTTTGTACCTTGGGAATGGAAACATGCTATGGTCCTCCCTCTTCTTAAGAACGCCAATGCTGACCCTACTAAGCCATCCAATTTCTGGCCCATTTTGCTGCTTCCGGTCTTTTACAAAATTTTGGAAAAACATATAAACGGACAGTTAACCACTTTGTGGAATCCTAGAATATCCTACATGCTACTCAATCAGGTTTCAGAGCTGGTTTCTCTACCGAATCAACTCTCCTTGGAGTTACAGGAATGATAAGACTCAATTTGGATGGAGGCAAAACTGGCCCTTATCCTATTAGACCTCAGTGCTGCTTTCGACACAGTGTCTCACTCCATCTTGTTGAGAGATTTGCAAGGGGCAGACTTAACTGGTGTAGCCTTACAGTGGATTGATTTCTTCCTAGCTGACCGAACCTTTCAGGTTTACTCTGCATCAGCAAACTCTACCTCCTATCCATCCCCTTATGGAGTCCCTCAAGGGTCGGTGATGAGCCTTCTACTATTTAATGTATATGTCCGTCCTTTGGCTGATGTTGTGGAAGATGCTGGTCTCTCCCTTGCTGACGACACTCGGATAATTTTTTCCCTCTCCGCGGTTAAGGGTTTGCACACCTCAGCTCTTCAGTCGGGTCTGAGCAAAGTCGCATCTTGGATGCACAACAATGTGCTCAAATTGAATGGGGATAAGACTGAGGTGATGATTTTAGGTAAGAATAATGATCTGTGGGGCCCTCAACATTAGCCCCCTGAAATGGGTGCACTGCCCCAGCCAGTACCCCATGTCCGTCACCTGGGTTTCATAATTGACGAGAATTAGTCTATGAACAAGCAAGTCACAAGGATTTCCGCCATTTGTTTTACTATTTTGAAGTGGTTGAAAAAATATCATATGGATGACTCCCCTCTCTGTTCAGAAAACAGTAGTCCATGCCCTTGTTACCCCTAGGCTAGATTACAGCAATGTTCTTTACCTAGGCTCTAACAAAGCTTTATTACACAGACTTCAAGCGGTACAGACCACAGCTGCCATATTCTTGGCCATTTGGCTTTTTTTCCTCATTTTCAAAGTATGGACAAAGGCACAGGCATTTCTACTCTCTGTGTCTGGTGTATGTATAAAATATACGAATACCATGAGGGGCCATGCACCCCCTTAACCATATAGTGTGTTTTTCTTTCTTTCTTACAGATACTACGTGACCATTATTTTGCGTATGTACTAATGCATGCCTTATTATTGCAGCATTTAATATAATTTTTAAACCTCACTTGAGCACGGTTAGGAGTGGCAAACACAGGGCTGGTCCTGGTGTAGTCCTGAAGAAGAGCTTGGGGAAGCTCGAAACATGTTGACAGAAACTGCTTGGTACACCTAACTCATTGCCAGTAGGATCTCTAGCACTCTACCCAGTTTTTAATGTACCTCCGAGGAGCAAGAATAAATCATTTGTAGCTCACTAGGTAGGTAGTTTTAACCCACTTTCAATAATTCCACTCCACTTCACAAAACACTTTTTGCACCACACATAATCCATCACTTAAGTGCTCCTACGTAGTTCGCAAGTCGCAGCACGCCTCAGTCCGTAGAGGGCTGGGATGGCCCCAATGATGAAGCATGTCAACGTGGAGAAACCCTGGTGAGTGAGGCGACACAAGAAAGAAAAATTATTTTCTTTCTTCTAAAAACATAGTGATTCCAACTCCAGCGAGTGTTGTGAGCACTAGTCACAGAATAGCTAGGCTCTTGACTCTTGGTTCCAAGGGTTTTATGTTCACTGTCAATTTGAGAAGGGTGAGCCTGGTTTTCATTCCCTCTTTCTCCCCCTTTATTTGAAAATACATCTAAGTACCATCATAGGGAAGTATATGGTGGTTAAAAAGGGGTTGTTATATCTATCCTCAATGGATTTGTCTCCAGATTTTGACTGCGTTTCGGACTCAAGGCTGTGGAAAATCATGGAGGATCTGGAGAGCGAGGTAGGAATCTCCAAACATACTAGGCAACTCTACAAGGATGCAAATGCCTGTGTGCGTGTTGGAAGGGTTGCTGAATGCTAGGCTAGTTTTAACATCAAAAGAGCTGACAGGGAGGAATGCGTTTTAGCCCCCTTTCTATTTTCCCTATACACGTATCGGGTAGAGTCAGACCTAAGTCTATCCACCATGGACACAGTGATGATGGGTTTGTGCTCCCTCCCAGTTCTACTTTATGCAGATGATGCTGTATTAATTGCTAGAACTGGGAGGGAGTTACAAGGTCTAATTCACGATTATATTGCCTTTATTTCGGACCTGGATTTGAAAGTAAATGGCTCCAAATCTAACACCATGACTTACGGGGCCAAACCCAGGGTAAAGCCCGTCTTTCATGCGGAAGGGCATAAATTGAGCGAATCACCCACCTTCTCTTATTTAGGGATGCTTTTCGATAGTAAGAACTATTGGTCTCCTCTGATAATAAATGGGTATGCGCAAATGGAGAAATCCATAAATAGGATATTTACGTTCAAGAAGAAGCTGAGTTTTAGGGCAATGAGGGAACTCCTTACTATATATGCAAGCAAGAAATGTGGCAGTGGCCTCATATGGCTCGGGGTCAGACATTCTGAGGGTTGGCACAAAAAAAATTCTAGCGTTGTTACATGCAGACGATGCAGTTTTGGTGGCTAGAACAGTAAGAGGACTGCAATTGCTTTTAGATCAATTTATTAATGTTATGGACTCTCTCGATCTTGTAACTAACTTCACAAAGTCACATTCAATGAGAATAGGTGGAAAGGGGGCAAAAAAGGCAAGATTCTTTTACAAAGGCCTGGAGTCGACTAAAGTACCAACGTTCCCATATTTAGTGATTGTATTCGACTAAAGAAGGTCACGGGTGACGGAACATACTTTAAAAAAGAATAGCATAGCAAGATCCACAGGGGCTGTCTTAAAGTTTGCAAAAAGGTTAGGTTCAAAACCACTTCCAGCCCCCATGAAGATATATAATACAAAGAGTGTCCCCATGGATCTATACGGGAGTGAGGTATGGGGCTACACAGACGCTAGAGAAATCCAAGTAGCAGAAAACATCTTTCTACGGAAATTGCTTTCACTCCCAAAATCCGCTGCTGCTTGTAATGTTCATGAGGATGTGGGTGTTGGTTATATTCAAGATCAGCTGGCTGTTGCCCCACTACTAGGCTGGTTAAGAATTTGGCCACAGCAATCACCAAACCTAAATCAAGAAATTATCCTGGATTGCATGACATTAGAGAAAGCACTTGACATCCCATGGCTTAGATATGTAAAAACCCAAATGGATATTTTGGACAGCCCGACCTGTTCACGAACCCAAGGATGCTGAGTACGGTGGCCATTAAAGCCATAAAAACCCAGTTCCTAAACAGATTTATGCTAATGAGGGAAGAAGGGGAGTTGTGCAAACCTTCAGTTAGGACCTTTGTAATCTTGAGTACAGGGAGAGGAATTCAGCCGTACTTAACGTATATAAACAAACCATTTCATTTGTTTGTATTGATAATATTTAAGTACAACATGCTTCCATGGCTACTTTCTTTCCCAAAAGGTTTTTTGAAGGAGGGGGCTTGCGGCCCTTGCCCCTGTGATAACTTCTCAGAGCAGAACACCCTGCATATGATTTTCTTTTGCGATTTTTACCTCTCAATACGCAAGAAATTCATATTGCCATTGTTCAAGGGTTGTAATTTTGTACAGGTGAGGCCAGCCCTAATATATTTGCAAAGTCTGAGATCCCCGTTCATATGTTTTGGCGTGGCTAGTTATATCAAGGGGCAATTAGACGAAGGAACAAGATGCAATTATTATGACATGTATTTTCTAGTTTTGTACATGTAGTGACTTTGTGAATAAGATATTGTTGTTGATATGAAATGTTATTATGGAATTTTAAAACATACTCCATGGGTGACAATCTCTTGAATCTTTTTAATTATTTATTTGAATTCCAAGCATTATCATGGTGAGGGGCAAGCTAATTTAAACAGTGTTTCTGTATAGTTTATACATTATGTGCATTTTTATATCACTAATGGAATTTATCTTGTGTATGTAATGAATTTTACCCTTGAGCTTTGTATGGTACTGTGCTTTGATGGTTTT
Organism: Lissotriton helveticus; assembly: GCF_964261635.1. Lineage (NCBI taxonomy): Eukaryota > Metazoa > Chordata > Amphibia > Caudata > Salamandridae > Lissotriton > Lissotriton helveticus. Next base: position 1,358,862,471 of record NC_136061.1, on the reverse strand, counting down.
GAAAAAATTTTAACCGAATAAAGCTGATTTTGTACTTGACCTACTTAAGTATGTCAGATTGAAGTCTGGTTAGCAAGACATGTGTATAATTGGACATATGGGTCTCAAGGCGTGCAGATAGCTCACTGAAACTTCAGCATACAGGTGTTGCCTTTTAAGCACATAGCCCCCTATGCTATGGCATAGCTCTAGTCTACCTTACTGGTCAGTTATATGTGGTGCAAGAGCAGTTTATATATTATGTAGGAGTTTTAAGTGACAAAACAGTTGTAGCAATAAAACTGCATGCACAGGGTGAAGTATAACAGGCCTGAGACATAATCCAAGAGCTAATTCTCCGCATGGTAGACTTGAAAGTGTGAGGGGTATATTCACAAGAACGTGTGATAACTACCGCAAGAGTAGCGTAACATGACTTTTAATATCGCAGCCTTTTGCTGGAAAATAACCCCATGACAACGTGAAATTCACAACACGGCGGTACCATGCTATAGTCACCAGATAATGCGCCAAATGTCCGCGTCAAAATCAAAGCCACGCTGCAAAAATATGATACACAAATGCAAAAAAACATGCAATGAGGCCAACCGCAGTACAAAAAGTAGCGGAAACCAGCCACAGGCCTGTAAGCCCCACGCGTCTGGTGGGAAAATGCACCATAAATACCACAGAAACAACACAGAAACAAGCCAAAGCACAGAGCCACGTGGATGCATCCTGACCCAGCGCAGAGGTCAACTCGAACCCCACAACCCCCACAGACCACCAGCAAGGAACGGGTTGGGGAAGGCCAAGGAGAAAACGGAGAGGAAGACAGGGTGCAGACCGCAGGACAACAAAACCAGCGTCACGGAGGTGAAAGAACACTACCAGCAACTGACCCACAACCAGACTACAGTGAATGCAGCCGGAGTGTTGAGGAGGACAACGGAGGAGGCCAAGAGGCACTGGCATGACCTGACAACCTAAATCAGACACAAACCTGCTGCCAACAGGAAGGCAGCAACGGCAACAAGAGGTGCCAGTCCAGCACCCCAGAAGGAGCTGGAGGAAACCCAGGCCACAGTTATCAGTGTGGAGCTGGAGTAAGGACACATCTCGAGAGGACCGGACACATCAACAGTGAGTGTAATGAAACTGGGGGGACGGGGGAGATGGGCACAATAGCCCACATGCACAACGAGGTGCAGCACACTGCACACCCACAATGACCCAGCATCATGTCCCAGATCACCTTGGCACACTGCGGCACACAAAAATTGCAAGAACACCACACCCACACCCACGACAATGTGGTACCATGCGCATAGCTGACACTGCAGAACAAAGGACACAACTGGTTCCGCACATGCCCAGAAACAAGCCTAAAACACCTGACAGAGCTGGAGAATGTGAAATGGAAATGTACACGTACAACCTCACATCCGTCATGTAGTCCAAATGTACCCTGTCCTGCAGAAGAACCCTACACCTCCCAAACAGTCACAATGTACATTGCTATACAGTCTGCATGTAAACCAGAACAATGCACCAACATACATTGCAACACAATGTCAACATGCATCTCGCCTTCACATTGCAGAGGGGCCCACCACACCTCCAGCAGAGCACAGAAGACAACACATCTGCGATGCTGGAGAGGACCACCACACCGTCGACAATGATGCCCTACAACAGCCCATGGATAACCCCAGCATCCCACCACCAGGACCCGGGCAGCCAAGCTACTCAGAGGAGAACACAGAGCCTGCAACAGACCACACAGCAGGAAGCAAACGCAAGCACAACTGTCTCATGACACTTCACCCACCCACGCCTGGCACCCCAATGCCATGTGTCAGCACGCCAAAAGGAGGTGGCCCAACAGGTGTGGGTGGTGGCCGAACATCTGGAATGCGAACAAGAACACATACGTATGTGTACATCACCCTTCATGGACAACCCACAAAGGAGACTCACACTGCCAAAGAGACACATGCAGATGCACATCCGCAGTACAGAACCAATAGCAGTCACACATCCATGTTTGCTCTGCGTACGACGGCCCTGGCCACTTCCCTAATGAATTGAGGGGGTGACAACACAGCCACATGTCCAAGATACAAACCACTGCCTACTATGACATGCCTGCATCCGATGTACACAGCACAATGTAATGTCCTAGGGCCCAGGGCCCTCATACATACAACAAGACCATAGGGACACACGGATATATCAAGATGAACTGGCTACGGACACGTGCGCCTGGCCCCTTTATTGACAGGGCCACATGTACAGTGACACCTGTACTGGATTTGTGTGGGGTAAGTGCTTAGTGCTGGCAACAACTTGAACAGCGGACACCAGTGTAACGGAAACAGGAAACACCAGCATAACTGAGTCAACTGTAGAGCAAAATGGAGGGAGCCGGAGTGAGGACAGAGGCCACCCAATATTTACTCAGGAGGTTTCGTGAGTTGCAGTGCACTGAGGTAAGGGCACTAGAGATGAGCACGCTCATGTGAAGAAATTGCTAGGATTGTGTCCCTTCGGTTCAGTCCTGATGCAGATGCAGTGGGGTGTGTTACACCTGCATCAACTTTCTCATCAACATCCCAGGTCTCCCACACTGCCCGAGGTGACAGTTGTGTCTGCAGTCCACAGCGCAGTACCCAGTAATCGACCCGGGTATGTAGCTTGACTACCACCTCCAGTCTGCAGTCCTGCCTTGGGGATGTTGCCTCCTGCCCTCCCATTGTCTGTGCCTTCTCCCGTCCGCACACTTGACACATCTTCCTCATCATAGTCCCAGGGGGGAACAACCATTACAACGCGGGTTTTACTACGCGTTGCTTTTACATCGCATGTATTACAACGCATGTGATGTTACAACGCGTGGTAAAACCACGCATACCATTACATCGCATATACCATTACATCACATGCGCTTTTACAACGCATGTGATGTAATGTGTAATGGCGGCGGGGGCGGCTATTCACAACGACGTGAACTCAGCATGAAGGAGGAAGCAGGATCCGTAGGCGACGTTGGAGAGGAGACAGGTAAGGGGTTTTGCGCATGGGGTGGGGGTTACTTATGTAGGGTTTAGGGCAGTTTTAAAGTAGTGTGGTAATGTTTGTTTGTGTCTTTTTAAAACGTTTTAGTGTGTGTTGTGGTGTTGTGTTTATTTAGTGTAGTGTATTAGGGAGGGTAGTGTAGTGTTTATGTAGTGTAGTGATTTAGGTTTTAGGGTAGTGTAGTGTTGTAGTGTATGTTTATTGTAGTGTATTAGGGTTTAGTGTAGGGGTGGGAGTAGTGTGGGTAGCGTAGTAGTGTTTTAGGGTTTAGGGTAGTGTAGGGTTGGGAGTAGTGTGGGTAGCATAGTAGTGTTTTAGGGTTTAGGGTAGTGTAGGGGTGGGAGTAGTGTGGGTAGCGTAGTAGTGTTTTAGGGTTTAGGGTAGTGTAAGGGTGGGAGTAGTGTGGGTAGCGAAGTAGTGTTTTAGGGTTTAGGGTAGTGTAGGGGTGGGAGTAGTGTGGGTAGCGTAGTAGTGTTTTAGGGTTTAGAGTAGTGTAAGGGTGGGAGTAGTGTGGGTAGCGTAGTAGTGTTTTAGGGTTTAGGGCAGTGTAGGGGTGGGAGTAGTGTGGGTAGCGTAGTAGTGTTTTAGGGTTTAGGGTAGTGTAGGGGTGGGAGTAGTGTGGGTAGTGTAGTAGTGTTTTAGGGTTTAGGGTAGTGTAGGGGTGAGAGTAGTGTGGGTAGCGTAGTAGTGTTTTAGGGTTTAGTGTAGTGTAAGGGTGGGAGTAGTGTGGGTAGCGTAGTAGTGTTTTAGGGTTTAGGGTAGTGTAGGGGTGGGAGTAGTGTGGGTAGCGTAGTAGTGTTTTAGGGTTTAGGGTAGTGTAGGGGTGGGAGTAGTGTGGGTAGCGTAGTAGTGTTTTAGGGTTTAGGGTAGTGTAGGGATGGGAGTAGTGTGGGTAGCGTAGTAGTGTTTTAGGGTTTAGAGTAGTGTAAAGGTGGGAGTAGTGTGGGTAGCGTAGTAGTGTTTTAGGGTTTAGGGCAGTGTAGGGGTGGGAGTAGTGTGGGTAGCGTAGTAGTGTTTTAGGGTTTAGGGTAGTGTAAGGGTGGGAGTAGTGTGGGTAGTGTGGGTAGTGTAGTAGTGTGGTAGTGTTTTTGGGTTGGGGTAGTGTAAGGGTGGGAGTAGTTTGTTGTGTAGGTGTAGAGAAAGAGATGTAACTTACCTTGTATACTTTTACCATAAGTATAGCTTTACCACGCATGCCTATGCGTTGTAATGGCATGCGTGGTAAAAGCATACTCATGGTAAAAGTATGCGATGTAATGGCATGCGTTGTCATTGTCATCACGTTGTAATACCCACCTTGTAATGGTATACGTGGTATTAGAATGCGATGTAATGACATACATCCGTCCCAGGTCTTCCCCACTGTATGAGGTGACATTGCTGCACAACATCTCCACAGCACCAAACTCAATCAGTAACAGAGAATGGCTTGTGGTGCACTGCGTCACTGGCACCTGGAGTGCTGAGCAGGGTATCAGGCCGATGATGGCATCCACGACAGGTCTGAGCAACTCCATAGGTCTGTCAGGGCCACCGTTTCAACTCTGGCAGATGGCGGTTGGAGTTGATCCTTGCGGTGGTGACGTGTGCCTACTGCGGTGATGCGACATCCAGTTCTATGTGTCATCCCTAGTGGCCCGTAGTTGAGGTCGGAGGCTGTGGACAGCGCAGGGACACAGACACATTTAGAGTAACCCTGGGCAAAAGACTTCGCTCCGGCCCACGGAGTGGGCGTAGTGTTGGCTACTTCGCCCTTTGCAAAGTAGGCGTAGTAGGCAACACTACGCCCACTCCGTGGTGGCGCGAAGTTGCCGGCCACCCACCTCCCTCCCGCCCTCTTCTAGTACCATATGTTTTACTAATAAGGACATAAAAGAAAAGAAAAAGCACTTACCTGGATGCGGCGTCCCAGGGCTTCCTCTTACTGTTGACACGCCGACTTCTTCAGAGGAATGCGCATGCACAGGCACCCGCGCATGCGCATTCCTCGCAAGAAATGCGCATGCGCGGGCGAGAGCGCATGTGCATTCCTATGAAGAAGCCGGCGGGTCAACAGTAAGAGGGAGCCACGGGACGCCGCATCCAGGTAAGTGTATTTTTCTTTTGTTTTTAATGTCTTTAATAGTAAAAAATATAGGACTAGAAGAGGGCTGGAGGGAGGCGGCCGGTGCGTAACAAGGCTACGCGAAGTGTGTGGGTGGGCGAAGCGCCCACCCCACTTTGCGGAGCTGCTACGCGCACTACGCCCACCCTTAATTTAGAGGCCATTCAATGTCTCAGCAGAAGGGGTCCCAGTTCTGACCAGCAAAGAGTTAGTGGGCCCGGATGCACTGTGGCCGGCACAGGCACCCAGCCACAGTACAGTGACTAGCGGTGCAGTCAGATGGGCCATGCGACCCGGGCAGGTCCCCATCAATGTCCGAGGTGTATGTTGCGGAGGGTTGCGGGGGACAGTGGAAGGTGTCATCCAGGGCATGATGAATAGGTTTGATGTTATCAGGAAGCAGCAAATGGGGGAGTGGAAAGCGCAACCCTTGTTTTTACCAACAATTCAGTATCAGCTACATGAGGATGAAAACTAGCCCCTAGTCCATAGACTCAAACGCCACCAATGTATGACCAGTGAGTGTCAGGGAATAGACTCAGTGGCACAGGTGTGGAACGAGGATGCAGTCTGCGATGATGCCCGTACACTGACATGAATCCACCATTGCCAAATCAAGACTATGACCTACTGGACCGCAGTGTAGGCCGGGGGCAGCAGTCAGCAGTGACCCACAGCCATGTGTCGTTGGCTGGCGAGGCACAGAGTTAGTGGCACAAGGGCAGTTGTCGGTAGTGTTTGATCATCTCCGTAACGATGATCCTGTTCCCTCCGGACTGCAACGCGTCATTAATTTACGCCTCTTTGTGAGTGCGATGAAATACATTCTGCCTTTTGAATGACTGATGTTCAGCAGGGTTAGTGGCCCCCCGTGTAGCCGGCTGATGTTTAGCAGGGTTAGTGGCACCACGTGTAGCCGGCTGACGTTGAACAGGGTTAGTGGCACCACGTGTAGCCAGCTGACGTTGAACGGGGTTAGTGGTACCATGTGTCGCAAGAAGCCCATATGGAACTATGCCACACTGATCGGGTGGGGTCTGGTGCTGTGGCATCTGGCCCGGATTTGGGTTCACTGCCTTTCAGGACTCAGGACACAGTTTCACATATAGGACCTACTGGGCCAAAGAGTAGGGCGAAGGCGGTAGCAGAGTACGACAACGAGAAAGGAGTAAAGCGGGCCTGTGTTGTAGAGGCCGTGATGGTCTGAGGAGGCTGCCAAGGATGAGGAACTCTGGCTTGGAGCTTGTGCGGCACATGATGTGCCCTGCTTGACACAGGCCGGTGTCGGCAGGTGATCAGTGTGGCCTGGCTGCGTAGGGGAGGGCCTGACTGGTTTGCGTCCTGCTTGAGCACAGCAGCACAGGCTACTCCGCTCAGGAGGATGGCGTCGGCCTCGTGGTGGGGTGAGAGGTGCCACCCTGGCATAGACGTGTGGCTTTCTGGAAGAGGACCACACCCAGAGCTACATGCTTTTTATTCACACCCCTATGCTGGTGTTGAGTACGCCGGGCCCTCCCACTAAGGTCACGCTTAGGGAGGGTATAACGGGCAACATTTCCGCAAGGTCCTCCACTGGCTGTGGTGACATGGTTGTGTCCACTGTCCACTACACTCCATACACCTGAGGTGTATGTCGTCATGGATCTGGGTATGTACTGCATACTTCTGTCTGTCCAGCACATCTCCGCCACTCTTGGGATTGTGTACTTTCCAAATCATGGTACTACTGCATCCTTCACACATGCCTGGTTGCCACCTCTCCCCACATTCGGCTGTTGTGTGGCTGAGGTGCCATGCGGTTGATGGCTCATGTTCTGTCGTGTATGGTGGGTGGGCTTGTTGTTGTGCATGTTGGTTGTGATTTGACAGAGTTGTGATTTTCATGGTTGTAGTGTTGAGGTGAGTGGGGTGTTCATTTTGAACTTGCCAAGAAGCTGTGCATTTCCCTTGTTGCCATCCTGGGTACGCTGGTTGATGATGGACGGTCGGAGGATGAAGGAATCATGCACACTGGCTGTGTATTTGAAGCGACATTGTTGGAGGTTCCACGGTGTTCTGTTGTTGCCTGCACATTGATATGGGATGTGTGCTTTTTGTTGCGGTGATTGTGTGCTGTCGCAACAGGGGAAACAGGTAGGACATGTGTGCTGTGGGACCTGCTCATTGTGTTGGACATATGGGGACTGGGGTACTAGGGTGATGGTGATGTCCAGGACAGGTGTGGGGGATTTGGATATGGCTGGCTGTGTGACTCCTCCGACTCTGGGTGGTGTTGGTTGGGTGTACCAGGGGCCACCAGGTGCAGCCAAGCCAGCAGCTTGGTGTGGGGTGGGACATAGGTTGTCCACTGTGTTGGTGCCGTAGGCCTGCTGGGCGATGATGGTCAGAATGTGTAGGATGGTTGTCCCTTTCAGCCTGTGGTGGACGGTGACATTGTCAGATGTTGGGATCATGCAGCTGGTATGTTTCCTCCGGGTCTGCTGTCTTTGACTGCCCTGCGTCTGTGGTGGTCCGGGGGGTGTTCCAGGTACGGGTTGGGGTCCTGGGGTGGTGGCGGTGGGTGTTGTGGCCCTCTTGGGTGTCCGGGCCACCTGATGAGTGGCAAAAATATATAAGTAACAAGGGTACTCCCTACGGAAATTTCAGGTCTAGAGGGGGGGAGTGGCAAAGGAACAACAATAAAAGGAGGGGAACCTCTATTATGACCTATCTATCTTAATATAGTAGCATTCAAGTCTATTCGCAATTACATAAGGGATGAAACAAGGTACATGGAATCATTTACTTAGACATAGTATTTATTATTTTCCATTTATTTTTCTTTGTATCAAAAATATATTTTCATTTTTTAGTAAATATGTAGTCAAAATTGTGATGCAAAAACATAATAGCGTTTATACAGTTATATAAATTACAGATCTAAGGCATTGTTCAACAGGAACCCCTGAACAATCTGTAAACAAAAAAATTTGTCACTCATACCTACATTCATACAGGTTCAAACTTTCATATCTAGTGTGCTGACAGAACTAATACAACATACACAGTGAAACAAAAAAGTCCTGTATTAGACTCCTCAGGGTATAATACATCTAATAGAACATTTCTTTTTTTTACATATTTACAAAAGTTGGTAGTCTTTCGTATTCCTTTCCTTTATTCCTTCAGGGTATTATTCTATTTTGTGTGAGGGTCTACGGTGCGTTCGGCCTACGTACGTTTCGGTGGTGTCATTTCTTTAATTCACCTTCTTCAGGGCCAACATAAAACTAAACAAAGGACATATACAAGCATTCTATTAAAACCCGGGGGTTCTCATAATCTGAAATAAGAAAACATGTACCAACATTAGTTGCTGCGCATCCAAATAAGCAGTTCATTTCTTAGCTAATCCACGTTAGTTCTGTGCCATAGATAATTGTATGATATAGTCAAACAAGATAGTTGGAAAACATTATATGCAGGGTTTTTGGAACCTTATTTCCCAAAGTTAGAAATAAGCCTATGTAGAAAATAATTATATATAAAGAAAGACCTGAAATGGTTAGAAGGTTTGTGCCCAGAAGGGTTGGGATGTGTACTATGAAAAAAGAAAAAAGAAAAGAGGAAAGGTGATTCTATGTGCCAGCATGCTAAGAAGACATAGCATGCAAGGTGCTCTTGTGTCTACACATATTGACGTGTAACACAGATTTTGATCTACCTTTAGGATTCCTGTTCCATTCATGGGAATATGTAAGGATAGGTCTCAATGGTTCTGTATCTTTGTGCAGATGATGATTCTATAACAAGGATGCAAGACACACATAGTGAGAACCTCTTCTAGGTATAAGATAGAGAATATGTAGTAATAAGAAAGACTGTGTTTTACCCAAGTTGTTTTGGTCCACAGAGTATGTCTGTATTAATATTCACATGAGGTGATATATCGGGCAGGCACCAAGAGTCGCTGGTGCTGCTCTGCTTTCCTGAAGGGAGATGAAAAGCTAATGATTGTGATGCGTGAGTGGTATGCACATACTGTGATTGAACTCACTATTAGTTTCCACTATTGTGAGAGAGGGGGGATCTGACTCCGTTATAAACGTGCTCCATCCTACTATGCGAGGCTTTCGGGATAGAATAGTGCTGCAAAGAGTTACAGAATATGTATACATTTGAAAGTTTCTAGGCTTTGACTCCTGAGTTGGGCGCAGGAAGCGATGTCTAGCTTGTTGCAGATGGTGAGTGGCAACTTTTGGGCAGCTTGAGGCACACATCACTTGACTGCTAAGATGTAGTATGGAGAGTGATTTATGCTGGCTATTTTACTAATTCCGGTCCTCTACGTTTTATTAAGCTAAAGGAGCTCTATTTTAGTCATTGTAAACGTTGTTGGACGCAGAGAGCAGTGTGTGTCATGTGACCATTTGGAGATGGCACCATTAGGGGTCTCGGGGCGCACGTTTATAACTAATGAGATCCAAATGAGAAAGTGATTTATACTGGCTAATTGGCTACTCAGGTCTCTCTGTGCTTCATTATGCTACAAGCACTCTATTTCGGAAGCATGATTATTGCTAACATTACTGATGTTGAACTAATTGCAGTCTGTCTGCTAGTCATCCGATTTGATGGGGGCCCACGCATGTTGCGAGGGGGTGCCTGTATTCAGTCTGCTGATTGAAACTGAGTGACACAACATACTGTAGTGTTTGTGTCGTTATGAGATAAACATGAGAACATGTTTCCGACGTGTTATTTTAAATATTGTTTGTGTTGGGTTATTGCTTAACGGAGCAGTGTCTCCTCCTACATCATAAGAACCACTGGCTTGTAGCGGCTCTGTGTGTTAAGAGATTCACATGGCTGTGACTGAGTTAAAAGCATGCCTGCCCACCCTATGATGTGATATGTGAGATCTGTGTAGAGTGGAAATAAGCTAATGATGGTATGAGCAGAGCAGGCGACTGAGATGACAAAGGGGAAAACCTTACGTATTCCTAGGCAGGTAGATCTATGCGTGCTTCTAATCTAATGATTAGGGAGATGTCGCTTACCTTTAAACACGAAGTTTGTCGTCTCCGAGGGGGCGCCTCCGGCCAGTATCTCTGCCACAGATAAGTGGCGACTGGTCGTCTGCTGCTTTTATCGTTTAGAATCTATTAAAGTGGTCTCAGCTGGGTAGGGGCGCGAAGCTCGTAATGCTGTGTCACCAGCGTGAAAATAGACATAGGACAACGCGTACATGTCCTCGCTTAGTGGTGGAAGGCATAGAAAGAGGACTCGTGGGTGTTTAAAGAGTAGTTATTTCAACATGGCGCTCTTCATGATAAAGAACGGATCGTTCAGTTAATATATTAATACTCTAAATCATATTAATTATATTATCGGAGGTCAAATGTAAACCAATTTGTGAATGTTGAAAGATGATATTTGTTGTATTTTTATGCTAAACCTGCTATTGTGCATTCTGACCGGGATGGAACGAATCGGCTATGCTTACTGCCGCCATCTGGTGGAGAATTTCGGATACGTCAGCCTGCATCTACTAGCTTATGGGGTAGATTAAAGAATATATAAGAGGCATAATAATGAGTGGCTCCATGGCATCTGTTGCCCTTCCGATGTGGCCCTGGGTTGTGCTCCCTTTTGTGGTGCAGGCTGCTGTCCAACTTTACACCAGGTCAGAGCAGGTGTAGATTTCCTGGTGCTAATGAGGGTTACCGCCTTTTTTGTGTTATTATCGCCGATCTGTCTGGTCGTTGTGAATTTTGAGGTGTGGTGTTGTCGCGCCTTTTGGCACGGGAACGCCCACTCTGCATCTCATTATTGATAGTTGCCGGGTTCCTCTGTGGCGATGTTTTTGCGGCTGCTATCACGAATAAACTGGTGCTGTGGGCTGTTAGCATCAGCAGGGAAAATGGGGAGATAATTTTATCACGACTTTGGCTGCCATAAAGTGCCGTTAATTTGGTGATAGCTCCTCACTTCTTTAGCAGGTATCTGAATGAGTGTCTCAGTTCCTATATAGGCCTTTAATTGTATATATATGTACGTTTATTAGGAAATACCACTCTCTCTCTTAGTGAGATACCTGCTTCACTAAATGTGTCTTTAAGAGGCTCCTTAGATTACCTCCTGGACGTGTTAGTGACTATTAGTTATTTAACTGTGTATATACAACTGCCTCCATTAGAACTACATACATATCAGTTCTCCCTCTCTGTGTAAGTGAATGTTCAGATGCTCCTCTTACTATCTCATAGTGTGCTTTGGAGTGGGTGGGTACTTTTATACTTATATATGTCATATTGCACTGTGGGTGGCAGGGTGGATGTTTAATTGAGGACATGGTTCTCTAATAGTCCACAAAACCCCACTAAAATGTACATGTTTTAACTTTTCAACACATACCTTCCTGTGCCATAGCCTAGCTACAGTCTACCCTAGTGGTCAGTTATATGTGGTACAAAAGCAGTTTACACCTTCTGTATGAGTTTAAGTGACAAGATAGTCCTAGCAGTAAATCTGCATGCACAAGCTCAATTATGGCAGGCCTGAGACATAATGCAATAGTTACTTCTCTGCATGGTAGATTTCATTGTGTTGCTAGCTTAGCCGATATCTCAATAACAGTGTGAGTTCATATCTGGGGTTCAGATTGCATGTATATGTAAGTTTGTTAGTAAATGAGTATCTCTCTTTGTAACCTCTAAGGTTAGCTAATATGTGAATGTATGTCTCAGTACATATCTAGGGCTATTATTGCATGTGTATGTACGTTTATGGGTAAATCAATGCATCTATTCATAACCTCCATGGCTATCTAAATGTGTCAATAAGAGAACTCATGGTTTGCCTCTTGGATGTATTAGTGAGTATTACGTTTAGTAGCTGTGAGTGCAACTGCCTTTATTAGTGTTACATAGATATCACTTCTCCCTTTCAATATCATTAAACATTTAGGGGATTCTGTCACTAAGTCACTGGGTCTTTTAGTGCAAGTGTGCTTTTCTACTGAGGTGTATCAGATTGGCTTAACGGGAATATGGCGGTCAGTTAGGAAAGCCGGTCGCAAAAACGCTCTCCACTAACCTCCGCTGGTATGGACTCCAGTTGATGCTGCGGGGTTGTTGTTGCCGTTGTTTCTCATCTGCCTGTTTCTGCCTCCTGCCGCTGATCACGATCTGGGTCTCCGGCATGTCATCGGCACGCTTTACCCCTTGTGCTCTGCGGAACTGGTTGGGGCATCTTGCCGAATTCTGACCACTGACTCCCCCATCGCTTTTCCTGGCCTTTTGAGGCTGCGGCGTAGCGGCAAGGAATGCCTTGTGTGTGCTTCCCGTGAGCCCAGGGTTGTTCGCTCTGTCTGTTGCTCCATCTTGGTGCGGTAAGCAGGCAGGGAGACAATGCAGTGTGGATTGGAGGTGCCATTGTGGTATAGGAGTGAAGCTGTTTGAACTTGGGAGGCATCTAGGAACTTAGGAGTCCAGACTTTTTCAATTGCTTCTGTCCCCGCATACCTGGATGTGTGGCAGTCCTACATTTGCGCTCCTCAGGGCTGCCAGAGCAATTGGAGAATTATGCCGAGCCCTGACTCGTTCCTTGGAGCTGACCCCTGTCATTAGGTTGGCTAAGGCAGAGCCAGCACACGCTGCATACGCTGGCAGCCCTCCAGTGAAATCCCAGGGTGACAGTGGGTCTCTAACGGAGTTGTTTATACTGCTTCTGGGAGTGTTGGGGGGTTGGTTCTCAAAAGCCGACCCTGCTAAGGATTAAAATCAGGTTAAGGGGGACAATCTGAGGCAAGATACGGTCTCAAGGTGTATGGAGGTAGCATCTTAGCATTTTGGGGGGAAAAAGCAGGTTTTTAAGAGTGACCCCCTATTTCTACTTAAAACGCCATCTTCTTTTTCTATGAGCCTCATTCCTGATAGTGAAATAATATTAAGGAAAATATATAAATTAATATCTAGTACGTTCCTTGGAGAGATCCTGTCCCCCAACGAGATATTTTGCCCAGTCATCCCTTGGGGGTCTCAATGATCAAACACAAATATAGGAAGCTGCCAGCTAAGTCAGGGAAAGCGACTCCTGTAAAGTAGAGAAGGAAAAAAACTGCTCTAGCACCTGCAAAGGTGACCCCTTTGCTTAGATCTTATTTTAAACTTAATCCGCAGGGTGGTATGGAAACAACAAAGCAAGGAGTCTCTGCGCCAGGGGACCCTCCGGTATTAAATCCTTCCATCCCTACATGAAATAGATTCTCAGTCTTAAGCAATTTAGCATTGGCACTCAAGGGAGGGCGACAGAAGGAAGGTGACCTGATAGGAAATGCATCTCTAGAGGCAGCCCCTGTGGTCGCTCTGGGCTTGGATCCAATACAAGGGATGGTGTGTCAGTTGAGCCAGTTGTCTCTGGAAATTAAGGAGCGCTTTTCAACCTCAGAAATTAATCAAAAGAGGATCCAAGGTACATGCACCAGCTTAGAGGAAAATTTGTCATTTCCAGCGCACCGCATGGAGGAACTGGAGTACAAAGTGGGGGAGTTAAGGTTAGACGTGAAGAGCAACACACAGGAAGTGGTTAGACTGAAGAAAAGGGAAATTGACCTATTGGATAAGTGGGAGAATCTTGAAAACAATTCTAGAAGAAATAATATCAGGATCCTTGACCTGAGAGAAGGATTGGAAGGAGACAATATTAAAACCTTTGTCATAGAGATTCTGACAAAAGCTTTCCCACATGTTGCTTCTGCGTCTGTATGGGAAACTAAGATCCAAAGGGTACATAGGGACCCATTTAAACTGAACCCCGGACGGAAGAAGCCCAGGAAACTCCTGGTATACATTCAATCATTCCCACTCAAAGAACAACTACTTGGGGCAGCTCTTAAGCATAAGAGTTTTTAGGTACAAGATGCATCTTTTAGAATAAGGTCAGACATCTCTTGTGTAACTACTGAGGACAGAAGTTGGGAGCTGGGTAAGCGGATGGATAGACTGAAAGTGTTAGGCGCTCAAGTGCAGTTAAGGTTTCCTGCCTTTTTGAAAGTGATGTGGGCAAACAAGATGTAAAATTTTCGATCCCCTGAGGAAGTGGATAGTTTTCTGGTACACAATAAACCTTCAGCTAGTAGAGGCTTTCATCTAATGTTTTAGAGGGAGTTCAGCTTTTGTGGTGAAGATAAAATTGGTTTTCTCTTATTTTCTTAGGGTTTAGTGGGTTGCGGCTCGATGTGGCAATTTCTAATCACCAATAAGTAGTCTGGGAGGGTTCCCATGGATTGGGAGGGAGGTGAGAGGGGCACGATACCTGTGTGGGTCGGGAGCATTGGGGAAAAGACATAATAGAGACCTCATGTGACTTAACAACTGCCTATGGTATACACCCGTTACAACGGATCTTTTACTCCGCAGACCCATTACAACGCGACCATTACTCCGCATACCATTACAACGCATTGCGCTGGGGGGCGCTCTAGGATAGGGAATAAGTATAATTTACTATCCAACACCTTCCCTAGGGTCCACGGGGACTGGAGTTAGAATAGTAAATTATACTTACCACTATCCAGCGCCCCAAGGCGCTATGCGTTGTAACGGTATGCGGAGTAAAAGTCGCGTTGTAATGGTCTGCGGAGTAAAAGTATGCGTTATAACGTCATACATCCACTGCCTATTGATGTAGCCCGGGTGGAAACACGACCATGATGCGGTAGATCCGGTCCTGGGGGAGGTGGTTGCCTTGAAATTCTATGTTTGAATGTGAATGGCCTTAGAGTAAAACAAAGACATCACCTGGTCTTGCAATATCTTAAGGATAGTTCAGCCAGGACTCTCATGCTCCAAGAGACCTACCTGTTAAGTTCAGAACGTAAGGCACAATTTGATAAGCAAAGATGGGTCGATAAGATTGTAGCCTCAGATCAATAATGTTGCTCGAAGGGGGTGGTCATCATTTTTTTTAGTATATTCGGGAGTAGAGCTTATAAAGACGAAGGTGGATGAGAGAGGGTGTTTGGTAATAGCAGAGGTGAGGAGTCAGGGTGCCACCTACATGTTGACCAATTACTATCACCCCTCTAAATAATCTTTGTCTTTCTCTGGCAGATTTTGAAGACCCCTTAATACTTGGTAGAGACTTCAATGTCCTTTTAAATAAGAAGTTAGGTAGATCCTCCCCTAGAACTCAGATTGAGGCACCTCGGATTAAGGCTCATCTTTCTGCAATATTAAAGAATCTAAATATTTGAGATGTCTGGTGGAAGAAAAAGGGTGATGCCTGGGAATATTCCTTCTACAGTAAGAAAAACGGTCATTACTCAAGGATTGATTACATCTTTATAGAACTTCCGGGATCGGGAAAAGTGAGGGTAATAGAATATCTACCTATCCATCTCTCTGATCATGGGCAATACCCTCCTGGAACATCAAACTCCCCTCAGAGCTTAGTGTGAGGAGATGGACCCTGAATAGGAAACTTCTCCTACAACCATCTATCTCAGATTTGATGAAGAGGGAAGCAGCTATCTTTTTTTAGCATAATTTGGATTTGCCTCCCCACATAATATACAGTGTGAGGAATTTTAAAGGGTGCCACTGCGGGCTGGGCTAGATCTGAAAAAAGGGAGATGGCTGACTTGGAGGAGCAGATAGCAGTGGATGAGGTAGCTTTAAAGGTTGGGCAGGCTTCTGGCGAAGAGAAAGAAAGTTTACTAGGAAAGATTGAACATCTCCAGTTGAAGTCTAGACTTAAAACTGAAGAGATCATGCTTCAGATTTCGGAAGTAAGCAAAATGAGGGACTTTGGCCAGGGAGAGAATTGTGGTAAACTCCTTGCTATGAAGAGTAGAGTAGACAGATCTTGCAATTATATCAGCAAGCTCAAAGTGGGTAGCCAAGTTGTGGAGGACAAAGGGTATATTGAGCAGGTTTTTATCGAATTTTCCCAAGATTTATATCGGGAGGATTTAATGGTTGAGGAAGATGTCATAGACCATTGGCTTGCTAGGAAGCAGCTCTCAAATCTGAATTTGGATAGCCAAAAAAATCCTTACCCAAGATATAACAGAGAATGAGATACTTTCTGTCCTCAATAAAGCTAAGAAAGGGAAAGCTGCTGGACCGGATGCGATTCCAATTGAGATCTATGCTTTACTGATCAACGAAATTATTCTGATCTGCTTGAAACTATTTCACAAAATTCTAAGGGGTAACTCTCCTTTACCTGACTCATGGAGCAATGCTTGGTCTGGGAGAAGTACTTGCCGAGCGAGGAGCTGAAAAATCTCTGGCAAGTCTCTTTAGACACACTTTACCCATTGATTGAATCTGCTGCATTAACACCTTGCCTGCTAAGGCAATTCCAGCTGGGTGCTGGTACTCGAGAAATACCATTGTTCATGATAAGGCCAGCTCGTCATAAGCACAGGTCCAGTAAACTGCATGACGAGCTGGCCTTGTCATTAGCATGGAAGTGGTTAAGGAGAAACCACTTTTTTATGGTTCACAGGATATACTGGTCCCCACTCAAACTATCCAAATTTAAGGGCAATGGAGAAGCAAAGTGTATGAGATGTGGTGCCCAGAAGGCGGATGATATCTATGTGTTTGCTTCCTGCCCCCTGATTAAGGAGTTCTGGGGTAATGTGAGTAAGACTTTGTCGGACGTCCTGGGCATTGAGGTGGATGTAAACCCTTCTGTTATTTTGTTTGGCACTGTATTGATGCCCGAACGGGCGTTAGGCCTTTCGGGGATACAGAATAAATTGGTGTTTTGTTTGGTCCTTTTGGCAAGGAGGGAGATCTGTAAGTTATGGCATCAGGCGTTACCCCCCACATGGAGAGCATGGTGGAACTCTGTAAGATATTTTAGGAATTTAGAGCAGAAGGTTAATGTATATAGAGGAAGAACTGAACTTGGGTTATTTTGGAATCTGTTAGACCCTTTAGACCCTGATTAGATCGCTATATAGTGTCCAATGATTATACCTCTTGGTCAGCTCTTGATGTGTGGTGCCGGTGGTCATCGCAAGAACATCAGCTGAGACTGGACCCCCAAGCAATGATCAGCAGGGGTGGATCAGACCGAGAGGTTGCTTAAGCTACGGAGGTCATATGAGGACAAAAAAAGGTGTATCAGATTAAATTGTGAGTGGGATGGTGGATGCTTAATGGAGCACATGAGTTTCTTTCACTGGATACAGATCTGTGAATCTTCAGACTACATTTGTTACCTTTTCAACCCATATCAGCCTGCCCAATGACCTAGCTACAGCCTACCTCAGTTCTCACTTATATCTAGTAACAGATCAGTTTATACCTTGTCTAGGACTTTTAAAATATAAAGATTAACCTAGCACTAAACCTACATCCAAAGGCTAAACTGTGCAAGGCCTAAACATAATGGAAGGGTGATATGTGAAAGAATGTCTCAATTCATATATGTGGATGTCACTGCATGTGCATGTAAGTTTATGGGTAAATGACTGCCTCTCTTTGTAACCTCTATCAAAATCAAAACAGTTCTGCCTGTTTGCATGAGGGAATGTGTCGGTGCTTCTGTCACAGTCTGTGTGGGTGTTTTAGTATCTGTATGCGTGTCTACTTAGGCATGTCAGATTAAAGCCTGGGTGCCAGGGTGGATGTATATTTAGGCACACGGTCTTTAACAGTGTATACACCTCAATCAAATTTCAGAGTACATGTGGTCATTTAAGCACATAGATCCCAACGGTTCGGCCCCTACCTCAATGGTAAGTTATATGTGCTACAAGAACAGTTTATGCCTGCTGGTGTTTGTGAAAGTGCCTTCATTAGTGGTACATAAAAATGACTTGTGCCTCTCTATACCAGTGCTTCTTCACAGCCTGTTTGCTTTCCTACTAAGGTGTGGAAGTTTAATGGGACATACCATTTTTTATGAGCTTCTATAACACAGTCAGTCTTTAGAGTACATGTTACTTTTTATGCACATACCAGACTGTCCTATGGCCTGTTTACAGCCCACCTCTTTTTTCATTGCTATCTCTTCTGCCTTGTATTGGAGTACAAAAAAGCACCATTACCCTAGCAGAAAAACTGAATCAAAATGATAAAGAGTACTAGGTCCAAAACATAACCCAAGTGCTACATCTATTCATGTGATACTGGAAAATGTTAGTTCTTTACCACATATGTAAATGAGTGTATCAGTCCCTATCTGCAGCTCTGTGACCTAGCTAGCAGTCAGTCAGTCAAAAGGGTCTTTATTTCGATTTGCATCATAAAAGACAATACATATTAAACGCAATCATCATAAAATATCACAGTAAAATTCATAAATACAATGTATATAAAACCTAGTTAAGAAGTTATTAAATATATATACAAAGACTCGCGACTGAAAAGTAAAAACCATAAAACATAATTCATAGGAGTGGACAATAAATCGAGACAGCTAGACACGTTATGTACACAATGTATTAAAGACTCAGATTCTGGAGCCGAATTATCCATGCCCAACAGACAAACTTAGAGACCCCAATGACAATAAGATCAGAGGTATCAGATTTCAAAATTCTACTAGCAGTCTGTGCAGATCTGGTCCTCAATGGACGACATACAATGACAATAAGATCAGAGGTATCAGATTTCAAAATTCTACTAGCAGTCTGTGCAGATCTGGTCCTCAATGGACGACATACCAGCTTTAGCCATACACGTCTAGGCAGTACATACATTGCACAGCAGAAGAGGAAATGATCAACAGTTTCTACCTCCTCCACACAGAAGGGACATTTATCAGAGCTATGTGGGTTCCAAGAACTCGTTAACCCACAAAGCGGGAGGGAGCCAACCCTTAACTGATGATACAGTTTATGATCTAAGGGTTTCGTTATAATGTCCCAATAATCCTCGTAGTGGGGAACATCCTTGATGACCAGAAACAGTGCTGTCTTAGAGCTACCCAGCTCAGATAAAAGTCTCTTTTCCTTAATCCTACTCCACTAAATTTCTTCAAAAAGTTTCTTAGAGGGGAAAACAGCAGTAACGGGATCGACCCATAGGGACCTCAACCCCATATCAATCAGAGGAGATCTTAATTTCGGAGAGCCAGGGAATTCTAGATGAGCCCTGTAGCCTTATTACTTCCAAAAGGGCCTCGGCATACGTGGACAGTTCCGGTGTTGTCCACAGGCGTCGCCAAAACGCCAGTGGTCTAAACCGAACCATATCCTCAACAGGGTTACAACCTAGGTCATATAATAGGGGAATGCGAGGTGTAGATTGTGGCAACCCTATAGCTGACCTGAGGAATTTGTTCTGTGCAACTCTAAGTTGAGACGTATCACTAAAGCCCCACAGTTCTGCCCCATACATGATAGCCGGTAAGATTTTAGAACCATAATTTTTCATCAGGGGCACCAGGGGTTTGGTTAGGGAGTTTCTATGTTCCCTCAACAAGGCCCCACCTTGCTGGGCATGCTTAAGAGAAAGGTCAATTTGGGGTTTCCAGCTGAGGTTTTCACTAAATGTAACCCCCAAATAAGTGAAAACAGCTGTCTGTTCAAGGGTGACCCCACCCATTTTAACCCTTGCTTTAACTGGTCTAGTTCCTCGCAGTACCATAAATTTGGTCTTCCCTACGTTGACTTCCAACTCATGTTTGCGGCAGAAAAGCTCAAAGCGAGACAGTGCAAGCTGTAACCCCTGTCTTGTCTTGAAAATTAAGAGCGTATCGTCCACGAACATGAGGAGCGGGACTTTCAAGCCAGCAAGGGTGGGTGCATCAGTCGGATGGTTAGAAAAGTACTTCGTTACCCCATTAATGAATAATGAAAACAGGGTGGGGGCGAGCACACACCCTGGTCTAACCCCTTTTGAAACTTAAAACGTGTCGGTCACCTCCCCTGGTTTACCCCAACTGACTTTGGCGTGCATGTTCTCATGCATATTAATGAGAAGCACCACCAGTTCTTTAAGCATGGCCAACCCCAATAAAACTTCCCACAGCTTAATCCTTGGGACTAGATCGAATGCGGACCGTAGGCCCACAAAGGCCGCAAAAAGCATGCCACCCCCAAGCAGAACCTCTTTCCAATACAGGAGCATAACCCTAAATGCTTGATCCAATGTACTAATATGTGACCGAAAACCCGCCTGAAGTGGGGTTAATATGTCAAAATCGGCCATCCAGCCCTGAATACGTCCAAAAAGTAGACGGCCCACGATCTTTTGAACTGCATCAATAAAGCTAATCGGGCGATATTTGGCCGGGGCAGAGCGATCGCCCTTCTTATAAATAGGCAATATCTCTGCCCCTAGCCAAGAATCGGGAACCGATGCTCCACTAGCGAGGGCATTCGCTAGCATTGTCAAATATGGGACCCAAAGATCTTGTTCATGTTTAAGAAGGTCAGCAGGTATACAGTCGGGCCCCGTCGCTTTACCACTCGGTAAGCCCTTTAGGACAGCCTTCACTTCACTATGGACAAATACCAGTGATTACTCGCGGAGTGGGGGCAAAAACGTATTAGTGGGCCTATTCTTGAGTTTAAATTGATCTTCGAAGTAAGAAACCCACTGCTGCGGCACCACATAAGTAGAGGGTACCTTAATTTGTGGGCGGTTACCCCATTTCAGGAGATGCCAGAATTGCATCATATTCCGACCGTCACAAGCCTGAAGTAACCCCCTCCAGTGCTCCTCGTCCCAATTCCTCTTTACAGTTTGTTGGGCGAGTTTGTATGTAGCCCTACAATTACGGATTGCAACTGGTAATCTGGTTTTAATGGCACTAAGCAGAGGTCTTTGTGCCTGCCTACAGCCTTTATCATATATGTATAGGTAACAAGGACCCCCTGAATACATGAATAAAAAATTCCTAGGTCAGGGAAACACAACATATGAAATATATAACAACCTAGGCAATTCAATACTTGAAACTCATGGCAAGGTGACAAAGGAGAAAGGAATACTAATTAAATTCAAAGGATCATTAGTCATAAATTTTATTAATAAAAAAAGGAGGAAAAATTTGTAAAAATCAGTAAAGAAATCAGTTATACATTTACTTGCACCGAATTACACAATTTGACCTAACAAAAATCTTTTTTAATAAAATCACAATACAATTAAACAGATTACACAATTTCAAAAAGGAAAACAGTATAATAAAAGAATAAAAGTGGCAAACAATTTATCTCGACGCGCGTTTCGGCGACCAGCGCCTTCTTCTGGAGTAGCCACAGGTTATCTAATAATAAAATTAATTATTTTTAAGTTTAAAAGAAACCATACATAACCTACTATCACAAACCCCCTCCAGTGCTCCTCGTCCCAATTCCTCTTTGCAGTTTGTTGGGCGAGTTTGTATGTAGCCCTACAATTACGGATTGCAACTGGTAATCTGGTTTTAATGGCACTAAGCAGAGGTCTTTGTGCCTGCCTACAGCCTTTATCATACCAGGAGCTGGAACTCTACTCTTTATTTTTAAAGTTAGGGGGAAGGCTCTTAACAAAAAAGTGTTTAAGCTCAGAAAATAAACCATCATGAACACCAGTGATATTATCATTAATCTCAACCTGGGACTCAAAATTGTTGAGTTTGTCCACTGTGCTAGTGAGCAAATTCCTAATTGTAGACAATAACCCCTCGCTCAAGGCTATTTTCGGCCAGCGAACCCTTTTTTCGTCGTTCAATGGGGTTACTTTCCCCTGTACAATGGGGACTTCTGCCATAGCAAGATCTCTAAAGCAATTATCAAACATTGACAAAACTAGGGGATTATGATCACTCTCTTGTCTACATATGACCACCATATCAAAAATAGCCGGCCACAGTTCCAGGTTAACCAATATATAATCAATGCGGGATCTAGATCTTCCATTATCAAAGGTCATTGCCCCAAGCCTATCTGACTTGGTTCTTCCATTGGCCGCTCGCATACCCTTATCTAAACACAACCCCTTCATAAACAAGGCTGCTTGCAACCATTTTTTGATCGGAAGCATCTCCAACTGGGGAATACCCCACATAGCATCTTCTGCCTCTGACAGCTTCCCGTCGTCCAAACCAAGGGGCTCAAAACACGTATTAAAGTCCCCAAACACAGCCCTATTGGTGTTCTTGGGAATAGAACATAGAAATTCCTCCAATAAAAGGACGGTATTCGGGCATCTTCCACCTGCGATTCCCCTTATATAAACATTGATAAAAATAATTTTGAGGCCCTTTGGGGAACTAACCTTGATAGCCAAAATGTCCGGGCTGTCTAATGGTATCTCCACCACTGACACACCCTCACATTGGCGCACCCAAAATGACAATCCACCCACAGGTCTACCCCTAGTGCCCTTAGCTGCTGGTTTTGAAAAGTTAAGAAAACCTGAGCGAAATAAGGGGACTAACGCCCACGTCTCCTGGAAAGACCAGATATCAGACTCATCAATAAAACTAGCCCAATCTGGTATGTGTAATTTAGATTCCAGGCTCGCAATGTTCCAGGAGGAGACCTTCGCCAAAGGAATAACGGGACTATTGCTTACCTCCAAGCAGCTCACCAAAGGGCGATACGCAGGACTCCCCGTAACAGTGTTGTTATTACTAACAGGGGAGCACAACAAAGGAGTAAAATCATGTGGAGGTGAAACTAGGCTGCATCCCGTTGCCCCTGTAGATTGAGGCAGGATCCCCTGAGACGCTAACTTGTACAGTTCCCTACCCCCCTCAAGTCAATCATTTTCCTCGAGGGTAGATAGGAGGGCAAATCGATTAGAGGTATGGGTGGGCTGATTGTAATGGGCGTCAAATTGATGAACCCGTGGGAGATGACATTCCTCCCTAAATCCAAGGTTGGAGTGCCTGAAGGGCGTTTCAAACCAGTTCCGTGATAACAGAGGGATACCTATAGTTGAGCGGGGATAGAAATAACTCACGCGAAGCGTTTTAATCACACCCTCCCTACAAGATTCCCTCCCTTCACAGATAAACTTACCTGCTCTGGGGTCTCTAAAATTAACAATTATACAATCCCCAGCCTGGTCCTTACATCTACTACCCAACCAGCTCACCCTCCTTACAAGTAGAATTTCACCATTAATATGGACTGGAAGTGGTCTAAAGTTGCTGAGCCAAAAAATAACTTTATTTTTCAGCTCCCTGTGACTTTCCAGCTTTTCCTGTAGGATCTCAGGTACCCCTGACAGAACCACAGTGTAAGGCGCTGAATCTGGAGGGAGATCAATACAGGGGTGATTCTTCTTCCCCCTACCTTCTGCACCCAAGACCTCCTTCTCTTTGGGGGAGTCCTCTACCACCACTATGTTTCTTCCCAGTTCCTTCTTGTCTTTACACCCCAACACTTCAGCTCTCTTACAAGTTGAGAGACTTGCCTTGCTGGTCCCAGCGTTACCCTTACTAACAAGTTGCGAAGGAGTCAAGGGGGGATTACGAAGATTGAGGTTAGGGCTAACTACAGAGGTACCAGCTGGGACTATCACTGGTCCTTCCTTAACTAGACAATTTGGGACCATTGCACAGCCCAGACCCTTTTCTAAGGCTCCAGAATTTGCCGCAGCAATTTTTTCCAGTTTCCCCAAGTTTTCAAGAACAAGTTTTATTCTTTCAAACAGGGGAAGCAACAGCGACTTCATCAGATGCTCAATCTGGCCAAATATGTTATCAGGGAGCTGTGCTGTCAACAGCAGATGCTGAGGTGGTTCGGGAGGCTGCTTCCCTCCGACTTCAGGAGTATAAGGCGTATTATCAATAACAGGCTGAAGAAATGTAGCTGCAGTCTAGTGTTAGAGGTTCTGATAACTTTTGGGCACCTATCCTTTTGCACCCCCCCTACGCTTCCTTTTCCCCCGTTTACTGGGTGAAGAATTAGTTTTTTTAATGCTAACCTCTAATAATGGACTCGTGATGGAGGGTGCCGCTGTGGAGCAAACATCAGATAGGTCAATAGCCTCCATAGTCCGACTAGACTAGTGTAGTTCCTATTATCCCAATAGGCTCTGCGCATTGGAATAATACCTTCAATAGTATAGACCTAGGACAGAGGTTAACTAGGTCTTCTACTGACGATATTAGACTTAAAGTTTTTGGTTTGCCAGCTAGCTCAGAGTTCACTAGAAACTTTCTCGAATAGGCAAGGAGGAGTTTAACCTCCCTGGATAGACAAGAAGGGATTTAGTTTCTGACAACCATAGAACATGACAACTTTGCTCTCCCCTAATCAAGAGTGTATCTCTAGAGTCGTGTGAAAACAAAAGACAACTTATTTTACTCAGTCAGTTCAGTGCATTCTTAGTTTCACCAGATTGTAGAGAAAAGGAAGAGACGGGCGTGTTCAATAAAAGATGTTATTTATTGATCAGTCTCTTTTCTCGTACAAGAGAAATGAATCGATATTATTGCGATACTTATGGTTAAGTAAAGTGCATACAATAAAAGCAGGAGTATAAAATAATACTGCAGAAGCATTGATATGGTTTCTAAGCCATATGATATTTAAAACTGATAAAATAGATATATACATATATACATTTGACTAATCGTACTCAACTGGTGCTTCTAACCACGCCTACCCCAGTGTACCTGACCTAAGCCTAATACGTGGGGGGAGTAAATAAGTAGCAGTTTAAGTTAAGTTTGTTTTACCAAGTGACTGACTCAAGAATTCTCTGCAAGGGGTTATTCAGTTCTGTACCTGAGATCTAGAATGGTTGAGGGCTGGTATCTCTCGTCTCTGGTCTTGATATTCCAGCTGCCTGCGAGGGCTGCTTGGAAGCGCCGGAGCTGGATTTCTCGGCAGGAGAAAAGCAGCGTCTCGTTCTCAGCGCGTCAGGAAGGCGGGGCAGCGCCAGTGGGGTCCGCTCTGTGCTGGCCTCTTCGGCAAGTCTCCCTGCTCCGATCTCGTCACCACCGCGTGTGTTTGCTTAAGGCAATGTCGGTAATATTTATACCTGTAAGGTGCCGAGATTGACGTAAGGATGGACATGGATACGTCAATAAGGATGTCATATGAACGGGCTCGTTCGCACATTCTTTTGCTGAAGTTCTTGGTGAAATCAAAACAATGGCCGCAGGGATTTTCCCAGGTTGTCATAGGTTTGATTTGTTTTGAGAACTCCGTATGCCTTATCAGGGGCTGGAGGAATAGTGCTTGCCTAATTAGATGGCAAGCGTTATGACCTAATCAGATAACGCGTTCCTGTGCCGTGGTGTGGCTTAATCAGATAACGGTTTTTTGTACCGTGGGATGGCTGCTAGTTAATTATTAACCAGAACAGGGTCAGGAATAGGGGGATCGATACAGAACGTATAGGAATACATCACACCCACTCCACGCAGACTATGTCCATATTTACAAATCTAGGCATAGTAAATATACTAGTAGAGCACGTGTATACCGTACCACCCCAGAATACATCCATATGCATTTTGAAACCATGAAATATACGAAAAGATAAAATATATGCATTATATGCACTCAAGCAGTATAACAATGCTAAATAAATTACGCATATTCATACATCATTATTAAGAAAATATGAAGATAACACATGAAAATGGCTCTTAAGACAGAAGAAAAAAATGCGAGACCATTTCATCACAAAATAAAATATTTATGAACATGCCAGAGGGCAGCTAATGTCTCTAAAGTTCCTAAAATAGAAATTTAGTTCCCTAAGAATAGTTTCTACTTTAAGCAGAAGATAAGTGTCCCGAAAAACTGCAAAATATTTTGGGGCTGCTGAAAAAAATTTATGTTCCGCTGTCCGTAAACTGGAGAAAAAATTGTTCACAATACTTTATTATCAAAGTTGAAGGCCAAATTCAGGGTGTTGGGAACGCCGTGTGCTAGCTTGCTCAAAAGCCATTATTTCTGCTCTGGTGAGAACATCATATCATTTAGACTCTCGAAAAAGCTGTCAACAGCTTCCTGTGAAAGTTCCATTAACTCGGAAAAAGATGTTACCATGCATTCATGAGCATGATTGCCTTCATTGATGTTTCGATCAGCATAGCTGACAGAAGGTCGTACCTGATCGATGCTGCTTTCATCTTGAACCTCACTACCCCTCAATCGTAGTGGTGAAGTCTCCACGAATGCCGTCATCAGGATTGGTAGCCGCTGGGGACAGCACAATGCATGAACCGTAACCGGACCCAACAAAGTTTCTGCATCCATTGGCGCATCTGATTGTAGCGTCAGACAGGTGTCCAACATGCATTCTTCTCCGCATAGCAAGCGTCTTAATACAGGTAAAACACAGCTTTGCCACATTGGTCTAAATGAAAGAAACCAAGTCATGTTCAGGTCTCTAAGCCGGGACAGTCCAAGGATTTTAGATATCCGGTCCCGGTATCCAATGGCTAGGATTGTTTCTTCCCTTGTCGCAGGTGTTTTGTCTGTGACACGGTTTGCCATAGCGAAATAACAGAATCAAAAATAGGATTCCTGCCACTAGTCCCAAAAGGAGAGGAAGTCCACCAAAGATGGAATGGACAAAGGCCCACATGCATCAATATCGGCTTTTGCGAGTTCTAAATTGCGAAAAATAACGATTCGCAATTTAGAAATCGCAAAAGCCTATGCATGAATATTTTTGCTTTCGGTAAAAATCGCTATTTTTACCGATTTGCAAAAAAAATGCAAATTTTCAATTGCGAATTCACAATTCCCATTCATTCCTATGGGCCAAAATGCCCATAGGAATGAATGGGAATTGCGAATTCACAATGTGCAATTGCAATTCATCAATGCATTTCAAGGGTGGAGAGGGGGGTCAAAATGACCCCCCCCTGCACCCATGAAATGTACTTTTCAGCATAAGTTACATACACACATGTCCTAAGGACATGTGTGTCTGTAGCTTAACAGTTTAAAAAATGCATTTTTGTGCATTTTTAAACAATTTCGCAAATTAACACGAAGTTGAACTTCGTGGTAATTTGCACTTCCAATTTTAAAAATCGCACATTTTTCTGTAATGATGCATAGCATTTAAGAAATCGCACAATTGCGATTTCTTATATGCTAACGCAATTTTAGAAATCGTAAAGAAGATGCGACTTCTAAAATGGCATGATGCATCCCAAACAGCACTTTTGCATTCGCAAACGGCCGATTTTAAGGAATCGCACCGTTTGCGACTACAAAAATGCTTGATGCATGTGGGCCAAAGTCCGGAAAAATACCCAGAATGGCTTTAAATGGTGTTAAAGCCCCCGAAAACACTGTCTTAAATACATTTGAGACTCCACTGGTATCAGAAATATTTAAGATTTCGTTCAGGATTTCTGCGAAATGTATGGGGGAATTAGTTGATAACAATGAATGAATCTCTGCCGTTGTCCTTGCAACTTGGAGATCATACGTTTCTTTTGATGACGTGAGCCTGGTCGGCGTCTGAAGGAGCACTGTTTTCATTCTGCTTAAAATATCAACTCGAATGGAAGCAATTTTCAAATTCGGCCATAACCTTGCCTCCCTGTCTGGCATTGCGCTGGGGAACAATACTCGTTCACAGCACATGACCTTCGCAGTCGTAGTTATGAGATAAGCTATTCCGGGCACCAAGCTACAACATCTGCGGTCTACAATTATAATGTAACTCCCGTTCGATAGTCTCCTAAAGAATGGTTCTATTTGTGTCGCAGGTGTGCCTAGCTGGTGACATGAAAGGTTATTTGAGGACCCTTCACAGGCTCCGTGTAAACTAATACCATTACACAGAAGTGTACCGCTTAGTGACATGGCACAATTATTGTCACTAAGAAACACTTTCCGGCCTTTATTACTGACACAAGCATGTGAATAGGGCAAGTTCCATGTTGACTTAATGTACCCTTTACCCAATTTTTCGTACATGCCAGCCTGTATATATTTTTGGCAGTATTGAAACCTGAAAGTAGATATTGGAATATTAATTATTCCATGTATTATCCATTCACTGACAGGTCGTTCTGACATTGTCAATGGTAATCTCTCGAGTTTCTCAATGTTCAGGATTGTATAATCAGCACCCTTCTGTGCCATACTGATTTGTTTATCAGTGAGGTTAAAGATATTGAATAGTGACGTTGTGTTGATTAAACGCCAAGGCACATAGCCTGAACGCAGATTTTGTAACGTCCAGCCAAGTTGTACAATAGAACGCAATTGGGACTGACCGTGTTGTAACAACAGTAAGTCTTGCGATATTATGTCGATTGCTGAAGACACAATGCTGTCCAAAGAGTATATTCTGGAGGACAGAGTCATTAACCCATTGTCCACTACAGAAAGTGATTTTTCCAAATTTATACGGTCAATTTCCCGTATTCTCTCTGACGTTTCAATTTGAGTTAGTTTCCAGGCTTCGTTATAAGCTGCATATACAGAGGCTGCTATGAAGCGTTTTTGACGCTGTTTGCGCGGTCCCATAATGAAATCACGCAAGTCAGCACCATCAGTAAGTAAAGTCAGGTGTTGCTTAATTTCTGCCAGTGTGGATGTTTGTAGCCGTTGAAGGCAGAGCTTGCCCACACTGTACGTGGTAATTATCCCTGGGTGTTGTCTTTGGGAATATCTAGGGTCTGGCCTGGTCAATGTGAACCCCTGGATTTTGTTCAGGAATCTGTCTTGACAGTTATTAGTATCTGTGGGCCAGATCAACCACTGTTTCCAATCAGGATGTGTTCTGTTTTTGCTTAATATATGGTTTACGTCTATCTCCTCATCTAAAGATATATTACCGTTCATTGATGGCTTTGGAATAGACGGTTTGTTTAAGTCTTTGATTTTGGCTAGGCCAAGACAGGTAGTTTGTTGAACAGTGTCATTCAAAAATATAATTTGTTCTGGGATCATGCAGGCTCTAAACAATGATTCTATACCTTGTACTTGCCATTCCTTTGTACCCCAAACACTTTTTACCTCAACATTTTCGTCCCAGTAATCAAAACCAAATGTACTCATTTGCTCAAAAAATGAGTCTGAATATATCAATTTAGTGTTTGTAAGCATGGTCTTTGTACCTGTCTTATTTGATAATTTGAAATAAAATGTTTCTGCATTACTTGTGTTGACCCTGAAAAATATGAATATTTGTCATAAAAAGTTCTTGAGCTACCTTTTGGAGGGGTTGCACAGTGTTCCCATTGATTATAATTTAAAACATTTCTAGGTTGTGCAGATTTATGCAGATAATGATTACTATAGTGATTATAGCAGAACATTTTATCATAATTAGACGAACCCTGCAAATAATCATGTTTTGTAAATTTAGCAGACATCACTAGGTCAGACATCATATTATTAATGCTTTCAACGTCCCAATCATCAGCAACTGAGCTTGGTTTTACAAAGTCACTCAATGAGATCTTGATTTGATGTGGATACTTCAGGATTTCAACCGGACCATAGATTTCATAATCAGTATTGTCCCAAGCTACCCCACCAAGTATAGGATTGGCTGTGAAGTTGACTGAAGAAAGTTCTCTTTTTTCGACGTGTGAAGACGTGTGTGGTTTGAGGACCAAGTTGATTTTCTGGCTTGCTGTGTCCATTTTAGCATATTTTCCCTCAATGAAGTGTCCCAAACATAGTACCATGATGAGCCAAAGTATGAGGATAAGTGCACCTAAGGCCACCCAGAATTCAATCCACGGAGAAATCAGATAGGTTTCTTTCAGATGTTGAAAAAGTTCCTTAGCTTTATCTTTAAAGGTTTTTGTTGATGTTTGTTCCTTTGATTCACTCAGGTCTTCAGATGAATCACTGAAGTTGATGAAGTAACCGGATGCCGTTCTGTCTATTGTTCCTATTGTTTCAGGATTGCTGTTTGCTTTATTATTGTGTTTTGTTGCAGCAGCATAGTCATTTGTCACTTCATTGTAGATTGGAGTGTCTCTGCTAAATGTTTTTATTTGGGTTTTTAGAGGTTTAAGTTCCATAGCATTGTTGCATAGTCCTTGTTGTTGTTCTGTTGGCATTTCAAATGTGAGTAGCCTCTTAGATTGAACCTCTGTGTTTGTAGCAAACCTTGGTGTTCTGCTACTTATCGGGAGTCCACTTGGCCTACTGTTTGTTATCGGCCACATGATTGTGGTTTTATCAGGTCGATTGATACAACTCTGTTCTCCTTTTTACCAGCAAGGGGCGGTAGTACTACTGATCTTGTCCCGTTGATAGACAAGACAGGAACTGCTTTTCTGTAAGAAGGCCCAAATTCCTTCTTTACCACGATCTTTTCTCTGACTAGATCCCCAACTTTTGGAATCCAGACAGGTCTTGCTGGGACAGGTGGTTTTTCTTCAGTGGTCGTTGGCTGTTGTTTCAACTTTATGTTGCTCAGGTCTTTCCTTGTTTCGTTTAAGTCCTGTAAAATAGCCAAACGATCTTTGATATCAAAGCTTTTTTCTTTAACCACTGAAGTCTGACTGTCAAGATCTAAGACCATCATTCTAGTTCCAAACAATAATTCGTACGGCTGAATCCCCTCATAGAATTTCTTGGCAGGTTATTTAGACTACGTTGGACACTTATTAGATGTTTTACCCACCCAGCTCCCGAACCTAATACCTTCGCTGTTATAGATTGCTTTATGCCTTTGGTTTTTTTCTTTACACCATCCCGTTCCCTCAGGTAGGAAGTGAGAAGAGTCCCGCTATGCTATGCTCATTTTGCCTTACTTCCCCATAAGCTTGAAGGCTAAAAGGAATACATTAGTCAAAACGTAGCATGCTCCTAGCGTATATGCCATTATAGACTC
Organism: Lissotriton helveticus; assembly: GCF_964261635.1. Taxonomy (NCBI): domain Eukaryota; kingdom Metazoa; phylum Chordata; class Amphibia; order Caudata; family Salamandridae; genus Lissotriton; species Lissotriton helveticus. The sequence goes on along the minus strand of NC_136061.1, from coordinate 1,358,831,580 downwards.
GCAAATCTTTTTATAACAGTCCAGACGTCAGCCGAGCACTGGGGTCTTACCTCATAAGTGAAAATTAGTCTTTTATATAACGCTTTTTCGTGATGGTCACTTTCTTATTGTTGTTGTGTTTCTGGAGCGAAGTGCCATGGTAATAGTCCTCCTCGCTCGCCACTGCGATCTCTATTGCAGTCTGGGCAGTTTTTTACAAAAATGTGATGATGCAGGCTCATGCCTGGCCACCAGTACACTGATTGTAATTCTTCCAGAGAATCTTTTTGCTTAAGGTGTCTGAGACCCTCACCCATATGTGCGTCTGCTATTAACAAGCCTCTCCTGTCCGTGTTTGGAATCACTCTATCCCCCACTCCAGGGATTCGAGCAAAAGGGACTGAGTTTGCATCGATTATTTATGTATAATTGAGTGGATAATTGATCGGTAGCGCCGAGCAGTCGCCTTTTGATGACGTTTTCACCGCCAGCACCGTTTCACCGTCAATGTGTTTTACTGTATGCTTTTTCTGAACTACGGAAGCCGATTCAGTTGCTGCCGTTGTGGCTTTCTCAGCCAATGAATTCCCTGCAACGTGAACGCCATCACGCTGATGACTCAGTGAGTGTATCACGTGAGTTTTTGGTAGTTCTTTCTGTAAAAGAACTACTTGTTCCCAAAGCACTTTTTGCTTTATTGTTGCACCTGTGTCATCTTTGTAACCGTTTTGAATCCATTTCTGTAAATCGTTATTGTATGATTTGACGCAGTAATACAAATCGCACACAATAAGTGTCGGGAATTCGCGATCGGCATTATCTGGCGCCATTTTTAACGCTATTATTTCCGTTTGTTGTTCTGAATTGTTTTCCACTGAGTGTGTTTTTGTAAGTAGAGGTCTTAATTTACCTCCGCGCCACACTTCTTTTACAATTTTGCATGTGGCCTTGTAAGCCAGCTCTCCCCAAACCGAGGGTTGAGCATGCCCGTCTGTATGTATTACACAGGCGTACTGTCGTAAAGGCAGAATGTCGATTGGCAGAGGGTATGTCATTTCATATTCTAGATATCTTAATTCCTTTAATTCTGGATCAAAGTAGTATTTTACTCTGTCCGTTGTAATTGAATTCACCCATTGTATCCATTCTGGATTCAACGCTGTTGTTGGTAAATTACATGGGGTTGTTAATAGCTCAAAGGCTGACTCCGCTGTTCTGACTGTGATACGTCTACCGTCAGCGTTGTCTTTTTCTTTTGCTATAGCCGTTTGAACTGCATGAACAATGTTGTCTTTAATACTGAACTTCTTTTCAGCTTCTGTGTACAAGTGTGATTTGTATGCAATTGGTACCTTTTCTCCCTCTTTAGAGGTCAGGTATGTGAATCCGCATCTTCCTGGGATGACTCGAATCACAAGATTGCGTGTGTTGTCACGTGTTTCTAATTTTGTTTTAATTAACATGTCTGTTTGTAAAGATCTCAAAATTTCTGTGTGTTTTTGAGTCCAATTGATTCTTTTAAAATCTGGTTTTATTAGATCATAAAGGGGTTTGACCCTTTCTGCGTAATTTGCAATGTATGTTCTTCCGAAATTTAGGAAGCCTAGAATTGATTGTAAGTTTTTTAGTGTTCTAGGAGCTTGGAGTACCGCACATTTCTCTAGGAAATTGTCAGCCAGGCTTTTGCCTTCACTTGATAATTCATATCCTAAAAACAGGACTGTTAGATGGGCAATTCTTGATTTTTTAAAGTTGAATTTGTAACCCTCTGCTGCGAACCCAAGTATTATGGTGTTCACTCTCTTCAAGTGAGTATCCAAGTCATCATCTGTTAGGTAAATGTCGTCGACATATGATAATGCCTCGTCATTGTATGTTTGTAGTAATTCTGTTACTCTCTTTGAGAATAATCCTGGGCTGTTCTTGTGCCCCTGGGGTAAACGGCAGAAACTTTTTTGCGAGCCATTTACCGAGAACGCAGTCAAATATCTGCTCTCTGGTGCTATATTTTGACAAAAGAATCCATTAGAGATGTCTAATGTTGTTTTGTATTTTTTGCGCACTATGTTATTCATTAGTGCAGCACTATGCGAGTTTTGCACTGCAAAGGTTTTGCAACATGAGTTAAGGTGTCTGTAATCCAAAACTAGACGATATGAGTTGTCTGGTTTGGAGACAGGAAACAAAGGATTGTTCATTTGTGAGGTGCAAGTTTCAATCACCCCCTGGTATTCAAGTTGATCTAGGATCTCTTTTACCTGTTTTTTAGCTTCTTGCTTAATTGGGTACTGCCTCTGTGCAGTAGGTTGTGATTTTAACTGGATTTTGTGAGGAGGAGAGTCCTCATCCCATCCTACATGATTTTTATATAAAGCAGGAGCTTGAGCTACTGCCCACTTTCTAGCAAGTGTATATTTTTTATGAATTGGAATATGATTTGAGAAGGCAGGCATAATTATTTCTTCGCCATGAGGGCACTCCCTGACAAACTCGGGTGGCCAGTCTTTCTCAGCTAGAAGGATGTCATAGCCCTGTGAGAGATTATCCCAAAATAGTCCCCTTATTTTTCTAGTCTTATTCCCCTCTATACGTAATGTTATTTCATATATTTTATGAGGTTTGCTAACTCTGGTATCTGCAGTTTCCACCTGAATGTATTCATTCGTGTCCACTGTCTCCAGATGATTCATAAGGACTTTGCGAGCTATGCTCACTTCTGCTGCGCTGTCTAGCATTGTCTGAGCCCATTCTCCGTTTTTCAGCTGTGTCCTCAGTATTCTCGGCATCTTTGACTACCTTAATACTGGCTACCTTCTTTTTTGGAAATTGTAACTTTTTATTTGGATGAGCAGGTTCCTTGTCTTTGGACTTGACGTGCTCGTCCCTGTGTTCTGATCGTCCTCTTCTTTCCGATTTCTGCGAGGAAGTCTGAAAAGATTGAGAGGGACGTGTATCATTATCTTGATATCTATCAGGTTTCTTTATATTATCCCTATTTCTAAGGTTGTATTTTTTCCCAGAGGGCTCACTTTGGGGAGACCTGCGTCCTTGGTTCGGAGATCTTTCTCTCCGCCGAGGAGACCTTCCTCTGGACTGGAATCTTTTTTCTTTAGGATTGGATTGTTTGTTTCCATCCCAGCTCTTTTTTTGAGTGTTTAAATTATTTTTAATAAATACCTTCTCAGGACTTTCAATCAGTTGAGGTTTTACCGGTATTCCACCCAGACTATCTCTTCCTAGTTCTTCATAGGATTTCTCTATGATTCTGGCAATTTCAGTTGGTTGGTCTGCTATATCTGTCTCTTTTAACCTTTGGCGGATCGCCACGTTTGCTGCTTCTCCCTTTATGTTGGCTAATAATATAGCCGAGACCTGCTTGAAGTCTTTCAGTAATTTCATACCGAGAGTTAAAGCGGGTTCTGGACCGTATTCATCTTGAATTTGTTTTAGCACATCTGGTATTACTGACATGGATGGTACACCATGTGTTTTTGTGTATATGGAAGCAAAGACTGTACCCCAAGTGTCACAGTCTTCCACGTGTGGTGCGATTCCCATTGGAAGACAGATAGTCAGAATCCTGTGTTTTTCTACCGGGGTGGTGTCTGGAAACACCGCCTCTATTTGAGTGATTTTTTGTGCTAGCCAGAAGGGTATTTGTTCCCGTTTTGCGGGTACTTTACCCAGACAGGACTGTATGTTCTGTGGTGTAATTTTATTTGTGTTACCCTGATGAGGGTTCAGCTGTGGAATTTTACTTGCTGGTTGGACTGTTGAAGTCCGCATTACATATTGGACTAATTGTCTATGTATTTTGATTAGTTGTTTTAGCTGTATTAAAAGCTCTGCTGCAGACATTTCTTCAATGTCTGGATGTGGTGTATATCCGGCTAGGACCGGCCACTTTGCTCCTGGTCTACCTAGTGGACCGAGCCTGGTGATGTGATTATTATGTTTTAGGGCGCCTTTAAACAAGAGCAGGTGCTCTTGGAATTTGAGTGGTACTTCCACCTCCTCGAAAGGAGTGTAGGTATCCGGTGGTTCCTCTATTTTATAATAGTGGAACTCTTTTGTTACAGCGTTTGCTGCTGGAAAGTTTATCCATGAATAGAATACCTCTGTCTGCCGATATTCGTGTGCCTCAATTACGAATATGACTGTACCACCTCTCGATGTCAGTCCATTTTCTATAAATTTTAAAGTTATAGATTTTCTTATGTTGACCGGGATGAGTATTATATCCGGGTCATTTTGTAGCAGAGTATTATCAGCTGCTATTAGTTCAGCTGCTAGTCTAACTGTCTCTCTTTCTTCATCACTGTCTATCATTTTACCGACAGGAAGGTTATTCTGTTTGTTTGCAGATCAGGTTTCTATGGAAACAAAGATTAGATGCACAATATTTTGGAACAGTGTATCCTTCAACGTTGACTAAACCAAGAACCATACATAGGAGTCTCCTCCTGTGAGGTTTGGCGGATATGACCTTTCACCCACTCCAGACGTCTTTGGAGTATTATGGGAAAAAAGGGGTTCTGTGTGAAAAAGCACGACTGAGTTACTCTAATGTCTTGCGTTAGTTTTATCGCCTATCCAAACGGTTGGGCGCCATGTAGTGTAGTTCCTATTATCCCAATAGGCTCTGCGCATTGGAATAATACCTTCAATCGTATAGACCTAGGACGGAGGTTAACTAGGTCTTCTACTGACGATATTAGACTTAAAGTTTTTGGTTTTGCCAGCTAGCTCAGAGTTCACTAGAAACTTTCTCGAATAAGCAAGGAGGAGTTTAACCTCCCTGGATAGACAAGAAGGGATTTAGTTTCTGACAACCATAGAACATGACAACTTTGCTCTCCCCTAATCAAGAGTGTATCTCTAGAGTCGTGTGAAAACAAAAGACAACTTATTTTACTCAGTCAGTTCAGTGCATTCTTAGTTTCACCAGATTGTAGAGAAAAGGAAGAGACGGGCGTGTTCAATAAAAGATGTTATTTATTGATCAGTCTCTTTTCTCGTACAAGAGAAATGAATCGATATTATTGCGATACTTATGGTTAAGTAAAGTGCATACAATAAAAGCAGGAGTATAAAATAATACTGCAGAAGCATTGATATGGTTTCTAAGCCATATGATATTTAAAACTGATAAAATAGATATATACATATATACATTTGACTAATCGTACTCAACTGGTGCTTCTAACCACGCCTACCCCAGTGTACCTGACCTAAGCCTAATACGTGGGCGGGAGTAAATAAGTAGCAGTTTAAGTTAAGTTTGTTTTGCCAAGTGACTGACTCAAGAATTCTCTGCAAGGGGTTATTCAGTTCTGTACCTGAGATCTAGAATGGTTGAGGGCTGGTATCTCTCGTCTCTGGTCTTGATATTCCAGCTGCCTGCGAGGGCTGCTTGGAAGCGCCGGAGCTGGATTTCTCGGCAGGAGAAAAGCAGCGTCTCGTTCTCAGCACGTCAGGAAGGCGGGGCAGTGCCAGTGGGGTCCGCTCTGTGCTGGCCTCTTCGGCAAGTCTCGCTGCTCCGATCTCGTCACCACCGCGTGTGTTTGCTTAAGGCAATGTCGGTAATATTTATACCTGTAAGGTGCCGAGATTGACGTAAGGATGGACATGGATACGTCAATAAGGATGTCATATGAACGGGCTCGTTCGCACATTCTTTTGCTGAAGTTCTCGGTGAAATCAAAACAATGGCCGCAGGGATTTTCCCAGGTTGTCATAGGTTTGATTTGTTTTGAGAACTCCGTATGCCTTATCAGGGGCTGGAGGAATAGTGCTTGCCTAATTAGATGGCAAGCGTTATGACCTAATCAGATAACGCGTTCCTGTGCCGTGGTGTGGCTTAATCAGATAACGGTTTTTTGTACCGTGGGATGGCTGCTAGTTAATTATTAACCAGAACAGGGTCAGGAATAGGGGGATCGATACAGAACCTATAGGAATACATCACAGGTTATCTACCAGTGGGGAATTAGCGCGCATCTGCTCAGGGGTGACTGCATCCCTAATAGTACCCAATGAGGAACGCTTACAAAAAGAAGGATCAGTCGACAATCTCTTCTCAGTTAAAGCAATCTCGCGTTCCAGCACAACTGCAGCCCTGGTTATAAACTCATCCATGGTCCTAGATATGGACCCACCTGTGCTACTAGTCACACTTTTTTTCCTTTTCCCTGTAGTTGACATCTTATAAATTCTGTCACAGGTAAACCAGTTACAACAGACAATAGGTAATAGCAATACAATATATCACTCTTAAAGCTAGGAACTAAAAAGCCCCAAGGTACATTCACACATAACCCCAGCTAACAGTGGCAACTATGGGGCAGCTAAATAGATCTAAAAGAAACTGAGCTATACCACTGACCTAAGCAAATAAAAATGTTAGAGGGATAGCCCGGCCCGGCCTCCTCCGGCCCCAGATGGCCACAGATGGCCCGCCCTTTGCCAGGGCTTAGCTCGGCGTCGCCCGCGCGCGTCCCACGATGCGGGGGCTGTGTTCCTTTTTATGCGCTTCCTGGTGCGATAAATGCGGGAGGCGGCGGCTTCTGCCACGGAGGCGCCTGGGTAATGTAGTCCAGAAGACCGCAGGCCCCCCTCCACACTGCGGTCGCTGAAAGATGTGGGCTGCGGCGGCGGGAGGGAGGGAGACAAGCAGCAACTGCGGCAGTCAGGGAAGGCAGTAAACACTGGCCAATTCACACAAGGTATGCCCCCAAATGTTGAGGTCCCCCTAGCAGTCACATAACATGTTTAAGAAAATCTACCAGCATCTAACTACCTGTTTTGAAAGCACTAGAAATCGGAACCTACATAGCTAAATTAATACCTTAATTTCCTCTATTACAAATTAAAAAACACATCAGCAACTTCTTTTTATACTGGTAGAAATATATCCCTGATTTCTCAGTATGTTAGTGAATGCATAAGTGTTTCTGTTAATTCATAACTGCGTCAGTAACACCCTATATACAGTTTAAACATGTATGTTAGTTGCATAATAACTGAAATACTGTTATAACAGCCTCAAATAACACTCTCTACACGATGACTAAGTAATAGAAACTCAAATGTACAATTCTCACTTTAACCAGAAACAATTATACCTGAAAATACCTACAGCATATTTCAGATGATACCTGTACATACCAAAACATATATTGAAAAACATCACAAACTAATTTTACATGCTGCTAGTAACAGAAGAAAGGCAGACAGATAGACAAAATACTATATGTTGCTAGTTATCAACAAACAGCATAGAAGTACACCATCAACTGTTAAAACAAAAAATATGTTATAAAAAGTACGTACACATTTCATATCAGTTCTTTAAAATGATTTAAAATCATGATATAAACATATACTTTCCATAAAATTAGGATCATAATTTACATTTTAGAGTCTTTACAGCGCTTAGAAAAAACTGAGCCAGCCAATAGCAAGTATGCTGATCAGGTAGCTGTTTTAAAAAACAGAGGGCTGGTCGACATTGCTTTACCCCAAGTGTCTGCAATAAGGGGCACAAAAATCTCTTTCTCCCCTCTCTGTAAAATGTGAAAAAGAACAACAGATGCAGATCACTTTGAGTAGATATAGAGTCACACGGACAAGGAATCAAGGCTTTCATTGAATACATGTTAGCAGGATACCCAAGCATTAAAGGTATATAATTAAAACAAATCTTATCAATAAAAATCTGTGTTAAGATTTAGTCACACACAATAAATAATTAAGATCAGATGAATTTATGCTCGGGTCAGAATAATATTGTTGTACCCTAGGTTTTGAATTGTTGGTTCTCCACCGCTCAGTAATCTGAATTTTGATTAGACTGGATTCAAGCTAGCCTGGCTGATTAGGGGTCTTACCCTTAAAACGGTCCTAGGATGCTTGTTTCCGGTTCAGGGAAGACCTGGCTTGGCAGTTCGGGCTGGACTGTTCCCATGAGGCACATGGTCAAGACTGATTTGCATATAGCTGGGTCTGAACTGAGGTGGCGAAGTGAGCTAAAGAACGATGATGGATTCCACCCAGATCTGTTACTGGAGTGAGTGTCTGAAAAGTTTCAGCGCTTCGTCCATCATCTCCTTGTGTTTGCTTTGTTGTAATCTATAAACAGGAGCAACTCCCCATAATGCTGCGCCATAAGTTGCGACTGAGATTGTTTTTGATTGTTATACTTTTTTGATGGATTCTATTGGCCTAGACCCTAGTTTATTCATGAAGGTCAGAATGCCACCGAACTTATTCCCATCATGAGTAATTGATTTTCTACCATCTTATGTCAAATATTTTTGGAGTCGAACAATTCTCCTAGGTATGATAACGAGTCTACTACTTCCAAATTCCATACTTCGGCAAATCACCTAGCTTGACGTTTTGGTTTTGGACCTGCCATAAGTACGAATGATTTAGTTTCATTAGCCTTCAGGTCTAACTGGCTCATGAAACTTACATAGGTGTCTATTAGCCTCTGCAATGCGTTCCCTGTTCGTGCCAGCAGGACTGCATCATCTGCCTAAAGGAGTATAGGTACTCTGACTAAGTTAATGGTTGGAACATCGCTCATGGCCCCCACCTATGCTGCCTCCAATTTAAAGCCCTCTGCTACATGTTCAAAATCTAAACTGGAGTGGCCTCCAAATACTTTCAAAGTTAGTGCAGTATTACCAACCTCCGCAGCTTCTACGCTCTTCCCACCAGACGAGGTTCTTGGCCCCGAAATTCAAACTCTCCCGCATGAGCAGCCGGTCCTTCTCTTATTTAAGACTACCTTGTGGAACTCTCTACCCTTCTTACTTCGTAAGGTGACTGGCTATGGCCTATTTCGCAAAAACTGGAAGACGTGGCTCTTCAATTCCTAGAACTTCCGCTAGCTCTCTGATCTTCTAATTCATTAATTCAAAGCAACTTAGGGTTAAGGCACCACATCCTGGTGCCCTGGCTATTATTGGGAAGGCGCAGCGTGAGAAATATATATGGTGACAAAACACCACCCACTTGTAGTATAGATATCTCTAGCCATCAAGGAGATCAATGAGTTCGAAGACCCCAACACTTGTGGAATAAAATTACTCTAAAAGAAACTGGATGATCAAGTTAATACAATCCCGACACAGGGAATTACAATATGCCTTATTGAGAACTGACCAAAAGCCATTCTAATTTAGGCAACTGCAATTTTTAGTATAGCTCTTGCTGGGCCCAGCTGACCAGAACTGGCAGTCAAACCACTTCAGCCGCAAACTCTTCCAGTCCTTTTTTATAAGGCGAGTCTCCTGTAGGAGGCATATGTCACATTGTATTGCCTTTAGCTGGGATAGTAGCACCATTCTCTTTGCTGGTGAATTTAGTTTCCTCACGTTGAGACTAACTACCCACACCATGGCATGGTATATGTACCGATGGTGGTGGTGGGTCAGAGTTTGACGGCGAGATGCTCTGCAAGTGTGGGGATCTCTTTTACAAAGGGGGTTATGTCCGATAATGTGGCCGGGTAGGACAATATACAATTGGAAAGAAAAAGAGGACCCGGTCACTGGTTTTTGTTCTGCTGTCTTTTTTATTTAGAGCAGAGTCATACACTAAGGTATTTAATCCTTAGATGTATATTTTTATTTTAAGTGGATGAAAAAAAAAGATTGCATCAATTTTTACATAATTCTGACAGTCCGAAGATTTACTCACTGTCCTACACAAAGACACATATATTTACAAGTGACTACAAACATACATTACTATGAAAAACGAAAAAAATTAGACATTTCTAACAATTCCAAACAGAACATATTCAACGAATAAATTACTTTTTTGTTGAAGTAAAGGGTACCGCCATGGGGTGTCCTTATGCCCCAGAAATGGCGGTGCTCTTCATGGCATTGTATGAAGAACGTTTCATCTACCATCAAAACCCATATAGCATCCACATCCACAGATGGTATCGCTATATCGATGACATCTGGTGTCAGTGGAGAGGAACTGAGGGACAATTAAAAGAATTTTACGAATGGCTGAACAACAGACACCCTGACATAAAATTCAGCATGACCAGCAGCAACACTCGCTTAACCTTTTTAGATGTAGAAGTGTTTCAACAAGATGGTAAGCTAGTCACCACCCTACACCGTAAACAAACTGACAAAAACACAATTCTACACTATCAAAGCTTCCATCCTAAAAGTTTGAAAGCAAACTTACCCTACAGCCAACTGTTACGAATTAGACGTAATTGTTCGAGGAAAGAGGACTACACAATACACGCAGAAACACTGTGTGACCAATTGTCCAAACGAGGATATCCCAGAAAAATGTTGAAACATGCCACTAAACGTGCATGGTTCACGCCCAGAGAAGAGTTGCTAACAAAAAAAGAAAAAAACCACTGGAACAACTAGTTTGTGTTACCACGTATGGCCCACTCACTAACAAATTCAAAGCCATAGTATTAAAAAACTGGCATTTGTTGTCTAACTTAGACATACCTTTCCCAAAACCTTTATTTGCCCTAAAAAAGAACAAACACATCGGACAACAAATAATCCGAGCGGATCTGGGCATTCTGCAACCGAAAAGTGATTTACCCACACTGTGGAAATTAGACCCGATTAAAGGACACCATAAATGTGGTAATTGTATTTCATGTACAAATACCATTGAAGGCTCCACCTTTGAACATCACAGCATCAGATGGACCCATGTGGAATTCACGAACTGTAAGAGCAAAAATGTAGTTTATGTAATTATTTGTCCATGTGACAAACTTTATGTTGGAAAAACTACACATCAGGTCTCACAAAGATTGGCTCAACATAGATCCAGGATAAAACAAAAAGTTCTCAATGCACCAATGGTACAACATTGCATTGACCTTGGTCACACAGAAAAAGAATTGAAGTGGTCAGTATTATCAAAAATCAAAGTCCCTATAAGAGGGGGCAATGTAGAAGCACTGCTATCAAAAAGGGAGGCATATTTAATTTTGAAATATGACTGCGTGAGTGCTGGACTGAATGAACATACTGAATGCCAGAACCAGTAACTGGGCCGTAGGCAGTACAGACCACCGTCAAATAATCATTACGCACGTTCTGGACTACAAGTCCCAGAAGCATCAAGTCACATGTTGAAGCCCTAAATCCCCGCGTGACTTGAGCATTCACTCACTCGAGGAACTTCGAAGCAGACAGCGGCGTCTCGCAATTATTCTACAGGTAAATGATCTCATGCGCTTTAACTAGACAACGTTTCAACAAAAACGGGGTATCCCAAATCCTAAAACTTTTGTTCCGTTGATTGTTTGTAGCATTAACGGCTCCCACGGAAAAAACAAGAAAACGAGTAACGCCCCGTCCAGCAAAGGCTAGGCGTCTGGCACGCCCAGAAACGGAGTGCAAGTAGGTGTTTACTTTATTAAAAACCTCTAAACACATAGGACGATTAGATATATGTCCTACTAAAATGTAACACCATTTAAACTTTTCAGCGCCGATAATATTCAAAAGACAAGAGGTGGCGTCCCATGCCCTGACAAGCCAGGCGCTCTGCGCCTAACTGAACATTAAGAAGTAAGTGCTGATACAATCAGTTGCCTGTAGAGTATTGTGAAGCCTTCGCTTTCCGTTTAAAAGATCGATTATTGCTAAAAAAACACGTTTGTTGACATTTCAGCCTTAGCGACAGTCAACTCCACAAACTGAAATTTACAACTTAGTTGAAAACGCCTTGCCTGGAAATCACGTGAGTGAAGCGCCAATGATTGTTAACAAGCAGCGTCACAAAACATCACTAGGAGACAGATATTATATTACTGCTTTCATTGCAGAATACAAGGAGTCCTCCAAGAGATTGAATACACGATCAAGAAAATTGTTAAACTGAGCAACAAGGTAATAACAATGTATGCTTAACTAAGCCAGTGACAAAATAAGTAAAGGTCCCAAACTTAATATGCCCTCTACTTATATTCACATAGGTACCCAGCCCCGAAGCCCTGAAGAAGAGCCTGAACAAGTAGAGAGACAGGCTCAGAAACGCGTCGGCTTACAGGCTTTTTCATTCGTCTTAAATTCGAATGTCTTTTTGTTGCGCATAAGGCTTTGTTTTATACAATCAAACATAATTGAATGTTCATTGCAATACTTGCCTTTGCGCCATTAGGCCAAAACATAGAAAAACAATTGCATCCTAGTGGCCTGATACATAAATAGTGGACAGGGTACTTCAACAAAAAAGTAATTTATTCGTTGAATATGTTCTGTTTGGAATTGTTAGAAATGTCTAATTTTTTTCGTTTTTCATAGTAATGTATGTTTGTAGTCACTTGTAAATATATGTGTCTTTGTGTAGGACAGTGAGTAAATCTTCGGACTGTCAGAATTATGTAAAAATTGATGCAATCTTCTTTTTTCATCCACTTAAAATAAAAATATACATCTAAGGATTAAATACCTTAGTGTATGACTCTGCTCTAAATAAAAAAGACAGCAGAACAAAAACCAGTGACCGGGTCCTCTTTTTCTTTCCAACTGCAAGTGTGGGGAGTCAGGACAATAGTGCATGTGGGCGATGCATGGAGCATATGCTAAAAGAACCAAACGTACCATAAATAACAGCTTCACCAATCGATGAGGAACCATTAGTTACGTAAATGGGGCCTATGTCGTCAGCTATCTGTGTGGTTCATCTGGGATGAAGGAGGTTAGTGGAGTCCTCCACGGCTGCCATCAAATGTTTGATCAAATGTCGATGTAGATCAAGACACCAAGCCTGTGGCCCCACACAGCCAGGCCAGCCAGGGGTCCAGTGCTACCCCACTGAAGCCAGACGATGTCAGGGGGAGCAGGGGGAGCAGTTCACCGCCTGTCTGCAGGGCAGTCAGTCATCCTCTTGCTCAGGTGAGTGGTCTCGTCTGGGAATGTCTGAGAGAATATCGACGGACAGAAAATCGACCTACAAAAATATCGACACAAAAATATTGATGTCAAAAATATCTAATTCCTATCTACATAAAGGTAAGTACAAAAATACCGAAAAAAATATATAGTTGTCAAAAATATCGTTGGTAAAAATATTGTTTAAAAAAACTGTTTTAATAATATTGTAAAATTAGGTAAATAATATACATAAATAAAAGAAACATAGTTAAAAATATTATGAGGGCCGTGGCCAAGATGGCAGCGTAAGCGGTTGCAGGTCCTGTGAGCTCCCCGACCCGGACCCTCCCGGAGGCCGTTAAGTGTGTGTTTACCCCCCCACGGAGCTGTACCGGGGGTTAGGAGAGTTGGCAGATGCTGCAGAGTCGCTGGGAGGGGCGCCAACCAGGAGAGGGAAGGCGTGGACAAGCAAAACATACAGCCGCTCCTGGCTGCGTAATGGCGCCCGCACACTGAACCCCGGGCGCGACCTGCAGGGAGGCCAGGCAAAGGGGCCCTGAAGTCCCAGGGCTTGGCGCCGACATCGGGAGAGGCGCAGATGGCTTCCGTGACCCCACCAGAGGCCACAAAGACACAGAGCTACAGCGGACGGACACCGAAGGCCCCGCGGCCCGAGAGCGGCGAGCGGACCACGGCGCAGAAAACATGGCCAAGATGGCGGCACAGGAGGCTGTCTGTCCCGAGAGCTCCCCGGCCCGGACACTCCCGTAGGCCGCTCCGTAGTAGGCCGCTCCGTATGTGATTTCCCCCCCGGATCTGTACAGGGAGTGGGGGGAGATGGCGGGCACTACAGGACCGCTTGAGGAGCGCCAAACGGGAGTTAAATGGCACAGAAGTGCAGCACACCCACCCGTTCCTGGCAGCAAATTGGCACCCAGATACCGCACCCAGGCCGGGAATTAAAAGGTGGCCTGGCGGAGGGCCCCAGAAAGGTTCGGGGCTCGGCATTGATGTCGGAGAGGCGCTGACAGCTTGTGTGACCTCGCCAGAGGCCGCAGAGACACCAGGATTCGCAGCGAGAGGAAGCCGCCAGCCCCGCGGCCAGTGAGAGTTGAGCGGGCCACAGTGGGGAAATTGAGACCGGGGTCGAGAGGCCTGCAGCCAGGTACGAGTCGGGCACGGCGGACATTCGCGGCGCCCCCCTGGCAAGGTCATTGACGATTCCACCCCCCCAGAGCAACACAAGGTGACCTGCAGGGAGGTGAGGAGCCTAGGGGCAGGACGATAAAAGGAGGTGGCCCCTGGTGCCATTTTGATGAGAGGAAGCAGCGTGAGGCAAGGCGGAGGCCACGCAGAGCCTGAAGGGGGTGATGCTTTCATGAAGGTGGACAGGACACAAAGCTGGCTACAGGTACGCCAGGCAGACCGGTGGACTATACAAGGGCTCAGTCACCACGCCTGCAGCGTCATAAGAGGCAGCCATAGAGGTCGGGGCTGAGCTGCGAGGGCCTTGAGGCAGCACGGGCAACAACGAGGAGCCGGGGGTGCCCGCTCTGGAGGGAGAAGACCTGCCCAAGACATACCTAGGGGTGCACACCCGGTAGTCTGTGTCACCCACGGACCGAAAATAACAAAGCGAGGGGGCAGGGGTGCCCCCGGAAGCGGGACACAAGAGGAGAGGGCCCCACAGAAGAGATCCCGGTCATAGAACGCCCCAAGCCCTACGCCGGTGTTGAGTGGGACAAGAGCACCACGAAGGGGACACCCGAGGGGGCAGAGAGAGGAGCCTCACACCTAGTGCGCGTGAACTGAAGAAGTCAACCCCCCTCTGGAGGAGCTGTGAAGTCCAAGGGGGCTAACGACAGAGGCAGTGGGCGACCACCGGGGTGACCACCTAAGAGGAGTGGCAGCGGCGAGGACGGCATGGATGCAGGCCGGAAGCAAGGCATGGCAGGCCAATGGAAAAAGGGACATCGTACACTCCCAGAGATGCTCAACAAGGGCCTGCCGAAAGGGGACCACCCTCCCCGGGGGCACCAAAGCAACACACCAAACCCAGCGAAGGCGAGGTGCCCATCACTAAATACTTCCTGGAGACCTGGTTCAATTCCCATCCGCGAAGATTTTCAAACGCTGAAGCAGGAGGTGGCAGGGGAGGTCAGAGAGATCAGGAGAAAGGTGGCCGGTCTCGGTGAGCGAGTAGCATCCATCGAAGAGGCAGATCAGGCCTGGGGCGACGAGATAGAGCAGCTCCAGGAAGAAGTCATTTGCCTAAAATATCAGCAAGTGGACTTGCAGGCACATGCGGAGGAAGGGGCGGATATCACGGGCTACCACAGGCCTTGTTTCGTGACATTCTGGGGGAAGCTGCAGACTTTGACATCAGAATCGATAGGGCCCACAGAGTGGGGTTGGCAAGGCGCACGCCTGCCCCCCCTAGACATTCTAGCCTTTCTTCCAGACTTTCTGCTTAAAGTAAGAATTCTTAGGGAGGCACGACAAAAGCAACCCCTTCAATACCAGGGCCAGCCCATGGCCTTATATCAGGACCTCTCGGCCATCACGCTCCAGAAAAGGAAAGCATTTAAAGTGGCCATGGACTTCTTGCGGGACAAAGGGATCCCTTACTCATGGGGCCACCCCTTTAGTCTGATTTTCAAGTGGAATGGGGCCTTGCACCAACTACAGTCACTCCATGACATGTGTGCCATGCTGGGCATTGAGCAGATGGGAAAATCCACGTCACCGAAGACTTCTCAGCAATCGGCCAGGGGAGGATGGCAACGGGTCAGTCGACAACGCTCTCCTGCTGCGACTTTGAAGCTAGACTCTCATACTATCAAGCAGGAGAGGGCCAATGCTATACAGGAAGTTTCTAGAGACACCTCACCAACAGACTGACATTTTATTGTGAGTAGGGGTTCTACAGCACCTATGCATTTCAGGTCCGGGGGGAGAGGGTGGGGGACCTCGTGGATCGACCCCTCCTATTGGAATGCTGCAGAAAATGCAGGACGCGATAATGCAGTTCGTCTGGGCGGGTAAATGGCTGAGACTCCGCAGAGACTTGGCCAGGCGGGCTCCCATAAAAGGTGACTTGGGCATCCCTGACCTTCTCAGATACTTCATGTGAGAAGTTGGCCTGATATATGATGTTCACTAGTTCTAGTGATCACCTTGTATCATGCCAAGCAACCCTTATGGTGCAGGTTGTAAAGTCAACCTTATAGACAAGCTATCCTAGGGGTAGCATGGACTAAGCAATCTTAGGCTAAACTCTGTAAAGGCATGTGAAGCAAGCTGTTTTACCATACACAATCCCTTGAATACCAAATGAAAGGACACCACACAGATATATATTGAAATTATATATAGATTTATTACTACAAATATCCCTGATACTCTTTATGAGCACAGAAGCAAATGCGTTAAAACAAAACACAGTTTAAATACACAAAAGTTGCACAATATGGATGAGCCCTAGGGGCCACCTAAACCATATACTAAAATAGTGGTATAAGAACCACTATGGGAAAAGTGAAGAGGCCTAGGGCCTGGGGAATCGCTGGAGCTGTTCGGGACTAACAGTGAAGAAGTCGGGAAAGGCCCGCGGGACTCGGGAGCAGTGCGGAAAGTGCACGCTTTACCAATGCAATGTCAATGGTGCGTAAAAAGTACAAAGTTAGTTATAAAGGAACCTTCCGAGTGACCTAGAAAGCTGAAACTTGAGACACAGACACTAGAGGTGTGTACCAGTGTGGGAACACCGGCGGAGCTGAGTTACCTCACCCACAGGAAGCGGGTGCATAGGGTCGAAGTAGTGTCGGGTTTCGTCACGCAGGTCGATGGTGTTTGGAGCTGAAGATGCTGCAGGCGGCTCGATGTGAAGAGTTCCGGTGGATCCAAGGGTGGATCTGAAGAGGTGAAGACCTGATAGCAGAGGGGACAATGTTCAAAGTCACTAGCCAGTGACTACCGTGGAACCAGAGTGGAACCAGGCGATGTTGGGTGCAAACAGGCGTCGAGGTGTAGCTTCTCTCTGCAGCCACGTGGACACGAGGGGTCGAAGACGTCCAGGAGTCGGTCACGAGATGTCCCACGCAGGCTTCTCGCTGTTGGCGGTGTCGGCGACTTGATAGAAGCAAACAGGCCTTGGCTACTGCAAGCCACGCATGAATCAAGAAAGGCTTGTTACTCGGACCAGCAAGGTCAGAGCAGGGGCTCTTTTTTACAGGAGCAAGGGCAAGTCTGGAGCAACCAGACCCGCAGTGAAAGTTGTAGGTTTCGTCGCCAAGATGGCCACTAGCCGCGTGGCAAGTGGACGGTTAGGCGCGTCGAGTGGCACAATGTAAAAGGGCCCCACGCAGATCGTGGAGATGCTGGGGGGCTGATCTTCGGTGCAAGGGCTGCTCGAGGTTGGGGCTTCTCAAACCCCAAAGCACAGTGTTGAGGGTGCCTCTGATGCTGCGCAGTCAGCGTTTCAGGTTTCTTCCAAGATGTCCGGTCCCACGTCTCTCGGTGCCTCCACGGGTCCCTTCTTTGCAGGGACTATGGATCGGGCGGTGAGAAGTCTGGGAGTCTGGGTCTTGTCAGGCTCTGGGCTCGGGCTCCGGCGGGAGGCGGCGGCAAAGCAGACATCGAGTTGCTGGTTGGTGCCTGTGTTCACAGGGTGGTCACTCCTTGGCCACAAGGGAGATTCTCTTCTGTCTTCTGTGCAGCAGAATGTCGAAGTCCAGTCTTCTTCTGTATTTCAAGTTGATTCAGGATGATCTGAAGTCTCAGGACACAGCTCCCATTCTTATTCGAATCTGGGGGGCCGGATCACCTACTAGGTCCCTGCTCTGGGTGGAACCAGGAAGGGGGGTGGTTACACCCCCTTTCCTTTGTCCAGTTTCGCGCCAGGACTGGGGCTGGAAAGCCCCAGCACCGGTTTGAACTGGCCTATGCACAGGGACACCTTGTGTGCCCCAGGCATATCTGTTTCTTTTCAGCCCTGTCCTACCCAATACACAAAATCCTGTCTGGAGTGGTGCTAGCACCTCCCCAGGCAGGAAACCCTTTGTCCAAGCTGCCCTCACTGGAAGGACTCCCAGCAGCAGGAGGTCAGACTTGTGTCTGTGGTGGCAGCATCCATTTTGTGATGCTAAGGCTCTGTTTAACTTTAACCGGGGTTCAGGCTAGGTACATGTCGTGTCCCTCTAGAAGGGTGGAATGCTACCCCCGTCGCCAGAACTGGCAAGGGGGTAGTATTCCAATTCGTATGACACCTTACTCGACATGTTTTGATAAAGCCAAACCTAAGATAGCATTTAACCGCGAGGTTCATAATGCACTTAAGAGTATATGGTATGGCAATATCATGAAACAGCTAAAGGACATGGTTCCGAAAGCTGCAGACAGGCTCAGCTCATGCCAGAGCACCATCTCACATATTTCCAAGCACTCTGCCTCCAGGATTGATGAGGCCTTCCATAGGAGTGACTGATAGGAACATATGTGTCCATTTTAGGTTAGGTATAGGCATACTACACCTAAGTAAGGGGTGGTTACACGACTTACCCCAGCTGGGTGATCAGCCAGTTGTGTCCAATATGGAGGCCAGGCCAGGGGTGGCACAATACATGCTGCAGCCCCTGGTAGGCCTTGGAAGCACCTATGCCCTGGGTACCTGGGTTACAGGGGCCAATAAGGTGAACCAGTTCCAATTTCGTTATGCACCTAAAGTACATGGGTTACAATTTAGAGAGAGAACAGCAGGTTGTGGGTCTGATTATCAGGCCCACAGCCACATTAAGTCATAAACCAGTGAAGCAAAAAGCAAAAATTTGGGGTGACCATAGGATAGCAGACCCTACTCTCCTACACAACCCCCCCCCCCAAACGCAGGGACATTAGACTAACCTTGACCAGTTGTGTCTTCATGTTCTAAGTGGAAGTACCTGGAGAGACCATCTGCATTACCATGGTCAGTCCCTGGGAGGTGCTCCACTGTAAAGTCCATCCCCTGTAGGGAAATGGACCACCTGAGCAGTTTGGGGTTTTCACCCTTCATCTGATTAAGCCATAAGAGGGGCTTATGGTCGGTCTGAATCTTGAAGTGAGTGCCAAACAAGTATGGTCTCAACTTCTTCAGGGCCCACACCACAGCAAAGGCCTCCCTCTCAATGGCTGACCAACGTTTCTCTCTGGGGGTCAGCCTTCTGCTAATGAAAGCAATGGGCTAGTCTTGACCATCTACATTAAGTTGTGAAAGCACAGCTCCCACTCCCAACTCAGAAGCATCTGTTTGGACAATAAACTCTCTGGAGTAGTCAGGACTCTTCAGGATAGGTGCAGAGCACATGGCCTTCTTCAGGTCATCAAATGCCTTTTGACAGTATTCTGTCCACTGAACCTTTTTGGGCATCTTCTTGGATGTCAGATTATTAAGAGGAGTCACAATGGACCCATAGTTCTTAACAAACTTCCTGCAGTACCCAGTCAGGCCCAAGAAAGCTCTGACCTGAGTCTGGGTAGTTGGAGGAGTCCAGTCCTTTATGGTCTGCATCTTACTCTCCAGTGGTTGAACTTGGCCTCCACCCACAAGGTGGCCCAAGTACACAACCTTACTCTGCCCTATCTGGCACTTGGTTGCCTTGATAGTGAGGCCTGCCTTTTGCAGAGCCTCTAGCACTTCCTTCAGGTGGACCAGGTGATCCTCCCAGGTGGAGATAAAGACAGCAATATCATCCAGATATGCTGCACAAAAGTCATCCAACCCAGTAAGGACTTGATTCACCAACCTTTAAAAGGTGGCAGGTGCATTTTTCAAACCAAAGGGCATCACCACAAATTGGTAATGCCCACTGGGGGTAGAAAATGCTGTCTTGGCTTTAGACTCCTCAGCTAACCTGATTTGCCAGTAGCCAGCTGTCAAGTCGAATGTGCTCAAATACTTGACAGAAGCCAATTTGTCTATGAGCTCATCTGCTCTTGGAATTGGGTGTGCATCTGTCCTAGTGACAGCATTGAGTCCTCTGTAGTCCACACAGAACCTCATCTCTCTCTTCCCATCTTTGGTGTGAGGTTTGGGGACCAGAACCACTGGGCTAGCCCAGGGGCTCTCTGAAGGCTCAATGACACCTAATTCCAGCATCTTTTGTACCTCAGCCTTGATACAGTCTCTGACATGGTCAGGCTGCCTGTAAATTTTGTTCTTTACAGGAAGACTATCACCAGTGTCCACCACATGGGTACACCAGTTAGTCTGACTGGGTGTCAGGGAGAACATATGTCGAAATGACTGTAAAACCTGTCTACAGTCATGTTGCTGATGTTCAGTGAGGCTGCCATCTAAGGCCACACCATCAACTGAGCCATCCTTAGGGTTCTGAGTCAGCAGGTCTGGGAGAGGGTCACTCTCTTCCTCCTGCCCCTCATCCGTAGCCATGAGCAAGCCCATGTCTGCCCTGTCAACATATGCTTTCAGCCTGTTAACATGGAGCACCCTGTAAGGGCTTCTGGGAGTTCCAAGGTCCACCAAGTAGGTGACCTCTCCCTTTTTCTCCATGATGGTATGGGGTCCAGACCATCTGTCTTGGAGTGCTGCTGGGGCCACTGGCTCCAACACCCATACCTTCTGTCCAGGCTGATACTCAGTCAGGACAGCCTTTTGGTCATGCCAGGCTTTCTGTAAGGCCTGGCTAGCCTCAAGGTTTTTGGAGGCCTTCTCCATATACTCAGCCATCCTGGAGCGGAGACCAAGTACATAGTCCACTATGTCTTGCTTGGGCTTTTTGAGAGGTAACTCCCATCCTTCCCTCACCAGACATAGGGGTCCTCTTACAGGATGTCCAAACAACAATTCAAAGGGGCTGAAGCCAACTCCTTTTTGTGGGACCTCTCTGTAAGCAAACAGAAGGCAGGGCAGAAGGATATCCCATCTTCGCCTGAGCTTCTCAGGTAATCCTTTGATCATGCCCTTTAGGGTCTTGTTGAATCTCTCAACAAGTCCATTGCATTGTGGATGATAGGGAGTGGTGAACTTATAGTTAACACCACATTCCTTCCACATAGCTGTCAAGTAACCTGACATGAAGTTTGCACCTCTATCAGATACTACCTCCTTAGGAAACCCCACTCTGGAGAAAACTCCAAGTAAGGCCCTGGCCACAACAGGAGCTGTTGTGGTCCTAAGGGGAATTGCCTCTGGGTACCTGGTGGCATGGTCCACCACCACCAGTATGAATCTGTGCCCAGATGCTGTAGGGGGATCCATTGGACCAACAATGTCAATCTCCACTCTTTCAAAGGGCACCCCCACCACAGGTAGTGGTATTAGGGGGGCCTTTGTGGTACCACCTGCTTTGCCACTTGCTTGGCAGGTTACACAGGAGCGACAGAACTCCTTTGTATCTTCTGACATGTGAGGCCAGTGAAAGTGACAGACAAGTCTGTCCCATGTTTTGTTCTGGCCTAGGTGCCCTGCTAAGGGAATATCGTGTGCCAAGGTAAGAAGGAAGCCCCTAAATTGCTGAGGTATGACCAACCTCCTGGTTGTACCAGGCTTGGGGTCTCTACCCTCTGAATAAAGGAGCCCATCACCCCAATAAACCTTATGGGTACCTTGAGCATTCCCAGCAGCCTCAGCAGCAGTCTGCTGTCTGAGGGGTTCAAGAGAAGGACAGGATAACTGAGCCTGCCCCAAGTCTGCCCTAGAAGGTCCCCCTGTCCCCAGAAACTCAACCTGATCAGGTTCAAGCTCTATAGGGACAGTTCCTTCAGGGGTCTCAGAATCATCTTCCTGTGAAGGCTGATCCTCACTTGTAGGCATTTGGGAAGGCACAGCCTTTGCCCTCCTGTTCCTTGTCTTGGAAGGTACTTGGTCCATTGTTCCAGGATCCAAGACCTGAGGTTCAGAGAGGCACTTTTTGGCCTGTGACCTGGTCACAGCAAGGACATGTGATGATATCCCTAACATCTCTGCATGAGTCCTGTACTCAACTTCTGACCATAGAGAGCTCTCCAGGTCATTGCCCAACAAACATTCTACTGGGAGATCAGCACTAACCACAACTCTTTTTAGGCCAGTTACCCCTCCCCAGGAAAAGTTAACAATTGCCACACTATGTGTAGTAGTGACATTGCTGGCATTGGTCACCAGGTAATTATCACCTGATATGTACTGTCCAGGGTCCACAAAGCTAGGCGTCACCATAGTGACACTGGCACATGTGTCCCTGTATGCTTGAGCCACTTTTTCATTAATTAAAGGTGTCTGTCTGTACTTGCCCAAATTATTGAGACTGACAGTAGGGGAGAAATCAATCTCCCCATCACAGATCAGAACAGCCTGTGTGGGGACTCTGACTAGGTCAGAATCTCCATCAGTTCCCAAGGTGATACCCACTACCCCCTTAGTCTGTGGTCCAACACTGCCAACTGTACTAGTGGGTGCAGGTGCCTTAGGGGCTGCAGTGTTGGTGGCTCCACCCTTTTTACAATCACTTGTCCAGTGAGTGGTGTTTTTGCAAAAGCTACACCAGGGTTTTCTTTGACCTTCTTTCTTCTTCTTCTTGGAAGGTTGGGACCCACCCTCAGTATTAGTTTGGGGCCCTGTTGAAGACTTCTGGTCTTTAACTTTCTGCTCCCCACCCTTCTGGTCTGTTTTCTTTTGGTCACCACCCTGGTTCTGGTTCTGGTTCTTTTGCTTAACTCTGGTTCTGACCCATTTGTCTGCCCTCTTTCCCAATTCTTGGGGAGAGGTTAGATCTGAGTCGACCAAATGTTGATTCAACTGCTGGTTCTGACAGTTATTTAAAATATGTTCTCTCATAAGCAAATTGTACAATCCTTCATAGTCTGTAACCTTACTTCCCAGCAACCAGCCCTCCAAGGCCTTAGTGGCACATTCAACAAATTCAGACCAGTCCTGAGTCTGTGTCTTCTGGGTATCTCTGAACATTAAGCTGTACTGTTCAGTGGTTAAGCCTAACCCATCAATCAGAGCACTCTTCAGGACCAGGTAGTTTCTAGACTCCCCATCACTAACTGTGAGGAGTCTGTCTCGGCCTCTACCTTCAAAGGAGAGCCACAAGATTGCTGCCCACTGCTCCTGAGGAACCTGCTGTACTTTGCAAGCTCTCTCAAGTGCAGTCATCCACTTGTGGATATCATCCCCAGCTTTGTAGGGGGGCACAATCTTACTCAGGTTTCTATTGTCATAGGACCTGTCTTTATCCTTAGGGATAGTGCTGCCACCAGTGGAATCTAATCCACTCTATCTAGGCTGCCTTGCTCTAGCAAGTTTCTCTTTGGCCAGGGCAACTTCTAATTCTTGTCTCTGGATCCTAAGTTCAGCCTCTCTCCGTTTGGCCTCATGTTCCCTTCTCTGAGGGCTAGTCAACTCCCTTCTGGAGTTGCCATGAGAACCTCTAGAAACATGGGAAGTATTGGATTCACCTGAGAGATTCCTCCTCCTCTTATGCTCCTGGTTAAGTCCATTTGGGGGTCTGAATGGGTTGGACCCACCTTCAGTCCCAAATAGGCTTAAGTTAGCCTGGTTAAGCCTGCTGACTAACACCTGGCTAGTCCCATCATCAGATTCACTCTCTTCCTCCTCCTCCTCCTCTTCTTCTTCCTCCGGCTGAGTATTCCCAGGGGTCTGGTTTTCCTCATCTACCTGAACTACAGGGGCAGGGGCATCAGAGTTATCATCTTCAGTGGGGGATCCTCCATCTCCAGTCCCTGAGGGGCCTGGTTTGGAGTCCCTTAGAGCTTCAGACTGGTCTAAAAGCTCTCTGAGGTGTCCTGCTGTAGGCGAAGGACCTGTATTGATTCCTCTCATGGAACACAGTTGCCTCAGTTCCTTAAATGGAAAGGTAGCAAATTTGGATGGTGCCCTTGGAGGGTCACTCTCAACAGAGATGAGTCCAGTGGATCCCTCTGCTCCAGACATTGCTCTAGTGTGGTGGATGTGTTGCAATCTACCTACACTGGTGTTTTCCTACAAAACCTATCTAGTAGTTGTAGTCAGGGTGTACAACTCCCTATCCTCTACAACAACTAAGTTCAGTAGAACTTAAGTATATCTAGTCTTGTTTTAGTGTACCTATCAGGTACTTGTATGATCTTTCAATTGATATTTTCAAAGATTGTAATGGTAAAACAACAGCAAGCTCAAATCCCACCGCTGCCACCAATGTGAGAAGTTGGCCTGATATATGATGCTCACTAGTTCTAGTGATCACCTTGTATCATGCCAACCAACCCTTATGGTGCAGGTTGTAAAGTCAACCTTATAGACAAGCTATCCTAGGGGTAGCATGGACTAAGCAGTCTTAGGCTAAACTCTGTAAAGGCATGTGAAGCAAGCTGTTTTACCATACACAATCCCTTGAATACCAAATGAAAGGACACCACACAGATATATATTGAAATTATATATAGATTTATTACTACAAATATCCCTGATACTCTTTATGAGCACAGAAGCAAATGCGTTAAAACAAAACACAGTTTAAATACACAAAAGTTGCACAATATGGATAAGCCCTAGGGGCCACCTAAACCATATACTAAAATAGTGGTATAAGAACCACTATGGGGAAAGTGAAGAGGCCTAGGGCCTGGGGAATCGCTGGAGCTGTTCAGGACTAACTGTGAAGAAGTCGGGAAAGGCCCGCGGGACTCGGGAGCAGTGCGGAAAGTGCACGCTTTACCAATGCAATGTCAATGGTGCGTAAAAAGTACAAAGTTAGTTATAAAGGAACCTTCCGAGTGACCTAGAAAGCTGAAACTTAAGACACAGACACTAGAGGTGTGTACCAGTGTGGGAACACCGGCGGAGCTGTGTTACCTCACCCACAAGAAGCGGGTGCATAGGGTCGAAGTAGTGTCGGGTTTCGTCACGCAGGTCGATGGTGCTTGGAGCTGAAGATGCTGCAGGCGGCTCGATGTGAAGAGTTCCGGTGGATCCAAGGGTGGATCTGAAGAGGTGAAGACCTGAAAGCAGAGGGGACAATGTTCAAACTCACTAGCCAGTGACTACCGTGGAACCAGAGTGGAACCAGGCGATGTCGGGTGCAAACAGGCGTCGAGGTGTAGCTTCTCTCTGCAGCCACGTGGACACGAGGGCTTGAAGACGTCCAGGAGTCGGTCACGAGCTGTCCCACGCAAACTTCTCGCTGTTGGCTGTGTCGGCAACTTGATAGAAGCAAACAGGCCTTGGCTACTGCAAGCCACGCAGGAATCAAGAAAGGCTTGTTACTCGGACCAGCAAGGTCAGAGCAGGGGCTCCTTTTTACAGGAGCAAGGGCAAGTCTGGAGCAACCAGACCCGCAGTGAAAGTTGTAGGTTTCGTCGCCAAGATGGCCACTAGCCGCGTGGCAAGTGGACGGTTAGGCACGTCGAGTGGCACGATGCAAAAGGGCCCCACGCAGATCGTGGAGATGCTGGGGGGCTGATCTTCGGTGCAATGGCTGCTCGAGGTTGGGGCTTCTCAAACCCCAAAGCACAGCGTCGAGGGTGCCTCTGATGCTGCGCAGTCAGCGTTTCGGGGGTCTTCCAAGATGTCCGGTCCCACGTCTCTCGGTGCCTCCACGGGTCCCTTCTTTGCAGGGACTGTGGATCGGGCGGTGAGAAGTCTGGGAGTCTGGGTCTCGTCAGGCTCTGGGCTCGGGCTCCGGCGGGAGGCGGCGGCAAAGCAGACGTCGAGTTGCTGGTTGGTGCCTGTGTTCACAGGGTGGTCACTCCTTGGCCACAAGGGAGATTCTCTTCCGTCTTCTGTGCAGCAGAATGTCGAAGTCCAGTCTTCTTCTGTATTTCAAGTTGATTCAGGATGATCTGAAGTCTCAGGACACAGCTCCCATTCTTATTCGAATCTGGGGGGCCGGATCACCTACTAGGTCCCTCCTCTGGGTGGAACCAGGAAGGGGGGTGGTTACACCCCCTTTCCTTTGTCCAGTTTCGCGCCAGGACTGGGGCTGGAAAGCCCCAGCACCGGTTTGAACTGGCCTATGCACAGGGACACCTTGTGTGCCCCAGGCATATCTGTTTCTTTTCAGCCCTGTCCTACCCAATACACAAAATCCTGTCTGGAGTGGTGCTAGCACCTCCCCAGGCAGGAAACCCTTTGTCCAAGCTGCCCTCACTGGAAGGACTCCCAGCAGCAGGAGGTCAGACTTGTGTCTGTGGTGGCAGCATCCATTTTGTGATGCTAAGGCTCTGTTTAACTTTAACCGGGGTTCAGGCTAGGTACATGTCGTGTCCCTCTAGAAGGGTGGAATGCTACCCCCGTCGCCAGAACTGGCGAGGGGGTAGTATTCCAATTCGTATGACACCTTACTCGACATGTTTTGATAAAGCCAAACCTAAGATAGCATTTAACCGCAAGTTCATAATGCACCTAAGAGTATATGGTATGGCAATATCATGAAACAGCTAAAGGACATGGTTCCGAAAGCTGCAGACAGGCTCAGCTCATGCCAGAGCACCATCTCACATATTTCCAAGCACTCTGCCTCCAGGATTGATGAGGCCTTCCATAGGAGTGACTGATAGGAACATATGTGTCCATTTTAGGTTAGGTATAGGCATACTACACCTAAGTAAGGGGTGGTTACACCGACTTACCCCAGCTGGGTGATCAGCCAGTTGTGTCAAATATGGAGGCCAGGCCAGGGGTGGCACAATACATGCTGCAGCCCCTGGTAGGCCTTGGAAGCACCTATGCCCTGGGTACCTGGGTTACAGGGGCCAATAAGGTGAACCAGTTCCAATTTCGTTATGCACCTAAAGTACATGGGTTACAATTTAGAGAGAGAACAGCAGGTTGTGGGTCTGATTAGTAGGCCCACAGCCACATTAAGTCATAAACCAGTGAAGCAAAAAGCAAAAATTTGGGGTGACCATAGGATAGCAGACCCTACTCTCCTACACAACCCCCCCCCCAAACGCAGGGACATTAGACTAACCTTGACCAGTTGTGTCTTCATGTTCTAAGTGGAAGTACCTGGAGAGACCATCTGCATTACCATGGTCAGTCCCTGGGAGGTGCTCCACTGTAAAGTCCATCCCCTGTAGGGAAATGGACCACCTGAGCAGTTTGGGGTTTTCACCCTTCATCTGATTAAGCCATAAGAGGGGCTTATGGTCGGTCTGAATCTTGAAGTGAGTGCCAAACAAGTATGGTCTCAACTTCTTCAGGGCCCACACCACAGCAAAGGCCTCCCTCTCAATGGCTGACCAACGTTTCTCTCTGGGGGTCAGCCTTCTGCTAATGAAAGCAATGGGCTAGTCTTGACCATCTACATTAAGTTGTGAAAGCACAGCTCCCACTCCCAACTCAGAAGCATCTGTTTGGACAATAAACTCTCTGGAGTAGTCAGGACTCTTCAGGATAGGTGCAGAGCACATGGCCTTCTTCAGGTCATCAAATGCCTTTTGACAGTATTCTGTCCACTGAACCTTTTTGGGCATCTTCTTGGATGTCAGATTATTAAGAGGAGTCACAATGGACCCATAGTTCTTAACAAACTTCCTGCAGTACCCAGTCAGGCCCAAGAAAGCTCTGACCTGAGTCTGGGTAGTTGGAGGAGTCCAGTCCTTTATGGTCTGCATCTTACTCTCCAGTGGTTGAACTTGGCCTCCACCCACAAGGTGGCCCAAGTACACAACCTTACTCTGCCCTATCTGGCACTTGGTTGCCTTGATAGTGAGGCCTGCCTTTTGCAGAGCCTCTAGCATTTCCTTCAGGTGGACCAGGTGATCCTCCCAGGTGGAGATAAAGACAGCAATATCATCCAGATATGCTGCACAAAAGTCATCCAACCCAGTAAGGACTTGATTCACCAACCTTTAAAAGGTGGCAGGTGCATTTTTCAAACCAAAGGGCATCACCACAAATTGGTAATGCCCACTGGGGGTAGAAAATGCTGTCTTGGCTTTAGACTCCTCAGCTAACCTGATTTGCCAGTAGCCAGCTGTCAAGTCGAATGTGCTCAAATACTTGACAGAAGCCAATTTGTCTATGAGCTCATCTGCTCTTGGAATTGGGTGTGCATCTGTCCTAGTGACAGCATTGAGTCCTCTGTAGTCCACACAGAACCTCATCTCTCTCTTCCCATCTTTGGTGTGAGGTTTGGGGACCAGAACCACTGGGCTAGCCCAGGGGCTCTCTGAAGGCTCAATGACACCTAATTCCAGCATCTTTTGTACCTCAGCCTTGATACAGTCTCTGACATGGTCAGGCTGCCTGTAAATTTTGTTCTTTACAGGAAGACTATCACCAGTGTCCACCACATGGGTACACCAGTTAGTCTGACTGGGTGTCAGGGAGAACATATGTCGAAATGACTGTAAAACCTGTCTACAGTCATGTTGCTGATGTTCAGTGAGGCTGCCATCTAAGGCCACACCATCAACTGAGCCATCCTCAGGGTTCTGAGTCAGCAGGTCTGGGAGAGGGTCACTCTCTTCCTCCTGCCCCTCATCTGTAGCCATGAGCAAGCCCATGTCTGCCCTGTCAACATATGCTTTCAGCCTGTTAACATGGAGCACCCTGTAAGGGCTTCTGGGAGTTCCAAGGTCCACCAAGTAGGTGACCTCTCCCTTTTTCTCCATGATGGTATGGGGTCCAGACCATCTGTCTTGGAGTGCTGCTGGGGCCACTGGCTCCAACACCCATACCTTCTGTCCAGGCTGGTACTCAGTCAGGACAGCCTTTTGGTCATGCCAGGCTTTCTGTAAGGCCTGGCTAGCCTCAAGGTTTTTGGAGGCCTTCTCCATATACTCAGCCATCCTGGAGCGGAGACCAAGTACATAGTCCACTATGTCTTGTTTGGGCTTTTTGAGAGGTAACTCCCATCCTTCCCTCACCAGACATAGGGGTCCTCTTACAGGATGTCCAAACAACAATTCAAAGGGGCTGAAGCCAACTCCTTTTTGTGGGACCTCTCTGTAAGCAAACAGAGGCAGGGCAGAAGGATATCCCATCTTCGCCTGAGCTTCTCAGGTAATCCTTTGATCATGCCCTTTCGGGTCTTGTTGAATCTCTCAACAAGTCCATTGCATTGTGGATGATAGGGAGTGGTGAACTTATAGTTAACACCACATTCCTTCCACATAGCTGTCAAGTAACCTGACATGAAGTTTGCACCTCTATCAGATACTACCTCCTTAGGAAACCCCACTCTGGAGAAAACTCCAAGTAAGGCCCTGGCCACAACAGGAGCTGTTGTGGTCCTAAGGGGAATTGCCTCTGGGTACCTGGTGGCATGGTCCACCACCACCAGTATGAATCTGTGCCCAGATGCTGTAGGGGGATCCATTGGACCAACAATGTCAATCCCCACTCTTTCAAAGGGCACCCTCACCACAGGTAGTGGTATTAGGGGGGCCTTTGTGGTACCACCTGCTTTGCCACTTGCTTGGCAGGTTACAAAGGAGCGACAGAACTCCTTTGTATCTTCTGACATGTGAGGCCAGTAAAAGTGACAGACAAGTCTGTCCCATGTTTTGTTCTGGCCTAGGTGCCCTGCTAAGGGAATATCGTGTGCCAAGGTAAGAAGGAAGCCCCTAAATTGCTGAGGTATGACCAACCTCCTGGTTGTACCAGGCTTGGGGTCTCTACCCTCTGAATAAAGGAGCCCATCACCCCAATAAACCTTATGGGTACCTTGAGCATTCCCAGCAGCCTCAGCAGCAGCCTGCTGTCTGAGGGGTTCAAGAGAAGGACAGGATAACTGAGCCTGCCCCAAGTCTGCCCTAGAAGGTCCCCCTGTCCCCAGAAACTCAACCTGATCAGGTTCAAGCTCTATAGGGACAGTTCCTTCAGGGGTCTCAGAATCATCTTCCTGTGAAGGCTGATCCTCACTTGTAGGCATTTGGGAAGGCACAGCCTTTGCCCTCCTGTTCCTTGTCTTGGAAGGTACTTGGTCCATTGTTCCAGGATCCAAGACCTGAGGTTCAGAGAGGCACTTTTTGGCCTGTGACCTGGTCACAGCAAGGACATGTGATGATATCCCTAACATCTCTGCATGAGTCCTGTACTCAACTTCTGACCATAGAGAGCTCTCCAGGTCATTGCCCAACAAACATTCTACTGGGAGATCAGCACTAACCACAACTCTTTTTAGGCCAGTTACCCCTCCCCAGGAAAAGTTAACAATTGCCACACTATGTGTAGTAGTGACATTGCTGGCATTGGTCACCAGGTAATTATCACCTGATATGTACTGTCCAGGGTCCACAAAGCTAGGCGTCACCATAGTGACACTGGCACATGTGTCCCTGTATGCTTGAGCCACTTTTTCATTAATTAAAGGTGTCTGTCTGTACTTGCCCAAATTATTGAGACTGACAGTAGGGGAGAAATCAATCTCCCCATCACAGATCAGAACAGCCTGTGTGGGGACTCTGACTAGGTCAGAATCTCCATCAGTTCCCAAGGTGATACCCACTACCCCCTTAGTCTGTGGTCCAACACTGCCAACTGTACTAGTGGGTGCAGGTGCCTTAGGGGCTGCAGTGTTGGTGGCTCCACCCTTTTTACAATCACTTGTCCAGTGAGTGGTGTTTTTGCAAAAGCTACACCAGGGTTTTCTTTGACCTTCTTTCTTCTTCTTCTTGGCAAGTTGGGACCCACCCTCAGTATTAGTTTGGGGCCCTGTTGAAGACTTCTGGTCTTTAACTTTCTGCTCCCCACCCTTCTGGTCTGTTTTCTTTTGGTCACCACCCTGGTTCTGGTTCTGGTTCTTTTGCTTAACTCTGGTTCTGACCCATTTGTCTGCCCTCTTTCCCAATTCTTGGGGAGAGGTTAGATCTGAGTCGACCAAATGTTGATTCAACTGCTGGTTCTGACAGTTATTTAAAATATGTTCTCTCATAAGCAAATTGTACAATCCTTCATAGTCTGTTACCTTACTTCCCAGCAACCAGCCCTCCAAGGCCTTAGTGGCACATTCAACAAATTCAGACCAGTCCTGAGTCTGTGTCTTCTGGGTATCTCAGAACATTAACCTGTACTGTTCAGTGGTTAAGCCTAACCCATCAATCAGAGCACTCTTCAGGACCAGGTAGTTTCTAGACTCCCCATCACTAACTGTGAGGAGTCTGTCTCGGCCTCTACCTTCAAAGGAGAGCCACAAGATTGCTGCCCACTGCTCCTGAGGAACCTGCTGTACTTTGCAAGCTCTCTCAAGTGCAGTCATCCACTTGTGGATATCATCCCCAGCTTTGTAGGGGGGCACAATCTTACTCAGGTTTCTATTGTCATAGGACCTGTCTTTATCCTTAGGGATAGTGCTGCCACCAGTGGAATCTAATCCACTCTATCTAGGCTGCCTTGCTCTAGCAAGTTTCTCTTTGGCCAGGGCAACTTCTAATTCTTGTCTCTGGATCCTAAGTTCAGCCTCTCTCCGTTTGGCCTCATGTTCCCTTCTCTGAGGGCTAGTCAACTCCCTTCTGGAGTTGCCATGAGAACCTCTAGAAACATGGGAAGTATTGGATTCACCTGAGTGATTCCTCCTCCTCCTATGCTCCTGGTTAAGTCCATTTGGGGGTCTGAATGGGTTGGACCCACCTTCAGTCCCAAATAGGCTTAAGTTAGCCTGGTTAAGCCTGCTGACTAACACCTGGCTAGTCCCATCATCAGATTCACTCTCTTCCTCCTCCTCCTCCTCTTCTTCTTCCTCCGGCTGAGTATTCCCAGGGGTCTGGTTTTCCTCATCTACCTGAACTACAGGGGCAGGGGCATCAGAGTTATCATCTTCAGTGGGGGATCCTCCATCTCCAGTCCCTGAGGGGCCTGGTTTGGAGTCCCTTAGAGCTTCAGACTGGTCTAAAAGCTCTCTGAGGTGTCCTGCTGTAGGCGAAGGACCTGTTTTGATTCCTCTCATGAAACACAGTTGCCTCAGTTCCTTAAATGGAAAGGTAGCAAATTTGGATGGTGCCCTTGGAGGGTCACTCTCAACAGAGATGAGTCCAGTGGATCCCTCTGCTCCAGACATTGCTCTAGTGTGGTGGATGTGTTGCAATCTACCTACACTGGTGTTTTCCTACAAAACCTATCTAGTAGTTGTAGTCAGGGTGTGCAACTCCCTATCCTCTACAACAACTAAGTTCAGTAGAACTTAAGTATATCTAGTCTTGTTTTAGTGTACCTATCAGGTACTTGTATGATCTTTCAATTGATATTTTCAAAGATTGTAATGGTAAAACAACAGCAAGCTCAAATCCCACCGCTGCCACCAATGTGAGAAGTTGGCCTGATATATGATGCTCACTAGTTCTAGTGATCACCTTGTATCATGCCAACCAACCCTTATGGTGCAGGTTGTAAAGTCAACCTTATAGACAAGCTATCCTAGGGGTAGCATGGACTAAGCAGTCTTAGGCTAAACTCTGTAAAGGCATGTGAAGCAAGCTGTTTTACCATACACAATCCCTTGAATACCAAATGAAAGGACACCACACAGATATATATTGAAATTATATATAGATTTATTACTACAAATATCCCTGATACTCTTTATGAGCACAGAAGCAAATGCGTTAAAACAAAACACAGTTTAAATACACAAAAGTTGCACAATATGGATAAGCCCTAGGGGCCACCTAAACCATATACTAAAATAGTGGTATAAGAACCACTATGGGGAAAGTGAAGAGGCCTAGGGCCTGGGGAATCGCTGGAGCTGTTCGGGACTAACAGTGAAGAAGTCGGGAAAGGCCCGCGGGACTCGGGAGCAGTGCCGAAAGTGCACGCTTTACCAATGCAATGTCAATGGTGCGTAAAAAGTACAAAGTTAGTTATAAAGGAACCTTCCGAGTGACCTAGAAAGCTGAAACTTAAGACATAGACACTAGAGGTGTGTACCAGTGTGGGAACACCGGCGGAGCTGAGTTACCTCACCCACAGGAAGCGGGTGCATAGGGTCAAAGTAGTGTCGGGTTTCGTCACGCAGGTCGATGGTGCTTGGAGCTGAAGATGCTGCAGGCGGCTCGATGTGAAGAGTTCCGGTGGATCCAAGGGTGGATCTGAAGAGGTGAAGACCTGAAAGCAGAGGGGACAATGTTCAAAGTCACTAGCCAGTGACTACCGTGGAACCAGAGTGGAACCAGGCGATGTCGGGTCAAACAGGGGTCGAGGTGTAGCTTCTCTCTGCAGCCACGTGGACACGAGGGCTTGAAGACGTCCAGGAGTCGGTCACGAGCTGTCCCACGCAGGCTTCTCGCTGTTGACGGTGTCGGCGACTTGATAGAAGCAAACAGGCCTTGGCTACTGCAAGCCACGCAGGAATCGAGAAAGGCTTGTTACTCGGACCAGCAAGGTCAGAGCAGGGGCTCCTTTTTACAGGAGCAAGGGCAAGTCTGGAGCAACCAGACCCGCAGTGAAAGTTGTAGGTTTCGTTGCCAAGATGGCCACTAGCCGCATGGCAAGTGGACGGTTAGGCGCGTCAAGTGGCACGATGCAAAAGGGCCCCACGCAGATCGTGGAGATGCTGGGGGGCTGATCTTCGGTGCAATGGCTGCTCGAGGTTGGGGCTTCTCAAACCCCAAAGCACAGCATCGAGGGTGCCTCTGATGCTGCGCAGTCAGCGTTTCGGGGGTCTTCCAAGATGTCCGGTCCCACGTCTCTCGGTGCCTCCACGGGTCCCTTCTTTGCAGGGACTGTGGATCGGGCGGTGAAAAGTCTGGGAGTCTGGGTCTTGTCATTCTCTGGGCTCGGGCTCCAGCGGAAGGCGGCGGCAAAGCAGATGTCGAGTTGCTGGTTGGTGCCTGTGTTCACAGGGTGGTCACTCCTTGGCCACAAGGGAGATTCTCTTCCGTCTTCTGTGCAGCAGAATGTCGAAGTCCAGTCTTCTTCTGTATTTCAAGTTGATTCAGGATGATCTGAAATCTCAGGACACAGCTCCCACTCTTATTCGAATCTGGGGGGCCGGATCACCTACTAGGTCCCTCCTCTGGGTGGAACCAGGAAGGGGGGTGGTTACACCACATTTCCTTTGTCCAGTTTCGCGCCAGGACTGGGGCTGGAAAGCCCCAGCACCGGTTTGAACTGGCCTATGCACAGGGACACCTTGTGTGCCACAGGCATGTCTGTTTCTTTTCAGCCCTGTCCTACCCAATACACAAAATCCTGTCTGGAGTGGTGCTAGCACCTCCCCAGGCAGGAAACCCTTTGTCCAAGCTGCCCTCGCTGGAAGGACTCCCAGCAGCAGGAGGTCAGACTTGTGTCTGTGGTGGCAGCATCCATTTTGTGATGCTAAGGCTCTGTTTAACTTTAACCGGGGTTCAGGCTAGGTACATGTCGTGTCCCTCTAGAAGGGTGGAATGCTACCCCCATCGCCAGAACTGGCGAGGGGGTAGTATTCCAATTCGTATGACACCTTACTCGACATGTTTTGATAAAGCCAAACCTAAGATAGCATTTAACCGCGAGGTTCATAATGCACTTAAGAGTATATGGTATGGCAATATCATGAAACAGCTAAAGGACATGGTTCCGAAAGCTGCAGACAGGCTCAGCTCATGCCAGAGCACCATCTCACATATTTCCAAGCACTCTGCCTCCAGGATTGATGAGGCCTTCCATAGGAGTGACTGATAGGAACATATGTGTCCATTTTAGGTTAGGTATAGGCATACTACACCTAAGTAAGGGGTGGTTACACCGACTTACCCCAGCTGGGTGATCAGCCAGTTGTGTCAAATATGGAGGCCAGGCCAGGGGTGGCACAATACATGCTGCAGCCCCTGGTAGGCCTTGGAAGCACCTATGCCCTGGGTACCTGGGTACACTGTTACAGGGGCCAATAAGGTGAACCAGTTCCAATTTCGTTATGCACCTAAAGTACATGGGTTACAATTTAGAGAGAGAACAGCAGGTTGTGGGTCTGATTAGCAGGCCCACAGCCACATTAAGTCATAAACCAGTGAAGCAAAAAGCAAAAATTTGGGGTGACCATAGGATAGCAGACCCTACTCTCCTACACTTCCATGCAACACATCTTTGCTATCTCCTGGAACGGAACTGCCCTGAGTCGGAAAAACAGTGGTTATTCCAGGACCGGGCTATGGCCTGAATGTAGTTGTGGAAGGTCCCCTTTTTGCAACGTTCGGACAGACCACCATATATTCAGAAATCACCTATTACCCGCACGCTACTCCGAGTGTGGGATACGGTGGCGGTCACCAGATGCCTTACCACATTCCCCTCGCCTATGACGCCACTGTTTGATAATCCGGCCTTTCCTCCCGGGATGGTCCCAAGGGCATTCCGCCAATGGCATAGCTCAGAATGTAGGTCTGCCGGGCATCTCTTTAACGCGGAGGTCTTTATGCGACCAGTCACCCCGCAGGAGACGTACACCCTGGAAGCGCCACAGTGTTTTCAACACTACCAGATACGCCACTGGCTCACAGATAGTGACATGCTGCCGCAGGTGAGTCAGCGCCTCACAGCATATGAGAAGTGGCTCGTCACAAAAAAATCTGACAAACAGGTGATCACGGACCTTTATAAAATGGTAAGACCCCCCGCCCACATCGCGCTCTGCAGGTGAGAGACGCTGGGAGCTGGAGCTCGGAAGAACTCTCCGGATAAAGAGTGGCAAGACATCTACTATAGGGCCCACCACATCGCTAGGAACATGGCAAGCAGGGAGTTGCCAGTTAAGATCGCCTATTACTGGCACCTCACTCCGGCTCAGCTCCACCAAAGTAACCCAAGTCACAGTTCCGCTTGCAGGAGGGGGTGTGGTCATATGGGGACATTGACACGCTTGCTGTGGGAATGCGAGGAGGTAACGGACTACTGGAATGAAGTTCTTCATGAAATCGACACTCATTTGGAGACAGAGATTCCCCGTTTCCCAGCCGTTTCCCAGCCTACACATTACTAGGCCTTCCCAACGCCCTAACATTCCCACTCAAATCGATAAGGGGGAGACAGATGGGGTTATCAGTAGGGGCAGCGACACGTCATATCCTCTCACTTTGGGGCACCATGAGGAAACCTACACGCACAGGCTGGCTCTACAGGCTCTGGTATATAATGGGGATCGAGCGGATACACGCGACCCTCACCTGTCTGAAATACCTCAGGGTTCTGAGATTTGCGGATGAATTTGCCAAGGGGACTGACACCTCCAATTAGTGCTCACAAGACCAAGCTTCGTGCGCAACGCCCAGAAAGAAACCGCAACACACGGGGGAGGGGCGTAGTTGGGGGGATGTTTGTTTTTGGTTTGTTTTTTTAATGCATTACTAGTAAAGGGATTCCCATTGCTTGCTCTTATGGACACAATGGTCGACCAAAGGGTAGGTGTAGATCCTCAACTGCGGTTTAATAAAAAAATAGCACAATTACTTTAATGATCAATTATTCAATTATTAAAAAAGAATTACCAATTAATAATTAATTAACAATAAATGTATAATCACTATCAATAAATAAAAACAGATACATTAATTATAATTAAATTACTTCCCACCCTATTCCCCTATAAACCCACAACCCACTACACATACAAACTACATATTTATTTTAAATATCAATCAATTAATAAAAACGAATTACCATTTAATAATTAGCAATACATTAATTAAGAATAACAATAAATAAAAACGTATAGTAATCATAATTCATCTAATGATAAATCAATCAAATAAAAATTAATTACCAATTAATAATTAATTAACAATAAATTAATAACTCACTAATAATAAATAAAAACATATTCATTCATTAATTATAATTAAATTACTTCCCACCCTATTCCCCTATAAACCCACAACCCGCTCTGATACTAAAACGCAAAATTTACTTTAAAAGAATTACTAATTTCTAAACTTACATATATTTAAAAATAATAAAAATACATTACAAAAAATGTTAAACATACATGCCAAAATACATAACACTAATATAAATATCGATATTATTAACAACAATATTTTTGCTAACGATATTACTTACTTTGATATTTTAAAAAACAATATTACTTACCTTATAGTCGATATTCTGGTCACAGATATTCTTGACATCGATATCCGGTCCCTACGATATTCAAAACTCAATATTAGTGTAGGTCGAGATAAAAAAATAGAAAAATATATTTTGTCTGCGCACCCTCATTTGGTGAGGTGTTGCACCAATGCTGGTCTCTTCCTGAGGCTCTCCGTCGTGGGAGGCTTGCTCATGTTCTTGTGGAGTAAAGCTTTGGAGCGCCTCCGGCAGCCAGCCCCCCCAAGGAGACACTGAGGAGCCCCGGGCCCGATCACATTTGATCCAGGTTCTATCCTAGGATTGCCGCCCTCTCCAGAGGTGTGCGAGTCAAGTGTGTTTCTCCATTCAAGGCAAAGACGAGGCAGAAGGGGTATCCCCACTTGTAACTTTGCTGTAAAATAGAGACTGTCGCTGACCCACCAGCATGTGCAGAAGCCATGCCTCCGTGTGCGGCTTTGATCAAAGCAGGTCTGTTGTCCAAGTTGGGAATCAGCCGATCAACATCTGAAGGAATCTTAGCATAAGGAACCTGTTCGGGAGTTATATGATAAGAGTATTTAGACAGGAAACCCTGAGGATAAACTGTTCCCTCCCATGTTGCAGCTACTGCAGCCAAAATATCATTATCTATTTAATTCATGGATCTTGTAATTGCTGCTATGGAACATGTGGCTATTGCAGATTTGGACGCTTCATCAGCCACAGAATTACCAAGAGCATGTGCTCCCACACACTGATGGCCAAGAGTATGTATAACATGTGTGAGAGGCAGACGTTGTTTAAGGTATGCCGCTTGAACCCAAAGCGTTTTATGCTTATTTGCACTGCCTTTAGAGTCTCAATAGTCATTTTAAGTCCAAAAAAATAAGTTGTCATCAAAAGATTGAACACAGTAGTAAGAATCGCACACAAAAGGAGTATTGACATTAGGATCAGCAAACTCGAGAGCACGAATAAGAGCATGTAGCTCAGCCAAGTGTGCGGTACAGTCCCCAGTGCCTGAGTATGCACTGTGGATGACTTAAAGTCTCCATTTACAATCGATCCAGCAAGAATTGTGCAAGCCACTAAATAAGCATGTTTGGAGCCGGTGGCTGGTTGAGCCGAGCCATCGGTATTTTTATATTATTTATTCATTTTATTTCGGGAGTTTTATAAAGCGCGAACAAGATCCTAGCGGATATCAGAGCGCAGTACAGACAATAAATGTTACTTATACAGTAAATAGAAATAGATACAATTAAATGTACATAAAATATAGTAACAAGCAGGATAGTTAGATTTAGCATCAATAAGTGTCTTGTAGTTGAGAGCGCGAAAGCATCTCATTACAGGGTTTCAGCAGACCCTAGTCATGTGTATTTGGCCATGAAGATGGATTTAACTTCCTTTTTAAAAGAAGTACTGGACGGGTTAAGTCTGGTTTCTGGGGGTAAGGCGTTCCAAATTCTGGGTGCCATCCCAGAGAAGGATCAGTTATAAGTTTTTTCTTCTGGAATTTTTTGTGGTTTCAGAAGTAATTTTTCCGCATTTCTTGAGGATCTGGCCCCACCAGAGATCGTAAGTTTCTGTGCCAGGTAACTGGGTATCTTTTGATGTAGGACTCTGTGTGTCATTCACGCAATTTTCAAATGAATTCTCGCCCCTAGGGGTAGCCATTTCAAGGATTGAAGGTACAGGGAGATGCTGGAGCTGCGTTCAGATCCAGTTATGAGTCTTGCTGCAGTGTTGATTGAGGCTCTGAGAGGTGCAATTGATTCTTTGGGTAGGCCACATAGGGAGACACAACCGTATTCCACTCTGGGTATAACCAGAGCTTGAACTGCCTGCTTAAAGTCATTATGTGGTAGGAAGGGTTTCAATTTCCTTAATATGTTTATCTGGAAGTTAGCTCCCTTTGTAGCATTACGTATGTGTTTATGTAATGTAAGCAACGACAACGGAGGAGGATTAACATGTTCCTACTTTAAAAACTCATGTGTCTGAAGTGCAGGGTCAAAGATAAATGTGACATCTGAGGATGTCAAAGGCGTAGCCCATTGTATCCAACTGGGATGTAGTGCCTTCGAGTTAGGTACACTTGCCCTAGTCACAGTCTCAATAGCAGGAAAGGGTGTGACCATAAGAATGCGTTTTCTTTGCGCCAATGTGCGTTCCTTCAGAATCGTCATCTGGACTGCGATCAAAACTTTCTCAATAATGGAAAAACAAATTTCTGCTGCAGTGTACAAATGTGATTTGTATGCAATAGGTACTGTGACGCCCTCATTGAACGTCAAGTAAGTGAAACCCACTGGTACGATAAATATCACACTTGTTGATTATCACACATCAACAAGTAGTTTGTTGCAAGCATGTTGGATTGCAAAGAATGAAAGATAATGGTATGTTCCAGGAGCCAGCTGGCAGAAGAATATGTAAGTTCTATCAACGCATAAAGCAGTTTGATAAGCTGGGCATTATCGGGAGTGTATGTTCTCCAGAAATTCAGGAATCCCAGAAAGGACTGACGTTTCTTCAGTGTAAACGGGGGTGCACATTTCTCCAAGAAGTGGGGTGCGAGCCCCTTTCCTTCATTATTGAGCTCATAGCTCCAAAAGAGTACCACCAAATGGGTGATGTGCTTTTTTGCTAATTAAACTTGTATCCATAGTCGGCGAAGGACACAGTAATATTTTCGACTCGGACTAGATTTGGCATAAGCTCGTCATCCGTCAGGTAAATGTAATCAATGTATGAGAACGCATCTGGGTCTATGTCATGTAACAGAGACACAACATGTGCCGCAAATACCCCAGGGCTATTCTTATGCCCCATAGGCAAACGCGTAATTTTTTTCTGATTTCCGATGGCGGTAAATGCTGTCAAGTCACAACGTGCTAATATGACTGTAGAAACCATTGGAAATGTCTAGTGTAGTTTTGTATTTTTTACTAACAAGATTGTTCAACAGCGCAGAGCTGTGAGTGTTTTGCACTGCAAATGTGCGGCAATGACTATTCAAATTTCTGTAATCCAATACAATCAGATAGGAACTGTCCGGTTTTGATCCCGTAAAGAGAGGATTATTCATTGGTGATATACATGGTTCAATCACTCCTTGATACTCTAACTGTGTTAGAATGTCACAAACGTAAGCCTTAGCTTCACGCTGGATTGGGTATTGCATCTGTGGCTGCGGCATAGATCTTAAAGGTATCTCATGAGCTGGTGAATTGACATCCCAGCCCACCTGATTACCATACACCACCAGGGCAAAGCCACAGCTCACACTGCTGCGAAATCCCTGGCATGCTCCTCAGGGACGTAATGCAAAAAAATCTGAGGTATCACGTCCTCCCCTCTAGAAGCGGCCAACACAAAGGGTGGAGGCCAATCTGCCTCCGCTAACAAAATGTCATATGAGGAGGTTAAATTCTCCAAGAAAACCACCTTGATTGGACGCGGTATATCACCTTCAATTTGGAAAATATTGTCATAGAGTCTATCTGGGGGAGGCAACCCGGGTATTTGCTGTTTCCACTGTAATAAAATTATCAGTTGCTGTCGCCTCTAGACAGGGATGCAGTGCCTCCCGCACTATAGTAACCTCTGCTGTGCTGTCGAGCAGAGTCACTGCCCAAGTCCTGTCCAGGAGACATGTTCTCACCATCTGAGGCATATCTTGCAGTCAAAGCGGCAACCTTGTTCTTCTGATACAGGGGTCGGAAACCAGGCAGCTCCTCCTGTTTGGCCTTAACGTCAAACTGCCGAGGTTGATCAGGGACCTGAAATCTATCAGGAGTCTTAATTTTCGTGCGGTCGTGCAATTAATAAGTACTCTCAGAAGACTCAGGTGTCAGTGAACCCGCAAGCGAACCTTGCTTCTGTTGTTGATGCCCCGTTTTTTATTTTTCCAGTTTTTTTTAGGAAAGTACAGGCGCTGGTCTTTATCAGTCTGGGCTTTTTGTTGCGTTTGAGATTTTGTTTGCTTTTGAGTCAAATGTTTACCTTCCAGACTATTGCAGCCAATGGTTTTTTAAGCCTTTGAAATCATCTTTGGCAATTCGCGTGGCTTGTCTGCATCTGGTACAGCTTCCAAGAAGTTTGCCACTTGGTAGCTCACAGCATCACCCTTGACATTGGCAAGGATCATATCAGCAACCATGTCGAACAGCCCCACCAATCTCATTCCCAACTCTAAAGCCGCTTCGGCTCCGTGTTCATCTTTAGGGCGTTTTATCAAGGAAGGGAGTACGGTCATGGAGGAGTGCCTAAACACTTAAAATATCCCGCCACAGAGATTACATCATCACAGCTGTTGCCGGAAATAGAAGTGAGGGGGTTGTGGACAAGCAAAAGCACCACTCAGGAGTCTTGCAGATAAAAACCAGACCAAACGTTGGCAGCGTCATGTTGCAGGAATTTTCCTCCTACACAGAACTATGCACAGGGAATCAGTACCTTGGTGGTTAGGGGTGTAGCAACCTATCACCTTAGGACCCAAAATCGACCAGCTATAGTGTCTCATTTGTCATTTGTTCTCCAAAAATCACAAAGCTACAAATGATTAGCCAACCCAGAACACAACACTTCTGACTCTCAGGAATCACGGTAGCAAGACATACCCTTTCACTCGCTCACTCATACTTGTCCACAATAAGAATTGGCAGAGTCAAGGTAATAGTTCAAAAATTCTATTTTAACTATCGTGCTCTATATACCCCCTCCCCCCTCACCCACACCGGCTACCCCAACTTGCCAGGAAAAAATTACCTGCCCCAAACAGTTTTCTGAGTCGTTGCGCCCAGTCTAGAAAGTCCCAAATTTTAAAACACATTAGGTAACAATGGGTAATGCCCTCAGTGGGGGCCGCTAGGGGCTCCCGCCTGTTCCCTCATACCTCCCTATTGCACCCATCCACAACCACCTGAGTCTCAGGGGTCGATCTGACGGGACAGAGGTGAGCGGCCAGGAGTCAATATGTGCCTTCAAATCAATAGGAGTGTTATACATCACCAGTCCGCTGATCGTCAACGCGCCGCCATGGCGACGCCCAGCCCTTGTTCAATGCAATGAAGTTCCTGCACCTCAAGAAGGCTCCGATAAGGGAGAGTGAGATCGCGAGCGGCGCTGTGCAGCTGCTTCCCGGGAGGACGATCTTCTGTCATGCTTTAAATAGTCTTCAGCCTGCTGGGGTGTCAGGAATATGTGTTGTCGGACTCGATGGTGAGTCCGCAGCCTCGCTGGGTAGAGCATCGGATACTGGATGCTTCGGGATTTAAGTTGTTTCTTCCCCGCAAGGAACTTTGTCGGGCCTCTTGCACCGCCTGGGTGAAGTCAGGATAGAAAGACAAGGTGGTATTTTCAAACTTTACATCTCCCTTCTCCCTCGCCAGTCGCAGTAGTGTGTCTCTGTCGCGATAATTGAGGAACTTCATGATGATCGGGCGTGGCGTCGCTCCCAGTGGGGGCTTGGGTGCTAAGGAGCAGTGCGCCCGTTCGATAACCAACTGCGCTGAAAAAGAGTCACGTACAAAAAGTTCACTCAGCAATCGCTCTATGTAATATTCTAGTCAGCCTTGTTGGTTGTTTCGGCAAGGCCAAGCATGCGGACATTGTTCCTCCGAGAGCGTGCTTCCAACTCCTCTTTTTTATCTGCTATACGTTTTAGGAGTTTGTCCATTTGCGCTACGTGCTGTCTACTGGTGGTTGCCCCGTCCTCCAGGTCTGACACTCTCTGTTCAGCCTCCTTAAGGCGCTCTTTTTGTGCCCATCCAGTTTCGCCACTACATTGTCCAGGCAGTGATTCATGGAGTCAATTTTAGAATCAATAGAAGTGAGGCTTTGCTGCATGCTCACCAGGATGGTATTCCAGCTCTCATATCGCGGCTCTGGCGGGTCGTCATCTCCCTGGTTCTTAGAGTTTGCACCCGGTGTCTTGCGCGCATCAAACATCAGTTTTGACTGTCGTGGTTCCGTTTTGCCCATTATGGAGGGCTGCATGGGGGGCGTGGCCTGGAGCCGAAGATGGTGGACGCGTAGTTCTAGAGCTCCGTCCATAGCCCGAAAACACTAGCAATATATCCTGCAGCCCCATACGGCAACCCGCCTGATTTCTACACCGGAAGCCCCCGGGGGGGTGCTGGAAGCAGCGGAGCGGTGTCTTTCCACTCGGCCAGCAGCACATGAGCGCTACGTCACCGGACCTTGCAGCGGCCTTCGGGACGAAGCGAAGCCCCGGGCTCAATTAGGTGGCCTGCCCGGCTTGCACTGCACCATCAGCGCGGTCCAAACGGGGCCCCCGAACAGAAGTATTTGTGGACTCCAGCGGAGGCTCCGGAGCACGTACAAACACCCTCGCATGTCCGTGGCCCTGCTGACTGCCTTCCAACACTGCGCACTATCCGGCTGCCCTGCTGTGAGACCCGCGAGACACGCGGGAACCTTCCCGGATCGGATTGCCTGCTCGCCCTTCTGCATTGCGGCGTCTGCCCTCGGCAGCACTGGTTGGGACTGCAGGTACAGTGCTGCCGCTCCCTAAATCATCGGACCGGAGAGCCCGACTCCGACCGAACTTTTCTGAGTACACCGGAGCTGTGGTGTATTGTCTCTCACCGGCGCCATTTTGCCAGCACAGCCGGGCAGTACCCTCAGTTCCGGGACTGCGGCGCCCTGAATGTGAGACGGGGCCTTAAATCGAGGTGTTGCTTCCCTCAGACCGAACATTTTGCAGTGTGGGACACACCCCCGAGAGCCCGAGGAACTACACCGGCCCATTGCGCAGAAGTACGACGTGTGCATTGCCGCCTGGCCGTATACTCCCAGCATAGATGCCCATCGCGCTCCTGTTCAGGATTCCGCGTCGCGACTGACAACACCTGGGGCCACACGGTCTCTATTCATCTCCTCCCTGGAAGCAGGGGTCACGACTGCCTGCTGGCCCCAGTGGACGTACAGGCTCCCCAACTGCAGTGCAGCGCGCATAGACCCTATATAAGCTCTGCCCTCTTTGACCACTACACCCTGTATCCCCAGTGGCCGTGGACTACGTTTTGGTTGGTCTCCGGAGTAGGCAACGGCGCCCGGAGGTGCCCATTACAGCGCCACCCTGCACACGAGATCCATGGGCAAGCACAGGGGCAGGACCCATGACCAGGGAGCCGCAATGGACATGCAGTCCACGGGCTCTGAGGACCCACTGGCCTCCTCCAATGTGGACATCATCCCACCGACCGGAAGGGGCTCCCAGGATGCAAAGTTGGACCTCATCCTAAATGAGATACGCGCGACGCGCGAAGCCCTGGAATCACGAATAGACAATATGGCGACGGGACTATCACTATTGAGGGCTGACCATAACAAGCTGGCAGAACGGGTAGCGGAACAAAAGATCACACTGAATGACCTTGTGCCGCAACAGACGGAACACTCCACGAAGTTGGAGGGTGTGGAGAAACAACTTAAACAACTGTGGGATAGAGTGGACGATGCCGAAGGGCGGGCCCG
The DNA here is from genome assembly GCF_964261635.1 of Lissotriton helveticus. Lineage (NCBI taxonomy): Eukaryota > Metazoa > Chordata > Amphibia > Caudata > Salamandridae > Lissotriton > Lissotriton helveticus. The sequence goes on along the minus strand of NC_136061.1, from coordinate 1,358,787,231 downwards.
TCGCAACAACGTCCGCATCCTAGGCATTCCGGAAAGAAGCGAAGGGAGGAACCCTACCCAGTTTGTGGAGGACTGGCTACGGCAGTTAGTGGGCCAGGAAGACCTCACTGCCCTCTATAGTGTGGAACGGGCACACAGGATGCCGCCGCGGCCCCCCAAACCTGGAGCACCCCCTCGTCCTCTGATCGCACGTCTCCTTCACTACAAGGATCGTGACACTGTCCTGCGGGCAGCCAGGGTGAAGGCGCCGATACGTTTTGAGGACAAGAACATCTCGGTCTACCCTGATTTCACTCCTACTGTGCAGCGTGCCAGGTCCACCTTCATGAATGTAAAACGCAAACTAAGAGACAGAAACATGAAATATGCGCTCCTGTTCCCTGCACGGCTCAAAATTCTACACGACAACAGATCCCACTTCTTTGATTCGCCAGAAGAGGCAGAAGAATGGATGGAAGTCACCCTAACACCGCCGGCCTCACAGGACCCGTTTGAAGATCGCCAGGGCGAAAACCACGGGAACCCTCCGGCTCAACAGGACAAAGACCCCAGCCCGGGACAACACTCTTCCCATGGTGTACCAGCGCAGCCGCACCATTCTAGTGCCCTCACAGACGGACACCCATCTTCATTACAGCGACAACGGCTAACGGAGGAGGCCTTGGCAGCACATGACGCGGAAGCAGCTGAAGACAGACACACCATCACCACTGACACCCATACTGAGGTGTCTGGTTCGGTTGACAGCTTGCCGCTCTTCCCGAAGGTCACAGCCCAGATGGCGGAGGAGTTCTGAACTGCTGCAAGTATGCTCTCCTCCGGGCGGTAACGTATGACTGTCTCCCCCCACTTGTATGGTAAGCGGTGGGTTGCATGGGGGGCCTATTCAAGGGTGGGCTATTGAACTAATGCAGGCCGCAGAGAGAGAGACTACTGACAGAGGCCTGTCACCCCCGGAATGCATACAAACTTAACTGACTTGTGCCCACGTTGGGCACCATGGTTTGGATCTCGGGCACGTTTGCCTGGGGACCCTTTTGTTCAGGGAATTCAGGGTTGTAAGACACTCTCATCCTTTCGCGGAACCGGACTACCATGGGTACCCGGGTTTTTCACCTGGCTGCATCTCATAGATGGAAATGGGGCCGCTTAATAAATACCAAATGTGCACTTGGAACGTGCGTGGCATGGGGGCAGTTCATAAACGCCATAGGATATTAGCCCACCTTAACCGCAGGGGGACACAGATTGCTTGCCTACAAGAGACGCATTTGAATGCTGCTGAGAATATGAAACTCCGCAAGAAATGGAGGGGACAGCTCTTTGCTACCTCCTATTCTGCGTTCTCCAGGGGGGCGGCGATCTGGTTCCGCGGCTCTGTTCCTTTCCAGTTGCTGGAACACAGAATCGATAATGAGGGGCGATATGTATTTGTGCGGGGGCTGCTGGACGGGGAGGCTCTTGTGTTTGGGTGGGTGTACTCGCCGAACTCGAATCAGGCGGAGTTCTTGTTGACGGTGAACGGGGTACTTGCAGACTGGGCGGATCATCACTTGTTGATTGGGGGGGACTTTAATGCTGTACTTGATGTTGCTTTGGATAGGTCACATCCCCCTTTACAGGCAGCTGAGAGTAAAAAACAGGTGGAGGCTCTAGCGAGATGGTCCGAGGGCTGGGATCTGACAGACGTGTGGCGTAGCGCACATCCACGAGACAGGGAATATACCTTTTTTTCACCGCCCCACCAGCTCCACACCAGAATCGACCACATTTTCTGTTCCCGTTCCCTAGCGGCTTCCATAGTCCAGACCCAACACATGGGGAAAACTCTGTCTGACCACAGTCCTGTAGAACTCACCTGGCAGTGGGGTAGACGTCTGACCCCCATTCCAACTTGGAGACTATCTCCAGATCTACTTGAGGACTCTGTATTTCGGGCCTCCCTGTCTGACACTATAGTTACATACTTTTCCACAAATACTAACACGGCCAGCTCCCGGCTAGTAGAGTGGGACGCCTTTAAAGTTTGCCTAAGGGGGGCGGCAATGGCTGCTGGGACGGGTAGGAAACGTGAGGTAATTGCCCAATTGAAGGAAGTGGAGAACTCACTTGCGCCCTTAGAGAATGAGGCAGCTGGCACCAATGCACCCTTCACGCCACTACAGGAGGCTCACATTAGACATGCGGAAATACTGGAAGACCTGAGGCTCCTAGACTACAAAGAGTACACGAACAGGCAGCATACACAGGCGGATAGGGCCGGCCCCCTGCTAGCTCACATTCTACGTGACTCCCCAATTCATCATCCCATCCTGAATATTCTGGATCAGGCGGGCAACCCAACTAACACCCAACTCGGGATTAATACGGCGTTCAGGGACTACTACATAACACTTTACAGCCCTCCGCAGCCCCTATCCGAAGATGCATTCGAGACCTTCATGAGGGACCTGACTCTACCTCAACTCACTGAGAGTCAGGCCAAAGACCTGAAGCGCACCATTACGATCGCTGAAATTAGGCAGGCGATAAGAGCTCTCCCCAAGGGCAAAACCCCTGGTACGGATGGCCTACCGGCCGACTTTTATGCGACATTCGTAGACCTCCTGGCACCGCGCTTGCACACTATTTATATTGAGGCCTTACGGACGTCGTCCCTTCCACAGTCATCAATGCAGGCATTGATCACATCCATATTAAAGCCTGCCAAGGAAGGGCTGCAAATGGCAGATTATAGGCCACTTTCCCTCCTCAATACTGACTCCAAGATATTGAGCAAGGTACTGGCAGCGAGGCTTGTGCAATACGTACCGCAACTGATCCACCCGGATCAATGTGGTTTTATTCCGGGTCGTAGCACGGCCATGAACCTTAGGCGTTTAGCACAACTGATGCTCGGAGGCGGTGGAGACGTGCACTCAGAGGGCTGCATATCTCTGGACTTGAAACAAGCGTTTGACTCCCTTAGGTGGGACTTTATGTTCGCCACCCTGTCCAAATTCGGGATACCCTCTGAATTCCTTGCCTGGGTCAGATTGCTGTATACCGTCCCCACGGCTAGAGTACGCACCTCTGGACTTATATCGGCTCCTATAGCCATAGCAAGGGGCACCAGGCAGGGCTGCCCGCTATCCCCCCTCCTTTTTGTCCTTGCCCTTGAGCCTATGCTTTGTCGGCTTCGATCGATGGCTCCCCACTATGGAATACGCAGACACGGGACTGCACATATTGTATCTGCTTACGCAGATGATATTATATTGTATCTCCGAGACCTGAGGGGAGACCTGAGCTCTGTTTCCCAGGTCTTCGAGGACTTTAGGGCGATCTCTGGTCTGACCATAAGCGAATCCAAGTCCTATGGCTACACGTTTGCGGCAACAGGCTTGATTACTCCCTTACCCTTCGCCCCTCATGCATTCCAGATGGCGGAAACCACCTTTAGATACTTGGGGATGCAAATCTATAGGGAGTCTGACCTGATGATTGACGGAAACCTTGGGAGGGCCATCAGAGCACTGAAATCACAGATTCAATTCTGGTTGACACTTCCACTTTCCATACCCGGCAGAGTAGCGATATCAAAGATGGTGATGCTTCCCCGTCTTCTCTATCATTTCACCAACTTACCCTACCTGATCCCAGCAGCGACATTTAAGACCCTTGACACTCTCCTTACAGAGCTCATATGGGGGCACGGCCGCAGACGTATAAGTTTGTCTAAGTTACAACTCCCCTCTGGCGCCGGTGGTATGGGCCTGCCGGACTTTAGAGCTTACAACTATGCGTGTCAGCTTCAATGGCTGGCTTACTGGGTGGCTGGCCGCAATCTCCAAGAGATCGGCATGTCGGAGGAGGACTACGGTAGAGGGAGATTACACATACTACTCCTACCCAATTCGGACATGCCGAGAGATGCCCCACCACTTCTTAGACTAGCGATCCTTTACTGGAGGAAGGCTCTGAAATACACTTCGCCTAAGTCATCCTATGCCCCCACTATCCCACTTCTGGGCATTCCATTGGGCACAGGAGCTCTCACGATGACCGCACTAACCACATGGCATAACGCGGGAGTATCGCATGTGGGCGACCTGTTTACAGACGGCCACTTGTTGTCCTTTGAAGACTTCAGAACCACACAAGGCATACCTGGGGGCTCATTCCTTCTGTACGCCGGTCTTCGCAATTATATCACACATACATGGTCACCTGAGGGACAGGAACCTGACACAAACCCCCTCACTAAGATGCACTATCTAATGGGATCGGGTGCACATCTGACGAGATGGCTTGCTGCTGGCATCAGAGAAGGGAGGACATTCCCTCTCTCGTTTCTCAGGGAGACATGGGAGGAGGATATTGGTAGGCCCCTGAGAGACAAGGAATGGGACCGAATACTGCAATTTCCCAGAAAGGTAGCCAGGAACCCCAAGTTCAAATTCATTCAATTAATGCTGTTGCATAGAGCCTACCTGACCCCACACCGCATACATACGATGTTTCCTGATGCTAAAAGCAATTGCCCCCGTTGCGACACTGAAGATGCATCACTGATACACATGATGTGGCAATGCCCCAAGTTAGGATACTACTGGACCACGGTCCATGCATCACTTGAGAGCGCAGGGGCCCTGTCCCGATCTCCTACATTAGAAGGCACGTTGTTGGGGCTGGGGCCCTCCCAGCGCAGCAGGACAGTGGCGTCACGCTTTGCAGATCTGGCCCTATTATTAGCGAAGCGAGCTATCACGATGAGGTGGAAGTCACCTAAACCACCCAACCCTGAATTATGGAAGGCAGAGGTAGTGCGCTGGGGCAGGGCAGAGGGAGAAGCGCTACAGCGCGAAGAATACAGAGGACTACGGAAAAGGCCGATCTCACTGGACTGGTTTGTCACGTTGGGGGAGTTTGAAACGGGGGATGGTGGGGAAGACGGGGATAACAGTGACGCACCGAATGTGGAATGAAAATGTCCGGAGCCGGAATTTCATCTCATACACTGTCACCGGCTGTGATGCATGATTATGGGTTGAGGAACATCCAATCACTGGCTTGCTGCCTCGCACCGACTAAGTGTACTGAAAAAGAGGCTACATGTTGTACTATTAAGGGTGACCCAGATAAATGTTCGTTCTATTCACTTCATTAGATAGCTGCGAAGAGAGTGTCGGGAGGGTTGTTCGAGGGTGGTGGGAGGGTTTCTGAAAAACAGGGGTTTGTTTAACTGCGACAGTTCTGATCGCCACAAAATGTAAAATCGAAATGACAAAGCAACATATTTGTTTTAAGCAGACATATGCATGGTTTACCTTGATGTACTGAACCTGAAATGTGTGTAACTGCTTCCCATACTATGCTAATAAACAGATTTTCAAAAAAAAAAAAAAAAATGGAGGGCTGCATGGTATTTGAATGTGGCGAATGAGGGAGGCGGAAAGGTTCGCCCCGTCGGCGCGACCGTATTTGTAGGTCCAGTTTAGGTAGGCACAGGGAGGTGCCCTACGGTCCAGATCTCACGGATGCGTGGGGCCCCACCACCGTCCAGCCACGGGGGGGGGGGGAAAGACAGGTTCTGCAAGCCAGTACACCCACACCCAGCCAGCGAGATCGCCCCAGGCGCCGCGAGTAAATTGCAGGACCCGCAGATTCCTCCCAAATGTTAGTTACTATGCGTGGGTCCTTGCTCAGTAGGAAGAGGGAAAGGGCGCGAAACCCACCAACGCGCAGCCAATCCGGAATATGCGCTGCAGCTGGGATCGATGCAGGCCCCTCCACCACCAGGAGTCAGCGCTTCTCAAGGGTCTCGGGGTTGCAACTCAGCACCGGAGATTGCAAGAAGTGCGGGTATATCTGTGAAGCGGGCAGTGGGGCCAATGCCTCAGTGGCAGCAGTGGCCAGTGCCGGTCCAGTCCCCATCAGCATGACTCTCCTTCAATCTATGTGCCTGGCCTGCCACAGTCAGTAGTCTCTTTATACCGGTGCTCTGCCCAGGATGAAGGAGCCCAAAGGTGGCCTAGAGCAGGCGCTTCGAAAATGTCTCGGGGGCCCGCGCGGACTGGAGCAGACAAAATGGCGGTCCCGCCAATCTCCGCTGTAGAGCCGCTCACTATTGCACGGTACTAGGGCCCTCAGTGGTATCTCTGCCTCAATACCGCCCACGGTGATGAGTCCAGCCATACGGACCCGCTGCAACGTCAAGGATCCCTGCCGGTCCGCGTCCCAGACCCTCAACCGCCCCGGCTATGCCCATCGTAGACACAGGCCATCGGGGGGGGGGTTCCAATCGCACCTCTCTCACCGGGCGTACACTGTTGCAGACAGTCAGGGGCAGGTGTATTGAGCCCAGGAATGGTGGGCACACAGCCGCTCTCCGTGTGCAGCACCGGGCTTATGCTGCCTTGGGTGGTCGGCCTACACCTCACCGGCCTTGCGTGGATTACCAGGCCGCTTAAGGGGACCAGCTTCTGTCACACCTCCGGGCCGCGGCAGATCTTCCGGCCGATACCGGGCTCGCCTGGGCAGCTACCGGCCTGAGAGTCGCATCGAGTCAGCAGCGCGGCTCCATCGTTGCATCGGTGATAGTTTCAGCATGTTTTAAAAGGCAGCATGAGGATTATGTGCAGATGATCTCCCGTCTCGGCGAGAGGTCTACGCTGGAGCGGCCATACCTAGCGCCCTCATCATGCATCATGCTAACTTGCCACACATCCACAACACAATGAACACAGTTGCCCGACATCGCCATCGCCATCCCGGACGGCTACAAGATCATCCGGAGGGACCGCACCGCCAACCAGATCGGAGGAGGCATCGCCATCATCCACAGGGACACCATCCGCATCACGACCCACACCGACGACATCCTGACTACCGCCGAACACCTACACTTCCAGATCCACACCGACCCGAAGACCACCCTCAGAGGCACCCTGATCTACCGACCCCCGGGACCACGCACACAATTCAGCGAGGACATCGCCGACTTCGTCAGCCCGCATGCCCTCCCCTCCGCTGACTACATCCTCCTGGGGGACCTCAACTTCCACCTGGAGAACAACAACGACCGCAACACCACCACCCTGCTCGACAACCTCGCCAACCTCGGACTCAAGCAGCTGGTGACCACCCCCACCCACCTCGCCGGACACACACTCGACGCCGTCTTCTCATCCTGCAAAGACATCGCCTTCAGCCACGCCACAGGACTCCACTGGACGGACCACAGCTGCGTCCACTTCACCTTCAGAAGAACGACGATCCACCACCACCAGCAACAGGTCGCCCTCAGAAACTGGAGCAAGATCACAGTCGACCAGCTCGCCGCTTCCCTGAGCCAGCACCCTCCCGCCAGCTCAGCGAACCCCAGCCAGGCCGCCGACAACCTCACGAAGTGGATCAGCAACTGCGCGGACGAACTCGCCCCACTGAAGACCCCGCCCAGCAGACCCGGCAGCAAGAAGGCCCCATGGTTCACCGACGAACTCAAGAGCTCCAAGAAGAACTGCCGAGCCCTCGAGAAAGCCTGGAGAAGGGAGCCAACACCGGACAACATGACCACCCTCAAGCTTGCCACCCGGAAGCACCACCAGCTGATCCGCGACACCAAGAAAACTGCATTCAAGGACCGACTGGACAACAACGCACACAACTGCAAGGAACTCTTCAACATCGTGAAAGAGCTCTCCAACCCCAACGCCGGAAACAACGACATCACCCCATCGCAAGAACTCTGCAACTCCCTCGCCTCCTACTTCCACAACAAGATCGCGGACATACACAACAGCTTCAACACCCAACCGACGAACGCCACGTCCGACTCAACCGAACCACCGCCCCCCACCACCACCCTCCGCGCCTGGACTACTATCAGCACCGAAGACACCGTCCGCACGATGAACTCCATCCACTCCGGATCTCCGACCGACCCTTGCCCTCACCACGTCTTCAACAAGGCCGACGCTGTCATCGCACCCCACCTGCGGGACATCATCAACACCTCATTCGACACCGCCACCTTCCCTGAGAGCTGGAAGCACGCCGAACTCAGCGCTCTACTCAAGAAACCAACAGCGGACCCCACCGAACTGAAGAATTACCGCCCCATCTCGCTCCTCCCGTTTCCAGCCAAAGTCATCGAGAAGACCGTCAACAAGCAACTGGCCGCCTTCCTCGAGATGAACGGATCCCTCGACCCCTCACAGTCTGGCTTCCGAGCCAACCACAGCACCGAGATCGCCCTCATCGCGGCCACCGATGACATCCGAACCCTGATGGATAACGGAGAAACAGCGGCCCTCATCCTCCTAGACCTCTCCGCGGCCTTCGACACCGTCTGCCACCGCACCCTAGTGCAGCGCCTCTACAACGTCGGAATCCAGGAGAAGGCACTGGAATGGATCATCTCCTTCTTCGACGGAAGAACCCAGAGAGTCTGCCTACCTCCGTACAAATCAAAGGCCACCGAAGTCATCTGCGGCGTACCCCAAGGATCCTCGCTGAGCCCAACCCTCTTCAACGTCTACATGAGCCCCCTCGCGGCCATCGCACGCCAACACAACCTGAACATCATCTCCTACGCCGACGATACCCAGCTGATCCTCTCCCTTACCAACGACCCCGCCGCCGCCAGAGCCAACCTTCACGAAGGAATGAAAGAAGTAGCCGAGTGGATGTCGACCAGCCGCCTGAAGCTGAACTCGGACAAGACGGAAGTCCTCATCCTGGGAACCTCGCCCTCCGCCTGGGACGACTCCTGGTGGCCCCCCGCCCTGGGAACTGCACCCAAACCGACAGACCACGCACGCAACCTGGGCTTCATCCTGGACTCCTCCCTCTCCATGACCAAGCAAGTCAACGCAGTCTCCTCGTCGTGCTTCAACATCCTGCGCATGCTACGGAAAATCTTCCGGTGGATCCCCACCGAGACCAGGAAGACTGTCACCCAGGCCCTCGTCACCAGCCGACTGGACTACGGCAACGCCCTCTACGCCGGAACCACCGCCAAGCTCCAGAAGAGACTCCAACGGATCCAGAACGCCTCGGCCAGACTCATCCTCGACATCCCACGACACAGCCACATCTCCGGACACCTAAGAGACCTGCACTGGCTCCCGGTCAACAAGAGAATCACCTTCCGTCTCCTCACCCACGCACACAAAGCCCTACACGATCAAGGCCCGAGCTACCTCAACAACCGCATCAACTTCTACGCTCCCAAACGACACCTCCGATCAGCCAGTCACGCCCTCGCCGCCGTCCCCCCCATCCGAAGAACGACAACAGGAGGAAGGTCCTTCTCCTACCTGGCTGCCAAGACCTGGAACTCCCTCCCGACCGACCTGCGCCTGACCCAAGACCACCTCGCCTTCAGGAAGAAGCTCAAGATCTGGCTGTTCGGGCAGTAGCAGCACCCCCCCCCCTAGCGCCTTGAGACCCTCCGGGTAAGTAGAGCGCTCTATAAATGTCTATGATTGGTTGTAGGTGCAAAGACAAATGCGTGTATGAGCAGATGGAAGAGCACTAGTAAGTAACTACATCATACAGTGAGACAAGCCTTGTCAAGGTCACCACTACCCCTCAAAACATTGACACGTCTACACATTATGGAGTCCACTACAACACTGTCCTGCCTCATCAACCATCTGATGCATTTGTGACATGTTAGGGACTACAGACCAATGTATGTCACACAAACAAAACCATGGCATGCGTAGGCACCACCGGAGTCAACGGAACATTAGCATTGTGTGCATGATGATGTGCCCTTCACCATGTGGCCACTGTGCACTGTTAAATTGTGCCTGATAGACCTTGCTATTGTATGTCCTCCAAATCGCGGTAGCTACCGGCTGGCCATGGTGGTGTTCCACCAGCACCCTCCCTGACACATGTGCGGTAGTCATTGGCATGGAGATATGCCCAACTGGCGGTTGGCATGCTCCGCCAGCCAAATTGCGGTGCCTCATGTTATTGTATAGTTATGAAAGAAGTGGGGTTGTGTCCTTTTTAGGGCCGGGTAGGACAACGTAATTAAAGGTTTAGAAAAATGAAAACCCGGTCACTATTCAATTCTGCCCCTTTTTATTTTTAGCAGATTTTTACACCCTACGGTTTTAATCCATCGGTGTTATAAGTATTTTTTTTTAAAGTACAAGTAACATCACTTTGATCAACCTCTCAAGTAGTCCGAGGATTTACTTGTTGTTGTACAGAAACATGAATTCACTATATACAAAATATACAATTTACACCAAACAGACAATTGGAATACAAATATACATTGACATTTTACAGTACAATTTCTGCAATACACTTTTTGCAGCTATGGTCTAAGTTGTACCCTACTAACCAATTTAAACACCAGATCTACGTTGTATCACGGTAGCTACCACCTGGCCATGGTGGTGTGTCACCAGCAACCCCCTGACACAGGTGCGGCAGTCCTTTGCATTGAGACATGCCCATCTGGTGGTTGAAATGCTCTGTAATAACCAGACAGGCCCACAAAAGCTCTGACCTGTGTCTGGGTGGTTGGAGGAGCCCAGTTCTTGATGGTCTGGATCTTACTCTCCAGTGGTTGAACCTGACCCCCACCTACAAGGTGGCCCAGGTACACAACCTTACTCTGCCCTAACTGGCACTTTGAGGCCTTGATAGTTGGTCCTGCCTTCTGCAGGGCCTCTAAAACCTTCTTCAGGTGGATCAAGTGGTCCTCCCAGGTGGAGCTGAAGACAGTAATATCATCAAGATAAGCTGAATAAAAGTCATCCACCCAGTGAGGACTTGGTTCACCAACCTTTGGAAAGTGGCAGGTGTATTCTTCAAGCCAAAGGGCATTAACACAAATTGATAATGACCTCCTGGGGTTGAGAAAGCAGTTTTGGCCTTGGCATCCTCAGGTAACCTGATTTGCCAATAGCCAGATGTCAAATCAAATGTGCTCAGAAACTTGGCAGAAGCCAATCTATCAATGAGCTCATCTGCTCTTGGAATTGGGTGAGCATCTGTCCTAGTGACAGCATTGAGACCTCTATACTCCACACAGAACCTCATCTCTCTTACCATCTTGGGTGTGAGGTTTTGGTACAAGGACTACTGGGCTGGCCCAGGGGCTGTCTGATGGCTCAATTACTCCCAGCTCCAACATTTTCTGTACCTCAGTCTTTATACAGTCCCTGACATGGTCAGGTTGCCTGTATATCTTACTCTTCACAGGTAGACTGTCACCAGTGTCCATCTCATGGGTGCACCAGTTAGTCTGACTAGGTGTCAAGGAAAACATATGTCTGAAGGACTGTAGAACTTGTCTGTAGTCCTGTTGCTGCTGGCCAGTGAGGCTGCCAGCTAAGGCCACATCATCAACTGAACCATCATCAGGGTTCTGAGTCAACAGGTCTGGGAGAGGGTCACTCTCTTACTCCTGTCCCTCATCTGTAGCCATGAGCAAGCCTATGTCTGTCCTGTCAACATATGCTTTGAGTCTGTTGACATGGAGCACCCTGTGGGGGCTCCTGGGAGTTCCAAGGTTCACCAAGTAGGTGACCTCTCCCTTCTTCTCAACAATTGTGTGGGGTCCAGACCATTTGTCTTGGAGTGCTGCTGGGGCCACTGGCTCCAGCACCCACGCCTTCTATCCTGGCTGGTACTCAGTCAGCACAGCCTTTTGGTCATGCCAAGCTTTTTGAAGTTCTTGGCTAGCCTCAAGGTTTTTAGAAGCCTTCTTCATATACTCAGCCATCCTGGAGCGTAGACCAAGTACATAGTCCACTATGTCTTGTTTAGGCTTTTTGAGAGGTAACTCCCATCCTTCCTTCACCAGACATAGGGGTCCCCTTACAGGATGCCCAAACAAAAGCTCAAAAGGGCTGTATCCAATCCCCTTTTGTGGTACCTCTCTGTAAGCAAACAGAAGGCAGGGTAGAAGGATGTCCCATCTTCGCCTAAGCTTTTCAGGTAAACCCCTGATCATACCCTTGAGGGTCTTGGTGAATCTTTCAACAAGCCCATTGCACTGTGGATGGTAGGGTGTAGTGAATTTGTAATTAACACCACACTCCTTCCACATAGTAGTCAAGTGCCCAGACATGAAGTTTGCACCTCTGTCTGAGACAACCTCCTTTGGAAAGCCCACTCTTGAGAAAACTCCCAGGAGGGCTCTTGCCACAACAGGTGCTGTTGTGGTCCTTAGGGGAATAGCTTCTGGATACCTGGTGGCATGATCCACTACCACCAGTATAAATCTGTGCCCAGAGGCTGTTTGGGGATCCATTGGTCCAACAATGTCAATCCCTACTCTTTCAAAGGGTACCCCCACCACAGGTAGTGATATGAGGGGGGCCTTTGTTGTGCCACCTGATTTGCCACTGGCTTGGCAGGTCACACAGGAGCGACAAAACTCCTTGGTATCTTCTGACATATGGGGCCAGTGAAAGTGATGTCCTGCTAAGGGAATATCATGGGCTATGGTAAGAAGGAAATCCCTAAAGGCCTGAGGTATGACCAACCTCCTGGAAGTACCAGGCTTGGGGTCCCTACTCTCAGAATAAAGGAGTCCTTCATCCCAGTAAACTTTATGGGTACCAGTAGCATTCCCAGCAGCCTCAGAAGCAGCTTTCTGTCTGAGGGGTTCAAGAGAGGGGCAGTCTAACTGGGCCTGCCTCAAGTCTGCCCTTGAAGGTCCCCCTGTCCCAAGAAACTCAACCTGGTCAGGCTAAAGCTCTTCCGGGACAGTTCCTTCAGGGGTCTCAAAATCAGTTTCCTGAGAAGACTGATCTTCACTTGTAGGCAGGGGGAAGGCACTGCCTTAACCCTACTGCTCTTTCTCTTGGATGGTCCTTGGTCCATAGTTTCAGGATCCAAGGCCTGTTCAGTTTGGCACTTTTTGGTCTGTGACCTGGTCACAGCAAGGACATGAGCTGATATTCCTAACATCTCTGCATGAGTCAAATACTCTACTTCTGACCATACTGAGGATTCAAGATCATTGCCCAACAGACATTCAACTGGGAGGTCTGCACTTACCACAACTCTTTTGAGGCTAGTTACCCCTCCCCAAGAGAAGTTAACAAATGCCACACTATGGGTAGTAGTGACATTGCTTGCATTGGTCACCAGGTAATTATCACCCAGTACAATCTGTCCAGGGTCCGCAAAGTTAGGTGTCACCATTGTCACACTGGCACATGTGTCCCTGTAGGCCTGAGCCACTTTGTCATTGATTATAGATGAGGCGGAAAAAATATATCTAAATATAGAAGGCGAATTAGTTGAGGAGGTAAATGAACTGAAGGTAACATTACCAGAGATCCTTGTAAGTCTGGGAGCTACAAAGGGTAGTAAGGCGGCCGGCCCAGATGGAATTCCGGCAGATTTGTACAAGTCAAATATTGATTTATGGGGCCCGATACTTGTACAACTTTTTAATGCAGCTCTCATAAGGGGATTGACTCCTTCCTGGTTTACATCTATTATCGTACCTATTTATAAGAAGGGAAACAGACAAGACTGTGCCTGTTATAGGCCAATATCCCTATTGGATTCATCAATAAAGATCCTTGGCAGAGTGATTTTAGCTAAACTACAAAACTGGGCGGAGGAGGTTGGGGCAATTAGCGATTTACAATTTGGATTTCAAAAGGGTATAGGAACAACAGAGCAGGGTCTAAATCTGTTTTTGATCCAACAGAAATACACTGTCATAAAAAGGGAGCGTTTGTATTTTACATTTGTTGACCTTACATCGGCTTTCGATTGCGTGTCCCACCACAAATTATGGGATTTGATGTCACGGCTGGGCGTGGAAAAGTCGATAATCCAATTTTTAAGGGAGTTATACTCAGGAGCAACGGCTGTTGTGCGTTTCGGAAAAGGGGGAGAATGTAGTAGGTCTTTTGGAATAGGGCGTGGAGTGCGCCAGGGGTGTGTCCTGGCACCCTTCTTATTCCTTATCTACATAAATAGCCTGGAGAGTCATCTGCTTAAAGAGTGTAGGGACATGCCTAAGATTGGTAAGAGATTCATCCCTGCACTCTTGTACGCAGATGATGCCGTTTTAATGGCTCGCACCCCCATGGCCCTACAATAAATGATAACATCTTTTAATCAGTTCATGCTCAACCTTGACTTAAAAATAAATTGCAGTAAGACTTTTTCTATGAATTGTGGCACTCGCAATAACAAACAAATGAAATCGATGTATATAAATAACGCCCCCTTAGAAAGAACATCTACCTTCCCCTATCTCGGAATTTTGTTCCATGAAACTGGTTCCTGGGCAAGTGCGGTGAAGGGACGAATGCTCTTGTTTTCCAAGACAATTATGGCACTAAAGAGTTTTACACGTAAATTGGGAATGAAACAAATCAGGGACATTTTAACTGTTTATAACGCAACGTGTGTATCTGTGGCATTGTATGGAGCTGGTCTCTGGGGTTATTCTAATACAAAGGCACTTCAAACTGTTGAAAATAAATTCTTAAGGAATATTTTATCATTACCAGAGAGTACAGCGACTTCTATTTGCCATGACGAGTTGGGGCTGCCTTATATCACGGACACAATTAGAGTGCAACCCATCCTCCTATGGCATAGAGTCTGGACTGTGAACGAATGTGTATTGAATCGTGCTATATTACAGGATGTTTTAAAACTGGGGAGAGTAAATGGAGTCGAATGGCTAAACTACATTAAAATGTTTCTGAATGAAATAGACCGTTCGCAATATTATGACGACCCGTCTTCCATGATACATATCCCCAAAAAAGCACTGAAAAAACTTTGTATGGACTGCCTCAGAGACAAAAGACAGTTTGAAGAATCTAAGAAAAACTCGGTCACTTCTCATCAGCTAATTTTAACAAGTGACAAACTACAGCCATACCGAAGTTTACATATGCCCAATTATGATATAGTCTTTTTAACACGTTTTAGAGCTAACATTGTTTTTAGATTATTTACTTTCCCTGAAATGAACTCGTGGTCCAAGGAATTGCCTGTATGCCCCTGTGATGAAAAATCTCCACAATCTAACATTCATGTTTTATTTTTCTGTAAATTTTACACATTGCCCCGTAGAAAACTGATCGTCCCTATTTTAAAGGAGATGAATTTGTACAGATGTCACCCAGCGTATTTAGAATTGCAAAAAATGGACAATGTTTTTAGGTTGCCTCGTTATCTGAGTATTTTAAACAGGTTTTTAAATCTAGGAAATCAATTTGTTTAATCGAACTGTAACAGTGTAAATACTATGTATTATATTAATATTTACCTTCTACTGCTGTACCATTCAGAACTGTAAATGAAATGTGACTTTCTGTTGCTTTTATGGTTATTTTTTTTAACCGAATAAAGTACTTTTTGACTTTGACTTGATTAAAGGTGTTTGCCTGTACTTGCCCAGAGTACTGGGACTCACAGTTGAGGACATAGCCATGTTCACATTACAGACAAGAACAGCCTGGGTTGGTATCCTGACTAAGGCAGAATCCACCTCAGTACCCATGGTTAACCCCACTATAGCCTTGGGTTGGGAACTACCACTGTTAACTGTACTAGGGGGTGCAGATGCCTTAGGGGCTACAGTGGTAGGGGCTGTACCTTTCTTGGCGCACTCACTAAACCAGTGAGAGGCATTTTTACAATAATTACACCAAGGTTTCTTTGGACCTTCTTTCTTCTTCTTCTTAGAAGTTTGGGACCCCCCTTCATTAGAATTTTGGGGGCCTGATGACGACTTCAGTTCTGCTTAACCCTGGTTCTGACCCATTTGTCTGCCTTCTTTTCCAATTCTTGGGGAGAGGTCAGATCTGAGTCAATCAGGTGTTGGTGCAACAACTGGTTCTGATAATTGTTAAGTAGTTGTTCTCTCATGATCGAATTATACAATCCTGTATAGTCCTTAACTTTACTTCCCAGCAACCAGCCTTCCAGAGCCTTAGTGGCACAATCAACAAAATCAGTCCAGTCCTGAGTCTGTGTCTTTTGGGTATCTCTGAACATCAACCTGTACTGTTCAATAGTTAGGCCAAACCCATCAATCAGAGCACTCTTCAGGACAGTGTAATTGTTAGCATCATCATCACTAACTGTGAGGAGCTTGTCTTCCTTTTTCTGAAAAGGAGAGCCACAAGATTGCGGCTCACTGACTCTGGGGTACCTGCTGTACTTTGCAGGCACTCTCCAAAGCAGTTATCCATTTGTGGGTATCATCCCCAACTTTGTAGGGGGGGCACAATCTCACTCAGGTGTCTATTGTCATAGGACCTGTCTTTATCCTTAGGGATATTGCTGCCACCAGTGGAATCTAATCCACTTAACGTTTGCTCCCTTGCTGAAGCAAGTTTTGCTTGGGCTAGGGCAAGTTCTTCCCTCTCTATTCTGATTTGGACTTCCCTCATCCTAGACTGGTGTTCTCTCCTCTGAGGGGAAGTCATTCCCCTCTGAGAACCTCTAGAGGCATTGGAGTGGAGAGATTCACCTGAGTGAGATCTTTCCCTCCTGTACCTCTGGTTAAGTCTACTGACAGGTCTGTAAGGGGATAGCCCCTCTCCAGGCCCATGTAGGCTTAGGTTAGCCTGGCTAAGTCTCCTAACTTGGACCTGGCTGCCCTCCCCATCTTCAGAGTCCTCTGCCTCCACATCATCCTCATTATCTATGACAGTAGGATCAGTGGTATCCTCTACTGAGGGCAGGAACTCATCTGCATTGCCTGTAAGACCTGATCTAGAGGCCTTATGAACATCATAACCTTCTAGGAGTTCTATCAGGTGCTGAAGGGTAGGGTTAGAACCTTGTTTCAACCTCCTTGTGGTACACAAGTGTCTCAGCTCTTGGAAGTTGAGTATTTCATATCTGGAGGGTGCCCTTGGAGGGTCACTCCCCACAGATAGAGGCACACTTGGCTCACCTGTGGCAGACATGATCTAGTGATGTGTGGTGTGTGCACCCACCTACACTATGTTTTTCCTACTAAACCTCTCTAGGAGTTGTAGTCAGGGTGTGCTAGGCCGTTTGGTCTACAACAACTAAGGTCAGTAGAATTTAAGTATTCTAAGTCTTGTTATATGTACCAATGGTACCTAATGTGTTCTTTCAAATGATATCTCAAAGATTACAATTGGTAAAACAACAGCAAGCTCAAATCCCAACCACTGCACACCAATGTGAGAAGTTGGCCTGGTATATGATGTTCACTATTCTAGTGAGCACCTTGCACCACTCCAAACAACCCTTATGGTGATGGTTGTAAAGTCACCCTTATAGACCAGCTATCCTAGTGGTAGCATGGACAAAGCAGTCTTAGGCTAAACTCAAGAGGGCATGTGAAGCCAGCTGTTTTACCATATGCAATCCCTTTAATACCAAATGAAAGGACACCACACAGGTTATATATAAAATATATATGTATTTATTACTAAATTAATCCTCTGAACTCTTTATGAGGTCAGAGGCACAAGCACATAACAAGATACTTAATAAACATACAATAAATTGCACAAAATACAGTAATGGCCTAGGGGCACTTCGAACCATATACTAAAATAGTGGTATAAGAACCACGTCACAAACAAAGGATAGGCCTAGGGCCTGGAGAATCACTGGGGCTACGCTGTACTACCAAAGGATAGGGAACAGGAGACCCACGGGATGCGTGTGCAGTGTCTTTACACACACACAAGTTACTATAGAGTTCGAATGGGAACAAAAGAATTGGCACCAAGATTTTTTTAGGACATTTCCGGA
The DNA here is from genome assembly GCF_964261635.1 of Lissotriton helveticus. NCBI lineage: Eukaryota > Metazoa > Chordata > Amphibia > Caudata > Salamandridae > Lissotriton > Lissotriton helveticus. The sequence continues at coordinate 1,358,769,489 of NC_136061.1, read as the reverse complement.
TGGACTAGGGAAATGCTACTTGAAACGAGGACACTAGGATAGTCAATACCCACAGGAGTACCGAAATACTCGCGTTACCTCACCCACAGGAAGCGGGTGCATAGGTGTCAAAGTGTGTCGGGTTTCGTCGCTGATTCCTATGGAGCCTTGGAGAAAGATTCTACAGGCGACCAGGAGAGAAGTGTCCGGTTGGATCCAAGGGCGGATCAAGGATGAAGAGTACCTGAAAGCAGAGCAGACAGAGTCTGGGTCACTAGCCAGAGCCCAGGAAGGAACCAGGAAGGAACCAGGCGATGTAGCGAAGCAATCAGGTGATGTCATGAAGCTTGTCTCTGCAGCCACGTGGACCAGGAGGTGGCGACGACAACCAGGAGCTGGATACGGATTGTCCCGTGAAGGCTCTCGCTTTCTGCGAAATTGGCTTCCAGATTGGAATCAACAAGCCTTGGCAAAGGCAACCCACGCAGGAATCAAAGATGGCTTCTGGGTCAGACCAGCAAGGTCTGATGGGCTTCTCCTTTTCAGGGAAGCAGGGGCCAGTCTGGAGCAACCAGACCAACAGTGTAAATCAAAGGGTTTGTCATCACAGAGGCTACTAGCCAACAAGCAAGTGACTGGACAGACGTGTTGAGCAGGAAAATGCAGAAGGGCCCCACGCAGAACTTGTGGAGTGTGAAGGGCTGATCTTCAGTGGAGTTGATGCTCGGGGCTGGGGCTTCTCAATCCCTAATGCACAACTTCAAGGGTGCCTCAGAAGTTGCACGGAAAGTGATTCGCTGGCTTTCCAAGATGGCCGGTCCCACGTCTCTCGTCGCCTCCACGGGTCTCAGCTCTGCTGTGACTGTGGATCGGGCTGTTGGAAGTCTAGAAGTCTGGGTCTTGTCAGGCTCTGTGCTCTTGCTCCGGCAGAAGCATCGACAAAGCAAACTGTTGATCGCTTGATGGTGCCTGCTTGCACAGGGTGGTCACTCCTTGACCACAAGGGAGATTCTTCAGTCTTCTATGTCGAGTAGAATGTCGAAGGTCCAGAGTTTCGTTTCAAGTTTCAGTCAGGATAAATCTAAAGTCTTGGGACTCAACTCCTACCTATATACCAAATTTAGGGTCTGGATTACCTGCTAGGTCCCTCCTATGGGTGGGACCCAGGAAGGGGGTGGTTACACCCCTTTCCCTTTGTCCAGTTTCATGCCAGAGCTGGGGCTGGAGTGCCCCAGCACTGGTTTGAACTGGACTAATCATGGGACACCTTGTGTGCCCCAGGCAGTGTCTCATTTCATTCAGCCCTCCCTGCTCCAATACACTATGGCCTGTCTGGTGTGGTGCTAGCACTTCCCAAGACAGGAAACCTATTGTCCAAGCCTCCCTTGCTGGAAGGACTCCCAGCAGCAGGAGGTCAGACTTGTGTCTGTGGCAGCAGCATCCATTTTGTGATGCTGAGGCTGTGGTTAACTTTAACCAGAATTAGTAGGAACAAGATGTCTTCTCCCTCTAGAAGGGTGGAATGCTACCCCCGTCACCAGAACTGGCGAGGGGGTTGTATTCCAAAGCGTATGACACCTTACACAACATGCTTTGATAAAGCCAAACCAAAGTTAGCATTTAACCGCGAGGTTCATAATGCACTTAAGAGTATATGGTATGGCTATATCCTAGAACAGCTATAAGGCTCAGCTCATGCTAGAGCCTCATTTCACATAAAACCAAGCACTCTGCCTTCAGGATTGTTAAGGCCTGCCATAGGAGTGACCTATTGGTGTATATGTGTCTAGCTATAAGGTTAGATATAGGAATACTATATCTAAGCAAGGGGTGATTACACAACCTTGCCCCAGCTGAGTGATCAGCCAGTTGTGTCAGTTTGGATGGCCAGCCAGGGGTGGCAAAATATATGCTGCAACCCCTGGTAGGCCTTGGGTGCACCTATGCCCTGGTTACCTATGGTACACTGTACAGGGACTCAAAAGAGTGACCTAATTCCCAATTGGTGATGTACCTAAAGTACATGGTGTGAATTTAGAGAGACAACAGCAGGGCTGCGGGTCTGATTATCAGGCCCACAGCCACATCTAAGTCGAAAACCAGTGAAGCAAAAAGCAAAAAAGTGGGGTGACCATAGGAAAGCAGACCCTACTCTCCTACATTCAGTACAGATATGTTAGCAACAAAACATTTACAAACACGCGACAACGCACACAACCTTGTAATCCGAATTATCCCAGGGAGATGCGGATTCACATACCTAACCTTTAATGAAGGTGAAAATGTATCCATTGTGTATAAATCACACTTGTACACACAAGCTGAAATTAAATTTACTTCAACAGAAAAAATTCTGACAGCGGTTCAAACTGCAGTAGCAAAAGAGAGAGCCCTAGCACAGGGAAAATGCATAATGGTCATTACTCCTGTACCTGCCTTGGAGGCAGTGACAAAAGCAAGCATTCCAAATGCAAAAGCTTTACATCCAAGATGGATACAATGGGTTTATTCTCTTGCTGCAACAGACGTTGAATACGTTTTTGATCCCTACTTGAAAACTCAAGAATTTCTCCAATACGAACAAGAATGTCCTCTGCCAACTGAGATTCTGCCCCTGGAACAGTACGGATGTATAATTTATACAGACGGATCAGCACAGCCCGCAATTGGGGGTAAACAAGCTTATAGTGCTGCGTGCGTGATTTTTAAAGGTCGCTGGCGTGATGGTAAATTCCGATCCATGGTCACAAAAACTCAATCTCTAAGAGACTGTACAGCTCAGCGAGCTAAACTATAGGCTTTCAAGATGGCGCTTGAAAATACCAATTGTGAATTTCCCACACTAATAGTGTGCGATTCGTATTACTGCATCCAGTCTTAAAATGAATATTTGCAGAACTGGGTCTAAAACGGTTCCAAAGACGCAAAAGGTGGCAAAATCAAGCATAAATTGCTTTGGGAACAAGTAGTCCTATTACAGGATAAACTACAAAAGACTCACGTGATCCATACACTGAGTCATCAGCGTGATGGCGTTCACGTTGCAGGGAATTCATTGGCTGATGAGGCCTCGAAGGCAGCTGTGCAAACGGCTTTCGTAGCTGCAATCACTCATTCTAAAATAAAAATAAACAGCGAAATAATGCTAGCTGTCACTGCCTCAGTAAAAGACAGTGGTAAAACACTTCCAAAAGGTTTTCCACTCAAGTATTGCTATATAACTGATGCAAATAATGTTCCTTCTGCTCGAATCCCTGGAGTGGGGGATAGAGTAATTCCAAACATGGAACATAGATTAGGACTAATCTTAGCAGCACATGATGGGCTTGCCTCTGCACACGCAGGAGTTTCCGCCACAGTGTCATTATTAAAGCAGAGATACTGATGGCCGCGCATGAGGAAACAGACCAGAAACTATATTTTGGAATGTGAAATCTGCCAGAAAATGAAAGTTTCAACAGTGAAACACCAGGCGCAGACGCCCCTTCTAATTTCAGATAAACCATTGACGTGCGTTTACCTGGACCACTGGGGTCCCTTACAGGAATATATCATGGTCGCAGTGGATTACTGCTCAAGATTCATTTGGATGTGGTCTCAGAGCTCGTCTGACGCCCGAACTGTTATAAAGGATTTGCGAGTCTTTATCGGCACATATGCAATCGGCATGCTACATTCTGACCAGGGTCCTGCGTTTAGCTCCAAAGCTTACAAGGAGGCCATGGCCAATTTGGGCATTGCATTGCGATTTTCGAGTCCATTCCATCCTGAGGGAAATTCGGCTGTGGAGAGAAAAAAACGGGACATAAAGCAATCTATAACAGCTAGGGTATTAGGTTCGGGTGACGGGTGGGTAAAACATCTAATAAGTGTCCAACGTAGCCTTAATAACCTGCCAAGAAATTCTCTGGTTGGAATCACTCCATATGAAATCCTTTTTGGGACTAGAATGATTGTCGAAGACCTTGATCATCATACTTCAGTGGTAGAACAAAAACCCTTTGATATCAAAGACCGTTTGGCTGTTTTGCAGGACTTAAATGAAACAAGAAGTCTAAGCAACACATTACAGAAGCCAACGACCACTGAAGAAAAAACACCTATCCTAGCAAGACCTGTCTGGATTCCTAAGATTGGGGATCTGGTCAGAGAGAAAATAGCGGATAAGAAGGAATTCGGGCCTTCTTACAGAAAACCAGTACCTGTGCTAGCAATCCACGGATCAAGAACAGTGATACTGCCGCCCCTTGCTGGAAGAAAAGATAACCAGTTTGTGTCCATCAACCTGGTCAAACCACATCATGTGGCCGATAATAAGTAGTAGGCCCTGTGGACTCCAAAGATGTAGCAGAAGACCAAATCTTGCTACTATCCAAGAGGTTCAAACTGAAAGACTCATTACCTTTGAAGAATCTACAGTGAGAAAAGAAGGATTATGCAACAAAGCCATGGAACTTGTGCCTCTTGAAACCCAAATAACAGTTCGTCAAGAAACTCCAGTCTACAATGATGTAGCATCTGACTACACTAACATGTCAAGGGACCAAGCAGCTCCAGCAATTTCAAATAATCTTGATGCAATACAAGCAATCGACAGAACTGCCTCTGGTTATTTCATCAACTTTGATAACTTTTCTGAGGATCCCAGTGAGCCCGAAACAACGGCAGCTAATAAAACTTTCTTTTTTTTTTATTTTTTTTATTTTTTATTGAGCATTCTTTAGATATACAACAATGAAAAGGAGAGACAAGGCTGAACGTAAAACGTTAAATACAAAAACAATTGTGAATGAACATTACAATTTGGATGTTGTAGATATGTGACAAATACATAAAAGGTAAACCTAAAACAGAATAGCAATACACATCTGATATATAACCTCATTTTCCAACTCTACGCCTCTTAATAGAGGTGAAAGATATTTCTGGCTAGTTTAAATAGCTTTGTAGTCAGACCCTTTGTTGTTCATACCAGTTAGCTACGGAGGCCCAGATCAAGTCCCCTTTAGCTCTTGATTTTTTCCCTCTGGTTTTGTATATCGCCATTTCTTGTTTGTATATAGCCAGGAGTCTATTTATCCATCCCTGAAATGTGGGGGCCTCTGTATCCTTCCAACGGGCTGCTAAGATAATTCTATATATAGCGGTAGATAGAAAGATCGTATAGATTTCTGAGTTGTTAAATTCCAGGGAGCTATCAAAGCCTAGTATAAACAGGGTTGGTGAAGTTTGAATCTCCCGACCAAAAATCTCGGTCCAGTATTTACCTATACTTTCTTTTAGTTGTTTAAGTTTCGGACAGTCGTAGAACATGTGTATTAAATTTGCGGGGCCAAGCGCGCATCTAGGGCATTTATCGTGGCTAGCCTTACCCCATGAGAATAATTTAAATGGTGTGTAATATAAATTGCATACCGTTTTATAGATTTGGGCTTTTAGATTACTGGCCAGAATGACCTTAGAGGATAATTGTAGCACCATATCTATGTCCACGTTAGGATTGTTTAATTTGTTAGCCCAGCTATCTTCTATTCTATCGAGATCGTCCGGATGGTTATTTATAAGGATCCCATATATATCGCTAATTCTAACTGAAAATTTTTGCATCAAATTTAGTAGCGATGGCGACTGTAGCTCGGTATTTGTAATATATTGTCTTAATGATGTATAAATTTGAATAAATTTAAGGTAGTCTGCGGGGCGAATCTGATATTTAAGACGCAATTCGTCAAATGTTGTACTACCATCTGAGTTTAGAAAATCACCAATAGTGACAATACCTAATTTTTCCCATCGCTTAGTAATGTTATCATTGAGATACTGAGGGACTATGAAGCTATGCCATAAGGGTGTATAATTGGTATGTTTGGGTATTGAGAGTATTTTTGTAGCTCTGGTCCAGATTTTATATGCGTCTGTGACTATCTTAAATTTAATCTTTTTATAATATGACGGCTCGATTTGCCTTAACAGTAATCCTCGTGCTGTATTTCCTAATGTGAGTTCGTAGATAGAAGGGATACTATGCAAAGATCTGTTATGGACTGATTTTTTAGATGTGATTAAAAAGGCCATCTGTTGTAAGATGGCAGCCCACATGTAATAAGTTAGATTTGGCACTGCTAATCCACCACGGGCTGTTGGCAACACCAATTTGGTTATTGCCCTTCTTGTCTTCCCATAGTTCCAAATAAATGATGTTATTGCTTGATCTATCTTCTTCATATAGATATTGTCGATTAAAAAAGGGATTGCTCGAAATAGATATAACAGTTTTGGAAAGATTGTCATTTTGATATAGTTGGTTCTACCGATTATGGATAGATGAAGGTTGTTTACTCTAAGGAGATCTTTTTTAATTTTAGCCACTAGGGGGTCATAATTTAGAGTAATGATGTCATTAGTATTAGGTGAGATGGTGACCCCTAAGTACTTCGCATTTGCTACTTTATATTGGCCTGTGTATGGGGTGTTATCAGTACAGACTACCATCGTTTTATCTCGATTTAATGAGTAGCCTGAATACAGACCGAATGTTCGAGTGACTGCTTCTATTTCATCTATAGCCTCGATAGGGTTGGTGGTTAGAATCGCTATGTCATCAGCATAGGCGAGTATTTTGGTATTATATATACTTGTTTTTACTGGAATTATTGCTGGTGATGTTAGAAGTTTGATAATTAATGGGTTGATGTATAATGAAAATAAGAGTGGAGAACACGGACACCCTTGTCTTGTCCCTCTCTGGATAGTTATACTTTCGGACTCGCAGCCTCCGGTCAGGATTTTAGCTTTAGGTTCTGAGTATAGGGCTTTTACTGATTTTATAAACCCTGGGCCTATGTTGTTAAGGGCTAAAAGCTCCCATAAATACTGCCAGGAGACCCGGTCAAATGCCTTTTCGGCGTCTAATAGGACCAGGGACATTTGACCATTCTCTATCTTCATTATGTCAAACAGTGTTAATACTCGGCGTATGTGATCGGTGGTGCTTTTGCCTGGTATGAACCCATGTTGCCAAGGAGACACTAGTTGTTCTATGTGCTTACCAAGTCGGTTGGCTAAAATCTTCGCGTAGGTTTTAGAATCTGAATTGATCAGAGAGATTGGTCTGTATGACGTTGTTAACTCAGGGGGTTTATCCTTTTTCCTGAAGACTGATATGTTTGTTTGTTTCCATGACTCTGGGGGTTTCCATGCCATTGGATACCTAAGAATAAGTCATGAAGGAATGGGATTATTATATTACCTAGTATCTTATATAGGTCTAGGGGTATCCTATCGGGCCCAGCAGCCTTCCCTGCGGCTAGTTCTGCTATTGCCAACTCCACCTCTGTTCTAGTGATCTCTTTCTCTAATTCATTCCTTACGTTATCGTCAGCGGGTTGTAACATATTAGTTTCGCTATGCCAGTTGACTAGAAACTCATTAATCTCATAGGCCGTGTGTTCATCTTCATTCTGATATAGCTTTTGGTAGTATTCCTTGAAGCAATTAGCGATTTCTTTCTGGGTGGTATAATTATGCCCACAATGTTCAATACTTTGTATTGTATTATAGGATTGAGTCTGTCGTGTTTTTAAAGCTAGGTGTTTCCCGACATTTTCGCCTACCTCGTATGATTTGTTTCGATAAGCTTGGACAGTTTCGGCGGCTTTAACAGCCAACTCATTATTTAATTCTGCCTTAAGCACTAGGATCTTTCTTAGGGTATACTCAGCCTGTTCGCCACGTTGTGTTTGGATTGCATGTTTGTATTCTAGTTGTGTCAAATCGTTTATCAGTTGGTTATGAATTTTCATCCGTTCTTTCTTGCGAGTGGCGACAAATGTGGCAGTTTCCCCCCTTAATGCGGCCTTATAGCTGTCCCAAACGATGAATCGTGAGGCACTATATCGGTTTGCGTCAAAAAATTCTTTCGTCCATTGGGTTATATAAGTTATGTACTCTTGGTTGGCTAGTAGTTTCCTATCGAATGACCACTGTGTGTGGGCTCGATTGTACCCAGATATTTCCACTGTAATGAAAATCGAATTATGGTCAGAAATTGTCTTTGGATCTTTAAAGATCAGGGCATTCAGAGCAATATCAGGTGTTGCAAAGAAATAATCTATGCGAACATACTTCCGGTGTGGATAAGAGAAGAAGGTGTAACCTGGGTCTTTACCCTTTTTTAACAACCATAAATCCTGAAGATTATGGGTCTGAATTAGATTTAGAACTGCTCTGAACACCCTGGGCTTCCGTCCGGAGTATGTATAATGGTTCTGAAGGGCCTGGGTCTGGTTAACCGTTAAATTAAAGTCGCCACACACGATCAAGGTGCTTGGCCATGATGCCAGTTCTGATTCCAATTCAACAAATAATGTGGGGTCATCAAGATTAGGGCCATAAACAGAGCATATTGTAATGCCCACATCTAGTTGGACAATGGCCCATCGTCCGTGGTCGTCAGCTTTTTTACGTAGCGGGCTACCAAATCTTGTTCTTGCAAGCAGAGTGACTCCCCTAGTTCTTGAAGTTTGAGTTGTTGTAGTTAAAATATGGTAGCCAGGTATTTTTAATTTGTTAATCTCCCCTATTGGTATATGGGTTTCTTGTATGCAAATGATGTCACAAGAGCTATAAGCCATTATTTGAGAAAATTGGGCCCTCTTTCCTCTGTCGTTTAAACCTGCCACATTCCAACATCCTATGTTTAGTCTACCCATTTAATTGTATTATTTTTACATCGAGGTTCATTAGCCAACGTTCTGTCATACGTATCAGTTTGCTCATTTTATATTTTTTTGTTGTTCCCCCCCCCCCTAGCCCAAGTGCACCCGGTGCACCCAGATTCCCACCCTCCACCCTCCCTTCTCCACTCCACCCTCCCCACCCCTTACCTTCCCGAACCTGGCAGTGAGACTCCATCAGAGTCTGCGGTGATGGATTAGCCTGCTCTGTTCAGGACTAGCGTGACATGCATTTACAGTGTACAGGAAATGACAATTACCTAAAACGGGAAGAAAGTTATAAATGGAGGAAACATACTTTGCACAACATAATAAAAATAGAAAAGATAAGGGTCAGATAAGGGTCAGAAAATAGAAGAAAAGTGTAGAAGAGTGAAAAGATCAATAATTAAAAATTCTGGATGACATCTGTTCGATTTCTTAATTCTTAATTCTTAATTCTTGTTTTTCTTACTATCGGCTACGCAGTTTGTATTCTGATGTATCAGGCTACTTGTGAGACCGGTAACTAGTAGCCTAATTCTGTTTCTATCTCGTGCCTACATCAAAATACCTCCCCAACCTACTCACAGGTGCGAACAGTTGTTTTCTCATAGACTGTCTAAGTATTCCTTAGCTCTGACCTCCGATGTAAAAAATGTAGTCTGCCCCATATATATTACTTTTAGTTTTGCTGGATTGTTCAAATATACTACAGCTTTCTTCTCTTGGAAGGGTTTGATGAGTTGCCGGAGTCGCCACCTCCTTTCGACAGTCCAGTGGCAGAAATCGGGACGCACGAAGTACGATATTAAATCCTTTTTACGATGTTTATCAGGAGTGACTTTCTCCGCAATGGCCTGACGAAGCAGGAAGTTTCCAAAGTAGACTAGGACTGCACGTGGGTATTTACCCGTAGGTGCCGTGGATTTTAAAGTTAAAGGTACCCTATGAGCTCTCTGCACCTCATAACCCCAGTCCCAGGTGTTTAGTTCAGGAAGAGTATCACGAAATAGTTGTATTATAAAGGTGCGGCAGTCCTCACCTTCCATTTTTTCTGGAATTCCCAGCACTCGAAGATTGTTCCTGCGCAATCTATTTTCGTAATCTTCTAGCTTCCATCTGATGTCATGAACCTGTGCTTCGGTGGTTTCAAGTCGTTCGTTTGTAGCTGTGGCTTCTGTCTCATTGACCACAATGCGATCCTCAATGTCGTTTAACCTCTCTGTAAATGCGCCCATGGTTTTAGAAAGTTTGCGGACCACTCCTTGAACCTTTTGTAGGCCTGCTCGGGCTTTGCGACTGTCTTTAGAAGTTTCCTCTCGGTGTGATGCTATGGCCTGCAGGACTGTCTCCATTACTTGAGTTAATGTGGTTCCTGAAGCCTCGAGAGTTTCCTTGTTTAGATTTTGCTCCGAGGATGATCTTTGAGGTCTTGAATCAAGAGTATGGCTCTGATTTAATGCTAGGGCTGTTGGAGTATAGTCCCATGATAAATCATTTGCGCCGTGATGCCCAGTTTTTTTCTTTTTTAATATAGTTCTTTTTTTGTCGCGTTGCTCCTTTGGTAGGTTGAGTTCAGCATCCGAGCTTGAGTTAGAACCTGAATCATTCTCTGGATCTTGCACATCCTCTAGTTCATCCGTATCGCCTGACCAGCTGATGTCCTCGGATAAAGAGTAAAAATCAGTTATGTCCTTATCGGTCTCGAGAGCCTCGGTAGCATCAGCGGGGTGTACATCTATTCTGGAGCTAGATTGTGGTGCTACCATGTCAGGATGAAGTGCCTCTGAGATTTGTAAGTTCTCGCTCCCTGCCCCACTCTCGGGGGGGGGGTTGCTGATCCCAGCATGTGACTTGTGATTTAAGTCGGCGAATGAGTTTGGTTGAGCATCGACTGTTAAACTCTCAGGCAAGAGGCCTGCTTGCATCCCCGTGGTACTTTGAGGGTCTGCGGCAGGGCCTTGGTTAGCCCGCTCAACCCCGTCGTTCCGGTTGCTCTCGGGGTGTAAGGTGGGGAGAATTGTAGCCCCCCGCTGATCACCATGTATGCTAATAGTCTTTAGTGCAGGTTTGATAGTGACATTGCGGATGTTATTACTGCCCCCCTCTTGGTTAGCTAGAATACTTTTATCCACTGAGTCAGTGTTATGCGCGTCCTCATTATCAGTGCCCAGCTGAACGTTAGCGCCGAATTTAGGAGGCGCAGAGATAGAAGGGGTAGACGGGGTAAGATGGCTTACCTGCCCACTAATACTACCGGATTTTTCGGGCGCGCTGCTGGGCACAGTCACAGTCTCAGTCTCTGTCTCAAAAACTTGCACCGATAGCATTACTGAGGCATTCTCTGCCCCCATCCGACCTGGTACTGCACCCCCCTCAGCCTGGCCTGAAGCTGCGAGGCATATAGACACACCACCATCCTCCATAGGGGCAGTCACTAGTTGCTTCTCAGTGATCTGCTGTGCCTCTTTTGCCACTGTTCTTTGACTGGCGGCGCGAAACAATGTAGCAACTGTTGGAGAACTTATTGTAGCACTTTTTGCTGATAGGGACGCTAGTGGTGTTTTAATTGAAAGGCTTCCCCTCCGGGCTGGCGTTTTTCCCACTGCCTTCTCTGCCACCACTGCAGTGTCAGCTGTCTCAGTGCGCATTCCTGTTCCTTGCACTCCTTGCACTCCTTGCACTCCCCCACTTGTAGCACCACGCTGCTGCTTACTTGTCTTGCTTGTCTCCTGATCTCGCATCAGCGCCTGACGTGCAGCCCTTGTCTTGGCCGCCACCGCGGCCGCATTCTTCGGGGCCATTGATGCTGACGGGGTTGAGCTGCTGCCGGTAACAGGTTTCAGGCGTTCCGTATCGGTCGCGTGACTCGCCAGGTTGAGGGTATCTGCAGAGTCTGCAGAGTCTGACCGGAAGAGCCAGCACAAGGAGCGCAGTGTACACACAGATCGGTGATTACCGATCAGCAGGCGGAGGACGGCAAATCCAATCGCAGAGGAGAGCAGTGAAAGGGTTCTTGCGGAAAGTGAAGCCGTGACAGGTACGACTTCAAGCTCATTTGGCTGCATAGATCGCAGATTGATGTCCATATCCCTCGGGGCTATTGGCACGCTCATCGCAGTGTTTATCATTCATTTCCTCATAATCGGGTATAAGACTCTGGGTTGATTTTTGGCATGCTCGGCTGTCCCGTCCAGAGCAGCAACCGGCGTCTAGCCTGACGCCTCCATCTTGCCCCGAGCTAATAAAACTTTCAAGGAACAAGTAATTGAACTTTGTCATCAGCTTACAAATACATATCTGGTTTCACCATGGGTTGAATTTTGGATTGTGTTAGGTGTACTTTTTCTCCTACTATGGCTGATTCTCGTTTTAAGCTTGGGAAAGCTGATAGATGGAAAATATAGTAAAATGGACACATCAAGTAAGAACATCAACTTGCTCTTGAAGCCACACAAATCATCTCATCAAGAACAAAGAGACCTGTCATCAGTGAACATCACAGCCGTTCCTCTACCTGGTGGGATAGCATGGGATAGAACTGATTATGACATTTATGGCCCAGTAGAGCTGCTGAAAATCCTACACCAATTTAAGGTTTCCTTGAGTGATTTCGTTTCACCCAGCAAGTTTTCTGATGATTGGGACTTTGAAATTGTTAATAACATGATGGCAGACTTAGAAATGTCAGCAAATTTTACAAAACATGAATATTTAGAAGGTTCCTCAGATTATGAACAAATGTATTGTTTTAATCATTTTGGTCACCATTATTTGCACAAATCTGCAAATCCTAGAAATGTTTTAACTTATAATCAATGGAAACATTGTCCAACGCCACCAAAGGGTGGCTCTAAAACATTTTATGAAAAAATGCCATACTTTTCAGGTTTCAATACCACAAATCCAGAAACATTTTTCTTTAGGAATGTTAATAAGACAGGAATGAAAAGTATGATGACTAATACTAAACACATTTATTCTGCTGCCTTTTATGCTCAATTGTCCACATAAGGGTTTGACTTTTGGAAAGACAAAATTGAGACAAAAACTGTCTGGGGCACAAAGGACTGACAGGTGCAAGGTTTAGAAGCCTTATTTAGAGCCTGTATCATCCCGGAACAAATAATGTTTTTTGTTTTTTTTAATTAAAACAAAATACATAAAACAGTGACCGAAATGCAGAGACCACAATAGCAAAATTCCGACATTGACTTCTGGGCTTAATACATACTTTACAAATGATAGAAAACAGGCCTAAGAACTCTCAAGGTCCACAATTATCGGCTCCAGTGCAGGGGGTTCACAAATATCTCCACGGTATGAATTCCACGCACTCCATATCTTGACCCATTTGCAAGGCCACCCCCTGGAGACGTACACAGACTTTTCACGAAACATACACCAATCTAGATCTTCCATCCATTTCCCAACCCTGGGTGCCCGAGCCGCCCCCCAGAGCTGTGCGATGTTACGTTTGGCTATTGCACACGCGAGAGTCACCCACACCCTACCATGAGTCGGCAGGTCCGTGGGTTCCCACACATTCAGCAAACATCGCCGCGCCTCCGGATCAACTCTCATCTCCCACACCTCACTCATTTTTGCATGTATTCGAATCCAGAACTCCCGGACCTCCCGGCATTCCCAAAGAATATGCATGAAAGACCCCGGCAGCCCACATAACCTGCGGCACTCAGACGATTAAGTCAGTCCCATCCTCTGCAGGCCAAGGCCCGTAACATGAGATCGATGTAAGATCCGAAGCTGTACCAAGCGAAGCCTCATCGGAACTGCCACCTCCTTGGGGGATGCCACCGCCTCCCTCCAATTCTCGTCATCCAGGACGAGACCATCGGCGACCCACTGCTAGCGAAGGCGTACCAGCGGGTTGTCCGTATGGTTGATCAATTTACGGTACGTGAGGGAGATCGCTTTAGTAGGTAAAAGGCCATCAAGCAGGCGATCCTCCAGCGGGGAGGCCACCGGAAGTGCCGCCCCGTCGGGCACCGCCGCACCCAATGCGTGGCTAATCTGAAAGTATCGAAACCGCTCGGTATCACACAACTGGTACTTGGCCTGTAGCTCCTCGAAAGTCATTATCCTGTCCTTGCCCCATATATCCCGAATCTGCGAAATTCCTATCAGGTCCCACCGGTCAAACCCCTTCGACTTTCAGAGCATCCCAAGCTTTTCAGAGCTCCACAGTGGCGTGGACAAGGTCAGACGTCCAGCCCAGCGAAGGGCACCATTGGCCTCGTGCCACACTCTCGTGGAGCACAAGGTGGGCCCCTTCAACGGGAAACGGCCGTGTCGTGCGTACAAAACTCGTGTGAACTCGCCCCCCGGCAGCTGACCACGGTCCATTGCGTAACCCGGGTCAGCCGGGGATCCATAAATCGCGTGGTTGACGGGAGCCAGCTGCGACGCCCAATAATATTTGCGAACATTCGGCAAGCCGATTCCACCATCATACCAGGGCAACATCAATTTGGAAAGAGCTATGCGCGGTCTTCCCTCCCACAGAAGGCCGCGCTGTAGTGACTCAATCTCGCGGAAGTACGAAGGGGGCACCGGGTCAAAAGAATTTTGAAGAGCATACAAGAAGCGCGGGAGGGCCATCATTTTAAAAAGGGTAGCGCGACCCAGCATAGAGAGAGGCAACGCCCTCCACCGAGCCGTGTCCGCCCGGAGCCTGGCTAGGGGGGGCAACAAATTTAAGCAATGGCGCACTGTAGGATCTAAAGAGATATGAATCCCTAGGTAACGAAAGCTAGTCGATTCCACCCTCACGGGACAGTTCGCTGGCACCCTGGGTGGATCCCCGCTCAGTACAAACAAAACCGACTTTGCCCAGTTGATTAAGAAGCCGGAGTATCTGCTGAAGATGGCGAGGACATCCATAACACTATCAATGAAGCCCGGGGGGAAGTCAAATACAAAAGGATGTCATCCGCGTAAAGCGAGATCTTATCTTCCCACTCCGGGGTCCAGCGCAACCCCTTTATGGAGCGGTCCCAGCGCACCCAGGCCGCAAGGGGCTCCAGGGCCAGCGCAAACAACAACGGCGAAAGGGGGCATCCTTGACGGGTGCCACGCCCAAGAGTAAAATCGCCAGATCTGTGATTGTTCACGACGACGCGCGACAAGGGGGCAGAGAAAAGGAGGCGGACCCAGCCGATGAAGCCGGGGCCGAATCCAAATTTAGCCAACACCGCGAAAAGATAGGGCCATTCCACACGATCAAAAGCCATAGTGGCGTCCAGGGACAGGAATATTGCAGGCTCATGGATTTGAGACGCGCTGGCCAGAACACCGTGCAGGCGCCTGAGATTGAGAGCAGTGTTCCTTCTGGGCATAAAGCCTGATTGATCAGGATGGACCAGGGCGGAGATAACCTTCACGAGGCGTGTAGCGAGTAATTTTGCTAACACCTTAGGCTCTACATTCAACAGCGAAATCGGACGATACGAAGAGCAGTCCAATCGAGGCTTACCCTCCTTATGGATGACGATTATATTGGCAATCCGCTGGTCGTATGGCAACTGACCCCACTCCAAGCTTTCCGTAAACATACCCTTCAAATACGGGGCTAATCTGTCAGCATGGGGTTTAAATAGTTCGATTGGAAGTCCATTAGGGCCGGAGGCCCTACCAGAATGTACACCTCTGATAGCCATTGCTACCTCGTCATTGGTAAGGGGAGAGTCCAGGTACTTCCTATCATCATCCGACAATACTGGCAAAAGAATATCGCGCAACATATCCGAGTTATCGGATTCAGAAAACGCACCCGGAGAGGTGTAAATCTCTGCATAATAACGAGAAAACTCCTCTACAATCAGCTGGGGGTCCGACGTGTCCAGAGAGCCAGCAACATGCAGCTCCGGGACCAGCCTAGAGCCCCAGTCGCCCTTTTCTAGCCAAGCGATCAATTTCCCGGCCTTATCGCCGTGCTTGTAAATCCTGTCCTGAGTGACGTCAAGCTGCGCCCTAGCCGTATCTCGAGTCAAAGTCCTGTATTCATCCCGGAGCAACCCGAGGCGGTGATCCGCCCATGGGTCGACCCCGGAGGAGACAGCAGTCTCCAAGGTCAGAAGCTCCGCCTCCACCCTATCTAGCTCAGCCCTCCTCTTCCTTTTCTGTTCAGCGACGAGGGAGAGAACCTCTCCCCTGACGACTGTCTTATACGCCTCCCATAAGGAGCATCTGGAAACGACCGAGCCCTCGTTCTCGCTAAAATAACTGTTAGTTACACGCTCCAGTTCCTTCTTCACGACCGGGTCCCGCAGGCGCCAAGCGGGGATGGGAGCAATCCTACCCACGTCTCTTCATCCTACACATAAACGCAGCCATACTGGTGAGTGGTCAGAGACCCCTCGCACCAAATGTGTCACCTCGCCGACCGCTGCCGCCTGGGCCGCCGGCAACAATACATAATCAATGCGAGAGAGGGAACGGTGTGCCGCGGATGCGTGTGTGTATTTCACAGCTCCCGGGTGTCGCAATCGCCAGCCATCAATCAATCCAAAAACCGACAGGAAGTCAGGCAGCCATCTGCGGGAGGGCAACAGCGCACGGGAGGGGAGCCTATCCACTTCACCGTCCATAACCGCGTTGAAATCGCCACCAATCACCATGAGGCCCATAGGCAAAGCAAGAAACACCCGGCCCAAGTCACCAAACGTGTCGGTCTGCAGTGATGGGGGGACATAGACAGAGAGAAACGAAACCGTTCTTCCCTCCCAAACACCAGAAACTCCAACATAGCGCCCACGATTATCAGACCAAGTAGACTGGATCGTAAGTGGGAATGAGTTTTTAACCAGAATGCCCACCCTCCTGGAGCCCGAAGTAAAACCAGCATGTGCTACTAGTTTATAGCCACCCCTGTGCAGAGCCATACAGCGTTTTCTCATCAGGTGGGTCTCCTGTAGCAGGACAACATCTGGCAATCGCCGTCTAATAAAGTGATTCACTGCAGTGCGCTTTATCTTGTCACCCAGGCCATTGACATTCCAACTAAGGACCGAGAATCCCAGGTCCTGTCTAGATGAAGCCATTAGTCATCGAAAAGCAAGAGTGTTTCAAAGGGTCCCACTGCATACACCGGTCACAAACCACAAACAAAACAAAATCCCAACCCCCCCAACCTCTGAATGGAACTCCCCCCACCTGCACCCCTGCATGTAACGTGTACACATCCCCAACTCGCAGTGTGCCTGTCGCCCCCACTAACTAGGATCTAAAAGTAGAAAACGGAGGAGGACCTTACAACAGGTCGCCAGCCCTCACCACCCCCCGCCAACCATGTCCCCCCCTCAGAAAGAATAGGGTATTAAATAGAAATAAAAATTACAGAGGGGTGAGGATAAAGAGTAACAAACCCCCCGTCAACCCTCTGCGCCAATAATGATAACTGGAAGCTGCTCAAGTCAAATAGTTCTTCATTCTTCGTCTTCCGTCTGGGCATGCCCCTCGGGGCCCGGGGCCCCAAGTCGACCCAGCCAGTCCGCCGCTACCTCCGGAGAGTCAAAAAACCAAGTCTTGCCACCATGTTCAATTCGGAGGCGGGCCGGGTACATCATCGAGTACCTCATGTCCCGATCTCGAAGTCTCCTTTTTATGGTCACAAAACCCTGTCTCTTCCTCTGCACCATCCGGGTAAAGTCAGGAAAGAACAGCAAGGAAGCATTTTCGTAGGCCAGCGGGCCCGAAGATCTTGCGGACTGTAAGATGGCGTCTCTGTCTCGGAAGTTCAGGACACGGGCAATGATGGGACGTGGAAGCGCCCCAGTGTTCGGGCGACCACCGGGCATCCTATGAGCCCTCTCCACAGTAAAAAACTTGCTCAGGCCCTTGGGTTTAAGGTGTTGCAGGACGAGCTCCTCAACAAAGAGGTCCGAGGTAGCCCCCTCCGATCGCTCCGGAACCCCAAGGATGCGAATGTTATTCCGGCGTGCCCGACCTTCATACTCGTCGAGCTTCCGATCAAATTGGTTGTGGGCCACCATGAGATCGGACACCACCCTCTGTAGCTCTGAAACATCCTCGATGAGGCTTCCCGTCTTTATCTCCAGGTCCTTGACCTTCTCGGAAGTTTTGGTGAGGTCGGCCCTGACGAGGCCCACCTCGATAGGTACCGTGTCCAACTTCGTGTCTATTGTCCCCAAGGAGGATTGAACCCCCTGATGGCCGCCATCAGTTCCTTCATAGTCGGATCATCACCGACTGGATCCCCCTCAGGGCCCCCAGCCGGGGAGCGTTTCGCATCTGACGGGGATCCCCTTGAGACTGCGTATTTATCGATCCGATTCGATTGGACTTGACGGTTCGATCTCTAGGCCTTAGGAAGGGTCCTGTCGAGGTCTCGTGCCGCCATCTCAACCGCAAAAGCAGGAGAAACCCACCACTCCTCAGTCCAGCGGAAAAGGGTCTTGCAGCGGTGATCCGTAGGGTATTTCGGAGAGGGCAGGGACGCTCCGATCGCCACCTGGGCACGGCAAATGAAGGTCCGGCCGGCCACTTCCGGTCTCGGCAGCCGATGTTGTTGCACTGCACCCCGGACGGTGGCACACTCGGGGCCCCGGTCCTCGACGTTGCAGGCCCCAATTCTTACGACTTCGATATTCAGATGCCAGAGCGATCAATCGAGCCCAAATTTCACCTAGCGACTCAGGTGACGGTCCCCCACAAGACAGTGGGGACAGGGTACAGGATAGTATGCCGGATGGGCAGTCAGGATGTGGCGGCCGGCGGAGCCGATGCTCAAGCGGCCATCTTGGTCGCTGGCGCGGCTCCTCACAAATAATGTTTTTAAATGAACCCGTTCAACAGACATCTTGTCTTGGCCTGGTGAAGGTAAAATATTTAAACAAACCGTCCATACCTAAACCCACACCTGACAGTAATGGAACTACAGATGAGGAGGTAGACGTAAACTACATTTAAAAAAATACCAGAACTAATCCTGATTGGAAAATATGGTTAATCTTGCCCACAGACACGAATAACTGTCAAGATAGATTCCTGAACAAGACACAAGGGTTTAAAGTAGCTAGGCAAGATCCAAGATATGTCCAGAGACAACATCCAGGGATTATAACAATTTACAGCGTAGGAAAACTGTTCCTTGAGTGGCTACAAAAGTCCACACTCCCGGAAATAAAACAACACTTAACTTTACTTAAAGATGGCGTTGATTTTAGAGACTTCTTACAAGGGCCTCGTAAACCACGTCATAAACGTTTCATATACGCCAGTATATACCGCTGCTTATAATGAAGCATGGAAAGTCACGCAAATGGAAACTGCAGAACGAATACGAGAAATTGATCGTATTAATTTAGAGAAAGCGCTCTCTGTAGTTGACAATGGTTTAACAACTCTGTCGTCCAGATTTTATTCTGTGGACAACATTGTATCCTCTACCATAGACATAATGAAACAGGACTTGCTAATGTTACAACAAGGCCAGTCTCAATTGCGTTCTATAATGCTTCTAGGCTGGACATTACAAAACCTTTATTCAGGCTGTGTGCCTTGGGGGCATATGTAGGTAAATCCTTATTTGCGAATCAGAAAATGTGATTTTCGGCGAATTGCACTTTCCGAATCGCAAAATCGAATGTAGATAAAAAATCGCTATTTGTTTGCGATTCTCAAATATTCCCAGAATAATTGTGCGATTACCCAAATAGCGATTCCTTATTAGCGAAATCGCAAAAACGGGAAAGAGCAATTCAGTTGCAGAATGATGACATCACAACCAGGAAGTGTGAGTCTCCATGATGCACCTGATTGCCTGCACCTGTTACAGAGTCAGCTGCTGGCTGAGAGACAGAGAGGAGGGAGTGTGGAATTGCCTCTGACTTCCAACTTAGCAAAATGGAATCCCAGGGTGCTGAGAAGCAGGGTGGGGAGAAGCAGGCTGATGAACAGAGCAGGAAGAAAAAACTGACATTTTCTGAGAGGGAGTTGGAGGTATTAACAGAGGAGGTGGAAGCAACATGACCTCCTGTTTGGAAAAGCCTCACTTCGTGTGCCTGAAGCCAGAAAGAGGAAAATATGGTCAGACATACAAGAAAAGGTAAACACCATAGGCGTGACCCATCGTACCACCGAGGACCTAAGGAAGCGGTGGTACGATATGAGGCAAAGGTCCAAGGAGAGGGTGGCCACGAGATTGGCAGAAGCTAAGGCAAATGGAGGTGGGAGCTCCACTACACCTGAACCGATGCCCCTGGAGGAGTTGGTGGAGACAACCCTCATGCCTGAGGCAGTGACGGGCATGGCCGACCTGGACAGCTCTGAAACCAGAGACACCACAGAAGGTAAGATGCATGCCAATATCCCCCAATGCATTCCCATCCCACCCAGAGCCCAAAAACCCCATGCATGAATAGGATTCTGGTCCATGTTTTGAGGATAACCCAGTGAGGCATAATGGGAAATGTAGTCCTATGTAATGTGAATAGGGGCAGATACACATTCAAAGGGTACATAGGGAACAGTCACCCTAGCAATATGCAAAGTACACAAAATAGACAAGCAGGCATGTAAATAGTATTTTCTAAAACTTTATTTAAAAAAAAAAAGAATTTGACATACAACTTATGTGTGCTATTTTTTGGCAGATGGACCAACAACACAGGACACTGTTGCAGCAGTGGGGGAGACAGCCACAGCAGTGGACCAGGCAGGGCAGGAGAGCCAGGGTGCCACACGTGACACACCTTCTGCGCAAAGCAAACAGCGCTAAATTGTACCTGCATTGACACAAATGCCATCCGGGTCCACAGATGCAGAAGATGACACACAGGCTGATGCATCTCCAAGCACAACTCAGGGCAGATCTCAAACATCCGCATCCAACACGACTGGCAGTGGAGCCAGACAGAGGGCACGGGCCAACACCTGCAGTGCTTCAACAGGTACTGATTCTGTATTTGCTGGGCTGGAGGGCCAAATGTTACGTGTGCAGTGCCTGCAAAGCAAAGGAATATCATCAATACAGCGTCAGCTGGCTCAACACAATCGGCACATGTCAGAGGTGAGACTTAGGATAAGAGCAATAGCAACAGCCACAGAGGCAAATCTGAATGAAGCAAGGATTGCTCGGCAGGCCCAGCGCAGGGACCAACGTCGCTTACAGACGCGCCTGGACCAATTTGCAAGGGCTGTGAGCCGCCAATCAACAGCCATATCTATGCTTGCTAGAACTGTGAGCATGCAACATGAGATGGCACACTGCTGTCAGGACATTGCCAAGAGCCTGGTGTAGGTAACCCATGCACTTGACCAACTGCGGGCTGCTGTTACTGGGGGGATTGTTATGCCAGGTAGCATAGACACTGATGGGCAATCCAGCAGAAGCACACCTACTCCAACTATTCCTGCAGAAAGGAGTAGGAGTGGCTGTCAGGTGTGGACAACAACACTGAAACTACTGAACAGGCTGAAGGAGGTGCATCAGGGCGTTCATGTCCTAGGTGAAGGGCGGCATGGACAATGGCAAAACTTTTTGGGCACTGTGAGGACATTAACATGTGCGAATTTCAAAATTACAATCGCACTGTGTGACTTTAATTATCCTGCATTTAAGGAAGTAAACATATTTTTTGAACATTAGTCATTGTGTTTTTTTCTCTTACCTAGAAGTAGTTATGTTTGATGTAATCTCGTCTCATGCGCCCAGCAGCTGCCCCGGGTCCTCCTGCACGTCTGCGTTGGGGGGCTGGTTCCTCCTCATCGGATGTGTCGGAGTCTGTCAGATCCACTCGGGTACCCTACTTGATAGCAATATTGTGTAGCATAGCGCAGGCCACCACTATCTTGCAACACATCTCCGGACTCTTGTGGAGGCAGCGGAACCGGCTTTTGAAGATTCCAAAGGTTCTCTCAATGGTGGCTCTTGTAGCTCTGTGGGCAGTGTTGTATCTCCGCTCAGCAGCTGTGGTTGGATTTAGGTAGGGTGTGAGGATGTAGTCACGCACAGCATATTCACCGTCTCCTGCATGGAAGAAGAATGTTGATGTTTAGTGAGATACTGCAAGTAGAAACATTTCATACTACTGTTTATGTGTGCCATGAAATTACCTAGCAGGTATCCCTCTCCAAAATCGCCATTTGTAAGTCTGCGATGTAATCCACAGTGTCTAAATATGAAGGAATCATGAGTGCTTCCTGGAAATTTTGCTACGATATCAGTGATTAGATTTTTGGCATTGCAGACTACCTGGATTTTTAATGAATGGTATGATGTTCTATTTCTAAAAACGTACTCATTGTGTGATGGGGGGGCAGTGCGACATGTGTTCCGTCAACACAGCCAATCACATGGGGGAATTGGGCAATTTGGTAAAAATCCTATTTGGTTTTGTCCAGTTCCTGCTGTGTGTTTGGAAATTTGATGTGGTGATGCATCCTCTGCTTCATAGCATTGAGGAAAGCATGGAAGAAACGTGAAAGTGCGCTCTGGGACAACCCTCCTACTGCAGCAATTACCCCCTGCAAACTCCCTGACACTAGGAGGTGCAGTGAGCACAACACCTGTATGTGTGTGGGAATGGTGAGGGCCCTGTATGTGGGTTGCTCCAGCATGGGTGTCAGCTCCTCTATCAGCTCCAGGATACTTTCTGGATGCAGCCTGTAGTGCACATGGATGTCCTCCTCAGTGCGTTGGAAGAGGGTAATGCGTGTTCTGTAGATCCTCTCCTGGAGTCTCCTTCTCTCTTCAGCCTCTCGGATACGCAGCCTCCTGGCTATAGCATAAAGCCCAGCCATTGTGAGAAGCCACTGTTGCATCATGTGCCACTTTAAATAGGTTGCACCAGGTTACCACCTGGCCTGAGTTGGTGGTAATTGAGAAGTGCAAAATTGCAATTTTTGAAAATTTGCTATTTGCGATTTTTACCTACATAGGAAATTGCGATTTTGCTTTTTGCGTGACAGTGTTTGCGATTTTTGTTAATACTGAGACGCAGCTTGCGAATTCGTATATTTATTCGCAGAACCCATTAATCGAAAAATTGTTAATCGCAAATTTTGCGATTAGCAATTTTGCATAGAACATTACTTACCTACAACGCATCACACACTTTTGCATTCGCAAACACCCGAAATTCTGCAAATTTCGGGGTTTGCGATCGCAAAAGACCTATCTACATATGGCCCTTGGTGTCTAATCAACACCACGTCATTGTTTACTGGATTTAACCTTACAGATAAAAAATTCTCTTTGGCACAAAGGGGAACAGACTATATGGTGCTGAGCATAGAAAAACTGGAGAGATTACCATTAACCGTTTCTGAGAAACCAGCCGTTGAATGGATAATACATGGCACCATCACGATACCAGTGACAATTTTCCAGTTTCAGAATTGCTTAAAACACATACCAGCAGGCCTGTATGAAAGGTAGGGTAAATAGTACATAAAGTTGACCTGGGATTTGCCAAACACACACAAATGTTGGAGTGGGGGAAAGGAGGTGTTTCTTAGTGGAAAAAATTGCCAAAACTTACTAAGCGGAACTCTTTTATGTCAGGGTATTAATTTACATGGAGCCTGTGACGGTTCTTCAAATAACCTATCCTGCCACCTGCAGGGTTCCCCGGCAGCGGTGATAGATCCAGTTTTTTGGCAGCTTTCCAATGGAAGCTACATAATGTTGAATGATCACAGCTGTTGTGGAATGATGCCAGGAATAGCCTATCTCGTTAGTGTGTCAGCCAGGGTTACTTGTTGTATGCAACTATTGTTTCCTAAAACTAAGACAGACGGGGAGTCGCCGCTGTGGCCTTCACTGAACATCTCTTCTATACAAATTGATACTTTAAGCAGAATGAGAGCCATTCTTTTACAAAAAACGGTGCCACTGACCTCGTCCAGAGAGACGCATGATCTGCAAGTTGCAAGGTCCTCTGCAGAGATACATACCCTATTATCGACAACTGCCCAGTATATTTCGCAGATATGTTAGGTCGTATCTTAAACATTTCTGATACCAGTGGTACAGTACATGTATTTAAGACTATTTTTTCGGGACTATTAGCACCCTTTGTAGCAGTACTAGGCATTTTTCCAAACTTCGTGCACTCTTTGTTCGGCGGCCTGCCTCTCATCTTGGGACTCGTAGCAGGGATACTATTTTTGTCCCTTCTGCTCCATTATGGCAAGTCCAGTCACCAGCGATAACCAGATTACCATGGAGAACGCTCTTCTGGCAATGCAGTATCGCGATCGCATAACACAGATTCTTGGCTTGGCTCGTTTGAGAGATCTGAATACCACATGGTTCCTATTGTTCATACCAATCTGGCAAGATTGCATCTTACCTGTTCTATGATGCCTGCTTTGTGGAGAGAAATGCGTGTTGGATATCTGTCTAACACTTCCACCAGCACTGCCAACGGATGTTGCCGCTTTGCTTGGTTTGGTAACGGCTCATGCATTGTGTTGTCCCCAATAGCTAGCAATCCTGATGACGGCCTTCATTGAGGTCTCACCGGCAATTCCAGCTGAAGGTGAAATGCGTGGACCAACAGGCACACAAGTACCATCTACTGCGAATATTGCTAATGCGACTGGCGCTGATGACGATGCTTCTCATCTGTGTACGATTGATCTACTTAATGAAGTGGTTCAACTTTCATCTACTGTGGTAGACGATTTCTTTGCCAGCCTAGACGACTTAATGTTTTCTCCTGGCACCGAGAATAACTTTTGAAATTAGCACACAGTGTTATCTGAACTCTGAATTCGACCTTCGCTTTTTCAAAAACAAATCTTCTAAGTTTGGAACTCTATTTCACAATGATTCAAATTTACTTTTATAAAATTGAACCTTTTTGGCACAAAGTAAATCTGCTTAAAATAGAACTATTCTTAGAGAACAAGAATTCTTTGAATACTTCCTAGAAACAATATTGACCTTATCCACAAACCAAAATAGTTTATATATATTCTGCTATGGAATGGTCTCGACTTTTTTTTTCTGAAACTAACTTCATTCGGTTAGCATTGCAAATGTCATGTTATATGCTTACAATGATATCATTCCTTTTAATGCATACTATGAAAATGCTCATTTTCTGTGTACAGCCATTTTCAAATGCATTTTATCTATTTTTGTGTGGGATTGTAAACACATGCTTTAGATATGTTTTAGAGCTTACAAGTTTAGTAATGTTGACCATGATAAAGTGGAGTGGGTGTTGTATAGCATTTTAGGACCCTAGTGTAATTTTCCCGATTCATGCCCTTATATAGGTATAAATCACCATATGCTTATATAGTCATAGAAATCATAACCATATTTAGACATAGCTCATGCAGTCCAAATACGGCATGGCTACTTCCACTAGTTCTGAAAATCCACAACGATTTATTGGAAAACTCGGCTTCACCAGTTAGGGACTTCCCCTTGCTTGAATATTGATTTGTCCAAGAACTCATGGATTTTTCAAAGAACTGAGACTCTTTGATGATGTTATTATGTCCAACTGTACATCAAACTTGGCACCTTCAAGGTATAAATATGCCCACACTTGCCTTAGCAAATACACGGTGGTTTGGAGCAGTTCGACTATCTACTTGCCCGACGCATCCTGCTGCAGCAAGTGCCGAAGGAAGTCGACCCTCCAGCAGACCCACTGAGAGAGACGCTGTCTTTTCTCTTGCCGAGAAATCCAGCTCCAGTGTTTCCAAGCTACCCTTGCGGGTTGTTGTGAAATCGAGTCCTAAGACTGACCTCCTTCAATCTAAACCAAGGTACGGAGCTGATTAAACTCTAAGAGAAATCTTGGATAGATTCTTGGCAAAAGAATACTGGATTTATGCTACACCTCACTTACTTCTCCCCTCGTACTAGACTTAGGTTAGGTACATCGGGGTAGGCGTATTTTAGAAGCACCAGTTGAGTACTTTTTAGCCTTTTTGTTATTTATGTTTGTATTGTATGGCTTATAAACCATACCATGCGTTTACAGTATTATTTTATAATACTCTTCTTGCTGTACGCATTATACTTTACAGCCAGTATTACGATTGTAGCAGTTCATTTCTTCTGCACGAGAAAGAAGACTGTTCAATAAATACTTTTATTGAAAACGTCCGTCTCTCTATTTCTCTTCACCTCTGGTGAAACGAAGCATGCACGATTGACTGAGTGAAAGATCTATCTATTGTTTCCACCACTCTGAAGATCAGTTTTATCTTGGGGAAACAAAGTTGTCATGTTTATGCGATTGTCAGAAACGAATCCCTTCTTGTTTATTCGAGAAAGTTTCTAGTGACCTCTGAGCTAGCTGGCACTCACAATTAAGTTTAATATATTCGATAGAGACCTAGTAGACACCAGTCCTATGTCACATCTATAGGATATATATCATTCCAATGCGTAGAGCCTGTTGGGAATATAGGAACTACACTACAATAGGCTAGATACAAACATATCGGTCTGTAGGACACCACCCCCTGGGACCAGGAGATGATAGAGATTTCCCAAAAGGTAATCAGGAAACACAGGGTATTTCGGTCAGGAATAGAACAGGATAGAAACAGCTAGGCCTCTCTGCAAACCAATGGACAGCGACGCATCTCCACTCTTCTCTCCTGCCAGCCTAAGGCCACAAGCCACACCCCTAAAGACACCCCAGATATACCCTAAAAGTGATATGACCAACCCACTAATGTTGCATTCTACATTCAACTCGAACAGTGATTGGTGGGCTGGAGAGGTGGCGTAGTCACGCCACCCTGACTTCGCATTTAGTCATCAACTTTATTGTGTGAGATGGATCCCATGGTCAAAATTTCAGTTTATTCATGCATTCCTCATATAAGATACATTTTAGCAAATTCTTCTTTAATAAGTCAATATTTTCGCAGAGCACATCTCCGGTCTCACACTCGGGTAAACAATTGGCAGTCATCTGACGCTCTGGACTTCACTCCTTCATGTCATCCGTGACGCTCTGCACATCTTGCTTGTCTCATGTCAGAGCAGACTCGCTCCGAGGAAACTTACCCCTCCCAGTTATGTCAATCTTTAAAAATGGAGGCTTTATTCAGCACTCAAAAGTAGATGAAAAACAAACCATTATTAATTATATGACAATGAAACCTTCACTGTTCCCAACTTACCTTGCACTACTTACCTATTAATGTCACCTAGCATGTGTGCAAAAGCGTCATTAATAATTAACCTTTTCAAACAGGATGCAACATGCAAAACACTGATATATATGCAGCCTAATCGTGCAACTTCTTTGTTTACTTTTCAAAACACAAGATTATTACTACAATATTTATTTACATGTTATTTCAGGCATGTGCAAAGCAATTCCCCTATGTTTTTTTTTAAACACCTTTATTTGCCAACTGAAGGTTATACACAGCTTGCAGCCTACAACCCCAAGGGCCGGCAGCGAAAACATGAATAGCTGGTCTGTAGGACAGTCCGAAAGTACACAGCCAAGGTGCCGACATCCCTGGGGCCCGGCGGCGTATATAAACCAGAATCAAAAACAACAATTCAACTTGACTGTATCTCACTTTAGTACCAACTTGCTGGGACCATTGGTGGCGCACCAGTATACTCCTTGTAAAACATATCCTAGTATACAAATGGGAGCGTTGTGTTTTTGACATTTTAAATCTACCCTCACCTGTGTATATCCCTCTGAACCTACCCCCCCCCCAACAAGGAAGTCCCTGAACCCTCCCCCCTACAACGTTAACTTGTTCCCCAGCCTACGCCCTCTCTACCTGTCCCGCCTGCCCCCCGGTGTCCTCTACTAAGTGTAGTGCCCCCCCAATTGGGAAAGTGGTGTGTGTCCCAACCTAAGTAGCACATCCTGATAGTGCCAAGACTCTCCCAGCAAAGCCTATTCCAAGTTACCGACTGTCCACCACCCATCCCGGAGTCCCTAACCAATCTCCTTCCCCATCCATCTGGGAATCCACCTGTTGTGAGGTTATAAGGGTCACTATGTTCAACTTCCCCACTATTCCGTCTCCTCTTGACTGTCTGCATGTGTGTCGGAAACACTCTCTCTAGAACCCCTAAATGTTTGATATAGGCTCCAGAAGTTCTTCGGGCGACTCGTGGGAGGTAGTAGCTCACTATAGTGCTCCGATTGCGTGCAGCAATATAGCATGTCTCGAGCCCACCTTCTCTTTGTTGGGAGCGGGCCCCTCATCCAGCATTGTGCTACTACTCGTCGGGCCATTAGCATGCCCATGTCTGTCAGTCGCCTAACCGCTAAGGGCAGACCTCTGGAGTGGCCGAGCAGTGCCAGTACAGGGTCAACTGGCAGCTTAATTTCCAGTATCTCTCCCATTTCCGCTAGCACCTCCTCCCAAAATGTGCGTATTCTCGGGCATCCCCACGCCAGATGTACGAAGTCTGCGTTAGGCGCATGGCATCTTTCACACTCAGAAGACTGTCTAAGGCCGTACCTATATAACCGTTCCGGAGTGTGGTACACTCTTTGTAAGAATTTAAAGTGGATCAGCCGGTGTCAACCATTCAATGACAGCCTCTTGGTGCTCATACAGCAGTATTTCCACATAGTGTAATCTATTGTGATCTGAAGATCCCTCTGCCATGCGAGTCTGGCTTTCGAGGGTTCCCGACCTCTGTGCGATTGCTTTATATAGGTGAGCTATCAATTTTTATGATGAAGCTGTTTTGATGACGTGGGTGAGTTCCGGAACCTCCGGGGGCTCTTCCAGATCCGGGCCCAGTAGTTCCATCAGCGCACTACCGACCCGATGGAATTGAAAACGCTGTAGCAGCGTAGCACCGTCCGACGTGGGTTGTACTTGTCCCCAAGTTCTCGCTTTTCCATCCACAAATAACTCGCCCGCAGTCTGAATTCCCAGCCCATGCAGCGCCTGGACAACCCCTTTCTCCTCGACTGGTGCTAACCACAGCGCCCACTCTACTGCCATCAAAGGGGAGTACAGCAAGGTGCCGTCTCTGGCCTCCAGTAACGCATGCCATGCGTGTTTTGTAGCAGTGATCGAGTCCAGGACTCCAATTCTGCGGTCCATGGAGGTGCATATCGTGGCTGGCAGCGGAAGCGGGTCCGCAAACAGTTGTTCCATGCGCACATGAGGTATGTTCGCTTCTCCATGGCTCCACATGTGTGGATGGGCAGCCTGAGTAACTCTGTAATATCGCTCCATTTCCGGGGCACCTAGGCCCCCAATTTGTATGGTAGTGTAAGCGTAGTCCATTGCACTCTTGGTTGCTTTCCGCCCCAGGCCAAGCGAACTATAAGCTTCGTCAGGTTTCTGAAGAAGCCTTTCGACAGTACAATGGGCAAATTATTGAATAGAAACAGGAACCGGGGCAGCACCACCATTTTCATAATGGCTATACGGCCCATCAATGATAGCGGGAGTTTACACCACTTCTGTACATCATCTTCTAGTTTGCTGAACGCTACACCATAGTTATCGCGAAAAAGGACATCGGCATCTGTGTGTATCATAATACCGAGATATCGCACCGGGTCAGTCGACCAATGCAGTGGGTATTCCACATCAAAACGTTCCGTCACTGGGGTTAGCGGGAACACAACTGATTTATTCCAGTTTATTCTGAGCCCAGAGAGCGCACCAAAGCGAACCCTCTCCCTCAATACAGAAGTTAGGTTCACCTCCGGATTATGGACATAAAGCAATGTGTCATCCGCGTAGGTCGAGATGACAATTTTATATGTTGGGAAGCTTACCCCCCGGTGCCAGTGATACTCCCTAAGTGCACAAGCCAATGGTTCCGCCACTATCGCATACAGTAAGGGCGAGAGCGGGCATCCCTGTTGAGTGCCTCTGCTAATCTCGAAGGGGTCGGATAGACAATCACCTATGCGTAGTCTTGCCGTAGGCTTCCAATACGATGCCCCAATCATTTGTAAGAACGGTTCCCCTAGGCCCATCCGACACAGGACCCGCAACATGAATGGCCACTCTACAGAGTCGAAGGCCTTCTCCATATCTAGGAAGATGGCGACTGCCTTCGTGTCCTGCCTAACATGTTGTATAGTCCCCAGAACAGTGCAAATATTGTAAGTAAGGTTCCTACCTGGTACAAAGCCTGCTTGCTCCGGGGCAACCAACTCGGGGGCTAACAGAGCCAGCCGCGTAGCTAGTATCTTGGCGTATATTTTCGCGTCGACGTTTAGGAGAGACAATGGTCTGTACGAACCGCATACATTGGGGGGCTTGCCAGGTTTGAGAATAGTTACTATTAATGCCTCTCGCATCAACTGCGGCATACTACCCTCCACACACACATCATCAAAAAGAGTAGACAGATGAGGGTTTAGTTTGTCTTTAAATGCCTTATAAAACCCCACTGTTAGCCCATCCGCTCCTGGAGCACTGTGCGCACGCATGCTGGCTAATGCGTCCGATATCTCATCTTTTTGTATAGGGAACATTAAGAACTCACGTTGCGAATTTGTTAAGAAGGGCATTTGTATATGTTCTAGGTAATCATCCATGTCCGCCTCAATATTCTCCGTCCTGGACGTGTACAGCCCTGAATAGAACTTTCGGAACTCATTCAAAATCTCATCCTCCGTCGTGACAGTGTCACCAGCGGCCGTTTCTAGTTCAGTTAATTTCGGGGTACTCTTGCTGTTACGCAATATTTTAGCTAAGAGAGAACTGGGACACTCACTCTCTCCATACGTTCTCGCTGTCGCATACTTCCCCATATGACGCACTTCCCTGTCCGCCTCTTCATTAAATTCTGCAATAAGGGTCTTGATGTCCTCCGCTACGGAGGGATTGGGATCGTCAAGCTGTTGCTTTTCAAGTTTGGCTAGCTGCGTCTCTAAGTATTTCAGACGTTGACGTATCGATTTTAGGACACTAGACTGTTTTGACATAGCTACTCCGCGTATAAATACCTTGAACGCTTCCCACACTGTTTGGAAGCTATCTACGGAACCTATATTAGTTTCAACAAAAGTAGTCAATCTCTGTGGCCAATTCCCCGGTAACAATTTCGTCTAGTAACGAGTACGGGGGAAAGCGCCACCTGAACGGAGGAATTCTAGCTAGCGGGGTCTCCAGAACCAAAAGGAGCGGCGAGTGATCAGAAAGAGTGCGTGACAGAACCGTACATGATTGTATGTATCTAGAGACAGAGAAAGAGGCCAACCAGTAATCAATCCTAGTATGGATGTCGTGATATGCTGAAAAATGCGTGTACCCTCCCCTGTTAGCATTTCTGCTTCTCCATACATCAACGAGGTCTAACGTTAGAAGCTCAGCTTGGAGTGTCATAGCCGCCGCAGAAGGCCTTCGCGGCGGGCCTGACGATCTGTCCAAGTCTGGATCAATGACCAGGTTGAAGTCTCCCCCAGAGCATTTGCGCCGTGGAATATTCTCGGCAACACTTCGCCAGACTCTCGTAAAAGTCTGGGGAGTCGTAGTTAGGACCATACACATTAACCACAATGAGGTCATGCCCCTTCCCCGTGCATCTCAAAATTAGATATCTGCCCTCTGAATCTGCTTGTAACACACACAACGCTAATTTTGATTTGGGATTTATCCATGTCATTACCCCTCTAGAATGTGTTGTGAGTCCCGCCACTGTGGTGTTACCTGATAGGCCTCTGCAAAGCAGCATTTTGCTCGTAAGTGGGAGATGAGTTTCCTGAATAAGAGCCAAGTCAATATGGTGTCTCTGCAAATAATTCAACACTTTCCTAAGTTTCCTATGGTCGTTCAATCCCCTCACATTCCAAGTTAGAGCTCTGAGGGTCTCCCTAGCACCTTCTACATGCACTTCGGTAACACTGGACATCTGAGTTGAAGGGATGAGCAATAGCAACAAGGCGGCACAGTATGACCTGAATTCACCGTTCTGGCCCACACCCCGACAGCAGAACCCCAACTACGATTACTAACAGTTAAACCATGCTTAACGCGCAGGGGCCAAGGCAGCCTTGAGTCATAGTCACTTCTCAGATCTCAGGTACCTCGTTCAGCTCTACACCTGCTTCCGCCATGCACAGATCATGTAAGCAGAGCTACGCAATCTCATTCTTAATGTGTATCGATAATACCCCCGCTACTTCTCACATTGCATAAATCTCTGCACCATATATATCCGCTGTGTAGTACATAGCATTTCTAAAGCGTCCAGAACGGGGAGCTGAAAAGAATAAACATTTACCAAGTTTCCGTGTCATCATTCCTCCCCTCCCCCCTCTCCCCCGATCACTTATCTTCCTGAAGTCTTCATTCCCCGGAGTCGAGTCCGCTCTCACCTACGACCGTGCCGCAGAGCCGACCCGAGCCTTCCTCCATCAACAACCCCCAGAGTGAGCAGCAAATGTCAGTGCCACAGAGATAGCTCAGTCTTGATCATCCAAACAACTGCCACCCTCACCCATGTCCTGATCCTCCGCATTGTCCGAGTTCTGATCCTTCGACCATCGCTTCATCGCCTGTTGCAGTTCCCTGGGGTCCGTGAATATGTGCGAATGACCTTTCCTATTTACTCGTAATTTCGCGGGGTACAGTAGTGCATAGTCTAGTCCCATTCCCTGAGACGCTTCTTGTGTGGAATAAATTGCTTGCACTCTTCTTGGACCTTCGCCGTAAAGTCTGGATACAGAGATATGGCTAACCCTTCATACTGCAGCGATTGTTTGGACCTAGCCAGTCGGAGAGCAGTGTCCCTGTCACGATAATTAAGTAGCTTCGCTATTATGGGTCGTGGAGGCGCTCCCGGCTTGGGGCGTGGGCCTAGGACCTGTGTGCTCGTTCCACTATAAACATGTCCGAGAACACTCCTTCTCCCAGAAGCGTGGTGAGTAGCTTGTCCAAGAATTGCTCCATGGGGCCCGTGTGTGTGCTCTCTGGAAGGCCCCTGATGCGGAGGTTACTCCGTCGCGAACGCGCCTCTAAGTCCTCAGTCTTGTCCTGTAGGACTTGCATCATTCTCTCCATCTTTGTATGCGCCGTGTCCAAGTCTGTTTGCACCTCCTCAACCTCCGTCATCCTCCTCTCTGCCATGTCATGCCTTTCAGCGTGTTTATCTACTTGCTCTGCCATGCGGTCCATCCTATAGGTCATAGCATCCATTTTGGTGCCAAGCGCAGAGATACTTGTCTGGAGACTCTGTTCCATAGAAACCAGCATGTCTTTGATGTCCGAGCTCGCCACTTGTGTCTCCTCTGGTCCTGCTTCAGCTCTGCTTTCTGGAAGTGGGCTGTGCTGTTGCAGCTTCCTTTGCGCAAAGGGCAGTCTGCTCTGGGTTTTATCTCCTTTGCCCATCGTGTGTGTTTAACGGCCCACCCGTCGACAGGAGCAACACGCGCTCTATCCCCCAGACAGGGAAGCACTCTTGATATAAGGCCGCAGGCTCTCACAGCTCAATAAAAGAGAAGTCCACAGCTCTGTTCGTGGGGGAGGGGGGGCAAACTACCAGGGCGACTCAGCATGATCCTGGCCTACGAGCCGCAATCAAGCTACCCTGCGGAGCCTGAGCAGGACCCGGTCACTCTCCGCCAAACGACTGCCTCTCAGGGAGGTGTAGTATGCTCTCTCACCGGGCGACCCCGGGTAAATCGGTCGCTCCTGCCCCGCCCCTGTCAGAGCGTCTCCGTGGTCGTGGGTGGGACACGCCGCCTCACCTCCTCAACATGTAGCGTAGTAGGGGCTTCACTGTGGATCCCAGGTGCACCACCAGGTCTACACAACAAAGGAGGAGGCCAGCCACGTACAGCCGCCGCTCATCAGATTCCGCGTTGGGGCACCAGACGCCAGCCCACCACCAATCAGTTCACCATGGGGGGGGCACGTCCCCCCTCCGGTAGCACTAGGGGCAAACTCAAGCAAGTGTCAGCCCCTGGTGTCAGCCTTTAACCAAACGCCCAGCCTAGGCCACAAGTCAGGGCAGGCCTCTTTCATCCACCTCACATGCAGCCGTTATTAATCATTGCGTTCAGGCCTTACGTGTTCCTGGCAGGGGGGGCCAACGTCCACACGATACTGGCCGCAAAGTGTCCCCTGAGGTTCCCAGCAGGCAGCACCCCTTCAGTGGAGGTCCGGACAATGGGCGTACAGAGGCCTCAGAAGCTGCTATGCCCCACAGTTACCTCCAGGCACGCGCCGTCTCCGGCTGGACACACGGCACCGCGGCCGTTGGAGGGGGGGGCGGAAGGCGCTGCTCCAGGTGAAGCCGCACCGTGCTGCAATGTTGGGTAGTGCCCCCGACTCCTCACCCTCAGATGCGGTAGATCGTGGCTGAAGTCAGAGCCGAGTACCGGCGCTCCGGGTCACTCACGCAGCCAGTAGCCGCGCTACGCTGCTCAGCCACAGGATTTACTCGAGCCCGGGGCTTCACGGCCTGCAGGATTCCGGGACTCGCCGGGCGTAGTCACCCACTGGGACGAATTTGCTCCGCTTTTCAGGTGTTGCCAGTCGTTTCCACCCCAGGGCAGCTAGGGGAGAGGGAGCCGAGCACTTAATTCCGCTCAAACTCTATAAATGCAGGATTATTCGTCTGTGCACGGCGGAGCTCTGGCTTCAAGCGTCCATCACGCTTGCTGGCTAGCTCCGCCCCCCAATTCCCCTATGTTTATGTGGGTGCACGTTAGATTCACCACATCTACTTATTGTTAGTACGTATCAGGCGCGCAACACCCATTGGGCTCACAGGGCTTTTGCTTCGCGGGCTGGCGAGCATCTAATTGCAGCCGCACCCGAGTACTTAACAGGTCTTTAAAAGACACTGGAAAGGGGTTTTTAGGAAATTCAGATCTCTAGGGCGCACTGCCTCAGTTTTTACGTTACAGTGTGTGATGTGAATGGTTTGTGTGTAGTGCTTGAAGAGCAGGCGGAAAAACACCCTTAACCGTCTGAAATAGTCAGAAGACTAAACATATATACACAGCTAAGCTCTCGCAACTACAATAAGGTATCACATAAACAGTACAATGACTGATGAGTATCAAAGAAACAGAAGCAGATTCTTTAGTGTGTTCTTAGTCACAGCAAGAAGATGGTTTATTCTCTCCAGACTTGAGGAATGTCATACAAAGCCGACACGTGTTTCGTCGTGTACAGTTGAGTCAACACGACTCTTCAGGGCTGGTGGTACAAGAATAACATATGCATATTCAGTAATGCGTCATATCGTTGTGACATACTGCAAACGGTGACAAAATGTGCAACCAACATGCAGTCAATGCGTGCGTCTGAGTTCGCACATGGTGGTGGTGCATGGTGATGACGCTGAAGATCTAGGAAGTGTGCCATCACAAGGATGTGGGTGTTTATCCTTGAGCGGCGGTGCACAGTCGTGAGGTACTGTGAGATGACGTTTGGGTGTGTGGTCATTTATTACACATGCACGGTGATCCTACCGTCCGAAGGTTTGTGAGGTGGTGAAGCCTCCAACCAAAAATATTTTTATTATAGTGAACTAACGTGTAGAAATATAAGTGATGGACTCTAACGGTAACGTGATATGGTGTAAAAAAAGGGTAGTGTCCGTTATGAGTAAGAAGCAAACAAAGTTTAGTCTCGTCGCAAAAAAGTCTCTCTCTAAATGGCGAACTAATTACCTTAGGGCTCAGCTCAATCGTATTAATCGAAAATAAGTCTGGACTTTATGTTCATGTTCTAAATAGGTAGATAGGAGAGAGACTAGAGGAAAAACAAAAAAGATCATTAAGGAAGCATTCCAAAGGGGGATGTCCGAGGACATCTATTCAGTAAAATAGAGGACAGCGATAACGGTAACCTTACCACTAGTTTCTCCGTTAGTGACTAATTAGGAACGGTATATTCAAAAGAGTCACGTAAAAAACACTTTTTTTCTTCCCTTTGTGTTCTGCCTTATTGGTTAGGAGAAAATCTTCGAGTGTAAGCACTCTGTTTGGAAAAGAAAGGCAAAAAAAAGGAGAAAAGTTGCATAGGTTAAACGGCTAAAAATGTGGTGTAACTCAGTGTTTCAAATGACTTTACACATCGTGTTTGCGGTAAGCCTACAAAGGCTAAAAGTGACGGAATACCTGAATACTGGTGTGTATCAGGTGGTAGCCGGGAGGGGATCCATCCATAGAAAGGCTCGCAAGAAACGGGTGCGTTTCCTATGTGGCGGTGCGCTGCAAGGGTAAAGAATTTGTATGCGCACGTGTTAGATCTATGAGAGCCCGGTTCAGTGGGCTTTAAGAGTTCATTTCAGAAAGAGGAAAAAAAAGTCTTTTTCTGTATCTGATTGAAGGCGAATTATACCCGCTTACCCGTGGTAAGGTATCCCTCCTCCTGTAGTTCCCGGTCGTCGTCTCTCGGGTACGAACACGTGACCTAGTGGGAGGGGTCGCTTTATAAGAATAATAGACATCAAAGATGTCGGAACATTAGGTGGCGAGAGATGGGCGCCATCTTTAAGAGGAAAGATGTTTATGGAGATATATACATACTGAGATAATATCGTTAAACCGAGAAAAAGATATAGTGTCAAAGAACCCACATTGTATGGCCCAGAACACCAAGCGTGTCTAAACTGGACAAGTAGGCTAGTGGTACGGGTTGCTTAGTGAGAATCGTGGACATCGAAGATGTCGGAGTAATAGGTGGCAAGGAATAGACGCCATCTTTAAGAGGAAAGATGTTTATGGAGATATACACAAACTGAGATATTATCGTTTCACCAAGGATAAAATGGTGCAAACGAAGCCACAGTGTATGGCCTAGAACACGATGCGTGTTTCTAATGGATAAGTGGGCGTACCTGTTCTGATCGTTGTTCCTCGAGAGATGACGCTCGATAAAGGATGATGTCAGCCGTTGTATTAGCGCAGTGCTCAGTAGTTAGGTGTCATGTGAGGAAAGCCATATGAATGTCTTGGCGGCCACCAGAGTGAAGGTGCCCTACTATCACCACTTATTAGTGAACTTTTCATGTTTCTGATTCAAATCAATTACAATCTAGATTCTCACGCAGTATAGTTATATAAAAACACCAGACCGCAGTACGAGTCAAAACATTACATAGAACAGTACATCATAAAATTATGTATCATACAGTACAAACAGTCAGTAACCTCATTCTCTTCCTAGAAGGTTATAAACATTTCTAGCGGTGTCTGAGTTTAACACTGTGAGTTCCTGGCTAATATTAAGACAAAAATTCAGTTAGTGTTTGCAAAAGATAGGTCCCCAGGGCGGCTGTCTAGTCGCCCAAGAAGAATTGAAGCTCAGGATCGTGGTTGAGCCCATGTTCCACGCATTGTAAACGCATGATCCATGTGGCCTCTCTACGTCTGAGCTTCAGTTCACGGTTGCCCCCTCTGATGTCGAGGGGAATCACGTCTATCCCAAAAACACGTACTTTGATGTCATCCTCCAGTGGTTGACATTCCGCTACATGTAAGGCTACCGGATATTTAGGGTCTCTTTTCTGGATGGCTCTCATGTGTTCAGAAATTCTCTCTTTGAGAGTCCTGATGGTGCTGCCTACATAGATTTTGCCACATTGGCATTCTATTATGTACACTACGAATTTGGTCAGACAAGTGATGTTATGTTTAATTTTGTAGATAGCTCCATCAGGGCCTTTGAAAGTTTTAGTGCCATGTTTTCCCCAGATACACATGGAGCAAAAACCACACTTGTGGAATCCAAGGCCTCGTGTGGACAACCAGTCCCGCACTGTTGTGTTATGGGGAACTGTCGGGCTCAATTTATTTCTCAGAGTGAAACCCTTTCTATATGTGATGGACGGTCTGTTCGGAAGAAATCCCTTAAGTACAGGATCATCTGTTAAGAGTTTCCAATGTGTATTGAAGCTCTTTTTGATGGAGTAGTTAAGTGCATTAAATTCTGTGATAAGTCTGATTTGTTGGCTGGAGGACTCAACCTCTGTACGTGTCTTCAGACAATCTGGTCTAGGGATGATTCTAGTCTTTCGTTCTGCTTTCTTGAGGGATGTGCTAGAGTAACCTCTCTTTTGAAACCTGTCTCTCATATTTACTATGCAGTTGTCGAATTCGATTGCTTCACTACAGTTACGCTTCGCTCTTAAGAATTCACCATATGGGATGGACCGTAACTGGTGCTCAGGGTGAAAGCTGGAAGCATGGAGTATAGAGTTGCAGGAGGTGGGTTTTCTGAACAATTTAGAATGTAACTGGTTGTCCTTCACATAAAATTCTAAATCTAAGAATTCCATATTAGTAAGGCTGTGTTGCATAGTGAAACTGATTTCCCACAAATTGGTGTTCAGATATTCGAAAAAAGAGAGAAGAAGTTCCTCAGATCCTGACCACAAGA
Organism: Lissotriton helveticus; assembly: GCF_964261635.1. NCBI lineage: Eukaryota > Metazoa > Chordata > Amphibia > Caudata > Salamandridae > Lissotriton > Lissotriton helveticus. The sequence goes on along the minus strand of NC_136061.1, from coordinate 1,358,731,474 downwards.
GAAAACAGTTGTCAATGTATCGACCCCAATAGACTATGGAGTCGATATATGGTCTACCTTTGGTGCCCCAAATTAAGTCAGCCTCCAAGGCCCCCATAAAGAGATTGGCGAAGGAGGGTGAAAATTTCGAGCCCATGGCTACTCCCTTCTTCTGTCTATACCATTTCCGATCAAAAATGAAGAAGTTGTTCTCTAAGATAATCTTCATCATGTGTAGCAGCATGTTGGTGTGTGCCCATAGTGAAGCCGGTCTGTTAGAAAGAAGTTTGGTGATGGCTGTGATGCCTAGTTCAGGATTGATGCTGGTGTACAGGGACACCACATCCATGGTTACCAATCTGGTATCTTGTTGCCATTCCATGTCTGACATGATATTCAATATATGTTTCGAGTCTTGTATAAAAGACGGAAGGTTCTTGACTAGAGGTCCCAAGAAAAGATCCACATATTCTGCGATTCTTTCGGTGGGGCCCCCAATCCCCGATACTATCGGTCTGCCTGGTGGAAACGGTAGATTCTTGTGGACTTTGGGTAAAGTATATAGCCAAGGATACGTTGGTCTAAAGACTTTGAGGTACAGGTATTCATTGTCATCCAGAAGACCAGATTGTTTCCAGTTCAGTAGGAGTCCATTAAGTAGTATTGTTAGTGGACCCATAGGGTTATGGTTGACTAGCTCATAGCAAGAGTCATCACTCAGTTGGCCAAGGATCTCACTGTTGTAGTCAATCAGATCCATGACCACCACGTTACCCCCTTTGTCCGCCTCCCTGATGATAATGTTGGGGTTGTCGCTTAGAGTAGAGAGTGCTAACCGTTCCTCTTTGGTCAGGTTATCTCTATACTTGAATTTGGTGTTCAGGTTTTTGATATTAGTACTATTGAGATCCTCAAGGACGTGTCTGTGGAAATTGTCAATATTATTGCCCCCTGACAATGTGGGTGTCCATTTGGATTTGTTTTTTAGGCCACTCGTCATGCTGTAATCGGTTTCAACATCAAGCTCCTCAAGGAGCCTTTCCATTTCAAGTGGACTGTCTTCCCTGTCTGTTAAAGAAAGAAGCAAGTGTGTAGATTGCACATCTTTAATGGTCAAAGGTACATTGTCAAAAACATTGGGAATGTGTCTAGGTTGTCTCTGCATATCTTGTGATCCAGCAAAATGTTTCTTAAGTTTAAGATTATGTATGAACTTAAAAACATCAATTTTGGTTTGACAAATGTCACCGGTGGCATAGGGATTAAAGTTCAGGCCTCTACTGAGTAAGGATATCATGTCTGGTGTCAATGGAAGTGAGGAAAGGTTGATGACTTGTACTGTGTCAACTGGTGTAGTTAGTTCCTCTGTGTTCCTGACCTCAGTTTCCTGCGATATTCTTCGCTTGTCCCTGCGTTTGCCCCTGTGGGGTTTGGGTCTACAGCGGCCCTTGGTGGCTGTGTCCTGTTGCCCCTCCTTACTCGTTGCATCTCTAAAAAAAAGGTAGAATTAATAGGTTCTGCGTTGGCTAGAGTCTCGTTCTCTATGTCGCTGAGTCCAGTAGAACTCAGTGAAGTGGTGCTGGAATTGGCCGAATTGGTGGTAGTAGATCTGCCAGTCTGTGAGCCTGCCTTAGGCTTAGGAATCAGGGAATCATATTTGCGATCAAAAGTGTAGATTCTACCATTTTTGTAGTCTGCCTCATCCCTTTTGATTTGACGTGCCTTTCTGTTCTGGATTTCGGATTGATGTTTGAGAAGAATCTCATCCAGTAGGGTGTAATTCTTCACGGTGGCCTCAGGTTTATTCAAGTCTTTAATCTCTTGTTCTACAGTAGAGATTTCTGTCTGTAATAAGGCGGTTTTTCGGTCAGCACTCTCAATGAGAATATCCATTAGTGTAATGGAATTCTGATTCAGTGAGTCTTCCCATTTGATCATGAGATCCCGGTCTAGGTCATCATAGGTCGGGAAGATGTTGGACCGTAGTCCTCTGGGAACTAGTTTGAGTTTCAAATATTGTTTTAGGGTTGCTCCATCCCACCAACGGGAGTTTTCTTGTTTCTTGAGTTTTTCAAGTTTAACCAACTTGTCTCTTAAACCCTCTATGCGTGCAGGACCTGCCGTGGATGATGCCTGGTGTGTAGGCATGCCTCTGGCCAGGCTCTCAAAAAGATCTGCCGCTGCTTTGTCTCTGTCCATGGTGTGATGGACAGGTATGTCAACACAGTTAGGGTCTGGTAGTGCAGAAAGTAACGTGGAGGCACCCAATCTGCCACACTTTAAATACACTGGAAAGGGGTTTTTAGGAAATTCAGATCTCTAGGGCGCACTGCCTCAGTTTTTACGTTACAGTGTGTGATGTGAATGGTTTGTGTGTAGTGCGTGAAGAGCAGGCGGAAAAACACCCTTAACCGTCTGAAATAGTCAGAAGACTAAACATATATACACAGCTAAGCTCTCGCAACTACAATAAGGTATCACATAAACAGTACAATGACTGATGAGTATCAAAGAAACAGAAGCAGATTCTTTAGTGTGTTCTTAGTCACAGCAAGAAGATGGTTTATTCTCTCCAGACTTGAGGAATGTCATACAAAGCCGACACGTGTTTCGTCGTGTACAGTTGAGTCAACACGACTCTTCAGGGCTGGTGGTACAAGAATAACATATGCATATTCAGTAATGCGTCATATCGTTGTGACATACTGCAAACGGTGACAAAATGTGCAACCAACATGCAGTCAATGCGTGCGTCTGAGTTCGCACATGGTGGTGGTGCATGGTGATGACGCTGAAGATCTAGGAAGTGTGCCATCACAAGGATGTGGGTGTTTATCCTTGAGCGGCGGTGCACAGTCGTGAGGTACTGTGAGATGACGTTTGGGTGTGTGGTCATTTATTACACATGCACGGTGATCCTACCGTCCGAAGGTTTGTGAGGTGGTGAAGCATCCAACCAAAAATATTTTTATTATAGTGAACTAACGTGTAGAAATATAAGTGATGGACTCTAACGGTAACGTGATATGGTGTAAAAAAAAGGGTAGTGTCCGTTATGAGTAAGAAGCAAACAAAGTTTAGTCTCGTCGCAAAAAAGTCTCTCTCTAAATGGCGAACTAATTACCTTAGGGCTCAGCTCAATCGTATTAATCGAAAATAAGTCTGGACTTTATGTTCATGTTCTAAATAGGTAGATAGGAGAGAGACTAGAGGAAAAACAAAAAAGATCATTAAGGAAGCATTCCAAAGGGGGATGTCCGAGGACATCTATTCAGTAAAATAGAGGACAGCGATAACGGTAACCTTACCACTAGTTTCTCCGTTAGTGACTAATTAGGAACGGTATATTCAAAAGAGTCACGTAAAAAACACTTTTTTTCTTCCCTTTGTGTTCTGCCTTATTGGTTAGGAGAAAATCTTCGAGTGTAAGCACTCTGTTTGGAAAAGAAAGGCAAAAAAAAGGAGAAAAGTTGCATAGGTTAAACGGCTAAAAATGTGGTGTAACTCAGTGTTTCAAATGACTTTACACATCGTGTTTGCGGTAAGCCTACAAAGGCTAAAAGTGACGGAATACCTGAATACTGGTGTGTATCAGGTGGTAGCCGGGAGGGGATCCATCCATAGAAAGGCTCGCAAGAAACGGGTGCGTTTCCTATGTGGCGGTGCGCTGCAAGGGTAAAGAATTTGTATGCGCACGTGTTAGATCTATGAGAGCCCGGTTCAGTGGGCTTTAAGAGTTCATTTCAGAAAGAGGAAAAAAAAGTCTTTTTCTGTATCTGAATGAAGGCGAATTATACCCGCTTACCCGTGGTAAGGTATCCCTCCTCCTGTAGTTCCCGGTCGTCGTCTCTCGGGTACGAACACGTGACCTAGTGGGAGGGGTCGCTTTATAAGAATAATAGACATCAAAGATGTCGGAACATTAGGTGGCGAGAGATGGGCGCCATCTTTAAGAGGAAAGATGTTTATGGAGATATATACATACTGAGATAATATCGTTAAACCGAGAAAAAGATATAGTGTCAAAGAACCCACATTGTATGGCCCAGAACACCAAGCGTGTCTAAACTGGACAAGTAGGCTAGTGGTACGGGTTGCTTAGTGAGAATCGTGGACATCGAAGATGTCGGAGTAATAGGTGGCGAGGAATAGACGCCATCTTTAAGAGGAAAGATGTTTATGGAGATATACACAAACTGAGATATTATCGTTTCACCAAGGATAAAATGGTGCAAACGAAGCCACAGTGTATGGCCTAGAACACGATGCGTGTTTCTAATGGATAAGTGGGCGTACCTGTTCTGATCGTTGTTCCTCGAGAGATGACGCTCGATAAAGGATGATGTCAGCCGTTGTATTAGCGCAGTGCTCAGTAGTTAGGTGTCATGTGAGGAAAGCCATATGAATGTCTTGGCGGCCACCAGAGTGAAGGTGCCCTACTATCACCACTTATTAGTGAACTTTTCATGTTTCTGATTCAAATCAATTACAATCTAGATTCTCACCCAGTGTAGTTATATAAAAACACCAGACCGCAGTACGAGTCAAAACATTGCAAAAGATAGGTCCCCAGGGCGGCTGTCTAGTCGCCCAAGAAGAATTGAAGCTCAGGATCGTAGTTGAGCCCATGTTCCACGCATTGTAAACGCATGATCCATGTGGGCTCTCTACGTCTGAGCTTCAGTTCACGGTTGCCCCCTCTGATGTCGAGGGGAATCACGTCAATTCTTCTTGGGCGACTAGACAGCCGCCCTGGGGACCTATCTTTTGCAAACACTAACTGAATTTTTGTCTTAATATTAGCCAGGAACTCACAGTGTTAAACTCAGACACCGCTAGAAATGTTTATAACCTTCTAGGAAGAGAATGAGGTTACTGACTGTTTGTACTGTATGATACATAATTTTATGATGTACTGTTCTATGTAATGTTTTGACTCGTACTGCGGTCTGGTGTTTTTATATAACTATACTGCGTGAGAATCTAGATTGTAATTGATTTGAATCAGAAACATGAAAAGTTCACTAATAAGTGGTGATAGTAGGGCACCTTCACTCTGGTGGCCGCCAAGACATTCATATGGCTTTCCTCACATGACACCTAACTACTGAGCACTGCGCTAATACAACGGCTGACATCATCCTTTATCGAGCGTCATCTCTCGAGGAACAACGATCAGAACAGGTACGCCCACTTATCCATTAGAAACACGCATCGTGTTCTAGGCCATACACTGTGGCTTCGTTTGCACCATTTTATCCTTGGTGAAACGATAATATCTCAGTTTGTGTATATCTCCATAAACATCTTTCCTCTTAAAGATGGCGTCTATTCCTCGCCACCTATTACTCCGACATCTTCGATGTCCACGATTCTCACTAAGCAACCCGTACCACTAGCCTACTTGTCCAGTTTAGACACGCTTGGTGTTCTGGGCCATACAATGTGGGTTCTTTGACACTATATCTTTTTCTCGGTTTAACGATATTATCTCAGTATGTATATATCTCCATAAACATCTTTCCTCTTAAAGATGGCGCCCATCTCTCGCCACCTAATGTTCCGACATCTTTGATGTCTATTATTCTTATAAAGCGACCCCTCCCACTAGGTCACGTGTTCGTACCCGAGAGACGACGACCGGGAACTACAGGAGGAGGGATACCTTACCACGGGTAAGCGGGTATAATTCGCCTTCAATCAGATACAGAAAAAGACTTTTTTTTCCTCTTTCTGAAATGAACTCTTAAAGCCCACTGAACCGGGCTCTCATAGATCTAACACGTGCGCATACAAATTCTTTACCCTTGCAGCGCACCGCCACATAGGAAACGCACCCGTTTCTTGCGAGCCTTTCTATGGATGGATCCCCTCCCGGCTACCACCTGATACACACCAGTATTCAGGTATTCCGTCACTTTTAGCCTTTGTAGGCTTACCGCAAACACGATGTGTAAAGTCATTTGAAACACTGAGTTACACCACATTTTTAGCCGTTTAACCTATGCAACTTTTCTCCTTTTTTTGCCTTTCTTTTCCAAACAGAGTGCTTACACTCGAAGATTTTCTCCTAACCAATAAGGCAGAACACAAAGGGAAGAAAAAAAGTGTTTTTTACGTGACTCTTTTGAATATACCGTTCCTAATTAGTCACTAACGGAGAAACTAGTGGTAAGGTTACCGTTATCGCTGTCCTCTATTTTACTGAATAGATGTCCTCGGACATCCCCCTTTGGAATGCTTCCTTAATGATCTTTTTTGTTTTTCCTCTAGTCTCTCTCCTATCTACCTATTTAGAACATGAACATAAAGTCCAGACTTATTTTCGATTAATACGATTGAGCTGAGCCCTAAGGTAATTAGTTCGCCATTTAGAGAGAGACTTTTTTGCGACGAGACTAAACTTTGTTTGCTTCTTACTCATAACGGACACTACCCTTTTTTTACACCATATCACGTTACCGTTAGAGTCCATCACTTATATTTCTACACGTTAGTTCACTATAATAAAAATATTTTTGGTTGGATGCTTCACCACCTCACAAACCTTCGGACGGTAGGATCACCGTGCATGTGTAATAAATGACCACACACCCAAACGTCATCTCACAGTACCTCACGACTGTGCACCGCCGCTCAAGGATAAACACCCACATCCTTGTGATGGCACACTTCCTAGATCTTCAGCGTCATCAACATGCACCACCACCATGTGCGAACTCAGACGCACGCATTGACTGCATGTTGGTTGCACATTTTGTCACCGTTTGCAGTATGTCACAACGATATGACGCATTACTGAATATGCATATGTTATTCTTGTACCACCAGCCCTGAAGAGTCGTGTTGACTCAACTGTACACGACGAAACACGTGTCGGCTTTGTATGACATTCCTCAAGTCTGGAGAGAATAAACCATCTTCTTGCTGTGACTAAGAACACACTAAAGAATCTGCTTCTGTTTCTTTGATACTCATCAGTCATTGTACTGTTTATGTGATACCTTATTGTAGTTGCGAGAGCTTAGCTGTGTATAGGTCTTTAAAAGACCATTTACTTGTAAATGAGGCTTTTGTTGTGTGTTCACACCTTCTTACAGCCACTGTCTATTGTTGGAAGAATTAGCCCCCCCACTCCCCGAAATATTTTTCACCCCCCCCCCCCGAAATTTGGCTCTAGTTGCCCGCCTGGTACGTATTATGGGGGTACTAGATTCGAGCAGGTTTCATTTTTGCGAAACCCTGCTTCATCAGCTGCATTCTAGTGCAGCTCCACGAGCCGTGAATCACTATCCAGCACTAATCCTGCCATCCAACTCCAGATTACCCAGAGAACGACTACCGAGAGCAATGAATTACATTCGGCAAACCTCTGTGGGCCAACATACAGCTAGCAACTGTCAAGCCCTGTGCGGGGCTGCAGAGCTCATGATGGCGGCCAGGTGCGCGGGACAAGGAGACGGAGTTCAGTGGTATCTCTGCTGCCAAGTCATGAATGGAGGCAGCCTGCTGATTGAATGGCCTAATATGACTGGGCTGGCTCTGAACTATTCTGCACTGCTTCCGTGCTGGCAATCAGCCGAGATGGGGAATGCCAACGCTAGGCGACTTCAGCCAGGGACCCCCTGCATGGAGTGCAGTGGTGCTAAGTGGCCTAATCAGCCGGGGCCAGATGAAGCCTTGCCTCTCGGTGCAGCCTGTGCTGACTGTAAACGGGCCTGGGAAGAGCTGTTAATGGGCAGCAGTACTCGAGACAACTGCAGTGCTGTTGGTTCCCCCTTCCTGGGCCTGGGGGCTACTACATGCATCCATACAGGGTGCACTGTGGAGAGCAGGCCCGGTTCAAGAGGGTGGGCTGAGTGGGCCAGGCCCACCCGTAACATGAGCCTGGCCCATCCAAACATGAACATTGGCCCTGACAGTGACATCAGCAAGGCCACCAGAAAATGGCCACTGAAATTTAAAACGTTCTCTGAACATTATGTTCCTTCTTTCTTCAGGAGCTGCGTGATTGGGCCTGGGCTCGCTCCTCCAATCACGTATCTGCATCTTCTATTAGAAAGGTGGGCTGTGTCCCCGTCCACTCGTGCAAGTACAATAGGGGCATGGGAAAGGTGACAAATCTTTTCGTTGGCACTGGATTTGTGTACCGTACTGCTGCGTGGATATTTCATTCTTTTTCATCGCTGGTGAAGAGAAGTTTGTTTATGCGGGTTCATTTTCCTGACCCCTTGAGCTGCTTATCAGATCGGGCTCTGATAGGGTTTGTAAGGAGCAGGTAAGAGAATGTGTGGGTATTGTTGCGTTTTTTCATCTGTGAGCAAGACATACTTTGTGTGCTGTGTATATTTTATTTAAATCATTTGTTTAAATCGTTAGTATCATTATCAAGACTTGTTCTGCCAGGGAGGCACAACAACTAGTAAAATGTCCAGATAACTCTGGGGATTAATGATCCTGCTGGAGAGCAATCTTTTGTCTGTTTGTAGTTTGTAAATGCAGAAAAACTGTAGTTAACGTGGATAGCTCAGTGGGTTACTGCCTTTGTCACAGAGATCCTTTGATTACTTGCAGTTCAGAAGTAACAATCCTAACATGGGGAGGAGCTTAGCCGGAAACCATGATGGCCGCTTAAACCCTCGGCTCCGCCGACCCTCTCGTTTTCCTCCCGCATTGCATTCCATCCTGTAATCTATCCTGTATGTGAGCCGAGTTTTCAGGACGGGGAGGCGACTCCGATCCCAATGGTGTGTTCCCCGGCGTGCTTCCAGCGGCGGAAGTGGTGAAATGTCCTCGCTTCTTCCCCGGCTCCTAATGGCGGTGAGACCGGGTCTTTGTACGTGAGGGAACCAAGCCCCGGTCACAACAACGGCGGCCATCGAAGGCTGGGGGAAGTCGGACGGCCGGAGAGGGGTTGCCGCACTGCGCTTCCCGCTGCAGAGATCTCCTCTGTTCCGTGAGTCTGCACGCTTGGAAGGTATTGCTGCTGCGCGGGATACATTGTATCATCACCCCAGCCCGTGGAAGACCCGGACAGTTCTTTCATCTCTCCCTACGCCGTGGTGGGAGCCATTTTGTATGTCGCGCACTCGGCACTTGTATTTACTGACCCTGGGCCGCTCTTGAAGGTCCAGGTAATTGCCGGCATTGATCAGCGCTGTGTGTGGTGACGGAATGGAGTCTGCTGTTCCTGCGCCTCTGGCCAGGTTGTGCTATGAAGGGCGTCGGCGGGGTGACCGGCTGATCGCGGGGGGTGCTGGCGGTCGGCTTCGAGGGCCATTACATGCCTGTGAGCCCCGGGTGGAGTCGAGTGCTGCATCCTTTCTTCCGGGGGCGCCGCTGGTGACCAGCGATATCGTGGGCGCTCTGGGTGCTTTGCGGGATGCCCTGCACGATAATGCCCGAGACCTGGGGGGCCGGCTGGATGCTATTCTACTGGATGTGCCCTCGACTGGCCGTGCTTGTTCTCGAGTGCGGGGCACTGCGCCACACCCTGTGTCCGATTGCAGTGGACTACCTATCCGGGTGTTTACGGAGGCGTCGGAGGAGCGGGGTCTTGCTACCGCCGCGGTGTTGACCACAATGGTCGTGCAGAGGTCTGGTGTTCGTGGATTCGTGCAGTGGCTGGGGACTCGTCTCCGGACAACATGTCCGGCAACTCCTTTGTGGTATGATGGCGTGACTCCCCGCCCTTTCCTGGAGCTGCTGCTACTGTTCTGGCCAGCCGGCCTCGGGAGATTGCTGCTCTGCGTTGCTTCTCTCTGTCCCGTTCCTGGACGTACAACGTTGGTTTGGACAAACTTTGTTGGACAGCACCCCGTTCTTTTGTGGCCTTCCCGTACGCCTAACTCATCTAAGATGGCGTCTGCACAGCTGGACTTCGTCGACGCACCTGATCGAAGGGGGCAAGGATGAGGACGTTTCCTTGATTACTGTTGCTTGCACTGCTGGGATTGTGACGGACAGGTGATACATTGACTGGGATGAACGTTGGTATTACATCGGTTCGGGGGTCCGGGGTTGGGCGGCTGAGAATACATATGTTGGTTGTCTTCCTCCTCCATCTTATCGTCTCTCTTTACCTCTTCTTTAACTATATTTCACATTATACTTTTCCCTACTGTGGGGCAGTTCCGGGGCGACAAGCACGCTGTTAGTGGGTTGGGCCGTACCCATTACAGGGGTGCAGGGTGGTGGGTGTGGGGGGGGGTTTGTTATTTTAGCTTGTTTTGTTCTATGGTCCCTATTGCTCTTTTCCGGCTTTGGGAGGGTTCTTTCCTCTTCATGGGGTGGGCTGTTTCTGGGTCTTGCACCTTTTTTCTTCCTGTGTTTTAACAAATCTTTGTTTCCTGTTCTTAGGGGTGGGTTCTCCGGGATTACACTTGGAATTGTTGCTTTTTGTAATGCTGCTTGTTGTCCGGTCTTATTGTTGCGGTGGCTTAGCCTATATAGTTGCTGTATTTTTAGCCTCACTTCGATTGTAAACGGGGTACGCCCCTCTTGCTGCGTTTCCTTTGTGTCCCTTTATGTGAGAAGTGCAGTCCTTTCCGTTGCAGCCCCCTCGCTTCATCTAAACTTAAAAATGAAACCCTCCTATCCTGTGTTGCGCACCCCGTAATCACTTCTGGCGTATTTTGTAATATCCTGATGGTATGTTGACCTATTGTTCTCCTGCTTTTGCTCATCTGTCTTTGCAGCCGGCCGTGATGGTTGTGGGCTTACGCATGTATCTCCTAATTTAGTCTCAATAAAGGTTTTCAAAAAACAAACAAAAAAAAAAAAAACAATCCTAACATGGGACAGTGACCTATGGACTGTCATCAAAGACCTGCATTCAAACCCGAATGGTATAATTCGATTTTTTTTGTATTTCTAGTCAGTTCACATTTTCCCAGTGTATCATATTTCTAATGTTGCAATAAAGAGTTTGTTTGGGTATTATACATTCTAATCAGTAAAGCCAACCCCTAACCACTGCGGTATGCTTTAAATCCTATGTTTGTGCTTCTCCAGACCTAACCCTCTTAAAACGTATTGCCCAGCAGTATGGATGACATGTGATTCCTACACCTGGTAATCCTCATTAGCTTATGTGACATTCCCTATAGGCTGATTTACATACTTGTATGATTCATTGTCTCAGCATAATGTGTGCATGACGTAAAGTACTGTGACACCCTACACCACGAGTAGCGATAGACAACAAATAAAATGCATACAAGACTGGGCTACAGAGAGATGATGGGCACTGTTAGAGGGTGGCTATGAGGGAATCCGAGGGGGCCCTCATGGGGGGAGGGGCTATGGAGTGCTGAGGGGCACTGGTGGAGGGTGGCAGTGAGGGAATCTGAGGAGGAGGTCATTCGGTTGGAGCTACGGAGAGATGAGGGGCCCTGGTGGACGTTGTTTGTGAGGGAGTCTAATGAGAAGGTCATGGGGAGGGGCTTTGGAGTGATGAGGGGCACTGGTGGAAGGTGGTAGGGAGGGAGTCTGAGGGGGAGGTCATGGGGGAGGAGCTACAGAGGGATAAGGGGCACTGGTGGAGGGTGGTAGGGAGGGAGTCTGAGGCAGAGGTCATGGGGAGGGGCTATGGAGCGATGAGAGGCACTGGTGGAGGGTGGTAGGGAGGGAGTCTGAGGAGGAGGTCATGAGGGGAAGAGGCTACGGAGAGATGAAGGGCAGTGTTGGAGGATGGCAATGAGGGAATCCGAGGAGAAGGTCATGAGGGGGAGGTGCTTTGGAGCGATGAGGGGCACTGGTGTCAAGGCTTTCATTTAGTAATAGAGACTTCCTTAATCTTGAACGCTTTATAATATGCTTAGCATTCAAGTACTTGTGTTGAAGCCTGGCCTGCTGGACGTCGAGGGTTTGTAGTTTGGTCCAGACATTGCTCTTACTTTCAAATAACTCTCCACATGCTCTGTGTACACACAGAAGCAGTCCGTTGTATCATGTTGCCTGTTTGCAAGTACATATGATGTAGTCAGGGCTTGTAGGCTACCTCCAGAAGCAACAAATTGGGCACGCAGTGGCCCACCCGAATGCACCCTTGGCCCATCCAAATAAAAATTCCAGGAGCCGGGCCTGGTGGAGAGTGAAGGGATGAGAGCCCTGCACCCTGCCTGCTGTGAGAGTGGGAGTTGCCCACGGCTGCAGACACTACCAAGCACCGCCTATCTGGGGCAATCTATGTTTGAAGTGCTGCTGCCACTGCGGAGGGAACGTCGTTCTGCTGGCCGAGGACAGTCATATAGCTGGTGCCCCTGTGGTTTTGGAAGCACAGGATTCTTGGGCTAGATCAAGACTCTAATTCAGTAATTGCAGAACTATGGCATCAACCTACTAAGACTGATCCACTTCCTGCACTCAGGAAGGAAGAGTGCCTCACAAGCACATCACTACCCTGAGGCTGTCCCAAGGGCCATCTATATGGGAGGTGGGTGTGTGGACGCTGTGGGCCCCTGCTGTGCAACTGGTGGAGAACACCTACATGCAGAGTTCCCCCAGCCACCTCAGACTCGTGTAAATCCTGCTCCACTGTTTAGCCCCTGGTTGCACCTCGATCCTCGCTAGGCTGTGTTGTTCCCTACTGTGCCACATGGAAATGCCTAAGGTTTTTTAAAGATGGGTGCGTCTGAGGTATACCTATCCCGTAGAGAGGGTACGTGTTGGTGAACACACATCAGAAATATTACCTATGTGTAGGCGAACGGCGCAGGGCTGCCCCTTGTCCTCAGTTTTGTTCAAACTTGCCCTAGAACCCCTGGCTTGCGTCCTCTGTCAGAGCCATACACACTCCGCCCTGTGCTTTGTTAGTGTCTCCCTCTTTGGGAACAACATGATTATGTAAATGTGTGACCCCAAGTCACAGCTAGTGCCCATACAATTAGATTATACTTGTTTTGAAAGTACTCCACTGTCAGCATAAACTGGGCTAAATCAGCCATCCTTCTCCTGGCATCGAGCACTCACCCATACCCCCTAGATTTTCCCCTAGAATGATGTACGGAGTCAGTCAAATATTTTGTGTTCTGGATCCATAGAGATCAAGACCTAGTGATTTGTGAGAACTATGGGAGAGCTGTGTAATAAGTAGAGGAGCAGGTGGCCCGCCTCTCAGTGGTCCCGAATGCCGCTATTATTAGCAGATGGAGTGGCGATTATGAAAATAACCTCCACCCGATTTCCTTATCTCTTCACTAACATCCTCATAGATCTGCAGCCGCAATTCTTCAAAACTGCATATCACATATAATTATGCTAGCTTGGGAGGGGTTCAGAAAAGGGGGTGGTGATGAACAGAGTGCCTGAATTAAGCAGACCACTCTTACCCAGTCCAAAGATCAGGGCTTGATCCATCACCGTTTTTTAGCTCACTGCACCATCCCAGCTCAGAACTTGGCTATATGCAAATTAGTCTGTTCCTGTCCCAGTGCATGATGGGAACAGGGCAAACCAAACTACCAAGCCAATTCTTATACTGGGAAGGAAACAAGCTTCCGGGGACCGGTTTCTGCCATTTCAGGCGTCGTCGGCCCGGCTTGCTTGAATCCTGATGGTGCAATGAGCAAGGGACTCACATCTGAGTATACCCTTCCACGCTTATGGTGGACAAAATGATTCAGAAAAGGGGGTGGTGATGAACAGAGTGCCTGAATTAAGCAGACCACTCTTACCCAGTCCAAAGATCAGGGCTTGATCCATCACCGTTTTTTAGCTCACTGCACCATCCCAGCTCAGAACTTGGCTATATGCAAATTAGTCTGTTCCTGTCCCAGTGCATGATGGGAACAGGGCAAACCAAACTACCAAGCCAATTCTTATACTGGGAAGGAAACAAGCTTCCGGGGACCGGTTTCTGCCATTTCAGGCGTCGTCGGCCCGGCTTGCTTGAATCCTGATGGTGCAATGAGCAAGGGACTCACATCTGAGTATACCCTTCCACGCTTATGGTGGACAAAATGATTCAGAAAAGGGGGTGGTGATGAACAGAGTGCCTGAATTAAGCAGACCACTCTTACCCAGTCCAAAGATCAGGGCTTGATCCATCACCGTTTTTTAGCTCACTGCACCATCCCAGCTCAGAACTTGGCTATATGCAAATTAGTCTGTTCCTGTCCCAGTGCATGATGGGAACAGGGCAAACCAAACTACCAAGCCAATTCTTATACTGGGAAGGAAACAAGCTTCTTGGGAGGGGTAGCAGCTCAGTATAAGTTGGGACAGAATGATGCTCCCATAGACACAGGGGGGATTTAAATCATCCGACTTATATCTATATCACTTTTGTGCCCAGGTGCAATTCGCGTATTACTGGTATAACCACCAGCAATACACACCACATTTAGCAGTGGAAGCTGAAGACGCACACCTTATTTCACTTAAAGCCATGCCCCTGACGGTGGAAGAATGGGGATTCTGTTTCACACTAATGGGAATGCTCACACCAAATTGTAACTTGTGCATACACCCCCGTTAGGCTGCACAGATATGGGTTATGGGGGACACAAACTGCTCATGCTGTTGAGCACTGGGGACATAGTTTTGCACCTTGCATGGATACGTGGCCCAGTTGGGTACTTCTAGGTCCAGGTGGCGAATGGCCTGTCGGCCATGGTGATGGAACAAGTGAACTGTACCCCACATGTGTGTTTGCTTGACTCATCAAACAATTACAGGCCACACATCGCAGATTTGCGGCAGTGGCGTTTCTACTGGCAAAACGGAGAGTAGCCATGCACTTGGGTAAAAGAGTAGCACCTAAGCAGAAACAATGGTAGGTTGGTATAATATATTACAAAAACAAATGGAGGAGTGCCCCCTGGAGGCGAAACAGAGAAAGTCTCTGCGCCTGAAGCTTAAGGCTTAATCAAGCACTTGTGCCCAACCTTGATATAGGACATAGCATGTCCTTTTAGAAGACCCCTCACTCACCAACCTAGTTGGTGACATGCTTCATCATCAGGGTCCCACCTCGAAGGCCGATTGCCAACAGGGTGTGCTGCGACACCTGATTACAGTGGAGCGGGTATTTTTTCTCTTTTTATATGTGCATTGATAAAAAGGGGTAAGTGAATTAAAAAGGCGGCCAGATCTACTCACTTCAAGACTTTATTCCTGAGTGACTGGACACCTCGGTAAAAGAGCTGTAGCACCTTTGTCTAATTAAGTAGACTTCGGTGTTAGAGACGTGTAGTGTTGATAAAATAGCGACGTGTGCTATGTGATTAAAATAAAAGTCTAAGGTCTACATGTTTCAACCTCTTGTGATTGTGGGTTTTCGTCAGGACCAAAAGGAAAAAGAGAGATGGACCTGGGTGGTACACACACGCTAAGGAGCGCCCTACCCTCGATCCGTGGTGAATGGGAATACAAAATTGTTTCCCTATACAAAATGTAGTCTTCTCCCCACTCTGGAAGAAAAACTCATAGAGCGGTAAGATTCCGCCTCATGGGCGTTCGTGGTCCAAAGGCGATGCTCGCGTAATTTGCGGCTTCTGTTCCTCGGACTGGTAACCTACTTGGTTCCATAGACGATACGCCCCGTGGTATAATATATTGTCAAGAGCAGCTTGAACTCTTTGCCGAAGAACTGCCACCACCATCACATACAAGAGACATTTGGAGCCTACTCACAACTTATTTACTGACAGCTCCAGATGTGGATTAGAGTATTGTGCACTTTGGAGAGGGCCACTGGAAAAAAGGTGGGCCACTGGAAAAAAGGTGGGATTAGAATACTTTTATGTACCAAAACTGTGATATGATTGTTACATGCCTTAACTGATGGCATATTATTTGCATATGTTTTTCCATGCTAAAAATGTTCAAGTTTTTTTCAAACATTCTAATGTTTGTCTTTTTGTTTCATGCTGTAAAATTGTGAAAATGTTATGATCAGTGTGTAGAATGACAAATAGCTAGTGCTTAATTTGTAAAAGAATGAGTCCCAGTGCCTGAAGCTCTGCTCAGAAGCCGGCATCCAGTGCAATTAAACATTAGTACACCGAATATCAAAGCTGTGTAGACGAAAATCCTCTTCTTGCCTCTTTAATTTACTACCAGACACTCCCAGCCCCTTTATTTCACTCTTGCAGGTTTCTGCTTTCTCCTTTTGTGAAGATTTTCTCAATTATCTCTTCCTCCATTTATCTACTTTTTTTTCTTTTTCCGCTTTTGCTTTCTGGGAATGTCTGATATGGAAAAATAAATATGGTCCACAAAAATAGGTGCAGGTGACCCATACCAGCATCCACCAGCTCAAATTAAGCACTGCATAACATTTTAAGTCTTGCTCTGCAGCTCAGTTCTATACCCCGGGAGTGGGACTTTCTCAAAAACAGGATCTAATGCTTTGATAAAGTAAATTGAGGCAGCCGTGAAAGTGTTAGCCTGAATAGACAAAACATTGCCCCTCTGTTATCTTTGATTATGTATACTTGTACTGCATATTTCCTTTCTAACAAATACTAATGCAAACTTATCTTGAATAATCCAATGTTTAAGATAGTTCTCCATAATATGCATCTTTTATGTTTTTCAGGGATAAGCAGAAAATCGATAAACATGGATCCATCGAGTACATGGACCAAAGAGAAGACCATTCAGAGAGGAAAGGTAAAGCCTGTTCACAATAGCTGGAACTAAACCTTGCATGGCGCAGACATGCAATTCTCAGTACCAGAAATGTTGCATATTCTTATGCGAAATCATTTTTTAGGTGGAGCATTTGAGACCTCTTGTATATACTTTAGTATATACTTATTATATGCTTATATGTGTATGTACTATGTGGGCTCTGGAAATCAGCCCTAGGACATGTCTGCCTCCGCTTAGGGACTTTTATTCTGTTTAACTCCCTCTATTTAACTGTCTTGATAGAAAACTACCAGCAGAGGTCAGTAAAATACAAGAATTGCTTTCTGCTGAGAGATTTTCTTTTTTTTTTTTGGGCAACTGCCTTTATTTAACTTTCTTAAGAGAAAACGACCAGCAGAGGTCAGTAAAATACTAGAATCACTTTAGAATTCTCTGGATTCCAGTCCATAAAATTTACCTTCCACTAGCACCCGTAGACAATAATATTTTATTCAAATCTTCTATTTTCAGTGACATGACCACCGAAGGCCCTGAAAGGCAATATTTCTTCCCATGTGTTCCCATACCTGGCGTGTCACACAGTTTAGTGCTTACTTTACCTCCATGTTAAAGAACAGTAGGTGTTTCAGAACCCAGGCTAATGTTCTGGATGACTAAATACATATAAGGTCCCAAAGCCGAGACGGATTGCATTGCAAATGCTCGTAATATATAGTAGGCTAGCATGTCCCCCGTAAGTCCTCAGCCACTCTTAACATCTTTCTTGTCTTTTGTGAAGGCCTTTTCCTGCCTATCCCTTGCTCCATATGCCCACTCTCACATGCTATACTCATCGTCTTCACTGTCCCACCAATTAATGATCCATGTGTCTTGGTGTCCCTTAAAGCAATGCTTTTGTAGTTCTGACCTTTGTGATCAACTTAAAAAATTAGCTTTCACGGGTACTGCAGTGAGGGACTTTGGCTCCATCCACATGTTAGTGGGTCAGAGTACATGTTTTAATTGGGCAGACGATCTTTACTGCCATGAAAAAGAGTGCTTGTTGATTGGCCTTAGGGATTTTTTTCCTCTCCTAAGATGGCCACCATATCAAAACTATTGACACACCAGCATACAAGGGGAGCCCCTCATTTCTTTGTTGGACATCGTCTTCCTCCTACGTTGATTATGCTGTCCCATTTCCCCACCCTCCATTTTCCTGGCAGTCTCGCCAATAGAAATCACTTTTTCCTTTTGTGGATATTCTACACTTCCCTCTCAGCGCTCCTCCACCTCTTTGTTTTTGACAGGCACATATTACTTTCACATTATGTTGATCTTTTTTTCCTCCCTCATATTCAAAGTTTGACTTTGTCTCACCATGTGTTATGTCAGTTGTCACTGTGGGTCTTTGATGGCATGTCAGCGCCACCTTCTTGTTTTTGCTTATTAGCACGAGCCGCATATCTACTCTGCAGTTCCAGTAGAACCAAACCTCTGTCTTGGGATTGAAGGGGGTTTCGTAACTAGAAATATTGGGGGCTGCTTTCGACAAATGCAGGATTTTATGGCTAGCTTTTACATTTAAACCATTCAAGTAGTGGCTGTGTGCTTGACAACCCCATACTTAATTTACAACGCCTGGAATCAGACTCCAGGATGGTAAAACGTGCCTTCAAATAGAAATAAGAAAGCATGCCGGACATATAACCTGAAAAATAAATATGGATATCCTTCTTCAGCGGTAGAGGTAGTTTGATATCTCAGTGTGGCAGGAGTGTGTGCTACTGAGGCAGCTAAAGGTGCCACGGGTTGACATGCAGGCAGTGCATGCTCTACGTGGCTCAGCACAAGACATTCACCTAATTCGCTGCCTCGCCTGAGGGAGAAGGGGAACACGGTTGGATTATTGTGTTAATGCATGTGTCTTCTTCCCTCTTTCTACCCTGGCTGTGTTCCCCATTGATAGTTACTGCTTTATGCTGAAAGTGCAGTAGAGTAATATACTTCATAAATGAGAGAAATTGGGTTGTTTGTTGAGAAGAGTGAAACCCTAATTAAGCAACAGCCATAATCCTTGCCATGTCGTACCGCACGAATCATACAATTACCCTGTGCTTAACTCTCTGGTGGCTTGCCACAATTTAGAGGCAGTGTGTAAACTATTTATGCAGCACACACAGAAAATGAAGTGAAAACACAACACAAGAAAACTACCACACTAATTTAGAAAAATAGTGTACATTTTAATTAATTTCTTTGCCACCAAACTGACAAAAATTAAATCAGTGGAACCAGGGTTCTGAATTTTTAAAGATTAAAGTGAAAAATATTTAAAAGATCTAAGAGCCAACTACAGACATCTAGTCGTGCAAGACCAGAGGAAAGTCGAAAGTTATTGACAACTGCGATGGAGTGTGGGTTGGATACACAAATTTGATTGGGCTCATTCTCCACCTACCTGCAAACGTATTTTCTTTTTAAAAGTAAAATGTCTGAGAAAGTAAAGTTCAGCAGGGCAAAGCCACCCGTAGTGTCCGAGGAGGAGGCTTCGTCACTGAGGAGCCACTGAACAAGGTTGTTGTACAGTTTTCTTCGTTAGGATTTAGTCCATTTTTGGGAAGTCGAAGATCTTCAGTGGGATGAAGCTACAGGCTGCAGCTGACGAGGACTCCATGAAACTGGATACCCTTTCAGTCAGGAGGCACTGAACAGGATTTGCTGCTGCAGAGAAGAATGTAGAGGGAGCCACAGCACAGTGAGGCTGATCAGTGATGCACCTTGGGTGAAACAGTGAGCAGGTAGGTCCCGTCTCCTCGCGGTCCTCAGAGCAATTTTTGGCAGAGCATTCTTTAAGTCACACGTTTTAGATTTGAGCCGTCTGATCATCTTTAGCACCACTTCCGCTTTAAAATGTTTTTATTTATTGCAAGAAAAAGCAAAGAGAAAAGAAAAATCATATTTTGTTATGCATATATCATTACATAAGTATCTGTACATAGAGTTGTCATTATGATAGAAACAGAAGGTTACGGTATAAATATTCACAAGTATCTAAATCATAACAATAGTGCTAATATGCTGGTCTCTCAAAGCAGTTACATGTTTAACTAATAAACGTTTCCCATATTTTTTCCCTTCCTTTTAATGCCTTAGGGCCCCTAAGTTTAGCCACTGAAAGCTCCATTGTATGTATTTCATGGATAAGGTGCCACCATTCCATAACACTAGGAGGTTCCTTCGAAATCCAAGTCCGCGCAATGACCAATCTAGCGCAAGCAAAAACAATTGATAGCAGGTCTTTATAGTTGCTATTAATATCTTGGATATCTAACAATATCAAGTGTGCCGAAAGAGCAGGTATTGTTATGTGTCTATTATTAAGAGCCTCTGTTATTCCTTGCCAAAATGTTATGAGTTTCGGGCACTGATAAAGCATATGTTCTATACCAGCAGCTTCCATATTGCATTTTAGACATTTTGTACGCTCATTATAAATATTTCCAGAGGTCCAGCTAGCAATTCTTTGAGGCGTATAGTAAATTTGAGGGACCATTCTATAAAATTGCAGCCTCAAATTTGAAGATTGAACCACTCGATTTATTTGTTTAAGCGATCCTGCAATCTGGTTGGAGCTGATATTAACTCCTAATCTGTTGGTCCATTTGTCCGCCATTTTCGCACAATCCCCTGTTCGGCCTTTATTAAGACAAGCCTAGCTCTTGCTAATAAGCAATTTAGTATAGCTAGAATAAATACATTGTAAGATATCTGAATGTTCTACTCTCCCAATTTTCATTTTATTGACCAAGAAGTCTTGTATCTGTATATATTTAAAATACATAACATCACTAATTTTATACAGTGTTTTTAGTATACTAAATCTCAAAAGGCCATCCGGTCCATATAGATCGCCTAGAGTGTTTATACCATGGTCTATCCATTGTGCGCAGGCGACATCGGAAAAAATATCTGGCATCCCTGGATTCCCCCAGATTTGTAACTCCGCATTAAAAAATGGAATTTTGTCAGTGCTCATAATTTGATCCCAAATTCTTTTAATATCTCTTGCGGTCTTAAATTTGACCCTCTTGTAGTAATTTGGGTCATGCACACGAAATAGAAACTGATTGCTTTGTGATCCCAACATAAATTGGTGATAGAATAAGGAACCTTCCTTGGACAAGAGACTGCGTATGCGTTGAATAAAGGTAGCCAAAAAATAGATTTTAAGATCCGGGAAGTTTAATCCTCCCTTTTCTATTGAGAGTTTCAATGCAGTCATTGACCTTCGGGCTTTTTCATAGCCCCAAATATAACTGCTACATATGCTCTCTATTCTCTTAATATATAATTTATTCAATTGCATAGGGATGGACCTAAATAAGTACAATATTTTCGGTACAATCTTCATTTTGATTATATTTATACGTCCTACCAGGCTAAGTGGTATCTTATGCTAGTTTTTAAGAGTAGCAGTAATCTATTTGAGTAGGGGGTCATAGTTCAGTGCTATGATTTTCTCTATATCAGCGGTAAGTTTAACTCCTAAGTAAGTGGCATTTAAGCCAAGCCCTAATATCGGTTGTATAGGCTTATAGTTGGCAATAACTTGAGTTTTACTCACATTTAGCCTATACCCCGATATGGCACCAAATTTGCTAGCTCCCTCAATTATCTTAGGGATGGCCAAAACTAAGTCGGTAGTGTATATAGCTATATCATCAGCAAAAGCTGTGATTTTCAAACTCTTGCCTCCATGCTCTATGGGAATTATATTATCATGTGCTGTTAGTGCATTTAAAAATGGCTCCAAAGCCAAAGCAAATAGCAGGGGTGATAAAGGACACCCCTGCCTAGTCCCCCTTTTAATTGAGAAATTAGCCGAATTGGCTCCTAGATAACTAACTATTGCTGTTGGTGATTCATGTAGAGATTAGACCCAACCGAGATATTGCCCTTGTATACCAAATGTCCTCAGCATTGCCCATAGGTACTCCCACCCCACTCGGTCGAATGCTTTCTCTGCATCTAACATAACCATTCCGAGTGGGGCGAGAGTGACTGCGGCAACGTAGAAAGCTGTGACAGCAGTATTGATATGGGTAGTGGTGTCTCTCCCCACCACAAACCTGTGTTGTTGGCAGTTGACCAAATCTGGCATAATTGGAGCAAGGCGAGTTGCCAAAACTTTGGCAAACACTTTTGCATCAGTATTAATTAATGAGATTGGTCTATATGACCCCTGTTCCTCCGGTGGTCTGTTCTTCTTTAAAAAAAAGACTATTTTGGCAGTACGCCATGATATAGGAGCACTTCCTGTTTCCCCCATAGAGTCTATCACCTGCTGGAAGAGAGGAAGTAATTCCTTTTCACAGATCTTGTAGATCTCTATAGGCAAACAATCTTCTCCCGCAGCCTTACCTAAAGGCAGTGCTTGTATAGCTTTCCCTATTTCCTCGGTTGTAATTTTTGAGCCAAGTTGTCTAATTGCTTCTGCATCTAATCCCCCGGGTGTATGTTTCTCTAAATAAAGTCTAATTTCTTCTGAAGTAGATGAATTTTCTGGAGTATAGAGGTGACAGTAATATTTGGCAAATTGATCTAAAATCTGCTCCGATTTTCTGTATTCCTTAGAGCCCTTTTATTATTTTTATAGTAGTTTTGGCCTTTTTATCGGCTACCTTATAAGCCAAATTTTACCAATTCTGTCTCCCCCTTCGTACTGAGCCAACTTATATTTATTTATTTTGGAGCTATATTTTTCCCTGAGGGTTTTCTTTAATGCCGCCCTCAATGACACTAATCCTAAACCTAGCTCTTCGATATTAGTTTCGCCCTGTATTATAGCATCGGACAGTTGTTGTTCAACTAGTAGAATATTGGATGTAATACATTTTTCTACACCAGGTTTTTCAGCGTTGTCCCTTAAAATGTATTGTTGTACATAGCCTCTAATACTACATTTGCATGCATCCCATACAAAATTAACAGTTGTTGAACCAATGTTCAATTATATAAATTCCTTTATGTGACTTTTAATACCAAAAATAAATTTAGATTCTGTTAGTAGATATCTAGGGAATGTAAACTGTCGGGAGTTTGTTTACTATCCAAAATTTTAAATTCAAACAATATCGGATTGTGATCGGAAGTAACTTTAGGGCAAAGTTCTATATTGCAGTTCTCCAGAGTATTGTCTGTTGCCCATATCATGTCGATTCTAGAGCAGGCTTTATGTGGGGCCGAATAGTATGTAAAGCCAGCTATGGTGGGATGTTTAATACGCCAAGCATCTTTCAAATTATGGATCCTGGCCAGTTCTATTATAGCTGTCCTCACTTTACCCATCCTGGTTCTATTTCCTTTACTTGTAGAATCTATTTTATAGTTCATAACGCAATTAAAATCCCCCATTATCAACAATTCGCCTTCCCAGTCGAGTAATTCAATATTCAGTTGCTCATAAAGTTTGGGTTCATCTATATTGGGACCATATACAATACAAAATACATAGCATTTTTTATCAAATTGCAGCTGTGCTATTGCCCACTTCCCCTTGGCATCAGCAGCGTTTTTTTTAAATTAAATTTTTATTTTTATTTTCCATTCAGCACATAATTTAGACAGAGCGCCACAATTTCAAAACCATAAATTGATAAACATAAACATAAACATAACAGTACTTCGTCTCTGATTCCGATAAATGCATTTACAAACATACATAAAGTCCCAATGCCTCATGCATAATCCTACTTACAAGCATTTCCTAAACATTACCCAGAAATTACCGAAATCCTCATGACTACCCAAACCCCGCTCGTCATTTACTAATAGGTTCCCAATAGGTTCCCAGTCGAGTAATTCAATATTCAGTTGCTCATAAAGTTTGGGTTCATCTATATTGGGACCATATACAATACAAAATACATAGCATTTTTGATCAAATTGCAGCTGTGCTATTGCCCACCTCCCCTTGGCATCAGCGGCGGTTTTAATGATATTCATTCTTAACCATTTCTGTTTCAAAATAGCTACCCCCCGAATTGATGCCCCTAAAATTGAACAAACAACAAGGTCATAACCCATTTGCGATAAGAGCTTACGATCTTGAAATCCAATATGGGTTTCAGAAATGAATGCCATATGTGGTTTATACATGTTAATTTCTTCTTGTACCAATCTCCTCTTAGATTTATTATTGAGTCCATCAACATTCCACACCAAACATCTAAGAAAAGACATAACCTATATTTATGTTTCTCGACCTCCTCTGCATAGTATATTGCTTGATATAAAAAACTCTAAATCCTTAATTTCCGTTTCTACCCATGTTCTATTCTTGCAATAAAAATGTTTCCCCCTTTTAATCCCCATCCACACCAGATCCCTGGCCCCTCCCACCCGCCCTCTCACCCTCAAGTCCCTAAGGGGGGAGCACCCCTCTATCCCTTGCTGCCGCTGGGAGGGCAGCACAGTGAAGTGGTGAGCATGAAGTCTGCCCCTTCCGCTTCCAAATTAAAGTCATAGATTCATCAGAAAGGAAAGCGTTAGAATAAGAGAAAAAGGAGAGTGAAAAAAGAAAGAAGTAAAGTTTTAACCAAAGCATGTCTTCGTTTAACAATTCAAATTCAGATAATTTCTAAATTCAAATAATCAGAGTTGTGACTTGTTAATGTCAATATTATTTCATTTGTCTTGCTCTCTTGTAAATCTCTCTAGATTCTGGATCGCCTCTTCCGGTTCAGTGAAGAATAATGACTGGCTATTTCTAATAACTTTGAGGCGGGCAGGTTCCTGTAGATAAGCCATGCAGCCTATAGCTTTGAAAGAATAAATCAATTTGCGAAGCTCCCAGCGTCGATCCATTGTGCCCTTACTCAAGTCCGAGCGTAAAAAAAATTTAATGTTATCGATAGTAACTGGGCTATTAGGTTTAGCTTTAAGGGACACAGCTTGTATCAACAGAAAATTCCCAAAATATATCAAAAATGGTCTAGGAAATTTATTGTTTTGGTTCTTTTGAAAAAGGGGCAATCTATGTACCCGCTGTAATTGGGAATCCCAGTCCCAATCCGAGAGATCGCCAAAGGCCTTTTGGAAGAGTTTCACTACAAAGGTTCTGGGATCGGCCCCCTCGATGCCTTCAGGAATTCCAAACAGTCTAAGGTTGTGCCTACGTGCCCTATTCTCCATGTCCTCCACTTTAGCCTCTAATTTAGAGATGCGTATTGAATGGGATCTTGTTGTTGAGTCCAATCGAGTGGCGCCTTCTTCTACTTCCACAACTCGTTGTTTTAAGTCTTCCATCTCTTTCGTGACCCCTCCAAGCTTTTGACACACTTCACTCGTGAAAGCTTGCAATTTGGTATTATCCTCTCTTAATTGCAAGTATTGTTGTTGACTTTCTTGTCTTTGTGCCATAAGAGTTTGCATAATTAGATCCGTAGATGTAATATCTGGATGAGCTTTTATTTTTTCCCCCTGTATTGCTGATTGGGTTTGTAGTTGGCCTGGTGTGTCACTGTGGTCTAATGATGTGGCCAAATTACTAGCCCCCAAACAGCTAGGGCCCGTATTTGTTTTCGCTATTTCAATATGTTCAGCATTTGATACTTCCGATGGATAATTGTCAGAGTCAATTTCAATCGGAGTTGAGTTTGTCTTGGAACTTGTTGGATCTACTTGTGGATTAATGGTGGTGTTAGCTGCAAGACTACTCGTCAAGTTGATAGATAGGGTTGGAGCTAAAGTGTCTGGCTGTATTGCTGTAGTAGAGCTCAAGTCACCAGGTCCATTTGTGGTCAGTAGAGTTGGTGAGGCTATTATATCTACGTTTGTTTTTATAGTGTCCATTCTGAGAGGTATATTTTTGTCTCGTAAATTCAAATCTTCCTCAGGACTTGCCCCAGAGAGTCTTAAAGCCATACCCTTCACTCCTCCCTTTGCTTCAATCCATTTCCTCAATGGGCTATCATCGACTATAGCCTTACGTCCCTTCTTATTTGCAATAGGGTTTTTATTCAGTGGTTTACGAGTTGTAATTTTTTGTTTAGCTATGGCTTTCAGTTTTGCTTTTCTTAAGCCGGATAATCGACAAGCATTAGTTCTGTTAGTGGAGGTTTCCGTATCGGTTTCACCCTCTTCAGAAATTTCTTCGCAGTCAGGATTGTAGCTTTCCTCCGCCCTCTCCATTTCATCATTATGCAAGCACACAGAGATATTCTTTCCCGGTAAAGTTTCGCCAAGTTGCTTCTCAGGTGTAGATTCGGCTGTGATTAAATCAACCACTTGAGTAGACTGTGGTATGTCAATATGGCCAGTTGGATCGACATATGTGTTTATAGTAGCATGAAGTATTGCTGGCGGAGTGTCTAAATAAATGTTTGTTTTTGCATTTGTATTTGCGCCCCCTACTACTGTAACAGCTTCAAGATTTACAATGTCGCTTTCCTTTTCCTTTTCCCTTATAGCTTCAGCCTCAGGGGTGAGATCTCCATCTGTACGGAGTTCAGCGTTATCAGCCTTATCAGCCTTGTCAGTCTTGTCTTTGCCTTTATCTTTTCCCCTAAAGGTCGCTTTGCCTGTGTCAGTGATAGTAAGAGGGGCTGGGGCAGTGTTGATTGTTTTTAAAGCAATTATTTCATTAATTCCTGTCCCTCTAATTCGCTTTGAAAAGGCAAAATCTGATAGTTTGAGATTTCATCGCAGAAAGCCAGTAGTTCGTGGTTGTTACTGGCGCTTATATCATGTGTAGCTGGGCAGGGTGACTGCTTGTCAATTGTAACCTTAACTACACCTTTGCCTCCAGTACTAACAGCCGTAACACCCGTAGCCATCTTAGCTTTCACAGCAGAGTTCCAAAATGCCGCTTTAGCTTCGCTGATAGACATCATACCTGAGCCGTCCAGTTTCCCCGTCTTCCCTGCTCTCCCAGTTCTAGTGGAGCGGGTATTCTGCCTCGATGTCATCGGCACGGCGAAGCTCGGCTCTGGTGGCGGCTGTGTAGCTAGATGCGGCGTTCGGTCTTCACTCAGCAGAACACACAGCTGAGAGGAGAGTAATCCAAGGCCCGCCCCGTTGCACGCCCTGCCGAGCGTTCGGAGGGGGCTGGTACCACTAAGTCTCCAGACCGGCAAAACCCCTCTACTCAGCCGACAAACAAGCTGCAGCATGCAGATCCAGCCACGGTAGGAGACAGGTACAATAGAATTGCAGGCGTTCCCCCCTGCGGAAGTATTTTCAAATAAAGCAAGTCTCGATAGATTACAGCGCTAAAGTGCGATGCAACAAAAAAAACGCTTTCCACGCTCTCCTTGTAGTTTTTCGGGAAACGGTAAGGAGCTACTCCATGCGATCTCCTTCACCTGGCGGCTTCAGCCCGCCATCTTGACTCCACCCCACGAGCTCCTTTAGGACCACTTCCAAGGGTCCACGACTGAAAAATCACCACTTGGAGGGCCAGGACTCATTTAGGCTGGGTCCAGGTGTGAGTTTAAGATAGTTGGAGCCTTTTCTGTCCCTGCAGCTCTGATCAGAGGCAAGCCAACGAGACCTTGGAGTCACTCTGGAAGTCTTGGGTTCAAGAAAGAAGGCAGGTCTCAAGCTGCAGGGCAGTCTTCCGAGGGCGCAGGGTGGTTTGAGGCAGCAGGGCAGTCCTCTGGGTGCAACAGGGCAGTCCTCTCAAGTACATAGCAGGCCACAGGTAGCATGCCAATCCTCTTAGAGTCCTTCCCAGGTCCAGAAGTCAAATGAAGGGTGGGTCTGAGAGTCCTAATTTTATACCTGATGCCAGCTTTGATGTGAAAGAAACTTCTACACTTTTCCCAACACAGAAGTGTCTGAATTATTCTTCCTCCCTGCCCTGGACCCAAGCCGTTGGCACTCATAATAGGCTAGTGTAAAGTTCTTTGTGTATGAGCTGAGACAATGTATTTGAAGTACAAGCAGGACTGTGCACAGTTCCAACCCCTCCTGCTTCAATCGCCCATCCTGCCAACCCCCCACCCCTTTATTGAGTGACTATTTAGGAGGGATTACACAAAGACTGAGGTTCTGAAAATCTGGATTCGTATAATTATACTGGACTCGAGAATTAAAACTTCGTCGAAACATGACGAATTTGGTATCAAAAGACCGAGAATGACGAGTACATCATGTACATGTAGTTTCGACGTGCTCGAGTGACGATTTCACCTCGAAATCGTCATTTACCTTCTGAACCCTTGGCTCCCATTTATATGTTGCCCTTTACATAGGCCTTAATCCAGCTGAATTTGATTCCACAAGGACACATACTCCTTAATCGACTTTTCCATGACCTGTACAAGTTGGAACCATTGCCCCAGGCCGAACTCGTTAGGTCAGTTCCCCTCCCAGTGGCCGAGCAAGATAGCATCTAGGCTCAACAAACCATAAAACCATTTCAGCGAGCACACCTGCCATATCTCGCTCACATCTATCTCCACTCTTTTGCTTCACTTACTTTATGGTGGTGAGGTACCCGTTTTTATTATGGGTCCAGTGATATCTGATGAAATGTTGGACCTTGCCGAATGATTTGTTGTAGGCAGCACGAAGTGAAATATGGACATGTCATCATGACTCTGCTTTCTCTTTGTACTGAAAGCATGTTAACGATTTACTTTACAACCAGGAATGTTTTGCCTGGAGCCCAAAATTGTGTATAAGAAGAGAAGCCTGACTTTGTGAAAGTGTGTAGTCTCCTGAGAATATACCCGTATTGTACTTCTAGGACACTTGTTACCTTGGTTGCAGCTAATAAACTACTCTTTGACTTCACCTAGAAGACTCTGAGTTTCTGTAGGTCTGGATCAGTAAGAACCCGAGGTCTCTGGGTGTTGATTCCCTGGCACCGCTGGGTTACCGGTTCTGTGCCGGTTCTTAAAAACCCAGTACCTCAGTTGGCGCCCAACGTTTGGGGCGATTCCAGTGGTACCAGTCAGCCAGAAGATCGTGAGGAGCTTCGTGTGGAAATTCCGGAGGATGGCCAACCACCTCATCGACCCCTGCATGTCGACGTGGTCCGAAGGTCTTTGCTGCGAGGTTCCCCGCTTCCCGACGGCTACAAGGACTGCTGCCCTGGCTGTCGCCCTGATTTGGACCCTTGAAGTTTGGTAGAGCGAAACACTGAGACGAGTCTTCTGGTGACGTCATCGATATTTCAGTTAAGTATAAGTGGAGCGTCTCCCAGTCCTTAGTTGGACTTAGTTTTGGGTATCTTTGGGAGACAAAGTTTTGTGTTGGTACTTGCAAGCACCAAAACCGAAGGACTCGTGTATTCACGAGAAATATCGTAATCGATAATCCTTTGAAGTCTGGAACTAGACTAGAGAGAGAAGATGCCTAGTCTTAGACTTGGAAATTTGTTTTGTCTTGGTGGTAATAATAGGGACTCCCGATTGGAGGACTCATGTCCGGTTCCTCCAGTTGGAACTCCGACTTATGAGCTATATGTGAAACATGGGGTAGGCCCCATCACCTACAACGAAGTATGGATTAAATACACCGGGAAAGATGGTGTTCTAAAATGGCCCCAATATGGTAGCTTTGATTCCGAAATCTTAGACAACCTTGAAGTTAAACTCTTTAAAAAGAAAGCCCGGCCAGCGATGTTTGACTCTTTTCGCCTATGGCGTAAGGAGGCCAAACAGAAGGAAATTAAATTAGCTAAGAAAAATAAGAGAGAATGGGGAATTTCAGTAATGCAAGCTGCTGTGCAGTTTAAAGACAATGAAGAAGAGCAGATGAATGAGCAGTTGCACAGGCAACGTAAACTGGCAATAGATAAGTGTTATCCAGTTTTGCCGTCTCTTCAGCAAGAGGCAGCAAAAGAGCATGAAAAAGACCCATTAATGTCGCATTTACTAAATTCACCACCCCCCTATGCGCAGAATACCACAGCACCTCCGCAACCTTTAGTTGTGCAATATGTGCCTAATGATCCTCTACAGCAACACCCAGCTACTCTTCAGCTGGCTCCTACTACTATGGTGCAACCTCCTCAAGGCTCGCCAACCCTACCTGTTTCGCCTATGTTTCCTACGACTTTGCCTAGCGTACCTTCTACTTCTCCTAATGTTCCATCTGCTATTGCTTCTGCCCCTACATTATCTCACGCTGTTTCTCCACCAGTTCTTCCTTCACTTTCACCTTCCGTTTGGCATAAAATGGCCAGCATTGTCACTAACATTCCTTCACCCCTTTTTCGGTCGCCTAAAACGACCCCTAACATGGGAAGAAGACAGTTGCGAAGTCGACTGCCTGATTATCAAGAGAGAGATTCACTGAATAGTTTAGCGCGGAAATGGGTCATGGACACTGTAAAATATGATATACAGTCTGTCATGGAAGTCTTCCATCGATGGGAAGCAGCGACACAGAGATATGTTTTCGAACAGATGTGTGTTTTCCTTTGCGAGGATTTAGAAGACAATGATCAGGAATGCATCCCACGAGAAATGTGTCGTGTACGATTTAGGTTCGGAGAGGGTATGATTGTAGGTCCAGATGTGGAAAAAGCAGTTGAAATGTTGTTATCATATCGAAGTAAGGGAAGCAGTTCTGGGTCACCATCTGAATGTAATACATCCAGTAGGAAAAAGGCGCGACAATACCCTATGAGAGAAGTTCCCCCACAATGGAGAGAGGGTGACACGACTGCTGTCCCACCTATTCTGCCACACTTCCAGCGTGTATGGGTACATGTCCCATGGAAGCGAGCTGAAGTTTTAACACTCAAACAAACATTACCAGATCCGCGTAAAAATCCTGCAGGGTACTATAAAGAGTTGTCACAAACTGCTGGGTCATGTATAATGAATTTAGCCGATATCGATATGTTATTTGGGAATGTTGTTCCACAGCCTTTATGGGGTAAAATTTGTCATATAGATCATGACCAGGAATTAGGTGACACATGGGCTAATATTACTGCTGCAGATGCCCGACAAGTTGGTGGTGCCAAGCCTGAGCCTTTGATAGCAGAACTCCCTGGTAAAATAGTAGATTACATGAAAACGATAATGCCTGCAATACGCGTAAATTGGGATAAGTTGTCTGCATGCAAGCAAAAGAAAGAAGAAACTGTTTCAGATTTCTTCACCAGATTTGAAGAAACATTTGTTGACCACAGCGGTCAGGATATGACCACAGAAGGTGGTCAGAGATTGTTTGTCGATAAATTTGTGCACAATCTGCTTCCAGAATTGTGTAAAAAATTAAAAGATTCAGAAAGTTCTTGGGCAGTCTCCTCTTCAGCCCAGATATTGGCTACTGCACAATATTACGAGAATAGAGACAAAGATGAGAAAGATAAAGTAGAACTAAAAACGAAGGTTTTGCTACAGCAAGCCTATCCGCCACGTGGTGGTGGTAATCAAAATAATAATGGTAAAAATCACTACCCTAGCCTCAACAGTATCAGAGAAACTCGCAAAGATTCGAGTATAATCAACCCCGTGTATCTGTAGGCCCCAACCAGTGTTTATATTGCAAACAAGAGGGTCATTACAATTATAATTGTCCTATTCTATTACAACGTGCAAATGGAGTTTCTGGTGTTAGAGGTCGTGGCAGTCAGCAAGCACCTAGAGGTAGAGGCCGTGGAAACGCCCCTCAGGACACACGTCCCCTTCCACCACAAAACTCTATGAACAGGTTTGATCAGCAAAATAACGTATCTGACAGGACAGCTCAATACTACGTTGATGATTATTACACAGAAAATGAGCAGTGGGAGAATAATGATTGCTAGGACAGCCATAGACAAAGAGAGGGAGTTGTTTCAGTTCCAGTAGATCAGAGTGGACCTTACGTTGAGGTGATTACATCAGGTGTGTCAGAACCTTTTCTGTTGGATACTGGTGCTACAAAGAGTTCTATTATGCACTCCAAACTCCCTGGCGCACCTTTGTCTGGCGAAATGAACGTTTCTGTAGCTTTTTCTGGCGCCCCAGTTAGGAATCCGATTTCTGATCCTTTATCTCTTTTTATGTTGGTCCTTGCGAATTAGAAGCACCCCTTATTCTGACAACAGGTTGTGGTGAAAATTTGTTAGGATTAGATTTGCTAAAAAGATTGTATGCGACTTTGTACTGTTCTCCTTCAGGAGTACGACTTACTTTAGGTAAGAAAGTGGTTTCTCCCATGTATTTGTCGAGAGATGCACTTCCGGCAGAATTGTCATTTCTCCCGGATATTCTTTGGGCTACTGGTCCTAATGATGTAGGTTTTTTAGAAATTCCACCATATGTTGTAACATTGAAGTCCAATGTCAAAATGCCACGAATTCCCCAATACAAAATATCTAATGAGGGTGAAAAAGCTTTGCTAGCGATTGTTTACGAATTGATTGAAAAGGATGTGATTGAAGAACACGAGGCAATGTTTGCAATAGCCCTGTTCTGCCTGTTTTAAAAAGAACTGACCCTTCTCAGCCACCTGTGTACAGATTCGTGATTGATCTTCGAGAAGTAAATAAAATAGTTGTGCCACGATTCCCAGTTGTCCCCGACATTACCACACTATTGACTATGATTCCAGCTTCTGCTTCATGGTTTTCGGTGATTGACCTAAAGAACGCTTTCTTCAGCATCCCAATTGCTGAGGAGAGCAGGGATATTTTTTCCTTCAGTTTAGGAGGTCGAAGTTTCCGCTTTAAACGCGCTCCTCAAGGCTACTGTGAAAGCCCCTCATTATACAGTCAAGCTCTGAAAACACAGCTTGACACAATTGTTTTGCCTAAAGGTGCCACTCTTGTACAGTATGTGGACGATTTGCTCATTGCTGCAGATACTGAGAAAATTTGTAAAAAGGCCACATTGACATTATTGCGTCATCTGTGTGATCTCCATCACAAGGTGTCACTTTCCAAGCTTCAATATTGCCGACAAGAAGTGACCTACTTAGGTCACCTCTTATCGAAGGAGGGAAGGAAACTGACCCCAGAAAGAATTCAGGCAATAGCGAAATTGAGTGTGCCAAGAACACAGAGAGAAGTGCGTGCTTTCTTGGGCATTACATCGTACTGTAGACAGTGGATTCCAAATTTTTCGTTATTGGCCAAACCCTTGGCGGCATTAACGTGTAAAAATACACCCAATCCCATTCCTTGGTCTGAAGAGTGTCACAAAAGTTTTCTCGAATTACGCACAGCATTATGTTCGGCTCCTGTGTTAGGTACCCCCAACTACAGTAAGCCTTTCACATTATATGTCCACGAGAAGGAGGGCTGTGCATTGTCTGTATTGACTCAGTTATTCGGAGGTAGACAGCGGCCATGCGCCTACTTTTCGTCAACTTTGGATCCGGTAGCACAAGCATTGCCAAGTTGTTTAAGGGCCACAGCAGCAGCAGCTGTTTCTATTCGACAGTCTGCTGGTCTAGTAATGAATAATACACTAATCGTGATGGTCCCGCATGCAGTAGACACATTGTTAAATAGGACCAAGACACAGCACTTAACTAGTGCTCGACTGTCCAGTTACGAATTGACGCTGCTAGCGAGCCATGTGCACATAAAAAGGTGCAGTACTTTGAATCTAGCCACGTTGTTACCAATTGCAGAGGAATCAGATGCTTTAGAACAGCACGATTGTTTCCTCACAACAAAGGAAGAGACAAAAGGGAGAGTGGATTTATTTGACACTCCTCTTGCTGAATGTGATGGTACGTTATGGGTGGATGGTTCATGCTTTAAGCTCCCAAATGGTAACGTGACTGCAACATATGCTGTCACGACTTTGCACACAGTTGTTGAAACTGCACGAATACCACATGGTTCAGCTCAAGCCGCAGAATTAGTCGCACTTACGAGAGCATGTGTGTTGTCTAAAGGAATGAGAGTGACTGTCTACACTGATAGTCAGTATGCGTTTGGAGTGGCTCACAGTTTTGGACGATTGTGGAGAGAACGTGGGTTCCTGACTTCGCATGGAGCTAAGATTCAGCATGGTCAGTTGGTGTATGAGCTTCTTGAATCACTGACCTTGCCTCTGAAAATGGCGATTGTGAAATGTAGTGCTCACAAGAAGGTGACTGATGATGTTGGTCGTGGAAATGCGTTTGCTGATGAGACCGCTAAAGAAACGGCAAAGAATGTGATGAGCCGAATGTATGTTGCAGGCCCTGAAAGATGGACTGGTGAGGTTGGAATATGTGAGGACACGATAGAGAGTGTGAAGTCCATCCAAGCTGAGGCCACAGAGAAAGAGTTGAGCACGTGGAGAGAGAGTACAGGGAGAATGGATGCAAATGGTTGTTGGGTTGAATTGACAGAGCATCAGAGATGGTTGTTACCCGATGCATATGTGCTTGCAGTGGTTACAATGGCTCATGGAATGGCTCATATCAGCGTGAAAGGGATTTGCGAGTTGTTGGCCCCAGTGTGGAAGAATTCAGGGATTCCCAAGTGTGCAGAGAATGTTGTCACGAATTGCATGGTATGTCTGAAACACAATCCTGGTAGGGGAACCCCAACTCCAGCTGGTCATTTTGCACCTCCTACGTATCCGTTCGAGGTTTTGCAGCTAGATTTCATACACATGGAGAGGTCAATCAATCAATCAATCAGTGGCACTTATAGAGCGCGCTACATACCCGTAGGGTCTCAAGGCGCTGGGGGGGGGGGGGGGGGCGCTACTGCTCGAACAGCCAGGTCTTCAGCTTCTTCCTGAAGGAGAGGTGGTCTTGGGTCAGGCGCAGGTCGGTCGGGAGGGAGTTCCAGGTCTTGGCGGCCAGGTAGGAGAAGGACCTTCCTCCTGTCGTCGCTCTTCGGATGCGGGGGACGGCGGCGAGGGCGTGGTTGGCTGATCGGAGGTGGCGTTTCGGAGCGTAGAAGTTGACTCGACTGTTGAGGTAGCTCGGGCCTTGGTCGTGTAGGGCTTTGTGTGCGTGGGTGAGGAGGCGGAAGGTGATTCTTTTGTTGACGGGGAGCCAGTGAAGGTCTCTCAGATGTCCGGAGATGTGGCTGGTTCGTGGGATGTCGAGGATGAGTCTGGCTGAGGCGTTCTGGATCCGCTGGAGTCTCTTCTGGAGCTTGGCGGTTGTACCGGCGTAGAGGGCGTTGCCGTAGTCCAGTCGGCTGGTGATGAGGGCCTGGGTGACGGTCTTCCTTGTCTCGGTGGGGATCCACCAGAAGATCTTCCGTAGCATGCGTAGGATGTTGAAGCACGACGAGGAGACGTTGTTGACTTGCCTGGTCATGGAGAGGGAGGAGTCCAGGATGAAGCCCAGGTTTCGTGCATGGTCTGTCGGTTTGGGTGCGGTTCCCAGGGCGGGAGGCCACCAGGAGTCGTCCCAGGCGGAGGGTGTGGAGCCCAGGATGAGGACCTCCGTCTTGTCCGAGTTCAGCTTCAGGCGGCTGGTCGTCATCCACTCGGCTACCTCTTTCATCCCTTCGTGCAGGTTGGCTCTGGCGGCGGCGGGGTCGTGGGCCAGGGAGAGGATCAGCTGGGTGTCGTCGGCGTAGGAGATTATGCTGAGGTTGTGTTTGCGTACGATGGCCGCGAGGGGGCTCATGTAGACGTTGAAGAGGGTGGGGCTCAGAGATGATCCTTGGGGGACGCCGCAGATGACGTCGGAGGCCTCTGACTTGTACGGTGGTAGGCGGACTCTCTGTGTTCTTCCGTCGAGGAAGGAGATGATCCATTCCAGCGCCTTGTCCTGGATTCCGATGTTGCCGAGGCGCCGTACTAGGGTGCGGTGGCAGACTGTGTCGAATGCCGCGGAGAGGTCCAGGAGGATGAGGGCCGCTGTTTCTCCATTGTCCATCAGGGCTCGGATGTCATCGGTGGCGGCGATGAGGGCGGTCTCGGTGCTGTGGTTGGCTCGGAAGCCGGACTGTGAGGGGTCGAGGGATCCGTTCGTCTCGAGGAAGGCGGCCATCTGTTTGTTGACGGTCTTCTCGATGACTTTGGCTGGAAACGGGAGGAGCGAGATGGGGCGGTAATTCTTGAGGTCGGTGGGGTCCGCTGTTGGTTTCTTGAGTAGAGCGCTGAGTTCGGCGTGTTTCCAGCTCTCCAGGAAGATGGTGGTGTCGAAGGATGTGTTGATGATGTCTCGCAGGTGGGGTGCGATGACGGCGTCGGCCTTGTTGAAGACGTGGTGAGGGCAGGGGTCGGTCGGTGAACCGGAGTGGATGGAGTTCATCGTGCGGATGGTGTCTTCGGTGCTGATCGGGGTCCAGGCGTGGAGGGTGGTGGTGGGGGGTGGTTGATTGGTCATGGTGTGCGTTGGTTGGTTGTTGAAGCTGTTGTGTATGTCCGCGATCTTGTTGTGGAAGTATGACGCGAGGGAGTTGCAGAGGTCTTGCGATGGGGTGATGTCGTTGTTTCCTGCGCTGGGGTTGGAGAGCTCTTTCACGATGTTGAAGAGTTCCTTGCAGTTGTGTGCGTTGTTGTCCAACCGGTCCTTGAATGCTGTTTTCTTGGCGGCGCGGATCAGCTGGTGGTGTTTCCGGGTGGCAATTTTGAAGGAGGTCCTGTTGTCCGGTGTCGGTTCCCTTTTCCAGACTTTCTCGAGGGCTCGGCAGTTCTTCTTGGAGCTCTTGAGTTCATCGGTGAACCATGGGGCCTTCTTGCTGCTGGGTCTGCTAGGCGGGGTCCTCAGTGGCGCGAGTTTGTCCGCGCAGTTGCTGATCCACGTCGTGAGGTTGTCGGCGGCCTGGCTGGGGTTCGCTGAGCTGGCAGGAGGGTGCTGGCTCAGGGAGGTGGCGAGCTGGTGTGCTGTGATCTTGTTCCAGCTTCTGCGGGCCGCCTGTTGCTGGTGGTGGTGAGTCGTCGTTCTCTTGAAGGTGAAGTGGACGCAGCTGTGGTCCGTCCATTGAAGCTCAGTGGCGTGGCTGAAGTCGATGTCTGTGCTGGACGAGAAGACTGCGTCGAGTGTGTGTCCGGCGAGATGGGTGGGGGTGGACACCAGTTGCTTGAGTCCCAGGTTGGCGAGGTTGTCGAGCAGGGTGCTGGTGTTGCGGTCGTTGTTGTTCTCCAGGTGGAAGTTGAGATCCCCCAGGAGGATGTAGTCGGCGGAGGGGAGGGCGTGCGGGCTGACGAAGTCGTGCAACAACTTAAAATACGTGCTCGTTGTTGTTTGTGCCTTCTCAAGATGGGTAGAAGCCTATCCCCTAAAAGACAATACTGCCTTGTCCACAGCCAAAGCCCTTGTAAAAGAGTACTTCCCCAGGTTCGGAATGCCTAGAATGGTCTGGTCTGACAGCGGAAGTGAATTTGTGGGTCGTGTGATGAAAAGAGTGTGTGAAGGGCTAGGCATTAGGCAGAAGTTCCACGCTGCAAATCACCCCCAATCAGCTGGATTAGTAGAATGTTACAATGGCACGCTAAAACTTAAATTGGCCAAAATCCAAGCGAGCACAGGTCTTAAATGGCCTGACGCTCTACCCTTAGCACTCCTATCCACCAGAATGACTGTGCATTCGCGAGTGCAACTCAGCCCTTACGAAATTGTCTTTGGCCGGCCAGCCAATATATGGGGAGTGCCTAGGCCCACGAAGTTCAGCGAGCTGTAACACCCTATTTTGCTTGATTACTTGTATGAATTGACGGCTGAATTGCGTGTTTTGCATCAACAGGTCCACAACACCCTGCCTCCGGTCTCTGAGACTCCAGGTCACTCCATTGTCCCTGGATCCTGGATTCTCGTAAAGAACTTTCAGAGGACAAAGAACGACCAGCCCAGGTGGACCGGGCCGCACCTCGTCCTTCTTTCCACGAGGTCAGCAGTTCGAGTGGAGGGGAAGGCCAACTGGATCCACGGGGTCCATTGCAAGAGAATCCCTTCACCCCTGCCACATGACCAGTGGGTCCAGAAAAGTGTCACTGACTCAGAGCTTACAACTGTGCCACGTGTCATACCTGTCAGCGATGACCGTGTAAAAGAAACTAACCCTGAATGTGAAAGCGAGAACATTTTTCAAGAAACTGTGCCACCATCAGAACAATTGAACTCCTTGGAGCCTGAACTGCTGTTTCAGGACCAGACAGTACCAGGAAAAAGACGCTACAATTTGCGACCGAGAAAAACAGACTAATAAAAGTGATTCCTTTTTATGATTTGAGACCAAGACCTATGGACAAATAAAATTATCCTTTTTTCCTCCCAAGTACTATTTTTGAAAGTGCAGATCTCCCATCTAGGTAACTTGCTTATTTTTGTTTTTCGAACCGCCATCCGGGTTCCGCTGCTAGGGCCGCGGTTGATTAAAGTCTTTTGGGTGCAGCTGACGACGTTAGGTCGGTAGTTCTGGTTGGTCCAAGGGAGTTGCCCTAGACTGACGGAAGCATCCTTTAGCAGAGGCAACCTACCACCGCGGGCAGCACCTTAGTGTCATGCTTTGGGATTCCCCTACGCTGTCCCTTTAAGAAACCTGGTATGTAAGGAACCAGGAAACAGGGAACGACGCTTCACGTTCCTGCGTCAAGCTTCCCTTGTTTCCGGTTTCGTCCTATTCCTGTTTCCTGACTTCGTTGTTCCTGGTTGTGTTTTGCTGTTGTCCGCTGTTAAGCGTTTTGCATTCCCCATAACCAACTAATTGTGGGCTCGCTTACGCTTTTGTTTAAACAGCGCCTTGCTGCCTCAGGCGTACTTTGCTGTGTGCCTAATCACCTCTCCCCTTCTCCTGTGCCTCGCCCGGCGGCCGGGCTTTGCTCCGCCATCCGGCCGGGCACAGCTCCGTGGAGAACGTGTTCTCGGCTCACCTCTCCCCTTCTCCTTGTGCCTCGCCCGGCGGCCGGGCTTTGCTCCGCCATCCGGCCGGGCACCACTCCGTTCACTGCTCAGCGGAGAACGTGTTCAAAGCTTCATAGTGAACTATTTCGTATTACGCTGACACTTAGTTCCACCCGGCGGCCGGGCTTAGCTCCGCCATCCGGTGGGACTAGTCTTCCTTTTGCTTCCCAGTATTTCTTTTCTACACCTGACGGCCGGGTTTGTGCTCCGCTGTCCGGTGTGGTGTATTCCCCATTTCTTCTTTACATAGTTAGTCAGTTAGGTTTTCTCCCTATTTTTTCCTGTCCCCGTTCTGTCCCCACCTTACCTGCAAGGTCCCTGTTTCCAGGATCTTCCACTATACTTTCATTTATTCTGGAAACCCCGTCCTTGGTATTTCGTGGCACTCTTGCGTGGATCAGGGTGGGTGCCTCTATTCCTCACTACAGGGAATCACGGTAAGAGCGTTCATGCGCTACCAATCTTTTTGCCTTATTATTGATACATGTGAATAGACTGTATAGATTTTGTTTGGTTCTCATAGATGGTGGTAATTCATAAAGACATCTGCAGAAGAGATGAATGGAAGGTTCTTTGTGTACCAGACAGTATTGAAGGGGTCTTCAAAGGCAGTTCCAAGATAGTCGAAGTAAGAGGGGTTGATTAGAGCACTATCAAACATACAACATCTAGACTATAGTACTCATTTCAATAACTGTGTCATCCTTATCATAGCTCCAGACGCTGTACCTTACTTCCACCTTCATCTGCTAAATCAGCGTCATATTAAGAACCTGGGGTACGTGATATGTTTATGTACATGTATAATTAATATTCCGTTTATTGGAGTAGAGCTAGAGTGTTTTGTTTCCTCTTGTCATTTCAGCCTACCTGTTTTCCTGTTACCTTCATTGAAGTACCCCATATTCACTACTGGAGATTGCCATCAACCATCATTGTCTCCCCCCTTCTTTCCTTGTTTTGTTTCCCTGTTTTCCCCTGGCGTGTCTCTCGTACTCTAGTGCTTGATAGAGTCGGAAGACCGTAGGGGAAGGCTGCGGACTACTCTTCGGATTCCTGACGCTCC
The DNA here is from genome assembly GCF_964261635.1 of Lissotriton helveticus. Classification (NCBI taxonomy): domain Eukaryota; kingdom Metazoa; phylum Chordata; class Amphibia; order Caudata; family Salamandridae; genus Lissotriton; species Lissotriton helveticus. The sequence continues at coordinate 1,358,692,089 of NC_136061.1, read as the reverse complement.
TGTGGAACCAGCCTGCAATCCTTACACTTAGAGAGGATGGAGTTTCCTGATGTGGAGAGACCTGCCAAACCAATGAACTTTAAGCAGAGACTGTGTAACACGATGACAAAGAAAAGTTTTATAATATTTTGTATTTTTATGCTATCCAGCGTAATGATCTTTTTGATAAGTTATGTTTTGTTCTCTTTCCATGTAACATTTGCGCCCACTGCATCACCCATACCTCCTCCTACTGTTTCCTCTCATTCTTTCCACCCTCTGCCTGACCACGAATCCAATAGAAGGTTAGAATTCATTAATAACTCCTTCGTTCAGTTATTACACCAACACCAACTTGTAATGAACACAACTAACTGTTGGGTGTGTGGTCTCATGCCTCACACAACGGATAAAGGTATCCCCTATTTGGTCCTGCCATTTAGTCACAATGGTTCAGTATGGGCATATGGGACAATGTTCATATATGCACGAGAAGTCCAACCCCTGCGTTCTGTAAAAGACAACCTCAAGACTAGCGCCCTAGTCAAAGGTATAGTTGACATGATCTCCGGATGATGAGATACTTGCATATGTAGGTTGGAACGTGACCGGATATGGCACTACTTTAAGTGAGAAACAGCAAGCCAAAAGATCCTCCCCTATCTGGATCGTACCCCATCAAGGTCACCTGTGTCTGCAAGGTATTGGCAAGAATCCCAGAGCTCAGCTAGGGAAAAGTATCTGTACAGAAACGTATGTTTTTTGATCTCAGACTTCCCCTGCGTTTTTAGCCGCTAAGGGTACTTATTTCATCTGCCATGATAGAGCCTACACATGGTTGCCCGCTGATTTCTCGGGTTCATGTTTTGTTTCATTCCTGTTGCCTCCCACCTACACAGCAGCGGCGGATTACCACCGGACAAGGGTAGTTAGAGGTGTTTTGAGTAAAGAAGACACTGCAGGTCAAGAATTTGGGGACTTTGCAAAGGGTTTTCTGCCGTTCTCGGGATCCATGGCCAACAGCAGAAACATAAGGCAATTAACAAGGGTAGTTGAATCCACCGTGATTGAAACTGCTGGTGCCCTTAGTAACTTGACTGCTGAGCTCCAGTCGGATCGACTTATGACCCTTCAGAACCGGGTCGCTTTGGATGTAATACTTGCGGACCGAGGTGGAGTATGCAAATTGATCCAGTCTAGTTGTTGCATTTTCATCCCAGATAATGCTCCAACAGTGTACCGGGCCATCTCCAAACTACATAAGATTTCCGAATCTATTCATGTGGATAAAGTAGATTGGTCGTTAACGGGATGGTTCTGGGAACTGATATCTGCCTGGGGATGGAAAATTCTGATGGTCATTGGGATGGTCTTAGCCATTCTTTTCCTGTTCTGTCTGTGCATACAGTGTGCTTCTGCAATATGTGGCCTCTGTGTTACATCATGTGTAAGGAAGCCTGTGTCAAGAGATGAACTAAGTACTAGAATGATGTTACAGCAACACCTCAATGACTTTAGGAATATAGATCTGAACTCAGACTAACATGAGGATAGATTAATTGCCTATGTATGGGCAAAAGGAGGGATTGAGGTTCTGAAAATCTGGATTCGTATAATTATACTGGACTCAAGAATTAAAACTTTGTCGAAACATGACGAATTTGGCATCAAAAGACCGAGAATGACGAGTACATCATGTACATGTATTTTCGGCGTGCTCGAGTGACGATTTCACCTCGAAATCGTCATTTACCTTCTGAACCCTTGGCTCCCATTTATATGTTGCCCTTTACATAGGCCTTAATCCAGCTGAATTTGATTCCACAAGGACACATACTCCTTAATCGACTTTTCCATGACCTGTACAAGTTGGAACCATTGCCCCAGGCCGAACTCGTTAGGTCAGTTCCCCTCCCAGTGGCCGAGCAAGATAGCATCTAGGCTCAACAAACCATAAAATCATTTCAGCGCGCACACCTGCCATATCTCGCTCACATCTATCTCCACTCTTTTGCTTCACTTACTTTATGGTGGGGAGGTACCCGTTTTTATTATGGGTCCAGTGATATCTGATGAAATGTTGGACCTTGCCGAATGATTTGTTGTAGGCAGCACGAAGTGAAATATGGACATGTCATCATGACTCTGTGTAGTAAAGAACCACTACATTTAAGAGTTCCAAGTACCAATTTATTCAGTAATAAATAACAGGTGCTTCCAGCTTGGCGGCAGACTCTCACACTTCAACATTCTAACGCGCACTCTCGAGGGCAGAGTGGGCTGTACCAAGAAAGGAGAGGGGAGAGGGGTGGGTGAAGGGAAAGGAGAGGTTACAACACACCTTCCCCCTTAAGGAGAAAAGAAAACTGAGAGTATGCGAAAGAAGGGGAAACGGGGAGGCGAGAGGTGGAAGGAAAAGAGCGGGAGAAAAGAGAAAGGAAGATGGAAGCTGGATCAACGGATACATATAGATTGCAAACAGAGAAGCAATCAATTAACCTCAGTGAAGGAAAAATTTTAGCTGTAACACGAAACATTAAACAACAGACTATGGTGCCATCTCGTTGACCTCAGTATAGGATTGACAATTGATGGTATTGAGCAATGAGTTCCTTTGGTCAGATAGGTCTCGCACAGAGTCCTGACCTTTCTCGCAGAAGGGGTCCTCTATTACCTCCTCGACGTTGAACTTCTGATAATTGCGGGGTAGGTCAGGTGACGTAGGCACCAGGCAGGAAAGGATGCCACCTAGCTTTCCTCCTAGGATCCTGTTGGCGTGAACAAGTTTACAGTTTCTTCCAAATTGAAATTGAGAAGAGTCCACTTCTATTCAGGGTCCTGAAACTCGTACTTTCTCCTAATCTCATAAAGTGGACCATTTTCTCTTCAGAACCTTTAATCGGAAGTCCTTTCGTACTTTCTGCATTTCCGTACTCTTTCTTGAATTCCAGCAATTTAGTGTCCACTTCTCCTTCCTGTTCATAATTGACTTCATACTCCTCCTCGCCTTGGTCCAGGACTCGGACGGTGTGGAACTTTGCCAAGCTTCTTTACGATAGAATTGGTTCCTTTTAACTTTTGCCGCTCATTAGCTGTCGTACTTATGCAAGTTCCATTGCTTTCGATTGTTTCTTTTCCTCCAACTCTACCTTTACTGCCTTCTCTCTCTCGTTTCTTGCGTACTTCTCTTTCATCCACCCAACCTTGTACAGTCTCTAGTTTTTTCTTTATTTTGTCCTTGGCTACTTCTTTTACACTCACTTCGTTTCTAGCTGCTCCTTTCAAAACTACAGACCCCTTAGTTTGTGTCTCACGAGCCTTAAGTACTTCACTCTTTGTTCCCTGCATGCTTTTGATCTGTGCCTGCTCACTCACTTGTTCTTTTTTTCTACCATAACATGAAACTCTCCATTTCTTATTATCCTTTCCCCCTTTCGTGGTGGGTACACATTCCGTTAAATGTATGGTACACCAAGTATTAATTCCCTTGTGTATTGACTCCATAGCTTTGTACACTTTTACATTGATGTCCTCCCCTGTATATGTTTTTAGGGATGTTTTTGCCTCTTTGAATTCTTCTCCATATTTTTTAGTTACTTCTCTATTCCCTACGCTCTTGCTTACCGAACTATAACCTGATCCTGAGTCAGAGATCATATCTGTCTTTACTCCGCCTTGGAAGATGGTAACCACTGGGTTTGTTTTATTGGCATTATCTTCCTCTTTGTTCACCTTTCTTTCCTTAATCTCGTCATCCCTTTGTTCCTTTACCAACGAGGCTTGTTTTTTGTAATCATCCAACCCACTCAAATTGTCCTCATAACAATTTCTGTCTGACTCTTCCGTCACTATTTTTTCCATTGCGTGGTACTTTTTCCCTCCTCCAGTTTCTAAACTGTGGGGCCATATTTCTGCTTTTCCCCCTGGTAAAAGGGATACTTTCTCCTCCTCAAAAACTGTTATGTACCTCTCAACATTTTTCTTCCACTCACCCCCTTCTGCGGTGATTTTTATATCTCTCTCCCTAAACTGCACTGGTGACGGAAAATTGTATATCTGGGCCCACTCCATGTCAAACGCGCAGCTGCGCTCGGGAAATTCACTAGAAGTTGTGAGCTCTGCCTTAAAACAGAGAGATGGAGGTACGTGTGCACTTCGTAGGATTCACTTTTGCCCCCAGATGATTAAATAATATGCGCAGGCCGTCGCCACAGGGATTCTTTCTTTGAAGGTCACGTCTCCTTTTTTTTTTTTACTTACAATTACCCAGCAAGGCTCCCTGAAATCACTGAATGTACCTTGCTCACTCCTTCTGTGGGTTTTGTGACTCTTATAAATTCACCGACACTGATGCACAGAGATGCGTATCTCTCTCAATGGTGCTGCCTACCATCTGTGTTAACTCCGTCCCAGGGATTCCTAGCAATCTCTGCCCCTCAGAGGGTTTTCTCACTCTGCTATTGCTTGCTGCTACTGTTCAGTTTAAAGTGTGGAAACCATGTAACTTGACTCACCCTCCGTTCCTCTGAGATCTCCGCTAATAGCTTCCAAGCGCTTCTTCAGATAAGCAACTCCACACGCTGCTTCTACACGCTGCTGCTGTTTAGTTTTCTTACCCAGAACCCTGCGATTGCCTCACTCCTGAAATCTCCACACAACGCCTCCATGCGCTGCCACAATTTCGAAACTTCCTCACGCTGGTTCACCGCGCTGAATGCGGTTTCATTTACTTTCAGGTATTTCCTCACACAGCCTCTACGCGCTGTTTCGGTTGATTTTACCACACAGAACCCTGAAGTTTTCCTTAGCAATCTCCTCACACAGCTTCCTTACGCTGCCTCTGTGCCTGTGGCTTCAGGGGTTCTAAGACGTGTCAAACCTCTTAAGACACTGCTTCAGTAAACTTTATTTCTTCATTATTTATTTATTCTTTGTCTATTTTTTTTTTTTTTTTTTCTATTAGCGGGAACCCAGGTTAGCTACACCACTTGTTCCTCTGCTCTTTTCTCGTACAGCTTCACAACTCACAGCCACCGTTCAGGTTAATGTGTTGGCTGCTCCTTATGTTCCGCTCACCGCTCCTAACCGTGTTTCACTGGCTCACTGCAAATTTGAGTCATCCAGGTAGAATCACCTTTGATTAAACTTCTTCACCACACCAGCTCGTACTTCTCAGAAACCATTTTTCACACATCCCCGATGTTGCTGCCTAAATATAATTTCAATCACGGAGACAAAGGTTCGCTGCACTCTTTGTTCCTCATATGTCACCTCCAACAGCTGCTGCACGCTGTTTCAAAGCGCTACCTCAATTCCTTTTCGCGCGTTTCAACAGGGATTGACTGCTTTCCCTGATCTTCACCGTCACTTCATACTGCTCACGTTGCTGCCTCACTTTAATTACAATAACGGAGACAAAGGTTCGCTGCACTCTTTGTTCCTCATATATCACCTCACACAGCTGCTGCGCGCTGTTTCAAAGCGCCACCTCAGTTCTTTTTCGCGCTTTTCAACAGGGATTGATTGCCTTCCCTGATCTTCACCGTCACTTCATACAGCTCACGTTGCTGCCTCACTTTAATTACAATAACGGAGACAAAGGTTCGCTGCACTCTTTGTTCCTCATATATTACCTCACACAGCTGCTGCGCGCTGTTTCAATGCGCCACCTCAGTTCCTTTTCGCGCTTTTCAACAGGGATTGACTGCCTTCCCTGATCTTCACCGTCACTTCATACAGCTCACGTTGCTGCCTCAATTTAATTACAATCACGGAGACAAAGGTTCGTGAGTCCCGCTCCTATGCTGTCACTCTCTCTTGTCTCTATCTCCGAGCACTCTGCCTCAGGTCAATGACGGTAATGCTGCTATATGCCTGTTCCACGCACTTCACCTCACGCAGCTTCTTAGGCTCACCTCGTTAACTGGTGGGAATCCATCTGCATCCGACAAGAGTCTTCCTCCTCTGCCCCGATGCAATGCACAGGAACGCCAGCGATTACTTAAGTATTTCTTCCTTTGATCCTGTATTCAACCAGGGAACAACTTGTGCTGCGAAGTCCTATTTCTTCTTTCACGGTTGCAGAGCAGGGACTTCCCGTCTACACCCTGCGGCTACACGGAACGAGACCAGCTGAGTTGTCTCCCTCACCAGTGTCAACTGCTTCTCACGGCCCACACCTCTGTCCTCACAAACCACGGAGGAGGGACAGCAAGGTGCAAAGGGCGCTCAGTCCCAGGAATGAAATCGATTTCCACGTTGTTCGCCGGTGCTGACTCTTCAACGGTTTCACTCTTGCCTGATTCCTTGCGCCTTCACCTCTGGGCCACAGAGTCCTCTGTCTATCTCTCATTTGCAGAACAGGAACTTCCTGTAGTCGATCTCGCGGTTCCTTAACGCAAGAGCACTGTTCCTTTCTCTCCCACTTGTGTACTGCCTCTCCCTCCGTGAAAGGCAAACACCGCACGGTGCCTTATCTAAACTTTTACAGGGGAGATTTATTCCGCTGACATGTTCTTATCTTCACTGCTCCACCTCCGCGTCAGCTTTCACTGTTCCGCTGCCGTACCGTTCATTCACCATCACTTCACACCCAGCTGTCCCGACTCTTCTTACGCTGGTTCCCACTATGCTGCTTCCTCCACCGCGGAACGCTCCCAGGGAGCACTGGTTACCAGATCCACAGACCTAAGTCAGACCTCAATTGAGAGAGAAGCGTTCCTCTGCTCCACACGGCACCCTCTCACCTTCACCGAGGCTTCACACACGACTTCCTTTTCTTTCCGTAGTCGAAAATTTCACATCCCCCCACGGGAACACCTCGATGATACCGCCTGGGTTACCGGTTTGTCTGTTGTCCTGTGGTCATCAATATCGACTGGTGAGTACTTCATTTAAATTTTTATAATTCCGCACAAGCATCAACTTTTCCAGGGGGAAAACACCCAACTGACCCTGGCTCAGCTCCCCGTCCTCGTCGCCAAGAAATGTAGTAAAGAACCACTACATTTAAGAGTTCCAAGTACCAATTTATTCAGTAATAAATAACAGGTGCTTCCAGCTTGGCGGCAGACTCTCACACTTCAACATTCTAACGCGCACTCTCGAGGGCAGAGTGGGCTGTACCAAGAAAGGAGAGGGGAGAGGGGTGGGTGAAGGGAAAGGAGAGGTTACAACACTCTGCTTTCTCTTTGTACTGAAAGCATGTTAACGATTTACTTTACAACCAGGAATGTTTTGCCTGGAGCCCAAAATTGTGTATAAGAAGAGAAGCCTGACTTTGTAAAAGTGTGCAGTCTCCTGAGAATATACCTGTATTGTACTTCTAGGACACTTGTTACCTTGGTTGCAGCCAATAAACTAATCTTTGACTTCACCTAGAAGACTCTGAGTTTCTGTAGGTCTGGATCAGGAAGAACCCGAGGTCTCTGGGTGTTGATTCCCTGGCACCGCTGGGTTACCGGTTCTGTGCCGGTTCTTAAAAACCCAGTACCTCAAGACCAATTGTCAACTGAGCCTAGTCATGTGATCCAGGAATCAGTCTGCAGGTACCAAATAGTTAGGTCCAGAAAATGGCCACTTTCCTAAAGTGCATTTTCAGAATAGTGACTTAAAACCAGACTTTACCTTTAAATGGTATTTCAAAACACAATTCCTTAGACACCAAACATGGCATTTTACTTACTCCCAAACAAAGGTTATCACTTATTAAAAGTAAGACGGTAACCCAATGTTTTCCTTAGGGATAGGCAGGCCTCAAAGTAGTGGAAATTGAATTTGTAAATGTTCACTACCAGGACATGAACACTTAAGAGTTCATGTCTAAACCTTTAAATTCAATGTACCCTGGCCTATGGTCTGTTCAGACCTTACTCCAGGGGTGATATATGTATTAAACAGGGAGTCAGGCTTGGCAAAAGTTTTATTTTGTCAAGTGAAATTGACAGTTTAAAACTAGACACAGGGTGCAATGGCAGACCTGAGGCATGTTTAAAGAGGCTACTTACGTGCTACTGGCCCACTAGTAGCATTTAATTTACAGGCCCTAGGTACATGTAGTATCACTTTACTAGGGACATATAACTAAATTAAAAGAGCCTGGTATGCCTGTTCTAAATCCAGTGAAAAAAATGTGTAAAAAAATACATCTAATATTTGTTAGCATGTTAGCCCTAGTATGGTTACATCAAGACCTATAGAATTGCAAAAGGTCAAGTGCAAGAATATTGTCAATAGTGGTAAAATAAATTGTAATCATCTGGCTACCAGTATTACAGAATCAATTTCAAAAGAATGACAAGAGGGCACTTATCAGGATATTTTTTATATGTGATCCATGTAATTTGAACCAGATAGCATTAAGTACTACCAAACCAATTTCTAATCATGTTATAAATATGAGAATTCTATTCTGGAATGTAGCCAGGAGGAAGAGAATAATCCAGTACCATGATTGGCTCTGTTTTGCTAAGGACTTTTGGATCCTATGTCATCAGGAAACTATAGAGTTTTGCCATATTAATGATGATACCTATTTCCCTACACCTTCCATACACCAGCAGCTGTCCCCAGAACAGGGAGAGAAAAGGGGGGCTTGTAACTTACATTACCACTCTGTTCTCAGGCAGCGTTTTTTTAAATAAAAAAAATGGATTCACTCTACTTTCAGATCATTGGTCTTAAAATGTATAGCTTTGTTCATCTATATATTCTTAATTATGCTTGTTTCCAGTCCAAGGAAGACCTGGCTTGGCAATTTGTGCTGGACTGTTCACATGAGGAACAGGGTCAAGACTGATTTGCATATGGCTGGATCTGAACTGGGGTAGTGAAGTGAAAAAAAGATCAGTGATGGATTCAACCCAGAAAATTAGTGACTGGGGGTTAGTGTCCAAAAAGTTTCAGTGCTCTGCCCATCATCTTTCTGTGTTTGCTTCTTTGCCCTAAATAGGTAGGGTATGCCAAGACGTGGGTCCCTTGCTGACTTTGCCACTGGCTTCAAGCTAGCCTGCCTGATGAGGAGTGTCCCAGGAGGCTTGTTTCCAGCCCAAGGACGACCTGCCTTGGCTGTTCGGGCTGGACTGTTCACATGAAGAACAGGGACAAGACTGTTTTACATATGGCTGGGTCTGAACTGAGGTGGCGAAGTGAGCACAAGAACAATGATGGATTCAGTCCAGATCTAATAATGACTGGGGTGTGTGTCTAAAAAGTTTCAGCACTCCGTCCATCAACTTATCGTGTTTGTTTATTCAGTAGGCAGGCATACTAGTATACTGGCAAGCAAGTATACCCTACCAAAACAGAGCAGATGTTACAGATAGCTCAACACAGGTCTAACTACCAGGAACAGTGAACGTAGAGGCTCCGAAACATAACATTCCATGATGTCATTGGAGAGAAAGTAGGCAGCATATGTAGCAGACCCCACAGAGCAGATGTTACAGGTAGCTCAGCCCGGGAAGACCTGTCAGGGGCAGTTAACATTGAGCCTCCAAACACATAATTTTCCATGATTTAATTGGAGAGAAAGTAAGCAGGTGCACATCTCCTCTTTTCACAAAACTAGCAAATAATGAATGAAGTACGTACACTGAGAAGAACCTTGTAGAGAAACAAAATACCTAGAGATGAAGAAACAGACTAATAATAGGAGATGCAGAAAGCAAACAAGCCACACTTCTAAAACCATGTACACCTAGCACAACACACTGAAGGCCAGATGTACGACGTAAAATTGCATGCACAAATGTTTTTACGACCCGTTTGCACATGCGATTTTAGTCTGGGCCATGTACTTTCACTATTTTACAAGTCGCAAATAATTTGCAACTAACAAAATAGTGTATTGCTATTAGGAAGGACTGTTCCCTTCCTAATAGCGACCACAGGGCCATGTATGAATGTTTTGCGATTTCAAAACACTCGCAAATTACCACCCTCGTCAAGAGGGTGGTAATGAAGTTGCAAATAGGAAGGGGTCCTCAGGGGGACCCTGCCAGCTCTTAAAAAATGAAATTAAAAACGTTTCATTTTTTTGTTTGTTAATGCATCCCGTTTTCCTTTAAGGACTGCAGGCACCAAATGGTTAGAACAAGAAAATGCCAACTTTCTAAAAGAAAGTTTAAGTCAGGGTGCACTCTTACCCTTGCGTATAATCCATATAATCAAACATATTCTTGGATTGCGTGCAAACAGTTAGGTGACCCGTCCCCGGTCACTATTATATATGAAATTATTTGGGTAATCAGTTTGCACAGTATTACGGGGTGAGCACTATAGGGTTCAGTTTATGGGGTTGTCATTTATATAAGCATTTTGGTTTTCGAGCAATTTGTACAGTGTACCTCATTGTATTTTTCAGAAACCCCTGAGGAAGAGCGAAAGGCTCGAAATGCATCGGGTTGTATGAACAGGGTCCAGCTTGAAGTTTATTTTACAGCACGTGTTGTTGCTTAAAAAACCTGGATGGGAAAGCAGCAACATTTGAAAATGCTAAATAAACATCATAATTGGAATTTTCGATGTCTCCGATTGTTTCTACAGAGTAACTATGGATTAACATTGGTGATTACAATGTTGGAGTTCTGAATAAAATGGATGAAAAAATAATATTGGAAAGGGAAAAGGCCCCATTATCAGCAGTGCATTAGTTTTTGGCGCGTCAGTTACGTGCCTTCGCAGTTTCAACTTTCTAAAAGAGGCGTTTTCAGTATTGTGACTTAAAATCTGACTTCATCATTAAAGAGGGGTTTAAATTACAATTCATTTGAGTGTAGATGTAAATAAGGTAAATCAATGTTATCCTATGAGAGAGGTATGCCTCGATGTAGTGAAAAATAAGGTATGCCTTGATGTAGTGAAAAATTAATTTAAGATTCCTTCCCTACCAGTGCATGTAAAACTAAAAAGGTACATGTTCATCTACTTAGATATATTGCAACCTTCCCTAAGGGCTGTTTGGGACCTACTCTAGGGGTGACGTATATATATTACCTACTGGCGGTCGCCAGTAGGTATATATAGTTAGGATTTTTTCTCTATGGGTTTTTTGAAAATTCTATGTCTAATAACTTTGGCGTTTGTGGACGGAATTGGCTGAAATTTTCAGGAAAATGGCACATTTTGTTTCTGAGCAGCCCCTGAAAATTTTGGGGGGGTTCGTCAAGGGGGGGCCGAGAAAAAAGGGGGGTCCCAAAACGCGTTTTTCCCATGTTAATTTCCATAGGGCGGTTGGCCTCACTTTTAGCCCGAACGGCTGAATGGATTTGCACGAAACTTGGCAAAATTGTAGGGACTGGTAGCCCGATGTGCCTTTTGTAGGTCTCAATATATGTGCTTCAGTGGATTTTGAGAAATTAATGTTCAAAAAAAGATATATATCTGTAGCAGCGGACTGGGCAGCGCTCCGCTACGCGTACTTTTCGCGCAACGGAGCTTTGTGAAGCGAAGCTGATTGGTTCTCCGGCGTCTGTCAACATTCCAAACAGTCCGTAGCGGCCGCCATCTTGTCTCTCGGTAGGATCGAGAGACAAGAGGAGGCCAAAGCGAAGGGGCAAATGACCATAAGGGGGCATAGTACATTGTCGCTCACCCCCTAGGTTTGATGTGGAGGTTTTAAAAGGGCCCCGCGGGGCAAAAAAAAATAAACATAATAATAATCGAACAGCTGAATGGATTTGCACGAAACTTGGCAAAATTGTAGGGACTGGTAGCCCGATGTGCCTTTGCTAGATCTCAATATATGTGCTTCAGTGGATTTTGAGAAATTAATGTTCAAAAAAAGGTATATATCTGTAACAGCGGACTGGGCAGCGCTCCGCTACGCGTACTTTTCGCGCAACGGAGCTTTGTGAAGCGAAGCTGATTGGTTCTCCGGCGTCTGTCAACATTCCAAACAGTCCGTAGCGGCCGCCATCTTGTCTCTCGGTAGGATCGAGAGACAAGAGGAGGCCAAAGCGAAGGGGCAAATGACCATAAGGGGGCATAGTACATTGTCGCTCACCCCCTAGGTTTGATGTGGAGGTTTTAAAAGGGCCCCGCGGGGCAAAAAAAAATAAAAATAATAATAATCGAACAGCTGAATGGATTTGCACGAAACTTGGCAAAATTGTAGGGACTGGTAGCCCGATGTGCCTTTGCTAGATCTCAATATATGTGCTCCAGTGGATTTTGAGAAATTAACGTTCAAAAAAAGGTATATATCTGTAACAGCGCACCGCTTCGCGTACTTTTCGCGTTACGGAGCTTTGCGAAGCGAAGCTGATTGGCTCTCCGGTGTCTGTAAACATTCCAAACAGTCCGTAGCGGCCGCCATCTTGTCTCTCGGTAGGATCGAACAGCTGAATGGATTTGCACGAAACTTGGCAAAATTGTAGGGACTGGTAGCCCGATGTGCCTTTGCTAGGTCTCAATATATGTGCTTCAGTGCATTTTGAGAAATTAACGTTCAGAAACAAGATATATATCTGTAACAGCGCTCCGCTTCGCGGAGATAAAATTATATGTGTATTACCTAGCTGTTGCTAACACCAGTTAGCGACGGCTAGTAGAAGATAGCGACCATCTTGGGCCCCACTTTGCATGTGAGTGATATTTATCACTAATGACATGCAAAGTGGGCATGCCAAGATGTTAGCGACTGGAAACAGTCGCTAACATCGCTATCTCCTATTATCAACTTTTGGAAATATTCGAGATAAGGGCGAATATCTCCAAAAGCTACCACCTGCCCTGAGCAGTTCTTAGCCATGTTATCCAATGGGAGGTGGATAACATGGCTAAGAGCATTAGCTCGGTAATGCATGAATATCGCTGAGTTTTCAGCGATATTAATGCATTGCGGTCGTTTTTTATCGTATTTCCGATAAACCTTGATAATAGCAAGGTTTATCTGCGATAATTTCTGACGGTAAAAAAATCGTTGCTAAGCATCGTTAGGGATAAATATCGCTTAACTTTGGTAATATGCCCCAACGTCTGTTAACGTTCGATTCGAAGGAAATCAGGAAGTGTTGAAAAACATTGTCTGCGCCATCTTGTCTTTTTTCAAATGCCACACTTTTGTCGTGCACGGCAGCCATTTTAGATGCCTTGACCAGACCCACTCTGTGCACGCTGTCGATCCTTAGCATGGCTCCCCACCCTCGCAAGCATCTCCCCCAGGCAGTGGTCACCCCCGCTCTCTGTCTTATGCATGGGTAATAAACCTCCCCCATCTGCGCTGCTGTTCCCTGAGAATCACACCCTGTGCCCGCCCGACACCTCCCTTTCGCCCTATTCACTACCGCACCCTCTGACACTCCTTTTCCTCTGTGTCCGATTGTCCAGGCTGGTCCTAGGGTATCAGCTAGCCCTGCAGATGTAGTTTATGGCCACAGCTGTAAAGAATCACCCCTCTTCAAAGGAGTTATAGTAGATCAAGGCCCACACTCGATGAGATCCGTCACAGCAGAAGCGTTGCTATTATCTGAAAACCATCCTGTATTGTGATTGGGGAGGGGACCGAGCCTGAAGCGGAAGATTCCAGGGATGACTGTTTGTACATCAAAGTTTTTACAATTATGTGTCACATTAAAAATATATAGCACTCCGACAAAGTAGTAAGATTATAAAATTTTAATAATTTATAAATATATACAAGAAAACAAAAATAGTAATAACATATAAACATTTTTAGGGAAAAACAACGAAGTAGCGGTCGGCTGTGCGAATAGTCCCAACGCAGCACAACGTCCAGATTTCCGGCGTGGGGCGTCGCGGGGGGTGGGTCATCAGTAGCAAACTGTTGTGCGAATAGTTCCAAGGCAGCAGAACGCGCCGAAATCTAGATGACACGAAAGTGATGTCTAGTAAGTTGCCACCCAGCAAATAACGGCATGGGGCGTCGCGGGGGGTGGGTCATCAGTAGCAAACTGTTGCGCGAATAGTTCCAAGGCAGCAGAACGATGGCACCAAGGTGATGTCCAGTAAGTTGCCGCACTGGTTTTGGTATCCTACAATGCTGCTCCGAATAACGGCGTGGAGCGCCCCGGGGGAGGCGGCGTGAACGGGCCTCTCCAGGTGGAGTGTCATCTGTTGTAGTGGGGCGCCCCTTTACCGTTTCAGTTGCCATTCCGTCCGTTTTTGGTCCACTGTGTCAAAAGCCGCAATTCAGCTGAGTTGCGCCCACTCTTGCGGTGCAGCGATAGGCGGCTGTCACAGGACTCTCAAAATGGCGGCAGGCTGATTCCTTTTTGGGCCTGGTCCACTGAAATGGCCCTGGGACACCTTGGAAATCGGACGCTTGTCTGCTAGGTCTTGGACCCCATTCTCGAAAGCGTCCCCTCCGCCTTGAGAATTCATCAAAAGTTTTGGGGGCTCCGACTCCTGAAGGCTTCTGGTGGGGAGCGGCTGCCATGATTGCTCGCGGAATGACCACGACGGAGCCACGAGATGGTGGTGCTTTCATGCTGACGCCAGCTTCAGTCTGAAACATCCAGAAACAAGGTGGGGCTTTCATCGTTTGGGAAAAAAAAAAAGTTTTCATCCTATGAAAAGTGTTGTTTTTAGGTCACATGATCATGCCTTCCATCATTAGGAAACCAAAAGTAAAATGAACCAATGAAAAGTTTTATAAACAAGTCACATGACCTGTTATGCGGCATAGGGTATAAAATGCGGAGAAAATACGTTGGCACGTGAGGCGGCGTCAGTAGCGGACCGATGTGCGAATAGGCCGAAGGCAACACAACGCGCCCAGATCCGGATGGCACCGAGGTGGTGTCCAGCAAGTTGCAGCACTGGTGTGGCCATCCTACAATGCTGAAAGTCGGCGTGGGGCGCCCCGTTGGCCTGTGAGTTTGCGTCAGTAGCGGACCGATGTGCGAATAGGCCGAAGGCAGCACAACGCGCCAAGATCCGGATGGCACCGAGGTGGTGTCTAGTAAGTTGCCGCACTGGTGTGGCCATCCAACAATGCTGAAAGTCGGCGTGGGGCGCCCCGTTGGCCTGTGAGTTTGCGTCAGTAGCGGACCGATGTGCGAATAGGCCGAAGGCAGCACAACGCGCCAAGATCCGGATGGCACCGAGGTGGTGTCTAGTAAGTTGCCGCACTGGTGTGGCCATCCTACAATGCTGAAAGTCGGCGTGGGGCGCCCCGTTGGCCTGTGAGTTTGCGTCAGTAGCGGACCGATGTGCGAATAGGCCGAAGGCAGCACAACGTGCCAAGATCCGGATGGCACCGAGGTGGTGTCTAGTAAGTTGCCGCACTGGTGTGGCCATCCTACAATGCTGAAAGTCGGCGTGGGGCGCCCCGTTGGCCTGTGAGATGGCGTCAGTAGCGGACCGATGTGCGAATGGGGCCAAAGGCAGCGCAACAATATTTTCTGATTTGAAGACACCACAAGGCGCTGAGATGCCAAGATCCGGATGGCACCGAGGTGGTGTCTAGCAAGTTGTGGCACTGGTGTGGCGTGGGTCACCCCATTAGCCTGTGAGATGGCGTCAGTAGCGGACCGATGTGCGAATAGGCCGAAGGCAGCACAACGCGCCAAGATCCGGATGTCACCGTGGTGGTTTCATAGTTGAGAGGCACTTCATCTGCAGTGGGGCGCCGAGATCCGGATGGCACCGAGGTGATGTCTAGCAATTTGCTGTACTTGTGTGGTCATCCTACAATGCTGAAACTCGGCGTGGGTCGCCCCATTAGCCTGTGAGATAGCTGTTCTTTGGATTTGGGCCTGGTCCACTAAAATGGCCCTGGGACACCTAAGAACTCGAACGCTCGATTTTTTTTTCCTTTCCTGTACATGCAAAAAAAGGTAAATGCCCGGTATGTTACACGCTTCATCTGCCACGATGAACTCTCCAGAGGAACCGAAAAAAAATATAGTTGTGGTAACTATACCATGCATCGTCATATGGAGAGGTGGCACCAATTAATTATAGTGCTGCATAAAAGAGAGATTTGGAGGAGAACCCCTGACCTGCTAGTACATTCATTAAAGAAGTGGCACTGAGAGCTTCAGAGGCAAGGGAAACGGTCCCAAATATTTAGAAGAACTTTGGAAAGATTAAAATGACATGTTTAGATTGTGGTAAATTAATTTCATGTGGGCAGATGAGTGTTACTCTAATAAATACAGCATATGAACATCATCATAGTCGATGGTTGGTAGAGACATTTTGACTATATCCTGGACCTGCCCGTCCTCGCCCAAAATGGCGCCGGAATAAATGGGACTCGTAACTCCTTGTTGTGTACTGGTTGCACAACCTTGATATCACGAGATACGTATGCAGTTTTGAAGCACATGGCGGGCGGGGACGAGAATTGATTGAATATTTCGACATCCCTATTGATATTAAGTTCTGATGTGTTATTGATTACTGTACTGTTGAAAATTCGAATTAACGTCACCCATGGTACTTGCCCGCAAATGTATATCTAGATAATTTTATTGTAACTGGCCCTGTCGTATTTTAATTATAAAATGTACGTCCACCGATTCCGTAGCTGTTAGACACCTTAGTTTTTGCAACCTAATGGCCCGCCCGTTACGTTCCTCTACAGTGTAAATGTCTATTCATCATATACGATTACAGTTTGCTCCGTGGCAGGCCCACGTGGTTATAGGCTCGTATTTGTATAATGAAATTTTCACAATAAAGGTTTTTAAAAGAAAACATGGTAGTAGTGTATACATTGGTAAAGTTTTTAATAATAGTCACTGTTTTAGAATCATTAAAAGGCAAGTGAAATAAAGCAGACCAATTACATGAAGGGTAAAAGGTATAATACGAAGGAACGCAGTAAAGATAAATGGTCAAGGGCTGTTGTGTTTTCTATTCCTGCAACATAAAGTGATCGATAAGAATCTCATATTCAGGCGTATCGGCGACTAAGACAGCAGGTCGACCCTCTTTTGCTCAACGGCTCCGTCATGGGACGAAGAAACGCTCTTTTTCTCGAAAAAAGAATATATTTTACTTGCAGGACAGTTGTAAAATTTCCGGGAAAGTACATTAGCCTGGAACATTATAACATATATTTAAGAGAAAATAATGTTCGGAAGTAATTAAAAGCGTAATTTTTAGGTGATATGACCAAGGCTTTCATCATTAGAATAAGAAAAGTAAAATGAACCAATGAAAAGTTTTATTAACAAGTCACATGACTTGTTATGCTTACGTTACGCGCTGCGCGCCCCGGATGACTTCCGGATGCGCTAACGCGGCGCGTCATATGACGCATTACGCGACAACGCAGGTCCAGAATATAGTCAAAATGTCTCCACCAACCAGCGGTCGAAACACAACCCCTTTCAGCAGGCTAAATAGTTCTGTTAAATGACAACAGAAGGGACAGGCAACAAGAACCATCAGTCAAAGAGGGGAGGGCTAGTTCTTCTCTACCGGGTTACATTGGGGCGCTACCGGAACTGATCGAATTGGTAGTCTACAGTGTTTCTGGATGTTTCAGACCGAAGCTGGGGTTAGCATGAGAGCAGCACCATTTCGTAGCTCCGTTGTGGCCATTCCGCAACCAATCATGGCAGCCGCTCTTTATCGTTATTTTGGGCGGGGTGGGTGGCGGAGCCGAGCTGTTTTGCAGCCATCATTGTGTGGAGTTCAGTTCATCTCACTAGTTTTGTATTTGTCATGAGGGGTTGTTCCTAATGTTTCTATTTTAGCGAGGTCAAAAAGAGATCCCATTAGTGGCCTACTGATTTTGCTCGATTCCTTTTCTTTTTTTTTACACGATTTTTCGTTATCTGCAAAGACTAAACAGAGTATTGCGACTCTGTGTTTGTTTGTAAATAGAGAATGAACCAAAGAGAACTAATTCTAAAACAGTAAATACTTGGATAACAATCAATCAAATGGAGAGAGAAGCAGGCACGACGGATTACAACGGGGGCAAAGGCCTGCGTTAACTACCTTTCACTATCTGCAAAGAGAGAGTACTCCTAATAGAAATGAGGGGGGGGCACCATTCAAAGCAGATCAGTGTGCATAAACACGAAAATGTTTTCACTTACCACGTACTTGACATTCGACAGCTTATGATATTTGCTATTAAAAAACCATTGAAATTCACTGAAAAAGCCATAGGTTATAGACCATATATAGTTAGGAATTAGCATTTACAAAACCTTGAAAATTCACTGAAAAAACCATAGGTTATAGACCATATATAGTTAGGAATTAGCATTTAAAAAACCTTATTTTACTCACACAAAACCATTGAAATTCCATATATAGTTAGTTGCACTAACTATATATTGCGCACCCGCAATCCACTGCTGATCATGTCACATATTACAACATTCATGACATGGTCAGTGACATCACTGATGACATCACTGATGACATCTCAAATGACATCACTGATGACATCACTGATGACATCTCATTTGACATCAATGACCACATCACTGATGATATCATTCATGTGACAATACAATGCATCTCCTCACATTTTAATACAACCTCTGTTTCACCCAGTGTTAAATACAGAGTATAATTTTTGAAACCATTGACACACCAATACTAGTTACTACATACGTACTCACTGATTCCTACGTCTACACACACATTCACTCATTCACCCATACAATCATTCATACATACAATCACTCATCTTTACAACACTATCATATGCACTCATACACCTATACAGACACTCACACTCTGCCACTCATCCATGGAGTTACTCACACACCTAGTCAGTCCTGTAAAGAATCAATCACACTTCCATTTTCTTGTCTATACAGTTAAACATAGAGCACCTTACATTTTCAAACATATAGTAACACATACTTACTTTCTTATACAATCATTGATACAAGTACACATTGATCTTCACAGAGTCACACACCTCCCAGCCAGCCACACACACACTCAGTCTCCCATACAAATACTTGGACAATCAATCAATAACCCATATAGTTAATCATATAGCTACTGATCAACACATGCAGTAGTTTACAGAACAACAGACATAATGATGCACAAATTAAGACAGTTTAGTCACTAACCCATGCACTCAGTGAGACACATTTAATCACTCACTCATACATTCAGTCATGCACCTACTAAATCCTTCGTCCAGACAGTTATACATCTACTCATTCTTCAATATCTAAAACATATTTAAACTTTACAGAAACACACAGTCACTGGATGATGTCATCAGTGATGTCATCAGTGATGTCATTTGAGATGTCATCAGTGATGTCATCAGTGATGTCACTGACCATGTCATGAATGATGTAATATGTGACATGATCAGCAGTGGATTGCGGGTGCGCAATATATAGTTAGTGCAACTAACTATATATGGAATTTCAATGGTTTTGTGTGAGTAAAATAAGGTTTTTTAAATGCTAATTCCTAACTATATATGGTCTATAACCTATGGTTTTTTCAGTGAATATATATATATATTCACTGAAAAAACCATAGGTTATAGACCATATATAGTTAGGAATTAGCATTTAAAAAACCTTATTTTACTCACACAAAACCATTGAAATTCCATATATAGTTAGTTGCACTAACTATATATCGCGCACCCGCAATCCTCTGCTGATGATGTCACTGAGCATGTCATGAATGATGTAATATGTGACATCATCAGCAGTGGATTACGGGTAATAGTATCTCTAGTTTACTCCCCTATAGCTGTCTTTCTTTTAACATAAGTGTCTGTTTCCTTCCCTTATACTTACTGTTTTTGGTTCGCTTTCGGTTCGCGTACCGGCGAGCGAACTGGGAAGCGAACTAAGAGAAATAGAGGTTGGCACAGTTCCAAATATTGTACCAATTTTTTCATAACGGGGAGGTAGTTCTGAAAAGAACTTTTTTTTTTATTTTTCTGAACATTTTTTTACTGTTTTTGAATTTTTCGGAACAGTTTTATATTTTTTTGGGTTTTTCTTGGAGGGGGCAATGAAAACGATTCATTGTAAAGGGCTCAACAGGAGCAACAAAACAAAAAAAAGAAGTATTTATTATTTTTGGGCGTTTCGGACAAACATGAGCATGATTGTCAATAGCTCTGTTGATCAGAGTGATGCTTTTTTCTCCGTAGGAAATGAATCCATCGCAAAATACGCAGATGTGTTTTACATCACCAAATCTCATTTGTATTGCGGGTTTTTTGGCAACATGCCTTATCCACGGTTTAATAACGCTGCCTTTTGCTTTATATAAGTTTTCAAATTGTATGAAATATATACCAATAGGTCGTTATGAACCTTTAGGTAGTGCTTTTCTTCATGAGGTCTGGTCGCTTCCATACACATACAGATGTTTCAAAGATGATCAAGAAGTTTATCTGAATGGAGAGGAATGCACTGAGACGCCAGATCATTCACTAATGTGTAGGCACATACAGTTACACGGTTCATGCAACAAACACCGACCAAATATGGCTTGCGTGTTGCAAGGCACGCCAGTTCCTGCTATCATCCCCACGTCAAGTTGTTGGAAAATGGTAGTTATTTGATGCTCAATAATGAAGATTGTTCTGAGTTAATTAAAAGTATTCCTTTTATCGTAACAGTAAGTGAACGGGTTATTTGCTGCAGAAATGTTCTATTTCCTCCCACACATGAACATAGGGAGTTTTCAATCTGGCCACAAATACCAACCTTGGGACACGTTTCAACGGCATGGCAAGAATAAGAGCTCTTTTGTCTCAGAGAGAGGTGGCCTTGAGTTCGGCCCGTGAAACTTTCGTACTTCACATAGCGAACACCCGTACAGAGGTGCACACCCTTTTCAATTAAGATTTGCCTTTCAATTTCAGCAACATGTTTCCGACTATCTTTAACGCATCCTCCACAAAGTCCCTGGCGCACTTTTTTAAAGTTGTTACCAGTGGTCTCGTGACTTCATTTGAGAAAATCTTTGGAGTCATCCCTGCTTCCTTTCATTCCATTTTCTCCACTCTGGTTCGTGGATTGGCATTTTTACTTGCATTACCAGCGGACGCTCTTGTGCTTTTTTACATTTTTAAATATGGATGTCCCTCCTATGCAACCTCACACCCTGCAGCTGCTGACACTGTTCCGCAATCGCATGCTAGAATATTATGGCACAATGCCGTTGGCGATATTAAGCACGGCATATGGATTATCTTTTCGATTCTCCTACTTCACCTGTGTCCAGCCTGTATTTCACTGCCTGACCTGTGATTTCGATTGGGCCATTGATTTGTGTCTCTGCGGACCGGTTTCTCCTGACGTCGACTTTAATCAGCTGATGACTCCTATCATTACTCACGAGTTGGTTTGTCCTGGCGAAAGGATTATGGCTGTGGCATTGATGCATGGACTACTTGGTCCCTGGAATTTACTGGCGGCAGCACAGTCTTTCTTGGAACAGAGCTTTCTTGAAAACCCACCGAGCTGTCCTCTGATGGTGATAGAGGATCCGGTGCTGGGAGAGCACGTATGTTCTTTTCCGCTTTTAAATTGGATGGCTGAACTGTTTTCGGATGAAGACGGTGACTTCCTATTGGAGGCTGTTGCAGCTTATTTTGCATACACAGTTATGTCATAGACCTTTTTCATGTTTGATATGCTGAGTACTAGCATTTCATTGACAATTCATTGACTTATTTGTCAAGTTTTTATTATTTACCTTGCCTATTGGCTTAAGACTCGATAAAGTACTTGGCTGTTTTATTTTTCTTTAGCATTAAATTTTCCTAGTTTTTAATGCTTTACCTTGCGGACCGTCCACATATAAACTTGCAATCTGCTCTCATGAGATGGCACTTCTATTATCTTATTCAGTTCGTTTCCGGATCATGGGGAGGTGTCATCTAGGTCCTGGATATCTTTACACCGTGTTAAGTTAGCATGGGCTCATTACCGGTTTAAACGCCATTTTTCCTTTTTTGCAACTTCTGCACAAGACACTTAGTTGTTGCTTTAGCTTTCCACCTAGTAGTTCATCGTGGTTTACATGAGAATAATATGTTATTGGTCTACTATCTGCTTTACTTGTTAAACTATATCTGTACAGCGAGTGCTAAAGTTTCAAGAACAACACGATACAGAATTGTTATGAGGTCTGATCTCCACGACTTCATACTCATAACATAAGTGCAACTTCTGCCAATTCTGGGCATGAGGCGGGTTTTATATTGCTTTGCCGAACACACATACACAACAGTTGATGCGGTTCACATGAAGAGAGAGCTGGTGTATGCTGATGTGATTCCTTCAAATCTAAGACACTAAAGTATGGGCACGCCCTAAACCAACACAAAGAGACCTTCTTAGCAAATAATATAATATGTGTATTAGGGAGGGTGAGATATAAGCAGCCGCGGGCCGTGGAGGGAGTTACGATGGGGCAGGGAGGCGGGGAGGGGGAGAAGCAGGGTGGAGCCCTCTCTACCTTGCCCCTCCCCCTCCCCGCCTCCCTGCCCCACCGTAACTCCCTCCACGGCCCGCGGCTGCTTATAAGTGTTGCTAACTCTTATTCATTTACAGCATGTTAACATACTGTCACCATTCGCTTTTTATGTACTAGTAACTATGCTGGTAATTTTGCTACTGATAATATGTGTACTTGTATTCTCCACCCTGCTTCTCCCCCTCCCCGCCTCCCTGCCTCACCGTAACTCCCTCCACGGCCCGCGGCTGCTTATAAGTGTTGCTAACTCTTATTCATTTACAGCATGTTAACATACTATCACCATTCACTTTTTATGTACTAGTAACTATGCTGGTAATTTTGCTACTGATAATATGTGTACTTTTATTATCTAAGGTACTACGCCTGAGAAGACGGCATTAGTAAATAAACATTTCAAATACACATCTGTTCTTCTTAACTCCATGTTCTGGTTTCTAAGAAATCTATAACGACCGACTGTTCATGAGTTCCACGTATCCTGAGGTACTATAAGTTCATATTCTGGATTGTCTAAACATTGAGAGTTTGTTATATCCAATGTGACACTGTACCTAGCTTGCTAAGGAGTTTTTGATTACTAACGTGAGTTTTGGGACACCCTAATTCGCCGAGGTTCCAATCCTCTGTCCACAGTTCTGTGTGAGAACAGAAACCCTGCGACAGGGGCACCCCCGACCCTTGCTGGAGCTTCATCACACTTGCGATACAACTCCAGCAATGCATTCGCCGAGGTTCCAATCCTCTGCCCACAGTTCTGTGTGAGAACAGAAACCCTGTGACAGGGGCACCCCCGACCCTTGCTGGAGCTTCATCACACTTGCGATACAACTCCAGCAATGCGCCACCTTTACGGCACAGATACATCACGCATCTGTGCTGTTTTTGCCCCATGATGCGCCGCATTGTAAATGCAGCACACCATAGGTGACGGAACAGCGGCACAGAATGACTAACACATCCCTGGTGATGCGCCAGTCATCATAAATGTATCCCTATGCTTCTTATCTTGTTAGAGATGAACCGCCATATGTATCATCAAAGTTTTTTGCATTTCCTAAATAGCGAACTTTAAGGAATAAATAGCGATTCTTTACCATTCCTAGTTTGCGATGAGCTATTTGCTAATTAGCCGAATGTAGCCCAATGAAGCCCAATGTAGCCCAATGTAGCCCAAAGATGGCCGCCAGACACACAAAAAAACAAATGTAGCCCAAATATCAGCCAGATGTAGCCCAACTATAGCCCAGTGACAGAATGACCAATCAGCTTCGCAAACCTCCGTTACGCGAAGCGGAGCGCTGTTACAGATATATATCTTTTTTTGAACGTTAATTTCTCAAAATCCACTGGAGCACATATATTGAGACCTAGCAAAGGCACATCGGGCTACCAGTCCCTAATATTTTGCCAAGTTTCGTGCAAATCCATTCAGCCGTTCGATTATTATTATTATTATTTTTTTTTGCCCCGCGGGGCCCTTTTAAAACCTCCACATCAAACCTAGGGGGTCAGCGAGGATCTACTATGCCCCCTTATAGTTATTTCCCCCTTTGTTTTGACCTCCTCTTGTCTCTCGATCCTACCGAGAGACAAGATGGCGGCCGCTACGGACTGTTTGGAATGTTGACAGACGCCGGAGAACCAATCAGCTTCGCTTCACAAAGCTCCGTTGCGCGAAAAGTCCGCGTCCTGGGCCGCTGCCCAGTCCGCTGTTACAGATATATATCTTTTTTTAAACGTTAATTTCTCAAAATCCACTGCAGAACATATATTGAGACCTACAAAAGGCACATTGGGCTACCAGTCCCTACAATTTTGCCAAGTTTCGTGCAAATCCATTCAGCCGTTCGGGCTAAAAGTGAGGCCAACCGCCCTATGGAAATTAACATGGGAAAAACGCGTTTTGGGACCCCCCTTTTTTCTCGGCCCCCCCTTGACGAACCCCCCCCAAAATTTTCAGGGGCTGCTCAGAAACAAAATGTGCCATTTTCCTGAAAATTTCAGCCAATTCCGTCCACAAACGCCAAAGTTATTAGACATAGAATTTTCAAAAAACCCATAGAGAAAAAATCCTAACTATATATACCTACTGGCGGTCGCCAGTAGGTATATATAGTTAGGATTTTTTCTCTATGGGTTTTTTGAAAATTCTATGTCTAATAACTTTGGCGTTTGTGGACGGAATTGGCTGAAATTTTCAGGAAAATGGCACATTATGTTTCTGAGCAGCCCTTGAAAATTTGGGGGGGGGTTCGTCCAGTGGGGGCCGAGAAAAAAGGGGGGTCCCAAAACGTGTTTTTAACATTGAGTTTTCCATAGGGCGGTTGGCCTCACTTTTAGCCCGAACGGCTGAATGGATTTGCACGAAACTTGGCAAAATTGTAGGGACTGGTAGCCCGATGTGCCTTTTGTAGGTCTCAATATATGTGCTCCAGTGGATTTTGAGAAATTAACGTTTAAAAAAAGATATATATCTGTAACAGCGGACTGGTTAGCGCTCTGGTTCGCGGACTTTTCGCGCAACGGAGCTTTGTGAAGCGAAGCTGATTGGTTCTCCGGCGTCTGTCAACATTCCAAACAGTCCGTAGCGGCCGCCATCTTGTCTCTCGGTAGGATCGAGAGACAAGAGGAGGTCAAAACAAAGGGGGAAATAACTATAAGGGGGCATAGTAGATCCTCGCTGACCCCCTAGGTTTGATGTGGAGGTTTTAAAAGGGCCCCGCGGGGCAAAAAAAAATAATAAAAATAATAATTGAACGGCTGAATGGATTTGCACGAAACTTGGCAAAATATTAGGGACTGGTAGCCCGATGTGCCTTTGCTAGGTCTCAATATATGTGCTCCAGTGGATTTTGAGAAATTAACGTTCAAAAAAAGATATATATCTGTAACAGCGCTCCGCTTCGCGTAACGGAGGTTTGCGAAGCTGATTGGTCATTCTGTCACTGGGCTATAGTTGGGCTACATCTGGCTGATATTTGGGCTACATTTGTTTTTTTGTGTGTCTGGCGGCCATCTTTGGGCTACATTGGGCTACATTGGGCTTCATTGGGCTACATTCGGCTAATTAGCAAATAGCTCATCGCAAACTAGGAATGGTAAAGAATCGCTATTTATTCCTTAAAGTTCGCTATTTAGGAAATGCAAATAACTTTGATGATACATATGGCGGTTCATCTCTAACAAGATAAGAAGCATAGGGATAGATTTATGATGACTGGCGCATCACCAGGGATGTGTTAGTCATTCTGTGCCGCTGTTCCGTCACCTATGGTGTGCTGCATTTACAATGCGGCGCATCATGGGGCAAAAACAGCACAGATGCGTGATGTATCTGTGCCGTAAAGGTGGCGCATTGCTGGAGTTGTATCGCAAGTGTGATGAAGCTCCAGCAAGGGTCGGGGGTGCCCCTGTCGCAGGGTTTCTGTTCTCACACAGAACTGTGGACAGAGGATTGGAACCTCGGCGAATTAGGGTGTCCCAAAACTCACGTTAGTAATCAAAAACTATTTAGCAAGCTAGGTACAGTGTCACATTGGATATAACAAACTCTCAATGTTTAGACAATCCAGAATATGAACTTATAGGGGCATATTACCAACAACTAGCGATAATTTTTGTCTCTAACTTGTTTAGAGACAAAAATTATCGCCGCACATCGGCGATTTTTATCGCAGATAAACCTTGCTATTAGCAAGGTTTATCGCAAATGCGATAAAAAACGGCCGCAATGCATGAATATCGCTGAAAAGTCAGCGATATTCATGCATTATCGAGCAAATGCTCTTAGCCATGTTATCCACCTCCCATTGGATAACATGGTGAAGAACTGCTCAGGGCAGGTGTTAGCTTTTGGAGATATTCGCGCTTAGCGCGAATATCTCCAAAAGTTGGTAATAGGAGATAGCGATGTTAGCGACTGTTTCCAGTCGCTAACATCTTGGCACGCCCACTTTGCATGTCGTTAGTGATAAATATCACTGACATGCAAAGTGGGGCCCAAGATGGTCGCTATCTCCTATTAGCTGTCACTAACTGGTGTTAGCGACAGCTTGGTAATAGGGAGATAATTTTATCTCTGCTTTCTTGGCTTTTAAAGCCAAAAAAGCGGAGATAAACCCCTTGATAATATACCCCATAGTACCTCAGGATACGTGGAACTCA
Source organism: Lissotriton helveticus (assembly GCF_964261635.1). Classification (NCBI taxonomy): domain Eukaryota; kingdom Metazoa; phylum Chordata; class Amphibia; order Caudata; family Salamandridae; genus Lissotriton; species Lissotriton helveticus. The sequence goes on along the minus strand of NC_136061.1, from coordinate 1,358,665,530 downwards.
TGAACAGTCGGTCGTTATATATTTCTTAGAAACCAGAACATGGAGTTAAGAAGAACACATGTGTATTTGAAATGTTTATTTACTAATGCCGTCTTCTCAGGCGTAGTACCTTAGATAATAAAAGTACACATATTATCAGTAGCAAAATTACCAGCATAGTTACTAGTACATAAAAAGTGAATGGTGATAGTATGTTAACATGCTGTAAATGAATAAGAGTTAGCAACACTTATAAGCAGCCGCGGGCCGTGGAGGGAGTTACGGTGAGGCAGGGAGGCGGGGAGGGGGAGAAGCAGGGTGGAGAATACAAGTACACATATTATCAGTAGCAAAATTACCAGCATAGTTACTAGTACATAAAAAGCGAATGGTGACAGTATGTTAACATGCTGTAAATGAATAAGAGTTAGCAACACTTATAAGCAGCCGCGGGCCGTGGAGGGAGTTACGGTGGGGCAGGGAGGCGGGGAGGGGGAGGGGCAAGGTAGAGAGGGCTCCACCCTGCTTCTCCCCCTCCCCGCCTCCCTGCCCCATCGTAACTCCCTCCACGGCCCGCGGCTGCTTATATCTCACCCTCCCTAATACACATATTATATTATTTGCTAAGAAGGTCTCTTTGTGTTGGTTTAGGGCGTGTCCATACTTTAGTGTCTTAGATTTGAAGGAATCACATCAGCATACACCAGCTCTCTCTTCATGTGAACCGCATCAACTGTTGTGTATGTGTGTTCGGCAAAGCAATATAAAACCCGCCTCATGCCCAGAATTGGCAGAAGTTGCACTTATGTTATGAGTATGAAGTCGTGGAGATCAGACCTCATAACAATTCTGTATCGTGTTGTTCTTGAAACTTTAGCACTCGCTGTACAGATATAGTTTAACAAGTAAAGCAGATAGTAGACCAATAACATATTATTCTCATGTAAACCACGATGAACTACTAGGTGGAAAGCTAAAGCAACAACTAAGTGTCGTGTGCAGAAGTTGCAAAAAAGGAAAAATGGCGTTTAAACCGGTAATGAGCCCATGCTAACTTAACACGGTGTAAAGATATCCAGGACCTAGATGACACCTCCTCATGATCCGGAAACGAACTGAATAAGATAATAGAAGTGCCATCTCATGAGAGCAGATTGCAAGTTTATATGTGGACGGTCCGCAAGGTAAAGCATTAAAAACTAGGAAAATTCAATGCTAAAGAAAAATAAAACAGCCAAGTACTTTATCGAGTCTTAAGCCAATAGGCAAGGTAAATAATAAAAACTTGACAAATAAGTCAATGAATTGTCAATGAAATGCTAGTACTCAGCATATCAAACATGAAAAAGGTCTATGACATAACTGTGTATGCAAAATAAGCTGCAACAGCCTCCAATAGGAAGTCACCGTCTTCATCCGAAAACAGTTCAGCCATCCAATTTAAAAGCGGAAAAGAACATACGTGCTCTCCCAGCACCGGATCCTCTATCACCATCAGAGGACAGCTCGGTGGGTTTTCAAGAAAGCTGTGTTCCAAGAAAGACTGTGCTGCCGCCAGTAAATTCCAGGGACCAAGTAGTCCATGCATCAATGCCACAGCCATAATCCTTTCGCCAGGACAAATCAACTCGTGAGTAATGATAGGAGTCATCAGCTGATTAAAGTCGACGTCAGGAGAAACCGGTCCGCAGAGACACAAATCAATGGCCCAATCGAAATCACAGGTCAGGCAGTGAAATACAGGCTGGACACAGGTGAAGTAGGAGAACCGAAAAGATAATCCATATGCCGTGCTTAATATCGCCAACGGCATTGTGCCATAATATTCTAGCATGCGATTGCGGAACAGTGTCAGCAGCTGCAGGGTCGGAGGTTGCATAGGAGGGACATCCATATTTAAAAATGTAAAAAAGCACAAGAGCGTCCGCTGGTAATGCAAGTAAAAATGCAATCCACGAACCAGAGTGGAGAAAATGGAATGAAAGGGAGCAGGGATGACTCCAAAGATTTTCTCAAATGAAGTCACGAGACCACTGGTAACAACTTTAAAAAAGTGTGCCAGGGATTTTGTGGAGGATGCGTTAAAGATAGTCGGAAACATGTTGCTGAAATTGAAAGGCAAACCTGTGTACGGGTGTTCGCTATGTGAAGTAGGAAAGTTTCACGGGCCGAACTCAAGGCCACCTCTCTCTGAGACAAAAGAGCTCTTATTCTTGTCATGCCGTTGAAACGTGTCCCAAGGTTGGTATTTGTGGCCAGATTGAAAACTCCCTATGTTCATGTGTGGGAGGAAATAGAACATTTCTGCAGCAAATAACCCGTTCACTTACTGTTACGATAAAAGGAATACTTTTAATTAACTCAGAACAATCTTCATTATTGAGCATCAAATAACTACCATTTTCCAACAACTTGAACGTGGGGATGATAGCAGGAACTGGCGTGCCTTGCAACACGCAAGCCATATTTGGTCGGTGTTTGTTGCATGAATCGTGTAACTGTATGTGCCTACACATTAGTGAATGATCTGGCGTCTCAGTGCATTCCTCTCCATTCAGATAAACTTCTTGATCATCTTTGAAACATCTGTATGTGTATGGAAGCGACCAGACCTCATGAACAAAAGCACTACCTAAAGGTTCATAAAGACCTATTGGTATATATTTCATACAATTTGAAAACTTATATAAAGCAAAAGGCAGCGTTATTAAACCGTGGATAAGGCATGTTGCCAAAAAACCCGCAATCCTCTGCTGATGATGTCACTGAGCATGTCATGAATGATGTAATATGTGACATCATCAGTAGTGGATTATGGGTAATAGTATCTCTAGTTTACTCCCCTATAGCTGTCTTTCTTTTAACATAAGTGTGTGTTTCCTTCCCTTATACTTACTGTTTTTGGTTCGCTTCCAGTTCGCGTACCAGCGAGCGAACTAGGAAGCGAACTAAGAGAAATAGAGGTTGGCACAGTTCCAAATATTGTACCAATTTTTTAATAACGGGGAGGTAGTTCTGAAAAGAACTTTTTTTTTTATTTTTCTGAACATTTTTTTACTGTTTTTGAATTTTTCGGAACAGTTTTATATTTTTTTGGGTTTTTCTTGGAGGGGGCAATGAAAACGATTCATTGTAAAGGGCTCAACAGGAGCAACAAAACAAAAAAAAGAAGTATTTATTATTTTGGGCGTTTCGGACAAACTTGCATATGATAGTCAATAGCTCTGTTGATCAGAGTGATGCTTCTTTCTCCGTAGGAAATGAATCCATCGCAAAATACGCAGGTGTGTTTTACTTCACCAAATCTCATTTGTATATTTGGCACCATCTCCCTGCCCTCTGGTCCCGTTACTTCCGGTACAACAGATCTTCTGGCCATAATAGGGAGATTATCTAGGTCGTTCCGAAACTGTGCAGCACTGTAGTTGTTAGGATGCCACCTAGTCATATGGCGATGCATTGTGTAGTTTCCGAAACTGTATTTTTTGTCGGTCCCTCTGGACAGTCTATCTTGACATATAAGGCAAGTTACGTATCTTGCATTTACTTTTTTCTGACCTTTGGGAATTTTAAAAAATTGCCAAATGAAGTTTTCTTTCCGGTGAGACGTCTTGGGCTGCTCAGGCAAAAACTGCCTCTCTTCGTGCTCGTCCTCCTGTTCCTCTTCTTCTTCTTCTTGTTGAATTACAACTTGAGCAGGTGGTCCACTCTTCCTTGGATGTGGTGGAGGTGGTGGGGAAGCACCAGCTGAAGCTACTAAAGAAGCCATTGCTCAGTGATCACAAAGGGTCTTTCTCTCACAATGATGAAAGTCAGAGTGAGGAAAGAAGGAGGGATTTTCATCATTTGGGAAAAACAAGAGTTCTCAACCAATCAAAAGTGTTCATTTTAGATTATATGACCTAGTCTTACATCATTAGGAAACCAAAAGTGAAATGAACCAATGAAAAGTGTTATTACCAAGTCACATGACTTGCTGTGTTTACGTTAAGCGCTTTGCAGGGCCTCCCTGTTTGCTTCCAGAAACCTGCGCTTTGGCACTCGCTTCGCGTACCAGTTCGCTAACGTAGCACGTCATATGACGTATCAAGCGACAACGTGGAACGTCATGCGGACGGGAGGCGTCACGATGTTGTTTTCTAACGCGGCACTTGCGGTAAAGAAACGTTTACCGGCTCGCGGTCTATTTCGCGGCATCAAGGTCAGCTAACGGGAAGCTTCCCGATTCGCGAAGCGGGAACGAAGAAAAAAAAATATTTTAAAAAAAAATTATTCATAAACATATAAAATATATTTTTGGATTTAAAGAAGAATACATTTTACAGCTACAGATATTAGCTGTTAAAAAACCAATGAAATTCACAGAAAAAACCATAGGTTATAGACCATATATAGTTAGGAATTAGCATTTACAAAACCTTGAAAATTCACTGAAAAAACCATAGGTTATAGACCATATATAGTTAGGAAATAGCATTTAGAAAACCTTATTTTACTCACACAAAACCATTGAAATTCCATATATAGTTAGTTGCACTAACTATATATCGCGCACCTGCAATCCACTGCTGATGATGTCACATATTACATCATTCATGACATGGTCAGTGACATCACTGATGACATCACTGATGACATCTCAAATGACATCACTGATGACATCACTGATGACAACATCCAGTGACTGTATGCTTCTGTAAAGTTAAAATATGTCTTACATATTGAAGAATGAGTGGATGTATAAGTGTCTGGATGAAGGATTTAGTAGGTGCATGACTGACTGTATAAGTGAGTGATTAAATGTGTCTCACTGAGTGCATGGGTTAGTGACTAAACTGTTTTAAATTGTGCATCATTGTGTCTGTTGTTTTGTAATCTGATGCATGTGTTGATCATTAGCTATATGACTAACTATATGGGTTATTGATTAGTTGCCCAAGTATTTGTATGGGAGACTGAGTGTGTGTGTGGGTGTCTGGGAGGTGTATGACTCTGTGCATAGATGTGTGAGCAGTTGATTCACTAGATGTATGGGTTCAAAAGTGCATGTGGAAACATCTGTATGGGCGGTTGACTGTGTGCATGAGTGTATTGGTGAGTGAATGGATATCTCAGTGCTACATGTCAAAGTAAGTACATATGTAAAACACAGTACATGTGATAGTTGACATATATAAATAACTGTGCATAAGAGCCAGTGAATGTGTGAGTGGCTGTATGGATTATTGTGAACTTGTATCAGGGATTGTATAACAGAGTAAATATGTGTTATTATATGTTCCAATAAGTAAGGTGTGTATAACTATATAGTTGAGGAAATCGAGGTGTGATTGATTCTTTGCAAGACTGACTAGGTGTGTGAGTAACTCCATGGATGAGTGACAGTCTGTGAGTGTCTGTTTACACTGAGTGTATCTAAGGTTATATTAGAGTCTGAAGAGGTTCATTGTATCATCACATGAATGATGTCATCAGTGATGTGATCAGTAATGTCAAATGAGATGTCATCAGTGATGTCATCAGTGATGTCATTTGAGATGTCATCAGTGATGTCATCAGTGATGTCACTGACCATGTCATGAATGATGTAATATGTGACATCATCAGCAGTGGATTGCAGGTGCGCGATATATAGTTAGTGCAACTAACTATATATGGAATTTCAATGGTTTTGTGTGAGTAAAATAAGGTTTTCTAAATGCTATTTCCTAACTATATATGGTCTATAACCTATGTTTTTTTCAGTGAATTTTCAAGGTTTTGTAAATGCTAATTCCTAACTATATATGGTCTATAACCTATGGTTTTTTCTGTGAATATATATATATATATAGTAACATGGTTTTTCTTGCCAGGTAAAAATAACAGTTAAAAGTATTACAGAAAGTACAGGTGGAGGGGTTGGAAGTGCTGTGGGTGGAGTTATGAGGGAGCAGGCATACAGACTGTTTGCCGGTAGGGCCTAGTGTATTTGTTAAACTTGATACATCATGAATGACAGTGGTCATCAAAAAAGGTCATATGAATGTGAACTGATCAATATGTGAGTGGCACAAGGGCTGGTGGGGACTGACCTTTTTCACCTCTCATACAAGGTGTACTAGATATGTATGACAGCTTAAGTTGTATCTAGCCAAACTGAAATAAACAAACCTTACAGACGATCCTTAAACCCCATTAGCACAACGTTACAACACAGTAAGTCTCAAGTCATTTTAGCATGTGATCAGAACACCTACAACCAGTACCACGTCAACCAACACCTTATTCATTCCCAGCACTGACTTATTTGAAGCTTAATTTTGCACATTTTAAATTTCTCATGAAAATAGTAGATATCTGAAATAGTATTTCCTAGACTTGGTGTGTACAAATGATCTGGTCTTAATTCCCAGGTATATGATATTTCTGGAAGAGAAGGTCATTTTTTGCAGTTCTGTATATCAGTTAAACATGAATGTGTATAAACTTGCTTCGCTATTCTAAACAATATCTTAGCCCATTTATGTTCCAGAATGAAAATGTGTTGCCTAAATAGAGGGGGAGTGCTGGTACTCACCAAATTGTTTGGAATGGTTTTGAGGGCCAGTTCGGAGCTTGTCTGGAGGCGTGGCTGTGAGGCAGACATTTAACAATATAAAAAAAACCTTTTCCACTATGGATTTTCATCAAACCACTTGCAATCAAAATTAGACCTTCCCTGCAGTGCTCCCAGACCCCTCAACCCACCCCCAAATGTCTAGAACACCCCAAAGCAGCCCCCCAAAACATGCAATACTGCTAGGCCTCAGTTTAAATTGTGCCAAAACGCTGTCTGCAACTAGGCCCAAACCCCCCTTTCCCACCATGGACTTTCCTCAAACCACTTGCAATCAAAATTAGACCTTCCCAGCAGTGCTCCCAGACCCATAAACCCACTCCCAAACATCTAGAACCCCCTAAACAGCCCCCCAAAAACATGCAATACTACTAGGCCTAAGTTTAAATCATGCAAATACGCTCTCTGTAACTAGGCCCAAACCCCCCTTTTCCACCATGGATGTTCTTCAAACCACTTGCAAACAAAATTATACCTTCCCAGCAGTGCTCCCAGACCCCTCAACCCACCCCCAAAAATCTAGAACACCCCCAAACAGCCCCCCGAAAACATGCAATACTGCTAGGCCTCAGTTTAAATCGTGCCAAAACGCTGTCTGTAACTAGGCCCAAACCCACCTTTTCCACCATGGATTTTCTTCAAACCACTTGCCATCAAAATTAGACCTTCCCAGTGGTGCTCCCAGACCCCTCAACCCACTACCAAAAATCTAGAACTCCCCCAAGCAGCCCCCCAAAAACATGCAATACTACTAGGCCTAAGTTTAAATCGTGCCAAAACGCCCTCTGCAACTAGGCCCAAACCCCCCTTTTCTACCATGGATTTTCTTCAAACCACTTGCCATCAAAATTAGACCGTCCCAGCAGTGCTCCCAGACCCATAAACCCACCCCCAAAAATCTAGTAACCCCCAAACAGCCCCCCAAAAACATGCAATACTGCTAAAAAAATGAACTTTTCCACCATGGATTTTCTTCAAACCACTTGCAATTAAAAAAAGACCTTCCCAACAGTGCTCCCAGACTCCTCAATCCACCCCAAAAATCTAGAATACCCCCAAGCAGCCCCCAAAAAAACAGGCAATATTGGTAGGCCTCAGTTTAAATCGTGCCAAAACGCTGTCTGCATCTAGGCCAAAACCCCCCTTTTCCACCATGGATTTTCTTCAAACCACTTGCAATCAAAAACAGACCTTCCCAGCAGTACTCCGAGTTCCCTCAACCCACACCCAAAAATCTAGAACACCCCAAGCAGCCCCCAAAAAACACGCAATACTGCTAGGCCTCAGTATAAATTGTGCCAAAACGCTCTCTGCAACTAGGCCCAAACCACCCTTTTCCTCCATGGATTTTCTTCAAACCACTTGCAATCAAAATTAGACCTTCCCAGCAGTGCTCCCAGATCACTCAACCCACCCCCAAAAATCTAGAACCTCCCCAAGCAGCCCCCCAAAACATGCAATACTACTAGGCTTAAGTTTAAATCGTGCCAAAACGCTCTTTGCAACTAGGCTCAAACCCCCCTTTTCCACCATGGATTTTCTTCAAACCACTTGCAATCAAAATTAGACCTTTCCTGCAGTGCTCCCAGACCCCTCAACCCACCCCAAATATCTAGAACTCCCCCAAACAGCCCCCCAAAAACATGCAATACTGCTAAAAAAACACCTTTTCCACCATGGACTTTCTTCACACCACTTGCAATCAAAATTAGACCTTCCCTGCAGTGCTACCAGACCCCTCAACCCACCCCCAAATATCTAGAACACCCCCAAGAAGCCCCCCAAAAACATGCAATACTACTAGGCCTAAGTTTAAATCGTGCCAAAATGCTCTCTGCAACTAGGCCCAAACCCCCCTTTTCCACCATGGATTTTCTTCAACCCACTTGCAATCAAAATTAGATCTTCCCAGCAGTGCTCCCAGACCCATAAACCCACCCCCAAATATCTAGAACTCCCCCAAGCAGCCCCCCAAAAACATGCAATACTACTAGGCCTAACTTTAAATCGTGCCAAAACGCTCTCAGCAACTATGCCAAACCCCCCTTTTCTACCATGGATTTTCTTCAAACCACTTGCAATCACAATTAGAACTTCCCAGCAGTGCTCCCAGATCCATAAACCAACCCCACAAAATCTAGAACACCCCAAGCAGCCCCCCAAAAACATGCAATACTACTAGGCCTAACTTTAAATCGTGCCAAAACGCTCTCTGCAACTAGGCCCAAACCCCCCTTTTCCACCATGGATATTCTTCAAACCACTTGTAATCAAAATTAGACCTTCCCAGCAGTGCTCCCAGACCCCTCAACCAACCCCCAAAAATCTAGAACACCCCAGGCAGCCCCCCAAAAACATGCAATACTACTAGGCCTAACATTAATTCGTGCCAAAACGCTCTCAGCAACTAGGCCAAACTCCCCTTTTCTACCATGGATTTTCTTCAAAGCACTTGCAATCACAATTAGAACTTCCCAGCAGTGCTCCCAGACCCATAAACCAACCCCCAAAAATCTAGAAAACCCCCAAGCAGCCCCCCAAAAACATGCAATACTACTAGGCCTAACTTTAAATCGTGCCAAAACGCTCTCAGCAACTAAGCCAAACCCCCCTTTTCTACCATGGATTTTCTTCAACCCACTTGCAATCAAAATTAGACCTTCCCAGCAGTGCTCCCAGACCCATAAACCCACCCCCAAAAATGTACAACCCCCCCCAAACAGCCCCCCAAAAACATTCAATACTGCTGAAAAAAAACCTTTTCCACTATGGATTTTCATCAAACCACTTGCAATCACAATTAGAACTTCCCAGAAGTGCTCCCAGACCCATAAACCAACCCCCAAAAATCTAGAACACCCCCAAGCAGCCCCCCAAAAACATGCAATACTACTAGGCCTAACTTTAAATCGTGCCAAAACGCTCTCAGCAACTAGGCCAAACCCCCCTTTTCCACCATGGATTTTCTTCAACCCACTTGCAATCAAAATTAGACCTTCCCAGCAGTGCTCCCAGACCCATAAACCCACCCCCAAATATCTAGAACTCCCCCAAGCAGCCCCCCAAACGCATGCAATACTACTAGGCCTAACTTTAAATCGTGCCAAAACGCTCTCAGCAACTATGCCAAACCCCCCTTTTCTACCATGGATTTTCTTCAAACCACTTGCAATCACAATTAGAACTTCCCAGCAGTGCTCCCAGACCCATAAACCAACCCCAAAAAATCTAGAACACCCCAAGCAGCCCCCCAAAAACATGCAATACTACTAGGCCTAACTTTAAATCGTGCCAAAACGCTCTCAGCAACTAGGCCCAAACCCACCTTTTCCACCATGGATTTTCTTCAAACCACTTGCAATCAAAATTAGACCTTCCCAGCAGTGCTCCCAGACCCATAAACCCACCCCCAAAAATGTACAACCCCCCCAAACAGCCCCCCAAAAACATGCAATACTGCTGAAAAAAAACCTTTTCCACTATGGATTTTCATCAAACCACTTGCAATCAAAATTAGACCTTCCCTGCAGTGCTCCCAGACCCCTCAACCAACCCCAAATGTCTAGAACACCCCGAAGCAGCCCCCCAAAAACATGCAATACTGCTAGGCCTCAGTTTAAATTGTGCCAAAACGCTGTCTGCAACTAGGCCCAAACCCCCCTTTTCCAACATGGATTTTTTTCAAACCACTTGCAATCAAAAATAGACCTTACCAGCTGTGCTCCCAGACCCATAAACCCACCCCCAAAAATGTACAACCCCCCAAACAGGCCCCCAAAAACATGCAATACTGCTAAAAAAAACTTTTGCACCATGGATTTTCTTCAAACCACTAGCAATCAAAAAAAGACCTTCCCAACAGTGCTCCCAGACTCCTCAACCCACCCCAAAAATCTAAAACACCCCCAAGCATCCCCCCAAAAAACTGCAATTCTGCTAGGCCTCAGTTTAAATCGTGCCAAAACGCTGTCTGCAACTAGGCCCAAACCCCCCTTTCCCACCATGGACTTTCCTCAAACCACTTGCAATCAAAATTAGACCTTCCTAGCAGTGCTCCCAGACCCATAAACCCACTCCCAAACATCTAGAACCCCCCAAACAGCCCCCCAAAAACATGCAATACTACTAGGCCTAAGTTTAAACGTGCCAAAACGCTCTCTGCAACTAGGCCCAAACCCCCCTTTTCCACCATGGATATACTTCAAACCACTTGTAATCAAAATTAGACCTTCCCAGCAGTGCTCCCAGACCCCTCAACCAACCCCCAAAAATCTAGAACACCCCAGGCAGCCCCCCAAAAACATGCAATACTACTAGGCCTAACATTAAATCGTGCCAAAACGCTCTCAGCAACTAGGCCAAACCCCCCTTTTCTACCATGGATTTTCTTCAAACCACTTGCAATCACAATTAGAACTTCCCAGCAGTGCTCCCAGACCCATAAAGCAATCCCCAAAAATCTAGAACACCCCCAAGCAGCCCCCCAAAAACATGCAATACTACTAGGCCTAACTTTAAATCGTGCCAAAACGCTCTCAGCAACTAGGCCAAACCCCCTTTTTCTACCATGGATTTTCTTCAAACCACTTGCAATCACAATTAGAACTTCCCAGCAGTGCTCCCAGTCCCATAAACCAACCCCCAAAAATCTAGAACACCCCCAAGCAGCCCCCCAAAAACATGCAATACTACTAGGCCTAAGTTTAAATCATGCCAAAACGCTCTCTGCAACTAGGCCCAAACCCCCCTTTTCCACCATGGATTTTCTTCATCCCACTTGCAATCACAATTAGACCTTCCCAGCAGTGCTCCCAGACCCATAAACCCACCCCCAAAAATCTAGTACCCCTCCAAACAGCCCCCCAAAAACATGCAATACTGCTAAAAAAATAGAACTTTTCCACCATGGATTTTCTTCAAACCACTTGCAATCAAAAAAAGACCTTCCCAACAGTGCTCCCAGACTCCTCAACCCACCCCAAAAATCTAGAACACCCCCAAGCAGCCCCCAAAAAACATGCAATACTGCTAGGCCTCAGTTTAAATCGTGCCAAAACACTGTCTGCAACTAGGCCAAAACCCCCCTTTTCCACCATGGATTTTCTTCAAACCACTTGCAATCAAAATTAGACCTTCCCTGCAGTGCTCCCAGACCCCTCAACCCATCCCCAAATATCTAGAACTCCCCCAAGCAGCCCCCCAAAAACATGCAATACTACTAGGCTTAAGTTTAAATCGTGCCAAAACGCTCTTTGCAACTAGGCTCAAACCCCCCTTTTCCACAATGGATTTTCTTCAAACCACTTGCAATCAAAATTAGACCTTCCCAGCAGTGCTCCCAGACCCATAAACCCATCCCCAAAAATGTAGAACCCCCCCCAACCAGCCCCCCCAAAACATGCAATACTGCAAAAAAAAAACTTTTCCACTATGGATTTTCTTCAAAGCACTTGCAATCAAAATTAGACAATCCCTGCAGTGCTCCCAGACCCCTCAACCCACCCCAAATATCTAGAACTCCCCCAAACAGCCCCCCAAAAACATGCAATACTGCTGAAAAAAAACCTTTTCCACTATGGATTTTCATCAAACCACTTGCAATCAAAATTAGACCTTCCCTGCAGTGCTCCCAGACCCCTCAACCAACCCCAAATGTCTAGAACACCCCGAAGCAGCCCCCCAAAAACATGCAATACTGCTAGGCCTCAGTTTAAATTGTGCCAAAACGCTGTCTGCAACTAGGCCCAAACCCCCCTTTTCCAACATGGATTTTTTTCAAACCACTTGCAATCAAAATTAGACCTTACCAGCTGTGCTCCCAGACCCATAAACCCACCCCCAAAAATGTACAACCCCCCAAACAGGCCCCCAAAAACATGCAATACTGCTAAAAAAAAACTTTTGCACCATGGATTTTCTTCAAACCACTAGCAATCAAAAAAAGACCTTCCCAACAGTGCTCCCAGACTCCTCAACCCACCCCAAAAATCTAAAACACCCCCAAGCATCCCCCCAAAAACATGCAATACTACTAGGCCTAACATTAAATCGTGCCAAAACGCTCTCAGCAACTAGGCCAAACCCCCCTTTTCTACCATGGATTTTCTTCAAACCACTTGCAATCACAATTAGAACTTACCAGCAGTGCTCCCAGACCCATAAACCAATCCCCAAAAATCCAGAACACCCCCAAGCAGCCCCCCAAAAACATGCAATACTACTAGGCCTAACTTTAAATCGTGCCAAAACGCTCTCAGCAACTAGGCCAAACCCCCCTTTTCTACCATGGATTTTCTTCAAACCACTTGCAATCACAATTAGAACTTCCCAGCAGTGCTCCCAGTCCCATAAACCAACCCCCAAAAATCTAGAACACCCCCAAGCAGCCCCCCAAAAACATGCAATACTACTAGGCCTAAGTTTAAATCGTGCCAAAACGCTCTCTGCAACTAGGCCCAAACCCCCCTTTTCCACCATGGATTTTCTTCAACCCACTTGCAATCAAAATTAGACCTTCCCAGCAGTGCTCCCAGACCCATAAACCCACCCCCAAAAATCTAGTACCCCTCCAAACAGCCCCCCAAAAACATGCAATACTGCTAAAAAAATAGAACTTTTCCACCATGGATTTTCTTCAAACCACTTGCAATCAAAAAAAGACCTTCCCAACAGTGCTCCCAGACTCCTCAACCCACCCCAAAAATCTAGAACACCCCCAAGCAGCCCCCAAAAAACATGCAATACTGCTAGGCCTCAGTTTAAATCGTGCCAAAACACTGTCTGCAACTAGGCCAAAACCCCCCTTTTCCACCATGGATTTTCTTCAAACCACTTGCAATCAAAATTAGACCTTCCCTGCAGGGCTCCCAGACCCCTCAACCAACCCCCAAAAATCTAGAACACCCCAGGCAGCCCCCCAAAAACATGCAATACTACTAGGCCTAACATTAAATCGTGCCAAAACGCTCTCAGCAACTAGGCCAAACCCCCCTTTTCTACCATGGATTTTCTTCAAACCACTTGCAATCACAATTAGAACTTCCCAGCAGTGCTCCCAGACCCATAAAGCAATCCCCAAAAATCTAGAACACCCCCAAGCAGCCCCCCAAAAACATGCAATACTACTAGGCCTAACTTTAAATCGTGCCAAAACGCTCTCAGCAACTAGGCCAAACCCCCTTTTTCTACCATGGATTTTCTTCAAACCACTTGCAATCACAATTAGAACTTCCCAGCAGTGCTCCCAGTCCCATAAACCAACCCCCAAAAATCTAGAACACCCCCAAGCAGCCCCCCAAAAACATGCAATACTACTAGGCCTAAGTTTAAATCATGCCAAAACGCTCTCTGCAACTAGGCCCAAACCCCCCTTTTCCACCATGGATTTTCTTCATCCCACTTGCAATCACAATTAGACCTTCCCAGCAGTGCTCCCAGACCCATAAACCCACCCCCAAAAATCTAGTACCCCTCCAAACAGCCCCCCAAAAACATGCAATACTGCTAAAAATATAGAACTTTTCCACCATGGATTTTCTTCAAACCACTTGCAATCAAAAAAAGACCTTCCCAACAGTGCTCCCAGACTCCTCAACCCACCCCAAAAATCTAGAACACCCCCAAGCAGCCCCCAAAAACATGCAATACTGCTAGGCCTCAGTTTAAATCGTGCCAAAACACTGTCTGCAACTAGGCCAAAACCCCCCTTTTCCACCATGGATTTTCTTCAAACCACTTGCAATCAAAATTAGACCTTCCCTGCAGTGCTCCCAGACCCCTCAACCCATCCCCAAATATCTAGAACTCCCCCAAGCAGCCCCCCAAAAACATGCAATACTACTAGGCTTAAGTTTAAATCGTGCCAAAACGCTCTTTGCAACTAGGCTCAAACCCCCCTTTTCCACAATGGATTTTCTTCAAACCACTTGCAATCAAAATTAGACCTTCCCAGCAGTGCTCCCAGACCCATAAACCCATCCCCAAAAATGTAGAACCCCCCCCAACCAGCCCCCCCAAAACATGCAATACTGCTAAAAAAAAAACTTTTCCACTATGGATTTTCTTCAAAGCACTTGCAATCAAAATTAGACAATCCCTGCAGTGCTCCCAGACCCCTCAACCCACCCCAAATATCTAGAACTCCCCCAAACAGCCCCCCAAAAACATGCAATACTGCTGAAAAAAAACCTTTTCCACTATGGATTTTCATCAAACCACTTGCAATCAAAATTAGACCTTCCCTGCAGTGCTCCCAGACCCCTCAACCAACCCCAAATGTCTAGAACACCCCGAAGCAGCCCCCCAAAAACATGCAATACTGCTAGGCCTCAGTTTAAATTGTGCCAAAACGCTGTCTGCAACTAGGCCCAAACCCCCCTTTTCCAACATGGATTTTTTTCAAACCACTTGCAATCAAAATTAGACCTTACCAGCTGTGCTCCCAGACCCATAAACCCACCCCCAAAAATGTACAACCCCCCAAACAGGCCCCCAAAAACATGCAATACTGCTAAAAAAAAACTTTTGCACCATGGATTTTCTTCAAACCACTAGCAATCAAAAAAAGACCTTCCCAACAGTGCTCCCAGACTCCTCAACCCACCCCAAAAATCTAAAACACCCCCAAGCATCCCCCCAAAAACATGCAATACTACTAGGCCTAACATTAAATCGTGCCAAAACGCTCTCAGCAACTAGGCCAAACCCCCCTTTTCTACCATGGATTTTCTTCAAACCACTTGCAATCACAATTAGAACTTACCAGCAGTGCTCCCAGACCCATAAACCAATCCCCAAAAATCCAGAACACCCCCAAGCAGCCCCCCAAAAACATGCAATACTACTAGGCCTAACTTTAAATCGTGCCAAAACGCTCTCAGCAACTAGGCCAAACCCCCCTTTTCTACCATGGATTTTCTTCAAACCACTTGCAATCACAATTAGAACTTCCCAGCAGTGCTCCCAGTCCCATAAACCAACCCCCAAAAATCTAGAACACCCCCAAGCAGCCCCCCAAAAACATGAAATACTACTAGGCCTAAGTTTAAATCGTGCCAAAACGCTCTCTGCAACTAGGCCCAAACCCCCCTTTTCCACCATGGATTTTCTTCAACCCACTTGCAATCAAAATTAGACCTTCCCAGCAGTGCTCCCAGACCCATAAACCCACCCCCAAAAATCTAGTACCCCTCCAAACAGCCCCCCAAAAACATGCAATACTGCTAAAAAAATAGAACTTTTCCACCATGGATTTTCTTCAAACCACTTGCAATCAAAAAAAGACCTTCCCAACAGTGCTCCCAGACTCCTCAACCCACCCCAAAAATCTAGAACACCCCCAAGCAGCCCCCAAAAAACATGCAATACTGCTAGGCCTCAGTTTAAATCGTGCCAAAACACTGTCTGCAACTAGGCCAAAACCCCCCTTTTCCACCATGGATTTTCTTCAAACCACTTGCAATCAAAATTAGACCTTCCCTGCAGGGCTCCCAGACCCCTCAACCCATCCCCAAATATCTAGAACTCCCCCAAGCAGCCCCCCAAAAAGATGCAATACTACTAGGCTTAAGTTTAAATCGTGCCAAAACGCTCTTTGCAACTAGGCTCAAACCCCCCTTTTCCACCATGGATTTTCTTTAAACCACTTGCAATCAAACTTAGACCTTCCCAGCAATGCTCCCAGACCCATAAACCCATCCCCAAAAATGTAGAACCCCCCCCAACCAGCTCCCCAAAAACATGCAATACTGCTAAAAAAAAACGTTTCCACTATGGATTTTCTTCAAACCACTTGCAATCAAAATTAGACAATCCCTGCAGTGCTCCCAGACCCCTCAACCCACCCCAAATATCTAGAACTCCCCCAAACAGCCACCCAAAAACATGCAATACTGCTAAAAAAACACCTTTTCCACCATGGATTTTCTTCACACCACTTGCAATCAAAATTAGACCTTCCCTGCAGTGCTACCAGACCCCTCAACCCACCCCCAAATATCTAGAACACCCCCAAGAAGCCCCCCAAAACATGCAATACTGCTAGGCCTAAGTTTAAATCGTGCCAAAACACTCTCAGCAACTAGGCCAAACCCCCCTTTTCCACCATGGATTTTCTTCAAACCACTTGCAATCACAATTAGAACTTCCCAGCAGTGCTCCCAGACCCATAAACCAACCCCCAAAAATCTAGAACACCCCAAGCAGCCCCCCAAAAACATGCATTACTACTAGGCCTAACTTTAAATCGTGCCAAAACGCTCTCAGCAACTTGGCCCAAACCCCCCTTTTCCACCATGGATTTTCTTCAAACCACTTGCAATCAAAATTAGACCTTCCCAGCAGTGCTCCCAGACCCATAAACCCACCCCCAAAAATGTACAACCCCCCCAAACAGCCCCCCAAAAACATGCAATACTGCTGAAAAAAAACCTTTTCCACTATGGATTTTCATCAAACCACTTGCAATCAAAATTAGACCTTCCCTGCAGTGCTCCCAGACCCCTCAACCAACCCCAAATGTCTAGAACACCCCGAAGCAGCCCCCCAAAACATGCAATACTGCTAGGCCTCAGTTTAAATCGTGCCAAAACGCTGTCTGCAACTAGGCCCAAACCCCCCTTTCCCACCATGGACTTTCCTCAAACCACTTGCAATCAAAATGAGACCTTCCCAGCAGTGCTCCCAGACCCATAAACCCACTCCCAAACATCTAGAACCCCCTAAACAGCCCCCCAAAAACATGCAATACTACTAGGCCTAAGTTTAAATCATGCAAATACGCTCTATGTAACTAGGCCCAAACCCCCCTTTTCCACCATGGATGTTCTTCAAACCACTTGCAATCAAAATTATACCTTCCCAGCAGTGCTCCCAGACCCCTCAACCCACCCCCAAAAATCTAGAACACCCCCAAGCAGCCCCCCAAAAACATGCAATACTGCTAGGCCTCAGTTTAAATCGTGCCAAAACGCTGTCTGTAACTAGGCCCAAACCCACCTTTTCCACCATGGATTTTCTTCAAACCACTTGCCATCAAAATTAGACCTTCCCAGTGGTGCTCCCAGACCCCTCAACCCACTACCAAAAATCTAGAACTCCCCCAAGCAGCCCCCAAAAAACATGCAATACTACTAGGCCTAACTTTAAATCGTGCCAAAACGCTCTCAGCAACTATGCCAAACCCCCCTTTTCTACCATGGATTTTCTTCAAACCACTTGCAATCACAATTAGAACTTCCCAGCAGTGCTCCCAGACCCATAAACCAACCCCCAAAAATCTAGAACACCCCAAGCAGCCCCCCAAAAACATGCAATACTACTAGGCCTAACTTTAAATCGTGCCAAAACGCTCTCAGCAACTAGGCCCAAACCCACCTTTTCCACCATGGATTTTCTTCAAACCACTTGCAATCAAAATTAGACCTTCCCAGCAGTGCTCCCAGACCCATAAACCCACCCCCAAAAATGTACAACCCCCCCAAACAGCCCCCCAAAAACATGCAATACTGCTGAAAAAAAACCTTTTCCACTATGGATTTTCATCAAACCACTTGCAATCAAAATTAGACCTTCCCTGCAGTGCTCCCAGACCCCTCAACCAACCCCAAATGTCTAGAACACCCCGAAGCAGCCCCCCAAAAACATGCAATACTGCTAGGCCTCAGTTTAAATTGTGCCAAAACGCTGTCTGCAACTAGGCCCAAACCCCCCATTTCCAACATGGATTTTTTTCAGAACCACTTGCAATCAAAATTAGACCTTACCAGCTGTGCTCCCAGACCCATAAACCCACCCCCAAAAATGTACAACCCCCCAAACAGGCCCCCAAAAACATGCAATACTGCTAAAAAAAACTTTTGCACCATGGATTTTCTTCAAACCACTAGCAATCAAAAAAAGACCTTCCCAACAGTGCTCCCAGACTCCTCAACCCACCCCAAAAATCTAAAACACCCCCAAGCATCCCCCCAAAAAACTGCAATTCTGCTAGGCCTCAGTTTAAATCGTGCCAAAACGATGTCTGCAACTAGGCCAAAACCTCCCTTTTCCACCATGAATTTTCTTCACACCACTTGCAATCAAAATTAGACCTTCCCAGCAGTACTCCCAGTTCCCTCAAACCACCCCCAAAAATCTAGAACACCCCCAAGCAGCCCTCGAAAAACAAGCAATACTACTAGGCCTAAGTTTAAATCGTGCCAAAACGCTCTCTGCAACTAGGCCCAAACCCCCCTTTTTCACCATGGATTTTTTTCAAACCACTTGCAATCAAAATTAGACCTTCCCAGCAGTGCTCCCAGACCCATAAACCCACCCCCAAAAATGTACAACCCCCCAAACAGCCCCCCAAAAACATGCAATACTGCTAAAAAAAACTTTTCCACTATGGATTTTCATCAAACCACTTGCAATCAAAATTAGACCTTCCCTGCAGTGCTCCCAGACCCCTCAACCCACCCCCAAATGTCTAGAACACCCCAAAGCAGCCCCCCAAAACATGCAATACTGCTAGGCCTCAGTTTAAATTGTGCCAAAACGCTGTCTGCAACTAGGCCCAAACCCCCCTTTCCCACCATGGACTTTCCTCAAACCACTTGCAATCAAAATTAGACCTTCCCAGCAGTGCTCCCAGACCCATAAACCCACTCCCAAACATCTAGAACCCCCTAAACAGCCCCCCAAAAACATGCAATACTACTAGGCCTAAGTTTAAATCATGCAAATACGCTCTCTGTAACTAGGCCCAAACCCCCCTTTTCCACAATGGATGTTCTTCAAACCACTTGCAAACAAAATTATACCTTCCCAGCAGTGCTCCCAGACCCCTCAACCCACCCCCAAAAATCTAGAACACCCCCAAACAGCCCCCCAAAAACATGCAATACTGCTAGGCCTCAGTTTAAATCGTGCCAAAACGCTGTCTGTAACTAGGCCCAAACCCACCTTTTCCACCATGGATTTTCTTCAAACCACTTGCCATCAAAATTAGACCTTCCCAGTGGTGCTCCCAGACCCCTCAACCCACTACCAAAAATCTAGAACTCCCCCAAGCAGCCCCCCAAAAACATGCAATACTACTAGGCCTAAGTTTAAATCGTGCCAAAACGCCCTCTGCAACTAGGCCCAAACCCCCCTTTTCTACCATGGATTTTCTTCAAACCACTTGCAATCAAAATTAGACCGTCCCAGCAGTGCTCCCAGACCCATAAACCCACCCCCAAAAATCTAGTAACCCCCAAACAGCCCCCCAAAAACATGCAATACTGCTAAAAAAATGAACTTTTCCACCATGGATTTTCTTCAAACCACTTGCAATTAAAAAAGACCTTCCCAACAGTGCTCCCAGACTCCTCAATCCACCCCAAAAATCTAGAATACCCCCAAGCAGCCCCCCAAAAAACAGGCAATATTGGTAGGCCTCAGTTTAAATCGTGCCAAAACGCTGTCTGCATCTAGGCCAAAACCCCCCTTTTCCACCATGGATTTTCTTCAAACCACTTGCAATCAAAAATAGACCTTCCCAGCAGTACTCCGAGTTCCCTCAACCCACACCCAAAAATCTAGAACACCCCAAGCAGCCCCCAAAAAACACGCAATACTGCTAGGCCTCAGTATAAATTGAGCCAAAACGCTCTCTGCAACTAGGCCCAAACCCCCCTTTCCCACCATGGACTTTCCTCAAACCACTTGCAATTTAAATTAGACCTTCCCAGCAGTGCTCCCAGACCCATAAACCCACTCCCAAACATCTAGAACCCCCTAAACAGCCCCCCAAAAACATGCAATACTACTAGGCCTAAGTTTAAATCATGCAAATACGCTCTCTGTAACTAGGCCCAAACCCCCCTTTTCCACAATGGATGTTCTTCAAACCACTTGCAAACAAAATTATACCTTCCCAGCAGTGCTCCCAGACCCCTCAACCCACCCCCAAAAATATAGAACACCCCCAAACAGCCCCCCAAAAACATGCAATACTGCTAGGCCTCAGTTTAAATCGTGCCAAAACGCTGTCTGTAACTAGGCCCAAACCCACCTTTTCCACCATGGATTTTCTTCAAACCACTTGCCATCAAAATTAGACCTTCCCAGTGGTGCTCCCAGACCCCTCAACCCACTACCAAAAATCTAGAACTCCCCCAAGCAGCCCCCCAAAAACATGCAATACTACTAGGCCTAAGTTTAAATCGTGCCAAAACGCCCTCTGCAACTAGGCCCAAACCCCCCTTTTCTACCATGGATTTTCTTCAAACCACTTGCAATCAAAATTAGACCGTCCCAGCAGTGCTCCCAGACCCATAAACCCACCCCCAAAAATCTAGTAACCCCCAAACAGCCCCCCAAAAACATGCAATACTGCTAAAAAAATGAACTTTTCCACCATGGATTTTTTTCAAACCACTTGCAATTAAAAAGGACCTTCCCAACAGTGCTCCCAGACTCCTCAATCCACCCCAAAAATCTAGAATACCCCCAAGCAGCCCCCCAAAAAACAGGCAATATTGGTAGGCCTCAGTTTAAATCGTGCCAAAACGCTGTCTGCATCTAGGCCAAAACCCCCCTTTTCCACCATGGATTTTCTTCAAACCACTTGCAATCAAAAATAGACCTTCCCAGCAGTACTCCGAGTTCCCTCAACCCACACCCAAAAATCTAGAACACACCAAGCAGCCCCCAAAAAACACGCAATACTGCTAGGCCTCAGTATAAATTGTGCCAAAACGCTCTCTGCAACTAGGCCCAAACCACCCTTTTCCTCCATGGATTTTCTTCAAACCACTTGCAATCAAAATTAGACCTTCCCAGCAGTGCTCCCAGATCACTCAACCCACCCCCAAAAATCTAGAACACCCCCAAGCAGCCCCCCAAAACATGCAATACTACTAGGCTTAAGTTTAAATCGTGCCAAAACGCTCTTTGCAACTAGGCTCAAACCCCCCTTTTCCACCATGGATTTTCTTCAAACCACTTGCAATCAAAATTAGACCTTCCCAGCAGTGCTCCCAGACCCATAAACCCATCCCCAAAAATGTAGAACCCCCCCCAAACAGCCCCCCAAAAACATGCAATACTGCTAAAAAAAAACTTTTCCACTATGGATTTTCTTCAAACCACTTGCAATCAAAATTAGACCATCCCTGCAGTGCTCCCAGACCCCTCAACCCACCCCAAATATCTAGAACTCCCCCAAACAGCCCCCCAAAAACATGCAATACTGCTAAAAAAACACCTTTTCCAACTATGGATTTTCTTCACACCACTTGCAATCAAAATTAGACCTTCCCTGCAGTGCTACCAGACCCCTCAACCCACCCCCAAATATCTAGCACACCCCCAAGAAGCCCCCCCAAAACTTGCAATACTGCTAGGCCTAAGTTTAAATCGTGCCAAAACGCTCTCAGCAACTAGGCCAAACCCCCCTTTTCTACCATGGTTTTTCTTCAAACCACATGCAATCACAATTAGAACTTCCCAGCAGTGCTCCCAGACCCATAAACCAACCCCCAAAAATCTAGAACACCCCAAGCAGCCCCCCAAAAACATGCAATACTACTAGGCCTAACTTTAAATCGTGCCAAAACGCTCTCAGCAACTAGGCCAAACCCTCCTTTTCTACCATGGATTTTCTTCAAACCACTTGCAATCACAATTAGAACTTCCCAGCAGTGCTCCCAGACCCATAAACCAACCCCCCAAAATCTAGAACAACCCAAGCAGCCCCCCAAAAACATGCAATACTACTAGGCCTAAGTTTAAATCGTGCCAAAACGCTCTCTGCAACTAGGCCCAAACCCCCCTTTTCCACCATGGATTTTCTTCAACCCCCTTGCAATCAAAATTAGACCTTCCCAGCAGTGCTCCCAGACCCATAAACCCACCCCAAAAAATCTAGTACCCCTCCAAACAGCCCCCCAAAAACATGCAATACTGCTAAAAATATAGAACTTTTCCACCATGGATTTTCTTCAAACCACTTGCAATCAAAAAAAGACCTTCCCAACAGTGCTCCCAGACTCCTCAACCCACCCCAAAAATCTAGAACACCCCCAAGCAGCCCCCAAAAAACATGCAATACTGCTAGGCCTCAGTTTAAATCGTGCCAAAACACTGTCTGCAACTAGGCCAAAACCCCCCTTTTCCACCATGGATTTTCTTCAAACCACTTGCAATCAAAATTAGACCTTCCCTGCAGTGCTCCCAGACCCCTCAACCCATCCCCAAATATCTAGAACTCCCCCAAGCAGCCCCCCAAAAACATGCAATACTACTAGGCTTAAGTTTAAATCGTGCCAAAACGCTCTTTGCAACTAGGCTCAAACCCCCCTTTTCCACAATGGATTTTCTTCAAACCACTTGCAATCAAAATTAGACCTTCCCAGCAGTGCTCCCAGACCCATAAACCCATCCCCAAAAATGTAGAACCCCCCCCAACCAGCCCCCCCAAAACATGCAATACTGCTAAAAAAAAACTTTTCCACTATGGATTTTCTTCAAAGCACTTGCAATCAAAATTAGACAATCCCTGCAGTGCTCCCAGACCCCTCAACCCACCCCAAATATCTAGAACTCCCCCAAACAGCCCCCCAAAAACATGCAATACTGCTGAAAAAAAACCTTTTCCACTATGGATTTTCATCAAACCACTTGCAATCAAAATTAGACCTTCCCTGCAGTGCTCCCAGACCCCTCAACCAACCCCAAATGTCTAGAACACCCCGAAGCAGCCCCCCAAAAACATGCAATACTGCTAGGCCTCAGTTTAAATTGTGCCAAAACGCTGTCTGCAACTAGGCCCAAACCCCCCTTTTCCAACATGGATTTTTTTCAAACCACTTGCAATCAAAATTAGACCTTACCAGCTGTGCTCCCAGACCCATAAACCCACCCCCAAAAATGTACAACCCCCCAAACAGGCCCCCAAAAACATGCAATACTGCTAAAAAAAAACTTTTGCACCATGGATTTTCTTCAAACCACTAGCAATCAAAAAAAGACCTTCCCAACAGTGCTCCCAGACTCCTCAACCCACCCCAAAAATCTAAAACACCCCCAAGCATCCCCCCAAAAACATGCAATACTACTAGGCCTAACATTAAATCGTGCCAAAACGCTCTCAGCAACTAGGCCAAACCCCCCTTTTCTACCATGGATTTTCTTCAAACCACTTGCAATCACAATTAGAACTTACCAGCAGTGCTCCCAGACCCATAAACCAATCCCCAAAAATCCAGAACACCCCCAAGCAGCCCCCCAAAAACATGCAATACTACTAGGCCTAACTTTAAATCGTGCCAAAACGCTCTCAGCAACTAGGCCAAACCCCCCTTTTCTACCATGGATTTTCTTCAAACCACTTGCAATCACAATTAGAACTTCCCAGCAGTGCTCCCAGTCCCATAAACCAACCCCCAAAAATCTAGAACAC
The DNA here is from genome assembly GCF_964261635.1 of Lissotriton helveticus. Lineage (NCBI taxonomy): Eukaryota > Metazoa > Chordata > Amphibia > Caudata > Salamandridae > Lissotriton > Lissotriton helveticus. The sequence continues at coordinate 1,358,641,528 of NC_136061.1, read as the reverse complement.
CCCCAAGCAGCCCCCCAAAAACATGAAATACTACTAGGCCTAAGTTTAAATCGTGCCAAAACGCTCTCTGCAACTAGGCCCAAACCCCCCTTTTCCACCATGGATTTTCTTCAACCCACTTGCAATCAAAATTAGACCTTCCCAGCAGTGCTCCCAGACCCATAAACCCACCCCCAAAAATCTAGTACCCCTCCAAACAGCCCCCCAAAAACATGCAATACTGCTAAAAAAATAGAACTTTTCCACCATGGATTTTCTTCAAACCACTTGCAATCAAAAAAAGACCTTCCCAACAGTGCTCCCAGACTCCTCAACCCACCCCAAAAATCTAGAACACCCCCAAGCAGCCCCCAAAAAACATGCAATACTGCTAGGCCTCAGTTTAAATCGTGCCAAAACACTGTCTGCAACTAGGCCGAAACCCCCCTTTTCCACCATGGATTTTCTTCAAACCACTTGCAATCAAAATTAGACCTTCCCTGCAGGGCTCCCAGACCCCTCAACCCATCCCCAAATATCTAGAACTCCCCCAAGCAGCCCCCCAAAAAGATGCAATACTACTAGGCTTAAGTTTAAATCGTGCCAAAACGCTCTTTGCAACTAGGCTCAAACCCCCCTTTTCCACCATGGATTTTCTTCAAACCACTTGCAATCAAACTTAGACCTTCCCAGCAATGCTCCCAGACCCATAAACCCATCCCCAAAAATGTAGAACCCCCCCCAACCAGCTCCCCAAAAACATGCAATACTGCTAAAAAAAAACGTTTCCACTATGGATTTTCTTCAAACCACTTGCAATCAAAATTAGACAATCCCTGAAGTGCTCCCAGACCCCTCAACCCACCCCAAATATCTAGAACTCCCCCAAACAGCCACCCAAAAACATGCAATACTGCTAAAAAAACACCTTTTCCACCATGGATTTTCTTCACACCACTTGCAATCAAAATTAGACCTTCCCTGCAGTGCTACCAGACCCCTCAACCCACCCCAAATATCTAGAACACCCCCAAGAAGCCCCCCAAAACATGCAATACTGCTAGGCCTAAGTTTAAATCGTGCCAAAACACTCTCAGCAACTAGGCCAAACCCCCCTTTTCCACCATGGATTTTCTTCAAACCACTTGCAATCACAATTAGAACTTCCCAGCAGTGCTCCCAGACCCATAAACCAACCCCCAAAAATCTAGAACACCCCAAGCAGCCCCCCAAAAACATGCATTACTACTAGGCCTAACTTTAAATCGTGCCAAAACGCTCTCAGCAACTTGGCCCAAACCCCCCTTTTCCACCATGGATTTTCTTCAAACCACTTGCAATCAAAATTAGACCTTCCCAGCAGTGCTCCCAGACCCATAAACCCACCCCCAAAAATGTACAACCCCCCCAAACAGCCCCCCAAAAACATGCAATACTGCTGAAAAAAAACCTTTTCCACTATGGATTTTCATCAAACCACTTGCAATCAAAATTAGACCTTCCCTGCAGTGCTCCCAGACCCCTCAACCAACCCCAAATGTCTAGAACACCCCGAAGCAGCCCCCCAAAACATGCAATACTGCTAGGCCTCAGTTTAAATCGTGCCAAAACGCTGTCTGCAACTAGGCCCAAACCCCCCTTTCCCACCATGGACTTTCCTCAAACCACTTGCAATCAAAATGAGACCTTCCCAGCAGTGCTCCCAGACCCATAAACCCACTCCCAAACATCTAGAACCCCCTAAACAGCCCCCCAAAAACATGCAATACTACTAGGCCTAAGTTTAAATCATGCAAATACGCTCTATGTAACTAGGCCCAAACCCCCCTTTTCCACCATGGATGTTCTTCAAACCACTTGCAATCAAAATTATACCTTCCCAGCAGTGCTCCCAGACCCCTCAACCCACCCCCAAAAATCTAGAACACCCCCAAGCAGCCCCCCAAAAACATGCAATACTGCTAGGCCTCAGTTTAAATCGTGCCAAAACGCTGTCTGTAACTAGGCCCAAACCCACCTTTTCCACCATGGATTTTCTTCAAACCACTTGCCATCAAAATTAGACCTTCCCAGTGGTGCTCCCAGACCCCTCAACCCACTACCAAAAATCTAGAACTCCCCCAAGCAGCCCCCAAAAAACATGCAATACTACTAGGCCTAACTTTAAATCGTGCCAAAACGCTCTCAGCAACTATGCCAAACCCCCCTTTTCTACCATGGATTTTCTTCAAACCACTTGCAATCACAATTAGAACTTCCCAGCAGTGCTCCCAGACCCATAAACCAACCCCCAAAAATCTAGAACACCCCAAGCAGCCCCCCAAAAACATGCAATACTACTAGGCCTAACTTTAAATCGTGCCAAAACGCTCTCAGCAACTAGGCCCAAACCCACCTTTTCCACCATGGATTTTCTTCAAACCACTTGCAATCAAAATTAGACCTTCCCAGCAGTGCTCCCAGACCCATAAACCCACCCCCAAAAATGTACAACCCCCCCAAACAGCCCCCCAAAAACATGCAATACTGCTGAAAAAAAACCTTTTCCACTATGGATTTTCATCAAACCACTTGCAATCAAAATTAGACCTTCCCTGCAGTGCTCCCAGACCCCTCAACCAACCCCAAATGTCTAGAACACCCCGAAGCAGCCCCCCAAAAACATGCAATACTGCTAGGCCTCAGTTTAAATTGTGCCAAAACGCTGTCTGCAACTAGGCCCAAACCCCCCATTTCCAACATGGATTTTTTTCAGAACCACTTGCAATCAAAATTAGACCTTACCAGCTGTGCTCCCAGACCCATAAACCCACCCCCAAAAATGTACAACCCCCCAAACAGGCCCCCAAAAACATGCAATACTGCTAAAAAAAACTTTTGCACCATGGATTTTCTTCAAACCACTAGCAATCAAAAAAAGACCTTCCCAACAGTGCTCCCAGACTCCTCAACCCACCCCAAAAATCTAAAACACTCCCAAGCATCCCCCCAAAAAACTGCAATTCTGCTAGGCCTCAGTTTAAATCGTGCCAAAACGATGTCTGCAACTAGGCCAAAACCTCCCTTTTCCACCATGAATTTTCTTCACACCACTTGCAATCAAAATTAGACCTTCCCAGCAGTACTCCCAGTTCCCTCAAACCACCCCCAAAAATCTAGAACACCCCCAAGCAGCCCTCGAAAAACAAGCAATACTACTAGGCCTAAGTTTAAATCGTGCCAAAACGCTCTCTGCAACTAGGCCCAAACCCCCCTTTTTCACCATGGATTTTTTTCAAACCACTTGCAATCAAAATTAGACCTTCCCAGCAGTGCTCCCAGACCCATAAACCCACCCCCAAAAATGTACAACCCCCCAAACAGCCCCCCAAAAACATGCAATACTGCTAAAAAAAACTTTTCCACTATGGATTTTCATCAAACCACTTGCAATCAAAATTAGACTTTCCCTGCAGTGCTCCCAGACCCCTCAACCCACCCCCAAATGTCTAGAACACCCCAAAGCAGCCCCCCAAAACATGCAATACTGCTAGGCCTCAGTTTAAATTGTGCCAAAACGCTGTCTGCAACTAGGCCCAAACCCCCCTTTCCCACCATGGACTTTCCTCAAACCACTTGCAATCAAAATTAGACCTTCCCAGCAGTGCTCCCAGACCCATAAACCCACTCCCAAACATCTAGAACCCCCTAAACAGCCCCCCAAAAACATGCAATACTACTAGGCCTAAGTTTAAATCATGCAAATACGCTCTCTGTAACTAGGCCCAAACCCCCCTTTTCCACAATGGATGTTCTTCAAACCACTTGCAAACAAAATTATACCTTCCCAGCAGTGCTCCCAGACCCCTCAACCCACCCCCAAAAATCTAGAACACCCCCAAACAGCCCCCCAAAAACATGCAATACTGCTAGGCCTCAGTTTAAATCGTGCCAAAACGCTGTCTGTAACTAGGCCCAAACCCACCTTTTCCACCATGGATTTTCTTCAAACCACTTGCCATCAAAATTAGACCTTCCCAGTGGTGCTCCCAGACCCCTCAACCCACTACCAAAAATCTAGAACTCCCCCAAGCAGCCCCCCAAAAACATGCAATACTACTAGGCCTAAGTTTAAATCGTGCCAAAACGCCTTCTGCAACTAGGCCCAAACCCCCCTTTTCTACCATGGATTTTCTTCAAACCACTTGCAATCAAAATTAGACCGTCCCAGCAGTGCTCCCAGACCCATAAACCCACCCCCAAAAATCTAGTAACCCCCAAACAGCCCCCCAAAAACATGCAATACTGCTAAAAAAATGAACTTTTCCACCATGGATTTTCTTCAAACCACTTGCAATTAAAAAAGACCTTCCCAACAGTGCTCCCAGACTCCTCAATCCACCCCAAAAATCTAGAATACCCCCAAGCAGCCCCCCAAAAAACAGGCAATATTGGTAGGCCTCAGTTTAAATCGTGCCAAAACGCTGTCTGCATCTAGGCCAAAACCCCCCTTTTCCACCATGGATTTTCTTCAAACCACTTGCAATCAAAAATAGACCTTCCCAGCAGTACTCCGAGTTCCCTCAACCCACACCCAAAAATCTAGAACACCCAAGCAGCCCCCAAAAAACACGCAATACTGCTAGGCCTCAGTATAAATTGAGCCAAAACGCTCTCTGCAACTAGGCCCAAACCCCCCTTTCCCACCATGGACTTTCCTCAAACCACTTGCAATTTAAATTAGACCTTCCCAGCAGTGCTCCCAGACCCATAAACCAACCCCAAATGTCTAGAACACCCCGAAGCAGCCCCCCAAAAACATGCAATACTGCTAGGCCTCAGTTTAAATTGTGCCAAAACGCTGTCTGCAACTAGGCCCAAACCCCCCATTTCCAACATGGATTTTTTTCAGAACCACTTGCAATCAAAATTAGACCTTACCAGCTGTGCTCCCAGACCCATAAACCCACCCCCAAAAATGTACAACCCCCCAAACAGGCCCCCAAAAACATGCAATACTGCTAAAAAAAACTTTTGCACCATGGATTTTCTTCAAACCACTAGCAATCAAAAAAAGACCTTCCCAACAGTGCTCCCAGACTCCTCAACCCACCCCAAAAATCTAAAACACCCCCAAGCATCCCCCCAAAAAACTGCAATTCTGCTAGGCCTCAGTTTAAATCGTGCCAAAACGATGTCTGCAACTAGGCCAAAACCTCCCTTTTCCACCATGAATTTTCTTCACACCACTTGCAATCAAAATTAGACCTTCCCAGCAGTACTCCCAGTTCCCTCAAACCACCCCCAAAAATCTAGAACACCCCCAAGCAGCCCTCGAAAAACAAGCAATACTACTAGGCCTAAGTTTAAATCGTGCCAAAACGCTCTCTGCAACTAGGCCCAAACCCCCCTTTTTCACCATGGATTTTTTTCAAACCACTTGCAATCAAAATTAGACCTTCCCAGCAGTGCTCCCAGACCCATAAACCCACCCCCAAAAATGTACAACCCCCCAAACAGCCCCCCAAAAACATGCAATACTGCTAAAAAAAACTTTTCCACTATGGATTTTCATCAAACCACTTGCAATCAAAATTAGACCTTCCCTGCAGTGCTCCCAGACCCCTCAACCCACCCCCAAATGTCTAGAACACCCCAAAGCAGCCCCCCAAAACATGCAATACTGCTAGGCCTCAGTTTAAATTGTGCCAAAACGCTGTCTGCAACTAGGCCCAAACCCCCCTTTCCCACCATGGACTTTCCTCAAACCACTTGCAATCAAAATTAGACCTTCCCAGCAGTGCTCCCAGACCCATAAACCCACTCCCAAACATCTAGAACCCCCTAAACAGCCCCCCAAAAACATGCAATACTACTAGGCCTAAGTTTAAATCATGCAAATACGCTCTCTGTAACTAGGCCCAAACCCCCCTTTTCCACAATGGATGTTCTTCAAACCACTTGCAAACAAAATTATACCTTCCCAGCAGTGCTCCCAGACCCCTCAACCCACCCCCAAAAATCTAGAACACCCCCAAACAGCCCCCCAAAAACATGCAATACTGCTAGGCCTCAGTTTAAATCGTGCCAAAACGCTGTCTGTAACTAGGCCCAAACCCACCTTTTCCACCATGGATTTTCTTCAAACCACTTGCCATCAAAATTAGACCTTCCCAGTGGTGCTCCCAGACCCCTCAACCCACTACCAAAAATCTAGAACTCCCCCAAGCAGCCCCCCAAAAACATGCAATACTACTAGGCCTAAGTTTAAATCGTGCCAAAACGCCCTCTGCAACTAGGCCCAAACCCCCCTTTTCTACCATGGATTTTCTTCAAACCACTTGCAATCAAAATTAGACCTTCCCAGCAGTGCTCCCAGACCCATAAACCCACCCCCAAAAATCTAGTAACCCCCAAACAGCCCCCCAAAAACATGCAATACTGCTAAAAAAATGAACTTTTCCACCATGGATTTTCTTCAAACCACTTGCAATTAAAAAAGACCTTCCCAACAGTGCTCCCAGACTCCTCAATCCACCCCAAAAATCTAGAATACCCCCAAGCAGCCCCCCAAAAAACAGGCAATATTGGTAGGCCTCAGTTTAAATCGTGCCAAAACGCTGTCTGCATCTAGGCCAAAACCCCCCTTTTCCACCATGGATTTTCTTCAAACCACTTGCAATCAAAAATAGACTTTCCCAGCAGTACTCCGAGTTCCCTCAACCCACACCCAAAAATCTAGAACACCCCAAGCAGCCCCCAAAAAACACGCAATACTGCTAGGCCTCAGTATAAATTGAGCCAAAACGCTCTCTGCAACTAGGCCCAAACCCCCCTTTCCCACCATGGACTTTCCTCAAACCACTTGCAATTTAAATTAGACCTTCCCAGCAGTGCTCCCAGACCCATAAACCCACTCCCAAACATCTAGAACCCCCTAAACAGCCCCCCAAAAACATGCAATACTACTAGGCCTAAGTTTAAATCATGCAAATACGCTCTCTGTAACTAGGCCCAAACCCCCCTTTTCCACAATGGATGTTCTTCAAACCACTTGCAAACAAAATTATACCTTCCCAGCAGTGCTCCCAGACCCCTCAACCCACCCCCAAAAATCTAGAACACCCCCAAACAGCCCCCCAAAAACATGCAATACTGCTAGGCCTCAGTTTAAATCGTGCCAAAACGCTGTCTGTAACTAGGCCCAAACCCACCTTTTCCACCATGGATTTTCTTCAAACCACTTGCCATCAAAATTAGACCTTCCCAGTGGTGCTCCCAGACCCCTCAACCCACTACCAAAAATCTAGAACTCCCCCAAGCAGCCCCCCAAAAACATGCAATACTACTAGGCCTAAGTTTAAATCGTGCCAAAACGCCCTCTGCAACTAGGCCCAAACCCCCCTTTTCTACCATGGATTTTCTTCAAACCACTTGCAATCAAAATTAGACCGTCCCAGCAGTGCTCCCAGACCCATAAACCCACCCCCAAAAATCTAGTAACCCCCAAACAGCCCCCCAAAAACATGCAATACTGCTAAAAAAATGAACTTTTCCACCATGGATTTTCTTCAAACCACTTGCAATTAAAAAGGACCTTCCCAACAGTGCTCCCAGACTCCTCAATCCACCCCAAAAATCTAGAATACCCCCAAGCAGCCCCCCAAAAAACAGGCAATATTGGTAGGCCTCAGTTTAAATCGTGCCAAAACGCTGTCTGCATCTAGGCCAAAACCCCCCTTTTCCACCATGGATTTTCTTCAAACCACTTGCAATCAAAAATAGACCTTCCCAGCAGTACTCCGAGTTCCCTCAACCCACACCCAAAAATCTAGAACACACCAAGCAGCCCCCAAAAAACACGCAATACTGCTAGGCCTCAGTATAAATTGTGCCAAAACGCTCTCTGCAACTAGGCCCAAACCACCCTTTTCCTCCATGGATTTTCTTCAAACCACTTGCAATCAAAATTAGACCTTCCCAGCAGTGCTCCCAGATCACTCAACCCACCCCCAAAAATCTAGAACACCCCCAAGCAGCCCCCCAAAACATGCAATACTACTAGGCTTAAGTTTAAATCGTGCCAAAACGCTCTTTGCAACTAGGCTCAAACCCCCCTTTTCCACCATGGATTTTCTTCAAACCACTTGCAATCAAAATTAGACCTTCCCAGCAGTGCTCCCAGACCCATAAACCCATCCCCAAAAATGTAGAACCCCCCCCAAACAGCCCCCCAAAAACATGCAATACTGCTAAAAAAAAACTTTTCCACTATGGATTTTCTTCAAACCACTTGCAATCAAAATTAGACCATCCCTGCAGTGCTCCCAGACCCCTCAACCCACCCCAAATATCTAGAACTCCCCCAAACAGCCCCCCAAAAACATGCAATACTGCTAAAAAAACACCTTTTCCAACTATGGATTTTCGTCACACCACTTGCAATCAAAATTAGACCTTCCCTGCAGTGCTACCAGACCCCTCAACCCACCCCCAAATATCTAGCACACCCCCAAGAAGCCCCCCCAAAACTTGCAATACTGCTAGGCCTAAGTTTAAATCGTGCCAAAACGCTCTCAGCAACTAGGCCAAACCCCCCTTTTCTACCATGGTTTTTCTTCAAACCACATGCAATCACAATTAGAACTTCCCAGCAGTGCTCCCAGACCCATAAACCAACCCCCAAAAATCTAGAACACCCCAAGCAGCCCCCCAAAAACATGCAATACTACTAGGCCTAACTTTAAATCGTGCCAAAACGCTCTCAGCAACTAGGCCAAACCCTCCTTTTCTACCATGGATTTTCTTCAAACCACTTGCAATCACAATTAGAACTTCCCAGCAGTGCTCCCAGACCCATAAACCAACCCCCCAAAATCTAGAACAACCCAAGCAGCCCCCCAAAAACATGCAATACTACTAGGCCTAAGTTTAAATCGTGCCAAAACGCTCTCTGCAACTAGGCCCAAACCCCCCTTTTCCACCATGGATTTTCTTCAACCCCCTTGCAATCAAAATTAGACCTTCCCAGCAGTGCTCCCAGACCCATAAACCCACCCCAAAAAATCTAGTACCCCCCCAAACAGCCCCCCAAAAACATGCAATACTGCTAAAGAAAAATAGAACTTTTCCACCATGGATTTTCTTCAAACCACTTGCAATCAAAAAAAGACCTTCCCAACAGTGCCCCCAGACTCCTCAACCCACCCCAAAAATCTAGAACACCCCCAAGCAGCCCCCAAAAAACATGCAATACTGCTAGGCCTCAGTTTAAATCGTGCCAAAACACTGTCTGCAAATAGGCCAAAACCCCCCTTTTCCACCATGGATTTTCTTCAAACCACTTGCGATCAAAATTAGACCTTCCCTGCAGTGCTCCCAGACCCCTCAACCCACCCCCAAATATCTAGAACTCCAACAAGCAGCCCCCCAAAAACATGCAATACTACTAGGCCTAACTTTAAATCGTGCCAAAACGCTCTCAGCAACTAGGCCAAACCCCCCTTTTCTACCATGGATTTTCTTCAAACTACTTGCAATCACAATTAGAACTTCCCAGCAGTGCTCCCAGACCCCTAAACCAACCCCCAAAAATCTAGAACACCCCAAGCAGCCCCCCAAAGACATGCAATACTACTAGGCCTAACTTTAAATCGTGCCAAAACGCTCTCAGCAACTAGGCCCAAACCCACCTTTTCCACCATGGATTTTCTTCAAACCACTTGCAATCAAAATTAGACCTACCCAGCAGTGCTCCCAGACCCCTCAAACCACCCCCAAAAATGTAGAACACCCCCAAACAGCCCCCCAAAAACATGCAATACTGCTAAAAAAAAACTTTTCCACTATGGATTTTCATCAAACCACTTGCAATCAAAATTAGACCTTCCCTGCAGTGCTCCCAGACCCCTCAACACACCCCAAATGTCTAGAACACCCCGAAGCAGCCCCCCAAAAACATGCAATACTGCTAGGCCTCAGTTTAAATTGTGCCAAAATGCTGTCTGCAACTAGGCCCAAACCCCCCTTTTACACCATGGATTTTTCTCAAACCACTTGCCATCAAAATTAGACCTTCCCAGTGGTGCTCCCAGACCCCTCAACCCACTACCAAAAATCTAGAACTCCCCCAAGCAGCCCCCCAAAAACATGCAATACTACTAGGCCTAAGTTTAAATCGTGCCAAAACGCCCTCTGCAACTAGGCCCAAACCCCCCTTTTCTAACATGGATTTTCTTCAAACCACTTGCAATCAAAATTAGACCGTCCCAGCAGTGCTCCCAGACCCATAAACCCACCCCCAAAAATCTAGTAACCCCCAAACAGCCCCCCAAAAACATGCAATAATGCTAAAAAAATGAACTTTTCCACCATGGATTTTCTTCAAACCACTTGCAATTAAAAAAAGACCTTCCCAACAGTGCTCCCAGACTCCTCAATCCACCCCAAAAATCTAGAATACCCCCAAGCAGCCCCCAAAAAACAGGCAATATTGGTAGGCCTCAGTTTAAATCGTGCCAAAACGCTGTCTGCATCTAGGCCAAAACCCCCCTTTTCCACCATGGATTTTCTTCAAACCACTTGCAATCAAAAATAGACCTTCCCAGCAGTACTCCGAGTTCCCTCAACCCACACCCAAAAATCTAGAACACCCCAAGCAGCCCCCAAAAAACACGCAATACTGCTAGGCCTCAGTTTAAATTGTGCCAAAACACTCTCTGCAACTAGGCCCAAACCCCCCTTTTCCTCCATGGATTTTCTTCAAACCACTTGCAATCAAAATTAGACCTTCCCAGCAGTGCTCCCAGACCCATAAACCCACCCCCAAAAATGAAGAACCCCCCCAAACAGCCCCCCAAAAACATGCAATACTGCTAAAAAAATACCTTTTCCACCATGGATTTTCTTCAAACCACTTGCAATCAAAATTAGACCTTCCCTGCAGTGCTACCAGACCCCTCAACCCACCCCCAAATATCTAGAACACCCCCAAGCAGCCCCCCCAAAACATGCAATACTGCTAGGCCTAAGTTTAAATCGTGCCAAAACGCTCTCAGCAACTAGGCCAAACCCCCTTTTCTACCATGGATTTTCTTCAAACCACTTGCAATCACAATTAGAACTTCCCAGCAGTGCTCCCAGACCCATAAACCAACCCCCAAAAATCTAGAACACCCCAAGCAGCCCCCCAAAAACATGCAATACTACTAGGCCTAACTTTAAATCGTGCCAAAACGCTCTCAGCAACTAGGCCAAACCCCACTTTTCTACCATGGATTTTCTTCAAACCACTTGCAATCACAATTAGAACTTCCCAGCAGTGCTCCCAGACCCATAAACCAACCCCACAAAATCTAGAACACCCCAAGCAGCCCCCCAAAAACATGCAATACTACTAGGCCTAAGTTTAAATCGTGCCAAAACGCTCTCTGCAACTAGGCCCAAACCCCCCTTTTCCACCATGGATTTTCTTCAACCCCCTTGCAATCAAAATTAGACCTTCCCAGCAGTGCTCCCAGACCCATAAACCCACCCCAAAAAATCTAGTACCCCCCCAAACAGCCCCCCAAAAACATGCAATACTGCTAAAAAAAATAGAACTTTTCCACCATGGATTTCCTTCAAACCACTTGCAATCAAAAAAAGACCTTCCCAACAGTGCTCCCAGACTTCTCAACCCACCCCAAAAATCTAAAACACCCCCAAGCAGCCCCCAAAAAACATGCAATACTGCTAGGCCTCAGTTTAAATCGTGCCAAAACACTGTCTGCAACTAGGCTAAAACCCCCCTTTTCCACCATGGATTTTCTTCAAACCACTTGCAATCAAAATTAGACCTTCCCTGCAGTGCTCCCAGACCCCTCAACCCACCCCGAAATATCTAGAACTCCCCCAAGCAGCACCCCAAAAACATGCAATACTACTAGGCCTAACTTTAAATCGTGCCAAAACGCTCTCAGCAACTAGGCCAAACCCCCCTTTTCTACCATGGACTTTCTTCAAACCACTTGCAATCACAATTAGAACTTCCCAGCAGTGCTCCCAGACCCATAAACCAACCCCCAAAAATCTAGAACACCCCAAGCAGCCCCCCCAAAACATGCAATACTACTAGGCCTAACTTTAAATCGTGCCAAAACGCTCTCAGCAACTAGGCCCAAACCCACCTTTTCCACCATGGATTTTCTTCAAACCACTTGCAATCAAAATTAGACCTACCCAGCAGTGCTCCCATACCCATAAACCAACCCCACAAAATCTAGAACACCCCAAGCAGACCCCCAAAAACATGCAATACTACTAGGCCTAAGTTTAAATCGTGCCAAAACGCTCTCAGCAACTAGGCCAAACCCCCCTTTTCTACCATGGATTTTCTTCAAACTACTTGCAATCACAATTAGAACTTCCCAGCAGTGCTCCCAGACCCATAAACCAACCCCCAAAAATCTAGAACACCCCAAGCAGCCCCCCAAAGACATGCAATACTACTAGGCCTAACTTTAAATCGTGCCAAAACGCTCTCAGCAACTAGGCCCAAACCCACCTTTTCCACCATGGATTTTCTTCAAACCACTTGCAATCAAAATTAGACCTACCCAGCAGTGCTCCCAGACCCCTCAAACCACCCCCAAAAATGTAGAACACCCCCAAACAGCCCCCCAAAAACATGCAATACTGCTAAAAAAAAACCTTTTCCACTATGGATTTTCATCAAACCACTTGCAATCAAAATTAGACCTTCCCTGCAGTGCTCCCAGACCCCTCAACACACCCCAAATGTCTAGAACACCCCGAAGCAGCCCCCCAAAAACATGCAATACTGCTAGGCCTCAGTTTAAATTGTGCCAAAATGCTGTCTGCAACTAGGCCCAAACCCCCCTTTTACACCATGGATTTTTCTCAAACCACTTGCCATCAAAATTAGACCTTCCCAGTGGTGCTCCCAGACCCCTCAACCCACTACCAAAAATCTAGAACTCCCCCAAGCAGCCCCCCAAAAACATGCAATACAACTAGGCCTAAGTTTAAATCGTGCCAAAACGCCCTCTGCAACTAGGCCCAAACCCCCCTTTTCTACCATGGATTTTCTTCAAACCACTTGCAATCAAAATTAGACCGTCCCAGCAGTGCTCCCAGACCCATAAACCCACCCCCAAAAATCTAGTAACCCCCAAACAGCCCCCAAAAACATGCTATAATGCTAAAAAAATGAACTTTTCCACCATGGATTTTCTTCAAACCACTTGCAATTAAAAAAAGACCTTCCCAACAGTGCTCCCAGACTCCTCAATCCACCCCAAAAATCTAGAATACCCCCAAGCAGCCCCCCAAAAAACAGGCAATATTGGTAGGCCTCAGTTTAAATCGTGCCAAAACGCTGTCTGCATCTAGGCCAAAACCCCCCTTTTCCACCATGGATTTTCTTCAAACCACTTGCAATCAAAAATAGACCTTCCCAGCAGTACTCCGAGTTCCCTCAACCCACACCCAAAAATCTAGAACACCCCAAGCAGCCCCCAAAAAACACGCAATACTGCTAGGCCTCAGTTTAAATTGTGCCAAAACACTCTCTGCAACTAGGCCCAAACCCCCCTTTTCCTCCATGGATTTTCTTCAAACCACTTGCAATCAAAATTAGACCTTCCCAGCAGTGCTCCCAGACCCATAAACCCACCCCCAAAAATGAAGAACCCCCCCCAAACAGCCCCCCAAAAACATGCAATACTGCTAAAAAAATACCTTTTCCACCATGGATTTTCTTCAAACCACTTGCAATCAAAATTAGACCTTCCCTGCAGTGCTACCAGACCCCTCAACCCACCCCCAAATATCTAGAACACCCCCAAGCAGCCCCCCCAAAACATGCAATACTGCTAGGCCTAAGTTTAAATCGTGCCAAAACGCTCTCAGCAACTAGGCCAAACCCCCCTTTTCTACCATGGATTTTCTTCAAACTACTTGCAATCACAATTAGAACTTCCCAGCAGTGCTCCCAGACCCATAAACCAACCCCCAAAAATCTAGAACACCCCAAGCAGCCCCCCAAAGACATGCAATACTACTAGGCCTAACTTTAAATCGTGCCAAAACGCTCTCAGCAACTAGGCCCAAACCCACCTTTTCCACCATGGATTTTCTTCAAACCACTTGCAATCAAAATTAGACCTACCCAGCAGTGCTCCCAGACCCCTCAAACCACCCCCAAAAATGTAGAACACCCCCAAACAGCCCCCCAAAAACATGCAATACTGCTAAAAAAAAACCTTTTCCACTATGGATTTTCATCAAACCACTTGCAATCAAAATTAGACCTTCCCTGCAGTGCTCCCAGACCCCTCAACACACCCCAAATGTCTAGAACACCCCGAAGCAGCCCCCCAAAAACATGCAATACTGCTAGGCCTCAGTTTAAATTGTGCCAAAATGCTGTCTGCAACTAGGCCCAAACCCCCCTTTTACACCATGGATTTTTCTCAAACCACTTGCCATCAAAATTAGACCTTCCCAGTGGTGCTCCCAGACCCCTCAACCCACTACCAAAAATCTAGAACTCCCCCAAGCAGCCCCCCAAAAACATGCAATACAACTAGGCCTAAGTTTAAATCGTGCCAAAACGCCCTCTGCAACTAGGCCCAAACCCCCCTTTTCTACCATGGATTTTCTTCAAACCACTTGCAATCAAAATTAGACCGTCCCAGCAGTGCTCCCAGACCCATAAACCCACCCCCAAAAATCTAGTAACCCCCAAACAGCCCCCAAAAACATGCTATAATGCTAAAAAAATGAACTTTTCCACCATGGATTTTCTTCAAACCACTTGCAATTAAAAAAAGACCTTCCCAACAGTGCTCCCAGACTCCTCAATCCACCCCAAAAATCTAGAATACCCCCAAGCAGCCCCCCAAAAAACAGGCAATATTGGTAGGCCTCAGTTTAAATCGTGCCAAAACGCTGTCTGCATCTAGGCCAAAACCCCCCTTTTCCACCATGGATTTTCTTCAAACCACTTGCAATCAAAAATAGACCTTCCCAGCAGTACTCCGAGTTCCCTCAACCCACACCCAAAAATCTAGAACACCCCAAGCAGCCCCCAAAAAACACGCAATACTGCTAGGCCTCAGTTTAAATTGTGCCAAAACACTCTCTGCAACTAGGCCCAAACCCCCCTTTTCCTCCATGGATTTTCTTCAAACCACTTGCAATCAAAATTAGACCTTCCCAGCAGTGCTCCCAGACCCATAAACCCACCCCCAAAAATGAAGAACCCCCCCCAAACAGCCCCCCAAAAACATGCAATACTGCTAAAAAAATACCTTTTCCACCATGGATTTTCTTCAAACCACTTGCAATCAAAATTAGACCTTCCCTGCAGTGCTACCAGACCCCTCAACCCACCCCCAAATATCTAGAACACCCCCAAGCAGCCCCCCCAAAACATGCAATACTGCTAGGCCTAAGTTTAAATCGTGCCAAAACGCTCTCAGCAACTAGGCCAAACCCCCTTTTCTACCATGGATTTTCTTCAAACCACTTGCAATCACAATTAGAACTTCCCAGCAGTGCTCCCAGACCCATAAACCAACCCCCAAAAATCTAGAACACCCCAAGCAGCCCCCCAAAAACATGCAATACTACTAGGCCTAACTTTAAATCGTGCCAAAACGCTCTCAGCAACTAGGCCAAACCCCACTTTTCTACCATGGATTTTCTTCAAACCACTTGCAATCACAATTAGAACTTCCCAGCAGTGCTTCCAGACCCATAAACCAACCCCACAAAATCTAGAACACCCCAAGCAGCCCCCCAAAAACATGCAATACTACTAGGCCTAAGTTTAAATCGTGCCAAAACGCTCTCTGCAACTAGGCCCAAACCCCCCTTTTCCACCATGGATTTTCTTCAACCCCCTTGCAATCAAAATTAGACCTTCCCAGCAGTGCTCCCAGACCCATAAACCCACCCCAAAAAATCTAGTACCCCCCCAAACAGCCCCCCAAAAACATGCAATACTGCTAAAAAAAATAGAACTTTTCCACCATGGATTTCCTTCAAACCACTTGCAATCAAAAAAAGACCTTCCCAACAGTGCTCCCAGACTCCTCAACCCACCCCAAAAATCTAGAACACCCCCAAGCAGCCCCCAAAAAACATGCAATACTGCTAGGCCTCAGTTTAAATCGTGCCAAAACACTGTCTGCAACTAGGCTAAAACCCCCCTTTTCCACCATGGATTTTCTTCAAACCACTTGCAATCAAAATTAGACCTTCCCTGCAGTGCTCCCAGACCCCTCAACCCACCCCCAAATATCTAGAACTCCCCAAGCAGCACCCCAAAAACATGCAATACTACTAGGCCTAACTTTAAATCGTGCCAAAACGCTCTCAGCAACTAGGCCAAACCCCCCTTTTCTACCATGGATTTTCTTCAAACTACTTGCAATCACAATTAGAACTTCCCAGCAGTGTTCCCAGACCCATAAACCAACCCCCAAAAATTTAGAACACCCCAAGCAGCCCCCCAAAAACATGCAATACTACTAGGCCTAACTTTAAATCGTGCCAAAACGCTCTCAGCAACTAGGCCCAAACCCACCTTTTCCACCATGGATTTTCTTCAAACCACTTGCAATCAAAATTAGACCTACCCAGCAGTGCTCCCAGACCCCTCAAACCACCCCCAAAAATGTAGAACACCCCCAAACAGCCCCCCCAAAAACATGCAATACTGCTAAAAAAAAACTTTTCCACTATGGATTTTCATCAAACCACTTGCAATCAAACTTAGACCTTCCCTGCAGTGCTCCCAGACCCCTCAACCCACCCCAAATGTCTAGAACACCCCGAAGCAGCCCCCCGAAAACATGCAATACTGCTAGGCCTCAGTTTAAATTGTGCCAAAACGCTGTCTGCAACTAGGCCCAAACCCCCCTTTTACACCATGGATTTTTCTCAAACCACTTGCAATCAAAATTAGACCTTCCCAGCAGTGCTCCCAGACCCATAAACCCACCCCCAAAAATGTACAACCCCCCCAAATAGCCCCCCAAAAACATGCAATACTGCTAAAAAAAAACTTTTGCACCATGGATTTTTTTTCAAACCACTCGCAATCAAAAAAAGCCCTTCCCAACAGTGCTCCCAGACTCCTAAACCCACCCCAAAAATCTAGAACACCGCCAAGCAGCCCCCAAAAAACATGCAATACTGCTAGGCCTCAGTTTAAATCGTGCCAAAACACTGTCTGCAACTAGGCCAAAACCCCCCTTTTCCACCATGGATTTTTTTCAAACCACTTGCAATCAAAATTAGACCTTCCCTGCAGTGCTCCCAGACCCCTCAACTCACCCCCAAATATCTAGAACTCCCCCAAGCAGCCCCCCAAAAACATGCAATACTACTAGGCCTAACTTTAAATCGTGCACAAAACGCTCTCAGCAACTAGGCCAAACCCCCCTTTTCTACCATGGACTTTCTTCAAACCACTTGCAATCACAATTAGAACTTCCCAGCAGTGCTCCCAGACCCATAAACCAACCCCCAAAAATCTAGAACACCCCAAGCAGCCCCCCCAAAACATGCAATACTACTAGGCCTAACTTTAAATCGTGCCAAAACGCTCTCAGCAACTAGGCCCAAACCCACCTTTTCCACCATGGATTTTCTTCAAACCACTTGCAATCAAAATTAGACCTACCCAGCAGTGCTCCCATACCCATAAACCAACCCCACAAAATCTAGAACACCCCAAGCAGACCCCCAAAAACATGCAATACTACTAGGCCTAAGTTTAAATCGTGCCAAAACGCTCTCTGCAACTAGGCCCAAACCCCCCTTTTCCACCATGGATTTTCTTCAACCCCCTTGCAATCAAAATTAGACCTTCCCAGCAGTGCTCCCAGACCCATAAACCCACCACAAAAAATCTAGTACCCCCCCAAACAGCCCCCCAAAAACATGCAATACTGCTAAAAGAAATAGAACTTTTCCACCATGGATTTTCTTCAAACCACTTGCAATCAAAAAAAGACCTTCCCAACAGTGCTCCCAGACTCCTCAACCCACCCCAAAAATCTAGAACACCCCCAAGCAGCCCCCAAAAAACATGCAATACTGCTAGGCCTCAGTTTAAATCGTGCCAAAACACTGTCTGCAACTAGGCCAAAACACCCCTTTTCCACCATGGATTTTCTTCAAACCACTTGCAATCAAAATTAGACCTTCCCTGCAGTGCTCCCAGACCCCTCAACCCACCCCCAAATATCTAGAACTCCCCCAAGCAGCCCCCCAAAAACATGCAATACTACTAGGCCTAACTTTAAATCGTGCCAAAACGCTCTCAGCAACTAGGCCAAACCCCCCTTTTCTACCATGGATTTTCTTCAAACTACTTGCAATCACAATTAGAACTTCCCAGCAGTGCTCCCAGACCCATAAACCAACCCCCAAAAATCTAGAACACCCCAAGCAGCCCCCCAAAAACATGCAATACTTCTAGGCCTAACTTTAAATCGTGCCAAAACGCTCTCAGCAACTAGTCCCAAACCCACCTTTTCCACCATGGATTTTCTTCAAACCACTTGCAATCACAATTAGAACTTCCCAGCAGTGCTCCCAGACCCATAAACCAACCCCACAAAATCTAGAACACCCCAAGCAGCCCCCCAAAAACATGCAATACTACTAGGCCTAAGTTTAAATCGTGCCAAAACGCTCTCTGCAACTAGGCCCAAACCCCCCTTTTCCACCATGGATTTTCTTCAACCCCCTTGCAATCAAAATTAGACCTTCCCAGCAGTGCTCCCAGACCCATAAACCCACCCCAAAAAATCTAGTACCCCCCCAAACAGCCCCCCAAAAACATGCAATACTGCTAAAAAAAATAGAACTTTTCCACCATGGATTTCCTTCAAACCACTTGCAATCAAAAAAAGACCTTCCCAACAGTGCTCCCAGACTTCTCAACCCACCCCAAAAATCTAAAACACCCCCAAGCAGCCCCCAAAAAACATGCAATACTGCTAGGCCTCAGTTTAAATCGTGCCAAAACACTGTCTGCAACTAGGCTAAAACCCCCCTTTTCCACCATGGATTTTCTTCAAACCACTTGCAATCAAAATTAGACCTTCCCTGCAGTGCTCCCAGACCCCTCAACCCACCCCGAAATATCTAGAACTCCCCCAAGCAGCACCCCAAAAACATGCAATACTACTAGGCCTAACTTTAAATCGTGCCAAAACGCTCTCAGCAACTAGGCCACCCCCCTTTTCTACCATGGACTTTCTTCAAACCACTTGCAATCACAATTAGAACTTCCCAGCAGTGCTCCCAGACCCATAAACCAACCCACAAAAATCTAGAACACCCCAAGCAGCCCCCCCAAAACATGCAATACTACTAGGCCTAACTTTAAATCGTGCCAAAACGCTCTCAGCAACTAGGCCCAAACCCACCTTTTCCACCATGGATTTTCTTCAAACCACTTGCAATCAAAATTAGACCTACCCAGCAGTGCTCCCATACCCATAAACCAACCCCACAAAATCTAGAACACCCCAAGCAGACCCCCAAAAACATGCAATACTACTAGGCCTAAGTTTAAATCGTGCCAAAACGCTCTCAGCAACTAGGCCAAACCCCCCTTTTCTACCATGGATTTTCTTCAAACTACTTGCAATCACAATTAGAACTTCCCAGCAGTGCTCCCAGACCCATAAACCAACCCCCAAAAATCTAGAACACCCCAAGCAGCCCCCCAAAGACATGCAATACTACTAGGCCTAACTTTAAATCGTGCCAAAACGCTCTCAGCAACTAGGCCCAAACCCACCTTTTCCACCATGGATTTTCTTCAAACCACTTGCAATCAAAATTAGACCTACCCAGCAGTGCTCCCAGACCCCTCAAACCACCCCCAAAAATGTAGAACACCCCCAAACAGCCCCCCAAAAACATGCAATACTGCTAAAAAAAAACCTTTTCCACTATGGATTTTCATCAAACCACTTGCAATCAAAATTAGACCTTCCCTGCAGTGCTCCCAGACCCCTCAACACACCCCAAATGTCTAGAACACCCCGAAGCAGCCCCCCAAAAACATGCAATACTGCTAGGCCTCAGTTTAAATTGTGCCAAAATGCTGTCTGCAACTAGGCCCAAACCCCCCTTTTACACCATGGATTTTTCTCAAACCACTTGCCATCAAAATTAGACCTTCCCAGTGGTGCTCCCAGACCCCTCAACCCACTACCAAAAATCTAGAACTCCCCCAAGCAGCCCCCCAAAAACATGCAATACAACTAGGCCTAAGTTTAAATCGTGCCAAAACGCCCTCTGCAACTAGGCCCAAACCCCCCTTTTCTACCATGGATTTTCTTCAAACCACTTGCAATCAAAATTAGACCGTCCCAGCAGTGCTCCCAGACCCATAAACCCACCCCCAAAAATCTAGTAACCCCCAAACAGCCCCCAAAAACATGCTATAATGCTAAAAAAATGAACTTTTCCACCATGGATTTTCTTCAAACCACTTGCAATTAAAAAAAGACCTTCCCAACAGTGCTCCCAGACTCCTCAATCCACCCCAAAAATCTAGAATACCCCCAAGCAGCCCCCAAAAAAACAGGCAATATTGGTAGGCCTCAGTTTAAATCGTGCCAAAACGCTGTCTGCATCTAGGCCAAAACCCCCCTTTTCCACCATGGATTTTCTTCAAACCACTTGCAATCAAAAATAGACCTTCCCAGCAGTACTCCGAGTTCCCTCAACCCACACCCAAAAATCTAGAACACCCCAAGCAGCCCCCAAAAAACACGCAATACTGCTAGGCCTCAGTTTAAATTGTGCCAAAACACTCTCTGCAACTAGGCCCAAACCCCCCTTTTCCTCCATGGATTTTCTTCAAACCACTTGCAATCAAAATTAGACCTTCCCAGCAGTGCTCCCAGACCCATAAACCCACCCCCAAAAATGAAGAACCCCCCCCAAACAGCCCCCCAAAAACATGCAATACTGCTAAAAAAATACCTTTTCCACCATGGATTTTCTTCAAACCACTTGCAATCAAAATTAGACCTTCCCTGCAGTGCTACCAGACCCCTCAACCCACCCCCAAATATCTAGAACACCCCCAAGCAGCCCCCCCAAAACATGCAATACTGCTAGGCCTAAGTTTAAATCGTGCCAAAACGCTCTCAGCAACTAGGCCAAACCCCCTTTTCTACCATGGATTTTCTTCAAACCACATGCAATCACAATTAGAACTTCCCAGCAGTGCTCCCAGACCCATAAACCAACCCCCAAAAATCTAGAACACCCCAAGCAGCCCCCCAAAAACATGCAATACTACTAGGCCTAACTTTAAATCGTGCCAAAACGCTCTCAGCAACTAGGCCAAACCCCACTTTTCTACCATGGATTTTCTTCAAACCACTTGCAATCACAATTAGAACTTCCCAGCAGTGCTTCCAGACCCATAAACCAACCCCACAAAATCTAGAACACCCCAAGCAGCCCCCCAAAAACATGCAATACTACTAGGCCTAAGTTTAAATCGTGCCAAAACGCTCTCTGCAACTAGGCCCAAACCCCCCTTTTCCACCATGGATTTTCTTCAACCCCCTTGCAATCAAAATTAGACCTTCCCAGCAGTGCTCCCAGACCCATAAACCCACCCCAAAAAATCTAGTACCCCCCCAAACAGCCCCCCAAAAACATGCAATACTGCTAAAAAAAATAGAACTTTTCCACCATGGATTTCCTTCAAACCACTTGCAATCAAAAAAAGACCTTCCCAACAGTGCTCCCAGACTCCTCAACCCACCCCAAAAATCTAGAACACCCCCAAGCAGCCCCCAAAAAACATGCAATACTGCTAGGCCTCAGTTTAAATCGTGCCAAAACACTGTCTGCAACTAGGCTAAAACCCCCCTTTTCCACCATGGATTTTCTTCAAACCACTTGCAATCAAAATTAGACCTTCCCTGCAGTGCTCCCAGACCCCTCAACCCACCCCCAAATATCTAGAACTCCCCAAGCAGCACCCCAAAAACATGCAATACTACTAGGCCTAACTTTAAATCGTGCCAAAACGCTCTCAGCAACTAGGCCAAACCCCCCTTTTCTACCATGGATTTTCTTCAAACTACTTGCAATCACAATTAGAACTTCCCAGCAGTGTTCCCAGACCCATAAACCAACCCCCAAAAATTTAGAACACCCCAAGCAGCCCCCCAAAAACATGCAATACTACTAGGCCTAACTTTAAATCGTGCCAAAACGCTCTCAGCAACTAGGCCCAAACCCACCTTTTCCACCATGGATTTTCTTCAAACCACTTGCAATCAAAATTAGACCTACCCAGCAGTGCTCCCAGACCCCTCAAACCACCCCCAAAAATGTAGAACACCCCCAAACAGCCCCCCAAAAACATGCAATACTGCTAAAAAAAAACTTTTCCACTATGGATTTTCATCAAACCACTTGCAATCAAACTTAGACCTTCCCTGCAGTGCTCCCAGACCCCTCAACCCACCCCAAATGTCTAGAACACCCCGAAGCAGCCCCCCGAAAACATGCAATACTGCTAGGCCTCAGTTTAAATTGTGCCAAAACGCTGTCTGCAACTAGGCCCAAACCCCCCTTTTACACCATGGATTTTTCTCAAACCACTTGCAATCAAAATTAGACCTTCCCAGCAGTGCTCCCAGACCCATAAACCCACCCCCAAAAATGTACAACCCCCCCAAATAGCCCCCCAAAAACATGCAATACTGCTAAAAAAAAACTTTTGCACCATGGATTTTTTTTCAAACCACTCGCAATCAAAAAAAGCCCTTCCCAACAGTGCTCCCAGACTCCTAAACCCACCCCAAAAATCTAGAACACCGCCAAGCAGCCCCCAAAAAACATGCAATACTGCTAGGCCTCAGTTTAAATCGTGCCAAAACACTGTCTGCAACTAGGCCAAAACCCCCCTTTTCCACCATGGATTTTTTTCAAACCACTTGCAATCAAAATTAGACCTTCCCTGCAGTGCTCCCAGACCCCTCAACTCACCCCCAAATATCTAGAACTCCCCCAAGCAGCCCCCCAAAAACATGCAATACTACTAGGCCTAACTTTAAATCGTGCACAAAACGCTCTCAGCAACTAGGCCAAACCCCCCTTTTCTACCATGGACTTTCTTCAAACCACTTGCAATCACAATTAGAACTTCCCAGCAGTGCTCCCAGACCCATAAACCAACCCCCAAAAATCTAGAACACCCCAAGCAGCCCCCCCAAAACATGCAATACTACTAGGCCTAACTTTAAATCGTGCCAAAACGCTCTCAGCAACTAGGCCCAAACCCACCTTTTCCACCATGGATTTTCTTCAAACCACTTGCAATCAAAATTAGACCTACCCAGCAGTGCTCCCATACCCATAAACCAACCCCACAAAATCTAGAACACCCCAAGCAGACCCCCAAAAACATGCAATACTACTAGGCCTAAGTTTAAATCGTGCCAAAACGCTCTCTGCAACTAGGCCCAAACCCCCCTTTTCCACCATGGATTTTCTTCAACCCCCTTGCAATCAAAATTAGACCTTCCCAGCAGTGCTCCCAGACCCATAAACCCACCACAAAAAATCTAGTACCCCCCCAAACAGCCCCCCAAAAACATGCAATACTGCTAAAAGAAATAGAACTTTTCCACCATGGATTTTCTTCAAACCACTTGCAATCAAAAAAAGACCTTCCCAACAGTGCTCCCAGACTCCTCAACCCACCCCAAAAATCTAGAACACCCCCAAGCAGCCCCCAAAAAACATGCAATACTGCTAGGCCTCAGTTTAAATCGTGCCAAAACACTGTCTGCAACTAGGCCAAAACACCCCTTTTCCACCATGGATTTTCTTCAAACCACTTGCAATCAAAATTAGACCTTCCCTGCAGTGCTCCCAGACCCCTCAACCCACCCCCAAATATCTAGAACTCCCCCAAGCAGCCCCCCAAAAACATGCAATACTACTAGGCCTAACTTTAAATCGTGCCAAAACGCTCTCAGCAACTAGGCCAAACCCCCCTTTTCTACCATGGATTTTCTTCAAACTACTTGCAATCACAATTAGAACTTCCCAGCAGTGCTCCCAGACCCATAAACCAACCCCCAAAAATCTAGAACACCCCAAGCAGCCCCCCAAAAACATGCAATACTTCTAGGCCTAACTTTAAATCGTGCCAAAACGCTCTCAGCAACTAGTCCCAAACCCACCTTTTCCACCATGGATTTTCTTCAAACCACTTGCAATCACAATTAGAACTTCCCAGCAGTGCTCCCAGACCCATAAACCAACCCCACAAAATCTAGAACACCCCAAGCAGCCCCCCAAAAACATGCAATACTACTAGGCCTAAGTTTAAATCGTGCCAAAACGCTCTCTGCAACTAGGCCCAAACCCCCCTTTTCCACCATGGATTTTCTTCAACCCCCTTGCAATCAAAATTAGACCTTCCCAGCAGTGCTCCCAGACCCATAAACCCACCCCAAAAAATCTAGTACCCCCCCAAACAGCCCCCCAAAAACATGCAATACTGCTAAAAAAAATAGAACTTTTCCACCATGGATTTCCTTCAAACCACTTGCAATCAAAAAAAGACCTTCCCAACAGTGCTCCCAGACTTCTCAACCCACCCCAAAAATCTAAAACACCCCCAAGCAGCCCCCAAAAAACATGCAATACTGCTAGGCCTCAGTTTAAATCGTGCCAAAACACTGTCTGCAACTAGGCTAAAACCCCCCTTTTCCACCATGGATTTTCTTCAAACCACTTGCAATCAAAATTAGACCTTCCCTGCAGTGCTCCCAGACCCCTCAACCCACCCCGAAATATCTAGAACTCCCCCAAGCAGCACCCCAAAAACATGCAATACTACTAGGCCTAACTTTAAATCGTGCCAAAACGCTCTCAGCAACTAGGCCAAACCCCCCTTTTCTACCATGGACTTTCTTCAAACCACTTGCAATCACAATTAGAACTTCCCAGCAGTGCTCCCAGACCCATAAACCAACCCCCAAAAATCTAGAACACCCCAAGCAGCCCCCCCAAAACATGCAATACTACTAGGCCTAACTTTAAATCGTGCCAAAACGCTCTCAGCAACTAGGCCCAAACCCACCTTTTCCACCATGGATTTTCTTCAAACCACTTGCAATCAAAATTAGACCTACCCAGCAGTGCTCCCATACCCATAAACCAACCCCACAAAATCTAGAACACCCCAAGCAGACCCCCAAAAACATGCAATACTACTAGGCCTAAGTTTAAATCGTGCCAAAACGCTCTCAGCAACTAGGCCAAACCCCCCTTTTCTACCATGGATTTTCTTCAAACTACTTGCAATCACAATTAGAACTTCCCAGCAGTGCTCCCAGACCCATAAACCAACCCCCAAAAATCTAGAACACCCCAAGCAGCCCCCCAAAGACATGCAATACTACTAGGCCTAACTTTAAATCGTGCCAAAACGCTCTCAGCAACTAGGCCCAAACCCACCTTTTCCACCATGGATTTTCTTCAAACCACTTGCAATCAAAATTAGACCTACCCAGCAGTGCTCCCAGACCCCTCAAACCACCCCCAAAAATGTAGAACACCCCCAAACAGCCCCCCAAAAACATGCAATACTGCTAAAAAAAAACCTTTTCCACTATGGATTTTCATCAAACCACTTGCAATCAAAATTAGACCTTCCCTGCAGTGCTCCCAGACCCCTCAACACACCCCAAATGTCTAGAACACCCCGAAGCAGCCCCCCAAAAACATGCAATACTGCTAGGCCTCAGTTTAAATTGTGCCAAAATGCTGTCTGCAACTAGGCCCAAACCCCCTTTTACACCATGGATTTTTCTCAAACCACTTGCCATCAAAATTAGACCTTCCCAGTGGTGCTCCCAGACCCCTCAACCCACTACCAAAAATCTAGAACTCCCCCAAGCAGCCCCCCAAAAACATGCAATACAACAAGGCCTAAGTTTAAATCGTGCCAAAACGCCCTCTGCAACTAGGCCCAAACCCCCCTTTTCTACCATGGATTTTCTTCAAACCACTTGCAATCAAAATTAGACCGTCCCAGCAGTGCTCCCAGACCCATAAACCCACCCCCAAAAATCTAGTAACCCCCAAATGCCCCCAAAAACATGATATAATGCTAAAAAAATGAACTTTTCCACCATGGATTTTCTTCAAACCACTTGCAATTAAAAAAAGACCTTCCCAACAGTGCTCCCAGACTCCTCAATCCACCCCAAAAATCTAGAATACCCCCAAGCAGCCCCCAAAAAAACAGGCAATATTGGTAGGCCTCAGTTTAAATCGTGCCAAAACGCTGTCTGCATCTAGGCCAAAACCCCCCTTTTCCACCATGGATTTTCTTCAAACCACTTGCAATCAAAAATAGACCTTCCCAGCAGTACTCCGAGTTCCCTCAACCCACACCCAAAAATCTAGAACACCCCAAGCAGCCCCCAAAAAACACGCAATACTGCTAGGCCTCAGTTTAAATTGTGCCAAAACACTCTCTGCAAATAGGCCCAAACCCCCCTTTTCCTCCATGGATTTTCTTCAAACCACTTGCAATCAAAATTAGACCTTCCCAGCAGTGCTCCCAGACCCATAAACCCACCCCCAAAAATGAAGAACCCCCCCCAAACAGCCCCCCAAAAACATGCAATACTGCTAAAAAAATACCTTTTCCACCATGGATTTTCTTCAAACCACTTGCAATCAAAATTAGACCTTCCCTGCAGTGCTACCAGACCCCTCAACCCACCCCCAAATATCTAGAACACCCCCAAGCAGCCCCCCCAAAACATGCAATACTGCTAGGCCTAAGTTTAAATCGTGCCAAAACGCTCTCAGCAACTAGGCCAAACCCCCTTTTCTACCATGGATTTTCTTCAAACCACATGCAATCACAATTAGAACTTCCCAGCAGTGCTCCCAGACCCATAAACCAACCCCCAAAAATCTAGAACACCCCAAGCAGCCCCCCAAAAACATGCAATACTACTAGGCCTAACTTTAAATCGTGCCAAAACGCTCTCAGCAACTAGGCCAAACCCCACTTTTCTACCATGGATTTTCTTCAAACCACTTGCAATCACAATTAGAACTTCCCAGCAGTGCTTCCAGACCCATAAACCAACCCCACAAAATCTAGAACACCCCAAGCAGCCCCCCAAAAACATGCAATACTACTAGGCCTAAGTTTAAATCGTGCCAAAACGCTCTCTGCAACTAGGCCCAAACCCCCCTTTTCCACCATGGATTTTCTTCAACCCCCTTGCAATCAAAATTAGACCTTCCCAGCAGTGCTCCCAGACCCATAAACCCACCCCAAAAAATCTAGTACCCCCCCAAACAGCCCCCAAAAAACATGCAATACTGCTAGGCCTCAGTTTAAATCGTGCCAAAACACTGTCTGCAACTAGGCTAAAACCCCCCTTTTCCACCATGGATTTTCTTCAAACCACTTGCAATCAAAATTAGACCTTCCCTGCAGTGCTCCCAGACCCCTCAACCCACCCCCAAATATCTAGAACTCCCCAAGCAGCACCCCAAAAACATGCAATACTACTAGGCCTAACTTTAAATCGTGCCAAAACGCTCTCAGCAACTAGGCCAAACCCCCCTTTTCTACCATGGATTTTCTTCAAACTACTTGCAATCACAATTAGAACTTCCCAGCAGTGTTCCCAGACCCATAAACCAACCCCCAAAAATTTAGAACACCCCAAGCAGCCCCCCAAAAACATGCAATACTACTAGGCCTAACTTTAAATCGTGCCAAAACGCTCTCAGCAACTAGGCCCAAACCCACCTTTTCCACCATGGATTTTCTTCAAACCACTTGCAATCAAAATTAGACCTACCCAGCAGTGCTCCCAGACCCCTCAAACCACCCCCAAAAATGTAGAACACCCCCAAACAGCCCCCCAAAAACATGCAATACTGCTAAAAAAAAACTTTTCCACTATGGATTTTCATCAAACCACTTGCAATCAAACTTAGACCTTCCCTGCAGTGCTCCCAGACCCCTCAACCCACCCCAAATGTCTAGAACACCCCGAAGCAGCCCCCCGAAAACATGCAATACTGCTAGGCCTCAGTTTAAATTGTGCCAAAACGCTGTCTGCAACTAGGCCCAAACCCCCCTTTTACACCATGGATTTTTCTCAAACCACTTGCAATCAAAATTAGACCTTCCCAGCAGTGCTCCCAGACCCATAAACCCACCCCCAAAAATGTACAACCCCCCCAAATAGCCCCCCAAAAACATGCAATACTGCTAAAAAAAAACTTTTGCACCATGGATTTTTTTTCAAACCACTCGCAATCAAAAAAAGCCCTTCCCAACAGTGCTCCCAGACTCCTAAACCCACCCCAAAAATCTAGAACACCGCCAAGCAGCCCCCAAAAAACATGCAATACTGCTAGGCCTCAGTTTAAATCGTGCCAAAACACTGTCTGCAACTAGGCCAAAACCCCCCTTTTCCACCATGGATTTTTTTCAAACCACTTGCAATCAAAATTAGACCTTCCCTGCAGTGCTCCCAGACCCCTCAACTCACCCCCAAATATCTAGAACTCCCCCAAGCAGCCCTCCAAAAACATGCAATACTACTAGGCCTAACTTTAAATCGTGCACAAAACGCTCTCAGCAACTAGGCCAAACCCCCCTTTTCTACCATGGACTTTCTTCAAACCACTTGCAATCACAATTAGAACTTCCCAGCAGTGCTCCCAGACCCATAAACCAACCCCCAAAAATCTAGAACACCCCAAGCAGCCCCCCCAAAACATGCAATACTACTAGGCCTAACTTTAAATCGTGCCAAAACGCTCTCAGCAACTAGGCCCAAACCCACCTTTTCCACCATGGATTTTCTTCAAACCACTTGCAATCAAAATTAGACCTACCCAGCAGTGCTCCCATACCCATAAACCAACCCCACAAAATCTAGAACACCCCAAGCAGACCCCCAAAAACATGCAATACTACTAGGCCTAAGTTTAAATCGTGCCAAAACGCTCTCTGCAACTAGGCCCAAACCCCCCTTTTCCACCATGGATTTTCTTCAACCCCCTTGCAATCAAAATTAGACCTTCCCAGCAGTGCTCCCAGACCCATAAACCCACCACAAAAAATCTAGTACCCCCCCAAACAGCCCCCCAAAAACATGCAATACTGCTAAAAGAAATAGAACTTTTCCACCATGGATTTTCTTCAAACCACTTGCAATCAAAAAAAGACCTTCCCAACAGTGCTCCCAGACTCCTCAACCCACCCCAAAAATCTAGAACACCCCCAAGCAGCCCCCAAAAAACATGCAATACTGCTAGGCCTCAGTTTAAATCGTGCCAAAACACTGTCTGCAACTAGGCCAAAACACCCCTTTTCCACCATGGATTTTCTTCAAACCACTTGCAATCAAAATTAGACCTTCCCTGCAGTGCTCCCAGACCCCTCAACCCACCCCCAAATATCTAGAACTCCCCCAAGCAGCCCCCCAAAAACATGCAATACTACTAGGCCTAACTTTAAATCGTGCCAAAACGCTCTCAGCAACTAGGCCAAACCCCCCTTTTCTACCATGGATTTTCTTCAAACTACTTGCAATCACAATTAGAACTTCCCAGCAGTGCTCCCAGACCCATAAACCAACCCCCAAAAATCTAGAACACCCCAAGCAGCCCCCCAAAAACATGCAATACTTCTAGGCCTAACTTTAAATCGTGCCAAAACGCTCTCAGCAACTAGTCCCAAACCCACCTTTTCCACCATGGATTTTCTTCAAACCACTTGCAATCACAATTAGAACTTCCCAGCAGTGCTCCCAGACCCATAAACCAACCCCACAAAATCTAGAACACCCCAAGCAGCCCCCCAAAAACATGCAATACTACTAGGCCTAAGTTTAAATCGTGCCAAAACGCTCTCTGCAACTAGGCCCAAACCCCCCTTTTCCACCATGGATTTTCTTCAACCCCCTTGCAATCAAAATTAGACCTTCCCAGCAGTGCTCCCAGACCCATAAACCCACCCCAAAAAATCTAGTACCCCCCCAAACAGCCCCCCAAAAACATGCAATACTGCTAAAAAAAATAGAACTTTTCCACCATGGATTTCCTTCAAACCACTTGCAATCAAAAAAAGACCTTCCCAACAGTGCTCCCAGACTTCTCAACCCACCCCAAAAATCTAAAACACCCCCAAGCAGCCCCCAAAAAACCTGCAATACTGCTAGGCCTCAGTTTAAATCGTGCCAAAACACTGTCTGCAACTAGGCTAAAACCCCCCTTTTCCACCATGGATTTTCTTCAAACCACTTGCAATCAAAATTAGACCTTCCCTGCAGTGCTCCCAGACCCCTCAACCCACCCCGAAATATCTAGAACTCCCCCAAGCAGCACCCCAAAAACATGCAATACTACTAGGCCTAACTTTAAATCGTGCCAAAACGCTCTCAGCAACTAGGCCAAACCCCCCTTTTCTACCATGGACTTTCTTCAAACCACTTGCAATCACAATTAGAACTTCCCAGCAGTGCTCCCAGACCCATAAACCAACCCCCAAAAATCTAGAACACCCCAAGCAGCCCCCCCAAAACATGCAATACTACTAGGCCTAACTTTAAATCGTGCCAAAACGCTCTCAGCAACTAGGCCCAAACCCACCTTTTCCACCATGGATTTTCTTCAAACCACTTGCAATCAAAATTAGACCTACCCAGCAGTGCTCCCATACCCATAAACCAACCCCACAAAATCTAGAACACCCCAAGCAGACCCCCAAAAACATGCAATACTACTAGGCCTAAGTTTAAATCGTGCCAAAACGCTCTCAGCAACTAGGCCAAACCCCCCTTTTCTACCATGGATTTTCTTCAAACTACTTGCAATCACAATTAGAACTTCCCAGCAGTGCTCCCAGACCCATAAACCAACCCCCAAAAATCTAGAACACCCCAAGCAGCCCCCCAAAGACATGCAATACTACTAGGCCTAACTTTAAATCGTGCCAAAACGCTCTCAGCAACTAGGCCCAAACCCACCTTTTCCACCATGGATTTTCTTCAAACCACTTGCAATCAAAATTAGACCTACCCAGCAGTGCTCCCAGACCCCTCAAACCACCCCCAAAAATGTAGAACACCCCCAAACAGCCCCCCAAAAACATGCAATACTGCTAAAAAAAAACCTTTTCCACTATGGATTTTCATCAAACCACTTGCAATCAAAATTAGACCTTCCCTGCAGTGCTCCCAGACCCCTCAACACACCCCAAATGTCTAGAACACCCCGAAGCAGCCCCCCAAAAACATGCAATACTGCTAGGCCTCAGTTTAAATTGTGCCAAAATGCTGTCTGCAACTAGGCCCAAACCCCCCTTTTACACCATGGATTTTTCTCAAACCACTTGCCATCAAAATTAGACCTTCCCAGTGGTGCTCCCAGACCCCTCAACCCACTACCAAAAATCTAGAACTCCCCCAAGCAGCCCCCCAAAAACATGCAATACAACTAGGCCTAAGTTTAAATCGTGCCAAAACGCCCTCTGCAACTAGGCCCAAACCCCCCTTTTCTACCATGGATTTTCTTCAAACCACTTGCAATCAAAATTAGACCGTCCCAGCAGTGCTCCCAGACCCATAAACCCACCCCCAAAAATCTAGTAACCCCCAAACAACCCCCAAAAACATGCTATAATGCTA
This sequence comes from Lissotriton helveticus, assembly GCF_964261635.1. Taxonomy (NCBI): domain Eukaryota; kingdom Metazoa; phylum Chordata; class Amphibia; order Caudata; family Salamandridae; genus Lissotriton; species Lissotriton helveticus. The sequence continues at coordinate 1,358,609,810 of NC_136061.1, read as the reverse complement.
AAAAAATGAACTTTTCCACCATGGATTTTCTTCAAACCACTTGCAATTAAAAAAAGACCTTCCCAACAGTGCTCCCAGACTCCTCAATCCACCCCAAAAATCTAGAATACCCCCAAGCAGCCCCCAAAAAAACAGGCAATATTGGTAGGCCTCAGTTTAAATCGTGCCAAAACGCTGTCTGCATCTAGGCCAAAACCCCCCTTTTCCACCATGGATTTTCTTCAAACCACTTGCAATCAAAAATAGACCTTCCCAGCAGTACTCCGAGTTCCCTCAACCCACACCCAAAAATCTAGAACACCCCAAGCAGCCCCCAAAAAACACGCAATACTGCTAGGCCTCAGTTTAAATTGTGCCAAAACACTCTCTGCAACTAGGCCCAAACCCCCCTTTTCCTCCATGGATTTTCTTCAAACCACTTGCAATCAAAATTAGACCTTCCCAGCAGTGCTCCCAGACCCATAAACCCACCCCCAAAAATGAAGAACCCCCCCCAAACAGCCCCCCAAAAACATGCAATACTGCTAAAAAAATACCTTTTCCACCATGGATTTTCTTCAAACCACTTGCAATCAAAATTAGACCTTCCCTGCAGTGCTACCAGACCCCTCAACCCACCCCCAAATATCTAGAACACCCCCAAGCAGCCCCCCCAAAACATGCAATACTGCTAGGCCTAAGTTTAAATCGTGCCAAAACGCTCTCAGCAACTAGGCCAAACCCCCTTTTCTACCATGGATTTTCTTCAAACCACTTGCAATCACAATTAGAACTTCCCAGCAGTGCTCCCAGACCCATAAACCAACCCCCAAAAATCTAGAACACCCCAAGCAGCCCCCCAAAAACATGCAATACTACTAGGCCTAACTTTAAATCGTGCCAAAACGCTCTCAGCAACTAGGCCAAACCCCACTTTTCTACCATGGATTTTCTTCAAACCACTTGCAATCACAATTAGAACTTCCCAGCAGTGCTTCCAGACCCATAAACCAACCCCACAAAATCTAGAACACCCCAAGCAGCCCCCCAAAAACATGCAATACTACTAGGCCTAAGTTTAAATCGTGCCAAAACGCTCTCTGCAACTAGGCCCAAACCCCCCTTTTCCACCATGGATTTTCTTCAACCCCCTTGCAATCAAAATTAGACCTTCCCAGCAGTGCTCCCAGACCCATAAACCCACCCCAAAAAATCTAGTACCCCCCCAAACAGCCCCCCAAAAACATGCAATACTGCTAAAAAAAATAGAACTTTTCCACCATGGATTTCCTTCAAACCACTTGCAATCAAAAAAAGACCTTCCCAACAGTGCCCCCCGACTCCTCAACCCACCCCAAAAATCTAGAACACCCCCAAGCAGCCCCCAAAAAACATGCAATACTGCTAGGCCTCAGTTTAAATCGTGCCAAAACACTGTCTGCAACTAGGCTAAAACCCCCCTTTTCCACCATGGATTTTCTTCAAACCACTTGCAATCAAAATTAGACCTTCCCTGCAGTGCTCCCAGACCCCTCAACCCACCCCCAAATATCTAGAACTCCCCAAGCAGCACCCCAAAAACATGCAATACTACTAGGCCTAACTTTAAATCGTGCCAAAACGCTCTCAGCAACTAGGCCAAACTCCCCTTTTCTACCATGGATTTTCTTCAAACTACTTGCAATCACAATTAGAACTTCCCAGCAGTGTTCCCAGACCCATAAACCAACCCCCAAAAATTTAGAACACCCCAAGCAGCCCCCCAAAAACATGCAATACTACTAGGCCTAACTTTAAATCGTGCCAAAACGCTCTCAGCAACTAGGCCCAAACCCACCTTTTCCACCATGGATTTTCTTCAAACCACTTGCAATCAAAATTAGACCTACCCAGCAGTGCTCCCAGACCCCTCAAAACACCCCCAAAAATGTAGAACACCCCCAAACAGCCCCCCCAAAAACATGCAATACTGCTAAAAAAAAACTTTTCCACTATGGATTTTCATCAAACCACTTGCAATCAAACTTAGACCTTCCCTGCAGTGCTCCCAGACCCCTCAACCCACCCCAAATGTCTAGAACACCCCGAAGCAGCCCCCCGAAAACATGCAATACTGCTAGGCCTCAGTTTAAATTGTGCCAAAACGCTGTCTGCAACTAGGCCCAAACCCCCCTTTTACACCATGGATTTTTCTCAAACCACTTGCAATCAAAATTAGACCTTCCCAGCAGTGCTCCCAGACCCATAAACCCACCCCCAAAAATGTACAACCCCCCCAAATAGCCCCCCAAAAACATGCAATACTGCTAAAAAAAAACTTTTGCACCATGGATTTTTTTTCAAACCACTCGCAATCAAAAAAAGCCCTTCCCAACAGTGCTCCCAGACTCCTAAACCCACCCCAAAAATCTAGAACACCGCCAAGCAGCCCCCAAAAAACATGCAATACTGCTAGGCCTCAGTTTAAATCGTGCCAAAACACTGTCTGCAACTAGGCCAAAACCCCCCTTTTCCACCATGGATTTTTTTCAAACCACTTGCAATCAAAATTAGACCTTCCCTGCAGTGCTCCCAGACCCCTCAACTCACCCCCAAATATCTAGAACTCCCCCAAGCAGCCCCCCAAAAACATGCAATACTACTAGGCCTAACTTTAAATCGTGCACAAAACGCTCTCAGCAACTAGGCCAAACCCCCCTTTTCTACCATGGACTTTCTTCAAACCACTTGCAATCACAATTAGAACTTCCCAGCAGTGCTCCCAGACCCATAAACCAACCCCCAAAAATCTAGAACACCCCAAGCAGCCCCCCCAAAACATGCAATACTACTAGGCCTAACTTTAAATCGTGCCAAAACGCTCTCAGCAACTAGGCCCAAACCCACCTTTTCCACCATGGATTTTCTTCAAACCACTTGCAATCAAAATTAGACCTACCCAGCAGTGCTCCCATACCCATAAACCAACCCCACAAAATCTAGAACACCCCAAGCAGACCCCCAAAAACATGCAATACTACTAGGCCTAAGTTTAAATCGTGCCAAAACGCTCTCTGCAACTAGGCCCAAACCCCCCTTTTCCACCATGGATTTTCTTCAACCCCCTTGCAATCAAAATTAGACCTTCCCAGCAGTGCTCCCAGACCCATAAACCCACCACAAAAAATCTAGTACCCCCCCAAACAGCCCCCCAAAAACATGCAATACTGCTAAAAGAAATAGAACTTTTCCACCATGGATTTTCTTCAAACCACTTGCAATCAAAAAAAGACCTTCCCAACAGTGCTCCCAGACTCCTCAACCCACCCCAAAAATCTAGAACACCCCCAAGCAGCCCCCCAAAAACATGCAATACTACTAGGCCTAACTTTAAATCGTGCACAAAACGCTCTCAGCAACTAGGCCAAACCCCCCTTTTCTACCATGGACTTTCTTCAAACCACTTGCAATCACAATTAGAACTTCCCAGCAGTGCTCCCAGACCCATAAACCAACCCCCAAAAATCTAGAACACCCCAAGCAGCCCCCCCAAAACATGCAATACTACTAGGCCTAACTTTAAATCGTGCCAAAACGCTCTCAGCAACTAGGCCCAAACCCACCTTTTCCACCATGGATTTTCTTCAAACCACTTGCAATCAAAATTAGACCTACCCAGCAGTGCTCCCATACCCATAAACCAACCCCACAAAATCTAGAACACCCCAAGCAGCCCCCCAAAACATGCAATACTACTAGGCCTAACTTTAAATCGTGCCAAAACGCTCTCAGCAACTAGGCCCAAACCCACCTTTTCCACCATGGATTTTCTTCAAACCACTTGCAATCAAAATTAGACCTACCCAGCAGTGCTCCCATACCCATAAACCAACCCCACAAAATCTAGAACACCCCAAGCAGACCCCCAAAAACATGCAATACTACTAGGCCTAAGTTTAAATCGTGCCAAAACGCTCTCTGCAACTAGGCCCAAACCCCCCTTTTCCACCATGGATTTTCTTCAACCCCCTTGCAATCAAAATTAGACCTTCCCAGCAGTGCTCCCAGACCCATAAACCCACCACAAAAAATCTAGTACCCCCCCAAACAGCCCCCCAAAAACATGCAATACTGCTAAAAGAAATAGAACTTTTCCACCATGGATTTTCTTCAAACCACTTGCAATCAAAAAAAGACCTTCCCAACAGTGCTCCCAGACTCCTCAACCCACCCCAAAAATCTAGAACACCCCCAAGCAGCCCCCAAAAAACATGCAATACTGCTAGGCCTCAGTTTAAATCGTGCCAAAACACTGTCTGCAACTAGGCCAAAACACCCCTTTTCCACCATGGATTTTCTTCAAACCACTTGCAATCAAAATTAGACCTTCCCTGCAGTGCTCCCAGACCCCTCAACCCACCCCCAAATATCTAGAACTCCCCCAAGCAGCCCCCCAAAAACATGCAATACTACTAGGCCTAACTTTAAATCGTGCCAAAACGCTCTCAGCAACTAGGCCAAACCCCCCTTTTCTACCATGGATTTTCTTCAAACTACTTGCAATCACAATTAGAACTTCCCAGCAGTGCTCCCAGACCCATAAACCAACCCCCAAAAATCTAGAACACCCCAAGCAGCCCCCCAAAAACAAGCAATACTTCTAGGCCTAACTTTAAATCGTGCCAAAACGCTCTCAGCAACTAGTCCCAAACCCACCTTTTCCACCATGGATTTTCTTCAAACCACTTGCAATCACAATTAGAACTTCCCAGCAGTGCTCCCAGACCTATAAACCAACCCCCGAAATATCTAGAACACCCCAAGCAGCCCCCCAAAACATGCAATGCTACTAGGCCTAACTTTAAATCGTGCCAAAACGCTCTCAGCAACTAGGCCCAAACCCACCTTTTCCACCATGGATTTTCTTCAAACCACTTGCAATCAAAATTAGACCTACCCAGCAGTGCTCCCAGTCCCCTCAAACCACCCCCAAAAATGTAGAAAACCCCCAAACAGCCCCCCAAAAACATGCAATACTGCTAAAAAAAAAACTTTTCCACTATGGATTTTCATCAAACCACTTGCAATCAAAATTAGACCTTCCCTGCAGTGCTCCCAGACCCCTCAATCCACCCCAAATGTCTAGAACACCCCGAAGCAGCCCCCCAAAAATATGCAATACTGCTAGGCCTCAGTTTAAATTGTGCCAAAACGCTGTCTGCAACTAGGCCCAAACCCCCCTTTTACACCATGGATTTTTATTTAAACCACTTGCAATCAAAATAAGACCTTCCCAGCAGTGCTCCCAGACCCATAAACTCACCCCCAAAAATGTACAACCCCCCCAAATAGCCCCCCAAAAACATGCAATACTACTAGGCCTAAGTTTAAATCGTGCCAAAACGCTCTCTGCAACTAGGCCAAAACCCCCCTTTTCCACCATGGATTTTCTTCAACCCCCTTGCAATCAAAATTAGACCTTCCCAGCAGTGCTCCCAGACCCATAAACCCACCCCAAAAAATCTAATACCCCCCAAACAGCCCCCCAAAAACATGCAATACTGCTAAAAAAAATAGAACTTTTCCACCATGGATTTTCTTCAAACCACTTGCAATCAAAAAAAGACCTTCCCAACAGTGCTCCCAGACCCCTCAACCCACCCCCAAATATCTAGAACTCCCCCAAGCAGCCCCCCAAAAACATGCAATACTACTAGGCCTAACTTTAAATCGGGCCAAAACGCTCTCAGCAACTAGGCCAAACCCCCCTTTTCTACCATGGATTTTCTTCAAACTACTTGCAATCACAATTAGAACTTCCCAGCAGTGCTCCCAGACCCATAAACCAACCCCCAAAAATCTAGAACACCCCAAGCAGCCCCCCAAAAACATGCAATACTACTAGGCCTAACTTAAAATCGTGCCAAAACGCTCTCAGCAACTAGGCCCAAACTCACCTTTTCCACCATGGATTTTCTTCAAACCACTTGCAATCACAATTAGAACTTCCCAGCAGTGCTCCCAGACCCATAAACCAACCCCCGAAATATCTAGAACACCCCAAGCAGCCCCCCAAAACATGCAATACTACTAGGCCTAACTTTAAATCGTGCCAAAACGCTCTCAGCAACTAGGCCCAAACCCACCTTTTCCACCATGGATTTTCTTCAACCACTTGCAATCAAAATTAGACCTACCCAGCAGTGCTCCCAGTCCCCTCAAACCAACCCCAAAAATGTAGAAAACCCCCAAACAGCCCCCCAAAAACATGCAATACTGCTAAAAAAAAACTTTTCCACTATGGATTTTCATCAAACCACTTGCAATCACAATTAGAACTTCCCAGCAGTGCTCCCAGACCTATAAACCAACCCCCGAAATATCTAGAACACCCCAAGCAGCCCCCCAAAACATGCAATGCTACTAGGCCTAACTTTAAATCGTGCCAAAACGCTCTCAGCAACTAGGCCCAAACCCACCTTTTCCACCATGGATTTTCTTCAAACCACTTGCAATCAAAATTAGACCTACCCAGCAGTGCTCCCAGTCCCCTCAAACCACCCCCAAAAATGTAGAAAACCCCCAAACAGCCCCCCAAAAACATGCAATACTGCTAAAAAAAAAACTTTTCCACTATGGATTTTCATCAAACCACTTGCAATCAAAATTAGACCTTCCCTGCAGTGCTCCCAGACCCCTCAATCCACCCCAAATGTCTAGAACACCCCGAAGCAGCCCCCCAAAAATATGCAATACTGCTAGGCCTCAGTTTAAATTGTGCCAAAACGCTGTCTGCAACTAGGCCCAAACCCCCCTTTTACACCATGGATTTTTATTTAAACCACTTGCAATCAAAATAAGACCTTCCCAGCAGTGCTCCCAGACCCATAAACTCACCCCCAAAAATGTACAACCCCCCCAAATAGCCCCCCAAAAACATGCAATACTACTAGGCCTAAGTTTAAATCGTGCCAAAACGCTCTCTGCAACTAGGCCAAAACCCCCCTTTTCCACCATGGATTTTCTTCAACCCCCTTGCAATCAAAATTAGACCTTCCCAGCAGTGCTCCCAGACCCATAAACCCACCCCAAAAAATCTAATACCCCCCAAACAGCCCCCCAAAAACATGCAATACTGCTAAAAAAAATAGAACTTTTCCACCATGGATTTTCTTCAAACCACTTGCAATCAAAAAAAGACCTTCCCAACAGTGCTCCCAGACCCCTCAACCCACCCCCAAATATCTAGAACTCCCCCAAGCAGCCCCCCAAAAACATGCAATACTACTAGGCCTAACTTTAAATCGGGCCAAAACGCTCTCAGCAACTAGGCCAAACCCCCCTTTTCTACCATGGATTTTCTTCAAACTACTTGCAATCACAATTAGAACTTCCCAGCAGTGCTCCCAGACCCATAAACCAACCCCCAAAAATCTAGAACACCCCAAGCAGCCCCCCAAAAACATGCAATACTACTAGGCCTAACTTTAAATCGTGCCAAAACGCTCTCAGCAACTAGGCCCAAACTCACCTTTTCCACCATGGATTTTCTTCAAACCACTTGCAATCACAATTAGAACTTCCCAGCAGTGCTCCCAGACCCATAAACCAACCCCCGAAATATCTAGAACACCCCAAGCAGCCCCCCAAAACATGCAATACTACTAGGCCTAACTTTAAATCGTGCCAAAACGCTCTCAGCAACTAGGCCCAAACCCACCTTTTCCACCATGGATTTTCTTCAACCACTTGCAATCAAAATTAGACCTACCCAGCAGTGCTCCCAGTCCCCTCAAACCAACCCCAAAAATGTAGAAAACCCCCAAACAGCCCCCCAAAAACATGCAATACTGCTAAAAAAAAACTTTTCCACTATGGATTTTCATCAAACCACGTGCAATCAAAATTAGACCTTCCCTGCAGTGCTCCCAGACCCCTCAATCCACCCCAAATGTCTAGAACACCCCGAAGCAGCCCCCCAAAAATATGCAATACTGCTAGGCCTCAGTTTAAATTGTGCCAAAACGCTGTCTGTAACTAGGCCCAAACCCCCCTTTTACACCATGGATTTTTATTCAAACCACTTGCAATCAAAATTAGACCTTCCCAGCAGTGCTCCCAGACCCATAAACTCACCCCCAAAAATGTACAACCCCCCCAAATATCCCCCCAAAAACATGCAATACTGCTAAAAAATAACTTTTGCACCATGGATTTTCTTCAAACCACTTGCCATCAAAAAAAGACCTTCCCAACAGTGCTCCCAGACTCCTCAACCCACCCCAAAAATCTAGAACACACCCGAACAGCCCCCCAAAAAACTGCAATTCTGCTAGGCCTCATTTTAAATCGTGCCAAAACGCTGTCTGCAACTAGGCCAAAACCCCCCTTTTCCACCATGAATTTTCTTCAAACCACTTGCAATCAAAATTAGACCTTCCCAGCAGTGCTCCCAGACCCTTCAACCCACCCCCAAATGTCTATAACACCCCAAAGCAGCCCCCCAAAACATGCAATACTGCTAGGCCTCAGTTTAAATTGTGCCAAAACGCTGTCTGCAACTAGGCCCAAACCCCCCTTTCCCACCATGGACTTTCCTCAAACCACTTGCAATCAAAATTAGACCTTCCCAGCAGTGCTCCCAGACCCATAAACCCACTCCCAAACATCTAGAACCCCCTAAACAGCCCCCCAAAAACATGCAATACTACTAGGCCTAAGTTTAAATCATGCAAATACGCTCTCTGTAACTAGGCCCAAACCCCCCTTTTCCACCATGGATGTTCTTCAAACCACTTGCAAACAAAATTATACCTTCCCAGCAGTGTTCCCAGACCCCTCAACCCACCCCCAAAAATCTAGAACACCCCCAAACAGCCCCCCAAAGACATGCAATACTGCTAGGCCTCAGTTTAAATCGTGCCAAAACGCTTTCTGTAACTAGGCCCAAACCCACCTTTTCCACCATGGATTTTCTTCAAACCACTTGCCATCAAAATTAGACCTTCCCAGTGGTGCTCCCAGACCCCTCAACCCACTACCAAAAATCTAGAACTCCCCCAAGCAGCCCCCCAAAAACATGCAATACTACTAGGCCTAAGTTTAAATCGTGCCAAAACGCCCTCTGCAACTAGGCCCAAACCCCCCTTTTCTACCATGGATTGTCTTCAAACCACTTGCAATCAAAATTAGACCGTCCCAGCAGTGCTCCCAGACCCATAAACCCACCCCCAAAAATCTAGTAACCCCCAAACAGCCCCCCAAAAACATGCAATACTGCTAGAAAAATGAACTTTTCCACCATGGATTTTCTTCAAACCACTTGCAATTAAAAAAAGACCTTCCCAACAGTGCTCCCAGACTCCTCAATCCACCCCAAAAATCTAGAATACCCCCAAGCAGCCCCCCAAAAAACAGGCAATATTGGTAGGCCTCAGTTTAAATCGTGCCAAAACGCTGTCTGCATCTAGGCCAAAACCCCCCTTTTCCACCATGGATTTTCTTCAAACCACTTGCAATCAAAAATAGACCTTCCCAGCAGTACTCCGAGTTCCCTCAACCCACACCCAAAAATCTAGAACACCCCAAACAGCCCCCAAAAAACACGCAATACTGCTAGGCCTCAGTATAAATTGTGCCAAAATGCTCTCTGCAACTAGGCCCAAACCACCCTTTTCCTCCATGGATTTTCTTCAAACCACTTGCAATCAAAATTAGACCTTCCCAGCAGTGCTCCCAGATCACTCAACCCACCCCCAAAAATCTAGAACACCCCCAAGCAGCCCCCCAAAACATGCAATACTACTAGGCTTAAGTTTAAATCGTGCCAAAACGCTCTTTGCAACTAGGCTCAAACCCCCCTTTTCCACCATGGATTTTCTTCAAACCACTTGCAATCAAAATTAGACCTTCCCAGCAGTGCTCCCAGACCCATAAACCCATCCCCAAAAATGTAGAACCCCCCCCAAACAGCCCCCCAAAAACATGCAATACTGCTAAAAAAAACTTTTCCACTATGGATTTTCTTCAAACCACTTGCAATCAAAATTAGACCTTCCCTGCAGTGCTCCCAGACCCCTCAACCCACCCCAAATATCTAGAACTCCCCCAAACAGCCCCCCAAAAACATGCAATACTGCTTAAAAAAACACCTTTTCCACCATGGATTTTCTTCACACCACTTGCAATCAAAATTAGACCTTCCCTGCAGTGCTACCAGACCCCTCAACCCACCCCCAAATATCTAGAACACCCCCAAGAAGCCCCCCCAAAACTTGCAATACTGCTAGGCCTAAGTTTAAATCGCGCCAAAACGCTCTCAGCAACTAGGCCAAACCCCCCTTTTCTACCATGGATTTTCTTCAAACCACTTGCAATCACAATTAGAACTTCCCAGCAGTGCTCCCAGACCCATAAACCAACCCCCAAAAATCTAGAACACCCCAAGCAGCCCCCCAAAAACATGCAATACTACTAGGCCTAACTTTAAATTGTGCCAAAACGCTCTCAGCAACTAGGCCAAACCCCCCTTTTCTACCATGGATTTTCTTCAAACCACTTGCAATCACAATTAGAACTCCCCAGCAGTGCTCCCAGACCCATAAACCAACCCCCCAAAATCTAGAACATCCCAAGCAGCCCCCCAAAAACATGCAATACTACTAGGCCTAAGTTTAAATCGTGCCAAAACGCTCTCTGCAACTAGGCCCAAACCCCCCTTTTCCACCATGGATTCTCTTCAAACCACTTGCAATCAAAAAAAGACCTTCCCAACAGTGCCCCCAGACTCCTCAACCCATCCCAAAAATCTAGAACACCCCAAAGCAGCCCCCAAAAAACATGCAATACTGCTAGGCCTCAGTTTAAATCGTGCCAAAACACTGTATGCAACTAGGCCAAAACCCCCCATTTCCAACATGGATTTTCTTCAAACCACTTGCAATCAAAATTAGACCGTCCCTGCAGTGCTCCCAGACCCCTCAACCCACCCCCAAATATCTAGAACTCCCCCAAGCAGCCCCCCAAAAACATGCAATACTACTAGGCCTAACTTTAAATCGTGCCAAAACGCTCTCAGCAACTAGGCCAAACCCCCCTTTTCTACCATGGATTTTCTTCAAACTACTTGCAATCACAATTAGAACTTCCCAGCAGTGCTCCCAGACCCATAAACCAACCCCCAAAAATCTAGAACACCCCAAGCAGCCCCCCAAAGACATCCAATACTACTAGGCCTAACTTTAAATCGTGCCAAAACGCTCTCAGCAACTAGGCACGAACCCACCTTTTCCACCATGGATTTTCTTCAAACCACTTGCAATCAAAATTAGACCTACCCAGCAGTGCTCCCAGACCCCTCAAACCACCCCCAAAAATGTAGAACACCCCCAAACAGCCCCCCAAAAACATGCAATACTGCTAAAAAAAAACTTTTCCACTATGGATTTTCATCAAACCACTTGCAATCAAAATTAGACCTTCCCTGCAGTGCTCCCAGACCCCTCAACCCACCCCAAATGTCTAGAACACCCCAAAGCAGCCCCCCAAAAACATGCAATACTGCTAGGCCTCAGTTTAAATTGTGCCAAAACGCTGTCTGCAACTAGGCCCAAACCCCCCTTTTACACCATGGATTTTTCTCAAACCACTTGCCATCAAAATTAGACCTTCCCAGTGGTGCTCCCAGACCCCTCAACCCACTACCAAAAATCTAGAACTCCCCCAAGCAGCCCCCCCAAAAACATGCAATACTACTAGGCCTAAGTTTAAATCGTGCCAAAACGCCCTCTGCAACTAGGCCCAAACCCCCCTTTTCTACCATGGATTTTCTTCAAACCACTTGCAATCAAAATTAGACCGTCCCAGCAGTGCTCCCAGACCCATAAACCCACCCCCAAAAATCTAGTAACCCCCAAACAGCCCCCCAAAAACATGCAATACTGCTAAAAAAATGAACTTTTCCACCATGGATTTTCTTCAAACCACTTGCAATTAAAAAAGAGAGCCTTCCCAACAGTGCTCCCAGACTCCTCAATCCACCCCAAAAATCTAGAATACCCCCAAGCAGCCCCCCAAAAAACAGGCAATATTGGTAGGCCTCAGTTTAAATCGTGCCAAAACGCTGTCTGCATCTAGGCCAAAAACCCCTTTTTCCACCATGGATTTTCTTCAAACCACTTGCAATCAAAAATAGACCTTCCCAGCAGTACTCCGAGTTCCCTCAACCCACACCCAAAAATCTAGAACACCCCAAGCAGCCCCCAAAAAACACGCAATACTGCTAGGCCTCAGTTTAAATTGTGCCAAAACACTCTCTGCAACTAGGCCCAAACCCCCCTTTTCCTCCATGGATTTTCTTCAAACCACTTGCAATCAAAATTAGACCTTCCCAGCAGTGCTCCCAGACCCATAAACCCACCCCCAAAAATGAAGAACCCCCCCCAAACAGCCCCCCAAAAACATGCAATACTGCTAAAAAAAAACTTTTCCACTATGGATTTTCTTCAAACCACTTGCAATCAAAATTAGACCTTCCCTGCAGTGCTCCCAGACCCCTCAACCCACCCCAAATATCTAGAACTCCCCCAAACAGCCCCCCAAAAACATGCAATACTGCTAAAAAAAACACCTTCTCCACCATGGATTTTCTTCAAACCACTTGCAATCATAATTAGACCTTCCCTGCAGTGCTACCAGACCCCTCAACCCACCCCCAAATATCTAGAACACCCCCAAGCAGCCCCCCCAAAACATGCAATACTGCTAGGCCTAAGTTTAAATCGTGCCAAAACGCTCTCAGCAACTAGGCCAAACCCCCTTTTCTACCATGGATTTTCTTCAAACCACTTGCAATCACAATTAGAACTTCCCAGCAGTGCTCCCAGACCCATAAACCAACCCCCAAAAATCTAGAACACCCCAAGCAGCCCCCCAAAAATATGCAATACTACTAGGCCTAACTTTAAATCGTGCCAAAACGCTCTCAGCAACTAGGCCAAACCCCCCTTTTCTACCATGGATTTTCTTCAAACCACTTGCAATCACAATTAGAACTTCCCAGCAGTGCTCCCAGACCCATAAACCAACCCCACAAAATCTAGAACACTCCAAGCAGCCCCCCAAAAACATGCAATACTACTAGGCCTAAGTTTAAATCGTGCCAAAACGCTCTCTGCAAGTAGGCCCAAACCCCCCTTTTCCACCATGGATTTTCTTCAACCCCCTTGCAATCAAAATTAGACCTTCCCAGCAGTGCTCCCAGACCCATAAACCCACCCCAAAAAATCTAGTACCCCCCCAAACAGCCCCCCAAAAACATGCAATACTGCTAAAAAAAATAGACCTTTTCCACCATGGATTTTCTTCAAACCACTTGCAATCAAAAAAAGACCTTCCCAACAGTGCTCCCAGACTCCTCAACCCACCCCAAAAATCTAGAACACCCCCAAGCAGCCCCCAAAAAACATGCAATACTGCTAGGCCTCAGTTTAAATCGTGCCAAAACACTGTCTGCAACTAGGCTAAAACCCCCCTTTTCCACCATGGATTTTCTTCAAACCACTTGCAATCAAAATTAGACCTTCCCTGCAGTGCTCCCAGACCCCTCAACCCACCCCAAATATCTAGAACTCCCCCAAACAGCCCCCCAAAAACATGCAATACTGCTAAAAAAAACACCTTCTCCACCATGGATTTTATTCAAACCACTTGCAATCAAAATTAGACCTTCCCTGCAGTGCTCCCAGACCCCTCAACTGACCCCCAAATATCTAGAACTCCCCCAAGCAGCCCCCCCAAAAACATGCAATACTACTAGGCCTAACTTTAAATCGTGCCAAAACGCTCTCAGCAACTAGGCCAAACCCCCCTTTTCTACCATGGACTTTCTTCAAACCACTTGCAATCACAATTAGAACTTCCCAGCAGTGCTCCCAGACCCATAAACTAACCCCCAAAAATCTAGAACACCCCAAGCAGCCCCCCCAAAACATGCAATACTACTAGGCCTAACTTTAAATCGTGCCAAAACGCTCGCAGCAACTAGGCCCAAACCCACCTTTTCCACCATGGATTTTCTTCAAACCACTTGCAATCAAAATTAGACCTACCCAGCAGTGCTCCCAGACCCATAAACCAACCCCACAAAATCTAGAACACCCCAAGCAGACCCCCAAAAACATGCAATACTACTAGGCCTAAGTTTAAATCGTGCCAAAACGCTCTCTGCAACTAGGCCCAAACCCCCCTTTTCCACCATGGATTTTCTTCAACCCCCTTGCAATCAAAGTTAGACCTTCCCAGCAGTGCTCCCAGATCCATAAACCCACCACAAAAAATCTAGTACCCCCCCAAACAGCCCCCCAAAAACATGCAATACTGCTAAAAAAAATAGAACTTTTCCACCATGGATTTTCTTCAAACCACTTGCAATCAAAAAAAGACCTTCCCAACAGTGCTCCCAGACTCCTCAACCCACCCCAAAAATCTAGAACACCCCCAAGCAGCCCCCAAAAAACATGCAATACTGCTAGGCCTCAGTTTAAATCGTGCCAAAACACTGTCTGCAACTAGGCCAAAACCCCCCTTTTCCACCATGGATTTTCTTCAAACCACTTGCAATCAAAATTAGACCTTCCCTGCAGTGCTCCCAGACCCCTCAACCCACCCCCAAATATCTAGAACTCCCCCAAGCAGCCCCCCAAAAACATGCAATACTACTAGGCCTAACTTTAAATCGTGCCAAAACGCTCTCAGCAACTAGGCCAAACCCCCCTTTTCTACCATGGATTTTCTTCAAACTACTTGCAATCACAATTAGAACTTCCCAGCAGTGCTCCCAGACCCATAAACCAACCCCCAAAAATCTAGAACACCCCAAGCAGCCCCCCAAAAACATGCAATACTTCTAGGCCTAACTTTAAATCGTGCCAAAACGCTCTCAGCAACTAGGCCCAAACCCACCTTTTCCACCATGGATTTTCTTCAAACCACTTGCAATCACAATTAGAACTTCCCAGCAGTGCTCCCAGACCCATAAACTAACCCCCGAAATATCTAGAACACCCCAAGCAGCCCCCCAAAACATGCAATACTACTAGGCCTAACTTTAAATCGTGCCAAAACGCTCTCAGCAACTAGGCCCAAACTCACCTTTTCCACCATGGATTTTCTTCAAACCACTTGCAATCAAAATTAGACCTACCCAGCAGTGCTCCCAGTCCCCTCAAACCACCCCCAAAAATGTAGAAAACCCCCAAACAGCCCCCCAAAAACATGTAATACTGCTAAAAAAAAAACTTTTCCACTATGGATTTTCATCAAACCACTTGCAATCAAAATTAGACCTTCCCTGCAGTGCTCCCAGACTCCTCAATCCACCCCAAATGTCTAGAACACCCCGAAGCAGCCCCCCAAAAATATGCAATACTGCTACGCCTCAGTTTAAATTGTGCCAAAACGCTGTCTGCAACTAGGCCCAAACCCCCCTTTTACACCATGGATTTTTATTCAAACCACTTGCAATCAAAATAAGACCTTCCCAGCAGTGCTCCCAGACCCATAAACTCACCCCCAAAAATGTACAACCCCCCCAAATAGCCCCCCAAAAACATGCAATACTACTAGGCCTAAGTTTAAATCCTGCCAAAACGCTCTCTGCAACTAGGCCCAAACCCCCCTTTTCCACCATGGATTTTCTTCAACCCCCTTGCAATCAAAATTAGACCTTCCCAGCAGTGCTCCCAGACCCATAAACCCACCCCAAAAAATCTAGTACCCCCCCAAACAGCCCCCCAAAAACATGCAATACTGCTAAAAAAAATAGAACTTTTCCACCATGGATTTTCTTCAAACCACTTGCAATCAAAAAAAGACCTTCCCCACAGTGCTCCAAGACTCCTCAACCCACCCCAAAAATCTAGAACACCCCCAAGCAGCCCCCAAAAAACATGCAATACTGCTAGGCCTCAGTTTAAATCGTGCCAAAACACTGTCTGCAACTAGGCCAAAACCCCCCTTTTCCACCATGGATTTTCTTCAAACCACTTGCAATCAAAATTAGACCTTCCCTGCAGTGCTCCCAGACCCCTCAACCCACCCCCAAATATCTAGAACTCCCCCAAGCAGCCCCCCAAAAACATGCAATACTACTAGGCCTAACTTTAAATCGTGCCAAAACGCTCTCAGCAACTAGGCCAAACCCCCCTTTTCTACCATGGATTTTCTTCAAACTACTTGCAATCACAATTAGAACTTCCCAGCAGTGCTCCCAGACCCATAAACCAACCCCCAAAAATCTAGAACACCCCAAGCAGCCCCCCAAAAACATGCAATACTACTAGGCCTAACTTTAAATCGTGCCAAAACGCTCTCAGTAACTAGGCCAAAACCCCCCTTTTCCACCATGGATTTTCTTCAAACCACTTGCAATCACAATTAGAACTTCCCAGCAGTGCTGCCAGACCCATAAACCAACCCCCGAAATATCTAGAACACCCCAAGCAGCCCCCCAAAACATGCAATACTACTAGGCCTAACTTTAAATCGTGCCAAAACGCTCTCAGCAACTAGGCCCAAACCCACCTTTTCCACCATGGATTTTCTTCAAACCACTTGCAATCAAAATTAGACCTACCCAGCAGTGCTCCCAGTCCCCTCAAACCACCCCCAAAAATGTAGAAAACCCCCAAACAGCCCCCCAAAAACATGCAATACTGCTAAAAAAAAACTTTTCCACTATGGATTTTCATCAAACCACTTGCAATCAAAATTAGACCTTCCCTGCAGTGCTCCCAGACCCCTCAATCCACCCCAAATGTCTAGAACACCCCGAAGCAGCCCCCCAAAAATATGCAATACTGCTAGGCCTCAGTTTAAATTGTGCCAAAACGCTGTCTGCAACTAGGCCCAAACCCCCCTTTTACACCATGGATTTTTATTCAAACCACTTGCAATCAAAATGTTATGTTATGTTATGTTAATAACTTTTATACCGCGCACAGCTGCCCCAGCAAAGGGGCGTCCTGGCGCCCAGAAAGGTAAACACAACATTGCGCATCGCTGCCAATCAGAGGTTTTTATTAAAAAGTACTGTTTTAATAGCACGTCTGAACTGGAGTAGATCTTCCAGTGCTCGAATTTCCGCAGGGAGGGAGTTCCAAAGTTTTGCGGCTACCACTCGGAAGGAGCGGCCGCCAGTCCTACTCAACAGAAAACGTGGGACCACAGACAGATTCTGACCCATGGATCTCAAGGGTCGAGAGGGAACATATGGGGTCAGAAGGTTCACCAGTATGGGTGAGGCTGTACCTTTTAAAATTTTAAAAGCCAGACAGAGCACCTTAAACTCGATCCTCCTGGCTACTGGAAGCCAGTGTAACGCCTGCAGTGTTCTTGAGACCGAACATCTCCTAGGCAGGCCGACCACCGCTCTTGCAGCGGCGTTCTGTACTCGCTGCAGCCGCTTAAGTTCCGCCTGGTTGGTACCTGCTAGCAGAGCACTGGCATAATCTATCCTGGATAGCACTGAGGCCTGAACTACAAGCTGTCTGGTGGGGGCATCAAAAAATTTCAATACCGGCCTTATGCCTCTGATAACACCAAAACAGGTGGCGGCTACCCTCTCGGTGTGGCAGATAAAACTCAGGGAGGTATCCAGCCAAACTCCAAGGTTTTTTATCTCCATAACAGGAGTAGGGATCATTCCTAGCTCAGGAGGCCACCATTGGTCATTCCACCATCCAGGTTGCTTACCAAACACCATGACCTCTGTTTTCATGGTGTTCAATTGGAGACAGTTCTGGTTCATCCAATTGGCCACCGCCCACAGCCCCTCGCAGAACTTGAGGGCCTCCACAGCTGAGTCCCCACTTAACGTGACCGCCAGCTGTGTGTCATCCGCATAGGAAACCATTGTCAGGCCCCAGCATTTGACTACATCAGCCAGCGGTCTAACGTAGATATTAAATAAGGTGGGGCTCAACGATGATCCCTGTGGGACCCCCAGTGTGAGCGAATGGGAGGTGGATTTCCCGGGGGGGATAGCAACCTGGAAGGATCTATCTGAGAGGAATGAGTGGAACCAACGAAGAGCGGATCCCCTAAAGCCAACTTCCTCTAACCGCCGTAACAGGATCTCGTGGGACACCGTATCGAACGCGGCACTCAAGTCTAATAACAAGAGTGCCGCTGTTCGACCGCTATCCAGCACGGAGCGCAGATGTTCGGTCATAAACAGCAAGGCAGTCTCTGTGCTGTGCCCTGAGCGAAATCCGTTTTGGGTGGGATCCAAGATATTAGCTTTGGCGAGATAGTTAGCCAGGATCCCATTCACGTGGGCCTCGGTGGCTTTGGCGGCCCACGGCAGCAGTGAGATGGGGCGATAGTTCTCTGGTTTGACCGGGTCTAGGGAAGGCTTTTTTAAAATGGGTGTTACTACCGCATGCTTCCAACAAGTGGGCACGATTCCTGAGGACAGTGATAAGTTGATAAGAGCAAGTATGGGTGTGCGACATAAGGCCTGCATGCTCTTAAACTGGACCGGTTTGAGCGGGTCCATTGGGGAGCCGGATTTAATTTTTTCACAATAAATCAAACCCCTCCTCAGAGAGAGGGGCCAGCAGGTCCAGAGTCACACCATCATCCCTCGGGCAGCCATCTGAGGCCGGATGTTGCATCCCCGTTGGGAAGGAGCGGTAGATTGCCTGAACCTTTTGGATAAAAAAGGCAGCCAGACTTTCGCAGTGGGAGTCAGTGCAAATTTTGGCTGCAGAGGCCCTCTTCGTCATAAGGTCCTTTAGGACCTTAAAAATCAGTTTAGAGGGATTGGGGCTATTCTGAAACTTCTCCGCATAAAATGTGGCCCGAGCTCGACAGATCGCTCTGTGATATGCCTTAGTTAGGGTGAGGTAACAGGTCTTAAGCGCGGGGTCATAGGTTTTTCTCCATCGCCTTTCTGCTTTCCTACACTCTCTTTTAAGGGACGCTAGAGTCTCATCATACCAAGGACTATGATTTTTAGTCCGACAATTCGATCGGACCAGAGGAATTAGCAAGTCCAGGGCCGAGGAGATCCAGTGGCAGAATGAATCATAGCCAGAATTCACCTCGGAAAAAGAAGGCAGAGGTGACTTTTCCAGTAGAAGATAGAAATCTTCTAACTTGAGTTTATACCACTGGCGCATAAGTGTGGATTTGTTCTGCAATACAAGGAGAGGGTCTGCTATAGGAATAATAGCCTTCACCAGCATGTGGTCCGTCCAGATTAACTGGGTAGGTGGGCCTATGATTATGTCCTCTAAATTAGAGAACAATGGGTCCAATAAATGCCCACCCTGATGCGTGGGGGAAGATACCCTCTGCGAAAGCTGCAAGGCTTCCATGTCAGCTAAGCAGCTCCGAATAGAGGGTAGAAGTGTACAATCAAAGTGCAGGTTAAGATCGCCTAGCACATTGAAATTAGCACAGCCGAGGGCCTCGGAACTGATGACATCCGGGAGAGCGGCCCTAAAGGCGGCATCGCAACCCGGAGGCTGATATATTAAGAGTCCTGTGAGGCTAAAACAGTGGGAGATGGAAATTCTAAACCAGGCACATTCACAACCTGGAATTTTTTATTCTTTCCATTCAAAAGGAAAACGGCGTTTCAATGCCATAGCAATTCCACCCCCACGCGCACCGCGATTGAGTGTAGCTATGGTATACTCAGGGGGGAGAGCAAGATTTAATATCGCGGTATCCGCATCCTGTAACCACGTCTCGGTCATAAATAACACATCCGGAGAGTCAGTAGTGAGTATATCAAATATCTCCGCATGGTGTTTGACCAAGGATCTAACGTTCAGATTAGAAACAGTAATAGTTTTCACCCCAGACACGTGAATCTGCCGAGATGAAACGTCGATGGAACGAATGCGAGAAGGTGCCGGCAGACGCCAACAACAACAAGTACAGTGGTAAGGGCCACTTAACGGCGCAACATGCGGTAGAGGGCAAATAGAGAGACGGTCACGTAAAGCAAATAGCTCTGCGCTACAGTACCTGATAGTAGAGGAAGCCATGGAATAGGAGAAAGGCGATAGAGTTCTGCCGCACCCCGCACTTCCTTAGCGCTGACGGGCGCAGACGGGCAGACTCTGGCTTGACTCAGGCGAGAGTCAGGCGCTACCGCTGCGCGTCACCGCTGCGCGAGCATAGTGAGCTTTAAATAGAGCCTCACCTGTACTCCAGCGGAGCACTAGAGCGCTCAGGCGGGTGTCGCGCTAATGAGCAGCACCCCCAATATGGCGGCCAGGCGCCAAAAAGCGGTAAGACCGAATGTTTAACTCCGCTCTACAAGCGGTGGGGGGCACAATTACGGTGCAGGTCAGAGGGCGCAATAATGAGAATAAAAACAGGGGCTAATAAGTAGGGGGGGATTTTAACATCCGGATGGACGATCCGTCTGACCCCGCTGCTATAAAGCTTTCTGACACCGTGACTCCGCTGGGTTTTATCCCCTACTTGAAGGGGCCGACTCACGCTAAGGGGCACACGCTGGATCAGGTCTTTTCCACTTCACCTTTGGTGGTGAAAGAGATTCTCCCGGTCTTGTGGTCGGATCACTGCCTTGCCAAATTTTCTATCAGTGGCATTGTCAGGTCGTCCATCCCTGTCCCTCAGCAACGGGTAGGTGCTGCCAGAGCTTTTAATAGAGTGACCCCTGAGATGTTAGCTCAGGCCGCTGTGGATCACCCCTGTCCTCTTGTCGGGGACCTGGAGAGAGACTTGGAGTCCCTGCAGGAGTGGCTTGTGGATAGGCTTGATGATCTGGCCCCGGTGCTGCCTCCCCGCTTAACATCAAGGCGGGTCTCGGCCCCTTGGTTTACTGCTGCACTGCGGGCTACGCGGCAGCAGTGCAAGGTAGCCGAAAGGGCCTGGCGGGCACATTATGACAGTGAGGGCAGGTCTGCCTATAAACTCATGGTGAATGCCTACCATCGGGATATCCGCCTCGCAAAGAAAATCTATCTTGCGGGTAGAATTGACGCAGCCTCGAACTCTAGTAAGGAGATCTTTACTATTGTGAGAGAATTTATTTCTCCTCGGACCGTCACGTCAGATGAGGTGCCCCTAGAGTCCTGGGCGGCGGATCTTGCCTGTTTTTTTACGGCCAAGATAAAGCTTATACAGGACTCTTTTCCAGCGGGAGCGCCTGAGGAAACATCGACTACTCCCGCGGCTGGCCTTTCCCCTCCCGCTTGGCAGGGCGCCGTCTTGGCCGAGTTTCCATCTTTGCCGGCCTCTGCCTCCTTAGCACTTATGGGCAATTTAAAATCGGGGTCGCCACTTGACCCATGCCCAGCTAAGCTCTTGGGTAAGTTGGCGGAGGTGGTTAACCCACTGGCGAACCCTCTTCTCAATCTTTCGTTGAGTCTGGGAGTGGTTCCGCCAGGATGGAATCAGGCAATGGTCATCCCGCTGCTAAAAAAACCGGGGCTCGACCCGAAGGTCCCAGCCAATCATAGACCGATTTCGCTGTTGCCGGCCCTTGTTAAAATCCTGGAGAAGCACGTCCAGTCGGTGCTCTCCAATTTCTTGGAGTCTCATGAGATCTTGCATGACTCCCAGTCTGGCTTCCGTACAAATCGTAGCACCGAAACCGCGCTCCTTGAGGTTTCTGAAACCATCAAGGGAGTGTTGGATACCGGGGGTAAAGTCATGCTGGTGTTGTTGGACCTGTCGGCGGCTTTTGACACCGTCCCCCATGATGGCCTTCTCGCAAGACTCTATGAGATTGGCCTGCGGGGGACGGTGCTCAAATGGTTTTCATCCTTTCTTGCCGACCGCCGGCAAACGATCTGGACGCCGCCTGACACCGCTGTGATGCCGCCTTTGGGAGTCGGGGTCCCTCAGGGCTCTATTTTGAGCCCGACCCTCTTTAACATCTTTCTGACCCCCTTGGCGGCGATCGTGGAGTCTTTCGGTGTCCGGATCGTGTCATATGCCAACGACACCCAGCTCCTCTTCTCTTGCGAGAGAGGGGCCGACTTTGACGGGGAGAGTATCCGGAATTGCCTTGGGGCGGTGTTTGCATGGTTCCAACTGCACAGCCTCAAGTGCAATTCCGATAAGTCCGAGGTACTCTTTTTCGGGTGCGATACGGAGCCTAGCTGGCAGGCCTGGTGGCCCATTGACATGTTCCCTCCGTCCGGTTCTTCCCCTATGGTTAAGAACTTGGGGGTTAAGATGGATGGGGGACTGTCAATGAAAGCCCAGATTTTTGGGGTGACGGGCACCTGCTTCGGTCTTTTAAAAATGCTGCGGAGGTTCCTGCCTCTTTTGTCGGAGGAGCATAGGAGGCTGACAGTGCAGGCCCTGATAGGCTCCAGGTTGGATTACGCCAACATTCTTTACCTGGGCCTACCTGAGTACCTGCTGCAGCGGCTTCAGGTTGCGCAGAACGCGGCGGCCAGGGCCATTTTTGGTCTAAACAGACGCGCCAGCGCCTCCGGGCTTATGAGGACTTTGCACTGGCTACCGATCCGTAAACGGATCGCTTTTAAAGCCATGATATTGGCCTATAAGGCACTCCACGCAGTAGGAGCAAAACATCTCCAAAAGAGAGTGGTCTTTTACCAGCCGGGCCGCTCTCTGCGGTCTGAATCGTTGCTTATGGCGGCCGTCCCTCGTGTTAAGAGAGCTCGCTTGGGCGGCCGCTCTTTCAGTCTGTTGGCCCCACAGATGTGGAATTCGCTTCCACTCTTTCTTCGGGGAGCGACTAGTCTTTTGGACTTTAGGAGAGGTCTTAAAACCTGGTTGTTTACCCAGTAGGCCTCCCTAGTCGCTCTTCCTTGTTCTCTGTGTGTGTGGTGTTTTCTATTTTAATTGTGTCTGTTATTCTGAACCTGTTCCCCTTACTCAAAGCGCCGGGACACTCTTTTTGAGTATCCGTTGCGCTATATAAAAAACATAAATAACATAACATAACATAACATAATAAACTATAAATAACCAAAATAGATAAAACGGTAAAGTTTTAAAATATGCACGAGCACAATACGCTAAATAAAGCGCCAGCAGCAGCGCGTTTAGCAAATCAGGTAAACCCTTCCCAAGGCCGAGCAACACACAAAGCTCGCCTTAAATAGAGCCTCACCTGTACTCCAGCGGAGCACTAGAGCGCTCAGGCGGGTGTCGCGCTAATGAGCAGCACCCCCAATATGGCAGCCAGGCGCCAAAAAGCGGTAAGACCGAATGTTTAACTCCGCTCTACAAGCGGTGGGGGGCACAATTACGGTGCAGGTCAGAGGGCGCAATAATGAGAATAAAAACAGGGGCTAATAAACTATAAATAACCAAAATAGATAAAACGGTAAAGTTTTAAAATATGCACGAGCACAATACGCTAAATAAAATTAGACCTTCCCAGCAGTGCTCCCAGACCCATAAACTCACCCCCAAAAATGTACAACCCCCCCAAATAGCCCCCCAAAAACATGCAATACTGCTAAAAAAAACTGTTGCACCATGGATTTTCTTCAAACCACTTGCCATCAAAAAAAGACCTTCCCAACAGTGCTCCCAGACTCCTCAACCCACCCCAAAAATCTAGAACACACCCAAGCAGCCCCCCAAAAAACTGCAATTCTGCTAGGCCTCAGTTTAAATCGTGCCAAAACGCTGTCTGCAACTAGGCCAAAACCCCCCTTTTCCACCATGAATTTTCTTCAAACCACTTGCAATCAAAATTAGACCTTCCCAGCAGTACTCCCAGTTCCCTCAACCCGCCCCCAAAAATCTAGAACACCCCCAAGCAGCCCCCAAAAACATGCAATACTACGAGGCCTAAGTTTAAATCTTGCCAAAACGCTCTCTGCAACTAGGCCCAAACCCACCTTTTCCACCATGGATTTTCTTCAAACCACTTGCAATCAAAATTAGACCTTCCCAGCAGTGCTCCCAGACCCCTCAAACCACCCCCAAAAATGTAGAACACCCCCAAGCAGCCCCCCAAAAACATGCAATACTGCTAGGCCTAAGTTTAAATCGTGCCAAAACGCTCTCTGCAACTAGACCCAAACCCCCCTTTTCCACCATGGATTTTTTTCAAACCACTTGCAATCAAAATTAGACCTTCCCAGCAGTGCTCCCAGACCAATAAACCCACCCCCAAAAATGTAGAACCCCCCCAAACACCCCCCCAAAAACATGCAATACTGCTAAAAAAAACTTTGCCACTATGGATTTTCTTCAAACCACTTGCAATCAAAATTAGACCTTCCCTGCAGTGCTCCCAGACCCCTCAACCCACCCCAAATATCTAGAACTCCCCCAAACAGCCCCCCAAAAACATGCAATACTGCTAAAAAAAACACCTTTTCCACCATGGATTTTTTTCAAACCACTTGCAATCAAAATTAGACCTTCCCTGCAGTGCTACCAGACCCCTCAACCCACCCCCAAATATCTAGAACACCCCCAAGCAGCCCCCCAAAACATGCAATACTGCTAGGCCTAAGTTTAAATCGTGCCAAAACGCTCTCAGCAACTAGGCCAAACCCCCCTTTTCTACCATGGATTTTCTTCAAACCACTTGCAATCACAATTAGAACTTCCCAGCAGTGCTCCCAGACCCATAAACCAACCCCCAAAAATCTAGAACACCCCAAGCAGCCCCCCAAAAACATGCAATACTACTAGGCCTAACTTTAAATCGTGCCAAAACGCTCTCAGCAACTAGGCCAAACCCCCCTTTTCTACCATGGATTTTCTTCAAACCACTTGCAATCACAATTAGAACTTCCCAGCAGTGCTCCCAGACCCATAAACCAACCCCACAAAATCTAGAACACCCCAAGCAGCCCCCAAAAAACATGCAATACTACTAGGCCTAAGTTTAAATCGTGCCAAAACGCTCTCTGCAACTAGGCCCAAACCCCCCTTTTCCACCATGGATTTTCTTCAACCCCCTTGCAATCAAAATTAGACCTTCCCAGCAGTGCTCCCAGACCCATAAACCCACCACAAAAAATGTAGTACCCCCCCAAACAGCCCCCCAAAAACATGCAATACTGCTAAAAAAAATAGAACTTTTCCACCATGGATTTTTTTTAAACCACTTGCAATCAAAATTAGACTTTCCCTGCAGTGCTCCCAGACCCCTCAACCCACCCCCAAATATCTAGAACTCCCCCAAGCAGCCCCCCAAAAACATGCAATACTACTAGGCCTAACTTTAAATCGTGCCAAAACGCTCTCAGCAACTAGGCCAAACCCCCCTTTTCTACCATGGATTTTCTTCAAACTACTTGCAATCACAATTAGAACTTCCCAGCAGTGCTCCCAGACCCATAAACCAACCCCCAAAAATGAAGAACACCCCCAAACAGCCCCCCAAAAACATGCAATACTGCTAAAAAAAAACCTTTTCCACTATGGATTTTCATCAAACCACTTGCCATCAAAATTAGACCTTCCCAGTGGGGCTCCCAGACCCCTCAACCCACTACCAAAAATCTAGAACTCCCCCAAGCAGCCCCCCAAAAACATGCAATACTACTAGGCCTAAGTTTAAATCGTGCCAAAACGCCCTCTGCAACTAGGCCCAAACCCCCCTTTTCTACCATGGATTTTCTTCAAACCACTTGCAATCAAAATTAGACCGTCCCAGCAGTGCTCCCAGACCCATAAACCCACCCCAAAAAATCTAGTACCCCCCCAAACAGCCCCCCAAAAACATGCAATACTGCTAAAAAAAATAGACCTTTTCCACCATGGATTTTCTTCAAACCACTTGCAATCAAAAAAAGACCTTCCCAACAGTGCTCCCAGACTCCTCAACCCACCCCAAAAATCTAGAACACCGCCAAGCAGCCCCCAAAAAACATGCAATACTGCTAGGCCTCAGTTTAAATCGTGCCAAAACACTGTCTGCAACCAGGCCAAAACCCCCCTTTTCCACCATGGATTTTATTCAAACCACTTGCAATCAAAATTAGACCTTCCCTGCAGTGCTCCCAGACCCCTCAACTCACCCCCAAATATCTAGAACTCCCCCAAGCAGCCCCCCAAAAACATGCAATACTACTAGGCCTAACTTTAAATCGTGCCAAAACGCTCTCAGCAACTAGGCCAAACCCCCCTTTTCTACCATGGACTTTCTTCAAACCACTTGCAATCACAATTAGAACTTCCCAGCAGTGCTCCCAGACCCATAAACCAACCCCCAAAAATCTAGAACACCCCAAGCAGCCCCCCAAAAACATGCAATACTACTAGGCCTAACTTTAAATCGTGCCAAAACGCTCTCAGCAACTAGGCCCAAACCCACCTTTTCCACCATGGATTTTCTTCAAACCACTTGCAATCAAAATTAGACCTACCCAGCAGTGCTCCCAGTCCCCTCAAACCACCCCAAAAAATGTAGAACACCCCCAAACAGCCCCCCAAAAACATGTAATACTGCTAAAAAAAAACCTTTTCCACTATGGATTTTCATCAAACCACTTGCAATCAAAATTAGACCTTCCCTGCAGTGCTCCCAGACCCCTCAACCCACCCCAAATGTCTAGAACACCCCGAAACAGCCCCCCAAAAATATGCAATACTGCTAGGCCTCAGTTTAAATTGTGCCAAAACGCTGTCTGCAACTAGGCCCAAACCCCCCTTTTACACCATGGATTTTTTCAAACCACTTGCAATCAAGATTAGACCTTCCCAGCAGTGCTCCCAGACCCATAAACCCACCCCCAAAAATTTACAACCCCCCCAAATAGCCCCCCAAAAACATGCAATACTGCTAAAAAAAAACTATTGCACCATGGATTTTATTCAAACCACTTGCAATCAAAAAAGACCTTCCCTGCAGTGCTCCCAGACCCCTCAACCCACCCCAAATATCTAGAACTCCCCCAAACAGCCCCCCAAAAACATGCAATACTGCTAAAAAAACACCTTTTCCACCATGGATTTTTTTCAAACCACTTGCAATCAAAATTAGACCTTCCCTGCAGTGCTACCAGACCCCTCAACCCACCCCCAAATATCTAGAACACCCCCAAGCAGCCCCCCCAAAACATGCAATACTGCTAGGCCTAACTTTAAATCGTGCCAAAACGCTCTCAGCAACTAGGCCAAACCCCCCTTTTCTACCATGGATTTTCTTCAAACCACTTGCAATCACATTTAGAATTCCCAGCAGTGCTCCCAGACCCATAAACCAACCCCCAAAAATCTAGAACACCCCAAGCAGCCCCCCAAAAACATGCAATACTACTAGGCCTAACTTTAAATTGTGCCAAAACGCTCTCAGCAACTAGGCCAAACCCCCCTTTTCTACCATGGATTTTCTTCAAACCACTTGCAATCACAATAAGAACTTCCCAGCAGTGCTCCCAGACCCATAAACCAACCCCACAAAATCTAGAACACCCCAAGCAGCCCCCAAAAAACACGCAATACTGCTAGGCCTCAGTTTAAATTGTGCCAATACACTCTCTGCAACAAGGCCCAAACCCCCCTTTTCCTCCATGATTTTCATCAAACCACTTGCAATCAAAATTAGACCTTCCCAGCAGTGCTCCCAGACCCATAAACCCACCCCCAAAAATGAAGAACCCCCCCCAAACAGCCCCCCAAAAACATGCAATACTGCTAAAAAAAAACTTTTCCACTATGGATTTTCTTCAAACCACTTGCAATCAAAATTAGACCTTCCCTGCAGTGCTCCCAGACCCCTCAACCCACCCCAAATATCTAGAACTCCCCCAAACAGCCCCCCCAAAAACATGCAATACTGCTAAAAAAACACCTTTTCCACCATGGATTTTCTTCAAACCACTTGCAATCAAAATTAGACCTTCCCTGCAGTGCTACCAGACCCCTCAACCCACCCCCAAATATCTAGAACACCCCCAAGCAGCCCCCCCAAAACATGCAATACTGCTAGGCCTAAGTTTAATTCGTGCCAAAACGCTCTCAGCAACTAGGCCAAACCCCCCTTTTCTACCATGGATTTTCTTCAAACCACTTGCAATCACAATTAGAACTTCCCAGCAGTGCTCCCAGACCCATAAACCAACCCCCAAAAATCTAGAACACCCCAAGCAGCCCCCCAAAAACATGCAATACTGCTAAAAGAAAACCTTTTCCACTATGGATTTTCATCAAACCACTTGCAATCAAAATTAGACCTTCCCTGCAGTGCTCCCGGACCCCTCAACCCACCCCAAATGACTAGAACACCCCGAAGCAGCCCCCCGAAAACATGCAATACTGCTAGGCCTCAGTTTAAATTGTGCCAAAACGCTGTCTGCAACTAGGCCCAAACCCCCCTTTTACACCATGGATTTTTCTCAAACCACTTGCAATCAAAATTAGACCTTCCCAGCAGTGCTCCCAGACCCATAAACCCACCCCCAAAAATGTACAACCCCCCCAAATAGCCCCCCAAAAACATGCAATACTGCTAAAAAAAAACTTTTGCACCATGGATTTTTTTTCAAACTACTTGCAATCAAAAAAAGACCTTCCCAACAGTGCTCCCAGACTCCTCAACCCACCCCAAAAATCCAGAACATCGCCAAGCAGCCCCCAAAAAACATGCAATACTGCTAGGCCTCATTTGAAATCGTGCCAAAACACTGTCTGCAACTAGGCCAAAACCCCCCTTTTCCACCATGGATTTTATTCAAACCACTTGCAATCAAAATTAGACCTTCCCTGCAGTGCTCCCAGACCCCTCAACTCACCCCCAAATATCTAGAACTCCCCCAAGCAGCCCCCCCAAAAACATGCAATACTACTAGGCCTAACTTTAAATCGTGCCAAAACGCTCTCAGCAACTAGGCCAAACCCCCCTTTTCTACCATGGACTTTCTTCAAACCACTTGCAATCACAATTAGAACTTCCCATCAGTGCTCCCAGACCCATAAACCAACCCCCAAAAATCTAGAACACCCCAAGCAGCCCCCCAAAAACATGCAATACTACTAGGCCTAACTTTAAATCGTGCCAAAACGCTCTCAGCAACTAGGCCCAAACCCACCTTTTCCACCATGGATTTTCTTCAACCCCCTTGCAATCAAAATTAGACCTTCCCAGCAGTGCTCCCAGACCCATAAACCCACCCCAAAAAATCTAGTATCCCCCCCAAACAGCCCCCCAAAACATGCAATACTGCTAAAAAAAATAGAACTTTTCCACCATGGATTTTCTTCAAACCACTTGCAATCAAAAAAAGACCTTCCCAACAGTGCTCCCAGACTCCTCAACCCACCCCAAAAATCTAGAACACCCCCAAGCAGCCCCCAAAAAACATGCAATACTGCTAGGCCTCAGTTTAAATCGTGCCAAAACACTGTCTGCAACTAGGCCAAAACCCCCCTTTTCCACCATGGATTTTCTTCTAACCACTTGCAATCAAAATTAGACCTTCCCTGCAGTGCTCCCAGACCCCTCAACCCACCCCCAAATATCTAGAACTCCCCCAAGCAGCCCCCCAAAAACATGCAATACTACTAGGCCTAACTTTAAATCGTGCCAAAACGCTCTCAGCAACTAGGCCAAACCCCCCTTTTCTACCATGGATTTTCTTCAAACTACTTGCAATCACAATTAGACCTACCCAGCAGTGCTCCCAGACCCCTCAAACCACCCCCAAAAATGTAGAACACCCCCAAACAGCCCCCCAAAAACATGCAATACTGCTAAAAAAAAACCTTTTCCACTATGGATTTTCATCAAACCACTTGCAATCAAAATTAGACCTTCCCTGCAGTGCTCACAGACCCCTCAACCCACCCCAAATATCTAGAACACCCCGAAGCAGCCCCCCAAAAACATGCAATACTGCTAGGCCTCAGTTTAAATTGTGCCAAAACGCTGTCTGCAACTAGGCCCAAACCCCCCTTTTACACCATGGATTTTTCTCAAACCACTTGCAATCAAAATTAGACCTTCCCAGCAGTGCTCCCAGACCCATAAACCCACCCCCAAAAATGTACAACCCCCCCAAATAGCCCCCCAAAAACATGCAATACTGCTAAAAAAAAACTTTTGCACCATGGATTTTTTTTCAAACCACTTGCAATCAAAAAAATACCTTCCCAACAGTGCTCCCAGACTCCTCAACCCACCCCAAAAATCAGCCCCCAAAAAACATGCAATACTGCTAGGCCTCAGTTTAAATCGTGCCAAAACACTGTCTGCAACTAGGCCAAAACCCCCCTTTTCCACCATGGATTTTATTCAAACCACTTGCAATCAAAATTAGACCTTCCCTGCAGTGCTCCCAGACCCCTCAACTCACCCCCAAATATCTAGAACTCCCCCAAGCAGCCCCCCAAAAACATGCAATACTACTAGGCCCAACTTAAAACGCTCTCAGCAACTAGGCCAAACCCCCCTTTTCTACCATGGACTTTCTTCAAACCACTTGCAATCACAATTAGAACTTCCCAGCAGTGCTCCCAGACCCATAAACCAACCCCCAAAAATCTAGAACACCCCAAGCAGCCCCCCAAAAACATGCAATACTACTAGGCCTAACTTTATATCGTGCCAAAACGCTCTCAGCAACTAGGCCCAAACCCACCTTTTCCACCATGGATTTTCTTCAAACCACTTGCAATCAAAATTAGACCTACCCAGCAGTGCTCCCAGTCCCCTCAAACCACCCCCAAATATCTAGAACACCCCCAAGCAGCCCCCCCAAAACATGCAATACTGCTAGGCCTAACTTTAAATCGTGCCAAAACGCTCTCAGCAACTAGGCCAAACCCCCCTTTTCTACCATGGATTTTCTTCAAACCACTTGCAATCACATTTAGAATTCCCAGCAGTGCTCCCAGACCCATAAACCAACCCCCAAAAATCTAGAACACCCCAAGCAGCCCCCCAAAAACATGCAATACTACTAGGCCTAACTTTAAATTGTGCCAAAACGCTCTCAGCAACTAGGCCAAACCCCCCTTTTCTACCATGGATTTTCTTCAAACCACTTGCAATCACAATAAGAACTTCCCAGCAGTGCTCCCAGACCCATAAACCAACCCCACAAAATCTAGAACACCCCAAGCAGCCCCCAAAAAACACGCAATACTGCTAGGCCTCAGTTTAAATTGTGCCAATACACTCTCTGCAACAAGGCCCAAACCCCCCTTTTCCTCCATGGATTTTCATCAAACCACTTGCAATCAAAATTAGACCTTCCCAGCAGTGCTCCCAGACCCATAAACCCACCCCCAAAAATGAAGAACCCCCCCCAAACAGCCCCCCAAAAACATGCAATACTGCTAAAAAAAAACTTTTCCACTATGGATTTTCTTCAAACCACTTGCAATCAAAATTAGACCTTCCCTGCAGTGCTCCCAGACCCCTCAACCCACCCCAAATATCTAGAACTCCCCCAAACAGCCCCCCCAAAAACATGCAATACTGCTAAAAAAACACCTTTTCCACCATGGATTTTCTTCAAACCACTTGCAATCAAAATTAGACCTTCCCTGCAGTGCTACCAGACCCCTCAACCCACCCCCAAATATCTAGAACACCCCCAAGCAGCCCCCCCAAAACATGCAATACTGCTAGGCCTAAGTTTAATTCGTGCCAAAACGCTCTCAGCAACTAGGCCAAACCCCCCTTTTCTACCATGGATTTTCTTCAAACCACTTGCAATCACAATTAGAACTTCCCAGCAGTGCTCCCAGACCCATAAACCAACCCCCAAAAATCTAGAACACCCCAAGCAGCCCCCCAAAAACATGCAATACTGCTAAAAGAAAACCTTTTCCACTATGGATTTTCATCAAACCACTTGCAATCAAAATTAGACCTTCCCTGCAGTGCTCCCGGACCCCTCAACCCACCCCAAATGACTAGAACACCCCGAAGCAGCCCCCCGAAAACATGCAATACTGCTAGGCCTCAGTTTAAATTGTGCCAAAACGCTGTCTGCAACTAGGCCCAAACCCCCCTTTTACACCATGGATTTTTCTCAAACCACTTGCAATCAAAATTAGACCTTCCCAGCAGTGCTCCCAGACCCATAAACCCACCCCCAAAAATGTACAACCCCCCCAAATAGCCCCCCAAAAACATGCAATACTGCTAAAAAAAAACTTTTGCACCATGGATTTTTTTTCAAACTACTTGCAATCAAAAAAAGACCTTCCCAACAGTGCTCCCAGACTCCTCAACCCACCCCAAAAATCCAGAACATCGCCAAGCAGCCCCCAAAAAACATGCAATACTGCTAGGCCTCATTTGAAATCGTGCCAAAACACTGTCTGCAACTAGGCCAAAACCCCCCTTTTCCACCATGGATTTTATTCAAACCACTTGCAATCAAAATTAGACCTTCCCTGCAGTGCTCCCAGACCCCTCAACTCACCCCCAAATATCTAGAACTCCCCCAAGCAGCCCCCCCAAAAACATGCAATACTACTAGGCCTAACTTTAAATCGTGCCAAAACGCTCTCAGCAACTAGGCCAAACCCCCCTTTTCTACCATGGACTTTCTTCAAACCACTTGCAATCACAATTAGAACTTCCCATCAGTGCTCCCAGACCCATAAACCAACCCCCAAAAATCTAGAACACCCCAAGCAGCCCCCCAAAAACATGCAATACTACTAGGCCTAACTTTAAATCGTGCCAAAACGCTCTCAGCAACTAGGCCCAAACCCACCTTTTCCACCATGGATTTTCTTCAACCCCCTTGCAATCAAAATTAGACCTTCCCAGCAGTGCTCCCAGACCCATAAACCCACCCCAAAAAATCTAGTATCCCCCCCAAACAGCCCCCCAAAACATGCAATACTGCTAAAAAAAATAGAACTTTTCCACCATGGATTTTCTTCAAACCACTTGCAATCAAAAAAAGACCTTCCCAACAGTGCTCCCAGACTCCTCAACCCACCCCAAAAATCTAGAACACCCCCAAGCAGCCCCCAAAAAACATGCAATACTGCTAGGCCTCAGTTTAAATCGTGCCAAAACACTGTCTGCAACTAGGCCAAAACCCCCCTTTTCCACCATGGATTTTCTTCTAACCACTTGCAATCAAAATTAGACCTTCCCTGCAGTGCTCCCAGACCCCTCAACCCACCCCCAAATATCTAGAACTCCCCCAAGCAGCCCCCCAAAAACATGCAATACTACTAGGCCTAACTTTAAATCGTGCCAAAACGCTCTCAGCAACTAGGCCAAACCCCCCTTTTCTACCATGGATTTTCTTCAAACTACTTGCAATCACAATTAGACCTACCCAGCAGTGCTCCCAGACCCCTCAAACCACCCCCAAAAATGTAGAACACCCCCAAACAGCCCCCCAAAAACATGCAATACTGCTAAAAAAAAACCTTTTCCACTATGGATTTTCATCAAACCACTTGCAATCAAAATTAGACCTTCCCTGCAGTGCTCACAGACCCCTCAACCCACCCCAAATATCTAGAACACCCCGAAGCAGCCCCCCAAAAACATGCAATACTGCTAGGCCTCAGTTTAAATTGTGCCAAAACGCTGTCTGCAACTAGGCCCAAACCCCCCTTTTACACCATGGATTTTTCTCAAACCACTTGCAATCAAAATTAGACCTTCCCAGCAGTGCTCCCAGACCCATAAACCCACCCCCAAAAATGTACAACCCCCCCAAATAGCCCCCCAAAAACATGCAATACTGCTAAAAAAAAACTTTTGCACCATGGATTTTTTTTCAAACCACTTGCAATCAAAAAAATACCTTCCCAACAGTGCTCCCAGACTCCTCAACCCACCCCAAAAATCAGCCCCCAAAAAACATGCAATACTGCTAGGCCTCAGTTTAAATCGTGCCAAAACACTGTCTGCAACTAGGCCAAAACCCCCCTTTTCCACCATGGATTTTATTCAAACCACTTGCAATCAAAATTAGACCTTCCCTGCAGTGCTCCCAGACCCCTCAACTCACCCCCAAATATCTAGAACTCCCCCAAGCAGCCCCCCAAAAACATGCAATACTACTAGGCCCAACTTAAAACGCTCTCAGCAACTAGGCCAAACCCCCCTTTTCTACCATGGACTTTCTTCAAACCACTTGCAATCACAATTAGAACTTCCCAGCAGTGCTCCCAGACCCATAAACCAACCCCCAAAAATCTAGAACACCCCAAGCAGCCCCCCAAAAACATGCAATACTACTAGGCCTAACTTTATATCGTGCCAAAACGCTCTCAGCAACTAGGCCCAAACCCACCTTTTCCACCATGGATTTTCTTCAAACCACTTGCAATCAAAATTAGACCTACCCAGCAGTGCTCCCAGTCCCCTCAAACCACCCCAAAAAATGTAGAACACCCCCAAACAGCCCCCAAAAACATGCAATACTGCTAAAAAAAAACCCCTTTCCCCTATGGATTTTCATCAAACCACTTGCAATCAAAATTAGACCTTCCCTGCAGTGCTCCCAGACCCCTCAACCCACCCCAAATGTCTAGAACACCCCGAAACAGCCCCCCAAAAATATGCAATACTGCTAGGCCTCAGTTTAAATTGTGCCAAAACGCTGTCTGCAACTAGGCCAAAACCCCCCTTTTACACCATGGATTTTTTCAAACCACGTGCAATCAAAATTAGCCCTTCCCAGCAGTGCTCCCAGACCCATAAACCCACCCCCAAAAATGTACAACCCCCCAAATAGCCCCCCAAAAACATGCAATACTGCTAAAAAAACTATTGGACCATGGATTTTATTCAAACCACTTGCAATCAAAAAAAGACCTTCCCTGCAGTGCTCCCAGACCCCTCAACCCACCCCAAATATCTAGAACTCCCCCAAACAGCCCCCCAAAAACATGCAATACTGCTAAAAAAAACACATTTTCCACCATGGATTTTTTTCAAACCACTTGCAATCAAAATTAGACCTTCCCTGCAGTGCTACCAGACCCCTCAACCCACCCCCAAATATCTAGAACACCCCCAAGCAGCCCCCCCAAAACATGCAATACTGCTAGGCCTAAGTTTAAATCGTGCCAAAACGCTCTCAGCAACTAGGCCAAACCCCCCTTTTCTACCATGGATTTTCTTCAAACCACTTGCAATCACAATTAGAACTTCCCAGCAGTGCTCCCTGACCCATAAACCAACCCCCAAAAATATAGAACACCCCAAGCAGCCCCCCAAAAACATGCAATACTACTAGGCCTAACTTTAAATTGTGCCAAAGCGCTCTCAGCAACTAGGCCAAACCCCCCTTTTCTACCATGGAGTTTCTTCAAACCACTTGCAATCACAATTAGAACTTCCCAGCAGTGCTCCCAGACCCATAAACCAACCCCACAAAATCTAGAACACCCCAAGCAGCCCCCCAAAAACATGCAATACTACTAGGCCTAAGTTTAAATCGTGCCAAAACGCTCTCTGCAACTAGGCCCAAACCCCCCTTTTCCACCATGGATTTTCTTCAACCCCCTTGCAATCAAAATTAGACCTTCCCTGCAGTGCTCCCAGACCCATAAACCCACCCCAAAAAATCTAGTACCCCCCCAAACAGCCCCCCAAAAACATGCAATACTGCTAAATAAATAGAACATTTCCACCATGGATTTTCTTCAAACCACCTGCAATCAAAAAAAGATCTTCCCAACAGTGCTCCCAGACTCCTCAACCCACCCCAAAAATCTAGAACACCCCCAAGCAGCCCCCAAAAAACATGCAATACTGCTAGGCCTCAGTTTAAATCGTGCCAAAACACTGTCTGCAACTAGGCCAAAACCCCCCTTTTCCACCATGGATTTTCTTCAAACCACTTGCAATCAAAATTAGACCTTCCCTGCAGTGCTCCCAGACCCCTCAACCCACCCCCAAATATCTAGAACTCCCCCAAGCAGCCCCCCAAAAACATGCAATACTACTAGGCCTAACTTTAAATCGTGCCAAAACGCTCTCAGCAACTAGGCCAAACCCCCCTTTTCTACCATGGATTTTCTTCAAACCACTTGCAATCACAATTAGAACTTCCCAGCAGTGCTCCCAGACCCATAAACCAACCCCCAAAAATATAGAACACCCCAAGCAGCCCCCCAAAAACATGCAATACTACTAGGCCTAACTTTAAATTGTGCCAAAGCGCTCTCAGCAACTAGGCCAAACCCCCCTTTTCTACCATGGATTTTCTTCAAACCACTTGCAATCACAATTAGAACTTCCCAGCAGTGCTCCCAGACCCATAAACCAACCCCACAAAATCTAGAACACCCCAAGCAGCCCCCCAAAAACATGCAATACTACTAGGCCTAAGTTTAAATCGTGCCAAAACGCTCTCTGCAACTAGGCCCAAACCCCCCTTGTCCACCATGGATTTTCTTCAACCCCCTTGCAATCAAAATTAGACCTTCCCTGCAGTGCTCCCAGACCCATAAACCCACCCCAAAAAATCTAGTACCCCCCCAAACAGCCCCCCAAAAACATGCAATACTACTAAATAAATAGAACATTTCCACCATGGATTTTCTTCAAACCACTTGCAATCAAAAAAAGATCTTCCCAACAGTGCTCCCAGACTCCTCAACCCACCCCAAAAATCTAGAACACCCCCAAGCAGCCCCCAAAAACATGCAATACTACTAGGCCTAACTTTAAATCGTGCCAAAACGCTCTCAGCAACTAGGCCCAAACCCACCTTTTCCACCATGGATTTTCTTCAAACCACTTGCAATCAAAATTAGACCTACCCAGCAGTGCTCCCAGTCCCCTCAAACCACCCCAAAAAATGTAGAACACCCCCAAACAGCCCCCAAAAACATGCAATACTGCTAAAAAAAAACCATTTCCACTATGGATTTTCATCAAACCACTTGCAATCAAAATTAGACCTTCCCTGCAGTGCTCCCAGACCCCTCAACCCACCCCAAATGTCTAGAACACCCCGAAACAGCCCCACAAAAATATGCAATACTGCTAGGCCTCAGTTTAAATTGTGCCAACACGCTGTCTGCAACTAGGCCCAAACCCCCCTTTTACACCATGGATTTTTTCAAACCACGTGCAATCAAAATTAGACCTTCCCAGCAGTGCTCCCAGACCCATAAACCCACCCCCAAAAATGTACAACCCCCCAAAATAGCCCCCCAAAAACATGCAATACTGCTAAAAAAAAACTATTGCACCATGGATTTTATTCAAACCACTTGTAATCAAAAAAAGACCTTCCCAACAGTGCTCCCAGGCTCCTCAACCCACCCCAAAAATCTAGAACTCCCCCAAGCAGCCCCCCAAAAACATGCAATACTGCTGGGCCTAAGTTTAAATCGTGCCAAAACGCTCTCTGCAACTAGGCCCAAACCCCCCTTTTCCACCATGGATTTTCTTCAAACCACTTGCAATCAAAATTAGACCTTCCCAGCAGTGCTCCCATACCCATAAACCCACCCCCAAAAATGTACAACCCCCCAAACAGCCCCCCAAAAACATGCAATACTGCTAAAAAAAACTTTTCCACTATGGATTTTCATAAAACCACGTGCAATCGAAATTAGACCTTCCCTGCAGTGCTACCAGACCCCTCAACCCACCCCCAAATGTCTAGAACACCCCGAAGCAGCCCCCCAAAAACATGCAATACGGCTAGACCTCAGTTTAAATTGTGCCAAAACGCTGTCTGCAACTAGGCCCAAACCCTTAGGTAAATGTCGTCGACATATGATAATGCCTCGTCATCGTATGTTTGTAGTAATTCTGTTACTCTCTTTGAGAATAATCCTGGGCTATTCTTGTGCCCCTGGGGTAAACGGCAGAAACTTTTTTGCGAGCCATTTACCGAGAATGCAGTCAAATATCTGCTCTCTGGTGCTATATTTTGACAAAAGAATCCATTAGAGATGTCTAATGTTGTTTTGTATTTTTTGCGCACTATGTTATTCATTAGTGCAGCACTATGTGAGTTTTGTACTGCAAAAGTTTTGCAACTTGAGTTAAGGTGTCTGTAGTCCAAAACTAGACGATATGAGTTGTCTGGTTTGGAGACAGGAAACAAAGGATTGTTCATTTGTGAGGTGCAAGTTTCAATCACCCCCTGGTATTCAAGTTGATCTAGGATCTCTTTTACCTGTTTTTTAGCTTCTTGCTTAATTGGGTACTGCCTCTGTGCAGTAGGTTGTGATTTTAACTGGATTTTGTGAGGAGGAGAGTCCTCATCCCATCCTACATGATTTTTATATAAAGCAGGAGCTTGAGCTACTGCCCACTTTCTAGCAAGTGTATATTTTTTATGAATTGGAATATGATTTGAGAAGGCAGGCATAATTATTTCTTCGCCATGAGGGCACTCCCTGACAAACTCGGGTGGCCAGTCTCGTTCAGCTAGAAGGATGTCATAGCCCTGGGAGAGATTATCCCAAAAGAGACCCCTTATTTTTCTAGTCTTATCCCCCTCTATACGTAATGTTATTTCATATATTTTGTGAGGTTTGCTAACTCTGGTGTCTGCAGTTTCCACTTGAATATATACATTCGTGTCCACTGTCTCCAGATGATTCATAAGGACTTTGCGAGCTATGCTCACTTCTGCTGCGCTGTCTAGCATTGTCTGAGCCCATTCTCCGTTTTTCAGCTGTGTCCTCAGTATTCTCGGCATCTTTGACTACTTTAATACTGGCTACCTTCTTTTTTGGAAATTGTAACTTTTTATTTGGATGAGCAGGTTCCTTGTCTTTGGACTTGACGTGCTCTTCCCTGTGTTCTGATCGTCCTCTTCTTTCCGATTTCTGAGAGGAAGTCTGAAAAGATTGAGAGGGACGTGTATCATTATCTTGATATCTATCAGGTTTCTTTATATTATCCCTATTTCTAAGGTTGTATTTTTTCCCAGAGGGCTCACTTTGGGGAGACCTGCGTCCTTGGTTCGGAGATCTTTCTCTCCGCCGAGGAGACCTTCCTCTGGACTGGAATCTTTTTTCTTTAGGATTGGATTGTTTGTTTCCATCCCAGCTCTTTTTTTGAGTGTTTAAATTATTTTTAATAAATACCTTTTCAGGACTTTCAATCAGTTGAGGTTTTACCGGTATTCCACCCAGACTATCCCTTCCTAGTTCTTCATAGGATTTCTCTATGATTCTGGCAATTTCAGTTGGTTGGTCTGCTATATCTGTCTCTTTTAACCTTTGGCGGATCGCCACGTTTGCTGCTTCTCCCTTTATGTTGGCTAATAATATAGCCGAGACCTGCTTGAAGTCTTTCAGTAATTTCATACCAAGAGTTAAAGTGGGTTCTGGACCATATTCATCGTGAATTTGTTTTAGCACATCTGGTATTACTGACATGGATGGTACACCATGTGTTTTTGTGTATATGGAAGCAAAGACTGTACCCCAAGTGTCACAGTCCTCCACGTGTGGTGCGATTCCCATTGGAAGACAGATAGTCAGAATCCTGTCTTTATCTACAGGGTTGGTGTCTGGAAACACCGCCTCTATTTGAGTGATTTTTTGTGCTAGCCAGAAAGGTATTTGTTCCCGTTTTGCGGGTACTTTACCTAGACAGGACTGTATGTTCTGTGGTGTAATTTTATTTGTGTTACCCTGATGAGGGGTCAGCTGTGGAATTCTACTTGCTGGTTGGATTGTTGAAGTCCGCATTACATATTGGACTAATTGTCTATGTATTTTGATTAGTTGTTTTAGCTGTATTAAAAGCTCTGCTGCAGACATTTCTTCAATGTCTGGATGTGGTGTATATCCGGCTAGGACCGGCCACGTTGCTCCTGGTCTACCTAGTGGACCGAGCCTGGTGATGTGATTATTATGTTTTAGGGCGCCATTAAACAAGAGCAGGTGCTCTTGGAATTTGAGTGGTACTTCCACCTCCTCGAAAGGAGTGTAGGTATCCGGTGGTTCCTCAATTTTATAATAGTTGAACTCTTTTGTTACAGCGTTTGCTGCTGGAAAGTTCATCCATGAATAGAATACCTCTGTCTGCCGATATTCGTGTGCCTCAATTACGAATATGACTGTACCACCTCTCGATGTCAGTCCATTTTCTATAAGTTTTAAAGTTATAGATTTTCTTATGTTGACCGGGATGAGTTTTATATCCGGGTCATTTTGTAGCAGAGTATTATCAGCTGCTAGGAGTTCAGCTGCTAGTCTAACTGTCTCCTTTCATCATCACTGTCTACCATTTTACCGACAGGAAGGTTATTCTGTTTGTTTGCAGATCAGGTTTCTATGGAAACAAAGATTAGATGCACAATATTTTGGAACAGTGTATCCTTCAACGTTGACTAAACCAAGAACCATACATAGGAGTCTCCTCCTGCGAGGTTTGGCGGATATGACCTTTCACCCACTCCAGACGTCTTTGGAGTATTATGGGAAAAAAGGGGTTCTGTGTGAAAAAGCACGACTGAGTTACTCTAATGTCTTGCGTTAGTTTTATCGCCTATACAAACGGTTGGGCGCCATGTAGTGTAGTTCCTATTATCCCAATAGGCTCTGCGCATTGGAATAATACCTTCAGTAGTATAGACCCAGGAAGGAGGTTAACTAGGTCTTCTACTGACGATATTAGACTTAAAGTTTTGGGTTTGCCAGCTAGCTCAGAGTTCACTAGAAACTTTCTCGAATAGGCAAGGAGGAGTTTAACCTCCCTGGATAGACAAGAAGGGATTTAGTTTCTGACAACCATAGAACATGACAACTTTGGTCTCCCCTAATCAAGAGTGTATCTCTAGAGTCGTGTGAAAACAAAAGACAACTTATTTTACTCAGTCAGTTCAGTGCATTCTTAGTTTCACCAGATTGTAGAGAAAAGGAAGAGACGGGCGTGTTCAATAAAAGATGTTATTTATTGATCAGTCTCTTTTCTCGTACAAGAGAAATGAATCGATATTATTGCGATACTTATGGTTAAGTAAAGTGCATACAATAAAAGCAGGAGTATAAAATAATACTGCAGAAGCATTGATATGGTTTCTAAGCCATATGATATTTAAAATCGATAAAATAGATATATACATATATACATTGACTAATCGTACTCAACTGGTGCTTCTAACCACGCCTACCCCAATGTACCTGACCTAACCCTAATACGTGGGCGGGAGTAGATAAGTAGCAGTTTAAGTTAAGTTTGTTTTGCCAAGTGACTGACTCAAGAATTCTCTGTAAGAGGTTGTTCAGTTCTGTACCTGAGATCTAGAATGGTTGAGGGATGGTATCTCTCGTCTCTGGTCTTGATATTCCAGCTGCCTGCGAGGGCCGCTTGGAAGCGCCGGAGCTGGATTTCTCGGCAGGAGAAAAGCAGTGTCTCGTTCTCAGCGCGTCAGGAAGGCGGGGCAGCGCGTGTGGGCTTCGCTCTCTGCTGGGCTCCTCAGCACATCTCGCTGCTCCGATCTCGTCACCACCGCGTGTGTTTGCTTAAGGCAATGTCGGTAATATTTATACCTGTAAGGTGTCGAGATTGACGTAAGGATGGACATAGATACGTCAATAAGGATGTCATACGGACTGGTCGTTAGCACATTCTTTACTGAAGTTCTCGGTGAAATCAAAACAATGGCCGCAGGGATTTTCCCAGGTTGTCATAGGTTTGATTTGTTTTGAGAGCTCCGTATGCCTTATCAGGGGCTGGAGGAATAGTGCTTGCCTAATTAGATGGCAAGCGTTATGACCTAATCAGATAACGCGTTCCTGTGCCGTGGTGTGGCTTAATCAGA
Organism: Lissotriton helveticus; assembly: GCF_964261635.1. Lineage (NCBI taxonomy): Eukaryota > Metazoa > Chordata > Amphibia > Caudata > Salamandridae > Lissotriton > Lissotriton helveticus. The sequence continues at coordinate 1,358,568,180 of NC_136061.1, read as the reverse complement.
TAACGTTTTTTTGCACCGTGGGATGGCTGCTAGTTAATTATTAACCAGAACAGGGTCAGGAATAGGGGGATCGATACAGAACCTATAGGAATACATCACAAAACCACTTGCAATCAAAAAAAGACCTTCCCAACAGTGCTCCCAGACTCCTCAACCTACCCCAAAAATCTAGAACACCCCCAAGCAGCCCCCAAAAAACATGCAATACTGCTAGGCCTCAGTTTAAATCGTGCCAAAACGCTCTCAGCAACTAGGCCCAAACCCCCCTTTTACACCATGGATTTTCTTCAAACCACTTGCAATCAAAATTAGACCGTCCCAGCAGTGCTCCCAGGCCCATAAACCCACCCCCAAAAATGTACAACCCCCTCAAATACCCCCCCAAAAACATGCAATACTGCTAAAAAAAAAACTTTTGCACCATGGATTTTCTTCAAACCACTTGCAATCAAAAAAAGACCTTCCCAACAGTGCTCCCAGACTCCTCAACCTACCCCAAAAATCTAGAACACCCCCAAGCAGCCCCCAAAAAACATGCAATACTGCTAGGCCTCAGTTTAAATCGTGCCAAAACACTGTCTGCAACTAGGCCAAAACCCCCCTTTTCCACCATGGATTTTATTCAAACCTCTTGCAATCAAAATTAGACCTTCCCTGCAGTGCTCCCAGGCCCCTCAACCCACCCCCAAATATCTAGAACTCCCCCAAGCAGCCCCCCAAAAACATGCAATACTACTAGGCCTAACTTTAAATCGTGCCAAAACGCTCTCAGCAACTAGGCCAAACCCCCCTTTTCTACCATGGATTTTCTTCAAACTACTTGCAATCACAATTAGAACTTCCCAGCAGTGCTCCCAGACCCATAAACCAACCCCCAAAAATCTAGAACACCCCAAGCAGCCCCCCAAAAACATGCAATACTACTAGGCCTAACTTTAAATCGTGCCAAAACGCTCTCAGCAACTAGGCCCAAACCCACCTTTTCCACCATGGATTTTCTTCAAACTACTTGCAATCACAATTAGACCTACCCAGCAGTGCTCCCAGACCCCTCAAACCACCCCCAAAAATGTAGAACACCCCCAAACAGCCCCCCAAAAACATGCAATACTGCTAAAAAAAAAACTTTTCCACTATGGATTTTCATCAAACCACTTGCAATCAAAATTAGACCTTCCCTGCAGTGCTCCCAGACCCCTCAACCCACCCCAAATATCTAGAACACCCCGAAGCAGCCCCCCAAAAACATGCAATACTGCTAGGCCTCAGTTTAAATTGTGCCAAAACGCTGTCTGCAACTAGGCCCAAACCCCCCTTTTACACCATGGATTTTTCTCAAACCACTTGCAATCAAAATTAGACCTTCCCAGCAGTGCTCCCAGACCCATAAACCCACCCCAAAAATGTACAACCCCCCCAAATAGCCCCCCAAAAACATGCAATACTGCTAAAAAAAAACTTTTGCACCATGGATTTTTTTTCAAACCACTTGCAATCAAAAAAATACCTTCCCAACAGTGCTCCCAGACTCCTCAACCCACCCCAAAAATCAGCCCCCAAAAAACATGCAATACTGCTAGGCCTCAGTTTAAATCGTGCCAAAACCCTGTCTGCAACTAGGCCAAAACCCCCCTTTTCCACCATGGATTTTATTCAAACCACTTGCAATCAAAATTAGACCTTCCCTGCAGTGCTCCCAGACCCCTCAACTCACCCCCAAATATCTAGAACTCCCCCAAGCAGCCCCCCAAAAACATGCAATACTACTAGGCCTAACTTAAAACGCTCTCAGCAACTAGGCCAAACCCCCCTTTTCTACCATGGACTTTCTTCAAACCACTTGCAATCACAATTAGAACTTCCCAGCAGTGCTCCCAGACCCATAAACCAACCCCCAAAAATCTAGAACACCCCAACCAGCCCCCCAAAAACATGCAATACTACTAGGCCTAACTTTATATCGTGCCAAAACGCTCTCAGCAACTAGGCCCAAACCCACCTTTTCCACCATGGATTTTCTTCATACCACTTGCAATCAAAATTAGACCTACCCAGCAGTGCTCGCAGTCCCCTCAAACCACCCCAAAAAATGTAGAACACCCCCAAACAGGCCCCCAAAAACATGCAATACTGCTAAAAAAAACCCCTTTCCACTATGGATTTTCATCAAACCACTTGCAATCAAAATTAGACCTTCCCTGCAGTGCTCCCAGACCCCTCAACCCACCCCAAATGTCTAGAACACCCCGAAACAGCCCCCCAAAAATATGCAATACTGCTAGGCCTCATTTTAAATTGTGCCAAAACGCTGTCTGCAACTAGGCCCAAACCCCCCTTTTACACCATGGATTTTTTCAAACCACTTGCAATCAAAATTAGACCTTCCCAGCAGTGCTCCCAGACCCATAAACCCACCCCCAAAAATGTACAACCCCCCAAATAGCCCCCCAAAAACATGCAATACTGCTAAAAAAAACTATTGGACCATGGATTTTATTCAAACCACTTGCAATCAAAAAAAGACCTTCCCTGCAGTGCTCCCAGACCCCTCAACCCACCCCAAATATCTAGAACTCCCCCAAACATCCCCCCAAAAAACATGCAATACTGCTAAAAAAAACACATTTTCCACCATGGATTTTTTTCAAACCACTTGCAATCAAAATTAGACCTTCCCTGCAGTGCTACCAGACCCCTCAACCCACCCCCAAATATCTAGAACACCCCCAAGCAGCCCCCCCAAAACATGCAATACTGCTAGGCCTAAGTTTAAATCGTGCCAAAACGCTCTCAGCAACTAGGCCAAACCCCCCTTTTCTACCATGGATTTTCTTCAAACCACTTGCAATCACAATTAGAACTTCCCAGCAGTGCTCCCAGACCCATAAGTCAACCCCCAAAAATATAGAACACCCCAAGCAGCCCCCCAAAAACATGCAATACTACTAGGCCTAACTTTAAATTGTGCCAAAGCGCTCTCAGCAACTAGGCTAAACCCCCCTTTTCTACCATGGATTTTCTTCAAACCACTTGCAATCACAATTAGAACTTCCCAGCAGTGCTCCCAGACCCATAAACCAACCCCCAAAAATATAGAACACCCCAAGCAGCCCCCCAAAAACATGCAATACTACTAGGCCTAACTTTAAATTGTGCCAAAGCGCTCTCAGCAACTAGGCCAAACCCCCCTTTTCTACCATGGATTTTCTTCAAACCACTTGCAATCACAACTAGAACTTCCCAGCAGTGCTCCCAGACCCATAAATCAACCCCACAAAATCTAGAACACCCCAAGCAGCCCCCCCAAAAAAACATGCAATACTACTAGGCCTAAGTTTAAATCGTGCCAAAACGCTCTCTGCAACTAGGCCCAAACCCCCCTTTTCCACCATGGATTTTCTTCAACCCCCTTGCAATCAAAATTAGACCTTCCCTGCAGTGCTCCCAGACCCATAAACCCACCCCAAAAAATCTAGTACCCCCCCAAACAGCCCCCCAAAAACATGCAATACTGCTAAAAAAAAAACTTTTGCACCATGGATTTTCTTCAAACCACTTGCAATCAAAAAAAGACCTTCCCAACAGTGCTCCCAGACTCCTCAACCTACCCCAAAAATCTAGAACACCCCCAAGCAGCCCCCAAAAAACATGCAATACTGCTAGGCCTCAGTTTAAATCGTGCCAAAACACTGTCTGCAACTAGGCCAAAACCCCCCTTTTCCACCATGGATTTTATTCAAACCTCTTGCAATCAAAATTAGACCTTCCCTGCAGTGCTCCCAGGCCCCTCAACCCACCCCCAAATATCTAGAACTCCCCCAAGCAGCCCCCCAAAAACATGCAATACTACTAGGCCTAACTTTAAATCGTGCCAAAACGCTCTCAGCAACTAGGCCAAACCCCCCTTTTCTACCATGGATTTTCTTCAAACTACTTGCAATCACAATTAGAACTTCCCAGCAGTGCTCCCAGACCCATAAACCAACCCCCAAAAATCTAGAACACCCCAAGCAGCCCCCCAAAAACATGCAATACTACTAGGCCTAACTTTAAATCGTGCCAAAACGCTCTCAGCAACTAGGCCCAAACCCACACAAGTAGACCTACCCAGCAGTGCTCCCAGACCCCTCAAACCACCCCCAAAAATGTAGAACACCCCCAAACAGCCCCCCAAAAACATGCAATACTGCTAAAAAAAAAACTTTTCCACTATGGATTTTCATCAAACCACTTGCAATCAAAATTAGACCTTCCCTGCAGTGCTCCCAGACCCCTCAACCCACCCCAAATATCTAGAACACCCCGAAGCAGCCCCCCAAAAACATGCAATACTGCTAGGCCTCAGTTTAAATTGTGCCAAAACGCTGTCTGCAACTAGGCCCAAACCCCCCTTTTACACCATGGATTTTTCTCAAACCACTTGCAATCAAAATTAGACCTTCCCAGCAGTGCTCCCAGACCCATAAACCCACCCCCAAAAATGTACAACCCCCCCAAATAGCCCCCCAAAAACATGCAATACTGCTAAAAAAAAACTTTTGCACCATGGATTTTTTTTCAAACCACTTGCAATCAAAAAAATACCTTCCCAACAGTGCTCCCAGACTCCTCAACCCACCCCAAAAATCAGCCCCCAAAAAACATGCAATACTGCTAGGCCTCAGTTTAAATCGTGCCAAAACCCTGTCTGCAACTAGGCCAAAACCCCCCTTTTCCACCATGGATTTTATTCAAACCACTTGCAATCAAAATTAGACCTTGCCTGCAGTGCTCCCAGACCCCTCAACTCACCCCCAAATATCTAGAACTCCCCCAAGCAGCCCCCCAAAAACATGCAATACTACTAGGCCTAACTTAAAACGCTCTCAGCAACTAGGCCAAACCCCCCTTTTCTACCATGGACTTTCTTCAAACCACTTGCAATCACAATTAGAACTTCCCAGCAGTGCTCCCAGACCCATAAACCAACCCCCAAAAATCTAGAACACCCCAAGCAGCCCCCCAAAAACATGCAATACTACTAGGCCTAACTTTATATTGTGCCAAAACGCTCTCAGCAACTAGGCCCAAACCCACCTTTTCCACCATGGATTTTCTTCATACCACTTGCAATCAAAATTAGACCTACCCAGCAGTGCTCCCAGTCCCCTCAAACCACCCCAAAAAATGTAGAACACCCCCAAACAGGCCCCCAAAAACATGCAATACTGCTAAAAAAAAAACCCTTTCCACTATGGATTTTCATCAAACCACTTGCAATCAAAATTAGACCTTCCCTGCAGTGCTCCCAGACCCCTCAACCCACCCCAAATGTCTAGAACACCCCGAAACAGCCCCCCAAAAATATGCAATACTGCTAGGCCTCAGTTTAAATTGTGCCAAAACGCTGTCTGCAACTAGGCCCAAACCCCCCTTTTACACCATGGATTTTTTCAAACCACTTGCAATCAAAATTAGACCTTCCCAGCAGTGCTCCCAGACCCATAAACCCACCCCCAAAAATGTACAACCCCCCAAATAGCCCCCCAAAAACATGCAATACTGCTAAAAAAAACTATTGGACCATGGATTTTATTCAAACCACTTGCAATCAAAAAAAGACCTTCCCTGCAGTGCTCCCAGACCCCTCAACCCACCCCAAATATCTAGAACTCCCCCAAACATCCCCCCAAAAAACATGCAATACTGCTAAAAAAAACACATTTTCCACCATGGATTTTTTTCAAACCACTTGCAATCAAAATTAGACCTTCCCTGCAGTGCTACCAGACCCCTCAACCCACCCCCAAATATCTAGAACACCCCCAAGCAGCCCCCCCAAAACATGCAATACTGCTAGGCCTAAGTTTAAATCGTGCCAAAACGCTCTCAGCAACTAGGCCAAACCCCCCTTTTCTACCATGGATTTTCTTCAAACCACTTGCAATCACAATTAGAACTTCCCAGCAGTGCTCCCAGACCCATAAACCAACCCCCAAAAATATAGAACACCCCAAGCAGCCCCCCAAAAACATGCAATACTACTAGGCCTAACTTTAAATTGTGCCAAAGCGCTCTCAGCAACTAGGCCAAACCCCCCTTTTCTACCATGGATTTTCTTCAAACCACTTGCAATCACAACTAGAACTTCCCAGCAGTGCTCCCAGACCCATAAATCAACCCCACAAAATCTAGAACACCCCAAGCAGCCCCCCCAAAAAAACATGCAATACTACTAGGCCTAAGTTTAAATCGTGCCAAAACGCTCTCTGCAACTAGGCCCAAACCCCCCTTTTCCACCATGGATTTTCTTCAACCCCCTTGCAATCAAAATTAGACCTTCCCTGCAGTGCTCCCAGACCCATAAACCCACCCCAAAAAATCTAGTACCCCCCCAAACAGCCCCCCAAAAACATGCAATACTGCTAAAAAAAAAACTTTTGCACCATGGATTTTCTTCAAACCACTTGCAATCAAAAAAAGACCTTCCCAACAGTGCTCCCAGACTCCTCAACCTACCCCAAAAATCTAGAACACCCCCAAGCAGCCCCCAAAAAACATGCAATACTGCTAGGCCTCAGTTTAAATCGTGCCAAAACACTGTCTGCAACTAGGCCAAAACCCCCCTTTTCCACCATGGATTTTATTCAAACCTCTTGCAATCAAAATTAGACCTTCCCTGCAGTGCTCCCAGGCCCCTCAACCCACCCCCAAATATCTAGAACTCCCCCAAGCAGCCCCCCAAAAACATGCAATACTACTAGGCCTAACATTAAATCGTGCCAAAACGCTCTCAGCAACTAGGCCAAACCCCCCTTTTCTACCATGGATTTTCTTCAAACTACTTGCAATCACAATTAGAACTTCCCAGCAGTGCTCCCAGACCCATAAACCAACCCCCAAAAATCTAGAACACCCCAAGCAGCCCCCCAAAAACATGCAATACTACTAGGCCTAACTTTAAATCGTGCCAAAACGCTCTCAGCAACTAGGCCCAAACCCACCTTTTCCACCATGGATTTTCTTCAAACTACTTGCAATCGAAATTAGACCTACCCAGCAGTGCTCCCAGACCCCTCAAACCACCCCCAAAAATGTAGAACACCCCCAAACCGCCCCCCAAAAACATGCAATACTGCTAAAAAAAAAACTTTTCCACTATGGATTTTCATCAAACCACTTGCAATCACTATTAGACCTTCCCTGCAGTGCTCTTAGACCCCTCAACCCACCCCAAATGTCTAGAACACCCCGAAGCAGCCCCCCAAAAACATGCAATACTGCTAGGCCTCAGTTTAAATTGTGCCAAAACGCTGTCTGCAACTAGGCCCAAACCCCCCTTTTACACCATGGATTTTTCTCAAACCACTTGCAATCAAAATTAGACCTTCCCAGCAGTGCTCCCAGATCCATAAACCCACCCCCAAAAATGTACAACCCCCCCAAATAGCCCCCCAAAAACATGCAATACTGCTAAAAAAAAAACTTTTGCACCATGGATTTTTTTCAAACCACTTGCAATCAAAAAAAGACCTTCCCAACAGTGCTCCTAGACTCCTCAACCCACCCCAAAAATCTAGAACACCGCCAAGCAGCCCCCAAAAAACATGCAATACTGCTAGGCCTCAGTTTAAATGGTGCCAAAACACTGTCTGCAACTAGGCCAAAACCCCCCTTTTCCACCATGGATTTTATTCAAACCACTTGCAATCAAAAGTAGACCTTCCCTGCAGTGCTCCCAGACCCCTCAACTCACCCCCAAATATCTAGAACTCCCCCAAGCAGCCCCCCAAAAACATGCAATACTACTAGGCCTAACTTTAAATCGTGCCAAAACGCTCTCAGCAACTAGGCCAAACCCCCCTTTTCTACCATGGACTTTCTTTAAACCACTTGCAATCACAATTAGAACTTCCCAGCAGTGCTCCCAGACCCATAAACCAACCCCCAAAAATCTAGAACACCCCAAGCAGCCCCCCAAAAACATGCAATACTACTAGGCCTAACTTTAAATCGTGCCAAAACGCTCTCAGCAACTAGGCCCAAACCCACCTTTTCCACCATGGATTTTCTTCAAACCACTTGCAATCAAAATTAGACCTACCCAGCAGTGCTCCCAGTCCCCTCAAACCACCCCAAAAAATGTAGAACACCCCCAAACAGCCCCCCAAAAACATGCAATACTGCTAAAAAAAAAACTTTTCCACTATGGATTTTCATCAAACCACTTGCAATCAAAATTAGACCTTCCCTGCAGTGCTCCCAGACCCCTCAACCCACCCCAAATGTCTAGAACACCCCGAAACAGCCCCACAAAAATATGCAATACTGCTAGGCCTCAGTTTAAATTGTGCCAACACGCTGTCTGCAACTAGGCCCAAACCCCCCTTTTTAACACCATGGATTTTTTCAAACCACTTGCAATCAAAATTAGACCTTCCCAGCAGTGCTCCCAGACCCATAAACCCACCCCCAAAAATGTACAACCCCCCCAAATAGCCCCCCAAAAACATGCAATACTGCTAAAAAAAACTATTGCACCATGGATTTTATTCAAACCACTTGTAATCAAAAAAAGACCTTCCCAACAGTGCTCCCAGGCTCCTCAACCCACCCCAAAAATCTAGAACTCCCCCAAGCAGCCCCCCAAAAACATGCAATACTGCTAGGCCTAAGTTTAAATCGTGCCAAAACGCTCTCTGCAACTAGGCCCAAACCCCCCTTTTCCACCATGGATTTTTTTCAAACCACTTGCAATCAAAATTAGACCTTCCCAGCAGTGCTCCCATACCCATAAACCCACCCCCAAAAATGTACAACCCCCCAAACAGCCCCCCAAAAACATGCAATACTGCTAAAAAAAACTTTTCCACTATGGATTTTCATCAAACCACGTGCAATCGAAATTAGACCTTCCCTGCAGTGCTACCAGACCCCTCAACCCACCCCCAAATGTCTAGAACACCCCGAAGCAGCCCCCCAAAAACATGCAATACGGCTAGACCTCAGTTTAAATTGTGCCAAAACGCTGTCTGCAACTAGGCCCAAACCCTTAGGTAAATGTCGTCGACATATGATAATGCCTCGTCATCGTATGTTTGTAGTAATTCTGTTACTCTCTTTGAGAATAATCCTGGGCTATTCTTGTGCCCCTGGGGTAAACGGCAGAAACTTTTTTGCGAGCCATTTACCGAGAATGCAGTCAAATATCTGCTCTCTGGTGCTATATTTTGACAAAAGAATCCATTAGAGATGTCTAATGTTGTTTTGTATTTTTTGCGCACTATGTTATTCATTAGTGCAGCACTATGTGAGTTTTGTACTGCAAAAGTTTTGCAACTTGAGTTAAGGTGTCTGTAGTCCAAAACTAGACGATATGAGTTGTCTGGTTTGGAGACAGGAAACAAAGGATTGTTCATTTGTGAGGTGCAAGTTTCAATCACCCCCTGGTATTCAAGTTGATCTAGGATCTCTTTTACCTGTTTTTTAGCTTCTTGCTTAATTGGGTACTGCCTCTGTGCAGTAGGTTGTGATTTTAACTGGATTTTGTGAGGAGGAGAGTCCTCATCCCATCCTACATGATTTTTATATAAAGCAGGAGCTTGAGCTACTGCCCACTTTCTAGCAAGTGTATATTTTTTATGAATTGGAATATGATTTGAGAAGGCAGGCATAATAAGTCGTACTTACCTTTGAAGGATGACCCCACAGAAAGATTGAAGACTAAGATCAGTCAACTGGTTGAGGAGGCAACGACAGAAGGATGGATTACCCCTCAAGAGGGTCAATACCTATGTACCTCCCATCCATCGGTTCCTTATTTTTATTGCCTGCCAAAGGTACATAAACAACAGAGACCACCTCCAGGGAGACCAATCATCTCTGGCATAGGGTCAGTTTTGGAACCATTATCCACATTTGTGGACTTTTTTCTGAACCCTATAGTCAAAGAGATGCCAACGTATCTTAAAGATACCAAAGACATGCTACGATTACTACCCAGTATAGACTTCAATGCCTCTACGGATCTACTTGTCTCATTTGATGTAGAATCCTTATACACATCAATCCCCCAGACAGAGACCCTAGAGGTTGTGGGTAGCATACTACAAGAGAGAGATCTTCAATCTATAACTCCGGTTGCCTTCATCATGGACTTAGCTGAGCTTGCTATGAAAGAAAACTATTTTAAATTCGAAGACACTACCTATCTGCAGATCTCTGGGACCAGTATGGGTAGTGTCTTCGCGCCTAGTCTAGCGAACCTATACGTCCATGCGTTGGAACAGACTAAGGTGCTCAACCATGACAACCCCTACTATGTATTGCTCCGAGTTTGGAAGCGATACATAGACGACATCTTTGTTGTGTGGAGAGGCTCTGAGGCCAGTCTGTTGGAATTTCACAACTGGCTAAACTGTTGTAATGAATTTCTTAAGTTTACAGTGGAATTCAGCCAAACAGAGTTACCCTTTTTGGACCTTTTGATATCGGCAACAAATGATGGGCTTACAACGGAACTATATCAAAAGCCGATGGCACGGAACGCGCTCCTCAACTTTGAGAGTTGTCATCCAAGAGCTTTGAGAGAGAATTTGCCCTTCGGGCAATTTCTCAGGCTTAAGAGGAACTGTTCGACAAAGGAAGCGTTTGAGAAGCATTCGGAGAAACTGTCTGAACATCTACGGGAAAAGAATTACCCCACTAAGATCATCCGTCAATCTAAGAAAAGGGCGTCAAATAACAACAGGGATGCCCTGTTGGATATTGGCATCCAAAAAGAAAAAACCCAAAGGATGACATTTGTGAATACTTTTCACACAAAATCTAACCAGGTCCGCAAAATTATAACCAAGCACTGGTCTATCTTGAATACAAGTGGAGACACTTTACCTCCCCCCCTTTTTGCCTTTAAGAGAGGACCCAATATAAAGGATCATTTGGTCCATACTAGACCAAAAAGCAAATTACCTAGGCAAGTTGGAACTCTATGGGACCTTCCGCCTGTACAAGGACATCATCCTTGCGGCAACTGCTCCGTATGCCCCCAGACATCAAAGTCAACCACGGTGGACATAGGAACTATGCGCCCATGGCAGCAACGTAAATTCACCAATTGTAATAGTGAAAACACCATCTACATGATCACCTGTCCATGCCCTAAAAGATATGTCGGCATGACGACTCGGAAAACGAAAATTAGAATTGGTGAACATAAAAGTACTGTCCGCTGCCGAAAACAGGCAACACGCCTAACAGCTCACTTTCTGGAAAAGGGACATGGCCCCAATAACTTTACATGGACCATACTGGAACAACCTAACATACCAGACCACTGTCCAGACATAGGCAAATTTCTGTTTAAAATTGAACAGAGGTGGGTCTATAAGCTGAACAGTGATAAGGAGGGTCTTAACGAACCCATACCTTGGATGTCACTGTAATAGATATTGGATCTGTATGTGAGAGCCATTTTTTAGATGAATGTGTGTAAATAAAATACTCTAGAAGATCTATACTTTTTCGTCATCTATGATACACACATGACGTTTAAGTAAAATACTTTTGAACATCAACACCCTTTTATCATCCATGGAATATAGATTGCCCATTAACTGAACATGCATCTATACAACCAGTTAAGACAAGGGCATCTATATGAGTTGTTTTCCTGATCGTAAGCTTGCTTGGTTGTTATTACAATGAAGAAGTTCATTCATTAAGCAGCAGGAATATGTCTAAAATGGTCTAACCACAAAACTGGATCTCTGTGTGGTAGGCTTTCTTTACATGAATAGGTGTAGATAAAATAATCTAGAACATCCACACTCTTTTACCATCTATGATACACACATTGCATGCAAGTAAAAAATGCCTGGACATTTACATCCTTTTACTGTCCATGATACATATATTGCCTATAGACTGTATATGCACTTACACAATCAGCTCAGAAAATGGTATCTATATGAGCTTCCTGATCGTAAGTTTGCTTTGCTTCTTTTATTACCGTGAAGAAGCCCCTTCACTGTGCAGTATGAATATGCCCTAAATAGTGTATATACAAATTGGGCAGGCAAAATTATGACCTCTTTCGCAAATGCGATGAATGGAAACTACTGTTCCCAGAAAGCACCGCGTGCCGGATCGCGTGTGAAATCCCCGCTTCTCCTTCCGTTCGGTGCCTCCCCAGAATAGCCCAGAGGGACGTTGGGAGACACCGACGGAGAGGTAAGCGGTTAGAGGGTGCGTGCGCTCTCTCGCCATTGTCAGTTTGTTGTGCTCGCCGTCTTTCACGAGCGGTTTGCTTTGGGCATCATGACTAACAGAAAAGGGTTGCGAGGGATATCCCGCACTTATTTTTTGCTTAACGAGCGGCATACTTCAATACACTTTGTCGGTCTGCTGTGCTCGCCGTCTTTTACGAGCGGCTTGCATTTGTTACCATGCGGAACGGGAAAAGGGATGCGAGTGTCATTTACTTTAAGAAGCGGCATACTTTAATATACTATGTGCTGCCTAAGGCTTCCTAAACATTAACCATTTGGCCTGTCTACCTGAACACGCCCATATCGAGGTCACCGTGTTACCTGATGTGCATGGCAGAGACGCTATATGTTATGGCTCTGATAGTTTGTAATGAGCTTTGTGTAATAAGAACTACCGTTACACAGTAATTCCTTTAGTTTTGATAAAATAGAACTAGGAGATAATTTGTGAATAAGCAGACATAAACATTGGGTGCACGAGCCGCCCGCCTTATACATCATTGATTGTTGATTTCAAATATGACCTAAGATTGAGACACAACATGGATACACAACGTTACGTGTATATATGTGTGATACTGTAATATCATAAATGGGTCACTTCTCAATCTTTTGAAACCTGAGAATACTACTTGCCTATTTTTTGCCTTGATATGAATTGGTTGAGTGCTTTTATGATTGTATTTTGCTAAACAGAGCGGTGCTCCTTATTTACCTGAGCTGCAGCCAGGTGAGGTGAGGCGCCATCCCCACAGAAATTGGGTGAGTGATATCATGTCAATTTAATTGTATGTACATGACCACGAGAATATCACTACTAAGGAGTGCATTCTGTGACAAATATGCCTGTTTTTCTCTTTCTTCTTTCCTTACCAATGTGACTATTTTAGATTGTGGTGGAGAACCAACACCTGACAAAAAGGTGATATTTTTCCTTTTATTCTTTTTCACTTAGTAATATACAGCAGTAGCAACATCTAGGTCCTGATGAATGCATAGGATCATTTCCATTTATATGCAGAAACATGTCGACCACTTGCTGAGTAGATATTATGTCAAATCTACTTCCTTTCACTGTTCACTTGTTTTTAAACTTGGGGGTCTGAGAGAAAACATTAAAAATATTTATTCTACTCAGTTCCACCTAATTTTACTCACTTCACTTATTTCCACTTGCCTTGCACTGCTTTTTTTCAGTTGTAAATACCAACACCATACTGACACCACCCAGTAGTGATATTAAAACTAACATCAGTCTCCTGACTCACACAGTCCTCACTTCCCAACTAGTGTGACTGCCTTCATACTAACTCCTGGGTAAGGAGAACCCAAATGATGTAATAGTGGTGGTACAGAACGACAACTGATGGGAAAAATTTCCTACCTTGGTTGCATGTCATATGTATGAGTGTTTATATGGTGTTTACATACAAACTGTATTTAATTCACAATTTAATTTGTTAGTCATATAGTGGTTAGTCTAAAGTACGATAAACAGGTTTGTGACTCCTGGATACCCTTTGTTGTAATCAGTTCTATTTTTTGGGGGCATGTGTCCAGTACAGAGTCATTAAACTTGCCCTTAGACCCTCTTCTAAATAGTATGTGTTTGTGATTGAGTACAGCCTTGGCTGTGGGTCGTTTTGAAAGCAACAGACGAATAACCACTCTTTGTCTGTTCTAGACCTCTGTTTTGACTTTCACTCAGTTGTAGAGCATTCCCTTTTCTTTACGTCTTGGCAAGACTCTTAAAATTATCAATCCTGTGTATCTGTGGCCTAAAATAGCGATTTTCAATGGCTTCAAAGAGTGGGCTAGCCTTTGAGGAAGCAGAGATTCAGAATATTCTAGATGAGAACCCCAGTCTATTAGACAGTGTTCCCCTTGTAGTAAGTACCACCGATGAAGGTTGGAACAAAATCTTGATTTTGAAGAAATCCCACTCAAGGACCACAGTGCACGGCATAACCATGGCACAATATCTACATGGCAACTGTGCACCGTCAGGATTAATCGTGACCAACGCACCAAGACTCTTCTTGGATGACAAAGAATTTTTAAAGGATTGGTCATTGATTGCCTGGCGGTGCACTAGGGACTGGCTTGTCCTCATTATTAAAACCGCGAAACGTGCAGCAGACAAAATCCTGGTTGAAATACAACTACTTGAAGGGAAAATAAAAACTACCTTAAAAACGCCAGCCTTTAAATCTGGACAAGATGACTGTAACAAGAAAAATACTGAATTTAAAGAATCCATTCTCTTCACAAAATTGGAGAAATTCAAGAAGGATTTAGCTAAATTCTCTAGTGAAAAAGTGTATCCATACACTAGTGATTCTTACGTAGCCCCATCATTTAACCAGAATGGACGCCGAGGAGGCTCTGGCTATGCTACTTCAAGTTCTGACGACAACTCAAGTGACTCTGAAACATCACAACGTGGCAATGGATACTCCTTTAAAGGACGTGGTAACAGAAGAGGACGGAGAGGAAATTTTAACAACTTCGGTCAGAACCAGTTCCAACCTTTTTGGCAACCAGGTCCTTGGATGTATGGTCCAAATTTCCCTCAAATGGGCCCAGCTTTCTTCCCTCACCAAATGCAACAAGCACAAGGACCACAGCCTATTTTAGGGTTTGGCCCCAGGACAACCAGGGGCAGAAGAAGACAAGGACAAGGGTCCCAGGTCCGATGGACAACCCCGGTACAACAACCGACAATGGACCTGAGGAGCGGGAAACGGATTCCACAGGACGGAGCAGGAACGAGCGGAACAACCGACCAACTAGTCTCGTGATTAATTTGAGCTCCTACTCCCTGTCCCAGGATGAAGAAAACCTTCTCAACCGAGGACTAGGTTTTGTAGCAACACATGAGGGTGATCAATTCAACACACAAGTGGAACTATCTAAACTCTTTAGAAAGGTTAGACTACACTATTTTTTTGCCAAGCAGACCCTTGACGAGAATACAGAACCGGTCATCAATACTGGTTTGAAAAGACCATCGACCTTCAATCCAACGACCATCGGCTTACCCACACGAGTCCAAACTTTTGAGGAGGCGGTAGAAACAGATATCAACCTACTCTTCAATACTAAAACACCCAGATCCTTTGTCAATCTACCGAATAAGGAAAGATCGGCTCTGCAGGCTTTAACAACAAATGAAGCCATCACAATAAAGCCAGCAGACAAGGGTGGTGCAATCGTCATCTTAGACACAGAGACTTACAGACAAGAATGTCTAAGGCAGTTACAAGATCGGAAGTCGTACTTACCTTTGAAGGATGACCCCACAGAAAGATTGAAGACTAAGATCAGTCAACTGGTTGAGGAGGCAACGACAGAAGGATGGATTACCCCTCAAGAGGGTCAATACCTATGTACCTCCCATCCATCGGTTCCTTATTTTTATTGCCTGCCAAAGGTACATAAACAACAGAGACCACCTCCAGGGAGACCAATCATCTCTGGCATAGGGTCAGTTTTGGAACCATTATCCACATTTGTGGACTTTTTTCTGAACCCTATAGTCAAAGAGATGCCAACGTATCTTAAAGATACGAAAGACATGCTACGATTACTACCCAGTATAGACTTCAATGCCTCTACGGATCTACTTGTCTCATTTGATGTAGAATCCTTATACACATCAATCCCCCAGACAGAGACCCTAGAGGTTGTGGGTAGCATACTACAAGAGAGAGATCTTCAATCTATAACTCCGGTTGCCTTCATCATGGACTTAGCTGAGCTTGCTATGAAAGAAAACTATTTTAAATTCGAAGACACTACCTATCTGCAGATCTCTGGGACCAGTATGGGTAGTGTCTTCGCGCCTAGTCTAGCGAACCTATACGTCCATGCGTTGGAACAGACTAAGGTGCTCAACCATGACAACCCCTACTATGTATCGCTCCGAGTTTGGAAGCGATACATAGACGACATCTTTGTTGTGTGGAGAGGCTCTGAGGCCAGTCTGTTGGAATTTCACAACTGGCTAAACTGTTGTAATGAATTTCTTAAGTTTACAGTGGAATTCAGCAAAACAGAGTTACCCTTTTTGGACCTTTTGATATCGGCAACAAATGATGGGCTTACAACGGAACTATATCAAAAGCCGATGGCACGGAACGCGCTCCTCAACTTTGAGAGTTGTCATCCAAGAGCTTTGAGAGAGAATTTGCCCTTCGGGCAATTTCTCAGGCTTAAGAGGAACTGTTCGACAAAGGAAGCGTTTGAGAAGCATTCGGAGAAACTGTCTGAACATCTACGGGAAAAGAATTACCCCACTAAGATCATCCGTCAATCTAAGAAAAGGGCGTCAAATAACAACAGGGATGCCCTGTTGGATATTGGCATCCAAAAAGAAAAAACCCAAAGGATGACATTTGTGAATACTTTTCACACAAAATCTAACCAGGTCCGCAAAATTATAACCAAGCACTGGTCTATCTTGAATACAAGTGGAGACACTTTACCTCCCCCCCTTTTTGCCTTTAAGAGAGGACCCAATATAAAGGATCATTTGGTCCATACTAGACCAAAAAGCAAATTACCTAGGCAAGTTGGAACTCTATGGGACCTTGCGCCTGTACAAGGACATCATCCTTGCGGCAACTGCTCCGTATGCCCCCAGACATCAAAGTCAACCACGGTGGACATAGGAACTATGCGCCCATGGCAGCAACGTAAATTCACCAATTGTAATAGTGAAAACACCATCTACATGATCACCTGTCCATGCCCTAAAAGATATGTCGGCATGACGACTCGGAAAACGAAAATTAGAATTGGTGAACATAAAAGTACTGTCCGCTGCCGAAAACAGGCAACACGCCTAACAGCTCACTTTCTGGAAAAGGGACATGGCCCCAATAACTTTACATGGACCATACTGGAAAAACCTAACATACCAGACCACTGTCCAGACATAGGCAAATTTCTGTTTAAAATTGAACAGAGGTGGGTCTATAAGCTGAACAGTGATAAGGAGGGTCTTAACGAACCCATACCTTGGATGTCACTGTAATAGATATTGGATCTGTATGTGAGAGCCATTTTTTAGATGAATGTGTGTAAATAAAATACTCTAGAAGATCTATACTTTTTCGTCATCTATGATACACACATGACGTTTAAGTAAAATACTTTTGAACATCAACACCCTTTTATCATCCATGGAATATAGATTGCCCATTAACTGAACATGCATCTATACAACCAGTTAAGACAAGGGCATCTATATGAGTTGTTTTCCTTATCGTAAGCTTGCTTGGTTGTTATTACAATGAAGAAGTTCATTCATTAAGCAGCAGGAATATGTCTAAAATGGTCTAACCACAAAACTGGATCTCTGTGTGGTAGGCTTTCTTTACATGAACAGGTGTAGATAAAATAATCTAGAACATCCACACTCTTTTACCATCTATGATACACACATTGCATGCAAGTAAAAAATGCCTGGACATTTACATCCTTTTACTGTCCATGATACATATATTGCCTATAGACTGTATATGCACTTACACAATCAGCTCAGAAAATGGTATCTATATGAGCTTCCTGATCGTAAGTTTGCTTTGCTTCTTTTATTACCGTGAAGAAGCCCCTTCACTGTGCAGTATGAATATGCCCTAAATAGTGTATATACAAATTGGGCAGGCAAAATTATGACCTCTTTCGCAAATGCGATGAATGGAAACTACTGTTCCCAGAAAGCACCGCGTGCCGGATCGCGTGTGAAATCCCCGCTTCTCCTTCCGTTCGGTGCCTCCCCAGAATAGCCCAGAGGGACGTTGGGAGACACCGACGGAGAGGTAAGAGGTTAGAGGGTGCGTGCGCTCTCTCGCCATTGTCAGTTTGTTGTGCTCGCCGTCTTTCACGAGCGGTTTGCTTTGGGCATCATGACTAACAGAAAAGGGTTGCGAGGGATATCCCGCACTTATTTTTTGCTTAACGAGCGGCATACTTCAATACACTTTGTCGGTCTGCTGTGCTCGCCGTCTTTTACGAGCGGCTTGCATTTGTTACCATGCGGAACGGGAAAAGGGATGCGAGTGTCATTTACTTTAAGAAGCGGCATACTTTAATATACTATGTGCTGCCTAAGGCTTCCTAAACATTAACCATTTGGCCTGTCTACCTGAACACGCCCATATCGAGGTCACCGTGTTACCTGATGTGCATGGCAGAGACGCTATATGTTATGGCTCTGATAGTTTGTAATGAGTTTTGTGTAATAAGAACTACCGTTACACAGTAATTCCTTTAGTTTTGATAAAATAGAACTAGGAGATAATTTGTGAATAAGCAGACATAAACATTGGGTGCACGAGCCGCCCGCCTTATACATCATTGATTGTTGATTTCAAATATGACCTAAGATTGAGACACAACATGGATACACAACGTTACGTGTATATATGTGTGATACTGTAATATCATAAATGGGTCACTTCTCAATCTTTTGAAACCTGAGAATACTACTTGCCTATTTTTTGCCTTGATATGAATTGGTTGAGTGCTTTTATGATTGTATTTTGCTAAACAGAGCGGTGCTCCTTATTTACCTGAGCTGCAGCCAGGTGAGGTGAGGCGCCATCCCCACAGAAATTGGGTGAGTGATATCATGTCAATTTAATTGTATGTACATGACCACGAGAATATCACTACTAAGGAGTGCATTCTGTGACAAATATGCCTGTTTTTCTCTTTCTTCTTTCCTTACCAATGTGACTATTTTAGATTGTGGTGGAGAACCAACACCTGACAAAAAGGTGATATTTTTCCTTTTATTCTTTTTCACTTAGTAATATACAGCAGTAGCAACATCTAGGTCCTGATGAATGCATAGGATCATTTCCATTTATATGCAGAAACATGTCGACCACTTGCTGAGTAGATATTATGTCAAATCTACTTCCTTTCACTGTTCACTTGTTTTTAAACTTGGGGGTCTGAGAGAAAACATTAAAAATATTTATTCTACTCAGTTCCACCTAATTTTACTCACTTCACTTATTTCCACTTGCCTTGCACTGCTTTTTTTCAGTTGTAAATACCAACACCATACTGACACCACCCAGTAGTGATATTAAAACTAACATCAGTCTCCTGACTCACACAGTCCTCACTTCCCAACTAGTGTGACTGCCTTCATACTAACTCCTGGGTAAGGAGAACCCAAATGATGTAATAGTGGTGGTACAGAACGACAACTGATGGGAAAAATTTCCTACCTTGGTTGCATGTCATATGTATGAGTGTTTATATGGTGTTTACATACAAACTGTATTTAATTCACAATTTAATTTGTTAGTCATATAGTGGTTAGTCTAAAGTACGATAAACAGGTTTGTGACTCCTGGATACCCTTTGTTGTAATCAGTTCTATTTTTTGGGGGCATGTGTCCAGTACAGAGTCATTAAACTTGCCCTTAGACCCTCTTCTAAATAGTATGTGTTTATAATTATTTCTTCGCCATGAGGGCACTCCCTGACAAACTCGGGTGGCCAGTCTCGTTCAGCTAGAAGGATGTCATAGCCCTGGGAGAGATTATCCCAAAAGAGACCCCTTATTTTTCTAGTCTTATCCCCCTCTATACGTAATGTTATTTCATATATTTTGTGAGGTTTGCTAACTCTGGTGTCTGCAGTTTCCACTTGAATATATACATTCGTGTCCACTGTCTCCAGATGATTCATAAGGACTTTGCGAGCTATGCTCACTTCTGCTGCGCTGTCTAGCATTGTCTGAGCCCATTCTCCGTTTTTCAGCTGTGTCCTCAGTATTCTCGGCATCTTTGACTACTTTAATACTGGCTACCTTCTTTTTTGGAAATTGTAACTTTTTATTTGGATGAGCAGGTTCCTTGTCTTTGGACTTGACGTGCTCTTCCCTGTGTTCTGATCGTCCTCTTCTTTCCGATTTCTGCGAGGAAGTCTGAAAAGATTGAGAGGGACGTGTATCATTATCTTGATATCTATCAGGTTTCTTTATATTATCCCTATTTCTAAGGTTGTATTTTTTCCCAGAGGGCTCACTTTGGGGAGACCTGCGTCCTTGGTTCGGAGATCTTTCTCTCCGCCGAGGAGACCTTCCTCTGGACTGGAATCTTTTTTCTTTAGGATTGGATTGTTTGTTTCCATCCCAGCTCTTTTTTTGAGTGTTTAAATTATTTTTAATAAATACCTTTTCAGGACTTTCAATCAGTTGAGGTTTTACCGGTATTCCACCCAGACTATCCCTTCCTAGTTCTTCATAGGATTTCTCTATGATTCTGGCAATTTCAGTTGGTTGGTCTGCTATATCTGTCTCTTTTAACCTTTGGCGGATCGCCACGTTTGCTGCTTCTCCCTTTATGTTGGCTAATAATATAGCCGAGACCTGCTTGAAGTCTTTCAGTAATTTCATACCAAGAGTTAAAGCGGGTTCTGGACCATATTCATCTTGAATTTGTTTTAGCACATCTGGTATTACTGACATGGATGGTACACCATGTGTTTTTGTGTATATGGAAGCAAAGACTGTACCCCAAGTGTCACAGTCCTCCACGTGTGGTGCGATTCCCATTGGAAGACAGATAGTCAGAATCCTGTGTTTATCTACAGGGTTGGTGTCTGGAAACACCGCCTCTATTTGAGTGATTTTTTGTGCTAGCCAGAAAGGTATTTGTTCCCGTTTTGCGGGTACTTTACCTAGACAGGACTGTATGTTCTGTGGTGTAATTTTATTTGTGTTACCCTGATGAGGGGTCAGCTGTGGAATTCTACTTGCTGGTTGGATTGTTGAAGTCCGCATTACATATTGGACTAATTGTCTATGTATTTTGATTAGTTGTTTTAGCTGTATTAAAAGCTCTGCTGCAGACATTTCTTCAATGTCTGGATGTGGTGTATATCCGGCTAGGACCGGCCACGTTGCTCCTGGTCTACCTAGTGGACCGAGCCTGGTGATGTGATTATTATGTTTTAGGGCGCCATTAAACAAGAGCAGGTGCTCTTGGAATTTGAGTGGTACTTCCACCTCCTCGAAAGGAGTGTAGGTATCCGGTGGTTCCTCTATTTTATAATAGTGGAACTCTTTTGTTACAGCGTTTGCTGCTGGAAAGTTCATCCATGAATAGAATACCTCTGTCTGCCGATATTCGTGTGCCTCAATTACGAATATGACTGTACCACCTCTCGATGTCAGTCCATTTTCTATAAGTTTTAAAGTTATAGATTTTCTTATGTTGACCGGGATGAGTTTTATATCCGGGTCATTTTGTAGCAGAGTATTATCAGCTGCTAGGAGTTCAGCTGCTAGTCTAACTGTCTCCCTTTCATCATCACTGTCTACCATTTTACCGACAGGAAGGTTATTCTGTTTGTTTGCAGATCAGGTTTCTATGGAAACAAAGATTAGATGCACAATATTTTGGAACAGTGTATCCTTCAACGTTGACTAAACCAAGAACCATACATAGGAGTCTCCTCCTGCGAGGTTTGGCGGATATGACCTTTCACCCACTCCAGACGTCTTTGGAGTATTATGGGAAAAAAGGGGTTCTGTGTGAAAAAGCACGACTGAGTTACTCTAATGTCTTGCGTTAGTTTTATCGCCTATACAAACGGTTGGGCGCCATGTAGTGTAGTTCCTATTATCCCAATAGGCTCTGCGCATTGGAATAATACCTTCAGTAGTATAGACCCAGGAAGGAGGTTAACTAGGTCTTCTACTGACGATATTAGACTTAAAGTTTTGGGTTTGCCAGCTAGCTCAGAGTTCACTAGAAACTTTCTCGAATAGGCAAGGAGGAGTTTAACCTCCCTGGATAGACAAGAAGGGATTTAGTTTCTGACAACCATAGAACATGACAACTTTGCTCTCCCCTAATCAAGAGTGTATCTCTAGAGTCGTGTGAAAACAAAAGACAACTTATTTTACTCAGTCAGTTCAGTGCATTCTTAGTTTCACCAGATTGTAGAGAAAAGGAAGAGACGGGCGTGTTCAATAAAAGATGTTATTTATTGATCAGTCTCTTTTCTCGTACAAGAGAAATGAATCGATATTATTGCGATACTTATGGTTAAGTAAAGTGCATACAATAAAAGCAGGAGTATAAAATAATACTGCAGAAGCATTGATATGGTTTCTAAGCCATATGATATTTAAAATCGATAAAATAGATATATACATATATACATTGACTAATCGTACTCAACTGGTGCTTCTAACCACGCCTACCCCAATGTACCTGACCTAACCCTAATACGTGGGCGGGAGTAGATAAGTAGCAGTTTAAGTTAAGTTTGTTTTGCCAAGTGACTGACTCAAGAATTCTCTGTAAGGGGTTGTTCAGTTCTGTACCTGAGATCTAGAATGGTTGAGGGATGGTATCTCTCGTCTCTGGTCTTGATATTCCAGCTGCCTGCGAGGGCCGCTTGGAAGCGCCGGAGCTGGTTTTCTCGGCAGGAGAAAAGCAGTGTCTCGTTCTCAGCGCGTCAGGAAGGCGGGGCAGCGCGTGTGGGCTTCGCTCTCTGCTGGGCTCCTCAGCACGTCTCGCTGCTCCGATCTCGTCACCACCGCGTGTGTTTGCTTAAGGCAATGTCGGTAATATTTATACCTGTAAGGTGTCGAGATTGACGTAAGGATGGACATAGATACGTCAATAAGGATGTCATACGGACTGGTCGTTAGCACATTCTTTACTGAAGTTCTCGGTGAAATCAAAACAATGGCCGCAGGGATTTTCCCAGGTTGTCATAGGTTTGATTTGTTTTGAGAGCTACGTATGCCTTATCAGGGGCTGGAGGAATAGTGCTTGCCTAATTAGATGGCAAGCGTTATGACCTAATCAGATAACGCGTTCCTGTGCCGTGGTGTGGCTTAATCAGATAACGTTTTTTTGCACCGTGGGATGGCTGCTAGTTAATTATTAACCAGAACAGGGTCAGGAATAGGGGGGATCAATACAGAACCTATAGGAATTCATCACAAAACCACTTGCAATCAAAAAAAGACCTTCCCAACAGTGCTCCCAGACTCCTCAACCTACCCCAAAAATCTAGAACACCCCCAAGCAGCCCCCAAAAAACATGCAATACTGCTAGGCCTCAGTTTAAATCGTGCCAAAACGCTCTCAGCAACTAGGCCCAAACCCCCCTTTTACACCATGGATTTTCTTCAAACCACTTGCAATCAAAATTAGACCGTCCCAGCAGTGCTCCCAGGCCCATAAACCCACCCCCAAAAATGTACAACCCCCTCAAATACCCCCCCAAAAACATGCAATACTGCTAAAAAAAAAACTTTTGCACCATGGATTTTCTTCAAACCACTTGCAATCAAAAAAAGACCTTCCCAACAGTGCTCCCAGACTCCTCAACCTACCCCAAAAATCTAGAACACCCCCAAGCAGCCCCCAAAAAACATGCAATACTGCTAGGCCTCAGTTTAAATCGTGCCAAAACACTGTCTGCAACTAGGCCAAAACCCCCCTTTTCCACCATGGATTTTATTCAAACCTCTTGCAATCAAAATTAGACCTTCCCTGCAGTGCTCCCAGACCCCCCAACCCACCCCCAAATATCTAGAACTCCCCCAAGCAGCCCCCCAAAAACATGCAATACTACTAGGCCTAACTTTAAATCGTGCCAAAACGCTCTCAGCAACTAGGCAAAACCCCCCTTTTCTACCATGGATTTTCTTAAAACCACTTGCAATCACAATTAGAACTTCCCAGCAGTGCTCCCAGACCCATAAACCAACCCCCGAAATATCTAGAACACCCCAAGCAGCCCCCCAAAACATGCAATACTACTAGGCCTAACTTTAAATCGTGCCAAAACGCTCTCAGCAACTAGGCCCAAACCCACCTTTTCCACCATGGATTTTCTTCAAACCACTTGCAATCAAAATTAGACCTACCCAGCAGTGCTCCCAGTCCCCTCAAACCACCACCAAAAATGTAGAAAACCCCCAAACAGCCCCCCAAAAACATGCAATACTGCTAAAAAAAAAACTTTTCCACTATGGATTTTCATCAAACCACTTGCAATCAAAAAAAGACCTTCCCAACAGTGCTCCCAGACTCCTCAACCCACCCCAAAAATCTAGAACACCCCCAAGCAGCCCCCAAAAAACATGCAATACTGCTAGGCCTCAGTTTAAATCGTGCCAAAACACTCTCTGCAACTAGGCCAAAACCCCCCTTTTCCACCATGGATTTTCTTCAAACCACTTGCAATCAAAATTAGACCTTCCCTGCAGTGCTCCCAGACCCCTCAACCCACCCCAAATGTCTAGAACACCCCGAAGCAGCCCCCCCAAAAATATGCAATACTGCTAGGCCTCAGTTTAAATTGTGCCAAAAAGCTGTCTGCAACTAGGCCCAAACCCCCCTTTTACACCATGGATTTTTATTCAAACCACTTGCAATCAAAATTAGACCTTCCCAGCAGTGCTCCCAGACCCATAAACCCACCCCCCAAAATATACAACCCCCCCAAATAGCCCCCCAAAAACATGCAATACTGCTAAAAAAAACTTTTGCACCATGGATTTTCTTCAAACCACTTGCCATCAAAAAAAGACCTTCCCAACAGTGCTCCCAGACTCCTCAACCCACCCCAAAAATCTAGAACACCCCCAAGCAGCCCCCAAAAACATGCAATACTACGAGGCCTAAGTTTAAATCTTGCCAAAACGCTCTCTGCAACTAGGCCCAAACCCACCTTTTCCACCATGGATTTTCTTCAAACCACTTGTAATCAAAATTAGACCTTCCCAGCAGTGCTCCCAGACCCCTCAAACCACCCCCAAAAATGTAGAACACCCCCAAGCAGCCCCCCAAAAACATGCAATACTGCTAGGCCTAAGTTTAAATCGTACCAAAACGCTCTCTGCAACTAGGCCCAAACCCCCCTTTTCCACCATGGATTTTTTTCAAACCACTTGCAATCAAAATTAGACCTTCCCAGCAGTGCTCCCAGACCCATAAACCCACCCCCAAAAATGTACATCCCCCCCCAAACAGCCCCCCAAAAACATGCAATACTGCTAAAAAAAACTTTTCCACTATGGATTTTCATCAAACCACTTGCAATCAAAATTAGACCTTCCCTGCAGTGCTCCCAGACCCCTCAACCCACCCCCAAATGTCTAGAAAACCCCGAAGCAGCCACCCAAAAACATGCAATACTGCTAGACCTCAGTTTAAATTGTGCCAAAACGCTGTCTGCAACTAGGCCCAAACCCCCCTTTCCCGCCATGGACTTTCCTCAAACCACTTGCAATCAAAATTAGACCTTCCCAGCAGTGCTCCCAGACCCATAAACCCACTCCCAAACATCTAGTAACCCCCAAACAGCCCCCCAAAAACATGCAATACTGCTAAAAAAAACTTTTGCACCATGGATTTTCTTCAAACCACCTGCAATCAAAAAAAGACCTTCCCAACAGTGCTCCCAGACTCCTCAACCTACCCCACAAATCTAGAACACCCCCAAGCAGCCCCCAAAAAACATGCAATACTGCTAGGCCTCAGTTTAAATCGTGCCAAAACGCTCTCAGCAACTAGGCCCAAACCCCCCTTTTACACCATGGATTTTCTTCAAACCACTTGCAATCAAAATTAGACCGTCCCAGCAGTGCTCCCAGACCCATAAACCCACCCCAAAAATCTAGTAACCCCCAAACAGCCCCCCAAAAACATGCAATACTGCTAAAAAAAACTTTTGCACCACGGATTTTCTTCAAACCACTTGCAATCAAAAAAAGACCTTCCCAACAGTGTTTCCAGACTCCTCAACCTACCCCAAAAATCTAGAACACCCCCAAGCAGCCAAAACATGCAATACTGCTAGGCCTCAGTTTAAATCGTGCCAAAACACTGTCTGCAACTAGGCCAAAAACCCCCTTTTCCACCATGGATTTTATTCAAACCACTTGCAATCAAAATTAGACCTTCCCTGCAATGCTCCCAGACCCCTCAACCCACCCCCAAATATCTAGAACTCCCCCAAGCAGCCCCCCAAAAACATGCAATACTACTAGGCCTAACTTTAAATCGTGCCAAAACGCTCTCAGCAACCAGGCCAAACCCCCTTTTCTACCATGGATTTTCTTCAAACCACTTGCAATCACAATTAGAACTTCCCAGCAGTGCTCCCAGACCCATAAACCAACCCCCGAAATATCTAGAACACCCCAAGCAGCCCCCCAAAACATGCAATACTACTAGGCCTAACTTTAAATCGTGCCAAAACGCTCTCAGCAACTAGGCCCAAACCCCCCTTTTCCACCATGGATTTTCTTCAACCCCCTTGCAATCAAAATTAGACCTTCCCAGCAGTGCTCCCAGACCCATAAACCCACCCCCAAAAATCTAGTACCCCCCCCCAAAAAGCCCCCCAAAAACATGCAATACTGCTAAAAAAATAGAACTTTTCCACCATGGATTTTCTTCAAACCACTTGCAATCAAAATTAGACCTACCCAGCAGTGCTCCCAGACCCATCAAACCACCCCCAAAAATGTAGAACACCCCCAAACAGCCCCCCAAAAACATGCAATACTGCTAAAAAAAAACCTTTTCCACTATGGATTTTCATCAAACCACTTGCAATCAAAATTAGACCTTCCCTGCATTGCTCCCAGACCCCTCAACCCACCCCAAATGTCTAGAACACCCCGAAGCAGCCCCCCAAAAACATGCAATACTGCTAGGCCTCAGTTTAAATTGCGCCAAAACGCTGTCTGCAACTAGGCCCAAACCCCCCTTTTACACCATGGATTTTTCTCAAACCACTTGCCATCAAAATTAGACCTTCCCAGTGGTGCTCCCAGACCCCTCAACCCACTACCAAAAATCTAGAACTCCCCCAAGCAGCCCCCCAAAAACATGCAATACTACTAGGCCTAAGTTTAAATCGTGCCAAAACGCCCTCTGCAACTAGGCCCAAACCCCCCTTTTCTACCATGGATTTTCTTCAAACCACTTGCAATCAAAATTAGACCGTCCCAGCAGTGCTCCCAGACCCATGAACCCACCCCCAAAAATCTAGTAACCCCCAAACAGCCCCCCAAAAACATGCAATACTGCTAAAAAAATGAACTTTTCCACCATGGATTTTCTTCAAACCACTTGCAATTAAAAAAGGACCTTCCCAACAGTGCTCCCAGACTCCTCAATCCACCCCAAAAATCTAGAATACCCCCAAGCAGCCCCCCAAAAAACAGGCAATATTGGTAGGCCTCAGTTTAAATCGTGCCAAAACGCTGTCTGCATCTAGGCCAAAACCCCCCTTTTCCACCATGGATTTTCTTCAAACCACTTGCAATCAAAAATAGACCTTCCCAGCAGTACTCCGAGTTCCCTCAACCCACACCCAAAAATCTAGAACACCCCAAGCAGCCCCCAAAAAACACGCAATACTGCTAGGCCTCAGTTTAAATTGTGCCAAAACACTCTCTGCAACTAGGCCCAAACCCCCCTTTTCCTCCATGGATTTTCTTCAAACCACTTGCAATCAAAATTAGACCTTCCCAGCAGTGCTCCCAGACCCATAAACCCACCCCCAAAAATGTAGAACCCCCCCCAAACAGCCCCCCAAAAACATGCAATATTGCTAAAAAAAACTTTTCCACTATGGATTTTCTTCAAACCACTTGCAATCAAAATTAGACCTTCCCTGCAGTGCTCCCAGACCCCTCAACCCACTCCAAATATCTAGAACTCCCCCAAACAGCCCCCCAAAAACATGCAATACTGCTAGGCCTAAGTTTAAATCGTGCCAAAACGCTCTCAGCAACTAGACCAAACCCCCCTTTTCTACCATGGATTTTCTTCAAACCACTTGCAATCACAATTAGAACTTCCCAGCAGTGCTCCCAGACCCATAAAACAACCCCTAAAAATCTAGAACACCCCAAGCAGCCCCCCAAAAACATGCAATACTACTAGGCCTAACTTTAAATCGTGCCAAAACGCTCTCAGCAACTAGGCCAAACCCCCCTTTTCTACCATGGATTTTCTTCAAACCACTTGCAATCACAACTAGAACTTCCCAGCAGTGCTCCCAGACCCATAAATCAACCCCACAAAATCTAGAACACCCCAAGCAGCCCCCCAAAAACATGCAATACTACTAGGCCTAAGTTTAAATCGTGCCAAAACGCTCTCTGCAACTAGGCCCAAACCCCCCTTTTCCACAATGGATTTTCTTCAACCCCCTTGCAATCAAAATTAGACCTTCCCAGCAGTGCTCCCAGACCCATAAACCCACCCCAAAAAATCTAGTACCCCCCCAAACAGCCCCCCAAAAACATGCAATACTGCTAAAAAAATAGAACTTTTCCACCATGGATTTTCTTCAAACCACTTGCAATCAAAAAAAGACCTTCCCAACAGTGCTCCCAGACTCCTCAACCCACCCCAAAAATCTAGAACACCCCCAAGCAGCCCCCAAAAAACATGCAATACTACTAGGCCTAACTTTAAATCGTGCCAAAACACTCTCTGCAACTAGGCCAAAACCCCCCTTTTCCACCATGGATTTTCTTCAAACCACTTGCAATCAAAATTAGACCTTCCCTGCAGTGCTCCCAGACCCCTCAACCCACCCCCAAATATCTAGAACTCCCCCAAGCAGCCCCCCAAAAACATGCAATACTACTAGGCCTAACTTTAAATCGTGCCAAAACGCTCTCAGCAACTAGGCCAAACCCCCCTTTTCTACCATGGATTTTCTTCAAACTACTTGCAATCACAATTAGAACTTCCCGGCAGTGCTCCCAGACCCATAAACCAACCCCCAAAAATCTAGAACACCCCAAGCAGCCCCCCAAAAACATGCAATACTACTAGGCCTAACTTTAAATCGTGCCAAAACGCTCTCAGCAACTAGGCCCAAACCCACCTTTTCCACCATGGATTTTCTTCAAACCACTTGCAATCAAAATTAGACCTACCCAGCAGTGCTCCCAGACCCCTCAAACCACCCCCAAAAATGTAGAACACCCCCAAACAGCCCCCCAAAAACATGCAATACTGCTAAAAAAAAAACTTTTCCACTATGGATTTTCATCAAACCACTTGCAATCAAAATTAGACCTTCCCTGCAGTGCTCCCAGACCCCTCAACCCACCCCAAATGTCTAGAACACCCCGAAGCAGCCCCCCAAAAACATGCAATACTGCTAGGCCTCAGTTTAAATTGTGCCAAAACGCTGTCTGCAACTAGGCCCAAACCCCCCTTTTACACCATGGATTTTTCTCAAACCACTTGCAATCAAAATTAGACCTTCCCAGCAGTGCTCCCAGACCCATAAACCCACCCCCAAAAATGTACAACCCCCCCAAATAGCCCCCCAAAAACATGCAATACTGCTAAAAAAAAACTTTTGCACCATGGATTTTTTTTCAAACCACTTGCAATCACAAAAAGGCCTTCCCAACAGTGCTCCCAGACTCCTCAACCCACCCCAAAAATCTAGAACTCCCCCAAGCAGCCCCCCAAAAACATGCAATACTACTAGGCCTAACTTTAAATCGTGCCAAAACGCTCTCAGCAACTAGGCCAAACCCCCCTTTTCTACCATGGATTTTCTTCAAACTACTTGCAATCACAATTAGAACTTCCCGGCAGTGCTCCCAGACCCATAAACCAACCCCCAAAAATCTAGAACACCCCAAGCAGCCCCCCAAAACATGCAATACTACTAGCCCTAACTTTAAATCGTGCCAAAACGCTCTCAGCAACTAGGCCCAAACCCCCCTTTTCCACCATGGATTTTCTTCAACCCCCTTGCAATCAAAATTAGACCTTCCCAGCAGTGCTCCCAGACCCATAAACCCACCCCCAAAAATCTAGTACCCCCCCAAACAGCCCCCCAAAAACATGCAATACTGCTAAAAAAAATAGAACTTTTCCACCATGGATTTTCTTCAAACCACTTGCAATCAAAAAAAGACCTTCCCAACAGTGCTCCCAGACTCCTCAACCCACCCCAAAAATCTAGAACACCCCCAAGCAGCCCCCAAAAAACATGCAATACTGCTAGGCCTCAGTTTAAATCGTGCCAAAACACTGTCTGCAACTAGGCCCAAACCCCCCTTTTCCACCATGGATTTTCTTCAAACCACTTGCAATCAAAATTAGACCTTCCCAGCAGTGCTCCCAGACCCATAAACCCACCCCCAAAAATGTAGAACCCCCCCCAAACAGCCCCCCAAAAACATGCAATACTGCTAAAAAAAACTTTTCCACTATGGATTTTCTTCAAACCACTTGCAATCAAAATTAGACCTTCCCTGCAGTGCTCCCAGACCCCTCAACCCACTCCAAATATCTAGAACTCCCCCAAACAGCCCCCCAAAAACATGCAATACTGCTAAAAAAAACACCTTTTCCACCATGGATTTTTTTCAAACCACTTGCAATCAAAATTAGACCTTCCCTGCAGTGCTACCAGACCCCTCAACCCACCCCCAAATATCTAGAATACCCCCAAGCAGCCCCCCCAAAACATGTAATACTGCTAGGCCTAAGTTTAAATCGTGCCAAAACGCTCTCAGCAACTAGGCCAAACCCCCCTTTTCTACCATGGATTTTCTTCAAACCACTTGCAATCACAATTAAAACTTCCCAGCAGTGCTCCCAGACCCATAAACCAACCCCTAAAAATCTAGAACACCCCAAGCAGCCCCCCAAAAACATGCAATACTACTAGGCCTAACTTTAAATCGTGCCAAAACGCTCTCAGCAACTAGGCCAAACCCCCCTTTTCTACCAAGGATTTTCTTCAAACCACTTGCAATCACAACTAGAACTTCCCAGCAGTGCTCCCAGACCCATAAACCAACCCCTAAAAATCTAGAACACCCCAAGCAGCCCCCCAAAAACATGCAATACTACTAGGCCTAACTTTAAATCGTGCCAAAACGCTCTCAGCAACTAGGCCAAACCCCCCTTTTCTACCATGGATTTTCTTCAAACCACTTGCAATCACAACTAGAACTTCCCAGCAGTGCTCCCAGACCCATAAATCAACCCCACAAAATCTAGAACACCCCAAGCAGCCCCCCAAAAACATGCAATACTACTAGGCCTAAGTTTAAATCGTGCCAAAACGCTCTCAGCAACTAGGCCCAAACCCCCCTTTTCCACCATGGATTTTCTTCAACCCCCTTGCAATCAAAATAGACCTTCCCAGCAGTGCTCCCAGACCCATAAACCCACCCCCAAAAATCTAGTACCCCCCAAAGCAGCCCCCAAAAACATGCAATACTGCTAAAAAAAATAGAACTTTTCCACCATGGATTTTCTTCAAACCACTTGCAATCAAAAAAAGACCTTCCCAACAGTGCTCCCAGACTCCTCAACCCACCCCAAAAATCTAGAACACCCCCAAGCAGCCCCCAAAAACATGCAATACTGCTAGGCCTCAGTTTAAATCGTGCCAAAACACTGTCTGCAACTAGGCCAAAACCCCCCTTTTCCACCATGCATTTTCTTCAAACCACTTGCAATCAAAATTAGACCTTCCCAGCAGTGCTCCCAGACCCATAAACCCACCCCCAAAAATGCAGAACCCCCGCCAAACAGCCCCCAAAAAACATGCAATACTGCTAAAAAAAACTTTTCCACTATGGATTTTCTTCAAACCACTTGCAATCAAAATTAGACCTTCCCTGCAGTGCTCCCAGACCCCTCAACCCACTCCAAATATCTAGAACTCCCCCAAACAGCCCCCCAAAAACATGCAATACTGCTAAAAAAAACACCTTTTCCACCATGGATTTTTTTCAAACCACTTGCAATCAAAATTAGACCTTCCCTGCAGTGCTACCAGACCCCTCAACCCACCCCCAAATATCTAGAACACCCCCAAGCAGCCCCCAAAAAACATGCAATACTGCTAGGCCTCAGTTTAAATCGTGCCAAAACACTCTCTGCAACTAGGCCAAAACCCCCCTTTTCCACCATGGATTTTCTTCAAACCACTTGCAATCAAAATTAGACCTTCCCTGCAGTGCTCCCAGACCCCTCAACCCACCCCCAAATATCTAGAACTCCCCCAAGCAGCCCCCCAAAAACATGCAATACTACTAGGCCTAACTTTAAATCGTGCCAAAACGCTCTCAGCAACTAGGCCAAACCCCCCTTTTCTACCATGGATTTTCTTCAAACCACTTGCAATCACAATTAGAACTTCCCAGCAGTCCTCCCAGACCCATAAACCAACCCCTAAAAATCTAGAACACCCCAAGCAGCCCCCCAAAAACATGCAATACTACTAGGCCTAAGTTTAAATCGTGCCAAAACGCTCTATGCAACTAGGCCCAAACCCCCCTTTTCCACCATGGATTTTCTTCAACCCCCTTGCAATCAAAATTAAACCTTCCCAGCAGTGCTCCCAGACCCATAAACCCACCCCAAAAAATCTAGTACCCCCCCAAACAGCCCCCCAAAAACATGCAATACTGCTAAAAAAATAGAACTTTTCCACCATGGATTTTCTTCAAACCACTTGCAATCAAAAAAAGACCTTCCCAACAGTGCTCCCAGACTCCTCAACCCACCCCAAAAATCTAGAACACCCCCAAGCAGCCCCCAAAAAACATGCAATACTGCTAGGCCTCAGTTTAAATCGTGCCAAAACACTCTCTGCAACTAGGCCAAAACCCCCCTTTTCCACCATGGATTTTCTTCAAACCACTTGCAATCAAAATTAGACCTTCCCTGCAGTGCTCCCAGACCCCTCAACCCACCCCCAAATATCTAGAACTCCCCCAAGCAGCCCCCCAAAAACATGCAATACTACTAGGCCTAACTTTGAATCGTGCCAAAACGCTCTCAGCAACTAGGCCCAAACCCACCTTTTCCACCATGGATTTTCTTCAAACCACTTGCAATCAAAATGAGACCTACCCAGCAGTGCTCCCAGACCCCTCAAACCACCCCCAAAAATGTAGAACACCCCCAAACAGCCCCCCAAAAACATGCAATACTGCTAAAAAAAACCTTTTCCACTATGGATTTTCATCAAACCACTTGCAATCAAAATTAGACCTTCCCTGCAGTGCTCCCAGACCCCTCAACCCACCCCAAATGTCTAGAACACCCCGAAGCAGCCCCCCAAAAACATGCAATACTGCTAGGCCTCAGTTTAAATTGTGCCAAAACGCTGTCTGCAACTAGGCCCAAACCCCCCTTTTACACCATGGATTTTTCTCAAACCACTTGCAATCAAAATTAGACCTTCCCAGCAGTGCTCCCAGACCCATAAACCCACCCCCAAAAATATACAACCCCCCCAAATAGCCCCCCCAAAACATGCAATACTGCTAAAAAAAAACTTTTGCCCCATGGATTTTTTTTCAAACCACTTGCAATCACAAAAAGGCCTTCCCAACAATGCTCCCAGACTCCTCAACCCACCCCAAAAATCTAGAACACCGCCAAGCAGCCCCAAAAAACATGCAATACTGCTAGGCCTCAGTTTAAATCGTGCCAAAACACTGTCTGCAACTAGGCCAAAACCCCCCTTTTCCACCATGGATTTTATTCAAACCACTTGCAATCAAAATTAGACCTTCCCTGCAGTGCTCCCAGACCCCTCAACTCACCCCCAAATAACTAGAACTCCCCCAAGCAGCCCCCCAAAAACATGCAATACTACTAGGCCTAACTTTAAATCGTGCCAAAACGCTCTCAGCAACTAGGCCAAACCCCCCTTTTCTACCATGGACTTTCTTCAAACCACTTGCAATCACAATTAGAACTTCCCAGCAGTGCTCCCAGACCCATAAACCAACCCCCAAAAATCTAGAACACCCCAAGCAGCCCCCCAAAACATGCAATACTACTAGCCCTAACTTTAAATCGTGCCAAAACGCTCTCAGCAACTAGGCCCAAACCCCCCTTTTCCACCATGGATTTTCTTCAACCCCCTTGCAATCAAAATTAGACCTTCCCAGCAGTGCTCCCAGACCCATAAACCCACCCCCAAAAATCTAGTACCCCCCCAAACAGCCCCCCAAAAACATGCAATACTGCTAAAAAAAATAGAACGTTTCCACCATGGATTTTCTTCAAACCACTTGCAATCAAAAAAAGACCTTCCCAACAGTGCTCCCAGACTCCTCAACCCACCCCAAAAATCTAGAACACCCCCAAGCAGCCCCCAAAAAACATGCAATACTGCTAGGCCTCAGTTTAAATCGTGCCAAAACACTGTCTGCAACTAGGCCAAAACCCCCCTTTTCCACCATGGATTTTCTTCAAACCACTTGCAATCAAAATTAGACCTTCCCAGCAGTGCTCCCAGACCCATAAACCCACCCCCAAAAATGTAGAACCCCCCCCCAAACAGCCCCCCAAAAACATGCAATACTGCTAAAAAAAACTTTTCCACTATGGATTTTCTTCAAACCACTTGCAATCAAAATTAGACCTTCCCTGCAGTGCTCCCAGACCCCTCAACCCATTTCAAATATCTAGAACTCCCCCAAACAGCCCCCCAAAAACATGCAATACTGCTAAAAAAAACACCTTTTCCACCATGGATTTTTTTCAAACCACTTGCAATCAAAATTAGACCTTCCCTGCAGTGCTACCAGACCCCTCAACCCACCCTCAAATATCTAGAATACCCCCAAGCAGCCCCCCCAAAACATGTAATACTGCTAGGCCTAAGTTTAAATCGTGCCAAAACGCTCTCAGCAACTAGGCCAAACCCCCCTTTTCTACCATGGATTTTCTTCAAACCACTTGCAATCACAATTAAAACTTCCCAGCAGTGCTCCCAGACCCATAAACCAACCCCTAAAAATCTAGAACACCCCAAGCAGCCCCCCAAAAACATGCAATACTACTAGGCCTAACTTTAAATCGTGCCAAAACGCTCTCAGCAACTAGGCCAAACCCCCCTTTTCTACCATGGATTTTCTTCAAACCACTTGCAATCACAACTAGAACTTCCCAGCAGTGCTCCCAGACCCATAAACCAACCCCTAAAAATCTAGAACACCCCAAGCAGCCCCCCAAAAACATGCAATACTACTAGGCCTAACTTTAAATCGTGCCAAAACGCTCTCAGCAACTAGGCCAAACCCCCCTTTTCTACCATGGATTTTCTTCAAACCACTTGCAATCACAACTAGAACTTCCCAGCAGTGCTCCCAGACCCATAAATCAACCCCACAAAATCTAGAACACCCCAAGCAGCCCCCCAAAAACATGCAATACTACTAGGCCTAAGTTTAAATCGTGTCAAAACGCTCTCAGCAACTAGGCCCAAACCCCCCTTTTCCACCATGGATTTTCTTCAACCCCCTTGCAATCAAAATAGACCTTCCCAGCAGTGCTCCCAGACCCATAAACCCACCCCCAAAAAAATCTAGTACCCCCCCAAACAGCCCCCCAAAAACATGCAATACTGCTAAAAAAAATAGAACTTTTCCACCATGGATTTTCTTCAAACCACTTGCAATCAAAAAAAGACCTTCCCAACAGTGCTCCCAGACTCCTCAACCCACCCCAAAAATCTAGAACACCCCCAAGCAGCCCCCAAAAAACATGCAATACTGCCAGGCCTCAGTTTAAATCGTGCCAAAACACTGTCTGCAACTAGGCCAAAACCCCCCTTTTCCACCATGCATTTTCTTCAAACCACTTGCAATCAAAATTAGACCTTCCCAGCAGTGCTCCCAGACCCATAAACCCACCCCCAAAAATGTAGAACCCCCCCCAAACAGCCCCCCAAAACATGCAATACTGCTAAAAAAAACTTTTCCACTATGGATTTTCTTCAAACCACTTGCAATCAAAATTAGACCTTCCCTGCAGTGCTCCCAGACCCCTCAACCCACTCCAAATATCTAGAACTCCCCCAAACAGCCCCCCAAAAACATGCAATACTGCTAAAAAAAACACCTTTTCCACCATGGATTTTTTTCAAACCACTTGCAATCAAAATTAGACCTTCCCTGCAGTGCTACCAGACCACTCAACCCACCCCCAAATATCTAGAATACCCCCAAGCAGCCCCCCAAAACATGTAATACTGCTAGGCCTAAGTTTAAATCGTGCCAAAACGCTCTCAGCAACTAGGCCAAACCCCCCTTTTCTACCATGGATTTTCTTCAAACCACTTGCAATCACAATTAGAACTTCCCAGCAGTGCTCCCAGACCCATAAACCAACCCCTAAAAATCTAGAACACCCCAAGCAGCCCCCCAAAAACATGCAATACTACTAGGCCTAAGTTTAAATCGTGCCAAAACGCTCTCTGCAACTAGGCCCAAACCCCCCTTTTCCACCATGGATTTTCTTCAACCCCCTTGCAATCAAAATTAGACCTTCCCAGCAGTGCTCCCAGACCCATAAACCCACCCCAAAAAATCTAGTACCCCCCCAAACAGCCCCCCAAAAACATGCAATACTGCTAAAAAAAATAGAACTTTTCCACCATGGATTTTCTTCAAACCACTTGCAATCAAAAAAAGACCTTCCCAACAGTGCTCCCAGACTCCTCAACCCACCCCAAAAATCTAGAACACCCCCAAGCAGCCCCCAAAAAACATGCAATACTGCTAGGCCTCAGTTTAAATCGTGCCAAAACACTCTCTGCAACTAGGCCAAAACCCCCCTTTTCTACCATGGATTTTCTTCAAACTACTTGCAATCACAATTAGAACTTCCCGGCAGTGCTCCCAGACCCATAAACCAACCCCCAAAAATCTAGAACACCCCAAGCAGCCCCCCAAAAACATGCAATACTACTAGGCCTAACTTTAAATCGTGCCAAAACGCTCTCAGCAACTAGGCCCAAACCCACCTTTTCCACCATGGATTTTCTTCAAACCACTTGCAATCAAAATGAGACCTACCCAGCAGTGCTCCCAGACCCCTCAAACCACCCCCAAAAATGTAGAACACCCCCGAACAGCCCCCCAAAAACATGCAATACTGCTAAAAAAAAACCTTTTCCACTATGGATTTTCATCAAACCACTTGCAATCAAAATTAGACCTTCCCTGCAGTGCTCCCAGACCCCTCAACCCACCCCAAATGTCTAGAACACCCTGAAGCAGCCCCCCAAAAACATGCAATACTGCTAGGCCTCAGTTTAAATTGTGCCAAAACGCTGTCTGCAACTAGGCCCAAACCCCCCTTTTACACCATGGATTTTTCTCAAACCACTTGCAATCAAAATTAGACCTTCCCAGCAGTGCTCCCAGACCCATAAACCCACCCCCAAAAATGTACAACCCCCCAAATAGCCCCCCAAAAACATGCAATACTGCTAAAAAAAAAACTTTTGCCCCATGGATTTTTTTTCAAACCACTTGCAATCACAAAAAGGCCTTCCCAACAGTGCTCCCAGACTCCTCAACCCACCCCAAAAATCTAGAACACCGCCAAGCAGCCCCAAAAAACATGCAATACTGCTAGGCCTCAGTTTAAATCGTGCCAAAACACTGTCTGCAACTAGGCCAAAAACCCCCTTTTCCACCATGGATTTTATTCAAACCACTTGCAATCAAAATTA
This sequence comes from Lissotriton helveticus, assembly GCF_964261635.1. Taxonomy (NCBI): domain Eukaryota; kingdom Metazoa; phylum Chordata; class Amphibia; order Caudata; family Salamandridae; genus Lissotriton; species Lissotriton helveticus. The sequence goes on along the minus strand of NC_136061.1, from coordinate 1,358,530,384 downwards.
GACCTTCCCTGCAGTGCTCCCAGACCCCTCAACTCACCCCCAAATAACTAGAACTCCCCCAAGCAGCCCCCCAAAAACATGCAATACTACTAGGCCTAACTTTAAATCGTGCCAAAACGCTCTCAGCAACTAGGCCAAACCCCCCTTTTCTACCATGGACTTTCTTCAAACCACTTGCAATCACAATTAGAACTTCCCAGCAGTGCTCCCAGACCCATAAACCAACCCCCAAAAATCTAGAACACCCCAAGCAGCCCCCCAAAACATGCAATACTACTAGCCCTAACTTTAAATCGTGCCAAAACGCTCTCAGCAACTAGGCCCAAACCCCCCTTTTCCACCATGGATTTTCTTCAACCCCCTTGCAATCAAAATTAGACCTTCCCAGCAGTGCTCCCAGACCCATAAACCCACCCCAAAAAATCTAGTACCCCCCCAAACAGCCCCCCAAAAACATGCAATACTGCTAAAAAAAATAGAACTTTTCCACCATGGATTTTCTTCAAATCACTTGCAATCAAAAAAAGACCTTCCCAACAGTGCTCCCAGACTCCTCAACCCACCCCAAAAATCTAGAACACCCCCAAGCAGCCCCCAAAAAACATGCAATACTGGTAGGCCTCAGTTTAAATCGTGCCAAAACACTGTCTGCAACTAGGCCAAACCCCCCCTTTTCCACCATGGATTTTCTTCAAACCACTTGCAATCAAAATTAGACCTTCCCTGCAGTGCTCCCAGACCCCTCAACCCACCCCCAAATATCTAGAACTCCCCCAAACAGCCCCCCAAAAACATGCAATACTGCTAAAAAAAACACCTTTTCCACCATGGATTTTTTTCAAACCACTTGCAATCAAAATTAGACCTTCCCTGCAGTGCTACCAGACCCCTCAACCCACCTCCAAATATCTAGAATACCCCCAAGCAGCCCCCCCAAAACATGCAATACTGCTAGGCCTAAGTTTAAATCGTGCCAAAACGCTCTCAGCAACTAGGCCAAACCCCCCTTTTCTACCATGGATTTTCTTCAAACCACTTGCAATCACAATTAGAACTTCCCAGCAGTGCTCCCAGACCCATAAACCAACCCCCAAAAATCTAGAACACCTCAAGCAACCCCCCAAAAACATGCAATACTACTAGGCCTAACTTTAAATCGTGCCAAAACGCTCTCAGCAACTAGGCCAAACCCCCCTTTTCTACCATGGATTTTCTTCAAACCACTTGCAATCACAACTAAAACTTCCCAGCAGTGCTCCCAGACCCATAAATCAACCCCTAAAAATCTAGAACACCCCAAGCAGCCCCCCAAAAACATGCAATACTACTAGGCCTAAGTTTAAATCGTGCCAAAACGCTCTCTGCAACTAGGCCCAAACCCCCCTTTTCCACCATGGATTTTCTTCAACCCCCTTGCAATCAAAATTAGACCTTCCCAGCAGTGCTCCCAGACCCATAAACCCACCCCAAAAAATCTAGTACCCCCCCAAACAGCCCCCCAAAAACATGCAATACTGCTAAAAAAATAGAACTTTTCCACCATGGATTTTCTTCAAACCACTTGCAATCAAAAAAAGACCTTCCCAACAGTGCTCCCAGACTCCTCAACCCACCCCAAAAATCTAGAACACCCCCAAGCAGCCCCCAAAAAACATGCAATACTGCTAGGCCTCAGTTTAAATCGTGCCAAAACACTCTCTGCAACTAGGCCAAAACCCCCCTTTTCCACCATGGATTTTCTTCAAACCACTTGCAATCAAAATTAGACCTTCCCTGCAGTGCTCCCAGACCCCTCAACCCACCCCCAAATATCTAGAACTCCCCCAAGCAGCCCCCCAAAAACATGCAATACTACTAGGCCTAACTTTAAATCGTGCCAAAACGCTCTCAGCAACTAGGCCAAACCCCCCTTTTCTACCATGGATTTTCTTCAAACTACTTGCAATCACAATTAGAACTTCCCGGCAGTGCTCCCAGACCCATAAACCAACCCCCAAAAATCTAGAACACCCCAAGCAGCCCCCCAAAAACATGCAATACTACTAGGCCTAACTTTGAATCGTGCCAAAACGCTCTCAGCAACTAGGCCCAAACCCACCTTTTCCACCATGGATTTTCTTCAAACCACTTGCAATCAAAATGAGACCTACCCAGCAGTGCTCCCAGACCCCTCAAACCACCCCCAAAAATGTAGAACACCCCCAAACAGCCCCCCAAAAACATGCAATACTGCTAAAAAAAACCTTTTCCACTATGGATTTTCATCAAACCACTTGCAATCAAAATTAGACCTTCCCTGCAGTGCTCCCAGACCCCTCAACCCACCCCAAATGTCTAGAACACCCCGAAGCAGCCCCCCAAAAACATGCAATACTGCTAGGCCTCAGTTTAAATTGTGCCAAAACGCTCTCTGCAACTAGGCCCAAACCCCCCTTTTACACCATGGATTTTTCTCAAACCACTTGCAATCAAAATTAGACCTTCCCAGCAGTGCTCCCAGACCCATAAACCCACCCCCAAAAATGTACAACCCCCCCAAATAGCCCCCCCAAAACATGCAATACTGCTAAAAAAAAACTTTTGCCCCATGGATTTTTTTTCAAACCACTTGCAATCACAAAAAGGCCTTCCCAACAGTGCTCCCAGACTCCTCAACCCACCCCAAAAATCTAGAACACCGCCAAGCAGCCCCAAAAAACATGCAATACTGCTAGGCCTCAGTTTAAATCGTGCCAAAACACTGTCTGCAACTAGGCCAAAACCCCCCTTTTCCACCATGGATTTTATTCAAACCACTTGCAATCAAAATTAGACCTTCCCTGCAGTGCTCCCAGACCCCTCAACTCACCCCCAAATAACTAGAACTCCCCCAAGCAGCCCCCCAAAAACATGCAATACTACTAGGCCTAACTTTAAATCGTGCCAAAACGCTCTCAGCAACTAGGCCAAACCCCCCTTTTCTACCATGGACTTTCTTCAAACCACTTGCAATCACAATTAGAACTTCCCAGCAGTGCTCCCAGACCCATAAACCAACCCCCAAAAATCTAGAACACCCCAAGCAGCCCCCCAAAACATGCAATACTACTAGCCCTAACTTTAAATCGTGCCAAAACGCTCTCAGCAACTAGGCCCAAACCCCCCTTTTCCACCATGGATTTTCTTCAACCCCCTTGCAATCAAAATTAGACCTTCCCAGCAGTGCTCCCAGACCCATAAACCCACCCCCAAAAATCTAGTACCCCCCCAAACAGCCCCCCAAAAACATGCAATACTGCTAAAAAAAATAGAACGTTTCCACCATGGATTTTCTTCAAACCACTTGCAATCAAAAAAAGACCTTCCCAACAGTGCTCCCAGACTCCTCAACCCACCCCAAAAATCTAGAACACCCCCAAGCAGCCCCCAAAAAACATGCAATACTGCTAGGCCTCAGTTTAAATCGTGCCAAAACACTGTCTGCAACTAGGCCAAAACCCCCCTTTTCCACCATGGATTTTCTTCAAACCACTTGCAATCAAAATTAGACCTTCCCAGCAGTGCTCCCAGACCCATAAACCCACCCCCAAAAATGTAGAACCCCCCCCAAACAGCCCCCCAAAAACATGCAATACTGCTAAAAAAAACTTTTCCACTATGGATTTTCTTCAAACCACTTGCAATCAAAATTAGACCTTCCCTGCAGTGCTCCCAGACCCCTCAACCCACTCCAAATATCTAGAACTCCCCCAAACAGCCCCCCAAAAACATGCAATACTGCTAAAAAAAACACCTTTTCCACCATGGATTTTTTTCAAACCACTTGCAATCAAAATTAGACCTTCCCTGCAGTGCTACCAGACCCCTCAACCCACCCTCAAATATCTAGAATACCCCCAAGCAGCCCCCCCAAAACATGTAATACTGCTAGGCCTAAGTTTAAATCGTGCCAAAACGCTCTCAGCAACTAGGCCAAACCCCCCTTTTCTACCATGGATTTTCTTCAAACCACTTGCAATCACAATTAAAACTTCCCAGCAGTGCTCCCAGACCCATAAACCAACCCCTAAAAATCTAGAACACCCCAAGCAGCCCCCCAAAAACATGCAATACTACTAGGCCTAACTTTAAATCGTGCCAAAACGCTCTCAGCAACTAGGCCAAACCCCCCTTTTCTACCATGGATTTTCTTCAAACCACTTGCAATCACAACTAGAACTTCCCAGCAGTGCTCCCAGACCCATAAACCAACCCCTAAAAATCTAGAACACCCCAAGCAGCCCCCCAAAAACATGCAATACTACTAGGCCTAACTTTAAATCGTGCCAAAACGCTCTCAGCAACTAGGCCAAACCCCCCTTTTCTACCATGGATTTTCTTCAAACCACTTGCAATCACAACTAGAACTTCCCAGCAGTGCTCCCAGACCCATAAATCAACCCCACAAAATCTAGAACACCCCAAGCAGCCCCCCAAAAACATGCAATACTACTAGGCCTAAGTTTAAATCGTGCCAAAACGCTCTCAGCAACTAGGCCCAAACCCCCCTTTTCCACCATGGATTTTCTTCAACCCCCTTGCAATCAAAATAGACCTTCCCAGCAGTGCTCCCAGACCCATAAACCCACCCCCAAAAAAATCTAGTACCCCCCCAAACAGCCCCCCAAAAACATGCAATACTGCTAAAAAAAATAGAACTTTTCCACCATGGATTTTCTTCAAACCACTTGCAATCAAAAAAAGACCTTCCCAACAGTGCTCCCAGACTCCTCAACCCACCCCAAAAATCTAGAACACCCCCAAGCAGCCCCCAAAAAACATGCAATACTGCCAGGCCTCAGTTTAAATCGTGCCAAAACACTGTCTGCAACTAGGCCAAAACCCCCCTTTTCCACCATGCATTTTCTTCAAACCACTTGCAATCAAAATTAGACCTTCCCAGCAGTGCTCCCAGACCCATAAACCCACCCCCAAAAATGTAGAACCCCCCCCAAACAGCCCCCCAAAAACATGCAATACTGCTAAAAAAAACTTTTCCACTATGGATTTTCTTCAAACCACTTGCAATCAAAATTAGACCTTCCCTGCAGTGCTCCCAGACCCCTCAACCCACTCCAAATATCTAGAACTCCCCCAAACAGCCCCCCAAAAACATGCAATACTGCTAAAAAAAACACCTTTTCCACCATGGATTTTTTTCAAACCACTTGCAATCAAAATTAGACCTTCCCTGCAGTGCTACCAGACCCCTCAACCCACCCCCAAATATCTAGAATACCCCCAAGCAGCCCCCGCAAAACATGTAATACTGCTAGGCCTAAGTTTAAATCGTGCCAAAACGCTCTCAGCAACTAGGCCAAACCCCCCCTTTTCTACCATGGATTTTCTTCAAACCACTTGCAATCACAATTAGAACTTCCCAGCAGTGCTCCCAGACCCATAAACCAACCCCTAAAAATCTAGAACACCCCAAGCAGCCCCCCAAAAACATGCAATACTACTAGGCCTAAGTTTAAATCGTGCCAAAACGCTCTCTGCAACTAGGCCCAAACCCCCCTTTTCCACCATGGATTTTCTTCAACACCCTTGCAATCAAAATTAGACCTTCCCAGCAGTGCTCCCAGACCCATAAACCCACCCCAAAAAATCTAGTACCCCCCCAAACAGCCCCCCAAAAACATGCAATACTGCTAAAAAAATAGAACTTTTCCACCATGGATTTTCTTCAAACCACTTGCAATCAAAAAAAGACCTTCCCAACAGTGCTCCCAGACTCCTCAACCCACCCCAAAAATCTAGAACACCCCCAAGCAGCCCCCAAAAAACATGCAATACTGCTAGGCCTCAGTTTAAATCGTGCCAAAACACTCTCTGCAACTAGGCCAAAACCCCCCTTTTCCACCATGGATTTTCTTCAAACCACTTGCAATCAAAATTAGACCTTCCCTGCAGTGCTCCCAGACCCCTCAACCCACCCCCAAATATCTAGAACTCCCCCAAGCAGCCCCCCAAAAACATGCAATACTACTAGGCCTAACTTTAAATCGTGCCAAAACGCTCTCAGCAACTAGGCCAAACCCCCCTTTTCTACCATGGATTTTCTTCAAACTACTTGCAATCACAATTAGAACTTCCCGGCAGTGCTCCCAGACCCATAAACCAACCCCCAAAAATCTAGAACACCCCAAGCAGCCCCCCAAAAACATGCAATACTACTAGGCCTAACTTTAAATCGTGCCAAAACGCTCTCAGCAACTAGGCCCAAACCCACCTTTTCCACCATGGAATTTCTTCAAACCACTTGCAATCAAAATGAGACCTACCCAGCAGTGCTCCCAGACCCCTCAAACCACCCCCAAAAATGTAGAACACCCCCGAACAGCCCCCCAAAAACATGCAATACTGCTAAAAAAAACCCTTTTCCACTATGGATTTTCATCAAACCACTTGCAATCAAAATTAGACCTTCCCTGCAGTGCTCCCAGACCCCTCAACCCACCCCAAATGTCTAGAACACCCTGAAGCAGCCCCCCAAAAACATGCAATACTGCTAGGCCTCAGTTTAAATTGTGCCAAAACGCTGTCTGCAACTAGGCCCAAACCCCCCTTTTACACCATGGATTTTTCTCAAACCACTTGCAATCAAAATTAGACCTTCCCAGCAGTGCTCCCAGACCCATAAACCCACCCCCAAAAATGTACAACCCCCCAAATAGCCCCCCAAAAACATGCAATACTGCTAAAAAAAACTTTTGCCCCATGGATTTTTTTTCAAACCACTTGCAATCACAAAAAGGCCTTCCCAACAGTGCTCCCAGACTCCTCAACCCACCCCAAAAATCTAGAACACCGCCAAGCAGCCCCAAAAAACATGCAATACTGCTAGGCATCAGTTTAAATCGTGCCAAAACACTGTCTGCAACTAGGCCAAAACCCCCCTTTTCCACCATGGATTTTATTCAAACCACTTGCAATCAAAATTAGACCTTCCCTGCAGTGCTCCCAGACCCCTCAACTCACCCCCAAATAACTAGAACTCCCCCAAGCAGCCCCCCAAAAACATGCAATACTACTAGGCCTAACTTTAAATCGTGCCAAAACGCTCTCAGCAACTAGTCCAAACCCCCCTTTTCTACCATGGACTTTCTTCAAACCACTTGCAATCACAATTAGAACTTCCCAGCAGTGCTCCCAGACCCATAAACCAACCCCCAAAAATCTAGAACACCCCAAGCAGCCCCCCAAAACATGCAATACTACTAGCCCTAACTTTAAATCGTGCCAAAACGCTCTCAGCAACTAGGCCCAAACCCCCCTTTTCCACCATGGATTTTCTTCAACCCCCTTGCAATCAAAATTAGACCTTCCCAGCAGTGCTCCCAGACCCATAAACCCACCCCAAAAAATCTAGTACCCCCCAAAACAGCCCCCCAAAAACATGCAATACTGCTAAAAAAAATAGAACTTTTCCACCATGGATTTTCTTCAAATCACTTGCAATCAAAAAAAGACCTTCCCAACAGTGCTCCCAGACTCCTCAACCCACCCCAAAAATCTAGAACACCCCCAAGCAGCCCCCAAAAAACATGCAATACTGGTAGGCCTCAGTTTAAATCGTGCCAAAACACTGTCTGCAACTAGGCCAAACCCCCCCTTTTCCACCATGGATTTTCTTCAAACCACTTGCAATCAAAATTAGACCTTCCCTGCAGTGCTCCCAGACCCCTCAACCCACCCCCAAATATCTAGAACTCCCCCAAACAGCCCCCCAAAAACATGCAATACTGCTAAAAAAAACACCTTTTCCACCATGGATTTTTTTCAAACCACTTGCAATCAAAATTAGACCTTCCCTGCAGTGCTACCAGACCCCTCAACCCACCTCCAAATATCTAGAATACCCCCAAGCAGCCCCCCCAAAACATGCAATACTGCTAGGCCTAAGTTTAAATCGTGCCAAAACGCTCTCAGCAACTAGGCCAAACCCCCCTTTTCTACCATGGATTTTCTTCAAACCACTTGCAATCACAATTAGAACTTCCCAGCAGTGCTCCCAGACCCATAAACCAACCCCCAAAAATCTAGAACACCTCAAGCAGCCCCCCAAAAACATGCAATACTACTAGGCCTAACTTTAAATCGTGCCAAAACGCTCTCAGCAACTAGGCCAAACCCCCCTTTTCTACCATGGATTTTCTTCAAACCACTTGCAATCACAACTAAAACTTCCCAGCAGTGCTCCCAGACCCATAAATCAACCCCACAAAATCTAGAACACCCCAAGCAGCCCCCCAAAAACATGCAATACTACTAGGCCTAAGTTTAAATCGTGCCAAAACGCTCTCTGCAACTAGGCCCAAACCCCCCTTTTCCACCATGGATTTTCTTCAAACCACTTGCAATCAAAATTAGACCTTCCCTGCAGTGCTCCCAGACCCCTCAACTCACCCCCAAATAACTAGAACTCCCCCAAGCAGCCCCCCAAAAACATGCAATACTACTAGGCCTAACTTTAAATCGTGCCAAAACGCTCTCAGCAACTAGGCCAAACAACCCTTTTCTACCATGGACTTTCTTCAAACCACTTGCAATCACAATTAGAACTTCCCAGCAGTGCTCCCAGTCCCCTCAAACCACCCCAAATGTCTAGAACACCCCCAAACAGCCCCCCAAAAGCATGCAATACTGCTAAAAAAAACCTTTTCCATTATGGATTTTCATCAAACCACTTGCAATCAAAATTAGACCTTCCCTGCAGTGCTCCCAGACCCCTCAACCCACCCCAAATGTCTAGAACACCCCGAAATAGCCCCCCAAAAATATGCAATACTGCTAGGCCTCAGTTTAAATTGTGCCAAAACGCTGTCTGCAACTAGGCCCAAACCCCCCTTTTACACCATGGATTTTTTCAAACCACTTGCAATCAAAATTAGACCTTCCCAGCAGTGCTCCCAGACCCATAAACCCACCCCCAAAAATGTACAACCCCCCCAAATAGCCCCCCAAAAACATGCAATACTGCTAAAAAAAAAACTATTGCACCATGGATTTTATTCACACCACTTGCAATCAAAAAAAGACCTTCCCTGCAGTGCTCCCAGACCCCTCAACCCACCCCAAATATCTAGAACTCCCCCAAGCAGCCCCCCAAAAACATGCAATACTACTAGGCCTAACTTTAAATTGTGCCAAAACGCTCTCAGCAACTAGGCCAAACCCCCCTTTTCTACCATGGATTTTCTTCAAACCACTTGCAATCACAATTAGAACTTCCCAGCAGTGCTCCCAGACCCATAAACCAACCCCCGAAATATCTAGAACACCCCAAGCAGCCCCCCAAAACATGCAATACTACTAGGCCTAACTTTAAATCGTGCCAAAACGCTCTCAGCAACTAGGCCCAAACCCCCCTTTTCCACCATGGATTTTCTTCAACCCCCTTGCAATCAAAATTAGACCTTCCCAGCATTGCTCCCAGAACCATAAACCCACCCCCAAAAATCTAGTACCCCCCCAAACAGCCCCCCAAAAACATGCAATACTGCTAAAAAAATAGAACTTTTCCACCATGGATTTTCTTCAAACCACTTGCAATCAAAAAAAGACCTTCCCAACAGTGCTCCCAGACTCCTCAACCCACCCCAAAAATCTAGAACTCCCCCAAGCAGCCCCCAAAAAACATGCAATACTGCTAGGCCTCAGTTTAAATCGTGCCAAAACACTGTCTGCAACTAGGCCAAAACCCCCCTTTTCCACCATGGATTTTCTTCAAACCACTTGCAATCAAAATTAGACCTTCCCTGCATTGCTCCCAGACCCCTCAACCCACCCCCAAATATCTAGAACTCCCCCAAGCAGCCCCCCAAAAACATGCAATACTACTAGGCCTAACTTTAAATCGTGCCAAAACGCTCTCAGCAACTAGGCCAAACCCCCCTTTTCTACCATGGATTTTCTTCAAACTACTTGCAATCAGAATTAGAACTTCCCAGCAGTGCTCCCAGACCCATAAACCAACCCCCAAAAATCTAGAACACCCCAAGCAGCCCCCCAAAAACATGCAATACTACTAGGCCTAACTTTAAATCGTGCCAAAACGCTCTCAGCAACTAGGCCCAAACCCACATTTTCCACCATGGATTTTCTTCAAACCACTTGCAATCAAAATTAGACCTACCCAGCAGTGCTCCCAGTCCCCTCAAACCACCCCAAAAAATGTAGAACACCCCCAAACAGCCCCCCAAAAGCATGCAATACTGCTAAAAAAAACGTTTCCATTATGGATTTTCATCAAACCACTTACAATCAAAATTAGACCTTCCCTGCAGTGCTCCCAGACCCCTCAACCCACCCAAAATGTCTAGAAAACCCCGAAACAGCCCCCCAAAAATATGCAATACTGCTAGGCCTCAGTTTAAATTGTGCCAAAACGCTGTCTGCAACTAGGCCCAAACCCCCCTTTTACACCATGGATTTTTTCAAACCACTTGCAATCAAAATTAGACCTTCCCAGCAGTGCTCCCAGACCCATAAACCCACCCCCAAAAATGTACAACCCCCCCAAATAGCCCCCCAAAAACATGCAATACTGCTAAAAAAAAACTATTGCACCATGGATTTTATTCAAACCACTTGCAATCAAAAAAAGACCTTCCTTGCAGTGCTCCCAGACCCCTCAACCCACCCCAAATGTCTAGAACTCCCCCAAACAGCCCCCCAAAAACATGCAATACTGCTAAAAAAAACACCTTTTCCTCCATGGATTTTTTTCAAACCACTTGCAATCAAAATTAGACCTTCCCTGCAGTGCTACCAGACCCCTCAACCCACCCCCAAATATCTAGAACACCCCAAAGCAGCCTCCCCAAAACATGCAATACTGCTAGACCTAAGTTTAAATCGTGCCAAAACGCTCTCAGCAACTAGGCCAAACCCCCCTTTTCTACCATGGATTTTCTTCAAACCACTTGCAATCACAATTAGAACTTCCCAGCAGTGCTCCCAGACCCATAAACCAACCCCCTAAAATCTAGAACACCCCAAGCAGCCCCCCAAAAACATGCAATACTACTAGGCCTAACTTTAAATTGTGCCAAAACGCTCTCAGCAACTATGCCAAACCCCGCTTTTCTACCATGGATTTTCTTCAAACCACTTGCAATCACAATTAGAACTTCCCAGCAGTGCTCCCAGACCCATAAACCAACCCCCGAAATATCTAGAACACCCCAAGCAGCCCCCCAAAACATGCAATACTACTAGGCCTAACTTTAAATCGTGCCAAAACGCTCTCAGCAACTAGGCCCAAACCCCCCTTTTCCACCATGGATTTTCTTCAACCCCCTTGCAATCAAAATTAGACCTTCCCAGCAGTGCTCCCAGACCCATAAACCGACCCCCAAAAATCTAGTACCCCCACAAACAGCCCCCCAAAAACATGCAATACTGCTAAAAAAAATAGAACTTTTCCACCATGGATTTTCTTCAAACCACTTGCAATCAAAAAAAGACCTTCCCAACAGTGCTCCCAGACTCCTCAACCCACCCCAAAAATCTAGAACACCCCCAAGCAGCCCCCAAAAAACATGCAATACTGCTAGGCCTCAGTTTAAATCGTGCCAAAACACTGTCTGCAACTAGGCCAAAACCCCCCTTTTCCACCATCGATTTTCTTCAAACCACTTGCAATCAAAAAAAGACCTTCCCAACAGTGCTCCCAGACTCCTCAACCCACCCCAAAAATCTAGAACACCCCCAAGCAGCCCCCAAAAAACATGCAATACTGCTAGGCCTCAGTTTAAATCGTGCCAAAACACTGTCTGCAACTAGGCCAAAACCCCCCTTTTCCACCATGGATTTTCTTCAAACCACTTGCAATTTAAATTAGACCTTCCCTGCTGTGCTCCCAGACCCCTCAACCCACCCCCAAATATCTAGAACTCCCCCAAGCAGCCCCCCAAAAACATGCAATACTACTAGGCCTAACTTTAAATCGTGCCAAAATGTTCTCAGCAACTAGGCCAAACCCCCCTTTTCTACCATGGATTTTCTTCAAACTACTTGCAATCGCAATTAGAACTTCCCAGCAGTGCTCCCAGACCCATAAACCAACCCCCAAAAATCTAGAACACCCCAAGCAGCCCCCCAAAAACATGCAATACTACTAGACCTAACTTTAAATCGTGCCAAAACGCTCTCAGCAACTAGGCCCAAACCCACATTTTCCACCATGCATTTTCTTCAAACCACTTGCAATCAAAATTAGACCTACCCAGCAGTGCTCCCAGTCCCCTCAAACCACCCCAAAAAATGTAGAACACCCCCAAACAGCCCCCCAAAAGCATGCAATACTGCTAAAAAAACCTTTTCCACTATGGATTTTCATCAAACCACTTGCAATCAAAATTAGACCTTCCCTGCAGTGCTCCCAGACCCCTCAACCCACCCCAAATGTCTAGAACACCCCGAAACAGCCCCCCAAAAAATGCAATACTGCTAGGCCTCAGTTTAAATTGTGCCAAAACGCTGTCTGCAACTAGGCCCAAACCCCCCTTTTACACCATGGATTTTTTCAAACCACTTGCAATCAAAATTAGACCTTCCCAGCAGTGCTCCCAGACCCATAAACCCACCCCCAAAAATGTACAACCCCCCCAAATAGCCCCCCAAAAACATGCATACTGCTAAAAAAAAAACTATTGCACCATGGATTTTATTCAAACCACTTGCAATCAAAAAAAGACATTCCCTGCAGTGCTCCCAGACCCCTCAACCCACCCCAAATATCTAGAACTCGCCCAAAAAGCCCCCCAAAAACATGCAATCCTGCTAAAAAAAACACCTTTTCCACCATGGATTTTTTTCAAACCACTTGCAATCAAAATTAGACCTTCCCTGCAGTGCTACCAGACCCCTCAACCCACCCCCAAATATCTAGAACACCCCCAAGCAGCCCCCCCAAAACATGCAATACTGCTAGGCCTAAGTTTAAATCGTGCCAAAACGCTCTCAGCAACTAGGCCAAACCCCCCTTTTCTACCATGGATTTTCTTCAAACCACTTGCAATCACAATTAGAACTTCCCAGCAGTGCTCCCAGACCCATAAACCAACCCCCAAAAATCTAGAACACCCCAAGCAGCCCCCCAAAAACATGCAATACTACTAGGCCTAACTTTAAATTGTGCCAAAACGCTCTCAGCAACTAGGCCAAACCCCCCTTTTCTACCATGGATTTTCTTCAAACCACTTGCAATCACAATTAGAACTTCCCAGCAGTGCTCCCAGACCCATAAACCAACCCCCGAAATATCTAGAACACCCCAAGCAGCCCCCCAAAACATGCAATACTACTAGGCCTAACTTTAAATCGTGCCAAAACGCTCTCAGCAACTAGGCCCAAACCCCCCTTTTCCACCATGGATTTTCTTCAACCCCCTTGCAATCAAAATTAGACCTTCCCAGCATTGCTCCCAGAACCATAAACCCACCCCCAAAAATCTAGTACCCCCCAAACAGCCCCCCAAAAATATGCAATACTGCTAAAAAAAATAGAACTTTTCCACCATGGATTTTCTTCAAACCACTTGCAATCAAAAAAAGACCTTCCCAACAGTGCTCCCAGACTCCTCAACCCACCCCAAAAATCTAGAACACCCCCAAGCAGCCCCCAAAAAACATGCAATACTGCTAGGCCTCAGTTTAAATCGTGCCAAAACACTGTCTGCAACTAGGCCAAAACCCCCCTTTTCCACCATGGATTTTCTTCAAACCACTTGCAATCAAAATTAGACCTTCCCTGCATTGCTCCCAGACCCCTCAACCCACCCCCAAATATCTAGAACTCCCCCAAGCAGCCCCCCAAAAACATGCAATACTACTAGGCCTAACTTTAAATCGTGCCAAAACGCTCTCAGCAACTAGGCCAAACCCCCCTTTTCTACCATGGATTTTCTTCAATCTACTTGCAATCACAATTAGAACTTCCCAGCAGTGCTCCCAGACCCATAAACCAACCCCCAAAAATCTAGAACACCCCAAGCAGCCCCCCAAAAACATGCAATACTACTAGGCCTAACTTTAAATCGTGCCAAAACGCTCTCAGCAACTAGGCCCAAACCCACCTTTTCCACCATAGATTTTCTTCAAACCACTTGCAATCAAAATTAGACCTACCCAGCAGTGCTCCCAGACCCCTCAAACCACCCCCAAAAATGTAGAACACCCCCAAACAGCCCCCCAAAAACATGCAATACTGCTAAAAAAAAACCTTTTCCACTATGGATTTTCATCAAACCACTTGCAATCAAAATTAGACCTTCCCTGCAGTGCTCTCAGACCCCTCAACCCACCCCAAATGTCTAGAACACCCCGAAGCAGCCCCCCGAAAACATGCAATACTGCTAGGCCTCAGTTTAAATTGTGCCAAAACGCTGTCTGCAACTAGGCCCAAACCCCCCTTTTACACCATGGATTTTTCTCAAACCACTTGCAATCAAAATTAGACCTTCCCAGCAGTGCTCCCGGACCCATAAACCCACCCCCAAAAATGTGCAACCCCCCCAAATAGCCCCCCCAAAACATGCAATACTGCTAAAAAAAAACTTTTGCACCATGGATTTTTTTTCAAACCACTTGCAATCAAAAAAAGACCTTCCCAACAGTGCTCCCAGACTCCTCAACCCACCCCAAAAATCTAGAACACCGCCAAGCAGCCCCCAAAAAACATGCAATACTGCTAGGCCTCAGTTTAAATCGTGCAAAAACACTGTCTGCAACTAGGCCAAAACCCCCCTTTTCCACCATGGATTTTATTCAAACCACTTGCAATCAAAATTAGACCTTCCCTGCAGTGCTCCCAGACCCCTCAACTCACCCCCAAATATCTAGAACTCCCCCAAGCAGCCCCCCAAAAACATGCAATACTACTAGGCCTAACTTTAAATCGTGCCAAAACGCTCTCAGCAACTAGGCCCAAACCCACCTTTTCCACCATGGATTTTCTTCAAACCACTTGCAATCAAAATTAGACCTACCCAGCAGTGCTCCCAGACCCCTCAAACCACCCCCAAAAATGTAGAACACCCCCAAACAGCCCCCCAAAAACATGCAATACTGCTAAAAAAAAACCTTTTCCACTATGGATTTTCATCAAACCACTTGCAATCAAAATTAGACCTTCCCTGCAGTGCTCCCAGACCCCTCAACCCACCCCAAATGTCTAGAACACCCCGAAGCAGCCCCCCAAAAACATGCAATACTGCTAGGCCTCAGTTTAAATTGTGCCAAAACGCTGTCTGCAACTAGGCCCAAATCCCCCTTTTACACCATGGATTTTTCTCAAACCACTTGCAATCAAAATTAGACCTTCCCAGCAGTGCTCCCAGACCCATAAACCCACCCCCAAAAATGTACAACCCCCCCAAATAGCCCCCCAAAAACATGCAATACTGCTAAAAAAAAACTTTTGCACCATGGATTTTTTTTCAAACCACTTGCAATCAAAAAAAGACCTTCCCAACAGTGCTCCCAGACTCCTCAACCCACCCCAAAAATCTAGAACACCGCCAAGCAGCCCCCAAAAAACATGCAATACTGCTAGGCCTCAGTTTAAATCGTGCCAAAACACTGTCTGCAACTAGGCAAAAAAAAAACTTTTCCACCATGGATTTGATTCAAACCACTTGCAATCAAAATTAGACCTTCCCTGCAGTGCTCCCAGACCCCTCAACTCACCCCCAAATATCTAGAACTCCCCCAAGCAGCCCCCCAAAAACATGCAATACTACTAGGCCTAACTTTAAATCGTGCCAAAACGTTCTCAGCAACTAGGCCCAAACCCACCTTTTCCACCATGGATTTTCTTCAAACCACTTGCAATCAAAATTAGACCTACCCAGCAGTGCTCCCAGTCCCCTCAAACCACCCCAAAAAATGTAGAACAGCCCCCCAAAAGCATGCAATACTGCTAAAAAAAACACCTTTTCCACCATGGATTTTTTTCAAACCACTTGCAATCAAAATTAGACCTTCCCTGCAGTGCTACCAGACCCCTCAACCCACCCCCAAATATCTAGAACACCCCCAAGCAGCCCCCCCAAAACATGCAATACTGCTAGGCCTAAGTTTAAATCGTGCCAAAACGCTCTCAGCAACTAGGCCAAACCCCCCTTTTCTACCATGGATTTTCTTCAAACCACTTGCAATCACAATTAGAACTTCCCAGCAGTGCTCCCAGACCCATAAACCAACCCCCAAAAATCTAGAACACCCCAAGCAGCCCCCCAAAAACATGCAATACTACTAGGCCTAACTTTAAATTGTACCAAACCGCTCTCAGCAACTAGGCCAAACCCCCCTTTTCTACCATGGATTTTCTTCAAACCACTTGCAATCACAATTAGAACTTCCCAGCAGTGCTCCCAGACCCATAAACCAACCCCCGAAATATCTAGAACACCCCAAGCAGCCCCCCAAAACATGCAATACTACTAGGCCTAACTTTAAATCGTGCCAAAACGCTCTCAGCAACTAGGCCCAAACCCCCCTTTTCCACCATGGATTTTCTTCAACCCCCTTGCAATCAAAATTAGACCTTCCCAGCAGTGCTCCCAGACCCATAAACCCACCCCCAAAAATCTAGTACCCCCCCCAAACAGCCCCCCAAAACATGCAATACTGCTAAAAAAAAACTTTTGCACCATGGATTTTTTTTCCACTTGCAATCAAAAAAAGACCTTCCCAACAGTGCTCCCAGACTCCTCAACCCACCCCAAAAATCTAGAACACCGCCAAGCAGCCCCCAAAAAACATGCAATACTGCTAGGCCTCAGTTTAAATCGTGCAAAAACACTGTCTGCAACTAGGCCAAAACCCCCCTTTTCCACCATGGATTTTATTCAAACCACTTGCAATCAAAATTAGACCTTCCCTGCAGTGCTCCCAGACCCCTCAACTCACCCCCAAATATCTAGAACTCCCCCAAGCAGCCCCCCAAAAACATGCAATACTACTAGGCCTAACTTTAAATCGTGCCAAAACGCTCTCAGCAACTAGGCCAAACCCCCCTTTTCTACCATGGACTTTCTTCAAACCACTTGCAATCACAATTAGAACTTCCCAGCAGTGCTCCCAGACCCATAAACCAACCCCCAAAAATCTAGAACACCCCAAGCAGCCCCCCAAAAACATGCAATACTACTAGGCCTAACTTTAAATCGTGCCAAAACGCTCTCAGCAACTAGGCCCAAACCCACCTTTTCCACCATGGATTTTCTTCAAACCACTTGCAATCAAAATTAGACCTACCCAGCAGTGCTCCCAGTCCCCTCAAACCACCCCAAAAAATGTAGAACACCCCCAAACAGCCCCCCAAAAACATGCAATACTGCTAAAATAAAAACCTTTTCCACTATGGATTTTCATCAAACCACTTGCAATCAAAATTAGACCTTCCCTGCAGTGCTCCCAGACCCCTCAACCCACCCCAAATGTCTAGAACACCCCGAAACAGCCCCCAAAAAATATGCAATACTGCTAGGCCTCAGTTTAAATTGTGCCAAAACGCTGTCTGCAACTAGGCCCAAACCCCCCTTTTACACCATGGATTTTTTCAAACCACTTGCAATCAAAATTAGACCATCCCAGCAGTGCTCCCAGACCCATAAACCCACCCCCAAAAATGTACAACCCCCCCAAATAGCCCCCCAAAAACATGCAATACTGCTAAAAAGAAAACTATTGCACCATGGATTTTATTCAAACCACTTGCAATCAAAAAAAGACCTTCCCAACAGTGCTCCCAGGCTCCTCAACCTACCCCAAAAATCTAGAACACCCCCAAGCAGCCCCCAAAAAACTGCAATTCTGCTATGCCTCAGTTTAAATCGTGCCAAAACGCTGTCTGCAACTAGGCCAAAACCCCCCTTTTCCACCATGAATTTTCTTCAAACCACTTGCAATCAAAATTAGACCTTCCCAGCAGTGCTCCCAGACCCCTCAAATGACCCCCAAAAATTTAGAACACCCCCAAGCAGCCCCCCAAAAACATGCAATACTGCTAGGCCTAAGTTTAAATCGTGCCAAAACGCTCTCTGCAACTAGGCCCAAACCCCCCTTTTCCACCATGGATTTTTTTCAAACCACTTGCAATCAAAATTAGACCTTCCCAGCAGTGCTCTTAGACCCATAAACCCACCCCCAAAAATGTACACCCCCCCAAACAGCCCCCCAAAAACATGCAATACTGCTAAAAAAAACCTTTTCCACTATGGATTTTCATCAAACCACTTGCAATCGAAATTAGACCTTCCCTGCAGTGCTACCAGACCCCTCAACCCACCCCCAAATGTCTAGAACACCCTGAAGCAGCCCCCCAAAAACATGCAATACTGCTAGACCTCAGTTTAAATTGTGCCAAAACGGTGTCTGCAACTAGGCCCAAACCCCCCTTTCCCACCATGGACTTTCCGCAAACCACTTGCAATCAAAATTAGACCTTCCCAGCAGTGCTCCCAGACCCATAAACCCACTCCCAAACATCTAGAACCCCCCAAACAGCCCCCCAAAAACATGCAATACTACTAGGCCTAAGTTTAAATCGTGCCAAAACGCCCTCTGCAACTAGGCCCAAACCCCCCTTTTCCACCATGGATTTTCTTCGAACCACTTGCAAGCAAAATTAGACCTTCCCAGCAGTGCTCCCAGACCCATAAACACACCCCCAAAAATCTAGTAACCCCCAAACAGCCCCCCAAAAACATGCAATACTGCAAAAAAAAAAGAACTTTTCCACCATGGATTTTCTTCAAACCACTTGCAATCAAAAAAAGACCTTCCCAACAGTGCTCCCAGACTCCTCAATCCACCCCAAAAATCTAGAACACCCCCAAGCAGCCCCTAAAAAACAGGCAATATTGGTAGGCCTCAGTTTAAATCTTGCCAAAACGCTGTCTGCATCTAGGCCAAAAAAAACCTTTTCCACCATGGATTTTCTTCAAACCACTTGCAATCAAAAATAGACCTTCCCAGCAGTACTCCGAGTTCCCTCAACCCACCCCCAAAAATCTAGAACACCCCAAGCAGCCCCCCAAAAACACGCAAAACTGCTACGCCTCAGTTTAAATTGTGCCAAATCGCTGTATGCAACTAGGCCCAAACCCCCCTTTTCCACCATGGATATTCGTGAAACCACTAGCAATCAAAATTAGACCTTCCCAGCAGTGCTCTCAGACCCATAAACCCACTCCCAAACATCTATAACCCCCCAAACAGCCCCCCAAAAACATGCAGTACTACTAGGCCTAAGTTTAAATTGTGCCAAAACGCTCTCTGCAACTAGGCCCAAACCCCCCTTTTCCACCATGGATATTCTTCAAACCACTTGCAATCAAAATTAGACCTTCCCAGCAGTGCTCCCAGACCCCTCAACCCAAACCCAAAAATCTAGAACACCCCCAAGCAGCCCCCCAAAAACATGCAATACTGCTAGGCCTCAGTTTTAATCGTGCCAAAACACTGTCTGCAACTAGGCCAAAACCCCCCTTTTACACCATGGATTTTCTTCAAACCACTTGCAATCAAAATTAGACCTTTCCTGCAGTGCTCCCAGACCCCTTAACCCACCCCCTAATATCTAGAACTCCCCCAAGCAGCCCCCCAAAAACATGCAATACTACTAGGCCTAACTTTAAATCGTGCCAAAACGCTCTCAGCAACTAGGCCCAAACCCCCCTTTTACACCATGGATTTTTTTCAAACCACTTGCAATCAAAATTAGACCTTCCCACCAGTGCTCCCAGACCCATAAACCCACCCCCAAAAATGTACAACCCTCTCAAATACCCCCCAAAAACATGCAATACTGCTAAATAAAAACTTTTGCACCATGGATTTTCTTCAAACCACTTGCAATCAAAAAAAGACCTTCCCAACAGTGCTCCCAGACTCCGCAACCTACCCCAAAAATCTAGAACACCCCCAAGCAGCCCCCAAAAAACATGCAATACTGCTAGGCCTCAGTTTAAATCGTGCCAAAACACTGTCTGCAACTAGGCCAAAACCCCCCTTTTCCACCATGGATTTTATTCAAACCACTTGCAATCAAAATTAGACCTTCCCTGCAGTGCTCCCAGACCCCTCAACCCACCCCCAAATATCTAGAACTCCCCCAAGCAGCCCCCCAAAAACATGCAATACTACTAGGCCTAACTTTAAATCGTGCCAAAACGCTCTCAGCAACTAGGCAAAACCCCCCTTTTCTACCATGGATTTTCTTCAAACCACTTGCAATCACAATTAGAACTTCCCAGCAGTGCTCCCAGACCCATAAACCAACCCCCGAAATATCTAGAACACCCCAAGCAGCCCCCCAAAACATGCAATACTGCTAGGCCTAACTTTAAATCGTGCCAAAACGCTCTCAGCAACTAGGCCCAAACCCACCTTTTCCACCATAGATTTTCTTCAAACCACTTGCAATCAAAATTAGACCTACCCAGCAGTGCTCCCAGTCCCCTCAAACCACCCCCAAAAATGTAGAAGACCCCCAAACAGCCCCCCAAAAACATGCAATACTGCTAAAAAAAAAACTTTTCCACTATGGATTTTCATCAAACCACTTGCAATCAAAATTAGACCTTCCCTGTAGTGCTCCCAGACCCCTCAACTTACCCCAAATGTCTAGAACACCCCGAAGCAGCCCCCCCAAAAATATGCAATACTGCTAGGCCTCAGTTTAAATTGTGCCAAAACGCTGTCTGCAACTAGGCCCAAACCCCCCTTTTACACCATGGATTTTTATTCAAACCACTTGCATTCAAAATGAGACCTTCCCAGCAGTGCTCCCAGACCCATAAACCCACCCCCAAAAATGTACAACCCCCCCAAATAGCCCCCCAAAAACATGCAATACTGCTAAAAAAAAACTTTTGCACCATGGATTTTCTTCAAACCACTTGCCATCAAAAAAAAGACCTTCCCAACAGTGCTCCCAGACTCCTCAACCCACCCCAAAAATCTAGAACACCCCCAAGCAGCCCCCCAAAAACTGCAATTCTGCTAGGCCTCAGTTTAAATCGTGCCAAAACACTGTCTGCAACTAGGCCAAAACCCCCCTTTTCCACCATGAATTTTCTTCAAACCACTTGCAATCAACAGTAGACCTTCCCAGCAGTACTCCCAGTTCCCTCAACCCGCCCCCAAAAATCTAGAACACCCCCAAGCAGCCCCCAAAAACATGCAATACTACGAGGCCTAAGTTTAAATCTTGCCAAAACGCTCTCTGCAACTAGGCCCAAACTCACCTTTTCCACCATGGATTTTCTTCAAACCACTTGCAATCAAAATTAGACCTTCCCAGCAGTGCTCCCAGACCCCTCAAACCACCCCCAAAAATGTAGAACACCCCCAAGCAGGCCCCCAAAAACATGCAATACTGCTAGGCCTAAGTTTAAATCGTACCAAAACGCTCTCTGCAACTAGGCACAAACCCCCCTTTTCCACCATGGATTTTTTTCAAACCACTTACAATCAAAATTAGACCTTCCCAGCAGTGCTCCCAGACCCATAAACCCACCCCCAAAAATGTACAACCCCCCCCAAACAGCCCCCCAAAAACATGCAATACTGCAAAAAAAAAACTTTTCCACTATGGATTTTCATCAAACCACTTGCAATCAAAATTAGACCTTCCCTGCAGTGCTCCCAGACCCCTCAACCCACCCCCAAATGTCTAGAAAACCCCGAAGCAGCCCCCCAAAAACATGCAATACTGCTAGACCTCAGTTTAAATTGTGCCAAAACGCTGTCTGCAACTAGGCCCAAATCCCCCTTTCCCACCATGGACTTTCCTCAAACCACTTGCAATCAAAATTAGACCTTCCCAGCAGTGCTCCCAGACCCATAAACCCACTCCCAAACATCTAGTAACCCCCAAACAGCCCCCCAAAAACATGCAATACTGCTAAAAAAATACTTTTGCACCATGGATTTTCTTCAAACCACTTGCAATCAAAAAAAGACCTTCCCAACAGTGCTCCCAGACTCCTCAACCTACCCCAAAAATCTAGAACACCCCCAGGCAGCCCCCAAAAAACATGCAATACTGCTAGGCCTCAGTTTAAATCGTGCCAAAACGCTCTCAGCAACTAGGCCCAAACCCCCCTTTTACACCATGGATTTTCATCAAACCACTTGCAATCAAAATTAGACCGTCCCAGCAGTGCTCCCAGGCCCATAAACCCACCCCCAAAAATCTAGTAACCCCCAAACAGCCCCCCAAAAACATGCAATACTGCTAAAAAAAAACTTTTGCACCATGGATTTTCTTCAAACCACTTGCAATCAAAAAAAGACCTTCCCAACAGTGCTCCCAGACTCCTCAACCTACCCCAAAAATCTAGAACACCCCCAAGCATCCCCCAAAAAACATGCAATACTGCTAGGCCTCAGTTTAAATCGTGCCCAAACACTGTCTGCAACTAGGCCAAAACCCCCCTTTTCCACCATGGATTTTATTCAAACCACTTGCAATCACAATTAGACCTTCCCTGCAATGCTCCCAGACCCCTCAACCCACCCCCAAATATCTAGAACTCCCCCAAGCGAGAAGCCTTGAGGAACGCCGCAGATGACTTCGGTGGCTTCCGATCTGAACGGGGGAAGGCGGACTCTCTGTGTCCTTCCGGCGAGGAAGGAGGTGATCCACTCCAGTGCCTTCTCCTGGATTCCGACGTTGCTGAGGCGCTGTACTAGGGTACGGTGGCAGACAGTGTCGAAGGCCGCGGAGAGGTCCAGGAGGATGAGGGCCGCTGTTTCTCCGTTGTCGAGCAGGGCTCGAATGTCATCGGTGGCTGCGATCGGGGCGGTCTCGGTGCTGTGGTTGGCTCGGAAGCCAGACTGCAAGAGGTCGAGGGAACCGTTCGTCTCGAGGAAGGCGGCCAGTTGCTTGTTGACTGTCTTCTCGATGACTTTGGCCGGAAACGGGAGCAGCGAGATGGGGCGGTAGTTCTTGAGGTCGGTTGGGTCTGCTGATGGTTTCTTTAGTAGAGCGCTGAGTTCGGCGTGCTTCCAGCTCTCCGGGAAGGTGGCGATGTCGAAGGAGGTGTTGATGATGTCCCGCAGGTGGGGTGCGATGACAGCGTCGGCCTTGTTGAAGACGTGGTGAGGGCAGGGGTCTGTCGGAGATCCGGAGTGGATGGAGTTCATCGTGCGGATGGTGTCTTCGGTGCTGATCGGGGTCCAGGCGCGGAGGGTGGTGGTGGAGGGCGGTGGTTCGGTCGTGGCGTGAGTCGGTTGAGTGATAAAGCTGTTGTGTATGTCCGCGATCTTGTTGTGGAAGTAGGAGGCGAGGGAGTTGCAGAGGTCTTGCGAAGGGGTGATGTCGTTGTTTCCGGCGTTGGGGTTGGAGAGCTCTTTCACGATGTTGAAGAGTTCCTTGCTGTTGTGTGCGTTGTTGTCCAGTCGTTCCTTGAATGTGTTTTTCTTGGTGGCGTGGATCAGCTGGTGGTGTTTTCGGGTGGCGAGCTTGAGGGCAGTCATGTTGTCCGGTGTTGGGTCTCTGCGCCAGGTTTTCTCGAGTGCTCTGCAGTTCTTCTTGGAGCTCTTGAGTTCGTCGTTAAACCATGGGGCTTTCTTGCTGCTGGGTCTGCTCGGCGGGGTCTTCAGCGGGGCGAGGTCGTCTGCGCAGTCGCTGATCCATTTCGTGAGGTTGGTGGCTGCTTGGCTGGGGTTTGTTGTGCTGGTGGGAGGGTTCTTGTTCAGGGAAGTGGCAAGCTGGTCTGCAGTGATCTTGATCCAGCTTCTACAGGGAGCCTGTTGCTGGTGATGGTGGAGCGTGGTCCTTCTGAAGCTGAAGTGGACGCAGCTGTGGTCCGTCCAGTGGAGTCCCGTGGCGTGGCTGAAGGCGATGTCCTTGCTGGAAGAGAAGATCGGGTCTAGTGTGTGTCCGGCGTAGTGGGTGGGGGTGGTCACCAGTTGCTTGAGTCCGAGGTTGGCGAGGTTGTCCAGCAGGGTGGTGGTGTTGCGGTCGTTGTTGTTCTCCAGGTGGAAGTTGAGATCCCCGAGGAGGATGTAGTCGGCGGAGGGGAGGGCGTGCAGGCTGATGTAGTCGGCGATGTCTTCGCTGAATTGTGTGTGTGGTCCCGGGGGTCTGTAGATGAGGGTGCCTCTGAGGGTGGTCTTGGGGTTGACGTGGATCTGGAAGTGCAGGTGTTCGGCGGGTGCGAGAGTGTCGTCGGTGTTGGTCGTGATGCGGATGGTGTTCCTGTGGATGATGGCGATGCCTCCTCCGGTCTGGTTGGCGCGGTCTCTCCGGGAGATCTTGTAACCCTCTGGGATGGCGATGGCTATGTCGGGCGCTGAGGAGGCGTTCATCCAGGTTTCCGTGAGGAAGGCGACGTCTGGGTCTGTGGTGTCGAGCAGGTTCCAGAGCTCGACGGCGTGTCTGTGGATGGAGCGGGTGTTGAGCAGGGTGCACTTCAGGTGGGTGCTGCTGGAGGTCGGCTTGGTGGGTGCTGGTTTGGCGTGGGTCCGGTTGCAGGTGAACTTGCAGGAGTGGCAGCTGAAGGGTCCGTGGGTGCGTCTCGGTGTGGCTCGGTAGCAACCCGGGGTTCGGCCGGTGTTGAGTGTGTTGAGTTCGGTGGTGTCGTAGGTCCGTCGGGTCGGCTTCCGTCGGTGGGGGCCAGGGGTCCTGGCACTGGGCGCGGTCCAGGCGCGGACGGGCGCAGACAGGCTTACCTTTGGCGCACCTTCGGCGCTCAATCGGTGCTCCCGCTGCGCGCGTCCGCTGCCCGGTCGCTCAGGGGGCGTCATAAGTGGGGAGCCGGGAGGGCGGGTCAGCTGGGTGGCGGGAGCGGGGCGGCCAATGGGCAGGAGGGGGGTGGAGACACCGGGGGGCAGTGGCGGGAAGGAGGGCGGCTCGAGGGAGCGAACGGGAGGGGGAGGGCAGCACAGGGGTACAGAAGGCAAAAGAGGGAGGCAAGTGAGCGAAGGCGAGGGGGGACAGGTAGAAACCGGGGGAGACAGAAAAACAAGTGGAGGCAAGTTACACAACGGGGGGAAGGAGAAGATGCGAGTGGAGGCAAACAGGAGAATTTACCAGGGGGGCTAGTGGATAGTACAAGCAGCAGGCGCACAGAAGACACAGGGGGGAAGCAGGCACGCCGCAGCAGACAGACAGCGGCGAAACGAGGGTGTGCAAGGCAGTGCGCGGCACTCAGCAGGGCAGGGTCCTGGCCACGGCGGGCAGGAGCAGCGGAGGTGGGGCAACCTCACCTGGAACAGGTTCGAGCGGTCGCTGCTCACCTCTGTGCACAGTCCCCTTAAGTGAGGAGCCGGGAGGGCGGGTCAGCTGGGTGGCGGGAGCGGGGCGGCCAATGGGCAGGAGGGGGGTGGAGACACCGGGGGGCAGTGGCGGGAAGGAGGGCGGCTCGAGGGAGCGAACGGGAGGGGGAGGGCAGCACAGGGGTACAGAAGGCAAAAGGGGGAGACAAGTGAGCGAAGGCGAGGGTGGACAGGTAGAAACCGGGGGGAGACAGAAAAACAAGTGGAGGCAAGTTACACAACGGGGGGAAGGAGAAGATGCGAGTGGAGGCAAACAGGAGAATTTACCAGGGGGGCTAGTGGATAGTACAAGCAGCAGGCGCACAGAAGACACAGGGGGGAAGCAGGCACGCCGCAGCAGACAGACAGCGGCGATACGAGGGTGTGCAAGGTAGTGCGCGGCACTCAGCAGGGCAGGGTCCTGGCCACGGCGGGCAGGAGCAGCGGATGTGGGGCAACCTCACCTGGAACAGGTTCGAGCGGTCGCTGCTCACCTCTGTGCACAGTCCCCTTAAGTGAGGAGCCGGGAGGGCGGGTCAGCTGGGTGGCGGGAGCGGGCGGCCAATGGGCAGGAGGGGGGTGGAGACACCGGGGGGCAGTGGCGGGAAGGAGGGCGGCTCGAGGGAGCGAACGGGAGGGGGAGGGCAGCACAGGGGTACAGAAGGCAAAAGGGGGAGGCAAGTGAGCGAAGGCGAGGGGGGACAGGTAGAAACCGGGGGGAGACAGAAAAACAAGTGGAGGCAAGTTACACAACGGGGGGAAGGAGAAGATGCGAGTGGAGGCAAACAGGAGAATTTACCAGGGGGGCTAGTGGATAGTACAAGCAGCAGGCGCACAGAAGACACAGGGGGGAAGCAGGCACGCCGCAGCAGACAGACAGTGGCTAAACGAGGGTGTGCAAGGCAGTGCGCGGCACTCAGCAGGGCAGGGTCCTGGCCACGGCGGGCAGGAGCAGCGGAGGTGGGGCAACCTCACCTGGAACAGGTTCGAGCGGTCGCTACTAGGCCTAAGTTTAAATTGTGCCAAAACGCTCTCTGCAACTAGGCCCAAACCCCCCTTTTCCATCCTTCAAACCACTTGCAATCAAAATTACACATTTCCAACAGTGCTCCCAGACCCATAAACCCACCCCCAAAAATCGAGTACCCCACCAAACAGCCCCCCAAACACATGCAATACTGCTAAAAAATAAGAACTTTTCCACCATGGATTTTCTTCACACCACTTGCAATCAAAAAAAGACCTTCCCAACAGTGCTCCCAGACTCCTCAACCCACCCCAAAAATCTAGAACACCCACAAGCAGCCCCCCAAAAACATGCAATACTACTAGGCCTAAGTTTAAAATTGTGCCGAAACGCTCTCTGCAACTAGACCCAAACCCCCCCTTTTCAACCATGGATTTTCTTCAAACCACTTGCAATCACAATTAGAACTTCCCAGCAGTGCTCCCAGGCCCATAAACCAACCCCAAAAAATCTAGAACCCCCCAAACAGCCCCCAAAAAACATGCAATACTGCTAAAAAAAAAGCTTTCGCAACATGGATTTTCTTCAAACCACTTGCAATCAAAATTAGACCTTCCCAGCAGGGCTCCCAGACCCCTCAACCTACCCCCAAAAATCTAGAACACCCCCAAGCAGCCCCCCAAAACACGGAATACTGCTAGGCCTCAGTTTAAATCGTGCCAAAACGCTGTCTGTATCTAGGCCCAAACCCACCTTTTCCACCATGGATTTTCTTCAAACCACTTGCAATCAAAATTAGACCTTCCCAGCAGTGCTCCCAGACCTATAAACCCACTCACAAACATCTAGAACCCCCAAACAGCCCCCAAAAACATGCAATACTACTAGTCCTAAGTTTAAATCGTGCCAAAACACTCTCTGCAACTAGGCCTAAACCCCCCTTTTCCACCATGGATATTCTTCAAACCACTTGCAATCAAAATTAGACCTTCCCAGTGGTGCTCCCAGACCCCTCAACCCACCCCCAAAAATCTAAAACACCCCCAAGCAGCCCCCCAAAAACATGCAAAACTACTAGGCCCAAGTTTAAATTGTGCCAAAACGCTCTCTGCAACTAGACCCAAACCCCCCTTTTCCATCATGGATTTTCTTCAAACCACTTGCAATCAAAATTACACCTTCCCAGCAGTGCTCCCAGACCCATAAACCCACCCCCAAAAATCGAGTACCCCACCAAACAGCCCCCCAAACACATGCAATACTGCTAAAAAATAAGAACTTTTCCACCATGGATTTCTTCAAACCACTTGCAATCAAAAAAAGACCTTCCCAACAGTACTCCTAGACTCCTCAACCCACCCCAAAAATCTAGACACCCACAAGCAGTCCCCCAAAAACATGCAATACTACTAGGCCTAAGTTTAAAATTGTGCCAAAATGCTCTCTGCAACTAGACCCAAACCCCCCTTTTCTAACATTGGATTTTCTTCAAACCACTTGCAATCACAATTAGAAATTCCAAGCAGTGCTCCCAGACCCATAAACCAACCCCAAAAAATCTAGAACCCCCCAAACAGCCCCCCAAAAACATGCAATACTGCTAAAAAAAAAAAGATTTTGCAACATGGATTTTCTTCAAACAACTTGCAATCAAAATTAGACCTTCCCAGCAGTGCTCCCAGACCCCTCAACCTACCCCCAAAAATCTAGAACACCCCCAAGCAGCCCCCCAAAAACACGGAATACTGCTAGGCCTCAGTTTAAATCGTGCCAAAACGCTGTGTGTAACTAGGCACAAACCCACCTTTTCCACCATGGATTTTCTTCAAACCACTTGCAATCAAAATTAGACCTTCCCAGCAGTGCTCCCAGACCCATAAACCCACTCCCAAACATCTAGAACCCCCAAACAGCCCCCCAAAAACATGCAATACTACTAGGCCTAAGTTTAAATCGTGCCAAAACACTCTCTGCAACTAGGCCCAAACCCCCCTTTTCCACCATGGATATTCTTCAAACTACTTGAAATCAAAATTAGACCTTTCCAGCAGTGCTCCCAGACCCCTCAACCCACCCCCAAAAATCTAGAACACCCCCAAGCAGCCCCCCAAAAACATGCAATACTGCTAGACCTCAGTTTAAATCGTGCCAAAACGCTGTCTGTAACTAGGCCCAAATCCACCTTTTCCACCATGGATTTTCTTCAAACCACTTGCAATCAAAATTAGACCTTCCCAGTGGTGCTCCCAGACCCCTCAACCCAACCTCAAAAATCTAAAACACCCCCAAGCAGCCCCCCAAAAACATGCAAAACTACTAGGCCTAAGTTTAAATTGTGCCAAAACGCTCTCTGCAACTAGGTCCAAACCCCCCTTTTCCATCATGGATTTTCTTCAAACCACTTGCAATAAAAATTACACCTTCCCAGCAGTGCTCCCAGACCCATAAACCCACCCCCAAAAATCGAGTACCCCACCAAACAGCCCCCCAAACACATGCAATACTGCTAAAAAATAAGAACTTTTCCACCATGGATTTTCTTCAGACCACTTGCAATCAAAAAAAGACCTTCCCAACAGTACTCCCAGACTCCTCAACCCACCCCAAAAATCTAGAACACCCACAAGCAGCCCCCAAAAACATGCAATACTACTAGGCCTAAGTTTAAAATTGTGCCAAAACGCTCTCTGCAACTAGATCCAACCCTCCCTTTTCTACCATGGATTTTCTTCAAACCACTTGCAATCACAATTAGAACTTCCCAGCAGTGCTCCCAGACCCATAAACCAACCCCAAAAAATCTAGAACCCCCAAACAGCCCCCCAAAAACATGCAATACTACTAGGCCTAAGTTTAAATCGTGCCAAAACACTCTCTGCAACTAGGCCCAAACCCCCCTTTTCCACCATGGATATTCTTCAAACCACTTGCAATCAACATTAGACCTTTCCAGCAGTGCTCCCAGACCCCTCAACCCACCCCAAAAAATCTAGAACACACCCAAGCAGCCCCCCAAAAACATGCAATACTGCTAGGCCTCAGTTTAAATCGTGCCAAAACGCTGTCTGTAACTAGGCCCAAACCCACCTTTTCCACTATGGATTTTCTTCAAACCACTTGCAATCAAAATTACACCTTTCCAGCAGTGCTCCCAGACCCATAAATCCACCCCCAAAAATCGAGTACCCCACCAAACAGCCCCCCAAACACATGCAATACTGCTAAAAAAAAGAACTTTTCCCCCATGGATTTTCTTCAAACCACTTGCAATCAAAATTAGACCTTCCCAGCAGTGCTCCCAGACCCCTCAACCTACCCCCAAAAATCTAGAACACCCACAAGCAGCCCCCCAAAAACATGGAATAATGCTAGGCCTCAGTTTAAATCGTGCCAAACCGCTATCTGCAACTAGGCCCAAACCCACCTTTTCCACAATGGATTTTCTTCAAACCACTTGCAATAAAAAAAGACCTTCCCAACAGTGCTCCCATACTCCACAATCCACCCCAAAAATCTAGAACACCCCCAAGCAGCCCCCCAAAAACATGCAATACTACTAGGCCTAAGTTTAAAATTGTGCCAAAACGCTCTCTGCAACTAGAACCAAACCCCCCTTTTCTACCATGGATTTTCTTCAAACCACTTGCAATCACAATTAGAACTTCCCGCAGTGCTCCCAGACCCATAAACCAACCCCAAAAAATCTAGAACCCCACAAACAGCCCCCCAAAAACATGCAATACCGCAAAAAAAAGCTATTGCAACATGGATTTTCTTCAAACCACTTGCAATCAAAATTAGACCTTCCCAGCAGTGCTCCCAGACCCCTCAAACCACACCCAAAAATGTAGAACACGCCCAAGCAGCCCTCCCAAAACATGCAATACTACTAGGCCTAAGTTTAAATCGTGCCAAAACGCTCTCTGCAACTAGGCCCAATCCCCCCTTTTCCACAATGAATTTTTTTCAAACAACTTGCAATCAAAATTAGACCTTCCCAGCAGTGCTCCCAGACCCATAAACCCACCCCCAAAAATGTACAAACCCCCCAAACAGCCCCCCAAAAACATGCAATACTGCTTAAAAAAAACTTTTCCACTATGGATTATCATCAAACCACTTGCAATCAAAATTAAACCTTCCCAGCAGTGCTCCCAGACCCCTCAACCCACCCCCAAAAATCTAGAACACCCCCAAGCAGCCCCCCAAAAACATGCAATACTGCTAGGCCTCAGTTTAAATCGTGCCAAAACGCTGTCTGTAACTAGGCCCAAAACCACCTTTTCCACCATGGATTTTCTTCAAACCACTTGCCATCAAAATTAGACCTTCCCAGTGGTGCTCCCAGACCCCTCAACCCACTACCAAAAATCTAGAACTTCCCCAAGCAGCCCCACAAAAACATGCAATACTACTAGGCCTAAGTTTAAATCGTGCCAAAACGCTCTCTGCAACTAGGCCCAAACTCCCCTTTTCCACCATGGATTTTCTTCAAACCACTTGCAATAAAAATTAGACCTTCCCAGCAGTGCTCCCAGACCCATAAACACACCCCAAAAAA
Organism: Lissotriton helveticus; assembly: GCF_964261635.1. NCBI lineage: Eukaryota > Metazoa > Chordata > Amphibia > Caudata > Salamandridae > Lissotriton > Lissotriton helveticus. Next base: position 1,358,499,558 of record NC_136061.1, on the reverse strand, counting down.
TCTAGTAACCCCCAAACAGCCCCCCCAAAACATGCAATACTGCTAAAAAAAAGAACTTTTCCACCATGGATTTTCTTCAAACCACTTGCAATCATAAAAAACCTTCCCAACAGTGCTCCCAGACTCCTCAATCCACCTCAAAAATCTAGAACACCCCAAGCAGCCCCCCAAAAACATGCAATACTACTAGGCCTAAGTTTAAAATTGTGCCAAAACGCTCTCTGCAACTAGACCCAAACCCCCCTTTTCTACCATGGATTTTCTTCAAACCACTTGCAATCACAATTAGAACTTCCCAGCAGTGCTCCCAGACCCATAAACCAACCCCAAAAAATCTAGAACCCCCCAAACAGCCCCTCAAAAACATGCAATACTGCTAAAAAAAAGCTTTTGCAACATGGATTTTCTTCAAACCACTTGTAATCAACATTAGACCTTTCCAGCAGTGCTCCCAGACCCCTCAACCCACCCCCAAAAATCTAGAACACACCCAAGCAGCCCCCCAAAAACATGCAATACTGCTAGGCCTCAGTTTAAATCGTGCCAAAACGCTGTCTGTAACTAGGCCCAAACCCACCTTTTCCACCATGGATTTTCTTCAAACCACTTGCAATCAAAATTACACCTTTCCAGCAGTGCTCCCAGACCCATAAATCCACCCCCAAAAATCGAGTACCCCACCAAACAGCCCCCCAAACACATGCAATACTGCTAAAAAAAAGAACTTTTCCCCCATGGATTTTCTTCAAACCACTTGCAATCAAAATTAGACCTTCCCAGCAGTGCTCCCAGACCCCTCAACCTACCCCCAAAAAGTCTAGAACACCCACAAGCAGCCCCCCAAAAACATGGAATAATGCTAGGCCTCAGTTTAAATCGTGCCAAACCGCTATCTGCAACTAGGCCCAAACCCACCTTTTCCACAATGGATTTTCTTCAAACCACTTGCAATAAAAAAAGACCTTCCCAACAGTGCTCCCAGACTCCACAATCCACCCCAAAAATCTAGAACACCCCCAAGCAGCCCCCCAAAAACATGCAATACTACTAGGCCTAAGTTTAAAATTGTGCCAAAACGCTCTCTGCAACTAGAACCAAACCCCCCTTTTCTACCATGGATTTGCTTCAAACCACTTGCAATCACAATTAGAACTTCCCGCAGTGCTCCCAGACCCATAAACCAACCCCAAAAAATCTAGAACCCCACAAACAGCCCCCCAAAAACATGCAATACCGCAAAAAAAAGCTATTGCAACATGGATTTTCTTCAAACCACTTGCAATCAAAATTAGACCTTCCCAGCAGTGCTCCCAGACCCCTCAAACCACACCCAAAAATGTAGAACACGCCCAAGCAGCCCTCCCAAAACATGCAATACTACTAGGCCTAAGTTTAAATCGTGCCAAAACGCTCTCTGCAACTAGGCCCAATCCCCCCTTTTCCACAATGAATTTTTTTCAAACAACTTGCAATCAAAATTAGACCTTCCCAGCAGTGCTCCCAGACCCATAAACCCACCCCCAAAAATGTACAAACCCCCCAAACAGCCCCCCAAAAACATGCAATACTGCTTAAAAAAAACTTTTCCACTATGGATTTTCATCAAACCACTTGCAATCAAAATTAAACCTTCCCAGCAGTGCTCCCAGACCCCTCAACCCACCCCCAAAAATCTAGAACACCCCCAAGCAGCCCCCCAAAAACATGCAATACTGCTAGGCCTTAGTTTAAATCGTGCCAAAACGCTGTCTGTAACTAGGCCCAAACCCACCTTTTCCACCATGGAGTTTTCTTCAAACCACTTGCCATCAAAATTAGACCTTCCCAGTGGTGCTCCCAGACCCCTCAACCCACTACCAAAAATCTAGAACTTCCCCAAGCAGCCCCACAAAAACATGCAATACTACTAGGCCTAAGTTTAAATCGTGCCAAAACGCTCTCTGCAACTAGGCCCAAACTCCCCTTTTCCACCATGGATTTTCTTCAAACCACTTGCAATAAAAATTAGACCTTCCCAGCAGTGCTCCCAGACCCATAAACACACCCCAAAAAATCTAGTAACCCCCAAACAGCCCCCCAAAAACATGCAATACTGCTAAAAAAAAGAACTTTTCCACCATGGATTTTCTTCAAACCACTTGCAATCAAAAAAGACCTTCCCAACAGTGCTCCCAGACTCCTCAATCCACCCCAAAAATCTAGAACACCCCAAGCAGCCCCCCCAAAAACATGCAATACTACTAGGCCTAAGTTTAAAATTGTGCCAAAACGCTCTCTGCAACTAGACCCAAACCCCCCTTTTCTACCATGGATTTTCTTCAAACCACTTGCAATCACAATTAGAACTTCCCAGCAGTGCTCCCAGACCCATAAACCAACCCCAAAAAATCTAGAACCCCCCAAACAGCCCCTCAAAAACATGCAATACTGCTAAAAAAAAGCTTTTGCAACATGGATTTTCTTCAAACCACTTGTAATCAAAATTAGACCTTCCCAGCAGTGCTCCCAGACCCCTCAACCTACCCCCAAAAATCTAGAACACCCCCAAGCAGCCCCCCAAAAACACGGAATACTGCTAGGCCTCAGTTTAAATCGTGCCAAAACGCTGTCTGTAACTAGGCCCAAACCCACCTTTTCCACCATGGATTTTATTCAAACCACTTGCAATCAAAATTAGACCTTCCCAGCAGTGCTCCCAGACCCATAAACCCACTCACAAAAATCTAGAACCCCCAAACAGCCCCCCAAAACATGCAATACTACTAGTCCTAAGTTTAAATCGTGCCAAAACACTCTCTGCAACTAGGCCTAAACCCCCCTTATCCACCATGGATATTCTTCAAACCACTTGCAATCAAAATTAGACCTTCCCAGCAGTGCTCCCAGACCCCTCAACCCACCCCCAAAAATCTAGAACACCCCCAAGCAGCCCCCCAAAAACATGCAATTCTGCTAGGCCTCAGTTTAAATCGTGCCAAAACGCTGTCTGTAACTAGGCCCAAACCCACCTTTTCCACCATGGATTTTCTTCAAACCACTTGCAATCAAAATTAGACCTTCTCAGTGGTGCTCCCAGACCCCTCAACCCACCCCCAAAAATCTAAAACACCTCCAAGCAGCCCCCCAAAAACATGCAAAACTACTAGGCCTAAGTTTAAATTGTGCCAAAACGCTCTCTGCAACTAGGCACAAACCCCCCTTTTTCCATCATGGATTTTCTTCAAACCACTTGCAATCAAAATTACACCTTCCCAGCAGTGCTTCCAGACCCATAAACCCACCCCCAAAAATCGAGTACCCCACCAAACAGCCCCCCAAACACATGCAATACTGCTAAAAAATAAGAACTTTTCCACCATGGATTTTCTTCAAACCACTTGCAATCAAAAAAAGACCTTCCCAACAGTACTCCCAGACTCCTCAACCCACCCCAAAAATCTAAAACACCCACAAGCAGTCCCCCAAAAACATGCAATACTACTAGGCCTAAGTTTAAAATTGTGCCAAAATGCTCTCTGCAACTAGACCCAAACCCCCCTTTTCTACCATGGATTTTCTTCAAACCACTTGCAATCACAATTAGAACTTCCCAGCAGTGCTCCCAGACCCCTCAACATACCCCCAAAAATCTAGAACACCCCCAAGCAGCCCCCCAAAAACACGGAATACTGCTAGGCCTCAGTTTAAATCGTGCCAAAACGCTGTCTGTAACTAGGCACAAACCCACCTTTTCCACCATGGATTTTCTTCAAACCACTTGCAATCAAAATTAGACCTTCCCAGCAGTGCTCCCAGACCCATAAACCCACTCCCAAACATCTAGAACCCCCAAACGGCCCCCCAAAAACATGCAATACTACTAGGCCTAAGTTTAAATCGTGCCAAAACACTCTCTGCAACTATGCCCAAACCCCCCTTTTCCACCATGGATATTCTTCAAACCACTTGAAATCAAAATTAGACCTTTCCAGCAGTGCTCCCAGACCCCTCAACCCACCCCCAAAAATCTAGAACACCCCCAAGCAGCCCCCCAAAAACATGCAATACTGCTAGGCCTCAGTTTAAATCGTGCCAAAACGCTGTCTGTAAATAGGCCCAAACCCACCTTTTCCACCGAGGATTTTCTTCAAACCACTTGCAATCAAAATTAGACCTTCCCAGTGGTGCTCCCAGACCCCTCAACCCACCCCCAAAAATCTAAAACACCCCCAAGCAGCCCCCCAAAAACATGCAATACTACTAGGCCTAAGTTTAAATTGTGCCAAAACGCTCTCTGCAACTAGGCCCAAACCCCCCTTTTCCATCATGGATTTTCTTCAAACCTCTTGCAATCAAAATTACACCTTCCCAGCAGTGCTCCCAGACCCATAAACCCACCCCCAAAAATCGAGTACCCCACCAAACAGCCCCCCAAACACATGCAATACTGCTAAAAAATAAGAACTTTTCCACCATGGATTTTCTTCAGACCACTTGCAATCAAAAAAAGACCTTCCCAACAGTACTCCCAGACTCCTCAACCCACCCCAAAAATCTAGAACACCCACAAGCAGCCCCCCAAAAACATGCAATACTACTAGGCCTAAGTTTAAAATTGTGCCAAAACGGTCTCTGCAACTAGACCCAACCCCCCCTTTTCTACCATGGATTTTCTTCAAACCACTTGCAATCACAATTAGAACTTCCCAGAAGTGCTCCCAGACCCATAAACCAACCCGAAAAAATCTAGAGCCCCCCAAACAGCCCCTCAAAAACATGCAATACTGCTAAAAAAAAAAAAGATTTTGCAACATAGATTTTCTTCAAACCACTTGCAATCAAAATTAGACCTTCCCAGCAGTGCTCCCAGACCCCTCAACCTACCCCCCAAAATCTAGACCACCCCCAAGCAGCCCCCCAAAAACACGGAATACTGCTAGGCCTCAGTTTAAATCATGCCAAAACGCTGTCTGTAACTAGGACCAAACCCACCTTTTCCACCATGGATTTTCTTCAAACCACTTGCAATCAAAATTAGACCTTCCCAGCAGTGCTCCCAGACCCATAAACCCACTCCCAAACATCTAGAACCCCCAAACAGCCCCCCAAAAACATGCAATACTACTAGGCCTAAGTTTAAATCGTGCCAAAACACTCTCTGCAACTAGGCACAAACCCCCTTTTCCACCATGGATATTCTTCAAACCAAATCTAGAACACCCCCAAGCAGCCCCCCCAAAACATGCAATACTACTAGGCCAAAGTTTAAATCGTGCCCAAACGCTCTCTGCAACTAGGCCCAATCCCCCCTTTTCCACAATGAATTTTTTTCAAACAACTTGCAATCAAAATTAGACCTTCCCAGCAGTGCTCCCAGACCCATAAACCCACCCCCAAAAATGTACAAACCCCGCAAACAGCCCCCCAAAAACATGCAATACTGCTAAAAAAAAAAACTTTTCCACTATGGATTTTCATCAAACCACTTGCAATCAAAATTAAAACTTCCCAGCAGTGCTCCCAGACCCCTCAACCCACCCCCAAAAATCTAGAACACCCCCAAGCAGCCCCCCAAAAACAATCAATACTGCTAGGCCTCAGTTTAAATCGTGCCAAAACGCTGTCTGTAACTAGGCCCAAACCCACCTTTTGCACCATGGATTTTCTTCAAACCACTTGCCATCAAAATTAGACCTTCCCAGTGGTGCTCCCAGACCCCTCAACCCACTACCAAAAATCTAGAACTTCCCCAAGCAGCCCCCCAAAAACATGCAATACTACTAGGCCTAAGTTTAAATCGTGCCAAAACGCTCTCTGCAACTAGGCCCAAACCCCCCTTTTCCACCATGGATTTTCTTCAAACCACTTGCAATAAAAATTAGACCTTCCCAGCAGTGCTCCCAGACCCATAAACACACCCCCAAAAATCTAGTAACCCCCAAACAGCCCCCCAAAAACATGCAATACTGCTAAAAAATAGAAACTTTTCCACCATGGATTTTCTTCAAACCACTTGCAATCAAAAAAGACCTTCCCAACAGTGCTCCCAGACTCCTCAATCCACCCCAAAAATCTAGAACACCCCAAGCAGCCCCCCAAAAACATGCAATACTACTAGGCCTAAGTTTAAAATTGTGCCAAAATGCTCTCTGCAACTAGACCCAAAACCCCCTTTTCTACCATGGATTTTCTTCAAACCACTTGCAATCACAATTAGAACTTCCCAGAAGTGCTCCCAGACCCATAAACCAACCCGAAAAAATCTAGAGCCCCCCAAACAGCCCCTCAAAAACATGCAATACTGCTAAAAAAAAAAAGATTTTGCAACATAGATTTTCTTCAAACCACTTGCAATCAAAATTAGACCTTCCCAGCAGTGCTCCCAGACCCCTCAACCTACCCCCCAAAATCTAGACCACCCCCAAGCAGCCCCCCAAAAACACGGAATACTGCTAGGCCTCAGTTTAAATCATGCCAAAACGCTGTCTGTAACTAGGACCAAACCCACCTTTTCCACCATGGATTTTCTTCAAACCACTTGCAATCAAAATTAGACCTTCCCAGCAGTGCTCCCAGACCCATAAACCCACTCCCAAACATCTAGAACCCCCAAACAGCCCCCCAAAAACATGCAATACTACTAGGCCTAAGTTTAAATCGTGCCAAAACACTCTCTGCAACTAGGCACAAACCCCCTTTTCCACCATGGATATTCTTCAAACCACTTGCAATCAAAATTAGACCTTCCCAGCAGTGCTCCCAGACCCCTCAACCCACCCCCAAAAATCTAGAACACCCCCAAGCAGCCCCCCCAAAACATGCACTACTACTAGGCCTAAGTGTAAATCGTGCCTAAACGCTCTCTGCAACTAGGCCCAATCCCCCCTTTTCCACAATGAATTTTTTTCAAACAACTTGCAATCAAAATTAGACCTTCCCAGCAGTGCTCCCAGACCGATAAACCCACCCCCAAAAATGTACAAACCCCGCAAACAGCCCCCCAAAAACATGCAATACTGGTAAAAAAAAAACTTTTCCACTATGGATTTTCATCAAACCACTTGCAATCAAAATTAAACCTTCCCAGCAGTGCTCCCAGACCCCTCAACCCACCCCCAAAAATCTAGAACACCCCCAAGCAGCCCCCCAAAAACATGCAATACTGCTAGGCCTCAGTTCAAATCGTGCCAAAACGCTGTGTGTAACTAGGCCCAAACCCACCTTTTCCACCATGGATTTTCTTCAAACCACTTGCCATCAAAATTAGACCTTCCCAGTAGTGCTCCCAGACCCCTCAACCCACTACCATAAATCTAGAACTTCCCCAAGCAGCCCCCCAAAAACATGCAATACTACTAGGCCTAAGTTTAAATCGTGCCAAAACGCTCTCTGCAACTAGGCCCAACCCCCCCTTTTCTATCATGGATTTTCTTCAAACCTCTTGCAATCAAAATTACACCTTCCCAGCAGTGCTCCCAGACCCATAAACCCACCCCCAAAAATCGAGTACCCCACCAAACAGCCCCCCAAACACATGCAATACTGCTAAAAAATAAGAACTTTTCCACCATGGATTTTCTTCAGACCACTTGCAATCAAAAAAAGACCTTCCCAGCAGTGCTCCCAGACCCATAAACACACCCCCAAAAATCTAGTAAACCCCAAACAGCCCCCCAAAAACATGCAATACTGCTAAAAAAAAGAACTTTTCCACCATGGATTTTCTTCAAACCACTTGCAATCAAAAAAGACCTTCCCAACAGTGCTCCCAGACTCCTCAATCCACCCCAAAAATCTAGAACACCCCAAGCAGCCCCCCAAAAACATGCAATACTACTAGGCCTAAGTTTAAAATTGTGCCAAAACGCTCTCTGCAACTAGACCCAAACCCCCCTTTTCTACCATGGATTTTCTTCAAACCACTTGCAATCACAATTAGAACTTCCCGGCAGTGCTCCCAGATCCATAAACCAACCCCAAAAATTCTAGAACCCCCCAAACAACCCCTCAAAAACATGCAATACTGCTAAAAAAAAGCTTTTGCAACATGGATTTTCTTCAAACCACTTGTAATCAAAATTAGACCTTCCCAGCAGTGCTTCCAAACCCCTCAACCTACCCCCAAAAATCTAGAACACCCCCAAGCAGCCCCCCAAAAACACGAAATACTGCTAGGCCTCAGTTTAAATCGTGCCAAAACGCTGTCTGTAACTAGGCCTAAACCCACCTTTTCCACCATGGATTTTCTTCAAACCACTTGCAATCAAAATTAGACCTTCCCAGCAGTGCTCCCAGACCCCTCAACCCACCCCCAAAAATCTAGAACACCCCCAAGCAGCCCCCCAAAAACATGCAATACTACTAGGCCTAAGTTTAAATCGTGCCAAAACGCTCTCTGCAACTAGGCCCAAACCCCCCTTTTCCACCATGGATTTTCTTCAAACCACTTGCAATAAAAATTAGACCTTCCCAGCAGTGCTCCCAGACCCATAAACACACCCCCAAAAATCTAGTAACCCCCAAACATCCCCCCAAAAACATGCAATACTGCTAAAAAAAAGAACTTTTCCACCATGGATTTTCTTCAAACCACTTGCAATCAAAAAAGACCTTCCCAACAGTGCTCCCAGACTCCTCAATCCACCCCAAAAATCTAGAACACCCCAAGCAGCCCCCCAAAAACATGCAATACTACTAGGCCTAAGTTTAAAATTGTGCCAAAACGCTCTCTGCAACTAGACCCAAACCCCCCTTTTCTACCATGGATTTTCTTCAAACCACTTGCAATCACAATTAGAACTTTCCGGCAGTGCTCCCAGACCCATAAACCAACCCCCAAAAATCTAGAACCCCCCAAACAACCCCTCAAAAACATGCAATACTGCTAAAAAAACAAGCTTTTGCAACATGGATTTTCTTCAAACCACATGTAATCAAAATTAGACCTTCCCAGCAGTGCTCCCAAACCCCTCAACCTACCCCCAAAAATCTAGAACACCCCCAAGCAGCCCCCCAAAAACACTGAATACTGCTAGGCCTCAGTTTAAATCGTGCCAAAACGCTGTCTGTAACTAGGACCAAACCCACCTTTTCCACCATGGATTTTCTTCAAACCACTTGCAATCAAAATTAGACCTTCCCAGCAGTGCTCCCAGACCCATAAACCCACTCCCAAACATCTAGAACCCCCAAACAGCCCCCCAAAAATATGCAATACTACTAGGCCTAAGTTTAAATCGTGCCAAAACACTCTCTGCAACTAGGCCCAAACCCCCTTTTACACCATGGATATTCTTCAAACCACTTGCAATCAAAATTAGACCTTCCCAGCAGTGCTCCCAGACCCCTCAACCCACCCCCAAAAATCTAGAACACCCCCAAGCAGCCCCCCAAAAACATGCCATACTGATAGGCCTCAGTTTAAATCGTGCCAAAACGCTGTCTGTAACTAGGCCCAAACCCACCTTTTCCACAATGGATTTTCTTCAAACCACTTGTAATCAAAATTAGACCTTCCCAGTGGTGCTCCCAGTCCCCTCAACCCACCCCCAAAAATCTAAAACACCCCCAAGCAGCCCCCCAAAAACATGCAATACTACTAGGCCTAAGTTTAAATTGTGCCAAAACGCTCTCTGCAACTAGGCCCAAACCCCCCTTTCCCATCATGGATTTTCTTCAAACCACTTGCAATCTAAATTACACCTTCCCAGCAGTGCTCCCAGACCCATAAACCCACCCCCAAAATCGAGTACCCCACCAAACAGCCCCCCAAACACATGCAAACCTGCTAAAAAATAAGAACTTTTCCACCATGGATTTTCTTCAGACCCCTTGCAATCAAAAAAAGACCTTCCCAACAGTACTCCCAGACTCCTCAACCCACCCCAAAAATCTAGAACACCCACAAGCAGCCCCCCAAAAACATGCAATACTACTAGGCCTAAGTTTAAAATTGTGCCAAAATGCTCTCTGCAACTAGACCCAAACCCCCCTTTTCTACCATGGATTTTCTTCAAACCACTTGCAATCACAATTAAAACTTCCCAGCAGTGCTCCCAGACCCATAAACCAACCCCAAAAAACCTAGAACCCCCCAAACAGCCCCCAAAAACATGCAATACTGCTAAAAAAAAGATTTTGCAACATGGATTTTCTTCAAACCACTTGCAATCAAAATTAGACCTTCCCAGCAGTGCTCCCAGACCCCTCAACCTACCCCCAAAAATCTAGAACACCCCCAAGCAGCCCCCCAAAAACACGGAATACTGCTAGGCCTCAGTTTAAATCGTGCCAAAACGTGTCTGTAACTAGGCACAAACCCACCTTTTCCACCATGGATTTTCTTCAAACCACTTGCAATCAAAATTAGACCTTCCCAGCAGTGCTCCCAGACCCATAAACCCACTCCCAAACATCTAGAACCCCCAAACAGCCCCCCAAAAACATGCAATACTACTAGGCCTAAGTTTAAATCGTGCCAAAACACTCTCTGCAACTAGGCCCAAACCCACCTTTTCCACCATGGATATTCTTCAAACCACTTGCAATCAAATTAGACCTTTCCAGCAGTGCTCCCAGACCCCTCAACCCACCCCAAAAATCTAGAACACCCCCAAGCAGCCCCCCAAAAACATGCAATACTGCTAGGCCTCAGTTTAAATCGTGCCAAAACGCTGTCTGTAACTAGGCCCAAACCCACCTTTTCCACCATGGATTTTCTTCAAACCACTTGCAATCAAAATTACACCTTCCCAGCAGTGCTCCCAGACCCATAAATCCACCCCCAAAAATCGAGTACCCCACCAAACAGCCCCCCAAACACATGCAATACTGCTAAAAAAAAGAACTTTTCCACCATGGATTTTCTTCAAACCACTTGCAATCAAAATTAGACCTTCCCAGCAGTGCTCCCAGACCCCTCAACCTACCCCCAAAAATCTAGAACACCCACAAGCAGCCCCCCAAAAACATGGAATACTGCTAGGCCTCAGTTTAAATCGTGCCAAACCGCTATCTGCAACTAGGCCCAAACCCACCTTTTCCACAATGCATTTTCTTCAAACCACTTGCAATCAAAAAAAGACCTTCTCAACAGTGCTCCCAGACTCCTCAACCCACCCCAAAAATCTAGAACACCCCCAAGCAGCCCCCCAAAAAAATGCAATACTGCTAGGCCTCAGTTTAAATCGTGTCAAAACACTCTCTGCAACTAGGCCCAAACCCCCCTTTTCTACCATGGATTTTCTTCAAACCACTTGCAATCACAATTAGAACTTCCCAGCAGTGCTCCCAGACCCATAAACCAACCCCCAAAAATCTAGAACCCCCCTAAACAGCCCCCCAAAAACATGCAATACTGCAAAAAAAAAAGCTTTTGCACAATGGATTTTCTTTAAACCAATTGCAATCAAAATTATACCTTCCCAGCAGTGCTCCCAGACCCATAAACCCACCCCCAAAAATCTAGTACCCCCCCCCAAACAGCCTCCCAAAAACATGCAATACTGCTAAAAAATAAAGAACTTTTCCACCATGGATTTTCTTCAAACCACTTGCAATCAAAAAAAGACCTTCCCAGTGGTGCTCCCAGACCCCTCAACCCACTACCAAAAATCTAGAACTTCCCCAAGCAGCCCCCCAAAAACATGCAATACTACTAGGCCTAAGTTTAAATCGTGCCAAAACGCTCTCTGCAACTAGGCCCAAACCCCCCTTTTCCACCATGGATTTTCTTCAACCACTTGCAATAAAAATTAGACCTTCCCAGCAGTGCTCCCAGACCCATAAACCGACCCCCAAAAATCTAGTAACCCCCAAACAGCCCCCCAAAACATGCAATACTGCTAAAAAAAAGAACTTTTCCACCATGGATTTTCTTCAAACCACTTGCAATCAAAAAAAGACCTTCCCAACAGTGCTCCCAGACTCCTCAATCCACCCCAAAAATCTAGAACACCCCCAAGCAGCCCCCCAAAAACATGCAATACTACTAGGCCTAAGTTTAAAATTGTGCCAAAAACGCTCTCTGCAACTAGACCCAAACCCCCCTTTTCTACCATGGATTTTCTTCAAACCACTTGCGATCACAATTAGAAATTCCCAGCAGTGCTCCCAGACCCATAAACCAACCCCAAAAAATCTAGAACCCCCCAAACAGCCCCTCAAAAACATGCAATACTGCTAAAAAAAAAGCTTTTGCAACATGGATTTTCTTCAAACCACTTGCAAACAAAATTAGACCTTCCCAGCAGTGCTCCCAGACCCCTCAACCTACCCCCAAAAATCTAGAACACCCACAAGCAGCCCCCCAAAAACATGGAATACTGCTAGGCCTCAGTTTAAATTGTGCCAAAACGCTGTCTGTAACTAGGCCCAAACTCACCTTTTCCACCATGGATTTTCTTCAAACCACTTGCAATCAAAATTAGACCTTCCCAGTGGTGCTCCCAGACCCCTAAACTCACCCCAACAATCTAGAACACCCCCAAGCAGCCCCCCAAAAACATGCAATACTACTAGGGCTAAGATTAAATCATGCCAAAACGCTCTCTGCAACTAGGCCCAAACCCCCCCTTTTCCACCATGGATTTCTTCAACCCACTTGCAATAAAAATTAGACCTTCCCAGCAGTGCTCCCAGACCCATAAACCCACCCCCATAAATCTAGTACCCCCCAAACAGCCCCCCAAAAACATGCAATACTGCATAAAAAAAAAGAACTTTTCCACCATGGATTTTCTTCAAACCACTTGCAATCAAAAAAAGACCTTCCCAACAGTGCTCCCAGACTCCTCAACCCACCCCAAAAATCTAGAACACCCCCAAGCAGCCCCCCAAAAACATGCAATACTGCTAGGCCTCAGTTTAAATTGTGCCAACACGCTATCTGCAACTAGGCCCAAACCCGCCTTTTCCACCATGGTATTTCTTCAAACCACTTGCAATCAAAAAAAGACCTTCCCAACAGTGCTCCCAGACTCCTCAACCCACCCCAAAAATCTAGAACACCCCCAAGCAGCCCCCCAAAAACATGCAATACTGCTAGGCCTCAGTTTAAATCGTGCCAAAACACTGTATGCAACTAGGCCAAAACCCCCCTTTTCCACCATGGATTTTCATCAAACCACTTGCAATCAAAATTAAACCTTCCCAGCAGTGCTCCCAGACCCCTCAACCTACCCCCAAAAATCTGAACACCCCCAAGCAGCCCCCCAAAAACATGCAATACTGCTAGGCCTCAGTTTAAATCGTGCCAAAACGCTGTCTGTAACTAGGCCCAAACCCACCTTTTCCACCATGGATTTTCTTCAAACCACTTGCCATCAAAATTAGACCTTCCCAGTGGTGCTCCCAGACCCCTCAACCCACTACCAAAAATCTAGAACTTCCCCAAGCAGCCCCCCAAAAACATGCAATACTACTAGGCCTAAGTTTAAATCGTGCCAAAACGCTCTCTGCAACTAGGCCCAAACCCCCCTTTTCCACCATGGATTTTCTTCAAACCACTTGCAATAAAAATTAGACCTTCCCAGCAGTGCTCCCAGACCCATAAACACACCCCCAAAAATCTAGTAACCCCCAAACAGCCCCCCAAAAACATGCAATACTGCTAAAAAAAAGAACTTTTCCACCATGGATTTTCTTCAAACCACTTGCAATCAAAAAATACCTTCCCAACAGTGCTCCCAGACTCCTCAATCCACCCCAAAAATCTAGAACACCCCAAGCAGCCCCCCAAAAACATGCAATACTACTAGGCCTAAGTTTAAAATTGTGCCAAAACGCTCTCTGCAACTAGACCCAAACCCCCCTTTTTTACCATGGATTTTCTTCAAACCACTTGCAATCACAATTAGAACTTCCCGGCAGTGCTCCCAGACCCATAAACCAACCCCAAAAAATCTAGAACCCCCCAAACAACCCCTCAAAAACATGCAATACTGCTAAAAAAAAAGCTTTTGCAACATGGATTTTCTTCAAACCACTTGTAATCAAAATTAGACCGTCCCAGCAGTGCTCCCAAACCCCTCAACCTACCCCAAAAAATCTAGAACACCCCCAAGCAGCCCCCCAAAAACACGGAATACTGCTAGGCCTCAGTTTAAATCGTGCCAAAACGCTGTCTGTAACTAGGCCCAAACCCACCTTTTCCACCATGGATATTCTTCAAACCACTTGCAATCAAAATTAGACCTTCCCAGCAGTGCTCCCAGACCCATAAACCCACTCCCAAACATCTAGAACCCCCAAACAGCCCCCCAAAAACATGCAATACTGATAAAAAAAAGAACTTTTCCACCATGGATTTTCTTCAAACCACTTGCAATCAAAAAAGACCTTCCCAACAGTGGTCCCAGACTCCTCAATCCACCCCAAAAATCTAGAACACCCCCAAGCAGCCTCCCAAAAACATGCAATACTACTAGGCCTAAGTTTAAAATTGTGCCAAAACGCTCTCTGCAACTAGACCCAAACCCCCCTTTTCTACCATGGATTTTCTTCAAACCACTTGCGATCACAATTAGAAATTCCCAGCAGTGCTCCCAGACCCATAAACCAACCCCCAAAAATCTAGAACCCCCAAACAGCCCCTCAAAAACATGCAATACTGCTAAAAAAAAAGCTTTTGCAACATGGATTTTCTTCAAACCACTTGCAAACAAAATTAGACCTTCCCAGCAGTGCTCCCAGACCCCTCAACCTACCCCCAAAAATCTAGAACACCCACAAGCAGCCCCCCAAAAACATGGAATACTGCTAGGCCTCAGTTTAAATCGTGCCAAAAAGCTGTCTGTAACTAGGCCCAAACTCACCTTTTCCACCATGGATTTTCTTCAAACCACTTGCAATCAAAATTAGATCTTCCCAGTGGTGCTCCCAGACCCCTAAACTCACCCCCAACAATCTAGAACACCCCCAAGCAGCCCCCCAAAAACATGCAATACTACTAGGCCTAAGATTAAATCATGCCAAAACGCTCTCTGCAACTAGGCCCAAACCCCCCCTTTTCCACCATGGATTTCTTCAACCCACTTGCAATAAAAATTAGACCTTCCCAGCAGTGCTCCCAGACCCATAAACCCACCCCCAAAAATCTAGTACCCCCCCAAACAGCCCCCCAAAAACATGCAATACTGCTAAAAAAAAAAGAACTTTTCCAGCATGGATTTTCTTCAAACCACTTGCAATCAAAAAAGGACCTTCCCAACAGTGCTCCCAGACTCCTCAACCCACCCCAAAAATCTAGAACACCCCCAAGCAGCCCCCCAAAAACATGCAATACTGCTAGGCCTCAGTTTAAATTGTGCCAAAACGCTATCTGCAACTAGGCCCAAACCCCCCTTTTCCACCATGGTATTTCTTCAAACCACTTGCAATCAAAAAAAGACCTTCCCAACAGTGCTCCCAGACTCCTCAACCCACCCCAAAAATCAAGAACACCCCCAAGCAGCCCCCAAAAAACATGCAATACTGCTAGGCCTCAGTTTAAATCGTGCCAAAACACTGTATGCAACTAGGCCAAAACCCCCCTTTTCCACCATGGATTTTCATCAAACCACTTGCAATCAAAATTAAACCTTCCCAGCAGTGCTCCCAGACCCCTCAACCTACCCCCAAAAATCTGAACACCCCCAAGCAGCCCCCCAAAAACATGCAATACTGCTAGGCCTCAGTTTAAATCGTGCCAAAACGCTGTCTGTAACTAGGCCCAAACCCACCTTTTCCACCATGGATTTTCTTCAAACCACTTGCCATCAAAATTAGACCTTCCCAGTGGTGCTCCCAGACCCCTCAACCCACTACCAAAAATCTAGAACTTCCCCAAGCAGCCCCCCAAAAACATGCAATACTACTAGGCCTAAGTTTAAATCGTGCCAAAACGCTCTCTGCAACTAGGCCCAAACCCCCCTTTTCCACCATGGATTTTCTTCAAACCACTTGCAATAAAAATTAGACCTTCCCAGCAGTGCTCCCAGACCCATAAACACACCCCCAAAAATCTAGTAACCCCCAAACAGCCCCCCAAAAACATGCAATACTGCTAAAAAAAAGAACTTTTCCACCATGGATTTTCTTCAAACCACTTGCAATCAAAAAAGACCTTCCCAACAGTGCTCCCAGACTCCTCAATCCACCCCAAAAATCTAGAACACCCCAAGCAGCCCCCCAAAAACATGCAATACTACTAGGCCTAAGTTTAAAATTGTGCCAAAACGCTCTCTGCAACTAGACCCAAATCCCCCTTTTCTACCATGGATTTTCTTCAAACCACTTGCAATCACAATTAGAACTTCCCGGCAGTGCTCCCAGACCCATAAACCAACCCCAAAAATCTACAACACCCCCAAGCAGCCCCCCAAAAACACGGAATACTGCTAGGCCTCAGTTTAAATCGTGCCAAAACGCTGTCTGTAACTAGGCCCAAACCCACCTTTTCCACCATGGATTTTCTTCAAACCACTTGCAATCAAAATTAGACCTTTCCAGCAGTGCTCCCAGACCCATAAACCCACTCCCAAACATCTAGAACCCCCAAACAGCCCCCCAAAAACATGCAATACTACTAGGCCTAAGTTTAAATCGTGCCAAAACACTCTCTGCAACTAGGCCCAAACCCCCTTTTACACCATGGATATTCTTCAAACCACTTGCAATCAAAATTAGACCTTCCCAGCAGTGCTCCCAGACCCCTCAACCCACCCCCAAAAATCTAGAACACCCCCAAGCAGCCCCCAAAAAACATGCAATACTACTAGGCCTAAGTTTAAATCGTGCCAAAACGCTCTCTGCAACTAGGCCCAAACCGCCCTTTTCCACCATGGATTTTCTTCAAACCACTTGCAATAAAAATTAGACCTTCCCAGCAGTGCTCCCAGACCCATAAACACCCCCCCAAAAATCTAGTAACCCCCAAACAGCCCCCAAAAACATGCAATACTGATAAAAAAAAGAACTTTTCCACCATGGATTTTCTTCAAACCACTTGCAATCAAAAAAGACCTTCCCAACAGTGCTCCCAGACTCCTCAATCCACCCCAAAAATCTAGAACACCCCAAGCAGCCCCCCAAAAACATGCAATACTACTAGGCCTAAGTTTAAAATTGTGCCAAAACGCTCTCTGCAACTAGACCCAAACCCCCCTTTTCTACCATGGATTTTCTTCAAACCACTTGCAATCACAATTAGAACTTCCCGGCAGTGCTCCCAGACCCATAAACCAACCCCAAAAAATCTAGAACCCCCCAAACAACCCCTCAAAAACATGCAATACTGCTAAAAAAAAGCTTTTGCAACATGGATTTTCTTCAAACCACTTGTAATCAAAATTAGACCTTCCCAGCAGTGCTCCCAAACCCCTCAACCTACCCCCAAAAATCTAGAACACCCCCAAGCAGCCCCCCAAAAACACGGAATACTGCTAGGCCTCAGTTTAAATCGTGCCAAAACGCTGTCTGTAACTAGGCCCAAACCCACCTTTTCCACCATGGATTTTCTTCAAACCACTTGCAATCAAAATTAGACCTTCCCAGCAGTGCTCCCAGACCCATAAACCCACTCCCAAACATCTAGAACCCCCAAACAGCCCCCCAAAAGCATGCAATACTACTAGGCCTAAGTTTAAATCTTGCCAAAACACTCTCTGCAAATAGGCCCAAACCCCCTTTTACACCATGGATATTCTTCAAACCACTTGCAATCAAAATTAGACCTTCCCAGCAGTGCTCCCAGACCCCTCAACCCACCCCCAAAAATCTAGAACACCCCCAAGCAGCCCCCCAAAAACATGCCATACTGCTAGGCCTCAGTTTAAATCGTGCCAAAACGCTGTCTGTAACTAGGCCAAAACCCACCTTTTCCACCATGGATTTTCTTCAAACCACTTGTAATCAAAATTAGACCTTCCCAGTGGTGCTCCCAGTCCCCTCAACCCACCCCCAAAAATCTAAAACACCCCCAAGCAGCCCCCCAAAAACATGCAATACTACTAGGCCTAAGTTTAAATTGTGCCAAAACACTCTCTGCAACTAGGCCCAAACCCCCCTTTCCCATCATGGATTTTCTTCAAACCACTTGCAATCAAAATTACACCTTCCCAGCAGTGCTCCCAGACCCATAAACCCACCCCCAAAATCGAGTACCCCACCAAACAGCCCCCCAAACACATGCAATACTGCTAAAAAATAAGAACTTTTCCACCATGGATTTTCTTCAGACCCCTTGCAATCAAAAAAAGACCTTCCCAACAGTACTCCCAGACTCCTCAACCCACCCCAAAAATCTAGAACACCCACAAGCAGCCCCCCAAAAACATGCAATACTACTAGGCCTAAGTTTAAAATTGTGCCAAAATGCTCTCTGCAACTAGACCCAAACCCCCTTTTCTACCATGGATTTTCTTCAAACCACTTGCAATCACAATTAGAACTTCCCAGCAGTGCTCCCAGACCCATAAACCAACCCCAAAAAATCTAGAACCCCCCAAACAGCCCCCCAAAAACATGCAATACTGCTAAAAAAAAGATTTTGCAACATAGATTTTCTTCAAACCACTTGCAATCAAAATTAGACCTTCCCAGCAGTGCTCTCAGACCCCTCAACCTACCCCCAAAAATCTAGAACACCCCCAAGCAGCCCCCCAAAAACACGAAATACTGCTAGGCCTCAGTTTAAATCGTGCCAAAACGTGTCTGTAACTAGGCACAAACCCACCTTTTCCACCATGGATTTTCTTCAAACCACTTGCAATCAAAATTAGACCTTCCCAGCAGTGCTCCCAGACCCATAAACCCACTCCCAAACATCTAGAACCCCCAAACAGCCCCCCAAAAACATGCAATACTACTAGGCCTAAGTTTAAATCGTGCCAAAACACTCTCTGCAACTAGGTCCAAACCCCCCTTTTCTACCATGGATTTTCTTCAAACCACTTGCAATCACAATTACACCTTCCCAGCAGTGCTCCCAGACCCATAAATCCACCCCCAAAAATCGAGTACCCCACCAAACAGCCCCCCAAACACATGCAATACTGCTAAAAAAAAGAACTTTTCCACCATGGATTTTCTTCAAACCACTTGCAATCAAAATTAGACCTTCCCAGCAGTGCTCCCAGACCCCTCAACCAACCCCCAAAAATCTAGAACACCCACAAGCAGCCCCCCAAAAACATGGAATACTGCTAGGCCTCAGTTTAAATCGTGCCAAAACACTCTCTGCAACTAGGCCCAAACCCCCCTTTTCTACCATGGATTTTCTTCAAACCACTTGCAATCACAATTAGAACTTCCCAGCAGTGCTCCCAGACCCATAAACCAACCCCCAAAAATCTAGAACCCCCCTAAACAGCCCCCCAAAAACATGCAATACTGCTAAAAAAAAAAGCTTTTGCACAATGGATTTTCTTTAAACCAATTGCAATCAAAATTATACCTTCCCAGCAGTGCTCCCAGACCCATAAACCCACCCTCAAAAATCTAGTACCCCCCCAAACAGCCTCCCAAAAACATGCAATACTGCTAAAAAATAAAGAACTTTTCCACCATGGATTTTCTTCAAACCACTTGCAATCAAAAAAAGACCTTCCCAGTGGTGCTCCCAGACCCCTCAACCCACTACCAAAAATCTAGAACTTCCCCAAGCAGCCCCCCAAAAACATGCAATACTACTAGGCCTAAGTTTAAATCGTGACAAAACGTTCTCTGCAACTAGGCCCAAACCCCCCTTTTCCACCATGGATTTTCTTCAACCACTTGAAAAAAAAATTAGACCTTCCCAGCAGTGCTCCCAGACCCATAAACCGACCCCCAAAAATCTAGTAACCCCCAAACAGCCCCCCAAAAACATGCAATACTGCTAAAAAAAAGAACTTTTCCACCATGGATTTTCTTCAAACCACTTGCAATCAAAAAAAGACCTTCCCAACAGTGGTCCCAGACTCCTCAATCCACCCCAAAAATCTAGAAGACCCCCAAGCAGCCCCCCAAAAACATGCAATACTACTAGGCCTAAGTTTAAAATTGTGCCAAAACGCTCTCTGCAACTAGACCCAAACCCCCCTTTTCTACCATGGATTTTCTTCAAACCACTTGCGATCACAATTAGAAATTCCCAGCAGTGCTCCCAGACCCATAAACCAACCCCAAAAAATCTAGAACCCCCAAACAGCCCCTCAAAAACATGCAATACTGCAAAAAAAAAAGCTTTTGCAACATGGATTTTCTTCAAACCACTTGCAAACAAAATTAGACCTTCCCAGCAGTGCTCCCAGACCCCTCAACCTACCCCCGAAAATCTAGAACACCCACAAGCAGCCCCCCAAAAACATGGAATACTGCTAGGCCTCAGTTTAAATCGTGCCAAAACGCTGTCTGTAACTAGGCCCAAACTCACCTTTTCCACCATGGATTTTCTTCAAACCACTTGCAATAAAAATTAGACCTTCCCAGTGGTGCTCCCAGACCCCTAAACTCACCCCCAACAATCTAGAACACCCCCAAGCAGCCCCCCAAAAACATGCAATACTACTAGGCCTAAGATTAAATCATGCCAAAACGCTCTCTGCAACTAGGCCCAAACCCCCCCTTTTCCACCATGGATTTTCTTCAACCCACTTGCAATAAAAATTAGACCTTCCCAGCAGTGCTCCCAGACCCATAAACCCACCGCCAAAAATCTAGTACCCCCCCAAACAGCCCCCCAAAAACATGCAATACTGCTAAAAAAAAAAGAACTTTTCCACCATGGATTTTCTTCAAACCACTTGCAATAAAAAAAAGACCTTCCCAACAGTGCTCCCAGACTCCTCAACCCACCCCAAAAATCTAGAACACCCCCAAGCAGCCCCCCAAAAACATGCAATACTGCTAGGCCTCAGTTTAAATTGTGCCAAAACGCTATCTGCAACTAGGCCCAAACCCCCCTTTTCCACCATGGTATTTCTTCAAACCACTTGCAATCAAAAAAAGACCTTCCCAACAGTGCTCCCAGACCCATAAACCCACTCCCAAACATCTAGAACCCCCAAACAGCCCCCCAAAAACATGCAATACTACTAGGCCTAAGTTTAAATCGTGCCAAAACACTCTCTGCAACTAGGCCCAAACCCCCTTTTACACCATGGATATTCTTCAAACCACTTGCAATCAAAATTAGACCTTCCCAGCAGTGCTCCCAGACCCCTCAACCCACCCCCAAAAATCTAGAACACCCCCAAGCAGCCCCCAAAAAACATGCAATACTACTAGGCCTAAGTTTAAATCGTGCCAAAACGCTCTCTGCAACTAGGCCCAAACCGCCCTTTTCCACCATGGATTTTCTTCAAACCACTTGCAATAAAAATTAGACCTTCCCAGCAGTGCTCCCAGACCCATAAACACACCCCCAAAAATCTAGTAACCCCCAAACAGCCCCCCAAAAACATGCAATACTGATAAAAAAAAGAACTTTTCCACCATGGATTTTCTTCAAACCACTTGCAATCAAAAAAGACCTTCCCAACAGTGCTCCCAGACTCCTCAATCCACCCCAAAAATCTAGAACACCCCAAGCAGCCCCCCAAAAACATGCAATACTACTAGGCCTAAGTTTAAAATTGTGCCAAAACGCTCTCTGCAACTAGACCCAAACCCCCCTTTTCTACCATGGATTTTCTTCAAACCACTTGCAATCACAATTAGAACTTCCCGGCAGTGCTCCCAGACCCATAAACCAACCCCAAAAAATCTAGAACCCCCCAAACAACCCCTCAAAAACATGCAATACTGCTAAAAAAAAGCTTTTGCAACATGGATTTTCTTCAAACCACTTGTAATCAAAATTAGACCTTCCCAGCAGTGCTCCCAAACCCCTCAACCTACCCCCAAAAATCTAGAACACCCCCAAGCAGCCCCCCAAAAACACGGAATACTGCTAGGCCTCAGTTTAAATCGTGCCAAAACGCTGTCTGTAACTAGGCCCAAACCCACCTTTTCCACCATGGATTTTCTTCAAACCACTTGCAATCAAAATTAGACCTTCCCAGCAGTGCTCCCAGACCCATAAACCCACTCCCAAACATCTAGAACCCCCAAACAGCCCCCCAAAAGCATGCAATACTACTAGGCCTAAGTTTAAATCTTGCCAAAACACTCTCTGCAAATAGGCCCAAACCCCCTTTTACACCATGGATATTCTTCAAACCACTTGCAATCAAAATTAGACCTTCCCAGCAGTGCTCCCAGACCCCTCAACCCACCCCCAAAAATCTAGAACACCCCCAAGCAGCCCCCCAAAAACATGCCATACTGCTAGGCCTCAGTTTAAATCGTGCCAAAACGCTGTCTGTAACTAGGCCCAAACCCACCTTTTCCACCATGGATTTTCTTCAGACCACTTGTAATCAAAATTAGACCTTCCCAGTGGTGCTCCCAGTCCCCTCAACCCACCCCCAAAAATCTAAAACACCCCCAAGCAGCCCCCCAAAAACATGCAATACTACTAGGCCTAAGTTTAAATTGTGCCAAAACACTCTCTGCAACTAGGCCCAAACCCCCCTTTCCCATCATGGATTTTCTTCAAACCACTTGCAATCAAAATTACACCTTCCCAGCAGTGCTCCCAGACCCATAAACCCACCCCCAAAATCGAGTACCCCACCAAACAGCCCCCCAAACACATGCAATACTGCTAAAAAAAAAGAACTTTTCCACCATGGATTTTCTTCAGACCCCTTGCAATCAAAAAAAGACCTTCCCAACAGTACTCCCAGACTCCTCAACCCACCCCAAAAATCTAGAACACCCACAAGCAGCCCCCCAAAAACATGCAATACTACTAGGCCTAAGTTTAAAATTGTGCCAAAATGCTCTCTGCAACTAGACCCAAACCCCCTTTTCTACCATGGATTTTCTTCAAACCACTTGCAATCACAATTAGAACTTCCCAGCAGTGCTCCCAGACCCATAAACCAACCCCAAAAAATCTAGAACCCCCCAAACAGCCCCCCAAAAACATGCAATACTGCTAAAAAAAAGATTTTGCAACATAGATTTTCTTCAAACCACTTGCAATCAAAATTAGACCTTCCCAGCAGTGCTCTCAGACCCCTCAACCTACCCCCAAAAATCTAGAACACCCCCAAGCAGCCCCCCAAAAACACGAAATACTGCTAGGCCTCAGTTTAAATCGTGCCAAAACGTGTCTGTAACTAGGCACAAACCCACCTTTTCCACCATGGATTTTCTTCAAACCACTTGCAATCAAAATTAGACCTTCCCAGCAGTGCTCCCAGACCCATAAACCCACTCCCAAACATCTAGAACCCCCAAACAGCCCCCCAAAAACATGCAATACTACTAGGCCTAAGTTTAAATCGTGCCAAAACACTCTCTGCAACTAGGTCCAAACCCCCCTTTTCTACCATGGATTTTCTTCAAACCACTTGCAATCACAATTACACCTTCCCAGCAGTGCTCCCAGACCCATAAATCCACCCCCAAAAATCGAGTACCCCACCAAACAGCCCCCCAAACACATGCAATACTGCTAAAAAAAAGAACTTTTCCACCATGGATTTTCTTCAAACCACTTGCAATCAAAATTAGACCTTCCCAGCAGTGCTCCCAGACCCCTCAACCAACCCCCAAAAATCTAGAACACCCACAAGCAGCCCCCCAAAAACATGGAATACTGCTAGGCCTCAGTTTAAATCGTGCCAAAACACTCTCTGCAACTAGGCCCAAACCCCCCTTTTCTACCATGGATTTTCTTCAAACCACTTGCAATCACAATTAGAACTTCCCAGCAGTGCTCCCAGACCCATAAACCAACCCCCAAAAATCTAGAACCCCCCTAAACAGCCCCCCAAAAACATGCAATACTGCTAAAAAAAAAAGCTTTTGCACAATGGATTTTCTTTAAACCAATTGCAATCAAAATTATACCTTCCCAGCAGTGCTCCCAGACCCATAAACCCACCCTCAAAAATCTAGTACCCCCCCAAACAGCCTCCCAAAAACATGCAATACTGCTAAAAAATAAAGAACTTTTCCACCATGGATTTTCTTCAAACCACTTGCAATCAAAAAAAGACCTTCCCAGTGGTGCTCCCAGACCCCTCAACCCACTACCAAAAATCTAGAACTTCCCCAAGCAGCCCCCCAAAAACATGCAATACTACTAGGCCTAAGTTTAAATCGTGACAAAACGTTCTCTGCAACTAGGCCCAAACCCCCCTTTTCCACCATGGATTTTCTTCAACCACTTGAAAAGAAAATTAGACCTTCCCAGCAGTGCTCCCAGACCCATAAACCGACCCCCAAAAATCTAGTAACCCCCAAACAGCCCCCCAAAAACATGCAATACTGCTAAAAAAAAGAACTTTTCCACCATGGATTTTCTTCAAACCACTTGCAATCAAAAAAAGACCTTCCCAACAGTGGTCCCAGACTCCTCAATCCACCCCAAAAATCTAGAAGACCCCCAAGCAGCCCCCCAAAAACATGCAATACTACTAGGCCTAAGTTTAAAATTGTGCCAAAACGCTCTCTGCAACTAGACCCAAACCCCCCTTTTCTACCATGGATTTTCTTCAAACCACTTGCGATCACAATTAGAAATTCCCAGCAGTGCTCCCAGACCCATAAACCAACCCCAAAAAATCTAGAACCCCCAAACAGCCCCTCAAAAACATGCAATACTGCAAAAAAAAAAAGCTTTTGCAACATGGATTTTCTTCAAACCACTTGCAAACAAAATTAGACCTTCCCAGCAGTGCTCCCAGACCCCTCAACCTACCCCCGAAAATCTAGAACACCCACAAGCAGCCCCCCAAAAACATGGAATACTGCTAGGCCTCAGTTTAAATCGTGCCAAAACGCTGTCTGTAACTAGGCCCAAACTCACCTTTTCCACCATGGATTTTCTTCAAACCACTTGCAATAAAAATTAGACCTTCCCAGTGGTGCTCCCAGACCCCTAAACTCACCCCCAACAATCTAGAACACCCCCAAGCAGCCCCCCAAAAACATGCAATACTACTAGGCCTAAGATTAAATCATGCCAAAACGCTCTCTGCAACTAGGCCCAAACCCCCCCTTTTCCACCATGGATTTTCTTCAACCCACTTGCAATAAAAATTAGACCTTCCCAGCAGTGCTCCCAGACCCATAAACCCACCGCCAAAAATCTAGTACCCCCCCAAACAGCCCCCCAAAAACATGCAATACTGCTAAAAAAAAAAGAACTTTTCCACCATGGATTTTCTTCAAACCACTTGCAATAAAAAAAAGACCTTCCCAACAGTGCTCCCAGACTCCTCAACCCACCCCAAAAATCTAGAACACCCCCAAGCAGCCCCCCAAAAACATGCAATACTGCTAGGCCTCAGTTTAAATTGTGCCAAAACGCTATCTGCAACTAGGCCCAAACCCCCCTTTTCCACCATGGTATTTCTTCAAACCACTTGCAATCAAAAAAAGACCTTCCCAACAGTGCTCCCAGACTCCTCAACCCACCCCCAAAAATCTAGAACACCCCCAAGCAGCCCCCCAAAAACATGCAATACTACTAGGCCTGAGATTAAATCGTGCCAAAACGCTCTCTGCAACTAGGCCCAAACCCCCCCTTTTCCACCATGGATTTTCTTCAACCCACTTGCAATCAAAATTAGACCTTCCCAGCAGTGCTCCTAGACCCATAAACCCACCCCCAAAAATCTAGTACCCCCCCAAACAGCCCCCCCAAAACATGCAATACTGCTAAAAAAAAAGAACTTTTCCACCATGGATTTTCTTCAAACCACTTGCAATCAAAAAAAGACCTTCCAAACAGTGCTCCCAGACTCCTCAACCCACCCCAAAAATCTAGAACACCCCCAAGCAGCCCCCAAAAAACATGCAATACTGCTAGGCCTCAGTTTAAATTGTGCCAAAACGCTATCTGCAACTAGGACCAAACCCCCCTTTTCCACCATGGATATTCTTCAAACCACTTGTAATCAAAATTAGACCTTCCCAGCAGTGCTCCCAGACCCCTCAACCAACACCCAAAAATCTAGAACACCCCAAGCAGCCCCCCAAAAACATGCAATAATACGAGGCCTTAGTTTAAATCGTGCCAAAACGCTCTCAGCAACTAGGCCAAACCCCCCTTTTCTACCATGGATTTTCTTCAAACCACTTGCACTCACAATTAGAACTTCCCACCAGTGCTCCCAGAACCATAAACCAACCCCCAAAAATCTAGAACCCCCCAAACAGCCCTCCAAAAACATGCAATACTGCTAAAAAAAAAAAGCTTTTGCACCATGGATTTTCTTCAAACCACTTGCAATCAAAATTAGACCTTCCCAGCAGTACTCCCAGTTCCCTCAACCCACCCCCAAAAATCTAGAATACCCCCATGCAGCCCCCCAAAAGCATGCAATACTGCTAGGCCTAAGTTTAAATCATGCCAAAACGCTCTCTGCATCTAGGCCCAACACCCCTTTTCCACCATGGATTTTCTTCAAACCACTTGCAATCAAAATTAGACCTTCCCAGCAGTGCTCCCAGACCCATAAACCCACACCCAAAAATGTTGAACCCCCCAAACAGCCCCCCAAAAACATGCAATTCTGCTAAAAAAAAAAGGTTTTGCACCATGGATTTTCTTCAAACCACTTGCAATCAAAATTAGACCTTCCCAGCAGTGCTGCCAGACCCCTCAACCCACCCCAAAAATCTAGAACACCCACAAGCAGCCCCCCAAAAACATGCAATACTACTAGGCCTAAGTTTAAAATTGTGGCAAAACGCTCTCTGCAACTAGACCCAAACCCCCCTTTTCTACCATGGATTTTCTTCAAACCACTTGCAATCACAATTAGAACTTCCCAGCAGTGCTCCCAGACCCATAAACCAATCCCAAAAAATCTAGAACCCCCCAAACAACCCCCCAAAAACATGCAATACTGCTAAAAAAAAAAGAACTTTTCCACCATGGATTTTCTTCAAACCACTTGCAATCAAAAAAAGACCTTCCCAACAGTGCTCCCAGACTCCTCAACCCACCTCAAAAATCTAGAACACCCCCAAGCAGCCCCCAAAAAACATGCAATACTGCTAGGCCTCAGTTTAAATCGTGCCAAAACACTGTCTGCAACTATGCCAAAATCCCCCTTTTCCAGCATGGATTTACTTCAAACCACTTGCTATCACAATTAGACCTCCCCAGTGGTGCTCCCAGACTCCTCAACCCACCCCAAAAATCTAGAACACCCCCAAGCAGCCCCCCAAAAACATGCAATACTGCTAGGCCTCAGTTTAAATTGTGCCAAAACGCTATCTGCAACTAGGCCCAAACCCCCCTTTTCCACCATGGTATTTCTTCAAACCACTTGCAATCAAAAAAAGACCTTCCCAACAGTGCTCCCAGACTCCTCAACCCACCCCCAAAAATCTAGAACACCCCCAAGCAGCCCCCCAAAAACATGCAATAATACGAGGCCTAAGTTTAAATCGTGCCAAAACGCTCTCAGCAACTAGGCCAAACCCCCTTTTCTACCATGGATTTTCTTCAAACCACTTGCACTCACAATTAGAACTTCCCAGCAGTGCTCCCAGAACCATAAACCAACCCCCAAAAATCTAGAACCCCCAACAGCCCCCCAAAAACATGCAATACTGCTAAAAAAAAGCTTTTGCACCATGGATTTTCTTCAAACCACTTGCAATCAAAATTAGACCTTCCCAGCAGTGCTCCCAGACCCCTCAACCCACCCCAAAAATCTAGAACACCCACAAGCAGCCCCCCAAAAACATGCAATACTACTAGGCCTAAGTTTAAAATTGTGCCAAAACGCTCTCTGCAACTAGACCCAAACCCCCCTTTTCTACCACGGATTTTCTTCAAACCACTTGCAATCACAATTAGATTTTCCCAGCAGTGCTCCCAGACCCATAAACCAACCCCAGAAAATCTAGAACCCCCCAAACAGCCCCCCAAAAACATGCAATACTGCTAAAAAATAAAAAAACTTTTGCAACATGGATTTTCTTCAAACCACTTGAAATCAAAATTAGACCTTCCCAGCAGTACTCCCAGTTCCCTCAACCCACCCCCAAAAATCTAGAATACCCCCATGCAGCCCCCCAAAAGCATGCAATACTGCTAGGCCTAAGTTTAAATCGTGCCAAAACGCTCTCTGCAACTAGGCCCAAAACCCCCTTTTCCACCATGGATTTTCTTCAAACCACTTGCAATCAAAATTAGACCTTCCCAGCAGTGCTCCCGGACCCATAAACCCACACCCAAAAATGAAGAACCCCCCAACAGCCCCGTAAAAACACGGAATACTGCTAAAAAAATAACTTTTCCACCATGAATTTTCTTCAAACCACTTGCAATCAAAATTAGACCTTCCCAGTGGTGCTCCCTGACCCCTCAACCCACCCCCAAATATCTAGAACACCCCCAAGCAGCCCCCCAAAAACATGCAATACTGCTAGGCCTCAGTTTAAATTGTGCCAAAAAGCTATCTGCAACTAGGCCCAAACCCCCCTTTTCCACCATGGATATTCTTCAAACCACTTGTAATCAAAATTAGACCTTCCCAACAGTGCACCCAGACCCCTCAACCAACACCCAAAAATCTAGAACACCCCAAGCAGCCACCCAAAAACATGCAATAATACTAGGCCTAAGTTTAAATCGTGCCAAAACGCTCTCAGCAACTAGGCCAAACCCCCCTTTTCTACCATGGATTTTCTTCAAACCACTTGCAATCACAATTAGAACTTCCCAGCAGTGCTAAACAGCCCCCCAAAAACATGCAATACTGCTAAAAAAAAAAGCTTTTGCACCATGGATTTTCTTTAAACCACTTGCAATCAAAATTAGGTCTTCCCAGCAGTGCTCCCAGACCCCTCCAACCACACCCAAAAATGTAGAACACCCCCAAGCAGCCCCCCCAAAACATGCAATACTACTAGGCCTAAGTTTAAATCGTGCCAAAACGCTCTCTGCAACTAGGCCCAAACCCCCCTTTTCCACAATGAATTTTTTTCAAACAACTTGCAATCAAAATTAGACCTTCCCAGCAGTGCTGCCAGACCCATAAACCCATCCCCAAAAATGTACAAACGGCCCAAACAGCCCCCCAAAAACATGCAATACTACTAAAAAAAAACCTTTTCCACTATGGATTTTCATCAAACCACTTGCAATCAAAATCAAACCTTCCCAGCAGTGCTCCCAGACCCCTCAACCCACCCCCCAAAACATCCTCAAGCAGCCCCCCAAAAACATGCAATACTGCTAGGCCTTAGTTTAACCACTTGGCTGCTAAGGGTCCTCGACGAGCTCCATTGACTTTCCATTGAAATCAATGGAAAGTCCATGACGAGTTACCCTTGTCATTAGCGCTGAAGTGGTTAAATCGTGCCAAAACGCTGTCTGTAACTAGGCCCAAACCCACCTTTTCCACCATGGATTTTCTTCAAACCACTTGCAATCAAAAAAAGACCTTCCCAACAGTGCTCCCAGACTCCTCAACCCACCCCAAAAATCTAGAACACCCCCAAGCAGCCCCCAAAAAACATGCAATACTGCTAGGCCTCAGTTTAAATCGTGCCAAAACACTGTCTGCAACTAGGCCAAAAACACGCTTTTCCACCATGGATTTTCTTCAAACCACTTGCAATCAAAAATAGACCTTCCCAGCAGTACTCCCAGTTCCCTCAATCCACACCCAAAAATCTAGAACACCCCCAAGCAGCCCCCCAAAAACATGCAATACAGCTAGGCCTCAGTTTAAATTGTGCCAAAACACTGTCTGCAACTAGGCCCAAACCCCCTTTCCCACTATGGACTTTCCTCAAACCACTTGCAATCAAAATTAGACCTTCCCAGCAGTGCTCCCAGACCCATAAACCCACCCCAAAAATCTAGTAACCCCCAAACAGCCCCCCAAAACATGCAATACTGCTAAAAAAAAGAACTTTTCCACCATGGATTTTCTTCAAACCACTTGCAATCAAAAAAAGACCTTCCCAACAGTGCTCCCAGACTCCTCAATCCACTCCAAAAATCTAGAACACCCCCAAGCAGCCCCCCAAAAACATGCAATACTACTAGGCCTATGTTTAAAATTGTGCCAAATCGCTCTCTGTAACTAGACCCAAACCCCCCTTTGCTACCATGGATTTTCTTCAAACCACTTGCAATCACAATTAGAACTTCCCAGCAGTGCTCCCAGACCCATAAACCCACACCCAAAAATGAAGAACCCCCCAACAGCCCCCCAAAAACACGGAATACTGCTAAAAAAAAAAACTTTTCCACCATGGATTTTCTTCAAACCACTTGCAATCAAAATTAGACTTTCCCAGTGGTGCTCCCTGACCCCTGAACCCACCCCCAAATATCTAGAACACCCCCAAGCAGCCCCCCAAAAACATGCAATACTGCTAGGTCTCAGTTTAAATTGTGCCAAAACGCTATCTGCAACTAGGCCCAAACCCCCCTTTTCCACCATGGATATTCTTCAAACCACTTGCAATCAAAATTAGACCTTCCCAGCAGTGCTCCCAGATCCCTCAACCAACACCCAAAAATCTAGAACACCCCAAGCAGCCCCCCAAAAACATGCAATAATACGAGGCCTAAGTTTAAATCGTGCCAAAACGCTCTCAGCAACTAGGCCAAACCCCCTTTTCTACCATGGATTTTCTTCAAACCACTTGCACTCACAATTAGAACTTCCCAGCAGTGCTCCCAGAACCATAAACCAACCCCCAAAAATCTAGAACCCCCCAACAGCCCCCCAAAAACATGCAATACTGCTAAAAAAAAGCTTTTGCACCATGGATTTTCTTCAAACCACTTGCAATCAAAATTAGACCTTCCCAGCAGTGCTCCCAGACCCCTCAACCCACCCCAAAAATCTAGAACACCCACAAGCAGCCCCCCAAAAACATGCAATACTACTAGGCCTAAGTTTAAAATTGTGCCAAAACGCTCTCTGCAACTAGACCCAAACCCCCCTTTTCTACCACGGATTTTCTTCAAACCACTTGCAATCACAATTAGATTTTCCCAGCAGTGCTCCCAGACCCATAAACCAACCCCAGAAAATCTAGAACCCCCCAAACAGCCCCCAAAAACATGCAATACTGCTAAAAAAAAAAAAGCTTTTGCAACATGGATTTTCTTCAAACCACTTGAAATCAAAATTAGACCATCCCAGCAGTACTCCCAGTTCCCTCAACCCACCCCCAAAAATCTAGAATACCCCCATGCAGCCCCCCAAAAGCATGCAATACTGCTAGGCCTAAGTTTAAATCGTGCCAAAACGCTCTCTTCAACTAGGCCCAAAACCCCCTTTTCCACCATGGATTTTCTTCAAACCACTTGCAATCAAAATTAGACCTTCCCAGCAGTGCTCCCGGACCCATAAACCCACACCCAAAAATGAAGAACCCCCCAACAGCCCCCCAAAAACACGGAATACTGCTAAAAAAATAACTTTTCCACCATGGATTTTCTTCAAACCACTTGCAATCAAAATTAGACCTTCCCAGTGGTGCTCCCTGACCCCTCAACCCACCCCCAAATATCTAGAACACCCCCAAGCAGCCCCCCAAAAACATGCAATACTGCTAGGCCTCAGTTTAAATTGTGCCAAAACGCTATCTGCAACTAGGCCCAAACCCCCCTTTTCCACCATGGATATTCTTCAAACCACTTGTAATCAAAATTAGACCTTCCCAACAGTGCACCCAGACCCCTCAACCAACACCCAAAAATCTAGAACACCCCAAGCAGCCACCCAAAAACTTGCAATAATACTAGGCCTAAGTTTAAATCGTGCCAAAACGCTCTCAGCAACTAGGCCAAACCCCCCTTTTCTACCATGGATTTTCTTCAAACCACTTGCAATCACAATTAGAACTTCCCAGCAGTGCTAAACAGCCCCCCAAAAACATGCAATACTGCTAAAAAAAAGCTTTTGCACCATGGATTTTCTTTAAACCACTTGCAATCAAAATTAGGTCTTCCCAGCAGTGCTCCCAGACCCCTCCAACCACACCCAAAAATGTAGAACACCCCCAAGAAGCCCCCCCAAAACATGCAATACTACTAGGCCTAAGTTTAAATCGTGCCAAAACGCTCTCTGCAACTAGGCCCAAACCCCCCTTTTCCACAATGAATTTTTTTCAAACAACTTGCAATCAAAATTAGACCTTCCCAGCAGTGCTGCCAGACCCATAAACCCATCCCCAAAAATTTACAAACGGCCCAAACAGCCCCCCAAAAACATGCAATACTACTAAAAAAAAACCTTTTCCACTATGGATTTTCATCAAACCACTTGCAATCAAAATCAAACCTTCCCAGCAGTGATCCCAGACCCCTCAACCCACCCCCAAAAACATCCTCAAGCAGCCCCCCAAAAACATGCAATACTGCTAGGCCTTAGTTTAAATCGTGCCAAAACGCTGTCTGTAATTAGGCCCAAACCCACCTTTTCCACCATGGATTTTCTTCAAACCACTTGCAATCAAAAAAAGACCTTCCCAACAGTGCTCCCAGACTCCTCAACCCACCCCAAAAATCTAGAACACCCCCAAGCAGCCCCCAAAAAACATGCAATACTGCTAGGCCTCAGTTTAAATCGTGCCAAAACACTGTCTGCAACTAGGCCAAAAACACGCTTTTCCACCATGGATTTTCTTCAAACCACTTGCAATCCAAAATAGACCTTCCCAGCAGTACTCCCAGTTCCCTCAATCCACACCCAAAAATCTAGAACACCCCCAAGCAGCCCCCCAAAAACATGCAATACAGCTAGGCCTCAGTTTAAATTGTGCCAAAACACTGTCTGCAACTAGGCCCAAACCCCCTTTCCCACCATGGACTTTCCTCAAACCACTTGCAATCAAAATTAGACCTTCCCAGCAGTGCTCCCAGACCCATAAACCCACCCCCAAAAATCTAGTAATTCCCAAACAGCCCCCCAAAACATGCAATACTGCAAAAAAAAAGAACTTTTCCACCATGGATTTTCTTCAAACCACTTGCAATCAAAAAAAGACCTTCCCAACAGTGCTCCCAGACTCCTCAATCCACTCCAAAAATCTAGAACACCCCCAAGCAGCCCCCCAAAAACATGCAATACTACTAGGCCTAAGTTTAAAATTCTGCCAAATCGCTCTCTGTAACTAGACCCAAACCCCCCTTTGCTACCATGGATTTTCTTCAAACCACTTGCAATCACAATTAGAACTTCCCAGCAGTGCTCCCAGACCCATAAACCAACCCCAAAAAATCTAGAACCCCCCAAACAGCCCCTCAAAAACATGCAATACTGCTAAAAAAAAAAGCTTTTGCAACATGGATTTTCTTTAAACCACTTGCAATCAAAATTAGACCTTCCCAGCAGTGCTCCCAGACCCCTCAACCTACCCCCAAAAAACTAGAACACCCCAAAGCAGCCACCCCAAAAACATGGAATACTGCTAGGCCTCAGTTTAAATCGTGCCAAAACGCTGTCTGTAACTAGGCCCAAACCCACCTTTTCCACCATAGATTTTCTTCAAACCACTTGCAATCAAAATTAGACCTTCCCAGCAGTACTCCCAGTTCCCTCAACCCACCCCCAAAAATCTAGAATACCCCCAAGCAGCCCCCCAAAAACATGCAATACTGCTAGGCCTCAGTTTAAATCGTGCCAAAACGCTGTCTGTAACTAGGCCCAAACCCACCTTTTCCACCATGGATTTTCTTCAAACCACTTGCAATCAAAATTAGACCTTCCCAGCAGTGCTCCCAGACCCATAAACCCACACCCAAAAATGAAGAACCCCCCAACAGCCCCCCAAAAACACGGAATACTGCTAAAAAAAAAAACTTTTCCACCATGGATTTTCTTCAAACCACTTGCAATCAAAATTAGACTTTCCCAGTGGTGCTCCCTGACCCCTGAACCCACCCCCAAATATCTAGAACACCCCCAAGCAGCCCCCCCAAAACATGCAATACTGCTAGGCCTCAGTTTAAATTGTGCCAAAACGCTGTCTGTAACTAGGCCCAAACCCACCTTTTCCACCATGGATTTTCTTCAAACCACTTGCAATCAAAATTAGACCTTCCCAGCAGTACTCCCAGTTCCCTCAACCCACCCCCAAAAATCTAGAACACCCCCAAGCAGCCCCCCAAAAACATGCAATACAGCTAGGCCTCAGTTTAAATTGTGCCAAAACACTGTCTGCGACTAGGCCCAAACCCCCTTTCCCACCATGGACTTTCCTCAAACCACTTGCAATCAAAATTAGACCTTCCCAGCAGTGCTCCCAGACCCATAAACCCACCCCCAAAAATCTAGTAACCCCCAAACAGCCCCCCAAAACATGCAATACTGCTAAAAAAAAGAACTTTTCCACCATGGATTTTCTTCAAACCACTTGCAATCAAAAAAAGACCTTCCCAACAGTGCTCCCAGACTCCTCAATCCACTCCAAAAATCTAGAACACCCCCAAGCAGCCCCCCAAAAACATGCAATACTACTAGGCCTAAGTTTAAAATTGTGCCAAATCGATCTCTGTAACTAGACCCAAACCCCCCTTTGCTACCATGGATTTTCTTCAAACCACTTGCAATCACAATTAGAACTTCCCAGCAGTGCTCCCAGACCCATAAACCAACCCCAAAAAATCTAGAACCCCCCAAACAGCCCCTCAAAAACATGCAATACTGCTAAAAAAAAAGCTTTTGCAACATGGATTTTCTTTAAACCACTTGCAATCAAAATTAGACCTTCCCAGCAGTGCTCCCAGACCCCTCAACCCACCCCAAAAATCTAGAACACCCACAAGCAGCCCCCCAAAAACATGCAATACTACTAGGCCTAAGTTTAAAATTGTGCCAAAACGCTCTCTGCAACTAGACCCAAACCCCCCTTTTCTACCACGGATTTTCTTCAAACCACTTGCAATCACAATTAGAACTTCCCAGCAGTGCTCCCAGACCCATAAACCAACCCCAAAAAATCTAGAACCCCCCAAACAGCCCCTCAAAAACATGCAATACTGCTAAAAAAAAAGCTTTTGCAACATGGATTTTCTTTAAACCACTTGCAATCAAAATTAGACCTTCCCAGCAGTGCTCCCAGACCCCTCAACCTACCCCCAAAAAACTAGAACACCCCAAAGCAGCCACCCCAAAAACATGGAATACTGCTAGGCCTCAGTTTAAATCGTGCCAAAACGCTGTCTGTAACTAGGCCCAAACCCACCTTTTCCACCATAGATTTTCTTCAAACCACTTGCAATCAAAATTAGACCTTCCCAGCAGTACTCCCAGTTCCCTCAACCCACCCCCAAAAATCTAGAATACCCCCAAGCAGCCCCCCAAAAACATGCAATACTGCTAGGCCTCAGTTTAAATCGTGCCAAAACGCTGTCTGTAACTAGGCCCAAACCCACCTTGTCCACCATGGATTTTCTTCAAACCACTTGCAATCAAAATTAGACCTTCCCAGCAGTGCTCCCAGACCCATAAACCCACACCCAAAAATGAAGAACCCCCCCAACAGCCCCCCAAAAACACGGAATACTGCTAAAAAAAAAACTTTTCCACCATGGATTTTCTTCAAACCACTTGCAATCACAATTAGATTTTCCCAGCAGTGCTCCCAGACCCATAAACCAACCCCAGAAAATCTAGAACCCCCCAAACAGCCCCCCAAAAACATGCAATACTGCTAAAAGAAAAAAGCTTTTGCAACATGGATTTTCTTCAAACCACTTGAAATCAAAATTAGACCTTCCCAGCAGTACTCCCAGTTCCCTCAACCCACCCCCAAAAATCTAGAATACCCCCATGCAGCCCCCCAAAAGCATGCAATACTGCTAGGCCTAAGTTTAAATCGTGCCAAAACGCTCTCTGCAACTAGGCCCAAAACCCCCTTTTCCACCATGGATTTTCTTCAAACCACTTGCAATCAAAATTAGACCTTCCCAGCAGTGCTCCCGGACCCATAAACCCACACCCAAAAATGAAGAACCCCCCAACAGCCCCCCAAAAACACGGAATACTGCTAAAAAAATAACTTTTCCACCATGGATTTTCTTCAAACCACTTGCAATCAAAATTAGACCTTCCCAGTGGTGCTCCCTGACCCCTCAACCCACCCCCAAATATCTAGAACACCCCCAAGCAGCCCCCCAAAAACATGCAATACTGCTAGGCCTCAGTTTAAATTGTGCCAAAACGCTATCTGCAACTAGGCCCAAACCCCCCTTTTCCACCATGGATGTTCTTCAAACCACTTGTAATCAAAATTAGACCTTCCCAACAGTGCACCCAGACCCCTCAACCAACACCCAAAAATCTAGAACACCCCAAGCAGCCACCCAAAAACATGCAATAATACTAGGCCTAAGTTTAAATCGTGCCAAAACGCTCTCAGCAACTAGGCCAAACCCCCCTTTTCTACCATGGATTTTCTTCAAACCACTTGCAATCAAAATTAGACCTTCCCAGCAGTGCTGCCAGACCCATAAACCCATCCCCAAAAATGTACAAACGGCCCAAACAGCCCCCCAAAAACATGCAATACTACTAAAAAAAAACCTTTTCCACTATGGATTTTCTTTAAACCACTTGCAATCAAAATTAGGTCTTCCCAGCAGTGCTCCCAGACCCCTCCAACCACACCCAAAAATGTAGAACACCCCCAAGCAGCCCCCCCAAAACATGCAATACTACTAGGCCTAAGTTTAAATCGTGCCAAAACGCTCTCTGCAACTAGGCCCAAACCCCCCTTTTCCACAATGAATTTTTTTCAAACAACTTGCAATCAAAATTAGACCTTCCCAGCAGTGCTGCCAGACCCATAAACCCATCCCCAAAAATGTACAAACGGCCCAAACAGCCCCCCAAAAACATGCAATACTACTAAAAAAAAACCTTTTCCACTATGGATTTTCATCAAACCACTTGCAATCAAAATCAAACTTTCCCAGCAGTGCTCCCAGACCCCTCAACCCACCCCCAAAAACATCCTCAAGCAGCCCCCCAAAAACATGGAATACTGCTAGGCCTTAGTTTAAATCGTGCCAAAACGCTGTCTGTAACTAGGCCCAAACCCACCTTTTCCACCATGGATTTTCTTCAAACCACTTGCAATCAAAAAAAGACCTTCCCAACAGTGCTCCCAGACTCCTCAACCCACCACAAAAATCTAGAACACCCCCAAGCAGCCCCCAAAAAACATGCAATACAGCTAGGCCTCAGTTTAAATTGTGCCAAAACACTGTCTGCAACTAGGCCCAAACCCCCTTTCCCACCATGGACTTTCCTCAAACCACTTGCAATCAAAATTAGACCTTCCCAGCAGTGCTCCCAGACCCATAAACCCACCCCCAAAAATCTAGTAACCCCCAAACAGCCCCCCAAAACATGCAATACTGCTAAAAAAAAGAACTTTTCCACCATGGATTTTCTTCAAACCACTTGCAATCAAAAAAAGACCTTCCCAACAGTGCTCCCAGACTCCTCAATCCTCTCCAAAAATCTAGAACACCCCCAAGCAGCCCCCCAAAAACATGCAATACTACTAGGCCTATGTTTAAAATTGTGCCAAATCGCTCTCTGTAACTAGACCCAAACCCCCCTTTGCTACCATGGATTTTCTTCAAACCACTTGCAATCACAATTAGAACTTCCCAGCAGTGCTCCCAGACCCATAAACCAACCCCAAAAAATCTAGAACCCCCCAAACAGCCCCTCAAAAACATGCAATACTGCTAAAAAAAAAAAGCTTTTGCAACATGGATTTTCTTTAAACCACTTGCAATAAAAATTAGACCTTCCCAGCAGTGCTCCCAGACCCCTCAACCTACCCCCAAAAAACTAGAACACCCCAAAGCAGCCACCCCAAAAACATGGAATACTGCTAGGCCTCAGTTTAAATCGTGCCAAAACGCTGTCTGTAACTAGGCCCAAACCCACCTTTTCCACCATAGATTTTCTTCAAACCACTTGCAATCAAAATTAGACCTTCCCAGCAGTACTCCCAGTTCCCTCAACCCACCCCCAAAAATCTAGAATACCCCCAAGCAGCCCCCCAAAAACATGCAATACTGCTAGGCCT
Source organism: Lissotriton helveticus (assembly GCF_964261635.1). Classification (NCBI taxonomy): domain Eukaryota; kingdom Metazoa; phylum Chordata; class Amphibia; order Caudata; family Salamandridae; genus Lissotriton; species Lissotriton helveticus. Next base: position 1,358,461,464 of record NC_136061.1, on the reverse strand, counting down.
CAGTTTAAATCGTGCCAAAACGCTGTCTGTAACTAGGCCCAAACCCACCTTGTCCACCATGGATTTTCTTCAAACCACTTGCAATCAAAATTAGACCTTCCCAGCAGTGCTCCCAGACCCATAAACCCACACCCAAAAATGAAGAACCCCCCCAACAGCCCCCCAAAAACACGGAATACTGCTAAAAAAAAAAACTTTTCCACCATGGATTTTCTTCAAACCACTTGCAATCACAATTAGATTTTCCCAGCAGTGCTCCCAGACCCATAAACCAACCCCAGAAAATCTAGAACCCCCCAAACAGCCCCCCAAAAACATGCAATACTGCTAAAAAAAAAAGCTTTTGCAACATGGATTTTCTTCAAACCACTTGAAATCAAAATTAGACCTTCCCAGCAGTACTCCCAGTTCCCTCAACCCACCCCCAAAAATCTAGAATACCCCCATGCAGCCCCCCAAAAGCATGCAATACTGCTAGGCCTAAGTTTAAATCGTGCCAAAACGCTCTCTGCAACTAGGCCCAAAACCCCCTTTTCCACCATGGATTTTCTTCAAACCACTTGCAATCAAAATTAGACCTTCCCAGCAGTGCTCCCGGACCCATAAACCCACACCCAAAAATGAAGAACCCCCCAACAGCCCCCCAAAAACACGGAATACTGCTAAAAAAATTACTTTTCCACCATGGATTTTCTTCAAACCACTTGCAATCAAAATTAGACCTTCCCAGTGGTGCTCCCTGACCCCTCAACCCACCCCCAAATATCTAGAACACCCCCAAGCAGCCCCCCAAAAACATGCAATACTGCTAGGCCTCAGTTTAAATTGTGCCAAAACGCTATCTGCAACTAGGCCCAAACCCCCCTTTTCCACCATGGATATTCTTCAAACCACTTGTAATCAAAATTAGACCTTCCCAACAGTGCACCCAGACCCCTCAACCAACACCCAAAAATCTAGAACACCCCAAGCAGCCACCCAAAAACATGCAATAATACTAGGCCTAAGTTTAAATCGTGCCAAAACGCTCTCAGCAACTAGGCCAAACCCCCTTTTCTACCATGGATTTTCTTCAAACCACTTGCACTCACAATTAGAACTTCCCAGCAGTGCTCCCAGAACCATAAACCAACCCCCAAAAATCTAGAACCCCCCAACAGCCCCCCAAAAACATGCACTACTGCTAAAAAAAAAAGCTTTTGCACCATGGATTTTCTTCAAACCACTTGCAATCAAAATTAGACCTTCCCAGCAGTGCTCCCAGACCCCTCAACCCACCCCAAAAATCTAGAACACCCACAAGCAGCCCCCCAAAAACATGCAATACTACTAGGCCTAAGTTTAAAATTGTGCCAAAACGCTCTCTGCAACTAGACCCAAACCCCCCTTTTCTACCACGGATTTTCTTCAAACCACTTGCAATCACAATTAGATTTTCCCAGCAGTGCTCCCAGACCCATAAACCAACCCCAGAAAATCTAGAACCCCCCAAACAGCCCCCCATAAACATGCAATACTGCTTAAAAAAAAAGAAGCTTTTGCAACATGGATTTTCTTCAAACCACTTGAAATCAAAATTAGACCTTCCCAGCAGTACTCCCAGTTCCCTCAACCCACCCCCAAAAATCTAGAATACCCCCATGCAGCCCCCCAAAAGCATGCAATACTGCTAGGCCTAAGTTTAAATCGTGCCAAAACGCTCTCTTCAACTAGGCCCAAAACCCCCTTTTCCACCATGGATTTTCTTCAAACCACTTGCAATCAAAATTAGACCTTCCCAGCAGTGCTCCCGGACCCATAAACCCACACCCAAAAATGAAGAACCCCCCAACAGCCCCCCAAAAACACGGAATACTGCTAAAAAAATAACTTTTCCACCATGGATTTTCTTCAAACCACTTGCAATCAAAATTAGACCTTCCCAGTGGTGCTCCCTGACCCCTCAACCCACCCCCAAATATCTAGAACACCCCCAAGCAGCCCCCCAAAAACATGCAATACTGCTAGGCCTCAGTTTAAATTGTGCCAAAACGCTATCTGCAACTAGGCCCAAACCCCCCTTTTCCACCATGGATATTCTTCAAACCACTTGTAATCAAAATTAGACCTTCCCAACAGTGCACCCAGACCCCTCAACCAACACCCAAAAATCTAGAACACCCCAAGCAGCCACCCAAAAACATGCAATAATACTAGGCCTAAGTTTAAATCGTGCCAAAACGCTCTCAGCAACTAGGCCAAACCCCCCTTTTCTACCATGGATTTTCTTCAAACCACTTGCAATCACAATTAGAACTTCCCAGCAGTGCTAAACAGCCCCCCAAAAACATGCAATACTGCTAAAAAAAAAAGCTTTTGCACCATGGATTTTCTTTAAACCACTTGCAATCAAAATTAGGTCTTCCCAGCAGTGCTCCCAGACCCCTCCAACCACACCCAAAAATGTAGAACACCCCCAAGAAGCCCCCCCAAAACATGCAATACTACTAGGCCTAAGTTTAAATCGTGCCAAAACGCTCTCTGCAACTAGGTCCAAACCCCCCTTTTCCACAATGAATTTTTTTCAAACAACTTGCAATCAAAATTAGACCTTCCCAGCAGTGCTGCCAGACCCATAAACCCATCCCCAAAAATGTACAAACGGCCCAAACAGCCCCCCAAAAACATGCAATACTACTAAAAAAAAACCTTTTCCACTATGGATTTTCATCAAACCACTTGCAATCAAAATCAAACCTTCCCAGCAGTGATCCCAGACCCCTCAACCCACCCCCAAAAACATCCTCAAGCAGCCCCCCAAAAACATGCAATACTGCTAGGCCTTAGTTTAAATCGTGCCAAAACGCTGTCTGTAACTAGGCCCAAACCCACCTTTTCCACCATGGATTTTCTTCAAACCACTTGCAATCAAAAAAAGACCTTCCCAACAGTGCTCCCAGACTCCTCAACCCACCCCAAAAATCTAGAACACCCCCAAGCAGCCCCCCAAAAACATGCAATACTGCTAGGCCTCAGTTTAAATCGTGCCAAAACACTGTCTGCAACTAGGCCAAAAACTCGCTTTTCCACCATGGATTTTCTTCAAACCACTTGCAATCCAAAATAGACCTTCCCAGCAGTACTCCCAGTTCCCTCAATCCACACCCAAAAATCTAGAACACCCCCAAGCAGCCCCCCAAAAACATGCAATACAGCTAGGCCTCAGTTTAAATTGTGCCAAAACACTGTCTGCAACTAGGCCCAAACCCCCTTTCCCACCATGGACTTTCCTCAAACCACTTGCAATCAAAATTAGACCTTCCCAGCAGTGCTCCCAAACCCATAAACCCACCCCCAAAAATCTAGTAACCCCCAAACAGCCCCCCAAAACATGCAATACTGCAAAAAAAAGAACTTTTCCACCATGGATTTTCTTCAAACCACTTGCAATCAAAAAAAGACCTTCCCAACAGTGCTCCCAGACTCCTCAATCCACTCCAAAAATCTAGAACACCCCCAAGCAGCCCCCCAAAAACATGCAATACTACTAGGCCTAAGTTTAAAATTGTGCCAAATCGCTCTCTGTAACTAGACCCAAACCCCCCTTTGCTACCATGGATTTTCTTCAAACCACTTGCAATCACAATTAGAACTTCCCAGCAGTGCTCCCAGACCCATAAACCAACCCAAAAAAATCTAGAACCCCCCAAACAGCCCCTCAAAAACATGCAATACTGCTAAAAAAAAAAAGCTTTTGCAACATGGATTTTCTTTAAACCACTTGCAATCAAAATTAGACCTTCCCAGCAGTGCTCCCAGACCCCTCAACCTACCCCCAAAAAATTAGAACAACCCAAAGCAGCCACCCCAAAAACATGGAATACTGCTAGGCCTCAGTTTAAATCGTGCCAAAACGCTGTCTGTAACTAGGCCCAAACCCACCTTTTCCACCATAGATTTTCTTCAAACCACTTGCAATCAAAATTAGACCTTCCCAGCAGTACTCCCAGTTCCCTCAACCCACCCCCAAAAATCTAGAATACCCCCAAGCAGCCCCCCAAAAACATGCAATACTGCTAGGCCTCAGTTTAAATCGTGCCAAAACGCTGTCTGTAACTAGGCCCAAACCCACCTTTTCCACCATGGATTTTCTTCAAACCACTTGCAATCAAAATTAGACCTTCCCAGCAGTGCTCCCAGACCCATAAACCCACACCCAAAAATGAAGAACCCCCCAACAGCCCCCCAAAAACACGGAATACTGCTAAAAAAAAAACTTTTCCACCATGGATTTTCTTCAAACCACTTGCAATCAAAATTAGACTTTCCCAGTGGTGCTCCCTGACCCCTGAACCCACCCCCAAATATCTAGAACACCCCCAAGCAGCCCCCCCAAAACATGCAATACTGCTAGGCCTCAGTTTAAATTGTGCCAAAACGCTGCCTGTAACTAGGCCCAAACCCACCTTTTCCACCATGGATTTTCTTCAAACCACTTGCAATCAAAATTAGACCTTCCCAGCAGTACTCCCAGTTCCCTCAACCCACCCCCAAAAATCTAGAACACCCCCAAGCAGCCCCCCAAAAACATGCAATACAGCTAGGCCTCAGTTTAAATTGTGCCAAAACACTGTCTGCAACTAGGCCCAAACCCCCTTTCCCACCATGGACTTTCCTCAAACCACTTGCAATCAAAATTAGACCTTCCCAGCAGTGCTCCCAGACCCATAAACCCACCCCCAAAAATCTAATAACCCCCAAACAGCCCCCCAAAACATGCAATACTGCTAAAAAAAGAACTTGTCCACCATGGATTTTCTTCAAACCACTTGCAATCAAAAAAAGACCTTCCCAACAGTGCTCCCAGACTCCTCAATCCACTCCAAAAATCTAGAACACCCCCAAGCAGCCCCCCAAAAACATGCAATACTACTAGGCCTAAGTTTAAAATTGTGCCAAATCGCTCTCTGTAACTAGACCCAAACCCCCCTTTGCTACCATGGATTTTCTTCAAACCACTTGCAATCACAATTAGAACTTCCCAGCAGTGCTCCCAGACCCATAAACCAACCCCAAAAAATCTAGAACCCCCCAAACAGCCCCTCAAAAACATGCAATACTGCTAAAAAAAAAAAGCTTTTGCAACATGGATTTTCTTTAAACCACTTGCAATCAAAATTAGACCTTCCCAGCAGTGCTCCCAGACCCCTCAACCTACCCCCAAAAAACTAGAACACCCCAAAGCAGCCACCCCAAAAACATGGAATACTGCTAGGCCTCAGTTTAAATCGTGCCAAAACGCTGTCTGTAACTAGGCCCAAACCCACCTTTTCCACCATAGATTTTCTTCAAACCACTTGCAATCAAAATTAGACCTTCCCAGCAGTACTCCCAGTTCCCTCAACCCACCCCCAAAAATCTAGAATACCCCCAAGCAGCCCCCCAAAAACATGCAATACTGCTAGGCCTCAGTTTAAATCGTGCCAAAACGCTGTCTGTAACTAGGCCCAAACCCACCTTTTCCACCATGGATTTTCTTCAAACCACTTGCAATCAAAATTAGACCTTCCCAGCAGTGCTCCCAGACCCATAAACCCACACCCAAAAATGAAGAACCCCCCAACAGCCCCCCAAAAACACGGAATACTGCTAAAAAAAAAAACTTTTCCACCATGGATTTTCTTCAAACCACTTGCAATCAAAATTAGACTTTCCCAGTGGTGCTCCCTGACCCCTGAACCCACCCCCAAATATCTAGAACACCCCCAAGCAGCCCCCCAAAAACATGCAATACTGCTAGGCCTCAGTTTAAATTGTGCCAAAACGCTGTCTGTAACTAGGCCCAAACCCACCTTTTCCACCATGGATTTTCTTCAAACCACTTGCAATCAAAATTAGACCTTCCCAGCAGTACTCCCAGTTCCCTCAACCCACCCCCAAAAATCTAGAACACCCCCAAGCAGCCCCCCAAAAACATGCAATACAGCTAGGCCTCAGTTTAAATTGTGCCAAAACACTGTCTGCAACTAGGCCCAAACCCCCTTTCCCACCATGGACTTTCCTCAAACCACTTGCAATCAAAATTAGACCTTCCCAGCAGTGCTCCCAGACCCATAAACCCACCCCCAAAAATCTAGTAACCCCCAAACAGCCCCCCAAAACATGCAATACTGCTAAAAAAAAGAACTTTTCCACCATGGATTTTCTTCAAACCACTTGCAATCAAAAAAAGACCTTCCCAACATTGCTCCCAGACTCCTCAATCCACTCCAAAAATCTAGAACACCCCCAAGCAGCCCCCCAAAAACATGCAATACTACTAGGCCTAAGTTTAAAATTGTGCCAAATCGATCTCTGTAACTAGACCCAAACCCCCCTTTGCTACCATGGATTTTCTTCAAACCACTTGCAATCACAATTAGAACTTCCCAGCAGTGCTCCCAGACCCATAAACCAACCCCAAAAAATCTAGAACCCCCCAAACAGCCCCTCAAAAACATGCAATACTGCTAAAAAAAAAAGCTTTTGCAACATGGATTTTCTTTAAACCACTTGCAATCAAAATTAGACCTTCCCAGCAGTGCTCCCAGACCCCTCAACCTACCCCCAAAAAACTAGAACACCCCAAAGCAGCCACCCCAAAAACATGGAATACTGCTAGGCCTCAGTTTAAATCGTGCCAAAACGCTGTCTGTAACTAGGCCCAAACCCACCTTTTCCACCATAGATTTTCTTCAAACCACTTGCAATCAAAATTAGACCTTCCCAGCAGTACTCCCAGTTCCCTCAACCCACCCCCAAAAATCTAGAATACCCCCAAGCAGCCCCCCAAAAACATGCAATACTGCTAGGCCTAAGTTTAAATCGTGCCAAAACGCTCTCTGCAACTAGGCCCAAACCCCCCTTTTCCACCATGGATTTTCTTCAAACAACTTGCAATCAAAATTAGACCTTCCCAGCAGTGCTCCCAGACCCATAAACCCACACCCAAAAATGAAGAACCCCCCAACAGCCCCCCAAAAACACGGAATACTGCTAAAAAAAAAAAACTTTTCCACCATGGATTTTCTTCAAACCACTTGCAATCAAAATTAGACTTTCCCAGTGGTGCTCCCTGACCCCTGAACCCACTCCCAAATATCTAGAACACCCCCAAGCAGCCCCCCAAAAACATGCAATACTGCTAGGCCTCAGTTTAAATTGTGCCAAAATGCTATCTGCAACTAGGCCCAAACCCCCCTTTTCCACCATGGATATTCTTCAAACCACTTGCAATCAAAATTAGACCTTCCCAACAGTGCACCCAGACCCCGCAACCAACACCCAAAAATCTAGAACACCCCAAGCAGCCACCCAAAAACATGCAATAATACTAGGCCTATGTTTAAATCGTGCCAAAACGCTCTCAGCAACTAGGCCAAACCCCCCTTTTCTACCATGGATTTTCTTCAAACCACTTGCAATCACAATTAGAACATTACCAGCAGTGCTAAACAGACCCCAAAAACATGCAATACTGCTAAAAAAAAAGCTTTTGCACCATGGATTTTCTTTAAACCACTTGCAATCAAAATTAGATCTTCCCAGTTGTGCTCCCAGACCCCTAAACCCACCCCCAAAAATCTAGAACACCCCCAAGCAGCCCCCCAAAAACATGCAATGCAACTTGGCCTAAGATTAAATCGTGCCAAAACGCTCTCTGCAACTAGGCCCAAACCCCCCCTTTTCCACCATGGATTTTCTTCAACCCACTTGCAATCAAAATTAGACCTTCCCAGCAGTGCTCCCAGACCCATAAACCCACCCCCAAAAATCTAGTACCCCCCAAAACAGCCCCCCGAAAACATGCAATACTGCTAAGAAAAAAAAGAACTTTTCCTCCATGCATTTTCTTCAAACCACTTGCAATCAAAAAAAGACCTTCCCAACAGTGCTCCCAGACTCCTCAACCCACCCCAAAAATCTAGAACACCCCCAAGCAGCCCCCAAAAAACATGCAATACTGTTAGGCCTCAGTTTAAATTGTACCAAAACACTGTCTGCAACTAGGCCAAAACCCCCCTTTTCCACCATGGATTTTCTTCAAACCACTTGCAATCACAATTAGACCTCCCCAGTGGTGCTCCCAGACCCCTCAACCCACCCCCAAATATCTAGAACACCCTCAAGCAGCCCCCCAAACACATGCAATACTGCTAGGCCTCAGTTTAAATTGTGCCAAAACGTTATCTGCAACTAGGCCCAAACCCCCCTTTTCCACCATGGATATTCTTCAAACCACTTGCAATCAAAATTAGACCTTCCCAGCAGTGCTCCTAGACCCCTCAACCAACACCCAAAAATCTAGAACACCTCAAGCAGCCCCCCAAAAACATGCAATAATACGAGGCCTAAGTTTAAATCGTGCCAAAACGCTCTCAGCAACTAGGCCAAACCCCCCTTTTCTACCATGGATTTTCTTCAAACCACTTGCACTCACAATTAGAACTTCCCAGCAGTGCTCCCAGAACCATAAACCAACCCCCAAAAATCTAGAACCCCCCACACAGCCCCCCAAAAACATGCAATACTGCTAAAAAAAAGCTTTTGCACCATGGATTTTCTTCAAACCACTTGCAATCAAAATTCGACCTTCCCAGCAGTGCTCCCAGACCCCTCAACCCACCCCAAAAATCTAGAACACCCACAAGCAGCCACCCAAAAACATGCAATACTACTAGGCATAAGTTTAAAATTGTGCCAAAACGCTCTCTGCAACTAGACCCAAACCCCCCTTTTCTACCATAGATTTTCTTCAAACCACTTGCAATCACAATGAGATTTTCCCAGCAGTGCTCCCAGACCCATAAACCAACCCCAAAAAATCTAGAACCCCCCAAACAGTCCCCCAAAAACATGGAATATTGCTAAAACAAAAAAAAGCGTTTGCAACATGGATTTTCTTCAAAGCACTTGCAATCAAAATTAGACCTTCCCAGCAGTGCTCCCAGACCCCTCAACCTACCCCCAAAAATCTAGAACACCCCCAAGCAGCCCCCAAAACATGGAATACTGCTAGGCCTCAGTTTAAATCGTGCCAAAACGCTGTCTGTAACTAGGCCCAAACCCACCTTTTCCACCATGAATTTTCTTCAAACCACTTGCAATCAAAATTAGACCTTCCCAGCAGTACTCCCAGTTCCCTCAACCCACCCCCAAAAATCAAGAATACCCCCAAGCAGCCCCCCAAAAACATGCAATACTGCTAGGCCTAAGCTTAATTCATGCCAAAACGCTCTCTGCAACTAGGCCCAAACACCCCTTTTCCACCATGGATTTTCTTCAAGCCACTTGCAATCAAAATTAGACCTTCCCAGCAGTGCTCCCAGACCCATAAACCCACACCCAAAAATGTAGAACCCCCAAACAGCCCCCCAAAAACATGCAATACTGCTAAAAAAAAGAACTTTTCCACCATGGATTTTCTTCAAACCACTTGCAATCAAAAAAAGACCTTCCCAACAGTGCTCCTAGACTCCTCAATCCACCCCAAAAATCTAGAACACCCCCAAGCAGCCCCCCAAAAACATGCAATACTACTAGGCCTAAGTTTAAAATTGTGCCAAAACGCTCTCTGCAACTAGACCCAAACCCCCCTTTTCTACCATGGATTTTCCTCAAACCACTTGCAATCAAAAATAGACCTTCCCAGCAGTACTCCCAGACCCCTAAACCCACCCCCAAAAATCTAGAACACTCCCAAGCAGCCACCCAAAAACATGCAATACTACTAGGCCTAAGTTTAAATCGTGCCAAAACGCTGTCTGTAACTAGGCACAAACCCACCTTTTCCACCATGGATTTTCTTCAAACCACTTGCAATCAAAATTAGACCTTCCCAGCAGTACTCCCAGTTCCCTCAACCCACCCCCAAAAATCAAGAATACCCCCAAGCAGCCCCCCAAAAACATGCAATACTGCTAGGCCTAAGCTTAATTCATGCCAAAACTCTCTCTGCAACTAGGCCCAAACCCCCCTTTTCCACCATGGATTTTCTTCAAACCACTTGCAATCGAAATTAGACCTTCCCAGCAGTGCTCCCAGACCCATATACCCACACCCAAAAATGTAGAACCCCCAAACAGCCCCCCAAAAACATGCAATACTGCTAAAAAAAAGAACTTTTCCACCATGGATTTTCTTCAAACCACTTGCAATCAAAAAAAGACCTTCCCAACAGTGCTCCAAGACTCCTCAATCCACCCCAAAAATCTTGAACACCCCCAAGCAGCCCCCCAAAAACATGCAATACTACTAGGCCTAAGTTTAAAATTGTGCCAAAACGCTCTCTGCAACTAGACCCAAACCCCCCTTTTCTACCATGGATTTTCTTCAAACCACTTGCGATCACAATTAGAAATTCCCAGCAGTGCTCCCAGACCCATAAACCAACCCCAAAAAATCTAGAACCCCCCAAACAGCCCCCCAAAAACATGGAATATTGCTAAAACAAAAAAAAGCTTTTGCAACGTGGATTTTCTTCAAAGCACTTGCAATAAAAATTAGACCTTCCCAGCAGTGCTCCCAGACCCCTCAACCTACCCCCAAAAATCTAGAACACCCCCAAGCAGCCCCCCAAAAACATGGAATACTGCTAGGCCTCAGTTTAAATCGTGCCAAAACGCTGTCTGTAACTAGGCACAAACCCACCTTTTCCACCATGGATTTTCTTCAAACCACTTGCAATCAAAATTAGACCTTCCCAGCAGTACTCCCAGTTCCCTCAACCCACCCCCAAAAATCAAGAATACCCCCAAGCAGCCCCCCAAAAACATGCAATACTGCTAGGCCTAAGCTTAATTCATGCCAAAACTCTCTCTGCAACTAGGCCCAAACCCCCCTTTTCCACCATGGATTTTCTTCAAACCACTTGCAATCGAAATTAGACCTTCCCAGCAGTGCTCCCAGACCCATAAACCCACACCCAAAAATGTAGAACCCCCAAACAGCCCCCCAAAAACATGCAATACTGCTAAAAAAAAGAACTTTTCCACCATGGATTTTCTTCAAACCACTTGCAATCAAAAAAAGACCTTCCCAGCTGTGCTCCTAGACCCCTCAACCAACACCCAAAAATCTAGAACACCCCAAGCAGCCCCCCAAAAACATGCAATAATACGAGGCCTAAGTTTAAATCGTGCCAAAACGCTCTCAGCAACTAGGCCAAACCCCCCTTTTCTACCATGGATTTTCTTCACACCACTTGCACTCACAATTAGAACTTCCCAGCAGTGCTCCCAGAACCATAAACCAACCCCCAAAAATCTAGAACCCCCCACACAGCCCCCCAAAAACATGCAATACTGCTAAAAAAAAGCTTTTGCACCATGGATTTTCTTCAAACCACTTGCAATAAAAATTAGACCTTCCCAGCAGTGCTCCCAGACCCCTCAACCCACCCCAAAAATCTAGAACACCCACAAGCAGCCACCCAAAAACATGCAATACTACTAGGCATAAGTTTAAAATTGTGCCAAAACGCTCTCTGCAACTAGACCCAAACCCCCCTTTTCTACCATAGATTTTCTTCAAACCACTTGCAATCACAATTAAATTTTCCCAGCAGTGCTCCCAGACCCATAAACCAACCCCCAAAAATTTAGAAACCCCCAAACAGCCCCCCCAAAACATGGAATATTGCTAAAACAAAAAAAAGCTTTTGCAACATGGATTTTCTTCAAAGCACTTGCAATCAAAATTAGACCTTCCCAGCAGTGCTCCCAGACCCCTCAACCTACCCCCAAAAATCTTGAACACCCCCAAGCAGCCCCCCAAAAACATGGAATACTGCTAGGCCTCAGTTTAAATCGTGCCAAAACGCTGTCTGTAACTAGGCCCAAACCCACCTTTTCCACCATGGATTTTCTTCAAACCACTTGCAATCAAAAAAAGACCTTCCCAACAGTGCTCCCAGACTCCTTAATCCACCCCAAAAATCTAGAACACCCCCAAGCAGCCCCCCAAAAACATGCAATACTACTAGGCCTAAGTTTAAAATTGTGCCAAAACGCTCTCTGCAACTCGACCCAAACCCCCCTTTTCTACCATGGATTTTCTTCAAACCACTTGCGATCACAATTAGAAATTCCCAGCAGTGCTCCCAGACCCATAAACCAACCCCAAAAAATCTAGAACCCCCCAAACAGCCCCTCAAAAACATGCAATACTGCTAAAAAAAAAGGCTTTTGCAACATGGATTTTCTTCAAACCACTTGTAATCAAAATTAGACCTTCCCAGCAGTGCTCCCAGACCCCTCAACCCAGCCCAAAAATCTAGAACACCCCCAAGCAGCCCCCAAAAAACATGCAATACTGCTAGGCCTCAGTTTAAACCGAGCCAAAACACTGTCTGCAACTAGGCCAAAACCCCCCTTTTCCAGCATGGATTTTCTTCAAACCACTTGCAATCACAATTAGACCTCCCCAGTGGTGCTCCCAGACCCCTCAACCCACCCCCAAATATCTAGAACACCCCCAAGCAGCCCCCCAAAAACATGCAATACTGATAGGCCTCAGTTTAAATTGTGCCAAAACGCTATCTGCAACTAGGCCCAAACCCCCCTTTTCCACCATGGATATTCTTCAAACCACTTGCAATCAAAATTAGACCTTCCCAGCAGTGCTCCCAGACCCCTCAACCAACACCCAAAAATCTAGAACACCCCAAGCAGCCCCCCAAAAACATGCAATAATACGAGGCCTAAGTTTAAATCGTGCCAAAACGCTCTCAGCAACTAGGCCAAACCCCCCTTTTCTACCATGGATTTTCTTCAAACCACTTGCACTCACAATTAGAACTTCCCAGCAGTGCTCCCAGAACCATAAACCAACCCCCAAAAATCTAGAACACCCCCAAGCAGCCACCTAAAAAAATGCAATACTGCTAGGCCTCAGTTTAAATCGTGCCAAAACACTGTCAGCAACTAGGCCAAAACCCCCCTTTTCCACCATGGATTTTCTTCAAACGACTTGCAATCAAAAATAGACCTTCCCAGCAGTACTCCCAGACCCCTAAACCCACCCCCAAAAATCTAGAACACTCCCAAGCAGCCACCCAAAAACATGCAATACTACTAGGCCTAAGTTTAAATCGTGCCAAAACGCTCTCTGCAACTAGGCCCAAACCCCCCTTTTCCACCATGGGTTTTCTTCAAACCACTTGTAATCAAAATTAGACCTTCCCAGCAGTGCTCCCAGACCCATAAACCCACCCACAAAAATCTAGTACCCCCCCAAACAGCCCCCCAAAAACATGCAATACTGCTAAAAAATAAAGAACTTTTCCACCATGGATTTTCTTCAAACCACTTGCAATCAAAAAAAGACCTTCTCAACAGTGCTCCCAGACTCCTCAATCCACCCCAAAAATCTAGAACACCCCCAAGCAGCCCCCAAAAAACATGCAATACTGCTAGGCCTCAGTTTAAACCGAGCCAAAACACTGTCTGCAATAAGGCCAAAATCCCCCTTTTCCACCATAGATTTTCTTCAAACCACTTGCAATCAAAAATAGACCTTCCCAGCAGTACTCCCAGTTCCCTCAACCCACCCCCAAAAATCTAAAACAACCCCAAGCAGCCTCCCGAAAAACATCCAATACAGCTAGGCCTAAGTTTAAATTGTGCCAAAACGCTGTCTGCAACTAGGCCCAAACCCCCTTTCCCACCATGGATTTTCCTCAAACCACTTGCAATCAAAATTAGACCTTTCCAGCAGTGCTCCCAAACCCCTCAACCCACCCCCAAAAATCTAGAACACCCCCAAGCAGCCCCCCAAAAACATGCAATACTGCTAGGCCTCGGTTTAAATCGTGCCAAAACGCTGTCTGTAACTAGGCCCAAAACCACCTTTTCCACCATTGATTTTCTTCAAACCACTTGCAATCAAAATTAGTCCTTCCCAGTGGTGCTCCCAGACCCCTAAACCCACCCCCAAAAATCTAGAACACCCCCAAGCAGCCCCCTAAAACATGCATTACAGCTAGGCCTCAGTTTAAATCGTGCCCAAACGCTCTCTGCAACTAGGCCCAAACCCCCCTTTTCCAGCATGGATTTTCTTCAAACCACTTGCAATCAAAATTAGACCTTCCCAGCAGTGCTCACAGACCCATAAACCCACCCCCAAAAATCTAGTAACACCCAAACAGCCCCCCAAAAACATGCAATACTGCTAATAAAAAGACCTTTTCCACAATGGATTTTCTTCAAACCACTTGCAATCAAAAAAAGACCTTCCCAGCTGTGATCCTAGACCCCTCAACCAACACCCAAAAATCTAGAACACCCCAAGCAGCCCACCAAAAACATGCAATAATACGAGGCCTAAGTTTAAATCGTGCCAAAACGCTCTCAGCAACTAGGCCAAACCCCCCTTTTCTACCATGGATTTTCTTCAAACCACTTGCACTCACAATTAGAACTTCCCAGCAGTGCTCCCAGAACCATAAACCCACACCCAAAAATGTAGAACCCCCAAACGGCCCCCCAAAAACATGCAATACTGCTGAAAAAAAAGAACTTTTCCACCATGGATTTTCTTCAAACCACTTGCAATCAAAAAAAGACCTTCCCAACAGTGCTCCCAGACACCTCAATCCACCCCAAAAATCTAGAACACCCCCAAGCAGCCCCCCAAAAACATGCAATACTACTAGGCCTAAGTTTAAAATTGTGCCAAAACGCTCTCTGCAACTAGACCCAAACCCCCCTTTTCTACCATGGATTTTCTTCAAACCACTTGCGATCACAATTAGAAATTCCCAGCAGTGCTCCCAGACCCATAAACCAACCCCAAAAAATCTAGAACCCCCCAAACAGCCCCTCAAAAACATGCAATACTGCTGAAAAAAAAGCTTTTGCAACATGGATTTTCTTCAAACCACTTGTAATCAAAATTAGACCTTCCCAGCAGTGCTCCCAGACCCCTCATCCCACCCCATAAATCTAGAACACCCCCAAGCAGCCCCCAAAAAAACATGCAATACTGCTAGGCCTCAGTTTAAATCGTGCCAAAACACTGTCAGCAACTAGGCCAAAACCCCCCTTTTCCACCATGGATTTTCTTCAAACGACTTGCAATCAAAAATAGACCTTCCCAGCAGTACTCCCAGTTCCCTCAACCCACCCCCAAAAATCTAGAACAACCCCAAGCAGCCACCCAAAAACATGCAATACAGCTAGGCCTAAGTTTAAATTGTGCCAAAACGCTCTCTGCAACTAGGCCCAAACCCCCTTTCCCACCATGGATTTTCCTCAAACCACTTGCAATCAAAATTAGACCTTTCCAGCAGTGCTCCCAGACCCCTCAACCCACCCCCAAAAATCTAGAACACCCCCAAGCAGCCCCCTAAAACATGCAATACAGCTAGGCCTCAGTTTAAATCGTGCCCAAACGCTCTCTGCAACTTGGCCCAAACCCCCCTTTTCCAGCATGGATTTTCTTTAAACCACTTGCAATCAAAATTAGACCTTCCCAGCAGTGCTCCCAGACCCATAAACACACCCCCAAAAATCTAGTACCCCTCCAAACAGCCCCCCAAAAACATGCAATACTGCTAAAAAAAAAGAACTTTTCCACAATGGATTTTCTTCAAACCACTTGCAATCAAAAAAAGACCTTCCCAGCTGTGCTCCTAGACCCCTCAACCAACACCCAAAAATCTAGAACACCCCAAGCAGCCCCCCAAAAACATGCAATAATACGAGGCCTAAGTTTAAATCGTGCCAAAACGCTCTCAGCAACTAGGCCAAACCCCCCTTTTCTACCATGGATTTTCTTCAAACCACTTGCACTCACAATTAGAACTTCCCAGCAGTGCTCACAGAACCATAAACCAACCCCCAAATATCTAGAACCCCCCACACAGCCCCCCAAAAACATGCAATACTGCTAAAAAAAAAGCTTTTGCACCATGGATTTTCTTCAAACCACTTGCAATCAAAATTAGACCTTCCCAGCAGTGCTCCCAGACCCCTCAACCCACCCCAAAAATCTAGAACACCCACAAGCAGCCACCCAAAAACATGCAATACTACTAGGCATAAGTTTAAAATTGTGCCAAAACGCTCTCTGCAACTAGACCCAACCCCCCTTTTCTACCATAGGTTTTCTTCAAACCACTTGCAATCACAATTATATTTTCCCAGCAGTGCTCCCAGACCCATAAACCAACCCCAAAAAATCTAGTACCCCTCCAAACAGCCCCCCAAAAACATGCAATATTGCTAAAAATTAAAGAACTTTTCCACCATGGATTTTCTTCAAACCACTTGCAATCAAAATTAGACCTTCCCAGCAGTGGTCCCAGACCCCTCAACCTACCACCAAAAATCTAGAACACCCCCAAGCATCCCCCAAAAAACATGCAATACTGCTAGGCCTCAGTTTAAACCGAGCCAAAACGCTGTCTGCAACTAGGCCAAAACCCACCTTTTCCACCATGGATTTTCTTCAAACCACTTGCAATCAAAATTAGACCTTCCCGGCAGTACTCCCAGTTCCCTCAACCCACCCCCAAAAATCAAGAATACCCCCAAGCAGCCCCCCAAAAACATGCAATACTGCTAGGCCTAAGCTTAATTCATGCCAAAACGCTCTCTGCAACTAGGCCCAAACCCCCCTTTTCCACCATGGATTTTCTTCAAACCACTTGCAATCAAAATTAGACATTCCCAGCAGTGCTCCCAGACCCATAAACCCACACCCAAAAATGTAGAACCCCCAAACAGCCCCCCAAAAACATGCAATACTGCTAAAAATACAGCTAGGCCTAAGTTTAAATTGTGCCAAAACGCTGTCTGCAACTAGGCCCAAACCCCCTTTCCCACCATGGATTTTCCTCAAACCACTTGCAATCAAAATTAGACCTTTCCAGCAGTGCTCCCAGACCCCTCAACCCACCCCCAAAAATCTAGAACACCCCCAAGCAGCCCCCCAAAAACATGCAATACTGCTAGGCCTCAGTTTAAATCGTGCCAAAACGCTGTCTGTAACTAGGCCCAAACCCACCTTTCCACCATTGATTTTCTTCAAACCACTTGCAATCAAAATTAGACCTTCCCAGCAGTGCTCAGAGACCCATAAACCCACCCCCAAAAATCTAGTAACACCCAAACAGCCCCCCAAAAACATGCAATACTGCTAAAAAAAAAGAACTTTTCCACAATGGATTTTCTTCAAACCACTTGCAATCAAAAAAAGACCTTCCCAACAGTGCTCCCAGACTCCTTAATCCACCCCAGAAATCTAGAACACCCCCAAGCAGCCCCCCCAAAACATGCAATACTACTAGGTCTAAGTTTAAAATTGTGCCATAACGCTCTCTGCAACTAGACCCAAACCCCCCTTTTCTACCATGGATTTTCTTCAAACCACTTGCAATCACAATTAGAACTTCCCAGCAGTGCTCCCAGACCCATAAACCAACCCCCAAAAATCTTGAACCCCCAAACAGCCCCCCAAAACATGCAATACTGCTAAAAAAAAAAGCTTTTGCAACATGGATTTTCTTCAAACCACTTGCAAACAAAATTAGACCTTCCCAGCAGTGCTCCCAGACCCCTCAACCTACCCCCAAAAATCTAGAACACCCACAAGCAGCACCCCAAAAACATGGAATACTGCTAGGCCTCAGTTTAAATCGTGTCAAAACGCTGTCTGTAACTACGCCCAAACTCACCTTTTCCACCATGGATTTTCCCCCAAAAACATGCAATACTACTAGGCCTAAGATTAAATCGTGCCAAAACGCTCTCTGCAACTAGGCCCAAACCCCCCCTTTTCCACCATGGATTTTCTTCAACCCACTTGCAATAAAAATTAGACCTTCCCAGCAGTGCTCCCAGACCCATAAACCCACCCCCAAAAATCTAGTACCCCCCCAAACAGCCCCCCAAAAACATGCAATACTGCTAAAAATAAAGAACTTTTCCACCATGAATTTTCTTCAAACCACTTGCAATCAAAAAAAGACCTTCCCAACAGTGCTCCCAGACTCCTCAACCCACCCCAAAAATCTAGAACACCCCCAAGCAGCCCTCCAAAAACATGCAATACTGCTAGGCCTCAGTTTAAATTGTGCCAAAACGCTATCTGCAACTAGGCCCAAACCCCCCTTTTCCACCATGGTATTTCTTCAAACCACTTGCAATCAAAAAAAGACCTTCCCAAAAGTGCTCCCAGACTCCTCAACCCACCCCAAAAATCTAGAACACCCCCAAGCAGCCCCCAAAAAACATGCAATACTGCTAGGCCTCAGTTTAAATCGTGCCAAAACACTGTATGCAACTAGGCCAAAACCCCCCTTTTCCACCATGGATTTTCTTCAAACCACTTGCAATCAAAAATAGACCTTCCCAGCAGTACTCCCATTTCCCACAACCCACACCCAAAATTCTAGAACACCCCCAGTCAGACCCCCAAAAACATACAATACAGCTAGGCCTCAGTTTAAATTGTGCCAAAACGCTGTCTGCAACTAGGCCCAAACCCCCTTTCCCACCATGGACTTTCCTCAAACGTCTTGGAATCAAAATTAGACCTTCCCAGCAGTGCTCCCAGACCCATAAACCCACCCCCAAAAATCTAGTAACCCCCAAACAGCCCCCCAAAAACATGCAATACTGCTAAAAAAAAGAACTTTTCCACCATGGATTTTCTTCAAACCACTTGCAATCAAAAAAAGACCTTCCCAACAGTGCTCCCAGACTCCTCAACCCACCCCAAAAATCTAGAACACCCCCAAGCAGCCCCCCAAAAACATGCAATACTGCTAGGCCTCAGTTTAAATCGTGCCAAAACGCTGTCTGTAACTAGGCCCAAACCCACCTTTCCACCATTGATTTCCTTCAAACCACTTGCAATCAAAATTAGTCCTTCCCAGTGGTGCTCCCAGACCCCTAAACCCAACCCCAAAAATCTAGAACACCCCCAAGCAGCCCCCCAAAAACATGCAATACAGCTAGGCCTCAGTTGAAATCGTGCCCAAACGCTCTCTGCAACTAGGCCCAAACCCCCCTTTTCCAGCATGGATTTTCTTCAAACCACTTGCAATCAAAATTAGACCTTCCCAGCAGTGCTCAGAGACCCATAAACCCACCCCCAAAAATCTAGTAACACCCAAACAGCCCCCCAAAAACATGCAATACTGCTAAAAAAAAGAACTTTTCCACAATGGATTTTCTTCAAACCACTTGCAATCAAAAAAAGACCTTCCCAACAGTGCTCCCAGACTCCTTAATCCACCCCAGAAATCTAGAACACCCCCAAGCAGCCCCCCCAAAACATGCAATACTACTAGGTCTAAGTTTAAAATTGTGCCATAACGCTCTCTGCAACTAGACCCAAACCCCCCTTTTCTACCATGGATTTTCTTCAAACCACTTGCAATCACAATTAGAACTTCCCAGCAGTGCTCCCAGACCCATAAACCAACCCCCAAAAATCTTGAACCCCCCAAACAGCCCCCCCAAAACATGCAATACTGCTAAAAAAAAAAGCTTTTGCAACATGGATTTTCTTCAAACCACTTGCAAACAAAATTAGACCTTCCCAGCAGTGCTCCCAGACCCCTCAACCTACCCCCAAAAATCTAGAACACCCACAAGCAGCCCCCAAAAACATGGAATACTGCTAGGCCTCAGTTTAAATCGTGTCAAAACGCTGTCTGTAACTACGCCCAAACTCACCTTTTCCACCATGGATTTTCCCCCAAAAACATGCAATACTACTAGGCCTAAGATTAAATCGTGCCAAAACGCTCTCTGCAACTAGGCCCAAACCCCCCCTTTTCCACCATGGATTTTCTTCAACCCACTTGCAATAAAAATTAGACCTTCCCAGCAGTGCTCCCAGACCCATAAACCCACCCCCAAAAATCTAGTACCCCCCCAAACAGCCCCCCAAAAACATGCAATACTGCTAGGCCTCAGTTTAAATTGTGCCAAAACGCTATCTGCAACTAGGCCCAAACCCCCCTTTTCCACCATGGTATTTCTTCAAACCACTTGCAATCAAAAAAAGACCTTCCCAAAAAAGCTCCCAGACTCCTCAACCCACCCCAAAAATCTAGAACACCCCCAAGCAGCCCCCAAAAAACATGCAATACTGCTAGGCCTCAGTTTAAATCGTGCCAAAACACTGTATGCAACTGGGCCAAAACCCCCCTTTTCCACCATGGATTTTCTTCAAACCACTTGCAATCAAAAATAGACCTTCCCAGCAGTACTCCCATTTCCCACAACCCACACCCAAAATTCTAGAACACCCCCAGTCCGACCCCCAAAAACATGCAATACAGCTAGGCCTCAGTTTAAATTGTGCCAAAACGCTGTCTGCAACTAGGCCCAAACCCCCTTTCCCACCATGGACTTTCCTCAAACGTCTTGGAATCAAAATTAGACCTTCCCAGCAGTGCTCCCAGACCCATAAACCCACCCCCAAAAATCTAGTAACCCCCAAACAGCACCCCAAAAACATGCAATACTGCTAAAAAAAAGACCTTTTCCACCATGGATTTTCTTCAAACCACTTGCAATCGAAAAAAGACCTTCCCAACATTGCTCCCAGACTCCTCTATCCACCCCAAAAATCTAGAACACCCCCAAGCAGCCCCCCAAAAACATGCAATGCTACTAGGCCTAAGTTTAAAATTGTGCCAAAACGCTCTCTGCAACTAGACCCAAACCCCCCTTTTCTACCATGGATTTTCTTCAAGCCACTTGCAATCACAATTAGAACTTCACAGCAGTGCTCCCAGACCCATAAACCAACCCCAAAAAATCTAGAACCCCCCAAACAGCCCCCCCAAAACATGCAATACTGCTAAAAAAAAAGCTTTTGCAACATGGATTTTTTTCAAACCACTTGCAATCAAAATTAGACCTTCCCAGTGGTGATCCCAGACCCCTAAACCCACCCCCAAAAATCTAGAACACCCCCAAGCAGCCCCCCAAAAACATGCAATACTACTAGGCCTAAGATTAAATCGTGCCAAAACGCTCTCTGCAACTAGGCCCAAACCCCCCCTTTTCCACCATGGATTTTCTTCAACCCACTTGCAATCAAAATTAGACCTTCCCAGCAGTGCTCCTAGACCCATAAACCCACCCCCAAAAATCTAGTACCCCCCCAAACAGCCCCCCAAAAACATGCAATACTGCTAGGCCTCAGTTTAAATCGTGCCAAAACACTGTCTGCAACTAGGCCAAACCCCCCTTTTCCAGCATGGATATTCTTCAAACCACTTGCAATCACAATTAGACCTCCCCAGTGGTGCTCCCAGACCCCTCAACCCACCCCCAAATATCTAGAACACCCCCAAGCAGCCCCCCAAAAACATGCAATACTGCTAGGCCTCAGTTTAAATTGTGCCAAAACGCTATCTGCAACTAGGCCCAAACCCCCCTTTTCCACCATGGATATTCTTCAAACCACTTGCAATCAAAATTAGACCTTCCCAGCAGTGCTCCCAGACCCCTCAACCAACACCCAAAAATCTAGAACACCCCAAGCAGCCCCCCAAAAACATGCAATAATACGAGGCCTAAGTTTAAATCGTGCCAAAACGCTCTCAGCAACTAGGCCAAACCCCCCTTTTCTACCATGGATTTTCTTCAAACCACTTGCACTTACAATTAGAACTTCCCAGCAGTGCTCCCAGAACCATAAACCAACCCCCAAAAGTCTAGAACCCCCCAAACAGCCCCCCAAAAACATGCAATACTGCTAAAAAAAAAAGCTTTTGCACCATGGATTTTCTTCAAACCACTTGCAATCAAAATTAGACCTTCCCAGCAGTGCTCCCAGACCCCTCAACCCACCCCAAAAATCTAGGACACCCACAAGCAGCCCCCCAAAAACATGCAATACTACTAGGCCTAAGTTTAAAATTGTGCCAAAACGCTCTCTGCAACTAGACCCAAACCCCCCTTTTCTACCACGGATTTTCTTCAAACCACTTGCAATCACAATTAGATTTTCCCAGCAGTGCTCCCAGACCCATAAACCAACCCCAAAAAATCTAGAACCCCCCAAACAGCCCCCCAAAAACATGCAATACTGCTAAAAAAAAAAGCTTTTGCAACATGGATTTTCTTCAAACCACTTGCAATAAAAATTAGACCTTCCCAGCAGTACTCCCAGTTCCCTCAACCCACCCCCAAAAATCTAGAATACCCCCATGCAGCCCCCCAAAAGCATGCAATACTGCTAGGCCTAAGTTTAAATTGTGCCAAAACGCTCTCTGCAACTAGGCCCAAAACCCCCTTTTCCACCATGGATTTTCTTCAAATCACTTGCAATCAAAATCAGACCTTCCCAGCAGTGCTCCCGGACCCATAAATCCACACCCAAAAATGAAGAACCCCCCAACAGCCCCCCAAAAACATGCAATACCGCTAAAAAAAATAACTTTTCCACCATGGATTTTCTTCAAACCACTTGCAATCAAAATTAGACCTTCCCAGTGGTGCTCCCTGACCCCTCAACCCACCCCCAAATATCTAGAACACCCCCAAGCAGCCCCCAAAAACATGCAATACTGCTAGGCCTCAGTTTAAATTGTGCCAAAACGCTATCTGCAACTAGGCCCAAACCCCCCTTTTCCACCATGGATATTCTTCAAACCACTTGTAATCAAAATTAGACCTTCCCAACAGTGCACCCAGACCCCTCAACCAACACCCAAAAATCTAGAACACCCCAAGCAGCTACCCAAAAACATGCATTAATACTAGGCCTAAGTTTAAATCGTGCCAAAACGCTCTCAGCAACTAGGCCAAACCCCCCTTTTCTACCATGTATTTTCTTTAAACCACTTGCAATCACAATTAGAACTTCCCAGCAGTGCTAAACAGCCCCCCAAAAACATGCAATACTGCAAAAAAAAAAAGCTTTTGCACCATGGATTTTCTTTAAACCACTTGTAATCAAAATTAGATCTTCCCAGCAGTGCTCCCAGACCCCTCAAACCACACCCAAAAATGTAGAACACCCCCAAGCAGCCACCCCAAAACATGCAATACTACTAGGCCTAAGTTTAAATCGTGCCAAAACACTCTCTGCAACTAGGCCCAAACCCCCCTTTTCCACAATGAATTTTTTTCAAACAACTTGCAATCAAAATTAGACCTTCCCAGCAGTGCTGCCAGATCCATAAACCCATCCCCAAAAATGTACAAACGGCCCAAACAGCCCCCCAAAAACATGCAATACTGCTAAAAAAAAAACTTTTCCACTATGGATTTTCATCAAACCACTTGCAATCAAAATCAAACCTTCCCAGCAGTGCTCCCAGACCCCTCAACCCACAACCCCAAAAACATCCTCAAGCAGCCCCCCAAAAACATGCAATACTGCTAGGCCTTAGTTTAAATCGTGCCAAAACGCTGTCTGTAACTAGGCCCAAACCCACCTTTTCCACCATGGATTTTCTTCAAACCACTTGCAATCAAAAAAAGACCTTCCCAACAGTGCTCCCAGTTCCCTCAACCCACACCCAAAAATCTAGAACACCCCCAAGCAGCCCCCCAAAACATGCAATACAGCTAGGCCTCAGTTTAAATTGTGCCAAAACACTGTCTGCAACTAGGCCCTAACCCCCTTTCCCACCATGGACTTTCCTCAAACCACTTGCAATCAAAATTAGACCTTCCCAGCAGTGCTCCCAGACCCATAAACCCACCCCCAAAAATCTAGTAACCCCCAAACAGCCCCCCAAAACATGCAATACTGCTAAAAAAAGAACTTTTCCACCATGGATTTTCTTCAAACCACTTGCAATCAAACAAAGACCTTCCCAACAGTGCTCCCAGACTTCTCAATCCACTCCAAAAATCTAGAAAACCCTGAAGCAGCCCCCAAAAAACATGCAATACTGCTAGGCCTCAGTTTAAATCATGCCAAAACACTGTCTGCAACTAGGCCAAAAACACGCTTTTCCACCATGGATTTTCTTCAAACCACTTGCAATCCAAAATAGACCTTCCCAGCAGTACTCCCAGTTCCCTCAACCCACACCCAAAAATCTAGAACACCCCCAAGCAGCCCCCCAAAAACATGCAATACAGCTAGGCCTCAGTTTAAATTGTGCCAAAACACTGTCTGCAACTAGGCCCAAACCCCCTTTGCTACCATGGATTTTCTTCAAACCACTTGCAATCACAATTAGAACTTCCCAGCAGTGCTCCCAGACCCATAAACCAACCCCAAAAAATCTAGAACCCCCCAAACAGCCCCTCAAAAACAGGCAATGCAGCTAAAAAAAAAGCTTTTGCAACATGGATTTTCTTCAAACCTCTTGCAATCAAAATTAGACCTTCCCAGCAGTGCTCCCAGACCCCTCAACCTACCCCCAAAAATCTAGAACACACACAAGCAGCCCCCCAAAAACATACAATAATACTAGGCCTACGTTTAAATCATGCCAAAACGCTCTCTGCAACTAGGCCCAACACCCCTTTTCCACCATGGATTTTCTTCAAACCACTTGCAATCAAAATTAGACCTTCCCAGCAGTGCTCCCAGACCCATAAACCCACACCCAAAAATGTAGAACCCCCCAAACAGCCCCCCAAAAACATGCAATACTGCTAAAAAAAAGGTTTTGCACCATGGATTTTCTTCAAACCACTTGCAATCAAAATTAGACCTTCCCAGCAGTGCTGCCAGACCCCTCAACCCACCCCAAAAATCTAGAACACCCACAAGCAGCCCCCCAAAAACATGCAATACTACTAGGCCTAAGTTTAAAATTGTGGCAAAACGCTCTCTGCAACTAGACCCAAACCCCCCTTTTCTACCATGGATTTTCTTCAAACCACTTGCAATCACAATTAGAACTTCCCAGCAGTGCTCCCAGATCCATAAACCAATCCCAAAAAATCTAGAACCCCCCAAACAGCCCCCCAAAAACATGCAATACTGCTAAAAAAAAAAGAACTTTTCCACCATGGATTTTCTTCAAACCACTTGCAATCAAAAAAAGACCTTCCCAACAGTGCTCCCAGACTCCTCAACCCACCCCAAAAATCTAGAACACCCCCAAGCAGCCTCCAAAAAACATGCAATACTGCTAGTGTTAAATCTAAGGTCAAGGGACAATCGATATTTGCCCGGCGGTATCGCCTCTTTACCCCACGAATTATTAATCAATGAAGAGGCAGGCGCTGGAGACGGGAAGGCAGGAAACAAGGTTTATTCTCTCCGGAGGAGAACACATCAGTTCAAACAGCAGGTATCGTTCTGAGGTGCTCTAACCGCATCTCTGAGGCCTGGCCTCTTATACACAGCTTTATTGCTTTATTACATATAACATATACATGGCAAATGCTTTGATGTACGGAAAGACATTCTCGGAATCCCCGCTCCAAGCCCGTTCCCACACACATAAACAGCAGAAGTCCCCACCCCGGTCACGACAGGTGATGATTATCGCGCAGCTGGACATTCCGCCGGTTCACGGAATGTGGGGGTTTGATCGGATCTCATAGGGCTGGGGCATTGATCAACTCGAGGGTCCTTTGATGAGGGAAGCTTTCTACTGTACGGGGAGGGGCAATAAACAGTATCGGCAGAGCTAGGTGTCGGCCTGGGAACGAGGAAGACAAACGGGCACACAGGAAAAGGGGTTTTGTATCAAAAAAAGAGCCTGGGACCATAAAAGGAAGGAAGGGAGGTGTCGCGCTGGGGACAGGATGGGGTTCTGAGGCAGAGCTGCGCTGAAGAGGGGTTTATGACCCAAGGCATGTGCGAGCGGGGGTTGTCAGAGTGCGGGCTTTGTGAGGGAGGAGGGCTATGCCGGGGGCCAGTGGCATGCAAAAAGGGTTGTTCTGATCGAGGCACCTAAAATGGCGGGTGCGCACGACAAAAAGTGTGGCATCAGGGAAAAAGGCAAGATGGCGCAGATAATGTTTACCAGACCGTACTAATTTTCCACAGTCCTCCCTTTAACATATCCAAGACATCTTGCTGGCCTATTTCCAATTCATGTCGACTGTGGTGGTCATAGGAAAAGAAGTAGGTACCCAGGTAAAGGAGTTATAAACATTACATTTTAAAATCTTTCATCTTAGGAGGCGGGTCTATAGATAAAACTCGTTTGCAGGAAAGTCATAGTAATGCAATAACAGACAAAAATGATTCTGTAGTGAGAGCATTGAGTACATTTCACAGCTACTTATAGTCGTTTTGAATGTAAATTGATAGGTCATTACATATGTGAGTTCTGTTCATGTTTGGTTGGGGCATAATTAATACAATGGTGGCTGGGAGAGAAATGAGACGTAGCAAAAACGATGATTGAGGGTGTCAATGTTCGAAGTCAAATGAGTTCTCAGCATTCTTTGTCGTCTTTTGTTGGCGCTGTGGAGCACCGGCGGTGGAGCTAAGGGTCCAGCTCTGTTCTAGGTCCCGCGTTGCAGGGCACGACCTTTTCCTCGCGTTTCTGGTCAAAAAGGTCTTTTTCGCCCTGTGTCCTTTGAGTTGATTGTCAAAAAGGTTCAGATGGAAGAAATGTGCGTGTGAGCAGTCCTTTAGGGTAGGTCGGAAAAAAAGGGGGATGGAGCAGGGCCAGATCGGGAACAGACTAGGGGGACGGAAAATTTCAGGTAGGCGGGCTCATGACCGAGTTTAGAGAGCGGGGACTTTTCGGCATACATTGAACATCGAGCAGGGGCATCAGGTCAGCCCTTTCCTCTTATTTTGTCGAAAACAGTGCCTCGTCCTGCAGCTCCTTACTGTCGCGGTCTCGCCTTGGCCAATGTCGCAGATGTTCCATAGTCTGTAGTCAGGCCACGTGCTCCCACATCCGGTCCTTCTTTCCTCCGACAGTCGTACCCTTAAATGAGTTTGAAAAGACAGTCTTTAGAGAATTGGCAGAGGAAGGTAATCACATAAGTCTATTTCTCTCCCAGCTCCCGGCAAAAATGGAAACGTCCGTCATATTAGGGTTCGCAAATAACATATAAATGATTGATGATGGGCCTGCTGGATTTACTATAACTTTCCTTCACAACCATTTCTTTGGTGTTTGTTGGTCATGGGACGAGATCCGGTACCTTTTATTGTATTACAGTTACGTCAGTTCTTCTGACGGAGACCCACCTTCCTAGTACGAGCCTTACAAAGCTATACCGTTCTCCTGGGCTTTATATCAAAAAAACGCAATGTGCTATCACCATGGTCTGATAGGTATCTTTCTGAGAGATGAATATAGGCTAAACATTTTTCATTCTATCAATGCATCCTGCCTTTCAGCTAAACATTTTGCTTTCAACAGGGTTTATTGCAACGATTTCTTCACTTCGGTCTAATCTTAATTTTGCAAACATTGTTCTAGTTTCTACATGGCCTCTTACAACCTGACTACTTAATTAAAAAATCGGGGTTTTATGAAAAACAACTAGGGACATAGAAAACTGTGGTAAGGGCGTAAATCGACCCATCTCTTACAACCGGGGGTGAGGGACAGTTTTATAACTCTCGTCTGGGGCAGCTGTTACGAAACAGGGGGCGTTCCGGGAACATGAGGATGTTTCGCTCACCTTTACTGTTTGGGTATTGTGACAATTCGGGACGGGGAAGGTCGCGTTATCTGAGGCATCTTTTTTATAACACAGGAGCCGCTGACATGTAGTTCCCTTATTTCGGGTCAGATTAGGGAACCTCAGTCGTCTTACCTGTCCTTTCCCTAATGGCCAAATCTCGGTTTTATCAATTTTTTTAGCAGAAAGGAGAGGTAGTGACACGGCGTCAGGGTGGTTTTTTATTTAGGATAAATTTCGAGCAAATACTTGTGGTATTTGGGGCCAATTGGTGGTGCACTAGGGGTGGCGGTTTGCCAATTTAGGTGCTAGTCGTTCGGAAGAGCGAGAGAGAGAGAGAGAGAGAGAGAGAGAGAGAGAGAGAGAGAGAGAGAGAGAGAGAGAGAGAGAGAGAGAGAGAGAGAGAGAGAGAGAGAGAGAGAGAGAGAGAGAGAGAGAGAGAGAGAGAGAGAGAGAGAGAGAGAGAGAGAGAGAGAGAGAGAGATGTGCAACAACAGGCTAAATAGTACACGTGCGACATGGGGAGTGGCCGTGCATTAAGATAGGCTATTCAGCGTATTATACAACGTAAGACATTACGGGTCCGTGTTAGAATGTTGAAAGCATGCAGTTTGGGATGGACGAGCATTAGGCCGGGTACAGGGGACATGCATCGAGTAAAAGGGCACCATTGTGTCGCATTTCTTGCATTCTCGGTCCTTTAACCAGTTAAGTCAATGCGTCAGTCATACACAAACATCATCTCATAGTTTCAGACATACGTGACAGGTGTCCATTCACGCAACACGGATCAAGGGTGATCGCTTTCATCATGTCATACAATTTATTGGCTCTTCTGGTACAAGAGCAGTTTGTGGGTGTGTTTAGGTGCCACCAGGCAGTGTTAGTCCGCTTCGTGTATCAGACATGGCGAGGCTTCAGATCTTCACCATACCTTGGTCGTGATTCCGATGTGGCCTGCAGGGGGGAAAAAAGAGGGGAGGGGAGGGGGACAACATTCGAGCACATCAAAAGCACGGGTACGAAGGTCTTTTACTTACCTCATACTCGTCTTATCTCCTCGGGATAGAATCCCTGGGGTTGTGGTTTCTGGAGCCAAAAAAAAGGGGGGGGGCAGTGTGTCCTTATAGGCTGTGAGTAGGAAAACGTTAGAGAATCAGAAGCACTTAGCGCGAGGTTTCTAGTTGGCAGGTGGACTTAGCTATCGGGGTCCTTAAATCTCTTCCAACGCTGTGATGTTCTAAGGTTTATCAGCTCTTCGGTCAACTCTGTTCCCTAGTACCTTTGAGTGTCGTATCTTTATAATATTCTATCATTTACATCGTTTCACTTTACCCATCCTTTATATTCCATCTTTCACACCATTTCGCTTTTACCCATCCCCAGAAGTCGAAGTCTTTCTCCATGCGCGAGTCCCTGAGTCAGTCGCATATTTGACGGCAGAGTGTCGTGTCTCAGATTCGATCCTCCATCCGGGGCTGGGCAACCATCTTCTATTAACCTTAAAGAGAGAGCAGAGTAGGGTGCACAGAAAAAAACTCTCCCGCCGATCCCATATTTTAAATAAAGCATGCAATACCCGTTCATAGTTTCGAAAACCTTTATTTGCACAATCGTTCAGCATGTCATAGGACAGTGTGATCGGGGTTGGCCGGATACGGCAATGGCTAAAGTGCGTACAGTAGGGGGGGGGCTATTTTGTAGGATTAAAAACATGTTTTAAAAGGTTCATTCATTCATTTGCAGGGAACTAAAAACGTCTATCGAATAGTTGAGGGACCAAGGGGCATTCATTTCATAATTGGAAACACAGTTGGACTAGTTGTAATCAAATTCCTATAGGTATACCATGGGAGTGTGTCATAAGCGAGGTTACATGTCAGATATGATAATATCATAATGAATCGTACATTGAAAAACATTTTTCACGAGGTCCTTTTACATGTTCGTCGAGTGAATCCTTCCTTTTTTTCCGTCAAGTGTACAAAGGATTATATATATTTTTCAGAACATCGAGTCTTTTTAGCTAAAAAAAAACACCACGAGGTGTTCGTGAGTTCCTATTGATACCGGCGCCATTTTGGGCGGGGCCGGGTTAGTCCGGAAGTAGTATCAAGGAAAAAAATGTTTCCTACAACCGGCAGTTGGACCAGAGTCCTTTTCGGCAGTTCGAGAATTCATGCTAACAGAAGGAGTGGCTATGTCATGCTTATTTCGTTAGCGGTCAAGGCAGTTGTCCCTCACCGGAAGCCTGCAGGGGCCGAGGGCTCCGGGGACTTTTGTAGAATCTTCAAGGCTGTGGGGGTGCTGTTGGAGGTGGGGGCTCGTGCTCCGGTGGGCAAGCGCCCGAGTTACGTTGCTGTTCACAGTTACTCTAGCGGCCGAGACCCGCCTTCCAGGGGGCCCAGACGCCATTTTGAGGCCTGCAGCAGCCGCCCTTCGTCGAGTCTGCAAGAGTGGAGGAGACCTTTTGGAATGAACCCATGTCCAGTGCTGCGGAAGTATGGCCACCTGCGGTGCATGTTCGGTGCTGTGCAAGTATCGGCACCGTTGCATGTTCGGTGCTGCGCAAGTACTGGGGCGCCACCATGGTATGTTCGGTGCTACGCAGGTATTGGCACCACCGCCTGGCTGGAGGAGTTCGGCGCTGGGCCGGGGGCTGGGAAACCTCCTATCCGTGGAGGTGGGAGAGGCTCGTCCGCGTCGCCTCTCCCTCCCAGCCCGACCTGGACTAATTTTCGCGGAGGTATGTACAAGACATCCCCCCTCCAGAGTTGTCGCAGCCATTATTCAAGAAAGAAGTGGCGCCTGGCGTGTTGCTGCCGCCATTACGGAGGAGAAAAGAAAGAAGTGCCCCGTCCTTCTCTGGGCCGGGCTTCCGGTGGATGTCGGCCGGACGCCCCTTGCTCTGGCCCCATGAACGGGTTCCTTGGCTCATCGGCTGCCGCCGGATCCAGTTGGCCCCAGTCCCTGGCCATTGGTGGCCGGACCGGGAAGACATGTGGCGGGACTATCTGCAACTCTCACGTGCCACCGTGGCCGGACTGGGGGAGAGAGAGAGGGGGGGGTCGAGGACATAGACATTCCCCCCCCTACAACTCTCCGGTGTGGTCAAGGTGATCCCCTGGCTGGGTCCCGCTGGCCCTTGTCTCTCCTCCGGCTCCACCCTATGTTACGATTTCCTGGCCGACTGTTGGCAGCAGGACCCGCCTTATATGGGTTGCTGCCGGCTGGGCGTAGCCGTAACCCTGCCCTACTTTGGAAGGTTCCAGAATGGGGGGGGGGGCGAATGTTCTGCTGACTTTCATTTTCTAGCTTACTGTTATTTGTTTCTTGTTCGTCATGTTAAATAAAAGTTCAAGTTCATCAGTGGCCTACGGATTTCGTTTTCTCATTCCTTTCTTTCCAGGTTGTTTCATGCTAAAGCTTCTGTTAACAGAAGTTTAAGTAACACGGTAACACAGGCAGAGGGATGACGCAGATTCATGCATCACGTACACACAAACTCAGACGGGGAGACAGTACAAATATTATATAAAAAGACCCAAGACAAACATAAAACAGTTATTGGCCATAATTATCTTATTTCTATATGCTGCGCATACTTTTTGTTAGAGCAATGGGGCAGGCTTTAGTTATATGCCTATAAGGATGCGGAAGAAAGGAGGTAGTAGGTTTTCAGACATTGGCAATCTCCCTAGTCCTCTCGGCGAAGGATACTTGTGTAACCCTTACCTCGAAATACCCTAGACTTTTCCCTACTTGGCTAAACGTAAGGTTGCTTGATCATGTGTGTACGTTATTCTTTCGGGTTTCTTCGGGGTTTGTCGTCTGTCAATTTAGAGCTAGACTGGGTTTTCCCGTCTTATCGTTGTTGGGTCTATGAGGACTCGAACATGTCGCTGAAATCGGCTTGGCGAAATCTGTGCTATCGGGCGTAATCGAACGTGGTGGTTCTATCTGGCCTGTTCAAGTCAGTCTGATTCATCTTTGTCTCGCGCCTTTTCCCTTTCTGCCGGCCTGTTATTCCTGTCGGTCCTCTGCTCCTACTCACGTTCAGTAGAGTCGGGCATTGGGCTTTCCAGTGCCCGGCATATCTACAAAAAGCACATTGGTTTTGCCCTAAGTCTGGCCGTCCTGTGCGTAGTGTCGGGGGATTACTTTCGGGACGTTGTGTTCTGGGGTCGTCCTGTCGATATGTTCCTTTACCTGCTCTGTCCTCGTCTCTATTCTTTCGTTGCATTGCTTCTTTGCGCCACATACCGAGGCAGTCGAGCATAATAGGCGTTGTCTTATTATCACGAAGGGCTATTTCTAACGTTTCTATTTTATCAAGATCGAAGGATCCTATCAGTGGCCACTGCTTCTCTTGACTTTCTTTGGCATACCTGTGCCACAGTTTACTATAGGCTATGGTAACTAATCCATAGTTTATGAACATGTCTTTATTAGGGGTGCCTTCCAGCGGAGCTAGATGATCCACCTCTAATAAACGGTCCGGGCTGAACCAGCTATCGACCAGTGGGGAGAAGACAGACATTACAGCTCACAACGAGGGACAAAAGTCAGCACTGCCTATCTTATCACTGTGTGCAAAGACTAGACAGAATATTTCTATTCTACGTTGTTTGCAGGCAGTGAATACCTCATGAACCAATATCAAATGAACAAAAAGAGGACCAGTGGGAAGAATAAGTAGATTCGCAAAAGATCTGCGTCCTCTACCCTTTCACTATCTGCAAAGGGGAACCTGTTCTTTCCTGTTTGTAGACAGAGAATCTCCAGAAAACAATCCGCGAACAGTAGCTCGGGGTCAAAAACAGTTAATCAGTGGCCGTTAATAAATAATCGATTCAGTGGGGGAGAAAGATAGGCGCGACGGCTGCGTTACCTATCCTTCACTGTTTGCAAAGAGAAAAGAGCCTACTGTTTCTTCGTGTGCAGACAGTGAATCTCCAAATAGGTCAACAAAGAGTAATACTAGTATTTTCTGAACAATTAAACAATTATTTCGTGTTTCGTTGTGTCTACACGACCTTACCCGGACCGTATGGACGGTTTCTTGTCTTCCGATCGTTGCAGTCATTCACTTTGTCGTCAGGACCTCTCCCACTGGATCCACGAGTCGCTGATGAGCCCCACGCTTGGGACGCCAATTGTTAAATCTAAGGTCAAGGGACAATCGATATTTGCCCGGCGGTATCGCCTCTTTACCCCACGAATTATTAATCAATGAAGAGGCAGGCGCTGGAGACGGGAAGGCAGGAAACAAGGTTTATTCTCTCCGGAGGAGAACACATCAGTTCAAACAGCAGGTATCGTTCTGAGGTGCTCTAACCGCATCTCTGAGGCCTGGCCTCTTATACACAGCTTTATTGCTTTATTACATATAACATATTCATGGCAAATGCTTTGATGTACGGAAAGACATTCTCGGAATCCCCGCTCCAAGCCCGTTCCCACACACATATACAGCAGAAGTCCCCACCCCGGTCACGACAGGTGATGATTATCGCGCTGCTGGACATTCCGCCGGTTCACGGAATGTGGGGGTTTGATCGGATCTCATAGGGTGGGGGCATTGATCAACTCGAGGGTCCTTTGATGAGGGAAGCTTTCTACTGTACGGGGAGGGGCAATAAACAGTATCGGCAGAGCTAGGGGTCGGCCTGGGAACGAGGAAGACAAACGGGCACACAGGAAAAGGGGTTTTGTATCAAAAAAAGAGCCTGGGACCATAAAAGGAAGGAAGGGAGGTGTCGCGCTGGGGACAGGATGGGGTTCTGAGGCAGAGCTGCGCTGAAGAGGGGTTTATGACCCAAGGCATGTGCGAGCGGGGGTTGTCAGAGTGCGGGCTTTGTGAGGGAGGAGGGCTATGCCGGGGGCCAGTGGCATGCAAAAAGGGTTGTTCTGATCGAGGCACCTAAAATGGCGGGTGCGCACGACAAAAAGTGTGGCATCAGGGAAAAAGGCGAGATGGCGCAGATAATGTTTACCAGACCGTACTAATTTTCCACACTAGGCCTCAGTTTAAATCGTGCCAAAACACTGTCTGCAACTATGCCAAAATCCCCCTTTTCCAGCATGGATTTACTTCAAACCACTTGCAATCACAATTAGACCTCCCCAGTGGTGCTCCAAGACCCCTCAACCCACCCCCAAATATCTAGAACACCCCCAAGCAGCCACCCAAAAACATGCAATACAGCTAGGCCTCAGTTTAAATTGTGCCAAAACGCTATCTGCAACTAGGCCCAAACCCCCCTTTTCCACCATGGATATTCTTCAAACCACTTGCAATCAAAATTAGACCTTCACAGCAGTGCTCCCAGACCCCTCAACCAACACCCAAAAATCTAGAACACCCCAAGCAGCCCCCCAAAAACATGCAATAATACGAGGCCTAAGTTTAAATCGTGCCAAAACGCTCTCAGCAACTAGGCCAAACCCCCCTTTTCTACCATGGATTTTCTTCAAACCACTTGCACTCACAATTAGAACTTCCCAGCAGTGCTCCCAGAACCATAAACCAACCCCCAAAAATCTAGAACCCCCCAACAGCCCCCCAAAAACATGCAATACTGCTAAAAAAAAGCTTTTGCAACATGGATTTTCTTCAAACCTCTTGCAATCAAAATTAGACCTTCCCAGCAGTGCTCCCAGACCCCTCAACCTACCCCCAAAAATCTAGAACACCCACAAGCAGCCCCCCAAAAACATGCAATACTACTAGGCCTACGTTTAAAACTGTGCCAAAACGCTCTCTGCAACTAGACCCAAACCCCCCATTTCTACCATGGATTTTCTTCAAACCACTTGCAATCACAATTAGAACTTCCCAGCAGTGCTCCCAGACTCATAAACCAACCCCAAAAAATCTAGAACCCCCCAAACAGCCCCCCAAAAACATGCAATACAACTTGGCCTAAGATTAAATCGTGCCAAAACGCTCTCTGCAACTAGGCCCAAACCCCCCCCCCTTTTCCACCATGGATTTTCTTCAACCCACTTGCAATCAAAATTAGACCTTCCCAGCAGTGCTCCCAGACCCATAAACCCACCCCCAAAAATCTAGTACCCCCCAAAACAGCCCCCCAAAAACATGCAATACTGCTAGGCCTCAGTTTAAATCGTGCCAAAACACTGTCTGCAACTAGGCCAAAATCCCCCTTTTCCACCATGGATTTTCTTCAAACCACTTGCAATCACAATTAGACCTCCTCAGTGGTGCTCCCAGACCCCTCAACCCACCCCCAAATATCTAGAACACCCTCAAGCAGCCCCCCAAAAACATGCAATACTGCTAGGCCTCAGTTTAAATTGTGCCAAAACGCTATCTGCAACTAGGCCCAAACCCCCCTTTTCCACCATGGATATTCTTCCAACCACTTGCAATCAAAATTAGACCTTCCCAGCAGTGTTCCCAGACCCCTCAACCAACACCCAAAAATGTAGAACACCCCAAACAGCCCCCCAAAAACATGCAATACTGCTAAAAAAAAGCTTTTGCACCATGGATTTTCTTCAAACCACTTGCAATCAAAATTAGACCTTCCCAGCAGTGCTCCCAGACCCCTCAACCCACCCCAAAAATCTAGAACACCCACAAGCAGCCCCCCAAAAACATGCAATACTACTAGGCCTAAGTTTAAAATTGTGGCAAAACGCTCTCTGCCACTAGACCCAAACCCCCCTTTTCTACCATGGATTTTCTTCAAACCACTTGCAATCACAATTAGAACTTCCCAGCAGTGCTCCCAGACCCATAAACCAATCTCAAAAAATCTAGAACCCCCCAAACAACCCCCCAAAAACATGCAATACTGCTAAAAAAAAAAGCTTTTGCAACATGGATTTTCTTTAAACCACTTGCAATCAAAATTAGACCTTCCCAGCAGTGCTCCCAGACCCCTCAACCTACCCCCAAAAAACTAGAACACCCCCAAGCAGCCACCCCAAAAACATGGAATACTGCTAGGCCTCAGTTTAAATCGTGCCAAAACGCTGTCTGTAACTAGGCCCAAACCCACCTTTTCCACCATGGATTTTCTTCAAACCACTTGCAATCAAAATTAGACCTTCCCAGCAGTACTCCCAGTTCCCTCAACCCACCCCCAAAAATCTAGAATACCCCCAAGCAGCCCCCCAAAAACATGCAATACTGCTAGGCCTAAGTTTAAATCGTGCCAAAACGCTCTCTGCAACTAGGCCCAAACCCCCCTTTTCCACCATGGATTTTCTTCAAACCACTTGCAATCAAAATTAGACCTTCCCAGCAGTGCTCCCAGACCCATAAACCCACACCCAAAAATGGAGAACCCCCCAACAGCCCCCCAAAAACACGGAATACTGCTAAACAAAAAAATAACTTTTCCACCATGGATTTTCTTCAAACCACTTGCAATCAAAATTAGACCTTCCCAGCAGTGCTCCCAGACCCATAAACCCCCCCCCAAAAATCTAGTAACCCCCAAACAGCCCTCCAAAAAATGCAATACTGCTAGGCCTAAGTTTAAAATTGTGCCAAAACGCTCTCTGCAACTAGACCCAAACCCCCCTTTTCTACCATGGATTTTCTTCAAACCACTTGCAATCACAATTAGAACCTCCCAGCAGTGCTCCCAGACCCATAAACCAACCCCAAAAAATCTAGAACCCCCCAAACAGCCCCCCAAAAACATGCAATACAACTTGGCCTAAGATTAAATCGTGCCAAAACGCTCTCTGCAACTAGGCCCAACCCCCCCTTTTCCACCATGGATTTTCTTTAAACCACTTGCAATCAAAATTAGACCTTCCCAGCAGTGCTCCCAGACCCCTCAACCTACCCCCAAAAAACTAGAACACCCACAAGCAGCCACCCCAAAAACATGGAATACTGCTAGGCCTCAGTTTAAATCGTGCCAAAACGCTGTCTGTAACTAGGCCCAAACCCACCTTTTCCACCATGGATTTTCTTCAAACCACTTGCAATCAAAATTAGACCTTCCCAGCAGTACTCCCAGTTCCCTCAACCCACCCCCAAAAATCTAGAATACCCCCAAGCAGCCCCCCAAAAACATGCAATACTGCTAGGCCTAAGTTTAAATCGTGCCAAAACGCTCTCTGCAACTAGACCCAAACCCCCCTTTTCTACCATAGATTTTCTTCAAACCACTTGCAATCACAATTAGATTTTCCCAGCAGTGCTCCCAGACCAATAAACCAACCCCAAAAACTCTAGAACCCCCCAAACAGCCCCCCAAAATCATGGAATATTGCTAAAACAAAAAAAAGCTTTTGCAACATGGATTTTCTTCAAACCACTTGCAATCAAAATTAGACCTTCCCAGTGGTGCTCCCTGACCCCTGAACCCACCCCCAAATATCTAGAACACCCCCAAGCAGCCCCCCAAAAACATGCAATACAGCTAGGCCTCAGTTTAAATTGTGCCAAAACGCTATCTGCAACTAGGCCCAAACCCCCCTTTTCCACCATGGATATTCTTCAAACCACTTGCAATCAAAATTAGACCTTCACAGCAGTGCTCCCAGACCCCTCAACCAACACCCAAAAATCTAGAACACCCCAAGCAGCCCCCCAAAAACATGCAATAATACGAGGCCTAAGTTTAAATCGTGCCAAAACGCTCTCAGCAACTAGGCCAAACCCCCCTTTTCTACCATGGATTTTCTTCAAACCACTTGCACTCACAATTAGAACTTCCCAGCAGTGCTCCCAGAACCATAAACCAACCCCCAAAAATCTAGAACCCCCCAACAGCCCCCCAAAAACATGCAATACTGCTAAAAAAAAGCTTTTGCAACATGGATTTTCTTCAAACCTCTTGCAATCAAAATTAGACCTTCCCAGCAGTGCTCCCAGACCCCTCAACCTACCCCCAAAAATCTAGAACACCCACAAGCAGCCCCCCAAAAACATGCAATACTACTAGGCCTACGTTTAAAACTGTGCCAAAACGCTCTCTGCAACAAGACCCAAACCCCCCATTTCTACCATGGATTTTCTTCAAACCACTTGCAATCACAATTAGAACTTCCCAGCAGTGCTCCCAGACTCATAAACCAACCCCAAAAAATCTAGAACCCCCCAAACAGCCCCCCAAAAACATGCAATACAACTTGGCCTAAGATTAAATCGTGCCAAAACGCTCTCTGCAACTAGGCCCAAACCCCCCCCCCCTTTTCCACCATGGATTTTCTTCAACCCACTTGCAATCAAAATTAGACCTTCCCAGCAGTGCTCCCAGACCCATAAACCCACCCCCAAAAATCTAGTACCCCCCAAAACAGCCCCCCAAAAACATGCAATACTGCTAGGCCTCAGTTTAAATCGTGCCAAAACACTGTCTGCAACTAGGCCAAAATCCCCCTTTTCCACCATGGATTTTCTTCAAACCACTTGCAATCACAATTAGACCTCCTCAGTGGTGCTCCCAGACCCCTCAACCCACCCCCAAATATCTAGAACACCCTCAAGCAGCCCCCCAAAAACATGCAATACTGCTAGGCCTCAGTTTAAATTGTGCCAAAACGCTATCTGCAACTAGGCCCAAACCCCCCTTTTCCACCATGGATATTCTTCCAACCACTTGCAATCAAAATTAGACCTTCCCAGCAGTGTTCCCAGACCCCTCAACCAACACCCAAAAATGTAGAACACCCCAAACAGCCCCCCAAAAACATGCAATACTGCTAAAAAAAAGCTTTTGCACCATGGATTTTCTTCAAACCACTTGCAATCAAAATTAGACCTTCCCAGCAGTGCTCCCAGACCCCTCAACCCACCCCAAAAATCTAGAACACCCACAAGCAGCCCCCCAAAAACATGCAATACTACTAGGCCTAAGTTTAAAATTGTGGCAAAACGCTCTCTGCCACTAGACCCAAACCCCCCTTTTCTACCATGGATTTTCTTCAAACCACTTGCAATCACAATTAGAACTTCCCAGCAGTGCTCCCAGACCCATAAACCAATCTCAAAAAATCTAGAACCCCCCAAACAACCCCCCAAAAACATGCAATACTGCTAAAAAAAAAAGCTTTTGCAACATGGATTTTCTTTAAACCACTTGCAATCAAAATTAGACCTTCCCAGCAGTGCTCCCAGACCCCTCAACCTACCCCCAAAAAACTAGAACACCCCCAAGCAGCCACCCCAAAAACATGGAATACTGCTAGGCCTCAGTTTAAATCGTGCCAAAACGCTGTCTGTAACTAGGCCCAAACCCACCTTTTCCACCATGGATTTTCTTCAAACCACTTGCAATCAAAATTAGACCTTCCCAGCAGTACTCCCAGTTCCCTCAACCCACCCCCAAAAATCTAGAATACCCCCAAGCAGCCCCCCAAAAACATGCAATACTGCTAGGCCTAAGTTTAAATCGTGCCAAAACGCTCTCTGCAACTAGGCCCAAACCCCCCTTTTCCACCATGGATTTTCTTCAAACCACTTGCAATCAAAATTAGACCTTCCCAGCAGTGCTCCCAGACCCATAAACCCACACCCAAAAATGGAGAACCCCCCAACAGCCCCCCAAAAACACGGAATACTGCTAAACAAAAAAATAACTTTTCCACCATGGATTTTCTTCAAACCACTTGCAATCAAAATTAGACCTTCCCAGCAGTGCTCCCAGACCCATAAACCCCCCCCCCAAAAATCTAGTAACCCCCAAACAGCCCTCCAAAAAATGCAATACTGCTAGGCCTAAGTTTAAAATTGTGCCAAAACGCTCTCTGCAACTAGACCCAAACCCCCCTTTTCTACCATGGATTTTCTTCAAACCACTTGCAATCACAATTAGAACCTCCCAGCAGTGCTTCCAGACCCATAAACCAACCCCAAAAAATCTAGAACCCCCCAAACAGCCCCCCAAAAACATGCAATACAACTTGGCCTAAGATTAAATCGTGCCAAAACGCTCTCTGCAACTAGGCCCAACCCCCCCTTTTCCACCATGGATTTTCTTTAAACCACTTGCAATCAAAATTAGACCT
Source organism: Lissotriton helveticus (assembly GCF_964261635.1). Taxonomy (NCBI): domain Eukaryota; kingdom Metazoa; phylum Chordata; class Amphibia; order Caudata; family Salamandridae; genus Lissotriton; species Lissotriton helveticus. The sequence goes on along the minus strand of NC_136061.1, from coordinate 1,358,421,907 downwards.
TCCCAGCAGTGCTCCCAGACCCCTCAACCTACCCCCAAAAAACTAGAACACCCACAAGCAGCCACCCCAAAAACATGGAATACTGCTAGGCCTCAGTTTAAATCGTGCCAAAACGCTGTCTGTAACTAGGCCCAAACCCACCTTTTCCACCATGGATTTTCTTCAAACCACTTGCAATCAAAATTAGACCTTCCCAGCAGTACTCCCAGTTCCCTCAACCCACCCCCAAAAATCTAGAATACCCCCAAGCAGCCCCCCAAAAACATGCAATACTGCTAGGCCTAAGTTTAAATCGTGCCAAAACGCTCTCTGCAACTAGGCCCAAACCCCCCTTTTCCACCATGGATTTTCTTCAAACCACTTGCAATCAAAATTAGACCTTCCCAGCAGTGCTCCCAGACCCATAAACCCACACCCAAAAATGAAGAACCCCCCAACAGCCCCCCAAAAACACGGAATACTGCTAAAAAAAAAGATTTCCACCATGGATTTTCTTCAAACCACTTGCAATCAAAATTAGACTTTCCCAGTGGTGCTCCCTGACCCCTGAACCCACCCCCAAATATCTAGAACACCCCCAAGCAGCCCCCCAAAAACATGCAATACTGCTAGGCCTAAGTTTAAATCGTGCCAAAACGCTCTCTGCAACTAGGCCCAAACCCTCCTTTTCCACCATGGATTTTCTTCAAACCACTTGCAATCAAAATTAGACCTTCCCAGCAGTGCTCCCAGACCCATAAACCCACACCCAAAAATGGAGAACCCCCCAACAGCCCCCCAAAAACACGGAATACTGCAAAAAAAAAAAACTTTTCCACCATGGATTTTCTTCAAACCACTTGCAATCAAAATTAGACCTTCCCAGCAGTGCTCCCAGACACATAAACCCACCCCCAAAAATCTAGTAACCCCCAAACAGCCCTCCAAAAAATGCAATACTGCTACGCCTAAGTTTAAAATTGTGCCAAAACGCTCTCTGCAACTAGACCCAAACCCCCCTTTTCTACCATGGATTTTCTTCAAACCACTTGCAATCACAATTAGAACTTCCCAGCAGTGCTCCCAGACCCATAAACCCACACCCAAAAATGGAGAACCCCCCAACAGCCCCCCAAAAACACGGAATACTGCTAAAAAAAAAAACTTTTCCACCATGGATTTTCTTCAAACCACTTGCAATCAAAATTAGACCTTCCCAGCAGTGCTCCCAGACCCATAAACCCACCCCCAAAAATCTAGTAACCCCCAAACAGCCCTCCAAAAAATGCAATACTGCTACGCCTAAGTTTAAAATTGTGCCAAAACGCTCTCTGCAACTAGACCCAAACCCCCCTTTTCTACCATGGATTTTCTTCAAACCACTTGCAATCACAATTAGAACTTCCCAGCAGTGCTCCCAGACCCATAAACCAACCCCAAAAAATCTAGAACCCCCCCAAACAGCCCCCCAAAAACATGCAATACAACTTGGCCTAAGATTAAATCGTGCCAAAACGCTCTCTGCAACTAGGCCCAACCCCCCCCTTTTCAACCATGGATTTTCTTCAACCCACTTGCAATCAAAATTAGACCTTCCCAGCAGTGCTCCCAGACCCATAAACCCACCCCCAAAAATCTAGTACCCCCCAAAACAGCCCCCCAAAAACATGCAATACTGCTAGGCCTCAGTTTAAATCGTGCCAAAACACTGTCTGCAACTAGGCCAAAATCCCCCTTTTCCACCATGGATTTTCTTCAAACCACTTGCAATCACAATTAGACCTCCTCAGTGGTGCTCCCAGACCCCTCAACCTACCCCCAAATATCTAGAACACCATCAAGCAGCCCCCCAAAAACATGCAATACTGCTAGGCCTCAGTTTAAATTGTGCCAAAACGCTATCTGCAACTAGGCCCAAACCCCCCTTTTCCACCATGGATATTCTTCAAACCACTTGCAATCAAAATTAGACCTTCCCAGCAGTGCTCCCAGACCCCTCAACCAACACCCAAAAATGTAGAACACCCCAAACAGCCCCCCAAAAACATGCAATACTGCTAAAAAAAAGCTTTTGCACCATGGATTTTCTTCAAACCACTTGCAATCAAAATTAGACCTTCCCAGCAGTGCTCCCAGACCCCTCAACCCACCCCAAAAATCTAGAACACCCACAAGCAGCCCCCCAAAAACATGCAATACTACTAGGCCTAAGTTTAAAATTGTGGCTAAACGCTCTCTGCAACTAGACCCAAACCCCCCTTTTCTACCATGGATTTTCTTCAAACCACTTGCAATCACAATTAGAACTTCCCAGCAGTGCTCCCAGACCCATAAACCAATCCCAAAAAATCTAGAACCCCCCAAACAACCCCCCAAAAACATGCAATACTGCTAAAAAAAAAAAAGCTTTTGCAACATGGATTTTCTTTAAACCACTTGCAATCAAAATTAGACCTTCCCAGCAGTGCTCCCAGACCCCTCAACCTACCCCCAAAAAACTAGAACACCCCCAAGCAGCCACCCCAAAAACATGGAATACTGCTAGGCCTCAGTTTAAATCGTGCCAAAACGCTGTCTGTAACTAGGCCCAAACCCACCTTTTCCACCATGGATTTTCTTCAAACCACTTGCAATCAAAATTAGACCTTCCCAGCAGTACTCCCAGTTCCCTCAACCCACCCTCAAAAATCTAGAATACCCCCAAGCAGCCCCCAAAAAACATGCAATACTGCTAGGCCTCAGTTTAAATTGTGCCAAAACGCTATCTGCAACTAGGCCCAAACCCCCCTTTTCCACCATGGATATTCTTCAAACCACTTGCAATCAAAATTAGACCTTCCCAGCAGTGCTCCTAGACCCCTCAACCCACCCCCAAATATCTAGAACACCCTCAAGCAGCCCCCCAAAAACATGGAATACTGCTAGGCCTCAGTTTAAATCGTGCCAAAACGCTGTCTGTAACTAGGCCCAAACCCACCTTTCCACCATGGATTTTCTTCAAACCACTTGCAATCAAAATTAGACCTTCCCAGCAGTACTCCCAGTTCCCTCAACCCACCCCCAAAAATCTAGAATACCCCCACGCAGCCCCCCAAAAACATGCAATACTGCTAAAAAAAAGAACTTTTGAACCATGGATTTTCTTCAAACCACTTGCAATCAATAAAAGACCTTCCCAACAGTGCTCCCAGACTCCTCAATCCACCCCAAAAATCTAGAACACCCCCAAGCAGCCCCCCAAAAACATGCAATACTACTAGGCCTAAGTTTAAAATTGTGCCAAAACGCTCTCTGCAACTAGACCCAAACCCCCTTTTTCTACCATGGATTTTCTTCAAACAACTTGCAATCACAATTAGAACTTCCCATCAGTGCTCCCAGACCCATAAACCAACCCCAAAAAATCTAGAACCCCCAAACATCCCCCCAAAAACATGCAATACTGCTGAAAAAAAAGCTTTTGCAACATGTATTTTCTTCAAACCTCTTGCAATCAAAATTAGACCTTCCCAGCAGTGCTCCCAGACCCCTCAACCTACCCCCAAAAATCTAGAACACCCATAAGCAGCCCCCCAAAAACATGGAATACTGCTAGGCCTCAGTTTTAAACGTGCCAAAACGCTGTCTGTAACTAGGCCCAAACCCACCTTTTCCACCATGGATTTTCTTCAAACCACTTGCAATCAAAATTAGACCTTCCCAGTTGTGCTCCCAGTCCCCTAAACCCACCCCCAAAAATCTAGAACACCCCCAAGCAGCCCCCCAAAAACATGCAATACAACTTAGCCTAAGATTAAATCGTGCCAAAACGCTCTCTGCAACTAGGCCCAAACCCCCCCTTTTCTACCACGGATTTTCTTCAACCCACTTGCAATCAAAATTAGACCTTCCCAGCAGTGCTCCCAGACCCTTAAACCCACCCCCAAAAATCTAGTACCCCCCAAAACAGCCCCCCAAAAACATGCAATACTGCTAGGCCTCAGTTTAAATCGTGCCAAAACACTGTCTGCAACTAGGCCAAAACCCCCCTTTTCCACCATGGATTTTCTTCAAACCACTTGCAATCACAATTAGACCTCCCAGTGGTGCTCCCAGACCCCTCAACCCACCCCCCAAATATCTAGAACACCCTCAAGCAGCCCCCCAAAAACATGCAATACTGCTAGGCCTCAGTTTAAATTGTGCCAAAACGCTATCTGCAACTAGGCCCAAACCCCCCTTTTCCACCATGGATTTTCTTCAAACCACTTGCAATCAAAATTAGACATTCCCAGCAGTGCTCCCAGACCCCTCAACCAACACCCAAAAATCTAGAACACCCCAAGCAGCCCCCAAAAACATGCAATACTACTAGGCCTAAGTTTAAATTGTGCCAAAACGCTATCTGCAACTAGGCCCAAACCCCCCTTTTCCACCATGGATTTTCTTCAACCCACTTGCAATCAAAATTAGACCTTCCCAGCAGTGCTCCCAGACCCATAAACCCACCCCCAAAAATCTAGTACCCCCAAAACAGCCCCCCAAAAACATGCAATACTGCTAAAAAAAAAGAACTTTTCCTCCATGGATTTTCTTCAAACCACTTGCAATCAAAAAAAGACCTTCCCAACAGTGCTCCCAGACTCCTCAACCCACCCCAAAAATCTAGAACACCCCCAAGCAGCCCCCCAAAAACATGCAATACTGCTAGGCCTCAGTTTAAATTGTGCCAAAACACTGTCTGCGACTAGGCCAAAACCCCCCTTTTCCACCATGGATTTTCTTCAAACCACTTGCAATCACAATTAGACCTCCCCAGTGGTGCTCCCAGACCCCTCAACCCACCCCCAAATATCTAGAACACCCTCAAGCAGCCCCCCAAAAACATGCAATACTGCTAGGCCTCAGTTTAAATTGTGCCAAAACGCTATCTGCAACTAGGCCCAAACCCCCCTTTTCCACCATGGATATTCTTCAAACCACTTGCAATCAAAATTAGACCTTCCCAGCAGTGCTCCTAGACCCCTCAACCAACACCCAAAAATCTAGAACACCCCAAGCAGCCCCCCAAAAACATGCAATAATACGAGGCCTAAGTTTAAATCGTGCCAAAAAGCTCTCAGCAACTAGGCCAAACCCCCCTTTTCTACCATGGATTTTCTTTAAACCACTTGCACTCACAATTAGAACTTCCCAGCAGTGCTCCCAGAACCATAAACCAACCCCCAAAAATCTAGAACCCCCCAAACAGCCCCCCAAAAACATGCAATACTGCTAAAAAAAAAGCTTTTGCACCATGGATTTTCTTCAAACCACTTGCAATCAAAATTAGACCTTCCCAGCAGTGCTCCCAGACCCCTCAACCCACCCCAAAAATCTAGAACACCCACAAGCAGCCACCCAAAAACATGCAATACTACTAGGCATAAGTTTAAAATTGTGCCAAAACGCTCTCTGCAACTAGACCCAAACCCCCCTTTTCTACCATAGATTTTCTTCAAACCACTTGCAATCACAATTAGATTTTCCCAGCAGTGCTCCCAGACCCATAAACCAACCCCAAAAAATCTAGAACCCCCCAAAAACATGGAATATTGCTAAAACAAAAAAAAGCTTTTGCAACATGGATTTTCTTCAAAGCACTTGCAGTCAAAATTAGACCTTCCCAGCAGTGCTCCCAGACCCCTCAACCTTCCCCCAAAAATCTAGAACACCCCCAAGCAGCCCCCCAAAAACATGCAATACTGCTAGGCCTAAGCTTAATTCATGCCAAAACGCTCTCTGCAACTAGGCCCAAACCCCCCTTTTCCACCATGGATTTTCTTCAAACCACTTGCAATCAAAATTAGACCTTCCCAGCAGTGCTCCCAGACCCATAAACCCACACCCAAAAATGTAGAACCCCCCAACAGCCCCCCAAAAACACGGAATACTGCTAAAAAAAAACGTTTCCACCATGGATTTTCTTCAAACCACTTGCAATCAAACTTAGACCTTCCCAGTGGTGCTCCCTGACCCCTGAACCCACCCCCAAATATCTAGAACACCCCCAAGCAGCCCCCCAAAAACATGCAATACTGCTAGGCCTCAGTTTAAATTGTGCCAAAACGCTATCTGGAACTAGGCCCAAACCCCCCTTTTCCACCATGGATATTCTTCAAACCACTTGCAATCAAAATTAGACCTTCCCAACAGTGCTCCCAGACCCCTCAACCAACACCCAAAAATCTAGAACACCCCAAGCAGCCCCCCAAAAACATGCAATAATACTAGGCCTAAGTTTAAATCGTGCAAAAACGCTCTCAGCAACTAGGCCAAACCCCCCTTTTCTACCATGGATTTTCTTTAAACCACTTGCAATCAAAATTAGTTCTTCCCAGCAGTGCTCCCAGACCCCTCAAACCAAACCCAAAAATGTAGAACACCCCCAAGCAGCCCCCCCAAAACATGCATACTACTAGGCCTAAGATTAAATCGTGCCAAAACGCTCTCTGCAACTAGGCCCAAACCCCCCTTTTCCACAATGATTTTTTTTCAAACAACTTGCAATCAAAATTAGACCTTCCCAGCAGTGCTCCCAGACCCATAAATCCACACCCAAAAATGTAGAACCCCCCAACAGCCCCCCAAAAACACGGAATACTGCTAAAAAAAAAAACGTTTCCACCATGGATTTTCTTCAAACCACTTGCAATCAAAATTAGACCTTCCCAGTGGTGCTCCCTGACCCCTGAACCCACCCCCAAATATCTAGAACACCCCCAAGCAGCCCCCCAAAAACATGCAATATTGCTAGGCCTCAGTTTAAATTGTGCCAAAACGCTATCTGCAACTAGGCCCAAACCCCCCTTTTCCACCATGGATATTCTTCAAACCACTTGCAATCAAAATTAGACCTTCCCAACAGGGCTCCCAGACCCCTCAACCAACACCCAAAAATCTAGAACACCCCAAGCAGCCCCCCAAAAACATGCAATAATACTAGGCCTGAGTTTAAATCGTGCAAAAACGCTCTCAGCAACTAGGCCAAACCCCCTTTTCTACCATGCATTTTCTTTAAACCACTTGCAATCAAAATTATACCTTCCCAGCAGTGCTCCCAGACCCATAAACCCATCCCCAAAAATGTACAAACCCCCCAAACAGCCCCCCAAAAACATGCAATACTGCTAAAAAAAAAACCTTTTCCACTATGGATTTTCATCAAACCACTTGCAATCAAAATTAAACCTTCCCAGCAGTGCTCCCAGACCCCTCAACCCACCCCCAAAAATCTAGAACACCCTCAAGCAGCCCCGAAAAACATGCAATACTGCTAGGCCTCAGTTTAAATCGTGCCAAAACGCTGTCTGTAACTAGGCCCAAACCCACCTTTTCCACCATGGATTTTCTTCAAACCACTTGCAATCAAAAAAAGACCTTCCCAACAGTGCTCCCAGACTCCTCAGCCCACCCCAAAAATCTAGAACACCCCAAGCAGCCCCCAAAAAACATGCAATACTGCTAGACCTCAGTTTAAATCGTGCCAAAACACTGTCTGCACCTAGGCCAAAAAAAACCTTTTCCACCATGGATTTTCTTCAAACCACTTGCAATCCAAAAAAGACCTTCCCAGCAGTACTCCCAGTTCCCTCAACCCACACCCAAAAATCTAGAACACCCCCAAGCAGCCCCCTAAAAACATGCAATACAGCTAGGCCTCAGTTTAAATTGTGCCAAAACGCTGTCTGCAACTAGGCCCAAACCCCCTTTCCCATCATGAACTTTCCTCAAACCACTTGCAATCAAAATTAGAACTTCCCAGCAGTGCTCCCAGACCCATAAACCAACCCCAAAAAATCTAGAACCCCCCAAACAGCCACCCAAAAACATGCAATACTGCTGAAAAAAAAAGATTTTGCAACATGAATTTTCTTCAAACCTCTTGCAATCAAAATTAGAGCTTCCCAGCAGTGCTCCCAGACCCCTCCACCTATCCCCAAAAATCTAGAACACCCACAAGCAGCCCCCCAAAAACATGCAATACTACTAGGCGTAAGTTTAAAACTGTGCCAAAACGCTCTCTGCAACTAGACCCAAACCCCCCCCTTTTCTACCATGGATTTTCTTCAAACCACTTGCAATCACAATTAGAACTTCCCAGCAGTGCTCCCAGACCCATAAACCAACCCCAAAAATCTAGAACCCCCCAAACAGCCCCCCAAAAACATGCAATACAACTTGGCCTAAGATTAAATCGTGCCAAAACGCTCTCTGCAACTAGGCCCAACCCCCCCCTTTTCCACCATGGATTTTCTTCAACCCACTTGCAATCAAAATTAGACCTTCCCAGCAGTGCTCCCAGACCCATAAACCCACCCCAAAAATCTAGTACCCCCCAAAACAGCCCCCCAAAAACATGCAATACTGCTAGGCCTCAGTTCAAATCGTGCCAAAACACTGTCTGCAACTAGGCCAAAATCCCCCTTTTCCACCATGGATTTTCTTCAAACCACTTGCAATCACAATTAGACCTCCTCAGTGGTGCTCCCAGACCCCTCAACCCACCCCCAAATATCTAGAACACCCTAAAGCAGCCCCCCAAAAACATGCAATACTGCTAGGCCTCAGTTTAAATTGTGCCAAAACGCTATCTGCAACTAGGCCCAAACCCCCCTTTTCCACCATGGATATTGTTCAAACCACTTGCAATCAAAATTAGACCTTCCCAGCAGTGCTCCCAGACCCCTCAACCAACACCCAAAAATCTAGAACACCCACAAGCAGCCCCCCAAAAACATGCAATACTACTAGGCCTAAGTTTAAAATTGTGCCAAAACGCTCTCTGCAACTAGACCCAAACCCCCCTTTTCTACCATAGATTTTCTTCAAACCACTTGCAATCACAATTAGATTTTCCCAGCAGTGCTCCCAGACCCATAAACCAACCCCAAAAAATCTAGAACCCCCCAAACAGCCCCCCCAAAATCATGCAATACTGCTAAAAAAAAGCTTTTGCACCATGGATTTTCTTCAAACCACTTGCAATCAAAATTAGACCTTCCCAGCAGTGCTCCCAGACCCCTCAACCCACCCCAAAAATCTAGAACACCCACAAGCAGCCCCCCAAAAACATGCAATACTACTAGGCCTAAGTTTAAAATTGTGCCAAAACGCTCTCTGCAACTAGACCCAAACCCCCCTTTTCTACCATAGATTTTCTTCAAACCACTTGCAATCACAATTAGATTTTCCCAGCAGTGCTCCCAGACCAATAAACCAACCCCAAAAACTCTAGACCCCCCAAACAGCCCCCCAAAATCATGGAATATTGCTAAAACAAAAAAAAGCTTTTGCAACATGGATTTTCTTCAAAGCACTTGCAATAAAAATTAGACCTTCCCAGCAGTGCTCCCAGACCCCTCAACCTACCCCCAAAAATCTGGAACAACCCCAAGCAGCCCCCCAAAAACATGGAATACTGCTAGGCCTCAGTTTAAATCGTGCCAAAACGCTGTCTGTAACTAGGCCCAAACCCACCTTTCCACCATGGATTTTCTTCAAACCACTTGCAATCAAAATTAGACCTTCCCAGCAGTACTCCCAGTTCCCTCAACCCACCCCCAAAAATCTAGAATACCCCCACGCAGCCCCCCAAAAACATGCAATACTGCTAAAAAAAAGAACTTTTGAACCATGGATTTTCTTCAAACCACTTGCAATCAATAAAAGACCTTCCCAACAGTGCTCCCAGACTCCTCAATCCACCCCAAAAATCTAGAACACCCCCAAGCAGCCCCCCAAAAACATGCAATACTACTAGGCCTAAGTTTAAAATTGTGCCAAAACGCTCTCTGCAACTAGACCCAAACCCCCTTTTTCTACCATGGATTTTCTTCAAACAACTTGCAATCACAATTAGAACTTCCCATCAGTGCTCCCAGACCCATAAACCAACCCCAAAAAATCTAGAACCCCCAAACATCCCCCCAAAAGCATGCAATACTGCTGAAAAAAAAGCTTTTGCAACATGTATTTTCTTCAAACCTCTTGCAATCAAAATTAGACCTTCCCAGCAGTGCTCCCAGACCCCTCAACCTACCCCCAAAAATCTAGAACACCCATAAGCAGCCCCCCAAAAACATGGAATACTGCTAGGCCTCAGTTTTAAACGTGCCAAAACGCTGTCTGTAACTAGGCCCAAACCCACCTTTTCCACCATGGATTTTCTTCAAACCACTTGCAATCAAAATTAGACCTTCCCAGTTGTGCTCCCAGTCCCCTAAACCCACCCCCAAAAATCTAGAACACCCCCAAGCAGCCCCCCAAAAACATGCAATACAACTTAGCCTAAGATTAAATCGTGCCAAAACGCTCTCTGCAACTAGGCCCAAACCCCCCCTTTTCTACCACGGATTTTCTTCAACCCACTTGCAATCAAAATTAGACCTTCCCAGCAGTGCTCCCAGACCCTTAAACCCACCCCCAAAAATCTAGTACCCCCCAAAACAGCCCCCCAAAAACATGCAATACTGCTAGGCCTCAGTTTAAATCGTGCCAAAACACTGTCTGCAACTAGGCCAAAACCCCCCTTTTCCACCATGGATTTTCTTCAAACCACTTGCAATCACAATTAGACCTCCCAGTGGTGCTCCCAGACCCCTCAACCCACCCCCCAAATGTCTAGAACACCCTCAAGCAGCCCCCCAAACACATGCAATACTGCTAGGCCTCAGTTTAAATTGTGCCAAAACGCTATCTGCAACTGGGCCCAAACCCCCCTTTTCCACCATGGATTTTCTTCAAACCACTTGCAATCAAAATTAGACATTCCCAGCAGTGCTCCCAGACCCCTCAACCAACACCCAAAAATCTAGAACACCCCAAGCAGCCCCCCAAAAACATGCAATACTACTAGGCCTAAGTTTAAAATTGTGCCAAAACGCTCTCTGCAACTAGACCCAAACCCCCCTTTTCTACCATAGATTTTCTTCAAACCACTTGTAATCACAATTAGATTTTCCCAGCAGTGCTCCCAGACCCATAAACCAACCCCAAAAAATCTAGAACCCCCCAAACAGCCCCCCAAAAACATGGAATATTGCTAAAACAAAAAAAAGCTTTTGCAACATGGATTTTCTTCAAAGCACTTGCAATCAAAATTAGACCCTCCCAGCAGTGCTCCCAGACCCCTCAACCTACCCCCAAAAATCTAGAACACCCCCAAGCAGCCCCCCAAAAACATGGAATACTGCTAGGCCTCAGTTTAAATCGTGCCAAAACGCTGTCTGTAACTAGGCCCAAACCCACCTTTTCCACCATGGATTTTCTTCAAACCACTTGCAATCAAAATTAGACCTTCCCAGCAGTACTCCCAGTTCCCTCAACCCACCCCCAAAAATCTAGAATACCCCCACGCAGCCCCCCAAAAACATGCAATACTGCTAGGCCTAAGTTTAAATCGCGCCAAAACGCTCTCTGAAACTAGGCCCAAACCCCCCTTTTCCACAATGAATTTTTTTCAAACAACTTGCAATCAAAATTAGACCTTCCCAGCAGTGCTCCCAGACCCATAAACCCATCCCCAAAAATGTACAAACCCCCCAAACAGCCCCCCAAAAACATGCAATACTGCTAAAAAAACTTTTCCACTATGTATTTTCACCAAACCAGTTGCAATCAAAATTAAACCTTCCCTGCAGTGCTCCCAGACCCCTCAATCCACCCCCAAAAATCTAGAACACCCTCAAGCAGCCCCCCAAAAACATGCAATACTGCTATACCTCAGTTTAAATTGTGCCAAACGCTATCTGCAACTAGGCCCAAACCCCCCTTTTCCACCATGGATATTCTTCAAACCACTTGCAATCAAAAAAAGACCTTCCCAACAGTGCTCCCAGACCCTTAAACCCACCCCCAAAAATCTAGTACCCCCCAAAACAGCCCCCCAAAAACATGCAATACTGCTAGGCCTCAGTTTAAATCGTGCCAAAACACTGTCTGCAACTAGGCCAAAACCCCCCTTTTCCACCATGGATTTTCTTCAAACCACTTGCAATCACAATTAGACCTCCCCAGTGGTGCTCCCAGACCCCTCAACCCACCCCCCAAATATCTAGAACACCCTCAAGCAGCCCCCCAAAAACATGCAATACTGCTAGGCCTCAGTTTAAATTGTGCCAAAACGCTATCTGCAACTAGGCCCAAACCCCCCTTTTCCACCATGGATTTTCTTCAAACCACTTGCAATCAAAATTAGACATTCCCAGCAGTGCTCCCAGACCCCTCAACCAACACCCAAAAATCTAGAACACCCCAAGCAGCCCCCCAAAAACATGCAATACTACTAGGCCTAAGTTTAAAATTGTGCCAAAACGCTCTCTGCAACTAGACCCAAACCCCCCTTTCCTACCATAGATTTTCTTCAAACCACTTGTAATCACAATTAGATTTTCCCAGCAGTGCTCCCAGATCCATAAACCAACCCCAAAAAATCTAGAACCCCCCAAACAGCCCCCCAAAAACATGGAATATTGCTAAAACAAAAAAAAAGCTTTTGCAAAATGGATTTTCTTCAAAGCACTTGCAATCAAAATTAGACCTTCCCAGCAGTGCTCCCAGACCCCTCAACCTACCCCCAAAAATCTAGAACACCCCCAAGCAGCCCCCCAAAAACATGGAATACTGCTAGGCCTCAGTTTAAATCGTGCCAAAACGCTGTCTGTAACTAGGCCCAAACCCACCTTTTCCACCATGGATTTTCTTCAAACCACTTGCAATCAAAATTAGACCTTCCCAGCAGTGCTCCCAGACCCATAAACCCATCCACAAAAATGTACAAACCCCCCAAACAGCCCCCCAAAAACATGCAATACTGCTAAAAAAAACTTTTCCACTATGTATTTTCACCAAACCAGTTGCAATCAAAATTAAACCTTCCCAGCAGTGCTCCCAGACCCCTCAACCCACCCCCAAAAATCTAGAACACCCTCAAGCAGCCCCCCAAAAACATGCAATACTGCTAGGCCTCAGTTTAAATTGTGCCAAAAGGCTATCTGAAACTAGGCCCAAACCCCCCTTTTCCACCACGGATATTCTTCAAACCACTTGCAATCAAAAAAAGTCCTTCCCAACAGTGCTCCCAGACTCCTCAACCCACCCCAAAAATCTAGAACACCCCCAAGCAGCCCCCAAAAAACATGCAATACTGCTAGGCCTCAGTTTAAATCGTGCCAAAACACTGTCTGCAGGTAGGCCAAAACCCCCCTTTTCCACCATGGATTTTCTTCAACCCACTTGCAATCAAAAATAGACCTTCCCAGCAGTACTCCCAGTTCCCTTAACCCACACCCAAAAATCTAGAACACCCCCAAGCAGCCCCCCAAAAACATGCAATACAGCTAGGCCTCAGTTTAAATTGCGCCAAAACGCTGTCTGCAACTAGGCCCAAACCCCCTTTCCCACCATGGACTTTCATCAAACCACTTGCAATCAAAATTAGACCTTCCCAGCAGTGCTCCCAGACCCCTCAACCCACCCCAAAAATCTAGAACACCCACAAGCAGCCCCCCAAAAACATGCAATACTACTAGGCCTAAGTTTAAAATTGTGCCAAAACGCTCTCTGCAACTAGACCCAAACCCCCCTTTTCTACCATAGATTTTCTTCAAACCACTTGCAATCACAATTAGATTTTCCCAGCAGTGCTCCCAGACCAATAAACCAACCCCAAAAACTCTAGACCCCCCAAACAGCCCCCCAAAATCATGGAATATTGCTAAAACAAAAAAAAGCTTTTGCAACATGGATTTTCTTCAAAGCACTTGCAATAAAAATTAGACCTTCCCAGCAGTGCTCCCAGACCCCTCAACCTACCCCCAAAAATCTGGAACAACCCCAAGCAGCCCCCCAAAAACATGGAATACTGCTAGGCCTCAGTTTAAATCGTGCCAAAACGCTGTCTGTAACTAGGCCCAAACCCACCTTTCCACCATGGATTTTCTTCAAACCACTTGCAATCAAAATTAGACCTTCCCAGCAGTACTCCCAGTTCCCTCAACCCACCCCCAAAAATCTAGAATACCCCCACGCAGCCCCCCAAAAACATGCAATACTGCTAAAAAAAAGAACTTTTGAACCATGGATTTTCTTCAAACCACTTGCAATCAATAAAAGACCTTCCCAACAGTGCTCCCAGACTCCTCAATCCACCCCAAAAATCTAGAACACCCCCAAGCAGCCCCCCAAAAACATGCAATACTACTAGGCCTAAGTTTAAAATTGTGCCAAAACGCTCTCTGCAACTAGACCCAAACCCCCTTTTTCTACCATGGATTTTCTTCAAACAACTTGCAATCACAATTAGAACTTCCCATCAGTGCTCCCAGACCCATAAACCAACCCCAAAAAATCTAGAACCCCCAAACATCCCCCCAAAAGCATGCAATACTGCTGAAAAAAAAGCTTTTGCAACATGTATTTTCTTCAAACCTCTTGCAATCAAAATTAGACCTTCCCAGCAGTGCTCCCAGACCCCTCAACCTACCCCCAAAAATCTAGAACACCCATAAGCAGCCCCCCAAAAACATGGAATACTGCTAGGCCTCAGTTTTAAACGTGCCAAAACGCTGTCTGTAACTAGGCCCAAACCCACCTTTTCCACCATGGATTTTCTTCAAACCACTTGCAATCAAAATTAGACCTTCCCAGTTGTGCTCCCAGTCCCCTAAACCCACCCCCAAAAATCTAGAACACCCCCAAGCAGCCCCCCAAAAACATGCAATACAACTTAGCCTAAGATTAAATCGTGCCAAAACGCTCTCTGCAACTAGGCCCAAACCCCCCCTTTTCTACCACGGATTTTCTTCAACCCACTTGCAATCAAAATTAGACCTTCCCAGCAGTGCTCCCAGACCCTTAAACCCACCCCCAAAAATCTAGTACCCCCCAAAACAGCCCCCCAAAAACATGCAATACTGCTAGGCCTCAGTTTAAATCGTGCCAAAACACTGTCTGCAACTAGGCCAAAACCCCCCTTTTCCACCATGGATTTTCTTCAAACCACTTGCAATCACAATTAGACCTCCCAGTGGTGCTCCCAGACCCCTCAACCCACCCCCCAAATGTCTAGAACACCCTCAAGCAGCCCCCCAAACACATGCAATACTGCTAGGCCTCAGTTTAAATTGTGCCAAAACGCTATCTGCAACTGGGCCCAAACCCCCCTTTTCCACCATGGATTTTCTTCAAACCACTTGCAATCAAAATTAGACATTCCCAGCAGTGCTCCCAGACCCCTCAACCAACACCCAAAAATCTAGAACACCCCAAGCAGCCCCCCAAAAACATGCAATACTACTAGGCCTAAGTTTAAAATTGTGCCAAAACGCTCTCTGCAACTAGACCCAAACCCCCCTTTTCTACCATAGATTTTCTTCAAACCACTTGTAATCACAATTAGATTTTCCCAGCAGTGCTCCCAGACCCATAAACCAACCCCAAAAAATCTAGAACCCCCCAAACAGCCCCCCAAAAACATGGAATATTGCTAAAACAAAAAAAAGCTTTTGCAACATGGATTTTCTTCAAAGCACTTGCAATCAAAATTAGACCCTCCCAGCAGTGCTCCCAGACCCCTCAACCTACCCCCAAAAATCTAGAACACCCCCAAGCAGCCCCCCAAAAACATGGAATACTGCTAGGCCTCAGTTTAAATCGTGCCAAAACGCTGTCTGTAACTAGGCCCAAACCCACCTTTTCCACCATGGATTTTCTTCAAACCACTTGCAATCAAAATTAGACCATCCCAGCAGTACTCCCAGTTCCCTCAACCCACCCCCAAAAATCTAGAATACCCCCACGCAGCCCCCCAAAAACATGCAATACTGCTAGGCCTAAGTTTAAATCGCGCCAAAACGCTCTCTGAAACTAGGCCCAAACCCCCCTTTTCCACAATGAATTTTTTTCAAACAACTTGCAATCAAAATTAGACCTTCCCAGCAGTGCTCCCAGACCCATAAACCCATCCCCAAAAATGTACAAACCCCCCAAACAGCCCCCCAAAAACATGCAATACTGCTAAAAAAACTTTTCCACTATGTATTTTCACCAAACCAGTTGCAATCAAAATTAAACCTTCCCTGCAGTGCTCCCAGACCCCTCAATCCACCCCCAAAAATCTAGAACACCCTCAAGCAGCCCCCCAAAAACATGCAATACTGCTATACCTCAGTTTAAATTGTGCCAAACGCTATCTGCAACTAGGCCCAAACCCCCCTTTTCCACCATGGATATTCTTCAAACCACTTGCAATCAAAAAAAGACCTTCCCAACAGTGCTCCCAGACCCTTAAACCCACCCCCAAAAATCTAGTACCCCCCAAAACAGCCCCCCAAAAACATGCAATACTGCTAGGCCTCAGTTTAAATCGTGCCAAAACACTGTCTGCAACTAGGCCAAAACCCCCCTTTTCCACCATGGATTTTCTTCAAACCACTTGCAATCACAATTAGACCTCCCCAGTGGTGCTCCCAGACCCCTCAACCCACCCCCCAAATATCTAGAACACCCTCAAGCAGCCCCCCAAAAACATGCAATACTGCTAGGCCTCAGTTTAAATTGTGCCAAAACGCTATCTGCAACTAGGCCCAAACCCCCCTTTTCCACCATGGATTTTCTTCAAACCACTTGCAATCAAAATTAGACATTCCCAGCAGTGCTCCCAGACCCCTCAACCAACACCCAAAAATCTAGAACACCCCAAGCAGCCCCCCAAAAACATGCAATACTACTAGGCCTAAGTTTAAAATTGTGCCAAAACGCTCTCTGCAACTAGACCCAAACCCCCCTTTCCTACCATAGATTTTCTTCAAACCACTTGTAATCACAATTAGATTTTCCCAGCAGTGCTCCCAGATCCATAAACCAACCCCAAAAAATCTAGAACCCCCCAAACAGCCCCCCAAAAACATGGAATATTGCTAAAACAAAAAAAAAGCTTTTGCAAAATGGATTTTCTTCAAAGCACTTGCAATCAAAATTAGACCTTCCCAGCAGTGCTCCCAGACCCCTCAACCTACCCCCAAAAATCTAGAACACCCCCAAGCAGCCCCCCAAAAACATGGAATACTGCTAGGCCTCAGTTTAAATCGTGCCAAAACGCTGTCTGTAACTAGGCCCAAACCCACCTTTTCCACCATGGATTTTCTTCAAACCACTTGCAATCAAAATTAGACCTTCCCAGCAGTGCTCCCAGACCCATAAACCCATCCACAAAAATGTACAAACCCCCCAAACAGCCCCCCAAAAACATGCAATACTGCTAAAAAAAACTTTTCCACTATGTATTTTCACCAAACCAGTTGCAATCAAAATTAAACCTTCCCAGCAGTGCTCCCAGACCCCTCAACCCACCCCCAAAAATCTAGAACACCCTCAAGCAGCCCCCCAAAAACATGCAATACTGCTAGGCCTCAGTTTAAATTGTGCCAAAAGGCTATCTGAAACTAGGCCCAAACCCCCCTTTTCCACCACGGATATTCTTCAAACCACTTGCAATCAAAAAAAGTCCTTCCCAACAGTGCTCCCAGACTCCTCAACCCACCCCAAAAATCTAGAACACCCCCAAGCAGCCCCCAAAAAACATGCAATACTGCTAGGCCTCAGTTTAAATCGTGCCAAAACACTGTCTGCAGGTAGGCCAAAACCCCCCTTTTCCACCATGGATTATCTTCAACCCACTTGCAATCAAAAATAGACCTTCCCAGCAGTACTCCCAGTTCCCTTAACCCACACCCAAAAATCTAGAACACCCCCAAGCAGCCCCCCAAAAACATGCAATACAGCTAGGCCTCAGTTTAAATTGCGCCAAAACGCTGTCTGCAACTAGGCCCAAACCCCCTTTCCCACCATGGACTTTCATCAAACCACTTGCAATCAAAATTAGACCTTCCCAGCAGTGGTCCCAGACCCATAAACCCACCCCCAAAAATCTAGGAACCCCCAAACAGCCCCCCAAAAACATGCAATACTGCTAAAAAAAAGAACTTTTCCACCATGGACTTTCTTCAAACCACTTGCAATCAAAAAAAGACCTTCCAAACAGTGCTCTCAGACTCCTCAATCCACCCCAAAAATCTAGAACACCCCCAAGCAGCCCCCCAAAAACATGCAATACTACTAGGCCTAAGTTTAAAATTGTGCCAAAACGCTCTCTGCAACTAGACCCAAACCCCACTTTTCGACCATGGATTTTCTTCAAACCACTTGCAATCACAATTAGAACTTCCCAGCAGTGCTCCCAGACCCATAAACCAACCCCAAAAAATCTAGAACCCCCCAAACAGCCCCCCAAAAACATGCAATACTGCTAAAAAAATAAAAGCTTTTGCAGCATGGATTTTCTTCAAACCACTTGCAATCAAAATTAGACCTTCCCAGCAGTGCTCCCAGACCCCTCAACCTACCCCCAAAAATCTTGAACACCCACAAGCAGCCCCCAAAAACATGGAATACTGCTAGACCTCAGTTTAAATTGTGCCAAAACGCTATCTGCAACTAGGCCCAAACCCCCCTTTTCCACCATGGATTTTCTTCAAACCACTTGCAATCAAAATTAGACATTCCCAGCAGTGCTCCCAGACCCCTCAACCAACACCCAAAAATCTAGAACACCCCAAGCAGCCCCCCAAAAACATGCAATACTACTAGGCCTAAGTTTAAAATTGTGCCAAAACGCTCTCTGCAACTAGACCCAAACCCCCCTTTCCTACCATAGATTTTCTTCAAACCACTTGTAATCACAATTAGATTTTCCCAGCAGTGCTCCCAGACCCATAAACCAACCCCAAAAAATCTAGAACCCCCCAAACAGCCCCCCAAAAACATGGAATATTGCTAAAACAAAAAAAAGCTTTTGCAAAATGGATTTTCTTCAAAGCACTTGCAATCAAAATTAGACCTTCCCAGCAGTGCTCCCAGACCCCTCAACCTACCCCCAAAAATCTAGAACACCCCCAAGCAGCCCCCCAAAAACATGGAATACTGCTAGGCCTCAGTTTAAATCGTGCCAAAACGCTGTCTGTAACTAGGCCCAAACCCACCTTTTCCACCATGGATTTTCTTCAAACCACTTGCAATCAAAATTAGACCTTCCCAGCAGTGCTCCCAGACCCATAAACCCATCCCCAAAATGTACAAACCCCCCAAACAGCCCCCCAAAAACATGCAATACTGCTAAAAAAAACTTTTCCACTATGTATTTTCACCAAACCAGTTGCAATCAAAATTAAACCTTCCCAGCAGTGCTCCCAGACCCCTCAACTCACCCCCAAAAATCTAGAACACCCTCAAGCAGCCCCCCAAAAACATGCAATACTGCTAGGCCTCAGTTTAAATTGTGCCAAAAGGCTATCTGAAACTAGGCCCAAACCCCCCTTTTCCACCACGGATATTCTTCAAACCACTTGCAATCAAAAAAAGTCCTTCCCAACAGTGCTCCCAGACTCCTCAACCCACCCCAAAAATCTAGAACACCCCCAAGCAGCCCCCAAAAAACATGCAATACTGCTATGCCTCAGTTTAAATCGTGCCAAAACACTGTCTGCAGGTAGGCCAAAACCCCCCTTTTCCACCATGGATTTTCTTCAACCCACTTGCAATCAAAAATAGACCTTCCCAGCAGTACTCCCAGTTCCCTTAACCCACACCCAAAAATCTAGAACACCCCCAAGCAGCCCCCCAAAAACATGCAATACTGCTAGGCCTCAGTTTAAATTGTGCCAAAAGGCTATCTGAAACTAGGCCCAAACCCCCCTTTTCCACCACGGATATTCTTCAAACCACTTGCAATCAAAAAAAGTCCTTCCCAACAGTGCTCCCAGACTCCTCAACCCACCCCAAAAATCTAGAACACCCCCAAGCAGCCCCCAAAAAACATGCAATACTGCTAGGCCTCAGTTTAAATCGTGCCAAAACACTGTCTGCAGGTAGGCCAAAACCCCCCTTTTCCACCATGGATTTTCTTCAACCCACTTGCAATCAAAAATAGACCTTCCCAGCAGTACTCCCAGTTCCCTTAACCCACACCCAAAAATCTAGAACACCCCCAAGCAGCCCCCCAAAAACATGCAATACAGCTAGGCCTCAGTTTAAATTGCGCCAAAACGCTGTCTGCAACTAGGCCCAAACCCCCTTTCCCACCATGGACTTTCATCAAACCACTTGCAATCAAAATTAGACCTTCCCAGCAGTGGTCCCAGACCCATAAACCCACCCCCAAAAATCTAGGAACCCCCAAACAGCCCCCCAAAAACATGCAATACTGCTAAAAAAAAGAACTTTTCCACCATGGACTTTCTTCAAACCACTTGCAATCAAAAAAAGACCTTCCAAACAGTGCTCTCAGACTCCTCAATCCACCCCAAAAATCTAGAACACCCCCAAGCAGCCCCCCAAAAACATGCAATACTACTAGGCCTAAGTTTAAAATTGTGCCAAAACGCTCTCTGCAACTAGACCCAAACCCCACTTTTCGACCATGGATTTTCTTCAAACCACTTGCAATCACAATTAGAACTTCCCAGCAGTGCTCCCAGACCCATAAACCAACCCCAAAAAATCTAGAACCCCCCAAACAGCCCCCCAAAAACATGCAATACTGCTAAAAAAATAAAAGCTTTTGCAGCATGGATTTTCTTCAAACCACTTGCAATCAAAATTAGACCTTCCCAGCAGTGCTCCCAGACCCCTCAACCTACCCCCAAAAATCTTGAACACCCACAAGCAGCCCCCAAAAACATGGAATACTGCTAGACCTCAGTTTAAATTGTGCCAAAACGCTATCTGCAACTAGGCCCAAACCCCCCTTTTCCACCATGGATTTTCTTCAAACCACTTGCAATCAAAATTAGACATTCCCAGCAGTGCTCCCAGACCCCTCAACCAACACCCAAAAATCTAGAACACCCCAAGCAGCCCCCCAAAAACATGCAATACTACTAGGCCTAAGTTTAAAATTGTGCCAAAACGCTCTCTGCAACTAGACCCAAACCCCCCTTTCCTACCATAGATTTTCTTCAAACCACTTGTAATCACAATTAGATTTTCCCAGCAGTGCTCCCAGACCCATAAACCAACCCCAAAAAATCTAGAACCCCCCAAACAGCCCCCCAAAAACATGGAATATTGCTAAAACAAAAAAAAGCTTTTGCAAAATGGATTTTCTTCAAAGCACTTGCAATCAAAATTAGACCTTCCCAGCAGTGCTCCCAGACCCCTCAACCTACCCCCAAAAATCTAGAACACCCCCAAGCAGCCCCCCAAAAACATGGAATACTGCTAGGCCTCAGTTTAAATCGTGCCAAAACGCTGTCTGTAACTAGGCCCAAACCCACCTTTTCCACCATGGATTTTCTTCAAACCACTTGCAATCAAAATTAGACCTTCCCAGCAGTGCTCCCAGACCCATAAACCCATCCCCAAAATGTACAAACCCCCCAAACAGCCCCCCAAAAACATGCAATACTGCTAAAAAAAACTTTTCCACTATGTATTTTCACCAAACCAGTTGCAATCAAAATTAAACCTTCCCAGCAGTGCTCCCAGACCCCTCAACCCACCCCCAAAAATCTAGAACACCCTCAAGCAGCCCCCCAAAAACATGCAATACTGCTAGGCCTCAGTTTAAATTGTGCCAAAAGGCTATCTGAAACTAGGCCCAACCCCCCCTTTTCCACCACGGATATTCTTCAAACCACTTGCAATCAAAAAAAGTCCTTCCCAACAGTGCTCCCAGACTCCTCAACCCACCCCAAAAATCTAGAACACCCCCAAGCAGCCCCCAAAAAACATGCAATACTGCTATGCCTCAGTTTAAATCGTGCCAAAACACTGTCTGCAGGTAGGCCAAAACCCCCCTTTTCCACCATGGATTTTCTTCAACCCACTTGCAATCAAAAATAGACCTTCCCAGCAGTACTCCCAGTTCCCTTAACCCACACCCAAAAATCTAGAACACCCCCAAGCAGCCCCCCAAAAACATGCAATACAGCTAGGCCTCAGTTTAAATTGCGCCAAAACGCTGTCTGCAACTAGGCCCAAACCCCCTTTCCCACCATGGACTTTCCTCAAACGTCTTGGAATCAAAATTAGACGTTCCCAGCAGTGCTCCCAGACCCCTCAAACCAAACCCAAAAATGTAGAACACCCCCAAGCAGCCCCCCCAAAACATGCAATACTACTAGGCCTAAGTTTAAATCGTGCCAAAACGCTCTCTTCAACTAGGCCCAAACCCCCCTTTTCCACAATGAATTTTTTTCAAACAACTTGCAATCAAAATTAGACCTTCCCAGCAGTACTCCCAGACCCATAAACCCATCCCCAAAAATGTACAAACCCCCCAAACAGCCCCCCAAAAACATGCAATACTGCTAAAAAAAAAACCTTTTCCACTATGGATTTTCATCAAACCACTTGCAATCAAAATTAAACCTTCCCAGCAGTGCTCCCAGACCCCTCAACCCACCCCCAAAAATCTAGAACACCCTCAAGCAGCCCCGAAAAACATGCAATACTGCTAGGCCTCAGTTTAAATCGTGCCAAAACGCTGTCTGTAACTAGGCCCAAACCCACCTTTTCCACCATGGATTTTCTTCAAACCACTTGCAATCAAAAAAAGACCTTCCCAACAGTGCTCCCAGACTCCTCAGCCCACCCCAAAAATCTAGAACACCCCAAGCAGCCCCCAAAAAACATGCAATACTGCTAGACCTCAGTTTAAATCGTGCCAAAACACTGTCTGCACCTAGGCCAAAAAAAACCTTTTCCACCATGGATTTTCTTCAAACCACTTGCAATCCAAAAAAGACCTTCCCAGCAGTACTCCCAGTTCCCTCAACCCACACCCAAAAATCTAGAACACCCCCAAGCAGCCCCCTAAAAACATGCAATACAGCTAGGCCTCAGTTTAAATTGTGCCAAAACGCTGTCTGCAACTAGGCCCAAACCCCCTTTCCCATCATGAACTTTCCTCAAACCACTTGCAATCAAAATTAGAACTTCCCAGCAGTGCTCCCAGACCCATAAACCAACCCCAAAAAATCTAGAACCCCCCAAACAGCCACCCAAAAACATGCAATACTGCTGAAAAAAAAAGATTTTGCAACATGAATTTTCTTCAAACCTCTTGCAATCAAAATTAGAGCTTCCCAGCAGTGCTCCCAGACCCCTCCACCTATCCCCAAAAATCTAGAACACCCACAAGCAGCCCCCCAAAAACATGCAATACTACTAGGCGTAAGTTTAAAACTGTGCCAAAACGCTCTCTGCAACTAGACCCAAACCCCCCCCTTTTCTACCATGGATTTTCTTCAAACCACTTGCAATCACAATTAGAACTTCCCAGCAGTGCTCCCAGACCCATAAACCAACCCCAAAAATCTATAACCCCCCAAACAGCCCCCCAAAAACATGCAATACAACTTGGCCTAAGATTAAATCGTGCCAAAACGCTCTCTGCAACTAGGCCCAACCCCCCCCTTTTCCACCATGGATTTTCTTCAACCCACTTGCAATCAAAATTAGACCTTCCCAGCAGTGCTCCCAGACCCATAAACCCACCCCAAAAATCTAGTACCCCCCAAAACAGCCCCCCAAAAACATGCAATACTGCTAGGCCTCAGTTCAAATCGTGCCAAAACACTGTCTGCAACTAGGCCAAAATCCCCCTTTTCCACCATGGATTTTCTTCAAACCACTTGCAATCACAATTAGACCTCCTCAGTGGTGCTCCCAGACCCCTCAACCCACCCCCAAATATCTAGAACACCCTAAAGCAGCCCCCCAAAAACATGCAATACTGCTAGGCCTCAGTTTAAATTGTGCCAAAACGCTATCTGCAACTAGGCCCAAACCCCCCTTTTCCACCATGGATATTGTTCAAACCACTTGCAATCAAAATTAGACCTTCCCAGCAGTGCTCCCAGACCCCTCAACCAACACCCAAAAATCTAGAACACCCACAAGCAGCCCCCCAAAAACATGCAATACTACTAGGCCTAAGTTTAAAATTGTGCCAAAACGCTCTCTGCAACTAGAACCAAACCCCCCTTTTCTACCATAGATTTTCTTCAAACCACTTGCAATCACAATTAGATTTTCCCAGCAGTGCTCCCAGACCCATAAACCAACCCCAAAAAATCTAGAACCCCCCAAACAGCCCCCCCAAAATCATGCAATACTGCTAAAAAAAAGCTTTTGCACCATGGATTTTCTTCAAACCACTTGCAATCAAAATTAGACCTTCCCAGCAGTGCTCCCAGACCCCTCAACCCACCCCAAAAATCTAGAACACCCACAAGCAGCCCCCCAAAAACATGCAATACTACTAGGCCTAAGTTTAAAATTGTGCCAAAACGCTCTCTGCAACTAGACCCAAACCCCCCTTTTCTACCATAGATTTTCTTCAAACCACTTGCAATCACAATTAGATTTTCCCAGCAGTGCTCCCAGACCAATAAACCAACCCCAAAAACTCTAGAACCCCCCAAACAGCCCCCCAAAATCATGGAATATTGCTAAAACAAAAAAAAGCTTTTGCAACATGGATTTTCTTCAAAGCACTTGCAATAAAAATTAGACCTTCCCAGCAGTGCTCCCAGACCCCTCAACCTACCCCCAAAAATCTGGAACAACCCCAAGCAGCCCCCCAAAAACATGGAATACTGCTAGGCCTCAGTTTAAATCGTGCCAAAACGCTGTCTGTAACTAGGCCCAAACCCACCTTTCCACCATGGATTTTCTTCAAACCACTTGCAATCACAATTAGATTTTCCCAGCAGTGCTCCCAGACCCATAAACCAACCCCAAAAAATCTAGAACCCCCCAAACAGCCCCCCCAAAATCATGCAATACTGCTAAAAAAAAGCTTTTGCACCATGGATTTTCTTCAAACCACTTGCAATCAAAATTAGACCTTCCCAGCAGTGCTCCCAGACCCCTCAACCCACCCCAAAAATCTAGAACACCCACAAGCAGCCCCCCAAAAACATGCAATACTACTAGGCCTAAGTTTAAAATTGTGCCAAAACGCTCTCTGCAACTAGACCCAAACCCCCCTTTTCTACCATAGATTTTCTTCAAACCACTTGCAATCACAATTAGATTTTCCCAGCAGTGCTCCCAGACCAATAAACCAACCCCAAAAACTCTAGAACCCCCCAAACAGCCCCCCAAAATCATGGAATATTGCTAAAACAAAAAAAAGCTTTTGCAACATGGATTTTCTTCAAAGCACTTGCAATAAAAATTAGACCTTCCCAGCAGTGCTCCCAGACCCCTCAACCTACCCCCAAAAATCTGGAACAACCCCAAGCAGCCCCCCAAAAACATGGAATACTGCTAGGCCTCAGTTTAAATCGTGCCAAAACGCTGTCTGTAACTAGGCCCAAACCCACCTTTCCACCATGGATTTTCTTCAAACCACTTGCAATCAAAATTAGACCTTCCCAGCAGTACTCCCAGTTCCCTTAACCCACCCCCAAAAATCTAGAATACCCCCACGCAGCCCCCCAAAAACATGCAATACTGCTAAAAAAAAGAACTTTTGAACCATGGATTTTCTTCAAACCACTTGCAATCAATAAAAGACCTTCCCAACAGTGCTCCCAGACTCCTCAATCCACCCCAAAAATCTAGAACACCCCCAAGCAGCCCCCCAAAAACATGCAATACTACTAGGCCTAAGTTTAAAATTGTGCCAAAACACTCTCTGCAACTAGACCCAAACCCCCTTTTTCTACCATGGATTTTCTTCAAACAACTTGCAATCACAATTAGAACTTCCCATCAGTGCTCCCAGACCCATAAACCAACCCCAAAAAATCTAGAACCCCCAAACATCCCCCCAAAAGCATGCAATACTGCTGAAAAAAAAGCTTTTGCAACATGTATTTTCTTCAAACCTCTTGCAATCAAAATTAGACCTTCCCAGCAGTGCTCCCAGACCCCTCAACCTACCCCCAAAAATCTAGAACACCCATAAGCAGCCCCCCAAAAACATGGAATACTGCTAGGCCTCAGTTTTAAACGTGCCAAAACGCTGTCTGTAACTAGGCCCAAACCCACCTTTTCCACCATGGATTTTCTTCAAACCACTTGCAATCAAAATTAGACCTTCCCAGTTGTGCTCCCAGTCCCCTAAACCCACCCCCAAAAATCTAGAACACCCCCAAGCAGCCCCCCAAAAACATGCAATACAACTTAGCCTAAGATTAAATCGTGCCAAAACGCTCTCTGCAACTAGGCCCAAACCCCCCCTTTTCTACCACGGATTTTCTTCAACCCACTTGCAATCAAAATTAGACCTTCCCAGCAGTGCTCCCAGACCCTTAAACCCACCCCCAAAAATCTAGTACCCCCCAAAACAGCCCCCCAAAAACATGCAATACTGCTAGGCCTCAGTTTAAATCGTGCCAAAACACTGTCTGCAACTAGGCCAAAACCCCCCTTTTCCACCATGGATTTTCTTCAAACCACTTGCAATCACAATTAGACCTCCCAGTGGTGCTCCCAGACCCCTCAACCCACCCCCCAAATATCTAGAACACCCTCAAGCAGCCCCCCAAACACATGCAATACTGCTAGGCCTCAGTTTAAATTGTGCCAAAACGCTATCTGCAACTGGGCCCAAACCCCCCTTTTCCACCATGGATTTTCTTCAAACCACTTGCAATCAAAATTAGACATTCCCAGCAGTGCTCCCAGACCCCTCAACCAACACCCAAAAATCTAGAACACCCCAAGCAGCCCCCCAAAAACATGCAATACTACTAGGCCTAAGTTTAAAATTGTGCCAAAACGCTCTCTGCAACTAGACCCAAACCCCCCTTTTCTACCATAGATTTTCTTCAAACCACTTGTAATCACAATTAGATTTTCCCAGCAGTGCTCCCAGACCCATAAACCAACCCCAAAAAATCTAGAACCCCCCAAACAGCCCCCCAAAAACATGGAATATTGCTAAAACAAAAAAAAGCTTTTGCAACATGGATTTTCTTCAAAGCACTTGCAATCAAAATTAGACCCTCCCAGCAGTGCTCCCAGACCCCTCAACCTACCCCCAAAAATCTAGAACACCCCCAAGCAGCCCCCCAAAAACATGGAATACTGCTAGGCCTCAGTTTAAATCGTGCCAAAACGCTGTCTGTAACTAGGCCCAAACCCACCTTTTCCACCATGGATTTTCTTCAAACCACTTGCAATCAAAATTAGACCTTCCCAGCAGTACTCCCAGTTCCCTCAACCCACCCCCAAAAATCTAGAATACCCCCACGCAGCCCCCCAAAAACATGCAATACTGCTAGGCCTAAGTTTAAATCGCGCCAAAACGCTCTCTGCAACTAGGCCCAAACCCCCCTTTTCCACAATGAATTTTTTTCAAACAACTTGCAATCAAAATTAGACCTTCCCAGCAGTGCTCCCAGACCCATAAACCCATCCCCAAAAATGTACAAACCCCCCAAACAGCCCCCCAAAAACATGCAATACTGCTAAAAAAACTTTTCCACTATGTATTTTCACCAAACCAGTTGCAATCAAAATTAAACCTTCCCTGCAGTGCTCCCAGACCCCTCAATCCACCCCCAAAAATCTAGAACACCCTCAAGCAGCCCCCCAAAAACATGCAATACTGCTATACCTCAGTTTAAATTGTGCCAAACGCTATCTGCAACTAGGCCCAAACCCCCCTTTTCCACCATGGATATTCTTCAAACCACTTGCAATCAAAAAAAGACCTTCCCAACAGTGCTCCCAGACCCTTAAACCCACCCCCAAAAATCTAGTACCCCCCAAAACAGCCCCCCAAAAACATGCAATACTGCTAGGCCTCAGTTTAAATCGTGCCAAAACACTGTCTGCAACTAGGCCAAAACCCCCCTTTTCCACCATGGATTTTCTTCAAACCACTTGCAATCACAATTAGACCTCCCCAGTGGTGCTCCCAGACCCCTCAACCCACCCCCCAAATATCTAGAACACCCTCAAGCAGCCCCCCAAAAACATGCAATACTGCTAGGCCTCAGTTTAAATTGTGCCAAAACGCTATCTGCAACTAGGCCCAAACCCCCCTTTTCCACCATGGATTTTCTTCAAACCACTTGCAATCAAAATTAGACATTCCCAGCAGTGCTCCCAGACCCCTCAACCAACACCCAAAAATCTAGAACACCCCAAGCAGCCCCCCAAAAACATGCAATACTACTAGGCCTAAGTTTAAAATTGTGCCAAAACGCTCTCTGCAACTAGACCCAAACCCCCCTTTCCTACCATAGATTTTCTTCAAACCACTTGTAATCACAATTAGATTTTCCCAGCAGTGCTCCCAGATCCATAAACCAACCCCAAAAAATCTAGAACCCCCCAAACAGCCCCCCAAAAACATGGAATATTGCTAAAACAAAAAAAAGCTTTTGCAAAATGGATTTTCTTCAAAGCACTTGCAATCAAAATTAGACCTTCCCAGCAGTGCTCCCAGACCCCTCAACCCACCCCCAAAAATCTAGAACACCCTCAAGCAGTCCCCCAAAAACATGCAATACTGCTAGGCCTCAGTTTAAATTGTGCCAAAAGGCTATCTGAAACTAGGCCCAAACCCCCCTTTTCCACCACGGATATTCTTCAAACCACTTGCAATCAAAAAAAGTCCTTCCCAACAGTGCTCCCAGACTCCTCAACCCACCCCAAAAATCTAGAACACCCCCAAGCAGCCCCCAAAAAACATGCAATACTGCTAGGCCTCAGTTTAAATCGTGCCAAAACACTGTCTGCAGGTAGGCCAAAACCCCCCTTTTCCACCATGGATTTTCTTCAACCCACTTGCAATCAAAAATAGACCTTCCCAGCAGTACTCCCAGTTCCCTTAACCCACACCCAAAAATCTAAAACACCCCCAAGTAGCCCCCCATAAACATGCAATACAGCTAGGCCTCAGTTTAAATTGCGCCAAAACGCTGTCTGCAACTAGGCCCAAACCCCCTTTCCCACCATGGACTTTCATCAAACCACTTGCAATCAAAATTAGACCTTCCCAGCAGTGGTCCCAGACCCATAAACCCACCCCCAAAAATCTAGGAACCCCCAAACAGCCCCCCAAAAACATGCAATACTGCTAAAAAAAAGAACTTTTCCACCATGGACTTTCTTCAAACCACTTGCAATCAAAAAAAGACCTTCCAAACAGTGCTCTCAGACTCCTCAATCCACCCCAAAAATCTAGAACACCCCCAAGCAGCCCCCCAAAAACATGCAATACTACTAGGCCTAAGTTTAAAATTGTGCCAAAACGCTCTCTGCAACTAGACCCAAACCCCACTTTTCGACCATGGATTTTCTTCAAACCACTTGCAATCACAATTAGAACTTCCCAGCAGTGCTCCCAGACCCATAAACCAACCCCAAAAAATCTAGAACCCCCCAAACAGCCCCCCAAAAACATGCAATACTGCTAAAAAAATAAAAGCTTTTGCAGCATGGATTTTCTTCAAACCACTTGCAATCAAAATTAGACCTTCCCAGCAGTGCTCCCAGACCCCTCAACCTACCCCCAAAAATCTTGAACACCCACAAGCAGCCCCCAAAAACATGGAATACTGCTAGACCTCAGTTTAAATTGTGCCAAAACGCTATCTGCAACTAGGCCCAAACCCCCCTTTTCCACCATGGATTTTCTTCAAACCACTTGCAATCAAAATTAGACATTCCCAGCAGTGCTCCCAGACCCCTCAACCAACACCCAAAAATCTAGAACACCCCAAGCAGCCCCCCAAAAACATGCAATACTACTAGGCCTAAGTTTAAAATTGTGCCAAAACGCTCTCTGCAACTAGACCCAAACCCCCCTTTCCTACCATAGATTTTCTTCAAACCACTTGTAATCACAATTAGATTTTCCCAGCAGTGCTCCCAGACCCATAAACCAACCCCAAAAAATCTAGAACCCCCCAAACAGCCCCCCAAAAACATGGAATATTGCTAAAACAAAAAAAAGCTTTTGCAAAATGGATTTTCTTCAAAGCACTTGCAATCAAAATTAGACCTTCCCAGCAGTGCTCCCAGACCCCTCAACCTACCCCCAAAAATCTAGAACACCCCCAAGCAGCCCCCCAAAAACATGGAATACTGCTAGGCCTCAGTTTAAATCGTGCCAAAACGCTGTCTGTAACTAGGCCCAAACCCACCTTTTCCACCATGGATTTTCTTCAAACCACTTGCAATCAAAATTAGACCTTCCCAGCAGTGCTCCCAGACCCATAAACCCATCCCCAAAATGTACAAACCCCCCAAACAGCCCCCCAAAAACATGCAATACTGCTAAAAAAAACTTTTCCACTATGTATTTTCACCAAACCAGTTGCAATCAAAATTAAACCTTCCCAGCAGTGCTCCCAGACCCCTCAACCCACCCCCAAAAATCTAGAACACCCTCAAGCAGCCCCCCAAAAACATGCAATACTGCTAGGCCTCAGTTTAAATTGTGCCAAAAGGCTATCTGAAACTAGGCCCAAACCCCCCTTTTCCACCACGGATATTCTTCAAACCACTTGCAATCAAAAAAAGTCCTTCCCAACAGTGCTCCCAGACTCCTCAACCCACCCCAAAAATCTAGAACACCCCCAAGCAGCCCCCAAAAAACATGCAATACTGCTATGCCTCAGTTTAAATCGTGCCAAAACACTGTCTGCAGGTAGGCCAAAACCCCCCTTTTCCACCATGGATTTTCTTCAACCCACTTGCAATCAAAAATAGACCTTCCCAGCAGTACTCCCAGTTCCCTTAACCCACACCCAAAAATCTAGAACACCCCCAAGCAGCCCCCCAAAAACATGCAATACAGCTAGGCCTCAGTTTAAATTGCGCCAAAACGCTGTCTGCAACTAGGCCCAAACCCCCTTTCCCACCATGGACTTTCATCAAACCACTTGCAATCAAAATTAGACCTTCCCAGCAGTGGTCCCAGACCCATAAACCCACCCCCAAAAATCTAGGAACCCCCAAACAGCCCCCCAAAAACATGCAATACTGCTAAAAAAAAGAACTTTTCCACCATGGACTTTCTTCAAACCACTTGCAATCAAAAAAAGACCTTCCAAACAGTGCTCTCAGACTCCTCAATCCACCCCAAAAATCTAGAACACCCCCAAGCAGCCCCCCAAAAACATGCAATACTACTAGGCCTAAGTTTAAAATTGTGCCAAAACGCTCTCTGCAACTAGACCCAAACCCCACTTTTCCACCATGGATTTTCTTCAAACCACTTGCAATCACAATTAGAACTTCCCAGCAGTGCTCCCAGACCCATAAACCAACCCCAAAAAATCTAGAACCCCCCAAACAGCCCCCCAAAAACATGCAATACTGCTAAAAAAATAAAAGCTTTTGCAGCATGGATTTTCTTCAAACCACTTGCAATCAAAATTAGACCTTCCCAGCAGTGCTCCCAGACCCCTCAACCTACCCCCAAAAATCTTGAACACCCATAAGCAGCCCCCAAAAACATGGAATACTGCTAGACCTCAGTTTAAATTGTGCCAAAACGCTATCTGCAACTAGGCCCGAACCCCCCTTTTCCACCATGGATATTCTTCAAACCACTTGCAATCAAAATTAGACCTTCCCAGCAGTGCTCCCAGACCCCTCGACCAACACCCAAAAATCTAGAACACCCCAAGCAGCCCCCCAAAAACATGCAATAATACGAGGCCTAAGTTTAAATCGTGCCAAAACGCTCTCAGCAACTAGGCCAAACCCCCCTTTTCTACAATGGATTTTCTTCAAACCACTTGCACTCACAATTAGAACTTTCCAGCAGTGCTCCCAGAACCATAAACCAACCCCCAAAAATCTAGAACCCCCAAACTGCCCCCCAAAAACATGCAATACTGCTAAAAAAAAAGCTTTTGCACCATGGATTTTCTTCAAACCACTTGCAATCAAAATTAGACTTTCCCAGCAGTGCTCCCAGACCCCTCAAACCACCCCCAAAAATCTAGAACACCCCCAAGCAACCCCCCAAAAACATGGAATACTGCTAGGCCTCAGTTTAAATTGTGCCAAAACGCTGTCTGTAGCTAGGCCCAAACCCACCTTTTCCACCATGGATTTTGTTCAAACCACTTGGAATCAAAATTAGACCTTCCCAGCAGTACTACCAGTTCCCTCAACCCACCCCCAAAAATCTAGAATACCCCCACGCAGCCCCCCAAAAACATGCAATACTGCTAGGCCTAAGTTTAAATCGTGCCAAAACGCTCTCTGCAACTAGGCCCAAAACCCCCTTTT
The DNA here is from genome assembly GCF_964261635.1 of Lissotriton helveticus. Taxonomy (NCBI): domain Eukaryota; kingdom Metazoa; phylum Chordata; class Amphibia; order Caudata; family Salamandridae; genus Lissotriton; species Lissotriton helveticus. Next base: position 1,358,389,636 of record NC_136061.1, on the reverse strand, counting down.
CCACCATGGATTTTCTTCAAACCACTTGCAATCAAAATTAGACCTTCCCAGCAGTGCTCCCAGATCCATAAACCCACACCCAAAAATGTAGAAGCCCCCAACAGCCCCCCAAAAACACGGAATACTGCTAAAAAAATAACTTTTCCACCATGGATTTTCTTCAAACCACTTGCAATCAAAATTAGACCTTCCCAGTGGTGCTCCCTGACCCCTCAACCCACCCCCAATTATCTAGAACACCATCAAGCAGCCCCCCAAAAACATGCAATACTGCTGGGCCTCAGTTTAAATCGTGCCAAAACACTGTCTGCAACTAGGCCAAAACCCCCCTTTTCCACCATGGATTTTCTTCAAACCACTTGCTATCACAATTAGACCTCCCCAGTGGTGCTCCCAGACCCCTCAACCCACCCCCAAATATCTAGAACACCCTCAAGCAGCCCCCCAAAAACATGCAATACTGCTGGGCCTCAGTTTAAATTGTGGCAAAACGCTAGCTGAAACTAGGCCCAAACCCCCCTTTTCCACCATGATATTCTTCAAACCACTTGCAATCAAAATTAGACCTTCCCAGCAGTGCTCCCAGACCCCTCAACCAACACCCAAAAATCTAGAACACCCCAAGCAGCCCCCCAAAAACATGCAATAATACGAGGCCTAAGTTTAAATCGTGCCAAAACGCTCTCAGCAACTAGGCCAAACCCCCCTTTTCTACCATGGATTTTCTTCAAACCACTTGCACTCACAATTAGAACTTCCCAGCAGTGCTCCCAGAACCATAAACCAACCCCCAAAAATCTAGAACCCCCCAAACAGCCCCACAAAAACATGCAATACTGCTAAAAAAAAAAGCTTTTGCACCATGGATTTTCTTCAAACCACTTGCAATCAAAATTAGACCTTCCCAGCAGTGCCCCCAGACCCCTTAACCCACCCCAAAAATCTAGAACACCCACAAGCAGCCCCCCAAAAACATGCAATACTACTAGGCCTAAGTTTAAAATCGTGCCAAAACGCTGTCTGTAACTAGGCCCAAACCCACCTTTTCCACCATAGATTTTCTTCAAACCACTTGCAATCAAAATTAGACCTTCCCAGCAGTACTCCCAGTTCCCTCAACCCACCCCCAAAAATCTAGAATACCCCCACGCAGCCCCCAAAAACATGCAATACTGCTAGGCCTAAGTTTAAATCGTGCCAAAACGCTCTCTGCAACTAGGCCCAAACCCCCCTTTTCCACAATGAATTTATTTCAAACAACTTGCAATCAAAATTAGACCTTCCCAGCAGTGCTCCCAGACCCATAAACCCATCCCCAAAAATGTACAAACCCCTCCAAACAGCCCCCTAAAAACATGCAATACTGCTAAAAAAAACTTTTCCACTATGGATTTTCACCAAACCACTTGCAATCAAAATTAAACCTTCCCAGCAGTGCTCCCAGACCCCTCAACCCACCCCCAAAAAACTAGAACACCCTCAAGCAGCCCCCGAAAAACATGCAATACTGCTAGGCCTCAGTTTAAATTGTGCCAAAACGCTATCTGCAACTAGCCCAAACCCCCCTTTTCCACCATAGATATTCTTCAAACCACTTGCAATCAAAAAAAGACCTTCCCAACAGTGCTCCCAGACTCCTCAACCCACCCCAAAATCTAGAACACCCCCAAGCAGCCCCCAAAAAACATGCAATACTGCTAGGCCTCAGTTTAAATCGTGCCAAAACACTGTCTGCAACTAGGCCAAAACCCCCCTTTTCCAAAATGGATTTTCTTCAAACCAATTGCAATCAAAAATAGACCTTCACAGCAGTACTCCCAGTTCCCTCAACCCACCCCTAAAAATCTAGAATACCCCCACGCAGCCCCCAAAAACATGCAATACCGCTAGGCCTAAGTTTAAATCGTGCCAAAACGCTCTCTGCAACTAGGCCCAAACCCCCCTTTTCCACAATGAATTTTTTTCAAACAACTTGCAATCAAAATTAGACCTTCCCAGCAGTGCTCCCAGACCCATAAACCCATCCCCCAAAATGTACAAACCCCCCCAAACAGCCCCCCAAAAACATGCAATACTGCTAAAAAAACCTTTTCCAATATGGATTTTCACCAAAGCACTTGCAATCAAAATTAAACCTTCCCAGCAGTGCTCCCAGACCCCTCAACCCACCCCCAAAAAACTAGAACACCCTCAAGCAGCCCCCCAAAAACATGCAATACTGCTAGGCCTCAGTTTAAATTGTGCCAAAACGCTATCTGCAACTAGGCCCAAACCCCCCTTTTCCACCATGGATTTTCTTCAAACCACTTGCAATCAAAAATAGACCTTCCCAGCAGTACTCCCAGTTCCCCCAACCCACACCCAAAAATCTAGAACACCCCCAAGCAGCCCCCCAAAAAAATGCAATACAACTAGGCCTCAGTTTAAATTGTGCCAAAATGCTGTCTGCAACTAGGCCCAAACCCCCTTTCCCACCATGGACTTTCCTCAAACCACTTGCAATCAAAATTAGACCTTCCAAGCAGTGCTCCCAGACACATAAACCCACCCCCAAAAATCTAGTAACCCCCAAACATCCCCCCAAAAACATGCAATACTGCTAAAAAAAATAACTTTTCCACCATGGATTTTCTTCAAACCACTTGCAATCAAAAAAAGACCTTCCCAACAGTGCTCCCAGACTCCTCAATCCACCCCAAAAATCTAGAACACCCCCAAGCAGCCCTCCAAAAACATGCAATACTACTAGGCCTAAGTTTAAAATTGTGCCAAAACGCCCTCTGCAACTAGACCCAAACCCCCCTTTTCTACCATGGATTTTCTTCAAACCACTTGCAATCACAATTTGAACTTCCCAGCAGTGCTCCCAGACCCATAAACCAACCCCAACAATCTAGAACCCCCCAAACAGCCCCCCAAAAACATGCAATACTGCTAAAATAATAAAAGCTTTTGCAGCATGGATTTTCTTCAAACCACTTGCAATCAAAATTAGACCTTCCCAGCAGTGCTCCCAGACCCCTCAACCCACCCCAAAAATCTAGAACACCCACAAGCAGCCCCCCAAAAACATTCAATACTACTAGACCTAAGTTTAAAATTGTGCCAAAACGCTCTCTGCAACTAGACCCAAACCCCCCTTTTCTACCATAGATTTTCTTCAAACCACTTGCAATCACAAATAGATTTTCCCAGCAGTCCTCCCAGACCCATAAACCAACCCCAAAAAATCTAGAACCCCCCAAACAGCCCCCCAAAAACATGGAATATTGCTAAAACAAAAAAAAGCTTTTGCAACATGGATTTTCTTCAAAGCACTTGCAATCAAAATTAGACCTTCCCAGCAGTGCTTCCAGACCCCTCAACCTACCCCCAAAAATCTAGAACACCCCTAAGCAGCCCCCCAAAAACATGGAATACTGCTAGGCCTCAGTTTAAATCGTGCCAAAACGCTGTCTGTAACTAGGCCCAAACCCACCTTTTCCACCATAGATTTTCTTCAAACCACTTGCAATCAAAATTAGACCTTCCCAGCAGTACTCCCAGTTCCCTCAACCCACCCCCAAAAATCTAGAATACCCCCATGCAGCCCCCCAAAAACATGCAATACTGCTAGGCCTAAGTTTAAATCGTGCCAAAACGCTCTCTGCAACTAGGCCCAAACCCCCCTTTTCCACAATGAATTTTTTTCAAACAACTTGCAATCGAAATTAGACCATCCCAGCAGTGCTCCCCGACCCATAAACCCATCCCCAAAAATATACAAACCCCCCCAAACAGCCCCCCAAAAACATGCAATACTGCTAAAAAAAAACCTTTTCCACTATGGATTTTCATCAAACCACTTGCAATCAAAATTAAACCTTCCCAGCAGTGCTCCCAGACCCCTCAACCCACCCCCAAAAATCTATAACACCCTCAAGCAGCCCCGAAAAACATGCAATACTGCTAGGCCTCAGTTTAAATCGTGCCAAAACGCTGTCTGTAACTAGGCCCAAACCCACCTTTTCCACCATGGATTTTCTTCAAATCACTTGCAATCAAAAAAAGACCTTCCCAACAGTGCTCCCAGACTCCTCAGCCCACCCCAAAAATCTAGAACACCCCCAAGCAGCCCCCCAAAAACATGCAATACTGCTAGGCCTCAGTTTAAATCGTGCCAAAACACTGTCTGCACCTAGGCCAAAAAAAACCTTTTCCACCATGGATTTTCTTCAAACCACATGCAATCCAAAAAAGACCTTCCCAGCAGTACTCCCAGTTCCCTCAACCCACACCCAAAAATCTAGAACACCCCCAAGCAGCCCCCCAAAAACATGCAATACAGCTAGGCCTCAGTTTAAATTGTGCCAAAACGCTGTCTGCAACTAGGCCCAAACCCCCTTTCCCACCATGAACTTTCCTCAAACCACTTGCAATCAAAATTAGACCTTCCCAGCAGTGCTCCCAGGCCCATAAACCCACCCCCAAAAATCTAGTAACCCCCAAACAGCCCCCCAAAAAATGCAATACTGCTAGGCCTAAGTTTAAAATTGTGCCAAAACGCTCTCTGCAACTAGACCCAAACCCCCCTTTTCTACCATGGATTTTCTTCAAACCACATACAATCACAATTAGAACTTCCCAGCAGTGCTCCCAGACCCATAAACCAACCCCAAAAAATCTAGAACCCCCCAAACAGCCCCCTAAAAACATGCAATACAACTTGGCCTAAGATTAAATCGTGCCAAAACGCTCTCTGCAACTAGGCCCAACCCCCCCCTTTTCCACCATGGATTTTCTTCAACCCACTTGCAATCAAAATTAGACCTTCCCAGCAGTGCTCCCAGACCCATAAACCCACCCCAAAAATCTAGTACCCCCCAAACAGCCCCCCAAAAACATGCAATACTGCTAAAAAAAAGCTTTTGCACCATGGATTTTCTTCAAACCACTTGCAATCAAAAAAAGACCTTCCCAACAGTGCTCCCAGACTCCTCAATCCACCCCAAAAATCTAGAACACCCCCAAGCAGCCCCCCAAAAACATGCAATACTACTAGGCCTAAGTTTAAAATTGTGCCAAAACGCTCTCTGCAACTAGACCCAAACCCCCTTTTTCTACCATGGATTTTCTTCAAACCACTTGCAATCACAATTAGAACTTCCCATCAGTGCTCCCAGACCCATAAACCAACCCCAAAAAATCTAGAACCCCCAAACATCCCCCCAAAAACATGCAATACTGCTGAAAAAAAAGCTTTTGCAACATGTATTTTCTTCAAACCTCTTGCAATCAAAATTAGACCTTCCCAGCAGTGCTCCCAGACCCCTCAACCTACCCCCAAAAATCTAGAACACCCATAAGCAGCCCCCCAAAAACATGGAATACTGCTAGGCCTCAGTTTTAAACGTGCCAAAACGCTGTCTGTAACTAGGCCCAAACCCACCTTTTCCACCATGGATTTTCTTCAAACCACTTGCAATCAAAATTAGACCTTCCCAGTTGTGCTCCCAGTCCCCTAAACCCACCCCCAAAAATCTAGAACACCCCCAAGCAGCCCCCCAAAAACATGCAATACAACTTAGCCTAAGATTAAATCGTGCCAAAACGCTCTCTGCAACTAGGCCCAAACCCCCCCTTTTCCACCACGGATTTTCTTCAACCCACTTGCAATCAAAATTAGACCTTCCCAGCAGTGCTCCCAGACCCTTAAACCCACCCCCAAAAATCTAGTACCCCCCAAAACAGCCCCCCAAAAACATGCAATACTGCTAGGCCTCAGTTTAAATCGTGCCAAAACACTGTCTGCAACTAGGCCAAAAACCCCCTTTTCCACCATGGATTTTCTTCAAACCACTTGCAATCACAATTAGACCTCCCTGTGGTGCTCCCAGACCCCTCAACCCACCCCCCAAATATTTAGAACACCCTCAAGCAGCCCCCCAAAAACATGCAATACTGCTAGGCCTCAGTTTAAATTGTGCCAAAACGCTATCTGCAACTAGGCCCAAACCCCCCTTTTCCACCATGGATTTTCTTCAAACCACTTGCAATCAAAATTAGACATTCCCAGCAGTGCTCCCAGACCCCTCAACCAACACCCAAAAATCTAGAACACCCCAAGCAGCCCCCCAAAAACATGCAATACTACTAGGCCTAAGTTTAAAATTGTGCCAAAACGCTCTCTGCAACTAGTCCCAAACCCCCCTTTTCTACCATAGATTTTCTTCAAACCACTTGTAATCACAATTAGATTTTCCCAGCAGTGCTCCCAGACCCATAAACCAACCCCAAAAAATCTAGAACCCCCCAAACAGCCCCCCAAAAACATGGAATATTGCTAAAACAAAAAAAAGCTTTTGCAACATGGATTTTCTTCAAAGCACTTGCAATCAAAATTAGACCCTCCCAGCAGTGCTCCCAGACCCCTCAACCTACCCCCAAAAATCTAGAACACCCCCAAGCAGCCCCCCAAAAACATGGAATACTGCTAGGCCTCAGTTTAAATCGTGCCAAAACGCTGTCTGTAACTAGGCCCAAACCCACCTTTTCCACCATGGATTTTCTTCAAACCACTTGCAATCAAAATTAGACCTTCCCAGCAGTACTCCCAGTTCCCTCAACCCACCCCCAAAAATCTAGAATACCCCCACGCAGCCCCCCAAAAACATGCAATACTGCTAGGCCTAAGTTTAAAACGTGCCAAAACGCTCTCTGCAACTAGGCCCAAACCCCCCTTTTCCACAATGAATTTTTTTCAAACAACTTGCAATCAAAATTAGACCTTCCCAGCAGTGCTCCCAGACCCATAAACCCATCCCCAAAAATGTACAAACCCCCCAAACAGCCCCCCAAAAACATGCAATACTGCTAAAAAAAACCTTTTCCACTATGTATTTTCACCAAACCAGTTGCAATCAAAATTAAACCTTCCCAGCAGTGCTCCCAGACCCCTCAACCCACCCCCAAAAATCTAGAACACCCTCAAGCAGCCCCCCAAAAACATGCAATACTGCTAGGCCTCAGTTTAAATTGTGCCAAACGCTATCTGCAACTAGGCCCAAACCCCCCTTTTCCACCATGGATATTCTTCAAACCACTTGCAATCAAAAAAAGACCTTCCCAACAGTGCTCCCAGACCCTTAAACCCACCCCCAAAAATCTAGTACCCCCCAAAACAGCCCCCCAAAAACATGCAATACTGCTAGGCCTCAGTTTAAATCGTGCCAAAACACTGTCTGCAACTAGGCCAAAACCCCCCTTTTCCACCATGGATTTTCTTCAAACCACTTGCAATCACAATTAGACCTCCCCAGTGGTGCTCCCAGACCTGTCAACCCACCCCCCAAATATCTAGAACACCCTCAAGCAGCCCCCCAAAAACATGCAATACTGCTAGGCCTCAGTTTAAATTGTGCCAAAACGCTATCTGCAACTAGGCCCAAACCCCCCTTTTCCACCATGGATTTTCTTCAAACCACTTGCAATCAAAATTAGACATTCCCAGCAGTGCTCCCAGACCCCTCAACCAACACCCAAAAATCTAGAACACCCCAAGCAGCCCCCCAAAAACATGCAATACTACTAGGCCTAAGTTTAAAATTGTGCCAAAACGCTCTCTGCAACTAGACCCAAACCCCCCTTTCCTACCATAGATTTTCTTCAAACCACTTGTAATCACAATTAGATTTTCCCAGCAGTGCTCCCAGACCCATAAACCAACCCCAAAAAATCTAGAACCCCCCAAACAGCCCCCCAAAAACATGGAATATTGCTAAAACAAAAAAAAGCTTTTGCAACATGGATTTTCTTCAAAGCACTTGCAATCAAAATTAGACCTTCCCAGCAGTGCTCCCAGACCCCTCAACCTACCCCCAAAAATCTAGAACACCCCCAAGCAGCCCCCCAAAAACATGGAATACTGCTAGGCCTCAGTTTAAATCGTGCCAAAACGCTGTCTGTAACTAGGCCCAAACCCACCCTTTCCACCATGGATTTTCTTCAAACCACTTGCAATCCAAATTAGACCTTCCCAGCAGTGCTCCCAGACCCATAAACCCATCCCCAAAAATGTACAAACCCCCCAAACAGCCCCCCAAAAACATGCAATACTGCTAAAAAAAACTTTTCCACTATGTATTTTCACCAAACCAGTTGCAATCAAAATTAAACCTTCCCAGCAGTGCTCCCAGACCCCTCAACCCACCCCCAAAAATCTAGAACACCCTCAAGCAGCCCCCCCAAAAACATGCAATACTGCTAGGCCTCAGTTTAAATTGTGCCAAAAGGCTATCTGAAACTAGGCCCAAACCCCCCTTTTCCACCATGGATTTTCTTCAAACCACTTGCAATCAAAATTAGACATTCCCAGCAGTGCTCCCAGACCCCTCAACCAGCACCCAAAAATCTAGAACACCCCAAGCAGCCCCCCAAAAACATGCAATACTACTAGGCCTAAGTTTAAAATTGTGCCAAAACGCTCTCTGCAACTAGACCCAAACCCCCCTTTCCTACCATAGATTTTCTTCAAACCACTTGTAATCACAATTAGATTTTCCCAGCAGTGCTCCCAGACCCATAAACCAACCCCAAAAAATCTAGAACCCCCAAACAGCCCCCCAAAAACATGGAATATTGCTAAAACAAAAAAAAGCTTTTGCAACATGGATTTTCTTCAAAGCACTTGCAATCAAAATTAGACCTTCCCAGCAGTGCTCCCAGACCCCTCAACCTACCCCCAAAAATCTAGAACACCCCCAAGCAGCCCCCCAAAAACATGGAATACTGCTAGGCCTCAGTTTAAATCGTGCCAAAACGCTGTCTGTAACTAGGCCCAAACCCACCTTTTCCACCATGGATTTTCTTCAAACCACTTGCAATCAAAATTAGACCTTCCCAGCAGTGCTCCCAGACCCATAAACCCATCCCCAAAAATGTACAAACCCCCCAAACAGCCCCCCAAAAACATGCAATACTGCTAAAAAAAACTTTTCCACTATGTATTTTCACCAAACCAGTTGCAATCAAAATTAAACCTTCTCAGCAGTGCTCCCAGACCCCTCAACCCACCCCCAAAAATCTAGAACACCCTCAAGCAGCCCCCCCAAAAACATGCAATACTGCTAGGCCTCAGTTTAAATTGTGCCAAAAGGCTATCTGAAACTAGGCCCAAACCCCCCTTTTCCACCACGGATATTCTTCAAACCACTTGCAATCAAAAAAAGACCTTCCCCACAGTGCTCCCAGACTCCTCAACCCACCCCAAAAATCTAGAACACCCCCAAGCAGCCCCCAAAAAACATGCAATACTGCTAGGCCTCAGTTTAAATCGTGCCAAAACACTGTCTGCAAGTAGGCCAAAACCCCCCTTTTCCACCATGGATTTTCTTCAACCCACTTGCAATCAAAAGTAGACCTTCCCAGCAGTACTCCCAGTTCCCTTAACCCACACCCAAAAATCTAGAACACCCCCAAGCAGCCCCCCAAAAACATGCAATACAGCTAGGCCTCAGTTTAAATTGCGCCAAAACGCTGTCTGCAACTAGGCCCAAACCCCCTTTCCTACCATGGACTTTCATCAAACCACTTGCAATCAAAATTAGACCTTCCCAGCAGTGCTCCCATACCCATAAACCCACCCCCAAAAATCTAGGAACCCCCGAACAGCCCCCCAAAAACATGCAATACTGCTAAAAAAAAGAACTTTTCCACCATGGATTTTCTTCAAACCACTTGCAATCAAAAAAAGACCTTCCAAACAGTGCTCTCAGACTCCTCAATCCACCCCAAAAATCTAGAACACCCCCAAGCAGCCCCCCAAAAACATGCAATACTACTAGGCCTAAGTTTAAAATTGTGCCAAAACGCTCTCTGCAACTAGACCCAAACCCCACTTTTCGACCATGGATTTTCTTCAAACCACTTGCAATCACAATTAGAACTTCCCAGCAGTGCTCCCAGACCCATAAACCAACCCCAAAAAATCTAGAACCCCCCAAACACTCCCCCAAAAACATGCAATACTGCTAAAAAAATAAAAGCTTTTGCAGCATGGATTTTCTTCAAACCACTTGCAATCAAAATTAGACCTTCCCAGCAGTGCTCCCAGACCCCTCAACCTACCCCCAAAAATCTTGAACACCCACAAGCAGCCCCCAAAAACATGGAATACTGCTAGGCCTCAGTTTAAATTGTGCCAAAACGCTATCTGCAACTAGGCCCGAACCCCCCTTTTCCACCATGGATATTCTTCAAACCACTTGCAATCAAAATTAGACCTTCCCAGCAGTGCTCCCAGACCCCTCGACCAACACCCAAAAATCTAGAACACCCCAAGCAGCCCCCCAAAAACATGCAATAATACGAGGCCTAAGTTTAAATTGTGCCAAAACGCTCTCAGCAACTAGACCAAACCCCCCTTTTCTACCATGGATTTTCTTCACACCACTTGCACTCACAATTAGAACTTTCCAGCAGTGCTCCCAGAACCATAAACCAACCCCCAAAAATCTAGAACCCCCAAACTGCCCCCCAAAAACATGCAATACTGCTAAAAAAAAAAGCTTTTGCACCATGGATTTTCTTCAAACCACTTGCAATCAAAATTAGACTTTCCCAGCAGTGCTCCCAGACCCCTCAAACCACCCCCAAAAATCTAGAACACCCCCAAGCAACCCCCCAAAAACATGGAATACTGCTAGGCCTCAGTTTAAATTGTGCCAAAACGCTGTCTGTAGCTAGGCCCAAACCCACCTTTTCCACCATGGATTTTCTTCAAACCACTTGGATTCAAAATTAGACCTTCCCAGCAGTACTACCAGTTCCCTCAACCCACCCCCAAAAATCTAGAATACCCCCACGCAGCCCCCCAAAAACATGCAATACTGCTAGGCCTAAGTTTATATCGTGCCAAAACGCTCTCTGCAACTAGGCCCAAAACCCCCTTTTCCACCATGGATTTTCTTCAAACCACTTGCAATCAAAATTAGACCTTCCCAGCAGTGCTCCCAGATCCATAAACCCACACCCAAAAATGTAGAAGCCCCCAACAGCCCCCCAAAAACACGGAATACTGCTAAAAAAATAACTTTTCCACCATGGATTTTCTTCAAACCACTTGCAATCAAAATTAGACCTTCCCAGTGGTGCTCCCTGACCCCTCAACCCACCCCCAATTATCTAGAACACCCTCAAGCAGCCCCCCAAAAACATGCAATACTGCTAGGCCTCAGTTTAAATCGTGCCAAAACACTGTCTGCAACTAGGCCAAAACCCCCCTTTTCCACCATGGATTTTCTTCAAACCACTTGCTATCACAATAAGACCTCCCCAGTGGTGCTCCCAGACCCCTCAACCCACCCCCAAATATCTAGAACACCCTCAAGCAGCCCCCCAAAAACATGCAATACTGCTGGGCCTCAGTTTAAAGTGTGGCAAAACGCTATCTGAAACTAGGCCCAAACCCCCCTTTTCCACCATGATATTCTTCAAACCACTTGCAATCAAAATTAGACCTTCCCAGCAGTGCTCCCAGACCCCTCAACCAACACCCAAAAATCTAGAACACCCCAAGCAGCCCCCCAAAAACATGCAATAATACGAGGCCTAAGTTTAAATCGTGCCAAAACGCTCTCAGCAACTAGGCCAAACCCCCCTTTTCTACCATGGATTTTCTTCAAACCACTTGCACTCACAATTAGAACTTCCCAGCAGTGCTCCCAGAACCATAAACCAACCCCCAAAAATCTAGAACCCCCCAAACAGCCCCACAAAAACATGCAATACTGCTAAAAAAAAAAGCTTTTGCACCATGGATTTTCTTCAAACCACTTGCAATCAAAATTAGACCTTCCCAGCAGTGCCCCCAGACACCCCTTAACCCACCCCAAAAATCTAGAACACCCACAAGCAGCCACCCAAAAACATGCAATACTACTAGGCCTAAGTTTAAAATTGTGCCAAAACGCACTCTGCAACTAGACCCAAACCCCCCTTTTCTACCATAGATTTTCTTCAAACCACTTGCAATCACAATTAGATTTTCCCAGCAGTGCTCCAAGACCCATAAACCAACCCCAAAAAATCTAGAGCCCCCCAAACAGCCCCCCAAAAACATGGAATATTGCTAAAACAAAAAAAAAGCTTTTGCAACATGGATTTTCTTCAAAGCACTTGCAATCAAAATTAGACCTTCCCAGCAGTGCTCCCAGACCCCTCAACCTACCCCCAAAAATCTAGAACACCCCCAAGCAGCCCCCCAAAAACATGGAATACTGCTAGGCCTCAGTTTAAATCGTGCCAAAACGCTGTCTGTAACTAGGCCCAAACCCACCTTTTCCACCATAGATTTTCTTCAAACCACTTGCAATCAAAATTAGACCTTCCCAGCAGTACTCCCAGTTCCCTCAACCCACCCCCAAAAATCTAGAATACCCCCACGCAGCCCCCAAAAACATGCAATACTGCTAGGCCTAAGTTTAAATCGTGCCAAAACGCTCTCTGCAACTAGGCCCAAACCCCCCTTTTCCACAATGAATTTATTTCAAACAACTTGCAATCAAAATTAGACCTTCCCAGCAGTGCTCCCAGACCCATAAACCCATCCCCAAAAATGTACAAACCCCTCCAAACAGCCCCCCAAAAACATGCAATACTGCTAAAAAAACCTTTTCCACTATGGATTTTCACCACACCACTTGCAATCAAAATTAAACCTTCCCAGCAGTGCTCCCAGACCCCTCAACCCACCCCCAAAAAACTAGAACACCCTCAAGCAGCCCCCCAAAAACATGCAATACTGCTAGGCCTCAGTTTAAATTGTGCCAAAACGCTATCTGCAACTAGGCCCAAACCCCCCTTTTCCACCATAGATATTCTTCAAACCACTTGCAATCAAAAAAAGACCTTCCCAACAGTGCTCCCAGACTCCTCAACCCACCCCAAAAATCTAGAACACCCCCAAGCAGCCCCCAAAAAACATGCAATACTGCTAGGCCTCAGTTTAAATCGTGCCAAAACACTGTCTGCAACTAGGCCAAAACCCCCCTTTTCCACAATGGATTTTCTTCAAACCACTTGCAATCAAAAATAGACCTTCACAGCAGTACTCCCAGTTCCCTCAACCCACCCCCAAAAATCTAGAATACCCCCACGCAGCCCCCAAAAACATGCAATACCGCTAGGCCTAAGTTTAAATCGTGCCAAAACGCTCTCTGCAACTAGGCCCAAACCCCCCTTTTCCACAATGAATTTTTTTCAAACAACTTGCAATCAAAATTAGACCTTCCCAGCAGTGCTCCCAGACCCATAAACCCATCCCCAAAAATGTACAAACCCCCCCAAACAGCCCCCCAAAAACATGCAATACTGCTAAAAAAACCTTTTCCAATATGGATTTTCACCAAACCACTTGCAATCAAAATTAAACCTTCCCAGCAGTGCTCCCAGACCCCTCAACCCACCCCCAAAAAACTAGAACACCCTCAAGCAGCCCCCCAAAAACATGCAATACTGCTAGGCCTCAGTTTAAATTGTGCCAAAACGCTATCTGCAACTAGGCCCAAACCCCCCTTTTCCACCATAGATATTCTTCAAACCACTTGCAATCAAAAAAAGACCTTCCCAACAGTGCTCCCAGACTCCTCAACCCACCCCAAAAATCTAGAACACCCCCAAGCAGCCCCCCAAAAACATGCAATACTGCTAGGCCTCAGTTTAAATCGTGCCAAAACACTGTCTGCAACTAGGCCAAAACCCCCCTTTTCCACCATGGATTTTCTTCAAACCACTTGCAATCAAAAATAGACCTTCCCAGCAGTACTCCCAGTTCCCTCAACCCACACCCAAAAATCTAGAACACCCCCAAGCAGCCCCCCAAAAAAATGCAATACAGCTAGGCCTCAGTTTAAATTGTGCCAAAAAGCTGTCTGCAACTAGGCCCAAACCCCCTTTCCCACCATGGACTTTCCTCAAACCACTTGCAATCAAAATTAGACCTTCCAAGCAGTGCTCCCAGACACATAAACCCACCCCCAAAAATCTAGTAACCCCCAAACATCCCCCCAAAAACATGCAATACTGCTAAAAAAAATAACTTTTCCACCATGGATTTTCTTCAAACCACTTGCAATCAAAAAAAGACCTTCCCAACTGTGCTCCCAGACTCCTCAATCCACCCCAAAAATCTAGAACATCCCCCAAGCAGCCCTCCAAAAACATGCAATACTACTAGGCCTAAGTTTAAAATTGTGCCAAAACGCTCTCTGCAACTAGACCCAAACCCCCCTTTTCTACCATGGATTTTCTTCAAAACCACTTGCAATCACAATTAGAACTTCCCAGCAGTGCTCCCAGACCCATAAACCAACCCCAACAATCTAGAACCCCCCAAACAGCCCCCCAAAAACATGCAATACTGCTAAAATAATAAGAGCTTTTGCAGCATGGATTTTCTTCAAACCACTTGCAATCAAAATTAGACCTTCCCAGCAGTGCTCCCAGACCCCTCAACCCACCCCAAAAATCTAGAACACCCACAAGCAGCCCCCCAAAAACATTCAATACTACTAGACCTAAGTTTAAAATTGTGCCAAAACGCTCTCTGCAACTAGACCCAAACCCCCCTTTTCTACCATAGATTTTCTTCAAACCACTTGCAATCACAAATAGATTTTCCCAGCAGTCCTCCCAGACCCATAAACCAACCCCAAAAAATCTAGAACCCCCCAAACAGCCCCCCAAAAACATGGAATATTGCTAAAACAAAAAAAAGCTTTTGCAACATGGATTTTCTTCAAAGCACTTGCAATCAAAATTAGACCTTCCCAGCAGTGCTTCCAGACCCCTCAACCTACCCCCAAAAATCTAGAACACCCCCAAGCAGCCCCCCAAAAACATGGAATACTGCTAGGCCTCAGTTTAAATCGTGCCAAAACGCTGTCTGTAACTAGGCCCAAACCCACCTTTTCCACCATAGATTATCTTCAAACCACTTGCAATCAAAATTAGACCTTCCCAGCAGTACTCCCAGTTCCCTCAACCCACCCCCAAAAATCTAGAATACCCCCATGCAGCCCCCCAAAAACATGCAATACTGCTAGGCCTAAGTTTAAATCGTGCCAAAACGCTCTCTGCAACTAGGCCCAAACCCCCCTTTTCCACAATGAATTTTTTTCAAACAACTTGCAATCGAAATTAGACCTTCCCAGCAGTTCTCCCCGACTCATAAACCCATCCCCAAAAATATACAAACCCCCCCAAACAGCCCCCCAAAAACATGCAATACTGCTAAAAAAAAACCTTTTCCACTATGGATTTTCATCAAACCACTTGCAATCAAAATTAAACCTTCCCAGCAGTGCTCCCAGACCCCTCAACCCACCCCCAAAAATCTAGAACACCCTCAAGCAGCCCCGAAAAACATGCAATACTGCTAGGCCTCAGTTTAAATCGTGCCAAAACGCTGTCTGTAACTAGGCCCAAACCCACCTTTTCCACCATGGATTTTCTTCAAACCACTTGCAATCAAAAAAAGACCTTCCCAACAGTGCTCCCAGACTCCTCAGCCCACCCCAAAAATCTAGAACACCCCCAAGCAGCCCCCAAAAAACATGCAATACTGCTAGGCCTCAGTTTAAATCGTGCCAAAACACTGTCTGCACCTAGGCCAAAAAAAACCTTTTCCACCATGGATTTTCTTCAAACCACTTGCAATCCAAAAAAGACCTTCCCAGCAGTACTCCCAGTTCCCTCAACCCACACCCAAAAATCTAGAACACCCCCAAGCAGCCCCCCAAAAACATGCAATACAGCTAGGCCTCAGTTTAAATTGTGCCAAAACGCTGTCTGCAACTAGGCCCAAACCCCCTTTCCCACCATGAACTTTCCTCAAACCACTTGCAATCAAAATTAGACCTTCCCAGCAGTGCTCCCAGGCCCATAAACCCACCCCCAAAAATCTAGTAACCCCCAAACAGCCCCCCAAAAAATGCAATACTGCTAGGCCTAAGTTTAAAATTGTGCCAAAACGCTCTCTGCAACTAGACCCAAACCCCCCTTTTCTACCATGGATTTTCTTCAAACCACTTGCAATCACAATTAGAACTTCCCAGCAGTGCTCCCAGACCCATAAACCAACCCCAAAAAATCTAGAACACCCACAAGCAGCCCCCCAAAAACATGCAATACTACTAGGCGTAAGTTTAAAACTGTGCCAAAACGCTCTCTGCAACTAGACCCAAACCCCCCCCTTTTCTACCATGGATTTTCTTCAAACCACTTGCAATCACAATTAGAACTTCCCAGCAGTGCTCCCAGACCCATAAACCAACCCCAAAAATCTAGAACCCCCCAAACAGCCCCCCAAAAACATGCAATACAACTTGGCCTAAGATTAAATCGTGCCAAAACGCTCTCTGCAACTAGGCCCAACCCCCCCCTTTTCCACCATGGATTTTCTTCAACCCACTTGCAATCAAAATTAGACCTTCCCAGCAGTGCTCCCAGACCCATAAACCCACCCCAAAAATCTAGTACCCCCCAAAACAGCCCCCCAAAAACATGCAATACTGCTAGGCATCAGTTCAAATCGTGCCAAAACACTGTCTGCAACTAGGCCAAAATCCCCCTTTTCCACCATGGATTTTCTTCAAACCACTTGCAATCACAATTAGACCTCCTCAGTGGTGCTCCCAGACCCCTCAACCCACCCCCAAATATCTAGAACACCCTGAAGCAGCCCCCCAAAAACATGCAATACTGCTAGGCCTCAGTTTAAATTGTGCCAAAACGCTATCTGCAACTAGGCCCAAACCCCCCTTTTCCACCATGGATATTGTTCAAACCACTTGCAATCAAAATTAGACCTTCCCAGCAGTGCTCCCAGACCCCTCAACCAACACCCAAAAATCTAGAACACCCCAAACAGCCCCCCAAAAACATGCAATACTGCTAAAAAAAAGCTTTTGCACCATGGATTTTCTTCAAACCACTTGCAATCAAAATTAGACCTTCCCAGCAGTGCTCCCAGACCCCTCAACCCACCCCAAAAATCTAGAACACCCACAAGCAGCCCCCCAAAAACATGCAATACTACTAGGCCTAAGTTTAAAATTGTGCCAAAACGCTCTCTGCAACTAGACCCAAACCCCCCTTTTCTACCATAGATTTTCTTCAAACCACTTGCAATCACAATTAGATTTTCCCAGCAGTGCTCCCAGACCCATAAACCAACCCCAAAAAATCTAGAACCCCCCAAACAGCCGCCCAAAATCATGGAATATTGCTAAAACAAAAAAAAGCTTTTGCAACATGGATTTTCTTCAAAGCACTTGCAATAAAAATTAGACCTTCCCAGCAGTGCTCCCAGACCCCTCAACCTACCCCCAAAAATCTAGAACACCCCCAAGCAGCCCCCCAAAAACATGGAATACTGCTAGGCCTCAGTTTAAATCGTGCCAAAACGCTGTCTGTAACTAGGCCCAAACCCACCTTTCCACCATGGATTTTCTTCAAACCACTTGCAATCAAAATTAGACCTTCCCAGCAGTACTCCCAGTTCCCTCAACCCACCCCCAAAAATCTAGAATACCCCCAAACATCCCCCCAAAAACATGCAATACTGCTGAAAAAAAAGCTTTTGCAACATGGATTTTCTTCAAACCTCTTGCAATCAAAATTAGACCTTCCCAGCAGTGCTCCCAGACCCCTCAACCTACCCCCAAAAATCTAGAACACCCATAAGCAGCCCCCCAAAAACATGGAATACTGCTAGGCCTCAGTTTTAAACGTGCCAAAACGCTGTCTGTAACTAGGCCCAAACCCACCTTTTCCACCATGGATTTTCTTCAAACCACTTGCAATCAAAATTAGACCTTCCCAGTTGTGCTCCCAGTCCCCTAAACCCACCCCCAAAAATCTAGAACACCCCCAAGCAGCCCCCCAAAAACATGCAATACAACTTAGCCTAAGATTAAATCGTGCCAAAACGCTCTCTGCAACTAGGCCCAAACCCCCCCTTTTCCACCACGGATTTTCTTCAACCCACTTGCAATCAAAATTAGACCTTCCCAGCAGTGCTCCCAGACCCTTAAACCCAACCCCAAAAATCTAGTACCCCCCAAAACAGCCCCCCAAAAACATGCAATACTGCTAGGCCTCAGTTTAAATCGTGCCAAAACACTGTCTGCAACTAGGCCAAAACCCCCCTTTTCCACCATGGATTTTCTTCAAACCTCTTGCAATCACAATTAGACCTCCCAGTGGTGCTCCCAGACCCCTCAACCCACCCCCCAAATATCTAGAACACCCTCAAACAGCCCCCCAAAAACATGCAATACTGCTAGGCCTCAGTTTAAATTGTGCCAAAACGCTATCTGCAACTAGGCCCAAACCCCCCTTTTCCACCATGGATTTTCTTCAAACCACTTGCAATCAAAATTAGACATTCCCAACAGTGCTCCCAGACCCCTCAACCAACACCCAAAAATCTAGAACACCCCAAGCAGCCCCCCAAAAACATGCAATACTACTAGGCCTAAGTTTAAAATTGTGCCAAAACGCTCTCTGCAACTAGACCCAAACCCCCCTTTTCTACCATAGATTTTCTTCAAACCACTTGTAATCACAATTAGATTTTCCCAGCAGTGCTCCCAGACCCATAAACCAACCCCAAAAAATCTAGAACCCCCCAAACAGCCCCCCAAAAACATGGAATATTGCTAAAACAAAAAAAAAAGCTTTTGCAGCATGGATTTTCTTCAAAGCACTTGCAATCAAAATTAGACCCTCACAGCAGTGCTCCCAGACCCCTCAACCTACCCCCAAAAATCTAGAACACCCCCAAGCAGCCCCCCAAAAACATGGAATACTGCTAGGCCTCAGTTTAAATCGTGCCAAAACGCTGTCTGTAACTAGGCCCAAACCCACCTTTTCCACCATGGATTTTCTTCAAACCACTTGCAATCAAAATTAGACCTTCCCAGCAGTACTCCCAGTTCCCTCAACCCACGCCCAAAAATCTAGAATACCCCCACGCAGCCCCCCAAAAACATGCAATACTGCTAGGCCTAAGTTTAAATCGTGCCAAAACGCTCTCTGCAACTAGGCCCAAACCCCCCTTTTCCACAATGAATTTTTTTCAAACAACTTGCAATCAAAATTAGACCTTCCCAGCAGTGCTCCCAGACCCATAAACCCATCCCCAAAAATGTACAAACCCCCAAAAACATGCAATACTGCTAAAAAAACCTTTTCCACTATGTATTTTCACCAAACCAGTTGCAATCAAAATTAAACCTTCCCAGCAGTGCTCCCAGACCCCTCAACCCACCCCCAAAAATCTAGAACACCCTCAAGCAGCCCCCCAAAAACATGCAATACTGCTAGGCCTCAGTTTAAATTGTGCCAAACGCTATCTGCAACTAGGCCCAAACCCCCCTTTTCCACCATGGATATTCTTCAAACCACTTGCAATCAAAAAAAGACCTTCCCAACAGTGCTCCCAGACCCTTAAACCCACCCCCAAAAATCTAGTACCCCCCAAAACAGCCCCCCAAAAACATGCAATACTGCTAGGCCTCAGTTTAAATCGTGCCAAAACACTGTCTGCAACTAGGCCAAAACCCCCCTTTTCCACCATGGATTTTCTTCAAACCACTTGCAATCACAATTAGACCTCCCCAGTGGTGCTCCCAGACCCCTTAACCCACCCCCCAAATATCTAGAACACCCTCAAGCAGCCCCCCAAAAACATGCAATACTGCTAGGCCTCAGTTTAAATTGTGCCAAAACGCTATCTGCAACTAGGCCCAAACCCCCCTTTTCCACCATGGATTTTCTTCAAACCACTTGCAATCAAAATTAGACATTCCCAGCAGTGCTCCCAGACCCCTCAACCAACACCCAAAAATCTAGAACACCCCAAGCAGCCCCCCAAAAACATGCAATACTACTAGGCCTAAGTTTAAAATTGTGCCAAAACGCTCTCTGCAACTAGACCCAAACCCCCCTTTCCTACCATAGATTTTCTTCAAACCACTTGTAATCACAATTAGATTTTCCCAGCAGTGCTCCCAGACCCATAAACCAACCCCAAAAAATCTAGAACCCCCGAAACAGCCCCCCAAAAACATGGAATATTGCTAAAACAAAAAAAAGCTTTTGCAACATGGATTTTCTTCAAAGCACTTGCAATCAAAATTAGACCTTCCCAGCAGTGCTCCCAGACCCCTCAACCTACCCCCAAAAATCTAGAACACCCCCAAGCAGCCCCCCAAAAACATGGAATACTGCTAGGCCTCAGTTTAAATCGTGCCAAACTGCTGTCTGTAACTAGGCCCGAACCCACCTTTTCCACCATGGATTTTCTTCAAACCACTTGCAATCAAAATTAGACCTTCCCAGCAGTGCTCCCAGACCCATAAACCCATCCCCAAAAATGTACAAACCCCCCAAACAGCCCCCCAAAAACATGCAATACTGCTAAAAAAAACTTTTCCACTATGTATTTTCACCAAACCAGTTGCAATCAAAATTAAACCTTCCCAGCAGTGCTCCCAGCCCCCTCAACCCACCCCCAAAAATCTAGAACACCCTCAAGCAGCCCCCCAAAAACATGCAATACTGCGCGGCCTCAGTTTAAATTGTGCCAAAAGGCTATCTGAAACTAGGCCCAAACCCCCCTTTTCCACCACGGATATTCTTCAAACCACTTGCAATCAAAAAAAGACCTTCCCAACAGTGCTCCCAGACTCCTCAACCCACCCCAAAAATCTAGAACACCCCCAAGCAGCCCCCAAAAAACATGCAATACTGCTAGGCCTCAGTTTAAATCGTGCCAAAACACTGTCTGCAAGTAGGCCAAAACCCCCCTTTTCCACCATGGATTTTCTTCAACCCACTTGCAATCAAAAATAGACCTTCCCAGCAGTACTCCCAGTTCCCTTAACCCACACCCAAAAATCTAGAACACCCCCAAGCAGCCCCCCAAAAACATGCAATACAGCTAGGCCTCAGTTTAAATTGCGCCAAAACGCTGTCTGCAACTAGGCCCAAACCCCCTTTCCCACCATGGACTTTCATCAAACCACTTGCAATCAAAATTAGACCTTCCCAGCAGTGCTCCCAGACCCATAAACCCACCCCCAAAAATCTAGGAACCCCCAAACAGCCCCCCAAAAACATGCAATACTGCTAAAAAAAAGAACTTTTCCACCATGGATTTTCTTCAAACCACTTGCAATCAAAAATAGACCTTCCAAACAGTGCTCTCAGACTCCTCAATCCACCCCAAAAATCTAGAACACCCCCAAGCAGCCCCCCAAAAACATGCAATACTACTAGGCCTAAGTTTAAAATTGTGCCAAAACGCTCTCTGCAACTAGACCCAAACCCCACTTTTCGACCATGGATTTTCTTCAAACCACTTGCAATCACAATTAGAACTTCCCAGCAGTGCTCCCAGACCCATAAACCAACCCCAAAAAATCTAGAACCCCCCAAACAGCCCCCCAAAAACATGCAATACTGCTAAAAAAATAAAAGCTTTTGCAGCATGGATTTTCTTCAAACCACTTGCAATCAAAATTAGACCTTCCCAGCAGTGCTCCCAGACCCCTCAACCTACCCCCAAAAATCTTGAACACCCACAAGCAGCCCCCAAAAACATGGAATACTGCTAGGCCTCAGTTTAAATTGTGCCAAAACGCTATCTGCAACTAGGCCCGAACCCCCCTTTTCCACCATGGATATTCTTCAAACCACTTGCAATCAAAATTAGACCTTCCCAGCAGTGCTCCCAGACCCCTCGACCAACACCCAAAAATCTAGAACACCCCAAGCAGCCCCCCAAAAACATGCAATAATACGAGGCCTAAGTTTAAATCGTGCCAAAACGCTCTCAGCAACTAGGCCAAACCCCCCTTTTCTACCATGGATTTTCTTCAAACCACTTGCACTCACAATTAGAACTTTCCAGCAGTGCTCCCAGATCCATAAACCCACACCCAAAAATGTAGAAGCCCCCAACAGCCCCCCAAAAACACGGAATACTGCTAAAAAATAACTTTTCCACCATGGATTTTCTTCAAACCACTTGCAATCAAAATTAGACCTTCCCAGTGGTGCTCCCTGACCCCTCAACCCACCCCCAATTATCTAGAAACACCCTCAAGCAGCCCCCCAAAAACATGCAATACTGCTAGGCCTCAGTTTAAATCGTGCCAAAACACTGTCTGCAACTAGGCCAAAACCCCCCTTTTCCACCATGGATTTTCTTCAAACCACTTGCTATCACAATTAGACCTCCCCAGTGGTGCTCCCAGACCCCTCAAACCACCCCCAAATATCTAGAACACCCTCAAGCAGCCCCCCAAAAACATGCAATACTGCTGGGCCTCAGTATAAATTGTGGCAAAAAGCTATCTGAAACTAGGCCCAAACCCCCCTTTTCCACCATGATATTCTTGAAACCACTTGCAATCAAAATTAGACCTTCCCAGCAGTGCTCCCAGACCCCTCAACCAACACCCAAAAATCTAGAACACCCCAAGCAGCCCCCCAAAAACATGCAATAATACGAGGCCTAAGTTTAAATCGTGCCAAAACGCTCTCAGCAACTAGGCCAAACCCCCCTTTTCTACCATGGATTTTCTTCAAACCACTTGCACTCACAATTAGAACTTCCCAGCAGTGCTCCCAGAACCATAAACCAACCCCCAAAAATCTAGAACCCCCCAAACAGCCCCACAAAAACATGCAATACTGCAAAAAAAAAAAGCTTTTGCACCATGGATTTTCTTCAAACCACTTGCAATCAAAATTAGACCTTCCCAGCAGTGCCCCCAGACCCCTTAACCCACCCCAAAAATCTAGAACACCCACAAGCAGCCCCCAAAAACATGCAATACTACTAGGCCTAAGTTTAAAATTGTGCCAAAACGCACTCTGCAACTAGACCCAAACCCCCCTTTTCTACCATAGATTTTCTTCAAACCACTTGCAATCACAATTAGATTTTCCCAGCAGTGCTCCAAGACCCATAAACCAACCCCAAAAAATCTAGAACCCCCCAAACAGCCCCCCAAAAACATGGAATATTGCTAAAACAAAAAAAAGCTTTTGCAACATGGATTTTCTTCAAAGCACTTGCAATCAAAATTAGACCTTCCCAGCAGTGCTCCCAGACCCCTCAACCTACCCCCAAAAATCTAGAACACCCCCAAGCAGCCCCCCAAAAACATGGAATACTGCTAGGCCTCAGTTTAAATTGTGCCAAAACGCTGTCTGTAACTAGGCCCAAACCCACCTTTTCCACCATAGATTTTCTTCAAACCACTTGCAATCAAAATTAGACCTTCCCAGCAGTACTCCCAGTTCCCTCAACCCACCCCCAAAAATCTAGAATACCCCCACGCAGCCCCCAAAAACATGCAATACTGCTAGGCCTAAGTTTAAATCGTGCCAAAACGCTCTCTGCAACTAGGCCCAAACCCCCCTTTTCCACAATGAATTTATTTCAAACAACTTGCAATCAAAATTAGACCTTCTCCCAGACCCATAAACCCATCCCCAAAAATGTACAAACCCCTCCAAACAGCCCCCCAAAAACATGCAATACTGCTAAAAAAACATTTTCCACTATGGATTTTCACCAAACCACTTGCAATCAAAAATTAAACCTTCCCAGCAGTGCTCCCAGACCCCTCAACCCACCCCCAAAAAACTAGAACACCCTCAAGCAGCCCCCCAAAAACATGCAATACTGCTAGGCCTCAGTTTAAATTGTGCCAAAACGCTATCTGCAACGAGGCCCAAACCCCCCTTTTCCACCATAGATATTCTTCAAACCACTTGCAATCAAAAAAAGACCTTCCCAACAGTGCTCCCAGACTCCTCAACCCACCCCAAAAATCTAGAACACCCCCAAGCAGCCCCCAAAAAACATGCAATACTGCTAGGCCTCAGTTTAAATCGTGCCAAAACACTGTCTGCAACTAGGCCAAAACCCCCCTTTTCCACAATGGATTTTCTTCAAACCACTTGCAATCAAAAATAGACCTTCACAGCAGTACTCCCAGTTCCCTCAACCCACCCCCAAAAATCTAGAATACCCCCACACAGCCCCCAAAAACATGCAATACCGCTAGGCCTAAGTTTAAATCGTGCCAAAACGCTCTCTGCAACTAGGCCCAAACCCCCCTTTTCCACAATGAATTTTTTTCAAACAACTTGCAATCAAAATTAGACCTTCCCAGCAGTGCTCCCAGACCCATAAACCCATCCCCAAAAATGTACAAACCCCCCCAAACAGCCCCCCAAAAACATGCAATACTGCAAAAAAAACCTTTTCCAATATGGATTTTCACCAAACCACTTGCAATCAAAATTAAACCTTCCCAGCAGTGCTCCCAGACCCCTCAACCCACCCCCAAAAAACTAGAACACCCTCAAGCAGCCCCCCAAAAACATGCAAACTGCTAGGCCTCAGTTTAAATTGTGCCAAAACGCTATCTGCAACTAGGCCCAAACCCCCCTTTTCCACCATAGATATTCTTCAAACCACTTGCAATCAAAAAAAGACCTTCCCAACAGTGCTCCCAGACTCCTCAACCCACCCCAAAAATCTAGAACACCCCCAAGCAGCCCCCCAAAAACATGCAATACTGCTAGGCCTCAGTTTAAATCGTGCCAAAACACTGTCTGCAACTAGGCCAAAACCCCCCTTTTCCACCATGGATTTTCTTCAAACCACTTGCAATCAAAAAGAGACCTTCCCAGCAGTACTCCCAGTTCCCTCAACCCACACCCAAAAAACTAGAACACCCCCAAGCAGCCCCCCAAAAAAATGCAATACAGCTAGGCCTCAGTTTAAATTGTGCCAAAAAGCTGTCTGCAACTAGGCCCAAACCCCCTTTCCCACCATGGACTTTCCTCAAACCACTTGCAATCAAAATTAGACCTTCCAAGCAGTGCTCCCAGACACATAAACCCACCCCCAAAAATCTAGTAACCCCTAAACATCCCCCCAAAAACATGCAATACTGCTAAAAAAAATAACTTTTTCACCATGGATTTTCTTCAAACCACTTGCAATCAAAAAAAGACCTTCCCAACAGTGCTCCCAGACTCCTCAATCCACCCCAAAAATCTAGAACACCCCCAAGCAGCCCTCCAAAAACATGCAATACTACTAGGCCTAAGTTTAAAATTGTGCCAAAACGCTCTCTGCAACTAGACCCAAACCCCCCTTTTCTACCATGGATTTTCTTCAAACCACTTGCAATCAAAAATAGACCTTCCCAGCAGTACTCCCTGTTCCCTCAACCCACACCCAAAAATCTAGAACACCCCCAAGCAGCCCCCCAAAAACATGCAATACAGCTAGGCCTCAGTTTAAATTGTGGCAAAACGCTGTCTGCAACTAGGCCCAAACGCCCTTTCCCACCATGGACTTTCCTCAAACCACTTGCAATCAAAATTAGACCTTCCCAACAGTGCTCCCAGACTCCTCAATCCACCCCAAAAATCTAGAACACCCCCAAGCAGCCCCCCAAAAACATGCAATACTACTGGGCCTAAGTTTAAAATTGTGCCAAAACGCTCTCTGCAACTAGACCCAAACTACCCTTTTCTACCATGGATTTTCTTCAAACCACTTACAATCACAATTAGATCTTCCCAGCAGTGCTCCCAGACCCCTCAACCTACCCCAAACAATCTAGAACACCCACAAGCAGCCCCCTAAAAACATGGAATACTGCTAGGCCTCAGTTTAAATCGTGCCAAAACGCTGTCTGTAACTAGGCCCAAACCCACCTTTTCCACCATGGATTTTCTTCAAACCACTTGCAATCAAAATTAGACCTTCCCAGTTGTGCTCCCAGACCCCTAAACCCACCCCCAAAAATCTAGAACACCCCCAAGCAGCCCCCCAAAAACATGCAATACAACTTGTCCTAAGATTAAATCGTGCCAAAACGCTCTCTGCAACTAGGCCCAAACCCCCCCTTTTCCACCATGGATTTTCTTCAACCCACTTGCAATCAAAATTAGACCTTCCCAGCAGTGCTCCCAGACCCATAAACCCACCCCCAAAAATCTAGTACACCCCAAAACAGCCCCCCAAAAACATGCAATACTGCTAAAAAAAAAAGAACTTTTGCACCATGGATTTTCTTCAAACCACTTGCAATCAAATAAAGACCTTCCCAACAGTGCTCCCAGACTCCTCAACCCACCCCAAAAATCTAGAACACCCCCAAGCAGCCCCCAAAAAACATGCAATACTGCGAGGCCTCAGTTTAAATCGTGCCAAAACACTGTCTGCAACTAGGCCAAACCCCCCCTTTTCCACCATGGATTTTCTTCAAACCACTTGCAATCACAATTAGACCTCCCCAGTGGTGCTCCCAGACCCCTCAACCCACCCCCAAATATCTAGAACACCCCCAAGCAGCCCCCCAAAAACATGCAATACTGCTAGGCCTCAGTTTAAATTGTGCCAAAACGCTATCTGCAACTAGGCCCAAACCCCCCTTTTCCAACATGGATATTCTTCAAACCACTTGCAATCAAAATTAGACCTTCCCAGCAGTGCTCCCAGACCCCTCAACCAACACCCAACAATCTAGAACACCCTAAGCAGCCCCCCAAAAACATGCAATAATACGAGGCCTAAGTTTAAATCGTGCCAAAACGCTCTCAGCAACTAGGCCAAACCCCCCTTTTTTACCATGGATTTTCTTCAAACCACTTGCACTCGCAATTAGAACTTCCCAGCAGTGCTCCCAGAACCATAAACCAACCCCCAAAAATCTAGAACCCCCCAAACAGCCCCCCAAAAACATGCAATACTGCTAAAAAACAAAAGCTTTTGCACCATGGATTTTCTTCAAACCACTTGCAATCAAAATTAGACCTTCCCAGCAGTGCTCCCAGACCCCTCAACCCAACCCCAAATATCTAGAACACCCCCAAGCAGCCCCCCAAAAACATGCAATACTGCTAGGCCTCAGTTTAAATCGTGCCAAAACGCTGTCTGTAACTAGGCCCAAACCCACCTTTTCCGCAATGGATTTTCTTCAAACCACTTGCAATCAAAATTAGACCTTCCCAGTGGTGCTCCCAGACCCCTAAACCCACCCCCAAAAATATAGAACACCCCCAAGCAGCCCCCAAAAAACATGCAATACTGCTAGGCCTTAGTTTAAATCGTGCCAAAACACTGTCTGCAACTAGGCCAAAATCCCCTTTTCCACCATGGAGTTTCTTCAAACCACTTGCAATCAAAAATAGACCTTCCCAGCAGTACTCCCAGTTCCCTCAACCCACCCCAAAAAATCTAGAACATCCCCAAGCAGCCCCCAAAAACAAGCAATACAGCTAGGCCTCAGTTTAAATTGTGCCAAAACGCTGTCTGCAATTAGGCCCAATCCCCCTTTCCCACCATGGACTTTCCTCAAACCACTTGCAATCAAAATTAGACCTTCCCAGCAGTGCTCCCAGACCCCTCAACTCACCCCCAAAAATGTAGAACAACCCCAAGCAGCCCCCAAAAAACATGCAATACTGCGAGGCCTCAGTTTAAATCGTGCCAAAACACTGTCTGCAACTAGGCCAAACCCCCCCTTTTCCACCATGGATTTTCTTCAAACCACTTGCAATCACAATTAGACCTCCCCAGTGGTGCTCCCAGACCCCTCAACCCACCCCCAAATATCTAGAACACCCCCAAGCAGCCCCCCAAAAACATGCAATACTGCTAGGCCTCAGTTTAAATTGTGCCAAAACGCTATCTGCAACTAGGCCCAAACCCCCCTTTTCCAACATGGATATTCTTCAAACCACTTGCAATCAAAATTAGACCTTCCCAGCAGTGCTCCCAGACCCCTCAACCAACACCCAACAATCTAGAACACCCTAAGCAGCCCCCCAAAAACATGCAATAATACGAGGCCTAAGTTTAAATCGTGCCAAAACGCTCTCAGCAACTAGGCCAAACCCCCCTTTTTTACCATGGATTTTCTTCAAACCACTTGCACTCGCAATTAGAACTTCCCAGCAGTGCTCCCAGAACCATAAACCAACCCCCAAAAATCTAGAACCCCCCAAACAGCCCCCCAAAAACATGCAATACTGCTAAAAAACAAAAGCTTTTGCACCATGGATTTTCTTCAAACCACTTGCAATCAAAATTAGACCTTCCCAGCAGTGCTCCCAGACCCCTCAACCCAACCCCAAATATCTAGAACACCCCCAAGCAGCCCCCCAAAAACATGCAATACTGCTAGGCCTCAGTTTAAATCGTGCCAAAACGCTGTCTGTAACTAGGCCCAAACCCACCTTTTCCGCAATGGATTTTCTTCAAACCACTTGCAATCAAAATTAGACCTTCCCAGTGGTGCTCCCAGACCCCTAAACCCACCCCAAAAATATAGAACACCCCCAAGCAGCCCCCAAAAAACATGCAATACTGCTAGGCCTTAGTTTAAATCGTGCCAAAACACTGTCTGCAACTAGGCCAAAATCCCCTTTTCCACCATGGATTTTCTTCAAACCACTTGCAATCAAAAATAGACCTTCCCAGCAGTACTCCCAGTTCCCTCAACCCACCCCAAAAAATCTAGAACATCCCCAAGCAGCCCCCAAAAACAAGCAATACAGCTAGGCCTCAGTTTAAATTGTAATTAGTAATGGGAGAGGCACTCCTATCGATATAAACAATAGACACTTATTTTGTAAATGATGAACATCGATAAATTACGCGTGCTGAGAAGGGAGACACACTGTCCAATGTGTGTCGGTATATTGACATGAGAAAGTGACCAAGCGGAAACCGCTTGCCCTTTTCGCACTGTTGCGATTGCAACCTAACTAGGTTGAAATGTTTCAACAC
Source organism: Lissotriton helveticus (assembly GCF_964261635.1). Classification (NCBI taxonomy): domain Eukaryota; kingdom Metazoa; phylum Chordata; class Amphibia; order Caudata; family Salamandridae; genus Lissotriton; species Lissotriton helveticus. The sequence continues at coordinate 1,358,360,763 of NC_136061.1, read as the reverse complement.
ATTAGTTTACTTGTGAAAAAATCATGAATCATTTTATTTGTGAGCATTTAAATTTTACTAGTATTTCAAATTCATAAGACCATAAGATTCACTTAAATGTCAGTGAATATCACAATTCATAAATCTCTAAGGATTTTTGTACATAAATCAATTTCCTTATACATCATGATTAATCAGAAATATCTTGCCCAAACATATAGCCTTGCCCAATGCATTTCGGGCCTGTTAGGCCCTTCTTCAGGGGCGATACCTGCAATCAAAAGAAATACAAAAAACTAGGTCACATAAATGACATCTGGTTCTCCAGATACAAAGTACTTAGAATGTCACTGTTTTGATGATCATGCATGAATTTGTTCAAAGTCACTTTGTCCTAAGCATTTATAATATAATCACAAAAGTAAACACATCAACTTGAGATTGCGCACTCACTTGTGTTCATATAAGGCGTGTGTAAAAAAGATGTAATTTCGTAAGGCGCTGAAAAGTGGAAAGTGTGGTCCGTTGTACCTAAAGAGACAAACACTCTCGTTAGAGAGTTGTGGAAACCAGAATGGAAATAACAAAACTCGCTGAAGGCCTGGGATGACACTTACTGCTGAGAGAACACAGCGTGGTACGATTTAAAAACTAGCGAGGTCAACAAAGTCCGTGCAGTCTATACTTGTTCGCGTCTCAGAAAAATAACAGTGTAAAGCCTGAAAAGAACGAGACAATAAACACTCCGTCAGGAATAGTATCTACCTCCAATAACACTGCCAAATAACCGACGTCTGTTGAAACATTTCAACCTAGTTAGGTTGCAATCGCAACAGTGCGAAAAGGGCAAGCGGTTTCCGCTTGGTCACTTTCTCATGTCAGTTTAAATTGTGCCAAAACGCTGTCTGCAATTAGGCCCAATCCCCCTTTCCCACCATGGACTTTCCTCAAACCACTTGCAATCAAAATTAGACCTTCCCAGCAGTGCTCCCAGACCCCTCAACTCAACCCCAAAAATGTAGAACAACCCCAAGCAGCCCCCCAAAAACATGCAATACTACTAGGCCTAAGTTTAAATCGTGCCAAAACGCTCTGTGCAACTAGGCCCAAACCCCCATTTTCCACCATGGATTTTTTCAAACCACTTGCAATCAAAATTAGACCTTCCCTGCAGTGCTCCCAGACCCCTCAACCCACCCCCAAATATCTAGAACTCCCCCAAGCAGCCCCCCAAAAACATGCAATACTGCTAGGCCTCAGTTTAAATTGTGCCAAAACGCTATCTGCAACTAGGCCCAAACCCACCTTTTCCACCATGGATTTTTTTCAAACCACTTGCAATCAAACTTAGACGTTCCCAGTGGTGCTCCCACACGTCTAAACCCACCCCCAAAAATCTAGAACACCCCCAACCAGCCCCCCAAAAACATGCAATACTACTAGGCCTAACTTTAAATCGTGCCAAAACGCTCTCAGCAACTAGGCCAAACCCACCTTTTCTACCATGGATTTTCTTAAAACCACTTGCAATCAAAATTAGACCTTTCCAGCAGTGCTCCCAGACCCATAAACCCACCATCAAAAATGTAGAACCCCCCAAACAGCCCCACAAAAACATGCAATACTGCTAAAAAAAAAACTTTTCCACCATGGATTCTTTTCAAACCACTTGCAATCAAAATTAGACCTTTCCAGCAGTGCTCCCAGACCCATAAACCCACCGCCAAAAATGTAGAACCCCCCAAACAGCCCCCCAAAAACATACAATACTGCTAAAAAAAACACTTTTCCGCCATGGATTTTTTTCAAACCACTTGCAATCAAAATTAAACCTTCCCTGCAGTGCTCCCAGACCCCTCAACCCACCCCCAAATATCTAGAACTCCCCCAAGCAGCCCCCCAAAAACATGCAATACTGCTAGGCCTCAGTTTAAATTGTGCCAAAACGCTATCTGCAACTAGGCCCAAACCCCCCTTTCTCACCATGGACATTCCTCAAACCACTTGCAATCAAAATTAGACCTTCCCAGCAGTGCTCCCAGACCCATAAACCCACTCCCAAACATCTAGAACTCCCCAAACAGCCCCCCAAAAACATGCAATACTGCTAGGCCTCAGTATAAATCGTGCCAAAACGCTGTCTGTACCTAGGCCCAAACCCACCTTTTCCACCATGGATTTTCTTCAAACCACTTGCAATCAAAATTAGACCTTCCCAGTGGTGCTCCTAGACCCCTAAACCCATCCCCAAAAATCTAGAACACCCCCAACCAGCCCCCCAAAAACATGCAATACTACTAGGCCTAACTTTAAATCGTGCCAAAACGCTCTCAGCAACTAGGCCGAACCCCCCTTTTCTACCATGGATTTTCTTCAAACCACTTGCAATCAAAATTAGACCTTCCCGGCAGTGCTCCCAGACCTATAAACCAACCCCCAAAAATCTAGAACCCCCCCAAACAGCCCCCCAAAAACATGCAATACTGCTAAAAAAAAAACTTTTGCACCATGGATTTTCTTCAAACCACTTGCAATCAAAAAAATACCTTCCCAACAGTGCTCCCAGACTCCTCAACCCACCCCAAAAATCTAGAACACCCCCAAGCAGCCCCCCAAAAAACTGCAATTCTGGTAGGCCTCAGTTTAAATCGTGCCAAAACGCTCTCTGCAACTGGGCCAAAACCCCCCTTTTCCACCATGAATTTTCTTCAAACCACTTGCAATCAAAATTAGACCTTCCCAGCAGTACTCTCAGTTCCCTCAACCCACCCCCAAAAATCTAGAACACCCCCAAGCAGCCCCCCAAAAACATGCAATACTACTAGGCCTAAGTTTAAATCATGCCAAAACGCTCTCTGCAACTTATCCCAAACCCACCTTTTCCACCATGGATTTTCTTCAAACCACTTGCAATCAAAATTAGACCTTCCCAGCAGTGCTCCCAGACCCCTCAAATCACCCCCAAAAATGTAGAACACCCCCAAGCAGCCCCCCAAAAACATGCAATACTACTAGGCCTAAGTTTAAATCGTGCCAAAACGCTCTCTGCAACTAGGCCTAAACCCTCCTTTTCCACCATGGATTTTTTTCAAACCACTTGCCATCAAAATGAGACCTTCCCAGCAGTGCTCCCAGACCCATAAACCCACCCCCAAAAATGTACAACCCCCCCAAACAGCCCCTCAAAACATGCAATACTGCTAAAAAAAAAACCTTTTCCACTATGGATTTTCATCAAACCACTTGCAATCAAAATTAGACCTTCCCTGCAGTGCTCCCAGACACCTCAACCCACCCCCAAATGTCTAGAACACCCCAAAGCAGCCCCCCAAAAACATGCAATACTGCTAGGCCTCAGTTTAAATTGTGCCAAAACGCTGTCTGTAACTAGGCCCAAACCCCCTTTTTCACCGTGGATTTTTTACAAACCACTTGCAATCAAAATTAGACCTTCCCAGCAGTGCTCCCAGACCCATAAACCCACCCCCAAAAATGTCAAACCCCCCAAACAGCCCCCCAAAAACATGCAATACTGCTAAAAAAAAAACTTTTGCACCATGGATTTTCTTCAAACCACTTGCAATCAAAAAAAGACCTTCCCAACAGTGCTCCCAGACTCCTCAATCCACTCCAAAAATCTAGAACACCCCCAAGCATCCCCCCAAAAACATGCAATACTACTAGGTCTAAGTTTAAAATTGTGCCAAAACGCTCTCTGCAACTAGACCCAAACCCCCCTTTTCTACCATGGATTTTCTTCAAACCACTTGCAATCACAATTAGAACTTCCCAGCAGTGCTAAACAGCCCCCCAAAAACATGCAATGCCGCTAAAAAAAAAGAACTTTTCCACCATGGATTTTTTCTAACCACTTGCAATCAAAATTAGACCTTCCCTGCAGTGCTCCCAGACCCCTCAACCCACCCCCAAATATCTAGAACTCCCCCAAGCAGCCCCCCAAAAACATGCAATACTGCTAGGCCTCAGTTTAAATTGTGCCAAAACGCTATCTGCAACTAGGCCCAACCCCACCTTTTCCACCATAGATTTTCCTTCCCTGCAGTGCTCCCAGACCCCTCAACCCACCCCAAAATATCTAGAACACCCCCAAGCAGCCCCCCAAAAACATGCAATACTGCTAGGCCTCAGTTTAAATCGTGCCAAAACGCTGTCTGTAACTAGGCCCAAACCCACCTTTTCCACCATGGATTTTCTTCAAACCACTTGCAATCAAAATTAGACCTTCCCAGTGGTGCTCCCAGACCCCTAAACCCACCCCCAAAAATCTAGAACACCCCCAAGCAGCCCCCAAAACACATGCAATACTGCTAGGCCTTAGTTTAAATCGTGCCAAAACACCGTCTACAACTAGGCCAAAACCCCCGTTTTCCACCATGAATTTTCTTCAAACCACTTGCAATCAAACATAGACCTTCCCAGCAGTACTCCCAGTACCCCTCAACCCACCCCAAAATATCTAGAACACCCCCAAGCAGCCCCCCAAAAACATGCAATACTGCTAGGCCTCAGTTTAAATCGTGCCAAAACGCTATCTGCAACTAGGCCCAAACCCACCTTTTCTACCATGCATTTTCGTCAAACCACTTGCAATCAAAATTAGACCTTCCCAGTGGTGCTCCCAGACCCCTAAACCCACCCCCAAAAATCTAGAACACCCCCAAGCAGCCCCCCAAAAACATGCAATACTACTAGGCCTAAGTTTAAATCGTGCCAAAACGCTCTCTGCAACTAGGCCCAAACCCCCCTTTTCCACCATGGAATTTCTTCAAACCACTTGCAATCAAAATTAGACCTTCCCAGCAGTGCTCCCAGACCCATAAACCCACCCCCAAAAATCTAGTACCCCCCCAAACAGCCCCCCAAAAACATGCAATACTGCTAAAAAATAAAGAACTTTTCCACCATGGATTTTCTTCAAACCACTTGCAATCAAAATTAGACCTTCCCAACAGTGCTCCCAGACTCCTCAACCCACCCCAAAAATCTAGAACCCCCCCAAGCAGCCCCCAAAAAACATGCAATACTGCTAGGCCTTATTTTAAATCGTGCCAAAACACTGTCTGCAACTAGGCCAAAATCCCCTTTTCCACCATGGATTTTCTTCAAACCACTTGCAATCAAAAATTAGACCTTCCCAGCAGTACTCCCAGTTCCCTCAACCCACCCCAAAAAATCTAGAACACCCCCAAGCAGCCCCCCAAAAACACGCAATACAGCTAGGCCTCAGTTTAAATTGTGCCAAAACGCTATCTGCAACTAGGCCCAAACCCACCTTTTCTACCATGGATTTCTGTCAAACCACTTGCAATCAAAATTAGACCTTCCCAGTGGTGCTCCCAGACCCCTAAACCCACCCCCAAAAATCTAGAACACCCACAAGCAGCCCCCCAAAAACATGCAATACTACTAGGCCTAAGTTTAAATCGTGCCAAAATGCTCTCTGCAACTGGGCCCAAACCCCCCTTTTCCACCATGGATTTTCTTCAAACCGCTTGCAATCAAAATTAGACCTTCCCAGCAGTGCTCCCAGACCCATAAACCCACCCCCAAAAATCTAGTACCCCCCCAAACAGCCCCCCAAAAACATGCAATACTGCTAAAAAATAAAGAACTTTTCCACCATGGATTTTCTTCAAACCACTTGCAATCAAAAATAGACCTTCCCAGCAGTACTCCCAGTTCCCTCAACCCACCCCAAAAAATCTAGAACACCCCCAAGCAGCCCCCCAAAAACATGCAATACAGCTAGGCCTCAGTTTAAATTGTGCCAAAACGCTGTCTGCAATTAGGCCCAATCCCCCTTTCCCACCATGGACTTTCCTCAAACCACTTGCAATCAAAATTAGACCTTCCCAGCAGTGCTCCCAGACCCCTCAACTCACCCCCAAAAATGTAGAACAACCCCAAGCAGCCCCCAAAAACATGCAATACTATTAGGCCTAAGTTTCAATCGTGCCAAAACGCTCTGTGCAACTAGGCCCAAACCCCCATTTTCCACCATGGATTTTTTTCAGACCACCTGCAATCAAAATTAGACCTTTCCAGCAGTGCTCCCAGACCCATAAACCCACCCCAAAAATGTAGAACCCCCCAAACAGCCTCCCAAAAACATGCAATACTGCTAAAAAAAAGAACTTTTCCACCATGGATTTTTCAAACCACTTGCAATCAAAATTAGACCTTCCCTGCAGTGCTCCCAGACCCCTCAACCCCCCCCCAAATATCTAGAACTCCCCCAAGCAGCCCCCCAAAAACATGCAATACTGCTAGGCCTCAGTTTAAATTGTGCCAAAACGCTATCTGCAACTAGGCCCAAACCCACCTTTTCCACCATGGATTTTTTTCAAACCACTTGCAATCAAAATTAGACCTTCCCAGTGGTGCTCCCAGACCCCTAAACCCACCCCCAAAAATCAAGAACACCCCCAACCAGCCCCCCAAAAACATGCAATACTACTAGGCCTAACTTTAAATCGTGCCAAAATGCTCTCAGCAACTAGGCCAAACTCCCCTTTTCTACCATGGATTTTCTTCAAACCACTTGCAATCAAAATTAGACCTTTCCAGCAGTGCTCCCAGACCCATAAACCCACCACCAAAAATGTAGAACACCATGGATTTTTTTCAAACCACTTGCAATCAAAATTAGACCTTCCCAGCAGTGCTCCCAGACCCATAAACCCACCCCCAAAAATGTACAACCCCCCCAAACAGCCCCCCAAAAACATGCAATACTGCTAAAAAAAACCTTTTCCACTATGGATTTTCATCAAACCACTTGCAATCAAAATTAGACCTTCCCTGCAGTGCTCCCAGACCCCTCAACCCACCCCAAATGTCTAGAACACCCCGAAGCAGCCCCCCCAAAACATGCAATACTGCTAGACCTCAGTTTAAATTGTGCCAAAACGCTGTCTGCAACTAGGCCCAAACCCCCCTTTTCGACCATGGAGTTTTTTTTCAAACCACTTGCAATCAAAATTAGACCTTCCCAGCAGTGATCCCAGACCCATAAACCCACTCCCAAACATCTAGAACCCCCAAACAGCCCCCCAGAAACATGCAATACTACTAGGCCTAAGTTTAAATCATGCAAATATGCTCTCTGTAACTAGGCCCAAACCCCCCTTTTCCACCATGGATGTTCTTCAAACCACTTGCAATCAAAATTAGACCTTCCCAGCAGTGCTCCCAGACCCCTCAACCCACCCCCAAAAATCTAGAACACCCCCAAGCAGCCCCCCAAAAACATGCAATACTGCTAGGCCTCAGTTTAAATTGTGCCAAAACGCTGTCTGTAGCTAGGCCCAAACCCACCTTTTCCACCATGGATTTTCTTCAAACCACTTGGAATCAAAATTAGACCTTCCCAGCAGTACTACCAGTTCCCTCAACCCACCCCCAAAAATCTAGAATACCCCCACGCAGCCCCCCAAAAACATGCAATACTGCTAGGCCTAAGTTTAAATCGTGCCAAAACGCTCTCTGCAACTAGGCCCAAAACCCCCTTTTCCACCATGGATTTTCTTCAAACCACTTGCAATCAAAATTAGACCTTCCCAGCAGTGCTCCCAGATCCATAAACCCACACCCAAAAATGTAGAAGCCCCCAACAGCCCCCCAAAAACACGGAATACTGCTAAAAAATAACTTTTCCACCATGGATTTTCTTCAAACCACTTGCAATCAAAATTAGACCTTCCCAGTGGTGCTCCCTGACCCCTCAACCCACCCCCAATTATCTAGAAACACCCTCAAGCAGCCCCCCAAAAACATGCAATACTGCTAGGCCTCAGTTTAAATCGTGCCAAAACACTGTCTGCAACTAGGCCAAAACCCCCCTTTTCCACCATGGATTTTCTTCAAACCACTTGCTATCACAATTAGACCTCCCCAGTGGTGCTCCCAGACCCCTCAAACCACCCCCAAATATCTAGAACACCCTCAAGCAGCCCCCCAAAAACATGCAATACTGCTGGGCCTCAGTATAAATTGTGGCAAAAAGCTATCTGAAACTAGGCCCAAACCCCCCTTTTCCACCATGATATTCTTCAAACCACTTGCAATCAAAATTAGACCTTCCCAGCAGTGCTCCCAGACCCCTCAACCAACACCCAAAAATCTAGAACACCCCAAGCAGCCCCCCAAAAACATGCAATAATACGAGGCCTAAGTTTAAATCGTGCCAAAACGCTCTCAGCAACTAGGCCAAACCCCCCTTTTCTACCATGGATTTTCTTCAAACCACTTGCACTCACAATTAGAACTTCCCAGCAGTGCTCCCAGAACCATAAACCAACCCCCAAAAATCTAGAACCCCCCAAACAGCCCCACAAAAACATGCAATACTGCTAAAAAAAAAAGCTTTTGCACCATGGATTTTCTTCAAACCACTTGCAATCAAAATTAGACCTTCCCAGCAGTGCCCCCAGACCCCTTAACCCACCCCAAAAATCTAGAACACCCACAAGCAGCCCCCAAAAACATGCAATACTACTAGGCCTAAGTTTAAAATTGTGCCAAAACGCACTCTGCAACTAGACCCAAACCCCCCTTTTCTACCATAGATTTTCTTCAAACCACTTGCAATCACAATTAGATTTTCCCAGCAGTGCTCCAAGACCCATAAACCAACCCCAAAAAATCTAGAACCCCCCAAACAGCCCCCCAAAAACATGGAATATTGCTAAAACAAAAAAAAGCTTTTGCAACATGGATTTTCTTCAAAGCACTTGCAATCAAAATTAGACCTTCCCAGCAGTGCTCCCAGACCCCTCAACCTACCCCCAAAAATCTAGAACACCCCCAAGCAGCCCCCCAAAAACATGGAATACTGCTAGGCCTCAGTTTAAATTGTGCCAAAACGCTGTCTGTAACTAGGCTCAAACCCACCTTTTCCACCATAGATTTTCTTCAAACCACTTGCAATCAAAATTAGACCTTCCCAGCAGTACTCCCAGTTCCCTCAACCCACCCCCAAAAATCTAGAATACCCCCACGCAGCCCCCAAAAACATGCAATACTGCTAGGCCTAAGTTTAAATCGTGCCAAAACGCTCTCTGCAACTAGGCCCAAACCCCCCTTTTCCACAATGAATTTATTTCAAACAACTTGCAATCAAAATTAGACCTTCTCCCAGACCCATAAACCCATCCCCAAAAATGTACAAACCCCTCCAAACAGCCCCCCAAAAACATGCAATACTGCTAAAAAAACATTTTCCACTATGGATTTTCACCAAACCACTTGCAATCAAAATTAAACCTTCCCAGCAGTGCTCCCAGACCCCTCAACCCACCCCCAAAAAACTAGAACACCCTCAAGCAGCCCCCCAAAAACATGCAATACTGCTAGGCCTCAGTTTAAATTGTGCCAAAACGCTATCTGCAACGAGGCCCAAACCCCCCTTTTCCACCATAGATATTCTTCAAACCACTTGCAATCAAAAAAAGACCTTCCCAACAGTGCTCCCAGACTCCTCAACCCACCCCAAAAATCTAGAACACCCCCAAGCAGCCCCCAAAAAACATGCAATACTGCTAGGCCTCAGTTTAAATCGTGCCAAAACACTGTCTGCAACTAGGCCAAAACCCCCCTTTTCCACAATGGATTTTCTTCAAACCACTTGCAATCAAAAATAGACCTTCACAGCAGTACTCCCAGTTCCCTCAACCCACCCCCAAAAATCTAGAATACCCCCACACAGCCCCCAAAAACATGCAATACCGCTAGGCCTAAGTTTAAATCGTGCCAAAACGCTCTCTGCAACTAGGCCCAAACCCCCCTTTTCCACAATGAATTTTTTTCAAACAACTTGCAATCAAAATTAGACCTTCCCAGCAGTGCTCCCAGACCCATAAACCCATCCCCAAAAATGTACAAACCCCCCCAAACAGCCCCCCAAAAACATGCAATACTGCAAAAAAAACCTTTTCCAATATGGATTTTCACCAAACCACTTGCAATCAAAATTAAACCTTCCCAGCAGTGCTCCCAGACCCCTCAACCCACCCCCAAAAAACTAGAACACCCTCAAGCAGCCCCCCAAAAACATGCAATACTGCTAGGCCTCAGTTTAAATTGTGCCAAAACGCTATCTGCAACTAGGCCCAAACCCCCCTTTTCCACCATAGATATTCTTCAAACCACTTGCAATCAAAAAAAGACCTTCCCAACAGTGCTCCCAGACTCCTCAACCCACCCCAAAAATCTAGAACACCCCCAAGCAGCCCCCCAAAAACATGCAATACTGCTAGGCCTCAGTTTAAATCGTGCCAAAACACTGTCTGCAACTAGGCCAAAACCCCCCTTTTCCACCATGGATTTTCTTCAAACCACTTGCAATCAAAAAGAGACCTTCCCAGCAGTACTCCCAGTTCCCTCAACCCACACCCAAAAAACTAGAACACCCCCAAGCAGCCCCCCAAAAAAATGCAATACAGCTAGGCCTCAGTTTAAATTGTGCCAAAAAGCTGTCTGCAACTAGGCCCAAACCCCCTTTCCCACCATGGACTTTCCTCAAACCACTTGCAATCAAAATTAGACCTTCCAAGCAGTGCTCCCAGACACATAAACCCACCCCCAAAAATCTAGTAACCCCTAAACATCCCCCCAAAAACATGCAATACTGCTAAAAAAAATAACTTTTTCACCATGGATTTTCTTCAAACCACTTGCAATCAAAAAAAGACCTTCCCAACAGTGCTCCCAGACTCCTCAATCCACCCCAAAAATCTAGAACACCCCCAAGCAGCCCTCCAAAAACATGCAATACTACTAGGCCTAAGTTTAAAATTGTGCCAAAACGCTCTCTGCAACTAGACCCAAACCCCCCTTTTCTACCATGGATTTTCTTCAAACCACTTGCAATCAAAAATAGACCTTCCCAGCAGTACTCCCTGTTCCCTCAACCCACACCCAAAAATCTAGAACACCCCCAAGCAGCCCCCCAAAAACATGCAATACAGCTAGGCCTCAGTTTAAATTGTGGCAAAACGCTGTCTGCAACTAGGCCCAAACGCCCTTTCCCACCATGGACTTTCCTCAAACCACTTGCAATCAAAATTAGACCTTCCCAACAGTGCTCCCAGACTCCTCAATCCACCCCAAAAATCTAGAACACCCCCAAGCAGCCCCCCAAAAACATGCAATACTACTGGGCCTAAGTTTAAAATTGTGCCAAAACGCTCTCTGCAACTAGACCCAAACTACCCTTTTCTACCATGGATTTTCTTCAAACCACTTACAATCACAATTAGATCTTCCCAGCAGTGCTCCCAGACCCCTCAACCTACCCCAAACAATCTAGAACACCCACAAGCAGCCCCCTAAAAACATGGAATACTGCTAGGCCTCAGTTTAAATCGTGCCAAAACGCTGTCTGTAACTAGGCCCAAACCCACCTTTTCCACCATGGATTTTCTTCAAACCACTTGCAATCAAAATTAGACCTTCCCAGTTGTGCTCCCAGACCCCTAAACCCACCCCCAAAAATCTAGAACACCCCCAAGCAGCCCCCCAAAAACATGCAATACAACTTGTCCTAAGATTAAATCGTGCCAAAACGCTCTCTGCAACTAGGCCCAAACCCCCCCTTTTCCACCATGGATTTTCTTCAACCCACTTGCAATCAAAATTAGACCTTCCCAGCAGTGCTCCCAGACCCATAAACCCACCCCCAAAAATCTAGTACACCCCAAAACAGCCCCCCAAAAACATGCAATACTGCTAAAAAAAAAGAACTTTTCCACCATGGATTTTCTTCAAACCACTTGCAATCAAATAAAGACCTTCCCAACAGTGCTCCCAGACTCCTCAACCCACCCCAAAAATCTAGAACACCCCCAAGCAGCCCCCAAAAAACATGCAATACTGCGAGGCCTCAGTTTAAATCGTGCCAAAACACTGTCTGCAACTAGGCCAAACCCCCCCTTTTCCACCATGGATTTTCTTCAAACCACTTGCAATCACAATTAGACCTCCCCAGTGGTGCTCCCAGACCCCTCAACCCACCCCCAAATATCTAGAACACCCCCAAGCAGCCCCCCAAAAACATGCAATACTGCTAGGCCTCAGTTTAAATTGTGCCAAAACGCTATCTGCAACTAGGCCCAAACCCCCCTTTTCCAACATGGATATTCTTCAAACCACTTGCAATCAAAATTAGACCTTCCCAGCAGTGCTCCCAGACCCCTCAACCAACACCCAACAATCTAGAACACCCTAAGCAGCCCCCCAAAAACATGCAATAATACGAGGCCTAAGTTTAAATCGTGCCAAAACGCTCTCAGCAACTAGGCCAAACCCCCCTTTTTTACCATGGATTTTCTTCAAACCACTTGCACTCGCAATTAGAACTTCCCAGCAGTGCTCCCAGAACCATAAACCAACCCCCAAAAATCTAGAACCCCCCAAACAGCCCCCCAAAAACATGCAATACTGCTAAAAAACAAAAGCTTTTGCACCATGGATTTTCTTCAAACCACTTGCAATCAAAATTAGACCTTCCCAGCAGTGCTCCCAGACCCCTCAACCCAACCCCAAATATCTAGAACACCCCCAAGCAGCCCCCCAAAAACATGCAATACTGCTAGGCCTCAGTTTAAATCGTGCCAAAACGCTGTCTGTAACTAGGCCCAAACCCACCTTTTCCGCAATGGATTTTCTTGAAACCACTTGCAATCAAAATTAGACCTTCCCAGTGGTGCTCCCAGACCCCTAAACCCACCCCCAAAAATATAGAACACCCCCAAGCAGCCCCCAAAAAACATGCAATACTGCTAGGCCTTAGTTTAAATCGTGCCAAAACACTGTCTGCAACTAGGCCAAAATCCCCTTTTCCACCATGGATTTTCTTCAAACCACTTGCAATCAAAAATAGACCTTCCCAGCAGTACTCCCAGTTCCCTCAACCCACCCCAAAAAATCTAGAACATCCCCAAGCAGCCCCCAAAAACAAGCAATACAGCTAGGCCTCAGTTTAAATTGTGCCAAAACGCTGTCTGCAATTAGGCCCAATCCCCCTTTCCCACCATGGACTTTCCTCAAACCACTTGCAATCAAAATTAGACCTTCCCAGCAGTGCTCCCAGACCCCTCAACTCACCCCCAAAAATGTAGAACAACCCCAAGCAGCCCCCAAAAAACATGCAATACTGCGAGGCCTCAGTTTAAATCGTGCCAAAACACTGTCTGCAACTAGGCCAAACCCCCCCTTTTCCACCATGGATTTTCTTCAAACCACTTGCAATCACAATTAGACCTCCCCAGTGGTGCTCCCAGACCCCTCAACCCACCCCCAAATATCTAGAACACCCCCAAGCAGCCCCCCAAAAACATGCAATACTGCTAGGCCTCAGTTTAAATTGTGCCAAAACGCTATCTGCAACTAGGCCCAAACCCCCCTTTTCCAACATGGATATTCTTCAAACCACTTGCAATCAAAATTAGACCTTCCCAGCAGTGCTCCCAGACCCCTCAACCAACACCCAACAATCTAGAACACCCTAAGCAGCCCCCCAAAAACATGCAATAATACGAGGCCTAAGTTTAAATCGTGCCAAAACGCTCTCAGCAACTAGGCCAAACCCCCCTTTTTTACCATGGATTTTCTTCAAACCACTTGCACTCGCAATTAGAACTTCCCAGCAGTGCTCCCAGAACCATAAACCAACCCCCAAAAATCTAGAACCCCCCAAACAGCCCCCCAAAAACATGCAATACTGCTAAAAAACAAAAGCTTTTGCACCATGGATTTTCTTCAAACCACTTGCAATCAAAATTAGACCTTCCCAGCAGTGCTCCCAGACCCCTCAACCCAACCCCAAATATCTAGAACACCCCCAAGCAGCCCCCCAAAAACATTCAATACTGCTAGGCCTCAGTTTAAATCGTGCCAAAACGCTGTCTGTAACTAGGCCCAAACCCACCTTTTCCGCAATGGATTTTCTTCAAACCACTTGCAATCAAAATTAGACCTTCCCAGTGGTGCTCCCAGACCCCTAAACCCACCCCAAAAATATAGAACACCCCCAAGCAGCCCCCAAAAAACATGCAATACTGCTAGGCCTTAGTTTAAATCGTGCCAAAACACTGTCTGCAACTAGGCCAAAATCCCCTTTTCCACCATGGATTTTCTTCAAACCACTTGCAATCAAAAATAGACCTTCCCAGCAGTACTCCCAGTTCCCTCAACCCACCCCAAAAAATCTAGAACATCCCCAAGCAGCCCCCAAAAACAAGCAATACAGCTAGGCCTCAGTTTAAATTGTGCCAAAACGCTGTCTGCAATTAGGCCCAATCCCCCTTTCCCACCATGGACTTTCCTCAAACCACTTGCAATCAAAATTAGACCTTCCCAGCAGTGCTCCCAGACCCCTCAACTCAACCCCAAAAATGTAGAACAACCCCAAGCAGCCCCCCAAAAACATGCAATACTACTAGGCCTAAGTTTAAATCGTGCCAAAACGCTCTGTGCAACTAGGCCCAAACCCCCATTTTCCAGCATGGATTTTTTTCAGACCACCTGCAATCAAAATTAGACCTTTCCAGCAGTGCTCCCAGACCCATAAACCCACCCCAAAAATGTAGAACCCCCCAAACAGCCCCCCAAAAACATGCAATACTGCTAAAAAAAAAAAACTTTTCCACCATGGATTTTTTCAAACCACTTGCAATCAAAATTAGACCTTCCCTGCAGTGCTCCCAGACCCCTCAACCCACCCCCAAATATCTAGAACTCCCCCAAGCAGCCCCCCAAAAACATGCAATACTGCTAGGCCTCAGTTTAAATTGTGCCAAAACGCTATCTGCAACTAGGCCCAAACCCACCTTTTCCACCATGGATTTTTTTCAAACCACTTGCAATCAAACTTAGACGTTCCCAGTGGTGCTCCCACACCCCTAAACCCACCCCCAAAAATCTAGAACACCCCCAACCAGCCCCCCAAAAACATGCAATACTACTAGGCCTAACTTTAAATCGTGCCAAAACGCTCTCAGCAACTAGGCCAAACACACCTTTTCTACCATGGATTTTCTTAAAACCACTTGCAATCAAAATTAGACCTTTCCAGCAGTGCTCCCAGACCCATAAACCCACCATCAAAAATGTAGAACCCCCCAAACAGCCCCACAAAAACATGCAATACTGCTAAAAAAAAAACTTTTCCACCATGGATTCTTTTCAAACCACTTGCAATCAAAATTAGACCTTTCCAGCAGTGCTCCCAGACCCATAAACCCACCGCCAAAAATGTAGAACCCCCCAAACAGCCCCCCAAAAACATACAATACTGCTAAAAAAAAACTTTTCCGCCATGGATTTTTTTCAAACCACTTGCAATCAAAATTAAACCTTCCCTGCAGTGCTCCCAGACCCCTCAACCCACCCCCAAATATCTAGAACTCCCCCAAGCAGCCCCCCAAAAACATGCAATACTGCTAGGCCTCAGTTTAAATTGTGCCAAAACGCTATCTGCAACTAGGCCCAAACCCCCCTTTCTCACCATGGACATTCCTCAAACCACTTGCAATCAAAATTAGACCTTCCCAGCAGTGCTCCCAGACCCATAAACCCACTCCCAAACATCTAGAACTCCCCAAACAGCCCCCCAAAAACATGCAATACTGCTAGGCCTCAGTATAAATCGTGCCAAAACGCTGTCTGTACCTAGGCCCAAACCCACCTTTTCCACCATGGATTTTCTTCAAACCACTTGCAATCAAAATTAGACCTTCCCAGTGGTGCTCCTAGACCCCTAAACCCATCCCCAAAAATCTAGAACACCCCCAACCAGCCCCCCAAAAACATGCAATACTACTAGGCCTAACTTTAAATCGTGCCAAAACGCTCTCAGCAACTAGGCCGAACCCCCCTTTTCTACCATGGATTTTCTTCAAACCACTTGCAATCACAATTAGAACTTCCCAGCAGTGCTCCCAGACCCATAAACCCACCCCCAATAATCTAGTACCCCCCAAACAGCCCCCCAAAAACATGCAATACTGCTAAAAAAATAGAACTTTTCCACCATGGATTTTCTTCAAACCACTTGCAATAAAAAAAAGACCTTCCCAACAGTGCTCCCAGACTCCTCAATCCACTCCAAAAATCTAGAACACCCCCAAGCAGCCCCCCAAAAACATGCAATACTACTAGGCCTCAGTTTAAAATTGTGCCAAAACGCTCTCTGCACCTAGACCTAAACCCCACTTTTCCATCATGGATTTTCTTCAAACCACTTGCAATCAAAATTAGACCTTCCCTGCAGTGCTCCCAGACCCCTCAACCCACCCCCAAATATCTAGAACTCCCCCAAGCAGCTCCCCAAAAACATGCAATACTGCTAAAAAAAATAACTTTTCCACCATGGATTTTCTTCAAACCACTTGCAATAAAAAAAAGACCTTCCCAACAGTGCTCCCAGACTCCTCAATCCACTCCAAAAATCTAGAACACCCCCAAGCAGCCCCCCAAAAACATGCAATACTACTAGGCCTCAGTTTAAAATTGTGCCAAAACGCTCTCTGCACCTAGACCTAAACCCCACTTTTTCACCATGGATTTTCTTCAAACCACTTGCAATCAAAATTAGACCTTCCCGGCAGTGCTCCCAGACCTATAAACCAACCCCCAAAAATCTAGAACCCCCCCAAACAGCCCCCCAAAAACATGCAATACTGCTAAAAAAAAAACTTTTGCACCATGGATTTTCTTCAAACCACTTGCAATCAAAAAAATACCTTCCCAACAGTGCTCCCAGACTCCTCAACCCACCCCAAAAATCTAGAACACCCCCAAGCAGCCCCCCAAAAAACTGCAATTCTGGTAGGCCTCAGTTTAAATCGTGCCAAAACGCTCTCTGCAACTGGGCCAAAACCCCCCTTTTCCACCATGAATTTTCTTCAAACCACTTGCAATCAAAATTAGACCTTCCCAGCAGTACTCTCAGTTCCCTCAACCCACCCCCAAAAATCTAGAACACCCCCAAGCAGCCCCCCAAAAACATGCAATACTACTAGGCCTAAGTTTAAATCATGCCAAAACGCTCTCTGCAACTTATCCCAAACCCACCTTTTCCACCATGGATTTTCTTCAAACCACTTGCAATCAAAATTAGACCTTCCCAGCAGTGCTCCCAGACCCCTCAAATCACCCCCAAAAATGTAGAACACCCCCAAGCAGCCCCCCAAAAACATGCAATACTACTAGGCCTAAGTTTAAATCGTGCCAAAACGCTCTCTGCAACTAGGCCTAAACCCTCCTTTTCCACCATGGATTTTTTTCAAACCACTTGCCATCAAAATGAGACCTTCCCAGCAGTGCTCCCAGACCCATAAACCCACCCCCAAAAATGTACAACCCCCCCAAACAGCCCCTCAAAACATGCAATACTGCTAAAAAAAAAACCTTTTCCACTATGGATTTTCATCAAACCACTTGCAATCAAAATTAGACCTTCCCTGCAGTGCTCCCAGACACCTCAACCCACCCCCAAATGTCTAGAACACCCCAAAGCAGCCCCCCAAAAACATGCAATACTGCTAGGCCTCAGTTTAAATTGTGCCAAAACGCTGTCTGTAACTAGGCCCAAACCCCCTTTTTCACCGTGGATTTTTTACAAACCACTTGCAATCAAAATTAGACCTTCCCAGCAGTGCTCCCAGACCCATAAACCCACCCCCAAAAATGTCAAACCCCCCAAACAGCCCCCCAAAAACATGCAATACTGCTAAAAAAAAAACTTTTGCACCATGGATTTTCTTCAAACCACTTGCAATCAAAAAAAGACCTTCCCAACAGTGCTCCCAGACTCCTCAATCCACTCCAAAAATCTAGAACACCCCCAAGCATCCCCCCAAAAACATGCAATACTACTAGGTCTAAGTTTAAAATTGTGCCAAAACGCTCTCTGCAACTAGACCCAAACCCCCCTTTTCTACCATGGATTTTCTTCAAACCACTTGCAATCACAATTAGAACTTCCCAGCAGTGCTAAACAGCCCCCCAAAAACATGCAATGCCGCTAAAAAAAAAGAACTTTTCCACCATGGATTTTTTCTAACCACTTGCAATCAAAATTAGACCTTCCCTGCAGTGCTCCCAGACCCCTCAACCCACCCCCAAATATCTAGAACTCCCCCAAGCAGCCCCCCAAAAACATGCAATACTGCTAGGCCTCAGTTTAAATTGTGCCAAAACGCTATCTGCAACTAGGCCCAACCCCACCTTTTCCACCATAGATTTTCCTTCCCTGCAGTGCTCCCAGACCCCTCAACCCACCCCAAAATATCTAGAACACCCCCAAGCAGCCCCCCAAAAACATGCAATACTGCTAGGCCTCAGTTTAAATCGTGCCAAAACGCTGTCTGTAACTAGGCCCAAACCCACCTTTTCCACCATGGATTTTCTTCAAACCACTTGCAATCAAAATTAGACCTTCCCAGTGGTGCTCCCAGACCCCTAAACCCACCCCCAAAAATCTAGAACACCCCCAAGCAGCCCCCAAAACACATGCAATACTGCTAGGCCTTAGTTTAAATCGTGCCAAAACACCGTCTACAACTAGGCCAAAACCCCCGTTTTCCACCATGAATTTTCTTCAAACCACTTGCAATCAAACATAGACCTTCCCAGCAGTACTCCCAGTACCCCTCAACCCACCCCAAAATATCTAGAACACCCCCAAGCAGCCCCCCAAAAACATGCAATACTGCTAGGCCTCAGTTTAAATCGTGCCAAAACGCTATCTGCAACTAGGCCCAAACCCACCTTTTCTACCATGCATTTTCGTCAAACCACTTGCAATCAAAATTAGACCTTCCCAGTGGTGCTCCCAGACCCCTAAACCCACCCCCAAAAATCTAGAACACCCCCAAGCAGCCCCCCAAAAACATGCAATACTACTAGGCCTAAGTTTAAATCGTGCCAAAACGCTCTCTGCAACTAGGCCCAAACCCCCCTTTTCCACCATGGAATTTCTTCAAACCACTTGCAATCAAAATTAGACCTTCCCAGCAGTGCTCCCAGACCCATAAACCCACCCCCAAAAATCTAGTACCCCCCCAAACAGCCCCCCAAAAACATGCAATACTGCTAAAAAATAAAGAACTTTTCCACCATGGATTTTCTTCAAACCACTTGCAATCAAAATTAGACCTTCCCAACAGTGCTCCCAGACTCCTCAACCCACCCCAAAAATCTAGAACCCCCCCAAGCAGCCCCCAAAAAACATGCAATACTGCTAGGCCTTATTTTAAATCGTGCCAAAACACTGTCTGCAACTAGGCCAAAATCCCCTTTTCCACCATGGATTTTCTTCAAACCACTTGCAATCAAAAATTAGACCTTCCCAGCAGTACTCCCAGTTCCCTCAACCCACCCCAAAAAATCTAGAACACCCCCAAGCAGCCCCCCAAAAACACGCAATACAGCTAGGCCTCAGTTTAAATTGTGCCAAAACGCTATCTGCAACTAGGCCCAAACCCACCTTTTCTACCATGGATTTCTGTCAAACCACTTGCAATCAAAATTAGACCTTCCCAGTGGTGCTCCCAGACCCCTAAACCCACCCGCAAAAATCTAGAACACCCACAAGCAGCCCCCCAAAAACATGCAATACTACTAGGCCTAAGTTTAAATCGTGCCAAAATGCTCTCTGCAACTGGGCCCAAACCCCCCTTTTCCACCATGGATTTTCTTCAAACCGCTTGCAATCAAAATTAGACCTTCCCAGCAGTGCTCCCAGACCCATAAACCCACCCCCAAAAATCTAGTACCCCCCCAAACAGCCCCCCAAAAACATGCAATACTGCTAAAAAATAAAGAACTTTTCCACCATGGATTTTCTTCAAACCACTTGCAATCAAAAATAGACCTTCCCAGCAGTACTCCCAGTTCCCTCAACCCACCCCAAAAAATCTAGAACACCCCCAAGCAGCCCCCCAAAAACATGCAATACAGCTAGGCCTCAGTTTAAATTGTGCCAAAACGCTGTCTGCAATTAGGCCCAATCCCCCTTTCCCACCATGGACTTTCCTCAAACCACTTGCAATCAAAATTAGACCTTCCCAGCAGTGCTCCCAGACCCCTCAACTCACCCCCAAAAATGTAGAACAACCCCAAGCAGCCCCCAAAAACATGCAATACTATTAGGCCTAAGTTTCAATCGTGCCAAAACGCTCTGTGCAACTAGGCCCAAACCCCCATTTTCCACCATGGATTTTTTTCAGACCACCTGCAATCAAAATTAGACCTTTCCAGCAGTGCTCCCAGACCCATAAACCCACCCCAAAAATGTAGAACCCCCCAAACAGCCTCCCAAAAACATGCAATACTGCTAAAAAAAAGAACTTTTCCACCATGGATTTTTCAAACCACTTGCAATCAAAATTAGACCTTCCCTGCAGTGCTCCCAGACCCCTCAACCCACCCCCAAATATCTAGAACTCCCCCAAGCAGCCCCCCAAAAACATGCAATACTGCTAGGCCTCAGTTTAAATTGTGCCAAAACGCTATCTGCAACTAGGCCCAAACCCACCTTTTCCACCATGGATTTTTTTCAAACCACTTGCAATCAAAATTAGACCTTCCCAGTGGTGCTCCCAGACCCCTAAACCCACCCCCAAAAATCAAGAACACCCCCAACCAGCCCCCCAAAAACATGCAATACTACTAGGCCTAACTTTAAATCGTGCCAAAATGCTCTCAGCAACTAGGCCAAACTCCCCTTTTCTACCATGGATTTTCTTCAAACCACTTGCAATCAAAATTAGACCTTTCCAGCAGTGCTCCCAGACCCATAAACCCACCACCAAAAATGTAGAACACCATGGATTTTTTTCAAACCACTTGCAATCAAAATTAGACCTTCCCAGCAGTGCTCCCAGACCCATAAACCCACCCCCAAAAATGTACAACCCCCCCAAACAGCCCCCCAAAAACATGCAATACTGCTAAAAAAAACCTTTTCCACTATGGATTTTCATCAAACCACTTGCAATCAAAATTAGACCTTCCCTGCAGTGCTCCCAGACCCCTCAACCCACCCCAAATGTCTAGAACACCCCGAAGCAGCCCCCCCAAAACATGCAATACTGCTAGACCTCAGTTTAAATTGTGCCAAAACGCTGTCTGCAACTAGGCCCAAACCCCCCTTTTCGACCATGGAGTTTTTTTTCAAACCACTTGCAATCAAAATTAGACCTTCCCAGCAGTGATCCCAGACCCATAAACCCACTCCCAAACATCTAGAACCCCCAAACAGCCCCCCAGAAACATGCAATACTACTAGGCCTAAGTTTAAATCATGCAAATATGCTCTCTGTAACTAGGCCCAAACCCCCCTTTTCCACCATGGATGTTCTTCAAACCACTTGCAATCAAAATTAGACCTTCCCAGCAGTGCTCCCAGACCCCTCAACCCACCCCCAAAAATCTAGAACACCCCCAAGCAGCCCCCCAAAAACATGCAATACTGCTAGGCCTCAGTTTAAATCGTGCCAAAACGCTGTCTGTAACTAGGCCCAAAACCACCTTTTCCACCATGGATTTTCTTCAAACCACTTGCCATCAAAATTAGACCTTCCCATTGGTGCTCCCAGACCCCTCAACTCACCCCCAAATGTCTAGAACACCCCAAAGCAGCCCCCCAAAACATGCAATACTACTAGGCCTAAGTTTAAATCATGCCAAAACGCTCTCTGCAACTAGGCCCAAACCCCCCTTTTCCACAATGGATATTCTTCAAACCACTTGCAATCAAAATTAGACCTTCCCAGCAGTGCTCCCAGACCCCTCAACCAACACCCAAAAATCTAGAACACCCCAAGCAGCCCCCCAAAACATGCAATACTACTAGGCCTAAGTTTAAATCATGCCAAAACGCTCTCTGCAACTAGGCCCAAACCCCCCTTTTCCACAATGGATATTCTTCAAACAACTTGCAATCAAAATTAGACCTTCCCAGCAGTGCTCCCAGACCCCTCAACCAACACCCAAAAATCTAGAACACCCCAAGCAGCCCCCCAAAAACATGCAATAATGCGAGGCCTAAGTTTAAATCGTGCCAAAACGCTCTCAGCAACTAGGCCAAACCCCCCTTTTCTACCATGGATTTTCTTCAAACCACTTGCACTCGCAATTAGAACTTCCCAGCAGTGCTCCCAGAACCATAAACCAACCCCCAAAAATCTAGAACCCCCCAAAGAGCCCCCCAAAAACATGCAATACTGCTAAAAAAAAAAAGCTTTTGCACCATGGATTTTCTTCAAACCACCTGCAATCAAAATTAGACCTTCCCAGCAGTGCTCCCAGACCCCTCAACCCACCCCAAAAAACTAGAACACCCACAAGCAGCCCCCCAAAAACAAGCAATACTACTAGGCCTAAGTTTAAAATTGTGCCAAAACGCTCTCTGCAACTAGACCCAAACCCCCCTTTTCTACCATAGATTTTCCTTCCCTGCAGTGCTCCCAGACCCCTCAACCCACCCCCAAATATCTAGAACACCCACAAGCAGCCCCCCAAAAACATGCAATACTGCTAGGCCTCAGTTTAAATCGTGCCAAAACGCTGTCTGTAACTAGGCCCAAACCCACCTTTTCCACCATGGACTTTCCTCAAACCACTTGCAATCAAAATTAGACCTTCCCACTGGTGCTCCCAGACCCCTAAACCCACCCCCAAAAATATAGAACCCCCCCAAACAGCCCCGCAAAAACATGCAATACTGCTAAAAAAAAACTTTTGCACCATGGATTTTCTTCAAACCACTTGCAATCAAAATTAAACCTTCCCAGCAGTGCTCCCAGACCCCTCAACCTACCCCCAAAAATCTAGAACACCCCCAAGCAGCCCGCCAAAAACATGCAATACTGCTAGGCCTCTGTTAAAATCGTGCCAAAACGCTGTCTAAAAATAGGCCCAAACCCACCTTTTCCACCATGGATTTTCTTTAAACCACTTGCAATCAAAATTAGACCTTCCCACTGGTGCTCCCAGACCCCTAAACCCACCCCCAAAAATCGAGAACACCCCCAAGCAGCCCTCCAAATACACGCAATACTACTAGGCCTAAGTTCAAATCGTGCCAAAACGCTCTCTGCAACTAGGCCCAAACCCCCCTTTTCCACCATGGATTTTCTTCAACCCACTTGCAATCAAAATTAGACCTTCCCGGCAGTGCTCCTAGACCCATAAACCCACCCCCAAAAATCTAGTACCCCCCCCCAACAGCCCCCCAAAAACATGCAATACTGCTAAAAAAATAGAACTTTTCCACCATGGATTTTCTTCAAACAACTTGCAATCAAAAAAAGACCTTCCCAACAGTGCTCCCAGACTCCTCAACCCACCCCAAAAATCTAGAACACCCCCAAGCAACCCCCAAAAACATGCAATACTGCTAGGCCTCAGTTTAAATCGTGCCAAAACACTGTCTGCAACTAGGCCAAAACCCTCCTTTTCCACCATGGATATTCTTCAAACCACTTGCAATCAAAATGAGACCTTCCCGGCAGTGCTCCCAGACCTATAAACCAACCCCCAAAAATCTAGAACCCCCCAAACAGCCCCCCAAAAACATGCAATACTGCTAAAAAAAAAACTTTTGCACCATGGATTTTCTTCAAACCACTTGCAATCAAAAAAAGACCTTCTCAACAGGACTCCCAGACTACTCAACCCACCCTAAAAATCTAGAACACCCCCAAGCAGCCCCCCAAAAAACTGCAATTCTGCTAGGCCTCAGTTTAAATCGTGCCAAAACGCTCTCTGCAACTGGGCCAAAACCCCCCTTTTCCACCATGAATTTTCTTCAACCACTTGCAATCAAAATTAGACCTTCCCAGCAGTGCTCCCAGACCCCTCAACCCACCACCAAAAATGTAGAACACCCCCAAGCAGCCCCCAAAAACATGCAATACTACTAGGCCTAAGTTTAAATCATGCCAAAACGCTCTCTGCAACTAGGCCTAAACCCCCCTTTTCCACCATGGAGTTTTTTCCAAACCACTTGCAATCAAAATTAGACCTTCCCAGCAGTGCTCCCAGACCCATAAACCCACCCCCAAAAATGTACAACCCCCCCAAACAGCCCCCCAAAAACATGCAATACTGCTAAAAAAAAAACCTTTTCCACTATGGATTTTCATCAAACCACTTGCAATCAAAATTAGACCTTCCCTGCAGTGCTCCCAGACCCCTCAACCCACCACCAAATGTCTAGAACACCCCGAAGCAGCCCCCCAAAAACATGCAATACTGCTAGGCCTCAGTTTAAATTGTGCCAAAACGCTGTCTGCAACTAGGCCCAAACCCCCTTTTTCGACCATGGATTTTTTTCAAACCACTTGCAATCAAAATTAGACCTTCCCTGCAGTGATCCCATACCCATTAACCCACTACCAAACATCTAGACCCCCCAAACAGCCCCCCAAAAACATGCAATACTACTAGGCCTAAGTTTAAATCATGCAAATATGCCCTCTGTAACTAGGCCCAAACCCCCCTTTTCCACCATGGATGTTCTTCAAACCACTTGCAATCAAAATTAGACCTTCCCAGCAGTGCTCCCAGACCCCTCAACCCACCCCCAAAAATCTAGAACACCCCCAAGCAGCCCCCCAAAAACATGCAATACTGCTAGGCCTCAGTTTAAATCGTGCCAAAACGCTGTCTATAACTAGGCCCAAACCCACCTTTTCCACCATGGATTTTCTACAAACCACTTGCCATCAAAATTAGACCTTCCCATTGGTGCTCCCAGACCCCTCAACCCATTCCCAAAAATCTAGAACTCCCCCAAGCAGCCCCCCAAAAACATGCAATACTACTAGGCCTAAGTTTAAAATTGTGCCAAAACACTCTCTGCAACTAGACCCAAACCACCCTTTTCTACCATGGATTTTCTTTAAACCACTTGCAATCACATTTAGAACTTCCCAGCAGTGCTCTCAGACCCATAAACCAACCGCAAAAAATCTAGATCCCCCCAAACAGCCCCCCAAAAACATGCAATACTGCTAAAAAAAAAGCTTTTGCAACATGGATTTTCTTCAAGCCACTTGCAATCAAAATTAGACCTTCACAGCAGTGCTCCCAGACCATCCCCACCTACCCCAAAAAATCTAGAACACCCCCAAGCAGCCCCCCCAAAACATGGAATACTGCTAGGCCTCAGTTTAAATCGTGCCAAAACGCTGTCTGTAACTAGGCCCAAACCCACCTTTTCCACCATGGATTTTCTTCAAACCACTTGCAATCAAAATTAGACCTTCCCAGTGGTGCTCCCAGACCCCTAACCCCACCCCCAAAAATCTAGAACACCCCCAAGCAGCCCTCCAAAAACATGCAATACTACTAGGTCTAAGTTTAAATCGTGCCAAAACGCTCTCTGCAACTAGGCCCAAACACCCATTTTCCACCATGGATTTTCTTCAAACCACTTGCAATCAAAATTAGACCTTCCCAGCAGTGCTCCCAGACCCATAAACCCGCCCCCAAAAATGTAGTACCCCCAAACAGCCCCCCAAAAACATGCAATACTGCTAAAAAAAAACTTTTCCACCATGGATTTTCTTCAAACTACTTGCAACCAAAATTAGACCTTCCCTGCAGTGCTCCCAGTCCCCTCAACCCACCCCCAAATATCTAGAACACCCCCAAGCAGCCCCCCAAAAACATGGAATACTGCTAGGCCTCAGTTTAAATCGTGCCAAAACGCTGTCTGTAACTAGGCCCAAACCCACCTTTTCCACCATGGATTTTCCTCAAACCACTTGCGATCAAAATTAGACCTTCCCAGCAGTGCTCCCAGACCCCTCCACCAACCCCCAAATATCTAGAACATCCAAGCAGCCCCCCAAAAACATGCAATACTACTAGGCCTAAGTTTAAATCGTGCCAAAACGCTCTCAGCAATTAGGCCCAAACCCCCCTTTTCTACCATGGATTTTCTTCAAACCACTTGCAATCACAATTAGACCTTCCCGGCAGTGCTCCCAGACCCATAAACCAACCCCCAAAAATCTAGAACCCCCCAAACAGCCCCCCAAAAAACTGCAATTCTGCTAGGGCTGAGTTTAAATCGTGCCAAAACGCTGTCTGCAACTAGGCCAAAACCCCCCTTTTCCACCATAAATTTTCTTCTAACCACTTGCAATCAAAATTAGACCTTCCCAGCAGTGCTCCCAGACCCCTCAAACCACCCCCAAAAATGTAGAACACCCCAGAGCAGCCCCCCCCAAAACATGCAATACTACTAGGCCTAAGTTTAAATCGTGCCAAAACGCTCTCTGCAACTAGGCCCAAACCCCCCTTTTCCACAATGGATATTCTTCAAACCACTTGCAATCAAAATTAGACCTTCCCAGCAGTGCTCCCAGACCCCTCAACCAACACCCAAAAATCTAGAACACCCCAAGCAGCCCCCCAAAACATGCAATACTACTAGGCCTAAGTTTAAATCATGCCAAAACGCTCTCTGCAACTAGGCCCAAACCCCCCTTTTCCACAATGGATATTCTTCAAACAACTTGCAATCAAAATTAGACCTTCCCAGCAGTGCTCCCAGACCCCTCAACCAACACCCAAAAATCTAGAACACCCCAAGCAGCCCCCCAAAAACTTGCAATAATGCGAGGCCTAAGTTTAAATCGTGCCAAAACGCTCTCAGCAACTAGGCCAAACCCCCCTTTTCTACCATGGATTTTCTTCAAACCACTTGCACTCGCAATTAGAACTTCCCAGCAGTGCTCCCAGAACCATAAACCAACCCCCAAAAATCTAGAACCCCCCAAAGAGCCCCCCAAAAACATGCAATACTGCTAAAAAATAAAAGCTTTTGCACCATGGATTTTCTTCAAACCACCTGCAATCAAAATTAGACCTTCCCAGCAGTGCTCCCAGACCCCTCAACCCACCCCAAAAAACTAGAACACCCACAAGCAGCCCCCCAAAAACAAGCAATACTACTAGGCCTAAGTTTAAAATTGTGCCAAAACGCTCTCTGCAACTAGACCCAAACCCCCCTTTTCTACCATAGATTTTCCTTCCCTGCAGTGCTCCCAGACCCCTCAACCCACCCCCAAATATCTAGAACACCCACAAGCAGCCCCCCAAAAACATGCAATACTGCTAGGCCTCAGTTTAAATCGTGCCAAAACGCTGTCTGTAACTAGGCCCAAACCCACCTTTTCCACCATGGACTTTCCTCAAACCACTTGCAATCAAAATTAGACCTTCCCACTGGTGCTCCCAGACCCCTAAACCCACCCCCAAAAATATAGAACCCCCCCAAACAGCCCCCCAAAAACATGCAATACTGCTAAAAAAAACTTTTGCACCATGGATTTTCTTCAAACCACTTGCAATCAAAATTAAACCTTCCCAGCAGTGCTCCCAGACCCCTCAACCTACCCCCAAAAATCTAGAACACCCCCAAGCAGCCCCCCAAAAACATGCAATACTGCTAGGCCTCAGTTAAAATCGCGCCAAAACGCTGTCTAAAAATAGGCCCAAACCCACCTTTTCCACCATGGATTTTCTTTAAACCACTTGCAATCAAAATTAGACCTTCCCACTGGTGCTCCCAGACCCCTAAACCCACCCCCAAAAATCGAGAACACCCCCAAGCAGCCCTCCAAATACACGCAATACTACTAGGCCTAAGTTCAAATCGTGCCAAAACGCTCTCTGCAACTAGGCCCAAACCCCCCTTTTCCACCATGGATTTTCTCCAACCCACTTGCAATCAAAATTAGACCTTCCCGGCAGTGCTCCTAGACCCATAAACCCACCCCCAAAAATCTAGTACCCCCCCCAAACAGCCCCCCAAAAACATGCAATACTGCTAAAAAAATAGAACTTTTCCACCATGGATTTTCTTCAAACAACTTGCAATCAAAAAAAGACCTTCCCAACAGTGCTCCCAGACTCCTCAACCCACCCCAAAAATCTAGAACACCCCCAAGCAACCCCCAAAAACATGCAATACTGCTAGGCCTCAGTTTAAATCGTGCCAAAACACTGTCTGCAACTAGGCCAAAACCCTCCTTTTCCACCATGGATATTCTTCAAACCACTTGCAATCAAAATGAGACCTTCCCGGCAGTGCTCCCAGACCTATAAACCAACCCCCAAAAATCTAGAACCCCCCAAACAGCCCCCCAAAAACATGCAATACTGCTAAAAAAAAAACTTTTGCACCATGGATTTTTTTCAAACCACTTGCAATCAAAAAAAGACCTTCTCAACAGGACTCCCAGACTACTCAACCCACCCTAAAAATCTAGAACACCCCCAAGCAGCCCCCCAAAAAACTGCAATTCTGCTAGGCCTCAGTTTAAATCGTGCCAAAACGCTCTCTGCAACTGGGCCAAAACCCCCCTTTTCCACCATGAATTTTCTTCAACCACTTGCAATCAAAATTAGACCTTCCCAGCAGTGCTCCCAGACCCCTCAACCCACCACCAAAAATGTAGAACACCCCCAAGCAGCCCCCAAAAACATGCAATACTACTAGGCCTAAGTTTAAATCATGCCAAAACGCTCTCTGCAACTAGGCCTAAACCCCCCTTTTCCACCATGGAGTTTTTTCCAAACCACTTGCAATCAAAATTAGACCTTCCCAGCAGTGCTCCCAGACCCATAAACCCACCCCCAAAAATGTACAACCCCCCCAAACAGCCCCCCAAAAACATGCAATACTGCTAAAAAAAAAACTTTTCCACTATGGATTTTCATCAAACCACTTGCAATCAAAATTAGACCTTCCCTGCAGTGCTCCCAGACCCCTCAACCCACCACCAAATGTCTAGAACACCCCGAAGCAGCCCCCCAAAAACATGCAATACTGCTAGGCCTCAGTTTAAATTGTGCCAAAACGCTGTCTGCAACTAGGCCCAAACCCCCTTTTTCGACCATGGATTTTTTTCAAACCACTTGCAATCAAAATTAGACCTTCCCTGCAGTGATCCCATACCCATTAACCCACTACCAAACATCTAGACCCCCCAAACAGCCCCCCAAAAACATGCAATACTACTAGGCCTAAGTTTAAATCATGCAAATATGCTCTCTGTAACTAGGCCCAAACCCCCCTTTTCCACCATGGATGTTCTTCAAACCACTTGCAATCAAAATTAGACCTTCCCAGCAGTGCTCCCAGACCCCTCAACCCACCCCCAAAAATCTAGAACACCCCCAAGCAGCCCCCCAAAAACATGCAATACTGCTAGGCCTCAGTTTAAATCGTGCCAAAACGCTGTCTATAACTAGGCCCAAACCCACCTTTTCCACCATGGATTTTCTACAAACCACTTGCCATCAAAATTAGACCTTCCCATTGGTGCTCCCAGACCCCTCAACCCATTCCCAAAAATCTAGAACTCCCCCAAGCAGCCCCCCAAAAACATGCAATACTACTAGGCCTAAGTTTAAAATTGTGCCAAAACACTCTCTGCAACTAGACCCAAACCACCCTTTTCTACCATGGATTTTCTTTAAACCACTTGCAATCACATTTAGAACTTCCCAGCAGTGCTCTCAGACCCATAAACCAACCGCAAAAAATCTAGATCCCCCCAAACAGCCCCCCAAAAACATGCAATACTGCTAAAAAAAAAGCTTTTGCAACATGGATTTTCTTCAAGCCACTTGCAATCAAAATTAGACCTTCACAGCAGTGCTCCCAGACCATCCCCACCTACCCCAAAAAATCTAGAACACCCCCAAGCAGCCCCCCAAAAACATGGAATACTGCTAGGCCTCAGTTTAAATCGTGCCAAAACGCTGTCTGTAACTAGGCCCAAACCCACCTTTTCCACCATGGATTTTCTTCAAACCACTTGCAATCAAAATTAGACCTTCCCAGTGGTGCTCCCAGACCCCTAGCCCCACCCCCAAAAATCTAGAACACCCCCAAGCAGCCCTCCAAAAACATGCAATACTACTAGGTCTAAGTTTAAATCGTGCCAAAACGCTCTCTGCAACTAGGCCCAAACACCCATTTTCCACCATGGATTTTCTTCAAACCACTTGCAATCAAAATTAGACCTTCCCAGCAGTGCTCCCAGACCCATAAACCCGCCCCCAAAAATGTAGTACCCCCAAACAGCCCCCCAAAAACATGCAATACTGCTAAAAAAAAAACTTTTCCACCATGGATTTTCTTCAAACTACTTGCAACCAAAATTAGACCTTCCCTGCAGTGCTCCCAGTCCCCTCAACCCACCCCCAAATATCTAGAACACCCCCAAGCAGCCCCCCAAAAACATGGAATACTGCTAGGCCTCAGTTTAAATCGTGCCAAAACGCTGTCTGTAACTAGGCCCAAACCCACCTTTTCCACCATGGATTTTCCTCAAACCACTTGCGATCAAAATTAGACCTTCCCAGCAGTGCTCCCAGACCCCTCAACCAACCCCCAAATTTCTAGAACATCCAAGCAGCCCCCCAAAAACATGCAATACTACTAGGCCTAAGTTTAAATCGTGCCAAAACGCTGTCTGCAACTAGGCCAAAACCCCCCTTTTCCACCATAAATTTTCTTCTAACCACTTGCAATCAAAATTAGACCTTCCCAGCAGTGCTCCCAGACCCCTCAAACCACCCCCAAAAATGTAGAACACCCCAGAGCAGCCCCCCCCCAAAACATGCAATACTACTAGGCCTAAGTTTAAATCGTGCCAAAACGCTCTCTGCAACTAGGCCCAAACCCCCCTTTTTCACAATGGATTTTTTTCAAACAACTTGCAATCAAAATTAGACCTTCCCTGCAGTGCTCCCAGACCCATAAACCCACCCCCAAAAAAGTACAAACCCCCCAAACAGCCCAACAAAAACATGCAATACTGCTAAGAAAAAAAACCTTTTCCACTATGGATTTTCATCAAACCACTTGCAATCAAAATTAGACCTTCCCAGCAGTGCTCCCAGATCCCTCAACCCACCCCCAAAAATCTAGAACACCCCCAAGCAGCCCCCCAAAAACATGCATTACTGCTAGGCCTCAGTTTAAATCGTGCCAAAACGCTGTCTGTAACAGGCCCAAACCCACCTTTTCCATCATGGATTTTCTTCAAACCACTTTTTATCAAAATTAGACCTTCCCAGTGGTGGTCCCAGACCCCTCAACCCACTCCAAAAAATCTAGAATTCCCCCATGCAGCCCCCCAAAAACATGCAATACTACTAGGCCTACGTTTAAATCGTGCTAAAACGCTCTCTGCAACTAGGCCCAAACCCCCCTTTTCCACCATGGATTTTCTTCAAATCACTTGCAATCAAAATTAGACCTTCCCAGCTGTGCTCCCAGACCCATAAACCCACCCCCAAAAATCTAGTAACCCCCAAACGGCCCCCCAAAGACATGCAATACTGCTAAAAAAAAGAAATGTTCCACCATGGAGATTTCTTCAAACCACTTGCAATCAAAAAAAGACCTTCCCAACAGTGCTCCCAGACTCCTCAACCCACCACCAAAAATCTAGAACACCCCAAGCAGCCCCCCAAAAACATGCAATACTGCTAGGCCTCAGTTTAAATTGTGCCAAAACGCTGTATGCAACTAGGCCCAAACCCCCCTTTCCCACCATGGACTTTCCTCAATCCACTTGCAATCAAACTTAGACCTTCCCAGCAGTGCTCCCAGACCCATAAACCCACTCCCAAACATCTAGAACCCCCTAAACAGCCCCCCAAAAACATGCAGTACTACTAGGCCCACGTTTAAATCGTGCCAAAACGCTCTCTACAACTAGGCCCAAACCCCCCTTTTCCACCATGGATATTCTTCAAACCACTTGCAATCAAAATTAGACCTTCCCAGCAGTGCTCCCAGACCCCTCAACCCACCCCCAAATATCTAGAACTCCCCCAAGCAGCCCCCCAAAAACATGCAATACTGCTAGGCCTAAGTTTAAATCATGCCAAAACGCTGTCTGTAACTAGGCCCAAACCCACCTTTTCCCGCATGGATTTTCTTCAAACCACTTGCAATCAAAATTAGATCTTCCCAGTGGTGCTCCCAGACCCCTCACCCCACCCCCAAAAATCTAGAACACCCCCAAGCAGCCCCCCAAAAACATGCAATACTACTAGGCCTAAGTTTAAATTGTGCCAAAATGCTCCCTGCAACTAGGCCCAAACCCCCCTTTTCCATCATGGATTTTCTTCAAACCACATGCAATCAAAATTACACCTTCCCAGCAGTGCTCCCAGACCCATAAACCCACCCCCAAAAATTGAGCACCCCACCAAACAGCCCCCCAAACACGTGCAATACTGCTAAAAAAAAGAACTTTTCCACCATGGATTTTCTTCAAACCACTTGCAATCAAAAAAAGACCTTCCCAACAGTGCTCCCAGACTCCTCAACCCACCTCAAAAATCTAGAACACCCACAAGCAGCCCCCAAAACATGCAATACTACTAGGCCTAAGTTTAAAATTGTGCCAAAACGCTCCCTGCAACTAGACCAAAACCTCCCTTTTCTACCATGGATTTTCTTCAAACCACTTGCAATCACAATAAGAACTTCCCAGCAGTGCTCCCAGACCCATAAACCAACCCCAAAAAATCTAGAACCCCCCAAACAGCCCCCCAAAAACATGCAATACTGCTAAAAAAAGCTTTTGCAACATGGATTTTCTTCAAACCACTTGCAATCAAAATTAGGCCTCCCCAGCAGTGCTCCTAGACCCCTCAACCTACCCCCAAAAATCTAGAACACACCCAAGCAGCCCCCCAAAAACATGGAATACTGCTAGGCCTCAGTTTAAATCGTGCCAAAACGCTGTCTGTAACAGGCCCAAACCCACCTTTTCCCGCATGGATTTTCTTCAAACCACTTGCAATCAAAATTAGATCTTCCCAGTGGTGCTCCCAGACCCCTCAACCCACCCCCAAAAATCTAGAACACCCCCAAGCAGCCCCCCAAAAACATGCAATACTACTAGGCCTAAGTTTAAATTGTGCCAAAATGCTCCCTGCAACTAGGCCCAATCCCCCCTTTTCCATCATGGATTTTCTTCAAACCACATGCAATCAAAATTACACCTTCCCAGCAGTGCTCCCAGACCCATAAACCCACCCCCAAAAATCGAGCACCCCACCAAACAGCCCCCAAAACACGTGCAATACTGCTAAAAAAAAAGAACTTTTCCACAATGGATTTTCTTCAAACCACTTGCAATCAAAAAAAGACCTTCCCAACAGTGCTCCCAGACTCCTCAACACACCCCAAAAATCTGGAACACCCACAAGCAGCCCCCCAAAACATGCAATACTACTAGGCCTAAGTTTAAAATTGTGCCAAAATGCTCCCTGCAACTAGACCAAAACCTCCCTTTTCTACCATGGATTTTCTTCAAACCACTTGCAATCACAATACGAACTTCCCAGCAGTGCTCCCAGACCCATAAACCAACCCCAAAAAATCTAGAACCCCCCAAACAGCCCCCCAAAAACATGCAATACTGCTAAAAAAAGCTTTTGCAACATGGATTTTCTTCAGTTTAAATCGTGCCAAAACGCTGTCTGTAACAGGCCCAAACCCACCTTTTCCATCATGGATTTTCTTCAAACCACTTGCAATCAAAATTAGGCCTTCCCAGAAGTGCTCCTAGACCCCTCAACCTACCCCCAAAAATCTAGAACACCCCCAAGCAGCCCCCCAAAAACATGGAATACTGCTAGGCCTCAGTTTAAATCGTGCCAAAACGCTGTCTGTAACTAGGCCCAAACCCACCTTTTCCACCATGGATTTTCTTCAAATCACTTGCAATCAAAATTAGACCTTCCCAGTGGTGCTCCCAGTCCCCTCAACTCACCCCTAAAAAACTAGAACACCCCCAAGCAGCCCCCCAAAAACATGCAATACTACTAGGCCTAAGATTAAATCGTGCCAAAACGCTCTCTGCAACTAGGCCTAAACCCCCCTTTTCCACCATGGATTTTCTTCAACCCACTTGCAATCAAAATTACACCTTCCCAGCAGTGCTCCCAGGCCCATAAACCCACCCCCAAAAATCGAGTACCCCCCCAAATAGCCCCCCAAAACATGCAATACTGCTAAGAAAAAAAATAACTTTTACACCATGGATTTTCTTCAAACCACTTGCAATCAAAAAAAGACCTTCCCAACAGTGCTCCCAGACTCCTCAACCCACCCCAGAAATCTAGAACACCCCCAAGCAGCCCCCAAAAAACATGCAATACTGCTAGGCCTCAGTTTAAATTGTGCCAAAACGCTGTCTGTAACTAGGCCCAAACCCACCTTTTCCACCATGGATTTTTTTCAAACCACTTGCAATCAAAATTAGACCTTCACAGTGGTGCTCTCAGACCCCTCAACTCACCCCTAAAAAACTAGAACACCCCCAAGCAGCCCCCCAAAAACATGCAATACTACTAGGCCGAAGTTTAAATCGTGCCAAAACGCTGTCTGTTACTAGGCCCAAACCCACCTTTTCCCGCATGGATTTTCTTCAAACCACTTGCAATCAAAATTAGATCTTCCCTGCAGTGCTCCCAGACCCCTCAACCCACCCCCAAATGTCTAGAACACCCCGAAGCAGCACCCCAAAAACATGCAATACTGCTAGGCCTCAGTTTAAATTGTGCCAAAACGCTGTCTGCAACTAGGCCCAAACCCCCTTTCCCACGATGGACTTTCCTCAAACCACTTGCAATCAAAATTAGACCTTCCCAGCAGTGATCCCAGACCCATAAACCCACTCCCAAACATCTAGAACCCCCCAAACAGCCCCCCAAAAACATGCAATACTACTAGGCCTAAGTTTAAATCATTCAAATACGCTCTCTGTAACTAGGCCCAAACCCCCCTTTTCCACCATGGATGTTCTTCAAACCACTTGCAATCAAAATTAGACCTTCCCAGCAGTGCTCCCAGACCCCTCAACCCACCCCCAAAAATCTAGAACACCTCCAAGCAGCCCCCAAAAAACATGCAATACTGCTAGTCCTCAGTTTAAATCGTGCCAAAACACTGTCTGCAACTAGGCCAAAACCCCCCTTTTCCACCATGGATTTTCTTCAAACCACTTGCAATCAAAAATAGACCTTCCCAGCAGTGCTCCCAGACCCCTCAACCAACCCCCAATTTTCTAGAACATCCCAAGCAGCCCCCCAAAAACATGCAATACTACTAGGCCTAAGTTTAAATCGTGCCAAAACGCTGTCAGCAACTAGGCCCAAACCCCCCTTTTCTACCATGGATTTTCTTCAAACCACTTGCAATCACAATTAGACCTTCCCGGCAGTGCTCCCAGTCTCATTAACCAACCCCCTAAAAATCTAGAACCCCCCAAACAGCCCCCCAAAAAACTGCAATTCTGCTAGGCCTCAGTTTAAATCGTGCCAAAACGCTCTCTGCAACTGGGCCAAAACCCCCCTTTTCCACCATGAATTTTCTTCAACCACTTGCAATCAAAATTAGACCTTCCCAGCAGTGCTCCCAGACCCCTCAAACCACCACCAAAAATGAAGAACACCCCCAAGCAGCCCCCCAAAAACATGCAATACTACTAGGCCTAAGTTTAAATCATGCCAAAACGCTCTCTGCAACTAGGCCTAAACCCCCATTTTCCACCATGGATTTTTTTCAAACCACTTGCAATCAAAATTAGACCTTCCCAGCAGTGGTCCCAGACCCATAAACCCACCCCCAAAAATGTACAACCCCCCCAAACAGCCCCCCAAAAACATGCAATACTGCTAAAAAAAAATCTTTTCCACTATGGATTTTCATCAAACCACCTGCAATCAAAATAAGACCTTCCCTGCAGTGCTCCCAGACCCCTCAACCCACCCCCAAATGTCTAGAACACCCCGAAGCAGCCCCCCAAAAACATGCAATACTGCTAGGCCTCAGTTTAAATTGTGCCAAAACGCTGTCTGCAACTAGGCCCAAACCCCCCTTTTCGACCATGGATTTTTTTCAAACCACTTGCAATCAAAATTAGACCTTCCCAGCAGTGATCCCAGACCCCTCAACCCATTCCCAAAATTCTAGAACTCCCCCAAGCAGCCCCCCAAAAACATGCAATACTACTAGGCCTAAGTTTAAATCATGCCAAAACGCCATCTGCAACTAGGCCCAAACCCCCCTTTTCCACCATGGATTTTCTTCAAACCACTTCCAATCAAAATTAGACCTTCCCAGCAGTAATCCCAAACTCATAAACCCACCCCCAAAAATCTAGTACCCCCCAAAACAGCCCCCCAAAAACATGAAATGCTGCTAAAAAATAAAGAACTTTTCCACCATGGATTTTCTTCAAACCTCTTTCAATCAAAAAAAGACCTTCCCAACAGTGCTCCCAGACCCCCCAACCCACCCCAAAAATCTAGAACACCCCAAAGCAGCCCCCCAAAAACATGCAATACCTCTAGGCCTCAGTTTAAATCGTGCAAAAACACTGTCTGCAACTAGGCCAAAAAACCCCCTTTTCCAAAATGGATTTTCTTCAAACCACTTGCAATCAAAAATAGACCTTCCCAGCAATACTCCCAGTTCCCTCAACCCACCCCCAAAAATCTAGAACACCCCCAAGCAGCCCCCCAAAAACATGCAATACAGGTAGGCCTCAGTTTAAATTGTTCCAAAACGCTGTCTGCAACTAGGCCCAAACCTCCTTTCCCACCATGGACTTTCCTCAAACCACTTGCAATCAAAATTAGACCTTCCCAGCAGTGCTCCCAGACCCCTCAACCCACCCCCAAAAATGTAGAACAACCCCAAGCAGCCCGCCAAAAAACATGCAATACTGCTAGGCCTCAGTTTAAATCGTACCAAAACGCTCTCTGCAACTAGGCCAAAACCCCACTTCTCCACCATGGATTTTCTTCAAACCACCTGCAATCAAAATTAGACCATTCCAGCAGTGCTCCCGGACCCATAAACCCACCCCCAAAAACTGTAGAACCCCCCAAACAGCGCCCCAAAAACATGCAATACTGCTAAAAAAAAACTTTTCCACCATGGATTTTCTTCAAACCACTTGCAAACAAAATTAGACCTTCCCTGCAGTGCTCCCAGACCCCTCAACCCACCCCCAAATATCTAGAACTCCCCCAAGCAGCCCCCCAAAAACATGCAATACTGCTAGGCCTCAGTTTAAATTGTGCCATACCGCTATCTGCAACTAGGCCCAAACCCCCCTTTCCCACTATGGACTTTTCTCAAACCACTTGCAATCAAAATTAGACCTTCCCAGCAGTGCTCCCAGACCCATAAACCCACTCCCAAACATCTAGAACCCCCCAAACAGCCCCCCAAAAACTTGCAATACTGCTAGGCCTCAGTATAAATCATGCCAAAACGCTGTCTGTAACTAGGCCCAAACCCACCTTTTCCACCATGGATTTTCTTCAAACCACTTGCAATCACAATTAGAACTTCCCAGCAGGGCTCCCAGACCCATAAACCAACCCCCAAAAATCTAGAACCCCCAAACAGCCCCCCAAAAACATGCAATACTGCTAAAAAAAAAAGCTTTTGCACCATGGATTTTTTTCAAACCACTTGCAATCAAAATTAAACCTTCCCAGCAGTGCTCCCAGACCCCTCAACCTACCACCAAAATATAGAACACCCCCAAGCAGCCCCCCAAAAACATGCAATACTGCTAGGCCTCAGTTTAAATCGTGCCAAAACGCTGTCTGTAACTAGGCCCAAACCCATTTTTTCCACCATGGATTTTCTTCAAACCACTTGCAATCAAAATTAGACCTTCCCAGCAGTGCTCCCAGACCCCTCAAACCACCCCCAAATATGTAGAACACCCCCAAGCAGCCCCCCAAAAACATGCAATACTACTAGGCCTAAGTTTAAATCGTGCCAAAACGCTCTCTGCAACTAGGTCCAAACCCCCCTTTTCCACCATGGATTTTTTTCAAACCACTTGCCATCCAAATTAGACCTTCCCAGCAGTGCTCCCAGACCCATAAACCCATCCCCAAAAATGTACAACCCCCCCAAACAGCCCCCCAAAAACATGCAATACTGCTAAAAAAAATCCCTTTTCCACTATGGGTTTTCATCAAACCACTTGCAATCAAAATTAGACCTTGCCTGCAGTGCTCCTAGACCCCTCAACCCACCCCCAAATGTCTAGAACACCCCGAAGCAGCCCCCCAAAAACATGCAATACTGCTAGGCCTCAGTTTAAATTGTGCCAAAACGCTGTCTGCAACTAGGCCCAAACCCCCCTTTTCCACCATGGATTTTTTTCAAACCACTTGCAATCAAAATTAGACCTTCCCAGCAGTGCTTCCAGACCCATAAACCCACCCCCAAAAATGTACAACCCCCAGAAACAGCCCCCCAAAAACATGCAATACTGCTAAAAAAAAACTTTTGCACCATGGATTTTCTTCAAACCACTTGTAATCAAAAAAAGACCTTCCCAACAGTGCTCCCAGACTCCTCATCCCACCCCAAAAATCTAGAACACCCCCAAGCAGCCCCCCAAAAACATGCAATACTACTAGGCCAAAGTTTAAATCGTGCCAAAACGCCCTCTGCAACTAGGCACAAACCCCCCTTTTCCATCATGGATTTTCTTCAAACCACTTGCAATCAAAATGTCACCTTCCCAGCAGTACTCCCAGACCCATAAACCCACCCCCAAAAATCGAGTACCCCACCAAACAGCCCCCCAAACACATGCAATACTGCTAAAAAAAAGAACTTTTCCACCATGGATTTTCTTCAAACCACTTGCAATCAAAAAAAGACCTTCCCAACAGTGCTCCCAGACTCCTCAACCACCCCAAAAATCTAGAACACCCACAAGCAGCCCCCCAAAAACATGCAATACTACTAGGCCTAAGTTTAAAATTGTACCAAAACGCTCTCTGCAACTAGACCCAAACCCCCCTTTTCTACCATGGATTTTCTTTAAACCACTTGCAATCACAATTAGAACTTCCCAGCAGTGCTCTCAGACCCATAAACCAACCCCAAAAAATCTAGATCCCCCCAAACAGCCCCCCAAAAACATGCAATACTGCTAAAAAAAAAGCTTTTGCAAAATGGATTTTCTTCAAACCACTTGCAATCAAAATTAGACCTTCACAGCAGTGCTCCCAGACCCCTCAACCTACCCCCAAAAATCTAGAACACCCCCAAGCAGCCCCCCAAAAACATGGAATACTGCTAGGCCTCAGTTTAAAACGTGCCAAAACGCTGTCTGTAACTAGGCCCAAACCCACCTTTTCCACCATGAATTTTCTTCAAACCACTTGCAATCAAAATTAGACCTTCCCAGTGGTGCTCCCAAACCCCTAACCCCAACCCCAAAAATCTAGAACACCCCCAAGCAGCCCTCCAAAAACATGCAATACTACTAGGCCTAAGTTTAAATCGTGCCAAAACGCTCTCTGCAACTAGGCCCAAACCCCCATTTTCCACCATGGATTTTCTTCAAACCACTTGCAATCAAAATTAGACCTTCCCAGCAGTGCTCCCAGACCCATAAACCCACCCCCAAAAATGTAGTACCCCCCCAAACAGCCCCCCAAAAACATGCAATACTGCTAAAAAAAAACTTTTCCACCATGGATTTTCTTCAAACTACTTGCAATCAAAATTAGACCTTCCCTGCAGTGCTCCCAGACCCCTCAACCCACCCCCAAATATCTAGAACACCCCCAAGCAGCCCCCCAAAAACATGGAATACTGCTAGGCCTCAGTTTAAATCGTGCCAAAACGCTGTCTGTAACTAGGCCCAAACCCACCTTTTCCACCATGAATTTTCTTCAACCACTTGCAATCAAAATTAGACCTTCCCAGCAGTGCTCCCAGACCCCTCAAACCACCACCAAAAATGTAGAACACCCCCAAGCAGCCCCCCAAAAACATGCAATACTACTAGGCCTAAGTTTAAATCGTGCCAAAACACTCTCTGCAACTAGGCCCAAACCCCCCTTTTCCACCATGGATATTCCTAAAACCACTTGCAATCAAAATTAGACCTTCCCAGCAGTGCTCCCAGGCCCCTCACAAACCCCCAAATTTCTAGAACATCCAATCAGCCCCCCAAAAACATGCAATACTACTAGGCCTAAGTTTAAATCGTGCCAAAACGCTCTCAGCAACTAGGCCCAAACCCCCCTTTTCTACAATGGATTTTCTTCAAACCACTTGCAATCACAATTAGACCTTCCCGGCAGTGCTCCCAGACCCATAAACCAACCCCCAAAAATCTAGAACCCCCCAAACAGCCCCCCAAAAACATGCAATGCTGCTAAAAAAAAACAACTTTTGCACCATGGATTTTCTTTAAACCACTTGCAATCAAAAAAGACCTTTCCAACAGTGCTCCCAGACTCCTCAACCCACCCCCAAAAATGTAGAACACCCCAGAGCAGCCCCCCCAAAACATGCAATACTACTAGGCCTAAGTTTAAATCGTGCCAAAACGCTCTTTGCAACTAGGCCAAAACCCCCCTTTTCCACCATGAATTTTCTTCTAAGCACTTGCAATCAAAATTAGACCTTCCCAGCAGTGCTCCCAGACCCCTCAAACCACCCCCAAAAATGTAGAACACCCCAGAGCAGCCCCCCCAAAACATGCAATACTACTAGGCCTAAGTTTAAATCGTGCCAAAACGCTCTCTGCAACTAGGCCCAAACCCCCCTTTTTCACAATGGATTTTTTTCAAACAACTTGCAATCAAAATTAGACCTTCCCCGCAGTGCTCCCAGACCCATAAACCCACCCCCAAAAATGTACAAACCCCCCAAACAGCCCAACAAAAACATGCAATACTGTTAAGAAAAAAAACCTTTTCCATTTTGGATTTTCATCAAACCACTTGCAATCAAAATTAGACCTTCCCAGCAGTGCTCCCAGACCCCTCAACCCACCCCCAAAACTCTAGAACACCCCCAAGCAGCCACCAAAAAACATGCAATACTGCTAGGCCTCAGTTTAAATCGTGCCAAAACGCCCTCTGCAACTAGGCACAAACCCCCCTTTTCCATCATGGATTTTCTTCAAACCACTTGCAATCAAAATTTCACCTTCCCAGCAGTACTCCCAGACCCATAAACCCACCCCCAAAAATCGAGTACCCCACCAAACAGCCCCCCAAACACATGCAATACTGCTAAAAAAAAGAACTTTTCCACCATGGATTTTCTTCAAACCACTTGCAATCAAAAAAAGACCTTCCCAACAGTGCTCCCAGACTCCTCAACCACCCCAAAAATCTAGAACACCCACAAGCAGCCCCCCAAAAACATGCAATACTACTAGGCCTAAGTTTAAAATTTTACCAAAACGCTCTCTGCAACTAGACCCAAACCCCCCTTTTCTACCATGGATTTTCTTTAAACCACTTGCAATCACAATTAGAACTTCCCAGCAGTGCTCTCAGACC
The DNA here is from genome assembly GCF_964261635.1 of Lissotriton helveticus. Classification (NCBI taxonomy): domain Eukaryota; kingdom Metazoa; phylum Chordata; class Amphibia; order Caudata; family Salamandridae; genus Lissotriton; species Lissotriton helveticus. The sequence goes on along the minus strand of NC_136061.1, from coordinate 1,358,319,354 downwards.
CATAAACCAACCCCAAAAAATCTAGATCCCCCCAAACAGCCCCCCAAAAACATGCAATACTGCTAAAAAAAAAGCTTTTGCAACATGGATTTTCTTCAAACCACTTGCAATCAAAATTAGACCTTCACAGCAGTGCTCCCAGACCCCTCAACCTACCCCCAAAAATCTAGAACACCCCCAAGCAGCCCCCCAAAAACATGGAATACTGCTAGGCCTCAGTTTAAAACGTGCCAAAACGCTGTCTGTAACTAGGCCCAAACCCACCTTTTCCACCATGAATTTTCTTCAAACCACTTGCAATCAAAATTAGACCTTCCCAGTGGTGCTCCCAGACCCCTAACCCCACCCCCAAAAATCTAGAACACCCCCAAGCAGCCCTCCAAAAACATGCAATACTACTAGGCCTAAGTTTAAATCGTGCCAAAACGCTGTCTGTAACTAGGCCCAAACCCATTTTTTACACCATGGATTTTCTTCAAACCACTTGCAATCAAAATTAGACCTTCCCAGTGGTGCTCCCAGACCCCTAAACCCACCCCCAAAAATCGAGAACATTCCCAAGCAGCCCCCCCAAAACATGCAATACAACTAGGCCTCAGTTTAAATCGTGCCAAAACGCTGTCTGTAACTAGGCCCAAACCCACCTTTTCCACCATGAATTTTCTTCAACCACTTGCAATCAAAATTAGACCTTCCCAGCAGTGCTCCCAGACCCCTCAAACCACCACCAAAAATGTAGAACACCCCCAAGCAGCCCCCCAAAAACATGCAATACTACTAGGCCTAAGTTTAAATCGTGCCAAAACACTCTCTGCAACTAGGCCCAAACCCCCCTTTTCCACCATGGATATTCCTAAAACCACTTGCAATCAAAATTAGACCTTCCCAGCAGTGCTCCCAGACCCCTCACAAACCCCCAAATTTCTAGAACATCCAAGCAGCCCCCCAAAAACATGCAATACTACTAGGCCTAAGTTTAAATCGTGCCAAAACGCTCTCAGCAACTAGGCCCAAACCCCCCTTTTCTACAATGGATTTTCTTCAAACCACTTGCAATCACAATTAGACCTTCCCGGCAGTGCTCCCAGACCCATAAACCAACCCCCAAAAATCTAGAACCCCCCAAACAGCCCCCCAAAAACATGCAATGCTGCTAAAAAAAAACAACTTTTGCACCATGGATTTTCTTCAAACCACTTGCAATCAAAAAAGACCTTCCCAACAGTGCTCCCAGACTCCTCAACCCACCCCCAAAAATGTAGAACACCCGAGAGCAGCCCCCCCAAAACATGCAATACTACTAGGCCTCAGTTTAAATCGTGCCAAAACGCTCTTTGCAACTAGGCCAAAACCCCCCTTTTCCACCATGAATTTTCTTCTAAGCACTTGCAATCAAAATTAGACCTTCCCAGCAGTGCTCCCAGACCCCTCAAACCACCCCCAAAAATGTAGAACACCCCAGAGCAGCCCCCCAAAACATGCAATACTACTAGGCCTAAGTTTAAATCGTGCCAAAACGCTCTCTGCAACTAGGCCCAAACCCCCCTTTTTCACAATGGATTTTTTTCAAACAACTTGCAATCAAAATTAGACCTTCCCCGCAGTGCTCCCAGACCCATAAACCCACCCCCAAAAATGTACAAACCCCCCAAACAGCCCAACAAAAACATGCAATACTGCTAAGAAAAAAAACCTTTTCCATTTTGGATTTTCATCAAACCACTTGCAATCAAACTTAGACCTTCCCAGCAGTGCTCCCAGATCCCTCAACCCACCCCCAAAAATCTAGAACACCCCCAAGCAGCCCCCCAAAAACATGCATTACTGCTAGGCCTCAGTTTAAATCGTGCCAAAACGCTGTCTGTAACAGGCCCAAACCCACCTTTTCCACCATGGATTTTCTTCAAACAACTTTTTATCAAAATTAGACCATCCCAGTGGTGCTCCCAGACCCCTCAACCCACTCCAAAAAATCTAGAACTCCCCCAAGCAGCCCCCCAAAAACATGCAATACTACTAGGCCTAAGTTTAAATCGTGCCAAAACGCTCTCTGCAACTAGGCCCAAACCCCCCTTTTCCACCATGGATTTTCTTCAAATCACTTGCAGTCAAAATTAGACCTTCCCAGCAGTGCTCCCAGACCCATAAACCCACCCCCAAAAATCTAGTAACCCCCAAACGGCCCACCAAAGACATGCAATACTGCTAAAAAAAAGAACTTTTCCACCATGGAGATTTCTTCAAACCACTTGCATTCAAAAAAAGACCTTCCCAACAGTGCTCCCAGACTCCTCAACCCACCCCCAAAAATCTAGAACACCCCAAGCAGCCCCCCAAAAACATGCAATACTGCTAGGCCTCAGTTTAAATTGTGCCAAAACGCTGTATGCAACTAGGCCCTAACCCCCCTTTCCCACCATGGATATTCCTAAAACCACTTGCAATCAAAATTAGACCTTCCCAGCAGTGCTCCCAGGCCCCTCACAAACCCCCAAATTTCTAGAACATCCAAGCAGCCCCCCAAAAACATGCAATACTACTAGGCCTAAGTTTAAATCGTGCCAAAACGCTCTCAGCAACTAGGCCCAAACCCCCCTTTTCTACAATGGATTTTCTTCAAACCACTTGCAATCACAATTAGACCTTCCCGGCAGTGCTCCCAGACCCATAAACCAACCCCCAAAAATCTAGAACCCCCCAAACAGCCCCCCAAAAACATGCAATGCTGCTAAAAAAAAACAACTTTTGCACCATGGATTTTCTTCAAACCACTTGCAATCAAAAAAGACCTTTCCAACAGTGCTCCCAGACTCCTCAACCCACCCCCAAAAATGTAGAACACCCCAGAGCAGCCCCCCCAAAATATGCAATACTACTAGGCCTAAGTTTAAATCGTGCCAAAACGCTCTTTGCAACTAGGCCAAAACCCCCCTTTTCCACCATGAATTTTCTTCTAAGCACTTGCAATCAAAATTAGACCTTCCCAGCAGTGCTCCCAGACCCCTCAAACCACCCCCAAAAATGTAGAACACCCCAGAGCAGCCCCCCCAAAACATGCAATACTACTAGGCCTAAGTTTAAATCGTGCCAAAACGCTCTCTGCAACTAGGCCCAAACCCCCCTTTTTCACAATGGATTTTTTTCAAACAACTTGCAATCAAAATTAGACCTTCCCCGCAGTGCTCCCAGACCCATAAACCCACCCCCAAAAATGTACAAACCCCCCAAACAGCCCAACAAAAACATGCAATACTGCTAAGAAAAAAAACCTTTTCCATTTTGGATTTTCATCAAACCACTTGCAATCAAAATTAGACCTTCCCAGCAGTGCTCCCAGACCCCTCAACCCACCCCCAAAACTCTAGAACACCCCCAAGCAGCCCCCAAAAAACATGCAATACTGCTAGGCCTCAGTTTAAATCGTGCCAAAACGCCCTCTGCAACTAGGCACAAACCCCCCTTTTCCATCATGGATTTTCTTCAAACCACTTGCAATCAAAATTTCACCTTCCCAGCAGTACTCCCAGACCGATAAACCCACCCCCAAAAATCGAGTACCCCACCAAACAGCCCCCCAAACACATGCAATACTGCTAAAAAAAGAACTTTTCCACCATGGATTTTCTTCAAACCACTTGCAATCAAAAAAAGACCTTCCCAACAGTGCTCCCAGACTCCTGAACCACCCCAAAAATCTAGAACACCCACAAGCAGCCCCCCAAAAACATGCAATACTACTAGGCCTAAGTTTAAAATTGTACCAAAACGCTCTCTGCAACTAGACCCTAACCCCCCCTTTCTACCACAGATTTTCTTTAAACCACTTGCAATCACAATTAGAACTTCCCAGCAGTGCTCTCAGACCCATAAACCAACCCCAAAAAATCTAGATCCCCCCAAACAGCCCCCCAAAAACATGCAATACTGCTAAAAAAAAAGCTTTTGCAACATGGATTTTCTTCAAACCACTTGCAATCAAAATTAGACCTTCACAGCAGTGCTCCCACCCCTCAACCTACCCCCAAAAATCTAGAACACCCCCAAGCAGCCCCCCAAAAACATGGAATACTGCTAGGCCTCAGTTTAAAACGTGCCAAAACGCTGTCTGTAACTAGGCCCAAACCCACCTTTTCCACCATGAATTTTCTTCAAACCACTTGCAATCAAAATTAGACCTTCCCAGTGGTGCTCCCAGACCCCTAACCCCACCCCCAAAAATCTAGAACACCCCCAAGCAGCCCTCCAAAAACATGCAATACTACTAGGCCTAAGTTTAAATCGTGCCAAAACGCTGTCTGTAACTAGGCCCAAACCCATTTTTTCCACCATGGATTTTCTTCAAACCACTTGCAATCAAAATTAGACCTTCCCAGTGGTGCTCCCAGACCCCTAAACCCACCCCCAAAAATCGAGAACATCCCCAAGCAGCCCCCCCAAAACATGCAATACAACTAGGCCTCAGTTTAAATCGTGCCAAAACGCTGTCTGTAACTAGGCCCAAACCCACCTTTTCCACCATGAATTTTCTTCAACCACTTGCAATCAAAATTAGACCTTCCCAGCAGTGCTCCCAGACCCCTCAAACCACCACCAAAAATGTAGAACACCCCCAAGCAGCCCCCCAAAAACATGCAATACTACTAGGCCTAAGTTTAAATCGTGCCAAAACACTCTCTGCAACTAGGCCCAAACCCCCCTTTTCCACCATGGATATTCCTAAAACCACTTGCAATCAAAATTAGACCTTCCCAGCAGTGCTCCCAGACCCCTCACAAACCCCCAAATTTCTAGAACATCCAAGCAGCCCCCCAAAAACATGCAATACTACTAGGCCTAAGTTTAAATCGTGCCAAAACGCTCTCAGCAACTAGGCCCAAACCCCCCTTTTCTACAATGGATTTTCTTCAAACCACTTGCAATCACAATTAGACCTTCCCGGCAGTGCTCCCAGACCCATAAACCAACCCCCAAAAATCTAGAACCCCCCAAACAGCCCCCCAAAAACATGCAATGCTGCTAAAAAAAAAAAACTTTTGCACCATGGATTTTCTTCAAACCACTTGCAATCAAAAAAGACCTTCCCAACAGTGCTCCCAGACTCCTCAACCCACCCCCAAAAATGTATAACACCCCAGAGCAGCCCCCCCAAAACATGCAATACTACTAGGCCTAAGTTTAAATCGTGCCAAAACGCTCTTTGCAACTAGGCCAAAACCCCCCTTTTCCACCATGAATTTTCTTCTAAGCACTTGCAATCAAAATTAGACCTTCCCAGCAGTGCTCCCAGACCCCTCAAACCACCCCCAAAAATGTAGAACACCCCAGAGCAGCCCCCCCAAAACATGCAATACTACTAGGCCTAAGTTTAAATCGTGCCAAAACGCTCTCTGCAACTAGGCCCAAACCCCCCTTTTTCACAATGGATTTTTTTCAAACAACTTGCAATCAAAATTAGACCTTCCCCGCAGTGCTCCCAGACCCATAAACCCACCCCCAAAAATGTACAAACCCCCCAAACAGCCCAACAAAAACATGCAATACTGCTAAGAAAAAAAACCTTTTCCATTTTGGATTTTCATCAAACCACTTGCAATCAAAATTAGACCTTCCCAGCAGTGCTCCCAGATCCCTCAACCCACCCCCAAAAATCTAGAACACCCCCAAGCAGCCCCCCAAAAACATGCATTACTGCTAGGCCTCAGTTTAAATCGTGCCAAAACGCTGTCTGTAACAGGCCCAAACCCACCTTTTCCACCATGGATTTTCTTCAAACAACTTTTTATCAAAATTAGACCATCCCAGTGGTGCTCCCAGACCCCTCAACCCACTCCAAAAAATCTAGAACTCCCCCAAGCAGCCCCCCAAAAACATGCAATACTACTAGGCCTAAGTTTAAATCTTGCCAAAACGCTCTCTGCAACTACGCCCAAACCCCCCTTTTCCACCATGGATTTTCTTCAAATCACTTGCAATCAAAATTAGACCTTCCCAGCAGTGCTCCCAGACCCATAAACCCACCCCCAAAAATCTAGTAACCCCCAAACGGCCCACCAAAGACATGCAATACTGCTAAAAAAAAGAACTTTTCCACCATGGAGATTTCTTCAAACCACTTGCATTCAAAAAAAGACCTTCCCAACAGTGCTCCCAGACTCCTCAACCCACCCCCAAAAATCTAGAACACCCCAAGCAGCCCCCCAAAAACATGCAATACTGCTAGGCCTCAGTTTAAATTGTGCCAAAACGCTGTATGCAACTAGGCCCTAACCCCCCTTTCCCACCATGGACTTTCCTCAAACCACTTGCAATCAAACTTAGACCTTCCCAGCAGTGCTCCCAGACCCATAAACCCACTCCCAAACATCTAGAACCCCCTAAACAGCCCCCCAAAAACATGCAGTACTACTAGGCCTACGTTTAAATCGTGCCAAAACGCTCTCTACAACTAGGCCCAAACCCCCCTTTTCCACCATGGATATTCTTCAAACCACTTGCAATCAAAATTAGACCTTCCCAGCAGTGCTCCCAGACCCCTCAACCCACCCCCAAATATCTAGAACTCCCCCAAGCAGCCCCCCAAAAACATGCAATACTGCTAGGCCTAAGTTTAAATCGTGCCAAAACGCTGTCTGTAACTAGGCCCAAACCCACCTTTTCCCGCATGGATTTTCTTCAAACCACTTGCAATCAAAATAAGTTCTTCCCAGTGGTGCTCCCAGACCCCTCAACCCACCCCCAAAAATCTAGAACACCCCCAAGCAGCCCCCCAAAAACATGCAATACTACTAGGCCTAAGTTTAAATTGTGCCAAAACGCTCCCTGCAACTAGGCCCAAACCCCCCTTTTCCATCATGGATTTTCTTCAAACCACTTGCAATCAAAAAAAGACCTTCCCAACAGTGCTCCCAGACTCCTCAACACACCCCAAAAATCTAGAACACCCACAAGAGGCCCCCCAAAACATGCAATACTACTAGGCCTAAGTTTAAAATTGTGCCAAAACGCTCCCTGCAACTAGACCAAAACCTCCCTTTTCTACCATGGATTTTCTTCAAACCACTTTCAATCACAATACGAACTTCCCAGCAGTGCTCCCAGACCCATAAACCAACCCCAAAAAATCTAGAACCCCCCAAACAGCCCCCCAAAAACATGCAATACTGCTAAAAAAAGCTTTTGCAACATGGATTTTCTTCAAACCACTTGCAATCAAAATTAGGCCTTCCCAGCAGTGCTCCTAGACCCCTCAACCTACCCCCAAAAATCTAGAACACCCCCAAGCAGCCCCCCAAAAACATGGAATACTGCTAGGCCTCAGTTTAAATCGTGCCAAAACGCTGTCTGTAACTAGGCCCAAACCCACCTTTTCCACCATGGATTTTCTTCAAACCACTTGCAATCAAAATTAGACCTTCCCATTGGTGCTCCCAGTCCCCTAACCCCACCCCCAAAAATCTAGAACACCCCCAAGCAGCCCCCCAAAAACATGCAATACTACTAGGCCTAAGATTAAATCGTGCCAAAACGCTCTCTGCAACTAGGCCTAAACCCCCCTTTTCCACCATGGATTTTCTTCAACCCACTTGCAATCAAAATTACACCTTCCCAGCAGTGCTCCCAGACCCCTCAACCAACCCCCAAAAATCAATCGAGTACCCCCCCAAACAGCCCCCAAAAAACATGCAATACTGCTAAGAAAAAAAAGAACTTTTACACCATGGATTTTCTTCAAACCACTTGCAATCAAAAAAAGACTTTCCCAACAGTGCTCCCAGACTCCTCAACCCACCCCAAAAATCTAGAACACCCCCAAGCAGCCCCCAAAAAACATGCAATACTGCTAGGCCTCAGTTTAAATCGTGCCAAAACGCTGTCTGTAACTAGGCCCAAACCCACCTTTTCCACCATGGATTTTCTTCAAACCACTTGCAATCAAAATTAGACCTTCACAGTGGTGCTCCCAGACCCCTCAACTCACCCCTAAAAATCTAGAACACCCCCAAGCAGCCCCCCAAAAACATGCAATACTACTAGGCCTAAGTTTAAATCGTGCCAAAACGCTCTCTGTAACTAGGCCCAAACCCACCTTTTCCCGCATGGATTTTCTTCAAACCACTTGCAATCAAAATTAGATCTTCCCAGTGGTGCTCCCAGACCCATCAACCCACCCCCAAAAATCTAGAACACCCCCAAGCAGCCCCCAAAAACATGCAATACTACTAGGCCTAAGTTTAAATTGAGCCAAAACGCTCTCTGCAACTAGGCCCAAACCCCCCTTTTCCATCATGGATTTTCTTCAAACCACTTGCAATCAAAATTACACCTTCCCAGCAGTGCTCCCAGACCCATAAACCCACCCCCAAAAATCGAGTACCCCACCAATCAGCCCCCCAAACACATGCAATACTGCTAAAAATAAAGAACTTTTCCACCATGGATTTTCTTCAAGCCACTTGCAATCAAAAAAAGACCTTCCCAACAGTGCTCCCAGACTCCTCAACCCACCCCAAAAATCTAGAACACCCACAAGCAGCCCCCCAAAACATGCAATACTACTAGGCCTAAGTTTAAAATTGTGCCAAAACGCTCCCTGCAACTAGACCCAAACGCCCCTTTTCTACCATGGATTTTCTTCAAACCACTTGCAATCACAATAAGAACTTCCCAGCAGTGCTCCCAGACCCATAAACCAACCCCAAAAAATCTAGAACCCCCCAAACAGCCCCCCAAAAACATGCAATACTGCTAAAAAAAAGCTTTTGCAAAATGTATTTTCTTCAAACCACTTGCAATCAAAATTAGACCTTCCCAGCAGTGCTCCCAGACCCCTCAACCTACCCCCAAAAATCTAGAACACCCCCAAGCAGCCCCCCAAAAACATGGAAAACTGCTAGGCCTCAGTTTAAATCGTGCCAAACCGCTGTCTGTAACTAGGCCCAAACCCACCTTATTCCATCATGGATTTTCTTCAAACCACTTGCAATCAAAGTTAGACCTTCCCAGTGGTGCTCCCAGACCCCTAACCCCACCCCCAAAAATATAGAACACCCCCAAGCAGCCCCCCAAAAACATGCAATACTACTAGGCCTAACATTAAATCGTGCCAAAAACGCTCTCTGCAACTAGGCCCAAACCCCCCTTTTCCACCATGGATTTTCTTCAACCCACTTGCAATCAAAATTACACCTTCCCAGCAGTGCTCCCAGACCCATAAACCCACCCCCAAAAATCGAGTACCCCCTCAAACAGCCCCCCAAAAACATGCAATACTGCTAAGAAAAAAAATAACTTTTCCACCATGGATTTTGTTCAAACCACTTGCAATCAAAAAAAGACCTTCCCAACAGTGCTCCCAGACTCCTCAACCCACCCCAAAAATCTAGAACACCCCCAAGCAGCCCCCAAAAAACATGCAATACTGCTAGGCCTCAGTTTAAATCGTGCCAAACCGCTGTCTGTAACTAGGCCCAAACCCACCTTATTCCACCATGGATTTTCTTCAAACCACTTGCAATCAAAGTTAGACCTTCCCAGTGGTGCTCCCAGACCCCTAACCCCACCCCCAAAAATCTAGAACACCCCCAAGCAGCCCCCCAAAAACATGCAATACTACTAGGCCTAAGATTAAATCGTGCCAAAAACGCTCTATGCAACTAGGCCCAAACCCCCCTTTTCCACCATGGATTTTCTTCAACCCACTTGCAATCAAAATTACACCTTCCCAGCAGTGCTCCCAGACCCATAAACCCACCCCCAAAAATCGAGTACCCCACCAAACATCCCCCCAAATACATGCAATACTGCTAAAAAAAAGAACTTTTCCACCATGGATTTTCTTCAAACCACTTGCAATCAAAAAAAGACCTTCCCAACAGTGCTCCCAGACTCCTCAACCCACCCCAAAAATCTAGAACACCCCCAAGCAGCCCCCAAAAAACATGCAATACTGCTAGGCCTCAGTTTAAATCGTGCCAAAACGCTGTCTGTAACTAGGCCCAAACCCATTTTTTCCACCATGGATTTTCTTCAAACCACTTGCAATCAAAATTAGACCTTCCCAGTGGTGCTCCCAGACCCCTAAACCCACCCCCAAAAATCGAGAACACCCCCAAGCAGCCCCCAAAAAACATGCAATACTGCTAGGCCTCAGTTTAAATCGTGCCAAAACGCTGTCTGTAACTAGGCCCAAACCCACCTTTTCCACCATGAATTTTCTTCAACCACTTGCAATCAAAATTAGACCTTCCCAGCAGTGCTCCCAGACCCCTCAAACCACCACCAAAAATGTAGAACACCCCCAAGCAGCCCCCCAAAAACATGCAATACTACTAGGCCTAAGTTTAAATCGTGCCAAAACACTCTCTGCAACTAGGCCCAAACCCCCCTTTTCCACCATGGATATTCCTAAAACCACTTGCAATCAAAATTAGACCTTCCCAGCAGTGCTCCCAGACCCCTCACAAACCCCCAAATTTCTAGAACATCCAAGCAGCCCCCCAAAAACATGCAATACTACTAGGCCTAAGTTTAAATCATGCCAAAACGCTCTCAGCAACTAGGCCCAAACCCCCCTTTTCTACAATGGATTTTCTTCAAACTACTTGCAATCACAATTAGACCTTCCCGGCAGTGCTCCCAGACCCATAAACCAACCCGCAAAAATCTAGAACCCCCCAAACAGCCCCCCAAAAACATGCAATGCTGCTAAAAAAAACAACTTTTGCACCATGGATTTTCTTCAAACCACTTGCAATCAAAAAAGACCTTCCCAACAGTGCTCCCAGACTCCTCAACCCACCCCCAAAAATGTAGAACACCCCAGAGCAGCCCCCCCAAAACATGCAATACTACTAGGCCTAAGTTTAAATCGTGCCAAAACCCTCTTTGCAACTAGGCCAAAACCCCCCTTTTCCACCATGAATTTTCTTCTAAGCACTTGCAATCAAAATTAGACCTTCCCAGCAGTGCTCCCAGACCCCTCAAACCACCCCCAAAAATGTAGAACACCCCAGAGCAGCCCCCCCAAAACATGCAATACTACTAGGCCTGAGTTTAAATCGTGCCAAAACGCTCTCTGCAACTAGGCCCAAACCCCCCTTTTTCACAATGGATTTTTTTCAAACAACTTGCAATCAAAATTAGACCTTCCCAGTGGTGCTCCCAGTCCCCTAACCCCACCCCCAAAAATCTAGAACACCCCCAAGCAGCCCCCCAAAAACATGCAATACTACTAGGCCTAAGATTAAATCGTGCCAAAACGCTCTCTGCAACTAGGCCTAAACCCCCCTTTTCCACCATGGATTTTCTTCAACCCACTTGCAATCAAAATTACACCTTCCCAGCAGTGCTCCCAGACCCCTCAACCAACCCCCAAAAATCAATCGAGTACCCCCCCAAACAGCCCCCAAAAAACATGCAATACTGCTAAGAAAAAAAAGAACTTTTACACCATGGATTTTCTTCAAACCACTTGCAATCAAAAAAAGACCTTCCCAACAGTGCTCCCAGACTCCTCAACCCACCCCAAAAATCTAGAACACCCCCAAGCAGCCCCCAAAAAACATGCAATACTGCTAGGCCTCAGTTTAAATCGTGCCAAAACGCTGTCTGTAACTAGGCCCAAACCCACCTTTTCCACCATGGATTTTCTTCAAACCACTTGCAATCAAAATTAGACCTTCACAGTGGTGCTCCCAGACCCCTCAACTCACCCCTAAAAATCTAGAACACCCCCAAGCAGCCCCCCAAAAACATGCAATACTACTAGGCCTAAGTTTAAATCGTGCCAAAACGCTCTCTGTAACTAGGCCCAAACCCACCTTTTCCCACATGGATTTTCTTCAAACCACTTGCAATCAAAATTAGATCTTCCCAGTGGTGCTCCCAGACCCATCAACCCACCCCCAAAAATCTAGAACACCCCCAAGCAGCCCCCCAAAAACATGCAATACTACTAGGCCTAAGTTTAAATTGAGCCAAAACGCTCTCTGCAACTAGGCCCAAACCCCCCTTTTCCATCATGGATTTTCTTCAAACCACTTGCAATCAAAATTACACCTTCCCAGCAGTGCTCCCAGACCCATAAACCCACCCCCAAAAATCGAGTACCCCACCAATCAGCCCCCCAAACACATGCAATACTGCTAAAAATAAAGAACTTTTCCACCATGGATTTTCTTCAAGCCACTTGCAATCAAAAAAAGACCTTCCCAACAGTGCTCCCAGACTCCTCAACCCACCCCAAAAATCTAGAACACCCACAAGCAGCCCCCCAAAACATGCAATACTACTAGGCCTAAGTTTAAAATTGTGCCAAAACGCTCCCTGCAACTAGACCCAAACGCCCCTTTTCTACCATGGATTTTCTTCAAACCACTTGCAATCACAATAAGAACTTCCCAGCAGTGCTCCCAGACCCATAAACCAACCCCAAAAAATCTAGAACCCCCCAAACAGCCCCCCAAAAACATGCAATACTGCTAAAAAAAAGCTTTTGCAAAATGTATTTTCTTCAAACCACTTGCAATCAAAATTAGACCTTCCCAGCAGTGCTCCCAGACCCCTCAACCTACCCCCAAAAATCTAGAACACCCCCAAGCAGCCCCCCAAAAACATGGAAAACTGCTAGGCCTCAGTTTAAATCGTGCCAAACCGCTGTCTGTAACTAGGTCCAAACCCACCTTATTCCATCATAGATTTTCTTCAAACCACTTGCAATCAAAGTTAGACCTTCCCAGTGGTGCTCCCAGACCCCTAACCCCACCCCCAAAAATATAGAACACCCCCAAGCAGCCCCCCAAAAACATGCAATACTACTAGGCCTAACATTAAATCGTGCCAAAAACGCTCTCTGCAACTAGGCCCAAACCCCCCTTTTCCACCATGGATTTTCTTCAACCCACTTGCAATCAAAATTACACCTTCCCAGCAGTGCTCCCAGACCCATAAACCCACCCCCAAAAATCGAGTACCCCCTCAAACAGCCCCCCAAAAACATGCAATACTGCTAAGAAAAAAAATAACTTTTCCACCATGGATTTTGTTCAAACCACTTGCAATCAAAAAAAGACCTTCCCAACAGTGCTCCCAGACTCCTCAACCCACCCCAAAAATCTAGAACACCCCCAAGCAGCCCCCAAAAAACATGCAATACTGCTAGGCCTCAGTTTAAATCGTGCCAAACCGCTGTCTGTAACTAGGCCCAAACCCACCTTATTCCACCATGGATTTTCTTCAAACCACTTGCAATCAAAGTTAGACCTTCCCAGTGGTGCTCCCAGACCCCTAACCCCACCCCCAAAAATCTAGAACACCCCCAAGCAGCCCCCCAAAAACATGCAATACTACTAGGCCTAAGATTAAATCGTGCCAAAAACGCTCTATGCAACTAGGCCCAAACCCCCCTTTTCCACCATGGATTTTCTTCAACCCACTTGCAATCAAAATTACACCTTCCCAGCAGTGCTCCCAGACCCATAAACCCACCCCCAAAAATCGAGTACCCCACCAAACATCCCCCCAAATACATGCAATACTGCTAAAAAAAAGAACTTTTCCACCATGGATTTTCTTCAAACCACTTGCAATCAAAAAAAGACCTTCCCAACAGTGCTCCCAGACTCCTCAACCCACCCCAAAAATCTAGAACACCCCCAAGCAGCCCCCAAAAAACATGCAATACTGCTAGGCCTCAGTTTAAATCGTGCCAAAACGCTGTCTGTAACTAGGCCCAAACCCATTTTTTCCACCATGGATTTTCTTCAAACCACTTGCAATCAAAATTAGACCTTCCCAGTGGTGCTCCCAGACCCCTAAACCCACCCCCAAAAATCGAGAACATCCCCAAGCAGCCCCCCCAAAACATGCAATACAACTAGGCCTCAGTTTAAATCGTGCCAAAACGCTGTCTGTAACTAGGCCCAAACCCACCTTTTCCACCATGAATTTTCTTCAACCACTTGCAATCAAAATTAGACCTTCCCAGCAGTGCTCCCAGACCCCTCAAACCACCACCAAAAATGTAGAACACCCCCAAGCAGCCCCCCAAAAACATGCAATACTACTAGGCCTAAGTTTAAATCGTGCCAAAACACTCTCTGCAACTAGGCCCAAACCCCCCTTTTCCACCATGGATATTCCTAAAACCACTTGCAATCAAAATTAGACCTTCCCAGCAGTGCTCCCAGACCCCTCACAAACCCCCAAATTTCTAGAACATCCAAGCAGCCCCCCAAAAACATGCAATACTACTAGGCCTAAGTTTAAATCATGCCAAAACGCTCTCAGCAACTAGGCCCAAACCCCCCTTTTCTACAATGGATTTTCTTCAAACTACTTGCAATCACAATTAGACCTTCCCGGCAGTGCTCCCAGACCCATAAACCAACCCGCAAAAATCTAGAACCCCCCAAACAGCCCCCCAAAAACATGCAATGCTGCTAAAAAAACCAACTTTTGCACCATGGATTTTCTTCAAACCACTTGCAATCAAAAAAGACCTTCCCAACAGTGCTCCCAGACTCCTCAACCCACCCCCAAAAATGTAGAACACCCCAGAGCAGCCCCCCCAAAACATGCAATACTACTAGGCCTAAGTTTAAATCGTGCCAAAACCCTCTTTGCAACTAGGCCAAAACCCCCCTTTTCCACCATGAATTTTCTTCTAAGCACTTGCAATCAAAATTAGACCTTCCCAGCAGTGCTCCCAGACCCCTCAAACCACCCCCAAAAATGTAGAACACCCCAGAGCAGCCCCCCCAAAACATGCAATACTACTAGGCCTGAGTTTAAATCGTGCCAAAACGCTCTCTGCAACTAGGCCCAAACCCCCCTTTTTCACAATGGATTTTTTTCAAACAACTTGCAATCAAAATTAGACCTTCCCCGCAGTGCTCCCAGACCCATAAACCCACCCCCAAAAATGTACAAACCCCCCAAACAGCCCAACAAAAACATGCAATACTGCTAAGAAAAAAAACCTTTTCCATTTTGGATTTTCATCAAACCACTTGCAATCAAAATTAGACCTTCCCAGCAGTGCTCCCAGATCCCTCAACCCACCCCCAAAAATCTAGAACACCCCCAAGCAGCCCCCCAAAAACATGCATTACTGCTAGGCCTCAGTTTAAATCGTGCCAAAACGCTGTCTGTAACAGGCCCAAACCCACCTTTTCCACCATGGATTTTCTTCAAACAACTTTTTATCAAAATTAGACCATCCCAGTGGTGCTCCCAGACCCCTCAACCCACTCCAAAAAATCTAGAACTCCCCCAAGCAGCCCCCCAAAAACATGCAATACTACTAGGCCTAAGTTTAAATCGTGCCAAAACGCTCTCTGCAACTAGGCCCAAACCCCCCTTTTCCACCATGGATTTTCTTCAAATCACTTGCAATCAAAATTAGACCTTCCGAGCAGTGCTCCCAGACCCATAAACCCACCCCCAAAAATCTAGTAACCCCCAAACGGCCCACCAAAGACATGCAATACTGCTAAAAAAAAGAACTTTTCCACCATGGAGATTTCTTCAAACCACTTGCATTCAAAAAAAGACCTTCCCAACAGTGCTCCCAGACTCCTCAACCCACCCCCAAAAATCTAGAACACCCCAAGCAGCCCCCCAAAAACATGCAATACTGCTAGGCCTCAGTTTAAATTGTGCCAAAACGCTGTATGCAACTAGGCCCTAACCCCCCTTTCCCACCATGGACTTTCCTCAAACCACTTGCAATCAAACTTAGACCTTCCCAGCAGTGCTCCCAGACCCATAAACCCACTCCCAAACATCTAGAACCCCCTAAACAGCCCCCCAAAAACATGCAGTACTACTAGGCCTACGTTTAAATCGTGCCAAAACGCTCTCTACAACTAGGCCCAAACCCCCCTTTTCCACCATGGATATTCTTCAAACCACTTGCAATCAAAATTAGACCTTCCCAGCAGTGCTCCCAGACCCCTCAACCCACCCCCAAATATCTAGAACTCCCCCAAGCAGCCCCCCAAAAACATGCAATACTGCTAGGCCTAAGTTTAAATCGTGCCAAAACGCTGTCTGTAACTAGGCCCAAACCCACCTTTTCCCGCATGGATTTTCTTCAAACCACTTGCAATCAAAATAAGTTCTTCCCAGTGGTGCTCCCAGACCCCTCAACCCACCCCCAAAAATCTAGAACACCCCCAAGCAGCCCCCCAAAAACATGCAATACTACTAGGCCTAAGTTTAAATTGTGCCAAAACGCTCCCTGCAACTAGGCCCAAACCCCCCTTTTCCATCATGGATTTTCTTCAAACCACTTGCAATCAAAAAAAGACCTTCCCAACAGTGCTCCCAGACTCCTCAACACAACCCACAAATCTAGAACACCCACAAGAGGCCCCCCAAAACATGCAATACTACTAGGCCTAAGTTTAAAATTGTGCCAAAACGCTCCCTGCAACTAGACCAAAACCTCCCTTTTCTACCATGGATTTTCTTCAAACCACTTGCAATCACAATACGAACTTCCCAGCAGTGCTCCCAGACCCATAAACCAACCCCAAAAAATCTAGAACCCCCCAAACAGCCCCCCAAAAACATGCAATACTGCTAAAAAAAGCTTTTGCAACATGGATTTTCTTCAAACCACTTGCAATCAAAATTAGGCCTTCCCAGCAGTGCTCCTAGACCCCTCAACCTACCCCCAAAAATCTAGAACACCCCCAAGCAGCCCCCCAAAAACATGGAATACTGCTAGGCCTCAGTTTAAATCGTGCCAAAACGCTGTCTGTAACTAGGCCCAACCCACCTTTTCCACCATGGATTTTCTTCAAACCACTTGCAATCAAAATTAGACCTTCCCAGTGGTGCTCCCAGTCCCCTAACCCCACCCCCAAAAATCTAGAACACCCCCAAGCAGCCCCCCAAAAACATGCAATACTACTAGGCCTAAGATTAAATCGTGCCAAAACGCTCTCTGCAACTAGGCCTAAACCCCCCTTTTCCACCATGGATTTTCTTCAACCCACTTGCAATCAAAATTACACCTTCCCAGCAGTGCTCCCAGACCCCTCAACCAACCCCCAAAAATCAATCGAGTACCCCCCCAAACAGCCCCCCAAAAACATGCAATACTGCTAAGAAAAAAAAGAACTTTTACACCATGGATTTTCTTCAAACCACTTGCAATCAAAAAAAGACCTTCCCAACAGTGCTCCCAGACTCCTCAACCCACCCCAAAAATCTAGAACACCCCCAAGCAGCCCCCAAAAAACATGCAATACTGCTAGGCCTCAGTTTAAATCGTGCCAAAACGCTGTCTGTAACTAGGCCCAAACCCACATTTTTCCACCATGGATTTTCTTCAAACCACTTGCAATCAAAATTAGACCTTCACAGTGGTGCTCCCAGACCCCTCAACTCACCCCTAAAAATCTAGAACACCCCCAAGCAGCCCCCCAAAAACATGCAATACTACTAGGCCTAAGTTTAAATCGTGCCAAAACGCTCTCTTTAACTAGGCCCAAACCCACCTTTTCCCGCATGGATTTTCTTCAAACCACTTGCAATCAAAATTAGATCTTCCCAGTGGTGCTCCCAGACCCTTCAACCCACCCCCAAAAATCTAGAACACCCCCAAGCAGCCCCCCAAAAACATGCAATACTACTAGGCCTAAGTTTAAATTGAGCCAAAACGCTCTCTGCAACTAGGCCCAAACCCCCCTTTTCCATCATGGATTTTCTTCAAACCACTTGCAATCAAAATTACACCTACCCAGCAGTGCTCCCAGACCCATAAACCCACCCCCAAAAATCGAGCACCCCACCAAACAGCCCCCCAAACACATGCAATACTGCTAAAAAATGAAGAACTTTTCCACCATGGATTTTCTTCAAGCCACTTGCAATCAAAAAAAGACCTTCCCAACAGTGCTCCCAGACTCCTCAACCCACCCCAAAAATCTAGAACACCCACAAGCAGCCCCCCAAAACATGCAATACTACTAGGCCTAAGTTTAAAATTGTGCCAAAACGCTCCCTGCAACTAGACCCAAACGCCCCTTTTCTACCATGGATTTTCTTCAAACCACTTGCAATCACAATAAGAACTTCCCAGCAGTGCTCCCAGACCCATAAACCAACCCCAAAAAATCTAGAACCCCCCAAACAGCCCCCCAAAAACATGCAATACTGCTAAAAAAAAGCTTTTGCAAAATGTATTTTCTTCAAACCACTTGCAATCAAAATTAGACCTTCCCAGCAGTGCTCCCAGACCCCTCAACCTACCCCCAAAAATCTAGAACACCCCCAAGCAGCCCCCCAAAAACATGGAATACTGCTAGGCCTCAGTTTAAATCGTGCCAAACCGCTGTCTGTAACTAGGCCCAAACCCACCTTATTCCATCATGGATTTTCTTCAAACCACTTGCAATCAAAGTTAAACCTTCCCAGTGGTGCTCCCAGACCCCTAACCCCACCCCCAAAAATATAGAACACCCCCAAGCAGCCCCCCAAAAACATGCAATACTACTAGGCCTTACATTAAATCGTGCCAAAAACGCTCTCTGCAACTAGGCCCAAACCCCCCTTTTCCACCATGGATTTTCTTCAACCCACTTGCAATCAAAATTACACCTTCCCAGCAGTGCTCCCAGACCCATAAACCCACCCCCAAAAATCGAGTACCCCCCCAAACAGCCCCCCAAAAACATGCAATACTGCTAAGAAAAAAAATAACTTTTCCACCATGGATTTTGTTCAAACCACTTGCAATCAAAAAAAGACCTTCCCAACAGTGCTCCCAGACTCCTCAACCCACCCCAAAAATCTAGAACACCCCCAAGCAGCCCCCAAAAAACATGCAATACTGCTAGGCCTCAGTTTAAATTGTGCCAAAACGCTATCTGCAACTAGGCCCAAACCCCCATTTTCCACCATGGATATTCTTCAAACCACTTGCAATCAAAATTATACCTTCCCAGCAGTGCTCCCAGACCCCTCAACCAACACCCAAAAATCTAGAACACCCCAAGCAGCCCCCCAAAAACATGCAATAATACTAGGCCTAAGTTTAAATCGTGCCAAAACGCTCTCAGCAACTAGGCCAAACCCCCTTTTCTACCATGGATTTTCTTCAAACCACTTGCACTCACAATAAGAACTACCCAGCAGTGCTCCCAGACCCATAAACCCACCCCCAAAAATCGAGTACCCCCCAAAACAGCCCCCCAAAAACATGCAATACTGCTAAGAAAAAACTTTTGCAACATGGATTTTCTTCAAACCACCATCTGTTACTAGGCCCAAACCCACCTATTTCCACCATGGATTTTCTTCAAACCACTTGCAATCAAAGTTAGACCTTCCCAGTGGTGCTCCCAGACCCCTAACCCCACCCCCAAAAATCTAGAACACACCCAAGCAGACCCCTAAAAACATGCAATACTACTAGGCCTAAGATTAAATCGTGCCAAAAACGCTCTCTGCAACTAGGCCCAAACCCCCCTTTTCCACCATGGATTTTCTTCAAACCACTTGCAATCAAAAAAAGACCTTCCCAACAGTGCTCCCAGACTCCTCAACCCACCCCAAAAATCTAGAACACCCCCAAGCAGCCCCCAAAAAACATGCCATACTGCTAGGCCTCAGTTTAAATCGTGCCAAAACGCTGTCTGTAACTAGGCCCAAACCCACCTTTTCCACCATGGATTTTCTTCAAACCACTTGCAATCAAAATTAGACCTTCACAATGGTGCTCCCAGACCCCTCAACCCATCCCAAAAATCTAGAACACCCACAAGCAGCCCCCCAAAAACATGCAATACTACTAGGCCTAAGATTAAATCGTGCCAAAAATGCTCTCTGCAACTAGGCCCAAACCCCCCTTTTCCACCATGGATTTTCTTCAAACCACTTGCAATCAAAAAAAGACCTTCCCAACAGTGCTCCCAGACTCCTCAACCCACCCCAAAAATCTAGAACACCCCCACGCAGCCCCCAAAAAACATGCAATACTGCTAGGCCTCAGTTTAAATCGTGCCAAAACGCTGTCTGTAACTAGGCCCAAACCCACCTTTTCCACCATGGATTTTCTTCAAACCACTTGCAATCAAAATTAGACCTTCACAGTGGTGCTCCCAGACCCCTCAACCCATCCCCAAAAATCTAGAACATCCCCAAGCAGCCCCCCAAAAACATGCAATACTACTAGGCCTAAGTTTAAATTGTGCCAAAACGCTCTCTGCAACTGGGCCCAAACCCCCCTTTTCCATCATGGATTTTCTTCAAACCACTTGCAATCAAACTTAGACCTTCCCAGCAGTGCTCCCAGACCCATAAACCCACTCCCAAACATCTAGAACCCCCTAAACAGCCCCCCAAAAACATGCAGTACTACTAGGCCTACGTTTAAATCGTGCCAAAACGCTCTCTACAACTAGGCCCAAACCCCCCTTTTCCACCATGGATATTCTTCAAACCACTTGCAATCAAAATTAGACCTTCCCAGCAGTGCTCCCAGACCCCTCAACCCACCCCCAAATATCTAGAACTCCCCCAAGCAGCCCCCCAAAAACATGCAATACTGCTAGGCCTAAGTTTAAATCGTGCCAAAACGCTGTCTGTAACTAGGCCCAAACCCACCTTTTCCCGCATGGATTTTCTTCAAACCACTTGCAATCAAAATAAGTTCTTCCCAGTGGTGCTCCCAGACCCCTCAACCCACCCCCAAAAATCTAGAACACCCCCAAGCAGCCCCCCAAAAACATGCAATACTACTAGGCCTAAGTTTAAATTGTGCCAAAACGCTCCCTGCAACTAGGCCCAAACCCCCCTTTTCCATCATGGATTTTCTTCAAACCACTTGCAATCAAAAAAAGACCTTCCCAACAGTGCTCCCAGACTCCTCAACACACCCCAAAAATCTAGAACACCCACAAGAGGCCCCCCAAAACATGCAATACTACTAGGCCTAAGTTTAAAATTGTGCCAAAACGCTCCCTGCAACTAGACCAAAACCTCCCTTTTCTACCATGGATTTTTTTCAAACCACTTGCAATCACAATACGAACTTCCCAGCAGTGCTCCCAGACCCATAAACCAACCCCAAAAAATCTAGAACCCCCCAAACAGCCCCCCAAAAACATGCAATACTGCTAAATAAAGCTTTTGCAACATGGATTTTCTTCAAACCACTTGCAATCAAACTTAGGCCTTCCCAGCAGTGCTCCTAGACCCCTCAACCTACCCCCAAAAATCTAGAACACCCCCAAGCAGCCCCCCAAAAACATGGAATACTGCTAGGCCTCAGTTTAAATCGTGCCAAAACGCTGTCTGTAACTAGGCCCAAACCCACCTTTTCCACCATGGATTTTCTTCAAACCACTTGCAATCAAAATTAGACCTTCCCAGTGGTGCTCCCAGTCCCCTAACCCCACCCCCAAAAATCTAGAACACCCCCAAGCAGCCCCCCAAAAACATGCAATACTACTAGGCCTAAGATTAAATCGTGACAAAACGCTCTCTGCAACTAGGCCTAAACCCCCCTTTTCCACCATGGATTTTCTTCAACCCACTTGCAATCAAAATTACACCTTCCCAGCAGTGCTCCCAGACCCCTCAACCAACCCCCAAAAATCAATCGAGTACCCCCCCCAAACAGCCCCCCAAAAACATGCAATACTGCTAAGAAAAAAAAGAACTTTTACACCATGGATTTTCTTCAAACCACTTGCAATCAAAAAAAGACCTTCCCAAGAGTGCTCCCAGACTCCTCAACCCACCCCAAAAATCTAGAACACCCCCAAGCAGCCCCCAAAAAACATGCAATACTGCTAGGCCTCAGTTTAAATCGTGCCAAAACGCTGTCTGTAACTAGGCCCAAACCCACCTTTTCCACCATGGATTTTCTTCAAACCACTTGCAATCAAAATCAGACCTTCACAGTGGTGCTCCCAGACCCCTCAACTCACCCCTAAAAATCTAGAACACCCCCAAGCAGCCCCCCAAAAACATGCAATACTACTAGGCCTAAGTTTAAATCGTGCCAAAACGCTCTCTGTAACTAGGCCCAAACCCACCTTTTCCCTCATAGATTTTCTTCAAACCACTTGCAATCAAAATTAGATCTTCCCAGTGGTGCTCCCAGACCCTTCAACCCACCCCCAAAAATCTAGAACACCCCCAAGCAGCCCCCCAAAAACATGCAATACTACTAGGCCTAAGTTTAAATTGAGCCAAAACGCTCTCTGCAACTAGGCCCAAACCCCCCTTTTCCACCATGGATTTTCTTCAAACCACTTGCAATCAAAATTACACCTTCCCAGCAGTGCTCCCAGACCCATAAACCCACCCCCAAAAATCGAGCACCCCACCAAACAGCCCCCCAAACACATGCAAATCTGCTAAAAAATAAAGAACTTTTCCACCATGGATTTTCTTCAAGCCACTTGCAATCAAAAAAAGACCTTCCCAACAGTGCTCCCAGACTCCTCAACCCACCCCAAAAATCTAGAACACCCACAAGCAGCCCCCCAAAACATGCAATACTACTAGGCCTAAGTTTAAAATTGTGCCAAAACGCTCCCTGCAACTAGACCCAAACGCCCCTTTTCTACCATGGATTTTCTTCAAACCACTTGCAATCACAATAAGAACTTCCCAGCAGTGCTCCCAGACCCATAAACCAACCCCAAAAAATCTAGAACCCCCCAAACAGCCCCCCAAAAACATGCAATACTGCTAGGCCTCAGTTTAAATCGTGCCAAACCGCTGTCTGTAACTAGGCCCAAACCCACCTTATTCCATCATGGATTTTCTTCAAACCACTTGCAATCAAAGTTAGACCTTCCCAGTGGTGCTCCCAGACCCCTAACCCCACCCCCAAAAATATAGAACACCCTCAAGCAGCCCCCCAAAAAACATGCAATACTACTAGGCCTAACATTAAATCGTGCCAAAAACGCTCTCTGCAACTAGGCCCAAACCCCCCTTTTCCACCATGGATTTTCTTCAACCCACTTGCAATCAAAATTACACCTTCCCAGCAGTGCTCCCAGACCCATAAACCCACCCCCAAAAATCAAGTACCCCCCCAAACAGCCCCCCAAAAACATGCAATACTGCTAAGAAAAAAAATAACTTTTCCACTATGGATTTTGTTCAAACCACTTGCAATCAAAAAAAGACCTTCCCAACAGTGCTCCCAGACTCCTCAACCCACCCCGAAAATCTAGAACACCCCCAAGCAGCCCCCAAAAAACATGCAATACTGCTAGGCCTCAGTTTAAATTGTGCCAAAACGCTATCTGCAACTAGGCCCAAACCCCCATTTTCCACCATGGATATTCTTCAAACCACTTGCAATCAAAATTATACCTTCCCAGCAGTGCTCCCAAGACCCCTCAACCAACACCCAAAAATCTAGAACACCCCAAGCAGCCCCCCAAAAACATGCAATAATACTAGGCCTAAGTTTAAATCGTGCCAAAACGCTCTCAGCAACTAGGCCAAACCCCCTTTTCTACCATGGATTTTCTTCAAACCACTTGCACTCACAATAAGAACTACCCAGCAGTGCTCCCAGACCCATAAACCAACCCCAAAAATTCTAGAACCCCCAAACAGCCCCCCAAAAACATGCAATACTGCTAAAAAAAGCTTTTGCAACATGGATTTTCTTCAAACCACCATCTGTTACTAGGCCCAAACCCACCTATTTCCACCATGGATTTTCTTCAAACCACTTGCAATCAAAGTTAGACCTTCCCAGTGGTGCTCCCAGACCCCTAACCCCACCCCCAAAAATCTAGAACACACCCAAGCAGACCCCCAAAAACATGCAATACTACTAGGCCTAAGATTAAATCGTGCCAAAAACGCTCTCTGCAACTAGGCCCAAACCCCCCTTTTCCACCATGGATTTTCTTCAACCCACTTGCAATCAAAATTACACCTTCCCAGCAGTGCTCCCAGACCCATAAACCCACCCCCAAAAATCGAGTACCCCCCCAAACAGCCCCCCAAAAACATGCAATACTGCTAAGAAAAAACTTTTGCAACATGGATTTTCTTCAAACCACCATCTGTTACTAGGCCCAAACCCACCTATTTCCACCATGGATTTTCTTCAAACCACTTGCAATCAAAGTTAGACCTTCCCAGTGGTGCTCCCAGACCCCTAACCCCACCCCCAAAAATCTAGAACACACCCAAGCAGACCCCCAAAAACATGCAATACTACTAGGCCTAAGATTAAATCGTGCCAAAAATGCTCTCTGCAACTAGGCCGAAACCCCCCTTTTCCACCATGGATTTTCTTCAAACCACTTGCAATCAAAAAAAGACCTTCCCAACAGTGCTCCCAGACTCCTCAACCCACCCCAAAAATCTAGAACACCCCCAAGCAGCCCCCAAAAAACATGCAATACTGCTAGGCCTCAGTTTAAATAGTGCCAAAACGCTGTCTGTAACTAGGCCCAAACCCACCTTTTCCACCATGGATTTTCTTCAAACCACTTGCAATCAAAATTAGACCTTCACAGTGGTGCTCCCAGACCCCTCAACCCATCCCCAAAAATCTAAAACATCCCCAAGCAGCCCCCCAAAAACATGCAATACTACTAGGCCTAAGTTTAAATTGTGCCAAAACGCTCTCTGCAACTGGGCCCAAACCCCCCTTTTCCATCATGGATTTTCTTCAAACCACTTGCAATCAAACTTAGACCTTCCCAGCAGTGCTCCCAGACCCATAAACCCACTCCCAAACATCTAGAACCCCCTAAACAGCCCCCCAAAAACATGCAGTACTACTAGGCCTACGTTTAAATCGTGCCAAAACGCTCTCTACAACTAGGCCCAAACCCCCCTTTTCCACCATGGATATTATTCAAACCACTTGCAATCAAAATTAGACCTTCCCAGCAGTGCTCCCAGACCCCTCAACCCACCCCCAAATATCTAGAACTCCCCCAAGCAGCCCCCCAAAAACATGCAATACTGCTAGGCCTAAGTTTAAATCGTGCCAAAACGCTGTCTGTAACTAGGCCCAAACCCACCTTTTCCCGCATGGATTTTCTTCAAACCACTTGCAATCAAAATAAGTTCTTCCCAGTGGTGCTCCCAGACCCCTCAACCCACCCCCAAAAATCTAGAACACCCCCAAGCAGCCCCCCAAAAACATGCAATACTACTAGGCCTAAGTTTAAATTGTGCCAAAACGCTCCCTGCAACTAGGCCCAAACCCCCCTTTTCCATCATGGATTTTCTTCAAACCACTTGCAATCAAAAAAAGACCTTCCCAACAGTGCTCCCAGACACCTCAACACACCCCAAAAATCTAGAACACCCACAAGAGGCCCCCCAAAACATGCAATACTACTAGGCCTAAGTTTAAAATTGTGCCAAAACGCTCCCTGCAACTAGACCAAAACCTCCCTTTTCTACCATGGATATTCTTCAAACCACTTGCAATCAAAATTAGGCCTTCCCAGCAGTGCTCCTAGACCCCTCAACCTACCCCCAAAAATCTAGAACACCCCCAAGCAGCCCCCCAAAAACATGGAATACTGCTAGGCCTCAGTTTAAATCGTGCCAAAACGCTGTCTGTAACTAGGCCCAAACCCACCTTTTCCACCATGGATTTTCTTCAAACCACTTGCAATCAAAATGAGACCTTCCCAGTAGTGCTCCCAGTCCCCTAACCCCACCCCCAAAAATCTAGAACACCCCCAAGCAGCCCCCCAAAAACATGCAATACTACTAGGCCTAAGATTAAATCGTGCCAAAACGCTCTCTGCAACTAGGCCTAAACCCCCCTTTTCCACCATGGATTTTCTTCAACCCACTTGCAATCAAAATTACACCTTCCCAGCAGTGCTCCCAGACCCCTCAACCAACCCCCAAAAATCAATCGAGTACCCCCCCAAACAGCCCCCCAAAAACATGCAATACTGCTAAGAAAAAAAAGAACTTTTACACCATGGATTTTCTTCAAACCACTTGCAATCAAAAAAAGACCTTCCCAACAGTGCTCCCAGACTCCTCAACCCACCCCAAAAATTTAGAACACCCCCAAGCAGCCCCCAAAAAACATGCAATACTGCTAGGCCTAAGTTTAAATCGTGCCAAAACGCTCTCTGTAACTAGGCCCAAACCCACCTTTTCCCTCATAGATTTTCTTCAAACCACTTGCAATCAAAATTAGATCTTCCCAGTGGTGCTCCCAGACCCTTCAACCCACCCCCAAAAATCTAGAACACCCCCAAGCAGCCCCCCAAAAACATGCAATACTACTAGGCCTAAGTTTAAATTGAGCCAAAACGCTCTCTGCAACTAGGCCCAAACCCCCCTTTTCCATCATGGATTTTCTTCAAACCACTTGCAATCAAAATTACACCTTCCCAGCAGTGCTCCCAGACCCATAAACCCACCCCCAAAAATCGAGCACCCCACCAAACAGCCCCCCAAACACATGCAATACTGCTAAAAAATAAAGAACTTTTCCACCATGGATTTTCTTCAAGCCACTTGCAATCAAAAAAAGACCTTCCCAACAGTGCTCCCAGACTCCTCAACCCACCCCAAAAATCTAGAACACCCACAAGCAGCCCCCCAAAACATGCAATACTACTAGGCCTACGTTTAAAATTGTGCCAAAACGCTCCCTGCAACTAGACCCAAACGCCCCTTTTCTACCATGGATTTTCTTCAAACCACTTGCAATCACAATAAGAACTTCCCAGCAGTGCTCCCAGACCCATAAACCAACCCCAAAAAATCTAGAACCCCCCAAACCGCCCCCCAAAAACATGCAATACTGCTAAAAAAAAGCTTTTGCAAAATGTATTTTCTTCAAACCACTTGCAATCAAAATTAGACCTTCCCAGCAGTGCTCCCAGACCCCTCAACCTACCCCCAAAAATCTAGAACACCCCCAAGCAGCCCCCCAAAAACATGGAATACTGCTAGGCCTCAGTTTAAATCGTGCCAAACCGCTGTCTGTAACTAGGCCCAAACCCACCTTATTCCATCATGGATTTTCTTCAAACCACTTGCAATCAAAGTTAGACCTTCCCAGTGGTGCTCACAGACCCCTAACCCCACCCCCAAAAATATAGAACACCCCCAAGCAGCCCCCCAAAAAACATGCAATACTACTAGGCCTAACATTAAATCGTGCCAAAAACGCTCTCTGCAACTAGGCCCAAACCCCCCTTTTCCACCATGGATTTTCTTCAACCCACTTGCAATCAAAATTACACCTTCCCAGCAGTGCTCCCAGACCCATAAACCCACCCCCAAAAATCGAGTACCCCCCAAACAGCCCCCCAAAAACATGCAATACTGCTAAGAAAAAAAATAACTTTTCCACTATGGATTTTGTTCAAACCACTTGCAATCAAAAAAAGACCTTCCCAACAGTGCTCCCAGACTCCTCAACCCACCCCAAAAATCTAGAACACCCCCAAGCAGCCCCCAAAAAACATGCAATACTGCTAGGCCTCAGTTTAAATTGTGCCAAAACGCTATCTGCAACTAGGCCCAAACCCCCATTTTCCACCATGGATATTCTTCAAACCACTTGCAATCAAAATTATACCTTCCCAGCAGTGCTCCCAGACCCCTCAACCAACACCCAAAAATCTAGAACACCCCAAGCAGCCCCCCAAAAACATGCAATAATACTAGGCCTAAGTTTAAATCGTGCCAAAACGCTCCCTGCAACTAGGCCCAAACCCCCCTTTTCCATCATGGATTTTCTTCAAACCACTTGCAATCAAAAAAAGACCTTCCCAACAGTGCTCCCAGACTCCTCAACACACCCCAAAAATCTAGAACACCCACAAGAGGCCCCCCAAAACATGCAATACTACTAGGCCTAAGTTTAAAATTGTGCCAAAACGCTCCCTGCAACTAGACCAAAACCTCCCTTTTCTACCATGGATTTTTTTCAAACCACTTGCAATCACAATACGAACTTCCCAGCAGTGCTCCCAGACCCATAAACCAACCCCAAAAAATCTAGAACCCCCCAAACAGCCCCCCAAAAACATGCAATACTGCTAAATAAAGCTTTTGCAACATGGATTTTCTTCAAACCACTTGCAATCAAACTTAGGCCTTCCCAGCAGTGCTCCTAGACCCCTCAACCTACCCCCAAAAATCTAGAACACCCCCAAGCAGCCCCCCAAAAACATGGAATACTGCTAGGCCTCAGTTTAAATCGTGCCAAAACGCTGTCTGTAACTAGGCCCAAACCCACCTTTTCCACCATGGATTTTCTTCAAACCACTTGCAATCAAAATTAGACCTTCCCAGTGGTGCTCCCAGTCCCCTAACCCCACCCCCAAAAATCTAGAACACCCCCAAGCAGCCCCCCAAAAACATGCAATACTACTAGGCCTAAGATTAAATCATGCCAAAACGCTCTCTGCAACTAGGCCTAAACCCCCCTTTTCCACCATGGATTTTCTTCAACCCACTTGCAATCAAAATTACACCTTCCCAGCAGTGCTCCCAGACCCCTCAACCAACCCCCAAAAATCAATCGAGTACCCCCCCAAACAGCCCCTCAAAAACATGCAATACTGCTAAGAAAAAAAAGAACTTTTACACCATGGATTTTCTTCAAACCACTTGCAATCAAAAAAAGAGCTTCCCAAGAGTGCTCCCAGACTCCTCAACCCACCCCAAAAATCTAGAACACCCCCAAGCAGCCCCCAAAAAACATGCAATACTGCTAGGCCTCAGTTTAAATCGTGCCAAAACGCTGTCTGTAACTAGGCCCAAACCCACCTTTTCCACCATGGATTTTCTTCAAACCACTTGCAATCAAAATTAGACCTTCACAGTGGTGCTCCCAGACCCCTCAACTCACCCCTAAAAATCTAGAACACCCCCAAGCAGCCCCCCAAAAACATGCAATACTACTAGGCCTAAGTTTAAATCGTGCCAAAACGCTCTCTGTAACTAGGCCCAAACCCACCTTTTCCCTCATAGATTTTCTTCAAACCACTTGCAATCAAAATTAGATCTTCCCAGTGGTGCTCCCAGACCCTTCAACCCACCCCCAAAAATCTAGAACACCCCCAAGCAGCCCCCCAAAAACATGCAATACTACTAGGCCTAAGTTTAAATTGAGCCAAAACGCTCTCTGCAACTAGGCCCAAACCCCCCTTTTCCATCATGGATTTTCTTCAAACCACTTGCAATCAAAATTACACCTTCCCAGCAGTGCTCCCAGACCCATAAACCCACCCCCAAAAATCGAGCACCCCACCAAACAGCCCCCCAAACACATGCAATACTGCTAAAAAATAAAGAACTTTTCCACCATGGATTTTCTTCAAGCCACTTGCAATCAAAAAAAGACCTTCCCAACAGTGCTCCCAGACTCCTCAACCCACCCCAAAAATCTAGAACACCCACAAGCAGCCCCCCAAAACATGCAATACTACTAGGCCTAAGTTTAAAATTGTGCCAAAACGCTCCCTGCAACTAGACCCAAACGCCCCTTTTCTACCATGGATTTTCTTCAAACCACTTGCAATCACAATAAGAACTTCCCAGCAGTGCTCCCAGACCCATAAACCAACCCCAAAAAATCTAGAACCCCCCAAACAGCCCCCCAAAAACATGCAATACTGCTAAAAAAAAGCTTTTGCAAAATGTATTTTCTTCAAACCACTTGCAATCAAAATTAGACCTTCCCAGCAGTGCTCCCAGACCCCTCAACCTACCCCCAAAAATCTAGAACACCCCCAAGCAGCCCCCCCAAAAAAATGGAATACTGCTAGGCCTCAGTTTAAATCGTGCCAAACCGCTGTCTGTAACTAGGCCCAAACCCACCTTATTCCATCATGGATTTTCTTCAAACCACTTGCAATCAAAGTTAGACCTTCCCAGTGGTGCTCCCAGACCCCTAACCCCACCCCCAAAAATATAGAACACCCTCAAGCAGCCCCCCAAAAAACATGCAATACTACTAGGCCTAACATTAAATCGTGCCAAAAACGCTCTCTGCAACTAGGCCCAAACCCCCCTTTTCCACCATGGATTTTCTTCAACCCACTTGCAATCAAAATTACACCTTCCCAGCAGTGCTCCCAGACCCATAAACCCACCCCCAAAAATCGAGTACCCCCCCAAACAGCCCCCCAAAAACATGCAATACTGCTAAGAAAAAAAATAACTTTTCAACTATGGATTTTGTTCAAACCACTTGCAATCAAAAAAAGACCTTCCCAACAGTGCTCCCAGACTCCTCAACCCACCCCAAAAATCTAGAACACCCCCAAGCAGCCCCCAAAAAACATGCAATACTGCTAGGCCTCAGTTTAAATTGTGCCAAAACGCTATCTGCAACTAGGCCCAAACCCCCATTTTCCACCATGGATATTCTTCAAACCACTTGCAATCAAAATTATACCTTCCCAGCAGTGCTCCCAGACCCCTCAACCAACACCCAAAAATCTAGAACACCCCAAGCAGCCCCCCAAAAACATGCAATAATACTAGGCCTAAGTTTAAATCGTGCCAAAACGCTCTCAGCAACTAGGCCAAACCCCCTTTTCTACCATGGATTTTCTTCAAACCACTTGCACTCACAATAAGAACTACCCAGCAGTGCTCCCAGACCCATAAACCAACCCCAAAAAATCTAGAACCCCCAAACAGCCCCCCAAAAACATGCAATACTGCTAAAAAAAGCTTTTGCAACATGGATTTTCTTCAAACCACCATCTGTTACTAGGCCCAAACCCACCTATTTCCACCATGGATTTTCTTCAAACCACTTGCAATCAAAGTTAGACCTTCCCAGTGGTGCTCCCAGACCCCTAACCCCACCCCCAAAAATCTAGAACACACCCAAGCAGACCCCCAAAAACATGCAATACTACTAGGCCTAAGATTAAATCGTGCCAAAAACGCTCTCTGCAACTAGGCCCAAACCTCCCTTTTCTACCATGGATTTTTTTCAAACCACTTGCAATCACAATACGAACTTCCCAGCAGTGCTCCCAGACCCATAAACCAACCCCAAAAAATCTAGAACCCCCCAAACAGCCCCCCAAAAACATGCAATACTGCTAAATAAAGCTTTTGCAACATGGATTTTCTTCAAACCACTTGCAATCAAACTTAGGCCTTCCCAGCAGTGCTCCTAGACCCCTCAACCTACCCCCAAAAATCTAGAACACCCCCAAGCAGCCCCCCAAAAACATGGAATACTGCTAGGCCTCAGTTTAAATCGTGCCAAAACGCTGTCTGTAACTAGGCCCAAACCCACCTTTTCCACCATGGATTTTCTTCAAACCACTTGCAATCAAAATTAGACCTTCCCAGTGGTGCTCCCAGTCCCCTAACCCCACCCCCAAAAATCTAGAACACCCCCAAGCAGCCCCCCAAAAACATGCAATACTACTAGGCCTAAGATTAAATCATGCCAAAACGCTCTCTGCAACTAGGCCTAAACCCCCCTTTTCCACCATGGATTTTCTTCAACCCACTTGCAATCAAAATTACACCTTCCCAGCAGTGCTCCCAGACCCCTCAACCAACCCCCAAAAATCAATCGAGTACCCCCCCAAACAGCCCCTCAAAAACATGCAATACTGCTAAGAAAAAAAAGAACTTTTACACCATGGATTTTCTTCAAACCACTTGCAATCAAAAAAAGAGCTTCCCAAGAGTGCTCCCAGACTCCTCAACCCACCCCAAAAATCTAGAACACCCCCAAGCAGCCCCCAAAAAACATGCAATACTGCTAGGCCTCAGTTTAAATCGTGCCAAAACGCTCTCTGTAACTAGGCCCAAACCCACCTTTTCCCTCATAGATTTTCTTCAAACCACTTGCAATCAAAATTAGATCTTCCCAGTGGTGCTCCCAGACCCTTCAACCCACCCCCAAAAATCTAGAACACCCCCAAGCAGCCCCCCAAAAACATGCAATACTACTAGGCCTAAGTTTAAATTGAGCCAAAACGCTCTCTGCAACTAGGCCCAAACCCCCCTTTTCCATCATGGATTTTCTTCAAACCACTTGCAATCAAAATTACACCTTCCCAGCAGTGCTCCCAGACCCATAAACCCACCCCCAAAAATCGAGCACCCCACCAAACAGCCCCCCAAACACATGCAATACTGCTAAAAAATAAAGAACTTTTCCACCATGGATTTTCTTCAAGCCACTTGCAATCAAAAAAAGACCTTCCCAACAGTGCTCCCAGACTCCTCAACCCACCCCAAAAATCTAGAACACCCACAAGCAGCCCCCCAAAACATGCAATACTACTAGGCCTAAGTTTAAAATTGTGCCAAAACGCTCCCTGCAACTAGACCCAAACGCCCCTTTTCTACCATGGATTTTCTTCAAACCACTTGCAATCACAATAAGAACTTCCCAGCAGTGCTCCCAGACCCATAAACCAACCCCAAAAAATCTAGAACCCCCCAAACAGCCCCCCAAAAACATGCAATACTGCTAAAAAAAAGCTTTTGCAAAATGTATTTTCTTCAAACCACTTGCAATCAAAATTAGACCTTCCCAGCAGTGCTCCCAGACCCCTCAACCTACCCCCAAAAATCTAGAACACCCCCAAGCAGCCCCCCAAAAAACATGGAATACTGCTAGGCCTCAGTTTAAATCGTGCCAAACCGCTGTCTGTAACTAGGCCCAAACCCACCTTATTCCATCATGGATTTTCTTCAAACCACTTGCAATCAAAGTTAGACCTTCCCAGTGGTGCTCCCAGACCCCTAACCCCACCCCCAAAAATATAGAACACCCTCAAGCAGCCCCCCAAAAAACATGCAATACTACTAGGCCTAACATTAAATCGTGCCAAAAACGCTCTCTGCAACTAGGCCCAAACCCCCCTTTTCCACCATGGATTTTCTTCAACCCACTTGCAATCAAAATTACACCTTCCCAGCAGTGCTCCCAGACCCATAAATCCACCCCCAAAAATCGAGTACCCCCCCAAACAGCCCCCCAAAAACATGCAATACTGCTAAGAAAAAAAATAACTTTTCAACTATGGATTTTGTTCAAACCACTTGCAATCAAAAAAAGACCTTCCCAACAGTGCTCCCAGACTCCTCAACCCACCCCAAAAATCTAGAACACCCCCAAGCAGCCCCCAAAAAACATGCAATACTGCTAGGCCTCAGTTTAAATTGTGCCAAAACGCTATCTGCAACTAGGCCCAAACCCCCATTTTCCACCATGGATATTCTTCAAACCACTTGCAATCAAAATTATACCTTCCCAGCAGTGCTCCCAGACCCCTCAACCAACACCCAAAAATCTAGAACACCCCAAGCAGCCCCCCAAAAA
The DNA here is from genome assembly GCF_964261635.1 of Lissotriton helveticus. Classification (NCBI taxonomy): domain Eukaryota; kingdom Metazoa; phylum Chordata; class Amphibia; order Caudata; family Salamandridae; genus Lissotriton; species Lissotriton helveticus. The sequence continues at coordinate 1,358,286,044 of NC_136061.1, read as the reverse complement.
CATGCAATAATACTAGGCCTAAGTTTAAATCGTGCCAAAACGCTCTCAGCAACTAGGCCAAACCCCCTTTTCTACCATGGATTTTCTTCAAACCACTTGCACTCACAATAAGAACTACCCAGCAGTGCTCCCAGACCCATAAACCAACCCCAAAAAATCTAGAACCCCCAAACAGCCCCCCAAAAACATGCAATACTGCTAAAAAAAGCTTTTGCAACATGGATTTTCTTCAAACCACCATCTGTTACTAGGCCCAAACCCACCTATTTCCACCATGGATTTTCTTCAAACCACTTGCAATCAAAGTTAGACCTTCCCAGTGGTGCTCCCAGACCCCTAACCCCACCCCCAAAAATCTAGAACACACCCAAGCAAACCCCCAAAAACATGCAATACTACTAGGCCTAAGATTAAATCGTGCCAAAAACGCTCTCTGCAACTAGGCCCAAACCCCCCTTTTCCACCATGGATTTTCTTCAACCCACTTGCAATCAAAATTACACCTTCCCAGCAGTGCTCCCAGACCCATAAACCCACCCCCAAAAATCGAGTACCCCCCCAAACAGCCCCCCAAAAACATGCAATACTGCTAAGAAAAAACTTTTGCAACATGGATTTTCTTCAAACCACCATCTGTTACTAGGCCCAAACCCACCTATTTCCACCATGGATTTTCTTCAAACCACTTGCAATCAATGTTAGACCTTCCCAGTGGTGCTCCCAGACCCCTAACCCCACCCCCAAAAATCTAAAACACACCCAAGCAGACCCCCAAAAACATGCAATACTACTAGGCCTAAGATTAAATCGTGCCAAAAATGCTCTCTGCAACTAGGCCCAAACCCCCCTTTTCCACCATGGATTTTCTTCAAACCACTTGCAATCAAAAAAAGACCTTCCCAACAGTGCTCCCAGACTCCTCAACCCACCCCAAAAATCTAGAACACCCCCAAGCAGCCCCCAAAAAACATGCAATACTGCTAGGCCTCAGTTTAAATCGTGCCAAAACGCTGTCTGTAACTAGGCCCAAACCCACCTTTTCCACCATGGATTTTCTTCAAACCACTTGCAATCAAAATTAGACCTTCACAGTGGTGCTCCCAGACCCCTCAACCCATCCCCAAAAATCTAGAACATCCCCAAGCAGCCCCCAAAAAACATGCAATACTACTAGGCCTAAGTTTAAATTGTGCCAAAACGCTCTCTGCAACTGGGCCCAAACCCCCCTTTTCCATCATGGATTTTCTTCAAACCACTTGCAATCAAACTTAGACCTTCCCAGCAGTGCTCCCAGACCCATAAACCCACTCCCAAACATCTAGAACCCCCTAAACAGCCCCCCAAAAACATGCAGTACTACTAGGCCTACGTTTAAATCGTGCCAAAACGCTCTCTACAACTAGGCCCAAACCCCCCTTTTCCACCATGGATATTCTTCAAACCACTTGCAATCAAAATTAGACCTTCCCAGCAGTGCTCCCAGACCCCTCAACCCACCCCCAAATATCTAGAACTCCCCCAAGCAGCCCCCCAAAAACATTCAATACTGCTAGGCCTAAGTTTAAATCGTGCCAAAACGCTGTCTGTAACTAGGCCCAAACCCACCTTTTCCCGCATGGATTTTCTTCAAACCACTTACAATCAAAATAAGTTCTTCCCAGTGGTGCTCCCAGACCCCTCAACCCACCCCCAAAAATCTAGAACACCCCCAAGCAGCCCCCCAAAAACATGCAATACTACTAGGCCTAAGTTTAAATTGTGCCAAAACGCTCCCTGCAACTAGGCCCAAACCCCCCTTTTCCATCATGGATTTTCTTCAAACCATTTGCAATCAAAAAAAGACCTTCCCAACAGTGCTCCCAGACTCCTCAACACACCCCAAAAATCTAGAACACCCACAAGAGGCCCCCCAAAACATGCAATACTACTAGGCCTAAGTTTAAAATTGTGCCAAAACGCTCCCTGCAACTAGACCAAAACCTCCCTTTTCTACCATGGATTTTTTTCAAACCACTTGCAATCACTGCTAGGCCTCAGTTTAAATCGTGCCAAAACGCTGTCTGTAACTAGGCCCAAACACACCTTTTCCACCATGGATTTTCTTCAAACCACTTGCAATCAAAATTAGACCTTCACAGTGGTGCTCCCAGACCCCTAAACCCACCCCTAAAAATCTAGAACACCCCCAAGCAGCCCCCCAAAAACATGCAATACTACTAGGCCTAAGTTTAAATTGTGCCAAAACGCTCCCTGCAACTAGGCCCAAATCCCACTTTTCCATCATGGATTTTCTTCAAACCACTTGCAATCAAAATTACACCTTCCCAGCAGTGCTCCCAGACCCATAAACCCACCCCCAAAAATCGAGTACCCCACCTAACAGCCCCCCAAACACATGCAATACTGCTAAAAAAAAGAACTTTTCCACCATGGATTTTCTTCAAACCACTTGCAATCAAAAAAAGACCTTCCCAACAGTGCTCCCAGACTCCTCAACCCACCCCAAAAATCTAGAACACCCACAAGCAGCCACCCAAAAACATGCAATACTACTAGGCCTAAGATTAAATCGTGCCAAAACGCTCTCTGCAACTAGGCCCAAACCCCCCTTTTCCAGAATGGATTTTCTTCAACCCACTTGCAATCAAAATTAGACCTTCCCAGCAGTGCTCCCAGACCCACAAACCCACCCCCAAAAATCAAGTACCCCACCAAACAGCCCCCCAAACACATGCAATACGGCTAAGAAAAAAAAGAACTTTTCCACCATGGAGTTTCTTCAAACCACTTGCAATCAAAAAAAGACCTTCCCAACAGTGCTCCCAGACTACTCAACCCACCCCAAAAATATAGAACACCCCCAAACAGCCCCCAAAAAACATGCAATACTGCTAGGCCTCAGTTTAAATCGTGCCAAAACACTGTCTGCAACTAGGCCAAAACCCCACTTTTCCACCATGGATTTTCTTCAAACCACTTGCAATCAAAATTAGACCTCCCCAGTGGTGCTCCCAGACCCCTCAACCCACCCCCAAATATCTAGAACACCCCCAAGCAGCCCCCAAAAACATGCAATAATACTAGGCCTAAGTTTAAATCGTGCCAAAACGCTCTCAGCAACTAGGCCAAACCCCCCTTTTCTACCATGGATTTTCTTCAAACCACTTGCACTCACAATTAGAACTTCCCAGCAGTGCTCCCAGACCCATAAATCAACCCCCAAAAATCTAGAACCCCCCAAACAGCCCCCCAAAAACATGCAATACCGCTAAGAAAAAAAAGAACTTTTCCACCATGGAGTTTCTTCAAACCACTTGCAATATAAAAAAGACCTTCCCAACAGTGCTCCCAGACTACTCAACCCACCCCAAAAATCTAGAACACCCCCAAGCAGCCCCCAAAACACATGCAATACTGCTAGGCCTCAGTTTAAATCGTGCCAAAACACTTTCTGCAACTAGGCCAAAACCTCCCTTTTCCACCATGGATTTTCTTCAAACCACTTGCAATCAAACTTAGACCTCCCAGTGGTGCTCCCAGACCCCTCAACCCACCCCCAAATATCTAGAACACCCCCAAGCAGCCCCCCAAAAACATGCAATACAGCTAGGCCTCAGTTTAAATTGTGCCAAAACGCTGTCTGCAATTAGGCCCAATCCCCCTTTCCCACCATGGACTTTCCTCAAACCACTTGCAATCAAAATTAGACCTTCCCAGCAGTGCTCCCAGACCCCTCAACTCACCCCCAAAAATGTAGAACAACCCCAAGCAGCCCCCAAAAACATGCAATACTATTAGGCCTAAGTTTCAATCGTGCCAAAACGCTCTGTGCAACTAGGCCCAAACCCCCATTTTCCACCATGGATTTTTTTCAGACCACCTGCAATCAAAATTAGACCTTCACAGTGGTGCTCCCAGACCCCTCAACCCACCCCAAAAATCTAGAACACCCTCAAACAGCCCCCAAAAAACATGCAATACTGCTAGGCCTCAGTTTAAATCGTGCCAAAACACTGTCTGCAACTAGGCCAAAACCCCACTTTTCCACCATGGATTTTCTTCAAACCACTTGCAATCAAAATTAGACCTCCCCAGTGGTGCTCCCAGACCCCTCAACCCACCCCCAAATATCTAGAACACCCCCAAGCAGCCCCCAAAAACATGCAATAATACTAGGCCTAAGTTTAAATCGTGCCAAAACGCTCTCAGCAACTAGGCCAAACCCCCCTTTTCTACCATGGATTTTCTTCAAACCACTTGCACTCACAATTAGAACTTCCCAGCAGTGCTCCCAGACCCATAAACCAACCCCCAAAAATCTAGAACCCCCCAAACAGCCTCTCAAAAACATGCAATACTGATAAAAAAAAATCTTTTGCACCATGGATTTTCTTCAAACCACTTGCAATCAAAATTAGACCTACCCAGCAATGCTCCCAGACCCCTCAACCTACCCCCAAAAATCTAGAACACCCCCAAGCAGCCCCCCAAAAACATGCAATGCTGCTAGGCCTCAGTTTAAATCGAGCCAAAACACTGTCTGAAACTAGGCCAAAACCCCCCTTTTCCACCATGGATTTTCTTCAAACCACTTGCAATAAAAATTAGACCTCCCCAGTGGTGCTCCCAGACCCCTCAACCCACCCCCAAATATCTAGAATACCCCCAAGCAGCCCCCCAAAAACATGCAATACTGCTAGGCCTCAGTTTAAATTGTGCCAAAACGCTATCTGCAACTAGGCCCAAACCCCCCTTTTCCACCATGGATATTCTTCAAACCACTTGCATTTAAAATTAGACCTTTCCAGCAGTGCTCCCAGACCCCTCAACCAACACCCAAAAATCTAGAACACCCCAAGCAGCCCCCAAAAACATGCAATAATACTAGGCCTAAGTTTAAATCGAGCCAAAACGCTCTCAGCAACTAGGCCAAACCCTCCTTTTCTACCATGGATTTTCTTCAAACCACTTGCACTCACAATTAGAACTTCCCAGCAGTGCTCCCAGACCCATAAACCAACCCCCAAAAATCTAGAACCCCCCAAACAGCCTCCCAAAAACATGCAATACTGCAAAAAAAAAAAAGCTTTTGCACCATGGATTTTCTTCAAACCACTTGCAATCAAAATTAGACCTTCCCAGCAGTGCTCCCACACCCCTCAACCTACCCCCAAAAATCTAGAACACCCCCTAGCAGCCCCCCAAAAACATGCAATACTGCTAGGCCTCAGTTTAAATCGTGCCAAAACGCTGTCTGTAACTAGGCCCAAACACACCTTTTCCACCATGGATTTTCTTCAAACCACTTGCAATCAAAATTAGACCTTCACAGTGGTGCTCCCAGACCCCTAAACCCACCCCTAAAAATCTAGAACACCCCCAAGCAGCCCCCCAAAAACATGCAATACTACTAGGCCTAAGTTTAAATTGTGCCAAAACGCTCCCTGCAACTAGGCCCAAATCCCACTTTTCCATCATGGATTTTCTTCAAACCACTTGCAATCAAAATTACACCTTCCCAGCAGTGCTCCCAGACCCATAAACCCACCCCCAAAAATCGAGTACCCCACCTAACAGCCCCCCAAACACATGCAATACTGCTAAAAAAAAGAACTTTTCCACCATGGATTTTCTTCAAACCACTTGCAATCAAAAAAAGACCTTCCCAACAGTGCTCCCAGACTCCTCAACCCACCCCAAAAATCTAGAACACCCACAAGCAGCCACCCAAAAACATGCAATACTACTAGGCCTAAGATTAAATCGTGCCAAAACGCTCTCTGCAACTAGGCCCAAACCCCCCTTTTCCAGAATGGATTTTCTTCAACCCACTTGCAATCAAAATTAGACCTTCCCAGCAGTGCTCCCAGACCCACAGACCCACCCCCAAAAATCAAGTACCCCACCAAACAGCCCCCCAAACACATGCAATACGGCTAAGAAAAAAAAGAACTTTTCCACCATGGAGTTTCTTCAAACCACTTGCAATCAAAAAAAGACCTTCCCAACAGTGCTCCCAGACTACTCAACCCACCCCAAAAATATAGAACACCCCCAAACAGCCCCCAAAAAACATGCAATACTGCTAGGCCTCAGTTTAAATCGTGCCAAAACACTGTCTGCAACTAGGCCAAAACCCCACTTTTCCACCATGGATTTTCTTCAAACCACTTGCAATCAAAATTAGACCTCCCCAGTGGTGCTCCCAGACCCCTCAACCCACCCCCAAATATCTAGAACACCCCCAAGCAGCCCCCAAAACATGCAATAATACTAGGCCTAAGTTTAAATCGTGCCAAAACGCTCTCAGCAACTAGGCCAAACCCCCCTTTTCTACCATGGATTTTCTTCAAACCACTTGCACTCACAATTAGAACTTCCCAGCAGTGCTCCCAGACCCATAAATCAACCCCCAAAAATCTAGAACCCCCCAAACAGCCCCCCAAAAACATGCAATACCGCTAAGAAAAAAAAGAACTTTTCCACCCTGGAGTTTCTTCAAACCACTTGCAATATAAAAAAGACCTTCCCAACAGTGCTCCCAGACTACTCAACCCACCCCAAAAATCTAGAACACCCCCAAGCAGCCCCCAAAACACATGCAATACTGCTAGGCCTCAGTTTAAATCGTGCCAAAACACTTTCTGCAACTAGGCCAAAACCTCCCTTTTCCACCATGGATTTTCTTCAAACCACTTGCAATCAAACTTAGACCTCCCAGTGGTGCTCCCAGACCCCTCAACCCACCCCCAAATATCTAGAACACCCCCAAGCAGCCCCCCAAAAACATGCAATACAGCTAGGCCTCAGTTTAAATTGTGCCAAAACGCTGTCTGCAATTAGGCCCAATCCCCCTTTCCCACCATGGACTTTCCTCAAACCACTTGCAATCAAAATTAGACCTTCCCAGCAGTGCTCCCAGACCCCTCAACTCACCCCCAAAAATGTAGAACAACCCCAAGCAGCCCCCAAAAACATGCAATACTATTAGGCCTAAGTTTCAATCGTGCCAAAACGCTCTGTGCAACTAGGCCCAAACCCCCATTTTCCACCATGGATTTTTTTCAGACCACCTGCAATCAAAATTAGACCTTCACAGTGGTGCTCCCAGACCCCTCAACCCACCCCTAAAAATCTAGAACACCCCCAAGCAGCCCCCCAAAAACATGCAATACTACTAGGCCTAAGTTTAAATTGTGCCAAAACGCTCTCTGCAACTAGGCCCAAACCCCCCTTTTCCATCATGGATTTTCTTCATACCACTTGCAATCAAAATTACACCTTCCCAGCCGTGCTCCCAGACCCATAAACCCACCCCCAAAAATCGAGTACCCCACCAATCAGCCCCCCAAACACATGCAATACTGCTAAAAAAAGAACTTTTCCACCATGGATTTTCTTCAAACCACTTGCAATCAAAAAAGACCTTCCCAACAGTGCTCCCAGACTCCTCAACCCACCCCAAAAATCTAGAACACCCACAAGCAGCCCCCCAAAAACATGCAATACTACTAGGCCTAAGATTAAATCGTGCAAAAACGCTATCTGCAACTAGGCCCAAACCCCCCTTTTCCACCATGGATTTTCTTCAACCCACTTGCAATCAAAATTAGACCTTCCCATCAGTGCTCCCAGACCCATAAACCCACCCCCAAAAATCTAGTAACCCCCCCAAACAGCCCCCCAAAAACATGCAGTACTGCTAAGAAAAAAATAACTTTTCCACCATGGAGTTTCTTCAAACCACTTGCAATCAAAAAAAGACCTTCCCAACACTGCTCCCAGACTACTCAACCCACCCCAAAAATTTTGAACACCCCCAAACAACCCCCAAAAAACATGCAATACTGCTAGGCCTCAGTTTAAATCGTGCCAAAACACTGCCTGCAACTAGGCCAAAACCCCCCTTTTCCACCATGGATTTTCTTCAAACCACTTGCAATCAAAATTAGACCTCCCCAGTGGTGCTCCCAGACCCCTCAACCCACCCCCAAATATCTAGAACACCCCCAAGCAGCCCCCCAAAAACATGCAATACTGCTAGGCCTCAGTTTAAATTGTGCCAAAACGCTATCTGCAACTAGGCCCAAGCCCCCCTTTTCCACCATGGATATTCTTCAAACCACTTGCAATCAAAATCAAAATTAGACTTTCCCAGCAGTGCTCCCAGACCCCTCAACCAACACTCAAAAATCTAGAACACCCCAAGCAGCCCCCAAAAACATGCAATAATACTATGCCTAAGTTTAAATCGTGCCAAAACGCTCTCGGCAACTAGGCCAAACCCCCCTTTTCTACCATGGATTTTCTTCAAACCACTTGCACTCACAATTAGAACTTCCCAGCAGTGCTCCCAGACCCATAAACCAACCCCCAAAAATCTAGAACCCCCCAAACAGCCTCCCAAAAACATGCAATACTGCTAAAAAAAACCCAGCTTTTGCACCATGGATTTTCTTCAAACCACTTGCAATCAAAATTAGACCTTCCCAGCAGTGCTCCCAGACCCTCAACCTACCCCCAAAAATCTAGAACACCGCCCAAGCAGCCCCCCAAAAACATGCAATACTGCTAGGCCTCAGTTTAAATTGTGCCAAAACGCTGTCTGTAACTAGGCCCAAACCCCCCTTTCCCACCATGGATTTTCTTCAACCCACTTGCAATCAAAATTAGACCTTCCCAGCAGTGCTCCCAGACCCATAAACCCACCCCCAAAAATCGAGTACCCCCCCAAACAGCCCCCGAAAAACATGCAATACTGCTAAGAAAAAAAAGTTTTTTTCCACCATGGAGTTTCTTCAAACCACTTGCAATCAAAAAAAGATCTTCCCAACAGTGCTCCCAGACTACTCAACCCCCGCCCAAAATCTAGAACACCCCCAAGCAGCCCCCAAAAAAACATGCAATACTGCTGGGCCTCAGTTTAAATCGTGCCAAAACGCTGTCTGTAACTAGGCCCAAACCCCCCTTTTCCACCATGGATTTTCTTCAACCCACTTGCAATCAAAATTAGACCTTCCCAGCAGTGCTCCCACACCCATAAACCCACCCCCAAAAATCTAATACCCCCCCAAACAGCCCCCAAAAAACATGCAATACTGCTAAGTAAAAAAAGAACTTTTCCACCATGGAGTTTCTTCAAACCACTTGCAATCAAAAAAAGATCTTCCCAACAGTGCTCCCAGACTACTCAACCCACCCCAAAAATCTAGAACACCCCCACGCAGCCCCCAAAAAACATGCAATACTGCTAGGCCTCAGTTTAAATCGTGCCAAAACACTGTCTGCAACTAGGCCAAAACCCCCCTTTTGCACCATGGATTTTCTTCGAACCACTTGCAATCAAAATTAGACCTTCCCAGCAGTGCTCCCAGACCCCTCAACCTACCGCCACAAATCTAGAACACCCCCAAGCAGCCCCCCAAAAACATGCAATACTGCTAGGCCTCAGTTTAAATCGTGCCAAAACGCTCTCGGCAACTAGGCCAAACCCCCCTTTTCTACCATGGATTTTCTTCAAACCACTTGCACTCACAATTAGAACTTCCCAGCAGTGCTCCCAGACCCATAAACCAACCCCCAAAAATCTAGAACCCCCCAAACAGCCTCCCAAAAACATGCAATACTGCTAAAAAAAAACCAGCTTTTGCACCATGGATTTTCTTCAAACCACTTGCAATCAAAATTAGACCTTCCCAGCAGTGCTCCCAGACCCTCAACCTACCCCCAAAAATCTAGAACACCGCCCAAGCAGCCCCCCAAAAACATGCAATACTGCTAGGCCTCAGTTTAAATTGTGCCAAAACGCTGTCTGTAACTAGGCCCAAACCCCCCTTTCCCACCATGGATTTTCTTCAACCCACTTGCAATCAAAATTAGACCTTCCCAGCAGTGCTCCCAGACCCATAAACCCACCCCCAAAAATCGAGTACCCCCCCAAACAGCCCCCAAAAAACATGCAATACTGCTAAGTAAAAAAAGAACTTTTCCACCATGGAGTTTCTTCAAACCACTTGCAATCAAAAAAAGATCTTCCCAACAGTGCTCCCAGACTACTCAACCCACCCCAAAAATCTAGAACACCCCCACGCAGCCCCCAAAAAACATGCAATACTGCTAGGCCTCAGTTTAAATCGTGCCAAAACACTGTCTGCAACTAGGCCAAAACCCCCCTTTTGCACCATGGATTTTCTTCGAACCACTTGCAATCAAAATTAGACCTTCCCAGCAGTGCTCCCAGACCCCTCAACCTACCGCCACAAATCTAGAACACCCCCAAGCAGCCCCCCAAAAACATGCAATACTGCTAGGCCTCAGTTTAAATCGTGCCAAAACGCTCTCGGCAACTAGGCCAAACCCCCCTTTTCTACCATGGATTTTCTTCAAACCACTTGCACTCACAATTAGAACTTCCCAGCAGTGCTCCCAGACCCATAAACCAACCCCCAAAAATCTAGAACCCCCCAAACAGCCTCCCAAAAACATGCAATACTGCTAAAAAAAAACCAGCTTTTGCACCATGGATTTTCTTCAAACCACTTGCAATCAAAATTAGACCTTCCCAGCAGTGCTCCCAGACCCTCAACCTACCCCCAAAAATCTAGAACACCGCCCAAGCAGCCCCCCAAAAACATGCAATACTGCTAGGCCTCAGTTTAAATTGTGCCAAAACGCTGTCTGTAACTAGGCCCAAACCCCCCTTTCCCACCATGGATTTTCTTCAACCCACTTGCAATCAAAATTAGACCTTCCCAGCAGTGCTCCCAGACCCATAAACCCACCCCCAAAAATCGAGTACCCCCCCAAACAGCCCCCGAAAAACATGCAATACTGCTAAGAAAAAAAAGTTTTTTTCCACCATGGAGTTTCTTCAAACCACTTGCAATCAAAAAAAGATCTTCCCAACAGTGCTCCCAGACTACTCAACCCCCGCCCAAAATCTAGAACACCCCCAAGCAGCCCCCAAAAAAACATGCAATACTGCTGGGCCTCAGTTTAAATCGTGCCAAAACGCTGTCTGTAACTAGGCCCAAACCCCCCTTTTCCACCATGGATTTTCTTCAACCCACTTGCAATCAAAATTAGACCTTCCCAGCAGTGCTCCCACACCCATAAACCCACCCCCAAAAATCTAATACCCCCCCAAACAGCCCCCAAAAAACATGCAATACTGCTAAGTAAAAAAAGAACTTTTCCACCATGGAGTTTCTTCAAACCACTTGCAATCAAAAAAAGATCTTCCCAACAGTGCTCCCAGACTACTCAACCCACCCCAAAAATCTAGAACACCCCCACGCAGCCCCCAAAAAACATGCAATACTGCTAGGCCTCAGTTTAAATCGTGCCAAAACACTGTCTGCAACTAGGCCAAAACCCCCCTTTTGCACCATGGATTTTCTTCGAACCACTTGCAATCAAAATTAGACCTTCCCAGCAGTGCTCCCAGACCCCTCAACCTACCGCCACAAATCTAGAACACCCCCAAGCAGCCCCCCAAAAACATGCAATACTGCTAGGCCTCAGTTTAAATCGTGCCAAAACGCTGTCGGTAACTAGGCCCAAACCCCCCTTTTCCACCATGGATTTTCTTCAACCCACTTGCAATCAAAATTAGACCTTCCCAGCAGTGCTCCCAGACCCAAAAACCCACCCCCAAAAATCTAGTACCCCCCCAAATAGCCTCCAAAAAAAAGAACTTTTCCACCATGGAGTTTCTTCAAACCACTTGCAATCAAAAAAAGACCTTCGCAACAGTGCTCCCAGACTACTCAACCCACCCCAAAAATCTAGAACACCCCCAAGCAGCCCCCAAAATACATGCAATACTGCTAGGCCTCAGTTAAAATCGTGCCAAAACACTGTCTGCAACGAGGCCAAAACCCCCCTTTTCCACCATGGATTTTCTACAAACCACTTGCAATCAAAAATAGACCTTCCCAGCAGTACTATCAGTTCCCTCAACCCATCCCCAAAAATCTAGAACACCCACAAGCAGCCCCCCAAAAACATGCAATACAGCTAGGCCTCAGTTTAAATTGTGCCAAAACGCTGTCTGCAACTAGGCCAAAACCCCCCTTTCCCACCATGGACTTTCCTCAAACCACTTGCAATAAAAATTAGACCTTCCCAGCAGTGCTCCCAGACCCCTCAACCCACCCCTAAAAATGTATAACAACCCCAAGCAGCCCCCCAAAAACATGCAATACTACTAGGCATAAGTTTAAATCGTGCCAAAACGCTCTCTGCAACTAGGCCCAAACCCCCATTTTCCACCATGGATTTACTTCAAACCACTTGCAATCAAAATTAGACCTTCCCTGCCAGACCCCTCAACCCACCCCCAAATATCTAGAACTCCCCCAAGCAGCCCCCCAAAAACATGCAAAACTGCTAGGTTTCAGTTTAAATTATGCCAAACGCTATCTGCAACTAGGCCCAAATCCCCCTTTCCCACCATGGACTTTCCTGAAACCACTTGCAATCAAAATTAGACCTTCCCAGCAGTGCTCCCAGACCCATAAACCCACTCCCAAACATCTAGAGCCCCCAAGCAGCCCCCCAAAAACATGGAATACTACTAGGCCTAAGTTTAAATCGTGTCAAAATGCTCTCTGCAACTAGGCCTAAACCCCCCTTTTCCACCATGGATTTTCTTCAAACCACTTGCAATCAAAATTAGACCTTCCCAGCAGTGCTCCCAGACCCATAAACCCACCCCCAAAAATCTAGTACCCCCCAAACAGCCCCCCAAAAACATGCAATACTGCTAAAAAAAAGAACTTTTCCACCATGGATTTTGTTCAAACCACTTGCAATCAAAATTACACCTTCCCAGCAGTGCTCCCAGACCCATAAACCCACCCCCAAAAATCGAGTACCCCCCCAAACAGCCCCCCAAAAACATGCAATACTGCTAAGAAAAAACTTTTGCAACATGGATTTTCTTCAAACCACCATCTGTTACTAGGCCCAAACCCACCTATTTCCACCATGGATTTTCTTCAAACCACTTGCAATCAATGTTAGACCTTCCCAGTGGTGCTCCCAGACCCCTAACCCCACCCCCAAAAATCTAAAACACACCCAAGCAGACCCCCAAAAACATGCAATACTACTAGGCCTAAGATTAAATCGTGCCAAAAATGCTCTCTGCAACTAGGCCCAAACCCCCCTTTTCCACCATGGATTTTCTTCAAACCACTTGCAATCAAAAAAAGACCTTCCCAACAGTGCTCCCAGACTCCTCAACCCACCCCAAAAATCTAGAACACCCCCAAGCAGCCCCCAAAAAACATGCAATACTGCTAGGCCTCAGTTTAAATCGTGCCAAAACGCTGTCTGTAACTAGGCCCAAACCCACCTTTTCCACCATGGATTTTCTTCAAACCACTTGCAATCAAAATTAGACCTTCACAGTGGTGCTCCCAGACCCCTCAACCCATCCCCAAAAATCTAGAACATCCCCAAGCAGCCCCCCAAAAACATGCAATACTACTAGGCCTAAGTTTAAATTGTGCCAAAACGCTCTCTGCAACTGGGCCCAAACCCCCCTTTTCCATCATGGATTTTCTTCAAACCACTTGCAATCAAACTTAGACCTTCCCAGCAGTGCTCCCAGACCCATAAACCCACTCCCAAACATCTAGAACCCCCTAAACAGCCCCCCAAAAACATGCAGTACTACTAGGCCTACGTTTAAATCGTGCCAAAACGCTCTCTACAACTAGGCCCAAACCCCCCTTTTCCACCATGGATATTCTTCAAACCACTTGCAATCAAAATTAGACCTTCCCAGCAGTGCTCCCAGACCCCTCAACCCACCCCCAAATATCTAGAACTCCCCCAAGCAGCCCCCCAAAAACATTCAATACTGCTAGGCCTAAGTTTAAATCGTGCCAAAACGCTGTCTGTAACTAGGCCCAAACCCACCTTTTCCCGCATGGATTTTCTTCAAACCACTTACAATCAAAATAAGTTCTTCCCAGTGGTGCTCCCAGACCCCTCAACCCACCCCCAAAAATCTAGAACACCCCCAAGCAGCCCCCCAAAAACATGCAATACTACTAGGCCTAAGTTTAAATTGTGCCAAAACGCTCCCTGCAACTAGGCCCAAACCCCCCTTTTCCATCATGGATTTTCTTCAAACCATTTGCAATCAAAAAAAGACCTTCCCAACAGTGCTCCCAGACTCCTCAACACACCCCAAAAATCTAGAACACCCACAAGAGGCCCCCCAAAACATGCAATACTACTAGGCCTAAGTTTAAAATTGTGCCAAAACGCTCCCTGCAACTAGACCAAAACCTCCCTTTTCTACCATGGATTTTTTTCAAACCACTTGCAATCACTGCTAGGCCTCAGTTTAAATCGTGCCAAAACGCTGTCTGTAACTAGGCCCAAACACACCTTTTCCACCATGGATTTTCTTCAAACCACTTGCAATCAAAATTAGACCTTCACAGTGGTGCTCCCAGACCCCTAAACCCACCCCTAAAAATCTAGAACACCCCCAAGCAGCCCCCCAAAAACATGCAATACTACTAGGCCTAAGTTTAAATTGTGCCAAAACGCTCCCTGCAACTAGGCCCAAATCCCACTTTTCCATCATGGATTTTCTTCAAACCACTTGCAATCAAAATTACACCTTCCCAGCAGTGCTCCCAGACCCATAAACCCACCCCCAAAAATCGAGTACCCCACCTAACAGCCCCCCAAACACATGCAATACTGCTAAAAAAAAGAACTTTTCCACCATGGATTTTCTTCAAACCACTTGCAATCAAAAAAAGACCTTCCCAACAGTGCTCCCAGACTCCTCAACCCACCCCAAAAATCTAGAACACCCACAAGCAGCCACCCAAAAACATGCAATACTACTAGGCCTAAGATTAAATCGTGCCAAAACGCTCTCTGCAACTAGGCCCAAACCCCCCTTTTCCAGAATGGATTTTCTTCAACCCACTTGCAATCAAAATTAGACCTTCCCAGCAGTGCTCCCAGACCCACAAACCCACCCCCAAAAATCAAGTACCCCACCAAACAGCCCCCCAAACACATGCAATACGGCTAAGAAAAAAAAGAACTTTTCCACCATGGAGTTTCTTCAAACCACTTGCAATCAAAAAAAGACCTTCCCAACAGTGCTCCCAGACTACTCAACCCACCCCAAAAATATAGAACACCCCCAAACAGCCCCCAAAAAACATGCAATACTGCTAGGCCTCAGTTTAAATCGTGCCAAAACACTGTCTGCAACTAGGCCAAAACCCCACTTTTCCACCATGGATTTTCTTCAAACCACTTGCAATCAAAATTAGACCTCCCCAGTGGTGCTCCCAGACCCCTCAACCCACCCCCAAATATCTAGAACACCCCCAAGCAGCCCCCAAAAACATGCAATAATACTAGGCCTAAGTTTAAATCGTGCCAAAACGCTCTCAGCAACTAGGCCAAACCCCCCTTTTCTACCATGGATTTTCTTCAAACCACTTGCACTCACAATTAGAACTTCCCAGCAGTGCTCCCAGACCCATAAATCAACCCCCAAAAATCTAGAACCCCCCAAACAGCCCCCCAAAAACATGCAATACCGCTAAGAAAAAAAAGAACTTTTCCACCATGGAGTTTCTTCAAACCACTTGCAATATAAAAAAGACCTTCCCAACAGTGCTCCCAGACTACTCAACCCACCCCAAAAATCTAGAACACCCCCAAGCAGCCCCCAAAACACATGCAATACTGCTAGGCCTCAGTTTAAATCGTGCCAAAACACTTTCTGCAACTAGGCCAAAACCTCCCTTTTCCACCATGGATTTTCTTCAAACCACTTGCAATCAAACTTAGACCTCCCAGTGGTGCTCCCAGACCCCTCAACCCACCCCCAAATATCTAGAACACCCCCAAGCAGCCCCCCAAAAACATGCAATACAGCTAGGCCTCAGTTTAAATTGTGCCAAAACGCTGTCTGCAATTAGGCCCAATCCCCCTTTCCCACCATGGACTTTCCTCAAACCACTTGCAATCAAAATTAGACCTTCCCAGCAGTGCTCCCAGACCCCTCAACTCACCCCCAAAAATGTAGAACAACCCCAAGCAGCCCCCAAAAACATGCAATACTATTAGGCCTAAGTTTCAATCGTGCCAAAACGCTCTGTGCAACTAGGCCCAAACCCCCATTTTCCACCATGGATTTTTTTCAGACCACCTGCAATCAAAATTAGACCTTCACAGTGGTGCTCCCAGACCCCTCAACCCACCCCAAAAATCTAGAACACCCTCAAACAGCCCCCAAAAAACATGCAATACTGCTAGGCCTCAGTTTAAATCGTGCCAAAACACTGTCTGCAACTAGGCCAAAACCCCACTTTTCCACCATGGATTTTCTTCAAACCACTTGCAATCAAAATTAGACCTCCCCAGTGGTGCTCCCAGACCCCTCAACCCACCCCCAAATATCTAGAACACCCCCAAGCAGCCCCCAAAAACATGCAATAATACTAGGCCTAAGTTTAAATCGTGCCAAAACGCTCTCAGCAACTAGGCCAAACCCCCCTTTTCTACCATGGATTTTCTTCAAACCACTTGCACTCACAATTAGAACTTCCCAGCAGTGCTCCCAGACCCATAAACCAACCCCCAAAAATCTAGAACCCCCCAAACAGCCTCTCAAAAACATGCAATACTGATAAAAAAAAATCTTTTGCACCATGGATTTTCTTCAAACCACTTGCAATCAAAATTAGACCTACCCAGCAATGCTCCCAGACCCCTCAACCTACCCCCAAAAATCTAGAACACCCCCAAGCAGCCCCCCAAAAACATGCAATGCTGCTAGGCCTCAGTTTAAATCGAGCCAAAACACTGTCTGAAACTAGGCCAAAACCCCCCTTTTCCACCATGGATTTTCTTCAAACGACTTGCAATAAAAATTAGACCTCCCCAGTGGTGCTCCCAGACCCCTCAACCCACCCCCAAATATCTAGAATACCCCCAAGCAGCCCCCCAAAAACATGCAATACTGCTAGGCCTCAGTTTAAATTGTGCCAAAACGCTATCTGCAACTAGGCCCAAACCCCCCTTTTCCACCATGGATATTCTTCAAACCACTTGCATTTAAAATTAGACCTTTCCAGCAGTGCTCCCAGACCCCTCAACCAACACCCAAAAATCTAGAACACCCCAAGCAGCCCCCAAAAACATGCAATAATACTAGGCCTAAGTTTAAATCGAGCCAAAACGCTCTCAGCAACTAGGCCAAACCCTCCTTTTCTACCATGGATTTTCTTCAAACCACTTGCACTCACAATTAGAACTTCCCAGCAGTGCTCCCAGACCCATAAACCAACCCCCAAAAATCTAGAACCCCCCAAACAGCCTCCCAAAAACATGCAATACTGCAAAAAAAAAAAAGCTTTTGCACCATGGATTTTCTTCAAACCACTTGCAATCAAAATTAGACCTTCCCAGCAGTGCTCCCACACCCCTCAACCTACCCCCAAAAATCTAGAACACCCCCTAGCAGCCCCCCAAAAACATGCAATACTGCTAGGCCTCAGTTTAAATCGTGCCAAAACGCTGTCTGTAACTAGGCCCAAACACACCTTTTCCACCATGGATTTTCTTCAAACCACTTGCAATCAAAATTAGACCTTCACAGTGGTGCTCCCAGACCCCTAAACCCACCCCTAAAAATCTAGAACACCCCCAAGCAGCCCCCCAAAAACATGCAATACTACTAGGCCTAAGTTTAAATTGTGCCAAAACGCTCCCTGCAACTAGGCCCAAATCCCACTTTTCCATCATGGATTTTCTTCAAACCACTTGCAATCAAAATTACACCTTCCCAGCAGTGCTCCCAGACCCATAAACCCACCCCCAAAAATCGAGTACCCCACCTAACAGCCCCCCAAACACATGCAATACTGCTAAAAAAAAGAACTTTTCCACCATGGATTTTCTTCAAACCACTTGCAATCAAAAAAAGACCTTCCCAACAGTGCTCCCAGACTCCTCAACCCACCCCAAAAATCTAGAACACCCACAAGCAGCCACCCAAAAACATGCAATACTACTAGGCCTAAGATTAAATCGTGCCAAAACGCTCTCTGCAACTAGGCCCAAACCCCCCTTTTCCAGAATGGATTTTCTTCAACCCACTTGCAATCAAAATTAGACCTTCCCAGCAGTGCTCCCAGACCCACAAACCCACCCCCAAAAATCAAGTACCCCACCAAACAGCCCCCCAAACACATGCAATACGGCTAAGAAAAAAAAGAACTTTTCCACCATGGAGTTTCTTCAAACCACTTGCAATCAAAAAAAGACCTTCCCAACAGTGCTCCCAGACTACTCAACCCACCCCAAAAATATAGAACACCCCCAAACAGCCCCCAAAAAACATGCAATACTGCTAGGCCTCAGTTTAAATCGTGCCAAAACACTGTCTGCAACTAGGCCAAAACCCCACTTTTCCACCATGGATTTTCTTCAAACCACTTGCAATCAAAATTAGACCTCCCCAGTGGTGCTCCCAGACCCCTCAACCCACCCCCAAATATCTAGAACACCCCCAAGCAGCCCCCAAAACATGCAATAATACTAGGCCTAAGTTTAAATCGTGCCAAAACGCTCTCAGCAACTAGGCCAAACCCCCCTTTTCTACCATGGATTTTCTTCAAACCACTTGCACTCACAATTAGAACTTCCCAGCAGTGCTCCCAGACCCATAAATCAACCCCCAAAAATCTAGAACCCCCCAAACAGCCCCCCAAAAACATGCAATACCGCTAAGAAAAAAAAGAACTTTTCCACCCTGGAGTTTCTTCAAACCACTTGCAATATAAAAAAGACCTTCCCAACAGTGCTCCCAGACTACTCAACCCACCCCAAAAATCTAGAACACCCCCAAGCAGCCCCCAAAACACATGCAATACTGCTAGGCCTCAGTTTAAATCGTGCCAAAACACTTTCTGCAACTAGGCCAAAACCTCCCTTTTCCACCATGGATTTTCTTCAAACCACTTGCAATCAAACTTAGACCTCCCAGTGGTGCTCCCAGACCCCTCAACCCACCCCCAAATATCTAGAACACCCCCAAGCAGCCCCCCAAAAACATGCAATACAGCTAGGCCTCAGTTTAAATTGTGCCAAAACGCTGTCTGCAATTAGGCCCAATCCCCCTTTCCCACCATGGACTTTCCTCAAACCACTTGCAATCAAAATTAGACCTTCCCAGCAGTGCTCCCAGACCCCTCAACTCACCCCCAAAAATGTAGAACAACCCCAAGCAGCCCCCAAAAACATGCAATACTATTAGGCCTAAGTTTCAATCGTGCCAAAACGCTCTGTGCAACTAGGCCCAAACCCCCATTTTCCACCATG
Organism: Lissotriton helveticus; assembly: GCF_964261635.1. Taxonomy (NCBI): domain Eukaryota; kingdom Metazoa; phylum Chordata; class Amphibia; order Caudata; family Salamandridae; genus Lissotriton; species Lissotriton helveticus. The sequence continues at coordinate 1,358,266,664 of NC_136061.1, read as the reverse complement.
GATTTTTTTCAGACCACCTGCAATCAAAATTAGACCTTCACAGTGGTGCTCCCAGACCCCTCAACCCACCCCTAAAAATCTAGAACACCCCCAAGCAGCCCCCCAAAAACATGCAATACTACTAGGCCTAAGTTTAAATTGTGCCAAAACGCTCTCTGCAACTAGGCCCAAACCCCCCTTTTCCATCATGGATTTTCTTCATACCACTTGCAATCAAAATTACACCTTCCCAGCCGTGCTCCCAGACCCATAAACCCACCCCCAAAAATCGAGTACCCCACCAATCAGCCCCCCAAACACATGCAATACTGCTAAAAAAAGAACTTTTCCACCATGGATTTTCTTCAAACCACTTGCAATCAAAAAAGACCTTCCCAACAGTGCTCCCAGACTCCTCAACCCACCCCAAAAATCTAGAACACCCACAAGCAGCCCCCCAAAAACATGCAATACTACTAGGCCTAAGATTAAATCGTGCAAAAACGCTATCTGCAACTAGGCCCAAACCCCCCTTTTCCACCATGGATTTTCTTCAACCCACTTGCAATCAAAATTAGACCTTCCCATCAGTGCTCCCAGACCCATAAACCCACCCCCAAAAATCTAGTAACCCCCCCAAACAGCCCCCCAAAAACATGCAGTACTGCTAAGAAAAAAATAACTTTTCCACCATGGAGTTTCTTCAAACCACTTGCAATCAAAAAAAGACCTTCCCAACACTGCTCCCAGACTACTCAACCCACCCCAAAAATTTAGAACACCCCCAAACAACCCCCAAAAAACATGCAATACTGCTAGGCCTCAGTTTAAATCGTGCCAAAACACTGCCTGCAACTAGGCCAAAACCCCCCTTTTCCACCATGGATTTTCTTCAAACCACTTGCAATCAAAATTAGACCTCCCCAGTGGTGCTCCCAGACCCCTCAACCCACCCCCAAATATCTAGAACACCCCCAAGCAGCCCCCCAAAAACATGCAATACTGCTAGGCCTCAGTTTAAATTGTGCCAAAACGCTATCTGCAACTAGGCCCAAGCCCCCCTTTTCCACCATGGATATTCTTCAAACCACTTGCAATCAAAATCAAAATTAGACTTTCCCAGCAGTGCTCCCAGACCCCTCAACCAACACTCAAAAATCTAGAACACCCCAAGCAGCCCCCAAAAACATGCAATAATACTATGCCTAAGTTTAAATCGTGCCAAAACGCTCTCGGCAACTAGGCCAAACCCCCCTTTTCTACCATGGATTTTCTTCAAACCACTTGCACTCACAATTAGAACTTCCCAGCAGTGCTCCCAGACCCATAAACCAACCCCCAAAAATCTAGAACCCCCCAAACAGCCTCCCAAAAACATGCAATACTGCTAAAAAAAACCCAGCTTTTGCACCATGGATTTTCTTCAAACCACTTGCAATCAAAATTAGACCTTCCCAGCAGTGCTCCCAGACCCTCAACCTACCCCCAAAAATCTAGAACACCGCCCAAGCAGCCCCCCAAAAACATGCAATACTGCTAGGCCTCAGTTTAAATTGTGCCAAAACGCTGTCTGTAACTAGGCCCAAACCCCCCTTTCCCACCATGGATTTTCTTCAACCCACTTGCAATCAAAATTAGACCTTCCCAGCAGTGCTCCCAGACCCATAAACCCACCCCCAAAAATCGAGTACCCCCCCAAACAGCCCCCGAAAAACATGCAATACTGCTAAGAAAAAAAAGTTTTTTTCCACCATGGAGTTTCTTCAAACCACTTGCAATCAAAAAAAGATCTTCCCAACAGTGCTCCCAGACTACTCAACCCCCGCCCAAAATCTAGAACACCCCCAAGCAGCCCCCAAAAAAACATGCAATACTGCTGGGCCTCAGTTTAAATCGTGCCAAAACGCTGTCTGTAACTAGGCCCAAACCCCCCTTTTCCACCATGGATTTTCTTCAACCCACTTGCAATCAAAATTAGACCTTCCCAGCAGTGCTCCCACACCCATAAACCCACCCCCAAAAATCTAATACCCCCCCAAACAGCCCCCAAAAAACATGCAATACTGCTAAGTAAAAAAAGAACTTTTCCACCATGGAGTTTCTTCAAACCACTTGCAATCAAAAAAAGATCTTCCCAACAGTGCTCCCAGACTACTCAACCCACCCCAAAAATCTAGAACACCCCCACGCAGCCCCCAAAAAACATGCAATACTGCTAGGCCTCAGTTTAAATCGTGCCAAAACACTGTCTGCAACTAGGCCAAAACCCCCCTTTTGCACCATGGATTTTCTTCGAACCACTTGCAATCAAAATTAGACCTTCCCAGCAGTGCTCCCAGACCCCTCAACCTACCGCCACAAATCTAGAACACCCCCAAGCAGCCCCCCAAAAACATGCAATACTGCTAGGCCTCAGTTTAAATCGTGCCAAAACGCTCTCGGCAACTAGGCCAAACCCCCCTTTTCTACCATGGATTTTCTTCAAACCACTTGCACTCACAATTAGAACTTCCCAGCAGTGCTCCCAGACCCATAAACCAACCCCCAAAAATCTAGAACCCCCCAAACAGCCTCCCAAAAACATGCAATACTGCTAAAAAAAAACCAGCTTTTGCACCATGGATTTTCTTCAAACCACTTGCAATCAAAATTAGACCTTCCCAGCAGTGCTCCCAGACCCTCAACCTACCCCCAAAAATCTAGAACACCGCCCAAGCAGCCCCCCAAAAACATGCAATACTGCTAGGCCTCAGTTTAAATTGTGCCAAAACGCTGTCTGTAACTAGGCCCAAACCCCCCTTTCCCACCATGGATTTTCTTCAACCCACTTGCAATCAAAATTAGACCTTCCCAGCAGTGCTCCCAGACCCATAAACCCACCCCCAAAAATCGAGTACCCCCCCAAACAGCCCCCGAAAAACATGCAATACTGCTAAGAAAAAAAAGTTTTTTTCCACCATGGAGTTTCTTCAAACCACTTGCAATCAAAAAAAGATCTTCCCAACAGTGCTCCCAGACTACTCAACCCCCGCCCAAAATCTAGAACACCCCCAAGCAGCCCCCAAAAAAACATGCAATACTGCTGGGCCTCAGTTTAAATCGTGCCAAAACGCTGTCTGTAACTAGGCCCAAACCCCCCTTTTCCACCATGGATTTTCTTCAACCCACTTGCAATCAAAATTAGACCTTCCCAGCAGTGCTCCCACACCCATAAACCCACCCCCAAAAATCTAATACCCCCCCAAACAGCCCCCAAAAAACATGCAATACTGCTAAGTAAAAAAAGAACTTTTCCACCATGGAGTTTCTTCAAACCACTTGCAATCAAAAAAGATCTTCCCAACAGTGCTCCCAGACTACTCAACCCACCCCAAAAATCTAGAACACCCCCACGCAGCCCCCAAAAAACATGCAATACTGCTAGGCCTCAGTTTAAATCGTGCCAAAACACTGTCTGCAACTAGGCCAAAACCCCCCTTTTGCACCATGGATTTTCTTCGAACCACTTGCAATCAAAATTAGACCTTCCCAGCAGTGCTCCCAGACCCCTCAACCTACCGCCACAAATCTAGAACACCCCCAAGCAGCCCCCCAAAAACATGCAATACTGCTAGGCCTCAGTTTAAATCGTGCCAAAACGCTGTCGGTAACTAGGCCCAAACCCCCCTTTTCCACCATGGATTTTCTTCAACCCACTTGCAATCAAAATTAGACCTTCCCAGCAGTGCTCCCAGACCCAAAAACCCACCCCCAAAAATCTAGTACCCCCCCAAATAGCCTCCAAAAAAAAGAACTTTTCCACCATGGAGTTTCTTCAAACCACTTGCAATCAAAAAAAGACCTTCGCAACAGTGCTCCCAGACTACTCAACCCACCCCAAAAATCTAGAACACCCCCAAGCAGCCCCCAAAATACATGCAATACTGCTAGGCCTCAGTTAAAATCGTGCCAAAACACTGTCTGCAACGAGGCCAAAACCCCCCTTTTCCACCATGGATTTTCTACAAACCACTTGCAATCAAAAATAGACCTTCCCAGCAGTACTATCAGTTCCCTCAACCCATCCCCAAAAATCTAGAACACCCACAAGCAGCCCCCCAAAAACATGCAATACAGCTAGGCCTCAGTTTAAATTGTGCCAAAACGCTGTCTGCAACTAGGCCAAAACCCCCCTTTCCCACCATGGACTTTCCTCAAACCACTTGCAATAAAAATTAGACCTTCCCAGCAGTGCTCCCAGACCCCTCAACCCACCCCTAAAAATGTATAACAACCCCAAGCAGCCCCCCAAAAACATGCAATACTACTAGGCATAAGTTTAAATCGTGCCAAAACGCTCTCTGCAACTAGGCCCAAACCCCCATTTTCCACCATGGATTTACTTCAAACCACTTGCAATCAAAATTAGACCTTCCCTGCCAGACCCCTCAACCCACCCCCAAATATCTAGAACTCCCCCAAGCAGCCCCCCAAAAACATGCAAAACTGCTAGGTTTCAGTTTAAATTATGCCAAACGCTATCTGCAACTAGGCCCAAATCCCCCTTTCCCACCATGGACTTTCCTGAAACCACTTGCAATCAAAATTAGACCTTCCCAGCAGTGCTCCCAGACCCATAAACCCACTCCCAAACATCTAGAGCCCCCCAAGCAGCCCCCCAAAAACATGGAATACTACTAGGCCTAAGTTTAAATCGTGTCAAAATGCTCTCTGCAACTAGGCCTAAACCCCCCTTTTCCACCATGGATTTTCTTCAAACCACTTGCAATCAAAATTAGACCTTCCCAGCAGTGCTCCCAGACCCATAAACCCACCCCCAAAAATCTAGTACCCCCCAAACAGCCCCCCAAAAACATGCAATACTGCTAAAAAAAAGAACTTTTCCACCATGGATTTTGTTCAAACCACTTGCAATCAAAATTACACCTTCCCAGCAGTGCTCCCAGACCCATAAACCCACCCCCAAAAATCGAGTACCCCCCCAAACAGCCCCCCAAAAACATGCAATACTGCTAAGAAAAAACTTTTGCAACATGGATTTTCTTCAAACCACCATCTGTTACTAGGCCCAAACCCACCTATTTCCACCATGGATTTTCTTCAAACCACTTGCAATCAATGTTAGACCTTCCCAGTGGTGCTCCCAGACCCCTAACCCCACCCCCAAAAATCTAAAACACACCCAAGCAGACCCCCAAAAACATGCAATACTACTAGGCCTAAGATTAAATCGTGCCAAAAATGCTCTCTGCAACTAGGCCCAAACCCCCCTTTTCCACCATGGATTTTCTTCAAACCACTTGCAATCAAAAAAAGACCTTCCCAACAGTGCTCCCAGACTCCTCAACCCACCCCAAAAATCTAGAACACCCCCAAGCAGCCCCCAAAAAACATGCAATACTGCTAGGCCTCAGTTTAAATCGTGCCAAAACGCTGTCTGTAACTAGGCCCAAACCCACCTTTTCCACCATGGATTTTCTTCAAACCACTTGCAATCAAAATTAGACCTTCACAGTGGTGCTCCCAGACCCCTCAACCCATCCCCAAAAATCTAGAACATCCCCAAGCAGCCCCCCAAAAACATGCAATACTACTAGGCCTAAGTTTAAATTGTGCCAAAACGCTCTCTGCAACTGGGCCCAAACCCCCCTTTTCCATCATGGATTTTCTTCAAACCACTTGCAATCAAACTTAGACCTTCCCAGCAGTGCTCCCAGACCCATAAACCCACTCCCAAACATCTAGAACCCCCTAAACAGCCCCCCAAAAACATGCAGTACTACTAGGCCTACGTTTAAATCGTGCCAAAACGCTCTCTACAACTAGGCCCAAACCCCCCTTTTCCACCATGGATATTCTTCAAACCACTTGCAATCAAAATTAGACCTTCCCAGCAGTGCTCCCAGACCCCTCAACCCACCCCCAAATATCTAGAACTCCCCCAAGCAGCCCCCCAAAAACATTCAATACTGCTAGGCCTAAGTTTAAATCGTGCCAAAACGCTGTCTGTAACTAGGCCCAAACCCACCTTTTCCCGCATGGATTTTCTTCAAACCACTTACAATCAAAATAAGTTCTTCCCAGTGGTGCTCCCAGACCCCTCAACCCACCCCCAAAAATCTAGAACACCCCCAAGCAGCCCCCCAAAAACATGCAATACTACTAGGCCTAAGTTTAAATTGTGCCAAAACGCTCCCTGCAACTAGGCCCAAACCCCCCTTTTCCATCATGGATTTTCTTCAAACCATTTGCAATCAAAAAAAGACCTTCCCAACAGTGCTCCCAGACTCCTCAACACACCCCAAAAATCTAGAACACCCACAAGAGGCCCCCCAAAACATGCAATACTACTAGGCCTAAGTTTAAAATTGTGCCAAAACGCTCCCTGCAACTAGACCAAAACCTCCCTTTTCTACCATGGATTTTTTTCAAACCACTTGCAATCACTGCTAGGCCTCAGTTTAAATCGTGCCAAAACGCTGTCTGTAACTAGGCCCAAACACACCTTTTCCACCATGGATTTTCTTCAAACCACTTGCAATCAAAATTAGACCTTCACAGTGGTGCTCCCAGACCCCTAAACCCACCCCTAAAAATCTAGAACACCCCCAAGCAGCCCCCCAAAAACATGCAATACTACTAGGCCTAAGTTTAAATTGTGCCAAAACGCTCCCTGCAACTAGGCCCAAATCCCACTTTTCCATCATGGATTTTCTTCAAACCACTTGCAATCAAAATTACACCTTCCCAGCAGTGCTCCCAGACCCATAAACCCACCCCCAAAAATCGAGTACCCCACCTAACAGCCCCCCAAACACATGCAATACTGCTAAAAAAAAGAACTTTTCCACCATGGATTTTCTTCAAACCACTTGCAATCAAAAAAAGACCTTCCCAACAGTGCTCCCAGACTCCTCAACCCACCCCAAAAATCTAGAACACCCACAAGCAGCCACCCAAAAACATGCAATACTACTAGGCCTAAGATTAAATCGTGCCAAAACGCTCTCTGCAACTAGGCCCAAACCCCCCTTTTCCAGAATGGATTTTCTTCAACCCACTTGCAATCAAAATTAGACCTTCCCAGCAGTGCTCCCAGACCCACAAACCCACCCCCAAAAATCAAGTACCCCACCAAACAGCCCCCCAAACACATGCAATACGGCTAAGAAAAAAAAGAACTTTTCCACCATGGAGTTTCTTCAAACCACTTGCAATCAAAAAAAGACCTTCCCAACAGTGCTCCCAGACTACTCAACCCACCCCAAAAATATAGAACACCCCCAAACAGCCCCCAAAAAACATGCAATACTGCTAGGCCTCAGTTTAAATCGTGCCAAACCACTGTCTGCAACTAGGCCAAAACCCCACTTTTCCACCATGGATTTTCTTCAAACCACTTGCAATCAAAATTAGACCTCCCCAGTGGTGCTCCCAGACCCCTCAACCCACCCCCAAATATCTAGAACACCCCCAAGCAGCCCCCAAAAACATGCAATAATACTAGGCCTAAGTTTAAATCGTGCCAAAACGCTCTCAGCAACTAGGCCAAACCCCCCTTTTCTACCATGGATTTTCTTCAAACCACTTGCACTCACAATTAGAACTTCCCAGCAGTGCTCCCAGACCCATAAATCAACCCCCAAAAATCTAGAACCCCCCAAACAGCCCCCCAAAAACATGCAATACCGCTAAGAAAAAAAAGAACTTTTCCACCATGGAGTTTCTTCAAACCACTTGCAATATAAAAAAGACCTTCCCAACAGTGCTCCCAGACTACTCAACCCACCCCAAAAATCTAGAACACCCCCAAGCAGCCCCCAAAACACATGCAATACTGCTAGGCCTCAGTTTAAATCGTGCCAAAACACTTTCTGCAACTAGGCCAAAACCTCCCTTTTCCACCATGGATTTTCTTCAAACCACTTGCAATCAAACTTAGACCTCCCAGTGGTGCTCCCAGACCCCTCAACCCACCCCCAAATATCTAGAACACCCCCAAGCAGCCCCCCAAAAACATGCAATACAGCTAGGCCTCAGTTTAAATTGTGCCAAAACGCTGTCTGCAATTAGGCCCAATCCCCCTTTCCCACCATGGACTTTCCTCAAACCACTTGCAATCAAAATTAGACCTTCCCAGCAGTGCTCCCAGACCCCTCAACTCACCCCCAAAAATGTAGAACAACCCCAAGCAGCCCCCAAAAACATGCAATACTATTAGGCCTAAGTTTCAATCGTGCCAAAACGCTCTGTGCAACTAGGCCCAAACCCCCATTTTCCACCATGGATTTTTTTCAGACCACCTGCAATCAAAATTAGACCTTCACAGTGGTGCTCCCAGACCCCTCAACCCACCCCAAAAATCTAGAACACCCTCAAACAGCCCCCAAAAAACATGCAATACTGCTAGGCCTCAGTTTAAATCGTGCCAAAACACTGTCTGCAACTAGGCCAAAACCCCACTTTTCCACCATGGATTTTCTTCAAACCACTTGCAATCAAAATTAGACCTCCCCAGTGGTGCTCCCAGACCCCTCAACCCACCCCCAAATATCTAGAACACCCCCAAGCAGCCCCCAAAAACATGCAATAATACTAGGCCTAAGTTTAAATCGTGCCAAAACGCTCTCAGCAACTAGGCCAAACCCCCCTTTTCTACCATGGATTTTCTTCAAACCACTTGCACTCACAATTAGAACTTCCCAGCAGTGCTCCCAGACCCATAAACCAACCCCCAAAAATCTAGAACCCCCCAAACAGCCTCCCAAAAACATGCAATACTGCAAAAAAAAAAAAGCTTTTGCACCATGGATTTTCTTCAAACCACTTGCAATCAAAATTAGACCTTCCCAGCAGTGCTCCCACACCCCTCAACCTACCCCCAAAAATCTAGAACACCCCCTAGCAGCCCCCCAAAAACATGCAATACTGCTAGGCCTCAGTTTAAATCGTGCCAAAACGCTGTCTGTAACTAGGCCCAAACACACCTTTTCCACCATGGATTTTCTTCAAACCACTTGCAATCAAAATTAGACCTTCACAGTGGTGCTCCCAGACCCCTAAACCCACCCCTAAAAATCTAGAACACCCCCAAGCAGCCCCCCAAAAACATGCAATACTACTAGGCCTAAGTTTAAATTGTGCCAAAACGCTCCCTGCAACTAGGCCCAAATCCCACTTTTCCATCATGGATTTTCTTCAAACCACTTGCAATCAAAATTACACCTTCCCAGCAGTGCTCCCAGACCCATAAACCCACCCCCAAAAATCGAGTACCCCACCTAACAGCCCCCCAAACACATGCAATACTGCTAAAAAAAAGAACTTTTCCACCATGGATTTTCTTCAAACCACTTGCAATCAAAAAAAGACCTTCCCAACAGTGCTCCCAGACTCCTCAACCCACCCCAAAAATCTAGAACACCCACAAGCAGCCACCCAAAAACATGCAATACTACTAGGCCTAAGATTAAATCGTGCCAAAACGCTCTCTGCAACTAGGCCCAAACCCCCCTTTTCCAGAATGGATTTTCTTCAACCCACTTGCAATCAAAATTAGACCTTCCCAGCAGTGCTCCCAGACCCACAAACCCACCCCCAAAAATCAAGTACCCCACCAAACAGCCCCCCAAACACATGCAATACGGCTAAGAAAAAAAAGAACTTTTCCACCATGGAGTTTCTTCAAACCACTTGCAATCAAAAAAAGACCTTCCCAACAGTGCTCCCAGACTACTCAACCCACCCCAAAAATATAGAACACCCCCAAACAGCCCCCAAAAAACATGCAATACTGCTAGGCCTCAGTTTAAATCGTGCCAAAACACTGTCTGCAACTAGGCCAAAACCCCACTTTTCCACCATGGATTTTCTTCAAACCACTTGCAATCAAAATTAGACCTCCCCAGTGGTGCTCCCAGACCCCTCAACCCACCCCCAAATATCTAGAACACCCCCAAGCAGCCCCCAAAACATGCAATAATACTAGGCCTAAGTTTAAATCGTGCCAAAACGCTCTCAGCAACTAGGCCAAACCCCCCTTTTCTACCATGGATTTTCTTCAAACCACTTGCACTCACAATTAGAACTTCCCAGCAGTGCTCCCAGACCCATAAATCAACCCCCAAAAATCTAGAACCCCCCAAACAGCCCCCCAAAAACATGCAATACCGCTAAGAAAAAAAAGAACTTTTCCACCCTGGAGTTTCTTCAAACCACTTGCAATATAAAAAAGACCTTCCCAACAGTGCTCCCAGACTACTCAACCCACCCCAAAAATCTAGAACACCCCCAAGCAGCCCCCAAAACACATGCAATACTGCTAGGCCTCAGTTTAAATCGTGCCAAAACACTTTCTGCAACTAGGCCAAAACCTCCCTTTTCCACCATGGATTTTCTTCAAACCACTTGCAATCAAACTTAGACCTCCCAGTGGTGCTCCCAGACCCCTCAACCCACCCCCAAATATCTAGAACACCCCCAAGCAGCCCCCCAAAAACATGCAATACAGCTAGGCCTCAGTTTAAATTGTGCCAAAACGCTGTCTGCAATTAGGCCCAATCCCCCTTTCCCACCATGGACTTTCCTCAAACCACTTGCAATCAAAATTAGACCTTCCCAGCAGTGCTCCCAGACCCCTCAACTCACCCCCAAAAATGTAGAACAACCCCAAGCAGCCCCCAAAAACATGCAATACTATTAGGCCTAAGTTTCAATCGTGCCAAAACGCTCTGTGCAACTAGGCCCAAACCCCCATTTTCCACCATGGATTTTTTTCAGACCACCTGCAATCAAAATTAGACCTTCACAGTGGTGCTCCCAGACCCCTCAACCCACCCCTAAAAATCTAGAACACCCCCAAGCAGCCCCCCAAAAACATGCAATACTACTAGGCCTAAGTTTAAATTGTGCCAAAACGCTCTCTGCAACTAGGCCCAAACCCCCCTTTTCCATCATGGATTTTCTTCATACCACTTGCAATCAAAATTACACCTTCCCAGCCGTGCTCCCAGACCCATAAACCCACCCCCAAAAATCGAGTACCCCACCAATCAGCCCCCCAAACACATGCAATACTGCTAAAAAAAGAACTTTTCCACCATGGATTTTCTTCAAACCACTTGCAATCAAAAAAGACCTTCCCAACAGTGCTCCCAGACTCCTCAACCCACCCCAAAAATCTAGAACACCCACAAGCAGCCCCCCAAAAACATGCAATACTACTAGGCCTAAGATTAAATCGTGCAAAAACGCTATCTGCAACTAGGCCCAAACCCCCCTTTTCCACCATGGATTTTCTTCAACCCACTTGCAATCAAAATTAGACCTTCCCATCAGTGCTCCCAGACCCATAAACCCACCCCCAAAAATCTAGTAACCCCCCCAAACAGCCCCCCAAAAACATGCAGTACTGCTAAGAAAAAAATAACTTTTCCACCATGGAGTTTCTTCAAACCACTTGCAATCAAAAAAAGACCTTCCCAACACTGCTCCCAGACTACTCAACCCACCCCAAAAATTTAGAACACCCCCAAACAACCCCCAAAAAACATGCAATACTGCTAGGCCTCAGTTTAAATCGTGCCAAAACACTGCCTGCAACTAGGCCAAAACCCCCCTTTTCCACCATGGATTTTCTTCAAACCACTTGCAATCAAAATTAGACCTCCCCAGTGGTGCTCCCAGACCCCTCAACCCACCCCCAAATATCTAGAACACCCCCAAGCAGCCCCCCAAAAACATGCAATACTGCTAGGCCTCAGTTTAAATTGTGCCAAAACGCTATCTGCAACTAGGCCCAAGCCCCCCTTTTCCACCATGGATATTCTTCAAACCACTTGCAATCAAAATCAAAATTAGACTTTCCCAGCAGTGCTCCCAGACCCCTCAACCAACACTCAAAAATCTAGAACACCCCAAGCAGCCCCCAAAAACATGCAATAATACTATGCCTAAGTTTAAATCGTGCCAAAACGCTCTCGGCAACTAGGCCAAACCCCCCTTTTCTACCATGGATTTTCTTCAAACCACTTGCACTCACAATTAGAACTTCCCAGCAGTGCTCCCAGACCCATAAACCAACCCCCAAAAATCTAGAACCCCCCAAACAGCCTCCCAAAAACATGCAATACTGCTAAAAAAAACCCAGCTTTTGCACCATGGATTTTCTTCAAACCACTTGCAATCAAAATTAGACCTTCCCAGCAGTGCTCCCAGACCCTCAACCTACCCCCAAAAATCTAGAACACCGCCCAAGCAGCCCCCCAAAAACATGCAATACTGCTAGGCCTCAGTTTAAATTGTGCCAAAACGCTGTCTGTAACTAGGCCCAAACCCCCCTTTCCCACCATGGATTTTCTTCAACCCACTTGCAATCAAAATTAGACCTTCCCAGCAGTGCTCCCAGACCCATAAACCCACCCCCAAAAATCGAGTACCCCCCCAAACAGCCCCCGAAAAACATGCAATACTGCTAAGAAAAAAAAGTTTTTTTCCACCATGGAGTTTCTTCAAACCACTTGCAATCAAAAAAAGATCTTCCCAACAGTGCTCCCAGACTACTCAACCCCCGCCCAAAATCTAGAACACCCCCAAGCAGCCCCCAAAAAAACATGCAATACTGCTGGGCCTCAGTTTAAATCGTGCCAAAACGCTGTCTGTAACTAGGCCCAAACCCCCCTTTTCCACCATGGATTTTCTTCAACCCACTTGCAATCAAAATTAGACCTTCCCAGCAGTGCTCCCACACCCATAAACCCACCCCCAAAAATCTAATACCCCCCCAAACAGCCCCCAAAAAACATGCAATACTGCTAAGTAAAAAAAGAACTTTTCCACCATGGAGTTTCTTCAAACCACTTGCAATCAAAAAAAGATCTTCCCAACAGTGCTCCCAGACTACTCAACCCACCCCAAAAATCTAGAACACCCCCACGCAGCCCCCAAAAAACATGCAATACTGCTAGGCCTCAGTTTAAATCGTGCCAAAACACTGTCTGCAACTAGGCCAAAACCCCCCTTTTGCACCATGGATTTTCTTCGAACCACTTGCAATCAAAATTAGACCTTCCCAGCAGTGCTCCCAGACCCCTCAACCTACCGCCACAAATCTAGAACACCCCCAAGCAGCCCCCCAAAAACATGCAATACTGCTAGGCCTCAGTTTAAATCGTGCCAAAACGCTCTCGGCAACTAGGCCAAACCCCCCTTTTCTACCATGGATTTTCTTCAAACCACTTGCACTCACAATTAGAACTTCCCAGCAGTGCTCCCAGACCCATAAACCAACCCCCAAAAATCTAGAACCCCCCAAACAGCCTCCCAAAAACATGCAATACTGCTAAAAAAAAACCAGCTTTTGCACCATGGATTTTCTTCAAACCACTTGCAATCAAAATTAGACCTTCCCAGCAGTGCTCCCAGACCCTCAACCTACCCCCAAAAATCTAGAACACCGCCCAAGCAGCCCCCCAAAAACATGCAATACTGCTAGGCCTCAGTTTAAATTGTGCCAAAACGCTGTCTGTAACTAGGCCCAAACCCCCCTTTCCCACCATGGATTTTCTTCAACCCACTTGCAATCAAAATTAGACCTTCCCAGCAGTGCTCCCAGACCCATAAACCCACCCCCAAAAATCGAGTACCCCCCCAAACAGCCCCCCAAAAACATGCAATACTGCTAAAAAAAAACCAGCTTTTGCACCATGGATTTTCTTCAAACCACTTGCAATCAAAATTAGACCTTCCCAGCAGTGCTCCCAGACCCTCAACCTACCGCCACAAATCTAGAACACCCCCAAGCAGCCCCCCAAAAACATGCAATACTGCTAGGCCTCAGTTTAAATCGTGCCAAAACGCTGTCGGTAACTAGGCCCAAACCCCCCTTTTCCACCATGGATTTTCTTCAACCCACTTGCAATCAAAATTAGACCTTCCCAGCAGTGCTCCCAGACCCAAAAACCCACCCCCAAAAATCTAGTACCCCCCCAAATAGCCTCCAAAAAAAAGAACTTTTCCACCATGGAGTTTCTTCAAACCACTTGCAATCAAAAAAAGACCTTCGCAACAGTGCTCCCAGACTACTCAACCCACCCCAAAAATCTAGAACACCCCCAAGCAGCCCCCAAAATACATGCAATACTGCTAGGCCTCAGTTAAAATCGTGCCAAAACACTGTCTGCAACGAGGCCAAAACCCCCCTTTTCCACCATGGATTTTCTACAAACCACTTGCAATCAAAAATAGACCTTCCCAGCAGTACTATCAGTTCCCTCAACCCATCCCCAAAAATCTAGAACACCCACAAGCAGCCCCCCAAAAACATGCAATACAGCTAGGCCTCAGTTTAAATTGTGCCAAAACGCTGTCTGCAACTAGGCCAAAACCCCCCTTTCCCACCATGGACTTTCCTCAAACCACTTGCAATAAAAATTAGACCTTCCCAGCAGTGCTCCCAGACCCCTCAACCCACCCCTAAAAATGTATAACAACCCCAAGCAGCCCCCCAAAAACATGCAATACTACTAGGCATAAGTTTAAATCGTGCCAAAACGCTCTCTGCAACTAGGCCCAAACCCCCATTTTCCACCATGGATTTACTTCAAACCACTTGCAATCAAAATTAGACCTTCCCTGCCAGACCCCTCAACCCACCCCCAAATATCTAGAACTCCCCCAAGCAGCCCCCCAAAAACATGCAAAACTGCTAGGTTTCAGTTTAAATTATGCCAAACGCTATCTGCAACTTGGCCCAAATCCCCCTTTCCCACCATGGACTTTCCTGAAACCACTTGCAATCAAAATTAGACCTTCCCAGCAGTGCTCCCAGACCCATAAACCCACTCCCAAACATCTAGAGCCCCCCAAGCAGCCCCCCAAAAACATGGAATACTACTAGGCCTAAGTTTAAATCGTGTCAAAATGCTCTCTGCAACTAGGCCTAAACCCCCCTTTTCCACCATGGATTTTCTTCAAACCACTTGCAATCAAAATTAGACCTTCCCAGCAGTGCTCCCAGACCCATAAACCCACCCCCAAAAATCTAGTACCCCCCAAACAGCCCCCCAAAAACATGCAATACTGCTAAAAAAAAGAACTTTTCCACCATGGATTTTGTTCAAACCACTTGCAATCAAAATTACACCTTCCCAGCAGTGCTCCCAGACCCATAAACCCACCCCCAAAAATCGAGTACCCCCCCAAACAGCCCCCCAAAAACATGCAATACTGCTAAGAAAAAACTTTTGCAACATGGATTTTCTTCAAACCACCATCTGTTACTAGGCCCAAACCCACCTATTTCCACCATGGATTTTCTTCAAACCACTTGCAATCAATGTTAGACCTTCCCAGTGGTGCTCCCAGACCCCTAACCCCACCCCCAAAAATCTAAAACACACCCAAGCAGACCCCCAAAAACATGCAATACTACTAGGCCTAAGATTAAATCGTGCCAAAAATGCTCTCTGCAACTAGGCCCAAACCCCCCTTTTCCACCATGGATTTTCTTCAAACCACTTGCAATCAAAAAAAGACCTTCCCAACAGTGCTCCCAGACTCCTCAACCCACCCCAAAAATCTAGAACACCCCCAAGCAGCCCCCAAAAAACATGCAATACTGCTAGGCCTCAGTTTAAATCGTGCCAAAACGCTGTCTGTAACTAGGCCCAAACCCACCTTTTCCACCATGGATTTTCTTCAAACCACTTGCAATCAAAATTAGACCTTCACAGTGGTGCTCCCAGACCCCTCAACCCATCCCCAAAAATCTAGAACATCCCCAAGCAGCCCCCCAAAAACATGCAATACTACTAGGCCTAAGTTTAAATTGTGCCAAAACGCTCTCTGCAACTGGGCCCAAACCCCCCTTTTCCATCATGGATTTTCTTCAAACCACTTGCAATCAAACTTAGACCTTCCCAGCAGTGCTCCCAGACCCATAAACCCACTCCCAAACATCTAGAACCCCCTAAACAGCCCCCCAAAAACATGCAGTACTACTAGGCCTACGTTTAAATCGTGCCAAAACGCTCTCTACAACTAGGCCCAAACCCCCCTTTTCCACCATGGATATTCTTCAAACCACTTGCAATCAAAATTAGACCTTCCCAGCAGTGCTCCCAGACCCCTCAACCCACCCCCAAATATCTAGAACTCCCCCAAGCAGCCCCCCAAAAACATTCAATACTGCTAGGCCTAAGTTTAAATCGTGCCAAAACGCTGTCTGTAACTAGGCCCAAACCCACCTTTTCCCGCATGGATTTTCTTCAAACCACTTACAATCAAAATAAGTTCTTCCCAGTGGTGCTCCCAGACCCCTCAACCCACCCCCAAAAATCTAGAACACCCCCAAGCAGCCCCCCAAAAACATGCAATACTACTAGGCCTAAGTTTAAATTGTGCCAAAACGCTCCCTGCAACTAGGCCCAAACCCCCCTTTTCCATCATGGATTTTCTTCAAACCATTTGCAATCAAAAAAAGACCTTCCCAACAGTGCTCCCAGACTCCTCAACACACCCCAAAAATCTAGAACACCCACAAGAGGCCCCCCAAAACATGCAATACTACTAGGCCTAAGTTTAAAATTGTGCCAAAACGCTCCCTGCAACTAGACCAAAACCTCCCTTTTCTACCATGGATTTTTTTCAAACCACTTGCAATCACTGCTAGGCCTCAGTTTAAATCGTGCCAAAACGCTGTCTGTAACTAGGCCCAAACACACCTTTTCCACCATGGATTTTCTTCAACCCACTTGCAATCAAAATTAGACCTTCCCAGCAGTGCTCCCAGACCCAAAAACCCACCCCCAAAAATCTAGTACCCCCCCAAATAGCCTCCAAAAAAAAGAACTTTTCCACCATGGAGTTTCTTCAAACCACTTGCAATCAAAAAAAGACCTTCGCAACAGTGCTCCCAGACTACTCAACCCACCCCAAAAATCTAGAACACCCCCAAGCAGCCCCCAAAATACATGCAATACTGCTAGGCCTCAGTTAAAATCGTGCCAAAACACTGTCTGCAACGAGGCCAAAACCCCCCTTTTCCACCATGGATTTTCTACAAACCACTTGCAATCAAAAATAGACCTTCCCAGCAGTACTATCAGTTCCCTCAACCCATCCCCAAAAATCTAGAACACCCACAAGCAGCCCCCCAAAAACATGCAATACAGCTAGGCCTCAGTTTAAATTGTGCCAAAACGCTGTCTGCAACTAGGCCAAAACCCCCCTTTCCCACCATGGACTTTCCTCAAACCACTTGCAATAAAAATTAGACCTTCCCAGCAGTGCTCCCAGACCCCTCAACCCACCCCTAAAAATGTATAACAACCCCAAGCAGCCCCCCAAAAACATGCAATACTACTAGGCATAAGTTTAAATCGTGCCAAAACGCTCTCTGCAACTAGGCCCAAACCCCCATTTTCCACCATGGATTTACTTCAAACCACTTGCAATCAAAATTAGACCTTCCCTGCCAGACCCCTCAACCCACCCCCAAATATCTAGAACTCCCCCAAGCAGCCCCCCAAAAACATGCAAAACTGCTAGGTTTCAGTTTAAATTATGCCAAACGCTATCTGCAACTAGGCCCAAATCCCCCTTTCCCACCATGGACTTTCCTGAAACCACTTGCAATCAAAATTAGACCTTCCCAGCAGTGCTCCCAGACCCATAAACCCACTCCCAAACATCTAGAGCCCCCCAAGCAGCCCCCCAAAAACATGGAATACTACTAGGCCTAAGTTTAAATCGTGTCAAAATGCTCTCTGCAACTAGGCCTAAACCCCCCTTTTCCACCATGGATTTTCTTCAAACCACTTGCAATCAAAATTAGACCTTCCCAGCAGTGCTCCCAGACCCATAAACCCACCCCCAAAAATCTAGTACCCCCCAAACAGCCCCCCAAAAACATGCAATACTGCTAAAAAAAAGAACTTTTCCACCATGGATTTTGTTCAAACCACTTGCAATCAAAATTACACCTTCCCAGCAGTGCTCCCAGACCCATAAACCCACCCCCAAAAATCGAGTACCCCCCCAAACAGCCCCCCAAAAACATGCAATACTGCTAAGAAAAAACTTTTGCAACATGGATTTTCTTCAAACCACCATCTGTTACTAGGCCCAAACCCACCTATTTCCACCATGGATTTTCTTCAAACCACTTGCAATCAATGTTAGACCTTCCCAGTGGTGCTCCCAGACCCCTAACCCCACCCCCAAAAATCTAAAACACACCCAAGCAGACCCCCAAAAACATGCAATACTACTAGGCCTAAGATTAAATCGTGCCAAAAATGCTCTCTGCAACTAGGCCCAAACCCCCCTTTTCCACCATGGATTTTCTTCAAACCACTTGCAATCAAAAAAAGACCTTCCCAACAGTGCTCCCAGACTCCTCAACCCACCCCAAAAATCTAGAACACCCCCAAGCAGCCCCCAAAAAACATGCAATACTGCTAGGCCTCAGTTTAAATCGTGCCAAAACGCTGTCTGTAACTAGGCCCAAACCCACCTTTTCCACCATGGATTTTCTTCAAACCACTTGCAATCAAAATTAGACCTTCACAGTGGTGCTCCCAGACCCCTCAACCCATCCCCAAAAATCTAGAACATCCCCAAGCAGCCCCCCAAAAACATGCAATACTACTAGGCCTAAGTTTAAATTGTGCCAAAACGCTCTCTGCAACTGGGCCCAAACCCCCCTTTTCCATCATGGATTTTCTTCAAACCACTTGCAATCAAACTTAGACCTTCCCAGCAGTGCTCCCAGACCCATAAACCCACTCCCAAACATCTAGAACCCCCTAAACAGCCCCCCAAAAACATGCAGTACTACTAGGCCTACGTTTAAATCGTGCCAAAACGCTCTCTACAACTAGGCCCAAACCCCCCTTTTCCACCATGGATATTCTTCAAACCACTTGCAATCAAAATTAGACCTTCCCAGCAGTGCTCCCAGACCCCTCAACCCACCCCCAAATATCTAGAACTCCCCCAAGCAGCCCCCCAAAAACATTCAATACTGCTAGGCCTAAGTTTAAATCGTGCCAAAACGCTGTCTGTAACTAGGCCCAAACCCACCTTTTCCCGCATGGATTTTCTTCAAACCACTTACAATCAAAATAAGTTCTTCCCAGTGGTGCTCCCAGACCCCTCAACCCACCCCCAAAAATCTAGAACACCCCCAAGCAGCCCCCCAAAAACATGCAATACTACTAGGCCTAAGTTTAAATTGTGCCAAAACGCTCCCTGCAACTAGGCCCAAACCCCCCTTTTCCATCATGGATTTTCTTCAAACCATTTGCAATCAAAAAAAGACCTTCCCAACAGTGCTCCCAGACTCCTCAACACACCCCAAAAATCTAGAACACCCACAAGAGGCCCCCCAAAACATGCAATACTACTAGGCCTAAGTTTAAAATTGTGCCAAAACGCTCCCTGCAACTAGACCAAAACCTCCCTTTTCTACCATGGATTTTTTTCAAACCACTTGCAATCACTGCTAGGCCTCAGTTTAAATCGTGCCAAAACGCTGTCTGTAACTAGGCCCAAACACACCTTTTCCACCATGGATTTTCTTCAAACCACTTGCAATCAAAATTAGACCTTCACAGTGGTGCTCCCAGACCCCTAAACCCACCCCTAAAAATCTAGAACACCCCCAAGCAGCCCCCCAAAAACATGCAATACTACTAGGCCTAAGTTTAAATTGTGCCAAAACGCTCCCTGCAACTAGGCCCAAATCCCACTTTTCCATCATGGATTTTCTTCAAACCACTTGCAATCAAAATTACACCTTCCCAGCAGTGCTCCCAGACCCATAAACCCCCCCCAAAAAATCGAGTACCCCACCTAACAGCCCCCCAAACACATGCAATACTGCTAAAAAAAAGAACTTTTCCACCATGGATTTTCTTCAAACCACTTGCAATCAAAAAAAGACCTTCCCAACAGTGCTCCCAGACTCCTCAACCCACCCCAAAAATCTAGAACACCCACAAGCAGCCACCCAAAAACATGCAATACTACTAGGCCTAAGATTAAATCGTGCCAAAACGCTCTCTGCAACTAGGCCCAAACCCCCCTTTTCCAGAATGGATTTTCTTCAACCCACTTGCAATCAAAATTAGACCTTCCCAGCAGTGCTCCCAGACCCACAAACCCACCCCCAAAAATCAAGTACCCCACCAAACAGCCCCCCAAACACATGCAATACGGCTAAGAAAAAAAAGAACTTTTCCACCATGGAGTTTCTTCAAACCACTTGCAATCAAAAAAAGACCTTCCCAACAGTGCTCCCAGACTACTCAACCCACCCCAAAAATATAGAACACCCCCAAACAGCCCCCAAAAAACATGCAATACTGCTAGGCCTCAGTTTAAATCGTGCCAAAACACTGTCTGCAACTAGGCCAAAACCCCACTTTTCCACCATGGATTTTCTTCAAACCACTT
Organism: Lissotriton helveticus; assembly: GCF_964261635.1. Taxonomy (NCBI): domain Eukaryota; kingdom Metazoa; phylum Chordata; class Amphibia; order Caudata; family Salamandridae; genus Lissotriton; species Lissotriton helveticus. The sequence continues at coordinate 1,358,246,228 of NC_136061.1, read as the reverse complement.
GCAATCAAAATTAGACCTCCCCAGTGGTGCTCCCAGACCCCTCAACCCACCCCCAAATATCTAGAACACCCCCAAGCAGCCCCCAAAAACATGCAATAATACTAGGCCTAAGTTTAAATCGTGCCAAAACGCTCTCAGCAACTAGGCCAAACCCCCCTTTTCTACCATGGATTTTCTTCAAACCACTTGCACTCACAATTAGAACTTCCCAGCAGTGCTCCCAGACCCATAAATCAACCCCCAAAAATCTAGAACCCCCCAAACAGCCCCCCAAAAACATGCAATACCGCTAAGAAAAAAAAGAACTTTTCCACCATGGAGTTTCTTCAAACCACTTGCAATATAAAAAAGACCTTCCCAACAGTGCTCCCAGACTACTCAACCCACCCCAAAAATCTAGAACACCCCCAAGCAGCCCCCAAAACACATGCAATACTGCTAGGCCTCAGTTTAAATCGTGCCAAAACACTTTCTGCAACTAGGCCAAAACCTCCCTTTTCCACCATGGATTTTCTTCAAACCACTTGCAATCAAACTTAGACCTCCCAGTGGTGCTCCCAGACCTCTCAACCCACCCCCAAATATCTAGAACACCCCCAAGCAGCCCCCCAAAAACATGCAATACAGCTAGGCCTCAGTTTAAATTGTGCCAAAACGCTGTCTGCAATTAGGCCCAATCCCCCTTTCCCACCATGGACTTTCCTCAAACCACTTGCAATCAAAATTAGACCTTCCCAGCAGTGCTCCCAGACCCCTCAACTCACCCCCAAAAATGTAGAACAACCCCAAGCAGCCCCCAAAAACATGCAATACTATTAGGCCTAAGTTTCAATCGTGCCAAAACGCTCTGTGCAACTAGGCCCAAACCCCCATTTTCCACCATGGATTTTTTTCAGACCACCTGCAATCAAAATTAGACCTTCACAGTGGTGCTCCCAGACCCCTCAACCCACCCCAAAAATCTAGAACACCCTCAAACAGCCCCCAAAAAACATGCAATACTGCTAGGCCTCAGTTTAAATCGTGCCAAAACACTGTCTGCAACTAGGCCAAAACCCCACTTTTCCACCATGGATTTTCTTCAAACCACTTGCAATCAAAATTAGACCTCCCCAGTGGTGCTCCCAGACCCCTCAACCCACCCCCAAATATCTAGAACACCCCCAAGCAGCCCCCAAAAACATGCAATAATACTAGGCCTAAGTTTAAATCGTGCCAAAACGCTCTCAGCAACTAGGCCAAACCCCCCTTTTCTACCATGGATTTTCTTCAAACCACTTGCACTCACAATTAGAACTTCCCAGCAGTGCTCCCAGACCCATAAACCAACCCCCAAAAATCTAGAACCCCCCAAACAGCCTCTCAAAAACATGCAATACTGATAAAAAAAAATCTTTTGCACCATGGATTTTCTTCAAACCACTTGCAATCAAAATTAGACCTACCCAGCAATGCTCCCAGACCCCTCAACCTACCCCCAAAAATCTAGAACACCCCCAAGCAGCCCCCCAAAAACATGCAATGCTGCTAGGCCTCAGTTTAAATCGAGCCAAAACACTGTCTGAAACTAGGCCAAAACCCCCCTTTTCCACCATGGATTTTCTTCAAACCACTTGCAATAAAAATTAGACCTCCCCAGTGGTGCTCCCAGACCCCTCAACCCACCCCCAAATATCTAGAATACCCCCAAGCAGCCCCCCAAAAACATGCAATACTGCTAGGCCTCAGTTTAAATTGTGCCAAAACGCTATCTGCAACTAGGCCCAAACCCCCCTTTTCCACCATGGATATTCTTCAAACCACTTGCATTTAAAATTAGACCTTTCCAGCAGTGCTCCCAGACCCCTCAACCAACACCCAAAAATCTAGAACACCCCAAGCAGCCCCCAAAAACATGCAATAATACTAGGCCTAAGTTTAAATCGAGCCAAAACGCTCTCAGCAACTAGGCCAAACCCTCCTTTTCTACCATGGATTTTCTTCAAACCACTTGCACTCACAATTAGAACTTCCCTGCAGTGCTCCCAGACCCATAAACCAACCCCCAAAAATCTAGAACCCCCCAAACAGCCTCCCAAAAACATGCAATACTGCAAAAAAAAAAAAGCTTTTGCACCATGGATTTTCTTCAAACCACTTGCAATCAAAATTAGACCTTCCCAGCAGTGCTCCCACACCCCTCAACCTACCCCCAAAAATCTAGAACACCCCCTAGCAGCCCCCCAAAAACATGCAATACTGCTAGGCCTCAGTTTAAATCGTGCCAAAACGCTGTCTGTAACTAGGCCCAAACACACCTTTTCCACCATGGATTTTCTTCAAACCACTTGCAATCAAAATTAGACCTTCACAGTGGTGCTCCCAGACCCCTAAACCCACCCCTAAAAATCTAGAACACCCCCAAGCAGCCCCCCAAAAACATGCAATACTACTAGGCCTAAGTTTAAATTGTGCCAAAACGCTCCCTGCAACTAGGCCCAAATCCCACTTTTCCATCATGGATTTTCTTCAAACCACTTGCAATCAAAATTACACCTTCCCAGCAGTGCTCCCAGACCCATAAACCCACCCCCAAAAATCGAGTACCCCACCTAACAGCCCCCCAAACACATGCAATACTGCTAAAAAAAAGAACTTTTCCACCATGGATTTTCTTCAAACCACTTGCAATCAAAAAAAGACCTTCCCAACAGTGCTCCCAGACTCCTCAACCCACCCCAAAAATCTAGAACACCCACAAGCAGCCACCCAAAAACATGCAATACTACTAGGCCTAAGATTAAATCGTGCCAAAACTCTCTCTGCAACTAGGCCCAAACCCCCCTTTTCCAGAATGGATTTTCTTCAACCCACTTGCAATCAAAATTAGACCTTCCCAGCAGTGCTCCCAGACCCACAAACCCACCCCCAAAAATCAAGTACCCCACCAAATAGCCCCCCAAACACATGCAATACGGCTAAGAAAAAAAAGAACTTTTCCACCATGGAGTTTCTTCAAACCACTTGCAATCAAAAAAAGACCTTCCCAACAGTGCTCCCAGACTACTCAACCCACCCCAAAAATATAGAACACCCCCAAACAGCCCCCAAAAAACATGCAATACTGCTAGGCCTCAGTTTAAATCGTGCCAAAACACTGTCTGCAACTAGGCCAAAACCCCACTTTTCCACCATGGATTTTCTTCAAACCACTTGCAATCAAAATTAGACCTCCCCAGTGGTGCTCCCAGACCCCTCAACCCACCCCCAAATATCTAGAACACCCCCAAGCAGCCCCCAAAAACATGCAATAATACTAGGCCTAAGTTTAAATCGTGCCAAAACGCTCTCAGCAACTAGGCCAAACCCCCCTTTTCTACCATGGATTTTCTTCAAACCACTTGCACTCACAATTAGAACTTCCCAGCAGTGCTCCCAGACCCATAAATCAACCCCCAAAAATCTAGAACCCCCCAAACAGCCCCCCAAAAACATGCAATACCGCTAAGAAAAAAAAGAACTTTTCCACCCTGGAGTTTCTTCAAACCACTTGCAATATAAAAAAGACCTTCCCAACAGTGCTCCCAGACTACTCAACCCACCCCAAAAATCTAGAACACCCCCAAGCAGCCCCTAAAACACATGCAATACTGCTAGGCCTCAGTTTAAATCGTGCCAAAACACTTTCTGCAACTAGGCCAAAACCTCCCTTTTCCACCATGGATTTTCTTCAAACCACTTGCAATCAAACTTAGACCTCCCAGTGGTGCTCCCAGACCCCTCAACCCACCCCCAAATATCTAGAACACCCCCAAGCAGCCCCCCAAAAACATGCAATACAGCTAGGCCTCAGTTTAAATTGTGCCAAAACGCTGTCTGCAATTAGGCCCAATCCCCCTTTCCCACCATGGACTTTCCTCAAACCACTTGCAATCAAAATTAGACCTTCCCAGCAGTGCTCCCAGACCCCTCAACTCACCCCCAAAAATGTAGAACAACCCCAAGCAGCCCCCAAAAACATGCAATACTATTAGGCCTAAGTTTCAATCGTGCCAAAACGCTCTGTGCAACTAGGCCCAAACCCCCATTTTCCACCATGGATTTTTTTCAGACCACCTGCAATCAAAATTAGACCTTCACAGTGGTGCTCCCAGACCCCTCAACCCACCCCTAAAAATCTAGAACACCCCCAAGCAGCCCCCCAAAAACATGCAATACTACTAGGCCTAAGTTTAAATTGTGCCAAAACGCTCTCTGCAACTAGGCCCAAACCCCCCTTTTCCATCATGGATTTTCTTCATACCACTTGCAATCAAAATTACACCTTCCCAGCCGTGCTCCCAGACCCATAAACCCACCCCCAAAAATCGAGTACCCCACCAATCAGCCCCCCAAACACATGCAATACTGCTAAAAAAAGAACTTTTCCACCATGGATTTTCTTCAAACCACTTGCAATCAAAAAAGACCTTCCCAACAGTGCTCCCAGACTCCTCAACCCACCCCAAAAATCTAGAACACCCACAAGCAGCCCCCCAAAAACATGCAATACTACTAGGCCTAAGATTAAATCGTGCAAAAACGCTATCTGCAACTAGGCCCAAACCCCCCTTTTCCACCATGGATTTTCTTCAACCCACTTGCAATCAAAATTAGACCTTCCCATCAGTGCTCCCAGACCCATAAACCCACCCCCAAAAATCTAGTAACCCCCCCAAACAGCCCCCCAAAAACATGCAGTACTGCTAAGAAAAAAATAACTTTTCCACCATGGAGTTTCTTCAAACCACTTGCAATCAAAAAAAGACCTTCCCAACACTGCTCCCAGACTACTCAACCCACCCCAAAAATCTAGAACACCCCCAAACAACCCCCAAAAAACATGCAATACTGCTAGGCCTCAGTTTAAATCGTGCCAAAACACTGCCTGCAACTAGGCCAAAACCCCCCTTTTCCACCATGGATTTTCTTCAAACCACTTGCAATCAAAATTAGACCTCCCCAGTGGTGCTCCCAGACCCCTCAACCCACCCCCAAATATCTAGAACACCCCCAAGCAGCCCCCCAAAAACATGCAATACTGCTAGGCCTCAGTTTAAATTGTGCCAAAACGCTATCTGCAACTAGGCCCAAGCCCCCCTTTTCCACCATGGATATTCTTCAAACCACTTGCAATCAAAATCAAAATTAGACTTTCCCAGCAGTGCTCCCAGACCCCTCAACCAACACTCAAAAATCTAGAACACCCCAAGCAGCCCCCAAAATCATGCAATAATACTATGCCTAAGTTTAAATCGTGCCAAAACGCTCTCAGCAACTAGGCCAAACCCCCCTTTTCTACCATGGATTTTCTTCAAACCACTTGCACTCACAATTAGAACTTCCCAGCAGTGCTCCCAGACCCATAAACCAACCCCCAAAAATCTAGAACCCCCCAAACAGCCTCCCAAAAACATGCAATACTGCTAAAAAAAACCCAGCTTTTGCACCATGGATTTTCTTCAAACCACTTGCAATCAAAATTAGACCTTCCCAGCAGTGCTCCCAGACCCTCAACCTACCCCCAAAAATCTAGAACACCGCCCAAGCAGCCCCCCAAAAACATGCAATACTGCTAGGCCTCAGTTTAAATTGTGCCAAAACGCTGTCTGTAACTAGGCCCAAACCCCCCTTTCCCACCATGGATTTTCTTCAACCCACTTGCAATCAAAATTAGACCTTCCCAGCAGTGCTCCCAGACCCATAAACCCACCCCCAAAAATCGAGTACCCCCCCAAACACCCCCCGAAAAACATGCAATACTGCTAAGAAAAAAAAGTTTTTTTCCACCATGGAGTTTCTTCAAACCACTTGCAATCAAAAAAAGATCTTCCCAACAGTGCTCCCAGACTACTCAACCCCCGCCCAAAATCTAGAACACCCCCAAGCAGCCCCCAAAAAAACATGCAATACTGCTAGGCCTCAGTTTAAATCGTGCCAAAACACTGTCTGCAACTAGGCCAAAACCCCCCTTTTGCACCATGGATTTTCTTCGAACCACTTGCAATCAAAATTAGACCTTCCCAGCAGTGCTCCCAGACCCCTCAACCTACCGCCACAAATCTAGAACACCCCCAAGCAGCCCCCCAAAAACATGCAATACTGCTAGGCCTCAGTTTAAATCGTGCCAAAACGCTGTCGGTAACTAGGCCCAAACCCCCCTTTTCCACCATGGATTTTCTTCAACCCACTTGCAATCAAAATTAGACCTTCCCAGCAGTGCTCCCAGACCCAAAAACCCACCCCCAAAAATCTAGTACCCCCCCAAATAGCCTCCAAAAAAAAGAACTTTTCCACCATGGAGTTTCTTCAAACCACTTGCAATCAAAAAAAGACCTTCGCAACAGTGCTCCCAGACTACTCAACCCACCCCAAAAATCTAGAACACCCCCAAGCAGCCCCCAAAATACATGCAATACTGCTAGGCCTCAGTTAAAATCGTGCCAAAACACTGTCTGCAACGAGGCCAAAACCCCCCTTTTCCACCATGGATTTTCTACAAACCACTTGCAATCAAAAATAGACCTTCCCAGCAGTACTATCAGTTCCCTCAACCCATCCCCAAAAATCTAGAACACCCACAAGCAGCCCCCCAAAAACATGCAATACAGCTAGGCCTCAGTTTAAATTGTGCCAAAACGCTGTCTGCAACTAGGCCAAAACCCCCCTTTCCCACCATGGACTTTCCTCAAACCACTTGCAATAAAAATTAGACCTTCCCAGCAGTGCTCCCAGACCCCTCAACCCACCCCTAAAAATGTATAACAACCCCAAGCAGCCCCCCAAAAACATGCAATACTACTAGGCATAAGTTTAAATCGTGCCAAAACGCTCTCTGCAACTAGGCCCAAACCCCCATTTTCCACCATGGATTTACTTCAAACCACTTGCAATCAAAATTAGACCTTCCCTGCCAGACCCCTCAACCCACCCCCAAATATCTAGAACTCCCCCAAGCAGCCCCCCAAAAACATGCAAAACTGCTAGGCTTCAGTTTAAATTATGCCAAACGCTATCTGCAACTAGGCCCAAATCCCCCTTTCCCACCATGGACTTTCCTGAAACCACTTGCAATCAAAATTAGACCTTCCCAGCAGTGCTCCCAGACCCATAAACCCACTCCCAAACATCTAGAGCCCCCCAAGCAGCCCCCCAAAAACATGGAATACTACTAGGCCTAAGTTTAAATCGTGTCAAAATGCTCTCTGCAACTAGGCCTAAACCCCCCTTTTCCACCATGGATTTTCTTCAAACCACTTGCAATCAAAATTAGACCTTCCCAGCAGTGCTCCCAGACCCATAAACCCACCCCCAAAAATCTAGTACCCCCCAAACAGCCCCCCAAAAACATGCAATACTGCTAAAAAAAAGAACTTTTCCACCATGGATTTTGTTCAAACCACTTGCAATCAAAAAAAGACCTTCCCAACAGTGCTCCCAGACTCCTCAACCCACCCCAAAAATCTAGAACACCCCCAAGCAGACCCCAAAAACATGCAATACTGCTAGGCCTCAGTTTAAATCATGCCAAAACACTGTCTGCAAGTAGGCCAAAACCCCCCTTTTCCACTATTGATTTTCTTCAAACCACTTGCAATCAAAAATAGACCTACCCAGCAGTACTCCCAGTTCCCTCAACCCACCCCCAAAAATCTAGAACACCCCCAAGCAGCCCCCCAAAAAAATGCAATACTGCTAGGCCTCAGTTTAAATCGTGCCAAAACGCTTTCTGCAACTAGGCCAAAACCCCCCTTTTCCACTATGAATTTTCTTCAAACAACTTGCAATCAAAATTAGACCTTCCCAGCAGTACTCCCAGTTCCCTTAACCCACCCCCAAAAATCTAGAACACCCCAAAGCATCCCCCCAAAAACATGCAATACTACTAGGCCTAAGTTTAAATCTTGCCAAAACGCTCTCTGCAACTAGGCCCGAACCCCCCTTTCCCACCATGGACTTTCCTCAAACCACTTGCAATCAAAATTAGACCTTCCCAGCAGTGCTCCCAGACCCCTCAAACCACCCTCAAAAATGTAGAACACCCCCAAGAAGCCCCTCAAAAACATGCAATACTACTAGGCCTAAGTTCAAATTGTGCCAAAACGCTCTCTGCAACTAGGCCCAACCCCCCTTTTTCCACCATGGATTTTTTTCAAACCACTTGCAATCAAAATTAGACCTTCCCAGCAGTGCTCCCAGACCCCTCAAACCACCCTAAAAAATGAAGAACACCCCCAAGCAGCCCCCCAAACACATGCAATACTACTAGGCCTAAGTTTAAATCGTGCCAAAACGCTCTCAGCAACTAGGCCAAACCCCCCTTTTCTACCATGGATTTTCTACAAACCACTTGCACTCACAATGAGAACTTCCCAGCAGTGCTCCCAGACCCATAAACCAACCCCCAAAAATCTAGAACCCCCCCAAACAGCCCCCCAAAAACATGCAATAATACTAGGCCTAAGTTTAAATCGTGCCAAAACGCTCTCAGCAACTAGGCCAAACCCCCCTTTTCTACCATGGATTTTCTTCAAACCACTTGCACTCACAATTAGAACTTCTCAGCAGTGCTCCCAGACCCATAAACCAACCCCCAAAAATCTAGAACCCCCCAAACAGCCTCCCAAAAACATGCAATACTGCAAAAAAAAAAGCTTTTGCACCATGGATTTTCGTCAAACCAATTACAATCAAAAGTAGACCTTCCCAGCAGTGTTCCCAGACCCCTCAACCTACCCCCAAAAATCTAGAACACCTCCAAGCAGCCCCCCAAAAACATGCAATACTGCTAGGCCTCAGTTTAAATCGTGCCAAAACGCTGTCTGCAACTAGGCCCAAACCCACCTTTTCCACCATGGATTTTCTTCAAACCACTTGCAATCAAACTTAGACCTCCCAGTGGTGCTCCCAGACCCATAAGCCCACCCCTCAAAATCTAGTACCCCCCCAAACAGCCCCCCAAAAACATGCAAAACTGCTAAGAAAAAAAAGAACTTTTCCACCATGGAGTTTCTTCAAACCACTTGCAATCAAAAAAGGACCTTCCCAACAGTGCTCCCAGACTCCTCAACCCACCCCAAAAATCTAGAACACCCCCAAGCAGCCCCCCAAAAACATGCAATACTGCTAGGCCTCAGTTCAAATCATGCCAAAACACTGTCTGCAACTAGGCCAAAACCCCCCTTTTCCACCATGGATTTTCTTCAACCCACTTGCAATCAAAATTAGACCTCCCCAGTGGTGCTCCCAGACCCCTCAACGCACCCCCAGATATCTAGAACACCCCCAAGCAGCCCCCCAAAAACATGCAATACTGCTAGGCCTCAGTTTAAATTGTGCCAAAACGCTATCTGCAACTAGGCCCAAACCCCCCTTTTACACCATGGATATTCTTCTAACCACTTGCAATCAAAAGTAGACCTTCCCAGCAGTTTTCCCAGACACCTCAACCAACACTCAAAAATCTAGAACACCCCAAGCAGCCCCCAAAAACATGCAATAATACTATGCCTAAGTTTAAATCGTACAAATACGCTCTCAGCAACTAGGCCAAACCCCCCTTTTCTACCATGGATTTTCTTCAAACCACTTGCACTCACAATTAGAACTTCCCAGCAGTGCTCCCAGACCCCTCAACCTACCCCCAAAAATCTAGAACACCCCCTAGCAGCCCCCCAAAAACATGCAATACTGCTAGGCCTCAGTTTAAATCGTGCCAAAACGCTGTCTGCAACTAGGCCCAAACCCACCTTTTCCACCATGGATTTTCTTCAAACCACTTGCAATCAAAATTAGACCTTCACAGTGGTGCTCCCAGACCCCTCAAACCACCCCCAAAAATCTAGAACACCCCCAAGCAGCCCCCCAAAAACATGCAATACTACTAGGCCTAAGTTTAACTTGTGCCAAAACGCTCTCTGCAACTAGGCCCAAACCCCCCTTTTCCACCATGGATTTTCTTCAAACCACTTGCAATCAAAATTAGACCTCCCCAGTGGTGCTCCCAGACCCCTCAACCCACCCCCAAATATCTAGAACACCCCCAAGCAGCCCCCAAAAACATGCAATCATACTAGGCCTAAGTTCAAATCGTGCCAAAACGCTCTCAGCAACTAGGCCAAACCCCCCTTTTCTACCATGGATTTTCTTCAAACCACTTGCACTCACAATTAGAACTTCCCAGCAGTGCTCCCAGACCCATAAACCAACCCCCAAAAATCTAGAACCCCCCAAACAGCCTCTCAAAAACATGGAATACTGATAAAAAAAAATCTTTTGCACCATGGATTTTCTTCAAACCACTTTCAATCAAAATTAGACCTTCCCAGCAATGCTCCCAGACCCCTCAACCTACCCCCAAAAATCTAGAACACCCCCAAGCAGCCCCCCAAAAACATGCAATGCTGCTAGGCCTCAGTTTAAATAGTGCCAAAACGCTGTCTGTAACTAGGCCCAAACCCCCCTTTTCCACCATGGATTTTCTTCAACCCACTTGCAATCAAAATTAGACCTTCCCAGCAGTGCTCCCAGACCCATAAACCCACCCCCAAAAATCTAGTACCCCCCCCAAACAGCCCCCCAAAAACATGCAATACTGCTAAGAAAAAAAATAACTTTTCCACCATGGAGTTTCTTCAAACCACTTGCAATATAAAAAAGACCTTCCCAACAGTGCTCCCAGACTACTCAACCCACCCCAAAAATCTAGAACACCCCCAAGCAGCCCCCAAAAAACATGCAATACTGCTAGGCCTCAGTTTAAATCGTGCCAAAACACTGTCTGCAACTGGGCCAAAACCCCCCTTTTCCACCATGGATTTTCTTCAAACCACTTGCAATCAAACTTAGACCTCCCAGTGGTGCTCCCAGACCCCTCAACCCACCCCCAAATATCTAGAACACCGCCAAGCAGCCCCCCAAAAACATGCAATACTGCTAGGCCTCAGTTTAAATTGTGCCAAAACGTTATCTGCAACTAGGCCCAAACGCCCCTTTTCCACCATGGATTTTCTTCAAACCACTTGCAATCAAAAATAGACCTTCCCAGCAGTACTCCCAGTTCCCTCAACGCACCCCCAAAAATCTAGAACAACCCCAAGCAGCCCCCAAAAACATGCAATAATACTAGGCCTAAGTTTAAATCGTGCCAAAACACTCTCAGCAACTAGGCCAAACCCCCCTTTTCTACCATGGATTTTCTTCAAACCACTTGCACTCACAATTAGAACTTCCCAGCAGTGCTCCCAGACCCATAAACCAACCCACAAAAATCTAGAACCCCCCAAACAGCCTCCCAAAAACATGCAATACTGCTAAAAAAAAAGCTTTTGCACCATGGATTTTCTTCAAACCACTTGCAATCAAAATTAGACCTTCCCAGCAGTGCTCCCAGACCCCTCAACCTACCCACAAAAATCTAGAACACCCCCAAGCAGCCCCCCCAAAAACATGCAATACTGCTAGGCCTAAGTTTAAATCGTGCCAAAACGCTGTCTGTAACTAGGCCCAAACCCCCCTTTTCCACCATGGATTTTCTTCAAGCCACTTGCAATCAAAATTAGACCTTCCCAGCAGTGCTCCCAGACCCATAAACCCACCCCCAAAAATCTAGTACCCCCCAAACAGCCCCCCAAAAACATGCAATACTGCTAAGAAAAAAAATAACTTTTCCACCATGGAGTTTCTTCAAACCACTTGCAATCAAAAAAAGACCTTCCCAACAGTGCTCCCAGACTACTCAACCCACCCCAAAAATCTATAACACCCCCAAGCAGCCCCCAAAAAACATGCAATACTGCTAGGCCTCAGTTTAAATCATGCCAAAACACTGTCTGCAACTTGGCCAAAACCCCCCTTTTCCACCATGGATTTTCTTCAAACCACTTGCAATAAAAATTAGACCTCCCCAGTGGTGCTCCCAGACCCCTCAACGCACCCCCAGATATCTAGAACACCCCCAAGCAGCCCCCCAAAAACATGCAATACTGCTAGGCCTCAGTTTAAATTGTGCCAAAACGCTATCTGCAACTAGGCCCAAACCCCCCTTTTACACCATGGATATTCTTCTAACCACTTGCAATCAAAAGTAGACCTTCCCAGCAGTTTTCCCAGACGCCTCAACCAACACTCAAAAATCTAGAACACCCCAAGCAGCCCCCAAAAACATGCAATAATACTATGCCTAAGTTTAAATCGTGCCAATACGCTCTCAGCAACTAGGCCAAACCCCCCTTTTCTACCATGGATTTTCTTCAAACCACTTGCACTCACAATTAGAACTTCCCAGCAGTGCTCCCAGACCCCTCAACCTACCCCCAAAAATCTAGAACACCCCCTAGCAGCCCCCCAAAAACATGCAATACTGCTAGGCCTCAGTTTAAATCGTGCCAAAACGCTGTCTGCAACTAGGCCAAACCCCCCTTTTCTACCATGGATTTTCTACAAACCACTTGCAATCAAAATTAGACCTTCCCAGCAGTGCTCCCAGACCCTTCAACCTACCCCCAAAAATCTAGAACACCCCCAAGCAGCCCCCCAAAAACATGCAATACTGCTAGGCCTCAGTTTAAATCGTGCCAAAACGCTGTCTGTAACTAGGCCCAAACCCCCCTTTACCACCATGGATTTTCTTCAACCCACTTGCAATCAAAATTAGACCTTCCCAGCAGTGCTCCCAGACCCATAAATCCACCCCCAAAAATCTAGTACCCCCCAAACAGCCCCCCAAAAACATGCAATACTGCTAAGAAAAAGGAGACGCCTTACTGTTTAGAAGTGGGAGAGCCTTTTGTTTGCCGTTCTGCTTCAGACTGCTTCCACCACCGAGGAACCTCGCGGTACCCGCTGCGCGGGTCCCGCATCGCCCGTCTGCCTGGGCGCTTCGCTTTGCTGGGACTTGGAACTTTGGACCTGAGACCTGTGGGCTGAGAGCGGACTAGCAGGGCTGCGAGCGCCAGGTGAGGGACAGGGACTCCATTGCCCAGGAGTCCCTGGCTGTCATCACCTGCACCTGGACGCTCTCCCTGTTTGACCCGCCCCCGAGCACCGAGTGAAAGGTGCCTGCCTGCCTCTGCATCGTTGGGAGATGCCTTACTGTTTAGAAGTGGGAGAGCCTTTTGTTTGCCGTTCTGCTTCTGACTGCTTCCACCATCGAGGAACCTCGCGCTACCCGCTGCTCGGGTCCCGCATCGCCAGTCTGCCTGGGCGCTTCGCTTTGCTCGGGCTTGGAACTTTGGACCTGAGACCTGTGGGCTGAGAGCGGACTAGCAGGGCTGCGAGTGCCAGGTGAGGGACAGGGACTCCATTGCCCAGGAGTTCCTGCGCTGTCATCACCTGCACCTGGACGCTCTCCCTGTTTGCCCCGCCCCGAACACCTCCCTCCTATAATAGGAGCTGTTTTCCCCGCTGCGCGGGAGCGCGCGGGAGCGTACCGGGAGAAGCCCGGGACAAGGGCGGGTCCGTCTGTGGCCGTCAGGGGCCGAAGGAGGCCGGGTCGGGCCCCCCCTCTGTCATCTTGCAATCGCGACATTTAGGTCTCCTTTTATGCGTTTGTGCTTACAAAGATCGTAGGTACTGTCACTTGTATAACATAGTACTTTCATTAAATACTTAGGTCATCAAATATGTCATTAACTGCAACCTCCACCGCCGGTATCCCTTTTCAAGCAGAGGTGGGGCCAGCAATCTCGGGCCCTTTGGATAAATATTTTTGTCGGGTAGCCAACGACATCGACAAAGAGATTGCATTGGCGGAGAGACGCGCTGAGCGTAGGTTGTCTATCGAACTTCTTAAAATATCCATGGAAAAAAGACAACCGCAGGTTTTCCCGGCATTGGTTCCCCCCGGTCATCCTTAATTCTGCCAGTGGTAGCTGAAACTCCTTATGCTTTCCCCCCTACGATGGAGTTGTTGACTAATTCGCTTGTGGACTCTGATATTCGCTCTCCCCTTGTAAGTACACCTCCCTTACCTATTGATCCACTAATAGGGCAGCCGAACCTGGCCCAACGGAGTGTGTTAAATCAAGTGGTAAGAGCAAAGCCATGCTCCAAAAGGAAGAGATGTCCTGCTTCAAAGAAGTGCTACCTGCCCAAACCCTCGAAAAAATTAAGGAAAGTGGTAGCATGTTCCCGCTCCTCCCAGGAATCTATCGGGGCTGGTCCCAATGGGCAAATGTCATGCGAGGAGGGGGCTGCTCCTGAGGTGGCTAGTTCTGGCTCGAATAGCATCGACCCATTAGTTACGGGATTGTCAGAGCTTCCACCTGCAGTCCCCCTCCTGCCTCTTGAGGAGGGTAATGTGCCAGTTAGTTCCAGCTCCAAGACCAATGATCTCCCAGAAATGGGAGTGGTTGAGTCCCTACATGTCACCCCCACCTTGTTACTCGAGTTGGAGAAGTTAATGAGGTCTCTCTTGACTCCGCTCGAGGAACAAGTAAAAAAACTAGCGGATAGGCTAGACCACTTTGAGCAGGCAACCTTGGACAATTTTTTCACTACGAAATCATTAATCAAGTCCCACACAAGGATAGGGGAGTGTAGTAATCGTCACCAACCTAGTGGGCAGGGGAAAGGTGTGTCGGCAGTTGTATCCCTTTTACCTGTGGATGGTACCCCAAGTAGGCCTCAGGAAAAACGAAAAAGACCAATTTGGAGCTAACGAACAACCCAAGCAGTAAGTCTATCAAAGAAGCTAAGCTCCCTGCCATAGTTGTTACGGGTACAAAAGATTGTTCTAGCAGTGCTAGCCCCCCATCTAATGCCCTTCAAGCCTCATCGAATAACCTAATACCCTGTAATGGTACTGCAGTCAGCAGTAGCAGAAACATCTCTGGGAACAAAAACACTCTACCAAATAGCTCCCAACCACCACATGACATCTCTTCTTCCGGATCTGTTGTTCCTGCCAATAGCCTGCTCAAACCATTTCCAATGAAGGGGCCGCGTAGGATACCTCCCATGAATCTCACTCCAGATTCTTTTCCCTACGTGGCTGTCCTTATAAATGTGCCACCGCTATTGGCTGGGCAAAAGGAATCCTTCCAAATGTTAAAAAATAAGGTAATGCACTGGTTAAGGGTAAATAGACCATTGCCCGGGGAAGTTGATGGCTTGATTATTGGAGTACGAAGGACGGAGTGGATAGGTTGTACTTCTAAGAAACTGGGGGGTGATTGTATTGTTGTCAATTTTCAAGATCCTAGGGTGGTAAATTTGATAACAAAACACGATGGGGGTACAAGTTGTGGGGGAACTGGTATCGTAGATCTTACTTTCTTTTATCCGAGACCAGCGGGTGTTGAATCTGTTATGACAAAGTACCCAAGATCCTTAACCAGTGTCCCCCTTCTAGGGTTTGCTCACTTCACTGTATCATTTCAACCGAATAGTTACTATGGTGGCACAAATACCAATCGCTTTGGAGTATTGAGGGAGCCGGGGTGGGGGAATTGACAGATGTTTGATAATTGTACGAACAAAGTAGAGGGCATGACTAGCCGGAACCCATGTGGGAATTTTGTTAAACGTGTTAAGGACCAAAATGTGGAACCAAATGGAAGGAACACCGGTTTGGGGTTTGTGACTTTGGAGAATTTATGCGGGGAATGTAACCAAATATCTGGGGGTGAGGATTCAACTACTTTAAGCACCCTAAGTAATCAGGGGGTTGAGCATAACAATGCAGATGTAACAAGACATAGGATGGGAACAGATGCAACTCTGAAAAATCCGCCAATGAGTTCTTCTCGTGGAATATCGCCGGGCTGGCCGGCAAGCTGATGTCCCAGGATTGGATAGATTTTGTTAATGGTTTTGAAGTCTGTCTATTCCAGGAGACATGGGCATGTGATCCTATTTTCCTCCACGGCTATCTAAACTTCTCAATCCCGGCAAGTAAAGGTGCCAGGGGTCGACCAATGGGTGGCCTCACAATTTGGGTGAAACAAAGCTTACAAATTGAAGCAAAAGTGGTCGATCTGGGCTGTAGGGATATTCAAATGCTGAGATTAGCTTCAGAAAAGGGGGGAGTGATAGATATTTATAATACCTATGCTAGGGGCACCAACTCAGGCAGCTCCCCCACTCTAGAGGCCCTGTCCACTTCCCTGGAATCGCAGTCCTTGGGGAACAAAATTATAGTAGCTGGTGACCTGAATAGGACTTTCGAGCCACTTGATAGTATGGATGATCCCCTGGGGCAGGATGAGGACACACAATGGGGTGTCCCGACCTTAACCTTGGCTCCTGTCAAACGGTGGACGAAAGATATCCTGTTAATGAATGCTATCTGCCTGGAACATGGGTTGAGAGCTCTCAACGGGAGAACGAAAGGTGATAGGGAAGGTGCTTGTACCTTTGACAATGGTCTTAATCATATTAGGATAGACTATGTCATTTGCAGCCTTAGTCTATGGCAGTGGGTATGGGACATGAAAGTTGAGGGTAGATTGGAAAGTGATCACAATCCCCTCTGTGTGACCCACAATTGGTGGTCAATCATGCCTGGTAGCCAGCAATTGAATGATGATTTAATGCCCATAATGACTAACGATATGCGTAGACTTAACTGGCCAAGTGTTTTGGCGAATGCAGATTCAATGGACTTTATAAGTTCCGAGTTGGATGCTGCAATCGCTGCAATGGAATCTGAAAATTCCGTTAACCCAGGGTCTAGGGAAATAACGGATATACATAACAAGCTCTTTACCCTTATAAGACCACATTTTATGAGAGCACGTAAGACAAACAGGAAACAACCACCTAAACCAGCTAGGTGGTTCAACCACCAGTGCAGGGTAGCCAGGTTAGCCTTAGGTAGCGCTATTAGGAATAAGGACAGGGAAGCTACTAGTAAGGCCAGGAAGCACTACAAGGCAAGTATATTACTAGCGAAAAAAACATGGGATGAAGAGTATTGGGCAGAATTGAAGGAAGCGTCAGGGGTTAAGGACTCCAGGTTATTCTGGAAATTATTAAAGTGGGGTAGAGGTGGCACTCCGAACAAACCCGATAACAATGTCGCCGAGGGTGCCTGGGTAGAATACTTTAAACCCCAATATGCAGAGTCTAAGGAGGTTGGGTTTGTGAAAACGATTTCAGTAGTATTTGCAACTGGGAATTTATTCTCTTTTAAAGAATCAGAAGCTGCAATATGTGCTGCCCAAGGGGGAAGGGCCCCGGGACTTGACGGGATACCCTCTGACGTTTTTAAAAATGACATGGGTCGGTGGGTCAGGTATGTTTCCCTTCTGGGAAATTCTATTGCTAAAGGAGCTGAAGTCCCGGAAGTATGGAGGGGGCGATCATTATACCCATATATAAAAAAGGGGATAGGTCCCTCCTGGCTAACTATAGGCCGATAAGCTTGATTGCCACCATACAAAAAGTGGTAGGGAGAATGGTGGTAAACAAGCTAATGGATTGGGTTGAAGAGAATAGCGCATTGTCCCCTTACCAGGCCGGTTTTAGGCGGGCCACAAGTACGGTAGACCAGGTGTTTCAGTTTGTTTTACTCCAATGGGGAACGGTGGTGCTTGGTGAGGGCAGCCTGTATGTCGCTTTTGTCGACTTGCGGGCTGCCTTCGACTTGGTCCCAAGGGGAAAGCTTTGGGCAGTCCTGAGTGAAATTGGCCTTCCGGCCGAGTTACTTACCCTGATTATGAGGCTGCACGAGGCTAATTTTGCCAGGGTCCAATGGGGCACGAACGGTGAATCTTCCGCCGACTTCCCCATTGAACGTGGTGTTCGCCAGGGATGCGCAATGGCACCCTTGCTCTTTTCGTTATTTATTAACGGAATTGTGGCTCGGATGTTGGATGCCTGTGTCGATGCACCCTCGTTGGCGGCCAGGGTCCCGATCCTGATGTTCGCCGACGACACATTAATTCTGTCCAAAACACCGGGTGGCCTGCAGCGCGCCCTACATATCTTTGACCGCTTTTGCGGGTAACATGGCTTGGAAGTGAATGTGGGCAAGACCAAGCTGATGATTTTCTCGCCTAAGCGTAGAGCCCGCCCAAAAAAACTTTTGAATAATAGTGAGTTAGAGGTAGTTAGTGTATTCACTTACCTCGGGGTCCAAATCACTAACAATCTAAAGTGGTCCTACCAAATAGAAAAGGCGGTCCTGAAACACCAACAGATCGCTGGAGCATTAGGGTTGAACACAAAAAATCCAAATCTAAACCTATTAAACCAGTCCTGGCAGTTTATGACGCAAAGGCCATTGGGTCTGCCCTGTATGGGGCGGAACTATGGGGCTTTGACAAGGTTCTCCCCTTGCAGACATCAGAGAACAGGTTTATTAGGGGTATAACGGGACTCCCCCAGAGCACCCCACTAATCCCGCTTGGTCTTGACCTTGGGAGAAGATCAGTCAGTGACCGAGTAAGATTGCGCCTAATCCTTTATTGGCGACGCCTCTGGACCACCCCAGAGATACGGCACTATGCCGATGGGTTCCTTGCAATAATCAAAGCTGATGTTTTCCACAAAATAACATGGCTTAAACACCTCAGGGCTGCTCTAGGTGACCTCGGCCTTTCCAATCTCTGGAATAATCCCTCTGGGGAAGTTTTTCCCAGTAAAAACATCATCAAAAGTTTATATTGGGATAGGATTGATGGCAGACTCTGGAGCAGAACGAGATCTGACACGATGGGGGGGCGCTTCTTGGAAATTAAACAGTGTCCATTGTTAGAATTATACTGGGACAGTATCACCGTCCCAGGAGACAGGAAGCTAATGTTCCAATTAAGATCCGGTTCTCTCCCCCTGAGATCTTTGATGGGCAGGTGGAGGAGTACGATCACCTCGTGCTTCCCGGTGTGTGGTGCAGCCAAGGAAAGCATTGGCCACTTTTTATTCCTCTGTAAGGCATATGCAACCCCTCGAAGAGTATGGCTAGTACCCATTTGTAGGAACTTAGGGACATCTAGTGGTGTTGAGGCGCTAAGAATTATTTGTACCTCTACTGATTTGCCAATTGTTTTGGGAACAGCAAAATACCTGGGGTGGGCATGGTCTATCAGACGGAGGGCTATCTCTGTTAATGTACATTGATTTTTGTGTAAATGTGTATTTAACTGTTTTTATTCTTTTTCTGTCACAGCTTGCACAACGGTTTTTACTATTGAATGTACAAGAGGGTCAATTTTATGTCCTGTATTTTTTAAATGTATGTTGTGCTTTTATGAGTATATTGCTCGAATAAAGCTTTGAAATCCGAATCCGCTAGGAATAAAAAGAACTTTTCCACCATGGAGTTTCTTCAAACCACTTGCAATCAAAAGAAGACCTTCCCAACAGTGCTCCCAGACTACTCAACCCACCCCAAAAATCTAGAACACCCCCAAGCAGCCCCCCAAAAAATATGCAATACTGCTAGGCCTCAGTTTAAATCGTGCCAAAACACTGTCTGCAACTAGGCCAAAACCCCCCTTTTCCACCATTGATTTTCTTCAAACCACTTGCAATCAAAATTAGACCTCCCCATTGGTGCTCCAAGACCCCTCAACCCACCCCCAAACATGTAGAACACCCCCAAGCAGCCCCCAAAAACATGCAATAATACTAGGCCTAAGTTTAAATCGTGCCAAAACGCTCTCAGCAACTAGGCCAAACCCCCCTTTTCTACCATGGATTTTCTTCAAACCACTTGCACTCACAATTAGAACTTCCCAGCAGTGCTCCCAGACCCATAAACCAACCCACAAAAATCTAGAACCCCCCAAACAGCCTCCCAAAAACATGCAATACTGCTAAAAAAAAAGCTTTTGGACCATGGATTTTCTTCAAACCACTTGCAATCAAAATTAGACCTCCCAGTGGTGCTCCCAGACCCCTCAACCCACCCCCAAATATCTAGAACACCCCCAAGTAGCCCCCCAAAACATGCAATACTGCTAGGCCTCAGTTTAAATCGTGCCAAAACGCTGTCTGTAACTAGGCCCAAACCGCCCTTTTCCACCATGGATTTTCATCAACCCACTTGCAATCAAAATTAGACCTTCCCAGCAGTGCTCCCAGACCCATAAATCCACTCCCAAAAATCTAGTACCCCCCCAAACAGCCCCCCAAAAACATGCAATACTGCTAAGAAAAAAAATAACTTTTCCACCATGGAGTTTCTTCAAACCACTTGCAATCAAAAAAAGACCTTCCCAACAGTGCTCCCAGACTACTCAACCCACCCCAAAAATCTAGAACACCCCCAAGCAGCCCCCAAAAAACATGCAATACTGCTAGGCCTCAGTTTAAATCGTGCCAAAACACTGTCTGCAACTAGGCCAAAACCCCCCTTTACACCATGGATTTTCTTCAAACCACTTGCAATCAAAATTAGACCTCCCCAGTGGTGCTCCCAGACCCCTCAACCCACCCCCAAATATCTAGAACACCTCCAAGTAGCCCCCCAAAAACATGCAATACTGCTAGGCCTCAGTTTAAATTGTGCCAAAACGCTATCTGCAACTAGGCCCAAACCCCCTTTTCCACCATGGATATTCTTCAAACCACTTGCAATCAAAATTAGACCTTCCCAGCAGTGCTCCCAGACCCCTCAACCAACACCCAAAAATCTAGAACACCCCAAGCAGCCCCCAAAAACATGCAATAATACTAGGACTAAGTTTAAATCGTGCCAAAATGCTCTCAGCAACTTGGCCAAACCCCCCTTTTCTACCATGGATTTTCTTCAAACCACGTGCACTCACAATTAGAACTTCCCAGCAGTGCTCCCAGACCCATAAACCACCCCCAAAAATCGAGTACCCCACCAAACAGCCCCCCAAACACATGCAATACTGCTAAAAAAAGTACTTTTCCACCATGGATTTTCTTCAAACCACTTGCAATCAAAAAAAGACCTTCCCAACAGTGCTCCCAGACTCCTCAACCCACCCCAAAAATCTAGAACACCCACAAGCAGCCCCCCAAAAACATGCAATAATACTAGGCCTCAGTTTAAATTGTGCCAAAACGCTCTCAGCAACTAGGCCAAACCCCCCTTTTCTACCATGGATTTTCTTCAAACCACTTGCACTCACAATTAGAACTTCCCAGCAGTGCTCCCAGACCCATAAACCAACCCCCAAAAATCTAAAACCTCCCAAACAGCCTCCCAAAAACATGCAATACTGCTAGGCCTCAGTTTAAATCGTGCCAAAAGGCTGTCTGTAACTAGGCCCAAACCCACCTTTTCCACCATGGATTTTCTTCAAACCACTTGCAATCAAAATTAGACCTTTACAGTGGTGCTCCCAGACCCCGCAACCCACCCCCAAAAATCTAGAACACCCCCAAGCAGCCCCCCAAAAACATGCAACACTACTAGGCCTACGTTTAAATTGTGCCAAAACGCTCTCTGCAACTAGGCCCAAACCCCCTTTTCCATCATGGATTTTCTTCAAACCACTTGCAATCAAAATTACACCTTCCCAGCAGTGCTCCCAGACCCATAAACCCAACCCCAAAAATCGAGTACCCGACCAAACAGCCCCCCAAACACATGCAATACTGCTAAAAAAAAGAACTTTTCCACCATGGATTTTCTTCAAACCACTTGCAATCAAAAAAAGACCTTCCCAACAGTGCTCCCAGACTCCTCAACCCACCCCAAAAATCTAGAACACCCACAAGCAGCCCCCCAAAAACATGCAATACTACTAGGCCTAAGTTTAAAATTGTGACAAAACGCTCTCTGCAACTAGACCCAACCCCCCCTTTTCTACCATGGATTTTCTTCAAACCACTTGCAATCACAATTAGAACTTCCCAGCAGTGCTCCCAGACCCATAAACCACCCCCAATAATAGAGTACCCCACCAAATAGCCCCCCAAACACATGCAATACTGCTAAAAAATGTACTTTTCCACCATGGATTTTCTTCAAACCACTTGCAATCAAAAAAAGACCTTCCCAACAGTGCTCCCAGACTCCTCAACCCACCCCAAAAATCTAGAACACCCACAAGCATCCCCCCAAAAACATGAAATACTACTAGGCCTAAGATTAAATCATGCCAAAACACTCTCTGCAACTAGGCCCAAACCCCCCTTTTCCACCATGGATTTTCTTCAACCCACTTGCAATCAAAATTAGAACTTCCCAGCAGTGCTCCCAGACCCATAAACCACCCCCAATAATAGAGTACCCCACCAAATATCCCCCCAAACACATGCAATACTGCTAAAAAATGTACTTTTCCACCATGGATTTTCTTCAAACCACTTGCAATCAAAAAAAGACCTTCCCAACAGTGCTCCCAGACTCCTCAACCCACCCCAAAAATCTAGAGCACCCACAAGCATCCCCCCAAAAACATGAAATACTACTAGGCCTAAGATTAAATCATGCCAAAACGCTCTCTGCAACTAGGCCAAAACCCCCCTTTTCCACCATGGATTTTCTTCAAACCACTTGCAATCAAAATTAGACCTCCCCAGTGGTGCTCCCAGACCCCTCAACCCACCCCCAAATATCTAGAACACCCCCAAGCAGCCCACAAAAACATGCAATAATACTAGGCCTAAGTTTAAATCGTGCCAAAACGCTCTCAGCAACTAGGCCAAACCGCCCTTTTCTACCATGGATTTTCTTCAAACCACTTGCACTCACAATTAGAACTTCCCAGCAGTGGTCCCAGACCCATAAACCAACCCCCAAAAATCTAGAACCCCCCAAACAGCCTCCCAAAAACATGCAATACTGCTAGGCCTCAGTTTAAATCGTGCCAAAAGGCTGTCTGTAACTAGGCCCAAACCCACCTTTTCCACCATGGATTTTCTTCAAACCACTTGCAATCAAAATTAGACCTTTACAGTGGTGCTCCCAGACCCCTCAACCCACCCCCAAAAATCTAGAACACCCCCAAACAGCCCCCCAAAAACATGCAATACTACAAGGCCTAAGTTTAAATTGTGCCAAAACGCTCTCTGCAACTAGGCCCAAACCCCCCTTTTCCATCATGGATTTTCTTCAAACCACTTGCAATCAAAATTACACCTTCCCAGCAGTGCTCCCAGACCCATAAACCCAACCCCAAAAAGCGAGTACCCGACCAAACAGCCCCCCAAACACATGCAATACTGCTAAAAAAAAGAACTTTTCCACCATGGATTTTCTTCAAACCACTTGCAATCAAAATTAGACCTTTACAGTGGTGCTCCCAGACCCCGCAACCCACCCCCAAAAATCTAGAACACCCCCAAGCAGCCCCCCAAAAACATGCAACACTACTAGGCCTACGTTTAAATTGTGCCAAAACGCTCTCTGCAACTAGGCCCAAACCCCCTTTTCCATCATGGATTTTCTTCAAACCACTTGCAATCAAAATTACACCTTCCCAGCAGTGCTCCCAGACCCATAAACCCAACCCCAAAAATCGAGTACCCGACCAAACAGCCCCCCAAACACATGCAATACTGCTAAAAAAAAGAACTTTTCCACCATGGATTTTCTTCAAACCACTTGCAATCAAAAAAAGACCTTCCCAACAGTGCTCCCAGACTCCTCAACCCACCCCAAAAATCTAGAACACCCACAAGCAGCCCCCCAAAAACATGCAATACTACTAGGCCTAAGTTTAAAATTGTGACAAAACGCTCTCTGCAACTAGACCCAACCCCCCCTTTTCTACCATGGATTTTCTTCAAACCACTTGCAATCACAATTAGAACTTCCCAGCAGTGCTCCCAGACCCATAAACCACCCCCAATAATAGAGTACCCCACCAAATAGCCCCCCAAACACATGCAATACTGCTAAAAAATGTACTTTTCCACCATGGATTTTCTTCAAACCACTTGCAATCAAAAAAAGACCTTCCCAACAGTGCTCCCAGACTCCTCAACCCACCCCAAAAATCTAGAACACCCACAAGCATCCCCCCAAAAACATGAAATACTACTAGGCCTAAGATTAAATCATGCCAAAACACTCTCTGCAACTAGGCCCAAACCCCCCTTTTCCACCATGGATTTTCTTCAACCCACTTGCAATCAAAATTAGAACTTCCCAGCAGTGCTCCCAGACCCATAAACCACCCCCAATAATAGAGTACCCCACCAAATATCCCCCCAAACACATGCAATACTGCTAAAAAATGTACTTTTCCACCATGGATTTTCTTCAAACCACTTGCAATCAAAAAAAGACCTTCCCAACAGTGCTCCCAGACTCCTCAACCCACCCCAAAATATCTAGACCACCCCCAAGCAGCCCACAAAAACATGCAATAATACTAGGCCTAAGTTTAAATCGTGCCAAAACGCTCTCAGCAACTAGGCCAAACCGCCCTTTTCTACCATGGATTTTCTTCAAACCACTTGCACTCACAATTAGAACTTCCCAGCAGTGGTCCCAGACCCATAAACCAACCCCCAAAAATCTAGAACCCCCCAAACAGCCTCCCAAAAACATGAAATACTACTAGGCCTAAGATTAAATCATGCCAAAACGTTCTCTGCAACTAGGCCAAAAACCCCCTTTTCCACCATGGATTTTCTTCAAACCACTTGCAATCAAAATTAGACCTCCCCAGTGGTGCTCCCAGACCCCTCAACCCACCCCCAAATATCTAGACCACCCCCAAGCAGCCCACAAAAACATGCAATAATACTAGGCCTAAGTTTAAATCGTGCCAAAACGCTCTCAGCAACTAGGCCAAACCGCCCTTTTCTACCATGGATTTTCTTCAAACCACTTGCACTCACAATTAGAACTTCCCAGCAGTGGTCCCAGACCCATAAACCAACCCCCAAAAATCTAGAACCCCCCAAACAGCCTCCCAAAAACATGCAATACTGCTAGGCCTCAGTTTAAATCGTGCCAAAAGGCTGTCTGTAACTAGGCCCAAACCCACCTTTTCCACCATGGATTTTCTTCAAACCACTTGCAATCAAAATTAGACCTTTACAGTGGTGCTCCCAGACCCCTCAACCCACCCCCAAAAATCTAGAACACCCCCAAACAGCCCCCCAAAAACATGCAATACTACAAGGCCTAAGTTTAAATTGTGCCAAAACGCTCTCTGCAACTAGGCCCAAACCCCCCTTTTCCATCATGGATTTTCTTCAAACCACTTGCAATCAAAATTACACCTTCCCAGCAGTGCTCCCAGACCCATAAACCCAACCCCAAAAAGCGAGTACCCGACCAAACAGCCCCCCAAACACATGCAATACTGCTAAAAAAAAGAACTTTTCCACCATGGATTTTCTTCAAACCACTTGCAATCAAAAAAAGACCTTCCCAACAGTGCTCCCAGACTCCTCAACCCACCCCAAAAATCTAGAACACCCCCAAGCAGCCCCCCAAAAACATGGAATACTGCTAGGCCTCAGTTTAAATCGTGCCAAAACGCTGTCTGTAACTAGGCCCAAACCCACCTTTTCCACCATGGATTTTCTTAAAACCACTTTCAATCAAAATTAGACCTTCCCAGTGGTGCTCCCAGCCCCCTAAACCCACCTCCAAGAATCTAGAACACCCCCAAGCAGCCCCCAAAAACATGCAATACTACTAGGCCTAAGATTAAATCGTGCCAAAACGCTCTCTGCAACTAGGCCCACACCCCCCTTTTCCACCATGGATTTTCTTCAACCCACTTGCAATCAAAATTAGACTTTCCCAGCAGTGCTCCCAGACCCATAAACCAACCCCAAAAAATCTAGAACCCCCCAAAAAGCCCCCCAAAAACATGCAATACTGCTAAAAAAACGCATTTGCAACATGGATTTTCTTCAAACCATTGCAATCAAAATTAGACCTTCCCAGCAGTGCTCCAAGACCCCTCAACCTACCCCCAAAAATCTAGAACACCCCCAAGCAGCCCTCCAAAAACATGCAATACTGCTAGGCCTCAGTTTTAATCGTGCCAAAACGCTGTCTGTAACTAGGCCCAAACCCACCTTTTCCACCATGGATTTTCTTCAAACCACTTGCAATCAAAATTAGACCTTCCCAGTGGTGCTCCCAGCCCCCTAAACCCACCTCCAAAAATCTAGAACACCCCCAAGCAGCCCCCAAAAACATGCAATACTACTAGGCCTAAGTTTAAATCCTGCCAAAACGCTCTCAGCAACTAGGCCAAACCCCCCTTTTCTACCATGGATTTTCTTCAAACCACTTGCACTCACAATTAGAACTTCCCAGCAGTGCTCCCAGACCCATAAACCAACCCCCAAAAATCTAGAACCCCCCAAACAGCCTCCCAAAAACATGCAATACTGCTTAAAAAAAGCTTTTGCACCATGGATTTTCTTCAAACCACTTGCAATCAAAATTAGACCTTCCCAGCAGTGCTCCCAGACCCCTCAACCTACCCCCATAAATCTAGAACACCCCCAAGCAGCCCACCAAAAACATGCAATACTGCTAGGTCTCAGTTTAAATCGTGCCAAAACGCTGTCTATAACTAGGCCCAAACCCCCCTTTTCCACCATGGATTTTCTTCAACCCACTTGCAATCAAAATTAGACCTTCCCAGCAGTGCTCCCAGACCCATAAACCCACCCCCAAAAATCTAGTACCCCCCCCCCCAAACAGCCCCCAAAAAACATGCAATACTGCTAAGAAAAAAAAGAACTTTTCCACCATGGAGTTTCTTCAAACCACTTGCAATCAAAAAAAGACCTTCCCAACAGTGCTCCCAGACTACTCAACCCACCCCAAAAATCTAGAACACCCCCAAGCAGCCCCCAAAAATCATGCAATACTGCTAGGCCTCAGTTTAAATCGTGCCAAAACACTGTCTGCAACTAGGCCAAAACCCCCCTTTTCCACCATGGATTTTCTTCAAACCACTTGCAATCAAAATTAGACCTCCCCAGTGGTGCTCCCAGACCCCTCAACCCACCCCCAAATATCTAGAACACACCCAAGCAGCCCCCCAAAAACATGCAATACTGCTAGGCCTCAGTTTAAATTGTGCCAAAACGCTATCTGCAACTAGGCCCAAACCCCCCTTTTCCACCATGGGTATTCTTCAAACCACTTGCAATCAAAATTAGACCTTCCCAGCAGGGCTCCCAGACCCCTCAACCAGCACCCAAAAATCTAGAACACCCCAAGCAGCCCCCAAAAACATGCATTAATACTAGGCCTAAGTTTAAATCGTGCCAAAACACTCTCAGCAACTAGGCCAAACCCCCCTTTTGCACCATGGATTTTCTTCAAACCACTTGCAATCAAAATTAGACCTTCCCAGCAGTGCTCCCAGACCCCTCAACCTACCCCCAAAAATCTAGAACACCCCCAAGCAGCCCCCCAAAAACATGCAATACTGCTAGGCCTCAGTTTAAATCGTGCCAAAAGGCTGTCTGTAACTAGGCCCAAACCCACCTTTTCCACCATGGATTTTCTTCAAACCACTTGCAATCAAAATTAGACCTTTACAGTGGTGCTCCCAGACCCCTCAACCCACCCCCAAAAATCTAGAACACCCCCAAGCAGCCCCCCAAAAACATGCAATACTACTAGGCCTAAGTTTAAATTGTAGCAAAACGCTCTCTGCAACTAGGCCCAAACCCCCCTTTTCCATCATGGATTTTCTTCAAACCACTTGCAATCAAAATTACACCTTCCCAGCAGTGCTCCCAGACCCATAAACCCAACCCCAAAAATCGAGTACCCGACCAAACAGCCCCCGAAACACATGCAATACTACTAAAAAAAAGAACTTTTCCACCATGGATTTTCTTCAAACCACTTGCAATCAAAAAAAGACCTTCCCAACAGTGCTCCCAGACTCCTCAACCCACCCCAAAAATCTAGAACACCCACAAGCAGCCCCCCAAAAACATGCAATACTACTAGGCCTAAGTTTAAAATTGTGACAAAAAGCTCTCTGTAACTAGACCCACACCCCCCTTTTCTACCATGGATTTTTTTCAACCCACTTGCAATCACAATTAGAACTTCCCAGCAGTGCTCCCAGACCCATAAACCAACCCCAAAAAATCTAGAACCCCCCAAAAAGCCCCCCAAAAACATGCAATACTGCTAAAAAAAAGCTTTTGCAACATGGATTTTCTTCAAATCACTTGCAATCAAAATTAGACCTTCCCAGTGGTGCTACCAGCCCTCTAAACCCACCCCCAAAAATCTAGAACACCCCCAAGCAGCCCCCAAAAACATGCAATACTACTAGGCCTAAGATTAAATCGTGCCAAAACGCTCTCTGCAACTAGGCCCACACCCCCCTTTTCCACCATGGATTTTCTTCAACCCACTTTCAATCAAAATTAGACCTTCCCAGCAGTGCTCCCAGACCCATAAACCCACCCCCAAAAATCTAGTACGCCCCAAACAGCCCCCCAAAAACATGCAATACTGCTAAATAAAAAAACCTTTTGCACCATGGATTTTCTTCAAACCACTTGCAATCAAAAAAAGACCTTCCCAACAGTGCTCCCAGACTACTCAACCCACCCCAAAAATCTAGAACACCCCCAAGCAGCCCCTAAAAAACATGCAATACTGCTAGGCCTCAGTTTAAATCGTGCCAAAACACTGTCTGCAACTAGGCCACAACTCCCCTTTTCCACCATGGATTTTCTTCAAACCTCTTGCAATCAAAATTAGACCTCCCCAGTGGTGCTCCCAGACCCATAAACCCACCCCCAAAAATCTAATACGCCCCAAACAGCCCCCCAAAAACATGCAATACTGCTAAATAAAAAAACCTTTTGCACCATGGATTTTCTTCAAACCACTTGCAATCAAAAAAAGACCTTCCCAACAGTGCTCCCAGACTACTCAACCCACCCCAAAAATCTAGAACACCCCCAAGCAGCCCCTAAAAAACATGCAATACTGCTAGGCCTCAGTTTAAATCGTGCCAAAACACTGTCTGCAACTAGGCCACAACCCCCCTTTTCCACCATGGATATTCTTCAAACCACTTGCAATCAAAATTAGACCTTCCCAGCAGTGCTCCCAGACCCCTCAACCAACACCCAAAAATCTAGAACACCCCAAGCAGCCCCCAAAAACATGCAATAATACTAGGCCTAAGATTAAATCGTGCCAAAACGCTCTCTGCAACTAGGCCCACACCCCTCTTTTCCACCATGGATTTTCTTCAACCCACTTGCAATCAAAATTACACCATCCCAGCAGTGCTCCCAAACCCATAAACCCACCCCCAAAAATCGAGTACCCCACCAAACAGCCCCCCAAACACATGCAATAGTGCTAAAAAAAAGTACTTTTCCACCATGGATTTTCTTCAAACCACTTGCAATCAAAAAAAGACCTTCTCAACAGTGCTCCCAGACTCCTCAACCCACCCCCAAATATCTAGAACACCCCAAGCAGCCCCCAAAAACATGCAATAATATTAGGCCTAAATTTAAATCGTGCCAAAAAGCTCACAGCAACGAGGCCAAACCCCCCTTTTCTACCATGGATTTTCTTCAAACCACTTGCACTCACAATTAGAACTTCCCAGCAGTGCTCCCAGACCCATAAACCAACCCACAAAAATCTAGAACCCCCCAAACAGCCTCCCAAAAACATGCAATACTGCTAAAAAAAAAAGCTTTTGCACCATGGATTTTCTTCAAACCACTTGCAATCAAAAAAAGACCTTCCCAGCAGTGCTCCCAGACCCCTCAACCTACCCCCAAAAATCTAGAACACCCCCAAGCAGCCCCCAAAAAACATGCAATACTGCTAGGCCTCAGTTTAAATCGTGCCAAAACACTGTCTGCAACTAGGCCAAAACCCCCCTTTTCCACCATGGATTTTCATCAAACCACTTGCAATTAAAATTAAACCTTTCCAGCAGTGCTCCCAGACCCCTCAACCAACACCCAAAAATCTAGAACACCCCCAAGCAGCCCCCAAAAAACATGCAATACTGCTAGGCCTCAGTTTAAATCGTGCCAAAACGCTATCTGCAACTAGGCCCAAACCCCCCTTTTCCACCATGGATATTCTTCAAACCACTTGCAATCAAAATTAGACCTTTCCAGCAGTGCTCCCAGACCCCTCAACCAACACCCAAAAATCTAGAACACCCCAAGCAGCCCCCAAAAACATGCAATAATACTAGGCCTTAGTTTAAATCGAGCCAAAACGCTCTCAGCAACTAGGCCAAACCCTCCTTTTCTACCATGGATTTTCTTCAAACCACTTGCACTCACAATTAGAACTTCCCAGCAGTGCTCCCAGACCCATAAACCAACCCCCACAAATCTAGAACCCCCAAACAGCCTCCCAAAAACATGCAATACTGTTAAGAAAAAAAAAATTTGCACCATGGATTTTCTTCAAACCAATTACAATCAAAATTAGACCTTCCCAGCATTGCTCCCACACCCCTCAACCTACCCCCAAAAATCTAGAACACCCCCTAGCAGCCCCCCAAAAACATGCAATACTGCTAGGCCTCAGTTTAAATAGTGCCAAAACGCTGTCTGTAACTAGGCCCAAACACACCTTTTTCACCATGGATTTTCTTCAAACCACTTGCAATCAAAATTAGACCTTCACAGTGGTGCTCCCAGACCCCTCAACCCACCCCCAAAAATCTAGAACACCCCCAAGCAGCCCCCCAAAAACATGCAATACTACTAGGCCTAAGTTTAACTTGTGCCAAAACGCTCTCTGCAACTAGGCCCAAACCCCCCTTTTCCATCATGGATTTTCTTCAAACCACTTGCAATCAAAATTACACCTTCCCAGCAGTGCTCCCAGACCCATAAACCCACCCTCAAAAATCGAGTACCCACCAAACAGCCCCCAAACACATGCAATACTGCTAAAAAAAAGAACTTTTCCACCATGGATTTTCTTCAAACCACTTGCAATCAAAAAAAGACCTTCCCAACAGTGCTCCCAGACTCCTCAACCACCCCAAAAATCTAGAACACCCACAAGCAGCCCCCCAAAAACATGCAATAATACTAGGCCTAAGTTTAAATCGTGCCAAAACGCTCTCAGCAATTAGGCCAAACCCCCCTTTTCTACCATGGATTTTCTTCAAACCACTTGCACTCACAATTAGAACTTCCCAGCAGTGCTCCCAGACCCCTCAACCAACACCCAAAAATCTAGAACACCCCAAGCAGCCCCCAAAAACATGCAATAATACTAGGCCTTAGTTTAAATCGAGCCAAAACGCTCTCAGCAACTAGGCCAAACCCTCCTTTTCTACCATGGATTTTCTTCAAACCACTTGCACTCACAATTAGAACTTCCCAGCAGTGCTCCCAGACCCATAAACCAACCCCCACAAATCTAGAACCCCCAAACAGCCTCCCAAAAACATGCAATACTGTTAAGAAAAAAAAAATTTGCACCATGGATTTTCTTCAAACCAATTACAATCAAAATTAGACCTTCCCAGCATTGCTCCCACACCCCTCAACCTACCCCCAAAAATCTAGAACACCCCCTAGCAGCCCCCCAAAAACATGCAATACTGCTAGGCCTCAGTTTAAATAGTGCCAAAACGCTGTCTGTAACTAGGCCCAAACACACCTTTTTCACCATGGATTTTCTTCAAACCACTTGCAATCAAAATTAGACCTTCACAGTGGTGCTCCCAGACCCCTCAACCCACCCCCAAAAATCTAGAACACCCCCAAGCAGCCCCCCAAAAACATGCAATACTACTAGGCCTAAGTTTAACTTGTGCCAAAACGCTCTCTGCAACTAGGCCCAAACCCCCCTTTTCCATCATGGATTTTCTTCAAACCACTTGCAATCAAAATTACACCTTCCCAGCAGTGCTCCCAGACCCATAAACCCACCCTCAAAAATCGAGTACCCACCAAACAGCCCCCAAACACATGCAATACTGCTAAAAAAAAGAACTTTTCCACCATGGATTTTCTTCAAACCACTTGCAATCAAAAAAAGACCTTCCCAACAGTGCTCCCAGACTCCTCAACCACCCCAAAAATCTAGAACACCCACAAGCAGCCCCCCAAAAACATGCAATAATACTAGGCCTAAGTTTAAATCGTGCCAAAACGCTCTCAGCAATTAGGCCAAACCCCCCTTTTCTACCATGGATTTTCTTCAAACCACTTGCACTCACAATTAGAACTTCCCAGCAGTGCTCCCAGACCCATAAACCAACCCCCAAAAATCTAGAACCCCCCCAAACACCCCCCCAAAAACATGCAATAATACTAGGCCTAAGTTTAAATCGTGCCAAAACGCTCTCAGCAACTAGGCCAAACCCCGCTTTTCTACCATGGATTTTCTTCAAACCACTTGCACTCACAATTAGAACTTCCCAGCAGTGCTCCCAGACCCATAAACCAACCCCCAAAAATCTAGAACCCCCCAAACAGCCTCCCAAAAACATGCAATACTGCTAAGAAAAAAAAAATTTGCACCATGTATTTTCTTCAAACCAATTACAATCAAAATTAGACCTTCCCAGCAGTGCTCCCAGACCCCTCAATCTACCCCCAAAAATCTAGAACACCTCCAAGCAGCCCCCCAAAAACATGCAATACTGCTAGGCCTCAGTTTAAATCGTGCCAAAACGCTGTCTGTAACTAGGCCCAAACCCACCTTTTCCACCATGGATTTTCTTCAAACCACTTGCAATCAAAATTAGACCTTCACAGTGGTGCTCCCAGACCCCTAAACCCACCCCTAAAAATCTAGAACACCCCCAAGCAGCCCCCCAAAAACATGCAATACTACTAGGCCTAAGTTTAAATTGTGCCAAAACGCTCCCTGCAACTAGGCCCAAATCCCCCTTTTCCATCATGGATTTTCTTCAAACCACTTGAAATCAAAATTACACATTCCCAGCAGTGCTCCCAGACCCATAAACCCACCTCCAAAAATCGAGTACCCCACCAAACAGCCCCGCAAACACATGCAATACTGCTAAAAAAAAGTACTTTTCCACCATGGATTTTCTTCAAACCACTTGCAATCAAAAAAAGACCTTCCCAACAATGCTCCCAGACTCCTCAACCCACCCCAAAAATCTAGAACACCCACAAGCAGCCACCCAAAAACATGCAATACTACTAGGCCTAAGATTAAATCGTGCCAAAACGCTCTCTGCAACTAGGCCCAAACCCCCCTTTTCCAGAATGGATTTTCTTCAACCCACTTGCAATCAAAATTAGACCTTCCCAGCAGTGCTCCCAGACCCATAAACCCACCCCCAAAAATCGAGTACCCCACCAAACAGCCCCCCAAACACATGCAATACTGCTAAGAAAAAAAAGAACTTTTCCACCATGGAGTTTCTTCAAACCACTTGCAATCAAAAAAAGACCTTCCCAACAGTGCTCCCAGACTACTCAACCCACCCCAAAAATCTAGAACACCCCCAAGCAGCCACCAAAAAACATGCAATACTGCTAGGCCTCAGTTTAAATCGTGCCAAAACACTGTCTGCAACTAGGCCAAAACCCCACTTTTCCACCATGGATTTTCTTCAAACTACTTGCAATCAAAATTAGACCTCCCCAGTGGTGCTCCCAGACCCCTCAACCCACCCCCAAATATCTAGAACACCCCCAAGCAGCCCCCAAAAACATGCAATAATACTAGGCCTAAGTTTAAATCGTGCCAAAACGCTCTCAGCAACTAGGCCAAACCCCCCTTTTCTACCATGGATTTTCTTCAAACCACTTGCACTCACAATTAGAACTTCCCAGCAGTGCTCCCAGACCAATAAACCAACCCCCAAAAATCTAGAACCCCCCAAACAGCCTCTCAAAAACATGCAATACTGATAAAAAAAAATCTTTTGCACCATGGATTTTCTTCAAACCACTTGCAATCAAAATTAGACCTTCCCAGCAATGCTCCCAGACCCCTCAACCTACCCCCAAAAATCTAGAACACCCCCAAGCAGCCCCCCAAAAACATGCAATGCTGCTAGGCCTCAGTTTAAATCGTGCCAAAACGCTGTCTGTAACTAGGCCCAAACCCCCCTTTTCCACCATGGATTTTCTTCAACCCACTTGCAATCAAAATTAGACCTTCCCAGCAGTGCTCCCAGACCCATAAACCAACCCCCAAAAATCTAGAACCCCCCAAACAGCCCCCCAAAAACATGCAATACCGCTAAGAAAAAAAAGAACTTTTCCACCATGGAGTTTCTTCAAACCACTTGCAATATAAAAAAGACCTTCCCAACAGTGCTCCCAGACTACTCATCCCACCCCAAAAATCTAGAACACCCCCAAGCAGCCCCCAAAACACATGCAATACTGCTAGGCCTCAGTTTAAATCGTGCCAAAACACTTTCTGCAAGTAGGCCAAAACCCCCCTTTTCCAACATGGATTTTCTTCAAACCACTTGCAATCACACTTAGACCTCCCAGTGGTGCTCCCAGACCCCTCAACCAACACCCAAAAATCTAGAACACCCCAAGCAGCCCCCAAAAACATGCAATAATACTAGGCCTAAGTTTAAATCGTGCCAAAACGCTTTCAGCAACTAGGCCAAACCCCCCTTTTCTACCATGGATTTTCTTCAACCCACTTGCAATCAAAATTAGACCTTCCCAGCAGTGCTCCCAGACCCATAAACTCACCCCCAAAAATCTAGTACCCCCCCAAACAGCCCCCCAAAAACATGCAATACTGCTAAGAAAAAAAATAACTTTTCCACCATGGAGTTTCTTCAAACCACTTGCAATCAAAAAAAAGACCTTCCCAACAGTGCTCCCAGACTACTCAACCCACCCCAAAAATCTAGAACACCCCCAAGCAGCCCTCAAAAAACATGCAATACTGCTAGGCCTCAGTTTAAATCGTGCCAAAACACTGTCTGCAACTAGGCCAAAACCCCCCTTTTCCACCATGGATTTTCTTCAAACCACTTGCAATAAAAATTAGACCTCCCCAGTGGTGCTCCCAGACCCCTCAACCCACCCCCAAATATCTAGAATACCCCCAAGCAGCCCCCCAAAAACATGCAATACTGCTAGGCCTCAGTTTAAATTGTGCCAAAACGCTATCTGCAACTAGGCCCAAACCCCCCTTTTCCACCATGGATATTCTTCAAACCACTTGCATTTAAAATTAGACCTTTCCAGCAGTGCTCCCAGACCCCTCAACCAACACCCAAAAATCTAGAACACCCCAAGCAGCCCCCAAAAACATGCAATAATACTAGGCCTAAGTTTAAATCGAGCCAAAACGCTCTCAGCAACTAGGCCAAACCCTCCTTTTCTACCATGGATTTTCTTCAAACCACTTGCACTCACAATTAGAACTTCCCAGCAGTGCTCCCAGACCCATAAACCAACCCCCAAAAATCTAGAACCCCCCAAACAGCCTCCCAAAAACATGCAATACTGCAAAAAAAAAAAGCTTTTGCACCATGGATTTTCTTCAAACCACTTGCAATCAAAATTAGACCTTCCCAGCAGTGCTCCCACACCCCTCAACCTACCCCCAAAAATCTAGAACACCCCCTAGCAGCCCCCCAAAAACATGCAATACTGCTAGGCCTCAGTTTAAATCGTGCCAAAACGCTGTCTGTAACTAGGCCCAAACACACCTTTTCCACCATGGATTTTCTTCAAACCACTTGCAATCAAAATTAGACCTTCACAGTGGTGCTCCCAGACCCCTAAACCCACCCCTAAAAATCTAGAACACCCCCAAGCAGCCCCCCAAAAACATGCAATACTACTAGGCCTAAGTTTAAATTGTGCCAAAACGCTCCCTGCAACTAGGCCCAAATCCCCCTTTTCCATCATGGATTTTCTTCAAACCACTTGCAATCAAAATTACACCTTCCCAGCAGTGCTCCCAGACCCATAAACCCACCCCCAAAAATCGAGTACCCCACCTAACAGCCCCCCAAACACATGCAATACTGCTAAAAAAAAGAACTTTTCCACCATGGATTTTTTTCAAACCACTTGCAATCAAAAAAAGACCTTCCCAACAGTGCTCCCAGACTCCTCAACCCACCCCAAAAATCTAGAACACCCACAAGCAGCCACCCAAAAACATGCAATACTACTAGGCCTAAGATTAAATCGTGCCAAAACGCTCTCTGCAACTAGGCCCAAACCCCCCTTTTCCAGAATGGATTTTCTTCAACCCACTTGCAATCAAAATTAGACCTTCCCAGCAGTGCTGTCAGACCCATAAACCCACCCCCAAAAATCAAGTACCCCACCAAACAGCCCCCCAAACACATGCAATACGGCTAAGAAAAAAAAGAACTTTTCCACCATGGAGTTTCTTCAAACCACTTGCAATCAAAAAAAGACCTTCCCAACAGTGCTCCCAGACTACTCAACCCACCCCAAAAATCTAGAACACCCCCAAGCAGCCCCCAAAAAACATGCAATACTGCTAGGCCTCAGTTTAAATCGTGCCAAAACACTGTCTGCAACTAGGCCAAAACCCCACTTTTCCACCATGGATTTTCTTCAAACCACTTGCAATCAAAATTAGACCTCCCCAGTGGTGCTCCCAGACCCCTCAACCCACCCCCAAATATCTAGAACACCCCCAAGCAGCCCCCAAAAACATGCAATAATACTAGGCCTAAGTTTAAATCGTGCCAAAACGCTCTCAGCAACTAGGCCAAACCCCCCTTTTCCACCATGGATTTTCTTCAAACCACTTGCACTCACAATTAGAACTTCCCAGCAGTGCTCCCAGACCCATAAACCAACCCCCAAAAATCTAGAACCCCCCAAACAGCCTCCCAAAAACATGCAATACTGCAAAAAAAAAAAAAGCTTTTGCACCATGGATTTTCTTCAAACCACTTGCAATCAAAATTAGACCTTCCCAGCAGTGCTCCCACACCCCTCAACCTACCCCCAAAAATCTAGAACACCCCCTAGCAGCCCCCCAAAAACATGCAATACTGCTAGGCCTCAGTTTAAATCGTGCCAAAACGCTGTCTGTAACTAGGCCCAAACACACCTTTTCCACCATGGATTTTCTTCAAACCACTTGCAATCAAAATTATACCTTCCCAGCAGTGCTCCCAGACCCATAAACCCACCCCCAAAAATCGAGTACCCGACCAAACAGCCCCCAAACACATGCAATACTGCTAAAAAAAGAACTTTTCCACCATGGATTTTCTTCAAACCAATTGCAATCAAAAAAAGACCTTCCCAACAGTGCTCCCAGACTCCTCAACCACCCCAAAAATCTAGAACACCCACAAGCAGCCCCCCAAAACATGCAATAATACTAGGCCTAAGTTTAAATCGTGCCAAAACGCTCTCAGCAACTAGGCCAAACCCCCCTTTTCCACCATGGATTTTCTTCAACCCACTTGCAATCAAAATTAGACCTTCCCAGCAGTGCTCCCAGACCCAAAAACCCACCCCCAAAAATCTAGTACCTCCCCCAAACAGCCCCCCAAAGACATGCAATACTGCTAAGAAAAAAAATAACTTTTCCACCATGGAGTTTCTTCAAACCACTTGCAATATAAAAAAGACCTTCCCAACAGTGCTCCCAGACTACTCAACCCACCCTCAAATTTCTAGAACACCCCCAAGCAGCCCCCCAAAAACTTGCAATACTGCTAGGCCTCAGTTTAAATTGTGCCAAAACGCTATCTGCAACTAGGCCCAAACCCCCCTTTTCCACCATGGATTTTCTTCAAACCACTTGCAATCAAAAATAGACCTTCCCAGCAGTACTCCCAGTTCCCTCAACGCACCCCCAAAAATCTAGAACACCCCCAAGCAGCCCCCAAAAACATGCAATAATACTAGGCCTAAGTTTAAATCGTGCCAAAACACTCTCAGCAACTAGGCCAAACCCCCCCTTTTCTACCATGGATTTTCTTCAAACCACTTGCACTCACAATTAGAACTTCCCAGAAGTGCTCCCAGACCCATAAACCAACCCACAAAAATCTAGAACCCCCCAAACAGCCTCCCAAAAACATGCAATACTGCTAAAAAAAAAGCTTTTGCACCATGGATTTTCTTCAAACCACTTGCAATCAAAATTAGACCTTCCCAGCAGTGCTCCCAGACCCCTCAACCTACCCACAAAAATCTAGAACACCCCCAAGCAGCCCCCCCAAAAACATGCAATACTGCTAGGCCTAAGTTTAAATCGTGCCAAAACGCTGTCTGTAACTAGGCCCAAACCCCCCTTTTTCACCATGGATTTTCTTCAAGCCACTTGCAATCAAAATTAGACCTTCCCAGCAGTGCTCCCAGACCCATAAACCCACCCCCAAAAATCTAGTGCCCCCCCAAACAGCCCCCCAAAAACATGCAATACTGCTAAGAAAAAAAAGAACTTTTCCACCATGGAGTTTCTTCAAACCACTTGCAATCAAAAAAAGACCTTCCCAACAGTGCTCCCAGACTACTCAACCCACCCCAAAAATCTATAACACCCCCAAGCAACCCCCAAAAAACATGCAATACTGCTAGGCCTCAGTTTAAATCGTGCCAAAACACTGTCTGCAACTTGGCCAAAACCCCCCTTTTCCACCATGGATTTTCTTCAAACCACTTGCAATAAAAATTAGACCTCCCCAGTGGTGCTCCCAGACCCCTCAACGCACCCCCAGATATCTAGAACAGCCCCAAGCAGCCCCCCAAAAACATGCAATACTGCTAGGCCTCAGTTTAAATTGTGCCAAAACGCTATCTGCAACTAGGCCCAAACCCCCCTTTTACACCATGGATATTCTTCTAACCACTTGCAATCAAAAGTAGACCTTCCCAGCAGTTTTCCCAGACGCCTCAACCAACACTCAAAAATCTAGAACACCCCAAGCAGCCCCCAAAAACATGCAATAATACTATGCCTAAGTTTAAATCGTGCCAATACGCTCTCAGCAACTAGGCCAAACCCCCCTTTTCTACCATGGATTTTCTTCAAACCACTTGCACTCAAAATTAGAACTTCCCAGCAATGCTCCCAGACCCCTCAACCTACCCCCAAAAATCTAGAACACCCCCTAGCAGCCCCCCAAAAACATGCAATACTGCTAGGCCTCAGTTTAAATCGTGCCAAAACGCTGTCTGCAACTAGGCCCAAACCCACCTTTTCCACCATGAATTTTCTTCAAACCACTTGCAATCAAAATTTGACCTTCACAGTGGTGCTCCCAGACCCCTCAAACCACCCCCAAAAATTTAGAACACCCCCAAGCAGCCCCCCAAAAACATGCAATACTACTAGGCCTAAGTTTAACTTGTGCCAAAACGCTCTCTGCAACTTGGACCAAACCCCCCTTTTCCATCATGGATTTTCTTCAAACCACTTGCAATCAAAATTATACCTTCCCAGCAGTGCTCCCAGACCCATAAACCCACCCCCAAAAATCGAGTACCCGACCAAACAGCCCCCAAACACATGCAATACTGCTAAAAAAAGAACTTTTCCACCATGGATTTTCTTCAAACCAATTGCAATCAAAAAAAGACCTTCCCAACAGTGCTCCCAGACTCCTCAACCACCCCAAAAATCTAGAACACCCACAAGCAGCCCCCCAAAACATGCAATAATACTAGGCCTAAGTTTAAATCGTGCCAAAACGCTCTCAGCAACTAGGCCAAACCCCCCCTTTCTACCATGGATTTTCTTCAAACCACTTGCACTCACAATTAGAACTTCCCAGCAGTGCTCCCAGACCCATAAACCAACCCCCAAAAATCTAGAACACCCCCAAACACCCCCCCAAAAACATGCAATAATACTAGGCCTAAGTTTAAATCGTGCCAAAACGCTCTTAGCAACTAGGCCAAACCCACCTTTTCTACCATGGATTTTCTTCAAACCACTTGCACTCACAATTAGAACTTCCCAGCAGTGCTCCCAGACCCATAAACCAACCCCCAAAAATCTAGAACTCCCCAAACAGCCTCCCAAAAACATGCAATACTGCTAAAAAAAAAGCTTTTGCACCATGGATTTTCTTCAAACCACTTGCAATCAAAATTAGACCTTCCGAGCAGTGCTCCCAGACCCCTCAACCTACCCCAAAAATCTAGAACACCCCCTAGCAGCCCCCCAAAAACATGCAATAATGCTAGGCCTCAGTTTAAATCGTGCCAAAACGCTGTCTGCAACTAGGCCCAAACCCACCTTTTCCACCATGGATTTTCTTCAAACCACTTGCAATCAAAATTAGACCTTCACAGTGGTGCTCCTAAACCCCTCAATCCACCCCCAAAAATCTAGAACACCCCCAAGCAGCCCCCCAAAAACATGCAATACTACTAGGCCTAAGTTTAACTTGTGCCAAAACGCTCTCTGCAACTAGGCCTAAACCCCCCTTTTCCATCATGGATTTTCTTCAAACCACTTGCAATCAAAATTATACCTTCTCAGCAGTGCTCCCCGACCCATAAACCCACCCCCAAAAATCGAGTACCCGACCAAACAGCCCCCAAACACATGCAATACTGCTAAAAAAAAGAACTTTTCCACCATGGATTTTCTTCAAACCACTGCAATCAAAAAAAGACCTTCCCAACAGTGCTCCCAGACTCCTCAACCACCCCAAAAATCTAGAACACCCACAAGCAGCCCCCCAAAAACATGCAATAATACTAGGCCTAAGTTTAAATCGTGCCAAAACGCTCTCAGCAACTAGGCCAAACCCCCCTTTTCTACCATGGATTTTCTTCAAACCACTTGCACTCACAATTA
This sequence comes from Lissotriton helveticus, assembly GCF_964261635.1. Classification (NCBI taxonomy): domain Eukaryota; kingdom Metazoa; phylum Chordata; class Amphibia; order Caudata; family Salamandridae; genus Lissotriton; species Lissotriton helveticus. The sequence goes on along the minus strand of NC_136061.1, from coordinate 1,358,205,604 downwards.
GAACTTCCCAGCAATGCTCCCAGACCCATAAACCAACCCCCAAAAATCTAGAACCCCCCCAAACACCCCCCCAAAAACATGCAATAATACTAGGCCTAAGTTTAAATCGTGCCAAAACGCTCTCAGCAACTTGGCCAAACCCCCCTTTTCTACCATGGATTTTCTTCAAACCACTTGCACTCACAATTAGAACTTCCCAGCAGTGCTCCCAGACCCATAAACCAACCCCCAAAAATCTAGAACCTCCCAAACAGCCTCCCAAAAACATGCAATACTGCTAAGAAAAAAAAAACTTTTGCACCATGGATTTTCTTCAAACCAATTACAATCAAAATTAGACCTTCCCAGCAGTGCTCCCAGACCCCTCAATCTACCCCCAAAAATCTAGAACACCTCCAAGAAGCCCCCCAAAAACATGCAATACTACTAGGCCTCAGTTTAAATCGTGCCAAAACGCTGTCTGTAACTAGGCCCAAACCCACCTTTTCCACCATGGATTTTCTTCAAACCACTTGCAATCAAAATTAGACCTTCACAGTGGTGCTCCCAGACCCCTCAACCCACCCCTAAAAATCTAGAACACCCCCAAACAGCCCCCAAACACATGCAATACTGCTAAAAAAAAAGAACTTTTCCACCATGGATTTTCTTCAAACCACTTGCAATCAAAAAAAGACCTTCCCAACAGTGCTCCCAGACTCCTCAACCACCCCAAAAATCTAGAACACCCACAAGCAGCCCCCAAAAACATGCAATAATACTAGGCCTAAGTTTAAATCGTGCCAAAACGCTCTCAGCAACTAGGCCAAACCCCCCTTTTCTACCATGGATTTTCTTCAAACCACTTGCACTCACAATTAGAACTTCCCTGCAGTGCTCCCAGACCCATAAACCAACCCCCAAAAATCTAGAACACCCCCAAACACCCCTCCAAAAACATGCAATAATACTAGGCCTAAGTTTAAATCGTGCCAAAACGCTCTCAGCAACTAGGCCAAACCCCCCTTTTCTACCATGGATTTTCTTCAAACCACTTGCACTCACAATTAGAACTTCCCAGCAGTGCTCCCAGACCCATAAACCAACCCCCAAAAATCTAGAACTCCCCAAACAGCCTCCCAAAAACATGCAATACTGCTAAAAAAAAAAGCTTTTGCACCATGGATTTTCTTCAAACCACTTGCAATCAAAATTAGACCTTCCCAGCAGTGCTCCCAGACCCCTCAACCTACCCCAAAAATCTAGAACACCCCCTAGCAGCCCCCCAAAAACATGCAATACTGCTAAAAAAAAGAACTTTTCCACCATGGATTTTCTTCAAACCACTTGCAATCAAAAAAATACCTTCCCAACAGTGCTCCCAGACTCCTCAACCCACCCCAAAAATCTAGAACACCCACAAGCAGCCACCCAAAAACATGCAATACTACTAGGCCTCAGTTTAAATCATGCCAAAACACTGTGTGCAACTAGGCCAACCCCCCACTTTTCCACCATGGATTTTCTTCAAACCACTTGCAATCAAAATTAGACCTCCCCAGTGGTGCTCCCAGACCCCTCAACCCACCCCCAAATATCTAGAACACCCCCAAGCAGCCCCCAAAAACATGCAATAATACTAGGCCTATGTTTAAATCGTGCCAAAACGCTCTCAGCAACTAGGCCAAACCCCCCTTTTCTACCATGGATTTTCTTCAAAGCACTTGCACTCACAATTAGAACTTCCCAGCAGTGCTCCCAGACCCATAAACCAACCCCCAAAAATCTAGAACCCCCCAAACAGCCTCTCAAAAACATGCAATACTGATAAAAAAAATCTTTTGCACCATGGATTTTCTTCAAAGCACTTGCAATCAAAATTAGACCTTCCCAGCAATGCTCCCAGACCCCTCAACCTACCCCCAAAAATCTAGAACACCCCCAAGCAGCCCCCCAAAAACATGCAATGCTGCTAGGCCTCAGTTTAAATCGTGCCAAAACGCTGTCTGTAACTAGGCCCAAACCCCCCTTTTCCACCATGGATTTTCTTCAACCCACTTGCAATCAAAATTAGACCTTCCCAGCAGTGCTCCCAGACCCATAAACCCACCCCCAAAAATCTAGTACCCCCCCAAACAGCCCCCCAAAAACATGCAATACTGCTAAGAAAAAAAAAAACTTTTCCACCATGGATTTTCTTCAAACCACTTGCAATATAAAAAAGACCTTCCCAACAGTGCTCCCAGACTACTCAACCCACCCCAAAAATCTAGAACACCCCCAAGCAGCCCCCAAAAAACATGCAATACTGCTAGGCCTCAGTTTAAATCGTGCCAAAACACTGTCTGCAACTAGACCAAAACCCCCCTTTTCAACCATGGATTTTCTTCAAACCACTTGCAATCAAACTTAGACCTCCCAGTGGTGCTCCCAGACCCCTCAACCCACCCCCAAATATCTAGAACACCCCCAAGCAGCCCCCCAAAAACATGCAATACTGCTAGGCCTCAGTTTAAATTGTGCCAAAAAGCTATCTGCAACTAGGCCCAAACCCCCCCTTTTCCACCATGGATATTCTTCAAACCACTTGCAATCAAAATTAGACCTTCCCAGCAGTGCTCCCAGACCCCTCAACCAACACCCAAAAATCTAGAACACCCCAAGCAGCCCCCAAAAACCTGCAATAATACTAGGCCTAAGTTTAAATTGTGCCAAAACGCTCTCAGCAACTAGGCCAAACCCCCCTTTTCTACCATGGATTTTCTTCAACCCACTTGCAATCAAAATTAGACCTTCCCAGCAGTGCTCCCAGACCCATAAACCAACCCCCAAAAATCTAGAACCCCCCAAACATCCCCCCAAAAACATGCAATACCGCTAAGAAAAAAATAGAACTTTTCCACCATGGAGTTTCTTCAAACCACTTGCAATCAAAAGAAGACCTTCCCAACAGTGCTCCCAGACTACTCAACCCACCCCAAAAATCTAGAACAACCCCAAGCAGCCCCCAAAAAACATGCAATACTGCTAGGCCTCAGTTTAAATCGTGCCAAAACACTGTCTGCAACTAGGCCAAAACCCCCCTTTTCCACCATGGATTTTCTTCAAACCACTTGCAAGCAAAAATAGACCTTCCCAGCAGTACTCCCAGTTCCCTCAACGCACCCCCAAAAATCTAGAACACCCCCAAGCAGCCCCCAAAAACATGCAATAATACTAGGCCTAAGTTTAAATCGTGCCAAAACGCTCTCAGCAACTAGGCCAAACCCCCCTTTTCTACCATGGATTTTCTTCAAACCACTTGCACTCACAATTAGAACTTCCCAGCAGTGCTCCCAGACCCATAAACCAACCCCCAAAAATCTAGAACCCCCCAAACAGCCTCCCAAAAACATGCAATACTGCTAAGAAAAAAAAAAACTTTTGCACCATGGATTTTCTTCAAACCAATTACAATCAAAATTAGACCTTCCCAGCAGTGCTCCCAGACCCCTCAATCTACCCCCAAAAATCTAGAACACCTCCAAGCAGCCCCCCAAAAACATGCAATACTGCTAATCCTCAGTTTAAATCGTGCCAAACGGCTGTCTGTAACTAGGCCCAAACCCACCTTTTCCACCATGGATTTTCTTCAAACCACTTGCAATCAAAATTAGACCTTTACAGTGGTGCTCCCAGACCCCTCAACCCACCCCCAAAAATCTAGAACACCCCCAAGCAGCCCCCCAAAAACATGCAATACTTCTAGGCCTAAGTTTAAATTGTGCCAAAACGCTCTCTGCAACTAGGCCCAAACCCCCCTTTTCCATCATGGATTTTCTTCAACCCACTTGCAATCAAAATTAGACCTTCCCAGCAGTGCTCCCAGACCCATAAACCAACCCCAAAAAATCTAGAACCCCCCAAAAAGCCCCCCAAAAACATGCAATACTGCTAAAAAAAGAAGCTTTTGCAACATGGATTTTCTTCAAACCACTTGCAATCAAAATTAGACCTTCCCAGCAGTGCTCCAAGACCCCTCAACCTACCCCCAAAAATCTAGAACACCCCCAAGCAGCCCCCCAAAACATGCAATACTGCTAGGCCTCACTTTAAATCATGCCAAAACGCTGTCTGTAACTAGGCCCAAACCCACCTTTTCCACCATGGATTTTCTTCAAACCACTTGCAATCAAAATTAGACCTCCCCAGTGGTGCTCCCAGACCCCTCAACCCACCCCCAAATATCTAGAACACCCCCAAGCAGCCCCCAAAAACATGCAATAATACTAGGCCTAAGTTTAAATCCTGCCAAAACGCTCTCAGCAACTAGGCCAAACCCCCCTTTTCTACCATGGATTTTCTTCAAACCACTTGCACTCACAATTAGAACTTCCCAGCAGTGCTCCCAGACCCATAAACCCACCCCCAAAAATCTAGTCCGCCCCAAACAGCCCCCCAAAAACATGCAATACTGCTAAATAAAAAAACCTTTTGCACCATGGATTTTCTTCAAACCACTTGCAATCAAAAAAAGACCTTCCCAACAGTGCTTCCAGACTCCTCAACCCACCCCAAAAATCAAGAACACCCCCAAGCAGCCCCCAAAAAACATGCATTACTGCTAGGCCTCAGTTTAAATCATGCCAAAACACTGTCTGCAACTAGGCCAAAACCCCCCTTTTCCACCATGGATTTTCTTCAAACCACTTGCAATCAAACTTAGACCTCCCAGTGGTGCTCCCAGACCCCTCAACCCACCCCCAAATATCTAGAACACCCCCAAACAGCCTTCCAAAAACATGCAATACTGTTTAAAAAAAAAAAGCTTTTGCACCATGGATTTTCTTCAAACCACTTGCAATCAAAATTAGACCTTCCCAGCAGTGCTCCCAGACCCCTCAACCTACCCCCATAAATCTAGAACACCCCCAAGCAGCCCCCCAAAAACATGCAATACTGCTAGGCCTCAGTTTAAATCGTGCCAAAACGCTGTCTGTAACTAGGCCCAAACCCCCCTTTTCCACCATGGATTTTCTTCAAACCACTTGCAATCAAAATTAGACCTCCCCAGTGGTGCTCCCAGACCCCTCAACCCACCCCCAAATATCTAGAACACCCCCAAGCAGCCCCCCAAAAACATGCAATACTGCTAGGCCTCAGTTTAAATTGTGCCAAAACGCTATCTACAACTAGGCCCAAACCCCCCTTTTCCACCATGGATATTCTTCAAACCCCTTGCAATCAAAATTAGACCTTCCCAGCAGTGCTCCCAGACCCCTCAACCAACACCCAAAAATCTAGAACACCCCAAGCAGCCCCCAAAAACATGCAATAATACTAGGCCTAAGTTTAAATCGTGCCAAAACACTCTCAGCAACTAGGCCAAACCCCCCTTTTCTACCATGGATTTTCTTCAAACCACTTGCACTCACAATTAGAACTTCCCAGCAGTGCTCAGAGACCCATAAACCAACCCCCAAAAATCTAGAACCCCCCAAACAGCCTCCCAAAAACATGCAATACTGCTAAAAAAAAAGCTTTTGCACCATGGATTTTCTTCAAACCACTTGCAATCAAAATTAGACCTTCCCAGCAGTGCTCCCAGACCCCTCAACCTACCCCCAAAAAGTCTAGAACACCCCCAAGCAGCCCCCCAAAAACATGCAATACTGCTAGGCCTCAGTTTAAATCGTGCCAAAAGGCTGTCTGTAACTAGGCCCAAACCCACCTTTTCCACCATGGATTTTCTTCAAACCACTTGCAATCAAAATTAGACCTTTACAGTGGTGCTCCCAGACCCCTCAACCCACCCCCAAAAATCTAGAACACCCCCAAGCAGCCCCCCAAAAACATGCAATACTACTAGGCCTAAGTTTAAATTGTGCCAAAACGCTCTCTGCAACTAGGCCCAAACCCCCCTTTTCCATCATGGATTTTCTTCAAACCACTTGCAATCAAAATTACACCTTCCCAGCAGTGCTCCCAGACCCATAAACCCAACCCCAAAAATCGAGTACCCGACCAAACAGCCCCCCAAACACATGCAATACTGCTAAAAAAAGAACTTTTCCACCATGGATTTTCTTCAAACCACTTGCAATCAAAAAAAGACCTTCCCAACAGTGCTCCCAGACTCATCAACCCACCCCAAAAATCTAGAACACCCACAAGCAGCCCCCCAAAAACACGCAATACTACTAGGACTAAGTTTAAAATCGTGCCAAAACGCTCTCTGCAACTAGGCCCACACCCCCCTTTTCCACCATGGATTTTCTTCAACCCACTTGCAATCAAAATTAGACCTTCCCAGCAGTGTTCCCAGACCCATAAACCAACCCCAAAAAATCTAGAACCCCCCAAAAAGCCCCCCAAAAACATGCAATACTGCTAAAAAAAAAGCTTTTGCAACATGGATTTTCTTCAAACCACTTGCAATCAAAATTAGACCTTCCCAGCAGTGCTCCAAGACCCCTGAACCTACCCCCAAAAACTCTAAAACACCCCCAAGCAGCCCCCCAAAAACTTGCAATACTGCTAGGCCTCAGTTTAAATCGTGCCAAAACGCTGTCTGTAACTAGGCCCAAACCCACCTTTTCCACCATGGATTTTCTTCAAACCACTTGCAATCAAAATTAGACCTTCCCAGTGGTGCTCCCAGCCCCCTAAACCCACCCCCAAAAATCTAGAACACCCCCAAGCAGCCCCCAAAAACATGCAATACTACTAGGCCTAAGATTAAATCGTGCCAAAACGCTCTCTGCAACTAGGCCCACACCCCCCTTTTCCACCATGGATTTTCTTCAACCCACTTGCAATCAAAATTAGACCTTCCCAGCAGTGCTCCCAGACCCATAAACCCACCCCCAAAAATCTAGTACGCCCCAAACAGCCCCCCAAAAACATGCAATACTGCTAAATAAAAAAACCTTTTGCACCATGGATTTTCTTCAAACCACTTGCAATCAAAAAAAGACCTTCCCAACAGTGCTCCCAGACTACTCAACCCACCCCAAAAATCTAGAACACCCCCAAGCAGCTCCTAAAAAACATGCAATACTGCTAGGCCTCAGTTTAAATCGTGCCAAAACGCTGTCTGTAACTAGGCCCAAACCCACCTTTTCCACCATGGATTTTCTTCAAACCACTTGCAATCAAAATTAGACCTCCCCAGTGGTGCTCCCAGACCCCTCAACCCACCCCCAAATATCTAGAACACCCCCAAACATTCTCCCAAAAACATGCAATACTGCTTAAAAAAAAAGCTTTTGCACCATGGATTTTCTTCAAACCACTTGCAATCAAAATTAGACCTTCCCAGCAGTGCTCCCAGACCCCTCAACCTACCCCCATAAATCTAGAACACCCCCAAGCAGCCCCCCAAAAACATGCAATACTGCTAGGCCTCAGTTTAAATCGTGCCAAAACGCTGTCTGTAACTAGGCCCAAACCCCCCTTTTCCACCATGGATTTTCTTCAACCAACTTGCAATGAAAATTAGACCTTCCCAGCAGTGCTCCCAGACCCATAAACCCACCCCCAAAAATCTAGTACCCCCCCCAAACAGCCCCCCAAAAACATGCAATACTGCTAAGAAAAAAAAGAACTTTTCCACCATGGAGTTTCTTCAAACCACTTGCAATCAAAAAAAGACCTTCCCAACAGTGCTCCCAGACTACTCAACCCACCCCAAAAATCTAGAACACCCCCAAGCAGCCCCCAAAAAACATGCAATACTGCTAGGCCTCAGTTTAAATCGTGCCAAAACACTGTCTGCAACTAGGCCAAAACCCCCCTTTTCCACCATGGATTTTCTTCAAACCACTTGCAATCAAAATTAGACCTCCCCAGTGGTGCTCCCAGACCCCTCAACCCACCCCCAAATATCTAGAACACCCCCAAGCAGCCCCCCAAAAACATGCAATACTGCTAGGCCTCAGTTTAAATTGTGCCAAAACGCTATCTGCAACTAGGCCCAAACCCCCCTTTTCCACCATGGATATTCTTCAAACCACTTGCAATCAAAATTAGACCTTCCCAGCAGTGCTCCCAGACCCCTCAACCAACACCCAAAAATCTAGAACACCCCAAGCAGCCCCCAAAAACATGCAATAATACTAGGCCTAAGTTTAAATCGTGCCAAAACACTCTCAGCAACTAGGCCAAACCCCCCTTTTCTACCATGGATTTTCTTCAAACCACTTGCACTCACAATTAGAACTTCCCAGCAGTGCTCCCAGACCCATAAACCAACCCCCAAAAATCTAGAACCCCCCAAACAGCCTCCCAAAAACATGCAATACTGCTAAAAAAAAAGCTTTTGCACCATGGATTTTCTTCAAACCACTTGCAATCAAAATTAGACCTTCCCAGCAGTGCTCCCAGACCCCTCAACCTACCCCCATAAATCTAGAACACCCCCAAGCAGCCCCCCAAAAACATGCAATACTGCTAGGCCTCAGTTTAAATCGTGCCAAAACGCTGTCTGTAACTAGGCCCAAACCCCCCTTTTCCACCATGGATTTTCTTCAACCCACTTGCAATCAAAATTAGACCTTCCCAGCAGTGCTCCCAGACCCATAAACCCACCCCCAAAAATCTAGTACCCCCCCCCAACAGCCCCCCCAAAACATGCAATACTGCTAAGAAAAAAAAGAACTTTTCCACCATGGAGTTTCTTCAAACCACTTGCAATCAAAAAAAGACCTTCACAACAGTGCTCCCAGACTACTCAACCCACCCCAAAAATCTAGAACACCCCCAAGCAGCCCCCAAAAAACATGCAATACTGCTAGGCCTCAGTTTAAATCGTGCCAAAACACTGTCTGCAACTAGGCCAAAACCCCCCTTTTCCACCATGGATTTTCTTCAAACCACTTGCAATCAAAATTAGACCTCCCCAGTGGTGCTCCCAGACCCCTCAACCCACCCCCAAATATCTAGAACACCCCCAAGCAGCCCCCCAAAAACATGCAATACTGCTAGGCCTCAGTTTAAATTGTGCCAAAACGCTATCTGCAACTAGGCCCAAACCCCCCTTTTCCACCATGGATATTCTTCAAACCACTTGCAATCAAAATTAGACCTTCCCAGCAGTGCTCCCAGACCCCTCAACCAACACCCAAAAATCTAGAACACCCCAAGCAGCCCCCAAAAACATGCAATAATACTAGGCCTAAGTTTAAATCGTGCCAAAACACTCTCAGCAAGTAGGCCAAACCCCCCTTTTCTACCATGGATTTTCTTCAAACCACTTGCACTCACAATTAGAACTTCCCAGCAGTGCTCCCAGACCCATAAACCAACCCCCAAAAATCTAGAACCCCCCAAACAGCCTCCCAAAAACATGCAATACTGCTAAAAAAAAAGCTTTTGCACCATGGATTTTCTTCAAACCACTTGCAATCAAAATTAGACCTTCCCAGCAGTGCTCCCAGACCCCTCAACCTACCCCCAAAAATCTAGAACACCCCCAAGCAGCCCCCCAAAAATATGCAATACTGCTAGGCCTCAGTTTAAATCGTGCCAAACGGCTGTCTGTAACTAGGCCCAAACCCACCTTTTCCACCATGGATTTTCTTCAAACCACTTGCAATCAAAATTAGACCTTTACAGTGGTGCTCCCAGACCCCTCAACCCACCCCCAAAAATCTAGAACACCCCCAAGCAGCCCCCCAAAAACATGCAATACTTCTAGGCCTAAGTTTAAATTGTGCCAAAATGCTCTCTGCAACTAGGCCCAAACCCCCCTTTTCCATCATGGATTTTCTTCAAACCACTTGCAATCAAAAATACACCTTCCCAACAGTGCTCCCAGACCCATAAACCCAACCCCAAAAATCGAGTACCCGACCAAACAGCCCCCCAAACACATGCAATACTGCTAAAAAAAAGAACTTTTCCACCATGGATTTTCTTCAAACCACTTGCAATCAAAAAAAGACCTTCCCAACAGTGCTCCCAGACTCATCAACCCACCCCAAAAATCTAGAACACCCACAAGCAGCCCCCCAAAAACATGCAATACTACTAGGACTAAGTGTAAAATTGTGACAAAACGCTCTCTGCAACTAGACCCAACCCCCCCTTTTCTACCATGGATTTTCTTCAAACCACTTGCAATCACAATTAGAACTTTCCAGCAGTGCTCCCAGACCCATAAACCAACCCCAAAAAATCTAGAACCCCCCAAAAAGCCCCCAAAAACATGCAATACTGCTAAAAAAAAAAGCTTTTGCAACATGTATTTTCTTCAAACCACTTGCAATCAAAATTAGACCTTCCCAGCAGTGCTCCCAGACCCCTCAACCTACCCCCAAAAATCTAGAACACCCCCAAGCAGCCCCCAAAAACATGCAATACTACTAGGCCTAAGATTAAATCGTGCCAAAACGCTCTCTGCAACTAGGCCCACACCCCCCTTTTCCACCATGGATTTTCTTCAACCCACTTGCAATCAAAATTAGACCTTCCCAGCAGTGCTCCCAGACCCATAAACCAACCCCAAAAAATCTAGAACCCCCCAAAAAGCCCCCCAAAAACAAGCAATACTGCTAAAAAAAAAAGCTTTTGCAACATGGATTTTCTTAAAACAACTTGCAATCAAAATTAGACCTTCCCAGCAGTGCTCCAAGCCCCCTGAACCTACCCCAAAAAACTCTAAAACACCCCAAGCAGCCCCCCAAAAACTTGCAATACTGCTAGGCCTCAGTTTAAATCGTGCCAAAACGCTGTCTGTAACTAGGCCCAAACCCACCTTTTCCACCATGGATTTTCTTCAAACCACTTGCAATCAAAATTAGACCTTCCCAGTGGTGCTCCCAGCCCCCTAAACCCACCCCCAAAAATCTAGAACACCCCCAAGCAGCCCCCAAAAACATGCAATACTACTAGGCCTAAGATTAAATCGTGCCAAAACGCTCTCTGCAACTAGGCCCACACCCCCCTTTTCCACCATGGATTTTCTTCAACCCACTTGCAATCAAAATTAGACCTTCCCAGCAGTGCTCCCAGACCCATAAACCCACCCCCAAAAATCTAGTCCGCCCCAAACAGCCCCCCAAAAACATGCAATACTGCTAAATAAAAAAACCTTTTGCACCATGGATTTTCTTCAAACCACTTGCAATCAAAAAAAGACCTTCCCAACAGTGCTCCCAGACTCCTCAACCCACCCCAAAAATCAAGAACACCCCCAAGCAGCCCCCAAAAAACATGCATTACTGCTAGGCCTCAGTTTAAATCATGCCAAAACACTGTCTGCAACTAGGCCAAAACCCCCCTTTTCCACCATGGATTTTCTTCAAACCACTTGCAATCAAACTTAGACCTCCCAGTGGTGCTCCCAGACCCCTCAACCCACCCCCAAATATCTAGAACACCCCCAAACAGCCTTCCAAAAACATGCAATACTGTTTAAAAAAAAAAAGCTTTTGCACCATGGATTTTCTTCAAACCACTTGCAATCAAAATTAGACCTTCCCAGCAGTGCTCCCAGACCCCTCAACCTACCCCCATAAATCTAGAACACCCCCAAGCAGCCCCCCAAAAACATGCAATACTGCTAGGCCTCAGTTTAAATCGTGCCAAAACGCTGTCTGTAACTAGGCCCAAACCCCCCTTTTCCACCATGGATTTTCTTCAAACCACTTGCAATCAAAATTAGACCTCCCCAGTGGTGCTCCCAGACCCCTCAACCCACCCCCAAATATCTAGAACACCCCCAAGCAGCCCCCCAAAAACATGCAATACTGCTAGGCCTCAGTTTAAATTGTGCCAAAACGCTATCTACAACTAGGCCCAAACCCCCCTTTTCCACCATGGATATTCTTCAAACCCCTTGCAATCAAAATTAGACCTTCCCAGCAGTGCTCCCAGACCCCTCAACCAACACCCAAAAATCTAGAACACCCCAAGCAGCCCCCAAAAACATGCAATAATACTAGGCCTAAGTTTAAATCGTGCCAAAACACTCTCAGCAACTAGGCCAAACCCCCCTTTTCTACCATGGATTTTCTTCAAACCACTTGCACTCACAATTAGAACTTCCCAGCAGTGCTCAGAGACCCATAAACCAACCCCCAAAAATCTAGAACCCCCCAAACAGCCTCCCAAAAACATGCAATACTGCTAAAAAAAAAGCTTTTGCACCATGGATTTTCTTCAAACCACTTGCAATCAAAATTAGACCTTCCCAGCAGTGCTCCCAGACCCCTCAACCTACCCCCAAAAAGTCTAGAACACCCCCAAGCAGCCCCCCAAAAACATGCAATACTGCTAGGCCTCAGTTTAAATCGTGCCAAAAGGCTGTCTGTAACTAGGCCCAAACCCACCTTTTCCACCATGGATTTTCTTCAAACCACTTGCAATCAAAATTAGACCTTTACAGTGGTGCTCCCAGACCCCTCAACCCACCCCCAAAAATCTAGAACACCCCCAAGCAGCCCCCCAAAAACATGCAATACTACTAGGCCTAAGTTTAAATTGTGCCAAAACGCTCTCTGCAACTAGGCCCAAACCCCCCTTTTCCATCATGGATTTTCTTCAAACCACTTGCAATCAAAATTACACCTTCCCAGCAGTGCTCCCAGACCCATAAACCCAACCCCAAAAATCGAGTACCCGACCAAACAGCCCCCCAAACACATGCAATACTGCTAAAAAAAGAACTTTTCCACCATGGATTTTCTTCAAACCACTTGCAATCAAAAAAAGACCTTCCCAACAGTGCTCCCAGACTCATCAACCCACCCCAAAAATCTAGAACACCCACAAGCAGCCCCCCAAAAACACGCAATACTACTAGGACTAAGTTTAAAATTGTGACAAAACGCTCTTTGCAACTAGACCCAACCCCCCCTTTTCTACCATGGATTTTCTTCAAACCACTTGCAATCACAATTAGAACTTCCCAGCAGTGCTCCCAGACCCATAAACCAACCCCAAAAAATCTAGAACCCCCAAAAAGCCCCCCAAAAGCATGCAATACTGCTAAAAAAAAAAGCTTTTGCAACATGTATTTTCTTCAAACCACTTGCAATCAAAATTAGACCTTCCCAGCAGTGCTCCCAGACCCCTCAACCTACCCCCAAAAATCTAGAACACCACCAAGCAGCCCCCAAAAACATGCAATACTACTAGGCCTAAGATTAAATCGTGCCAAAACGCTCTCTGCAACTAGGCCCACACCCCCCTTTTCCACCATGGATTTTCTTCAACCCACTTGCAATCAAAATTAGACCTTCCCAGCAGTGTTCCCAGACCCATAAACCAACCCCAAAAAATCTAGAACCCCCCAAAAAGCCCCCCAAAAACATGCAATACTGCTAAAAAAAAAAAAGCTTTTGCAACATGGATTTTCTTCAAACCACTTGCAATCAAAATTAGACCTTCCCAGCAGTGGTCCAAGACCCCTGAACCTACCCCCAAAAACTCTATAACACCCCCAAGCAGCCCCCCAAAAACTTGCAATACTGCTAGGCCTCAGTTTAAATCGTGCCAAAACGCTGTCTGTAACTAGGCCCAAACCCACCTTTTCCACCATGGATTTTCTTCAAACCACTTGCAATCAAAATTAGACCTTCCCAGTGGTGCTCCCAGCCCCCTAAACCCACCCCCAAAAATCTAGAACACCCCCAAGCAGCCCCCAAAAACATGCAATACTACTAGGCCTAAGATTAAATCGTGCCAAAACGCTCTCTGCAACTAGGCCCACACCCCCCTTTTCCACCATGGATTTTCTTCAACCCACTTGCAATCAAAATTAGACCTTCCCAGCAGTGCTCCCAGACCCATAAACCCACCCCCAAAAATCTAGTACGCCCCAAACAGCCCCCCAAAAACATGCAATACTGCTAAATAAAAAAACCTTTTGCACCATGGATTTTCTTCAAACCACTTGCAATCAAAAAAAGACCTTCCCAACAGTGCTCCCAGACTACTCAACCCACCCCAAAAATCTAGAACACCCCCAAGCAGCTCCTAAAAAACATGCAATACTGCTAGGCCTCAGTTTAAATCGTGCCGAAACGCTGTCTGTAACTAGGCCCAAACCCACCTTTTCCACCATGGATTTTCTTCAAACCACTTGCAATCAAAATTAGACCTCCCCAGTGGTGCTCCCAGACCCCTCAACCCACCCCCAAATATCTAGAACACCCCCAAACATTCTCCCAAAAACATGCAATACTGCTTAAAAAAAAAGCTTTTGCACCATGGATTTTCTTCAAACCACTTGCAATCAAAATTAGACCTTCCCAGCAGTGCTCCCAGACCCCTCAACCTACCCCCATAAATCTAGAACACCCCCAAGCAGCCCCCCAAAAACATGCAATACTGCTAGGCCTCAGTTTAAATCGTGCCAAAACGCTGTCTGTAACTAGGCCCAAACCCCCCTTTTCCACCATGGATTTTCTTCAACCCACTTGCAATCAAAATTAGACCTTCCCAGCAGTGCTCCCAGACCCATAAACCCACCCCCAAAAATCTAGTACCCCCCCCAAACAGCCCCCCAAAAACATGCAATACTGCTAAGAAAAAAAAGAACTTTTCCACCATGGAGTTTCTTCAAACCACTTGCAATCAAAAAAAGACCTTCCCAACAGTGCTCCCAGACTACTCAACCCACCCCAAAAATCTAGAACACCCCCAAGCAGCCCCCAAAAAACATGCAATACTGCTAGGCCTCAGTTTAAATCGTGCCAAAACACTGTCTGCAACTAGGCCAAAACCCCCCTTTTCCACCATGGATTTTCTTCAAACCACTTGCAATCAAAATTAGACCTCCCCAGTGGTGCTCCCAGACCCCTCAACCCACCCCCAAATATCTAGAACACCCCCAAGCAGCCCCCCAAAAACATGCAATACTGCTAGGCCTCAGTTTAAATTGTGCCAAAACGCTATCTGCAACTAGGCCCAAACCCCCCTTTTCCACCATGGATATTCTTCAAACCACTTGCAATCAAAATTAGACCTTCCCAGCAGTGCTCCCAGACCCCTCAACCAACACCCAAAAATCTAGAACACCCCAAGCAGCCCCCAAAAACATGCAATAATACTAGGCCTAAGTTTAAATCGTGCCAAAACACTCTCAGCAACTAGGCCAAACCCCCCTTTTCTACCATGGATTTTCTTCAAACCACTTGCACTCACAATTAGAACTTCCCAGCAGTGCTCCCAGACCCATAAACCAACCCCCAAAAATCTAGAACCCCCCAAACAGCCTCCCAAAAACATGCAATACTGCTAAAAAAAAAGCTTTTGCACCATGGATTTTCTTCAAACCACTTGCAATCAAAATTAGACCTTCCCAGCAGTGCTCCCAGACCCCTCAACCTACCCCCAAAAATCTAGAACACCCCCAAGCAGCCCCCAAAAACATGCAATACTACTAGGCCTAAGATTAAATCGTGCCAAAACGCTCTCTGCAACTAGGCCCACACCCCCCTTTTCCACCATGGATTTTCTTCAACCCACTTGCAATCAAAATTAGACCTTCCCAGCAGTGCTCCCAGACCCATAAACCAACCCCAAAAAATCTAGAACCCCCCAAAAAGCCCCCCAAAAACAAGCAATACTGCTAAAAAAAAAAGCTTTTGCAACATGGATTTTCTTCAAACAACTTGCAATCAAAATTAGACCTTCCCAGCAGTGCTCCAAGACCCCTGAACCTACCCCCAAAAACTCTAAAACACCCCCAAGCAGCCCCCCAAAAACTTGCAATACTGCTAGGCCTCAGTTTAAATCGTGCCAAAACGCTGTCTGTAACTAGGCCCAAACCCACCTTTTCCACCATGGATTTTCTTCAAACCACTTGCAATCAAAATTAGACCTTCCCAGTGGTGCTCCCAGCCCCCTAAACCCACCCCCAAAAATCTAGAACACCCCCAAGCAGCCCCCAAAAACATGCAATACTACTAGGCCTAAGATTAAATCGTGCCAAAACGCTCTCTGCAACTAGGCCCACACCCCCCTTTTCCACCATGGATTTTCTTCAACCCACTTGCAATCAAAATTAGACCTTCCCAGCAGTGCTCCCAGACCCATAAACCCACCCCCAAAAATCTAGTCCGCCCCAAACAGCCCCCCAAAAACATGCAATACTGCTAAATAAAAAAACCTTTTGCACCATGGATTTTCTTCAAACCACTTGCAATCAAAAAAAGACCTTCCCAACAGTGCTCCCAGACTCCTCAACCCACCCCAAAAATCAAGAACACCCCCAAGCAGCCCCCAAAAAACATGCATTACTGCTAGGCCTCAGTTTAAATCATGCCAAAACACTGTCTGCAACTAGGCCAAAACCCCCCTTTTCCACCATGGATTTTCTTCAAACCACTTGCAATCAAACTTAGACCTCCCGGTGGTGCTCCCAGACCCCTCAACCCACCCCCAAATATCTAGAACACCCCCAAACAGCCTTCCAAAAACATGCAATACTGCTTAAAAAAAAAGCTTTTGCACCATGGATTTTCTTCAAACCACTTGCAATCAAAATTAGACCTTCCCAGCAGTGCTCCCAGACCCCTCAACCTACCCCCATAAATCTAGAACACCCCCAAGCAGCCCCCCAAAAACATGCAATACTGCTAGGCCTCAGTTTAAATCGTGCCAAAACGCTGTCTGTAACTAGGCCCAAACCCCCCTTTTCCACCATGGATTTTCTTCAAACCACTTGCAATCAAAATTAGACCTCCCCAGTGGTGCTCCCAGACCCCTCAACCCACCCCCAAATATCTAGAACACCCCAAAGCAGCCCCCCAAAAACATGCAATACTGCTAGGCCTCAGTTTAAATTGTGCCAAAACGCTATCTACAACTAGGCCCAAACCCCCCTTTTCCACCATGGATTTTCTTCAACCCACTTGCAATCAAAATTAGACCTTCCCAGCAGTGCTCCCAGACCCATAAACCAACCCCAAAAAATCTAGAACCCCCCAAAAAACCCCCCAAAAACAAGCAATACTGCTAAAAAAAAAAAGCTTTTGCAACATGGATTTTCTTCAAACAACTTGCAATCAAAATTAGACCTTCCCAGCAGTGCTCCAAGACCCCTGAACCTACCCCCAAAAACTCTAAAACACCCCCAAGCAGCCCCCCAAAAACTTGCAATACTGCTAGGCCTCAGTTTAAATCGTGCCAAAACGCTGTCTGTAACTAGGCCCAAACCCACCTTTTCCACCATGGATTTTCTTCAAACCACTTGCAATCAAAATTAGACCTTCCCAGTGGTGCTCCCAGCCCCCTAAACCCACCCCCAAAAATCTAGAACACCCCCAAGCAGCCCCCAAAAACATGCAATACTACTAGGCCTAAGATTAAATCGTGCCAAAACGCTCTCTGCAACTAGGCCCACACCCCCCTTTTCCACCATGGATTTTCTTCAACCCACTTGCAATCAAAATTAGACCTTCCCAGCAGTGCTCCCAGACCCATAAACCCACCCCCAAAAATCTAGTCCGCCCCAAACAGCCCCCCAAAAACATGCAATACTGCTAAATAAAAAAACCTTTTGCACCATGGATTTTCTTCAAACCACTTGCAATCAAAAAAAGACCTTCCCAACAGTGCTCCCAGACTCCTCAACCCACCCCAAAAATCAAGAACACCCCCAAGCAGCCCCCAAAAAACATGCATTACTGCTAGGCCTCAGTTTAAATCATGCCAAAACACTGTCTGCAACTAGGCCAAAACCCCCCTTTTCCACCATGGATTTTCTTCAAACCACTTGCAATCAAACTTAGACCTCCCAGTGGTGCTCCCAGACCCCTCAACCCACCCCCAAATATCTAGAACACCCCCAAACAGCCTTCCAAAAACATGCAATACTGCTTAAAAAAAAAGCTTTTGCACCATGGATTTTCTTCAAACCACTTGCAATCAAAATTAGACCTTCCCAGCAGTGCTCCCAGACCCCTCAACCTACCCCCATAAATCTAGAACACCCCCAAGCAGCCCCCCAAAAACATGCAATACTGCTAGGCCTCAGTTTAAATCGTGCCAAAACGCTGTCTGTAACTAGGCCCAAACCCCCCTTTTCCACCATGGATTTTCTTCAAACCACTTGCAATCAAAATTAGACCTCCCCAGTGGTGCTCCCAGACCCCTCAACCCACCCCCAAATATCTAGAACACCCCCAAGCAGCCCCCCAAAAACATGCAATACTGCTAGGCCTCAGTTTAAATTGTGCCAAAACGCTATCTACAACTAGGCCCAAACCCCCCTTTTCCACCATGGATTTTCTTCAACCCACTTGCAATCAAAATTAGACCTTCCCAGCAGTGCTCCCAGACCCATAAACCAACCCCAAAAAATCTAGAACCCCCCAAAAAACCCCCCAAAAACAAGCAATACTGCTAAAAAAAAAAGCTTTTGCAACATGGATTTTCTTCAAACAACTTGCAATCAAAATTAGACCTTCCCAGCAGTGCTCCAAGACCCCTGAACCTACCCCCAAAAACTCTAAAACACCCCCAAGCAGCCCCCCAAAAACTTGCAATACTGCTAGGCCTCAGTTTAAATCGTGCCAAAACGCTGTCTGTAACTAGGCCCAAACCCACCTTTTCCACCATGGATTTTCTTCAAACCACTTGCAATCAAAATTAGACCTTCCCAGTGGTGCTCCCAGCCCCCTAAACCCACCCCCAAAAATCTAGAACACCCCCAAGCAGCCCCCAAAAACATGCAATACTACTAGGCCTAAGATTAAATCGTGCCAAAACGCTCTCTGCAACTAGGCCCACACCCCCCTTTTCCACCATGGATTTTCTTCAACCCACTTGCAATCAAAATTAGACCTTCCCAGCAGTGCTCCCAGACCCATAAACCCACCCCCAAAAATCTAGTCCGCCCCAAACAGCCCCCCAAAAACATGCAATACTGCTAAATAAAAAAACCTTTTGCACCATGGATTTTCTTCAAACCACTTGCAATCAAAAAAAGACCTTCCCAACAGTGCTCCCAGACTCCTCAACCCACCCCAAAAATCAAGAACACCCCCAAGCAGCCCCCAAAAAACATGCATTACTGCTAGGCCTCAGTTTAAATCATGCCAAAACACTGTCTGCAACTAGGCCAAAACCCCCCTTTTCCACCATGGATTTTCTTCAAACCACTTGCAATCAAACTTAGACCTCCCAGTGGTGCTCCCAGACCCCTCAACCCACCCCCAAATATCTAGAACACCCCCAAACAGCCTTCCAAAAACATGCAATACTGCTTAAAAAAAAAAGCTTTTGCACCATGGATTTTCTTCAAACCACTTGCAATCAAAATTAGACCTTCCCAGCAGTGCTCCCAGACCCCTCAACCTACCCCCATAAATCTAGAACACCCCCAAGCAGCCCCCCAAAAACATGCAATACTGCTAGGCCTCAGTTTAAATCGTGCCAAAACGCTGTCTGTAACTAGGCCCAAACCCCCCTTTTCCACCATGGATTTTCTTCAAACCACTTGCAATCAAAATTAGACCTCCCCAGTGGTGCTCCCAGACCCCTCAACCCACCCCCAAATATCTAGAACACCCCCATGCAGCCCCCCAAAAACATGCAATACTGCTAGGCCTCAGTTTAAATTGTGCCAAAACGCTATCTACAACTAGGCCCAAACCCCCCTTTTCCACCATGGATATTCTTCAAACCCCTTGCAATCAAAATTAGACCTTCCCAGCAGTGCTCCCAGACCCCTCAACCAACACCCAAAAATCTAGAACACCCCAAGCAGCCCCCAAAAACATGCAATAATACTAGGCCTAAGTTTAAATCGTGCCAAAACACTCTCAGCAACTAGGCCAAACCCCCCTTTTCTACCATGGATTTTCTTCAAACCACTTGCACTCACAATTAGAACTTCCCAGCAGTGCTCAGAGACCCATAAACCAACCCCCAAAAATCTAGAACCCCCCAAACAGCCTCCCAAAAACATGCAATACTGCTAAAAAAAAAGCTTTTGCACCATGGATTTTCTTCAAACCACTTGCAATCAAAATTAGACCTTCCCAGCAGTGCTCCCAGACCCCTCAACCTACCCCCAAAAATCTAGAACACCCCCAAGCAGCCCCCCAAAAACATGCAATACTGCTAGGCCTCAGTTTAAATCGTGCCAAAAGGCTGTCTGTAACTAGGCCCAAACCCACCTTTTCCACCATGGATTTTCTTCAAACCACTTGCAATCAAAATTAGACCTTTACAGTGGTGCTCCCAGACCCCTCAACCCACCCCCAAAAATCTAGAACACCCCCAAGCAGCCCCCCAAAAACATGCAATACTACTAGGCCTAAGTTTAAATTGTGCCAAAACGCTCTCTGCAACTAGGCCCAAACCCCCCTTTTCCATCATGGATTTTCTTCAAACCACTTGCAATCAAAATTACACCTTCCCAGCAGTGCTCCCAGACCCATAAACCCAACCCCAAAAATCGAGTACCCGACCAAACAGCCCCCCAAACACATGCAATACTGCTAAAAAAAGAACTTTTCCACCATGGATTTTCTTCAAACCACTTGCAATCAAAAAAAGACCTTCCCAACAGTGCTCCCAGACTCATCAACCCACCCCAAAAATCTAGAACACCCACAAGCAGCCCCCCAAAAACACGCAATACTACTAGGACTAAGTTTAAAATTGTGACAAAACGCTCTTTGCAACTAGACCCAACCCCCCCTTTTCTACCATGGATTTTCTTCAAACCACTTGCAATCACAATTAGAACTTCCCAGCAGTGCTCCCAGACCCATAAACCAACCCCAAAAAATCTAGAACCCCCAAAAAGCCCCCCAAAAACATGCAATACTGCTAAAAAAAAAGCTTTTGCAACATGTATTTTCTTCAAACCACTTGCAATCAAAATTAGACCTTCCCAGCAGTGCTCCCAGACCCCTCAACCTACCCCCAAAAATCTAGAACACCACCAAGCAGCCCCCAAAAACATGCAATACTACTAGGCCTAAGATTAAATCGTGCCAAAACGCTCTCTGCAACTAGGCCCACACCCCCCTTTTCCACCATGGATTTTCTTCAACCCACTTGCAATCAAAATTAGACCTTCCCAGCAGTGTTCCCAGACCCATAAACCAACCCCAAAAAATCTAGAACCCCCCAAAAAGCCCCCCAAAAACATGCAATACTGCTAAAAAAAAAGCTTTTGCAACATGGATTTTCTTCAAACCACTTGCAATCAAAATTAGACCTTCCCAGCAGTGCTCCAAGACCCCTGAACCTACCCCCAAAAACTCTAAAACACCCCCAAGCAGCCCCCCAAAAACTTGCAATACTGCTAGGCCTCAGTTTAAATCGTGCCAAAACGCTGTCTGTAACTAGGCCCAAACCCACCTTTTCCACCATGGATTTTCTTCAAACCACTTGCAATCAAAATTAGACCTTCCCAGTGGTGCTCCCAGCCCCCTAAACCCACCCCCAAAAATCTAGAACACCCCCAAGCAGCCCCCAAAAACATGCAATACTACTAGGCCTAAGATTAAATTGTGCCAAAACGCTCTCTGCAACTAGGCCCACACCCCCTTTTTCCACCATTGATTTTCTTCAACCCACTTGCAATCAAAATTAGACCTTCCCAGCAGTGCTCCCAGACCCATAAACCCACCCCCAAAAATCTAGTACGCCCCAAACAGCTCCCCAAAAACATGCAATACTGCTAAATAAAAAAACCTTTTGCACCATGGATTTTCTTCAAACCACTTGCAATCAAAAAAAGACCTTCCCAACAGTGCTCCCAGACTACTCAACCCACCCCAAAAATCTAGAACACCCCCAAGCAGCCCCCCAAAAACATGCAATACTGCTAGGCCTCAGTTTAAATCGTGCCAAAACGCTGTCTGTAACTAGGCCCAAACCCCCCTTTTCCACCATGGATTTTCTTCAACCCACTTGCAATCAAAATTAGACCTTCCCAGCAGTGCTCCCAGACCCATAAACCCACCCCCAAAAATCTAGTACCCCCCCAAACAGCCCCCCAAAAACATGCAATACCGCTAAGAAAAAAAAGAACTTTTCCACCATGGAGTTTCTTCAAACCACTTGCAATCAAAAAAAGACCTTCCCAACAGTGCTCCCAGACTACTCAACCCACCCCAAAAATCTAGAACACCCCCAAGCAGCCCCCAAAAAACATGCAATACTGCTAGGCCTCAGTTTAAATCGTGCCAAAACACTGTCTGCAACTAGGCCAAAACCCCCCTTTTCCACCATGGATTTTCTTCAAACCACTTGCAATCAAAATTAGACCTCCCCAGTGGTGCTCCCAGACCCCTCAACCCACCCCCAAATATCTAGAACACCCCCAAGCAGCCCCCCAAAAACATGCAATACTGCTAGGCCTCAGTTTAAATTGTGCCAAAACGCTATCTGCAACTAGGCCCAAACCCCCCTTTTCCACCATGGATATTCTTCAAACCACTTGCAATCAAACTTAGACCTTCCCAGCAGTGCTCCCAGACCCCTCAACCAACACCCAAAAATCTAGAACACCCCAAGCAGCCCCCAAAAACATGCAATAATACTAGGCCTAAGTTTAAATCGTGCCAAAACACTCTCAGCAACTAGGCCAAACCCCCCTTTTCTACCATGGATTTTCTTCAAACCACTTGCACTCACAATTAGAACTTCCCAGCAGTGCTCCCAGACCCATAAACCAACCCCCAAAAATCTAGAACCCCCCAAACAGCCTCCCAAAAACATGCAATACTGCTAAAAAAAAAGCTTTTGCACCATGGATTTTCTTCAAACCACTTGCAATCAAAATTAGACCTTCCCAGCAGTGCTCCCAGACCCCTCAACCTACCCCCAAAAATCTAGAACACCCCCAAGCAGCCCCTCAAAAACATGCAATACTGCTAGGCCTCAGTTTAAATCGTGCCAAAAGGCTGTCTGTAACTAGGCCCAAACCCACCTTTTCCACCATGGATTTTCTTCAAACCACTTGCAATCAAAATTAGACCTTTACAGTGGTGCTCCCAGACCCCTCAACCCACCCCCAAAAATCTGGAACATCCCCAAGCAGCCCCCCAAAAACATGCAATACTACTAGGCCTAAGTTTAAATTGTGCCAAAACCCTCTCTGCAACTAGGCCCAAACCCCCCTTTTCCATCATGGATTTTCTTCAAACCACTTGCAATCAAAATTACACCTTCCCAGCAGTGCTCCCAGACCCATAAACCCAACCCCAAAAATCGAGTACCCGACCAAACAGCCCCCCAAACACATGCAATACTGCTAAAAAAAGAACTTTTCCACCATGGATTTTCTTCAAACCACTTGCAATCAAAAAAAGACCTTCCCAACAGTGCTCCCAGACTCATCAACCCACCCCAAAAATCTAGAACACCCACAAGCAGCCCCCCAAAAACATGCAATACTACTAGGACTAAGTTTAAAATTGTGACAAAACGCTCTCTGCAACTAGACCCAATCCCCCCTTTTCTACCATGGATTTTCTTCAAACCCCTTGCAATCACAATTAGAACTTCCCAGCAGTGCTCCCAGACCCATAAACCAACCCCCAAAAATCTAGAACCCCCCAAAAAGCCCCCCAAAAATATGCAATACTGCTAAAAAAAAAAGCTTTTGCAACATGTATTTTCTTCAAACCACTTGCAATCAAAATTAGACCTTCCCAGCAGTGCTCCCAGACCCCTCAACCTACCCCCAAAAATCTAGAACACCCCCAAGCAGCCCCCAAAAACATGCAATTCTACTAGGCCTAAGATTAAATCGTGCCAAAACGCTCTCTGCAACTAGGCCCACACCCCCCTTTTCCACCATGGATTTTCTTCAACCCACTTGCAATCAAAATTAGACCTTCCCAGCAGTGCTCCCAGACCCATAAACCAACCCCCAAAAATCTAGAACCCCCAAAAACCCCCCAAAAACATGCAATACTGCTAAAAAAAAAAAGCTTTTGCAACATGGATTTTCTTCAAACCACTTGCAATCAAAATTAGACCTTCCCAGCAGTGCTCCAAGACCCCTGAACCTACCCCCAAAAACTCTAAAACACCCCCAAGCAGCCCCCCAAAAACTAGCAATACTGCTAGGCCTCAGTTTAAATCGTGCCAAAACGCTGTCTGTAACTAGGCCCAAACCCACCTTTTCCACCATGGATTTTCTTCAAACCACTTGCAATCAAAATTAGACCTTCCCAGTGGTGCTCCCAGCCCCCTAAACCCACCCCCAAAAATCTAGAACACCCCCAAGCAGCCCCCAAAAACATGCAATACTACTAGGCCTAAGATTAAATTGTGCCAAAACGCTCTCTGCAACTAGGCCCACACCCCCCTTTTCCACCATTGATTTTCTTCAACCCACTTGCAATCAAAATTAGACCTTCCCAGCAGTGCTCCCAGACCCATAAACCCACCCCCAAAAATCTAGTACGCCCCAAACAGCCCCCCAAAAACATGCAATACTGCTAAATAAAAAAACCTTTTGCACCATGGATTTTCTTCAAACCACTTGCAATCAAAAAAAGACCTTCCCAACAGTGCTCCCAGACTACTCAACCCACCCCAAAAATCTAGAACACCCCCAAGCAGCCCCCCAAAAACATGCAATACTGCTAGGCCTCAGTTTAAATCGTGCCAAAACGCTGTCTGTAACTAGGCCCAAACCCCCCTTTTCCACCATGGATTTTCTTCAACCCACTTGCAATCAAAATTAGACCTTCCCAGCAGTGCTCCCAGACCCATAAACCCACCCCCAAAAATCTAGTACCCCCCCCAAACAGCCCCCCAAAAACATGCAATACTGCTAAGAAAAAAAAGAACTTTTCCACCATGGAGTTTCTTCAAACCACTTGCAATCAAAAAAAGACCTTCCCAACAGTGCTCCCAGACTACTCAACCCACCCCAAAAATCTAGAACACCCCCAAGCAGCCCCTAAAAAACATGCAATACTGCTAGGCCTCAGTTTAAATCGTGCCAAAACGCTGTCTGTAACTAGGCCCAAACCCACCTTTTCCACCATGGATTTTCTTCAAACTACTTGCAATCAAAATTAGACCTTTACAGTGGTGCTCCCAGACCCCTCAACCAACCCCCAAAATTCTAGAACACCCCCAAGCAGCCCCCCAAAAACATGCAATACTGCTGGACCTCAGTTTAAATCGTGCCAAACGCTGTCTGCAACTAAGCCCAAACCCCCCTTTTCCACCTTGGATTTTCTTCAATCAACTTGCAATCAAAATTACACCTTCCCAGCAGTGCTCCCAGACCCCTCAACCCACCCCCAAAAATCTAGTACCCCCCCAAAAACATGCAATACTGCTACAAAAAAAAGAACTTTTCCACCATGGATTTTCTTCAAACCACTTGCAATCAAAAAAAGACCTTCCCAACAGTGCTCCCAGACTCATCAACCCACCCCAAAAATCTAGAACACCCACAAGCAGCCCCCCAAAAACATGCAATACTACTAGGACTAAGTTTAAAATTGTGACAAAACGCTCTCTGCAACTAGACCCAATCCCCCCTTTTCTACCATGGATTTTCTTCAAACCCCTTGCAATCACAATTAGAACTTCCCAGCAGTGCTCCCAGACCCATAAACCAACCCCCAAAAATCTAGAACCCCCCAAAAAGCCCCCCAAAAATATGCAATACTGCTAAAAAAAAAAGCTTTTGCAACATGTATTTTCTTCAAACCACTTGCAATCAAAATTAGACCTTCCCAGCAGTGCTCCCAGACCCCTCAACCTACCCCCAAAAATCTAGAACACCCCCAAGCAGCCCCCAAAAACATGCAATTCTACTAGGCCTAAGATTAAATCGTGCCAAAACGCTCTCTGCAACTAGGCCCACACCCCCCTTTTCCACCATGGATTTTCTTCAACCCACTTGCAATCAAAATTAGACCTTCCCAGCAGTGCTCCCAGACCCATAAACCAACCCCCAAAAATCTAGAACCCCCAAAAACCCCCCAAAAACATGCAATACTGCTAAAAAAAAAAAGCTTTTGCAACATGGATTTTCTTCAAACCACTTGCAATCAAAATTAGACCTTCCCAGCAGTGCTCCAAGACCCCTGAACCTACCCCCAAAAACTCTAAAACACCCCCAAGCAGCCCCCCAAAAACTAGCAATACTGCTAGGCCTCAGTTTAAATCGTGCCAAAACGCTGTCTGTAACTAGGCCCAAACCCACCTTTTCCACCATGGATTTTCTTCAAACCACTTGCAATCAAAATTAGACCTTCCCAGTGGTGCTCCCAGCCCCCTAAACCCACCCCCAAAAATCTAGAACACCCCCAAGCAGCCCCCAAAAACATGCAATACTACTAGGCCTAAGATTAAATTGTGCCAAAACGCTCTCTGCAACTAGGCCCACACCCCCCTTTTCCACCATTGATTTTCTTCAACCCACTTGCAATCAAAATTAGACCTTCCCAGCAGTGCTCCCAGACCCATAAACCCACCCCCAAAAATCTAGTACGCCCCAAACAGCCCCCCAAAAACATGCAATACTGCTAAATAAAAAAACCTTTTGCACCATGGATTTTCTTCAAACCACTTGCAATCAAAAAAAGACCTTCCCAACAGTGCTCCCAGACTACTCAACCCACCCCAAAAATCTAGAACACCCCCAAGCAGCCCCCCAAAAACATGCAATACTGCTAGGCCTCAGTTTAAATCGTGCCAAAACGCTGTCTGTAACTAGGCCCAAACCCCCCTTTTCCACCATGGATTTTCTTCAACCCACTTGCAATCAAAATTAGACCTTCCCAGCAGTGCTCCCAGACCCATAAACCCACCCCCAAAAATCTAGTACCCCCCCCAAACAGCCCCCCAAAAACATGCAATACTGCTAAGAAAAAAAAGAACTTTTCCACCATGGAGTTTCTTCAAACCACTTGCAATCAAAAAAAGACCTTCCCAACAGTGCTCCCAGACTACTCAACCCACCCCAAAAATCTAGAACACCCCCAAGCAGCCCCTAAAAAACATGCAATACTGCTAGGCCTCAGTTTAAATCGTGCCAAAACGCTGTCTGTAACTAGGCCCAAACCCACCTTTTCCACCATGGATTTTCTTCAAACTACTTGCAATCAAAATTAGACCTTTACAGTGGTGCTCCCAGACCCCTTAACCCACCCCCAAAAATCTAGAACACCCCCAAGCAGCCCCCCAAAAACATGCAATACTACTAGGCCTAAGTTTAAATTGTGCCAAAACGCTCTCTGCAACTAGGCCCAAACCCCCCTTTTCCATCATGGATTTTCTTCAAACCACTTGCAATCAAAATTACACCTTCCCAGCAGTGCTCCCAGACCCATAAACCCAACCCCAAAAATCGAGTACCCGACCAAACAGCCCCCCAAACACATGCAATACTGCTAAAAGAAAAGAACTTTTCCACCATGGATTTTCTTCAAACCACTTGCAATCAAAAAAAGACCTTCCCAACAGTGCTCCCAGACTCATCAACCCACCCCAAAAATCTAGAACACCCACAAGCAGCCCCCCAAAAACATGCAATACTACTAGGACTAAGTTTAAAATTGTGACAAAACGCTCTCTGCAACTAGACCCAACCCCCCCTTTTCTACCATGGATTTTCTTCAAACCACTTGCAATCACAATTAGAACTTCCTAGCAGTGCTCCCAGACCCATAAACCAACCCCAAAAAATCTAGAACCCCCCAAAAAGCCCCCCAAAAACATGCAATACTGCTAAAAAAGAAAAGCTTTTGCAACATGTATTTTCTTCAAACCACTTGCAATCAAAATTAGACCTTCCCAGCAGTGCTCCCAGACCCCTCAACCTACCCAGAAAAAAATCTAAAACACCCCCAAGCAGCCCCCAAAAACATGCACTACTACTAGGCCTAAGATTAAATCGTGCCAAAACGCTCTCTGCAACTAGGCCCACACCCCCCTTTTCCACCATGGATTTTCTTCAACCCACTTGCAATCAAAATTAGACCTTCCCAGCAGTGCTCCCAGACCCATAAACCAACCCCAAAAAATCTAGAACCCCCAAAAAGCCCCCCAAAAAATGCAATACTGCTAAAAAAAAAAGCTTTTGCAACATGGATTTTCATCAAACCACTTGCAATCAAAATTAGACCTTCCCAGCAGTGCTCCAAGACCCCTGAACCTACCCCCAAAAACTCTAAAACACCCCCAAGCAGCCCCCCAAAAACATGCAATACTGCTAGGCCTCAGTTTAAATTGTGCCAACACGCTGTCTGTAACTAGGCCCAAACCCACCTTTTCCACCATGGATTTTCTTCAAACCACTTGCAATCAAAATTAGACCTTCCCAGTGGTGCTCCCAGCCCCCTAAACCCACCCCCAAAAATCTAGAACACCCCCAAGCAGCCCCCAAAAACATGCAATACTACAAGGCCTAAGATTAAATCGTGCCAAAACGCTCTCTGCAACTAGGCCCACACCCCCCTTTTCCACCATGGATTTTCTTCAACCCAATTGCAATCAAAATTAGACCTTCCCAGCAGTGCTCCCAGACCCATAAACCCACCCCAAAAAATCTAGTACTCCCCAAACAGCCCCCCAAAAACATGCAATACTGCTAAATAAAAAAAACTTTTGCACCATGGATTTTCTTCAAAACACTTGCAATCAAAAAAAGACCACCCCAACAGTGCTCCCAGACTACTCAACCCACCCCAAAAATCTAGAACACCCCCAAGCAGCCCCTAAAAAACATGCAATACTGCTAGGCCTCAGTTTAAATCGTGCCAAAACACTGTCTGCAACTAGGCCAAAACTCCCCTTTTCCACTATGGATTTTCTTCAAACCACTTGCAATCAAAATTAGACCTCCCCAGTGGTGCTCCCAGACCCCTCAACCCACCCCCAAATATCTAGAACACCCCCAAGCAGCCCCCCAAATACATGCAATACTGCTAGGCCTCAGTTTAAATTGTGCCAAACGCTATCTGCAACTAGGCCCAAACCCCCCTTTTCCACCATGGATATTCTTCAAACCACTTGCAATCAAAATTAGACCTTCCCAGCAGTGCTCCCAGACCCCTCAACCAACACCCAAAAATCTAGAACACCCCAAGCAGCCCCCAAAAACATGCAATAATACTAGGCCTAAGTTTAAATCGTGCCAAAACGCTCTCAGCAACTAATCCAAACCCCACTTTTCTATCATGGATTTTCTTCAAACCACTTGCACTCACAATTAGAACTTTCCAGCAGTGCTCCCAGACCCATAAATCAACTCCGAAAAATCTAGAACCCCCCAAACAGCCTCCCAAAAACATGCAATACTGCTAAAAAAAAGGCCTTTGCACCATGGATTTTCTTCAAACCACTTGCAATCAAAATTAGACCTTCCCAGCAGTGCTCCCAGACCCCTCAACCTACCCCCAAAAATCTAGAACACCCCCAAGCAGCCCCCCAAAAACATGCAATACTGCTAGGCCTCAGTTTAAATCGTGCCAAAAGGCTGTCTGTAACTAGGCCCAAACCCACCTTTTCCACCATGGATTTTCTTCAATCCACTTGCAATCAAAATTAGACCTTCCCAGTGGTGCTCCCAGCCCCCTCAACCCACCCCCAAAAATCTCGAACACCCCCAAGCAGCCCCCAAAACCATGCAATACTACTAGGCCTAAGATTAAATCGTGCCAAAACGCTCTCTGCAATTAGGCCCACACCCCTCTTTTCCACCAAGGATTTTCTTCAACCCACTTGCAATCAAAATTAGACCTTCCCAGTGGTGCTCCCAGCCCCCTCAACCCACCCCCAAAAATCTAGAACACCCCCAAGCAGCCCCCAAAAACATGCAATACTACTAGGCCTAAGATTAAATCGTGCCAAAACGCTCTCTGCAACTAGGCCCACACCCCCCTTTTCCACCATGGATTTTCTTCAACCCACTTGCAATCAAAATTAGACCTTCCCAGCAGTGCTCCCAGACCCATAAACCTACCCCCAAAAATCTAGTACACCCCAAACAGCCCCCCAAAAACATGCAATACTGCTAAATAAAAAAACCTTTTGCACCATGGATTTTCTTCAAACCACTTGCAATCAAAAAAAGACCTTCCCAACAGTGCTCCCAGACTACTCAACCCACCCCAAAAATCTAGAACACCCCCAAGCAGCCCCTAAAAAACATGCAATACTGCTAGGCCTCAGTTTAAATCGTGCCAAAACGCTGTCTGTAACTAGGCCCAAACCCACCTTTTCCACCATGGATTTTCTTCAAACCACTTGCAATCAAAATTAGACCTCCCCAGTGGTGCTCCCAGACCCCTCAACCCACCCCCAAATATCTAGAACACCCCCAAACAGCCTCCCAAAAACATGCAATACTGCTTAAAAAAAAAAAGCTTTTGCACCATGGATTTTCTTCAAACCACTTGCAATCAAAATTAGACCTTCCCAGCAGTGCTCCCAGACCCCTCAACCTACCCCCATAAATCTAGAACACCCCCAAGCAGCCCCCCCAAAAACATGCAATACTGCTAGGCCTCAGTTTAAATCGTGCCAAAACGCTGTCTGTAACTAGGCCCAAACCCCCCTTTTCCACCATGGATTTTCTTCAACCCACTTGCAATCAAAATTAGACCTTCCCAGCAGTGCTCCCAGACCCATAAACCCACCCCCAAAAATCTAGTACCCCCCCAAACAGCCCCCCAAAAACATGCAATACTGCTAAGAAAAAAAAGAACTTTCCCACTATGGAGTTTCTTCAAACCACTTGCAATCAAAAAAAGACCTTCCCAACAGTGCTCCCAGACTACTCAACCCACCCCAAAAATCTAGAACACCCCCAAGCAGCCCCCAAAAAACATGCAATACTGCTAGGCCTCAGTTTAAATTGTGCCAAAACACTGTCTGCAACTAGGCCAAAACCCCCCTTTTCCACCATGGATTTTCTTCAAACCACTTGCAATCAAAATTAGACCTCCCCAGTGGTGCTCCCAGACCCCTCAACCCACCCCCAAATATCTAGAACACCCCCAAGCAGCCCCCCAAAAACATGCAATACTGCTAGGCCTCAGTTTAAATTGTGCCAAAACGCTATCTGCAACTAGGCCCAAACCCCCCTTTTCCACCATGGATATTCTTCAAACCACTTGCAATCAAAATTAGACCTTCCCAGCAGTGCTCCCAGACCCCTCAACCAACACCCAAAAATCTAGAACACCCCAAGCAGCCCCCAAAAACATGCAATAATACTAGGCCTAAGTTTAAATCGTGCCAAAACACTCTCAGCAACTACGCCAAACCCCCCTTTTCTACCATGGATTTTCTTCAAACCACTTGCACTCACAATTAGAACTTCCCAGCAGGTCTCCAAGACCCATAAACCAACCCCCAAAAATCTAGAACCCCCCCAACAGCCTCCCAAAAACATGCAATACTGCTAAAAAAAAAGCTTTTGCACCATGGATTTTCTTCAAACCACTTGCAATCAAAATTAGACCTTCCCAGTAGTGCTCCCAGACCCCTCAACCTACCCCCAAAAATCTAGAACACCCCCAAGCAGCCCCCCAAAAACATGCAATACTGCTAGGCCTCAGTTTAAATCGTGCCAAAAGGCTGTCTGTAACTAGGCCCAAACCCACCTTTTCCACCATGGATTTTCTTCAAACCACTTGCAATCAAAATTAGACCTTTACACTGGTGCTCCCAGACCCCTCAACCCACCCCCAAAAATCTACAACACCCCCAAGCAGCCCCCCAAAAACATGCAATACTACTAGGCCTAAGTTAAATTGTGCCAAAACGCTCTCTGCAACTAGGCCCAAACCCCCCTTTTCCATCATGGATTTTCTTCAAACCACTTGCAATCAAAATTACACCTTCCCAGCAGTGCTCCCAGACCCATAAACCCAACCCCAAAAATCGAGTACCCGACCAAACAGCCCCCCAAACACATGCTATACTGCTAAAAAAAAGAACTTTTCCACCATGGATTTTCTTCAAACCACTTGCAATCAAAAAAAGACCTTCCCAACAGTGCTCCCAGACTCATCAACCCACCCCAAAAATCTAGAACACCCACAAGCAGCCCCCCAAAAACATGCAATACTACTAGGACTAAGTTTAAAATTGTGACAAAACGCTCTCTGCTACTAGACCCAACCCCCCCATTTCTATCATGGATTTTCTTCAAACCACTTGCAATCACAATTAGAACTTCCCAGCAGTGCTCCCAGACCCATAAACCAACCCCCAAAAATCTAGAACCCCCCAAAAAGCCCCCCAAAAACATGCAATACTGCTAAAAAAAAAAGCTTTTGCAACATGTATTTTCTTCAAACCACTTGCAATCAAAATTAGACCTTCCCAGCAGTGCTCCCAGACCCCTCAACCTACCCCCAAAAATCTAGAACCCCCCCAACAGCCTCCCAAAAACATGCAATACTGCTAAAAAAA
Organism: Lissotriton helveticus; assembly: GCF_964261635.1. Lineage (NCBI taxonomy): Eukaryota > Metazoa > Chordata > Amphibia > Caudata > Salamandridae > Lissotriton > Lissotriton helveticus. Next base: position 1,358,173,273 of record NC_136061.1, on the reverse strand, counting down.
AAGCTTTTGCACCATGGATTTTCTTCAAACCACTTGCAATCAAAATTAGACCTTCCCAGTAGTGCTCCCAGACCCCTCAACCTACCCCCAAAAATCTAGAACACCCCCAAGCAGCCCCCCAAAAACATGCAATACTGCTAGGCCTCAGTTTAAATCGTGCCAAAAGGCTGTCTGTAACTAGGCCCAAACCCACCTTTTCCACCATGGATTTTCTTCAAACCACTTGCAATCAAAATTAGACCTTTACACTGGTGCTCCCAGACCCCTCAACCCACCCCCAAAAATCTACAACACCCCCAAGCAGCCCCCCAAAAACATGCAATACTACTAGGCCTAAGTTAAATTGTGCCAAAACGCTCTCTGCAACTAGGCCCAAACCCCCCTTTTCCATCATGGATTTTCTTCAAACCACTTGCAATCAAAATTACACCTTCCCAGCAGTGCTCCCAGACCCATAAACCCAACCCCAAAAATCGAGTACCCGACCAAACAGCCCCCCAAACACATGCTATACTGCTAAAAAAAAGAACTTTTCCACCATGGATTTTCTTCAAACCACTTGCAATCAAAAAAAGACCTTCCCAACAGTGCTCCCAGACTCATCAACCCACCCCAAAAATCTAGAACACCCACAAGCAGCCCCCCAAAAACATGCAATACTACTAGGACTAAGTTTAAAATTGTGACAAAACGCTCTCTGCTACTAGACCCAACCCCCCCATTTCTATCATGGATTTTCTTCAAACCACTTGCAATCACAATTAGAACTTCCCAGCAGTGCTCCCAGACCCATAAACCAACCCCCAAAAATCTAGAACCCCCCAAAAAGCCACCCAAAAACATGCAATACTGCTAAAAAAAAAAGCTTTTGCAACATGTATTTTCTTCAAACCACTTGCAATCAAAATTAGACCTTCCCAGCAGTGCTCCCAGACCCCTCAACCTACCCCCAAAAATCTAGAACACCCCCAAGCAGCCCCCAAAAACATGCAATTCTACTAGGCCTAAGATTAAATCGTGCCAAAACGCTCTCTGCAACTAGGCCCACACCCCCCTTTTCCACCATGGATTTTCTTCAACCCACTTGCAATCAAAATTAGACCTTCCCAGCAGTGCTCCCAGACCCATAAACCAACCCCAAAAAATCTAGAACCCCCCAAAAAGCCCCCCAAAAACATGCAATACTGCTAAAAAAAAAAGTTTTTGCAACATGGATTTTCTTCAAACCACTTGCAATCAAAATTAGACCTTCCCATCAGTGCTCCAAGACCCCTGAACCTACCCCCAAAAACTCTAAAACACCCCCAAGCAGCCCGCCAAAAACTTGCAATACTGCTAGGCCTCAGTTTAAATCGTGCCAAAACGCTGTCTGTAACTAGGCCCAAAGCCACCTTTTCCACCATGGATTTTCTTCAACCCACTTGCAATCAAAATTAGACCTTCCCAGCAGTGCTCCCAGACCCATAAACCCACCCCCAAAAATCTAGTACGCCCCAAACAGCCCCCCAAAAACATGCAATACTGCTAAATAAAAAAACCTTTTGCACCATGGATTTTCTTCAAACCACTTGCAATCAAAAAAAGACCTTCCCAACAGTGCTCCCAGACTACTCAACCCACCCCAAAAATCTAGAACACCCCCAAGCAGCCCCTAAAAAACATGCAATACTGCTAGGCCTCAGTTTAAATCGTGCCAAAACGCTGTCTGTAACTAGGCCCAAACCCACCTTTTCCACCATGGCTATTCTTTAAACCACTTGCAATCAAAATTAGACCTTCCCAGCAGTGCTCCCAGACCCCTCAACCAACACCCAAAAATCTAGAACACCCCAAGCAGCCCCCAAAAACATGCAATAATACTACGCCTAAGTTTAAATCGTGCCAAAACACTCTCAGGAACTAGGCCAAACCCCCCTTTTCTACCATGGATTTTCTTCAAACCACTTGCACTCACAATTAGAACTTCCCAGCAGTGCTCCCAGACCCATAAACCAACCCCCAAAAATCTAGAACCCCCCAAACAGCCTCCCAAAAACATGCAATACTGCTAAAAAAAAAGCTTTTGCACCATGGATTTTCTTCAAACCACTTGCAATCAAAATTAGACCTTCCCAGCAGTGCTCCCAGACCCCTCAACCTACCCCCAAAAATCTAGAACACCCCCAAGCAGCCCCCCAAAAACATGCAATACTGCTAGGCCTCAGTTTAAATCGTGCCAAAACGCTGTCTGTAACTAGGCCCAAACCCACCTTTTCCAACATGGATTTTCTTCAAACCACTTGCAATCAAAATTAGACCTTTACAGTGGTGCTCCCAGACCCCTTAACCCACCCCCAAAAATCTAGAACACCCCCAAGCAGCCCCCCAAAAACATGCAATACTACTAGGCCTAAGATTAAATTGTGCCAAAACGCTCTCTGCAACTAGGCCCACACCCCTCTTTTCCACCAAGGATTTTCTTCAACCCACTTGCAATCAAAATTAGACCTTCCCAGCAGTGCTCCCAGACCCATAAACCAACCCCAAAAAATCTAGAACCCCCCAAAAAGCCCCCCAAAAACATGCAATACTGCTAAAAAAAAAAGCTTTTGCAACATGTATTTTCTTCAAACCACTTGCAATCAAAATTAGACCTTCCCATCAGTGCTCCCAGACCCCTCAACCTACCCCCAAAAATCTAGAACACCCCCAAGCAGCCCCCAAAAACATGCAATACTACTAGGCCTAAGATTAAATCGTGCCAAAACGCTCTCTGCAACTAGGCCCACACCCCCCTTTTCCACCATGGATTTTCTTCAACCCACTTGCAATCAAAATTAGACCTTCCCAGCAGTGCTCCCAGACCCATAAACCCACCCCCAAAAATCTAGTACACCCCAAACAGCCCCCCAAAAACATGCAATACTGCTAAATAAAAAAACCTTTTGCACCATGGATTTTCTTCAAACCACTTGCAATCAAAAAAAGACCTTCCCAACAGTGCTCCCAGACTACTCAACCCACCCCAAAAATCTAGAACACCCCCAAGCAGCCCCTAAAAAACATGCAATACTGCTAGGCCTCAGTTTAAATCGTGCCAAAACGCTGTCTGTAACTAGGCCCAAACCCACCTTTTCCACCATGGATTTTCTTCAAACCACTTGCAATCAAAATTAGACCTCCCCAGTGGTGCTCCCAGACCCCTCAACCCACCCCCAAATATCTAGAACACCCCCAAACAGCCTCCCAAAAACATGCAATACTGCTTAAAAAAAAAGCTTTTGCACCATGGATTTTCTTCAAACCACTTGCAATCAAAATTAGACCTTCCCAGCAGTGCTCCCAGACCCCTCAACCTACCCCCATAAATCTAGAACACCCCCAAGCAGCCCCCCAAAAACATGCAATACTGCTAGGCCTCAGTTTAAATCGTGCCAAAACGCTGTCTGTAACTAGGCCCAAACCCCCCTTTTCCACCATGGATTTTCATCAAACCACTTGCAATCAAAATTAGACCTTCCCAGCAGTGCTCCCAGACCCATAAACCCAGCCCCAAAAATCTAGTACCCCCCCCAAACAGCCCCCCAAAAACATGCAATACTGCTAAGAAAAAAAAGAACTTTTCCACTATGGAGTTTCTTCAAACCACTTGCAATCAGAAAAAGACCTTCCCAACAGTGCTCCCAGACTACTCAACCCACCCCAAAAATCTAGAACACCCCCAAGCAGCCCCAAAAAAACATGCAATACTGCTAGGCCTCAGTTTAAATTGTGCCAAAACACTGTCTGCAACTAGGCCAAAACCCCCCTTTTCCACCATGGATTTTCTTCAAACCACTTGCAATCAAAATTAGTCCTCCCCAGTGGTGCTCCCAGACCCCTCAACCCACCCCCAAATATCTAGAACACCCCAAAGCAGCCCCCCAAAAACATGCAATACTGCTAGGCCTCAGTTTAAATTGTGCCAAAACGCTATCTGCAACTAGGCCCAAACCCCCCTTTTCCACCATGGATATTCTTCAAACCACTTGCAATCAAAATTAGACCTTCCCAGTAGTGCTCCCAGACCCCTCAACCTACCCCCAAAAATCTAGAACACCCCCAAGCAGCCCCCCAAAAACATGCAATACTGCTAGGCCTCAGTTTAAATCGTGCCAAAAGGCTGTCTGTAACTAGGCCCAAACCCACCTTTTCCACCATGGATTTTCTTCAAACCACTTGCAATCAAAATTAGACCTTTACACTGGTGCTCCCAGACCCCTCAACCCACCCCCAAAAATCTAGAACACCCCCAAGCAGCCCCCCAAAAACATGCAATACTACTAGGCCTAAGTTAAATTGTGCCAAAACGCTCTCTGCAACTAGGCCCAAACCCCCCTTTTCCATCATGGATTTTCTTCAAACCACTTGCAATCAAAATTACACCTTCCCAGCAGTGCTCCCAGACCCATAAACCCAACCCCAAAAATCGAGTACCCGACCAAACAGCCCCCCAAACACATGCTATACTGCTAAAAAAAAAGAACTTTTCCACCATGGATTTTCTTCAAACCACTTGCAATCAAAAAAAGACCTTCCCAACAGTGCTCCCAGACTCATCAACCCACCCCAAAAATCTAGAACACCCACAAGCAGCCCCCCAAAAACATGCAATACTACTAGGACTAAGTTTAAAATTGTGACAAAACGCTCTCTGCAACTAGACCCAACCCCCCCATTTCTACCATGGATTTTCTTCAAACCACTTGCAATCACAATTAGAACTTCCCAGCAGTGCTCCCAGACCCATAAACCAACCCCCAAAAATCTAGAACCCCCCAAAAAGCCCCCCAAAAACATGCAATACTGCTAAAAAAAAAAAGCTTTTGCAACATGTATTTTCTTCAAACCACTTGCAATCAAAATTAGACCTTCCCAGCAGTGCTCCCAGACCCCTCAACCTACCCCCAAAAATCTAGAACACCCCCAAGCAGCCCCCAAAAACATGCAATTCTACTAGGCCTAAGATTAAATCGTGCCAAAACGCTCTCTGCAACTAGGCCCACACACCCCTTTTCCACCATGGATTTTCTTCAACCCACTTGCAATCAAAAATAGACCTTCCCAGCAGTGCTCCCAGACCCATAAACCAACCCCAAAAAATCTAGAACCCCCCAAAAAGCCCCCCAAAAACATGCAATACTGCTAAAAAAAAAAGCTTTTGCAACATGGATTTTCTTCAAACCACTTGCAATCAAAATTAGACCTTCCCAGCAGTGCTCCATGACCTCTGAACCTACCCCCAAAAACTCTAAAACACCCCCAAGCAGCCCCCCAAAAACTTGCAATACTGCTAGGCCTCAGTTTAAATCGTGCCAAAACGCTGTCTGTAACTAGGCCCAAACCCACCTTTTCCACCATGGATTTTCTTCAAACCACTTGCAATCAAAATTAGACCTTCCCAGTGGTGCTCCCAGCCCCCTAAACCCACCCCCAAAAATCTAGAACACCCCCAAGCAGCCCCCAAAAACATGCAATACTACTAGGCCTAAGATTAAACGTGCCAAAACGCTCTCTGCAACTAGGCCCACACCCCCCTTTTCCACCATGGATTTTCTTCAACCCACTTGCAATCAAAATTAGACCTTCCCAGCAGTGCTCCCAGACCCATAAACCAACCCCCAAAATCTAGAACCCCCCAAACAGCCTCCCAAAAACATGCAATACTGCTAAAAAAAAAGCTTTTGCACCATGGATTTTCTTCAAACCACTTGCAATCAAAATTAGACCTTCCCAGCAGTGCTCCCAGACTACTCAACCCACCCCAAAAATCTAGAACACCCCCAAGCAGCCCCTAAAAAACATGCAATACTGCTAGGCCTCAGTTTAAATCGTGCCAAAACGCTGTCTGTAACTAGGCCCAAACCCACCTTTTCCACCATGGATATTCTTTAAACCACTTGCAATCAAAATTAGACCTTCCCAGCAGTGCTCCCAGACCCCTCAACCAACCCCCAAAAATCTAGAACCCCCCAAACAGCCTCCCAAAAACATGCAATACTGCTAAAAAAAAAGCTTTTGCACCATGGATTTTCTTCAAACCACTTGCAATCAAAATTAGACCTTCCCAGCAGTGCTCCCAGACCCCTCAACCTACCCCCAAAAATCTAGAACACCCCCAAGCAGCCCCCCAAAAACATGCAATACTGCTAGGCCTCAGTTTAAATCTTGCCAAAACGCTGTCTGTAACTAGGCCCAAACCCACCTTTTCCACCATGAATTTTCTTCAAACCACTTGCAATCAAAATTAGACCTTTACAGTGGTGCTCCCAGACCCCTTAACCCACCCCCAAAAATCTAGAACACCCCCAAGCAGCCCCCCAAAAACATGCAATACTACTAGGCCTAAGTTTAAATTGTGCCAAAACGCTCTCTGCAACTAGGCCCAAACCCCCCTTTTCCATCATGGATTTTCTTCAAACCACTTGCAATCAAAATTACACCTTCCCAGCAGTGCTCCCAGACCCATAAACCCAACCCCAAAAATCGAGTACCCGACCAAACAGCCCCCCAAACACATGCAATACTGCTAAAAAAAAGAACTTTTCCACCATGGATTTTCTTCAAACCACTTGCAATCAAAAAAAGACCTTCCCAACATTGCTCCCAGACTCATCAACCCACCCCAAAAATCTAGAACACCCACAAGCAGCCCCCCAAAAACATGCAATACTACTAGGACTAAGTTTAAAATTGTGACAAAACGCTCTCTGCAACTAGACCCAACCCCCCCTTTTCTACCATGGATTTTCTTCAAACCACTTGCAATCACAATTAGAACTTCCTAGCAGTGTTCCCAGACCCATAAACCAACCCCAAAAAATCTAGAACCCCCCAAAAAGCCCCCCAAAAACATGCAATACTGCTAAAAAAAAAAGCTTTTGCAACATGTATCTTCTTCAAACCACTTGCAATCAAAATTAGACCTTCCCAGCAGTGCTCCCAGACCCCTCAACCTACCCAGAAAAAAATCTAGAACACCCCCCAGCAGCCCCCAAAAACATGCAATACTACTAGGCCTAAGATTAAATCGTGCCAAAACGCTCTCTGCAACTAGGCCCACACCCCCCTTTTCCACCATGGATTTTCTTCAACCCACTTGCAATCAAAATTAGACCTTCCCAGCAGTGCTCCCAGACCCATAAACCAACCCCAAAAAATCTAGAACCCCCCAAAAAGCCCCCAAAAGACATGCAATACTGCTAAAAAAAAAGCTTTTGCAACATGGATTTTCTTCAAACCACTTGCAATCAAAATTAGACCTTCCCAGCAGTGCTCCATGACCTCTGAACCTACCCCCAAAAACTCTAAAACACCCCCAAGCAGCCCCCCAAAAACTTGCAATACTGCTAGGCCTCAGTTTAAATCGTGCCAAAACGCTGTCTGTAACTAGGCCCAAACCCACCTTTTCCACCATGGATTTTCTTCAAACCACTTGCAATCAAAATTAGACCTTCCCAGTGGTGCTCCCAGCCCCCTAAACCCACCCCCAAAAATCTAGAACACCCCCAAGCAGCCCCCAAAAACATGCAATACTACTAGGCCTAAGATTAAACGTGCCAAAACGCTCTCTGCAACTAGGCCCACACCCCCCTTTTCCACCATGGATTTTCTTCAACCCACTTGCAATCAAAATTAGACCTTCCCAGCAGTGCTCCCAGACCCATAAACCAACCCCCAAAATCTAGAACCCCCCAAACAGCCTCCCAAAAACATGCAATACTGCTAAAAAAAAAGCTTTTGCACCATGGATTTTCTTCAAACCACTTGCAATCAAAATTAGACCTTCCCAGCAGTGCTCCCAGACTACTCAACCCACCCCAAAAATCTAGAACACCCCCAAGCAGCCCCTAAAAAACATGCAATACTGCTAGGCCTCAGTTTAAATCGTGCCAAAACGCTGTCTGTAACTAGGCCCAAACCCACCTTTTCCACCATGGATATTCTTTAAACCACTTGCAATCAAAATTAGACCTTCCCAGCAGTGCTCCCAGACCCCTCAACCAACCCCCAAAAATCTAGAACCCCCCAAACAGCCTCCCAAAAACATGCAATACTGCTAAAAAAAAAGCTTTTGCACCATGGATTTTCTTCAAACCACTTGCAATCAAAATTAGACCTTCCCAGCAGTGCTCCCAGACCCCTCAACCTACCCCCAAAAATCTAGAACACCCCCAAGCAGCCCCCCAAAAACATGCAATACTGCTAGGCCTCAGTTTAAATCTTGCCAAAACGCTGTCTGTAACTAGGCCCAAACCCACCTTTTCCACCATGAATTTTCTTCAAACCACTTGCAATCAAAATTAGACCTTTACAGTGGTGCTCCCAGACCCCTTAACCCACCCCCAAAAATCTAGAACACCCCCAAGCAGCCCCCCAAAAACATGCAATACTACTAGGCCTAAGTTTAAATTGTGCCAAAACGCTCTCTGCAACTAGGCCCAAACCCCCCTTTTCCATCATGGATTTTCTTCAAACCACTTGCAATCAAAATTACACCTTCCCAGCAGTGCTCCCAGACCCATAAACCCAACCCCAAAAATCGAGTACCCGACCAAACAGCCCCCCAAACACATGCAATACTGCTAAAAAAAAGAACTTTTCCACCATGGATTTTCTTCAAACCACTTGCAATCAAAAAAAGACCTTCCCAACATTGCTCCCAGACTCATCAACCCACCCCAAAAATCTAGAACACCCACAAGCAGCCCCCCAAAAACATGCAATACTACTAGGACTAAGTTTAAAATTGTGACAAAACGCTCTCTGCAACTAGACCCAACCGCCCCTTTTCTACCATGGATTTTCTTCAAACCACTTGCAATCACAATTAGAACTTCCTAGCAGTGTTCCCAGACCCATAAACCAACCCCAAAAAATCTAGAACCCCCCAAAAAGCCCCCCAAAAACATGCAATACTGCTAAAAAAAAAGCTTTTGCAACATGTATCTTCTTCAAACCACTTGCAATCAAAATTAGACCTTCCCAGCAGTGCTCCCAGACCCCTCAACCTACCCAGAAAAAAATCTAGAACACCCCCCAGCAGCCCCCAAAAACATGCAATACTACTAGGCCTAAGATTAAATCGTGCCAAAACGCTCTCTGCAACTAGGCCCACACCCCCCTTTTCCACCATGGATTTTCTTCAACCCACTTGCAATCAAAATTAGACCTTCCCAGCAGTGCTCCCAGACCCATAAACCAACCCCAAAAAATCTAGAACCCCCCAAAAAGCCCCCAAAAGACATGCAATACTGCTAAAAAAAAAGCTTTTGCAACATGGATTTTCTTCAAACCACTTGCAATCAAAATTAGACCTTCCCAGCATTGCTCCAAGACCCCTGAACCTACCCCCAAAAACTCTAAAACACCCCCAAGCAGCCCCCCAAAAACATGCAATACTGCTAGGCCTCAGTTTAAATCGTGCCAAAACGCTGTCTGTAACTAGGCCCAAACCCACCTTTTCCACCATGGATTTTCTTCAAACCACTTGCAATCAAAATTAGACCTTCCCAGTGGTGCTCCCAGCCCCCTAAACCCACCCCCAAAAATCTAGAACACCCCCAAGCAGCCCCCAAAAACATGCAATACTACTAGGCCTAAGATTAAATCGTGCCAAAACGCTCTCTGCAACTAGGCCCACACACCCCTTTTCCACCATGGATTTTCTTCAACCCAATTGCAATCAAAATTAGACCTTCCTAGCAGTGCTCCCAGACCCATAAACCCACCCCCAAAAATCTAGTACGCCCCAAACAGCCCCCCAAAAACATGCAATACTGCTAAATAAAAAAACCTTTTGCACCATGGATTTTCTTCAAACCACTTGCAATCAAAAAAAGACCTTCCCAATAGTGCTCCCAGACTACTCAACCCACCCCAAAAATCTAGAATACCCCCAAGCAGCCCCTAAAAAACATGCAATACTGCTGGCCTCAGTTTAAATCGTGCCAAAACACTGTCTGCAAGTAGGCCAATACTCCCCTTTTCCACTATGGATTTTCTTCAAACCACTTGCAATCAAAATTAGACCTCCCCAGTGGTGCTCCCAGACCCCTCAACCCACCCCCAAATATCTAGAACACCCCCAAGCAGCCCCCCAAATACATGCAATACTGCTAGGCCTCAGTTTAAATTGTGCCAAACGCTATCTGCAACTAGGCCCAAACCCCCCTTTTCCACCATGGATATTCTTCAAACCACTTGCAATCAAAATTAGACCTTCCCAGCAGTGCTCCCAGACCCCTCAACCAACACCCAAAAATCTAGAACACCCCAAGCAGCCCCCAAAAACATGCAATAATACTAGGCCTAAGTTTAAATCGTGCCAAAACGCTCTCAGCAACTAATCCAAACCCCACTTTTCTATCATGGATTTTCTTCAAACCACTTGCAATCAAAATTAGACCTTCCCAGCAGTGCTCCCAGACCCCTCAACCTACCCCCAAAAATCTAGAACACCCCCAAGCAGCCCCCCAAAAGCATGCAATACTGCTAGGCCTCAGCTTAAATCGTGCCAAAAGGCTGTCTGTAACTAGACCCAAACCCACCTTTTCCACCATGGATTTTCTTCAAACCACTTGCAATCAAAATTAGACCTTCCCAGTGGTGCTCCCAGCCCCCTCAACCCATCCCCAAAAATCTCGAACACCCCCAAGCAGCCCCCAAAACCATGCAATACTACTAGGCCTAAGATTAAATCGTGCCAAAACGCTCTCTGCAACTAGGCCCACACCCCTCTTTTCCACCAAGGATTTTCTTCAACCCACTTGCAATCAAAATTAGACCTTCCCAGATGTGCTCCTAGACCCATAAACCCACCCCCCAAAAATCTAGTACTCCCCAAACAGCCCCCCAAAAACATGCAATACTGCTAAAAAACAAAAAGCTTTTGCACCATGGATTTTCTTCAAACCACTTGCAATCAAAATTAGACCTTCCCAGCAGTGCTCCCAGACCCCTCAACCTACCCCCAAAAATCTAGAACACCCCCAAGCAGCCCCCCAAAAACATGCAATACTGCTAGGCCTCAGTTTAAATCGTGCCAAAACGCTGTCTGTAATTAGGCCCAAACCCCCCTTTTCCACCATGGATTTTCTTCAACCCACTTGCAATCAAAATGAGACCTTCCCAGCAGTGCTCCCAGACCCATAAACCCACCCCCACAAATCTAGTACCCCCCCAAACAGCCCCCCAAAAACATGCAATACTGCTAAGAAAAAAAAGAACTTTTCCACCATGGAGTTTCTTCAAACCACTTGCAATCAAAAAAAGACCTTCCCAACAGTGCCCCCAGACTACTCAACCCACCCCAAAAATCTAGAACACCCCCAAGCAGCCCCCAAAAAACATGCAATACTGCTAGGCCTCAGTTTAAATCGTGCCAAAACACTGTCTGCAACTAGGCCAAAACCCCCCTTTTCCACCATGGATTTTCTTCAAACCGCTTGCAATCAAAATTAGACCTCCCCAGTGGTGCTCCCAGACCCCTCAACCCACCCCCAAATATCTAGAACACCCCCAAGCAGCCCCCCAAAAACATGCAATACTGCTAGGCCTCAGTTTAAAATGTGCCAAAACGCTATCTTCAACTAGGCCCAAACCCGACTTTTCAACCATGGATATTCTTCAAACCACTTGCAATCAAAATTAGACCTTCCCAGCAGTGCTCCCGGACCCCTCAACCAACACCCAAAAATCTAGAACACCCCAAGCAGCCCCCAAAAACATGCAATAATACTAGGCCTCAGTTTAAAATGTGCCAAAACGCTATCTGCAACTAGGCCCAAACCCGCCTTTTCCACCATGGATATTCTTCAAACCACTTGCAATCAAAATTAGACCTTCCCAGCAGTGCTCCCAGACCCCTCAATCTACCCCCAAAAATCTAGAACACCTCCAAGCAGCCCCCCGAAAACATGCAATACTGCTAGGCCTCAGTTTAAATCGTGCCAAAACGCTGTCTGTAACTAGGCCCAAACCCCCCTTTTCCACCATGGATTTTCTTCAAACCACTTGCAATCAAAATTAGACCTTCACAGTGGTGCTCCCAGACCCCTCAACCCACCCCTAAAAATCTAGAACACCCCCAAGCAGCCCCCCAAAAACATGCAATACTACTAGGCCTAATTTTAAATTGTGCCAAAACGCTCCCTGCAACTAGGCCCAAATCCCCCTTTTCCATCATGGATTTTCTTCGAACCACTTGCAATCAAAATTACACCATCCCAGCAGTGCTCCCAGACCCATAAACCCACCCCCAAAAATCGAGTACCCCACCAAACAGCCCCCCAAACACATGCAATAGTGCTAAAAAAAGTACTTTTCCACCATGGATTTTCTTCAAACCACTTGCAATCAAAAAAAGACCTTCCCAACAGTGCTCCCAGACTCCTCAACCCACCCCAAAAATCTAGAACACCCACAAGCAGCCACCCAAAAACATGCAATACTACTAGGCCTAAGATTAAATTGTGCCAAAACGCTCTCTGCAACTAGGCCCAAACCCCCCTTTTCCACCATGGATTTTCTTCAACCCACTTGCAATCAAAATTAGACCTTCCCAGCAGTGCTCCCAGACCCATAAACCCACCCCCAAAAATCTAGTACCCCCCCAAATACAAGCAATACTGCTAAGAAAAAAAAGAACTTTTCCACCATGGAGTTTCTTCAAACCACTTGCAATCAAAAAAAGACCTTCCCAACAGTGCTCCCAGACTACTCAACCCACCCCAAAAATCTAGAACACCCCCAAGCAGCCCCCAAAAAACATGCAATACTGCTAGGCCTCAGTTTAAATCGTGCCAAAACCCCCCTTTTCCACCATGGATTTTCTTCAAACCACTTGCAATCAAAATTAGACCTCTTCAGTGGTGCTCCCAGACCCCTCAACCCACCCCCAAATATCTAGAACACCCCAAGCAGCCCCCAAAAACATGCAATAATATTAGGCCTAAGTTTAAATCGTGCCAAAACGCTCTCAGCAACTAGGCCAACCCCCCTTTTCTACCATGGATTTTCTTCAAACCACTTGCACTCACAATTAGTACTTCCCATCAGTGCTCCCAGACCCATAAACCAACCCACAAAAATCTAGAACCCCCCAAACAGCCTCCCAAAAACATGCAATACTGCTAAAAAAAAAAGCTTTTGCACCATGGATTTTCTTCAAACCACTTGCAATCAAAAAAAGACCTTCCCAACAGTGCCCCCAGACTACTCAACCCACCCCAAAAATCTAGAACACCCCCAAGCAGCCCCCAAAAAACATGCAATACTGCTAGGCCTCAGTTTAAATCGTGCCAAAACACTGTCTGCAACTAGGCCAAAACCCCCCTTTTCCACCATGGATTTTCTTCAAACCACTTGCAATCAAAATTAGACCTCCCCAGTGGTGCTCCCACCCCCAAATATCTAGAACACCCCCAAGCAGCCCCCCAAAAACATGCAATACTGCTAGGCCTCAGTTTAAAATGTGCCAAAACTCTATCTGCAACTAGGCCCAAACCCGCCTTTTCCAGCATGGATATTCTTCAAACCACTTGCAATCAAAATTAGACCTTCCCAGCAGGGCTCCCAGACCCCTCAACCAACACCCAAAAATCTAGAACACCCCAAGCAGCCCCCAAAAACATGCAATAATACTAGGCCTAAGTTTAAATCGTGCCAAAACGCTCTCAGCAACTAGGCCAAACCCCCCTTTTCTACCATGGATTTTCTTCAAACCACTTGCAATCAAAATTAGACCTTCCCAGCAGTGCTCCCAGACCCATAAACCCACCCCCAAAAATCTAGTACCCCCCAAACAGCCTCCCAAAAACATGCAATACTGCTAAAAAAAAAAAGCTTTTGCACCATGGATTTTCTTCAAACCAATTACAATCAAAATTAGACCTTCCCAGCAGTGCTCCCAGACCCCTCAATCTACCCCCAAAAATCTAGAACACCTCCAAGCAGCCCCCCGAAAACATGCAATACTGCTAGGCCTCAGTTTAAAATGTGCCAAAACGCTGTCTGTAACTAGGCCCAAACCCACCTTTTCCACCATGGATTTTCTTCAAACCACTTGCAATCAAAATTAGACCTTCACAGTGGTGCTCCCAGACCCCTCAACCCACCCCTAAAAATCTAGAACACCCCCAAGCAGCCCCCCAAAAACATGCAATACTACTAGGCCTAAGTTTAAATTGTGCCAAAACGCTCCCTGCAACTAGGCCCAAATCCCCCTTTTCCATCATGGATTTTCTTCAAACCACTTGCAATCAAAATTACACCATCCCAGCAGTGCTCCCAGACCCATAAACCCACCCCCAAAAATCGAGTACCCCACCAAACAGCCCCCCAAACACATGCAATAGTGCTAAAAAAAGTACTTTTCCACCATGGATTTTCTTCAAACCACTTGCAATCAAAAAAAGACCTTCCCAACAGTGCTCCCAGACTCCTCAACCCACCCCAAAAATCTAGAACACCCACAAGCAGCCACCCAAAAACATGCAGTACTACTAGGCCTAAGATTAAATTGTGCCAAAACGCTCTCTGCAACTAGGCCCAAACCCCCCTTTTCCACCATGGATTTTCTTCAACCCACTTGCAATCAAAATTTGACCTTCCCAGCAGTGCTCCCACACCCATAAACCCACCCCCAAAAATCTAGTACCCCCCCAAATACAAGCAATACTGCTAAGAAAAAAAAGAACTTTTCCACCATGGAGTTTCTTCAAACCACTTGCAATCAAAAAAGACCTTCCCAACAGTGCTCCCAGACTACTCAACCCACCCCAAAAATCTAGAACACCCACAAGCAGCCCCCAAAAAACATGCAATACTGCTAGGCCTCAGTTTAAATCGTGCCAAAACACTGTCTGCAACTAGGCCAAAACCCCCCTTTTCCACCATGGATTTTCTTCAAACCACTTGCAATCAAAATTAGACCTCTCCAGTGGTGCTCCCAGACCCCTCAACCCACCCCCAAATATCTAGAACACCCCAAGCAGCCCCCAAAAACATGCAATAATATTAGGCCTAAGTTTAAATCGTGCCAAAACGCTCTCAGCAACTAGGCCAAAACCCCCCTTTTCCACCATGGATTTTCTTCAAACCACTTGCAATCAAAATTAGACCTCTCCAGTGGTGCTCCCAGACCCCTCAACCCACCCCCAAATATCTAGAACACCCCAAGCAGCCCCCAAAAACATGCAATACTGCTAGGCCCAAGTTTAAATCGTGCCAAAACGCTGTCTGTAACTAGGCCCAAACCCCCCTTTTCCACCATGGATTTTCTTCAAGCCACTTGCAATCAAAATTAGACCTTCCCAGCAGTGCTCCCAGACCCATAAACCCACCCCCAAAAATCTAATACCCCCCCAAACTTCCACCCAAAAACATGCAATACTGCTAAGAAAAAAAAGAACTTTTCCACCATGGAGTTTCTTCAAACCACTTGCAATCAAAAAAAGACCTTCCCAACAGTGCTCCCAGACTACTCAACCCACCCCAAAAATCTAGAACACCCCCAAGCAGCCCCCAAAAAACATGCAATACTGCTAGGCCTCAGTTTAAATCGTGCCAAAACACTGTCTGCAACTAGGCCAAAACCCCCCTTTTCCACCATGGATTTTCTTCAAACCACTTGCAATAAAAATTAGACTTTCCCAGTGGTACTCCCAGACCCCTCAACCCACCACCAAATATCTAGAATACCCCCAAGCAGCCCCCCAAAAACATGCAATACTGCTAGGCCTCAGTTTAAATTGTGCCAAAACGCTATCTGCAACTAGGCCCAAACCCCCCTTTTCAACCATGGATATTCTTCAAACCACTTGCAATCAAAATTAGACCTTCCCAGCAGTGCCCCCAGACCCATAAACCCACCCCCAAAAATCGAGTACCCGACCAAACAGCCCCCAAACACATGCAATACTGCTAAAAAAAAGAACTTTTCCACCATGGATTTTCTTCAAACCACTTGCAATCAAAAAAAGACCTTCCCAACAGTGCTCCCAGACTCCTCAACCACCCCAAAAATCTAGAACACCCACAAGCAGCCCCCCAAAAACATGCAATAATACTAGGCCTAAGTTTAAATCGTGCCAAAAAGCTCTCAGCAACTAGGCCAAACCCCCCTTTTCTACCATGGATTTTCTTCAAACCACCTGCACTCACAATTAGAACTTCCCAGCAGTGCTCCCAGACCCATAAAGCAACCCCCATAAATCTAGAACCCCCCCAAACACCCCCCCAAAAACATGCAATAATACTAGGCCTAAGTTTAAATCGTGCCAAAACGCTCTCAGCAACTAGGCCAAACCCCCCTTTTCTACCATGGATTTTCTTCAAACCACTTGCACTCACAATTAGAACTTCCCAGCAGTGCTCCCAGACCCATACACCAACCCCCAACAATCTAGAACCCCCCAAACAGCCTCCCAAAAACATGCAATAATGCTAAGAAAAAAAAAAACTTTTGCACCATGGATTTTCTTCAAACCAATTACAATCAAAATTAGACCTTCCCAGCAGTGCTCCCAGACCCCTCAATCTACCCCCAAAAATCTAGAACACCTCCAAGCAGCCCCCCAAAAACATGCAATACTGCTAGGCCTCAGTTTAAATCGTGCCAAAACGCTCCCTGCAACTAGGCCCAAATCCCCCTTTTCCACCATGGATTTTCTTCAAACCACTTGCAATCAAAATTAGACCTTCACAGTGGTGCTCCCAGACCCTTAAACCCACCCCTAAAAATCTAGAACACCCCCAAGCAGCCCCCCAAAAACATGCAATACTACTAGGCCTAAGTTTAAATTGTGCCAAAACGCTCCCTGCAACTAGGCCCAAATCCCCCTTTTCCATCCAGGATTTTCTTCAAACCACTTGCAATCAAAATTACACCTTCCCAGCAGTGCTCCCAGACCCATAAACCCACCCCCAAAAATCGAGTACCCCACCAAACAGCCCCCCAAACACATGCAATACTGCTAAAAAAAAGAACTTTTCCACCATGGATTTTCTTCAAACCACTTGCAATCAAAAAAAGAACTTCCCAACAGTGCTCCCAGACTCCTCAACCCACCCCAAAAATCTAGAACACCCACAAGCAGCCACCCAAAAACATGCAATACTACTAGGCCTAAGATTAAATCGTGCCAAAACGCTCTCTGCAACTAGGCGCAAACCGCCCTTTTCCACCATGGATTTTCTTCAACCCACTTGCAATCAAAATTAGACCTTCCCAGCAGTGCTTCCAGACCCATAAACCAACCCCCAAAAATCTAGAACCCCCCAAACAGCCCCCCAAAAAAATGCAATACCGCTAAGAAAAAAAAGAACTTTTCCACCATGGAGTTTCTTCAAACCACTTGCAATCAAAAGAAGACCTTCCCAACAGTGCTCCTAGACTACTCAACCCACCCCAAAAATCTAGAACACCCCCAAGCAGCCCCCCAAAAACATGCAATACTGCTAGGCCTCAGTTTAAATCGTGCCAAAACGCTGTCTGTAACTAGGCCCAAACACACCTTTTCCACCATGGATTTTCTTCAAACCACTTGCAATCAAAATTAGACCTCCCCAGTGGTGCTCCCAGACCCCTCAACCCACCCCCAAATATCTAGAACACCCCCAAGCAGCCCCCAAAAACATGCAATAATACTAGGCCTAAGTTTAAATCGTGCCAAAACGCTCTCAGCAACTAGGCCAAACCCCCCTTTTCTACCATGGATTTTCTTCAAACCACTTGCACTCACAATTAGAACCTCCCAGCAGTGCTCCCAGACCCATAAACCAATGCCCAAAAATCTAGAACCCCCCAAACAGCCTCTCAAAAACATGCAATACTGATAAAAAGAAATCTTTTGCACCATGGATTTTCTTCAAACCACTTGCAATCAAAATTAGACCTTCCCAGCAATGCTCCCAGACCCCTCAACCGACCCCCAAAAATCGAGTACCCGACCAAACAGCCCCCAAACACATGCAATACTGCTAAAAAAAAGAACTTTTCCACCATGGATTTTCTTCAAACCACTTGCAATCAAAAAAAGACCTTCCCAACAGTGCTCCCAGACTCCTCAACCACCCCAAAAATCTAGAACACCCACAAGCAGCCCCCCAAAAACATGCAATAATACTAGGCCTAAGTTTAAATCGTGCCAAAAAGCTCTCAGCAACTAGGCCAAACCCCCCTTTTCTACCATGGATTTTCTTCAAACCACTTGCACTCACAATTAGAACTTCCCAGCAGTGCTCCCAGACCCATAAAGCAACCCCCATAAATCTAGAACCCCCCCAAACACCCCCCCAAAAACATGCAATAATACTAGGCCTAAGTTTAAATCGTGCCAAAACGCTCTCAGCAACTAGGCCAAACCCCCCTTTTCTACCATGGATTTTCTTGAAACCACTTGCACTCACAATTAGAACTTCCCAGCAGTGCTCCCAGACCCATACACCAACCTCCAAAAATCTAGAACCCCCCAAACAGCCTCCCAAAAACATGCAATAATGCTAAGAAAAAAAAAAACTTTTGCACCATGGATTTTCTTCAAACCAATTACAATCAAAATTAGACCTTCCCAGCAGTGCTCCCAGACCCCTCAATCTACCCCCAAAAATCTAGAACACCTCCAAGCAGCCCCCCAAAAACATGCAATACTGCTAGGCCTCAGTTTAAATCGTGCCAAAACGCTCCCTGCAACTAGGCCCAAATCCCCCTTTTCCACCATGGATTTTCTTCAAACCACTTGCAATCAAAATTAGACCTTCACAGTGGTGCTCCCAGACCCCTAAACCCACCCCTAAAAATCTAGAACACCCCCAAGCAGCCCCCCAAAAACATGCAATACTACTAGGCCTAAGTTTAAATTGTGCCAAAACGCTCCCTGCAACTAGGCCCAAATCCCCCTTTTCCATCATGGATTTTCTTCAAACCACTTGCAATCAAAATTACACCTTCCCAGCAGTGCTCCCAGACCCATAAACCCACCCCCAAAAATCGAGTACCCCACCAAACAGCCCCCCAAACACATGCAATACTGCTAAAAAAAAGAACTTTTCCACCATGGATTTTCTTCAAACCACTTGCAATCAAAAAAAGAACTTCCCAACAGTGCTCCCAGACTCCTCAACCCACCCCAAAAATCTAGAACACCCACAAGCAGCCACCCAAAAACATGCAATACTACTAGGCCTAAGATTAAATCGTGCCAAAACGCTCTCTGCAACTAGGCGCAAACCGCCCTTTTCCACCAAGGATTTTCTTCAACCCACTTGCAATCAAAATTAGACCTTCCCAGCAGTGCTCCCAGACCCATAAACCAACCCCCAAAAATCTAGAACCCCCCAAACAGCCCCCCAAAAAAATGCAATACCGCTAAGAAAAAAAAGAACTTTTCCACCATGGAGTTTCTTCAAACCACTTGCAATCAAAAGAAGACCTTCCCAACAGTGCTCCTAGACTACTCAACCCACCCCAAAAATCTAGAACACCCCCAAGCAGCCCCCCAAAAACATGCAATACTGCTAGGCCTCAGTTTAAATCGTGCCAAAACGCTGTCTGTAACTAGGCCCAAACACACCTTTTCCACCATGGATTTTCTTCAAACCACTTGCAATCAAAATTAGACCTCCCCAGTGGTGCTCCCAGACCCCTCAACCCACCCCCAAATATCTAGAACACCCCCAAGCAGCCCCCAAAAACATGCAATAATACTAGGCCTAAGTTTAAATCGTGCCAAAACGCTCTCAGCAACTAGGCCAAACCCCCCTTTTCTACCATGGATTTTCTTCAAACCACTTGCACTCACAATTAGAACCTCCCAGCAGTGCTCCCAGACCCATAAACCAATGCCCAAAAATCTAGAACCCCCCAAACAGCCTCTCAAAAACATGCAATACTGATAAAAAGAAATCTTTTGCACCATGGATTTTCTTCAAACCACTTGCAATCAAAATTAGACCTTCCCAGCAATGCTCCCAGACCCCTCAACCGACCCCCAAAAATCTAGAACACCCCCAAGCAGCCCCCCAAAAACATGCAATGCTGCTAGGCCTCAGTTTAAATCGTGCCAAAACGCTGTCTGTAACTAGGCCCAAACCCCCCTTTTCCACCATGGATTTTCTTCAACCCACTTGCAATCAAAATTAGACCTTCCCAGCAGTGCTCCCAGACCCATAAACCCACCCCCAAAAATCTAGTACCCCCCCAAACAGCCCCCCAAAAACATGCAATACTGCTAAGAAAAAGAATAACTTTTCCACCATGGAGTTTCTTCAAACCACTTGCAATATAAAAAAGACCTTCCCAACAGTGCTCCCAGACTACTCAACCCACCCCAAAAATCTAGAACACCCCCAAGCAGCCCCCAAAAAACATGCAATACTGCTAGGCCTCAGTTTAAATCGTGCCAAAACACTGTCTGCAACTAGGCCAAAACCCCCCTTTTCCACCATGGATTTTCTTCAAACCACTTGCACTCACAATTAGAACTTCCCAGCAGTGCTCCCAGACCCATAAACCAACCCCCAAAAATCTAGAACCCCCCCAAACACCCCCCCAAAAACATGCAATAATACTAGGCCTAAGTTTAAATCGTGCCAAAACGCTCTCAGCAACTAGGCCAAACCCCCCTTTTCTACCATGGATTTTCTTCAAACCACTTGCACTCACAATTAGAACTTCCCAGCAGTGCTCCCAGACCCATACACCAACCCCCAAAAAT
Source organism: Lissotriton helveticus (assembly GCF_964261635.1). Classification (NCBI taxonomy): domain Eukaryota; kingdom Metazoa; phylum Chordata; class Amphibia; order Caudata; family Salamandridae; genus Lissotriton; species Lissotriton helveticus. The sequence goes on along the minus strand of NC_136061.1, from coordinate 1,358,152,538 downwards.
CTAGAACCCCCCAAACAGCCTCCCAAAAACATGCAATACTGCTAAGAAAAAAAAAAACTTTTGCACCATGGATTTTCTTCAAACCAATTACAATCAAAATTAGACCTTCCCAGCAGTGCTCCCAGACCCCTAAACCCACCCCTAAAAATCTAGAACACCCCCAAGCAGCCCCCAAAAACATGCAATACTACTAGGCCTAAGTTTAAATTGTGCCAAAACGCTCCCTGCAACTAGGCCCAAATCCCCCTTTTCCATCATGGATTTTCTTCAAACCACTTGCAATCAAAATTACACCTTCCCAGCAGTGCTCCCAGACCATAAACCCACCCCCAAAAATCGAGTACCCCACTAAACAGCCCCCCAAACACATGCAATACTGCTAAAAAAAAGAACTTTTCCACCATGGATTTTCTTCAAACCACTTGCAATCAAAAAAAGAACTTCCCAACAGTGCTCCCAGACTCCTCAACCCACCCCAAAAATCTAGAACACCCACAAGCAGCCACCCAAAAACATGCAATACTACTAGGCCTAAGATTAAATCGTGCCAAAACGCTCTCTGCAACTAGGCCCAAACCCCCCTTTTCCACCATGGATTTTCTTCAACCCACTTGCAATCAAAATTAGACCTTCCCAGCAGTGCTCCCAGACCCATAAACCCACCCCCAAAAATCGAGTACCCCACCAAACAGCCCCCCAAACACATGCAATACTGCTAAGAAAAAAAAGAACTTTTCCACCATGGAGTTTCTTCAAACCACTTGCAATCAAAAAAAGACCTTCCCAAAAGTGCTCCCAGACTACTCAACCCACCCTAAAAATCTAGAACACCCCCAAGCAGCCCCCAAAAAACATGCAATACTGCTAGGCCTCAGTTTAAATCGTGCCAAAACACTGTCTGCAACTAGGCCAAAACCCCACTTTTCCACCATGGATTTTCTTCAAACCACTTGCAATCAAAATTAGACCTCCCCAGTGGTGCTCCCAGACCCCTCAACCCACCCCCAAATATCTAGAACACCCCCAAGCAGCCCCCAAAAACATGCAATAATACTAGGCCTAAGTTTAAATCGTGCCAAAAAGCTCTCAGCAACTAGGCCAAACCCACCTTTTCTACCATGGATTTTCTTCAAACCACTTGCACTCACAATTAGAACTTCCCAGCAGTGCTCCCAGACCCATAAAGCAACCCCCATAAATCTAGAACCCCCCCAAACACCCCCCCAAAAACATGCAATAATACTAGGCCTAAGTTTAAATCGTGCCAAAACGCTCTCAGCAACTAGGCCAAACCCCCCTTTTCTACCATGGATTTTCTTCAAACCACTTGCACTCACAATTAGAACTTCCCAGCAGTGCTCCCAGACCCATACACCAACCCCCAAAAATCTAAAACCCCCCAAACAGCCTCCCAAAAACATGCAATAATGCTAAGAAAAAAAAAAACTTTTGCACCATGGATTTTCTTCAAACCAATTACAATCAAAATTAGACCTTCCCAGCAGTGCTCCCAGACCCCTCAATCTACCCCCAAAAATCTAGAACACCTCCAAGCAGCCCCCCAAAAACATGCAATACTGCTAGGCCTCAGTTTAAATCGTGCCAAAACGCTCCCTGCAACTAGGCCCAAATCCCCCTTTTCCACCATGGATTTTCTTCAAACCACTTGCAATCAAAATTAGACCTTCACAGTGGTGCTCCCAGACCCCTAAACCCACCCCTAAAAATCTAGAACACCCCCAAGCAGCCCCCCAAAAACATGCAATACTACTAGGCCTAAGTTTAAATTGTGCCAAAACGCTCCCTGCAACTAGGCCCAAATCCCCCTTTTCCATCATGGATTTTCTTCAAACCACTTGCAATCAAAATTACACCTTCCCAGCAGTGCTCCCAGACCCATAAACCCACCCCCAAAAATCGAGTACCCCACCAAACAGCCCCCCAAACACATGCAATACTGCTAAAATAAAGAACTTTTCCACCATGGATTTTCTTCAAACCACTTGCAATCAAAAAAAGAACTTCCCAACAGTGCTCCCAGACTCCTCAACCCACCCCAAAAATCTAGAACACCCACAAGCAGCCACCCAAAAACATGCAATACTACTAGGCCTAAGATTAAATCGTGCCAAAAAGCTCTCTGCAACTAGGCGCAAACCGCCCTTTTCCACCATGGATTTTCTTCAACCCACTTGCAATCAAAATTAGACCTTCCCAGCAGTGCTCCCAGACCCATAAACCAACCCCCAAAAATCTAGAACCCCCCAAACAGCCCCCCAATAAAATGCAATACCGCTAAGAAAAAAAAGAACTTTTCCACCATGGAGTTTCTTCAAACCACTTGCAATCAAAAGAAGACCTTCCCAACAGTGCTCCTAGACTACTCAACCCACCCCAAAAATCTAGAACACCCCCAAGCAGCCCCCCAAAAACATGCAATACTGCTAGGCCTCAGTTTAAATCGTGCCAAAACGCTGTCTGTAACTAGGCCCAAACACACCTTTTCCACCATGGATTTTCTTCAAACCACTTGCAATCAAAATTAGACCTCCCCAGTGGTGCTCCCAGACCCCTCAACCCACCCCCAAATATCTAGAACACCCCCAAGCAGCCCCCAAAAACATGCAATAATACTAGGCCTAAGTTTAAATCGTGCCAAAACGCTCTCAGCAACTAGGCCAAACCCCCCTTTTCTACCATGGATTTTCTTCAAACCACTTGCACTCACAATTAGAACCTCCCAGCAGTGCTCCCAGACCCATAAACCAATGCCCAAAAATCTAGAACCCCCCAAACAGCCTCTCAAAAACATGCAATACTGATAAAAAGAAATCTTTTGCACCATGGATTTTCTTCAAACCACTTGCAATCAAAATTAGACCTTCCCAGCAATGCTCCCAGACCCCTCAACCGACCCGCAAAAATCTAGAACACCCCCAAGCAGCCCCCAAAAACATGCAATGCTGCTAGGCCTCAGTTTAAATCGTGCCAAAACGCTGTCTGTAACTAGGCCCAAACCCCCCTTTTCCACCATGGATTTTCTTCAACCCACTTGCAATCAAAATTAGACCTTCCCAGCAGTGCTCCCAGACCCATAAACCCACCCCCAAAAATCTAGTACCCCCCCAAACAGCCCCCCAAAAACATGCAAAACTGCTAAGAAAAAGAATAACTTTTCCACCATGGAGTTTCTTCAAACCACTTGCAATATAAAAAAGACCTTCCCAACAGTGCTCCCAGACTACTCAACCCACCCCAAAAATCTAGAACACCCCCAAGCAGCCCCCAAAAAACATGCAATACTGCTAGGCCTCAGTTTAAATCGTGCCAAAACACTGTCTGCAACTAGGCCAAAACCCCCCTTTTCCACCATGGATTTTCTTCAAACCACTTGCACTCACAATTAGAACTTCCCAGCAGTGCTCCCAGACCCATAAACCAACCCCCAAAAATCTAGAACCCCCCCAAACACCCCCCCAAAAACATGCAATAATACTAGGCCTAAGTTTAAATCGTGCCAAAACGCTCTCAGCAACTAGGCCAAACCCCCCTTTTCTACCATGGATTTTCTTCAAACCACTTGCACTCACAATTAGAACTTCCCAGCAGTGCTCCCAGACCCATACACCAACCCCCAAAAATCTAGAACCCCCCAAACAGCCTCCCAAAAACATGCAATACTGCTAAGAAAAAAAAAAACTTTTGCACCATGGATTTTCTTCAAACCAATTACAATCAAAATTAGACCTTCCCAGCAGTGCTCCCAGACCCCTAAACCCACCCCTAAAAATCTAGAACACCCCCAAGCAGCCCCCCAAAAACATGCAATACTACTAGGCCTAAGTTTAAATTGTGCCAAAACGCTCCCTGCAACTAGGCCCAAATCCCCCTTTTCCATCATGGATTTTCTTCAAACCACTTGCAATCAAAATTACACCTTCCCAGCAGTGCTCCCAGACCATAAACCCACCCCCAAAAATCGAGTACCCCACCAAACAGCCCCCCAAACACATGCAATACTGCTAAAAAAAAGAACTTTTCCACCATGGATTTTCTTCAAACCACTTGCAATCAAAAAAAGAACTTCCCAACAGTGCTCCCAGACTCCTCAACCCACCCCAAAAATCTAGAACACCCACAAGCAGCCACCCAAAAACATGCAATACTACTAGGCCTAAGATTAAATCGTGCCAAAACGCTCTCTGCAACTAGGCCCAAACCCCCCTTTTCCACCATGGATTTTCTTCAACCCACTTGCAATCAAAATTAGACCTTCCCAGCAGTGCTCCCAGACCCATAAACCCACCCCCAAAAATCGAGTACCCCACCAAACAGCCCCCCAAACACATGCAATACTGCTAAGAAAAAAAAGAACTTTTCCACCATGGAGTTTCTTCAAACCACTTGCAATCAAAAAAAGACCTTCCCAAAAGTGCTCCCAGACTACTCAACCCACCCTAAAAATCTAGAACACCCCCAAGCAGCCCCCAAAAAACATGCAATACTGCTAGGCCTCAGTTTAAATCGTGCCAAAACACTGTCTGCAACTAGGCCAAAACCCCACTTTTCCACCATGGATTTTCTTCAAACCACTTGCAATAAAAATTAGACCTCCCCAGTGGTGCTCCCAGACCCCTCAACCCACCCCCAAATATCTAGAACACCCCCAAGCAGCCCCCAAAAACATGCAATAATACTAGGCCTAAGTTTAAATCGTGCCAAAACGCTCTCAGCAACTAGGCCAAACCCCCCTTTTCTACCATGGATTTTCTTCAAACCACATGCACTCACAATTAGAACCTCCCAGCAGTGCTCCCAGACCCATAAACCAACGCCCAAAAATCTAGAACCCCCCAAACAGCCTCTCAAAAACATGCAATACTGCTAGGCCTCAGTTTAAATCGTGCCAAAACACTGTCTGCAACTAGGCCAAAACCCCACTTTTCCACCATGGATTTTCTTCAAACCACTTGCAATCAAAATTAGACCTCCCCAGTGGTGCTCCCAGACCCCTCAACCCACCCCCAAATATCTAGAACACCCCCAAGCAGCCCCCAAAAACATGCAATAATACTAGGCCTAAGTTTAAATCGTGCCAAAACGCTCTCAGCAACTAGGCCAAACCCCCCTTTTCTACCATGGATTTTCTTCAAACCACTTGCACTCACAATTAGAACCTCCCAGCAGTGCTCCCAGACCCATAAACCAACGCCCAAAAATCTAGAACCCCCCAAACAGCCTCTCAAAAACATGCAATACTGATAAAAAAAATCTTTTGCACCATGGATTTTCTTCAAACCACTTGCAATCAAAATTAGACCTTCCCAGCAATGCTCCCAGACCCCTCAACCTACCCCCAAAAATCTAGAACACCCCCAAGCAGCCCCCCAAAAACATGCAATGCTGCTAGGCCTCAGTTTAAATCGTGCCAAAACGCTGTCTGTAACTAGGCCCAAACCCCCCTTTTCCACCATGGATTTTCTTCAACCCACTTGCAATCAAAATTAGACCTTCCCAGCAGTGCTCCCAGACCCATAAACCCACCCCCAAAAATCTAGTACCCCCCCAAACAGCCCCCCAAAAACATGCAATACTGCTAAGAAAAAGAATAACTTTTCCACCATGGAGTTTCTTCAAACCACTTGCAATATAAAAAAGACCTTCCCAACAGTGCTCCCAGACTACTCAACCCACCCCAAAAATCTAGAACACCCCAAGCAGCCCCCAAAAAACATGCAATACTGCTAGGCCTCAGTTTAAATCGTGCCAAAACACTGTCTGCAACTAGGCCAAAACCCCCCTTTTCCACCATGGATTTTCTTCAAACCACTTGCAATCAAACTTAGACCTCCCAGTGGTGCTCCCAGACCCCTCAACCCACCCCCAAATATCTAGAACACCCCCAAGCAGCCCCCAAAAACATGCAATACTGCTAGGCCTCAGTTTAAATTGTGCCAAAACGCTATCTGCAACTAGGCCCAAACCCCCCTTTTCCACCATGGATATTCTTCAAACCACTTTCAATCAAAATTAGACCTTCCCAGCAGTGCTCCCAGACCCCTCAACCAACACCCAAAAATCTAGAACACCCCAAGCAGCCCCCAAAAACATGCAATAATACTAGGCCTAAGTTTAAATCGTGCCAAAACGCTCTCAGCAACTAGGCCAAACCCCCCTTTTCTACCATGGATTTTCTTCAACCCACTTGCAATCAAAATTAGACCTTCCCAGCAGTGCTCCCAGACCCATAATCCAACCCCCAAAAATCTAGAACCCCCCAAACAGCCCCCCAAAAAAATGCAATACCGCTAAGAAAAAAAAGAACTTTTCCACCATGGAGTTTCTTCAAACCACTTGCAATCAAAAGAAGACCTTCCCAACAGTGCTCCTAGACTACTCAACCCACCCCAAAAATCTAGAACACCCCCAAGCAGCCCCCAAAAAACATGCAATACTGCTAGGCCTAAGTTTAAATCCTGCAAAAACGCTCTCAGCAACTAGGCCAAACCCCCCTTTTCTACCATGGATTTTCTTCAAACCACATGCACTCACAATTAGAACTTCCCAGCAGTGCTCCCAGACCCATAAACCAACCCACAAAAATCTAGAACTCCCCAAACAGCCTCCCAAAAACATGCAATACTGCTAAAAAAAAAAGCTTTTGCACCATGGATTTTCTTCAAACCACTTGCAATCAAAATTAGACCTTCCCAGCAGTGCTCCCAGACCCCTCAACCTACCCACAAAAATCTAGAACACCCCCAAGCAGCCCCCCAAAAACATGCAATACTGCTAGGCCTAAGTTTAGATCGTGCCAAAACGCTGTCTGTAACTAGGCCCAAACCCCCCTTTTCCACCATGGATTTTCTTCAAGCCACTTGCAATCAAAATTAGACCTTCCCAGCAGTGCTCCCAGACCCATAAACCCACCCCCAAACATCTAGTACCCCCCCAAACAGCCCCCAAAAACATGCAATACTGCTAAGAAAAAAAAGAACTTTTCCACCATGGAGTTTCTTCAAACCACTTGCAATCAAAAGAAGACCTTCCCAGCAGTGCTCCTAGACTACTCAACCCACCCCAAATATCTAGAACACCCCCAAGCAGCCCCCAAAAAACATGCAATACTGCTAGGCCTCAGTTTAAATCATGCCAAAACACTGTCTGCAACTAGGCCAAAACCCCCCTTTTCCACCATGGATTTTCTTCAAACCACTTGCAAAAAAATTAGACCTCCCCAGTGGTGCTCCCAGACCCCTCAACCCACCCCCAAATATCTAGAACACCCCCAAGCAGCCCCCCAAAAACGTGCAATACTGCTAGGCCTCAGTTTAAATTGTGCCAAAACGCTATCTGCAACTAGGCCCAAACCCCCCTTTTACACCATGGATATTCTTCTAACCACTTGCAATCAAAATTAGACCTTCGCAGCAGTTTTCCCAGACGCCTCAACCAACACCAAAAAATCTAGAACACCCCAAGCATCCCCCAAAAACATGCAATAATACTAGGCCTAAGTTTAAATCGTGCCAAAACGCTCTCAGCAACTAGGCCAAACCCCCCTTTTCCACCATGGATTTTCTTCAAACCACTTGCACTCACAATTAGAACTTCCCAGCAGTGCTCCCAGACCCATAAACCAACCCCCAAAAATCTAGAACCCCCCAAACAGCCTCCCAAAAACATGCAATACTGCTAAAAAAAAGAGCTTTTGCACCATGGATTTTCTTCAAACCACTTGCAATCAAAATTAGACCTTCCCAGCAGTGCTCCCAGACCCCTCAACCTACCCCCAAAAATCTAGAACACCCCCTAGCAGCCCCCCAAAAACATGCAATACTGCTAGGCCTCAGTTTAAATCGTGCCAAAACGCTGTCTATAACTAGGCCCAAACCCACCTTTTCCACCATGGATTTTCTTCAAACCACTTGCAATCAAAATTAGACCTCCCCAGTGGTGCTCCCAGACCCCTCAACCCACCCCCAAATATCTAGAACACCCCCAAGCAGCCCCCAAAAACATGCAATAATACTAGGCCTAAGTTTAAATCGTGCCAAAAAGCTCTCAGCAACTAGGCCAAACCCACCTTTTCTACCATGGATTTTCTTCAAACCACTTGCACTCACAATTAGAACTTCCCAGCAGTGCTCCCAGACCCATAAAGCAACCCCCATAAATCTAGAACCCCCCCAAACACCCCCCCAAAAACATGCAATAATACTAGGCCTAAGTTTAAATCGTGCCAAAACGCTCTCAGCAACTAGGCCAAACCCCCCTTTTCTACCATGGATTTTCTTCAAACCACTTGCACTCACAATTAGAACTTCCCAGCAGTGCTCCCAGACCCATACACCAACCCCCAAAAATCTAAAACCCCCCAAACAGCCTCCCAAAAACATGCAATAATGCTAAGAAAAAAAAAAACTTTTGCACCATGGATTTTCTTCAAACCAATTACAATCAAAATTAGACCTTCCCAGCAGTGCTCCCAGACCCCTCAATCTACCCCCAAAAATCTAGAACACCTCCAAGCAGCCCCCCAAAAACATGCAATACTGCTAGGCCTCAGTTTAAATCGTGCCAAAACGCTCCCTGCAACTAGGCCCAAATCCCCCTTTTCCACCATGGATTTTCTTCAAACCACTTGCAATCAAAATTAGACCTTCACAGTGGTGCTCCCAGACCCCTAAACCCACCCCTAAAAATCTAGAACACCCCCAAGCAGCCCCCCAAAAACATGCAATACTACTAGGCCTAAGTTTAAATTGTGCCAAAACGCTCCCTGCAACTAGGCCCAAATCCCCCTTTTCCATCATGGATTTTCTTCAAACCACTTGCAATCAAAATTACACCTTCCCAGCAGTGCTCCCAGACCCATAAACCCACCCCCAAAAATCGAGTACCCCACCAAACAGCCCCCCAAACACATGCAATACTGCTAAAATAAAGAACTTTTCCACCATGGATTTTCTTCAAACCACTTGTAATCAAAAAAAGAACTTCCCAACAGTGCTCCCAGACTCCTCAACCCACCCCAAAAATCTAGAACACCCACAAGCAGCCACCCAAAAACATGCAATACTACTAGGCCTAAGATTAAATCGTGCCAAAAAGCTCTCTGCAACTAGGCGCAAACCGCCCTTTTCCACCATGGATTTTCTTCAACCCACTTGCAATCAAAATTAGACCTTGCCAGCAGTGCTCCCAGACCCATAAACCAACCCCCAAAAATCTAGAACCCCCCAAACAGCCCCCCAATAAAATGCAATACCGCTAAGAAAAAAAAGAACTTTTCCACCATGGAGTTTCTTCAAACCACTTGCAATCAAAAGAAGACCTTCCCAACAGTGCTCCTAGACTACTCAACCCACCCCAAAAATCTAGAACACCCCCAAGCAGCCCCCCAAAAACATGCAATACTGCTAGGCCTCAGTTTAAATCGTGCCAAAACGCTGTCTGTAACTAGGCCCAAACACACCTTTTCCACCATGGATTTTCTTCAAACCACTTGCAATCAAAATTAGACCTCCCCAGTGGTGCTCCCAGACCCCTCAACCCACCCCCAAATATCTAGAACACCCCCAAGCAGCCCCCAAAAACATGCAATAATACTAGGCCTAAGTTTAAATCGTGCCAAAACGCTCTCAGCAACTAGGCCAAACCCCCCTTTTCTACCATGGATTTTCTTCAAACCACTTGCACTCACAATTAGAACCTCCCAGCAGTGCTCCCAGACCCATAAACCAATGCCCAAAAATCTAGAACCCCCCAAACAGCCTCTCAAAAACATGCAATACTGATAAAAAGAAATCTTTTGCACCATGGATTTTCTTCAAACCACTTGCAATCAAAATTAGACCTTCCCAGCAATGCTCCCAGACCCCTCAACCGACCCGCAAAAATCTAGAACACCCCCAAGCAGCCCCCAAAAACATGCAATGCTGCTAGGCCTCAGTTTAAATCGTGCCAAAACGCTGTCTGTAACTAGGCCCAAACCCCCCTTTTCCACCATGGATTTTCTTCAACCCACTTGCAATCAAAATTAGACCTTCCCAGCAGTGCTCCCAGACCCATAAACCCACCCCCAAAAATCTAGTACCCCCCCAAACAGCCCCCCAAAAACATGCAAAACTGCTAAGAAAAAGAATACCTTTTCCACCATGGAGTTTCTTCAAACCACTTGCAATATAAAAAAGACCTTCCCAACAGTGCTCCCAGACTACTCAACCCACCCCAAAAATCTAGAACACCCCCAAGCAGCCCCCAAAAAACATGCAATACTGCTAGGCCTCAGTTTAAATCGTGCCAAAACACTGTCTGCAACTAGGCCAAAACCCCCCTTTTCCACCATGGATTTTCTTCAAACCACTTGCACTCACAATTAGAACTTCCCAGCAGTGCTCCCAGACCCATAAACCAACCCCCAAAAATCTAGAACCCCCCCAAACACCCCCCCAAAAACATGCAATAATACTAGGCCTAAGTTTAAATCGTGCCAAAACGCTCTCAGCAACTAGGCCAAACCCCCCTTTTCTACCATGGATTTTCTTCAAACCACTTGCACTCACAATTAGAACTTCCCAGCAGTGCTCCCAGACCCATACACCAACCCCCAAAAATCTAGAACCCCCCAAACAGCCTCCCAAAAACATGCAATACTGCTAAGAAAAAAAAAAACTTTTGCACCATGGATTTTCTTCAAACCAATTACAATCAAAATTAGACCTTCCCAGCAGTGCTCCCAGACCCCTAAACCCACCCCTAAAAATCTAGAACACCCCCAAGCAGCCCCCCAAAAACATGCAATACTACTAGGCCTAAGTTTAAATTGTGCCAAAACGCTCCCTGCAACTAGGCCCAAATCCCCCTTTTCCATCATGGATTTTCTTCAAACCACTTGCAATCAAAATTACACCTTCCCAGCAGTGCTCCCAGACCATAAACCCACCCCCAAAAATCGAGTACCCCACCAAACAGCCCCCCAAACACATGCAATACTGCTAAAAAAAAGAACTTTTCCACCATGGATTTTCTTCAAACCACTTGCAATCAAAAAAAGAACTTCCCAACAGTGCTCCCAGACTCCTCAACCCACCCCAAAAATCTAGAACACCCACAAGCAGCCACCCAAAAACATGCAATACTACTAGGCCTAAGATTAAATCGTGCCAAAACGCTCTCTGCAACTAGGCCCAAACCCCCCTTTTCCACCATGGATTTTCTTCAACCCACTTGCAATCAAAATTAGACCTTCCCAGCAGTGCTCCCAGACCCATAAACCCACCCCCAAAAATCGAGTACCCCACCAAACAGCCCCCCAAACACATGCAATACTGCTAAGAAAAAAAAGAACTTTTCCACCATGGAGTTTCTTCAAACCACTTGCAATCAAAAAAAGACCTTCCCAAAAGTGCTCCCAGACTACTCAACCCACCCTAAAAATCTAGAACACCCCCAAGCAGCCCCCAAAAAACATGCAATACTGCTAGGCCTCAGTTTAAATCGTGCCAAAACACTGTCTGCAACTAGGCCAAAACCCCACTTTTCCACCATGGATTTTCTTCAAACCACTTGCAATAAAAATTAGACCTCCCCAGTGGTGCTCCCAGACCCCTCAACCCACCCCCAAATATCTAGAACACCCCCAAGCAGCCCCCAAAAACATGCAATAATACTAGGCCTAAGTTTAAATCGTGCCAAAACGCTCTCAGCAACTAGGCCAAACCCCCCTTTTCTACCATGGATTTTCTTCAAACCACATGCACTCACAATTAGAACCTCCCAGCAGTGCTCCCAGACCCATAAACCAACGCCCAAAAATCTAGAACCCCCCAAACAGCCTCTCAAAAACATGCAATACTGCTAGGCCTCAGTTTAAATCGTGCCAAAACACTGTCTGCAACTAGGCCAAAACCCCACTTTTCCACCATGGATTTTCTTCAAACCACTTGCAATCAAAATTAGACCTCCCCAGTGGTGCTCCCAGACCCCTCAACCCACCCCCAAATATCTAGAACACCCCCAAGCAGCCCCCAAAAACATGCAATAATACTAGGCCTAAGTTTAAATCGTGCCAAAACGCTCTCAGCAACTAGGCCAAACCCCCCTTTTCTACCATGGATTTTCTTCAAACCACTTGCACTCACAATTAGAACCTCCCAGCAGTGCTCCCAGACCCATAAACCAACGCCCAAAAATCTAGAACCCCCCAAACAGCCTCTCAAAAACATGCAATACTGATAAAAAAAATCTTTTGCACCATGGATTTTCTTCAAACCACTTGCAATCAAAATTAGACCTTCCCAGCAATGCTCCCAGACCCCTCAACCTACCCCCAAAAATCTAGAACACCCCCAAGCAGCCCCCCAAAAACATGCAATGCTGCTAGGCCTCAGTTTAAATCGTGCCAAAACGCTGTCTGTAACTAGGCCCAAACCCCCCTTTTCCACCATGGATTTTCTTCAACCCACTTGCAATCAAAATTAGACCTTCCCAGCAGTGCTCCCAGACCCATAAACCCACCCCCAAAAATCTAGTACCCCCCCAAACAGCCCCCCAAAAACATGCAATACTGCTAAGAAAAAGAATAACTTTTCCACCATGGAGTTTCTTCAAACCACTTGCAATATAAAAAAGACCTTCCCAACAGTGCTCCCAGACTACTCAACCCACCCCAAAAATCTAGAACACCCCAAGCAGCCCCCAAAAAACATGCAATACTGCTAGGCCTCAGTTTAAATCGTGCCAAAACACTGTCTGCAACTAGGCCAAAACCCCCCTTTTCCACCATGGATTTTCTTCAAACCACTTGCAATCAAACTTAGACCTCCCAGTGGTGCTCCCAGACCCCTCAACCCACCCCCAAATATCTAGAACACCCCCAAGCAGCCCCCAAAAACATGCAATACTGCTAGGCCTCAGTTTAAATTGTGCCAAAACGCTATCTGCAACTAGGCCCAAACCCCCCTTTTCCACCATGGATATTCTTCAAACCACTTTCAATCAAAATTAGACCTTCCCAGCAGTGCTCCCAGACCCCTCAACCAACACCCAAAAATCTAGAACACCCCAAGCAGCCCCCAAAAACATGCAATAATACTAGGCCTAAGTTTAAATCGTGCCAAAACGCTCTCAGCAACTAGGCCAAACCCCCCTTTTCTACCATGGATTTTCTTCAACCCACTTGCAATCAAAATTAGACCTTCCCAGCAGTGCTCCCAGACCCATAATCCAACCCCCAAAAATCTAGAACCCCCCAAACAGCCCCCCAAAAAAATGCAATACCGCTAAGAAAAAAAAGAACTTTTCCACCATGGAGTTTCTTCAAACCACTTGCAATCAAAAGAAGACCTTCCCAACAGTGCTCCTAGACTACTCAACCCACCCCAAAAATCTAGAACACCCCCAAGCAGCCCCCAAAAAACATGCAATACTGCTAGGCCTAAGTTTAAATCCTGCAAAAACGCTCTCAGCAACTAGGCCAAACCCCCCTTTTCTACCATGGATTTTCTTCAAACCACATGCACTCACAATTAGAACTTCCCAGCAGTGCTCCCAGACCCATAAACCAACCCACAAAAATCTAGAACTCCCCAAACAGCCTCCCAAAAACATGCAATACTGCTAAAAAAAAAAGCTTTTGCACCATGGATTTTCTTCAAACCACTTGCAATCAAAATTAGACCTTCCCAGCAGTGCTCCCAGACCCCTCAACCTACCCACAAAAATCTAGAACACCCCCAAGCAGCCCCCCAAAAACATGCAATACTGCTAGGCCTAAGTTTAGATCGTGCCAAAACGCTGTCTGTAACTAGGCCCAAACCCCCCTTTTCCACCATGGATTTTCTTCAAGCCACTTGCAATCAAAATTAGACCTTCCCAGCAGTGCTCCCAGACCCATAAACCCACCCCCAAACATCTAGTACCCCCCCAAACAGCCCCCAAAAACATGCAATACTGCTAAGAAAAAAAAGAACTTTTCCACCATGGAGTTTCTTCAAACCACTTGCAATCAAAAGAAGACCTTCCCAGCAGTGCTCCTAGACTACTCAACCCACCCCAAAAATCTAGAACACCCCCAAGCAGCCCCCAAAAAACATGCAATACTGCTAGGCCTCAGTTTAAATCATGCCAAAACACTGTCTGCAACTAGGCCAAAACCCCCCTTTTCCACCATGGATTTTCTTCAAACCACTTGCAAAAAAATTAGACCTCCCCAGTGGTGCTCCCAGACCCCTCAACCCACCCCCAAATATCTAGAACACCCCCAAGCAGCCCCCCAAAAACGTGCAATACTGCTAGGCCTCAGTTTAAATTGTGCCAAAACGCTATCTGCAACTAGGCCCAAACCCCCCTTTTACACCATGGATATTCTTCTAACCACTTGCAATCAAAATTAGACCTTCGCAGCAGTTTTCCCAGACGCCTCAACCAACACCCAAAAATCTAGAACACCCCAAGCATCCCCCAAAAACATGCAATAATACTAGGCCTAAGTTTAAATCGTGCCAAAACGCTCTCAGCAACTAGGCCAAACCCCCCTTTTCCACCATGGATTTTCTTCAAACCACTTGCACTCACAATTAGAACTTCCCAGCAGTGCTCCCAGACCCATAAACCAACCCCCAAAAATCTAGAACCCCCCAAACAGCCTCCCAAAAACATGCAATACTGCTAAAAAAAAGAGCTTTTGCACCATGGATTTTCTTCAAACCACTTGCAATCAAAATTAGACCTTCCCAGCAGTGCTCCCAGACCCCTCAACCTACCCCCAAAAATCTAGAACACCCCCTAGCAGCCCCCCAAAAACATGCAATACTGCTAGGCCTCAGTTTAAATCGTGCCAAAACGCTGTCTATAACTAGGCCCAAACCCACCTTTTCCACCATGGATTTTCTTCAAACCACTTGCAATCAAAATTAGACCTTCACAGTGGTGCTCCCAGACCCCTCAACCCACCCTCAAAAATCTAGAACACCCCCAAGCAGCCCCCCAAAAACATGCAATACTACTAGGCCTAAGTTTAACTTGTGCCAAAACGCTCTCTGCAACTAGGCCCAAACCCCCCTTTTCCATCATGGATTTTCTTCAAACCACTTGCAATCAAAATTACACCTTCCCAGCAGTGCTCCCAGACCCATAAACCCACCCCCAAAAATCAAGTACCCGACCAAACAGCCCCCAAACACATGCACTAGTGCTAAAAAAAAGAACTTTTCCACCATGGATTTTCTTCAAACCACTTGCAATCAAAAAAAGACCTTCCTAACAGTGCTCCCAGACTCCTCAACCACCCCAAAAATCTAGAACACCCACAAGCAGCCCCCCAAAACATGCAATAATACTAGGCCTAAGTTTAAATCGTGCCAAAACGCTCTCAGCAACTAGGCCAAACCCCCCTTTTCTACCATGGATTTTCTTCAAACCACTTGCACTCACAATTAGAACTTCCCAGCAGTGCTCCCAGACCCATAAACCAACCCCCAAAAATCTAGAACCCCCCCAAACACCCCCCCAAAAATATGCAATAATACTAGGCCTAAGTTTAAATCGTGCCAAAACGCTCTCAGCAACTAGGCCAAACCCCCCTTTTCTACCATGGATTTTCTTCAAACCACTTGCACTCACAATTAGAACTTCCCAGCAGTGCTCCCAGACCCATAAACCAACGCCCAAAAATCTAGAACCCCCCAAACAGCCTCCCAAAAACATGCAATACTGCTAAAAAAACTTTTGCACCATGGATTTTCTTCAAACCACTTGCAATCAAAATTAGACCTTCCCAGCAGTTCTCCCAGACCCCTCAACCTACCACCAAAAATCTAGAACACCCCCTAGCAGCCCCCCAAAAACATGCAATACTGCTAGGCCTCAGTTTAAATCGTGCCAAAACGCTGTCTGCAACTAGGCCCAAACCCACCTTTTCCACCATGGATTTTCTTCAAACCACTTGCAATCAAAATTAGACCTTCACAGTGGTGCTCCCAGACCCTTCAAACCACCCCCAAAAATCTAGAACACCCCCAAGCAGCCCCCCAAAAACATGCAATACTACTAGGCCTAAGTTTAACTTGTGCCAAAACGCTCTCTGCAACTAGGCCCAAACCCCCCTTTTCCATCATGGATTTTCTTCAAACCACTTGCAATCAAAATTACACCTTCCCAGCAGTGCTCCCAGACCCATAAACCCACCCCCAAAAATCGAGTACCCGACCAAACAGCCCCAAAACACATGCAATACTGCTAAAAAAAAGAACTTTTCCACCATGGATTTTCTTCAAACCACTTGCAATCAAAAAAAGACCTTCCCAGCAGTGCTCCCAGACCCATAAACCAACCCCCAAAAATCTAGAACCCCCCCAAACACCCCCCCAAAAATATGCAATAATACTAGGCCTAAGTTTAAATCGTGCCAAAACACTCTCAGCAACTAGGCCAAACCCCCCTTTTCCACCATGGATTTTCTTCAAACCACTTGCACTCACAATTAGAACTTCCCAGCAGTGCTCCCAGACCCATAAACCTACCCCCAAAAATCTAGAACACCCCCAAGCAGCCCCCCAAAAACATGCAATGCTGCTAGGCCTCAGTTTAAATCGTGCCAAAACGCTGTCTGTAACTAGGCCCAAACCCCCCTTTTCCACCATGGATTTTCTTCAACCCACTTGCAATCAAAATTAGACCTTCCCAGCAGTGCTCCCAGACCCATAAACCCACCCCCAAAAATCTAGTACCCCCCCAAACAGCCCCCCAAAAACATGCAATACTGCTAAGAAAAAGAATAACTTTTCCACCATGGAGTTTCTTCAAACCACTTGCAATATAAAAAAGACCTTCCCAACAGTGCTCCCAGACTACTCAACCCACCCCAAAAATCTAGAACACCCCAAGCAGCCCCCAAAAAACATGCAATACTGCTAGGCCTCAGTTTAAATCGTGCCAAAACACTGTCTGCAACTAGGCCAAAACCCCCCTTTTCCACCATGGATTTTCTTCAAACCACTTGCAATCAAACTTAGACCTCCCAGTGGTGCTCCCAGACCCCTCAACCCACCCCCAAATATCTAGAACACCCCCAAGCAGCCCCCCAAAAACATGCAATACTGCTAGGCCTCAGTTTAAATTGTGCCAAAACGCTATCTGCAACTAGGCCCAAACCCCCCTTTTCCACCATGGATATTCTTCAAACCACTTTCAATCAAAATTAGACCTTCCCAGCAGTGCTCCCAGACCCCTCAACCAACACCCAAAAATCTAGAACACCCCAAGCAGCCCCCAAAAACATGCAATAATACTAGGCCTAAGTTTAAATCGTGCCAAAATGCTCTCAGCAACTAGGCCAAACCCCCCTTTTCTACCATGGATTTTCTTCAACCCACTTGCAATCAAAATTAGACCTTCCCAGCAGTGCTCCCAGACCCATAATCCAACCCCCAAAAATCTAGAACCCCCCAAACAGCCCCCCAAAAAAATGCAATACCGCTAAGAAAAAAAAGAACTTTTCCACCATGGAGTTTCTTCAAACCACTTGCAATCAAAAGAAGACCTTCCCAACAGTGCTCCTAGACTACTCAACCCACCCCAAAAATCTAGAACACCCCCAAGCAGCCCCCAAAAAACATGCAATACTGCTAGGCCTAAGTTTAAATCCTGCAAAAACGCTCTCAGCAACTAGGCCAAACCCCCCTTTTCTACCATGGATTTTCTTCAAACCACATGCACTCACAATTAGAACTTCCCAGCAGTGCTCCCAGACCCATAAACCAACCCACAAAAATCTAGAACTCCCCAAACAGCCTCCCAAAAACATGCAATACTGCTAAAAAAAAAAGCTTTTGCACCATGGATTTTCTTCAAACCACTTGCAATCAAAATTAGACCTTCCCAGCAGTGCCCCCAGACCCCTCAACCTACCCACAAAAATCTAGAACACCCCCAAGCAGCCCCCCAAAAACATGCAATACTGCTAGGCCTAAGTTTAGATCGTGCCAAAACGCTGTCTGTAACTAGGCCCAAACCCCCCTTTTCCACCATGGATTTTCTTCAAGCCACTTGCAATCAAAATTAGACCTTCCCAGCAGTGCTCCCAGACCCATAAACCCACCCCCAAACATCTAGTACCCCCCCAAACAGCCCCCAAAAACATGCAATACTGCTAAGAAAAAAAAGAACTTTTCCACCATGGAGTTTCTTCAAACCACTTGCAATCAAAAGAAGACCTTCCCAGCAGTGCTCCTAGACTACTCAACCCACCCCAAAAATCTAGAACACCCCCAAGCAGCCCCCAAAAAACATGCAATACTGCTAGGCCTCAGTTTAAATCATGCCAAAACACTGTCTGCAACTAGGCCAAAACCCCCCTTTTCCACCATGGATTTTCTTCAAACCACTTGCAAAAAAATTAGACCTCCCTAGTGGTGCTCCCAGACCCCTCAACCCACCCCCAAATATCTAGAACACCCCCAAGCAGCCCCCCAAAAACGTGCAATACTGCTAGGCCTCAGTTTAAATTGTGCCAAAACGCTATCTGCAACTAGGCCCAAACCCCCCTTTTACACCATGGATATTCTTCTAACCACTTGCAATCAAAATTAGACCTTCGCAGCAGTTTTCCCAGACGCCTCAACCAACACCCAAAAATCTAGAACACCCCAAGCATCCCCCAAAAACATGCAATAATACTAGGCCTAAGTTTAAATCGTGCCAAAACGCTCTCAGCAACTAGGCCAAACCCCCCTTTTCCACCATGGATTTTCTTCAAACCACTTGCACTCACAATTAGAACTTCCCAGCAGTGCTCCCAGACCCATAAACCAACCCCCAAAAATCTAGAACCCCCCAAACAGCCTCCCAAAAACATGCAATACTGCTAAAAAAAAGAGCTTTTGCACCATGGATTTTCTTCAAACCACTTGCAATCAAAATTAGACCTTCCCAGCAGTGCTCCCAGACCCCTCAACCTACCCCCAAAAATCTAGAACACCCCCTAGCAGCCCCCCAAAAACATGCAATACTGCTAGGCCTCAGTTTAAATCGTGCCAAAACGCTGTCTATAACTAGGCCCAAACCCACCTTTTCCACCATGGATTTTCTTCAAACCACTTGCAATCAAAATTAGACCTTCACAGTGGTGCTCCCAGACCCCTCAACCCACCCTCAAAAATCTAGAACACCCCCAAGCAGCCCCCCAAAAACATGCAATACTACTAGGCCTAAGTTTAACTTGTGCCAAAACGCTCTCTGCAACTAGGCCCAAACCCCCCTTTTCCATCATGGATTTTCTTCAAACCACTTGCAATCAAAATTACACCTTCCCAGCAGTGCTCCCAGACCCCTCAACCAACACCCAAAAATCTAGAACACCCCAAGCAGCCCCCAAAAACATGCAATAATACTAGGCCTAAGTTTAAATCGTGCCAAAATGCTCTCAGCAACTAGGCCAAACCCCCCTTTTCTACCATGGATTTTCTTCAACCCACTTGCAATCAAAATTAGACCTTCCCAGCAGTGCTCCCAGACCCATAATCCAACCCCCAAAAATCTAGAACCCCCCAAACAGCCCCCCAAAAAAATGCAATACCGCTAAGAAAAAAAAGAACTTTTCCACCATGGAGTTTCTTCAAACCACTTGCAATCAAAAGAAGACCTTCCCAACAGTGCTCCTAGACTACTCAACCCACCCCAAAAATCTAGAACACCCCCAAGCAGCCCCCAAAAAACATGCAATACTGCTAGGCCTAAGTTTAAATCCTGCAAAAACGCTCTCAGCAACTAGGCCAAACCCCCCTTTTCTACCATGGATTTTCTTCAAACCACATGCACTCACAATTAGAACTTCCCAGCAGTGCTCCCAGACCCATAAACCAACCCACAAAAATCTAGAACTCCCCAAACAGCCTCCCAAAAACATGCAATACTGCTAAAAAAAAAAGCTTTTGCACCATGGATTTTCTTCAAACCACTTGCAATCAAAATTAGACCTTCCCAGCAGTGCCCCCAGACCCCTCAACCTACCCACAAAAATCTAGAACACCCCCAAGCAGCCCCCCAAAAACATGCAATACTGCTAGGCCTAAGTTTAGATCGTGCCAAAACGCTGTCTGTAACTAGGCCCAAACCCCCCTTTTCCACCATTGATTTTCTTCAAGCCACTTGCAATCAAAATTAGACCTTCCCAGCAGTGCTCCCAGACCCATAAACCCACCCCCAAACATCTAGTACCCCCCCAAACAGCCCCCAAAAACATGCAATACTGCTAAGAAAAAAAAGAACTTTTCCACCATGGAGTTTCTTCAAACCACTTGCAATCAAAAGAAGACCTTCCCAGCAGTGCTCCTAGACTACTCAACCCACCCCAAAAATCTAGAACACCCCCAAGCAGCCCCCAAAAAACATGCAATACTGCTAGGCCTCAGTTTAAATCATGCCAAAACACTGTCTGCAACTAGGCCAAAACCCCCCTTTTCCACCATGGATTTTCTTCAAACCACTTGCAAAAAAATTAGACCTCCCTAGTGGTGCTCCCAGACCCCTCAACCCACCCCCAAATATCTAGAACACCCCCAAGCAGCCCCCCAAAAATGTGCAATACTGCTAGGCCTCAGTTTAAATTGTGCCAAAACGCTATCTGCAACTAGGCCCAAACCCCCCTTTTACACCATGGATATTCTTCTAACCACTTGCAATCAAAATTAGACCTTCGCAGCAGTTTTCCCAGACGCCTCAACCAACACCCAAAAATCTAGAACACCCCAAGCATCCCCCAAAAACATGCAATAATACTAGGCCTAAGTTTAAATCGTGCCAAAACGCTCTCAGCAACTAGGCCAAACCCCCCTTTTCCACCATGGATTTTCTTCAAACCACTTGCACTCACAATTAGAACTTCCCAGCAGTGCTCCCAGACCCATAAACCAACCCCCAAAAATCTAGAACCCCCCAAACAGCCTCCCAAAAACATGCAATACTGCTAAAAAAAAGAGCTTTTGCACCATGGATTTTCTTCAAACCACTTGCAATCAAAATTAGACCTTCCCAGCAGTGCTCCCAGACCCCTCAACCTACCCCCAAAAATCTAGAACACCCCCTAGCAGCCCCCCAAAAACATGCAATACTGCTAGGCCTCAGTTTAAATCGTGCCAAAACGCTGTCTATAACTAGGCCCAAACCCACCTTTTCCACCATGGATTTTCTTCAAACCACTTGCAATCAAAATTAGACCTTCACAGTGGTGCTCCCAGACCCCTCAACCCACCCTCAAAAATCTAGAACACCCCCAAGCAGCCCCCCAAAAACATGCAATACTACTAGGCCTAAGTTTAACTTGTGCCAAAACGCTCTCTGCAACTAGGCCCAAACCCCCCTTTTCCATCATGGATTTTCTTCAAACCACTTGCAATCAAAATTACACCTTCCCAGCAGTGCTCCCAGACCCATAAACCCACCCCCAAAAATCAAGTACCCGACCAAACAGCCCCCAAACACATGCACTAGTGCTAAAAAAAAGAACTTTTCCACCATGGATTTTCTTCAAACCACTTGCAATCAAAAAAAGACCTTCCTAACAGTGCTCCCAGACTCCTCAACCACCCCAAAAATCTAGAACACCCACAAGCAGCCCCCCAAAACATGCAATAATACTAGGCCTAAGTTTAAATCGTGCCAAAACGCTCTCAGCAACTAGGCCAAACCCCCCTTTTCTACCATGGATTTTCTTCAAACCACTTGCACTCACAATTAGAACTTCCCAGCAGTGCTCCCAGACCCATAAACCAACCCCCAAAAATCTAGAACCCCCCCAAACACCCCCCCAAAAATATGCAATAATACTAGGCCTAAGTTTAAATCGTGCCAAAACGCTCTCAGCAACTAGGCCAAACCCCCCTTTTCTACCATGGATTTTCTTCAAACCACTTGCACTCACAATTAGAACTTCCCAGCAGTGCTCCCAGACCCATAAACCAACGCCCAAAAATCTAGAACCCCCCAAACAGCCTCCCAAAAACATGCAATACTGCTAAAAAAACTTTTGCACCATGGATTTTCTTCAAACCACTTGCAATCAAAATTAGACCTTCCCAGCAGTTCTCCCAGACCCCTCAACCTACCACCAAAAATCTAGAACACCCCCTAGCAGCCCCCCAAAAACATGCAATACTGCTAGGCCTCAGTTTAAATCGTGCCAAAACGCTGTCTGCAACTAGGCCCAAACCCACCTTTTCCACCATGGATTTTCTTCAAACCACTTGCAATCAAAATTAGACCTTCACAGTGGTGCTCCCAGACCCTTCAAACCACCCCCAAAAATCTAGAACACCCCCAAGCAGCCCCCCAAAAACATGCAATACTACTAGGCCTAAGTTTAACTTGTGCCAAAACGCTCTCTGCAACTAGGCCCAAACCCCCCTTTTCCATCATGGATTTTCTTCAAACCACTTGCAATCAAAATTACACCTTCCCAGCAGTGCTCCCAGACCCATAAACCCACCCCCAAAAATCGAGTACCCGACCAAACAGCCCCAAAACACATGCAATACTGCTAAAAAAAGAACTTTTCCACCATGGATTTTCTTCAAACCACTTGCAATCAAAAAAAGACCTTCCCAGCAGTGCTCCCAGACCCATAAACCAACCCCCAAAAATCTAGAACCCCCCCAAACACCCCCCCAAAAATATGCAATAATACTAGGCCTAAGTTTAAATCGTGCCAAAACGCTCTCAGCAACTAGGCCAAACCCCCCTTTTCCACCATGGATTTTCTTCAAACCACTTGCACTCACAATTAGAACTTCCCAGCAGTGCTCCCAGACCCATAAACCTACCCCCAAAAATCTAGAACACCCCCAAGCAGCCCCCCAAAAACATGCAATGCTGCTAGGCCTCAGTTTAAATCGTGCCAAAACGCTGTCTGTAACTAGGCCCAAACCCCCCTTTTCCACCATGGATTTTCTTCAACCCACTTGCAATCAAAATTAGACCTTCCCAGCAGTGCTCCCAGACCCATAAACCCACCCCCAAAAATCTAGTACCCCCCCAAACAGCCCCCCAAAAACATGCAATACTGCTAAGAAAAAGAATAACTTTTCCACCATGGAGTTTCTTCAAACCACTTGCAATATAAAAAAGACCTTCCCAACAGTGCTCCCAGACTACTCAACCCACCCCAAAAATCTAGAACACCCCAAGCAGCCCCCAAAAAACATGCAATACTGCTAGGCCTCAGTTTAAATCGTGCCAAAACACTGTCTGCAACTAGGCCAAAACCCCCCTTTTCCACCATCGATTTTCTTCAAACCACTTGCAATCAAACTTAGACCTCCCAGTGGTGCTCCCAGACCCCTCAACCCACCCCCAAATATCTAGAACACCCCCAAGCAGCCCCCCAAAAACATGCAATACTGCTAGGCCTCAGTTTAAATTGTGCCAAAACGCTATCTGCAACTAGGCCCAAACCCCCCTTTTCCACCATGGATATTCTTCAAACCACTTTCAATCAAAATTAGACCTTCCCAGCAGTGCTCCCAGACCCCTCAACCAACACCCAAAAATCTAGAACACCCCAAGCAGCCCCCAAAAACATGCAATAATACTAGGCCTAAGTTTAAATCGTGCCAAAACGCTCTCAGCAACTAGGCCAAACCCCCCTTTTCTACCATGGATTTTCTTCAACCCACTTGCAATCAAAATTAGACCTTCCCAGCAGTGCTCCCAGACCCATAATCCAACCCCCAAAAATCTAGAACCCCCCCAAACAGCCCCCCAAAAAAATGCAATACCGCTAAGAAAAAAAAGAACTTTTCCACCATGGAGTTTCTTCAAACCACTTGCAATCAAAAGAAGACCTTCCCAACAGTGCTCCTAGACTACTCAACCCACCCCAAAAATCTAGAACACCCCCAAGCAGCCCCCAAAAAACATGCAATACTGCTAGGCCTAAGTTTAAATCCTGCAAAAACGCTCTCAGCAACTAGGCCAAACCCCCCTTTTCTACCATGGATTTTCTTCAAACCACATGCACTCACAATTAGAACTTCCCAGCAGTGCTCCCAGACCCATAAACCAACCCACAAAAATCTAGAACTCCCCAAACAGCCTCCCAAAAACATGCAATACTGCTAAAAAAAAAAGCTTTTGCACCATGGATTTTCTTCAAACCACTTGCAATCAAAATTAGACCTTCCCAGCAGTGCTCCCAGACCCCTCAACCTACCCACAAAAATCTAGAACACCCCCAAGCAGCCCCCCAAAAACATGCAATACTGCTAGGCCTAAGTTTAGATCGTGCCAAAACGCTGTCTGTAACTAGGCCCAAACCCCCCTTTTCCACCATGGATTTTCTTCAAGCCACTTGCAATCAAAATTAGACCTTCCCAGCAGTGCTCCCAGACCCATAAACCCACCCCCAAACATCTAGTACCCCCCCAAACAGCCCCCAAAAACATGCAATACTGCTAAGAAAAAAAAGAACTTTTCCACCATGGAGTTTCTTCAAACCACTTGCAATCAAAAGAAGACCTTCCCAGCAGTGCTCCTAGACTACTCAACCCACCCCAAAAATCTAGAACACCCCCAAGCAGCCCCCAAAAAACATGCAATACTGCTAGGCCTCAGTTTAAATCATGCCAAAACACTGTCTGCAACTAGGCCAAAACCCCCCTTTTCCACCATGGATTTTCTTCAAACCACTTGCAAAAAAATTAGACCTCCCCAGTGGTGCTCCCAGACCCCTCAACCCACCCCCAAATATCTAGAACACCCCCAAGCAGCCCCCCAAAAACGTGCAATACTGCTAGGCCTCAGTTTAAATTGTGCCAAAACGCTATCTGCAACTAGGCCCAAACCCCCCTTTTCCACCATGGATATTCTTCAAACCACTTTCAATCAAAATTAGACCTTCCCAGCAGTGCTCCCAGACCCCTCAACCAACACCCAAAAATCTAGAACACCCCAAGCAGCCCCCAAAAACATGCAATAATACTAGGCCTAAGTTTAAATCGTGCCAAAACGCTCTCAGCAACTAGGCCAAACCCCCCTTTTCTACCATGGATTTTCTTCAACCCACTTGCAATCAAAATTAGACCTTCCCAGCAGTGCTCCCAGACCCATAATCCAACCCCCAAAAATCTAGAACCCCCCAAACAGCCCCCCAAAAAAATGCAATACCGCTAAGAAAAAAAAGAACTTTTCCACCATGGAGTTTCTTCAAACCACTTGCAATCAAAAGAAGACCTTCCCAACAGTGCTCCTAGACTACTCAACCCACCCCAAAAATCTAGAACACCCCCAAGCAGCCCCCAAAAAACATGCAATACTGCTAGGCCTAAGTTTAAATCCTGCAAAAACGCTCTCAGCAACTAGGCCAAACCCCCCTTTTCTACCATGGATTTTCTTCAAACCACATGCACTCACAATTAGAACTTCCCAGCAGTGCTCCCAGACCCATAAACCAACCCACAAAAATCTAGAACTCCCCAAACAGCCTCCCAAAAACATGCAATACTGCTAAAAAAAAAAGCTTTTGCACCATGGATTTTCTTCAAACCACTTGCAATCAAAATTAGACCTTCCCAGCAGTGCTCCCAGACCCCTCAACCTACCCACAAAAATCTAGAACACCCCCAAGCAGCCCCCCAAAAACATGCAATACTGCTAGGCCTAAGTTTAGATCGTGCCAAAACGCTGTCTGTAACTAGGCCCAAACCCCCCTTTTCCACCATGGATTTTCTTCAAGCCACTTGCAATCAAAATTAGACCTTCCCAGCAGTGCTCCCAGACCCATAAACCCACCCCCAAACATCTAGTACCCCCCCAAACAGCCCCCAAAAACATGCAATACTGCTAAGAAAAAAAAGAACTTTTCCACCATGGAGTTTCTTCAAACCACTTGCAATCAAAAGAAGACCTTCCCAGCAGTGCTCCTAGACTACTCAACCCACCCCAAAAATCTAGAACACCCCCAAGCAGCCCCCAAAAAACATGCAATACTGCTAGGCCTCAGTTTAAATCATGCCAAAACACTGTCTGCAACTAGGCCAAAACCCCCCTTTTCCACCATGGATTTTCTTCAAACCACTTGCAAAAAAATTAGACCTCCCCAGTGGTGCTCCCAGACCCCTCAACCCACCCCCAAATATCTAGAACACCCCCAAGCAGCCCCCCAAAAACGTGCAATACTGCTAGGCCTCAGTTTAAATTGTGCCAAAACGCTATCTGCAACTAGGCCCAAACCCCCCTTTTACACCATGGATATTCTTCTAACCACTTGCAATCAAAATTAGACCTTCGCAGCAGTTTTCCCAGACGCCTCAACCAACACCCAAAAATCTAGAACACCCCAAGCATCCCCCAAAAACATGCAATAATACTAGGCCTAAGTTTAAATCGTGCCAAAACGCTCTCAGCAACTAGGCCAAACCCCCCTTTTCCACCATGGATTTTCTTCAAACCACTTGCACTCACAATTAGAACTTCCCAGCAGTGCTCCCAGACCCATAAACCAACCCCCAAAAATCTAGAACCCCCCAAACAGCCTCCCAAAAACATGCAATACTGCTAAAAAAAAGAGCTTTTGCACCATGGATTTTCTTCAAACCACTTGCAATCAAAATTAGACCTTCCCAGCAGTGCTCCCAGACCCCTCAACCTACCCCCAAAAATCTAGAACACCCCCTAGCAGCCCCCCAAAAACATGCAATACTGCTAGGCCTCAGTTTAAATCGTGCCAAAACGCTGTCTATAACTAGGCCCAAACCCACCTTTTCCACCATGGATTTTCTTCAAACCACTTGCAATCAAAATTAGACCTTCACAGTGGTGCTCCCAGACCCCTCAACCCACCCTCAAAAATCTAGAACACCCCCAAGCAGCCCCCCAAAAACATGCAATACTACTAGGCCTAAGTTTAACTTGTGCCAAAACGCTCTCTGCAACTAGGCCCAAACCCCCCTTTTCCATCATGGATTTTCTTCAAACCACTTGCAATCAAAATTACACCTTCCCAGCAGTGCTCCCAGACCCATAAACCCACCCCCAAAAATCAAGTACCCGACCAAACAGCCCCCAAACACATGCACTAGTGCTAAAAAAAAGAACTTTTCCACCATGGATTTTCTTCAAACCACTTGCAATCAAAAAAAGACCTTCCTAACAGTGCTCCCAGACTCCTCAACCACCCCAAAAATCTAGAACACCCACAAGCAGCCCCCCAAAACATGCAATAATACTAGGCCTAAGTTTAAATCGTGCCAAAACGCTCTCAGCAACTAGGCCAAACCCCCCTTTTCTACCATGGATTTTCTTCAAACCACTTGCACTCACAATTAGAACTTCCCAGCAGTGCTCCCAGACCCATAAACCAACCCCCAAAAATCTAGAACCCCCCCAAACACCCCCCCAAAAATATGCAATAATACTAGGCCTAAGTTTAAATCGTGCCAAAACGCTCTCAGCAACTAGGCCAAACCCCCCTTTTCTACCATGGATTTTCTTCAAACCACTTGCACTCACAATTAGAACTTCCCAGCAGTGCTCCCAGACCCATAAACCAACGCCCAAAAATCTAGAACCCCCCAAACAGCCTCCCAAAAACATGCAATACTGCTAAAAAAACTTTTGCACCATGGATTTTCTTCAAACCACTTGCAATCAAAATTAGACCTTCCCAGCAGTTCTCCCAGACCCCTCAACCTACCACCAAAAATCTAGAACACCCCCTAGCAGCCCCCCAAAAACATGCAATACTGCTAGGCCTCAGTTTAAATCGTGCCAAAACGCTGTCTGCAACTAGGCCCAAACCCACCTTTTCCACCATGGATTTTCTTCAAACCACTTGCAATCAAAATTAGACCTTCACAGTGGTGCTCCCAGACCCTTCAAACCACCCCCAAAAATCTAGAACACCCCCAAGCAGCCCCCCAAAAACATGCAATACTACTAGGCCTAAGTTTAACTTGTGCCAAAACGCTCTCTGCAACTAGGCCCAAACCCCCCTTTTCCATCATGGATTTTCTTCAAACCACTTGCAATCAAAATTACACCTTCCCAGCAGTGCTCCCAGACCCATAAACCCACCCCCAAAAATCGAGTACCCGACCAAACAGCCCCAAAACACATGCAATACTGCTAAAAAAAAGAACTTTTCCACCATGGATTTTCTTCAAACCACTTGCAATCAAAAAAAGACCTTCCCAGCAGTGCTCCCAGACCCATAAACCAACCCCCAAAAATCTAGAACCCCCCCAAACACCCCCCCAAAAATATGCAATAATACTAGGCCTAAGTTTAAATCGTGCCAAAACGCTCTCAGCAACTAGGCCAAACCCCCCTTTTCCACCATGGATTTTCTTCAAACCACTTGCACTCACAATTAGAACTTCCCAGCAGTGCTCCCAGACCCATAAACCAACCCCCAAAAATCTAGAACCCCCCAAACAGCCTCCCAAAAACATGCAATACTGCTAAAAAAAAAAGAGCTTTTGCACCATGGATTTTCTTCAAACCACTTGCAATCAAAATTAGACCTTCCCAGCAGTGCTCCCAGACCCCTCAACCTACCCCCAAAAATCTAGAACACCCCCTAGCAGCCCCCCAAAAACATGCAATACTGCTAGGCCTCAGTTTAAATCGTGCCAAAACGCTGTCTATAACTAGGCCCAAACCCACCTTTTCCACCATGGATTTTCTTCAAACCACTTGCAATCAAAATTAGACCTTCACAGTGGTGCTCCCAGACCCCTCAACCCACCCTCAAAAATCTAGAACACCCCCAAGCAGCCCCCCAAAAACATGCAATACTACTAGGCCTAAGTTTAACTTGTGCCAAAACGCTCTCTGCAACTAGGCCCAAACCCCCCTTTTCCATCATGGATTTTCTTCAAACCACTTGCAATCAAAATTACACCTTCCCAGCAGTGCTCCCAGACCCATAAACCCACCCCCAAAAATCAAGTACCCGACCAAACAGCCCCCAAACACATGCACTAGTGCTAAAAAAAAGAACTTTTCCACCATGGATTTTCTTCAAACCACTTGCAATCAAAAAAAGACCTTCCTAACAGTGCTCCCAGACTCCTCAACCACCCCAAAAATCTAGAACACCCACAAGCAGCCCCCCAAAACATGCAATAATACTAGGCCTAAGTTTAAATCGTGCCAAAACGCTCTCAGCAACTAGGCCAAACCCCCCTTTTCTACCATGGATTTTCTTCAAACCACTTGCACTCACAATTAGAACTTCCCAGCAGTGCTCCCAGACCCATAAACCAACCCCCAAAAATCTAGAACCCCCCCAAACACCCCCCCAAAAATATGCAATAATACTAGGCCTAAGTTTAAATCGTGCCAAAACGCTCTCAGCAACTAGGCCAAACCCCCCTTTTCTACCATGGATTTTCTTCAAACCACTTGCACTCACAATTAGAACTTCCCAGCAGTGCTCCCAGACCCATAAACCAACCCCCAAAAATCTAGAACCCCCCAAACAGCCTCCCAAAAACATGCAATACTGCTAAAAAAACTTTTGCACCATGGATTTTCTTCAAACCACTTGCAATCAAAATTAGACCTTCCCAGCAGTTCTCCCAGACCCCTCAACCTACCACCAAAAATCTAGAACACCCCCTAGCAGCCCCCCAAAAACATGCAATACTGCTAGGCCTCAGTTTAAATCGTGCCAAAACGCTGTCTGCAACTAGGCCCAAACCCACCTTTTCCACCATGGATTTTCTTCAAACCACTTGCAATCAAAATTAGACCTTCACAGTGGTGCTCCCAGACCCTTCAAACCACCCCCAAAAATCTAGAACACGCCCAAGCAGCCCCCCAAAAACATGCAATACTACTAGGCCTAAGTTTAACTTGTGCCAAAACGCTCTCTGCAACTAGGCCCAAACCCCCCTTTTCCATCATGGATTTTCTTCAAACCACTTGCAATCAAAATTACACCTTCCCAGCAGTGCTCCCAGACCCATAAACCCACCCCCAAAAATCGAGTACCCGACCAAACAGCCCCAAAACACATGCAATACTGCTAAAAAAAAGAACTTTTCCACCATGGATTTTCTTCAAACCACTTGCAATCAAAAAAAGACCTTCCCAACAGTGCTCCCAGACTCCTCAACCACCCCAAAAATCTAGAACACCCACAAGCAGCCCCCCAAAAACATGCAATAATACTAGGCCTAAGTTTAAATCGTGCAAAAAGGCTCTCAGCAACTAGGCCAAACCCCCCTTTTCTACCATGGATTTTGTTCAAACCACTTGCACTCACAATTAGAATTTCCCAGCAGTGCTCCCAGACCCATAAACCAACCCCCAAAAATCTAGAACCCCCCCAAACACCCCCCCAAAAATATGCAATAATACTAGGCCTAAGTTTAAATCGTGCCAAAACGCTCTCAGCAACTAGGCCAAACCCCCCTTTTCTACCATGAATTTTCTTCAAACCACTTGCACTCACAATTAGAACTTCCCAGCAGTGCTCCCAGACCCATAAACCAACCCCCAAAAATCTAGAACCCCCCAAACAGCCTCCCAAAAACATGCAATACTGCTAAGAAAAAAAAAACTTTTGCACCATGGATTTTCTTCAAAGCAATTACAATCAAAATTAGACCTTCCCAGCAGTGCTCCCAGACCCCTCAATCTACCCCCAAAAATCTAGAACACCTCCAAGCAGCCCCCCAAAAACAAGCAATACTACTAGGCCTCAGTTTAACCACTTGGATGCTAAGGGGTGTGTGCGAGGTCCATTGAATTTCCATTGAAATCAATGGAAACTCCATGACGAGTTACCCTTGTCATTAGCACTGAAGGGGTTAAATCGTGCCAAAACGCTGTCTGTAACTAGGCCCAAACCCACCTTTTCCACCATGGGTTTTCTTCAAACCACTTGCAATCAAAATTAGACCTTCACAGTGTTGCTCCCAGACCCCTCAACCCACCCCTAAAAATCTAGAACACCCCCAAGCAGCCCCCCAAAAACATGCAATACTACTAGGCCTAAGTTTAAATTGTGCCAAAACGCTCCCTGCAACTAGGCCCAAATCCCCCTTTTCCATCATGGATTTTCTTCAAACCACTTGCAATCAAAATTACACCTTCCCAGCAGTGCTCCCAGACCCATAAACCCACCCCCAAAAATCGAGTACCCCACCAAACAGCCCCCCAAACACATGCAATACTGCTAAAAAAAAGAACTTTTCCACCATGGATTTTCTTCAAACCACTTGCAATCAAAATTACACCTTCCCAGCAGTGCTCCCAGACCCATAAACCCACCCCCAAAAATCGAGTACCCCACCAAACACATGCAATACTGCTAAAAAAAAAAGAACTTTTCCACCATGGAGTTTCTTCAAACCACTTGCAATCAAAAAAAGACCTTCCCAACAGTGCTCCCAGACTACTCAACCCACCCCAAAAATCTAGAACACCCCCAAGCAGCCCCCAAAAAACATGCAATACTGCTAGGCCTCAGTTTAAATCGTGCCAAAACACTGTCTGCAACTAGGCCAAAACCCCACTTTTCCACCATGGATTTTCTTCAAACCACTTGCAATCAAAATTAGACCTCCCCAGTGGTGCTCCCAGACCCCTCAACCCACCCCCAAATATCTAGAACACCCCCAAGCAGCCCCCAAAAACATGCAATAATACTAGGCCTAAATTTAAATCGTGCCAAAACGCTCTCAGCAACTAGACCAAACCCCCCTTTTCTACCATGAATTTTCTTCAAACCACTTGCAATCAAAATTAGACCTTCCCAGCAATGCTCCCAGACCCCTCAACCTACCCCCAAAAATCTAGAACACCCCCAAGCAGCCCCCCAAAAACATGCAATGCTGCTAGGCCTCAGTTTAAATCGTGCCAAAACGCTGTCTGTAACTAGGCCCAAACCCCCCTTTTCCACCATGGATTTTCTTCAACCCACTTGCAATCAAAATTAGACCTTCCCAGCAGTGCTCCCAGACCCATAAACCCACCCCCAAAAATCTAGTACCCCCCCAAACAGCCCCCAAAAACATGCAATACTGCTAAGAAAAAAAATAACTTTTCCACCATGGAGTTTCTTCAAACCACTTGCAATATAAAAAAGACCTTCCCAACAGTGCTCCCAGACTACTCAACCCACCCCAAAAATCTAGAACACCCCCAAGCAGCCCCCAAAAAACATGCAATACTGCTAGGCCTCAGTTTAAATCGTGCCAAAACACTGTCTGCAACTAGGCCAAAACCCCCCTTTTCCACCATGGATTTTCTTCAAACCACTTGCAATCAAACTTAGACCTCCCAGTGGTGCTCCCAGACCCCTCAACCCACCCCCAAATATCTAGAACACCCCCAAGCAGCCCCCCAAAAACATGCAATACTGCTAGGCCTCAGTTTAAATTGTGCCAAAACGCTATCTGCAACTAGGCCCAAACCCCCCTTTTCCACCATGGATATTCTTCAAACCACTTGCAATCAAAATTAGACCTTCCCAGCAGTGCTCCCAGACCCCTCAACCAACACCCAAAAATCTAGAACACCCCAAGCAGCCCCCAAAAACATGCAATAATACTAGGCCTAAGTTTAAATCGTGCCAAAAAGCTCTCAGCAACTAGGCCAAACCCCCCTTTTCTACCATGAATTTTCTTCAAACCACTTGCAATCAAAATTAGACCTTCCCAGCAATGCTCCCAGACCCCTCAACCTACCCCCAAAAATCTAGAACACCCCCAAGCAGCCCCCCAAAAACATGCAATGCTGCTAGGCCTCAGTTTAAATCGTGCCAAAACGCTGTCTGTAACTAGGCCCAAACCCCCCTTTTCCACCATGGATTTTCTTCAACCCACTTGCAATCAAAATTAGACCTTCCCAGCAGTGCTCCCAGACCCATAAACCCACCCCCAAAAATCTAGTACCCCCCCAAACAGCCCCCAAAAACATGCAATACTGCTAAGAAAAAAAATAACTTTTCCACCATGGAGTTTCTTCAAACCACTTGCAATATAAAAAAGACCTTCCCAACAGTGCTCCCAGACTACTCAACCCACCCCAAAAATCTAGAACACCCCCAAGCAGCCCCCAAAAAACATGCAATACTGCTAGGCCTCAGTTTAAATCGTGCCAAAACACTGTCTGCAACTAGGCCAAAACCCCCCTTTTCCACCATGGATTTTCTTCAAACCACTTGCAATCAAACTTAGACCTCCCAGTGGTGCTCCCAGACCCCTCAACCCACCCCCAAATATCTAGAACACCCCCAAGCAGCCCCCCAAAAACATGCAATACTGCTAGGCCTCAGTTTAAATTGTGCCAAAACGCTATCTGCAACTAGGCCCAAACCCCCCTTTTCCACCATGGATATTCTTCAAACCACTTGCAATCAAAATTAGACCTTCCCAGCAGTGCTCCCAGACCCCTCAACCAACACCCAAAAATCTAGAACACCCCAAGCAGCCCCCAAAAACATGCAATAATACTAGGCCTAAGTTTAAATCGTGCCAAAAAGCTCTCAGCAACTAGGCCAAACCCCCCTTTTCTACCATGGAGTTTCTTCAAACCACTTGCAATCAAAAGAAGACCTTCCCAACAGTGCTCCCAGACTACTCAACCCACCCCAAAAATCTAGATTACCCCCAAGCAGCCCCCAAAAAACATGCAATACTGCTAGGCCTCAGTTTAAATCGTGCCAAAACACTGTCTGCAACTAGGCCAAAAAACCCCTTTTCCACCATGGATTTTCTTCAAACTACTTGCAATCAAAAATAGACCTTCCCAGCAGTACTCCCAGTTCCCTCAGCGCACCCCCAAAAATCTAGAACACCCCCAAGCAGCCCCCAAAAACATGCAATAATACTAGGCCTAAGTTTAAATCGTGCCAAAACGCTCTCAGCAACTATGCCAAACCCCCCTTTTCTACCATGGATTTTCTTCAAACCACATGCACTCACAATTAGAACTTCCCAGCAGTGCTCCCAGACCCATAAACCTACCCACAAAAATCTAGAACCCCCCAAACAGCCTCCCAAAAACATGCAATACTGCTAAAAAAAAGCTTTTGCACCATGGATTTTCTTCAAACCACTTGCAATCAAAATTAAACCTTCCCAGCAGTGCTCCCAGACCCCTCAACCTACCCACAAAAATCTAGAACACCCCCAAGCAGCCCCCCAAAAACATGCAATACTGCTAGGCCTAAGTTTAAATCGTGCCAAAACGCTGTCTGTAACTAGGCCCAAACCCCCCTTTTCCACCATGGATTTTCTTCAAGCCACTTGCAATCAAAATTAGACCTTCCCAGCAGTGCTCCCAGACCCATAAACCCACCCCCAAAAATCTAGTACCCCCCCAAACAGCCCCCCAAAAACATGCAATACTGCTAAGAAAAAAAAGAACTTTTCCACCATGGAGTTTCTTCAAACCACTTGCAATCAAAAAAAGACCTTCCCAACAGTGCTCCCAGACTACTCAACCCACCCCAAAAATCTATAACACCCCCAAGCAGCCCCCAAAAAACATGCAATACTGCTAGGCCTCAGTTTAAATCGTGCCAAAACACTGTCTGCAACTAGGCCAAAACACCCTTTTCCACCATGGATTTTCTTCAAACCACTTGCAAAAAAAATTAGACCTCCCCAGTGGTGCTCCCAGACCCCTCAACCCACCCCCAAATATCTAGAACACCCCCAAGCAGCCCCCCAAAAACATGCAATACTGCTAGGCCTCAGTTTAAATTGTGCCAAAACGCTATCTGCAACTAGGCCCAAACCCCCCTTTTACACCATGGATATTCTTCTAACCACTTGCAATCAAAATTAGACCTTCCCAGCAGTTTTCCCAGACACCTCAACCTACCCCCAAAAATCTAGAACACCCCCTAGCAGCCCCCCAAAAACATGCAATACTGCTAGGCCTCAGTTTAAATCGTGCCAAAACGCTGTCTGTAACTAGGCCCAAACCCACCTTTTCCACCATGGATTTTCTTCAAACCACTTGCAATCAAAATTAAACCTTCCCAGCAGTGCTCCCAGACCCCTCAACCTACCCACAAAAATCTAGAACACCCCCAAGCAGCCCCCCAAAAACATGCAATACTGCTAGGCCTCAGTTTAAATCGTGCCAAAACACTGTCTGCAACTAGGCCAAAACCCCACTTTTCCACCATGGATTTTCTTCAAACCACTTGCAATCAAAATTAGACCTCTCCAGTGGTGCTCCCAGACCCCTCAACCCACCCCCAAATATCTAGAACACCCCCAAGCAGCCCCCAAAAACATGCAATAATACTAGGCCTAAATTTAAATCGTGCCAAAACGCTCTCAGCAACTAGGCCAAATCCCCCTTTTCTACCATGAATTTTCTTCAAACCACTTGCAATCAAAATTAGACCTTCCCAGCAATGCTCCCAGACCCCTCAACCTACCCCCAAAAATCTAGAACACCCCCAAGCAGCCCCCCAAAAACATGCAATGCTGCTAGGCCTCAGTTTAAATCGTGACAAAACGCTGTCTGTAACTAGGCCCAAACCCCCCTTTTCCACCATGGATTTTCTTCAACCCACTTGCAATCAAAATTAGACCTTCCCAGCAGTGCTCCCAGACCCATAAACCCACCCCCAAAAATCTAGTACCCCCCCAAACAGCCCCCAAAAACATGCAATACTGCTAAGAAAAAAAATAACTTTTCCACCATGGAGTTTCTTCAAACCACTTGCAATATAAAAAAGACCTTCCCAACAGTGCTCCCAGACTACTCAACCCACCCCAAAAATCTAGAACACCCCCAAGCAGCCCCCAAAAAACATGCAATACTGCTAGGCCTCAGTTTAAATCGTGCCAAAACACTGTCTGCAACTAGGCCAAAACCCCCCTTTTCCACCATGGATTTTCTTCAAACCACTTGCAATCAAACTTAGACCTCCCAGTGGTGCTCCCAGACCCCTCAACCCACCCCCAAATATCTAGAACACCCCCAAGCAGCCCCCCAAAAACATGCAATACTGCTAGGCCTCAGTTTAAATTGTGCCAAAACGCTATCTGCAACTAGGCCCAAACCCCCCTTTTCTACCATGGATATTCTTCAAACCACTTGCAATCAAAATTAGACCTTCCCAGCAGTGCTCCCAGACCCCTCAACCAACACCCAAAAATCTAGAACACCCCAAGCAGCCCCCAAAAACATGCAATAATACTAGGCCTAAGTTTAAATCGTGCCAAAAAGCTCTCAGCAACTAGGCCAAACCCCCCTTTTCTACCATGGATTTTCTTCAACCCACTTGCAATCAAAATTAGACCTTCCCAGCAGTGCTCCCAGACCCATAAACCCACCCCCAAAAATCTAGTACCCCCCCAAACAGCCCCCAAAAACATGCAATACTGCTAAGAAAAAAAATAACTTTTCCACCATGGAGTTTCTTCAAACCACTTGCAATATAAAAAAGACCTTCCCAACAGTGCTCCCAGACTACTCAACCCACCCCAAAAATCTAGAACACCCCCAAGCAGCCCCCAAAAAACATGCAATACTGCTAGGCCTCAGTTTAAATCGTGCCAAAACACTGTCTGCAACTAGGCCAAAACCCCCCTTTTCCACCATGGATTTTCTTCAAACCACTTGCAATCAAACTTAGACCTCCCAGTGGTGCTCCCAGACCCCTCAACCCACCCCCAAATATCTAGAACACCCCCAAGCAGCCCCCCAAAAACATGCAATACTGCTAGGCCTCAGTTTAAATTGTGCCAAAACGCTATCTGCAACTAGGCCCAAACCCCCCTTTTCCACCATGGATATTCTTCAAACCACTTGCAATCAAAATTAGACCTTCCCAGCAGTGCTCCCAGACCCCTCAACCAACACC
Organism: Lissotriton helveticus; assembly: GCF_964261635.1. Lineage (NCBI taxonomy): Eukaryota > Metazoa > Chordata > Amphibia > Caudata > Salamandridae > Lissotriton > Lissotriton helveticus. The sequence continues at coordinate 1,358,115,700 of NC_136061.1, read as the reverse complement.
CAAAAATCTAGAACACCCCAAGCAGCCCCCAAAAACATGCAATAATACTAGGCCTAAGTTTAAATCGTGCCAAAAAGCTCTCAGCAACTAGGCCAAACCCCCCTTTTCTACCATGGAGTTTCTTCAAACCACTTGCAATCAAAAGAAGACCTTCCCAACAGTGCTCCCAGACTACTCAACCCACCCCAAAAATCTAGATTACCCCCAAGCAGCCCCCAAAAAACATGCAATACTGCTAGGCCTCAGTTTAAATCGTGCCAAAACACTGTCTGCAACTAGGCCAAAAAACCCCTTTTCCACCATGGATTTTCTTCAAACTACTTGCAATCAAAAATAGACCTTCCCAGCAGTACTCCCAGTTCCCTCAGCGCACCCCCAAAAATCTAGAACACCCCCAAGCAGCCCCCAAAAACATGCAATAATACTAGGCCTAAGTTTAAATCGTGCCAAAACGCTCTCAGCAACTATGCCAAACCCCCCTTTTCTACCATGGATTTTCTTCAAACCACATGCACTCACAATTAGAACTTCCCAGCAGTGCTCCCAGACCCATAAACCTACCCACAAAAATCTAGAACCCCCCAAACAGCCTCCCAAAAACATGCAATACTGCTAAAAAAAAGCTTTTGCACCATGGATTTTCTTCAAACCACTTGCAATCAAAATTAAACCTTCCCAGCAGTGCTCCCAGACCCCTCAACCTACCCACAAAAATCTAGAACACCCCCAAGCAGCCCCCCAAAAACATGCAATACTGCTAGGCCTAAGTTTAAATCGTGCCAAAACGCTGTCTGTAACTAGGCCCAAACCCCCCTTTTCCACCATGGATTTTCTTCAAGCCACTTGCAATCAAAATTAGACCTTCCCAGCAGTGCTCCCAGACCCATAAACCCACCCCCAAAAATCTAGTACCCCCCCAAACAGCCCCCCAAAAACATGCAATACTGCTAAGAAAAAAAAGAACTTTTCCACCATGGAGTTTCTTCAAACCACTTGCAATCAAAAAAAGACCTTCCCAACAGTGCTCCCAGACTACTCAACCCACCCCAAAAATCTATAACACCCCCAAGCAGCCCCCAAAAAACATGCAATACTGCTAGGCCTCAGTTTAAATCGTGCCAAAACACTGTCTGCAACTAGGCCAAAACACCCTTTTCCACCATGGATTTTCTTCAAACCACTTGCAAAAAAAATTAGACCTCCCCAGTGGTGCTCCCAGACCCCTCAACCCACCCCCAAATATCTAGAACACCCCCAAGCAGCCCCCCAAAAACATGCAATACTGCTAGGCCTCAGTTTAAATTGTGCCAAAACGCTATCTGCAACTAGGCCCAAACCCCCCTTTTACACCATGGATATTCTTCTAACCACTTGCAATCAAAATTAGACCTTCCCAGCAGTTTTCCCAGACACCTCAACCTACCCCCAAAAATCTAGAACACCCCCTAGCAGCCCCCCAAAAACATGCAATACTGCTAGGCCTCAGTTTAAATCGTGCCAAAACGCTGTCTGTAACTAGGCCCAAACCCACCTTTTCCACCATGGATTTTCTTCAAACCACTTGCAATCAAAATTAAACCTTCCCAGCAGTGCTCCCAGACCCCTCAACCTACCCACAAAAATCTAGAACACCCCCAAGCAGCCCCCCAAAAACATGCAATACTGCTAGGCCTCAGTTTAAATCGTGCCAAAACACTGTCTGCAACTAGGCCAAAACCCCACTTTTCCACCATGGATTTTCTTCAAACCACTTGCAATCAAAATTAGACCTCTCCAGTGGTGCTCCCAGACCCCTCAACCCACCCCCAAATATCTAGAACACCCCCAAGCAGCCCCCAAAAACATGCAATAATACTAGGCCTAAATTTAAATCGTGCCAAAACGCTCTCAGCAACTAGGCCAAATCCCCCTTTTCTACCATGAATTTTCTTCAAACCACTTGCAATCAAAATTAGACCTTCCCAGCAATGCTCCCAGACCCCTCAACCTACCCCCAAAAATCTAGAACACCCCCAAGCAGCCCCCCAAAAACATGCAATGCTGCTAGGCCTCAGTTTAAATCGTGACAAAACGCTGTCTGTAACTAGGCCCAAACCCCCCTTTTCCACCATGGATTTTCTTCAACCCACTTGCAATCAAAATTAGACCTTCCCAGCAGTGCTCCCAGACCCATAAACCCACCCCCAAAAATCTAGTACCCCCCCAAACAGCCCCCAAAAACATGCAATACTGCTAAGAAAAAAAATAACTTTTCCACCATGGAGTTTCTTCAAACCACTTGCAATATAAAAAAGACCTTCCCAACAGTGCTCCCAGACTACTCAACCCACCCCAAAAATCTAGAACACCCCCAAGCAGCCCCCAAAAAACATGCAATACTGCTAGGCCTCAGTTTAAATCGTGCCAAAACACTGTCTGCAACTAGGCCAAAACCCCCCTTTTCCACCATGGATTTTCTTCAAACCACTTGCAATCAAACTTAGACCTCCCAGTGGTGCTCCCAGACCCCTCAACCCACCCCCAAATATCTAGAACACCCCCAAGCAGCCCCCCAAAAACATGCAATACTGCTAGGCCTCAGTTTAAATTGTGCCAAAACGCTATCTGCAACTAGGCCCAAACCCCCCTTTTCTACCATGGATATTCTTCAAACCACTTGCAATCAAAATTAGACCTTCCCAGCAGTGCTCCCAGACCCCTCAACCAACACCCAAAAATCTAGAACACCCCAAGCAGCCCCCAAAAACATGCAATAATACTAGGCCTAAGTTTAAATCGTGCCAAAAAGCTCTCAGCAACTAGGCCAAACCCCCCTTTTCTACCATGGATTTTCTTCAACCCACTTGCAATCAAAATTAGACCTTCCCAGCAGTGCTCCCAGACCCATAAACCAACCCCCAAAAATCTAGAACCCCCCAAACAGCCCCCCCAAAACATGCAATACCGCTAAGAAAAAAAAGAACTTTTCCACCATGGAGTTTCTTCAAACCACTTGCAATCAAAAGAAGACCTTCCCAACAGTGCTCCCAGACTACTCAACCCACCCCAAAAATCTAGATTACCCCCAAGCAGCCCCCAAAAAACATGCAATACTGCTAGGCCTCAGTTTAAATCGTGCCAAAACACTGTCTGCAACTAGGCCAAAAACCCCCTTTTCCACCATGGATTTTCTTCAAACTACTTGCAATCAAAAATAGACCTTCCCAGCAGTACTCCCAGTTCCCTCAGCGCACCCCCAAAAATCTAGAACACCCCCAAGCAGCCCCCAAAAACATGCAATAATACTAGGCCTAAGTTTAAATCGTGCCAAAACGCTCTCAGCAACTATGCCAAACCCCCCTTTTCTACCATGGATTTTCTTCAAACCACATGCACTCACAATTAGAACTTCCCAGCAGTGCTCCCAGACCCATAAACCTACCCACAAAAATCTAGAACCCCCCAAACAGCCTCCCAAAAACATGCAATACTGCTAAAAAAAAGCTTTTGCACCATGGATTTTCTTCAAACCACTTGCAATCAAAATTAAACCTTCCCAGCAGTGCTCCCAGACCCCTCAACCTACCCACAAAAATCTAGAACACCCCCAAGCAGCCCCCCAAAAACATGCAATACTGCTAGGCCTAAGTTTAAATCGTGCCAAAACGCTGTCTGTAACTAGGCCCAAACCCCCCTTTTCCACCATGGATTTACTTCAAGCCACTTGCAATCAAAATTAGACCTTCCCAGCAGTGCTCCCAGACCCATAAACCCACCCCCAAAAATCTAGTACCCCCCCAAACAGCCCCCCAAAAACATGCAATACTGCTAAGAAAAAAAAGAACTTTTCCACCATGGAGTTTCTTCAAACCACTTGCAATCAAAAAAAGACCTTCCCAACAGTGCTCCCAGACTACTCAACCCACCCCAAAAATCTATAACACCCCCAAGCAGCCCCCAAAAAACATGCAATACTGCTAGGCCTCAGTTTAAATCGTGCCAAAACACTGTCTGCAACTAGGCCAAAACACCCTTTTCCACCATGGATTTTCTTCAAACCACTTGCAAAAAAAGAGACCTCCCCAGTGGTGCTCCCAGACCCCTCAACCCACCCCCAAATATCTAGAACACCCCCAAGCAGCCCCCCAAAAACATGCAATACTGCTAGGCCTCAGTTTAAATTGTGCCAAAACGCTATCTGCAACTAGGCCCAAACCCCCCTTTTACACCATGGATATTCTTCTAACCACTTGCAATCAAAATTAGACCTTCCCAGCAGTTTTCCCAGACACCTCAACCTACCCCCAAAAATCTAGAACACCCCCTAGCAGCCCCCCAAAAACATGCAATACTGCTAGGCCTCAGTTTAAATCGTGCCAAAACGCTGTCTGTAACTAGGCCCAAACCCACCTTTTCCACCATGGATTTTCTTCAAACCACTTGCAATCAAAATTAAACCTTCCCAGCAGTGCTCCCAGACCCCTCAACCTACCCACAAAAATCTAGAACACCCCCAAGCAGCCCCCCAAAAACATGCAATACTGCTAGGCCTCAGTTTAAATCGTGCCAAAACACTGTCTGCAACTAGGCCAAAACCCCACTTTTCCACCATGGATTTTCTTCAAACCACTTGCAATCAAAATTAGACCTCCCCAGTGGTGCTCCCAGACCCCTCAACCCACCCCCAAATATCTAGAACACCCCCAAGCAGCCCCCAAAAACATGCAATAATACTAGGCCTAAATTTAAATCGTGCCAAAACGCTCTCAGCAACTAGGCCAAACCCCCCTTTTCTACCATGAATTTTCTTCAAACCACTTGCAATCAAAATTAGACCTTCCCAGCAATGCACCCAGACCCCTCAACCTACCCCCAAAAATCTAGAACACCCCCAAGCAGCCCCCCAAAAACATGCAATGCTGCTAGGCCTCAGTTTAAATCGTGCCAAAACGCTGTCTGTAACTAGGCCCAAACCCCCCTTTTCCACCATGGATTTTCTTCAACCCACTTGCAATCAAAATTAGACCTTCCCAGCAGTGCTCCCAGACCCATAAACCCACCCCCAAAAATCTAGTACCCCCCCAAACAGCCCCCAAAAACATGCAATACTGCTAAGAAAAAAAATAACTTTTCCACCATGGAGTTTCTTCAAACCACTTGCAATATAAAAAAGACCTTCCCAACAGTGCTCCCAGACTACTCAACCCACCCCAAAAATCTAGAACACCCCCAAGCAGCCCCCAAAAAACATGCAATACTGCTAGGCCTCAGTTTAAATCGTGCCAAAACACTGTCTGCAACTAGGCCAAAACCCCCCTTTTCCACCATGGATTTTCTTCAAACCACTTGCAATCAAACTTAGACCTCCCAGTGGTGCTCCCAGACCCCTCAACCCACCCCCAAATATCTAGAACACCCCCAAGCAGCCCCCCAAAAACATGCAATACTGCTAGGCCTCAGTTTAAATTGTGCCAAAACGCTATCTGCAACTAGGCCCAAACCCCCCTTTTCCACCATGGATATTCTTCAAACCACTTGCAATCAAAATTAGACCTTCCCAGCAGTGCTCCCAGACCCCTCAACCAACACCCAAAAATCTAGAACACCCCAAGCAGCCCCCAAAAACATGCAATAATACTAGGCCTAAGTTTAAATCGTGCCAAAAAGCTCTCAGCAACTAGGCCAAACCCCCCTTTTCTACCATGGATTTTCTTCAACCCACTTGCAATCAAAATTAGACCTTCCCAGCAGTGCTCCCAGACCCATAAACCAACCCCCAAAAATCTAGAACCCCCCAAACAGCGCCCCCAAAACATGCAATACCGCTAAGAAAAAAAAGAACTTTTCCACCATGGAGTTTCTTCAAACCACTTGCAATCAAAAGAAGACCTTCCCAACAGTGCTCCCAGACTACTCAACCCACCCCAAAAATCTAGATTACCCCCAAGCAGCCCCCAAAAAACATGCAATACTGCTAGGCCTCAGTTTAAATCGTGCCAAAACACTGTCTGCAACTAGGCCAAAAACCCCCTTTTCCACCATGGATTTTCTTCAAACTACTTGCAATCAAAAATAAACCTTCCCAGCAGTACTCCCAGTTCCCTCAGCGCACCCCCAAAAATCTAGAACACCCCCAAGCAGCCCCCAAAAACATGCAATAATACTAGGCCTAAGTTTAAATCGTGCCAAAACGCTCTCAGCAACTATGCCAAACCCCCCTTTTCTACCATGGATTTTCTTCAAACCACATGCACTCACAATTAGAACTTCCCAGCAGTGCTCCCAGACCCATAAACCTACCCACAAAAATCTAGAACCCCCCAAACAGCCTCCCAAAAACATGCAATACTGCTAAAAAAAAAGCTTTTGCACCATGGATTTTCTTCAAACCACTTGCAATCAAAATTAAACCTTCCCAGCAGTGCTCCCAGACCCCTCAACCTACCCACAAAAATCTAGAACACCCCCAAGCAGCCCCCCAAAAACATGCAATACTGCTAGGCCTAAGTTTAAATCGTGCCAAAACGCTGTCTGTAACTAGGCCCAAACCCCCCTTTTACACCATGGATTTTCTTCAAGCCACTTGCAATCAAAATTAGACCTTCCCAGCAGTGCTCCCAGACCCATAAACCCACCCCCAAAAATCTAGTACCCCCCCAAACAGCCCCCCAAAAACATGCAATACTGCTAAGAAAAAAAAAGAACTTTTCCACCATGGAGTTTCTTCAAACCACTTGCAATCAAAAAAAGACCTTCCCAGCAGTGCTCCCAGACTACTCAACCCACCCCAAAAATCTATAACACCCCCAAGCAGCCCCCAAAAAACATGCAATACTGCTAGGCCTCAGTTTAAATCGTGCCAAAACACTGTCTGCAACTAGGCCAAAACACCCTTTTCCACCATGGATTTTCTTCAAACCACTTGCAAAAAAAATTAGACCTCCCCAGTGGTGCTCCCAGACCCCTCAACCCACCCCCAAATATCTAGAACACCCCCAAGCAGCCCCCCAAAAACATGCAATACTGCTAGGCCTCAGTTTAAATAGTGCCAAAACGCTATCTGCAACTAGGCCCAAACCCCCCTTTTACTCCATGGATATTCTTCTAACCACTTGCAATCAAAATTAGACCTTCCCAGCAGTTTTCCCAGACACCTCAACCTACCCCCAAAAATCTAGAACACCCCCTAGCAGCCCCCCAAAAACATGCAATACTGCTAGGCCTCAGTTTAAATCGTGCCAAAACGCTGTCTGTAACTAGGCCCAAACCCACCTTTTCCACCATGGATTTTCTTCAAACCACTTGCAATCAAAATTAGACCTTCACAGTGGTGCTCCCAGACCCCTCAACCCACCCCCAAAAATCTAGAACACCCCCAAGCAGCCCCCCAAAACCATGCAATACTACTAGGCCTAAGTTTAACTTGTGCCAAAAGGCTCTCTGCAACTAAGCCCAAACCCCCCTTTTCCATCATGGATTTTCTTCAAACCACTTGCAATCAAAATTACACCTTCACAGCAGTGCTCCCAGACCCATAAACCCACCCCCAAAAATCGAGTACCCGACCAAACAGCCCCCAAACACATGCAATACTGCTAAAAAAAAGAACTTTTCCACCATGGATTTTCTTCAAACCACTTGCAATCAAAAAAACACCTTCCCAACAGTGCTCCCAGACTCCTCAACCACCCCAAAAATCTAGAACACCCACAAGCAGCCCCCCAAAAACATGCAATAATACTAGGCCTAAGTTTAAATCGTGCGAAAACGCTCTCAGCAACTAGGCCAAACCCCCCTTTTCTACCATGGATTTTCTTCAAACCACTTGCACTCACAATTAGAACTTCCCAGCAGTGATCCCAGTCCCATAAACCAACCCCCAAAAATCTAGAACCCCCCCAAACACCCCCCCAAAAATATGCAATAATACTAGGCCTAAGTTTAAATCGTGCCAAAACGCTCTCAGCAACTAGGCCAAACCCACCTTTTCTACCATGGATTTTCTTCAAACCACTTGCACTCACAATTAGAACTTCCCAGCAGTGCTCCCAGACCCATAAACCAACCCCCAAAAATCTAGAACTCCCCAAACAGCCTCCCAAAAACATGCAATACTGCTAAAAAAAGCTTTTGCACCATGGATTTTCTTCAAACCACTTGCAATCAAAATTAGACCTTCCCAGCAGTGCTCCCAGACCCCTCAACCAACACCCAAAAATCTAGAACACCCCAAGCAGCCCCCAAAAACATGCAATAATACTAGGCCTAAGTTTAAATCGTGCCAAAAAGCTCTCAGCAACTAGGCCAAACCCCCCTTTTCTACCATGGATTTTCTTCAACCCACTTGCAATCAAAATTAGACCTTCCCAGCAGTGCTCCCAGACCCATAAACCAACCCCCAAAAATCTAGAACCCCCCAAACAGCCCCCCCAAAACATGCAATACCGCTAAGAAAAAAAAGAACTTTTCCACCATGGAGTTTCTTCAAACCACTTGCAATCAAAAGAAGACCTTCCCAACAGTGCTCCCAGACTACTCAACCCACCCCAAAAATCTAGATTACCCCCAAGCAGCCCCCAAAAAACATGCAATACTGCTAGGCCTCAGTTTAAATCGTGCCAAAACACTGTCTGCAACTAGGCCAAAAACCCCCTTTTCCACCATGGATTTTCTTCAAACTACTTGCAATCAAAAATAAACCTTCCCAGCAGTACTCCCAGTTCCCTCAGCGCACCCCCAAAAATCTAGAACACCCCCAAGCAGCCCCCAAAAACATGCAATAATACTAGGCCTAAGTTTAAATCGTGCCAAAACGCTCTCAGCAACTATGCCAAACCCCCCTTTTCTACCATGGATTTTCTTCAAACCACATGCACTCACAATTAGAACTTCCCAGCAGTGCTCCCAGACCCATAAACCTACCCACAAAAATCTAGAACCCCCCAAACAGCCTCCCAAAAACATGCAATACTGCTAAAAAAAAAGCTTTTGCACCATGGATTTTCTTCAAACCACTTGCAATCAAAATTAAACCTTCCCAGCAGTGCTCCCAGACCCCTCAACCTACCCACAAAAATCTAGAACACCCCCAAGCAGCCCCCCAAAAACATGCAATACTGCTAGGCCTAAGTTTAAATCGTGCCAAAACGCTGTCTGTAACTAGGCCCAAACCCCCCTTTTACACCATGGATTTTCTTCAAGCCACTTGCAATCAAAATTAGACCTTCCCAGCAGTGCTCCCAGACCCATAAACCCACCCCCAAAAATCTAGTACCCCCCCAAACAGCCCCCCAAAAACATGCAATACTGCTAAGAAAAAAAAAGAACTTTTCCACCATGGAGTTTCTTCAAACCACTTGCAATCAAAAAAAGACCTTCCCAGCAGTGCTCCCAGACTACTCAACCCACCCCAAAAATCTATAACACCCCCAAGCAGCCCCCAAAAAACATGCAATACTGCTAGGCCTCAGTTTAAATCGTGCCAAAACACTGTCTGCAACTAGGCCAAAACACCCTTTTCCACCATGGATTTTCTTCAAACCACTTGCAAAAAAAATTAGACCTCCCCAGTGGTGCTCCCAGACCCCTCAACCCACCCCCAAATATCTAGAACACCCCCAAGCAGCCCCCCAAAAACATGCAATACTGCTAGGCCTCAGTTTAAATAGTGCCAAAACGCTATCTGCAACTAGGCCCAAACCCCCCTTTTACACCATGGATATTCTTCTAACCACTTGCAATCAAAATTAGACCTTCCCAGCAGTTTTCCCAGACACCTCAACCTACCCCCAAAAATCTAGAACACCCCCTAGCAGCCCCCCAAAAACATGCAATACTGCTAGGCCTCAGTTTAAATCGTGCCAAAACGCTGTCTGTAACTAGGCCCAAACCCACCTTTTCCACCATGGATTTTCTTCAAACCACTTGCAATCAAAATTAGACCTTCACAGTGGTGCTCCCAGACCCCTCAACCCACCCCCAAAAATCTAGAACACCCCCAAGCAGCCCCCCAAAACCATGCAATACTACTAGGCCTAAGTTTAACTTGTGCCAAAAGGCTCTCTGCAACTAAGCCCAAACCCCCCTTTTCCATCATGGATTTTCTTCAAACCACTTGCAATCAAAATTACACCTTCCCAGCAGTGCTCCCAGACCCATAAACCCACCCCCAAAAATCGAGTACCCGACCAAACAGCCCCCAAACACATGCAATACTGCTAAAAAAAAGAACTTTTCCACCATGGATTTTCTTCAAACCACTTGCAATCAAAAAAACACCTTCCCAACAGTGCTCCCAGACTCCTCAACCACCCCAAAAATCTAGAACACCCACAAGCAGCCCCCCAAAAACATGCAATAATACTAGGCCTAAGTTTAAATCGTGCGAAAACGCTCTCAGCAACTAGGCCAAACCCCCCTTTTCTACCATGGATTTTCTTCAAACCACTTGCACTCACAATTAGAACTTCCCAGCAGTGATCCCAGTCCCATAAACCAACCCCCAAAAATCTAGAACCCCCCCAAACACCCCCCCAAAAATATGCAATAATACTAGGCCTAAGTTTAAATCGTGCCAAAACGCTCTCAGCAACTAGGCCAAACCCACCTTTTCTACCATGGATTTTCTTCAAACCACTTGCACTCACAATTAGAACTTCCCAGCAGTGCTCCCAGACCCATAAACCAACCCCCAAAAATCTAGAACTCCCCAAACAGCCTCCCAAAAACATGCAATACTGCTAAAAAAAAGCTTTTGCACCATGGATTTTCTTCAAACCACTTGCAATCAAAATTAGACCTTCCCAGCAGTGCTCCCAGACCCCTCAACCTACCCCCAAAAATCTAGAACACCCCCTAGCAGCCCCCCAAAAACATGCAATACTGCTAGGCCTCAGTTTAAATCGTGCCAAAACGCTGTCTGCAACTAGGCCCAAACCCACCTTTTCCACCATGGATTTTCTTCAAACCACTTGCAATCAAAATTAGACCTTCCCAGTGGTGCTCCCAGCCCCCTAAACCCACCCCCAAAAATCTAGAACACCCCCAAGCAGCCCCCAAAAACATGCAATACTACTAGGCCTAAGATTAAATTGTGCCAAAACGCTCTCTGCAACTAGGCCCACACCCACCTTTTCCACCATTGATTTTCTTCAACCCACTTGCAATCAAAATTAGACCTTCCCAGCAGTGCTCCCAGACCCATAAACCCACCCCCAAAAATCTAGTACGCCCCAAACAGCCCCCCAAAAACATGCAATACTGCTAAATAAAAAAACCTTTTCCACCATGGATTTTCTTCAAACCACTTGCAATCAAAATTAGACCTTCACAGTGGTGCTCCCAGACCCCTCAAACCACCCCCAAAAATCTAGAACACCCCCAAGCAGCCCCCCAAAAACATGCAATACTACTAGGCCCAAGTTTAACTTGTGCCAAAACGCTCTCTGCATCTAGGCCCCAACCCCCCTTTTCCATCATGGATTTTCTTCAAACCACTTGCAATCAAAATTACACCTTCCCAGCAGTGCTCCCAGACCCATAAACCCACCCCCAAAAATCGAGTACCCGACCAAACAGCCCCCAAACACATGCAATACTGCTAAAAAAAAGAACTTTTCCACCATGGATTTTCTTCAAACCACTTGCAATCAAAAAAAGACCTTCCCAACAGTGCTCCCAGACTCCTCAACCACCCCAAAAATCTAGAACACCCACAAGCAGCCCCCCAAAAACATGCAATAATACTAGGCCTAAGTTTAAATCGTGCCAAAACGCTCTCAGCAACTAGGCCAAACCCCCCTTTTCTACCATTGATTTTCTTCAAACCACTTGCAATCAAAAAAAGACCTTCCCAACAGTGCTCCCAGACTCCTCAACCACCCCAAAAATCTAGAACACCCACAAGCAGCCCCCCAAAAACATGCAATAATACTAGGCCTAAGTTTAAATCGTGCCAAAACGCTCTCAGCAACTAGGCCAAACCCCCCTTTTCTACCATTGATTTTCTTCAAACCACTTGCACTCACAATTAGAACTTCCCAGCAGTGCTCCCAGACCCATAAACCAACCCCCAAAAATCTAGAACCCCCCCAAACACCCCCCCAAAAACATGCAATAATACTAGGCCTAAGTTTAAATCGTGCCAAAACGCTCTCAGCAACTAGGCCAAACCCCCCTTTTCTACCATGAATTTTCTTCAAACCACTTGCACTCACAATTAGAACTTCCCAGCAGTGCTCCCAGACCCATAAACCAACCTCCAAAAATCTAGAACCCCCCAAACAGCCTCCCAAAAACATGCAATACTGCTAAGAAAAAAAAAACTTTTGCACCATGGATTTTCTTCAAACCAATTACAATCAAAATTAGACCTTCCCAGCAGTGCTCCCAGACCCCTCAATCTACCCCCAAAAAACTAGAACACCTCCAAGCAGCCCCCCAAAAACATGCAATACTACTAGGCCTCAGTTTAAATCGTGCCAAAACGCTGTCTGTAACTAGGCCCAAACCCACCTTTTCCACCATGGGTTTTCTTCAAACCACTTGCAATCAAAATTAGACCTTCACAGTGTTGCTCCCAGACCCCTCAACCCACCCCTAAAAATCTAGAACACCCCCAAGCAGCCCCCCAAAAACATGCAATACTACTAGGCCTAAGTTTAAATTGTGCCAAAACGCTCCCTGCAACTAGGCCCAAATCCCCCTTTTCCATCATGGATTTTCTTCAAACCACTTGCAATCAAAATTACACCTTCCCAGCAGTGCTCCCAGACCCATAAACCCACCCCCAAAAATCGAGTACCCCACCAAACAGCCCCCCAAACACATGCAATACTGCTAAAAAAAAGAACTTTTCCACCATGGATTTTCTTCAAACCACTTGCAATCAAAAAAAGACCTTCCCAGCAGTGCTCCCAGACTCCTCAACCCACCCCAAAAATCAAGAACACCCAAAGCAGCCACCCAAAAACATGCAATACTACTAGGCCTCAGTGTCAATCGTGCCAAAACACTGTCTGCAACTAGGCCAAAACCCCACTTTTCCACCATGGATTTTCTTCAAACCACTTGCAATCAAAATTAGACCTCCCCAGTGGTGCTCCCAGACCCCTCAACCCACCCCCAAATATCTAGAACACCCCCAAGCATCCCCCAAAAACATGCAATAATACTAGGCCTAAGTTTAAATTGTGCCAAAATGCTCTCCGCAACTAGGCCAAACCCCCCTTTTCTACCATGGATTTTCTTCAAACCACTTGCACTCACAATTAGAACTTCCCAGCAGTGCTCCCAGACCCATAAACCAACCCCCAAAAATCTAGAACCCCCCAAACTGCCTCTCAAAAACATGCAATACTGATAAAAAAAATCTTTTGCACCATGGATTTTCTTCAAACCACTTGCAATCAAAATTAGACCTTCCCAGCAATGCTCCCAGACCCCTCAACCTACCCCCAAAAATCTAGAAAACCCCCAACAGCCCCCCAAAAACATGCAATGCTGCTAGGCCTCAGTTTAAATCGTGCCAAAACGCTGTCTGTAACTAGTCCCAAACCTCCCTTTTCCACCATGGATTTTCTTCAACCCACTTGCAATCAAAATTAGACTTTCCCAGCAGTGCTCCCAGACCCATAAACCCACCCCCAAAAGTCTAGTACCCCCCCAAACAGCCCCCCAAAAACATGCAATACTGCTAAAAAAAGGGCTTTTCCACCATGGAGTTTCTTCAAACCACTTGCAATATAAAAAAAACCTTCCCAACAGTGCTCCCAGACTACTCAACCCACCCCAAAAATCTAGAACACCCCCAAGCAGCCCCCCAAAAACATGCAATACTGCTAGGCCTCAGTTTAAATCGTGCCAAAACACTGTCTGCAACTAGGCCAAAACCCCCCTTTTCCACCATGGATTTTCTTCAAACCACTTGCAATCAAAATTAGACTTTCCCAGCAGTGCTCCCAGACCCATAAACCCACCCCCAAAAATCTAGTACCCCCCCAAACAGCCCCCCAAAAACATGCAATACTGCTAAAGAAAAAGGGCTTTTCCACCATGGAGTTTCTTCAAACCACTTGCAATATAAAAAAAACCTTCCCAACAGTGCTCCCAGACTACTCAACCCACCCCAAAAATCTAGAACATCCCCAAGCAGCCCCCCAAAAACATGCAATACTGCTAGGCCTCAGTTTAAATCGTGCCAAAACACTGTCTGCAACTAGGCCAAAACCCCCCTTTTCCACCATGGATTTTCTTCAAACCACTTGCAATCAAACTTAGACCTCCCAGTGGTGCTCCCAGACCCCTCAACCCACCCCAAATATCTAGAACACCCCCAAGCAGCCCCCCAAAAACATGCAATACTGCTAGGCCTCAGTTTAAATTGTGCCAAAACGCTATCTGCAACTAGGCCCAAACCCCCCCTTTCCACCATGGATATTCTTCAAACCACTTGCAATCAAAATTAGACCTTCCCAGCAGTACTCCCAGACCCCTCAACCAACACCCAGAAATCTAGAACACCCCAAGCAGCCCCCAAAAACATGCAATAATACTAGGCCTAAGTTTAAATCGTGCCAAAACGCTCTCAGCAACTAGGCCAAACCCCCCTTTTCTACCATGGATTTTCTTCAACCCACTTGCAATCAAAATTAGACCTTTCCAGCATTGTTCCCAGACCCATAAACCAACCCCCAAAAATCTAGAACCCCCCAAACAGCCCCCCAAAAACATGCAATACCGCTAAGAAAAAAAAGAACTTTTCCACCATGGAGTTTCTTCAAACCACTTGCAATCAAAAGAAGACCTTCCCAACAGTGCTCCCAGACTACTCAACCCACCCCAAAAATCTAGAACACCCCCAAGCAGCCCCCAAAAAACATGCAATACTGCTAGGCCTCAGTTTAAATTGTGCCAAAACACTGTCTGCAACTAGGCCAAAACCCCCCTTTTCCACCATGGATTTTCTTCAAACCACTTGCAATCAAAAATAGACCTTCCCAGCAGTACTCCAAGTTCCCTCAACCCACCCACAAAAATCTAGAACACCCCCAAGCAGCCCCCCAAAAACATGCAATACTGCTAGGCCTCAGTTTAAATTGTGCCAAAACGCTATCTGCAACTAGGCCCAAACCCCCCCTTTCCACCATGGATATTCTTCAAACCACTTGCAATCAAAATTAGACCTTCCCAGCAGTACTCCCAGACCCCTCAACCAACACCCAAAAATCTAGAACACCCCAAGCAGCCCCCAAAAACATGCAATAATACTAGGCCTAAGTTTAAATCGTGCCAAAACGCTCTCAGCAACTAGGCCAAACCCCCCTTTTCTACCATGGATTTTCTTCAACCCACTTGCAATCAAAATTAGACCTTTCCAGCATTGTTCCCAGACCCATAAACCAACCCCCAAAAATCTAGAACCCCCCAAACAGCCCCCCAAAAACATGCAATACCGCTAAGAAAAAAAAGAACTTTTCCACCATGGAGTTTCTTCAAACCACTTGCAATCAAAAGAAGACCTTCCCAACAGTGCTCCCAGACTACTCAACCCACCCCAAAAATCTAGAACACCCCCAAGCAGCCCCCAAAAAACATGCAATACTGCTAGGCCTCAGTTTAAATTGTGCCAAAACACTGTCTGCAACTAGGCCAAAACCCCCCTTTTCCACCATGGATTTTCTTCAAACCACTTGCAATCAAAAATAGACCTTCCCAGCAGTACTCCCAGTTCCCTCAACCCACCCACAAAAATCTAGAACACCCACAAGCAGCCCCCCAAAAACATGCAATACAGCTAGGCCTCAGTTTAAATTGTGCCAAAACGCTGTCTGCAACTAGGCCAAAACCCCCCTTTCCCACCATGGACTTTCCTCAAACCACTTGTAATCAAAATTAGAACTTCCCAGCAGTGCTCCCAGACCCCTCAACCCACCCCCAAAAATGTATAACAACCCCAAGCAGCCCCCAAAAACATGCAATAATACTAGGCATGTTTAAATCGTGCCAAAACGCTCTCAGCAACTAGGCCAAACCCCCCTTTTCTACCATGGATTTTACTCAAACCACTTGCACTCACAATTAGAACTTCCCAGCAGTGCTCCCAGACCCATAAACCCACCCCCAAAAATCTAGTACCCCCCAAACAGCCCCCCAAAAACATTCAATACTGCTAAGAAAAAAAAGAACTTTTCCACCATGGAGTTTCTTCAAACCACTTGCAATCAAAAAAAGACCTTCCCAACAGTGCTCCCAGACTACTCAACCCACCCCAAAAATCTATAACACCCCCAAGCAGCCCCCAAAAAACATGCAATACTGCTAGACCTCAGTTTAAATCGTGCCAAAACACTGTCTGCAACTAGGCCAAAAACCCCCTTTTCCACCATGGATTTTCTTCAAACTACTTGCAATCAAAAATAGACCTTCCCAGCAGTACTCCCAGTTCCCTCAGCGCACCCCCAACAATCTAGAACACCCCCAAGCAGCCCCCAAAAACATGCAATAATACTAGGCCTAAGTTTAAATCGTGCCAAAACGCTCTCAGCAACTATGCCAAACCCCCCTTTTCTACCATGGATTTTCTTCAAACCACATGCACTCACAATTAGAACTTCCCAGCAGTGCTCCCAGACCCATAAACCTACCCACAAAAATCTAGAACCCCCCAAACAGCCTCCCAAAAACATGCAATACTGCTAAAAAAAAAGCTTTTGCACCATGGATTTTCTTCAAACCACTTGCAATCAAAATTAAACCTTCCCAGCAGTGCTCCCAGACCCCTCAACCTACCCACAAAAATCTAGAACACCCCCAAGCAGCCCCCCAAAAACATGCAATACTGCTAGGCCTAAGTTTAAATCGTGCCAAAACGCTGTCTGTAACTAGGCCCAAACCCCCCTTTTCCACCATGGATTTTCTTCAAGCCACTTGCAATCAAAATTAGACCTTCCCAGCAGTGCTCCCAGACCCATAAACCCACCCCCAAAAATCTAGTACCCCCCCAAACAGCCCCCCAAAAACATGCAATACTGCTAAGAAAAAAAAGAACTTTTCCACCATGGAGTTTCTTCAAACCACTTGCAATCAAAAAAATACCTTCCCAACAGTGCTCCCAGACTACTCAACCCACCCCAAAAATCTATAACACCCCCAAGCAGCCCCCAAAAAACATGCAATACTGCTAGGCCTCAGTTTAAATCGTGCCAAAACACTGTCTGCAACTAGGCCAAAACACCCTTTTCCACCATGGATTTTCTTCAAACCACTTGCAAAAAAAATTAGACCTCCCCAGTGGTGCTCCCAGACCCCTCAACCCACCCCCAAATATCTAGAACACCCCCAAGCAGCCCCCCAAAAACATGCAATACTGCTAGGCCTCAGTTTAAATTGTGCCAAAACGCTATCTGCAACTAGGCCCAAACCCCCCTTTTACACCATGGATATTCTTCTAACCACTTGCAATCAAAATTAGACCTTCCCAGCAGTTTTCCCAGACACCTCAACCTACCCCCAAAAATCTAGAACACCCCCTAGCAGCCCCCCAAAAACATGCAATACTGCTAGGCCTCAGTTTAAATCGTGCCAAAACGCTGTCTGTAACTAGGCCCAAACCCACCTTTTCCACCATGGATTTTCTTCAAACCACTTGCAATCAAAATTAAACCTTCCCAGCAGTGCTCCCAGACCCCTCAACCTACCCACAAAAATCTAGAACACCCCCAAGCAGCCCCCCAAAAACATGCAATACTGCTAGGCCTCAGTTTAAATCGTGCCAAAACACTGTCTGCAACTAGGCCAAAACCCCACTTTTCCACCATGGATTTTCTTCAAACCACTTGCAATCAAAATTAGACCTCCCCAGTGGTGCTCCCAGACCCCTCAACCCACCCCCAAATATCTAGAACACCCCCCAAAAACATGCAATAATACTAGGCCTAAATTTAAATCGAGCCAAAACGCTCTCAGCAACTAGGCCAAACCCCCCTTTTCTACCATGAATTTTCTTCAAACCACTTGAAATCAAAATTAGACCTTCCCAGCAATGCTCCCAGACCCCTCAACCTACCCCCAAAAATCTAGAACACCCCCAAGCAGCCCCCCAAAAACATGCAATGCTGCTAGGCCTCAGTTTAAATCGTGCAAAAACGCTGTCTGTAACTAGGCCCAAACCCCCCTTTTCCACCATGGATTTTCTTCAACCCACTTGCAATCAAAATTAGACCTTCCCAGCAGTGCTCCCAGACCCATAAACCCACCCCCAAAAATCTAGTACCCCCCCAAACAGCCCCCAAAAACATGCAATACTGCTAAGAAAAAAAATAACTTTTCCACCATGGAGTTTCTTCAAACCACTTGCAATATAAAAAAGACCTTCCCAACAGTGCTCCCAGACTACTCAACCCACCCCAAAAATCTAGAACACCCCCAAGCAGCCCCCAAAAAACATGCAATACTGCTAGGCCTCAGTTTAAATCGTGCCAAAACACTGTCTGCAACTAGGCCAAAACCCCCCTTTTCCACCATGGATTTTCTTCAAACCACTTGCAATCAAACTTAGACCTCCCAGTGGTGCTCCCAGACCCCTCAACCCACCCCCAAATATCTAGAACACCCCCAAGCAGCCCCCCAAAAACATGCAATACTGCTAGGCCTCAGTTTAAATTGTGCCAAAACGCTATCTGCAACTAGGCCCAAACCCCCCTTTTCCACCATGGATATTCTTCAAACCACTTGCAATCAAAATTAGACCTTCCCAGCAGTGCTCCCAGACCCCTCAACCAACACCCAAAAATCTAGAACACCCCAAGCAGCCCCCAAAAACATGCAATAATACTAGGCCTAAGTTTAAATCGTGCCAAAAAGCTCTCAGCAACTAGGCCAAATCCCCCTTTTCTACCATGGATTTTCTTCAACCCACTTGCAATCAAAATTAGACCTTCCCAGCAGTGCTCCCAGACCCATAAACCAACCCCCAAAAATCTAGAACCCCCCAAACAGCCCCCCCAAAACATGCAATACCGCTAAGAAAAAAAAGAACTTTTCCACCATGGAGTTTCTTCAAACCACTTGCAATCAAAATTAGACCTTCCCAGCAGTGCTCCCAGACCCATAAACCCACCCCCAAAAATCTAGTACCCCCCCAAACAGCCCCCCAAAAACATGCAATACTGCTAAGAAAAAAAAGAACTTTTCCACCATGGAGTTTCTTCAAACCACTTGCAATCAAAAAAAGACCTTCCCAACAGTGCTCCCAGACTACTCAACCCACCCCAAAAATCTATAACACCCCCAAGCAGCCCCCAAAAAACATGCAATACTGCTAGGCCTCAGTTTAAATCGTGCCAAAACACTGTCTGCAACTAGGCCAAAACACCCTTTTCCACCATGGATTTTCTTCAAACCACTTGCAAAAAAAATTAGACCTCCCCAGTGGTGCTCCCAGACCCCTCAACCCACCCCCAAATATCTAGAACACCCCCAAGCAGCCCCCCAAAAACATGCAATACTGCTAGGCCTCAGTTTAAATAGTGCCAAAACGCTATCTGCAACTAGGCCCAAACCCCCCTTTTACACCATGGATATTCTTCTAACCACTTGCAATCAAAATTAGACCTTCCCAGCAGTTTTCCCAGACACCTCAACCTACCCCCAAAAATCTAGAACACCCCCTAGCAGCCCCCCAAAAACATGCAATACTGCTAGGCCTCAGTTTAAATCGTGCCAAAACGCTGTCTGTAACTAGGCCCAAACCCACCTTTTCCACCATGGATTTTCTTCAAACCACTTGCAATCAAAATTAGACCTTCACAGTGGTGCTCCCAGACCCCTCAACCCACCCCCAAAAATCTAGAACACCCCCAAGCAGCCCCCCAAAACCATGCAATACTACTAGGCCTAAGTTTAACTTGTGCCAAAAGGCTCTCTGCAACTAAGCCCAAACCCCCCTTTTCCATCATGGATTTTCTTCAAACCACTTGCAATCAAAATTACACCTTCCCAGCAGTGCTCCCAGACCCATAAACCCACCCCCAAAAATCGAGTACCCGACCAAACAGCCCCCAAACACATGCAATACTGCTAAAAAAAAGAACTTTTCCACCATGGATTTTCTTCAAACCACTTGCAATCAAAAAAACACCTTCCCAACAGTGCTCCCAGACTCCTCAACCACCCCAAAAATCTAGAACACCCACAAGCAGCCCCCCAAAAACATGCAATAATACTAGGCCTAAGTTTAAATCGTGCGAAAACGCTCTCAGCAACTAGGCCAAACCCCCCTTTTCTACCATGGATTTTCTTCAAACCACTTGCACTCACAATTAGAACTTCCCAGCAGTGATCCCAGTCCCATAAACCAACCCCCAAAAATCTAGAACCCCCCCAAACACCCCCCCAAAAATATGCAATAATACTAGGCCTAAGTTTAAATCGTGCCAAAACGCTCTCAGCAACTAGGCCAAACCCACCTTTTCTACCATGGATTTTCTTCAAACCACTTGCACTCACAATTAGAACTTCCCAGCAGTGCTCCCAGACCCATAAACCAACCCCCAAAAATCTAGAACTCCCCAAACAGCCTCCCAAAAACATGCAATACTGCTAAAAAAAAGCTTTTGCACCATGGATTTTCTTCAAACCACTTGCAATCAAAATTAGACCTTCCCAGCAGTGCTCCCAGACCCCTCAACCTACCCCCAAAAATCTAGAACACCCCCTAGCAGCCCCCCAAAAACATGCAATACTGCTAGGCCTCAGTTTAAATCGTGCCAAAACGCTGTCTGCAACTAGGCCCAAACCCACCTTTTCCACCATGGATTTTCTTCAAACCACTTGCAATCAAAATTAGACCTTCCCAGTGGTGCTCCCAGCCCCCTAAACCCACCCCCAAAAATCTAGAACACCCCCAAGCAGCCCCCAAAAACATGCAATACTACTAGGCCTAAGATTAAATTGTGCCAAAACGCTCTCTGCAACTAGGCCCACACCCCCCTTTTCCACCATTGATTTTCTTCAACCCACTTGCAATCAAAATTAGACCTTCCCAGCAGTGCTCCCAGACCCATAAACCCACCCCCAAAAATCTAGTACGCCCCAAACAGCCCCCCAAAAACATGCAATACTGCTAAATAAAAAAACCTTTTCCACCATGGATTTTCTTCAAACCACTTGCAATCAAAATTAGACCTTCACAGTGGTGCTCCCAGACCCCTCAAACCACCCCCAAAAATCTAGAACACCCCCAAGCAGCCCCCCAAAAACATGCAATACTACTAGGCCCAAGTTTAACTTGTGCCAAAACGCTCTCTGCATCTAGGCCCCAACCCCCCTTTTCCATCATGGATTTTCTTCAAACCACTTGCAATCAAAATTACACCTTCCCAGCAGTGCTCCCAGACCCATAAACCCACCCCCAAAAATCGAGTACCCGACCAAACAGCCCCCAAACACATGCAATACTGCTAAAAAAAAGAACTTTTCCACCATGGATTTTCTTCAAACCACTTGCAATCAAAAAAAGACCTTCCCAACAGTGCTCCCAGACTCCTCAACCACCCCAAAAATCTAGAACACCCACAAGCAGCCCCCCAAAAACATGCAATAATACTAGGCCTAAGTTTAAATCGTGCCAAAACGCTCTCAGCAACTAGGCCAAACCCCCCTTTTCTACCATTGATTTTCTTCAAACCACTTGCAATCAAAAAAAGACCTTCCCAACAGTGCTCCCAGACTCCTCAACCACCCCAAAAATCTAGAACACCCACAAGCAGCCCCCCAAAAACATGCAATAATACTAGGCCTAAGTTTAAATCGTGCCAAAACGCTCTCAGCAACTAGGCCAAACCCCCCTTTTCTACCATTGATTTTCTTCAAACCACTTGCACTCACAATTAGAACTTCCCAGCAGTGCTCCCAGACCCATAAACCAACCCCCAAAAATCTAGAACCCCCCCAAACACCCCCCCAAAAACATGCAATAATACTAGGCCTAAGTTTAAATCGTGCCAAAACGCTCTCAGCAAATAGGCCAAACCCCCCTTTTCTACCATGAATTTTCTTCAAACCACTTGCACTCACAATTAGAACTTCCCAGCAGTGCTCCCAGACCCATAAACCAACCTCCAAAAATCTAGAACCCCCCAAACAGCCTCCCAAAAACATGCAATACTGCTAAGAAAAAAAAAACTTTTGCACCATGGATTTTCTTCAAACCAATTACAATCAAAATTAGACCTTCCCAGCAGTGCTCCCAGACCCCTCAATCTACCCCCAAAAAACTAGAACACCTCCAAGCAGCCCCCCAAAAACATGCAATACTACTAGGCCTCAGTTTAAATCGTGCCAAAACGCTGTCTGTAACTAGGCCCAAACCCACCTTTTCCACCATGGGTTTTCTTCAAACCACTTGCAATCAAAATTAAACCTTCACAGTGTTGCTCCCAGACCCCTCAACCCACCCCTAAAAATCTAGAACACCCCCAAGCAGCCCCCCAAAAACATGCAATACTACTAGGCCTAAGTTTAAATTGTGCCAAAACGCTCCCTGCAACTAGGCCCAAATCCCCCTTTTCCATCATGGATTTTCTTCAAACCACTTGCAATCAAAATTACACCTTCCCAGCAGTGCTCCCAGACCCATAAACCCACCCCCAAAAATCGAGTACCCCACCAAACAGCCCCCCAAACACATGCAATACTGCTAAAAAAAAGAACTTTTCAACCATGGATTTTCTTCAAACCACTTGCAATCAAAAAAAGACCTTCCCAACAGTGCTCCCAGACTCCTCAACCCACCCCAAAAATCTAGAACACCCAAAGCAGCCACCCAAAAACATGCAATACTACTAGGCCTCAGTTTAAATCGTGCCAAAACACTGTCTGCAACTAGGCCAAAACCCCACTTTTCCACCATGGATTTTCTTCAAACCACTTGCAATCAAAATTAGACCTCCCCAGTGGTGCTCCCAGACCCCTCAACCCACCCCCAAATATCTAGAACACCCCCAAGCATCCCCCAAAAACATGCAATAATACTAGGCCTAAGTTTAAATTGTGCCAAAATGCTCTCCGCAACTAGGCCAAACCCCCCTTTTCTACCATGGATTTTCTTCAAACCACTTGCACTCACAATTAGAACTTCCCAGCAGTGCTCCCAGACCCATAAACCAACCCCCAAAAATCTAGAACCCCCCAAACTGCCTCTCAAAAACATGCAATACTGATAAAAAAAATCTTTTGCACCATGGATTTTCTTCAAACCACTTGCAATCAAAATTAGACCTTCCCAGCAATGCTCCCAGACCCCTCAACCTACCCCCAAAAATCTAGAAAACCCCCAACAGCCCCCCAAAAACATGCAATGCTGCTAGGCCTCAGTTTAAATCGTGCCAAAACGCTGTCTGTAACTAGTCCCAAACCTCCCTTTTCCACCATGGATTTTCTTCAACCCACTTGCAATCAAAATTAGACTTTCCCAGCAGTGCTCCCAGACCCATAAACCCACCCCCAAAAGTCTAGTACCCCCCCAAACAGCCCCCCAAAAACATGCAATACTGCTAAAAAAAAGGGCTTTTCCACCATGGAGTTTCTTCAAACCACTTGCAATATAAAAAAAACCTTCCCAACAGTGCTCCCAGACTACTCAACCCACCCCAAAAATCTAGAACACCCCCAAGCAGCCCCCCAAAAACATGCAATACTGCTAGGCCTCAGTTTAAATCGTGCCAAAACACTGTCTGCAACTAGGCCAAAACCCCCCTTTTCCACCATGGATTTTCTTCAAACCACTTGCAATCAAAATTAGACTTTCCCAGCAGTGCTCCCAGACCCATAAACCCACCCCCAAAAATCTAGTACCCCCCCAAACAGCCCCCCAAAAACATGCAATACTGCTAAAAAAAAAGGGCTTTTCCACCATGGAGTTTCTTCAAACCACTTGCAATATAAAAAAAACCTTCCCAACAGTGCTCCCAGACTACTCAACCCACCCCAAAAATCTAGAACACCCCCAAGCAGCCCCCCAAAAACATGCAATACTGCTAGGCCTCAGTTTAAATCGTGCCAAAACACTGTCTGCAACTAGGCCAAAACCCCCCTTTTCCACCATGGATTTTCTTCAAACCACTTGCAATCAAACTTAGACCTCCCAGTGGTGCTCCCAGACCCCTCAACCCACCCCAAATATCTAGAACACCCCCAAGCAGCCCCCCAAAAACATGCAATACTGCTAGGCCTCAGTTTAAATTGTGCCAAAACGCTATCTGCAACTAGGCCCAAACCCCCCCTTTCCACCATGGATATTCTTCAAACCACTTGCAATCAAAATTAGACCTTCCCAGCAGTACTCCCAGACCCCTCAACCAACACCCAGAAATCTAGAACACCCCAAGCAGCCCCCAAAAACATGCAATAATACTAGGCCTAAGTTTAAATCGTGCCAAAACGCTCTCAGCAACTAGGCCAAACCCCCCTTTTCTACCATGGATTTTCTTCAACCCACTTGCAATCAAAATTAGACCTTTCCAGCATTGTTCCCAGACCCATAAACCAACCCCCAAAAATCTAGAACCCCCCAAACAGCCCCCCAAAAACATGCAATACCGCTAAGAAAAAAAAGAACTTTTCCACCATGGAGTTTCTTCAAACCACTTGCAATCAAAAGAAGACCTTCCCAACAGTGCTCCCAGACTACTCAACCCACCCCAAAAATCTAGAACACCCCCAAGCAGCCCCCAAAAAACATGCAATACTGCTAGGCCTCAGTTTAAATTGTGCCAAAACACTGTCTGCAACTAGGCCAAATCCCCCCTTTTCCACCATGGATTTTCTTCAAACCACTTGCAATCAAAAATAGACCTTCCCAGCAGTACTCCAAGTTCCCTCAACCCACCCACAAAAATCTAGAACACCCCCAAGCAGCCCCCCAAAAACATGCAATACTGCTAGGCCTCAGTTTAAATTGTGCCAAAACGCTATCTGCAACTAGGCCCAAACCCCCCCTTTCCACCATGGATATTCTTCAAACCACTTGCAATCAAAATTAGACCTTCCCAGCAGTACTCCCAGACCCCTCAACCAACACCCAAAAATCTAGAACACCCCAAGCAGCCCCCAAAAACATGCAATAATACTAGGCCTAAGTTTAAATCGTGCCAAAACGCTCTCAGCAACTAGGCCAAACCCCCCTTTTCTACCATGGATTTTCTTCAACCCACTTGCAATCAAAATTAGACCTTTCCAGCATTGTTCCCAGACCCATAAACCAACCCCCAAAAATCTAGAACCCCCCAAACAGCCCCCCAAAAACATGCAATACCGCTAAGAAAAAAAAGAACTTTTCCACCATGGAGTTTCTTCAAACCACTTGCAATCAAAAGAAGACCTTCCCAACAGTGCTCCCAGACTACTCAACCCACCCCAAAAATCTAGAACACCCCCAAGCAGCCCCCAAAAAACATGCAATACTGCTAGGCCTCAGTTTAAATTGTGCCAAAACACTGTCTGCAACTAGGCCAAAACCCCCCTTTTCCACCATGGATTTTCTTCAAACCACTTGCAATCAAAAATAGACCTTCCCAGCAGTACTCCCAGTTCCCTCAACCCACCCACAAAAATCTAGAACACCCACAAGCAGCCCCCCAAAAACATGCAATACAGCTAGGCCTCAGTTTAAATTGTGCCAAAACGCTGTCTGCAACTAGGCCAAAACCCCCCTTTCCCACCATGGACTTTCCTCAAACCACTTGTAATCAAAATTAGAACTTCCCAGCAGTGCTCCCAGACCCCTCAACCCACCCCCAAAAATGTATAACAACCCCAAGCAGCCCCCAAAAACATGCAATAATACTAGGCATGTTTAAATCGTGCCAAAACGCTCTCAGCAACTAGGCCAAACCCCCCTTTTCTACCATGGATTTTACTCAAACCACTTGCACTCACAATTAGAACTTCCCAGCAGTGCTCCCAGACCCATAAACCCACCCCCAAAAATCTAGTACCCCCCAAACAGCCCCCCAAAAACATTCAATACTGCTAAGAAAAAAAAGAACTTTTCCACCATGGAGTTTCTTCAAACCACTTGCAATCAAAAAAAGACCTTCCTAACAGTGCTCCCAGACTACTCAACCCACCCCAAAAATCTAAAACACCCCCAAGCAGCCCCCAAAAAACATGCAATACTGCTAGGCCTCAGTTTAAATCGTGCCAAAACACTGTCTGCAACTAGGCCAAAAACCCCCTTTTCCACCATGGATTTTCTTCAAACTACTTGCAATCAAAAATAGACCTTCCCAGCAGTACTCCCAGTTCCCTCAGCGCACCCCCAAAAATCTAGAACACCCCCAAGCAGCCCCCAAAAACATGCAATAATACTAGGCCTAAGTTTAAATCGTGCCAAAACGCTCTCAGCAACTATGCCAAACCCCCCTTTTCTACCATGGATTTTCTTCAAACCACATGCACTCACAATTAGAACTTCCCAGCAGTGCTCCCAGACCCATAAACCTACCCACAAAAATCTAGAACCCCCCAAACAGCCTCCCAAAAACATGCAATACTGCTAAAAAAAAAGCTTTTGCACCATGGATTTTCTTCAAACCACTTGCAATCAAAATTAAACCTTCCCAGCAGTGCTCCCAGACCCCTCAACCTACCCACAAAAATCTAGAACACCCCCAAGCAGCCCCCCAAAAACATGCAATACTGCTAGGCCTAAGTTTAAATCGTGCCAAAACGCTGTCTGTAACTAGGCCCAAACCCCCCTTTTCCACCATGGATTTTCTTCAAGCCACTTGCAATCAAAATTAGACCTTCCCAGCAGTGCTCCCAGACCCATAAACCCACCCCCAAAAATCTAGTACCCCCCCAAACAGCCCCCCAAAAACATGCAATACTGCTAAGAAAAAAAAGAACTTTTCCACCATGGAGTTTCTTCAAACCACTTGCAATCAAAAAAAGACCTTCCCAACAGTGCTCCCAGACTACTCAACCCACCCCAAAAATCTATAACACCCCCAAGCAGCCCCCAAAAAACATGCAATACTGCTAGGCCTCAGTTTAAATCGTGCCAAAACACTGTCTGCAACTAGGCCAAAACACCCTTTTCCACCATGGATTTTCTTCAAACCACTTGCAAAAAAAATTAGACCTCCCCAGTGGTGCTCCCAGACCCCTCAACCCACCCCCAAATATCTAGAACACCCCCAAGCAGCCCCCCAAAAACATGCAATACTGCTAGGCCTCAGTTTAAATTGTGCCAAAACGCTATCTGCAACTAGGCCCAAACCCCCCTTTTACACCATGGATATTCTTCTAACCACTTGCAATCAAAATTAGACCTTCCCAGCAGTTTTCCCAGACACCTCAACCTACCCCCAAAAATCTAGAACACCCCCTAGCAGCCCCCCAAAAACATGCAATACTACTAGGCCTCAGTTTAAATCGTGCCAAAACGCTGTCTGTAACTAGGCCCAAACCCACCTTTTCCACCATGGATTTTCTTCAAACCACTTGCAATCAAAATTAAACCTTCCCAGCAGTGCTCCCAGACCCCTCAACCTACCCACAAAAATCTAGAACACCCCCAAGCAGCCCCCCAAAAACATGCAATACTGCTAGGCCTCAGTTTAAATCGTGCCAAAACACTGTCTGCAACTAGGCCAAAACCCCACTTTTCCACCATGGATTTTCTTCAAACCACTTGCAATCAAAATTAGACCTCCCCAGTGGTGCTCCCAGACCCCTCAACCCACCCCCAAATATCTAGAACACCCCCAAGCAGCCCCCAAAAACATGCAATAATACTAGGCCTAAATTTAAATCGTGCCAAAACGCTCTCAGCAACTAGGCCAAACCCCCCTTTTCTACCATGAATTTTCTTCAAACCACTTGCAATCAAAATTAGACCTTCCCAGCAATGCTCCCAGACCCCTCAACCTACCCCCAAAAATCTAGAACACCCCCAAGCAGCCCCCCAAAAACATGCAATGCTGCTAGGCCTCAGTTTAAATCGTGCCAAAACGCTGTCTGTAACTAGGCCCAAACCCCCCTTTTCCACCATGGATTTTCTTCAACCCACTTGCAATCAAAATTAGACCTTCCCAGCAGTGCTCCCAGACCCATAAACCCACCCCCAAAAATCTAGTACCCCCCCAAACAGCCCCCAAAAACATGCAATACTGCTAAGAAAAAAAATAACTTTTCCACCATGGAGTTTCTTCAAACCACTTGCAATATAAAAAAGACCTTCCCAACAGTGCTCCCAGACTACTCAACCCACCCCAAAAATCTAGAACACCCCCAAGCAGCCCCCAAAAAACATGCAATACTGCTAGGCCTCAGTTTAAATCGTGCCAAAACACTGTCTGCAACTAGGCCAAAACCCCCCTTTTCCACCATGGATTTTCTTCAAACCACTTGCAATCAAACTTAGACCTCCCAGTGGTGCTCCCAGACCCCTCAACCCACCCCCAAATATCTAGAACACCCCCAAGCAGCCCCCCAAAAACATGCAATACTGCTAGGCCTCAGTTTAAATTGTGCCAAAACGCTATCTGCAACTAGGCCCAAACCCCCCTTTTCCACCATGGATATTCTTCAAACCACTTGCAATCAAAATTAGACCTTCCCAGCAGTGCTCCCAGACCCCTCAACCAACACCCAAAAATCTAGAACACCCCAAGCAGCCCCCAAAAACATGCAATAATACTAGGCCTAAGTTTAAATCGTGCCAAAAAGCTCTCAGCAACTAGGCCAAACCCCCCTTTTCTACCATGGATTTTCTTCAACCCACTTGCAATCAAAATTAGACCTTCCCAGCAGTGCTCCCAGACCCATAAACCAACCCCCAAAAATCTAGAACCCCCCAAACAGCCCCCCCAAAACATGCAATACCGCTAAGAAAAAAAAGAACTTTTCCACCATGGAGTTTCTTCAAACCACTTGCAATCAAAAGAAGACCTTCCCAACAGTGCTCCCAGACTACTCAACCCACCCCAAAAATCTAGATTACCCCCAAGCAGCCCCCAAAAAACATGCAATACTGCTAGGCCTCAGTTTAAATCGTGCCAAAACACTGTCTGCAACTAGGCCAAAAACCCCCTTTTCCACCATGGATTTTCTTCAAACTACTTGCAATCAAAAATAAACCTTCCCAGCAGTACTCCCAGTTCCCTCAGCGCACCCCCAAAAATCTAGAACACCCCCAAGCAGCCCCCAAAAACATGCAATAATACTAGGCCTAAGTTTAAATCGTGCCAAAACGCTCTCAGCAACTATGCCAAACCCCCCTTTTCTACCATGGATTTTCTTCAAACCACATGCACTCACAATTAGAACTTCCCAGCAGTGCTCCCAGACCCATAAACCTACCCACAAAAATCTAGAACCCCCCAAACAGCCTCCCAAAAACATGCAATACTGCTAAAAAAAAAGCTTTTGCACCATGGATTTTCTTCAAACCACTTGCAATCAAAATTAAACCTTCCCAGCAGTGCTCCCAGACCCCTCAACCTACCCACAAAAATCTAGAACACCCCCAAGCAGCCCCCCAAAAACATGCAATACTGCTAGGCCTAAGTTTAAATCGTGCCAAAACGCTGTCTGTAACTAGGCCCAAACCCCCCTTTTCCACCATGGATTTTCTTCAAGCCACTTGCAATCAAAATTAGACCTTCCCAGCAGTGCTCCCAGACCCATAAACCCACCCCCAAAAATCTAGTACCCCCCCAAACAGCCCCCCAAAAACATGCAATACTGCTAAGAAAAAAAAGAACTTTTCCACCATGGAGTTTCTTCAAACCACTTGCAATCAAAAAAAGACCTTCCCAACAGTGCTCCCAGACTACTCAACCCACCCCAAAAATCTATAACACCCCCAAGCAGCCCCCAAAAAACATGCAATACTGCTAGGCCTCAGTTTAAATCGTGCCAAAACACTGTCTGCAACTAGGCCAAAACACCCTTTTCCACCATGGATTTTCTTCAAACCACTTGCAAAAAAAATTAGACCTCCCCAGTGGTGCTCCCAGACCCCTCAACCCACCCCCAAATATCTAGAACACCCCCAAGCAGCCCCCCAAAAACATGCAATACTGCTAGGCCTCAGTTTAAATAGTGCCAAAACGCTATCTGCAACTAGGCCCAAACCCCCCTTTTACACCATGGATATTCTTCTAACCACTTGCAATCAAAATTAGACCTTCCCAGCAGTTTTCCCAGACACCTCAACCTACCCCCAAAAATCTAGAACACCCCCTAGCAGCCCCCCAAAAACATGCAATACTGCTAGGCCTCAGTTTAAATCGTGCCAAAACGCTGTCTGTAACTAGGCCCAAACCCACCTTTTCCACCATGGATTTTCTTCAAACCACTTGCAATCAAAATTAGACCTTCACAGTGGTGCTCCCAGACCCCTCAACCCACCCCCAAAAATCTAGAACACCCCCAAGCAGCCCCCCAAAACCATGCAATACTACTAGGCCTAAGTTTAACTTGTGCCAAAAGGCTCTCTGCAACTAAGCCCAAACACCCCTTTTCCATCATGGATTTTCTTCAAACCACTTGCAATCAAAATTACACCTTCCCAGCAGTGCTCCCAGACCCATAAACCCACCCCCAAAAATCGAGTACCCGACCAAACAGCCCCCAAACACATGCAATACTGCTAAAAAAAAGAACTTTTCCACCATGGATTTTCTTCAAACCACTTGCAATCAAAAAAACACCTTCCCAACAGTGCTCCCAGACTCCTCAACCACCCCAAAAATCTAGAACACCCACAAGCAGCTCCCCAAAAACATGCAATAATACTAGGCCTAAGTTTAAATCGTGCGAAAACGCTCTCAGCAACTAGGCCAAACCCCCCTTTTCTACCATGGATTTTCTTCAAACCACTTGCACTCACAATTAGAACTTCCCAGCAGTGATCCCAGTCCCATAAACCAACCCCCAAAAATCTAGAACCCCCCCAAACACCCCCCCAAAAATATGCAATAATACTAGGCCTAAGTTTAAATCGTGCCAAAACGCTCTCAGCAACTAGGCCAAACCCCCCTTTTCTACCATGGATTTTCTTCAAACCACTTGCACTCACAATTAGAACTTCCCAGCAGTGATCCCAGACCCATAAACCAACCCCCAAAAATCTAGAACTCCCCAAACAGCCTCCCAAAAACATGCAATACTGCTAAAAAAAAGCTTTTGCACCATGGATTTTCTTCAAACCACTTGCAATCAAAATTAGACCTTCCCAGCAGTGCTCCCAGACCCCTCAACCTACCCCCAAAAATCTAGAACACCCCCTAGCAGCCCCCCAAAAACATGCAATACTGCTAGGCCTCAGTTTAAATCGTGCCAAAACGCTGTCTGCAACTAGGCCCAAACCCACCTTTTCCACCATGGATTTTCTTCAAACCACTTGCAATCAAAATTAGACCTTCCCAGTGGTGCTCCCAGCCCCCTAAACCCACCCCCAAAAATCTAGAACACCCCCAAGCAGCCCCCAAAAACATGCAATACTACTAGGCCTAAGATTAAATTGTGCCAAAACGCTCTCTGCAACTAGGCCCACACCCCCCTTTTCCACCATTGATTTTCTTCAACCCACTTGCAATCAAAATTAGACCTTCCCAGCAGTGCTCCCTGACCCATAAACCCACCCCCAAAAATCTAGTACGCCCCAAACAGCCCCCCAAAAACATGCAATACTGCTAAATAAAAAAACCTTTTCCACCATGGATTTTCTTCAAACCACTTGCAATCAAAATTAGACCTTCACAGTGGTGCTCCCAGACCCCTCAAACCACCCCCAAAAATCTAGAACACCCCCAAGCAGCCCCCCAAAAACATGCAATACTACTAGGCCCAAGTTTAACTTGTGCCAAAACGCTCTCTGCATCTAGGCCCCAACCCCCCTTTTCCATCATGGATTTTCTTCAAACCTCTTGCAATCAAAATTACACCTTCCCAGCAGTGCTCCCAGACCCATAAACCCACCCCCAAAAATCGAGTACCCGACCAAACAGCCCCCAAACACATGCAATACTGCTAAAAAAAAGAACTTTTCCACCATGGATTTTCTTCAAACCACTTGCAATCAAAAAAAGACCTTCCCAACAGTGCTCCCAGACTCCTCAACCACCCCAAAAATCTAGAACACCCACAAGCAGCCCCCCAAAAACATGCAATAATACTAGGCCTAAGTTTAAATCGTGCCAAAACGCTCTCAGCAACTAGGCCAAACCCCCCTTTTCTACCATTGATTTTCTTCAAACCACTTGCAATCAAAAAAAGACCTTCCCAACAGTGCTCCCAGACTCCTCAACCACCCCAAAAATCTAGAACACCCACAAGCAGCCCCCCAAAAACATGCAATAATACTAGGCCTAAGTTTAAATCGTGCCAAAACGCTCTCAGCAACTAGGCCAAACCCCCTTTTCTACCATTGATTTTCTTCAAACCACTTGCACTCACAATTAGAACTTCCCAGCAGTGCTCCCAGACCCATAAACCAACCCCCAAAAATCTGAACCCCCCCAAACACCCCCCCAAAAACATGCAATAATACTAGGCCTAAGTTTAAATCGTGCCAAAACGCTCTCAGCAACTAGGCCAAACCCCCCTTTTCTACCATGAATTTTCTTCAAACCACTTGCACTCACAATTAGAACTTCCCAGCAGTGCTCCCAGACCCAAAAACCAACCTCCAAAAATCTAGAACCCCCCAAACAGCCTCCCAAAAACATGCAATACTGCTAAGAAAAAAAAACTTTTGCACCATGGATTTTCTTCAAACCAATTACAATCAAAATTAGACCTTCCCAGCAGTGCTCCCAGACCCCTCAATCTACCCCCAAAAAACTAGAACACCTCCAAGCAGCCCCCCAAAAACATGCAATACTACTAGGCCTCAGTTTAAATCGTGCCAAAACGCTGTCTGTAACTAGGCCCAAACACACCTTTTCCACCATGGGTTTTCTTCAAACCACTTGCAATCAAAATTAGACCTTCACAGTGTTGCTCCCAGACCCCTCAACCCACCCCTAAAAATCTAGAACACCCCCAAGCAGCCCCCCAAAAACATGCAATACTACTAGGCCTAAGTTTAAATTGTGCCAAAACGCTCCCTGCAACTAGGCCCAAATCCCCCTTTTCCATCATGGATTTTCTTCAAACCACTTGCAATCAAAATTACACCTTCCCAGCAGTGCTCCCAGACCCATAAACCCACCCCCAAAAATCGAGTACCCCACCAAACAGCCCCCCAAACACATGCAATACTGCTAAAAAAAAGAACTTTTCCACCATGGATTTTCTTCAAACCACTTGCAATCAAAAAAAGACCTTCCCAACAGTGCTCCCAGACTCCTCAACCCACCCCAAAAATCTAGAACACCCAAAGCAGCCACCCAAAAACATGCAATACTACTAGGCCTCAGTTTAAATCGTGTCAAAACACTGTCTGCAACTAGGCCAAAACCCCACTTTTCCACCATGGATTTTCTTCAAACCACTTGCAATCAAAATTAGACCTCCCCAGTGGTGCTCCCAGACCCCTCAACCCACCCCCAAATATCTAGAACACCCCCAAGCATCCCCCAAAAACATGCAATAATACTAGGCCTAAGTTTAAATTGTGCCAAAATGCTCTCCGCAACTAGGCCAAACCCCCCTTTTCTACCATGGATTTTCTTCAAACCACTTGCACTCACAATTAGAACTTCCCAGCAGTGCTCCCAGACCCATAAACCAACCCCCAAAAATCTAGAACCCCCCAAACTGCCTCTCAAAAACATGCAATACTGATAAAAAAAATCTTTTGCACCATGGATTTTCTTCAAACTACTTGCAATCAAAATTAGACCTTCCCAGCAATGCTCCCAGACCCCTCAACCTACCCCCAAAAATCTAGAAAACCCCCAACAGCCCCCCAAAAACATGCAATGCTGCTAGGCCTCAGTTTAAATCGTGCCAAAACGCTGTCTGTAACTAGTCCCAAACCTCCCTTTTCCACCATGGATTTTCTTCAACCCACTTGCAATCAAAATTAGACTTTCCCAGCAGTGCTCCCAGACCCATAAACCCACCCCCAAAAGTCTAGTACCCCCCCAAACAGCCCCCCAAAAACATGCAATACTGCTAAAAAAAAGGGCTTTTCCACCATGGAGTTTCTTCAAACCACTTGCAATATAAAAAAAACCTTCCCAACAGTGCTCCCAGACTACTCAACCCACCCCAAAAATCTAGAACACCCCCAAGCAGCCCCCCAAAAACATGCAATACTGCTAGGCCTCAGTTTAAATCGTGCCAAAACACTGTCTGCAACTAGGCCAAAACCCCCCTTTTCCACCATGGATTTTCTTCAAACCACTTGCAATCAAAATTAGACTTTCCCAGCAGTGCTCCCAGACCCATAAACCCACCCCCAAAAATCTAGTACCCCCCCAAACAGCCCCCCAAAAACATGCAATACTGCTAAAAAAAAAAGGGCTTTTCCACCATGGAGTTTCTTCAAACCACTTGCAATATAAAAAAAACCTTCCCAACAGTGCTCCCAGACTACTCAACCCACCCCAAAAATCTAGAACACCCCCAAGCAGCCCCCCAAAAACATGCAATACTGCTAGGCCTCAGTTTAAATCGTGCCAAAACACTGTCTGCAACTAGGCCAAAACCCCCCTTTTCCACCATGGATTTTCTTCAAACCACTTGCAATCAAACTTAGACCTCCCAGTGGTGCTCCCAGACCCCTCAACCCACCCCAAATATCTAGAACACCCCCAAGCAGCCCCCCAAAAACATGCAATACTGCTAGGCCTCAGTTTAAATTGTGCCAAAACACTATCTGCAACTAGGCCCAAACCCCCCCTTTCCACCATGGATATTCTTCAAACCACTTGCAATCAAAATTAGACCTTCCCAGCAGTACTCCCAGACCCCTCAACCAACACCCAGAAATCTAGAACACCCCAAGCAGCCCCCAAAAACATGCAATAATACTAGGCCTAAGTTTAAATCGTGCCAAAACGCTCTCAGCAACTAGGCCAAACCCCCCTTTTCTACCATGGATTTTCTTCAACCCACTTGCAATCAAAATTAGACCTTTCCAGCATTGTTCCCAGACCCATAAACCAACCACCAAAAATCTAGAACCCCCCAAACAGCCCCCCAAAAACATGCAATACCGCTAAGAAAAAAAAGAACTTTTCCACCATGGAGTTTCTTCAAACCACTTGCAATCAAAAGAAGACCTTCCCAACAGTGCTCCCAGACTACTCAACCCACCCCAAAAATCTAGAACACCCCCAAGCAGCCCCCAAAAAACATGCAATACTGCTAGGCCTCAGTTTAAATTGTGCCAAAACACTGTCTGCAACTAGGCCAAAACCCCCCTTTTCCACCATGGATTTTCTTCAAACCACTTGCAATCAAAAATAGACCTTCCCAGCAGTACTCCAAGTTCCCTCAACCCACCCACAAAAATCTAGAACACCCCCAAGCAGCCCCCCAAAAACATGCAATACTGCTAGGCCTCAGTTTAAATTGTGCCAAAACGCTATCTGCAACTAGGCCCAAACCCCCCCTTTCCACCATGGATATTCTTCAAACCACTTGCAATCAAAATTAGACCTTCCCAGCAGTACTCCCAGACCCCTCAACCAACACCCAAAAATCTAGAACACCCCAAGCAGCCCCCAAAAACATGCAATAATACTAGGCCTAAGTTTAAATCGTGCCAAAACGCTCTCAGCAACTAGGCCAAACCCCCCTTTTCTACCATGGATTTTCTTCAACCCACTTGCAATCAAAATTAGACCTTTCCAGCATTGTTCCCAGACCCATAAACCAACCCCCAAAAATCTAGAACCCCCCAAACAGCCCCCCAAAAACATGCAATACCGCTAAGAAAAAAAAGAACTTTTCCACCATGGAGTTTCTTCAAACCACTTGCAATCAAAAGAAGACCTTCCCAGTGGTCCTCCCAGACCCCTAAACCCACCCCCAAAAATCTAGAACACCCCCAAGCAGCCCCACAAAAACATGGAATACTAGTAGGCCTAAGTTTAAATCGTGTCAAAATGCTCTCTGCAACTAGGCCCAAACCCCCCTTTTCCACCATGGATTTTCTTCAACCCACTTGCAATCAAAATTAGACCTTCCCAGCAGTGCTCCCAGACCCATAAACCCACCCCCAAAAATCTAGTACCCCCCAAACAGCCCCCCAAAAACATGCAATACTGCTAAAAAAAGAACTTTTCCACCATGGATTTTGTTCAAACCACTTGCAATCAAAAAAAGACCTTCCCAACAGTGCTCCCAGACTCCTCAACCCACCCCAAAAATCTAGATGACCCCCAGGCAGACCCCAAAAACATGCAATACTGCTAGGCCTCAGTTTAAATCGTGCTAAAAAACTGTCTGCAACTAGGCCAAAACCCCCCTTTTCCACTATGGATTTTCTTCAAACCACTTGCAATCAAAAATAGACCTTCCCAGCAGTACTCCCAGTTCCCTCAGCGCACCCCCAAAAATCTAGAACACCCCCAAGCAGCCCCCAAAAACATGCAATAATACTAGGCCTAAGTTTAAATCGTGCCAAAACGCTCTCAGCAACTATGCCAAACCCCCCTTTTCTACCATGGATTTTCTTCAAACCACATGCACTCACAATTAGAACTTCCCAGCAGTGCTCCCAGACCCATAAACCTACCCACAAAAATCTAGAACCCCCCAAACAGCCTCCCAAAAACATGCAATACTGCTAAAAAAAAAGCTTTTGCACCATGGATTTTCTTCAAACCACTTGCAATCAAAATTAAACCTTCCCAGCAGTGCTCCCAGACCCCTCAACCTACCCACAAAAATCTAGAACACCCCCAAGCAGCCCCCCAAAAACATGCAATACTGCTAGGCCTAAGTTTAAATCGTGCCAAAACGCTGTCTGTAACTAGGCCCAAACCCCCCTTTTCCACCATGGATTTTCTTCAAGCCACTTGCAATCAAAATTAGACCTTCCCAGCAGTGCTCCCAGACCCATAAACCCACCCCCAAAAATCTAGTACCCCCCCAAACAGCCCCCCAAAAACATGCAATACTGCTAAGAAAAAAAAGAACTTTTCCACCATGGAGTTTCTTCAAACCACTTGCAATCAAAAAAATACCTTCCCAACAGTGCTCCCAGACTACTCAACCCACCCCAAAAATCTATAACACCCCCAAGCAGCCCCCAAAAAACATGCAATACTGCTAGGCCTCAGTTTAAATCGTGCCAAAACACTGTCTGCAACTAGGCCAAAACACCCTTTTCCACCATGGATTTTCTTCAAACCACTTGCAAAAAAAATTAGACCTCCCCAGTGGTGCTCCCAGACCCCTCAACCCACCCCCAAATATCTAGAACACCCCCAAGCAGCCCCCCAAAAACATGCAATACTGCTAGGCCTCAGTTTAAATTGTGCCAAAACGCTATCTGCAACTAGGCCCAAACCCCCCTTTTACACCATGGATATTCTTCTAACCACTTGCAATCAAAATTAGACCTTCCCAGCAGTTTTCCCAGACACCTCAACCTACCCCCAAAAATCTAGAACACCCCCTAGCAGCCCCCCAAAAACATGCAATACTGCTAGGCCTCAGTTTAAATCGTGCCAAAACGCTGTCTGTAACTAGGCCCAAACCCACCTTTTCCACCATGGATTTTCTTCAAACCACTTGCAATCAAAATTAAACCTTCCCAGCAGTGCTCCCAGACCCCTCAACCTACCCACAAAAATCTAGAACACCCCCAAGCAGCCCCCCAAAAACATGCAATACTGCTAGGCCTCAGTTTAAATCGTGCCAAAACACTGTCTGCAACTAGGCCAAAACCCCACTTTTCCACCATGGATTTTCTTCAAACCACTTGCAATCAAAATTAGACCTCCCCAGTGGTGCTCCCAGACCCCTCAACCCACCCCCAAATATCTAGAACACCCCCAAGCAGCCCCCAAAAACATGCAATAATACTAGGCCTAAATTTAAATCGAGCCAAAACGCTCTCAGCAACTAGGCCAAACCCCCCTTTTCTACCATGAATTTTCTTCAAACCACTTGAAATCAAAATTAGACCTTCCCAGCAATGCTCCCAGACCCCTCAACCTACCCCCAAAAATCTAGAACACCCCCAAGCAGCCCCCCAAAAACATGCAATGCTGCTAGGCCTCAGTTTAAATCGTGCAAAAACGCTGTCTGTAACTAGGCCCAAACCCCCCTTTTCCACCATGGATTTTCTTCAACCCACTTGCAATCAAAATTAGACCTTCCCAGCAGTGCTCCCAGACCCATAAACCCACCCCCAAAAATCTAGTACCCCCCCAAACAGCCCCCAAAAACATGCAATACTGCTAAGAAAAAAAATAACTTTTCCACCATGGAGTTTCTTCAAACCACTTGCAATATAAAAAAGACCTTCCCAACAGTGCTCCCAGACTACTCAACCCACCCCAAAAATCTAGAACACCCCCAAGCAGCCCCCAAAAAACATGCAATACTGCTAGGCCTCAGTTTAAATCGTGCCAAAACACTGTCTGCAACTAGGCCAAAACCCCCCTTTTCCACCATGGATTTTCTTCAAACCACTTGCAATCAAACTTAGACCTCCCAGTGGTGCTCCCAGACCCCTCAACCCACCCCCAAATATCTAGAACACCCCCAAGCAGCCCCCCAAAAACATGCAATACTGCTAGGCCTCAGTTTAAATTGTGCCAAAACGCTGTCTGTTACTAGGCCCAAACCCACCTTTTCCACCATGGATTTTCTTCAAACCACTTGCAATCAAAATATTAGACCTTCCCAGTGGTCCTCCCAGACCCCTAAACCCACCCCCAAAAATCTAGAACACCCCCAAGCAGCCCCACAAAAACATGGAATACTAGTAGGCCTAAGTTTAAATCGTGTCAAAATGCTCTCTGCAACTAGGCCCAAACCCCCCTTTTCCACCATGGATTTTCTTCAACCCACTTGCAATCAAAATTAGACCTTCCCAGCAGTGCTCCCAGACCCATAAACCCACCCCCAAAAATCTAGTACCCCCCAAACAGCCCCCCAAAAACATGCAATACTGCTAAAAAAAGAACTTTTCCACCATGGATTTTGTTCAAACCACTTGCAATCAAAAAAAGACCTTCCCAACAGTGCTCCCAGACTCCTCAACCCACCCCAAAAATCTAGATGACCCCCAGGCAGACCCCAAAAACATGCAATACTGCTAGGCCTCAGTTTAAATCGTGCTAAAAAACTGTCTGCAACTAGGCCAAAACCCCCCTTTTCCACTATGGATTTTCTTCAAACCACTTGCAATCAAAAATAGACCTTCCCAGCAGTACTCCCAGTTCCCTCAGCGCACCCCCAAAAATCTAGAACACCCCCAAGCAGCCCCCAAAAACATGCAATAATACGAGGCCTAAGTTTAAATCGTGCCAAAACGCTCTCAGCAACTATGCCAAACCCCCCTTTTCTACCATGGATTTTCTTCAAACCACATGCACTCACAATTAGAACTTCCCAGCAGTGCTCCCAGACCCATAAACCTACCCACAAAAATCTAGAACCCCCCAAACAGCCTCCCAAAAACATGCAATACTGCTAAAAAAAAAGCTTTTGCACCATGGATTTTCTTCAAACCACTTGCAATCAAAATTAAACCTTCCCAGCAGTGCTCCCAGACCCCTCAACCTACCCACAAAAATCTAGAACACCCCCAAGCAGCCCCCCAAAAACATGCAATACTGCTAGGCCTAAGTTTAAATCGTGCCAAAACGCTGTCTGTAACTAGGCCCAAACCCCCCTTTTCCACCATGGATTTTCTTCAAGCCACTTGCAATCAAAATTAGACCTTCCCAGCAGTGCTCCCAGACCCATAAACCCACCCCCAAAAATCTAGTACCCCCCCAAACAGCCCCCCAAAAACATGCAATACTGCTAAGAAAAAAAAGAACTTTTCCACCATGGAGTTTCTTCAAACCACTTGCAATCAAAAAAATACCTTCCCAACAGTGCTCCCAGACTACTCAACCCACCCCAAAAATCTATAACACCCCCAAGCAGCCCCCAAAAAACATGCAATACTGCTAGGCCTCAGTTTAAATCGTGCCAAAACACTGTCTGCAACTAGGCCAAAACACCCTTTTCCACCATGGATTTTCTTCAAACCACTTGCAAAAAAAATTAGACCTCCCCAGTGGTGCTCCCAGACCCCTCAACCCACCCCCAAATATCTAGAACACCCCCAAGCAGCCCCCCAAAAACATGCAATACTGCTAGGCCTCAGTTTAAATTGTGCCAAAACGCTATCTGCAACTAGGCCCAAACCCCCCTTTTACACCATGGATATTCTTCTAACCACTTGCAATCAAAATTAGACCTTCCCAGCAGTTTTCCCAGACACCTCAACCTACCCCCAAAAATCTAGAACACCCCCTAGCAGCCCCCCAAAAACATGCAATACTGCTAGGCCTCAGTTTAAATCGTGCCAAAACGCTGTCTGTAACTAGGCCCAAACCCACCTTTTCCACCATGGATTTTCTTCAAACCACTTGCAATCAAAATTAAACCTTCCCAGCAGTGCTCCCAGACCCCTCAACCTACCCACAAAAATCTAGAACACCCCCAAGCAGCCCCCCAAAAACATGCAATACTGCTAGGCCTCAGTTTAAATCGTGCCAAAACACTGTCTGCAACTAGGCCAAAACCCCACTTTTCCACCATGGATTTTCTTCAAACCACTTGCAATCAAAATTAGACCTCCCCAGTGGTGCTCCCAGACCCCTCAACCCACCCCCAAATATCTAGAACACCCCCAAGCAGCCCCCAAAAACATGCAATAATACTAGGCCTAAATTTAAATCGAGCCAAAACGCTCTCAGCAACTAGGCCAAACCCCCCTTTTCTACCATGAATTTTCTTCAAACCACTTGAAATCAAAATTAGACCTTCCCAGCAATGCTCCCAGACCCCTCAACCTACCCCCAAAAATCTAGAACACCCCCAAGCAGCCCCCCAAAAACATGCAATGCTGCTAGGCCTCAGTTTAAATCGTGCAAAAACGCTGTCTGTAACTAGGCCCAAACCCCCCTTTTCCACCATGGATTTTCTTCAACCCACTTGCAATCAAAATTAGACCTTCCCAGCAGTGCTCCCAGACCCATAAACCCACCCCCAAAAATCTAGTACCCCCCCAAACAGCCCCCAAAAACATGCAATACTGCTAAGAAAAAAAATAACTTTTCCACCATGGAGTTTCTTCAAACCACTTGCAATATAAAAAAGACCTTCCCAACAGTGCTCCCAGACTACTCAACCCACCCCAAAAATCTAGAACACCCCCAAGCAGCCCCCAAAAAACATGCAATACTGCTAGGCCTCAGTTTAAATCGTGCCAAAACACTGTCTGCAACTAGGCCAAAACCCCCCTTTTCCACCATGGATTTTCTTCAAACCACTTGCAATCAAACTTAGACCTCCCAGTGGTGCTCCCAGACCCCTCAACCCACCCCCAAATATCTAGAACACCCCCAAGCAGCCCCCCAAAAACATGCAATACTGCTAGGCCTCAGTTTAAATTGTGCCAAAACGCTATCTGCAACTAGGCCCAAACCCCCCTTTTCCACCATG
This sequence comes from Lissotriton helveticus, assembly GCF_964261635.1. NCBI lineage: Eukaryota > Metazoa > Chordata > Amphibia > Caudata > Salamandridae > Lissotriton > Lissotriton helveticus. Next base: position 1,358,074,078 of record NC_136061.1, on the reverse strand, counting down.
GATATTCTTCAAACCACTTGCAATCAAAATTAGACCTTCCCAGCAGTGCTCCCAGACCCCTCAACCAACACCCAAAAATCTAGAACACCCCAAGCAGCCCCCAAAAACATGCAATAATACTAGGCCTAAGTTTAAATCGTGCCAAAAAGCTCTCAGCAACTAGGCCAAACCCCCCTTTTCTACCATGGATTTTCTTCAACCCACTTGCAATCAAAATTAGACCTTCCCAGCAGTGCTCCCAGACCCATAAACCAACCCCCAAAAATCTAGAACCCCCCAAACAGCCCCCCCAAAACATGCAATACCGCTAAGAAAAAAAAGAACTTTTCCACCATGGAGTTTCTTCAAACCACTTGCAATCAAAATTAGACCTTCCCAGCAGTGCTCCCAGACCCATAAACCCACCCCCAAAAATCTAGTACCCCCCCAAACAGCCCCCCAAAAACATGCAATACTGCTAAGAAAAAAAAGAACTTTTCCACCATGGAGTTTCTTCAAACCACTTGCAATCAAAAAAAGACCTTCCCAACAGTGCTCCCAGACTACTCAACCCACCCCAAAAATCTATAACACCCCCAAGCAGCCCCCAAAAAACATGCAATACTGCTAGGCCTCAGTTTAAATCGTGCCAAAACACTGTCTGCAACTAGGCCAAAACACCCTTTTCCACCATGGATTTTCTTCAAACCACTTGCAAAAAAAATTAGACCTCCCCAGTGGTGCTCCCAGACCCCTCAACCCACCCCCAAATATCTAGAACACCCCCAAGCAGCCCCCCAAAAACATGCAATACTGCTAGGCCTCAGTTTAAATAGTGCCAAAACGCTATCTGCAACTAGGCCCAAACCCCCCTTTTACACCATGGATATTCTTCTAACCACTTGCAATCAAAATTAGACCTTCCCAGCAGTTTTCCCAGACACCTCAACCTACCCCCAAAAATCTAGAACACCCCCTAGCAGCCCCCCAAAAACATGCAATACTGCTAGGCCTCAGTTTAAATCGTGCCAAAACGCTGTCTGTAACTAGGCCCAAACCCACCTTTTCCACCATGGATTTTCTTCAAACCACTTGCAATCAAAATTAGACCTTCACAGTGGTGCTCCCAGACCCCTCAACCCACCCCCAAAAATCTAGAACACCCCCAAGCAGCCCCCCAAAACCATGCAATACTACTAGGCCTAAGTTTAACTTGTGCCAAAAGGCTCTCTGCAACTAAGCCCAAACCCCCCTTTTCCATCATGGATTTTCTTCAAACCACTTGCAATCAAAATTACACCTTCCCAGCAGTGCTCCCAGACCCATAAACCCACCCCCAAAAATCGAGTACCCGACCAAACAGCCCCCAAACACATGCAATACTGCTAAAAAAAAGAACTTTTCCACCATGGATTTTCTTCAAACCACTTGCAATCAAAAAAACACCTTCCCAACAGTGCTCCCAGACTCCTCAACCACCCCAAAAATCTAGAACACCCACAAGCAGCCCCCCAAAAACATGCAATAATACTAGGCCTAAGTTTAAATCGTGCGAAAACGCTCTCAGCAACTAGGCCAAACCCCCCTTTTCTACCATGGATTTTCTTCAAACCACTTGCACTCACAATTAGAACTTCCCAGCAGTGATCCCAGTCCCATAAACCAACCCCCAAAAATCTAGAACCCCCCCAAACACCCCCCCAAAAATATGCAATAATACTAGGCCTAAGTTTAAATCGTGCCAAAACGCTCTCAGCAACTAGGCCAAACCCACCTTTTCTACCATGGATTTTCTTCAAACCACTTGCACTCACAATTAGAACTTCCTAGCAGTGCTCCCAGACCCATAAACCAACCCCCAAAAATCTAGAACTCCCCAAACAGCCTCCCAAAAACATGCAATACTGCTAAAAAAAAGCTTTTGCACCATGGATTTTCTTCAAACCACTTGCAATCAAAATTAGACCTTCCCAGCAGTGCTCCCAGACCCCTCAACCTACCCCCAAAAATCTAGAACACCCCCTAGCAGCCCCCCAAAAACATGCAATACTGCTAGGCCTCAGTTTAAATCGTGCCAAAACGCTGTCTGCAACTAGGCCCAAACCCACCTTTTCCACCATGGATTTTCTTCAAACCACTTGCAATCAAAATTAGACCTTCCCAGTGGTGCTCCCAGCCCCCTAAACCCACCCCCAAAAATCTAGAACACCCCCAAGCAGCCCCCAAAAACATGCAATACTACTAGGCCTAAGATTAAATTGTGCCAAAACGCTCTCTGCAACTAGGCCCACACCCCCCTTTTCCACCATTGATTTTCTTCAACCCACTTGCAATCAAAATTAGACCTTCCCAGCAGTGCTCCCAGACCCATAAACCCACCCCCAAAAATCTAGTACGCCCCAAACAGCCCCCCAAAAACATGCAATACTGCTAAATAAAAAAACCTTTTCCACCATGGATTTTCTTCAAACCACTTGCAATCAAAATTAGACCTTCACAGTGGTGCTCCCAGACCCCTCAAACCACCCCCAAAAATCTAGAACACCCCCAAGCAGCCCCCCAAAAACATGCAATACTACTAGGCCCAAGTTTAACTTGTGCCAAAACGCTCTCTGCATCTAGGCCCCAACCCCCCTTTTCCATCATGGATTTTCTTCAAACCACTTGCAATCAAAATTACACCTTCCCAGCAGTGCTCCCAGACCCATAAACCCACCCCCAAAAATCGAGTACCCGACCAAACAGCCCCCAAACACATGCAATACTGCTAAAAAAAAGAACTTTTCCACCATGGATTTTCTTCAAACCACTTGCAATCAAAAAAAGACCTTCCCAACAGTGCTCCCAGACTCCTCAACCACCCCAAAAATCTAGAACACCCACAAGCAGCCCCCCAAAAACATGCAATAATACTAGGCCTAAGTTTAAATCGTGCCAAAACGCTCTCAGCAACTAGGCCAAACCCCCCTTTTCTACCATTGATTTTCTTCAAACCACTTGCAATCAAAAAAAGACCTTCCCAACAGTGCTCCCAGACTCCTCAACCACCCCAAAAATCTAGAACACCCACAAGCAGCCCCCCAAAAACATGCAATAATACTAGGCCTAAGTTTAAATCGTGCCAAAACGCTCTCAGCAACTAGGCCAAACCCCCCTTTTCTACCATTGATTTTCTTCAAACCACTTGCACTCACAATTAGAACTTCCCAGCAGTGCTCCCAGACCCATAAACCAACCCCCAAAAATCTAGAACCCCCCCAAACACCCCCCCAAAAACATGCAATAATACTAGGCCTAAGTTTAAATCGTGCCAAAACGCTCTCAGCAAATAGGCCAAACCCCCCTTTTCTACCATGAATTTTCTTCAAACCACTTGCACTCACAATTAGAACTTCCCAGCAGTGCTCCCAGACCCATAAACCAATCTCCAAAAATCTAGAACCCCCCAAACAGCCTCCCAAAAACATGCAATACTGCTAAGAAAAAAAAAACTTTTGCACCATGGATTTTCTTCAAACCAATTACAATCAAAATTAGACCTTCCCAGCAGTGCTCCCAGACCCCTCAATCTACCCCCAAAAAACTAGAACACCTCCAAGCAGACCCCCAAAAACATGCAATACTACTAGGCCTCAGTTTAAATCGTGCCAAAACGCTGTCTGTAACTAGGCCCAAACCCACCTTTTCCACCATGGGTTTTCTTCAAACCACTTGCAATCAAAATTAAACCTTCACAGTGTTGCTCCCAGACCCCTCAACCCACCCCTAAAAATCTAGAACACCCCCAAGCAGCCCCCCAAAAACATGCAATACTACTAGGCCTAAGTTTAAATTGTGCCAAAACGCTCCCTGCAACTAGGCCCAAATCCCCCTTTTCCATCATGGATTTTCTTCAAACCACTTGCAATCAAAATTACACCTTCCCAGCAGTGCTCCCAGACCCATAAACCCACCCCCAAAAATCGAGTACCCCACCAAACAGCCCCCCAAACACATGCAATACTGCTAAAAAAAAGAACTTTTCAACCATGGATTTTCTTCAAACCACTTGCAATCAAAAAAAGACCTTCCCAACAGTGCTCCCAGACTCCTCAACCCACCCCAAAAATCTAGAACACCCAAAGCAGCCACCCAAAAACATGCAATACTACTAGGCCTCAGTTTAAATCGTGCCAAAACACTGTCTGCAACTAGGCCAAAACCCCACTTTTCCACCATGGATTTTCTTCAAACCACTTGCAATCAAAATTAGACCTCCCCAGTGGTGCTCCCAGACCCCTCAACCCACCCCCAAATATCTAGAACACCCCCAAGCATCCCCCAAAAACATGCAATAATACTAGGCCTAAGTTTAAATTGTGCCAAAATGCTCTCCGCAACTAGGCCAAACCCCCCTTTTCTACCATGGATTTTCTTCAAACCACTTGCACTCACAATTAGAACTTCCCAGCAGTGCTCCCAGACCCATAAACCAACCCCCAAAAATCTAGAACCCCCCAAACTGCCTCTCAAAAACATGCAATACTGATAAAAAAAATCTTTTGCACCATGGATTTTCTTCAAACCACTTGCAATCAAAATTAGACCTTCCCAGCAATGCTCCCAGACCCCTCAACCTACCCCCAAAAATCTAGAAAACCCCCAACAGCCCCCCAAAAACATGCAATGCTGCTAGGCCTCAGTTTAAATCGTGCCAAAACGCTGTCTGTAACTAGTCCCAAACCTCCCTTTTCCACCATGGATTTTCTTCAACCCACTTGCAATCAAAATTAGACTTTCCCAGCAGTGCTCCCAGACCCATAAACCCACCCCCAAAAGTCTAGTACCCCCCCAAACAGCCCCCCAAAAACATGCAATACTGCTAAAAAAAAGGGCTTTTCCACCATGGAGTTTCTTCAAACCACTTGCAATATAAAAAAAACCTTCCCAACAGTGCTCCCAGACTACTCAACCCACCCCAAAAATCTAGAACACCCCCAAGCAGCCCCCCAAAAACATGCAATACTGCTAGTCCTCAGTTTAAATCGTGCCAAAACACTGTCTGCAACTAGGCCAAAACCCCCCTTTTCCACCATGGATTTTCTTCAAACCACTTGCAATCAAAATTAGACTTTCCCAGCAGTGCTCCCAGACCCATAAACCCACCCCCAAAAATCTAGTACCCCCCCAAACAGCCCCCCAAAAACATGCAATACTGCTAAAAAAAAAGGGCTTTTCCACCATGGAGTTTCTTCAAACCACTTGCAATATAAAAAAAACCTTCCCAACAGTGCTCCCAGACTACTCAACCCACCCCAAAAATCTAGAACACCCCCAAGCAGCCCCCCAAAAACATGCAATACTGCTAGGCCTCAGTTTAAATCGTGCCAAAACACTGTCTGCAACTAGGCCAAAACCCCCCTTTTCCACCATGGATTTTCTTCAAACCACTTGCAATCAAACTTAGACCTCCCAGTGGTGCTCCCAGACCCCTCAACCCACCCCAAATATCTAGAACACCCCCAAGCAGCCCCCCAAAAACATGCAATACTGCTAGGCCTCAGTTTAAATTGTGCCAAAACGCTATCTGCAACTAGGCCCAAACCCCCCCTTTCCACCATGGATATTCTTCAAACCACTTGCAATCAAAATTAGACCTTCCCAGCAGTACTCCCAGACCCCTCAACCAACACCCAGAAATCTAGAACACCCCAAGCAGCCCCCAAAAACATGCAATAATACTAGGCCTAAGTTTAAATCGTGCCAAAACGCTCTCAGCAACTAGGCCAAACCCCCCTTTTCTACCATGGATTTTCTTCAACCCACTTGCAATCAAAATTAGACCTTTCCAGCATTGTTCCCAGACCCATAAACCAACCCCCAAAAATCTAGAACCCCCCAAACAGCCCCCCAAAAACATGCAATACCGCTAAGAAAAAAAAGAACTTTTCCACCATGGAGTTTCTTCAAACCACTTGCAATCAAAAGAAGACCTTCCCAACAGTGCTCCCAGACTACTCAACCCACCCCAAAAATCTAGAACACCCCCAAGCAGCCCCCAAAAAACATGCAATACTGCTAGGCCTCAGTTTAAATTGTGCCAAAACACTGTCTGCAACTAGGCCAAAACCCCCCTTTTCCACCATGGATTTTCTTCAAACCACTTGCAATCAAAAATAGACCTTCCCAGCAGTACTCCAAGTTCCCTCAACCCACCCACAAAAATCTAGAACACCCCCAAGCAGCCCCCCAAAAACATGCAATACTGCTAGGCCTCAGTTTAAATTGTGCCAAAACGCTATCTGCAACTAGGCCCAAACCCCCCCTTTCCACCATGGATATTCTTCAAACCACTTGCAATCAAAATTAGACCTTCCCAGCAGTACTCCCAGACCCCTCAACCAACACCCAAAAATCTAGAACACCCCAAGCAGCCCCCAAAAACATGCAATAATACTAGGCCTAAGTTTAAATCGTGCCAAAACGCTCTCAGCAACTAGGCCAAACCCCCCTTTTCTACCATGGATTTTCTTCAACCCACTTGCAATCAAAATTAGACCTTTCCAGCATTGTTCCCAGACCCATAAACCAACCCCCAAAAATCTAGAACCCCCCAAACAGCCCCCCAAAAACATGCAATACCGCTAAGAAAAAAAAGAACTTTTCCACCATGGAGTTTCTTCAAACCACTTGCAATCAAAAGAAGACCTTCCCAACAGTGCTCCCAGACTACTCAACCCACCCCAAAAATCTAGAACACCCCCAAGCAGCCCCCAAAAAACATGCAATACTGCTAGGCCTCAGTTTAAATTGTGCCAAAACACTGTCTGCAACTAGGCCAAAACCCCCCTTTTCCACCATGGATTTTCTTCAAACCACTTGCAATCAAAAATAGACCTTCCCAGCAGTACTCCCAGTTCCCTCAACCCACCCACAAAAATCTAGAACACCCACAAGCAGCCCCCCAAAAACATGCAATACAGCTAGGCCTCAGTTTAAATTGTGCCAAAACGCTGTCTGCAACTAGGCCAAAACCCCCCTTTCCCACCATGGACTTTCCTCAAACCACTTGTAATCAAAATTAGAACTTCCCAGCAGTGCTCCCAGACCCCTCAACCCACCCCCAAAAATGTATAACAACCCCAAGCAGCCCCCAAAAACATGCAATAATACTAGGCATGTTTAAATCGTGCCAAAACGCTCTCAGCAACTAGGCCAAACCCCCCTTTTCTACCATGGATTTTACTCAAACCACTTGCACTCACAATTAGAACTTCCCAGCAGTGCTCCCAGACCCATAAACCCACCCCCAAAAATCTAGTACCCCCCAAACAGCCCCCCAAAAACATTCAATACTGCTAAGAAAAAAAAGAACTTTTCCACCATGGAGTTTCTTCAAACCACTTGCAATCAAAAAAAGACCTTCCTAACAGTGCTCCCAGACTACTCAACCCACCCCAAAAATCTATAACACCCCCAAGCAGCCCCCAAAAAACATGCAATACTGCTAGGCCTCAGTTTAAATCGTGCCAAAACACTGTCTGCAACTAGGCCAAAAACCCCCTTTTCCACCATGGATTTTCTTCAAACTACTTGCAATCAAAAATAGACCTTCCCAGCAGTACTCCCAGTTCCCTCAGCGCACCCCCAAAAATCTAGAACACCCCCAAGCAGCCCCCAAAAACATGCAATAATACTAGGCCTAAGTTTAAATCGTGCCAAAACGCTCTCAGCAACTATGCCAAACCCCCCTTTTCTACCATGGATTTTCTTCAAACCACATGCACTCACAATTAGAACTTCCCAGCAGTGCTCCCAGACCCATAAACCTACCCACAAAAATCTAGAACCCCCCAAACAGCCTCCCAAAAACATGCAATACTGCTAAAAAAAAAGCTTTTGCACCATGGATTTTCTTCAAACCACTTGCAATCAAAATTAAACCTTCCCAGCAGTGCTCCCAGACCCCTCAACCTACCCACAAAAATCTAGAACACCCCCAAGCAGCCCCCCAAAAACATGCAATACTGCTAGGCCTAAGTTTAAATCGTGCCAAAACGCTGTCTGTAACTAGGCCCAAACCCCCCTTTTCCACCATGGATTTTCTTCAAGCCACTTGCAATCAAAATTAGACCTTCCCAGCAGTGCTCCCAGACCCATAAACCCACCCCCAAAAATCTAGTACCCCCCCAAACAGCCCCCCAAAAACATGCAATACTGCTAAGAAAAAAAAGAACTTTTCCACCATGGAGTTTCTTCAAACCACTTGCAATCAAAAAAAGACCCTCCCAACAGTGCTCCCAGACTACTCAACCCACCCCAAAAATCTATAACACCCCCAAGCAGCCCCCAAAAAACATGCAATACTGCTAGGCCTCAGTTTAAATCGTGCCAAAACACTGTCTGCAACTAGGCCAAAACACCCTTTTCCACCATGGATTTTCTTCAAACCACTTGCAAAAAAAATTAGACCTCCCCAGTGGTGCTCCCAGACCCCTCAACCCACCCCCAAATATCTAGAACACCCCCAAGCAGCCCCCCAAAAACATGCAATACTGCTAGGCCTCAGTTTAAATTGTGCCAAAACGCTATCTGCAACTAGGCCCAAACCCCCCTTTTACACCATGGATATTCTTCTAACCACTTGCAATCAAAATTAGACCTTCCCAGCAGTTTTCCCAGACACCTCAACCTACCCCCAAAAATCTAGAACACCCCCTAGCAGCCCCCCAAAAACATGCAATACTACTAGGCCTCAGTTTAAATCGTGCCAAAACGCTGTCTGTAACTAGGCCCAAACCCACCTTTTCCACCATGGATTTTCTTCAAACCACTTGCAATCAAAATTAAACCTTCCCAGCAGTGCTCCCAGACCCCTCAACCTACCCACAAAAATCTAGAACACCCCCAAGCAGCCCCCCAAAAACATGCAATACTGCTAGGCCTCAGTTTAAATCGTGCCAAAACACTGTCTGCAACTAGGCCAAAACCCCACTTTTCCACCATGGATTTTCTTCAAACCACTTGCAATCAAAATTAGACCTCCCCAGTGGTGCTCCCAGACCCCTCAACCCACCCCCAAATATCTAGAACACCCCCAAGCAGCCCCCAAAAACATGCAATAATACTAGGCCTAAATTTAAATCGTGCCAAAACGCTCTCAGCAACTAGGCCAAACCCCCCTTTTCTACCATGAATTTTCTTCAAACCACTTGCAATCAAAATTAGACCTTCCCAGCAATGCTCCCAGACCCCTCAACCTACCCCCAAAAATCTAGAACACCCCCAAGCAGCCCCCCAAAAACATGCAATGCTGCTAGGCCTCAGTTTAAATCGTGCCAAAACGCTGTCTGTAACTAGGCCCAAACCCCCCTTTTCCACCATGGATTTTCTTCAACCCACTTGCAATCAAAATTAGACCTTCCCAGCAGTGCTCCCAGACCCATAAACCCACCCCCAAAAATCTAGTACCCCCCCAAACAGCCCCCAAAAACATGCAATACTGCTAAGAAAAAAAATAACTTTTCCACCATGGAGTTTCTTCAAACCACTTGCAATATAAAAAAGACCTTCCCAACAGTGCTCCCAGACTACTCAACCCACCCCAAAAATCTAGAACACCCCCAAGCAGCCCCCAAAAAACATGCAATACTGCTAGGCCTCAGTTTAAATCGTGCCAAAACACTGTCTGCAACTAGGCCAAAACCCCCCTTTTCCACCATGGATTTTCTTCAAACCACTTGCAATCAAACTTAGACCTCCCAGTGGTGCTCCCAGACCCCTCAACCCACCCCCAAATATCTAGAACACCCCCAAGCAGCCCCCCAAAAACATGCAATACTGCTAGGCCTCAGTTTAAATTGTGCCAAAACGCTATCTGCAACTAGGCCCAAACCCCCCTTTTCCACCATGGATATTCTTCAAACCACTTGCAATCAAAATTAGACCTTCCCAGCAGTGCTCCCAGACCCCTCAACCAACACCCAAAAATCTAGAACACCCCAAGCAGCCCCCAAAAACATGCAATAATACTAGGCCTAAGTTTAAATCGTGCCAAAAAGCTCTCAGCAACTAGGCCAAACCCCCCTTTTCTACCATGGATTTTCTTCAACCCACTTGCAATCAAAATTAGACCTTCCCAGCAGTGCTCCCAGACCCATAAACCAACCCCCAAAAATCTAGAACCCCCCAAACAGCCCCCCCAAAACATGCAATACCGCTAAGAAAAAAAAGAACTTTTCCACCATGGAGTTTCTTCAAACCACTTGCAATCAAAAGAAGACCTTCCCAACAGTGCTCCCAGACTACTCAACCCACCCCAAAAATCTAGATTACCCCCAAGCAGCCCCCAAAAAACATGCAATACTGCTAGGCCTCAGTTTAAATCGTGCCAAAACACTGTCTGCAACTAGGCCAAAAACCCCCTTTTCCACCATGGATTTTCTTCAAACTACTTGCAATCAAAAATAAACCTTCCCAGCAGTACTCCCAGTTCCCTCAGCGCACCCCCAAAAATCTAGAACACCCCCAAGCAGCCCCCAAAAACATGCAATAATACTAGGCCTAAGTTTAAATCGTGCCAAAACGCTCTCAGCAACTATGCCAAACCCCCCTTTTCTACCATGGATTTTCTTCAAACCACATGCACTCACAATTAGAACTTCCCAGCAGTGCTCCCAGACCCATAAACCTACCCACAAAAATCTAGAACCCCCCAAACAGCCTCCCAAAAACATGCAATACTGCTAAAAAAAAAGCTTTTGCACCATGGATTTTCTTCAAACCACTTGCAATCAAAATTAAACCTTCCCAGCAGTGCTCCCAGACCCCTCAACCTACCCACAAAAATCTAGAACACCCCCAAGCAGCCCCCCAAAAACATGCAATACTGCTAGGCCTAAGTTTAAATCGTGCCAAAACGCTGTCTGTAACTAGGCCCAAACCCCCCTTTTCCACCATGGATTTTCTTCAAGCCACTTGCAATCAAAATTAGACCTTCCCAGCAGTGCTCCCAGACCCATAAACCCACCCCCAAAAATCTAGTACCCCCCCAAACAGCCCCCCAAAAACATGCAATACTGCTAAGAAAAAAAAGAACTTTTCCACCATGGAGTTTCTTCAAACCACTTGCAATCAAAAAAAGACCTTCCCAACAGTGCTCCCAGACTACTCAACCCACCCCAAAAATCTATAACACCCCCAAGCAGCCCCCAAAAAACATGCAATACTGCTAGGCCTCAGTTTAAATCGTGCCAAAACACTGTCTGCAACTAGGCCAAAACACCCTTTTCCACCATGGATTTTCTTCAAACCACTTGCAAAAAAAATTAGACCTCCCCAGTGGTGCTCCCAGACCCCTCAACCCACCCCCAAATATCTAGAACACCCCCAAGCAGCCCCCCAAAAACATGCAATACTGCTAGGCCTCAGTTTAAATAGTGCCAAAACGCTATCTGCAACTAGGCCCAAACCCCCCTTTTACACCATGGATATTCTTCTAACCACTTGCAATCAAAATTAGACCTTCCCAGCAGTTTTCCCAGACACCTCAACCTACCCCCAAAAATCTAGAACACCCCCTAGCAGCCCCCCAAAAACATGCAATACTGCTAGGCCTCAGTTTAAATCGTGCCAAAACGCTGTCTGTAACTAGGCCCAAACCCACCTTTTCCACCATGGATTTTCTTCAAACCACTTGCAATCAAAATTAGACCTTCACAGTGGTGCTCCCAGACCCCTCAACCCACCCCCAAAAATCTAGAACACCCCCAAGCAGCCCCCCAAAACCATGCAATACTACTAGGCCTAAGTTTAACTTGTGCCAAAAGGCTCTCTGCAACTAAGCCCAAACACCCCTTTTCCATCATGGATTTTCTTCAAACCACTTGCAATCAAAATTACACCTTCCCAGCAGTGCTCCCAGACCCATAAACCCACCCCCAAAAATCGAGTACCCGACCAAACAGCCCCCAAACACATGCAATACTGCTAAAAAAAAGAACTTTTCCACCATGGATTTTCTTCAAAACACTTGCAATCAAAAAAACACCTTCCCAACAGTGCTCCCAGACTCCTCAACCACCCCAAAAATCTAGAACACCCACAAGCAGCTCCCCAAAAACATGCAATAATACTAGGCCTAAGTTTAAATCGTGCGAAAACGCTCTCAGCAACTAGGCCAAACCCCCCTTTTCTACCATGGATTTTCTTCAAACCACTTGCACTCACAATTAGAACTTCCCAGCAGTGATCCCAGTCCCATAAACCAACCCCCAAAAATCTAGAACCCCCCCAAACACCCCCCCAAAAATATGCAATAATACTAGGCCTAAGTTTAAATCGTGCCAAAACGCTCTCAGCAACTAGGCCAAACCCACCTTTTCTACCATGGATTTTCTTCAAACCACTTGCACTCACAATTAGAACTTCCCAGCAGTGCTCCCAGACCCATAAACCAACCCCCAAAAATCTAGAACTCCCCAAACAGCCTCCCAAAAACATGCAATACTGCTAAAAAAAAGCTTTTGCACCATGGATTTTCTTCAAACCACTTGCAATCAAAATTAGACCTTCCCAGCAGTGCTCCCAGACCCCTCAACCTACCCCCAAAAATCTAGAACACCCCCTAGCAGCCCCCCAAAAACATGCAATACTGCTAGGCCTCAGTTTAAATCGTGCCAAAACGCTGTCTGCAACTAGGCCCAAACCCACCTTTTCCACCATGGATTTTCTTCAAACCACTTGCAATCAAAATTAGACCTTCCCAGTGGTGCTCCCAGCCCCCTAAACCCACCCCCAAAAATCTAGAACACCCCCAAGCAGCCCCCAAAAACATGCAATACTACTAGGCCTAAGATTAAATTGTGCCAAAACGCTCTCTGCAACTAGGCCCACACCCCCCTTTTCCACCATTGATTTTCTTCAACCCACTTGCAATCAAAATTAGACCTTCCCAGCAGTGCTCCCAGACCCATAAACCCACCCCCAAAAATCTAGTACGCCCCAAACAGCCCCCCAAAAACATGCAATACTGCTAAATAAAAAAACCTTTTCCACCATGGATTTTCTTCAAACCACTTGCAATCAAAATTAGACCTTCACAGTGGTGCTCCCAGACCCCTCAAACCACCCCCAAAAATATAGAACACCCCCAAGCAGCCCCCCAAAAACATGCAATACTACTAGGCCCAAGTTTAACTTGTGCCAAAACGCTCTCTGCATCTAGGCCCCAACCCCCCTTTTCCATCATGGATTTTCTTCAAACCACTTGCAATCAAAATTACACCTTCCCAGCAGTGCTCCCAGACCCATAAACCCACCCCCAAAAATCGAGTACCCGACCAAACAGCCCCCAAACACATGCAATACTGCTAAAAAAAAGAACTTTTCCACCATGGATTTTCTTCAAACCACTTGCAATCAAAAAAAGACCTTCCCAACAGTGCTCCCAGACTCCTCAACCACCCCAAAAATCTAGAACACCCACAAGCAGCCCCCCAAAAACATGCAATAATACTAGGCCTAAGTTTAAATCGTGCCAAAACGCTCTCAGCAACTAGGCCAAACCCCCCTTTTCTACCATTGATTTTCTTCAAACCACTTGCAATCAAAAAAAGACCTTCCCAACAGTGCTCCCAGACTCCTCAACCACCCCAAAAATCTAGAACACCCACAAGCAGCCCCCCAAAAACATGCAATAATACTAGGCCTAAGTTTAAATCGTGCCAAAACGCTCTCAGCAACTAGGCCAAACCCCCCTTTTCTACCATTGATTTTCTTCAAACCACTTGCACTCACAATTAGAACTTCCCAGCAGTGCTCCCAGACCCATAAACCAACCCCCAAAAATCTGAACCCCCCCAAACACCCCCCCAAAAACATGCAATAATACTAGGCCTAAGTTTAAATCGTGCCAAAACGCTCTCAGCAACTAGGCCAAACCCCCCTTTTCTACCATGAATTTTCTTCAAACCACTTGCACTCACAATTAGAACTTCCCAGCAGTGCTCCCAGACCCAAAAACCAACCTCCAAAAATCTAGAACCCCCCAAACAGCCTCCCAAAAACATGCAATACTGCTAAGAAAAAAAAACTTTTGCACCATGGATTTTCTTCAAACCAATTACAATCAAAATTAGACCTTCCCAGCAGTGCTCCCAGACCCCTCAATCTACCCCCAAAAAACTAGAACACCTCCAAGCAGCCCCCCAAAAACATGCAATACTACTAGGCCTCAGTTTAAATCGTGCCAAAACGCTGTCTGTAACTAGGCCCAAACACACCTTTTCCACCATGGGTTTTCTTCAAACCACTTGCAATCAAAATTAGACCTTCACAGTGTTGCTCCCAGACCCCTCAACCCACCCCTAAAAATCTAGAACACCCCCAAGCAGCCCCCCAAAAACATGCAATACTACTAGGCCTAAGTTTAAATTGTGCCAAAACGCTCCCTGCAACTAGGCCCAAATCCCCCTTTTCCATCATGGATTTTCTTCAAACCACTTGCAATCAAAATTACACCTTCCCAGCAGTGCTCCCAGACCCATAAACCCACCCCCAAAAATCGAGTACCCCACCAAACAGCCCCCCAAACACATGCAATACTGCTAAAAAAAAGAACTTTTCCACCATGGATTTTCTTCAAACCACTTGCAATCAAAAAAAGACCTTCCCAACAGTGCTCCCAGACTCCTCAACCCACCCCAAAAATCTAGAACACCCAAAGCAGCCACCCAAAAACATGCAATACTACTAGGCCTCAGTTTAAATCGTGCCAAAACACTGTCTGCAACTAGGCCAAAACCCCACTTTTCCACCATGGATTTTCTTCAAACCACTTGCAATCAAAATTAGACCTCCCCAGTGGTGCTCCCAGACCCCTCAACCCACCCCCAAATATCTAGAACACCCCCAAGCATCCCCCAAAAACATGCAATAATACTAGGCCTAAGTTTAAATTGTGCCAAAATGCTCTCCGCAACTAGGCCAAACCCCCCTTTTCTACCATGGATTTTCTTCAAACCACTTGCACTCACAATTAGAACTTCCCAGCAGTGCTCCCAGACCCATAAACCAACCCCCAAAAATCTAGAACCCCCCAAACTGCCTCTCAAAAACATGCAATGCTGCTAGGCCTCAGTTTAAATCGTGCCAAAACGCTGTCTGTAACTAGTCCCAAACCTCCCTTTTCCACCATGGATTTTCTTCAACCCACTTGCAATCAAAATTAGACTTTCCCAGCAGTGCTCCCAGACCCATAAACCCACCCCCAAAAGTCTAGTACCCCCCCAAACAGCCCCCCAAAAACATGCAATACTGCTAAAAAAAAGGGCTTTTCCACCATGGAGTTTCTTCAAACCACTTGCAATATAAAAAAAACCTTCCCAACAGTGCTCCCAGACTACTCAACCCACCCCAAAAATCTAGAACACCCCCAAGCAGCCCCCCAAAAACATGCAATACTGCTAGGCCTCAGTTTAAATCGTGCCAAAACACTGTCTGCAACTAGGCCAAAACCCCCCTTTTCCACCATGGATTTTCTTCAAACCACTTGCAATCAAAATTAGACTTTCCCAGCAGTGCTCCCAGACCCATAAACCCACCCCCAAAAATCTAGTACCCCCCCAAACAGACCCCCAAAAACATGCAATACTGCTAAAAAAAAAAGGGCTTTTCCACCATGGAGTTTCTTCAAACCACTTGCAATATAAAAAAAACCTTCCCAACAGTGCTCCCAGACTACTCAACCCACCCCAAAAATCTAGAACACCCCCAAGCAGCCCCCCAAAAACATGCAATACTGCTAGGCCTCAGTTTAAATCGTGCCAAAACACTGTCTGCAACTAGGCCAAAACCCCCCTTTTCCACCATGGATTTTCTTCAAACCACTTGCAATCAAACTTAGACCTCCCAGTGGTGCTCCCAGACCCCTCAACCCACCCCAAATATCTAGAACACCCCCAAGCAGCCCCCCAAAAACATGCAATACTGCTAGGCCTCAGTTTAAATTGTGCCAAAACGCTATCTGCAACTAGGCCCAAACCCCCCCTTTCCACCATGGATATTCTTCAAACCACTTGCAATCAAAATTAGACCTTCCCAGCAGTACTCCCAGACCCCTCAACCAACACCCAGAAATCTAGAACACCCCAAGCAGCCCCCAAAAACATGCAATAATACTAGGCCTAAGTTTAAATCGTGCCAAAACGCTCTCAGCAACTAGGCCAAACCCCCCTTTTCTACCATGGATTTTCTTCAACCCACTTGCAATCAAAATTAGACCTTTCCAGCATTGTTCCCAGACCCATAAACCAACCACCAAAAATCTAGAACCCCCCAAACAGCCCCCCAAAAACATGCAATACCGCTAAGAAAAAAAAGAACTTTTCCACCATGGAGTTTCTTCAAACCACTTGCAATCAAAAGAAGACCTTCCCAACAGTGCTCCCAGACTACTCAACCCACCCCAAAAATCTAGAACACCCCCAAGCAGCCCCCAAAAAACATGCAATACTGCTAGGCCTCAGTTTAAATTGTGCCAAAACACTGTCTGCAACTAGGCCAAAACCCCCCTTTTCCACCATGGATTTTCTTCAAACCACTTGCAATCAAAAATAGACCTTCCCAGCAGTACTCCAAGTTCCCTCAACCCACCCACAAAAATCTAGAACACCCCCAAGCAGCCCCCCAAAAACATGCAATACTGCTAGGCCTCAGTTTAAATTGTGCCAAAACGCTATCTGCAACTAGGCCCAAACCCCCCCTTTCCACCATGGATATTCTTCAAACCACTTGCAATCAAAATTAGACCTTCCCAGCAGTACTCCCAGACCCCTCAACCAACACCCAAAAATCTAGAACACCCCAAGCAGCCCCCAAAAACATGCAATAATACTAGGCCTAAGTTTAAATCGTGCCAAAACGCTCTCAGCAACTAGGCCAAACCCCCCTTTTCTACCATGGATTTTCTTCAACCCACTTGCAATCAAAATTAGACCTTTCCAGCATTGTTCCCAGACCCATAAACCAACCCCCAAAAATCTAGAACCCCCCAAACAGCCCCCCAAAAACATGCAATACCGCTAAGAAAAAAAAGAACTTTTCCACCATGGAGTTTCTTCAAACCACTTGCAATCAAAAGAAGACCTTCCCAACAGTGCTCCCAGACTACTCAACCCACCCCAAAAATCTAGAACACCCCCAAGCAGCCCCCAAAAAACATGCAATACTGCTAGGCCTCAGTTTAAATTGTGCCAAAACACTGTCTGCAACTAGGCCAAAACCCCCCTTTTCCACCATGGATTTTCTTCAAACCACTTGCAATCAAAAATAGACCTTCCCAGCAGTACTCCCAGTTCCCTCAACCCACCCACAAAAATCTAGAACACCCACAAGCAGCCCCCCAAAAACATGCAATACAGCTAGGCCTCAGTTTAAATTGTGCCAAAACGCTGTCTGCAACTAGGCCAAAACCCCCCTTTCCCACCATGGACTTTCCTCAAACCACTTGTAATCAAAATTAGAACTTCCCAGCAGTGCTCCCAGACCCCTCAACCCACCCCCAAAAATGTATAACAACCCCAAGCAGCCCCCAAAAACATGCAATAATACTAGGCATGTTTAAATCGTGCCAAAACGCTCTCAGCAACTAGGCCAAACCCCCCTTTTCTACCATGGATTTTACTCAAACCACTTGCACTCACAATTAGAACTTCCCAGCAGTGCTCCCAGACCCATAAACCCACCCCCAAAAATCTAGTACCCCCCAAACAGCCCCCCAAAAACATTCAATACTGCTAAGAGAAAAAAAGAACTTTTCCACCATGGAGTTTCTTCAAACCACTTGCAATCAAAAAAAGACCTTCCCAACAGTGCTCCCAGACTACTCAACCCACCCCAAAAATCTAGAACACCCCAAGCAGCCCCCAAAAAACATGCAATACTGCTAGGCCTCAGTTTAAATCGTGCCAAAACACTGTCTGCAACTAGGCCAAAACCCCCCTTTTCTACAATGGATTTTCTTCAAACCACTTGCACTCACAATTAGAACTTCCCAGCAGTGCTCCCAGACCCATAAACCAACCCCCAAAAATCTAGAACCCCAAAAACATGCAATACTGCAAAAAAAAAAATCTTTTCCACCATGGATTTTCTTCAAACCACTTGCAATCAAAATTAGACCTCCCCAGTGGTGCTCCCAGACCCATCAACCCACCCCCAAATATCTAGAACACCCTCAAGCAGCCCCCCAAAAACATGCAATACTGCTAGGCCTCAGTTTAAATTGTGCCAAAACGCTATCTGCAACTAGGCCCAAACCCCCCTTTTCTACCATGGATTTTCTTCAAACCACTTGCACTCACAATTAGAACTTCCCAGCAGTGCTCCCAGACCCATAAACCAACCCCCAAAAATCTAGAACCCCAAAAACATGCAATACTGCTAAAAAAAAAGCTTTTGCACCATGGATTTTCTTCAAACCACTTGCAATCAAAATTAGACCTTCCCAGCAGTGCTCCCAGACCCCTCAACCTACCCCCAAAAATCTAGAGCAGCCCCCCAAAAACATGCAATACTGTTAGGCCTCAGTTTAAATCGTGCCAAAACGCTGTCTGTAACTAGGCCCAAACCCACCTTTTCCACCATGGATTTTCTTCAAACCACTTGCAATCAAAATTAGACCTTCACAGTGGTGCTCCCAGACCCCTCAACCCACCCCCAAAAATCTAGAACACCCCCAAGCAGCCCCCCCAAAAACATGCAATACTACTAGGCCTAAGTTTAAATTGTGCCAAAACGCTCTCTGCAACTAGGCCCAAACCCCCCTTTTCCATCATGGATTTTCTTCAAACCACTTGCAATCAAAATTACACCTTCCCAGCAGTGCTCCGAGACCCATAAACCCACCCCCAAAAATCGAGTACCCGACCAAACAGACCCCCAAACACATGCAATACTGCTAAAAAAAAGAACTTTTCCACCATGGACTTTCTTTAAACCACTTGCAATCACAATTAGAACTTCCCAGCAGCGCTCCCAGACCCATAAACCAACCCCAAAAAATCTAGAACCCCCAAACAGCCCCCCAAAAACATGCAAGACTGCTAAAAAAACAGCTTTTGCAACATGGATTTTCTTCAAACCACTTGCAATCAAAATTAGACCTTCCCAGCAGTGCTCCCAGACCCCTCAACCTACCCCCAAAAATCTAGAACACCCCCAAGCAGCCCCTCAAAAACATGGAATACTGCTATGCCTCAGTTTAAATCGTGCCAAAACGCTGTCTGTAACTAGGCCCAAACCCACCTTTTCCACCATGGATTTTCTTCAAACCACTTGCAATCAAAATTAGACCTTCCCAGTGGTACTCCTAGACCCCTAAACCCACCCCCAAAAATCTAGAACACCCCCAAGCAGCCCCCCAAAAACATGCAATACTACTAGGCCTAAGATTAAATCGTGCCAAAACGCTCTCTGCAACTAGGCCCAAACCCCCCTTTTCCACCATGGATTTTCTTCAACCCACTTGCAATCAAAATTAGACCTTTTCAGCAGTGCTCCCATATCCATAAACCCACCCCCAAAAATCTAGTACCCCCCCCAAACAGCCCCCCAAAAACATGCAATACTGCTAAAAAATAAAGAACTTTTCCACCATGGATTTACTTCAAACCACTTGCAATCAAAAAAAAGACCTTCCCAACAGTGCTCCCAGACCCCTCAACCCACCACTAAAATCTAGAACACCCACAAGCAGCCCCCCAAAAACATGCAATACTACTAGGCCTAAGTTTAAAAATGTGCCAAAACGCTCTCTGCAACTAGACCCAAAACCCTCTTTTCCACCATGGATTTTCTTCAAACCACTTGCAATCAAAATTAGACCTTCCCATCAGTGATCCCATATCCCTCAACCCACCCTCAAAAATCTAGAACACCCCCAAGCAGCCCCCCCAAAACATGCAATACTACTAGGCCTAAGTTTAAAAATGTGCCAAAACGCTCTCTGCAACTAGACCCAAAACCCTCTTTTCCACCATGGATTTTCTTCAAACCACTTGCAATCAAAATTAGACCTTCCCAGCAGTGATCCCATATCCCTCAACCCACCCTCAAAAATCTAGAACTCCCCCAAGCAGCCCCCCAAAAACAAGCAATACTGCTAGGCTTCAGTTTAAATTGTGCCAAAACGCTATCTGCAACTAGGCCCAAATCCCCCTTTCCCACCATGGACTTTCCTCAAACCACTTGCAATCACAATTAGACCTTCCCGGCAGTGCTCCCAGATGCATAAACCCACTCCCAAACATCTATAACCCCCCAAACAGCCCCCCAAAATCATACAATACTGCTAGGCCTCAGTATAAATCGTGTCAAAACGCTGTCTGTTACTAGGCCCAAACCCACCTTTTCCACCATGGATTTTCTTCAAACCACTTGCAATCAAAATATTAGACCTTCCCAGTGGTCCTCCCAGACCCCTAAACCCACCCCCAAAAATCTAGAACACCCCCAAGCAGCCCCACAAAAACATGGAATACTAGTAGGCCTAAGTTTAAATCGTGTCAAAATGCTCTCTGCAACTAGGCCCAAACCCCCCTTTTCCACCATGGATTTTCTTCAACCCACTTGCAATCAAAATTAGACCTTCCCAGCAGTGCTCCCAGACCCATAAACCCACCCCCAAAAATCTAGTACCCCCCAAACAGCCCCCCAAAAACATGCAATACTGCTAAAAAAAGAACTTTTCCACCATGGATTTTGTTCAAACCACTTGCAATCAAAAAAAGACCTTCCCAACAGTGCTCCCAGACTCCTCAACCCACCCCAAAAATCTAGATGACCCCCAGGCAGACCCCAAAAACATGCAATACTGCTAGGCCTCAGTTTAAATCGTGCTAAAAAACTGTCTGCAACTAGGCCAAAACCCCCCTTTTCCACTATGGATTTTCTTCAAACCACTTGCAATCAAAAATAGACCTTCCCAGCAGTACTCCCAGTTCCCTCAACCCACCCCCAACAATCTAGAACACCCCTAAGCAGCCCCCCAAAAACATGCAATACTGCTAGGCCTCAGTTTAAATTGTGCCAAAACGCTATCTGCAACTAGGCCCAAACCTCCCTTTCCCAACATGGACTTTCCTCAAACCACTTGCAATCAAAATTAGACCTTCCAGCAGTGCTCCCAGACCCATAAACCCACTCCCAAACATCTAGAACCCACAAACAGCCCCCCAAAAACATGCAATACTACTGGGCCTAAGTTTAAATCATGCCAAAAGGCTCTCTGCAACTAGGCCCAAACCCCCCTTTTCCACCATGGATATTCTTCAAACCACTTGCAATCAAAATTAGATCTTCACAGCAGTGCTCCCAGACCCCTCAACCAACCTCCAAATTTCTAGAACATCCCAAGCAGCCCCCCCAACACATGCAATACTACTAGGCCTAAGTTTAAATCGTGCCAAAACGCTCTCAGCAACTAGGCCCAAACCCCCCTTTTCTACCATGAATTTTCTTCAAACCACTTGCAATCAAAATTAGACCTTCCCAGCAGTACTCCCAGTTCCCTTAACCCACCCCCAAAAATCTAGAACACCCCCAAACAACCCCCAAAAACATGCAATACTGCTAGGCCTCAGTTTAAATCGTGCCAAACACTCTCAGCAACTAGGCCAAACCCCCCTTTTCTACCATGGATTTTCTTCAACCCACTTGCAATCAAAATTAGACCTTCCCAGCAGTGTTCCCAGACCCATAAACCAACCCCCAAAAATCTAGAACCCCCCAAACAGCCCCCCAAAAACATGCAATACCGCTAAGAAAAAAAAGAACTTTTCCACCATGGAGTTTCTTCAAACCACTTGCAATCAAAAGAAGACCTTCCCAACAGTGCTCCCAAACTACTCAACCCACCCCAAAAATCTAGAACACCCCCAAGCAGCCCCCAAAAAACATGCAATACTGCTAGGCCTCAGTTTAAATCGTGCCAAAACGCTGTCTGCAACTAGGCCAAAACCCCCCTTTCCCACCATGGACTTTCCTCAAACCACTTGCAATCAAAATTAGACCTTCCCAGCAGTGCTTCCAGACCCCTCAACCCACCCCCAAAAATGTATAACAACCCCAAGCAGCCCCCAAAAACATGCAATAATACTAGGCATACGTTTAAATCGTGCCAAAACGCTATCAGCAACTAGGCCAAACCCCCCTTTTCGACCATGGATTTTATTCAAACCACTTGCACTCACAATTAGACCTTCCCAGCAGTGCTCCCAGACCCATAAACCCACCCCCCAAAATCTAGTACCCCCCCAAACAGCCCCCCAAAAACATGCAATACCGCTAAGAAAAAAAAGAACTTTTCCACCATGGAGTTTCTTCAAACCACTTGCAATCAAAAGAAGACCTTCCCAACAGTGCTCCCAAACTACTCAACCCACCCCAAAAATCTAGAACACCCCCAAGCAGCCCCCAAAAAATATTCAATACTGCTAGGCCTCAGTTTAAATCGTGCCAAAACACTGTCTGCAACTAGGCCAAAACCCCCCTTTCCCACCATGGACTTTCCTCAAACCACTTGCAATCACAATTAGACTTTCCCAACAGTGCTCCCAGACCCCTCAACCCACCCCCAAAAATGTATAACAACCCCAAGCAGCCCCCAAAAACATGCAATAATACTAGGCATAAGTTTAAATCGTGCCAAAACGCTCTCAGCAACTAGGCCAAACCCCCCTTTTCTACCATGGATTTTATTCAAACCACTTGCACTCACAATTAGAACTTCCCAGCAGTGCTCCCAGACCCATAAACCCACCCCCAAAAATCTAGTACCCCCAAACAGCCCCCCAAAAACATGCAATACTGCTAAGAAAAAAAAGAACTTTTCCACCATGGAGTTTCTTCAAACCACTTGCAATCAAAAAAAGACCTTCCCAACAGTGCTCCAAGACTACTCAACCCACCCCAAAAATCTAGAACACCCCAAGCAGCCCCCAAAAAACATGCAATACTGCTAGGCCTCAGTTTAAATCGTGCCAAAACACTGTCTGCAACTAGGCCAAAACCCCCCTTTTCTACAATGGATTTTCTTCAAACCACTTGCAATCAAAATTAGACCTCCCCAGTGGTGCTCCCAGACCCATCAACCCACCCCCAAATATCTAGAACACCCTCAAGCAGCCCCCCAAAAACATGCAATACTGCTAGGCCTCAGTTTAAATTGTGCCAAAACGCTATCTGCAACTAGGCCCAAAACCCCCTTTTCTACCATGGATTTTCTTCAAACCACTTGCACTCACAATTAGAACTTCCCAGCAGTGCTCCCAGACCCATAAACCAACCCCCAAAAATCTAGAACCCCAAAAACATGCAATACTGCTAAAAAATAAAGCTTTTGCACCATGGATTTTCTTCAAACCACTTGCAATCAAAATTAGACCTTCCCAGCAGTGCTCCCAGACCCCTCAACCTACCCCCAAAAATCTAGAGCAGCCCCCCAAAAACATGCAATACTGTTAGGCCTCAGTTTAAATCGTGCCAAAACGCTGTCTGTAACTAGGCCCAAACCCACCTTTTCCACCATGGATTATCTTCAAACCACTTGCAATCAAAATTAGACCTTCACAGTGGTGCTCCCAGACCCCTCAACTCACCCCCAAAAATCTAGAACACCCCCAAGCAGCCCCCCAAAAACATGCAATACTACTAGGCCTAAGTTTAAATTGTGCCAAAACACTCTCTGCAACTAGGCCCAAACCCCCCTTTTCCATCATGGATTTTCTTCAAACCACTTGCAATCAAAATTACACCTTCCCAGCAGTGCTCCCAGACCCATAAACCCACCCCCAAAATCGAGTACCCGACCAAACAGACCCCCAAACACATGCAATACTGCTAAAAAAAAGAACTTTTCCACCATGGACTTTCTTCAAACCACTTGCAATCACAATTAGAACTTCCCAGCAGTGCTCCCAGACCCATAAACCAACCCCAAAAAATCTAGAACCCACAAACAGCCCCCCAAAAACATGCAAGACTGCTAAAAAAAAGCTTTTGCAACATGGATTTTCTTCAAACCACTTGCAATCAAAATTAGACCTTCCCAGCAGTGCTCCCAGACCCCTCAACCTACCCCCAAAAATCTAGAACACCCCCAAGCAGCCCCTCAAAAACATGGAATACTGCTATGCCTCAGTTTAAATCGTGCCAAAACGCTGTCTGTAACTAGGCCCAAACCCACCTTTTCCACCATGGATTTTCTTCAAACCACTTGCAATCAAAATTAGACCTTCCCAGTGGTGCTCCCAGACCCCTAAACCCACCCCCAAAAATCTAGAACACCCCCAAGCAGCCCCCCAAAAACATGCAATACTACTAGGCCTAAGATTAAATTGTGCCAAAACGCTCTCTGCAACTATGCCCAAACCCCCTTTTTCCACCATGGATTTTCTTCAACCCACTTGCAATCAAAATTAGACCTTCCCAGCAGTGCTCCCATATCCATAAACCCACCCCCAAAAATCTAGTACCCCCCCAAACAGCCCCCCAAAAACATGCAATACTGCTAAAAAATAAAGAACTTTTCCACCATGGATTTATTTCAAACCACTTGCAATCAAAAAAAGACCTTCCCAACAGTGCTCCCAGACCCCTCAATCCACCCCAAAAATCTAGAACACCCACAAGCAGCCCTCAAAAACATGCAATACTACTAGGCCTAAGTTTAAAAATGTGCCAAAACGCTCTCTGCAACTAGACCCAAAACCCTCTTTTCCACCATGGATTTTCTTCAAACCACTTGCAATCAAAATTAGACCTTCCCAGCAGTGCTCCCTTATCCCTCAACCCACCCTCAAAAATCTAGAACACCCCCAAGCAGCCCCCCAAAAACATGCAATACTACTAGGCCTAAGTTCAAATCGTGCCAAAACGCTCTCTGCAACTAGACCCAAAACCCTCTTTTCCACCATGGATTTTCTTCAAACCACTTGCAATCAAAATTAGACCTTCCCAGCAGTGATCCCATATCCCTCAACCCACCCTCAAAAATCTAGAACACCCCCAAGCAGCCCCCCCAAAACATGCAATACTACTAGGCCTAAGTTTAAAAATGTGCCAAAACGCTCTCTGCAACTAGACCCAAAACCCTCTTTTCCACCATGGATTTTCTTCAAACCACATGCAATCAAAATTAGACCTTCCCAGCAGTGATCCCATATCCCTCAACCCACCCTCAAAAATCTAGAACTCCCCCAAGCAGCCCCCCAAAAACAAGCAATACTGCTAGGCTTCAGTTTAAATTGTGCCAAAACGCTATATGCAACTAGGCCCAAATCCCCCTTTCCCACCATGGACTTTCCTCAAACCACTTGCAATCACAATTAGACCTTCCCGGCAGTGCTCCCAGATGCATAAACCCACTCCCAAACATCTATAACCCCCCAAACAGCCCCCCAAAATCATACAATACTGCTAGGCCTCAGTATAAATCGTGTCAAAACGCTGTCTGTTACTAGGCCCAAACCCACCTTTTCCACCATGGATGTTCTTCAAACCACTTGCAATCAAAATATTAGACCTTCCCAGTGGTCCTCCCAGACCCCTAAACCCACCCCCAAAAATCTAGAACACCCCCAAGCAGCCCCACAAAAACATGGAATACTAGTAGGCCTAAGTTTAAATCGTGTCAAAATGCTCTCTGCAACTAGGCCCAAACCCCCCTTTTCCACCATGGATTTTCTTCAACCCACTTGCAATCAAAATTAGACCTTCCCAGCAGTGCTCCCAGACCCATAAACCCACCCCCAAAAATCTAGTACCCCCCAAACAGCCCCCCAAAAACATGCAATACTGCTAAAAAAAGAACTTTTCCACCATGGATTTTGTTCAAACCACTTGCAATCAAAAAAAGACCTTCCCAACAGTGCTCCCAGACTCCTCAACCCACCCCAAAAATCTAGATGACCCCCAGGCAGACCCCAAAAACATGCAATACTGCTAGGCCTCAGTTTAAATCGTGCTAAAAAACTGTCTGCAACTAGGCCAAAACCCCCCTTTTCCACTATGGATTTTCTTCAAACCACTTGCAATCAAAAATAGACCTTCCCAGCAGTACTCCCAGTTCCCTCAACCCACCCCCAAAAATCTAGAACACCCCTAAGCAGCCCCCCAAAAACATGCAATACTGCTAGGCCTCAGTTTAAATTGTGCCAAAACGCTATCTGCAACTAGGCCCAAACCTCCCTTTCCCAACATGGACTTTCCTCAAACCACTTGCAATCAAAATTAGACCTTCCAGCAGTGCTCCCAGACCCATAAACCGACTCCCAAACATCTAGAACCCACAAACAGCCCCCCAAAAACATGCAATACTACTAGGCCTAAGTTTAAATCATGCCAAAAGGCTCTCTGCAACTAGGCCCAACCCCCCCTTTTCCACCATGGATATTCTTCAAACCACTTGCAATCAAAATTAGATCTTCACAGCAGTGCTCCCAGACCCCTCAACCAACCTCCAAATTTCTAGAACATCCCAAGCAGCCCCCCCAAAACATGCAATACTACTAAGCCTAAGTTTAAATCGTGCCAAAACGCTCTCAGCAACTAGGCCCAAACCCCCCTTTTCTACCATGAATTTTCTTCAAACCACTTGCAATCAAAATTAGACCTTCCCAGCAGTACTCCCAGTTCCCTTAACCCACCCCCAAAAATCTAGAACACCCCCAAACAACCCCCAAAAACATGCAATACTGCTAGGCCTCAGTTTAAATCGTGCCAAAACGCTGTCTGTAACTAGGCCCAAACCCACCTTTTCCACCATGGATTTTCTTCAAACCACTTGCAATCAAAATTAGACCTTCCCAGTGGTGCTCCCAGACCCCTAAACCCACCGCCAAAAATCTAGTATACCCCCAAGCAGTCCCCCAAAAACATGCAAAACTACTAGCCTAAGTTTAAATCGTGCCAAACGCTCTCAGCAACTAGGCCAAACCCCCCTTTTCTACCATGGATTTTCTTCAACCCACTTGCAATCAAAATTAGACCTTCCCAGCAGTGTTCCCAGACCCATAAACCAACCCCCAAAAATCTAGAACCCCCCAAACAGCCCCCCAAAAACATGCAATACCGCTAAGAAAAAAAAGAACTTTTCCACCATGGAGTTTCTTCAAACCACTTGCAATCAAAAGAAGACCTTCCCAACAGTGCTCCCAAACTACTCAACCCACCCCAAAAATCTAGAACACCCCCAAGCAGCCCCCAAAAAACATGCAATACTGCTAGGCCTCAGTTTAAATCATGCCAAAACGCTGTCTGCAACTAGGCCAAAACCCCCCTTTCCCACCATGGACTTTCCTCAAACCACTTGCAATCAAAATTAGACCTTCCCAGCAGTGCTTCCAGACCCCTCAACCCACCCCCAAAAATGTATAACAACCCCAAGCAGCCCCCAAAAACATGCAATAATACTAGGCATAAGTTTAAATCGTGCCAAAACGCTATCAGCAACTAGGCCAAACCCCCCTTTTCTACCATGGATTTTATTCAAACCACTTGCACTCACAATTAGACCTTCCCAGCAGTGCTCCCAGACCCATAAACCCACCCCCCAAAATCTAGTACCCCCCCAAACAGCCCCCCAAAAACATGCAATACCGCTAAGAAAAAAAAGAACTTTTCCACCATGGAGTTTCTTCAAACCACTTGCAATCAAAAGAAGACCTTCCCAACAGTGCTCCCAAACTACTCAACCCACCCCAAAAATCTAGAACACCCCCAAGCAGCCCCCAAAAAACATGCAATACTGCTAGGCCTCAGTTTAAATCGTGCCAAAACGCTGTCTGCAACTAGGCCAAAACCCCCCTTTCCCACCATGGACTTTCCTCAAACCACTTGCAATCACAATTAGACTTTCCCAACAGTGCTCCCAGACCCCTCAACCCACCCCCAAAAATGTATAACAACCCCAAGCAGCCCCCAAAAACATGCAATAATACTAGGCATAAGTTTAAATCGTGCCAAAACGCTCTCAGCAACTAGGCCAAACCCCCCTTTTCTACCATGGATTTTATTCAAACCACTTGCACTCACAATTAGAACTTCCCAGCAGTGCTCCCAGACCCATAAACCCACCCCCAAAAATCTAGTACCCCCCAAACAGCCCCCCAAAAACATGCAATACTGCTAAGAAAAAAAAGAACTTTTCCACCATGGAGTTTCTTCAAACCACTTGCAATCAAAAAAGACCTTCCCAACAGTGCTCCCAGACTACTCAACCCACCCCAAAAATCTAGAACACCCCAAGCAGCCCCCAAAAAACATGCAATACTGCTAGGCCTCAGTTTAAATCGTGCCAAAACACTGTCTGCAACTAGGCCAAAACCCCCTTTTCCACCATGGATTTTCTTCAAACCACTTGCAATCAAAATTAGACCTCCCCAGTGGTGCTCCCAGACCCATCAACCCACCCCCAAATATCTAGAACACCCTCAAGCAGCCCCCCAAAAACATGCAATACTGCTAGGCCTCAGTTTAAATTGTGCCAAAACGCTATCTGCAACTAGGCCCAAAACCCCCTTTTCTACCATGGATTTTCTTCAAACCACTTGCACTCACAATTAGAACTTCCCAGCAGTGCTCCCAGACCCATAAACCAACCCCCAAAAATCTAGAACCCCAAAAACATGCAATACTGCTAAAAAAATAAAGCTTTTGCACCATGGATTTTCTTCAAACCACTTGCAATCCAAATTAGACCTTCCCAGCAGTGCTCCCAGACCCCTCAACCTACCCCCAAAAATCTAGAGCAGCCCCCCAAAAACATGCAATACTGTTAGGCCTCAGTTTAAATCGTGCCAAAACGCTGTCTGTAACTAGGCCCAAACCCACCTTTTCCACCATGGATTTTCTTCAAACCACTTGCAATCAAAATTAGACCTTCACAGTGGTGCTCCCAGACCCCTCAACTCACCCCCAAAAATCTAGAACACCCCCAAGCAGCCCCCCAAAAACATGCAATACTACTAGGCCTAAGTTTAAATTGTGCCAAAACGCTCTCTGCAACTAGGCCCAAACCCCCCTTTCCATCATGGATTTTCTTCAAACCACTTGCAATCAAAATTACACCTTCCCAGCAGTGCTCCCAGACCCATAAACCCACCCCCAAAAATCGAGTACCCGACCAAACAGACCCCCAAACACATGCAATACTGCTAAAAAAAAGAACTTTTCCACCATGGACTTTCTTCAAACCACTTGCAATCACAATTAGAACTTCCCAGCAGTGCTCCCAGACCCATAAACCAACCCCAAAAAATCTAGAACCCCCAAACAGCCCCCCAAAAACATGCAAGACTGCTAAAAAAAAGCTTTTGCAACATGGATTTTCTTCAAACCACTTGCAATCAAAATTAGACCTTCCCAGCAGTGCTCCCAGACCCCTCAACCTACCCCCAAAAATCTAGAACACCCCCAAGCAGCCCCTCAAAAACATGGAATACTACTATGCCTCAGTTTAAATTGTGCCAAAACGCTGTCTGTAACTAGGCCCAAACCCACCTTTTCCACCATGGATTTTCTTCAAACCACTTGCAATCAAAATTAGACCTTCCCAGTGGTGCTCCCAGACCCCTAAACCCACCCCCAAAAATCTAGAACACCCCCAAGCAGCCCCCCAAAAACATGCAATACTACTAGGCCTAAGATTAAATCGTGCCAAAACGCTCTCTGCAACTATGCCCAAACCCCCTTTTTCCACCATGGATTTTCTTCAACCCACTTGCAATCAAAATTAGACCTTCCCAGCAGTGCTCCCATATCCATAAACCCACCCCCAAAAATCTAGTACCCCCCCAAACAGCCCCCCAAAAACATGCAATACTGCTAAAAAATAAAGAACTTTTCCACCATGGATTTATTTCAAACCACTTGCAATCAAAAAAAGACCTTCCCAACAGTGCTCCCAGACCCCTTAATCCACCCCAAAAATCTAGAACACCCACAAGCAGCCCTCAAAAACATGCAATACTACTAGGCCTAAGTTTAAAAATGTGCCAAAACGCTCTCTGCAACTAGACCCAAAACCCTCTTTTCCACCATGGATTTTCTTCAAACCACTTGCAATCAAAATTAGACCTTCCCAGCAGTGCTCCCATATCCCTCAACCCACCCTCAAAAATCTAGAACACCCCCAAGCAGCCCCCAAAAACATGCAATACTACTAGGCCTAAGTTCAAATCGTGCCAAAACGCTCTCTGCAACTAGGCCCAAACCCCCTTTTTCCACCTTGGATTTTTTGCAAACCACTTGCAATCACAATTAGACCTTCCCAGCAGTGCTCCCATATCCCTCAACCCACCCTCAAAAATCTAGAACACCCCCAAGCAGCCCCCCCAAAACATGCAATACTGCTAGGCTTCAGTTTAAATTGTGCCAACACGCTATCTGCAACTAGTGCCAAATCCCCCTTTCCCACAATGAACTTTCCTCAAACCACTTGCAATCACAATTAGACCTTCCCGGCAGTGCTCCCAGATGCATAAACCCACTCCCAAACATCTAGAACCCCCCAAACAGCCCCCCAAAATCATGCAATACTGCTAGGCCTCAGTATAAATCGTGCCAAAACGCTGTCTGTAACTAGGCCCAAACCCACCTTTTCCACCATGGATTTTCTTCAAACCACTTGCACTCACAATTAGAACCTCCCAGCAGTGCTCCCAGACCCATAAACCAACCCCCAAAAATCTAGAACCCCCCAAACAGCCTCTCAAAAACATGCAATACTGATAAAAAAAAATCTTTTGCACCATGGATTTTCTTCAAACCACTTGCAATCAAAATTAGACCTTCCCAGCAGTACTCCCAGACCCCTCAACCAACACCCAAAAATCTAGAACACCCCAAGCAGCCCCCAAAAACATGCAATAATACTAGGCCTAAGTTTAAATCGTGCCAAAACGCTCTCAGCAATTAGGCCAAACCCCCCTTTTCTACCATGGATTTTCTTCAACCCACTTGCAATCAAAATTAGACCTTTCCAGCATTGTTCCCAGACCCATAAACCAATCCCCAAAAATCTAGAACCCCCCAAACAGCCCCCTAAAAACATGTAATACCGCTAAGAAAAAAAAGAACTTTTCCACCATGGAGTTTCTTCAAACCACTTGCAATCAAAAGAAGACCTTCCCAACATTGCTCCCAGACTACTCAACCCACCCCAAAAATCTAGAACACCCCCAAGCAGCCCCCAAAAAACATGCAATACTGCTAGGCCTCAGTTTAAATCGTGCCAAAACACTGTCTGCAACTAGGCCAAAACCCCCCTTTTCCACCATGGATTTTCTTCAAACCACTTGCAATCAAAAATAGACCTTCCCAGCAGTACTCCCAGTTCCCTCAACCCACCCCCAAAAATCTAGAACACCCACAAGCAGCCCCCCAAAAACATGCAATACAGCTAGGCCTCAGTTTAAATTGTGCCAAAACGCTGTCTGCAACTAGGCCAAAACCCCCCTTTCCCACCATGGACTTTCCTCAAACCACTTGCAATCAAAATTAGACCTTCCCAGCAGCGCTCCCAGACCCCTCAACCCACCCCCAAAAATGTATAACAACCCCAAGCAGCCCCCAAAAACATGCAATAATACTAGGCATGTTTAAATCGTGCCAAAACGCTCTCAGCAACTAGGCCAAACCCCCCTTTTCTACCATGGATTTTATTCAAACCACTTGCACTCACAATTAGAACTTCCCAGCAGTGCTCCCAGACCCATAAACCCACCCCCAAAAATCTAGTACCCCCCAAACAGCCCCCCAAAAACATGCAATACTGCTAAGAAAAAAAGAACTTTTCCACCATGGAGTTTCTTCAAACCACTTGCAATCAAAAAAAGACCTTCCCAACAGTGCTCCCAGACTACTCAACCCACCCCAAAAATCTAGAACACCCCAAGCAGCCCCCAAAAAACATGCAATACTGCTAGGCCTCAGTTTAAATCGTGCCAAAACACTGTCTGCAACTAGGCCAAAACCCCCCTTTCCCACCATGGACTTTCCTCAAACCACTTGCAATCAAAATTAGAACTTCCCAGCAGTGCTCCCAGACCCCTCAACCCACCCCCAAAAATGTATAACAACCCCAAGCAGCCCCCAAAAACATGCAATAATACTAGGCATGTTTAAATCGTGCCAAAACGCTCTCAGCAACTAGGCCAAACCCCCCTTTTCTACCATGGATTTTACTCAAACCACTTGCACTCACAATTAGAACTTCCCAGCTGTGCTCCCAGACCCATAAACCCACCCCCAAAAATCTAGTACCCCCCAAACAGCCCCCCAAAAACATTCAATACTGCTAAGAAAAAAAAGAACTTTTCCACCATGGAGTTTCTTCAAACCACTTGCAATCAAAAAAAGACCTTCCCAACAGTGCTCCCAGACTACTCAACCCACCCCAAATTTCTAGAACATCCCAAGCAGCCCCCCCAAAACATGCAATACTACTAAGCCTAAGTTTAAATCGTGCCAAAACGCTCTCAGCAACTAGGCCCAAACCCCCCTTTTCTACCATGAATTTTCTTCAAACCACTTGCAATCAAAATTAGACCTTCCCAGCAGTACTCCCAGTTCCCTTAACCCACCCCCAAAAATCTAGAACACCCCCAAACAACCCCCAAAAACATGCAATACTGCTAGGCCTCAGTTTAAATCGTGCCAAAACGCTGTTTGTAACTAGGCCCAAACACACCTTTTCCACCATGGATTTTCTTCAAACCACTTGCAATCAAAATTAGACCTTCCCAGTGATGCTCCCAGACCCCTAAACCCACCGCCAAAAATCTAGTATACCCCCAAGCAGTCCCCCCAAAACATGCAAAACTACTAGCCTAAGTTTAAATCGTGCCAAACGCTCTCAGCAACTAGGCCAAACCCCCCTTTTCTACCATGGATTTTCTTCAACCCACTTGCAATCAAAATTAGACCTTCCCAGCAGTGTTCCCAGACCCATAAACCAACCCCCAAAAATCTAGAACCCCCCAAACAGCCCCCCAAAAACATGCAATACCGCTAAGAAAAAAAAGAACTTTTCCACCATGGAGTTTCTTCAAACCACTTGCAATCAAAAGAAGACCTTCCCAACAGTGCTCCCAAACTACTCAACCCACCCCAAAAATCTAGAACACCCCCAAGCAGCCCCCAAAAAACATGCAATACTGCTAGGCCTCAGTTTAAATCGTGCCAAAACGCTGTCTGCAACTAGGCCAAAACCCCCCTTTCCCACCATGGACTTTCCTCAAACCACTTACAATCAAAATTAGACCTTCCCAGCAGTGCTTCCAGACCCCTCAACCCACCCCCAAAAATGTATAACAACCCCAAGCAGCCCCCAAAAACATGCAATAATACTAGGCATAAGTTTAAATCGTGCCAAAACGCTATCAGCAACTAGGCCAAACCCCCCTTTTCTACCATGGATTTTATTCAAACCACTTGCACTCACAATTAGACCTTCCCAGCAGTGCTCCCAGACCCATAAACCCACCCCCCAAAATCTAGTACCCCCCCCTAACAGCCCCCCAAAAACATGCAATACCGCTAAGAAAAAAAAGAACTTTTCCACCATGGAGTTTCTTCAAACCACTTGCAATCAAAAGAAGACCTTCCCAACAGTGCTCCCAAACTACTCAACCCACCCCAAAAATCTAGAACACCCCCAAGCAGCCCCCAAAAAACATGCAATACTGCTAGGCCTCAGTTTAAATCGTGCCAAAACGCTGTCTGCAACTAGGCCAAAACCCCCCTTTCCCACCATGGACTTTCCTCAAACCACTTGCAATCACAATTAGACTTTCCCAGCAGTGCTCCCAGACCCCTCAACCCACCCCCAAAAATGTATAACAACCCCAAGCAGCCCCCAAAAACATGCAATAATACTAGGCATAAGTTTAAATCGTGCCAAAACGCTCTCAGCAACTAGGCCAAACCCCCCTTTTCTACCATGGATTTTATTCAAACCACTTGCACTCACAATTAGAACTTCCCAGCAGTGCTCCCAGACCCATAAACCAACCCCCAAAAATCTAGTACCCCCCAAACAGCCCCCCAAAAACATGCAATACTGCTAAGAAAAAAAAGAACTTTTCCACCATGGAGTTTCTTCAAACCACTTGCAATCAAAAAAAGACCTTCCCAACAGTGCTCCCAGACTACTCAACCCACCCCAAAAATCTAGAACACCCCAAGCAGCCCCCAAAAAATATGCAATACTGCTAGGCCTCAGTTTAAATCGTGCCAAAACAATGTCTGCAACTAGGCCAAAACCCCCCTTTTCCACCATGGATTTTCTTCAAACCACTTGCAATCAAAATTAGACCTCCCCAGTGGTGCTCCCAGACCCATCAACCCACCCCCAAATATCTAGAACACCTCAAGCAGCCCCCCAAAAACATGCAATACTGCTAGGCCTCAGTTTAAATTGTGCCAAAACGCTATCTGCAACTAGGCCCAAAACCCCCTTTTCTACCATGGATTTTCTTCAGACCACTTGCACTCACAATTAGAACTTCCCAGCAGTGCTCCCAGACCCATAAACCAACCCCCAAAAATCTAGAACCCCAAAAACATGCAATACTGCTAAAAAAAAAAGCTTTTGCACCATGGATTTTCTTCAAACCACTTGCAATCAAAATTAGACCTTCCCAGCAGTGCTCCCAGACCCCTCAACCTACCCCCAAAAATCTAGAGCAGCCCCCCAAAAACATGCAATACTGTTAGGCCTCAGTTTAAATCGTGCCAAAACGCTGTCTGTAACTAGGCCCAAACCCACCTTTTCCACCATGGATTTTCTTCAAACCACTTGCAATCAAAATTAGACCTTCACAGTGGTGCTCCCAGACCCCTCAACTCACCCCCAAAAATCTAGAACACCCCCAAGCAGCCCCCCAAAAACATGCAATACTACTAGGCCTAAGTTTAAATTGTGCCAAAACGCTCTCTGCAACTAGGCCCAAACCCCCCTTTTCCATCATGGATTTTCTTCAAACCACTTGCAATCAAAATTACACCTTCCCAGCAGTGCTCCCAGACCCATAAACCCACCCCCAAAAATCGAGTACCCGACCAAACAGACCCCCAAACACATGCAATACTGCTAAAAAAAAGAACTTTTCCACCATGGACTTTCTTCAAACCACTTGCAATCACAATTAGAACTTCCCAGCAGTGCTCCCAGACCCATAAACCAACCCCAAAAAATCTAGAACCCCCAAACAGCCCCCCAAAAACATGCAAGACTGCTAAAAAAAAGCTTTTGCAACATGGATTTTCTTCAAACCACTTGCAATCAAAATTAGACCTTCCCAGCAGTGCTCCCAGACCCCTCAACCTACCCCCAAAAATCTAGAACACCCCCAAGCAGCCCCTCAAAAACATGGAATACTGCTATGCCTCAGTTTAAATCGTGCCAAAACGCTGTCTGTAACTAGGCCCAAACCCACCTTTTCCATCATGGATTTTCTTCAAACCAGTTGCAATCAAAATTACACCTTCCCAGCAGTGCTCCCAGACCCATAAACCCACCCCCAAAAATCGAGTACCCGACCAAACAGACCCCCAAACACATGCAATACTGCTAAAAAAAAGAACTTTTCCACCATGGACTTTCTTCAAACCACTTGCAATCACAATTAGAACTTCCCAGCAGTGCTCCCAGACCCATAAACCAACCCCAAAAAATCTAGAACCCCCAAACAGCCCCCCAAAAACATGCAAGACTGCTAAAAAAAAGCTTTTGCAACATGGATTTTCTTCAAACCACTTGCAATCAAAATTAGACCTTTCCAGCAGTGCTCCCATATCCCTCAACCCACCCTCAAAAATCTAGAACACCCCCAAGCAGCCCCCCAATTACATGCAATACTACTAGGCCTAAGTTCAAATCGTGCCAAAACGCTCTCTGCAACTAGGCCCAAACCCCCTTTTTCCACCTTGGATTTTTTGCAAACCACTTGCAATCACAATTAGACCTTCCCAGCAGTGCTCCCATATCCCTCAACCCACCCTCAAAAATCTAGAACACCCCCAAGCAGCCCCCCCAAAACATGCAATACTGCTAGGCTTCAGTTTAAATTGTGCCAACACGCTATCTGCAACTAGGCCCAAATACCCCTTTCCCACCATGAACTTTCCTCAAACCACTTGCAATCACAATTAGACCTTCCCGGCAGTGCTCCCAGATGCATAAACCCACTCCCAAACATCTAGAACCCCCCAAACAGCCCCCCAAAATCATGCAATACTGCTAGGCCTCAGTATAAATCGTGCCAAAACGCTGTCTGTAACTAGGCCCAAACCCACCTTTTCCACCATGGATTTTCTTCAAACCACTTGCACTCACAATTAGAACCTCCCAGCAGTGCTCCCAGACCCATAAACCAACCCCCAAAAATCTAGAACCCCCCAAACAGCCTCTCAAAAACATGCAATACTGATAAAAAAAAATCTTTTGCACCATGGATTTTCTTCAAACCACTTGCAATCAAAATTAGACCTTCCCAGCAGTACTCCCAGACCCCTCAACCAACACCCAAAAATCTAGAACACCCCAAGCAGCCCCCAAAAACATGCAATAATACTAGGCCTAAGTTTAAATCGTGCCAATACGCTCTCAGCAACTAGGCCAAACCCCCCTTTTCTACCATGAATTTTCTTCAAACCACTTGCAATCAAAATTAGACCTTCCCAGCAGTACTCCCAGTTCCCTTAACCCACCCCCAAAAATCTAGAACACCCCCAAACAACCCCCAAAAACATGCAATACTGCTAGGCCTCAGTTTAAATCGTGCCAAAACGCTGTCTGTAACTAGGCCCAAACCCACCTTTTCCACCATGGATTTTCTTCAAACCACTTGCAATCAAAATTAGACCTTCCCAGTGGTGCTCCCAGACCCCTAAACCCACCGCCAAAAATCTAGTATACCCCCAAGCAGTCCCCCAAAAACATGCAAAACTACTAGCCTAAGTTTAAATCGTGCCAAACGCTCTCAGCAACTAGGCCAAACCCCCCTTTTCTACCATGGATTTTCTTCAACCCACTTGCAATCAAAATTAGACCTTCCCAGCAGTGTTCCCAGACCCATAAACCAACCCCCAAAAATCTAGAACCCCCCAAACAGCCCCCCAAAAACATGTAATACCGCTAAGAAAAAAAAGAACTTTTCCACCATGGAGTTTCTTCAAACCACTTGCAATCAAAAGAAGACCTTCCCAACATTGCTCCCAGACTACTCAACCCACCCCAAAAATCTAGAACACCCCCAAGCAGCCCCCAAAAAACATGCAATACTGCTAGGCCTCAGTTTAAATCGTGCCAAAACACTGTCTGCAACTAGGCCAAAACCCCCCTTTTCCACCATGGATTTTCTTCAAACCACTTGCAATCAAAAATAGACCTTCCCAGCAGTACTCCCAGTTCCCTCAACCCACCCCCAAAAATCTAGAACACCCACAAGCAGCCCCCCAAAAACATGCAATACAGCTAGGCCTCAGTTTAAATTGTGCCAAAACGCTGTCTGCAACTAGGCCAAAACCCCCCTTTCCCACCATGGACTTTCCTCAAACCACTTGCAATCAAAATTAGACCTTCCCAGCAGTGCTCCCAGACCCCTCAACCCACCCCCAAAAATGTATAACAACCCCAAGCAGCCCCCAAAAACATGCAATAATACTAGGCATGTTTAAATCGTGCCAAAACGCTCTCAGCAACTAGGCCAAACCCCCCTTTTCTACCATGGATTTTATTCAAACCACTTGCACTCACAATTAGAACTTCCCAGCAGTGCTCCCAGACCCATAAGCCCACCCCCAAAAATCTAGTACCCCCCAAACAGCCCCCCAAAAACATGCAATACTGCTAAGAAAAAAAAGAACTTTTCCACCATGGAGTTTCTTCAAACCACTTGCAATCAAAAAAAGACCTTCCCAACAGTGCTCCCAGACTACTCAACCCACCCCAAAAATCTAGAACACCCCAAGCAGCCCCCAAAAAACATGCAATACTGCTAGGCCTCAGTTTAAATCGTGCCAAAACACTGTCTGCAACTAGGCCAAAACCCCCCTTTCCCACCATGGACTTTCCTCAAACCACTTGCAATCAAAATTAGAACTTCCCAGCAGTGCTCCCAGACCCCTCAACCCACCCCCAAAAATGTATAACAACCCCAAGCAGCCCCCAAAAACATGCAATAATACTAGGCATGTTTAAATCGTGCCAAAACGCTCTCAGCAACTAGGCCAAACCCCCCTTTTCTACCATGGATTTTACTCAAACCACTTGC
Organism: Lissotriton helveticus; assembly: GCF_964261635.1. NCBI lineage: Eukaryota > Metazoa > Chordata > Amphibia > Caudata > Salamandridae > Lissotriton > Lissotriton helveticus. Next base: position 1,358,035,784 of record NC_136061.1, on the reverse strand, counting down.
ACTCACAATTAGAACTTCCCAGCAGTGCTCCCAGACCCATAAACCCACCCCCAAAAATCTAGTACCCCCCAAACAGCCCCCCAAAAACATTCAATACTGCTAAGAAAAAAAAGAACTTTTCCACCATGGAGTTTCTTCAAACCACTTGCAATCATAAAAAGACCTTCCCAACAGTGCTCCCAGACTACTCAACCCACCCCAAAAATCTAGAACACCCCAAGCAGCCCCCAAAAAACATGCAATACTGCTAGGCCTCAGTTTAAATCGTGCCAAAACACTGTCTGCAACTAGGCCAAAACCCCCCTTTTCTACAATGGATTTTCTTCAAACCACTTGCACTCACAATTAGACCTTCCCAGCAGTGCTCCCAGACCCCTCAACCTACCCCCAAAAATCTAGAACACCCCCAAGCAGCCCCTCAAAAACATGGAATACTACTATGCCTCAGTTTAAATTGTGCCAAAACGCTGTCTGTAACTAGGCCCAAACCCACCTTTTCCACCATGGATTTTCTTCAAACCACTTGCAATCAAAATTAGACCTTCCCAGTGGTGCTCCCAGACCCCTAAACCCACCCCCAAAAATCTAGAACACCCCCAAGCAGCCCCCCAAAAACATGCAATACTACTAGGCCTAAGATTAAATCGTGCCAAAACGCTCTCTGCAACTATGCCCAAACCCCCTTTTTCCACCATGGATTTTCTTCAACCCACTTGCAATCAAAATTAGACCTTCCCAGCAGTGCTCCCATATCCATAAACCCACCCCCAAAAATCTAGTACCCCCCCAAACAGCCCCCCAAAAACATGCAATACTGCTAAAAAATAAAGAACTTTTCCACCATGGATTTATTTCAAACCACTTGCAATCAAAAAAAGACCTTCCCAACAGTGCTCCCAGACCCCTTAATCCACCCCAAAAATCTAGAACACCCACAAGCAGCCCTCAAAAACATGCAATACTACTAGGCCTAAGTTTAAAAATGTGCCAAAACGCTCTCTGCAACTAGACCCAAAACCCTCTTTTCCACCATGGATTTTCTTCAAACCACTTGCAATCAAAATTAGACCTTCCCAGCAGTGCTCCCATATCCCTCAACCCACCCTCAAAAATCTAGAACACCCCCAAGCAGCCCCCAAAAACATGCAATACTACTAGGCCTAAGTTCAAATCGTGCCAAAACGCTCTCTGCAACTAGGCCCAAACCCCCTTTTTCCACCTTGGATTTTTTGCAAACCACTTGCAATCACAATTAGACCTTCCCAGCAGTGCTCCCATATCCCTCAACCCACCCTCAAAAATCTAGAACACCCCCAAGCAGCCCCCCCAAAACATGCAATACTGCTAGGCTTCAGTTTAAATTGTGCCAACACGCTATCTGCAACTAGTGCCAAATCCCCCTTTCCCACAATGAACTTTCCTCAAACCACTTGCAATCACAATTAGACCTTCCCGGCAGTGCTCCCAGATGCATAAACCCACTCCCAAACATCTAGAACCCCCCAAACAGCCCCCCAAAATCATGCAATACTGCTAGGCCTCAGTATAAATCGTGCCAAAACGCTGTCTGTAACTAGGCCCAAACCCACCTTTTCCACCATGGATTTTCTTCAAACCACTTGCACTCACAATTAGAACTTCCCAGCAGTGCTCCCAGACCCCTCAACCCACCCCCAAAAATGTATAACAACCCCAAGCAGCCCCCAAAAACATGCAATAATACTAGGCATGTTTAAATCGTGCCAAAACGCTCTCAGCAACTAGGCCAAACCCCCCTTTTCTACCATGGATTTTACTCAAACCACTTGCACTCACAATTAGAACTTCCCAGCAGTGCTCCCAGACCCATAAACCCACCCCCAAAAATCTAGTACCCCCCAAACAGCCCCCCAAAAACATTCAATACTGCTAAGAAAAAAAAGAACTTTTCCACCATGGAGTTTCTTCAAACCACTTGCAATCATAAAAAGACCTTCCCAACAGTGCTCCCAGACTACTCAACCCACCCCAAAAATCTAGAACACCCCAAGCAGCCCCCAAAAACATGCAATACTGCTAGGCCTCAGTTTAAATCGTGCCAAAACACTGTCTGCAACTAGGCCAAAACCCCCCTTTTCTACAATGGATTTTCTTCAAACCACTTGCACTCACAATTAGACCTTCCCAGCAGTGCTCCCAGACCCCTCAACCTACCCCCAAAAATCTAGAACACCCCCAAGCAGCCCCTCAAAAACATGGAATACTACTATGCCTCAGTTTAAATTGTGCCAAAACGCTGTCTGTAACTAGGCCCAAACCCACCTTTTCCACCATGGATTTTCTTCAAACCACTTGCAATCAAAATTAGACCTTCCCAGTGGTGCTCCCAGACCCCTAAACCCACCCCCAAAAATCTAGAACACCCCCAAGCAGCCCCCCAAAAACATGCAATACTACTAGGCCTAAGATTAAATCGTGCCAAAACGCTCTCTGCAACTATGCCCAAACCCCCTTTTTCCACCATGGATTTTCTTCAACCCACTTGCAATCAAAATTAGACCTTCCCAGCAGTGCTCCCATATCCATAAACCCACCCCCAAAAATCTAGTACCCCCCCAAACAGCCCCCCAAAAACATGCAATACTGCTAAAAAATAAAGAACTTTTCCACCATGGATTTATTTCAAACCACTTGCAATCAAAAAAAGACCTTCCCAACAGTGCTCCCAGACCCCTTAATCCACCCCAAAAATCTAGAACACCCACAAGCAGCCCTCAAAAACATGCAATACTACTAGGCCTAAGTTTAAAAATGTGCCAAAACGCTCTCTGCAACTAGACCCAAAACCCTCTTTTCCACCATGGATTTTCTTCAAACCACTTGCAATCAAAATTAGACCTTCCCAGCAGTGCTCCCATATCCCTCAACCCACCCTCAAAAATCTAGAACACCCCCAAGCAGCCCCCAAAAACATGCAATACTACTAGGCCTAAGTTCAAATCGTGCCAAAACGCTCTCTGCAACTAGGCCCAAACCCCCTTTTTCCACCTTGGATTTTTTGCAAACCACTTGCAATCACAATTAGACCTTCCCAGCAGTGCTCCCATATCCCTCAACCCACCCTCAAAAATCTAGAACACCCCCAAGCAGCCCCCCCAAAACATGCAATACTGCTAGGCTTCAGTTTAAATTGTGCCAACACGCTATCTGCAACTAGTGCCAAATCCCCCTTTCCCACAATGAACTTTCCTCAAACCACTTGCAATCACAATTAGACCTTCCCGGCAGTGCTCCCAGATGCATAAACCCACTCCCAAACATCTAGAACCCCCCAAACAGCCCCCCAAAATCATGCAATACTGCTAGGCCTCAGTATAAATCGTGCCAAAACGCTGTCTGTAACTAGGCCCAAACCCACCTTTTCCACCATGGATTTTCTTCAAACCACTTGCACTCACAATTAGAACCTCCCAGCAGTGCTCCCAGACCCATAAACCAACCCCCAAAAATCTAGAACCCCCCAAACAGCCTCTCAAAAACATGCAATACTGATAAAGAAAAATCTTTTGCACCATGGATTTTCTTCAAACCACTTGCAATCAAAATTAGACCTTCCCAGCAGTACTCCCAGACCCCTCAACCAACACCCAAAAATCTAGAACACCCCAAGCAGCCCCCAAAAACATGCAATAATACTAGGCCTAAGTTTAAATCGTGCCAAAACGCTCTCAGCAATTAGGCCAAACCCCCCTTTTCTACCATGGATTTTCTTCAACCCACTTGCAATCAAAATTAGACCTTTCCAGCATTGTTCCCAGACCCATAAACCAATCCCCAAAAATCTAGAACCCCCCAAACAGCCCCCCAAAAACATGTAATACCGCTAAGAAAAAAAAGAACTTTTCCACCATGGAGTTTCTTCAAACCACTTGCAATCAAAAGAAGACCTTCCCAACATTGCTCCCAGACTACTCAACCCACCCCAAAAATCTAGAACACCCCCAAGCAGCCCCCAAAAAACATGCAATACTGCTAGGCCTCAGTTTAAATCGTGCCAAAACACTGTCTGCAACTAGGCCAAAACCCCCCTTTTCCACCATGGATTTTCTTCAAACCACTTGCAATCAAAAATAGACCTTCCCAGCAGTACTCCCAGTTCCCTCAACCCACCCCCAAAAATCTAGAACACCCACAAGCAGCCCCCCAAAAACATGCAATACAGCTAGGCCTCAGTTTAAATTGTGCCAAAACGCTGTCTGCAACTAGGCCAAAACCCCCCTTTCCCACCATGGACTTTCCTCAAACCACTTGCAATCAAAATTAGACCTTCCCAGCAGCGCTCCCAGACCCCTCAACCCACCCCCAAAAATGTATAACAACCCCAAGCAGCCCCCAAAAACATGCAATAATACTAGGCATGTTTAAATCGTGCCAAAACGCTCTCAGCAACTAGGCCAAACCCCCCTTTTCTACCATGGATTTTATTCAAACCACTTGCACTCACAATTAGAACTTCCCAGCAGTGCTCCCAGACCCATAAACCCACCCCCAAAAATCTAGTACCCCCCAAACAGCCCCCCAAAAACATGCAATACTGCTAAGAAAAAAAAGAACTTTTCCACCATGGAGTTTCTTCAAACCACTTGCAATCAAAAAAAGACCTTCCCAACAGTGCTCCCAGACTACTCAACCCACCCCAAAAATCTAGAACACCCCAAGCAGCCCCCAAAAAACATGCAATACTGCTAGGCCTCAGTTTAAATCGTGCCAAAACACTGTCTGCAACTAGGCCAAAACCCCCCTTTCCCACCATGGACTTTCCTCAAACCACTTGCAATCAAAATTAGAACTTCCCAGCAGTGCTCCCAGACCCCTCAACCCACCCCCAAAAATGTATAACAACCCCAAGCAGCCCCCAAAAACATGCAATAATACTAGGCATGTTTAAATCGTGCCAAAACGCTCTCAGCAACTAGGCCAAACCCCCCTTTTCTACCATGGATTTTACTCAAACCACTTGCACTCACAATTAGAACTTCCCAGCTGTGCTCCCAGACCCATAAACCCACCCCCAAAAATCTAGTACCCCCCAAACAGCCCCCCAAAAACATTCAATACTGCTAAGAAAAAAAAGAACTTTTCCACCATGGAGTTTCTTCAAACCACTTGCAATCAAAAAAAGACCTTCCCAACAGTGCTCCCAGACTACTCAACCCACCCCAAATTTCTAGAACATCCCAAGCAGCCCCCCCAAAACATGCAATACTACTAAGCCTAAGTTTAAATCGTGCCAAAACGCTCTCAGCAACTAGGCCCAAACCCCCCTTTTCTACCATGAATTTTCTTCAAACCACTTGCAATCAAAATTAGACCTTCCCAGCAGTACTCCCAGTTCCCTTAACCCACCCCCAAAAATCTAGAACACCCCCAAACAACCCCCAAAAACATGCAATACTGCTAGGCCTCAGTTTAAATCGTGCCAAAACGCTGTTTGTAACTAGGCCCAAACACACCTTTTCCACCATGGATTTTCTTCAAACCACTTGCAATCAAAATTAGACCTTCCCAGTGATGCTCCCAGACCCCTAAACCCACCGCCAAAAATCTAGTATACCCCCAAGCAGTCCCCCCAAAACATGCAAAACTACTAGCCTAAGTTTAAATCGTGCCAAACGCTCTCAGCAACTAGGCCAAACCCCCCTTTTCTACCATGGATTTTCTTCAACCCACTTGCAATCAAAATTAGACCTTCCCAGCAGTGTTCCCAGACCCATAAACCAACCCCCAAAAATCTAGAACCCCCCAAACAGCCCCCCAAAAACATGCAATACCGCTAAGAAAAAAAAGAACTTTTCCACCATGGAGTTTCTTCAAACCACTTGCAATCAAAAGAAGACCTTCCCAACAGTGCTCCCAAACTACTCAACCCACCCCAAAAATCTAGAACACCCCCAAGCAGCCCCCAAAAAACATGCAATACTGCTAGGCCTCAGTTTAAATCGTGCCAAAACGCTGTCTGCAACTAGGCCAAAACCCCCCTTTCCCACCATGGACTTTCCTCAAACCACTTGCAATCAAAATTAGACCTTCCCAGCAGTGCTTCCAGACCCCTCAACCCACCCCCAAAAATGTATAACAACCCCAAGCAGCCCCCAAAAACATGCAATAATACTAGGCATAAGTTTAAATCGTGCCAAAACGCTATCAGCAACTAGGCCAAACCCCCCTTTTCTACCATGGATTTTATTCAAACCACTTGCACTCACAATTAGACCTTCCCAGCAGTGCTCCCAGACCCATAAACCCACCCCCCAAAATCTAGTACCCCCCCCTAACAGCCCCCCAAAAACATGCAATACCGCTAAGAAAAAAAAGAACTTTTCCACCATGGAGTTTCTTCAAACCACTTGCAATCAAAAGAAGACCTTCCCAACAGTGCTCCCAAACTACTCAACCCACCCCAAAAATCTAGAACACCCCCAAGCAGCCCCCAAAAAACATGCAATACTGCTAGGCCTCAGTTTAAATCGTGCCAAAACGCTGTCTGCAACTAGGCCAAAACCCCCCTTTCCCACCATGGACTTTCCTCAAACCACTTGCAATCACAATTAGACTTTCCCAGCAGTGCTCCCAGACCCCTCAACCCACCCCCAAAAATGTATAACAACCCCAAGCAGCCCCCAAAAACATGCAATAATACTAGGCATAAGTTTAAATCGTGCCAAAACGCTCTCAGCAACTAGGCCAAACCCCCCTTTTCTACCATGGATTTTATTCAAACCACTTGCACTCACAATTAGAACTTCCCAGCAGTGCTCCCAGACCCATAAACCAACCCCCAAAAATCTAGTACCCCCCAAACAGCCCCCCAAAAACATGCAATACTGCTAAGAAAAAAAAGAACTTTTCCACCATGGAGTTTCTTCAAACCACTTGCAATCAAAAAAAGACCTTCCCAACAGTGCTCCCAGACTACTCAACCCACCCCAAAAATCTAGAACACCCCAAGCAGCCCCCCAAAAATATGCAATACTGCTAGGCCTCAGTTTAAATCGTGCCAAAACACTGTCTGCAACTAGGCCAAAACCCCCCTTTTCCACCATGGATTTTCTTCAAACCACTTGCAATCAAAATTAGACCTCCCCAGTGGTGCTCCCAGACCCATCAACCCACCCCCAAATATCTAGAACACCTCAAGCAGCCCCCCAAAAACATGCAATACTGCTAGGCCTCAGTTTAAATTGTGCCAAAACGCTATCTGCAACTAGGCCCAAAACCCCCTTTTCTACCATGGATTTTCTTCAAACCACTTGCACTCACAATTAGAACTTCCCAGCAGTGCTCCCAGACCCATAAACCAACCCCCAAAAATCTAGAACCCCAAAAACATGCAATACTGCAAAAAAAAAAAGCTTTTGCACCATGGATTTTCTTCAAACCACTTGCAATCAAAATTAGACCTTCCCAGCAGTGCTCCCAGACCCCTCAACCTACCCCCAAAAATCTAGAGCAGCCCCCCAAAAACATGCAATACTGTTAGGCCTCAGTTTAAATCGTGCCAAAACGCTGTCTGTAACTAGGCCCAAACCCACCTTTTCCACCATGGATTTTCTTCAAACCACTTGCAATCAAAATTAGACCTTCACAGTGGTGCTCCCAGACCCCTCAACTCACCCCCAAAAATCTAGAACACCCCCAAGCAGCCCCCCAAAAACATGCAATACTACTAGGCCTAAGTTTAAATTGTGCCAAAACGCTCTCTGCAACTAGGCCCAAACCCCCCTTTTCCATCATGGATTTTCTTCAAACCACTTGCAATCAAAATTACACCTTCCCAGCAGTGCTCCCAGACCCATAAACCCACCCCCAAAAATCGAGTACCCGACCAAACAGACCCCCAAACACATGCAATACTGCTAAAAAAAAGAACTTTTCCACCATGGACTTTCTTCAAACCACTTGCAATCACAATTAGAACTTCCCAGCAGTGCTCCCAGACCCATAAACCAACCCCAAAAAATCTAGAACCCCCAAACAGCCCCCCAAAAACATGCAAGACTGCTAAAAAAAAGCTTTTGCAACATGGATTTTCTTCAAACCACTTGCAATCAAAATTAGACCTTCCCAGCAGTGCTCCCAGACCCCTCAACCTACCCCCAAAAATCTAGAACACCCCCAAGCAGCCCCTCAAAAACATGGAATACTGCTATGCCTCAGTTTAAATCGTGCCAAAACGCTGTCTGTAACTAGGCCCAAACCCACCTTTTCCATCATGGATTTTCTTCAAACCAGTTGCAATCAAAATTACACCTTCCCAGCAGTGCTCCCAGACCCATAAACCCACCCCCAAAAATCGAGTACCCGACCAAACAGACCCCCAAACACATGCAATACTGCTAAAAAAAAGAACTTTTCCACCATGGACTTTCTTCAAACCACTTGCAATCACAATTAGAACTTCCCAGCAGTGCTCCCAGACCCATAAACCAACCCCAAAAAATCTAGAACCCCCAAACAGCCCCCCAAAAACATGCAAGACTGCTAAAAAAAAGCTTTTGCAACATGGATTTTCTTCAAACCACTTGCAATCAAAATTAGACCTTTCCAGCAGTGCTCCCATATCCCTCAACCCACCCTCAAAAATCTAGAACACCCCCAAGCAGCCCCCCAATTACATGCAATACTACTAGGCCTAAGTTCAAATCGTGCCAAAACGCTCTCTGCAACTAGGCCCAAACCCCCTTTTTCCACCTTGGATTTTTTGCAAACCACTTGCAATCACAATTAGACCTTCCCAGCAGTGCTCCCATATCCCTCAACCCACCCTCAAAAATCTAGAACACCCCCAAGCAGCCCCCCCAAAACATGCAATACTGCTAGGCTTCAGTTTAAATTGTGCCAACACGCTATCTGCAACTAGGCCCAAATCCCCCTTTCCCACCATGAACTTTCCTCAAACCACTTGCAATCACAATTAGACCTTCCCGGCAGTGCTCCCAGATGCATAAACCCACTCCCAAACATCTAGAACCCCCCAAACAGCCCCCCAAAATCATGCAATACTGCTAGGCCTCAGTATAAATCGTGCCAAAACGCTGTCTGTAACTAGGCCCAAACCCACCTTTTCCACCATGGATTTTCTTCAAACCACTTGCACTCACAATTAGAACCTCCCAGCAGTGCTCCCAGACCCATAAACCAACCCCCAAAAATCTAGAACCCCCCAAACAGCCTCTCAAAAACATGCAATACTGATAAAAAAAAATCTTTTGCACCATGGATTTTCTTCAAACCACTTGCAATCAAAATTAGACCTTCCCAGCAGTACTCCCAGACCCCTCAACCAACACCCAAAAATCTAGAACACCCCAAGCAGCCCCCAAAAACATGCAATAATACTAGGCCTAAGTTTAAATCGTGCCAATACGCTCTCAGCAACTAGGCCAAACCCCCCTTTTCTACCATGGATTTTTATTCAAACCACTTGCACTCACAATTAGAACTTCCCAGCAGTGCTCCCAGACCCATAAACCCACCCCCAAAAATCTAGTACCCCCCAAACAGCCCCCCAAAAACATGCAATACTGCTAAGAAAAAAAAGAACTTTTCCACCATGGAGTTTCTTCAAACCACTTGCAATCAAAAAAAGACCTTCCCAACAGTGCTCCCAGACTACTCAACCCACCCCAAAAATCTAGAACACCCCAAGCAGCCCCCAAAAAACATGCAATACTGCTAGGCCTCAGTTTAAATCGTGCCAAAACACTGTCTGCAACTAGGCCAAAACCCCCCTTTCCCACCATGGACTTTCCTCAAACCACTTGCAATCAAAATTAGAACTTCCCAGCAGTGCTCCCAGACCCCTCAACCCACCCCCAAAAATGTATAACAACCCCAAGCAGCCCCCAAAAACATGCAATAATACTAGGCATGTTTAAATCGTGCCAAAACGCTCTCAGCAACTAGGCCAAACCCCCCTTTTCTACCATGGATTTTACTCAAACCACTTGCACTCACAGTTAGAACTTCCCAGCAGTGCTCCCAGACCCATAAACCCACCCCCAAAAATCTAGTACCCCCCAAACAGCCCCCCAAAAACATTCAATACTGCTAAGAAAAAAAAGAACTTTTCCACCATGGAGTTTCTTCAAACCACTTGCAATCAAAAAAAGACCTTCCCAACAGTGCTCCCAGACTACTCAACCCACCCCAAATTTCTAGAACATCCCAAGCAGCCCCCCAAAACATGCAATACTGCTAGGCCTCAGTTTAAATCGTGCCAAAACACTGTCTGCAACTAGGCCAAAACCCCCCTTTCCCACCATGGACTTTCCTCAAACCACTTGCAATCAAAATTAGACCTTCCCAGCAGTACTCCCAGTTCCCTTAACCCACCCCCAAAAATCTAGAACACCCCCAAACAACCCCCAAAAACATGCAATACTGCTAGGCCTCAGTTTAAATCGTGCCAAAACGCTGTCTGTAACTAGGCCCAAACCCACCTTTTCCACCATGGATTTTCTTCAAACCACTTGCAATCAAAATTAGACCTTCCCAGTGGTGCTCCCAGACCCCTAAACCCACCGCCAAAAATCTAGTATACCCCCAAGCAGTCCCCCAAAAACATGCAAAACTACTAGCCTAAGTTTAAATCGTGCCAAACGCTCTCAGCAACTAGGCCAAACCCCCCTTTTCTACCATGGATTTTCTTCAACCCACTTGCAATCAAAATTAGACCTTCCCAGCAGTGTTCCCAGACCCATAAACCAACCCCCAAAAATCTAGAACCCCCCAAACAGCCCCCCAAAAACATGTAATACCGCTAAGAAAAAAAAGAACTTTTCCACCATGGAGTTTCTTCAAACCACTTGCAATCAAAAGAAGACCTTCCCAACATTGCTCCCAGACTACTCAACCCACCCCAAAAATCTAGAACACCCCCAAGCAGCCCCCAAAAAACATGCAATACTGCTAGGCCTCAGTTTAAATCGTGCCAAAACACTGTCTGCAACTAGGCCAAAACCCCCCTTTTCCACCATGGATTTTCTTCAAACCACTTGCAATCAAAAATAGACCTTCCCAGCAGTACTCCCAGTTCCCTCAACCCACCCCCAAAAATCTAGAACACCCACAAGCAGCCCCCCAAAAACATGCAATACAGCTAGGCCTCAGTTTAAATTGTGCCAAAACGCTGTCTGCAACTAGGCCAAAACCCCCCTTTCCCACCATGGACTTTCCTCAAACCACTTGCAATCAAAATTAGACCTTCCCAGCAGTGCTCCCAGACCCCTCAACCCACCCCCAAAAATGTATAACAACCCCAAGCAGCCCCCAAAAACATGCAATAATACTAGGCATGTTTAAATCGTGCCAAAACGCTCTCAGCAACTAGGCCAAACCCCCCTTTTCTACCATGGATTTTATTCAAACCACTTGCACTCACAATTAGAACTTCCCAGCAGTGCTCCCAGACCCATAAGCCCACCCCCAAAAATCTAGTACCCCCCAAACAGCCCCCCAAAAACATGCAATACTGCTAAGAAAAAAAAGAACTTTTCCACCATGGAGTTTCTTCAAACCACTTGCAATCAAAAAAAGACCTTCCCAACAGTGCTCCCAGACTACTCAACCCACCCCAAAAATCTAGAACACCCCAAGCAGCCCCCAAAAAACATGCAATACTGCTAGGCCTCAGTTTAAATCGTGCCAAAACACTGTCTGCAACTAGGCCAAAACCCCCCTTTTCTACAATGGATTTTCTTCAAACCACTTGCACTCACAATTAGAACTTCCCAGCAGTGCTCCCAGACCCATAAACCAACCCCCAAAAATCTAGAACCCCAAAAACATGCAATACTGCTAAAAAAAAATCTTTTCCACCATGGATTTTCTTCAAACCACTTGCAATCAAAATTAGACCTCCCCAGTGGTGCTCCCGGACCCATCAACCCACCCCCAAATATCTAGAACACCCTCAAGCAGCCCCCCAAAAACATGCAATACTGCTAGGCCTCAGTTTAAATTGTGCCAAAACGCTATCTGCAACTAGGCCCAAAACCCCCTTTTCTACCATGGATTTTCTTCAAACCACTTGCACTCACAATTAGAACTTCCCACCAGTGCTCCCAGACCCATAAACCAACCCCCAAAAATCTAGAACCCCAAAAACATGCAATACTGCTAAAAAAAAAAAGCTTTTGCACCATGGATTTTCTTCAAACCACTTGCAATCAAAATTAGACCTTCCCAGCAGTGCTCCCAGACCCCTCAACCTACCCCCAAAAATCTAGAGCAGCCCCCCAAAAACATGCAATACTGTTAGGCCTCAGTTTAAATCGTGCCAAAACGCTGTCTGTAACTAGGCCCAAACCCACCTTTTCCACCATGGATTTTCTTCAAACCACTTGCAATCAAAATTAGACCTTCACAGTGGTGCTCCCAGACCCCTCAACTCACCCCCAAAAATCTAGAACACCCCCAAGCAGCCCCCCAAAAACATGCAATACTACTAGGCCTAAGTTGAAATTGTGCCAAAACGCTCTCTGCAACTAGGCCCAAACCCCCCTTTTCCATCATGGATTTTCTTCAAACCACTTGCAATCAAAATTACACCTTCCCAGCAGTGCTCCCAGACCCATAAACCCACCCCCAAAAATCGAGTACCCGACCAAACAGACCCCAAACACATGCAATACTGCTAAAAAAAAGAACTTTTCCACCATGGACTTTCTTCAAACCACTTGCAATCACAATTAGAACTTCCCAGCAGTGCTCCCAGACCCATAAACCAACCCCAAAAAATCTAGAACCCCCAAACAGCCCCCCAAAAACATGCAAGACTGATAAAAAAAAATCTTTTGCACCATGGATTTTCTTCAAACCACTTGCAATCAAAATTAGACCTTCCCAGCAGTGCTCCCAGACCCCTCAACCTACCCCCAAAAATCTAGAACACCCCAAGCAGCCCCCAAAAACATGCAATAATACTAGGCCTAAGTTTAAATCGTGCCAAAACGCTCTCAGCAACTAGGCCAAACCCCCCTTTTCTACCATGGATTTTCTTCAACCCACTTGCAATCAAAATTAGACCTTTCCAGCATTGTTCCCAGACCCATAAACCAACCCCCAAAAATCTAGAACCCCCCAAACAGCCCCCCAAAAACATGTAGTACCGCTAAGAAAAAAAAGAACTTTTCCACCATGGAGTTTCTTCAAACCACTTGCAATCAAAAGAAGACCTTCCCAACATTGCTCCCAGACTACTCAACCCACCCCAAAAATCTAGAACACCCCCAAGCAGCCCCCAAAAAACATGCAATACTGCTAGGCCTCAGTTTAAATCGTGCCAAAACACTGTCTGCAACTAGGCCAAAACCCCCCTTTTCCACCATGGATTTTCTTCAAACCACTTGCAATCAAAAATAGACATTCCCAGCAGTACTCCCAGTTCCCTCAACCCACCCCCAAAAATCTAGAACACCCACAAGCAGCCCCCCAAAAACATGCAATACAGCTAGGCCTCAGTTTAAATTGTGCCAAAACGCTGTCTGCAACTAGGCCAAAACCCCCCTTTCCCACCATGGACTTTCCTCAAACCACTTGCAATCAAAATTAGACCTTCCCAGCAGTGCTCCCAGACCCCTCAACCCACCCCCAAAAATGTATAACAACCCCAAGCAGCCCCCAAAAACATGCAAGAATACTAGGCATGTTTAAATCGTGCCAAAACGCTCTCAGCAACTAGGCCAAACCCCCCTTTTCTACCATGGATTTTATTCAAACCACTTGCACTCACAATTAGAACTTCCCAGCAGTGCTCCCAGACCCATAAACCCACCCCCAAAAATCTAGTACCCCCCAAACAGCCCCCCAAAAACATGCAATACTGCTAAGAAAAAAAAGAACTTTTCCACCATGGAGTTTCTTCAAACCACTTGCAATCAAAAAAAGACCTTCCCAACAGTGCTCCCAGACTACTCAACCCACCCCAAAAATCTAGAACACCCCAAGCAGCCCCCAAAAAACATGCAATACTGCTAGGCCTCAGTTTAAATCGTGCCAAAACACTGTCTGCAACTAGGCCAAAACCCCCCTTTTCTACCATGGATTTTCTTCAAACCACTTGCACTCACAATTAGAACTTCCCAGCAGTGCTCCCAGACCCATAAACCAACCCCCAAAAATCTAGAACCCCAAAAACATGCAATACTGCTAAAAAAAAAAGCTTTTCCAACATGGATTTTCTTCAAACCACTTGCAATCAAAATTAGACCTCCCCAGTGGTGCTCCCAGACCCATCAACCCACCCCCAAATATCTAGAACACCCTCAAGCAGCCCCCAAAAACATGCAATACTGCTAGGCCTCAGTTTAAATTGTGCCAAAACGCTATCTGCAACTAGGCCCAAACCCCCCTTTTCTACCATGGATTTTCTTCAAACCACTTGCACTCACAATTAGAACTTCCCAGCAGTGCTCCCAGACCCATAAACCAACCCCCAAAAATCTAGAACCACAAAAACATGCAATACTGCTAAAAAAAAAGCTTTTGCACCATGGATTTTCTTCAAACCACTTGCAATCAAAATTAGACCTTCCCAGCAGTGCTCCCAGACCCCTCAACCTACCCCCAAAAATCTAGAGCAGCCCCCCAAAAACATGCAATACTGTTAGGCCTCAGTTTAAATCGTGCCAAAACGCTGTCTGTAACTAGGCCCAAACCCAGCTTTTCCTCCATGGATTTTCTTCAAACCACTTGCAATCAAAATTAGACCTTCACAGTGGTGCTCCCAGACCCCTAAACCCACCCCCAAAAATCTAGAACACCCCCAAGCAGCCCCCCCAAAAACATGCAATACTACTAGGCCTATGTTTAAATTGTGCCAAAAAGCTCTCTGCAACTAGGCCCAAACCCCCCTTTTCCATCATGGATTTTCTTCAAACCACTTGCAATCAAAATTACACCTTCCCAGCAGTGCTCCCAGACCCATAAACCCACCCCCAAAAATCGAGTACCCGACCAAACAGACCCCCAAACACATGCAATACTGCTAAAAAAAAGAACTTTTCCACCATGGACTTTCTTTAAACCACTTGCAATCACAATTAGAACTTCCCAGCAGTGCTCCCAGACCCATAAACCAACCCCCAAAAATCTAGAACCCCCAAACAGCCCCCCAAAAACATGCAAGACTGCTAAAAAAACAGCTTTTGCAACATGGATTTTCTTCAAACCACTTGCAATCAAAATTAGACCTTTCCAGCAGTGCTCCCATATCCATAAACCCACCCCCAAAAATCTAGTACCCCCCCAAACAACCCCCCAAAAACATGCAATACTGCTAAAAAATAAAGAACTTTTCCACCATGGATTTATTTCAAACCACTTGCAATCAAAATTAGACCTTCCCAACAGTGCTCCCAGACCCCTCAATCCACCCCAAAAATCTAGAACACCCACAAGCAGCCCCCCAAAAACATGCAATACTACTAGGCCTAAGTTTAAAAATGTGCCAAAACGCTCTCTGCAACTAGACCCAAAACCCTCTTTTCCACCATGGATTTTCTTCAAACCACTTGCAATCAAAATTAGACCTTCCCAGCAGTGCTCCCATATCCCTCAACCCACCCTAAAAAATCTAGAACACCCCCAAGCAGCCCCCCAAAAACATGCAATACTACTAGGCCTAAGTTCAAATCGTGCCAAAACGCTCTCTGCAACTAGGCCCAAACCCCCTTTTTCCACCTTGGATTTTTTTCACACCACTTGCAATCACAATTAGACCTTCCCAGCAGTGCTCCCATATCCCTCAACCCACCCTCAAAAATCTAGAACACCCCCAAGCAGCCCCCCCAAAACATGCAATACTGCTAGGCTTCAGTTTAAATTGTGCCAACACGCTATCTGCAACTAGGCCCAAATCCCCCTTTCCCACCATGGACTGTCCTCAAACCACTTGCAATCACAATTAGACCTTCCCGGCAGTGCTCCCAGACGCATAAACCCACTCCCAAACATCTAGAACCCCCCAAACAGCCCCCCAAAATCATGCAATACTGCTAGGCCTCAGTATAAATCGTGCCAAAACGCTGTCTGTAACTAGGCCCAAACCCACCTTTTCCACCATGGATTTTCTTCAAACCACTTGCACTCACAATTAGAACCTCCCAGCAGTGCTCCCAGACCCATAAACCAACCCCCAAAAATCTAGAACCCCCAAACAGCCTCTCAAAAACATGCAATACTGATAAAAAAAAATCTTTTGCACCATGGATTTTCTTCAAACCACTTGCAATCAAAATTAGACCTTCCCAGCAGTACTCCCAGACCCCTCAACCAACACCCAAAAATCTAGAACACCCCAAGCAGCCCCCAAAAACATGCAATAATACTAGGCCTAAGTTTAAATCGTGCCAAAACGCTCTCAGCAACTAGGCCAAACCCCCCTTTTCTACCATGGATTTTCTTCAACCCACTTGCAATCAAAATTAGACCTTTCCAGCATTGTTCCCAGACCCATAAACCAACCCCCAAAAATCTAGAACCCCCAAACAGCCCCCCAAAAACATGTAATACCGCTAAGAAAAAAAAGAACTTTTCCACCATGGAGTTTCTTCAAACCACTTGCAATCAAAAGAAGACCTTCCCAACATTGCTCCCAGACTACTCAACCCACCCCAAAAATCTAGAACACCCCCAAGCAGCCCCCAAAAAACATGCAATACTGCTAGGCCTCAGTTTAAATCGTGCCAAAACACTGTCTGCAACTAGGCCAAAACCCCCCTTTTCCACCATGGATTTTCTTCAAACCACTTGCAATCAAAAATAGACCTTCCCAGCAGTACTCCCAGTTCCCTCAACCCACCCCCAAAAATCTAGAACACCCACAAGCAGCCCCCCAAAAACATGCAATACAGCTAGGCCTCAGTTTAAATTGTGCCAAAACGCTGTCTGCAACTAGGCCAAAACCCCCCTTTCCCACCATGGACTTTCCTCAAACCACTTGCAATCAAAATTAGACATTCCCAGCAGTGCTCCCAGACCCCTCAACCCACCCCCAAAAATGTATAACAACCCCAAGCAGCCCCCAAAAACATGCAATAATACTAGGCATGTTTAAATCGTGCCAAAACGCTCTCAGCAACTAGGCCAAACCCCCCTTTTCTACCATGGATTTTATTCAAACCACTTGCACTCACAATTAGAACTTCCCAGCAGTGCTCCCAGACCCAAAAACCCACCCCCAAAAATCTAGTACCCCCCAAACAGCCCCCCAAAAACATGCAATACTGCTAAGAAAAAAAAGAACTTTTCCACCATGGAGTTTCTTCAAACCACTTGCAATCAAAAAAAGACCTTCCCAACAGTGCTCCCAGACTACTCAACCCACCCCAAAAATCTAGAACACCCCAAGCAGCCCCCAAAAAACATGCAATACTGCTAGGCCTCAGTTTTAATCGTGCCAAAACACTGTCTGCAACTAGGCCAAAACCCCCCTTTTCTACCATGGATTTTCTTCAAACCACTTGCACTCACAATTAGAACTTCCCAGCAGTGCTCCCAGACCCATAAACCAACCCCCAAAAATCTAGAACCCCAAAAACATGCAATACTGCTAAAAAAAAACGCTTTTCCAACATGGATTTTCTTCAAACCACTTGCAATCAAAATTAGACCTCCCCAGTGGTGCTCCCAGACCCATCAACCCACCCCCAAATATCTAGAACACCCTCAAGCAGCCCCCAAAAACATGCAATACTGCTAGGCCTCAGTTTAAATTGTGCCAAAACGCTATCTGCAACTAGGCCCAAACCCCCCTTTTCTACCATGGATTTTCTTCAAACCACTTGCACTCACAATTAGAACTTCCCAGCAGTGCTCCCAGACCCATAAACCAACCCCCAAAAATCTAGAACCACAAAAACATGCAATACTGCTAAAAAAAAAGCTTTTGCACCATGGATTTTCTTCAAACCACTTGCAATCAAAATTAGACCTTCCCAGCAGTGCTCCCAGACCCCTCAACCTACCCCCAAAAATCTAGAGCAGCCCCCCAAAAACATGCAATACTGTTAGGCCTCAGTTTAAATCGTGCCAAAACGCTGTCTGTAACTAGGCCCAAACCCACCTTTTCCTCCATGGATTTTCTTCAAACCACTTGCAATCAAAATTAGACCTTCACAGTGGTGCTCCCAGACCCCTAAACCCACCCCCAAAAATCTAGAACACCCCCAAGCAGCCCCCCCAAAAACATGCAATACTACTAGGCCTAAGTTTAAATTGTGCCAAAAAGCTCTCTGCAACTAGGCCCAAACCCCCCTTTTCCATCATGGATTTTCTTCAAACCACTTGCAATCAAAATTACACCTTCCCAGCAGTGCTCCCAGACCCAAAAACCCACCCCCAAAAATCGAGTACCCGACCAAACAGACCCCCAAACACATGCAAGACTGCTAAAAAAACA
This sequence comes from Lissotriton helveticus, assembly GCF_964261635.1. Lineage (NCBI taxonomy): Eukaryota > Metazoa > Chordata > Amphibia > Caudata > Salamandridae > Lissotriton > Lissotriton helveticus. Next base: position 1,358,017,342 of record NC_136061.1, on the reverse strand, counting down.
GCTTTTGCAACATGGATTTTCTTCAAACCACTTGCAATCAAAATTAGACCTTCCCAGCAGTGCTCCCAGACCCCTCAACCTACCCCCAAAAATCTAGAACACCCCCAAGCAGCCCCTCAAAAACATGGAATACTGCTATGCCTCAGTTTAAATCGTGCCAAAACGCTGTCTGTAACTAGGCCCAAACCCACCTTTTCCACCATGGATTTACTTCAAACCACTTGCAATCAAAAAAAGACCTTCCCAACAGTGCTCCCAGACCCCTCAACCCACCACAAAAATCTAGAACACCCACAAGCAGCCCCCCAAAAACATGCAATACTACTAGGCCTAAGTTTAAAAATGTGCCAAAACGCTCTCTGCAACTAGACCCAAAACCCTCTTTTCCACCATGGATTTTCTTCAAACCACTTTCAATCAAAATTGGACCTTCCCAGCAGTGCTCCCATATCCCTCAACCCACCCTCAAAAATCTAGAACACCCCCAAGCAGCCCCCCAAAAACATGCAATACTGCTAGGCCTCAGTTTAAATCGTGCCAAAACGCTCTCTGCAACTAGGCCCAAACCCCCATTTTCCACCATGGATTTTCTTCAAACCACTTGCAATCAAAATTAGACCTTCCCTGCAGTGCTCCCAGACCCCTCAACCCACCCCAAAATATCTAGAACTCCCCCAAGCAGCCCCCCAAAAACAAGCAATACTGCTAGGCTTCAGTTTAAATTGTGCCAAAACGCTATCTGCAACTAGGCCCAAATCCCCCTTTCCCACCATGGACTTTCCTCAAACCACTTGCAATCACAATTAGACCTTCCCGGCAGTGCTCCCAGATGCATAAACCCACTCCCAAACATCTAGAACCCCCCAAACAGCCCCCCAAAATCATACAATACTGCTAGGCCTCAGTATAAATCGTGCCAAAACGCTGTCTGTAACTAGGCCCAAACCCACCTTTTCCACCATGGATTTTCTTCATACCACTTGCAATCAAAATATTAGACCTTCCCAGTGGTCCTCCCAGACCCCTAAACCCACCCCCAAAAATCTAGAACACCCCCAAGCAGCCCCACAAAAACATGGAATACTAGTAGGCCTAAGTTTAAATCGTGTCAAAATGCTCTCTGCAGCTAGGCCCAAACCCCCCTTTTCCACCATGGATTTTCTTCAACCCACTTGCAATCAAAATTAGACCTTCCCAGCAGTGCTCCCAGACCCATAAACCCACCCCCAAAAATCTAGTACCCCCCAAACAGCCCCCCAAAAACATGCAATACTGCAAAAAAAAAAGAACTATTCCACCATGGATTTTGTTCAAACCACTTGCAATCAAAAAAAGACTTTCCCAACAGTGCTCCCAGACTCCTCAACCCACCCCAAAAATCTAGATGACCCCCAGGCAGACCCCAAAAACATGCAATACTGCTAGGCCTCAGTTTAAATCGTGGTAAAAAACTGTCTGCAACTAGGCCAAAACCCCCCTTTTCCACTATGGATTTTCTTCAAACCACTTGCAATCAAAAATAGACCTTCCCAGCAGTACTCCCAGTTCCCTCAACCCACCCCCAAAAATCTAGAACACCCCTAAGCAGCCCCCCAAAAACATGCAATACTGCTAGGCCTCAGTTTAAATTGTGCCAAAACGCTATCTGCAACTAGGCCCAAACCTCCCTTTCCCAACATGGACTTTCCTCAAACCACTTGCAATCAAAATTAGACCTTCCAGCAGTGCTCCCAGACCCATAAACCCACTCCCAAACATCTAGAACCCCCAAACAGCCCCCCAAAAACATGCAATACTACTAGGCCTAAGTTTAAATCGTGCCAAAACGCTCTCAGCAACTAGGCCCAAACCCCCCTTTTCTACCATGAATTTTCTTCAAACCACTTGCAATCAAAATTAGACCTTCCCAGCAGTACTCCCAGTTCCCTTAACCCACCCCCAAAAATCTAGAACACCCCCAAACAACCCCCAAAAACATGCAATACTGCTAGGCCTCAGTTTAAATCGTGCCAAAACGCTGTCTGTAACTAGGCCCAAACCCACCTTTTCCACCATGGATTTTCTTCAAACCACTTGCAATCAAAATTAGACCTTCCCAGTGGTGCTCCCAGACCCCTAAACCCACCCCCAAAAATCTAGTATACCCCCAAGCAGTCCCCCAAAAACATGCAAAACTACTAGCCTAAGTTTAAATCGTGCCAAACGCTCTCAGCAACTAGGCCAAACCCCCCTTTTCTACCATGGATTTTCTTCAACCCACTTGTAATCAAAATTAGACCTTCCCAGTGGTATTCCCAGACCCCTAAACCCACCCCCAAAAATCTAGAACACCCCCAAGCAGCCCCCCAAAAACATGCAATACTACTAGGCCTAAGATTAAATCATGCCAAAACGCTCTCTGCAACTAGGCCCAAACCCCCCTTTTCCACCATGGATTTTCTTCAACCCACTTGCAATCAAAATTAGACCTTTCCAGCAGTGCTCCCATATCCATAAACCCACCCCCAAAAATCTAGTACCCCCCCAAACAACCCCCCAAAAACATGCAATACTGCTAAAAAATAAAGAACTTTTCCACCATGGATTTATTTCAAACCACTTGCAATCAAAATTAGACCTTCCCAACAGTGCTCCCAGACCCCTCAATCCACCCCAAAAATCTAGAACACCCACAAGCAGCCCCCCAAAAACATGCAATACTACTAGGCCTAAGTTTAAAAATGTGCCAAAACGCTCTCTGCAACTAGACCCAAAACCCTCTTTTCCACCATGGATTTTCTTCAAACCACTTGCAATCAAAATTAGACCTTCCCAGCAGTGCTCCCATATCCCTCAACCCACCCTCAAAAATCTAGAACACCCCCAAGCAGCCCCCCAAAAACATGCAATACTACTAGGCCTAAGTTCAAATCGTGCCAAAACGCTCTCTGCAACTAGGCCCAAACCCCCTTTTTCCACCTTGGATTTTTTTCAAACCACTTGCAATCACAATTAGACCTTCCCAGCAGTGCTCCCATATCCCTCAACCCACCCTCAAAAATCTAGAACACCCCCAAGCAGCCCCCCCAAAACATGCAATACTGCTAGGCTTCAGTTTAAATTGTGCCAACACGCTATCTGCAACTAGGCCCAAATCCCCCTTTCCCACCATGGACTGTCCTCAAACCACTTGCAATCACAATTAGACCTTCCCGGCAGTGCTCCCAGATGCATAAACCCACTCCCAAACATCTAGAACCCCCCAAACAGCCCCCCCAAATCATGCAATACTGCTAGGCCTCAGTATAAATCGTGCCAAAACGCTGTCTGTAACTAGGCCCAAACCCACCTTTTCCACCATGGATTTTCTTCAAACCACTTGCACTCACAATTAGAACCTCCCAGCAGTGCTCCCAGACCCATAAACCAACCCCCAAAAATCTAGAACCCCCAAACAGCCTCTCAAAAACATGCAATACTGATAAAAAAAAATCTTTTGCACCATGGATTTTCTTCAAACCACTTGCAATCAAAATTAGACCTTCCCAGCAGTACTCCCAGACCCCTCAACCAACACCCAAAAATCTAGAACACCCCAAGCAGCCCCCAAAAACATGAAATAATACTAGGCCTAAGTTTAAATCGTGCCAAAACGCTCTCAGCAACTAGGCCAAACCCCCCTTTTCTACCATGGATTTTCTTCAACCCACTTGCAATCAAAAATAGACCTTCCCAGCAGTACTCCCAGTTCCCTCAACCCACCCCCAAAAATCTAGAACACCCACAAGCAGCCCCCCAAAAACATGCAATACAGCTAGGCCTCAGTTTAAATTGTGCCAAAACGCTGTCTGCAACTAGGCCAAAACCCCCCTTTCCCACCATGGACTTTCCTCAAACCACTTGCAATCAAAATTAGACCTTCCCAGCAGTGCTCCCAGACCCCTCAACCCACCCCCAAAAATGTATAACAACCCCAAGCAGCCCCCAAAAACATGCAATAATACTAGGCATGTTTAAATCGTGCCAAAACGCTCTCAGCAACTAGGCCAAACCCCCCTTTTCTACCATGGATTTTATTCAAACCACTTGCACTCACAATTAGAACTTCCCAGCAGTGCTCCCAGACCCATAAACCCACCCCCAAAAATCTAGTACCCCCCAAACTGCCCCCCAAAAACATGCAATACTGCTAAGAAAAAAAAGAACTTTTCCACCATGGAGTTTCTTCAAACCACTTGCAATCAAAAAAAGACCTTCCCAACAGTGCTCCCAGACTACTCAACCCACCCCAAAAATTTAGAACACCCCAAGCAGCCCCCAAAAAACATGCAATACTGCTAGGCCTCAGTTTTAATCGTGCCAAAACACTGTCTTAAACTAGGCCAAAACCCCCCTTTTCTACCATGGATTTTCTTCAAACCACTTGCACTCACAATTAGAACTTCCCAGCAGTGCTCCCAGACCCATAAACCAACCCCCAAAAATCTAGAACCCCAAAAACATGCAATACTGCTAAAAAAAAAGCTTTTCCAACATGGATTTTCTTCAAACCACTTGCAATCAAAATTAGACCTCCCCAGTGGTGCTCCCAGACCCATCAACCCACCCCCAAATATCTAGAACACCCTCAAGCAGCCCCCAAAAACATGCAATACTGCTAGGCCTCAGTTTAAATTGTGCCAAAACGCTATCTGCAACTAGGCCCAAACCCCCCTTTTCTACCATGGATTTTCTTCAAACCACTTGCACTCACAATTAGAACTTCCCAGCAGTGCTCCCAGACCCATAAACCAACCCCCAAAAATCTAGAACCACAAAAACATGCAATACTGCTAAAAAAAAAGCTTTTGCACCATGGATTTTCTTCAAACCACTTGCAATCAAAATTAGACCTTCCCAGCAGTGCTCCCAGACCCCTCAACCTACCCCCAAAAATCTAGAGCAGCCCCCCAAAAACATGCAATACTGTTAGGCCTCAGTTTAAATCGTGCCAAAACGCTGTCTGTAACTAGGCCCAAACCCACCTTTTCCTCCATGGATTTTCTTCAAACCACTTGCAATCAAAATTAGACCTTCACAGTGGTGCTCCCAGACCCCTAAACCCACCCCCAAAAATCTAGAACACCCCCAAGCAGCCCCCCCAAAAACATGCAATACTACTAGGCCTAAGTTTAAATTGTGCCAAAAAGCTCTTTGCAACTAGGCCCAAACCCCCCTTTTCCATCATGGATTTTCTTCAAACCACTTGCAATCAAAATTACACCTTCCCAGCAGTGCTCCCAGACCCATAAACCCACCCCCAAAAATCGAGTACCCGACCAAACAGACCCCCAAACACATGCAATACTGCTAAAAAAAAGAACTTTTCCACCATGGACTTTCTTTAAACCACTTGCAATCACAATTAGAACTTCCCAGCAGTGCTCCCAGACCCATAAACCAACCCCCAAAAATCTAGAACCCCCAAACAGCCCCCCAAAAACATGCAAGACTGCTAAAAAAACAGCTTTTGCAACATGGATTTTATTCAAACCACTTGCAATCAAAATTAGACCTTCCCAGCAGTGCTCCCAGACCCCTCAACCTACCCCCAAAAATCTAGAACACCCCCAAGCAGCCCCTCAAAAACATGGAATACTGCTATGCCTCAGTTTAAATCGTGCCAAAACGCTGTCTGTAACTAGGCCCAAACCCACCTTTTCCACCATGGATTTTCTTCAAACCACTTGCAATCAAAATTAGACCTTCCCAGTGGTACTCCCAGACCCCTAAACCCACCCCCAAAAATCTAGAACACCCCCAAGCAGCCCCCCAAAACATGCAATACTACTAGGCCTAAGATTAAATCATGCCAAAACGCTCTCTGCAACTAGGCCCAAACCCCCCTTTTCCACCATGGATTTTCTTCAACCCACTTGCAATCAAAATTAGACCTTTCCAGCAGTGCTCCCATATCCATAAACCCACCCCCAAAAATCTAGTACCCCCCCAAACAGCCCCCCCAAAAACATGCAATACTGCTAAAAAATAAAGAACTTTTCCACCATGGATTTACTTCAAACCACTTGCAATCAAAAAAAGACCTTCCCAACAGTGCTCCCAGACCCCTCAACCCACCACAAAAATCTAGAACACCCACAAGCAGCCCCCCAAAAACATGCAATACTAATAGGCCTAAGTTTAAAAATGTGCCAAAACGCTCTCTGCAACTAGACCCAAAACCCTCTTTTCCACCATGGATTTTCTTCAAACCACTTGCAATCAAAATTGGACCTTCCCAGCAGTGCTCCCATATCCCTCAACCCACCCTCAAAAATCTAGAACACCCCCAAGCAGCCCCCCAAAAACATGCAATACTGCTAGGCCTCAGTTTAAATCGTGCCAAAACGCTCTCTGCAACTAGGCCCAAACCCCCATTTTCCACCATGGATTTTCTTCAAACCACTTGCAATCAAAATTAGACCTTCCCTGCAGTGCTCCCAGACCCCTCAACCCACCCCCAAATATCTAGAACTCCCCCAAGCAGCCCCCCAAAAACAAGCAATACTGCTAGGCTTCAGTTTAAATTGTGCCAAAACGCTATCTGCAACTAGGCCCAAATCCCCCTTTCCCACCATGGACTTTCCTCAAACCACTTGCAATCACAATTAGACCTTCCCGGCAGTGCTCCCAGATGCATAAACCCACTCCCAAACATCTAGAACCCCCCAAACAGCCCCCCAAAATCATACAATACTGCTAGGCCTCAGTATAAATCGTGCCAAAACGCTGTCTGTAACTAGGCCCAAACCCACCTTTTCCACCATGGATTTTCTTCATACCACTTGCAATCAAAATATTAGACCTTCCCAGTGGTCCTCCCAGACCCCTAAACCCACCCCCAAAAATCTAGAACACCCCCAAGCAGCCCCACAAAAACATGGAATACTAGTAGGCCTAAGTTTAAATCGTGTCAAAATGCTCTCTGCAGCTAGTCCCAAACCCCCCTTTTCCACCATGGATTTTCTTCAACCCACTTGCAATCAAAATTAGACCTTCCCAGCAGTGCTCCCAGACCCATAAACCCACCCCCAAAAATCTAGTACCCCCCAAACAGCCCCCCAAAAACATGCAATACTGCTAAAAAAAAGAACTTTTCCACCATGGATTTTGTTCAAACCACTTGCAATCAAAAAAAGACTTTCCCAACAGTGCTCCCAGACTCCTCAACCCACCCCAAAAATCTAGATGACCCCCAGGCAGACCCCAAAAACATGCAATACTGCTAGGCCTCAGTTTAAATCGTGCTAAAAAACTGTCTGCAACTAGGCCAAAACCCCCCTTTTCCACTATGGATTTTCTTCAAACCACTTGCAATCAAAAATAGACCTTCCAAGCAGTACTCCCAGTTCCCTCAACCCACCCCCAAAAATCTAGAACACCCCTAAGCAGCCCCCCAAAAACATGCAATACTGCTAGGCCTCAGTTTAAATTGTGCCAAAACGCTATCTGCAACTAGGCCCAAACCTCCCTTTCCCAACATGGACTTTCCTCAAACCACTTGCAATCAAAATTAGACCTTCCAGCAGTGCTCCCAGACCCATAAACCCACTCCCAAACATCTAGAACCCCCAAACAGCCCCCCAAAAACATGCAATACTACTAGGCCTAAGTTTAAATCGTGCCAAAATGCTCTCAGCAACTAGGCCCAAACCCCCCTTTTCTACCATGAATTTTCTTCAAACCACTTGCAATCAAAATTAGACCTTCCCAGCAGTACTCCCAGTTCCCTTAACCCACCCCCAAAAATCTAGAACACCCCCAAACAACCCCCAAAAACATGCAATACTGCTAGGCCTCAGTTTAAATCGTGCCAAAACGCTGTCTGTAACTAGGCCCAAACCCACCTTTTCCACCATGGATTTTCTTCAAACCACTTGCAATCAAAATTAGACCTTCCCAGTGGTGCTCCCAGACCCCTAAACCCACCCCCAAAAATCTAGTATACCCCCAAGCAGTACCCCAAAAACATGCAAAACTACTAGCCTAAGTTTAAATCGTGCCAAACGCTCTCAGCAACTAGGCCAAACCCCCCTTTTCTACCATGGATTTTCTTCAACCCACTTGTAATCAAAATTAGACCTTCCCAGCAGTGTTCCCAGACCCATAAACCAACCCCCAAAAATCTAGAACCCCCCCAAACAGCCCCCCAAAAACATGCAATACCGCTAAGAAAAAAAAGAACTTTTCCACCATGGAGTTTCTTCAAACCACTTGCAATCAAAAGAAGACCTTCCCAACAGTGCTCCCAAACTACTCAACCCACCCCAAAAATCTAGAACACCCCCAAGCAGCCCCCAAAAAACATGCAATACTGCTAGGCCTCAGTTTAAATCGTGCCAAAACGCTGTCTGCAACTAGGCCAAAACCCCCCTTTCCCACCATGGACTTTCCTCAAACCACTTGCAATCAAAATTAGACCTTCCCAGCAGTGCTCCCAGACCCCTCAACCCACCCCCAAAAATGTATAACAACCCCAAGCAGCCCCCAAAAACATGCAATAATACTAAGCATAAGTTTAAATCGTGCCAAAACGCTCTCAGCAACTAGGCCAAACCCCCCTTTTCTACCATGGATTTTATTCAAACCACTTGCACTCACAATTAGAACTTCACAGCAGTGCTCCCAGACCCATAAACCCACCCCCAAAAATCTAGTACCCCCCAAACAGCCCCCCAAAAACATGCAATACTGCTAAGAAAAAAAAGAACTTTTCCACCATGGAGTTTCTTCAAACCACTTGCAATCAAAAAAAGACCTTCCCAACAGTGCTCCCAGACTACTCAACCCACCCCAAAAATCTAGAACACCCCAAGCAGCCCCCAAAAAACATGCAATACTGCTAGGCCTCAGTTTAAATCGTGCCAAAACACTGTCTGCAACTAGGCCAAAACCCCCCTTTTCCACCATGGATTTTCTTCAAACCACTTGCAATCAAAATTAGACCTCCCCAGTGGTGCTCCCAGACCCATTAACCCACCCCCAAATATCTAGAACACCCTCAAGCAGCCCCCCAAAAACATGCAATACTGCTAGGCCTCAGTTTAAATTGTGCCAAAACGCTATCTGCAACTAGGCCCAAAACCCCCTTTTCTACCATGGATTTTCTTCAAACCACTTGCACTCACAATTAGAACTTCCCAGCAGTGCTCCCAGACCCATAAACCAACCCCCAAAAATCTAGAACCCCAAAAACATGCAATACTGCTAAAAAAAAAAAGCTTTTGCACCATGGATTTTCTTCAAACCACTTGCAATCAAAATTAGACCTTCCCAGCAGTGCTCCCAGACCCCTCAACCTACCCCCAAAAATCTAGAGCAGCCCCCCAAAAACATGCAATACTGTTAGGCCTCAGTTTAAATCGTGCCAAAACGCTGTCTGTAACTAGGCCCAAACCCACCTTTTCCACCATGGATTTTCTTCAAACCACTTGCAATCAAAATTAGACCTTCACAGTGGTGCTCCCAGACCCCTCAACCCACCCCCAAAAATCTAGAACACCCCCAAGCAGCCCCCCAAAAACATGCAATACTACTAGGCCTAAGATTAAATTGTGCCAAAACGCTCTCTGCAACTAGGCCCAAACCCCCCTTTTCCATCATGGATTTTCTTCAAACCACTTGCAATCAAAATTACACCTTCCCAGCAGTGCTCCCAGACCCATAAACCCACCCCCAACAATCGAGTACCCGACCAAACAGACCCCCAAACACATGCAATACTGCTAAAAAAAAGAACTTTTCCACCATGGACTTTCTTCAAACCACTTGCACTCACAATTAGAACTTCCCAGCAGTGCTCCCAGACCCATAAACCAACCCCAAAAAATCTAGAACCCCCAAACAGCCCCCCAAAAACATGCAAGACTGCTAAAAAAAAGCTTTTGCAACATGGATTTTCTTCAAACCACTTGCAATCAAAATTAGACCTTCCCAGCAGTGCTCCCAGACCCCTCAACCTACCCCCAAAAATCTAGAACACCCCCAAGCAGCCCCTCAAAAACATGGAATACTGCTATGCCTCAGTTTAAATCGTGCCAAAACGCTGTCTGTAACTAGGCCCAAACCCACCTTTTCCACCATGGATTTTCTTCAAACCACTTGCAATCAAAATTAGACCTTCCCAGTGGTGCTCCCAGACCCCTAAACCCACCCCCAAAAATCTAGAACACCCCCAAGCAGCCCCCCAAAAACATGCAATACTACTAGGCCTAAGATTAAATCGTGCCAAAACGCTCTCTGCAACTAGGCCCAAACCCCCTTTTTCCACCATGGATATTCTTCAACCCACTTGCAATCAAAATTAGACCTTCCCAGCAGTGCTCCCATATCCATAAACCCACCCCCAAAAATCTAGAACACCCCCAAGCAGCCCCCCCAAAACATGCAATACTACTAGGCCTAAGTTTAAATCGTGACAACACGCTCTCTGCAACTAGGCCCAAACCCCCATTTTCCACCATGGATTTTCTTCAAACCACTTGCAATCAAAATTAGACCTTCCCTGCAGTGCTCCCAGACCCCTCAACCCACCCCCAAATATCTAGAACTCCCCCAAGCAGCCCCCCAAAAACAAGCAATACTGCTAGGCTTCAGTTTAAATTGTGCCAAAACGATATCTGCAACTAGGCCCAAATCCCCCTTTCCCACCATGGACTTTCCTCAAACCACTTGCAATCACAATTAGACCTTCCCGGCAGTGCTCCCAGATGCATAAACCCACTCCCAAACATCTAGAACCCCCCAAACAGCCCCCCAAAATCATACAATACTGCTAGGCCTCAGTATAAATCGTGCCAAAACGCTGTCTGTAACTAGGCCCAAACCCACCTTTTCCACCATGGATTTTCTTCATACCACTTGCAATCAAAATATTAGACCTTCCCAGTGGTCCTCCCAGACCCCTAAACCCACCCCCAAAAATCTAGAACACCCCCAAGCAGCCCCACAAAAACATGGAATACTAGTAGGCCTAAGTTTAAATCGTGTCAAAATGCTCTCTGCAACTAGGCCCAAACCCCCATTTTCCACCATGGATTTTCTTCAACCCACTTGCAATCAAAATTAGACCTTCCCAGCAGTGCTCCCAGACCCATAAACCCACCCCCAAAAATCTAGTACCCCCCAAACAGCCCCCCAAAAACATGCAATACTGCTAAAAAAATGAACTTTTCCACCATGGATTTTGTTCAAACCACTTGCAATCAAAAAAAGACCTTCCCAACAGTGCTCCCAGACTCCTCAACCCACCCCAAAAATCTAGATGACCCCCAGGCAGACCCCAAAAACATGCAATACTGCTAGGCCTCAGTTTGAATCGTGCTAAAAAACTGTCTGCAACTAGGCCAAAAAACCCCTTTTCCACTATGGATTTTCTTCAAACCACTTGCAATCAAAAATAGACCTTCCCAGCAGTACTCCCAGTTCCCTCAACCCACCCCCAAAAATCTAGAACACCCCTAAGCAGCCCCCCAAAAACATGCAATACTGCTAGGCCTCAGTTTAAATTGTGCCAAAATGCTATCTGAAACTAGGCCCAAACCTCCCTTTCCCAACATGGACTTTCCTCAAACCACTTGCAATCAAAATTAGACCTTCCAGCAGTGCTCCCAGACCCATAAACCCACTCCCAAACATTTAGAACCCCCAAACAGCCCCCCAAAAACATGCAATACTACTAGGCCTAAGTTTAAATCGTGCCAAAACGCTCTCAGCAACTAGGCCCAAACCCCCCTTTTCTACCATGAATTTTCTTCAAACCACTTGCAATCAAAATTAGACCTTCCCAGCAGTACTCCCAGTTCCCTTAACCCACCCCCAAAAATCTAGAACACCCCCAAACAACCCCCAAAAACATGCAATACCGCTAAGAAAAAAAAGAACTTTTCCACCATGGAGTTTCTTCAAACCACTTGCAATCAAAAGAAGACCTTCCCAACAGTGCTCCCAAACTACTCAACCCACCCCAATAATCTAGAACACCCCCAAGCAGCCCCCAAAAACATGCAATACTGCTAGGCCTCAGTTTAAATCGTGCTAAAACGCTGTCTGCAACTAGGCCAAAACCCCCCTTTCCCACCATGGACTTTCCTCAAACCACTTGCAATCAAAATTAGACCTTCCCAGCAGTGCTCCCAGACCCCTCAACCCACCCCCAAAAATGTATAAAAACCCCAAGCAGCCCCCAAAAACATGCAATAATACTAAGCATAAGTTTAAATCGTGCCAAAACGCTCTCAGCAACTAGGCCAAACCCCCCTTTTCTACCATGGATTTTATTCAAACCACTTGCACTCACAATTAGACCTTCCCAGCAGTGCTCCCAGACCCATAAACCCACCCCCCAAAATCTAGTACCCCCCCAAACAGCCCCCCAAAAACATGCAATACCGCTAAGAAAAAAAAGAACTTTTCCACCATGGAGTTTCTTCAAACCACTTGCAATCAAAAGAAGACCTTCCCAACAGTGCTCCCAAACTACTCAACCCACCCAAAAAATCTAGAACACCCCCAAGCAGCCCCCAAAAAACATGCAATACTGCTAGGCCTCAGTTTAAATCGTGCCAAAACGCTGTCTGCATCTAGGCCAAAACCCCCCTTTCCCACCATGGACTTTCCTCAAACCACTTGCAATCAAAATTAGACCTTCCCAGCAGTGCTCCCAGACCCCTCAACCCACCCCCAAAAATGTATAACAACCCCAAGCAGCCCCCAAAAACATGCAATAATACTAAGCATAAGTTTAAATCGTGCCAAAACGCTCTCAGCAACTAGGCCAAACCCCCCTTTTCTACCATGGATTTTATTCAAACCACTTGCACTCACAATTAGACCTTCCCAGCAGTGCTCCCAGACCCATAAACCCACCCCCCAAAATCTAGTACCCCCCCAAACAGCCCCCCAAAAACATGCAATACCGCTAAGAAAAAAAAGAACTTTTCCACCATGGAGTTTCTTCAAACCACTTGCAATCAAAAGAAGACCTTCCCAACAGTGCTCCCAAACTACTCAACCCACCCCAAAAATCTAGAACACCCCCAATCAGCCCCCAAAAAACATGCAATACTGCTAGGCCTCAGTTTAAATCGTGCCAAAACGCTGTCTGCAACTAGGCCAAAACCCCCCTTTCCCACCATGGACTTTCCTCAAACCACTTGCAATCAAAATTAGACTTTCCCAGCAGTGCTCCCAGACCCCTCAACCCACCCCCAAAAATGTATAACAACCCCAAGCAGCCCACAAAAACATGCAATATTACTAGGCATAAGTTTAAATCGTGCCAAAACGCTCTCAGCAACTAGGCCAAACCCCCCTTTTCTACCATGGATTTTATTCAAACCACTTGCACTCACAATTAGAACTTCCCAGCAGTGCTCCCAGACCCATAAACCCACCCCCAAAAATCTAGTACCCCCCAAACAGCCCCCCAAAAACATGCAATACTGCTAAGAAAAAAAAGAACTTTTCCACCATGGAGTTTCTTCAAACCACTTGCAATCAAAAAAAGACCTTCCCAACAGTGCTCCCAGACTACTCAACCCACCCCAAAAATCTAGAACACCCCAAGCAGCCCCCAAAAAACATGCAATACTGCTAGGCCTCAGTTTAAATCGTGCCAAAACACTGTCTGCAACTAGGCCAAAACCCCCCTTTTCCACCATGGATTTTCTTCAAACCACTTGCAATCAAAATTAGACCTCCCCAGTGGTGCTCCCAGACCCATTAACCCACCCCCAAATATCTAGAACACCCTCAAGCAGCCCCCCAAAAACATGCAATACTGCTAGGCCTCAGTTTAAATTGTGCCAAAACGCTATCTGCAACTAGGCCCAAAACCCCCTTTTCTACCATGGATTTTCTTCAAACCACTTGCACTCACAATTAGAACTTCCTAGCAGTGCTCCCAGACCCATAAACCAACCCCCAAAAATCTAGAACCCCAAAAACATGCAATACTGCTAAAAAAAAAAAGCTTTTGCACCATGGATTTTCTTCAAACCACTTGCAATCAAAATTAGACCTTCCCAGCAGTGCTCCCAGACCCCTCAACCTACCCCCAAAAATCTAGAGCAGCCCCCCAAAAACATGCAATACTGTTAGGCCTCAGTTTAAATCGTGCCAAAACGCTGTCTGTAACGAGGCCCAAACCCACCTTTTCCACCATGGATTTTCTTCAAACCACTTGCAATCAAAATTAGACCTTCACAGTGGTGCTCCCAGACCCCTCAACCCACCCCCAAAAATCTAGAACACCCCCAAGCAGCCCCCCAAAAACATGCAATACTACTAGGCCTAAGTATAAATTGTGCTAAAACGCTCTCTGCAACTAGGCCCAAACCCCCCTTTTCCATCATGGATTTTCTTCAAACCACTTGCAATCAAAATTACACCTTCCCAGCAGTGCTCCCAGACCCATAAACCCACCCCGAAAAATCGAGTACCCGACCAAACAGACCCCCAAACACATGCAATACTGCTAAAAAAAAGAACTTTTCCACCATGGACTTTCTTCAAACCACTTGCAATCACAATTAGAACTTCCCAGCAGTGCTCCCAGACCCATAAACCAACCCCAAAAAATCTAGAACCCCCAAACAGCCCCCCAAAAACATGCAAGACTGCTAAAAAAAAGCTTTTGCAACATGGATTTTCTTCAAACCACTTGCAATCAAAATTAGACCTTCCCAGCAGTGCTCCCAGACCCCTCAACCTACCCCCAAAAATCTAGAACACCCCCAAGTAGCCCCTCAAAAACATGGAATTCTGCTATGCCTCAGTTTAAATCGTGCCAAAACGCTGTCTGTAACTAGGCCCAAACCCACCTTTTCCACCATGGATTTTCTTCAAACCACTTGCAATCAAAATTAGACCTTCCCAGTGGTGCTCCCAGACCCCTAAACCCACCCCCAAAAATCTAGAACACCCCCAAGCAGCCCCCCAAAAACATGCAATACTACTAGGCCTAAGATTAAATCATGCCAAAACGCTCTCTGCAACTAGGCCCAAACCCCCTTTTTCCACCATGGATTTTCTTCAACCCACTTGCATTCAAAATTAGACCTTCCCAGCAGTGCTCCCATATCCATAAACCCACCCCCAAAAATCTAGTACCCCCCCAAACAGCCCCCCAAAAACATGCAATACTGCTAAAAAATAAAGAACTTTTCCACCATGGATTTACTTCAAACCACTTGCAATCAAAGAAAGACCTTCCCAACAGTGCTCCCAGACCCCTCAATCCACCCCAAAAATCTAGAACACCCACAAGCAGCCCCCCAAAAACATGCAATACTACTAGGCCTAAGTTTAAAAATGTGCCAAAACGCTCTCTGCAACTAGACCCAAAACCCTCTTTTCCACCATGGATTTTCTTCAAACCACTTGCAATCAAAATGAGACCTTCCCAGCAGTGCTCCCATATCCCTCAACCCACCCTCAAAAATCTAGAACACCCCCAAGCAGCCCCCCAAAACATGCAATACTGCTAGGCTTCAGTTTAAATTGTGCCAACACGCTATCTGCAACTAGGCCCAAATCCCCCTTTCCCACCATGGACTTTCCTCAAACCACTTGCAATCACAATTAGACCTTCCCGGCAGTGCTCCCAGATGCATAAACCCACTCCCAAACATCTAGAACCCCCCCAAACAGCCCCCCCAAAATCATGCAATACTGCTAGGCCTCAGTATAAATCGTGCCAAAACGCTGTCTGTAACTAGGCCCAAACCCACCTTTTCCACCATGGATTTTCTTCAAAGCACTTGCACTCACAATTAGAACCTCCCAGCAGTGCTCCCAGACCCATAAACTAACCCCCAAAAATCTAGAACCCCCCAAACAGCCTCTCAAAAACATGCAATACTGATAAAAAAAAATCTTTTGCACCATGGATTTTCTTCAAACCACTTGCAATCAAAATTAGACCTTCCCAGCAATGCTCCCAGACCCCTCAACCTACCCCCAAAAATCTAGAACACCCCCAAGCAGCCCCCCAAAAACATGCAATGCTGCTAGGCCTCAGTTTAAATCGTGCCAAAACGCTGTCTGTAACTAGGCCCAAACCCCCCTTTTCCTCCATGGATTTTCTTCAACCCACTTGCAATCAAAATTAGACCTTCCCAGCAGTGCTCCCAGACCCATAAACCCACCCCCAAAAATCTAGTACCCCCCCAAACAGCCCCCAAAAAACATGCAATACTGCTAAGAAAAAAAATAACTTTTCCACCATGGAGTTTCTTCAAACCACTTGCAATATAAAAAAGACCTTCCCAACAGTGCTCCCAGACTACTCAACCCACCCCAAAAATCTAGAACACCCCCAAGCAGCCCCCAAAAAACATGCAATACTGCTAGGCCTCAGTTTAAATCGTGCCAAAACACTGTCTGCAACTAGGCTAAAACCCCCCTTTTCCACCATGGATTTTCTTCAAACCACTTGCAATCAAACTTAGACCTCCCAGTGGTGCTCCCAGACCCCTCAACCCACCCCCAAATATCTAGAACACCCCCAAGCAGCCCCCCAAAAACATGCAATACTGCTAGGCCTCAGTTTAAATTGTGCCAAAACGCTATCTGCAACTAGGCCCAAATCCCCCTTTTCCACCATGGATATTCTTCAAACCACTTGCAATCAAAATTAGACCTTCCCAGCAGTGCTCCCAGACCCCTCAACCAACACCCAAAAATCTAGAACACCCAAGCAGCCCCCAAAAACATGCAATAATACTAGGCCTAAGTTTAAATCGTGCCAAAACGCTCTCAGCAACTAGGCCAAACCCCCCTTTTCTACCATGGATTTTCTTCAACCCACTTGCAATCAAAATTAGACCTTCCCAGCAGTGCTCCCAGACCCATAAACCAACCCCCAATGATCTAGAACCCCCCAAACAGCCCCCCAAAAACATGCAATACTGCTAAAAAAAAGAACTTTTCCACCATGGATTTTCTTCAAACCACTTGCAATCAAAAAAAGACCTTCCCAACAGTGCTCCCAGACTCCTCAACCACCCCAAAAATCTAGAACACCCACAAGCAGCCCCCCAAAAACATGCAATAATACTAGGCCTAAGTTTAAATCGTGCCAAAACGCTCTCAGCAACTAGGCCAAACCCCCCTTTTCTACCATGGATTTTCTTCAAACCACTTGCACTCACAATTAGAACTTCCCAGCAGTGCTCCCAGACCCATAAACCAACACCCAAAAATCTAGAACCCCCCCAAACAGCCCCCCCAAAAATATGCAATAATACTAGGCCTAAGTTTAAATCGTGCCAAAACGCTCTCAGCAACTAGGCCAAACCCCCCTTTTCTACCATGGATTTTCTTCAAACCACATGCACTCACAATTAGAACTTCCCAGCAGTGCTCCCAGAACCATAAACCAACCCACAAAAATCTAGAACCCCCCAAACAGCCTCCCAAAAACATGCAATACTGCAAAAAAAAAAAGCTTTTGCACCATGGATTTTCTTCAAACCACTTGCAATCAAAATTAGACCTTCCCAGCAGTGCTCCCAGACCCCTCAACCTACCCACAAAAATCTAGAACACCCCCAAGCAGCCCCCCAAAAACATGCAATACTGCTAGGCCTAAGTTTAAATCGTGCCGAAACGCTGTCTGTAACTAGGCCCAAACCCCCCTTTTCCACCATGGATTTTCTTCAAGCCACTTGCAATCAAAATTAGACCTTCCCAGCAGTGCTCCCAAACCCATAAACCCACCCCCAAAAATCTAGTACCCCCCCAAACAGCCCCCCAAAAACATGCAATACTGCTAAGAAAAAAAAGAACTTTTCCACCATGGAGTTTCTTCAAACCACTTTCAATCAAAAAAAGACCTTCCTAACAGTGCTCCCAGACTACTCAACCCACCCCAAAAATCTATAACACCCCCAAGCAGCCCCCAAAAAACATGCAATACTGCTAGGCCTCAGTTTAAATCGTGCCAAAACACTGACTGCAACTAGGCCAAAACCCCCCTTTTCCACCATGGATTTTCTTCAAACCACTTGCAAACAAAATTAGACCTCCCCAGTGGTGCTCCCAGACCCCTCAACCCACCCCCAAATATCTAGAACACCCCCAAGCAGCCCCCCAAAAACATGCAATACTACTAGGCCTCAGTTTAAATTGTGCCAAAACGCTATCTGCAACTAGGCCCAAACCCCCCTTTTACACCATGGATATTCTTCTAACCACTTGCAATCAAAATTAGACCTTCCCAGCAGTTTTCCCAGACGCCTCAACCAACACCCAAAAATCTAGAACACCCCAAGCAGCCCCCAAAAACATGCAATAATACTAGGCCTAAGTTTAAATCGTGCCAAAACGCTCTCAGCAACTAGGCCAAACCCCCCTTTTCTACCATGGATTTTCTTCAAACCACTTGCACTCACAATTAGAACTTCCCAGCAGTGCTCCCAGACCCATAAACCAACCCCCAAAAATCTAGAACCCCCCAAACAGCCACCCAAAAACATGCAATACTGCTAAAAAAAAAAAAGCTTTGCACCATGGATTTTCTTCAAACCACTTGCAATCAAAATTAGACCTTCCCAGCAGTGCTCCCAGACCCCTCAACCTACCCCCAAAAATCTAGAACACCCCCTAGCAGCCCCCCAAAAACATGCAATACTGCTAGGCCTCAGTTTAAATCGTGCCAAAACGCTGTCTGTAACTAGGCCCAAACCCACCTTTTCCACCATGGATTTTCTTCAAACCACTTGCAATCAAAATTAGACTTTCACAGTGGTGCTCCCAGACCCCTCAACCCACCCCCAAAAATCTAGAACACCCCCAAGCAGCCCCCCAAAAACATGCAATACTACTAGGCCTAAGTTTAACTTGTGCAAAAACGCTCTCTGCAACTAGGCCCAAACCCCCCTTTTCCATCATGGATTTTCTTCAAACCACTTGCAATCAAAATTACACCTTCCCAGCAGTGCTCCCAGACCCATAAACCCACCTCCAAAAATCGAGTACCCGACCAAACAGCCCCCAAACACATGCAATACTGCTAAAAAAAAGAACTTTTCCACCATGGATTTTCTTCAAACCACTTGCAATCAAAAAAAGACCTTCCCAACAGTGCTCCCAGACTCCTCAACCACCCCAAAAATCTAGAACACCCACAAGCAGCCCCCCAAAAACATGCAATAATACTAGGCCTAAGTTTAAATCGTGCCAAAACGCTCTCAGCAACTAGGCCAAACCCCCCTTTTCTACCATGGATTTTCTTCAAACCACTTGCACTCACAATTAGAACTTCCCAGCAGTGCTCCCAGACCCATAAACCAACCCCCAAAAATCTAGAACCCCCCAAACAGCCCCCCCAAAAATATGCAATAATACTAGGCCTAAGTTTAAATCGTGCCAAAACGCTCTCAGCAACTAGGCCAAACCCCCCTTTTCTACCATGGATTTTCTTCAAACCACTTGCACTCACAATTAGAACTTCCCAGCAGTGCTCCCAGACCCATAAACCAACCCCCAAAAATCTAGAACCCCCCAAACAGCCTCCCAAAAACATGCAATACTGCTAAAAAAAGCTTTTGCACCATGGATTTTCTTCAAACCACTTGCAATCAAAATTAGACCTTCCCAGCAGTGCTCCCATATCCCTCAACCCACTCTCAAAAATCTAGAACACCCCCAAGCAGCCCCCCCAAAACATGCAATACTACTAGGCCTAAGTTTAAATCGTGCCAAAACGCTCTCTGCAACTAGGCCCAAACCCCCATTTTCCACCATGGATTTTCTTCAAACCACTTGCAATCACAATTAGACCTTCCCGGCAGTGCTCCTAGACCCCTCAAACCACCCTAAAAAATGTAGAACACCCCCAAGCAGCCCCCGAAAAACATGCAATACTGCTAGGCCTAAGTTCAAATCGTGCCAAAACGCTCTCTGCAACTAGGCCCAAACCCCCTTTTTCCACCTTGGATTTTTTTCAAACCACTTGCAATCACAATTAGACCTTCCCAGCAGTGCTCCCAGATCCCTCAACCCACCCCCAAAAATCTAGTATACCCCCAAGCAGTCCCCCAAAAACATGCAAAACTACTAGCCTAAGTTTAAATCGTGCCAAACGCTCTCAGCAACTAGGCCAAACCCCCCTTTTCTACCATGGATTTTCTTCAACCCACTTGCAATCAAAATTAGACCTTCCCAGCAGTGCTCCCAGACCCATAAACCCACCCCCAAGAATCTAGTACCCACCCAAACAGCCCCCAAAAACATGCAATACTGCTAAGAAAAAAAATAACTTTTCCACCATGGAGTTTCTTCAAACCACTTGCAATATAAAAAAGACCTTCCCAACAGTGCTCCCAGACTACTCAACCCACCCCAAAAATCTAGAACACCCCCAAGCAGCCCCCAAAAAACATGCAATACTGCTAGGCCTCAGTTTAAATCGTGCCAAAACACTGTCTGCAACTAGGCTAAAACCCCCCTTTTCCACCATGGATTTTCTTCAACCCACTTGCAATCAAAATTAGACCTTCCCAGCAGTGCTCCCAGACCCATAAACCAACCCCCAAAAATCTAGAACCCCCCAAACAGCCCCCCAAAAACATGCAATACTGCTAAAAAAAAGAACTTTTCCACCATGGATTTTCTTCAAACCACTTGCAATCAAAAAAAGACCTTCCCAACAGTGCTCCCAGACTCCTCAACCACCCCAAAAATCTAGAACACCCACAAGCAGCCCCCCAAAAACATGCAATAATACTAGGCCTAAGTTTAAATCGTGCCAAAACGCTCTCAGCAACTAGGCCAAACCCCCCTTTTCTACCATGGATTTTCTTCAAACCACTTGCACTCACAATTAGAACTTCCCAGCAGTGCTCCCAGACCCATAAACCAACCCCCAAAAATCTAGAACCCCCCCAAACAGCCCCCCCAAAAATATGCAATAATACTAGGCCTAAGTTTAAATCGTGCCAAAACGCTCTCAGCAACTAGGCCAAACCCCCCTTTTCTACCATGGATTTTCTTCAAACCACATGCACTCACAATTAGAACTTCCCAGCACTGCTCCCAGACCCATAAACCAACCCACAAAAATCTAGAACCCCCCAAACAGCCTCCCAAAAACATGCAATACTGCAAAAAAAAAAAGCTTTTGCACCATGGATTTTCTTCAAACCACTTGCAATCAAAATTAGACCTTCCCAGCAGTGCTCCCAAACCCATAAACCCACCCCCAAAAATCTAGTACCCCCCCAAACAGCCCCCCAAAAACATGCAATACTGCTAAGAAAAAAAAGAACTTTTCCACCATGGAGTTTCTTCAAACCACTTTCAATCAAAAAAAGACCTTCCTAACAGTGCTCCCAGACTACTCAACCCACCCCAAAAATCTATAACACCCCCAAGCAGCCCCCAAAAAACATGCAATACTGCTAGGCCTCAGTTTAAATCGTGCCAAACCACTGACTGCAACTAGGCCAAAACCCCCCTTTTCCACCATGGATTTTCTTCAAACCACTTGCAAACAAAATTAGACCTCCCCAGTGGTGCTCCCAGACCCCTCAACCCACCCCCAAATATCTAGAACACCCCCAAGCAGCCCCCCAAAAACATGCAATACTACTAGGCCTCAGTTTAAATTGTACCAAAACGCTATCTGCAACTAGGCCCAAACCCCCCTTTTACACCATGGATATTCTTCTAACCATTTGCAATCAAAATTAGACCTTCCCAGCAGTTTTCCCAGACGCCTCAACCAACACCCAAAAATCTAGAACACCCCAAGCAGCCCCCAAAAACATGCAATAATACTAGGCCTAAGTTTAAATCGTGCCAAAACGCTCTCAGCAACTAGGCCAAACCCCCCTTTTCTACCATGGATTTTCTTCAAACCACTTGCACTCACAATTAGAACTTCACAGCAGTGCTCCCAGACCCATAAACCAACCCCCAAAAATCTAGAACCCCCCAAACAGCCACCCAAAAACATGCAATACTGCTAAAAAAAAAAAGCTTTGCACCATGGATTTTCTTCAAACCACTTGCAATCAAAATTAGACCTTCCCAGCAGTGCTCCCAGACCCCTCAACCTACCCCCAAAAATCTAGAACACCCCCTAGCAGCCCCCCAAAAACATGCAATACTGCTAGGCCTCAGTTTAAATCGTGCCAAAACGCTGTCTGTAACTAGGCCCAAACCCACCTTTTCCACCATGGATTTTCTTCAAACCACTTGCAATCAAAATTAGACCTTCCCAGCAGTGCTCCCAGACCCATAAACCCACCCCCAAAAATCTAGTACCCCCCCAAACAGCCCCCAAATACATGCAATACTGCTAAGAAAAAAAATAACTTTTCCACCATGGAGTTTCTTCAAACCACTTGCAATATAAAAAAGACCTTCCCAACAGTGCTCCCAGACTACTCAACCCACCCCAAAAATCTAGAACACCCCCAAGCAGCCCCCAAAAAACATGCAATACTGCTAGGCCTCAGTTTAAATCGTGCCAAAACACTGTCTGCAACTAGGCTAAAAACCCCCTTTTCCACCATGGATATTCTTCAAACCACTTGCAATCAAAATTAGACCTTCCCAGCAGTGCTCCCAGACCCCTCAACCAACACCCAAAAATCTAGAACACCCCAAGCAGCCCCCAAAAACATGCAATAATACTAGGCCTAAGTTTAAATCGTGCCAAAACGCTCTCAGCAACTAGGCCAAACCCCCCTTTTCTACCATGGATTTTCTTCAACCCACTTGCAATCAAAATTAGACCTTCCCAGCAGTGCTCCCAGACCCATAAACCAACCCCCAAAAATCTAGAACCCCCCAAACAGCCCCCCAAAAACATGCAATACTGCTAAAAAAAAGAACTTTTCCACCATGGATTTTCTTCAAACCACTTGCAATCAAAAAAAGACCTTCCCAACAGTGCTCCCAGACTCCTCAACCACCCCAAAAATCTAGAACACCCACAAGCAGCCCCCCAAAAACATGCAATAATACTAGGCCTAAGTTTAAATCGTGCCAAAACGCTCTCAGCAACTAGGCCAAACCCCCCTTTTCTACCATGGATTTTCTTCAAACCACTTGCACTCACAATTAGAACTTCCCAGCAGTGCTCCCAGACCCATAAACCAACCCCCAAAAATCTAGAACCCCCCCAAACAGCCCCCCCAAAAATATGCAATAATACTAGGCCTAAGTTTAAATCGTGCCAAAACGCTCTCAGCAACTAGGCCAAACCCCCCTTTTCTACCATGGATTTTCTTCAAACCACATGCACTCACAATTAGACCTTCCCAGCAGTGCTCCCAAACCCATAAACCCACCCCCAAAAATCTAGTACCCCCCCAAACAGCCCCCCAAAAACATGCAATACTGCTAAGAAAAAAAAGAACTTTTCCACCATGGAGTTTCTTCAAACCACTTTCAATCAAAAAAAGACCTTCCTAACAGTGCTCCCAGACTACTCAACCCACCCCAAAAATCTATAACACCCCCAAGCAGCCCCCAAAAAACATGCAATACTGCTAGGCCTCAGTTTAAATCGTGCCAAAACACTGACTGCAACTAGGCCAAAACCCCCCTTTTCCACCATGGATTTTCTTCAAACCACTTGCAAACAAAATTAGACCTCCCCAGTGGTGCTCCCAGACCCCTCAACCCACCCCCAAATATCTAGAACACCCCCAAGCAGCCCCCCAAAAACATGCAATACTACTAGGCCTCAGTTTAAATTGTGCCAAAACGCTATCTGCAACTAGGCCCAAACCCCCCTTTTACACCATGGATATTCTTCTAACCACTTGCAATCAAAATTAGACCTTCCCAGCAGTTTTCCCAGACGCCTCAACCAACACCCAAAAATCTAGAACACCCCAAGCAGCCCCCAAAAACATGCAATAATACTAGGCCTAAGTTTAAATCGTGCCAAAACGCTCTCAGCAACTAGGCCAAACCCCCCTTTTCTACCATGGATTTTCTTCAAACCACTTGCACTCACAATTAGAACTTCCCAGCAGTGCTCCCAGACCCATAAACCAACCCCCAAAAATCTAGAACCCCCCAAACAGCCACCCAAAAACATGCAATACTGCTAAAAAAAAAAAGCTTTGCACCATGGATTTTCTTCAAACCACTTGCAATCAAAATTAGACCTTCCCAGCAGTGCTCCCAGACCCCTCAACCTACCCCCAAAAATCTAGAACACCCCCTAGCAGCCCCCCAAAAACATGCAATACTGCTAGGCCTCAGTTTAAATCGTGCCAAAACGCTGTCTGTAACTAGGCCCAAACCCACCTTTTCCACCATGGATTTTCTTCAAACCACTTGCAATCAAAATTAGACTTTCACAGTGGTGCTCCCAGACCCCTCAACCCACCCCCAAAAATCTAGAACACCCCCAAGCAGCCCCCCAAAAACATGCAATACTACTAGGCCTAAGTTTAACTTGTGCAAAAACGCTCTCTGCAACTAGGCCCAAACCCCCCTTTTCCATCATGGATTTTCTTCAAACCACTTGCAATCAAAATTACACCTTCCCAGCAGTGCTCCCAGACCCATAAACCCACCTCCAAAAATCGAGTACCCGACCAAACAGCCCCCAAACACATGCAATACTGCTAAAAAAAAGAACTTTTCCACCATGGATTTTCTTCAAACCACTTGCAATCAAAAAAAGACCTTCCCAACAGTGCTCCCAGACTCCTCAACCACCCCAAAAATCTAGAACACCCACAAGCAGCCCCCCAAAAACATGCAATAATACTAGGCCTAAGTTTAAATCGTGCCAAAACGCTCTCAGCAACTAGGCCAAACCCCCCTTTTCTACCATGGATTTTCTTCAAACCACTTGCACTCACAATTAGAACTTCCCAGCAGTGCTCCCAGACCCATAAACCAACCCCCAAAAATCTAGAACCCCCCAAACAGCCCCCCCAAAAATATGCAATAATACTAGGCCTAAGTTTAAATCGTGCCAAAACGCTCTCAGCAACTAGGCCAAACCCCCCTTTTCTACCATGGATTTTCTTCAAACCACTTGCACTCACAATTAGAACTTCCCAGCAGTGCTCCCAGACCCATAAACCAACCCCCAAAAATCTAGAACCCCCCAAACAGCCTCCCAAAAACATGCAATACTGCTAAAAAAAGCTTTTGCACCATGGATTTTCTTCAAACCACTTGCAATCAAAATTAGACCTTCCCAGCAGTGCTCCCATATCCCTCAACCCACTCTCAAAAATCTAGAACACCCCCAAGCAGCCCCCCCAAAACATGCAATACTACTAGGCCTAAGTTTAAATCGTGCCAAAACGCTCTCCGCAACTAGGCCCAAACCCCCATTTTCTACCATGGATTTTCTTCAAACCACTTGCACTCACAATTAGAACTTCCCAGCAGTGCTCCCAGACCCATAAACCAACACCCAAAAATCTAGAACCCCCCCAAACAGCCCCCCCAAAAATATGCAATAATACTAGGCCTAAGTTTAAATCGTGCCAAAACGCTCTCAGCAACTAGGCCAAACCCCCCTTTTCTACCATGGATTTTCTTCAAACCACATGCACTCACAATTAGAACTTCCCAGCAGTGCTCCCAGAACCATAAACCAACCCACAAAAATCTAGAACCCCCCAAACAGCCTCCCAAAAACATGCAATACTGCAAAAAAAAAAAGCTTTTGCACCATGGATTTTCTTCAAACCACTTGCAATCAAAATTAGACCTTCCCAGCAGTGCTCCCAGACCCCTCAACCTACCCACAAAAATCTAGAACACCCCCAAGCAGCCCCCCAAAAACATGCAATACTGCTAGGCCTAAGTTTAAATCGTGCCGAAACGCTGTCTGTAACTAGGCCCAAACCCCCCTTTTCCACCATGGATTTTCTTCAAGCCACTTGCAATCAAAATTAGACCTTCCCAGCAGTGCTCCCAAACCCATAAACCCACCCCCAAAAATCTAGTACCCCCCCAAACAGCCCCCCAAAAACATGCAATACTGCTAAGAAAAAAAAGAACTTTTCCACCATGGAGTTTCTTCAAACCACTTTCAATCAAAAAAAGACCTTCCTAACAGTGCTCCCAGACTACTCAACCCACCCCAAAAATCTATAACACCCCCAAGCAGCCCCCAAAAAACATGCAATACTGCTAGGCCTCAGTTTAAATCGTGCCAAAACACTGACTGCAACTAGGCCAAAACCCCCCTTTTCCACCATGGATTTTCTTCAAACCACTTGCAAACAAAATTAGACCTCCCCAGTGGTGCTCCCAGACCCCTCAACCCACCCCCAAATATCTAGAACACCCCCAAGCAGCCCCCCAAAAACATGCAATACTACTAGGCCTCAGTTTAAATTGTGCCAAAACGCTATCTGCAACTAGGCCCAAACCCCCCTTTTACACCATGGATATTCTTCTAACCACTTGCAATCAAAATTAGACCTTCCCAGCAGTTTTCCCAGACGCCTCAACCAACACCCAAAAATCTAGAACACCCCAAGCAGCCCCCAAAAACATGCAATAATACTAGGCCTAAGTTTAAATCGTGCCAAAACGCTCTCAGCAACTAGGCCAAACCCCCCTTTTCTACCATGGATTTTCTTCAAACCACTTGCACTCACAATTAGAACTTCCCAGCAGTGCTCCCAGACCCATAAACCAACCCCCAAAAATCTAGAACCCCCCAAACAGCCACCCAAAAACATGCAATACTGCTAAAAAAAAAAAAGCTTTGCACCATGGATTTTCTTCAAACCACTTGCAATCAAAATTAGACCTTCCCAGCAGTGCTCCCAGACCCCTCAACCTACCCCCAAAAATCTAGAACACCCCCTAGCAGCCCCCCAAAAACATGCAATACTGCTAGGCCTCAGTTTAAATCGTGCCAAAACGCTGTCTGTAACTAGGCCCAAACCCACCTTTTCCACCATGGATTTTCTTCAAACCACTTGCAATCAAAATTAGACTTTCACAGTGGTGCTCCCAGACCCCTCAACCCACCCCCAAAAATCTAGAACACCCCCAAGCAGCCCCC
This sequence comes from Lissotriton helveticus, assembly GCF_964261635.1. Taxonomy (NCBI): domain Eukaryota; kingdom Metazoa; phylum Chordata; class Amphibia; order Caudata; family Salamandridae; genus Lissotriton; species Lissotriton helveticus. The sequence goes on along the minus strand of NC_136061.1, from coordinate 1,357,990,311 downwards.
CAAAAACATGCAATACTACTAGGCCTAAGTTTAACTTGTGCAAAAACGCTCTCTGCAACTAGGCCCAAACCCCCCTTTTCCATCATGGATTTTCTTCAAACCACTTGCAATCAAAATTACACCTTCCCAGCAGTGCTCCCAGACCCATAAACCCACCTCCAAAAATCGAGTACCCGACCAAACAGCCCCCAAACACATGCAATACTGCTAAAAAAAAGAACTTTTCCACCATGGATTTTCTTCAAACCACTTGCAATCAAAAAAAGACCTTCCCAACAGTGCTCCCAGACTCCTCAACCACCCCAAAAATCTAGAACACCCACAAGCAGCCCCCCAAAAACATGCAATAATACTAGGCCTAAGTTTAAATCGTGCCAAAACGCTCTCAGCAACTAGGCCAAACCCCCCTTTTCTACCATGGATTTTCTTCAAACCACTTGCACTCACAATTAGAACTTCCCAGCAGTGCTCCCAGACCCATAAACCAACCCCCAAAAATCTAGAACCCCCCAAACAGCCCCCCCAAAAATATGCAATAATACTAGGCCTAAGTTTAAATCGTGCCAAAACGCTCTCAGCAACTAGGCCAAACCCCCCTTTTCTACCATGGATTTTCTTCAAACCACTTGCACTCACAATTAGAACTTCCCAGCAGTGCTCCCAGACCCATAAACCAACCCCCAAAAATCTAGAACCCCCCAAACAGCCTCCCAAAAACATGCAATACTGCTAAAAAAAGCTTTTGCACCATGGATTTTCTTCAAACCACTTGCAATCAAAATTAGACCTTCCCAGCAGTGCTCCCATATCCCTCAACCCACTCTCAAAAATCTAGAACACCCCCAAGCAGCCCCCCCAAAACATGCAATACTACTAGGCCTAAGTTTAAATCGTGCCAAAACGCTCTCTGCAACTAGGCCCAAACCCCCATTTTCCACCATGGATTTTCTTCAAACCACTTGCAATCACAATTAGACCTTCCCGGCAGTGCTCCTAGACCCCTCAAACCACCCTAAAAAATGTAGAACACCCCCAAGCAGCCCCCGAAAAACATGCAATACTGCTAGGCCTAAGTTCAAATCGTGCCAAAACGCTCTCTGCAACTAGGCCCAAACCCCCTTTTTCCACCTTGGATTTTTTTCAAACCACTTGCAATCACAATTAGACCTTCCCAGCAGTGCTCCCAGATCCCTCAACCCACCCCCAAAAATCTAGTATACCCCCAAGCAGTCCCCCAAAAACATGCAAAACTACTAGCCTAAGTTTAAATCGTGCCAAACGCTCTCAGCAACTAGGCCAAACCCCCCTTTTCTACCATGGATTTTCTTCAACCCACTTGCAATCAAAATTAGACCTTCCCAGCAGTGCTCCCAGACCCATAAACCCACCCCCAAGAATCTAGTACCCACCCAAACAGCCCCCAAAAACATGCAATACTGCTAAGAAAAAAAATAACTTTTCCACCATGGAGTTTCTTCAAACCACTTGCAATATAAAAAAGACCTTCCCAACAGTGCTCCCAGACTACTCAACCCACCCCAAAAATCTAGAACACCCCCAAGCAGCCCCCAAAAAACATGCAATACTGCTAGGCCTCAGTTTAAATCGTGCCAAAACACTGTCTGCAACTAGGCTAAAACCCCCCTTTTCCACCATGGATTTTCTTCAACCCACTTGCAATCAAAATTAGACCTTCCCAGCAGTGCTCCCAGACCCATAAACCAACCCCCAAAAATCTAGAACCCCCCAAACAGCCCCCCAAAAACATGCAATACTGCTAAAAAAAAGAACTTTTCCACCATGGATTTTCTTCAAACCACTTGCAATCAAAAAAAGACCTTCCCAACAGTGCTCCCAGACTCCTCAACCACCCCAAAAATCTAGAACACCCACAAGCAGCCCCCCAAAAACATGCAATAATACTAGGCCTAAGTTTAAATCGTGCCAAAACGCTCTCAGCAACTAGGCCAAACCCCCCTTTTCTACCATGGATTTTCTTCAAACCACTTGCACTCACAATTAGAACTTCCCAGCAGTGCTCCCAGACCCATAAACCAACCCCCAAAAATCTAGAACCCCCCCAAACAGCCCCCCCAAAAATATGCAATAATACTAGGCCTAAGTTTAAATCGTGCCAAAACGCTCTCAGCAACTAGGCCAAACCCCCCTTTTCTACCATGGATTTTCTTCAAACCACATGCACTCACAATTAGAACTTCCCAGCACTGCTCCCAGACCCATAAACCAACCCACAAAAATCTAGAACCCCCCAAACAGCCTCCCAAAAACATGCAATACTGCAAAAAAAAAAAGCTTTTGCACCATGGATTTTCTTCAAACCACTTGCAATCAAAATTAGACCTTCCCAGCAGTGCTCCCAAACCCATAAACCCACCCCCAAAAATCTAGTACCCCCCCAAACAGCCCCCCAAAAACATGCAATACTGCTAAGAAAAAAAAGAACTTTTCCACCATGGAGTTTCTTCAAACCACTTTCAATCAAAAAAAGACCTTCCTAACAGTGCTCCCAGACTACTCAACCCACCCCAAAAATCTATAACACCCCCAAGCAGCCCCCAAAAAACATGCAATACTGCTAGGCCTCAGTTTAAATCGTGCCAAACCACTGACTGCAACTAGGCCAAAACCCCCCTTTTCCACCATGGATTTTCTTCAAACCACTTGCAAACAAAATTAGACCTCCCCAGTGGTGCTCCCAGACCCCTCAACCCACCCCCAAATATCTAGAACACCCCCAAGCAGCCCCCCAAAAACATGCAATACTACTAGGCCTCAGTTTAAATTGTACCAAAACGCTATCTGCAACTAGGCCCAAACCCCCCTTTTACACCATGGATATTCTTCTAACCATTTGCAATCAAAATTAGACCTTCCCAGCAGTTTTCCCAGACGCCTCAACCAACACCCAAAAATCTAGAACACCCCAAGCAGCCCCCAAAAACATGCAATAATACTAGGCCTAAGTTTAAATCGTGCCAAAACGCTCTCAGCAACTAGGCCAAACCCCCCTTTTCTACCATGGATTTTCTTCAAACCACTTGCACTCACAATTAGAACTTCACAGCAGTGCTCCCAGACCCATAAACCAACCCCCAAAAATCTAGAACCCCCCAAACAGCCACCCAAAAACATGCAATACTGCTAAAAAAAAAAAGCTTTGCACCATGGATTTTCTTCAAACCACTTGCAATCAAAATTAGACCTTCCCAGCAGTGCTCCCAGACCCCTCAACCTACCCCCAAAAATCTAGAACACCCCCTAGCAGCCCCCCAAAAACATGCAATACTGCTAGGCCTCAGTTTAAATCGTGCCAAAACGCTGTCTGTAACTAGGCCCAAACCCACCTTTTCCACCATGGATTTTCTTCAAACCACTTGCAATCAAAATTAGACCTTCCCAGCAGTGCTCCCAGACCCATAAACCCACCCCCAAAAATCTAGTACCCCCCCAAACAGCCCCCAAATACATGCAATACTGCTAAGAAAAAAAATAACTTTTCCACCATGGAGTTTCTTCAAACCACTTGCAATATAAAAAAGACCTTCCCAACAGTGCTCCCAGACTACTCAACCCACCCCAAAAATCTAGAACACCCCCAAGCAGCCCCCAAAAAACATGCAATACTGCTAGGCCTCAGTTTAAATCGTGCCAAAACACTGTCTGCAACTAGGCTAAAAACCCCCTTTTCCACCATGGATATTCTTCAAACCACTTGCAATCAAAATTAGACCTTCCCAGCAGTGCTCCCAGACCCCTCAACCAACACCCAAAAATCTAGAACACCCCAAGCAGCCCCCAAAAACATGCAATAATACTAGGCCTAAGTTTAAATCGTGCCAAAACGCTCTCAGCAACTAGGCCAAACCCCCCTTTTCTACCATGGATTTTCTTCAACCCACTTGCAATCAAAATTAGACCTTCCCAGCAGTGCTCCCAGACCCATAAACCAACCCCCAAAAATCTAGAACCCCCCAAACAGCCCCCCAAAAACATGCAATACTGCTAAAAAAAAGAACTTTTCCACCATGGATTTTCTTCAAACCACTTGCAATCAAAAAAAGACCTTCCCAACAGTGCTCCCAGACTCCTCAACCACCCCAAAAATCTAGAACACCCACAAGCAGCCCCCCAAAAACATGCAATAATACTAGGCCTAAGTTTAAATCGTGCCAAAACGCTCTCAGCAACTAGGCCAAACCCCCCTTTTCTACCATGGATTTTCTTCAAACCACTTGCACTCACAATTAGAACTTCCCAGCAGTGCTCCCAGACCCATAAACCAACCCCCAAAAATCTAGAACCCCCCCAAACAGCCCCCCCAAAAATATGCAATAATACTAGGCCTAAGTTTAAATCGTGCCAAAACGCTCTCAGCAACTAGGCCAAACCCCCCTTTTCTACCATGGATTTTCTTCAAACCACATGCACTCACAATTAGACCTTCCCAGCAGTGCTCCCAAACCCATAAACCCACCCCCAAAAATCTAGTACCCCCCCAAACAGCCCCCCAAAAACATGCAATACTGCTAAGAAAAAAAAGAACTTTTCCACCATGGAGTTTCTTCAAACCACTTTCAATCAAAAAAAGACCTTCCTAACAGTGCTCCCAGACTACTCAACCCACCCCAAAAATCTATAACACCCCCAAGCAGCCCCCAAAAAACATGCAATACTGCTAGGCCTCAGTTTAAATCGTGCCAAAACACTGACTGCAACTAGGCCAAAACCCCCCTTTTCCACCATGGATTTTCTTCAAACCACTTGCAAACAAAATTAGACCTCCCCAGTGGTGCTCCCAGACCCCTCAACCCACCCCCAAATATCTAGAACACCCCCAAGCAGCCCCCCAAAAACATGCAATACTACTAGGCCTCAGTTTAAATTGTGCCAAAACGCTATCTGCAACTAGGCCCAAACCCCCCTTTTACACCATGGATATTCTTCTAACCACTTGCAATCAAAATTAGACCTTCCCAGCAGTTTTCCCAGACGCCTCAACCAACACCCAAAAATCTAGAACACCCCAAGCAGCCCCCAAAAACATGCAATAATACTAGGCCTAAGTTTAAATCGTGCCAAAACGCTCTCAGCAACTAGGCCAAACCCCCCTTTTCTACCATGGATTTTCTTCAAACCACTTGCACTCACAATTAGAACTTCCCAGCAGTGCTCCCAGACCCATAAACCAACCCCCAAAAATCTAGAACCCCCCAAACAGCCACCCAAAAACATGCAATACTGCTAAAAAAAAAAAGCTTTGCACCATGGATTTTCTTCAAACCACTTGCAATCAAAATTAGACCTTCCCAGCAGTGCTCCCAGACCCCTCAACCTACCCCCAAAAATCTAGAACACCCCCTAGCAGCCCCCCAAAAACATGCAATACTGCTAGGCCTCAGTTTAAATCGTGCCAAAACGCTGTCTGTAACTAGGCCCAAACCCACCTTTTCCACCATGGATTTTCTTCAAACCACTTGCAATCAAAATTAGACTTTCACAGTGGTGCTCCCAGACCCCTCAACCCACCCCCAAAAATCTAGAACACCCCCAAGCAGCCCCCCAAAAACATGCAATACTACTAGGCCTAAGTTTAACTTGTGCAAAAACGCTCTCTGCAACTAGGCCCAAACCCCCCTTTTCCATCATGGATTTTCTTCAAACCACTTGCAATCAAAATTACACCTTCCCAGCAGTGCTCCCAGACCCATAAACCCACCTCCAAAAATCGAGTACCCGACCAAACAGCCCCCAAACACATGCAATACTGCTAAAAAAAAGAACTTTTCCACCATGGATTTTCTTCAAACCACTTGCAATCAAAAAAAGACCTTCCCAACAGTGCTCCCAGACTCCTCAACCACCCCAAAAATCTAGAACACCCACAAGCAGCCCCCCAAAAACATGCAATAATACTAGGCCTAAGTTTAAATCGTGCCAAAACGCTCTCAGCAACTAGGCCAAACCCCCCTTTTCTACCATGGATTTTCTTCAAACCACTTGCACTCACAATTAGAACTTCCCAGCAGTGCTCCCAGACCCATAAACCAACCCCCAAAAATCTAGAACCCCCCAAACAGCCCCCCCAAAAATATGCAATAATACTAGGCCTAAGTTTAAATCGTGCCAAAACGCTCTCAGCAACTAGGCCAAACCCCCCTTTTCTACCATGGATTTTCTTCAAACCACTTGCACTCACAATTAGAACTTCCCAGCAGTGCTCCCAGACCCATAAACCAACCCCCAAAAATCTAGAACCCCCCAAACAGCCTCCCAAAAACATGCAATACTGCTAAAAAAAGCTTTTGCACCATGGATTTTCTTCAAACCACTTGCAATCAAAATTAGACCTTCCCAGCAGTGCTCCCATATCCCTCAACCCACTCTCAAAAATCTAGAACACCCCCAAGCAGCCCCCCCAAAACATGCAATACTACTAGGCCTAAGTTTAAATCGTGCCAAAACGCTCTCCGCAACTAGGCCCAAACCCCCATTTTCCACCATGGATTTTCTTCAAACCACTTGCAATCACAATTAGACCTTCCCGGCAGTGCTCCTAGACCCCTCAAACCACCCTAAAAAATGTAGAACACCCCCAAGCAGCCCCCAAAAAACATGCAATACTGCTAGGCCTAAGTTCAAATCGTGCCAAAACGCTCTCTGCAACTAGGCCCAAACCCCCTTTTTCCACCTTGGATTTTTTTCAAACCACTTGCAATCACAATTAGACCTTCCCAGCAGTGCTCCCAGATCCCTCAACCCACCCCCAAAAATCTAGTATACCCCCAAGCAGTCCCCCAAAAACATGCAAAACTACTAGCCTAAGTTTAAATCGTGCCAAACGCTCTCAGCAACTAGGCCAAACCCCCCTTTTCTACCATGGATTTTCTTCAACCCACTTGCAATCAAAATTAGACCTTCCCAGCAGTGTTCCCAGACCCATAAACCAACCCCCAAAAATCTAGAACCCCCCAAACAGATACCCAAAAACATGTAATACCGCTAAGAAAAAAAAGAACTTTTCCACCATGGAGTTTCTTCAAACCACTTGCAATCAAAAGAAGACCTTCCCAACAGTGCTCCCAAACTACTCAACCCACCCCAAAAATCTAGAACACCCCCAAGCAGCCCCCAAAAAACATGCAATACTGCTAGGCCTCAGTTTAAATCGTGCCTAAACGCTGTCTGCAACTAGGCCAAAACCCCCCCTTCCCACCATGGACTTTCCTCAAACCACTTGCAATCAAAATTAGACCTTCCCAGCAGTGCTCCAAGACCCCCAACCCTCCCCCAAAAATGTATAACAACCCCAAGCAGCCCCCAAAAACATGCAATAATACTAGGCATAAGTTTAAATCGTGCCAAAACGCTCTCAGCAACTAGGCCAAACCCCCTTTTTCTACCATGGATTTTATTCAAACCACTTGCACTTACAATTAGACCTTCCCAGCAGTGCTCCCAGACCCATAAACCCACCCCCCAAAATCTAGTACCCCCCCAAACAGCCCCCCAAAAACATGCAATACTGCTAAAAAAAAGAACTTTTCCACCATGGATTTTCTTCAAACCACTTGCAATCAAAAAAAGACCTTCCCAACAGTGCTCCCAGACTCCTCAACCACCCCTAAAATCTAGAACACCCACAAGCAGCCCCCCAAAAACATGAAATAATACTAGGCCTAAGTTTAAATCGTGCCAAAACGCTCTCAGCAACTAGGCCAAACCCCCCTTTTCTACCATGGATTTTCTTCAAACCACTTGCACTCACAATTAGAACTTCCCAGCAGTGCTCCCAGACCCATAAACCAACCCCCAAAAATCTAGAACCCCCCCAAACAGCCCCCCCAAAAATATGCAATAATACTAGGCCTAAGTTTAAATCGTGCCAAAACGCTCTCAGCAACTAGGCCAAACCCCCCTTTTCTACCATGGATTTTCTTCAAACCACTTGCACTCACAATTAGAACTTCCCAGCAGTGCTCCCAGACCCATAAACCAACCCCCAAAAATCTAGAACCCCCCAAACAGCCTCCCAAAAACATGCAATACTGCTAAAAAAAGCTTTTGCACCATGGATTTTCTTCAAACCACTTGCAATCAAAATTAGACCTTCCCTGCAGTGCTCCCAGACCCTTCAACCCACCCCCAAATATCTAGAACTCCCCCAAGCAGCCCCCCAAAAACATGCAATAATGCTAGGCCTCAGTTTAAATTGTGCCAAAACGCTATCTGCAACTAGGCCCAAATCCCCCTTTCCTGCCATGGACTTTCCTCAGACCACTTGCAATCAAAATTAGACCTTCCCAGCAGTGCTCCCAGACCCATAAACCCACTCCCAAACATCTAGAACCCCCCAAACAGCCCCCCAAAAACATGCAATACTGCTAGGTCTCAGTATAAATCGTGCCAAAACGCTGTCTGTAACTAGGCCCAAACCCACCTTTTCCACCATGGATTTTCTTCAAACCACTTGCTATCAAAATAAGACCTTCCCAGTGGTGCTCCCAGACCCCTAAACCTACCCCCAAAAATCTAGAACACCCCCAAGCAGCCAACCAAAAACATGCAATACTACTAGGCCTAAGATTAAATCGTGCCAAAACGCTCTCTGCAACTAGGCCTAAACCCCCCTTTTCCACCATGGATTTTCTTCAACCCACTTGCAATCAAAATTAGACCTTCCCAGCAGTGCTCCCAGACCCATAAACCCACCCCCAAAAATCTAGTACCCCCCAAACAGCCCCCCAAAAACATGCATTACTGCGAAAAAAAAGAACTTTTCCACCATGGATTTTCTTCAAACCACTTGCAATCAAAAAAAGACCTTCCCAACAGTGCTCCCAGACTCCTCAACCCACTCCAAAAATCTAGAACACCCCCAAGCAGACCCCAAAAAACATGCAATACTGCTAGGCCTCAGTTTAAATCGTGCCAAAACACTGTCTGCAACTAGGCCAAAACCCCCCTTTTCCACCATGGATTTTCTTCAAACCACTCGCAATCAAAAATAGACCTTCCCAGCAGTACTCCCAGTCCCCTCAACCCACCCCCAAAAATCTAGAACACCCCTAAGCAACCCCCCAAAAACATGCAATACTGCTAGGCCTCAGTTTAAATTGTGCCAAAACGTTATCTGCAACTAGGCCCAAATCCCCCTTTCCTACCATGGACTTTCCTCAGACCACTTGCAATCAAAATTAGACCTTCCCAGCAGTGCTCCCAGACCCATAAACCCACTCCCAAACATCTAGAACCCCCCAAACAGCCCCCCAAAAACATGCAATACTGCTAGGCCTCAGTATAAATTGTGCCAAAACGCTGTCTGTAACTAGGCCCAAACCCACCTTTTCCACCATGGATTTTCTTCAAACCACTTGCAATCAAAATTAGACCTTCCCAGTTGTGCTCCCAGGCCCCTAAACCCACCCCCAAAAATCTAGAACACCCCCAAGCAGCCCACCAAAAACATGCAATACTTCTAGGCCTAAGTTTAAATCGTGCCAAAATGCTCTCTGCAACTAGGCCCAAACCCCCCTTTTCCACCATGGATTTTCTTCAACCCACTTGCAATCAAAATTAGACCTTCCCAGCAGTGCTCCCAGACCCATAAACCCACCCCCAAAAATCTAGTACCCCCCAAACAGCCCCCCAAAAACATGCAATACTGCTAAAAAAAAGAACTTTTCCACCATTGATTTTCTTCAAACCACTTGCAATCAAAAATAGACCTTCCCAGCAGTACTCCCAGTCCCCTCAACCCACCCCCAAAAATCTAGAACACCCCTAAGCAACCCCCCAAAAACATGCAATACTGCTAGGCCTCAGTTTAAATTGTGCCAAAACGCTATCTGCAACTAGGCCCAAATCCACCTTTCCTACCATGGACTTTCCTCAGACCACTTGCAATCAAAATTAGACCTTCCCAGCAGTGCTCCCAGACCCATAAACCCACTCCCAAACATCTAGAACCCCCCAAACAGCCACCCAAAAACATGCAATACTGCTAGGCCTCAGTATAAATCGTGCCAAAACGCTGTCTGTAACTAGGCCCAAACCCACCTTTTCCACCATGGATTTTCTTCAAACCACTTGCTATCAAAATTAGACCTTCCCAGTGGTGCTCCCAGACCCCTAAACCTACCCCCAAAAATCTAGAACACCCCCAAGCAGCCCACCAAAAACATGCAATACTACTAGGCCTAAGATTAAATCGTGCCAAAACGCTCTCTGCAACTAGGCCTAAACCCCCCTTTTCCACCATGGATTTTCTTCAACCACTTGCAATCAAAATTAGACCTTCCCAGCAGTGCTCCCAGACCCATAAACCCACCCCCAAAAATCTAGTACCCCCCAAACAGCCCCCCAAAAACATGCAATACTGCTAAAAAAAATAACTTTTCCACCATGGATTTTCTTCAAACCACTTGCAATCAAAAAAAGACCTTCCCAACAGTGCTCCCAGACTCCTCAACCCACTCCAAAAATCTAGAACACCCCCAAGCAGACCCCAAAAAACATGCAATACTGCTAGGCCTCAGTTTAAATCGTGCCAAAACACTGTCTGCAACTAGGCCAAAACCCCCCTTTTCCACCATGGATTTTCTTCAAACCACTTGCAATCAAAAATAGACCTTCCCAGCAGTACTGCCAGTTCCCTTAACCCACCCCCAAAAATCTAGAACACCCCCAAGCAGCCCCCCAAAAACATGCAATACAGCTAGGCCTCAGTTTAAATTGTGCCAAAACTCTGTCTGCAACTAGGTCCAAACCCCCCTTTTCCACCATGGATATTCTTCAAACCACTTGCAATCAAAATTAGACCTTCCCAGCAGTGCTCCCAGACCCATAAACCCACCCCCAAAAATCTAGTACCCCCCAAACAGCCCCCCAAAACCATGCAATACTGCTAAAAAAAAGAACTTTTCCACCATGGATTTTCTTCAAACCACTTGCAATCAAAAAAAGACCTTCCCAACAGTGCTCCCAGACTCCTCAACCCACTCCAAAAATCTAGAACACCCCCAAGCAGACCCCAAAAAACATGCAATACTGCTAGGCCTCAGTTTAAATCGTGCCAAAACACTGTCTGCAACTAGGCCAAAACCCCCCTTTTCCACCATGGATTTTCTTCAAACCACTTGCAATCAAAATTAGACCTTCCCAGCAGTGCTCACAGACCCATAAACCAACCCCCAAAAATGTATAACCCCCCCCAAACAGCCCCCCAAAAACATGCAATACTGCTAAAAAAAAAACCTTTTCCACCATGGATTTTCATCAAACCAATTGCAATCAAAATTAAACCTTCCCAACAGTGCTCCCAGACTCCTCAACCCACCACAAAAATCTAGAACACCCCCAAGCAGCCCCCAAAAGACATGCAATACTGCTAGGCCTCAGTTTAAATCGTGCCAAAACACTGTCTGCCACTAGGCCAAAATCCCCCTTTTCCACCATGGATTTTCGTCAAACCACTTGCAATCAAAAATAGACCTTCCCAGCAGTACTCCCAGTTCCCTCAACCCACCCCCAAAAATCTAGAACACCCCCAAGCAGCCCCCCAAAAGCATGCAATAGTACTAGGCCTAAGTTTAAAATTGTGCCAAAACGCTCTCTGCAACTAGACCCAAACCCCTCTTTTCCACCATGGATTTTCTTCAAACCACTTGCAATCAAAATTAGACCTTCCCAGCAGTGCTCCCAGACCCATAAACCCACCACCAAAAATGTAGAACCCCCCAAACAGCCCCCCAAAAACATGCTATACTGCAAAAAAAAATCTTTTCCACCATGGATTTTCTTCAAACCACTTGCAATCAAAATTAGACCTTCCCTGCAGTGCTCCCAGACCCCTAAACCCACCCCCAAATATCTAGTACCCCCCAAACGGCCCCCCAAAAACATGCAATACTGCTAAAAAAGATCTTTTCCACCATGGATTTTCTTCAAACCACTTGCAATCAAAAAAAGACCTTCCCAACAGTGCTCCCAGACTCCTCAACCCACTCCAAAAATCTAGAACACCCCCAAGCAGACCCCAAAAAACATGCAATACTGCTAGGCCTCAGTTTAAATCGTGCCAAAACACTGTGTGCAACTAGGCCAAAACCCCCCTTTTCTACCATGGATTTTCTTCAAACCACTTGCAATCAAAAATAGACCTTCCCAGCAGTACTGCCAGTTCCATTAACCCACCCCTAAAAATCTAGAACACCCCCAAGCAGCCCCCCAAAAACATGCAATACAGCTAGGCCTCAGTTTAAATTGTGCCAAAACTCTGTCTGCAACTAGGCCCAAACGCCCCTTTCCCACCATGGACTTTCCTCAAACCACTTGCAATCAAAATTAGACCTTCCCAGCAGTGCTCCCAGACCCCTCAACCCACCCCCAAAAATGTAGAACAACCCCAAGAAGCCCCCCAAAAACATGAAATACTACTAGGCCTAAGTTTAAATTGTGCCAAAACGCTCTCTGCAACTAGGCCCAAACCCCCCTTTTCCACCATGGATGTTCTTCAAACCACTTGCAATCAAAATTAGACCTTCCCTGCAGTGCTCCCAGACCCCTCAAACCACCCTAAAAAATGTAGAACACCCCCAAGCAGCCCCCCAAAAACATGCAATACTACTAGCCTAAGTTTAAATCGTGCCAAACGCTCTCTGCAACTAGGCCCAAACCCCCTTTTTCCACCATGGATTTTTTTCAAACCACTTGCAATCCAAATTAGACCTTCCCAGCAGTGCTCCCAGACCCATAAACCAACCCCCAAAAATGTACAACCCCCCCAAACAGCCCCCAAAAACATGCAATACTGCTAAAAAAAAAAACTTTTCCACCATGGATTTTCATCAAACCAATTGCAATCAAAATTAGACCTTCCCTGCAGTGCTCCCAGACCCCTCAACCCACCACCAAATGTCTAGAACACCCCCAAGCAGCCCCCCAAAAACATGCAATACTGCTAGGCCTCAGTTTAAATTGTGCCAAAACGCTGTCTGCAACTAGGCCCAAACCCCCCTTTCCCACCATGGACTTTCCTCAAACCACTTGCAATCACAATTAGACCTTCTCGGCAGTGCTCCCAGACCCCTCAACCCACCCCCAAAAATGTAGAACAACCCTAAGAATCCCCCCAAAAACATGAAATACTACTAGGCCTAAGTTTAAATCGTGCCAAAACGCTCTCTGCAACTAGGCCCAAACCCCCCTTTTCCACCATGGATATTCTTCAAACCACTTGCAATCAAAATTAGACCTTCCCAGCAGTGCTCCCAGACCCCTCAAACCACCCTAAAAAATGTAGAACACCCCCAAGCAGCCCCCCAAAAACATGCAATACTACTAGGCCTAAGTTTAAATCGTGCCAAAACGCTCTCTGCAACTAGGCCCAAACCCCCTTTTTCCACCATGGATTTTTTTCAAACCACTTACAATCAAAATTAGACCTTCCCAGCAGTGCTCCCAGACCCATAAACCAACCCCCAAAAATATATAACCCCCCCCAAACAGCCCCCCAAAAACATGCAATACTGCTAAAAAAAAACCTTTTCCACCATGGATTTTCATCAAACCAATTAATTACAATCAAAATTAGACCTTCCCTGCAGTGCTCCCAGACCCCTCAACCCACCCCCAAATGTCTAGAACACCCCCAAGCAGCCCCCCAAAAACATGCAATACTGCTAGGCCTCAGTTTAAATTGTGCCAAAACGCTGTCTGCAACCTGGCCCAAACCCCCCTTTCCCACCATGGACTTTCCTCAAACCACTTGCAATCACAATTAGACCTTCTCGGCAGTGCTCCCAGACGCATAAACCAACCCCCCAAAATCTAGAATCCCCCAAACAGCCCCCCAAAAAGATGCAATACTGCTAGGCCTCAGTTTAAATTGTGCCAAAACGCTGTCTGCAACTAGGCCCAAACCCCCCTTTCCCTCCATGGACTTTCCTCAAACCACTTGCAATCAAAATTAGACCTTCCCAGCAGTTCTCCCAGACCCATAAACCCACTCCCAAACATCTAGAACCCCCCAAACACCCCCCCCAAAACATGCAATACTACTAGGCCTAAGTTTAAATCATGCCAATATGCTCTCTGTAACTAGGCCCACACCCCCCTTTTCCACCATGGATTTTCTTCAAACCACTTGCAATCAAAAAAAGACCTTCCCAACAGTGCTCCCAGACTCCTCAACCCACCCCAAAAATCTAGAACACCCCCAAGCAGCCCCCCAAAAACATGCAATACTGCTAGGCCTCAGTTTAAGTCGTGCCAAAACGCTGCCTGCAACTAGGCCAAAACCCCCTTTTTCTACCATGGATTTTTTTCAAACCACTTGCAATCACAATTAGAACTTCCCAGCAGTGCTCCCAGACCCATAAACCAACCCCCAAAAATCTAGAACCCCCCCACACAGCGCCCCAAAAACATGCAATACTGCTAAAAAAAAAGCTTTTGCACCATGGATTTTCTTCAAACCACTTGCAATCAAAATTAGACCTTCCCAACAGTGCTCCCAGACTCCTCAACCCACCCCAAAAATCTAGAACACCCCCAAGCAGCCCCCAAAAGACATGCAATACTGCTAGGCCTCAGTTTAAATCGCGCCAAAACACTGTCTGCAACTAGGCCAAAATCCCCCTTTTCCACCATGGATTTTCTTGAAACCAATTGCAATCAAAAATAGACCTTCCCAGCAGTACTCCCAGTTCCCTCAACCCTCCCCCAAAAATCTAGAACACCCCCAAGCAGCCCCCCAAAAGCATGCAATAGTACTAGGCCTAAGTTTAAAATTGTGCCAAAACGCTCTCTGTAACTAGACCCAAACCCCTCTTTTCCACCATGGATTTTCTTCAAACCACTTGCAATCAAAATTAGACCTTCCCAGCAGTGCTCCCAGACCCATAAACCCACCACCAAAAATGTAGAACCCCCCAAACAGCCCCCCAAAAACATGCTATACTGCTAAAAAAAATCTTTTCCACCATGGATTTTCTTCAAACCACTTGCAATCAAAATTAGACCTTCCCAGCAGTGCTCCCAGACCCATAAACCCACCCCCCAAAATCTAGTACCCCCCCAAACAGCCCCCCAAAAACATGCAATACCGCTAAGAAAAAAAAGAACTTTTCCACCATGGAGTTTCTTCAAACCACTTGCAATCAAAAGAAGACCTTCCCAACAGTGCTCCCAAACTACTCAACCCACCCCAAAAATCTAGAACACCCCCAATCAGCCCCCAAAAAACATGCAATACTGCTAGGCCTCAGTTTAAATCGTGCCAAAACGCTGTCTGCAACTAGGCCAAAACCCCCCTTTCCCACCATGGACTTTCCTCAAACCACTTGCAATCAAAATTAGACTTTCCCAGCAGTGCTCCCAGACCCCTCAACCCACCCCCAAAAATGTATAACAACCCCAAGCAGCCCACAAAAACATGCAATATTACTAGGCATAAGTTTAAATCGTGCCAAAACGCTCTCAGCAACTAGGCCAAACCCCCCTTTTCTACCATGGATTTTATTCAAACCACTTGCACTCACAATTAGAACTTCCCAGCAGTGCTCCCAGACCCATAAACCCACCCCCAAAAATCTAGTACCCCCCAAACAGCCCCCCAAAAACATGCAATACTGCTAAGAAAAAAAAGAACTTTTCCACCATGGAGTTTCTTCAAACCACTTGCAATCAAAAAAAGACCTTCCCAACAGTGCTCCCAGACTACTCAACCCACCCCAAAAATCTAGAACACCCCAAGCAGCCCCCAAAAAACATGCAATACTGCTAGGCCTCAGTTTAAATCGTGCCAAAACACTGTCTGCAACTAGGCCAAAACCCCCCTTTTCCACCATGGATTTTCTTCAAACCACTTGCAATCAAAATTAGACCTCCCCAGTGGTGCTCCCAGACCCATTAACCCACCCCCAAATATCTAGAACACCCTCAAGCAGCCCCCCAAAAACATGCAATACTGCTAGGCCTCAGTTTAAATTGTGCCAAAACGCTATCTGCAACTAGGCCCAAAACCCCCTTTTCTACCATGGATTTTCTTCAAACCACTTGCACTCACAATTAGAACTTCCTAGCAGTGCTCCCAGACCCATAAACCAACCCCCAAAAATCTAGAACCCCAAAAACATGCAATACTGGTAAAAAAAAAAGCTTTTGCACCATGGATTTTCTTCAAACCACTTGCAATCAAAATTAGACCTTCCCAGCAGTGCTCCCAGACCCCTCAACCTACCCCCAAAAATCTAGAGCAGCCCCCCAAAAACATGCAATACTGTTAGGCCTCAGTTTAAATCGTGCCAAAACGCTGTCTGTAACGAGGCCCAAACCCACCTTTTCCACCATGGATTTTCTTCAAACCACTTGCAATCAAAATTAGACCTTCACAGTGGTGCTCCCAGACCCCTCAACCCACCCCCAAAAATCTAGAACACCCCCAAGCAGCCCCCCAAAAACATGCAATACTACTAGGCCTAAGTATAAATTGTGCTAAAACGCTCTCTGCAACTAGGCCCAAACCCCCCTTTTCCATCATGGATTTTCTTCAAACCACTTGCAATCAAAATTACACCTTCCCAGCAGTGCTCCCAGACCCATAAACCCACCCCGAAAAATCGAGTACCCGACCAAACAGACCCCCAAACACATGCAATACTGCTAAAAAAAAGAACTTTTCCACCATGGACTTTCTTCAAACCACTTGCAATCACAATTAGAACTTCCCAGCAGTGCTCCCAGACCCATAAACCAACCCCAAAAAATCTAGAACCCCCAAACAGCCCCCCAAAAACATGCAAGACTGCTAAAAAAAAGCTTTTGCAACATGGATTTTCTTCAAACCACTTGCAATCAAAATTAGACCTTCCCAGCAGTGCTCCCAGACCCCTCAACCTACCCCCAAAAATCTAGAACACCCCCAAGTAGCCCCTCAAAAACATGGAATTCTGCTATGCCTCAGTTTAAATCGTGCCAAAACGCTGTCTGTAACTAGGCCCAAACCCACCTTTTCCACCATGGATTTTCTTCAAACCACTTGCAATCAAAATTAGACCTTCCCAGTGGTGCTCCCAGACCCCTAAACCCACCCCCAAAAATCTAGAACACCCCCAAGCAGCCCCCCAAAAACATGCAATACTACTAGGCCTAAGATTAAATCATGCCAAAACGCTCTCTGCAACTAGGCCCAAACCCCCTTTTTCCACCATGGATTTTCTTCAACCCACTTGCAATCAAAATTAGACCTTCCCAGCAGTGCTCCCATATCCATAAACCCACCCCCAAAAATCTAGTACCCCCCCAAACAGCCCCCCAAAAACATGCAATACTGCTAAAAAATAAAGAACTTTTCCACCATGGATTTACTTCAAACCACTTGCAATCAAAGAAAGACCTTCCCAACAGTGCTCCCAGACCCCTCAATCCACCCCAAAAATCTAGAACACCCACAAGCAGCCCCCCAAAAACATGCAATACTACTAGGCCTAAGTTTAAAAATGTGCCAAAACGCTCTCTGCAACTAGACCCAAAACCCTCTTTTCCACCATGGATTTTCTTCAAACCACTTGCAATCAAAATGAGACCTTCCCAGCAGTGCTCCCATATCCCTCAACCCACCCTCAAAAATCTAGAACACCCCCAAGCAGCCCCCCAAAACATGCAATACTGCTAGGCTTCAGTTTAAATTGTGCCAACACGCTATCTGCAACTAGGCCCAAATCCCCCTTTCCCACCATGGACTTTCCTCAAACCACTTGCAATCACAATTAGACCTTCCCGGCAGTGCTCCCAGATGCATAAACCCACTCCCAAACATCTAGAACCCCCCCAAACAGCCCCCCCAAAATCATGCAATACTGCTAGGCCTCAGTATAAATCGTGCCAAAACGCTGTCTGTAACTAGGCCCAAACCCACCTTTTCCACCATGGATTTTCTTCAAAGCACTTGCACTCACAATTAGAACCTCCCAGCAGTGCTCCCAGACCCATAAACTAACCCCCAAAAATCTAGAACCCCCCAAACAGCCTCTCAAAAACATGCAATACTGATAAAAAAAAATCTTTTGCACCATGGATTTTCTTCAAACCACTTGCAATCAAAATTAGACCTTCCCAGCAATGCTCCCAGACCCCTCAACCTACCCCCAAAAATCTAGAACACCCCCAAGCAGCCCCCCAAAAACATGCAATGCTGCTAGGCCTCAGTTTAAATCGTGCCAAAACGCTGTCTGTAACTAGGCCCAAACCCCCCTTTTCCTCCATGGATTTTCTTCAACCCACTTGCAATCAAAATTAGACCTTCCCAGCAGTGCTCCCAGACCCATAAACCCACCCCCAAAAATCTAGTACCCCCCCAAACAGCCCCCAAAAAACATGCAATACTGCTAAGAAAAAAAATAACTTTTCCACCATGGAGTTTCTTCAAACCACTTGCAATATAAAAAAGACCTTCCCAACAGTGCTCCCAGACTACTCAACCCACCCCAAAAATCTAGAACACCCCCAAGCAGCCCCCAAAAAACATGCAATACTGCTAGGCCTCAGTTTAAATCGTGCCAAAACACTGTCTGCAACTAGGCTAAAACCCCCCTTTTCCACCATGGATTTTCTTCAAACCACTTGCAATCAAACTTAGACCTCCCAGTGGTGCTCCCAGACCCCTCAACCCACCCCCAAATATCTAGAACACCCCCAAGCAGCCCCCCAAAAACATGCAATACTGCTAGGCCTCAGTTTAAATTGTGCCAAAACGCTATCTGCAACTAGGCCCAAATCCCCCTTTTCCACCATGGATATTCTTCAAACCACTTGCAATCAAAATTAGACCTTCCCAGCAGTGCTCCCAGACCCCTCAACCAACACCCAAAAATCTAGAACACCCAAGCAGCCCCCAAAAACATGCAATAATACTAGGCCTAAGTTTAAATCGTGCCAAAACGCTCTCAGCAACTAGGCCAAACCCCCCTTTTCTACCATGGATTTTCTTCAACCCACTTGCAATCAAAATTAGACCTTCCCAGCAGTGCTCCCAGACCCATAAACCAACCCCCAAAAATCTAGAACCCCCCAAACAGCCCCCCAAAAACATGCAATACTGCTAAAAAAAAGAACTTTTCCTCCATGGATTTTCTTCAAACCACTTGCAATCAAAAAAAGACCTTCCCAACAGTGCTCCCAGACTCCTCAACCACCCCAAAAATCTAGAACACCCACAAGCAGCCCCCCAAAAATATGCAATAATACTAGGCCTAAGTTTAAATCGTGCCAAAACGCTCTCAGCAACTAGGCCAAACCCCCCTTTTCTACCATGGATTTTCTTCAAACCACTTGCACTCACAATTAGAACTTCCCAGCAGTGCTCCCAGACCCATAAACCAACACCCAAAAATCTAGAACCCCCCCAAACAGCCCCCCCAAAAATATGCAATAATACTAGGCCTAAGTTTAAATCGTGCCAAAACGCTCTCAGCAACTAGGCCAAACCCCCCTTTTCTACCATGGATTTTCTTCAAACCACATGCACTCACAATTAGAACTTCCCAACAGTGCTCCCAGAACCATAAACCAACCCACAAAAATCTAGAACCCCCCAAACAGCCTCCCAAAAACATGCAATACTGCAAAAAAAAAAAGCTTTTGCACCATGGATTTTCTTCAAACCACTTGCAATCAAAATTAGACCTTCCCAGCAGTGCTCCCAGACCCCTCAACCTACCCACAAAAATCTAGAACACCCCCAAGCAGCCCCCCAAAAACATGCAATACTGCTAGGCCTAAGTTTAAATCGTGCCGAAACGCTGTCTGTAACTAGGCCCAAACCCCCCTTTTCCACCATGGATTTTCTTCAAGCCACTTGCAATCAAAATTAGACCTTCCCAGCAGTGCTCCCAAACCCATAAACCCACCCCCAAAAATCTAGTACCCCCCCAAACAGCCCCCCAAAAACATGCAATACTGCTAAGAAAAAAAAGAACTTTTCCACCATGGAGTTTCTTCAAACCACTTTCAATCAAAAAAAGACCTTCCTAACAGTGCTCCCAGACTACTCAACCCACCCCAAAAATCTATAACACCCCCAAGCAGCCCCCAAAAAACATGCAATACTGCTAGGCCTCAGTTTAAATCGTGCCAAAACACTGACTGCAACTAGGCCAAAACCCCCCTTTTCCACCATGGATTTTCTTCAAACCACTTGCAAACAAAATTAGACCTCCCCAGTGGTGCTCCCAGACCCCTCAACCCACCCCCAAATATCTAGAACACCCCCAAGCAGCCCCCCAAAAACATGCAATACTACTAGGCCTCAGTTTAAATTGTACCAAAACGCTATCTGCAACTAGGCCCAAACCCCCCTTTTACACCATGGATATTCTTCTAACCATTTGCAATCAAAATTAGACCTTCCCAGCAGTTTTCCCAGACGCCTCAACCAACACCCAAAAATCTAGAACACCCCAAGCAGCCCCCAAAAACATGCAATAATACTAGGCCTAAGTTTAAATCGTGCCAAAACGCTCTCAGCAACTAGGCCAAACCCCCCTTTTCTACCATGGATTTTCTTCAAACCACTTGCACTCACAATTAGAACTTCCCAGCAGTGCTCCCAGACCCATAAACCAACCCCCAAAAATCTAGAACCCCCCAAACAGCCACCCAAAAACATGCAATACTGCTAAAAAAAAAAAGCTTTGCACCATGGATTTTCTTCAAACCACTTGCAATCAAAATTAGACCTTCCCAGCAGTGCTCCCAGACCCCTCAACCTACCCCCAAAAATCTAGAACACCCCCTAGCAGCCCCCCAAAAACATGCAATACTGCTAGGCCTCAGTTTAAATCGTGCCAAAACGCTGTCTGTAACTAGGCCCAAACCCACCCTTTCCACCATGGATTTTCTTCAAACCACTTGCAATCAAAATTAGACCTTCCCAGCAGTGCTCCCAGACCCATAAACCCACCCCCAAAAATCTAGTACCCCCCCAAACAGCCCCCAAATACATGCAATACTGCTAAGAAAAAAAATAACTTTTCCACCATGGAGTTTCTTCAAACCACTTGCAATATAAAAAAGACCTTCCCAACAGTGCTCCCAGACTACTCAACCCACCCCAAAAATCTAGAACACCCCCAAGCAGCCCCCAAAAAACATGCAATACTGCTAGGCCTCAGTTTAAATCGTGCCAAAACACTGTCTGCAACTAGGCTAAAAACCCCCTTTTCCACCATGGATATTCTTCAAACCACTTGCAATCAAAATTAGACCTTCCCAGCAGTGCTCCCAGACCCCTCAACCAACACCCAAAAATCTAGAACACCCCAAGCAGCCCCCAAAAACATGCAATAATACTAGGCCTAAGTTTAAATCGTGCCAAAACGCTCTCAGCAACTAGGCCAAACCCCCCTTTTCTACCATGGATTTTCTTCAACCCACTTGCAATCAAAATTAGACCTTCCCAGCAGTGCTCCCAGACCCATAAACCAACCCCCAAAAATCTAGAACCCCCCAAACAGCCCCCCAAAAACATGCAATACTGCTAAAAAAAGAACTTTTCCACCATGGATTTTCTTCAAACCACTTGCAATCAAAAAAGACCTTCCCAACAGTGCTCCCAGACTCCTCAACCACCCCAAAAATCTAGAACACCCACAAGCAGCCCCCCAAAAACATGCAATAATACTAGGCCTAAGTTTAAATCGTGCCAAAACGCTCTCAGCAACTAGGCCAAACCCCCCTTTTCTACCATGGATTTTCTTCAAACCACTTGCACTCACAATTAGAACTTCCCAGCAGTGCTCCCAGACCCATAAACCAACCCCCAAAAATCTAGAACCCCCCCAAACAGCCCCCCCAAAAATATGCAATAATACTAGGCCTAAGTTTAAATCGTGCCAAAACGCTCTCAGCAACTAGGCCAAACCCCCCTTTTCTACCATGGATTTTCTTCAAACCACTTGCACTCACAATTAGAACTTCCCAGCAGTGCTCCCAGACCCATAAACCAACCCCCAAAAATCTAGTACCCCCCCAAACAGCCCCCCAAAAACATGCAATACTGCTAAGAAAAAAAAGAACTTTTCCACCATGGAGTTTCTTCAAACCACTTTCAATCAAAAAAAGACCTTCCTAACAGTGCTCCCAGACTACTCAACCCACCCCAAAAATCTATAACACCCCCAAGCAGCCCCCAAAAAACATGCAATACTGCTAGGCCTCAGTTTAAATCGTGCCAAAACACTGACTGCAACTAGGCCAAAACCCCCCTTTTCCACCATGGATTTTCTTCAAACCACTTGCAAACAAAATTAGACCTCCCCAGTGGTGCTCCCAGACCCCTCAACCCACCCCCAAATATCTAGAACACCCCCAAGCAGCCCCCCAAAAACATGCAATACTACTAGGCCTCAGTTTAAATTGTGCCAAAACGCTATCTGCAACTAGGCCCAAACCCCCCTTTTACACCATGGATATTCTTCTAACCACTTGCAATCAAAATTAGACCTTCCCAGCAGTTTTCCCAGACGCCTCAACCAACACCCAAAAATCTAGAACACCCCAAGCAGCCCCCAAAAACATGCAATAATACTAGGCCTAAGTTTAAATCGTGCCAAAACGCTCTCAGCAACTAGGCCAAACCCCCCTTTTCTACCATGGATTTTCTTCAAACCACTTGCACTCACAATTAGAACTTCCCAGCAGTGCTCCCAGACCCATAAACCAACCCCCAAAAATCTAGAACCCCCCAAACAGCCACCCAAAAACATGCAATACTGCTAAAAAAAAAAAGCTTTGCACCATGGATTTTCTTCAAACCACTTGCAATCAAAATTAGACCTTCCCAGCAGTGCTCCCAGACCCCTCAACCTACCCCCAAAAATCTAGAACACCCCCTAGCAGCCCCCCAAAAACATGCAATACTGCTAGGCCTCAGTTTAAATCGTGCCAAAACGCTGTCTGTAACTAGGCCCAAACCCACCTTTTCCACCATGGATTTTCTTCAAACCACTTGCAATCAAAATTAGACTTTCACAGTGGTGCTCCCAGACCCCTCAACCCACCCCCAAAAATCTAGAACACCCCCAAGCAGCCCCCCAAAAACATGCAATACTACTAGGCCTAAGTTTAACTTGTGCAAAAACGCTCTCTGCAACTAGGCCCAAACCCCCCTTTTCCATCATGGATTTTCTTCAAACCACTTGCAATCAAAATTACACCTTCCCAGCAGTGCTCCCAGACCCATAAACCCACCTCCAAAAATCGAGTACCCGACCAAACAGCCCCCAAACACATGCAATACTGCTAAAAAAAAGAACTTTTCCACCATGGATTTTCTTCAAACCACTTGCAATCAAAAAAAGACCTTCCCAACAGTGCTCCCAGACTCCTCAACCACCCCAAAAATCTAGAACACCCACAAGCAGCCCCCCAAAAACATGCAATAATACTAGGCCTAAGTTTAAATCGTGCCAAAACGCTCTCAGCAACTAGGCCAAACCCCCCTTTTCTACCATGGATTTTCTTCAAACCACTTGCACTCACAATTAGAACTTCCCAGCAGTGCTCCCAGACCCATAAACCAACCCCCAAAAATCTAGAACCCCCCAAACAGCCCCCCCAAAAATATGCAATAATACTAGGCCTAAGTTTAAATCGTGCCAAAACGCTCTCAGCAACTAGGCCAAACCCCCCTTTTCTACCATGGATTTTCTTCAAACCACTTGCACTCACAATTAGAACTTCCCAGCAGTGCTCCCAGACCCATAAACCAACCCCCAAAAATCTAGAACCCCCCAAACAGCCTCCCAAAAACATGCAATACTGCTAAAAAAAGCTTTTGCACCATGGATTTTCTTCAAACCACTTGCAATCAAAATTAGACCTTCCCAGCAGTGCTCCCATATCCCTCAACCCACTCTCAAAAATCTAGAACACCCCCAAGCAGCCCCCCCAAAACATGCAATACTACTAGGCCTAAGTTTAAATCGTGCCAAAACGATCTCTGCAACTAGGCCCAAACCCCCATTTTCCACCATGGATTTTCTTCAAACCACTTGCAATCACAATTAGACCTTCCCGGCAGTGCTCCTAGACCCCTCAAACCACCCTAAAAAATGTAGAACACCCCCAAGCAGCCCCCAAAAAACATGCAATACTGCTAGGCCTAAGTTCAAATCGTGCCAAAACGCTTTCTGCAACTAGGCCCAAACCCCCTTTTTCCACCTTGGATTTTTTTCAAACCACTTGCAATCACAATTAGACCTTCCCAGCAGTGCTCCCAGATCCCTCAACCCACCCCCAAAAATCTAGTATACCCCCAAGCAGTCCCCCAAAAACATGCAAAACTACTAGCCTAAGTTTAAATCGTGCCAAACGCTCTCAGCAACTAGGCCAAACCCCCCTTTTCTACCATGGATTTTCTTCAACCCACTTGCAATCAAAATTAGACCTTCCCAGCAGTGTTCCCAGACCCATAAACCAACCCCCAAAAATCTAGAACCCCCCAAACAGCCCCCCAAAAACATGCAATACCGCTAAGAAAAAAAAGAACTTTTCCACCATGGAGTTTCTTCAAACCACTTGCAATCAAAAGAAGACCTTCCCAACAGTGCTCCCAAACTACTCAACCCACCCCAAAAATCTAGAACACCCCCAAGCAGCCCCCAAAAAACATGCAATACTGCTAGGCCTCAGTTTAAATCGTGCCTAAACGCTGTCTGCAACTAGGCCAAAACCCCCCCTTCCCACCATGGACTTTCCTCAAACCACTTGCAATCAAAATTAGACCTTCCCAGCAGTGCTCCAAGACCCCCAACCCTCCCCCAAAAATGTATAACAACCCCAAGCAGCCCCCAAAAACATGCAATAATACTAGGCATAAGTTTAAATCGTGCCAAAACGCTCTCAGCAACTAGGCCAAACCCCCTTTTTCTACCATGGATTTTATTCAAACCACTTGCACTTACAATTAGACCTTCCCAGCAGTGCTCCCAGACCCATAAACCCACCCCCCAAAATCTAGTACCCCCCCAAACAGCCCCCCAAAAACATGCAATACTGCTAAAAAAAAGAACTTTTCCACCATGGATTTTCTTCAAACCACTTGCAATCAAAAAAAGACCTTCCCAACAGTGCTCCCAGACTCCTCAACCACCCCTAAAATCTAGAACACCCACAAGCAGCCCCCCAAAAACATGAAATAATACTAGGCCTAAGTTTAAATCGTGCCAAAACGCTCTCAGCAACTAGGCCAAACCCCCCTTTTCTACCATGGATTTTCTTCAAACCACTTGCACTCACAATTAGAACTTCCCAGCAGTGCTCCCAGACCCATAAACCAACCCCCAAAAATCTAGAACCCCCCCAAACAGCCCCCCCAAAAATATGCAATAATACTAGGCCTAAGTTTAAATCGTGCCAAAACGCTCTCAGCAACTAGGCCAAACCCCCCTTTTCTACCATGGATTTTCTTCAAACCACTTGCACTCACAATTAGAACTTCCCAGCAGTGCTCCCAGACCCATAAACCAACCCCCAAAAATCTAGAACCCCCCAAACAGCCTCCCAAAAACATGCAATACTGCTAAAAAAAGCTTTTGCACCATGGATTTTCTTCAAACCACTTGCAATCAAAATTAGACCTTCCCTGCAGTGCTCCCAGACCCTTCAACCCACCCCCAAATATCTAGAACTCCCCCAAGCAGCCCCCCAAAAACATGCAATACTGCTAGGCCTCAGTTTAAATTGTGCCAAAACGCTATCTGCAACTAGGCCCAAATCCCCCTTTCCTGCCATGGACTTTCCTCAGACCACTTGCAATCAAAATTAGACCTTCCCAGCAGTGCTCCCAGACCCATAAACCCACTCCCAAACATCTAGAACCCCCCAAACAGCCCCCCAAAAACATGCAATACTGCTAGGTCTCAGTATAAATCGTGCCAAAACGCTGTCTGTAACTAGGCCCAAACCCACCTTTTCCACCATGGATTTTCTTCAAACCACTTGCTATCAAAATAAGACCTTCCCAGTGGTGCTCCCAGACCCCTAAACCTACCCCCAAAAATCTAGAACACCCCCAAGCAGCCAACCAAAAACATGCAATACTACTAGGCCTAAGATTAAATCGTGCCAAAACGCTCTCTGCAACTAGGCCTAAACCCCCCTTTTCCACCATGGATTTTCTTCAACCCACTTGCAATCAAAATTAGACCTTCCCAGCAGTGCTCCCAGACCCATAAACCCACCCCCAAAAATCTAGTACCCCCCAAACAGCCCCCCAAAAACATGCATTACTGCGAAAAAAAAGAACTTTTCCACCATGGATTTTCTTCAAACCACTTGCAATCAAAAAAAGACCTTCCCAGCAGTGCTCCCAGACTCCTCAACCCACTCCAAAAATCTAGAACACCCCCAAGCAGACCCCAAAAAACATGCAATACTGCTAGGCCTCAGTTTAAATCGTGCCAAAACACTGTCTGCAACTAGGCCAAAACCCCCCTTTTCCACCATGGATTTTCTTCAAACCACTCGCAATCAAAAATAGACCTTCCCAGCAGTACTCCCAGTCCCCTCAACCCACCCCCAAAAATCTAGAACACCCCTAAGCAACCCCCCAAAAACATGCAATACTGCTAGGCCTCAGTTTAAATTGTGCCAAAACGTTATCTGCAACTAGGCCCAAATCCCCCTTTCCTACCATGGACTTTCCTCAGACCACTTGCAATCAAAATTAGACCTTCCCAGCAGTGCTCCCAGACCCATAAACCCACTCCCAAACATCTAGAACCCCCCAAACAGCCCCCCAAAAACATGCAATACTGCTAGGCCTCAGTATAAATTGTGCCAAAACGCTGTCTGTAACTAGGCCCAAACCCACCTTTTCCACCATGGATTTTCTTCAAACCACTTGCAATCAAAATTAGACCTTCCCAGTTGTGCTCCCAGGCCCCTAAACCCACCCCCAAAAATCTAGAACACCCCCAAGCAGCCCACCAAAAACATGCAATACTTCTAGGCCTAAGTTTAAATCGTGCCAAAATGCTCTCTGCAACTAGGCCCAAACCCCCCTTTTCCACCATGGATTTTCTTCAACCCACTTGCAATCAAAATTAGACCTTCCCAGCAGTGCTCCCAGACCCATAAACCCACCCCCAAAAATCTAGTACCCCCCAAACAGCCCCCCAAAAACATGCAATACTGCTAAAAAAAAGAACTTTTCCACCATTGATTTTCTTCAAACCACTTGCAATCAAAAATAGACCTTCCCAGCAGTACTCCCAGTCCCCTCAACCCACCCCCAAAAATCTAGAACACCCCTAAGCAACCCCCCAAAAACATGCAATACTGCTAGGCCTCAGTTTAAATTGTGCCAAAACGCTATCTGCAACTAGGCCCAAATCCACCTTTCCTACCATGGACTTTCCTCAGACCACTTGCAATCAAAATTAGACCTTCCCAGCAGTGCTCCCAGACCCATAAACCCACTCCCAAACATCTAGAACCCCCCAAACAGCCACCCAAAAACATGCAATACTGCTAGGCCTCAGTATAAATCGTGCCAAAACGCTGTCTGTAACTAGGCCCAAACCCACCTTTTCCACCATGGATTTTCTTCAAACCACTTGCTATCAAAATTAGACCTTCCCAGTGGTGCTCCCAGACCCCTAAACCTACCCCCAAAAATCTAGAACACCCCCAAGCAGCCCACCAAAAACATGCAATACTACTAGGCCTAAGATTAAATCGTGCCAAAACGCTCTCTGCAACTAGGCCTAAACCCCCCTTTTCCACCATGGATTTTCTTCAACCACTTGCAATCAAAATTAGACCTTCCCAGCAGTGCTCCCAGACCCATAAACCCACCCCCAAAAATCTAGTACCCCCCAAACAGCCCCCCAAAAACATGCAATACTGCTAAAAAAAATAACTTTTCCACCATGGATTTTCTTCAAACCACTTGCAATCAAAAAAAGACCTTCCCAACAGTGCTCCCAGACTCCTCAACCCACTCCAAAAATCTAGAACACCCCCAAGCAGACCCCAAAAAACATGCAATACTGCTAGGCCTCAGTTTAAATCGTGCCAAAACACTGTCTGCAACTAGGCCAAAACCCCCCTTTTCCACCATGGATTTTCTTCAAACCACTTGCAATCAAAAATAGACCTTCCCAGCAGTACTGCCAGTTCCCTTAACCCACCCCCAAAAATCTAGAACACCCCCAAGCAGCCCCCCAAAAACATGCAATACAGCTAGGCCTCAGTTTAAATTGTGCCAAAACTCTGTCTGCAACTAGGTCCAAACCCCCCTTTTCCACCATGGATATTCTTCAAACCACTTGCAATCAAAATTAGACCTTCCCAGCAGTGCTCCCAGACCCATAAACCCACCCCCAAAAATCTAGTACCCCCCAAACAGCCCCCCAAAACCATGCAATACTGCTAAAAAAAAGAACTTTTCCACCATGGATTTTCTTCAAACCACTTGCAATCAAAAAAAGACCTTCCCAACAGTGCTCCCAGACTCCTCAACCCACTCCAAAAATCTAGAACACCCCCAAGCAGACCCCAAAAAACATGCAATACTGCTAGGCCTCAGTTTAAATCGTGCCAAAACACTGTCTGCAACTAGGCCAAAACCCCCCTTTTCCACCATGGATTTTCTTCAAACCACTTGCAATCAAAATTAGACCTTCCCAGCAGTGCTCACAGACCCATAAACCAACCCCCAAAAATGTATAACCCCCCCCAAACAGCCCCCCAAAAACATGCAATACTGCTAAAAAAAAAACCTTTTCCACCATGGATTTTCATCAAACCAATTGCAATCAAAATTAAACCTTCCCAACAGTGCTCCCAGACTCCTCAACCCACCACAAAAATCTAGAACACCCCCAAGCAGCCCCCAAAAGACATGCAATACTGCTAGGCCTCAGTTTAAATCGTGCCAAAACACTGTCTGCCACTAGGCCAAAATCCCCCTTTTCCACCATGGATTTTCGTCAAACCACTTGCAATCAAAAATAGACCTTCCCAGCAGTACTCCCAGTTCCCTCAACCCACCCCCAAAAATCTAGAACACCCCCAAGCAGCCCCCCAAAAGCATGCAATAGTACTAGGCCTAAGTTTAAAATTGTGCCAAAACGCTCTCTGCAACTAGACCCAAACCCCTCTTTTCCACCATGGATTTTCTTCAAACCACTTGCAATCAAAATTAGACCTTCCCAGCAGTGCTCCCAGACCCATAAACCCACCACCAAAAATGTAGAACCCCCCAAACAGCCCCCCAAAAACATGCTATACTGCAAAAAAAAATCTTTTCCACCATGGATTTTCTTCAAACCACTTGCAATCAAAATTAGACCTTCCCTGCAGTGCTCCCAGACCCCTAAACCCACCCCCAAATATCTAGTACCCCCCAAACGGCCCCCCAAAAACATGCAATACTGCTAAAAAAGATCTTTTCCACCATGGATTTTCTTCAAACCACTTGCAATCAAAAAAAGACCTTCCCAACAGTGCTCCCAGACTCCTCAACCCACTCCAAAAATCTAGAACACCCCCAAGCAGACCCCAAAAAACATGCAATACTGCTAGGCCTCAGTTTAAATCGTGCCAAAACACTGTGTGCAACTAGGCCAAAACCCCCCTTTTCTACCATGGATTTTCTTCAAACCACTTGCAATCAAAAATAGACCTTCCCAGCAGTACTGCCAGTTCCATTAACCCATCCCTAAAAATCTAGAACACCCCCAAGCAGCCCCCCAAAAACATGCAATACAGCTAGGCCTCAGTTTAAATTGTGCCAAAACTCTGTCTGCAACTAGGCCCAAACGCCCCTTTCCCACCATGGACTTTCCTCAAACCACTTGCAATCAAAATTAGACCTTCCCAGCAGTGCTCCCAGACCCCTCAACCCACCCCCAAAAATGTAGAACAACCCCAAGAAGCCCCCCAAAAACATGAAATACTACTAGGCCTAAGTTTAAATTGTGCCAAAACGCTCTCTGCAACTAGGCCCAAACCCCCCTTTTCCACCATGGATGTTCTTCAAACCACTTGCAATAAAAATTAGACCTTCCCTGCAGTGCTCCCAGACCCCTCAAACCACCCTAAAAAATGTAGAACACCCCCAAGCAGCCCCCCAAAAACATGCAATACTACTAGCCTAAGTTTAAATCGTGCCAAAACGCTCTCTGCAACTAGGCCCAAACCCCCTTTTTCCACCATGGATTTTTTTCAAACCACTTGCAATCCAAATTAGACCTTCCCAGCAGTGCTCCCAGACCCATAAACCAACCCCCAAAAATGTACAACCCCCCCAAACAGCCCCCAAAAACATGCAATACTGCTAAAAAAAAAAACTTTTCCACCATGGATTTTCATCAAACCAATTGCAATCAAAATTAGACCTTCCCTGCAGTGCTCCCAGACCCCTCAACCCACCACCAAATGTCTAGAACACCCCCAAGCAGCCCCCCAAAAACATGCAATACTGCTAGGCCTCAGTTTAAATTGTGCCAAAACGCTGTCTGCAACTAGGCCCAAACCCCCCTTTCCCACCATGGACTTTCCTCAAACCACTTGCAATCACAATTAGACCTTCTCGGCAGTGCTCCCAGACCCCTCAACCCACCCCCAAAAATGTAGAACAACCCTAAGAATCCCCCCAAAAACATGAAATACTACTAGGCCTAAGTTTAAATCGTGCCAAAACGCTCTCTGCAACTAGGCCCAAACCCCCCTTTTCCACCATGGATATTCTTCAAACCACTTGCAATCAAAATTAGACCTTCCCAGCAGTGCTCCCAGACCCCTCAAACCACCCTAAAAAATGTAGAACACCCCCAAGCAGCCCCCCAAAAACATGCAATACTACTAGGCCTAAGTTTAAATCGTGCCAAAACGCTCTCTGCAACTAGGCCCAAACCCCCTTTTTCCACCATGGATTTTTTTCAAACCACTTACAATCAAAATTAGACCTTCCCAGCAGTGCTCCCAGACCCATAAACCAACCCGCAAAAATATATAACCCCCCCCAAACAGCCCCCCAAAAACATGCAATACTGCTAAAAAAAAACCTTTTCCACCATGGATTTTCATCAAACCAATTAATTACAATCAAAATTAGACCTTCCCTGCAGTGCTCCCAGACCCCTCAACCCACCCCCAAATGTCTAGAACACCCCCAAGCAGCCCCCCAAAAACATGCAATACTGCTAGGCCTCAGTTTAAATTGTGCCAAAACGCTGTCTGCAACCTGGCCCAAACCCCCCTTTCCCACCATGGACTTTCCTCAAACCACTTGCAATCACAATTAGACCTTCTCGGCAGTGCTCCCAGACGCATAAACCAACCCCCCAAAATCTAGAATCCCCCAAACAGCCCCCCAAAAAGATGCAATACTGCTAGGCCTCAGTTTAAATTGTGCCAAAACGCTGTCTGCAACTAGGCCCAAACCCCCCTTTCCCTCCATGGACTTTCCTCAAACCACTTGCAATCAAAATTAGACCTTCCCAGCAGTTCTCCCAGACCCATAAACCCACTCCCAAACATCTAGAACCCCCCAAACACCCCCCCCAAAACATGCAATACTACTAGGCCTAAGTTTAAATCATGCCAATATGCTCTCTGTAACTAGGCCCACACCCCCCTTTTCCACCATGGATTTTCTTCAAACCACTTGCAATCAAAAAAAGACCTTCCCAACAGTGCTCCCAGACTCCTCAACCCACCCCAAAAATCTAGAACACCCCCAAGCAGCCCCCCAAAAACATGCAATACTGCTAGGCCTCAGTTTAAGTCGTGCCAAAACGCTGCCTGCAACTAGGCCAAAACCCCCTTTTTCTACCATGGATTTTTTTCAAACCACTTGCAATCACAATTAGAACTTCCCAGCAGTGCTCCCAGACCCATAAACCAACCCCCAAAAATCTAGAACCCCCCCACACAGCGCCCCAAAAACATGCAATACTGCTAAAAAAAAAGCTTTTGCACCATGGATTTTCTTCAAACCACTTGCAATCAAAATTAGACCTTCCCAACAGTGCTCCCAGACTCCTCAACCCACCCCAAAAATCTAGAACACCCCCAAGCAGCCCCCAAAAGACATGCAATACTGCTAGGCCTCAGTTTAAATCGCGCCAAAACACTGTCTGCAACTAGGCCAAAATCCCCCTTTTCCACCATGGATTTTCTTCAAACCACTTGCAATCAAAAATAGACCTTCCCAGCAGTACTCCCAGTTCCCTCAACCCTCCCCCAAAAATCTAGAACACCCCCAAGCAGCCCCCCAAAAGCATGCAATAGTACTAGGCCTAAGTTTAAAATTGTGCCAAAACGCTCTCTGTAACTAGACCCAAACCCCTCTTTTCCACCATGGATTTTCTTCAAACCACTTGCAATCAAAATTAGACCTTCCCAGCAGTGCTCCCAGACCCATAAACCCACCACCAAAAATGTAGAACCCCCCAAACAGCCCCCCAAAAACATGCTATACTGCTAAAAAAAATCTTTTCCACCATGGATTTTCTTCAAACCACTTGCAATCAAAATTAGACCTTCCCTGCAGTGCTCCCAGACCCCTCAACCCACCCCCAAATATCTAGTACCCCCCAAACAGCCCCCCAAAAACATGCAATACTGCTAAAAAAAAGAACTTTTCCACCATGGATTTTCTTCAAACCACTTGCAATCAAAAAAAGACCTTCCCAACAGTGCTCCCAGACTCCTCAACCCACTCCAAAAATCTAGAACACCCCCAAGCAGACCCCAAAAAACATGCAATACTGCTAGGCCTCAGTTTAAATCGTGCCAAAACACTGTCTGCAACTAGGTCAAAACCCCCCTTTTCCACCATGGATTTTCTTCAAACCTTTTGCAATCAAAAATAGACCTTCCCACCAGTACTCCCAGACCCCTCAACCCACCCCCAAAAATGTAGAGCAACCCCAAGAAGCCCCCCAAAAACATGAAATACTACTAGGCCTAAGTTTAAATCGTGCCAAAACGCTCTCTGCAACTAGGCCCAAACCCCCCTTTTCCACCATGGATATTCTTCAAACCACTTGCAATCAAAATTAGACCTTCCCAGCAGTGCTCCCAGACCCCTCAAACCACCCTAAAAAATGTAGAACACCCCCAAGCAGCCCCCCAAAAACATGCAATACTACTAGGCCTAAGTTTAAATCGTGCCAAAACGCTCTCTGCAACTAGGCCCAAACCCCCTTTTTCCACCATGGATTTTTTTAAAACCACTTGCAATCAAAATTAGACCTTCCCAGCAGTGCTCCCAGACCCATAAACCAACCCCCAAAAATGTATAACCCCCTCAAACAGCCCCCCAAAAACATGCAATACTGCTAGGCCTCAGTTTAAATTGTGCCAAAACGCTGTCTGCAACCTGGCCCAAACCCCCCTTTCCCACCATGGACTTTCCTCAAACCACTTGCAATCACAATTAGACCTTCTCGGCAGTGCTCCCAGACGCATAAACCAACCCCCCAAAATCTAGAATCCCCCAAACAGCCCCCCAAAAAGATGCAATACTGCTAGGCCTCAGTTTAAATTGTGCCAAAACGCTGTCTGCAACTAGGCCCAAACCCCCCTTTTCCACCATGGATTTTCATCAAACCAATTAATTACAATCAAAATTAGACCTTCCCTGCAGTGCTCCCAGACCCCTCAACCCACCCCCAAATGTCTAGAACACCCCCAAGCAGCCCCCCAAAAACATGCAATACTGCTAGGCCTCAGTTTAAATTGTGCCAAAACGCTGTCTGCAACCTGGCCCAAACCCCCCTTTCCCACCATGGACTTTCCTCAAACCACTTGCAATCACAATTAGACCTTCTCGGCAGTGCTCCCAGACGCATAAACCAACCCCCCAAAATCTAGAATCCCCCAAACAGCCCCCCAAAAAGATGCAATACTGCTAGGCCTCAGTTTAAATTGTGCCAAAACGCTGTCTGCAACTAGGCCCAAACGCCCCTTTCCCTCCATGGACTTTCCTCAAACCACTTGCAATCAAAATTAGACCTTCCCAGCAGTTCTCCCAGACCCATAAACCCACTCCCAAACATCTAGAACCCCCCAAACAGCCCCCCCAAAACATGCAATACTACTAGGCCTAAGTTTAAATCATGCCAATATGCTCTCTGTAACTAGGCCCACCCCCCCCTTTTCCACCATGGATTTTCTTCAAACCACTTGCAATCAAAAAAAGACCTTCCCAACAGTGCTCCCAGACTCCTCAACCCACCCCAAAAATCTAGAACACCCCCAAGCAGCCCCCCAAAAACATGCAATACTGCTAGGCCTCAGTTTAAGTCGTGCCAAAACGCTGTCTGCAACTAGGCCAAAACCCCCTTTTTCTACCATGGATTTTTTTCAAACCACTTGCAATCACAATTAGAACTTCCCAGCAGTGCTCCCAGACCCATAAACCAACCCCCAAAAATCTAGAACCCCCCCACACAGCGCCCCAAAAACATGCAATACTGCTAAAAAAAAAGCTTTTGCACCATGGATTTTCTTCAAACCACTTGCAATCAAAATTAGACCTTCCCAACAGTGCTCACAGACTCCTCAACCCACCCCAAAAATCTAGAACACCCCCAAGCAGCCCCCAAAAGACATGCAATACTGCTAGGCCTCAGTTTAAATCGCGCCAAAACACTGTCTGCAACTAGGCCAAAATCCCCCTTTTCCACCATGGATTTTCTTCAAACCACTTGCAATCAAAAATAGACCTTCCCAGCAGTACTCCCAGTTCCCTCAACCCTCCCCCAAAAATCTAGAACACCCCCAAGCAGCCCCCCAAAAGCATGCAATAGTACTAGGCCTAAGTTTAAAATTGTGCCAAAACGCTCTCTGTAACTAGACCCAAACCCCTCTTTTCCACCATGGATTTTCTTCAAACCACTTGCAATCAAAATTAGACCTTCCCAGCAGTGCTCCCAGACCCATAAACCCACCACCAAAAATGTAGAACCCCCCAAACAGCCCCCCAAAACATGCTATACTGCTAAAAAAAATCTTTTCCACCATGGATTTTCTTCAAACCACTTGCAATCAAAATTAGACCTTCCCTGCAGTGCTCCCAGACCCCTCAACCCACCCCCAAATATCTAGTACCCCCCAAACAGCCCCCCAAAAACATGCAATACTGCTAAAAAAAAGAACTTTTCCACCATGGATTTTCTTCAAACCACTTGCAATCAAAAAAAGACCTTCCCAACAGTGCTCCCAGACTCCTTAACCCACTCCAAAAATCTAGAACACCCCCAAGCAGACCCCAAAAAACATGCAATACTGCTAGGCCTCAGTTTAAATCGTGCCAAAACACTGTCTGCAACTAGGTCAAAACCCCCCTTTTCCACCATGGATTTTCTTCAAACCTTTTGCAATCAAAAATAGACCTTCCCACCAGTACTCCCAGACCCCTCAACCCACCCCCAAAAATGTAGAGCAACCCCAAGAAGCCCCCCAAAAACATGAAATACTACTAGGCCTAAGTTTAAATCGTGCCAAAACGCTCTCTGCAACTAGGCCCAAACCCCCCTTTTCCACCATGGATATTCTTCAAACCACTTGCAATCAAAATTAGACCTTCCCAGCAGTGCTCCCAGACCCCTCAAACCACCCTAAAAAATGTAGAACACCCCCAAGCAGCCCCCCAAAAACATGCAATACTACTAGGCCTAAGTTTAAATCGTGCCAAAACGCTCTCTGCAACGAGGCCCAAACCCCCTTTTTCCACCATGGATTTTTTTTCAAACCACTTGCAATCAAAATTAGACCTTCCCAGCAGTGCTCCCAGACCCATAAACCAACCCCCAAAAATGTATAACCCCCTCAAACAGCCCCCCAAAAACATGCAATACTGCTAAAAAAAACCTTTTCCACCATGGATTTTCATCAAACCAATTGCAATCAAAATTAGACCTTCCCTGCAGTGCTCCCAGACCCCTCAACCCACCACCAAATGTCTAGAACACCCCCAAGCAGCCCCCCAAAAACATGCAATACTGCTAGGCCTCAGTTTAAATTGTGCCAAAACGCTGTCTGCAACTAGGCCCAAACCCCCCTTTCCCACCATGGACTTTCCTCAAACCACTTGCATTCACAATTAGACCTTCTCGGCAGTGCTCCCAGACCCCTCAACCCACCCCAAAAAATGTAGAACACCCCCAAGCAGCCCCCCAAAAGCATGCAATAGTACTAGGCCTAAGTTTATAATTGTGCCAAAACGCTCTCTGTAACTAGACCCAAACCCCTCTTTTCCACCATGGATTTTCTTCAAACCACTTGCAATCAAAATTAGACCTTCCCAGCAGTGCTCCCAGACCCATAAACCCACCACCAAAAATGTAGAACCCCCCAAACAGCCCCCAAAAACATGCTATACTGCTAAAAAAAATCTTTTCCACCATGGATTTTCTTCAAACCACTTGCAATCAAAATTAGACCTTCCCTGCAGTGCTCCCAGACCCCTCAACCCACCCCCAAATATCTAGTACCCCCCAAACAGCCCCCCAAAAACATGCAATACTGCTAAAAAAAAGAACTTTTCCACCATGGATTTTCTTCAAACCACTTGCAATCAAAAAAAGACCTTCCCAACAGTGCTCCCAGACTCCTCAACCCACCCCAAAAATCTAGAACACCCCCAAGAAGCCCCCCAAAAACATGCAATACTGCTAGGCCTCAGTTTAAGTTGTGCCAAAACGCTGTCTGCAACTAGGCCAAAACCCCCTTTTTCTACCATGGATTTTTTTCAAACCACTTGCAATCACAATTAGAACTTCCCAGCAGTGCTCCCAGACCCATAAACCAACCCCCAAAAATCTAGAACCCCCCCACACAGCGCCCCAAAAACATGCAATACTGCTAAAAAAAAAGCTTTTGCACCATGGATTTTCTTCAAACCACTTGCAATGAAAATTAGACCTTCCCAACAGTGCTCCCAGACTCCTCGACCCACCCCAAAAATTAAGAACACCCCCAAGCAGCCCCCAAAAGACATGCAATACTGCTAGGCCTCAGTTTAAATCGTGCCAAAACACTGTCTGCAACTAGGCCAAAATCCCCCTTTTCCACCATGGATTTTCTTCAAACCACTTGCAATCAAAAATAGACCTTCCCAGCAGTACTCCCAGTTCCCTCAACCCACCCCCAAAAATCTAGAACACCCCCAAGCAGCCCCCCAAAAGCATGCAATAGTACTAGGCCTAAGTTTAAAATTGTGCCAAAACGCTCTCTGTAACTAGACTCAAACCCCTCTTTTCCACCATGGATTTTCTTCAAACCACTTGCAATCAAAATTAGACCTTCCCAGCAGTGCTCCCAGACCCATAAAACCATCACCAAAAATGTAGAACCCCCCAAACAGCCCCCCAAAAACATGCTATACTGCTAAAAAAAATCTTTTCCACCATGGATTTTCTTCAAACCACTTGCAATCAAAATTAGACCTTCCCAACAGTGCTCCCAGACTCCTCAACCCACCCCAAAAATCTAGAACACCCCCAAGCAGCCCCCAAAAGACATGCAATACTGCTAGGCCTCAGTTTAAATCGTGCCAAAACACTGTCTGCAACTAGGCCAAAATCCCCCTTTTCCAACATGGATTTTCTTCAAACCACTTGCAATCAAAAATAGACCTTCCCAGCAGTACTCCCAGTTCCCTCAACCCACCCCCAAAAATCTAGAACACCCCCAAGCAGCCCCCCAAAAGCATGCAATAGTACTAGGCCTAAGTTTAAAATTGTGCCAAAACGCTCTCTGTAACTAGACCCAAACCCCTCTTTTCCACCATGGATTTTCTTCAAACCACTTGCAATCAAAATTAGACCTTCCCAGCAGTGCTCCCAGACCCATAAACCCACCACCAAAAATGTAGAACCCCCCAAACAGCCCCCCAAAAACATGCTATACTGCTAAAAAAAATCTTTTCCACCATGGATTTTCTTCAAACCACTTGCAATCAAAATTAGACCTTCCCTGCAGTGCTCCCAGACCCCTCAACCCACCCCCAAATATCTAGTACCCCCCAAACAGCCCCCCAAAAACATGCAATACTGCTAAAAAAAGAACTTTTCCACCATGGATTTTCTTCAAACCACTTGCAATCAAAAAAAGACCTTCCCAATAGTGCTCCCAGACTCCTCAACCCACTCCAAAAATCTAGAACACCCCCAAGCAGACCCCAAAAAACATGCAATCCTGCTAGGCCTCAGTTTAAATCGTGCCAAAACACTGTCTGCAACTAGGCCAAAACCCCCCTTTTCCACCATGGATTTTCTTCAAACCACTTGCAATCAAAAATAGACCTTCCCAGCAGTACTCCCAGACCCCTTAACCCACCCCCAA
Organism: Lissotriton helveticus; assembly: GCF_964261635.1. Classification (NCBI taxonomy): domain Eukaryota; kingdom Metazoa; phylum Chordata; class Amphibia; order Caudata; family Salamandridae; genus Lissotriton; species Lissotriton helveticus. Next base: position 1,357,951,926 of record NC_136061.1, on the reverse strand, counting down.
AAATGTAGAACAACCCCAAGAAGCCCCCCAAAAACATGAAATACTACTAGGCCTAAGTTTAAATCGTGCCAAAACGCTCTCTGCAACTAGGCCTAAACCCCCTTTTTCCACCATGGATTTTTTTCAAACCACTTGCAATCACAATTAGAACTTCCCGGCAGTGCTCCCAGACCCATAAACCAACCCCCAAAAATGTATAACCCCCCCAAACAGCCCCCCAAAAACATGCAATACTGCTAAAAAAAAACCTTTTCCACCATGGATTTTCATCAAACCAATTGCAATCAAAATTAGACCTTCCCTGCAGTGCTCCCAGACCCCTCAACCCACCACCAAATGTCTAGAACACCCCCAAGCAGCCCCCCAAAAACATGCAATACTGCTAGGCCTCAGTTTAAATTGTGCCAAAACGCTGTCTGCAACTAGGCCCAAACCCCCCTTTCCCACCATGGACTTTCCTCAAACCACTTGCATTCACAATTAGACCTTCTCGGCAGTGCTCCCAGACCCCTCAACCCACCCCCAAAAATGTAGAACACCCCCAAGCAGCCCCCCAAAAGCATGCAATAGTACTAGGCCTAAGTTTAAAATTGTGCCAAAACGCTCTCTGTAACTAGACCCAAACCCCTCTTTTCCACCATGGATTTTCTTCAAACCACTTGCAATCAAAATTAGACCTTCCCAGCAGTGCTCCCAGACCCATAAACCCACCACCAAAAATGTAGAACCCCCCAAACAGCCCCCCAAAAACATGCTATACTGCTAAAAAAAATCTTTTCCACCATGGATTTTCTTCAAACCACTTGCAATCAAAATTAGACCTTCCCTGCAGTGCTCCCAGACCCCTCAACCCACCCCCAAATATCTAGTACCCCCCAAACAGCCCCCCAAAAACATGCAATACTGCTAAAAAAAGAGCTTTTCCACCATGGATTTTCTTCAAACCACTTGCAATCAAAAATAGACCTTCCCAGCAGTACTGCCAGTTCCCTTAACCCACCCCCAAAAATCTAGAACACCCCCAAGCAGCCCCCCAAAAACATGCAATACAGCTAGGCCTCAGTTTAAATTGTGCCAAAACTCTGTCTGCAACTATGCCCAAACGCCCCTTTCCCACCATGGACTTTCCTCAAACCACTTGCAATCAAAATTAGACCTTCCCAGCAGTGCTCCCAGACCCCTCAACCCACCCCCAAAAATGTAGAACAACCCCAAGAAGCCCTCCAAAAACATGAAATACTACTAGGCCTAAGTTTAAATCGTGCCAACACGCTCTCTGCAACTAGGCCCAAACCCCCCTTTTCCACCATGGATATTCTTCAAACCACTTGCAATCAAAATTAGACCTTCCCAGCAGTGCTCCCAGACCCCTCAAACCACCCTAAAAAATGTAGAACACCCCCAAGCAGCCCCCCAAAAACATGCAATACTACTAGGCCTAAGTTTAAATCGTGCCAAAACGCTCTCTGCAACTAGGCCCAAACCCCCTTTTTCCACCATGGATTTTTTTCAAACCACTTGCAATCAAAATTAGACCTTCCCAGCAGTGCTCCCAGACCCATAAACCAACCCCAAAAAATGTATAACCCCCCCCCCAAACAGCCCCCAAAAACATGCAATACTGCTAAAAAAAAAACCTTTTCCACCATGGATTTTCATCAAACCAATTGCAATCAAAATTAGACCTTCCCTGCAGTGCTCCCAGACCCCTCAACCCACCCCCAAATGTCTAGAACACCCCCAAGCAGCCCCCAAAAAACATGCAATACTGCTAGGCCTCAGTTTAAATCGTGCCAAAACACTGTCTGCAACTAGGCCAAAATCCCCCTTTTCCACCATGGATTTTCTTCAAACCACTTGCAATCAAAAATAGACCTTCCCAGCAGTACTCCCAGTTTCCTCAACCCACCCCCAAAAATCTAGAACACCCCCAAGCAGCCCCCCAAAAGCATGCAATAGTACTATGCCTAAGTTTAAAATTGTGCCAAAACGCTCTCTGCAACTAGACCCAAACCCCTCTTTTCCACCATGGATTTTCTTCAAACCACTTGCAATCAAAATTAGACCTTCCCAGCAGTGCTCCCAGACCCATAAACCCACCACCAAAAATGTAGAACCCCCCAAACAGCCCCCCAAAAACATGCAGTACTGCTAAAAAAAAAGCTTTTGCACCATGGATTTTCTTCAAACCACTTGCAATCAAAAAAAGACCTTCCCAACAGTGCTCCCAGACTCCTCAACCCACCCCAAAAATCTAGAACACCCCCAAGCAGCCCCCCAAAAAATGCAATACTGCTAGGCCTCAGTTTAAATCGTGCCAAAACGCTGTCTGCAACTAGGCCAAAACCCCCCTTTTCCACCATGAATTTTCTTCAAACCACTTGCAATCAAAATTAGACCTTCCCAGCAGTACTCCCAGTTCCCTTAACCCACCCCCAAAAATCTAGAACACCCCAAAGCATCCCCCCAAAAACATGCAATACTACTAGGCCTAAGTTTAAATCTTGCCAAAACGCTCTCTGCAACTAGGCCCGAACCCCGCTTTCCCACCATGGACTTTCCTCAAACCACTTGCAATCAAAATTAGACCTTCCCAGCAGTGCTCCAAGACCCTTCAAACCACCCTAAAAATGTAGAACACCCCCAAGCAGCCCCCCAAAAACATGCAATACTACTAGGCCTAAGTTCAAATCGTGCCAAAACGCTCTCTGCAACTAGGCCCAAACCCCCTTTTTCCACCTTGGAGTTTTTTTCAAACCACTTGCAATCACAATTAGAACTTCCCAGCAGTGCTCCCAGACCCATAAACCAACCCCCAAAAATCTAGAACCCCCCCAAACAGCCCCCCAAAAACATGCAATACTGCTAGGCCTCAGTTTAAATCGTGCCAAAACGCTGTCTGTAATAAGGCCCAAACCCACCTTTTCCACAATGGATGTTCTTCAAACCACTTGCAATCAAAATTAGACCTTCCCAGTGGTGCTCCCAGACCCCTAAACCCACCCCCAAAAATCTAGTATACCCCCAAGCAGTCCCCCAAAAACATGCAATACTACTAGGCCTAAGTTTAAATCATGCCAAAACGCTCTCTGCAACTAGGCCCAAACCCCCCTTTTCCACCATGGATTTTCTTCAACTCACATGTAATCAAAATTAGACCTTCCCAGCAGTGCTCCCAGACCCATAAACCCACCCCCAAAAATCTAGTACCCCCCCAAACAGCCCCCCAAAAACATGCAATACTGCTAAAAAAAAAACCTTTTCCACCATGGATTTTCATCAAACCAATTGCAATCAAAATTAGACCTTCCCTGCAGTGCTCCCAGACCCCTCAACCCACCCCCAAATGTCTAGAACACCCCCAAGCAGCCCCCCAAAAACATGCAATACTGCTAGGCCTCAGTTTAAATCGTGCCAAAACACTGTCTGCAACTAGGCCAAAATCCCCCTTTTCCACCATGGATTTTCTTCAAACCACTTGCAATCAAAAATAGACCTTCCCAGCAGTACTCCCAGTTCCCTCAACCCACCCCCAAAATTCTAGAACACCCCCAAGCAGCCCCCCAAAAGCATGCAATAGTACTATGCCTAAGTTTAAAATTGTGCCAAAACGCTCTATGCAACTAGACCCAAACCCCTCTTTTCCACAATGGATTTTCTTCAAACCACTTGCAATCAAAATTAGACCTTCCCAGCAGTGCTCCCAGACCCATAAACCCACCACCAAAAATGTAGAACCCCCCAAACAGCCCCCCAAAAACATGCAATACTGCTAAAAAAAAAGCTTTTGCAACATGGATTTTCTTCAAACCACTTGCAATCAAAAAAAGACCTTCCCAACAGTGCTCCCAGACTCCTCAACCCACCCCAAAAATCTAGAACACCCCCAAGCAGCCCCCCAAAAAATGCAATACTGCTAGGCCTCAGTTTAAATCGTGCCAAAACGCTGTCTGCAACTAGGCCAAAACCCCCCTTTTCCACCATGAATTTTCTTCAAACCACTTGCAATCAAAATTAGACCTTCCCAGCAGTACTCCCAGTTCCCTTAACCCACCCCCAAAAATCTAGAACACCCCAAAGCATCCCCCCAAAAACATGCAATACTACTAGGCCTAAGTTTAAATCTTGCCAAAACGCTCTCTGCAACTAGGCCCGAACCCCCCTTTCCCACCATGGACTTTCCTCAAACCACTTGCAATCAAAATTAGACCTTCCCAGCAGTGCTCCAAGACCCCTCAAACCACCCTAAAAATGTAGAACACCCCCAAGCAGCCCCCCAAAAACATGCAATACTACTAGGCCTAAGTTCAAATCGTGCCAAAAAGCTCTCTGCAACTAGGCCCAAACCCCCTTTTTCCACCTTGGAGTTTTTTTCAAACCACTTGCAATCACAATTAGAACTTCCCAGCAGTGCTCCCAGACCCATAAACCAACCCCCAAAAATCTAGAACCCCCCCAAACAGCCCCCCAAAAACATGCAATACTGCTAGGCCTCAGTTTAAATCGTGCCAAAACGCTGTCTGTAATAAGGCCCAAACCCACCTTTTCCACCATGGATGTTCTACAAACCACTTGCAATCAAAATTAGACCTTCCCAGTGGTGCTCCCAGACCCCTAAACCCACCCCCAAAAATCTAGTATACCCCCAAGCAGTCCCCCAAAAACATGCAATACTACTAGGCCTAAGTTTAAATCATGCCAAAACGCTCTCTGCAACTAGGCCCAAACCCCCCTTTTCCACCATGGATTTTCTTCAACTCACATGTAATCAAAATTAGACCTTCCCAGCAGTGCTCCCAGACCCATAAACCCACCCCCAAAAATCTAGTACCCCCCCAAACAGCCCCCCAAAAACATGCAATACTGCTAAAAAATAAAGAACTTTTCCACCATGGATTTTCTTCAAACCACTTGCAATCAAAAAAAGACCTTCCCAACAGTGCTCCCAGACTCCTCAACCCACCCCAAAAATCTAGAACACCCCCAAGCAGACCCCAAAAAACATGCAATACTGCTAGGCCTCAGTTTAAATCGTGCCAAAACACTGTCTGCAACTAGGCCAAAACCCCCCTTTTCCACCATGGATTTTCTTCAAACCACTTGCAATCAAAAATAGACCTTCCCAGCAGTACTCCCAGTTCCCTCAACCCACCCCCAAAAATCTAGAACACCCCCAAGCAGCCCACCAAAAGCATGCAATAGTACTAGGCCTAAGTTTAAAATTGTGCCAAAACGCTCTCTGCAACTACACCCAAACCCCTCTTTTCCACCATGGATTATCTTCAAACCACTTGCAATCAAAATTAGACCTTCCCAGCAGTGCTCCCAGATCCCTCAACCCACCCCCAAAAATCTAGAACACCCCCAAGCAGCCCCCCAAAACATGCAATACTACTAGGCCTAAGTTTAAATCGTGCCAAAACGCTCTCTGCAACTAGGCCCAAACCCCCATTTTCCACCATGGATTTTCTTCAAACCACTTGCATTCAAAATTAGACCTTTCCAGCAGTGCTCCCAGACCCATAAACCCACCTCCAAAAATGTAGAACCCCCCAAACAGCCCCCCAAAAACATGCAATACTGCTAAAAAAAACTTTTCCACCATGGATTTTCTTCAAACCACTTGCAATCAAAATTAGACCTTCCCTGCAGTGCTCCCAGACCCCTCAACCCACCCCCAAATGTCTAGAACACCCCCAAGCAGCCCCCCAAAAACATGCAATACTGCTAGGCCTCAGTTTAAAATTGTGCCAAAACGCTCTCTGTAACTAGACCCAAACCCCTCTTTTCCACCATGGATTTTCTTCAAACCACTTGCAATCAAAATTAGACCTTCCCAGCAGTGCTCCCAGACCCATAAACCCACCACCAAAAATGTAGAACCCCCCAAACAGCCCCCCAAAAACATGCTATACTGCTAAAAAAAATCTTTTCCACCATGGATTTTCTTCAAACCACTTGCAATCAAAATTAGACCTTCCCTGCAGTGCTCCCAGACCCCTCAACCCACCCCCAAATATCTAGTACCCCCCAAACAGCCCCCCAAAAACATGCAATACTGCTAAAAAAAGAACTTTTCCACCATGGATTTTCTTCAAACCACTTGCAATCAAAAAAAGACCTTCCCAACAGTGCTCCCAGACTCCTCAACCCACTCCAAAAATCTAGAACACCCCCAAGCAGACCCCAAAAAACATGCAATACTGCTAGGCCTCAGTTTAAATCGTGCCAAAACACTGTCTGCAACTAGGCCAAAACCCCCCTTTTCCACCATGGATTTTCTTCAAACCACTTGCAATCAAAAATAGACCTTCCCAGCAGTACTCCCAGACCCCTTAACCCACCCCCAAAAATGTAGAACAACCCCAAGAAGCCCCCCAAAAACATGAAATACTACTAGGCCTAAGTTTAAATCGTGCCAAAACGCTCTCTGCAACTAGGCCTAAACCCCCTTTTTCCACCATGGATTTTTTTCAAACCACTTGCAATCAAAATTAGACCTTCCCAGCAGTGCTCCCAGACCATAAACCAACCCCCAAAAATGTATAACCCCCCCAAACAGCCCCCCAAAAACATGCAATACTGCTAAAAAAAAACCTTTTCCACCATGGATTTTCATCAAACCAATTGCAATCAAAATTAGACCTTCCCTGCAGTGATCCCAGACCCCTCAACCCACCACCAAATGTCTAGAACACCCCCAAGCAGCCCCCCAAAAACATGCAATACTGCTAGGCCTCAGTTTAAATTGTGCCAAAACGCTGTCTGCAACTAGGCCCAAACCCCCCTTTCCCACCATGGACTTTCCTCAAACCACTTGCATTCACAATTAGACCTTCTCGGCAGTGCTCCCAGACCCCTCAACCCACCCCCAAAAATGTAGAACACCCCCAAGCAGCCCCCCAAAAGCATGCAATAGTACTAGCCCTAAGTTTAAAATTGTGCCAAAACGCTCTCTGTAACTATACCCAAACCCCTCTTTTCCACCATGGATTTTCTTCAACCACTTGCAATCAAAATTAGACCTTCCCAGCAGTGCTCCCAGACCCATAAACCCACCCCCAAAAATCTAGTACTCCCCAAACAGCCCCCCAAAAACATGCAATACTGCTAAAAAAAAGAACTTTTCCACCATGGATTTTCTTCAAACCACTTGCAATCAAAAAAAGACCTTCCCAACAGTGCTCCCAGACTCCTCAACCCACTCCAAAAATCTAGAACACCCCCAAGCAGACCCCAAAAAACATGCAATACTGCTAGGCCTCAGTTTAAATCGTGCCAAAACACTGTCTGCAACTAGGCCAAAACCCCCCTTTTCCACCATGGATTTTCTTCAAACCACTTGCAATCAAAAATAGACCTTCCCAGCAGTACTGCCAGTTCCCTTAACCCACCCCCAAAAATCTAGAACACCCCCAAGCAGACCCCCAAAAACATGCAATACAGCTAGGCCTCAGTTTAAATTGTGCCAAAACTCTGTCTGCAACTAGGTCCAAACCCCCCTTTTCCACCATGGATATTCTTCAAACCACTTGCAATCAAAATTAGACCTTCCCAGCAGTGCTCCCAGACCCATAAACCCACCCCCAAAAATCTAGTACCCCCCAAACAGCCCCCCAAAAACATGCAATACTGCTAAAAAAAAGAACTTTTCCACCATGGATTTTCTTCAAACCACTTGCAATCAAAAAAAGACCTTCCCAACAGTGCTCCCAGACTCCTCAACCCACTCCAAAAATCTAGAACACCCCCAAGCAGACCCCAAAAAACATGCAATACTGCTAGGCCTCAGTTTAAATCGTGCCAAAACACTGTCTGCAACTAGGCCAAAACCCCCCTTTTCCACCATGGATTTTCTTCAAACCACTTGCAATCAAAATTAGACCTTCCCAGCAGTGCTCACAGACCCATAAACCAACCCCCAAAAATGTATAACCCCCCCCAAACAGCCCCCCAAAAACATGCAATACTGCTAAAAAAAAAACCTTTTCCACCATGGATTTTCATCAAACCAATTGCAATCAAAATTAAACCTTCCCAACAGTGCTCCCAGACTCCTCAACCCACCACAAAAATCTAGAACACCTCCAAGCAGCCCCCAAAAGACATGCAATACTGCTAGGCCTCAGTTTAAATCGTGCCAAAACACTGTCTGCCACTAGGCCAAAATCCCCCTTTTCCACCATGGATTTTCGTCAAACCACTTGCAATCAAAAATAGACCTTCCCAGAAGTACTCCCAGTTCCCTCAACCCACCCCCAAAAATCTAGAACACCCCCAAGCAGCCCCCCAAAAGCATGCAATAGTACTAGGCCTAAGTTTAAAATTGTGCCAAAACGCTCTCTGCAACTAGACCCAAACCCCTCTTTTCCACCATGGATTTTCTTCAAACCACTTGCAATCAAAATTAGACCTTCCCAGCAGTGCTCCCAGACCCATAAACCCACCACCAAAAATGTAGAACCCCCCAAACAGCCCCCCAAAAACATGCTATACTGCAAAAAAAAATCTTTTCCACCATGGATTTTCTTCAAACCACTTGCAATCAAAATTAGACCTTCCCTGCAGTGCTCCCAGACCCCTCAACCCACCCCCAAATATCTAGTACCCCCCAAACAGCCCCCCAAAAACATGCAATACTGCTAAAAAAAGATCTTTTCCACCATGGATTTTCTTCAAACCACTTGCAATCAAAAAAAGACCTTCCCAACAGTGCTCCCAGACTCCTCAACCCACTCCAAAAATCTAGAACACCCCCAAGCAGACCCCAAAAAACATGCAATACTGCATGCTTTGCAATCAAAATTAGACCTTCCCAGCAGTTCTCCCAGACCCATAAACCCACTCCCAAACATCTAGAACCCCCCAAACAGCCCCCCCAAAACATGCAATACTACTAGGCCTAAGTTTAAATCATGCCAATATGCTCTCTGTAACTAGGCCCACACCCCCCTTTTCCACCATGGATTTTCTTCAAACCACTTGCAATCAAAAAAAGACCTTCCCAACAGTGCTCCCAGACTCCTCAACCCACCCCAAAAATCTAGAACACCCCCAAGCAGCCCCCCAAAAACATGCAATACTGCTAGGCCTCAGTTTAAGTCGTGCCAAAACGCTGTCTGCAACTAGGCCAAAACCCCCTTTTTCTACCATAGATTTTTTTCAAACCACTTGCAATCACAATTAGAACTTCCCAGCAGTGCTCCCAGACCCATAAACCAACCCCCAAAAATCTAGAACCCCCCCACACAGCGCCCCAAAAACATGCAATACTGCTAAAAAAAAAAGCTTTTGCACCATGGATTTTCTTCAAACCACTTGCAATCAAAATTAGACCTTCCCAACAGTGCTCCCAGACTCCTCAACCCACCCCAAAAATCTAGAACACCCCCAAGCAGCCCCCAAAAGACATGCAATACTGCTAGGCCTCAGTTTAAATCGCGCCAAAACACTGTCTGCAACTAGGCCAAAATCCCCCTTTTCCACCATGGATTTTCTTCAAACCACTTGCAATCAAAAATAGACCTTCCCAGCAGTACTCCCAGTTCCCTCAACCCTCCCCCAAAAATCTAGAACACCCCCAAGCAGCCCCCCAAAAGCATGCAATAGTACTAGGCCTAAGTTTAAAATTGTGCCAAAACGCTCTCTGTAACTAGACCCAAACCCCTCTTTTCCACCATGGATTTTCTTCAAACCACTTGCAATCAAAATTAGACCTTCCCAGCAGTGCTCCCAGACCCATAAACCCACCACCAAAAATGTAGAACCCCCCAAACAGCCCCCCAAAAACATGCTATACTGCTAAAAAAAATCTTTTCCACCATGGATTTTCTTCAAACCACTTGCAATCAAAATTAGACCTTCCCTGCAGTGCTCCCAGACCCCTCAACCCACCCCCAAATATCTAGTACCCCCCAAACAGCCCCCCAAAAACATGCAATACTGCTAAAAAAAAGAACTTTTCCACCATGGATTTTCTTCAAACCACTTGCAATCAAAAAAAGACCTTCCCAACAGTGCTCCCAGACTCCTCAACCCACTCCAAAAATCTAGAACACCCCCAAGCAGACCCCAAAAAACATGCAATACTGCTAGGCCTCAGTTTAAATCGTGCCAAAACACTGTCTGCAACTAGGTCAAAACCCCCCTTTTCCACCATGGATTTTCTTCAAACCTTTTGCAATCAAAAATAGACCTTCCCACCAGTACTCCCAGACCCCTCAACCCACCCCCAAAAATGTAGAGCAACCCCAAGAAGCCCCCCAAAAACATGAAATACTACTAGGCCTAAGTTTAAATCGTGCCAAAACGCTCTCTGCAACTAGGCCCAAACCCCCCTTTTCCACCATGGATATTCTTCAAACCACTTGCAATCAAAATTAGACCTTCCCAGCAGTGCTCCCAGACCCCTCAAACCACCCTAAAAAATGTAGAACACCCCCAAGCAGCCCCCCAAAAACATGCAATACTACTAGGCCTAAGTTTAAATCGTGCCAAAACGCTCTCTGCAACTAGGCCCAAACCCCCTTTTTCCACCATGGATTTTTTTCAAACCACTTGCAATCAAAAGTAGACCTTCCCAGCAGTGCTCCCAGACCCATAAACCAACCCCCAAAAATGTATAACCCCCTCAAACAGCCCCCCAAAAACATGCAATACTGCTAAAAAAAACCTTTTCCACCATGGATTTTCATCAAACCAATTGCAATCAAAATTAGACCTTCCCTGCAGTGCTCCCAGACCCCTCAACCCACCACCAAATGTCTAGAACACCCCCAAGCAGCCCCCCAAAAACATGCAATACTGCTAGGCCTCAGTTTAAATTGTGCCAAAACGCTGTCTGCAACTAGGCCCAAACCCCCCTTTCCCACCATGGACTTTCCTCAAACCACTTGCATTCACAATTAGACCTTCTCGGCAGTGCTCCCAGACCCCTCAACCCACCCCCAAAAATGTAGAACACCCCCAAGCAGCCCCCCAAAAGCATGCAATAGTACTAGGCCTAAGTTTATAATTGTGCCAAAACGCTCTCTGTAACTAGACCCAAACCCCTCTTTTCCACCATGGATTTTCTTCAAACCACTTGCAATCAAAATTAGACCTTCCCAGCAGTGCTCCCAGACCCATAAACCCACCACCAAAAATGTAGAACCCCCCAAACAGCCCCCCAAAAACATGCTATACTGCTAAAAAAAATCTTTTCCACCATGGATTTTCTTCAAACCACTTGCAATCAAAATTAGACCTTCCCTGCAGTGCTCCCAGACCCCTCAACCCACCCCCAAATATCTAGTACCCCCCAAACAGCCCCCCAAAAACATGCAATACTGTTAAAAAAAAGAACTTTTCCACCATGGATTTTCTTCAAACCACTTGCAATCAAAAAAAGACCTTCCCAACAGTGCTCCCAGACTCCTCAACCCACCCCAAAAATCTAGAACACCCCCAAGCAGCCCCCAAAAACATGCAATACTGCTAGGCCTCAGTTTAAGTCGTGCCAAAACGCTGTCTGCAACTAGGCCAAAATCCCCTTTTTCTACCATGGATTTTTTTCAAACCACTTGCAATCACAATTAGAACTTCCCAGCAGTGCTCCCAGACCCATAAACCAACCCCCAAAAATCTAGAACCCCCCCAAACAGCGCCCCAAAAACATGCAATACTGCTAAAAAAACAAAGCTTTTGCACCATGGATTTTCTTCAAACCACTTGCAATCAAAATTAGACCTTCCCAACAGTGCTCCCAGATCCCTCAACCCACCCCCAAAAATCTAGAACACCCCCAAGCAGCCCTCCAAAAACATGCATTACTGCTAGGCCTCAGTTTAAATCGTGCCAAAACGCTGTCTGTAACAGGCCCAAACCCACCTTTTCCATCATGGATTTTCTGCAAACCACTTTTTATCAAAAAAAGACCTTCCCAACAGTGCTCCCAGACTCCTCAACCCACCCCAAAAATCTAGAACACCCCCAAGAAGCCCCCCAAAAACATGCAATACTGCTAGGCCTCAGTTTAAGTCGTGCCAAAACGCTGTCTGCAACTAGGCCAAAACCCCCTTTTTCTACCATGGATTTTTTTCAAACCACTTGCAATCACAATTAGAACTTCCCAGCAGTGCTCCCAGACCCATAAACCAACCCCCAAAAATCTAGAACCCCCCCACACAGCGCCCCAAAAACATGCAATACTGCTAAAAAAAAAGCTTTTGCACCATGGATTTTCTTCAAACCACTTGCAATGAAAATTAGACCTTCCCAACAGTGCTCCCAGACTCCTCGACCCACCCCAAAAATTTTGAACACCCCCAAGCAGCCCCCAAAAGACATGCAATACTGCTAGGCCTCAGTTTAAATCGTGCCAAAACACTGTCTGCAACTAGGCCAAAATCCCCCTTTTCCACCATGGATTTTCTTCAAACCACTTGCAATCAAAAATAGACCTTCCCAGCAGTACTCCCAGTTCCCTCAACCCACCCCCAAAAATCTAGAACACCCCCAAGCAGCCCCCCAAAAGCATGCAATAGTACTAGGCCTAAGTTTATAATTGTGCCAAAACGCTCTCTGTAACTAGACCCAAACCCCTCTTTTCCACCATGGATTTTCTTCAAATCACTTGCAATCAAAATTAGACCTTCCCAGCAGTGCTCCCAGACCCATAAACCCACCAACAAAAATGTAGAACCCCCCAAACAGCCCCCCAAAAACATGCTATACTGCTAAAAAAAATCTTTTCCACCATGGATTTTCTTCAAACCACTTGCAATCAAAATTAGACCTTCCCTGCAGTGCTCCCAGACCCCTCAACCCACCCCCAAATATCTAGTACCCCCCAAACATCCCCCCAAAAACATGCAATACTGCTAAAAAAAAGAACTTTTCCACCATGGATTTTCTTCAAACCACTTGCAATCAAAAAAAGACCTTCCCAACAGTGCTCCCAGACTCCTCAACCCACCCCAAAAATCTAGAACACCCCCAAGCAGCCCCCCAAAAACATGCAATACTGCTAGGCCTCAGTTTAAGTCGTGCCAAAACACTGTCTGCAACTAGGCCAAAACCCCCTTTTTCTACCATGGATTTTTTTCAAACCACTTGCAATCACAATTAGAACTTCCCAGCAGTGCTCCCAGACCCATAAACCAACCCCCAAAAATCTAGAACCCCCCCAAACAGCGCCCCAAAAACATGCAATACTGCTAAAAAAACAAAGCTTTTGCACCATGGATTTTCTTCAAACCACATGGAATCAAAATTAGACCTTCCCAACAGTGCTCCCAGACTCCTCAACCCACCCCACAAATCTAGAACACCCCCAAGCAGCCCCCAAAAGACATGCAATACTGCTAGGCCTCAGTTTAAATCGTGCCAAAACACTGTCTGCAACTAGGCCAAAATCCCCCTTTTCCACCAAGGATTTTCTTCAAACCACTTGCAATCAAAAATAGACCTTCCCAGCAGTACTCCCAGTTCCCTCAACCCACCCCCAAAAATCTAGAACACCCCCAAGCAGCCCCCCAAAAGCATGCAATAGTACTAGGCCTAAGTTTAAAATTGTGCCAAAACGCTCTCTGTAACTAGACCCAAACCCCTCTTTTCCACCATGGATTTTCTTCAAACCACTTGCAATCAAAATTAGACCTTCCCAGTAGTGCTCCCAGACCCATAAACCCACCACCAAAAATGTAGAACCCCCCAAACAGCCCCCCAAAAACATGCTATACTGCTAAAAAAAATCTTTTCCACCATGGATTTTCTTCAAACCACTTGCAATCAAAATTAGACCTTCCCTGCAGTGCTCCCAGACCCCTCAACCCACCCCCAAATATCTAGTACCCCCCAAACAGCCCCCCAAAAACATGCAATACTGCTAAAAAAAGAACTTTTCCACCATGGATTTTCTTCAAACCACTTGCAATCAAAAAAAGACCTTCCCAACAGTGCTCCCAGACTCCTCAACCCACTCCAAAAATCTAGAACACCCCCAAGCAGACCCCAAAAAACATGCAATACTGCTAGGCCTCAGTTTAAATCGTGCCAAAACACTGTCTGCAACTAGGCCAAAACCCCCCTTTTCCACCATGGATTTTCTTCAAACCACTTGCAATCAAAAATAGACCTTCCCAGCAGTACTCCCAGACCCCTTAACCCACCCCCAAAAATGTAGAACAACCCCAAGAAGCCCCCCAAAAACATGAAATACTACTAGGCCTAAGTTTAAATCGTGCCAAAACGCTCTCTGCAACTAGGCCTAAACCCCCTTTTTCCACCATGGATTTTTTTCAAACCACTTGCAATCACAATTAGAACTTCCCGGCAGTGCTCCCAGACCCATAAACCAAACCCCAAAAATCTAGAACCCCACCAAACAGCGCCCCAAGAACATGCAATACTGCTAAAAAAACAAAGCTTTTGCACCATGGATTTTCTTCAAACCACTTGCAATCAAAATTAGACCTTCCCAACAGTGCTCCCAGACTCCTCAACCCACCCCAAAAATCTAGAACAGCCCCAAGCAGCCCCCAAAAGACATGCAATACTGCTAGGCCTCAGTTTAAATCGTGCCAAAACACTGTCTGCAACTAGGCCAAAATCCCCCTTTTCCACCATGGATTTTCTTCAAACCACTTGCAATCAAAAATAGACCTTCCCAGCAGTACTCCCAGTTCCCTCAACCCACCCCCAAAAATCTAGAATACCCCCAAGCAGCCCCCCAAAAGCATGCAATAGTACTAGGCCTAAGTTTAAAATTGTGCCAAAACGCTCTATGCAACTAGACCCAAACCCCTCTTTTCCACAATGGATTTTCTTCAAACCACTTGCAATCAAAATTAGACCTTCCCAGCAGTGCTCCCAGACCCATAAACCCACCACCAAAAATGTAGAACCCCCCAAACAGCCCCCCAAAAACATGCAATACTGTTAAAAAAAAAGCTTTTGCAACATGGATTTTCTTCAAACCACTTGCAATCAAAAAAAGACCTTCCCAACAGTGCTCCCAGACTCCTCAACCCACCCCAAAAATCTAGAACACCCCCAAGCAGCCCCCCAAAAAATGCAATACTGCTAGGCCTCAGTTTAAATGGTGCCAAAACGCTGTCTGCAACTAGGCCAAAACCCCCCTTTTCCACCATGAATTTTCTTCAAACCACTTGCAATCAAAATTAGACCTTCCCAGCAGTACTCCCAGTTCCCTTAACCCACCCCCAAAAATCTAGAACACCCCAAAGCATCCCCCCAAAAACATGCAATACTACTAGGCCTAAGTTTAAATCTTGCCAAAACGCTCTCTGCAACTAGGCCCGAACCCCCCTTTCCCACCATGGACTTTCCTCAAACCACTTGCAATCAAAACCTTCCCAGCAGTGCTCCAAGACCCCTCAAACCACCCTAAAAATGTAGAACACCCCCAAGCAGCCCCCCAAAAACATGCAATACTACTAGGCCTAAGTTCAAATCATGCCAAAACGCTCTCTGCAACTAGGCCCAAACCCCCTTTTTCCACCTTGGAGTTTTTTTCAAACCACTTGCAATCACAATTAGAACTTCCCAGCAGTGCTCCCAGACCCATAAACCAACCCCGAAAAATCTAGAACCCCCCCAAACAGCCCCCCAAAAACATGCAATACTGCTAGGCCTCAGTTTAAATCGTGCCAAAACGCTGTCTGTAATAAGGCCCAAACCCTCCTTTTCCACCATGGATGTTCTACAAACCACTTGCAATCAAAATTAGACCTTCCCAGTGGTGCTCCCAGACCCCTAAACCCACCCCCAAAAATCTAGTATACCCCCAAGCAGTCCCCCAAAAACATGCAATACTACTAGGCCTAAGTTTAAATCATGCCAAAACGCTCTCTGCAACTAGGCCCAAACCCCCCTTTTCCACCATGGATTTTCTTCAACTCACATGTAATCAAAATTAGACCTTCCCAGCAGTGCTCCCAGACCCATAAACCCACCCCCAAAAATCTAGTACCCCCCCAAACAGCCCCCCAAAAACATGCAATACTGCTAAAAAATAAAGAACTTTTCCACCATGGATTTTCTTCAAACCACTTGCAATCAAAAAAAGACCTTCCCAACAGTGCTCCCAGACTCCTCAACCCACCCCAAAAATCTAGAACACCCCCAGGCAGACCCCAAAAAACATGCAATACTGCTAGGCCTCAGTTTAAATCGTGCCAAAACACTGTCTGCAACTAGGCCAAAACCCCCCTTTTCCACCATGGATTTTCTTCAAACCACTTGCAATCAAAAATAGACCTTCCCAGCAGTACTCCCAGTTCCCTCAACCCACCCCCAAAAATCTAGAACACCCCCAAGCAGCCCACCAAAAGCATGCAATAGTACTAGGCCTAAGTTTAAAATTGTGCCAAAACGCTCTCTGCAACTAGACCCAAACCCCTCTTTTCCACCATGGATTTTCTTCAAACCACTTGCAATCAAAATTAGACCTTCCCAGCAGTGCTCCCAGATCCCTCAACCCACCCCCAAAAATCTAGAACACCCCCAAGCAGCCCCCCAAAACATGCAATACTACTAGGCCTAAGTTTAAATCGTGCCAAAACGCTCTCTGCAACTAGGCCCAAACCCCCATTTTCCACCATGGATTTTCTTCAAACCACTTGCATTCAAAATTAGACCTTTCCAGCAGTGCTCCCAGACCCATAAACCCACCTCCAAAAATGTAGAACCCCCCAAACAGCCCCCCAAAAACAAGCAATACTGCTAAAAAAAACTTTTCCACCATGGATTTTCTTCAAACCACTTGCAATCAAAATTAGACCTTCCCTGCAGTGCTCCCAGACCCCTCAACCCACCCCCAAATGTCTAGAACACCCCCAAGCAGCCCCCCAAAAACATGCAATACGGCTAGGCCTCAGTTTAAAATTGTGCCAAAACGCTCTCTGTAACTAGACCCAAACCCCTCTTTTCCACCATGGATTTTCTTCAAACCACTTGCAATCAAAATTAGACCTTCCCAGCAGTGCTCCCAGACCCATAAACCCACCACCAAAAATGTAGAACCCCCCAAACAGCCCCCCAAAAACATGCTATACTGCTAAAAAAAATCTTTTCCACCATGGATTTTCTTCAAACCACTTGCAATCAAAATTAGACCTTCCCTGCAGTGCTCCCAGACCCCTCAACCCACCCCCAAATATCTAGTACCCCCCAAACAGCCCCCCAAAAACATGCAATACTGCTAAAAAAAGAACTTTTCCACCATGGATTTTCTTCAAACCACTTGCAATCAAAAAAAGACCTTCCCAACAGTGCTCCCAGACTCCTCAACCCACTCCAAAAATCTAGAACACCCCCAAGCAGACCCCAAAAAACATGCAATACTGCTAGGCCTCAGTTTAAATCGTGCCAAAACACTGTCTGCAACTAGGCCAAAACCCCCCTTTTCCACCATGGATTTTCTTCAAACCACTTGCAATCAAAAATAGACCTTCCCAGCAGTACTCCCAGACCCCTTAACCCACCCCCAAAAATGTAGAACAACCCCAAGAAGCCCCCCAAAAACATGAAATACTCCTAGGCCTAAGTTTAAATTGTGCCAAAACGCTCTCTGCAACTAGGCCTAAACCCCCTTTTTCCACCATGGATTTTTTTCAAACCACTTGCAATCAAAATTAGACCTTCCCAGCAGTGCTCCCAGACCCATAAACCAACCCCCAAAAATGTATAACCCCCCCAAACAGCCCCCCAAAAACATGCAATACTGCTAAAAAAAAACCTTTTCCACCATGGATTTTCATCAAACCAATTGCAATCAAAATTAGACCTTCCCTGCAGTCCTCCCAGACCCCTCAACCCACCACCAAATGTCTAGAACACCCCCAAGCAGCCCCCCAAAAACATGCAATACTGCTAGGCCTCAGTTTAAATTGTGACAAAACGCTGTCTGCAACTAGACCCAAACCCCCCTTTCCCACCATGGACTTTCCTCAAACCACTTGCAATCAAAAAAAGACCTTCCCAACAGTGCTCCCAGACTCCTCAACCCACTCCAAAAATCTAGAACACCCCCAAGCAGACCCCAAAAAACATGCAATACTGCTAGGCCTCAGTTTAAATCGTGCCAAAACACTGTCTGCAACTAGGCCAAAACCCCCCTTTTCCACCATGGATTTTCTTCAAACCACTTGCAATCAAAAATAGACCTTCCCAGCAGTACTCCCAGACCCCTTAACCCACCCCCAAAAATGTAGAACAACCCCAAGAAGCCCCCCAAAAACATGAAATACTACTAGGCCTAAGTTTAAATTGTGCCAAAACGCTCTCTGCAACTAGGCCTAAACCCCCTTTTTCCACCATGGATTTTTTTCAAACCACTTGCAATCAAAATTAGACCTTCCCAGCAGTGCTCCCAGACCCATAAACCAACCCCCAAAAATGTATAACCCCCCCAAACAGCCCCCCAAAAACATGCAATACTGCTAAAAAAAAACCTTTTCCACCATGGATTTTCATCAAACCAATTGCAATCAAAATTAGACCTTCCCTGCAGTCCTCCCAGACCCCTCAACCCACCACCAAATGTCTAGAACACCCCCAAGCAGCCCCCCAAAAACATGCAATACTGCTAGGCCTCAGTTTAAATTGTGACAAAACGCTGTCTGCAACTAGACCCAAACCCCCCTTTCCCACCATGGATTTTCTTCAAACCACTTGCAATCAAAAAAAGACCTTCCCAACAGTGCTCCCAGACTCCTCAACCCACTCCAAAAATCTAGAACACCCCCAAGCAGACCCCAAAAAACATGCAATACTGCTAGGCCTCAGTTTAAATCGTGCCAAAACACTGTCTGCAACTAGGCCAAAACCCCCCTTTTCCACCATGGATTTTCTTCAAACCACTTGCAATCAAAAATAGACCTTCCCAGCAGTACTCCCAGACCCCTTAACCCACCCCCAAAAATGTAGAACAACCCCAAGAAGCCCCCCAAAAACATGAAATACTACTAGGCCTAAGTTTAAATTGTGCCAAAACGCTCTCTGCAACTAGGCCTAAACCTCCTTTTTCCACCATGGATTTTTTTCAAACCACTTGCAATCAAAATTAGACCTTCCCAGCAGTGCTCCCAGACCCATAAACCAACCCCCAAAAATGTATAACCCCCCCAAACAGCCCCCCAAAAACATGCAATACTGCTAAAAAAAAAACTTTTCCACCATGGATTTTCATCAAACCAATTGCAATCAAAATTAGACCTTCCCTGCAGTCCTC
This sequence comes from Lissotriton helveticus, assembly GCF_964261635.1. Taxonomy (NCBI): domain Eukaryota; kingdom Metazoa; phylum Chordata; class Amphibia; order Caudata; family Salamandridae; genus Lissotriton; species Lissotriton helveticus. Next base: position 1,357,932,692 of record NC_136061.1, on the reverse strand, counting down.
CCAGACCCCTCAACCCACCACCAAATGTCTAGAACACCCCCAAGCAGCCCCCCAAAAACATGCAATACTGCTAGGCCTCAGTTTAAATTGTGACAAAACGCTGTCTGCAACTAGACCCAAACCCCCCTTTCCCACCATGGACTTTCCTCAAACCACTTGCATTCACAATTAGACCTTCTCGGCAGTGCTCCCAGACCCCTCAACCCACCCCCAAAAATGTAGAACACCCCCAAGCAGCCCCCCAAAAGCATGCAATAGTACTAGGCCTAAGTTTAAAATTGTGCCAAAACGCTCTCTGTAACTAGACCCAAACCCCTCTTTTCCACCATGGATTTTCTTCAAACCACTTGCAATCAAAATTAGACCTTCCCAGCAGTGCTCCCAGACCCATAAACCCACCACCAAAAATGTAGAACCCCCCAAACAGCCCCCCAAAAACATGCTATACTGCTAAAAAAACATCTTTTCCACCATGGATTTTCTTCAAACCACTTGCAATCAAAATTAGACCTTCCCTGCAGTGCTCCCAGACCCCTCAACCCACCCCCAAATATCTAGTACCCCCCAAACAGCCCCCCAAAAACATGCAATACTGCAAAAAAAAGAGCTTTTCCACCATGGATTTTCTTCAAACCACTTGCAATCAAAAAAAGACCTTCCCAACAGTGCTCCCAGACTCCTCAACCCACTCCAAAAATCTAGAACACCCCCAAGCAGACCCCAAAAAGCATGCAATAGTACTAGGCCTAAGTTTAAAATTGTGCCAAAACGCTCTCTGTAACTAGACCCAAACCCCTCTTTTCCACCATGGATTTTCTTCAAACCACTTGCAATCAAAATTAGACCTTCCCAGCAGTGCTCCCAGACCCATAAACCCACCACCAAAAATGTAGAACCCCCCAAACAGCCCCCCAAAAACATGCTATACTGCTAAAAAAAATCTTTTCCACCATGGATTTTCTTCAAACCACTTGCAATCAAAATTAGACCTTCCCTGCAGTGCTCCCAGACCCCTCAACCCACCCCCAAATATCTAGTACCCCCCAAACAGCCCCCCAAAAACATGCAATACTGCTAAAAAAAGAACTTTTCCACCATGGATTTTCTTCAAACCACTTGCAATCAAAAAAAGACCTTCCCAACAGTGCTCCCAGACTCCTCAACCCACTCCAAAAATCTAGAACACCCCCAAGCAGACCCCAAAAAACATGCAATACTGCTAGGCCTCAGTTTAAATCGTGCCAAAACGCTCTCTGCAACTAGGCCTAAACCCCCTTTTTCCACCATGGATTTTTTTCAAACCACTTGCAATCAAAATTAGACCTTCCCAGCAGTACTCCCAGACCCCTTAACCCACCACCAAATGTCTAGAACACCCCCAAGCAGCCCCCCAAAAACATGCAATACTGCTAGGCCTCAGTTTAAATTGTGACAAAACGCTGTCTGCAACTAGACCCAAACCCCCCTTTCCCACCATGGACTTTCCTCAAACCACTTGCATTCACAATTAGACCTTCTCGGCAGTGCTCCCAGACCCCTCAACCCACCCCCAAAAATGTAGAACACCCCCAAGCAGCCCCCCAAAAGCATGCAATAGTACTAGGCCTAAGTTTAAAATTGTGCCAAAACGCTCTCTGTAACTAGACCCAAACCCCTCTTTTCCACCATGGATTTTCTTCAAACCACTTGCAATCAAAATTAGACCTTCCCAGCAGTGCTCCCAGACCCATAAACCCACCACCAAAAATGTAGAACCCCCCAAACAGCCCCCCAAAAACATGCTATACTGCTAAAAAAACATCTTTTCCACCATGGATTTTCTTCAAACCACTTGCAATCAAAATTAGACCTTCCCTGCAGTGCTCCCAGACCCCTCAACCCACCCCCAAATATCTAGTACCCCCCAAACAGCCCCCCAAAAACATGCAATACTGCAAAAAAAAGAGCTTTTCCACCATGGATTTTCTTCAAACCACTTGCAATCAAAAAAAGACCTTCCCAACAGTGCTCCCAGACTCCTCAACCCACTCCAAAAATCTAGAACACCCCCAAGCAGACCCCAAAAAGCATGCAATAGTACTAGGCCTAAGTTTAAAATTGTGCCAAAACGCTCTCTGTAACTAGACCCAAACCCCTCTTTTCCACCATGGATTTTCTTCAAACCACTTGCAATCAAAATTAGACCTTCCCAGCAGTGCTCCCAGACCCATAAACCCACCACCAAAAATGTAGAACCCCCCAAACAGCCCCCCAAAAACATGCTATACTGCTAAAAAAAATCTTTTCCACCATGGATTTTCTTCAAACCACTTGCAATCAAAATTAGACCTTCCCTGCAGTGCTCCCAGACCCCTCAACCCACCCCCAAATATCTAGTACCCCCCAAACAGCCCCCCAAAAACATGCAATACTGCTAAAAAAAGAGCTTTTCCACCATGGATTTTCTTCAAACCACTTGCAATCAAAAAAAGACCTTCCCAACAGTGCTCCCAGACTCCTCAACCCACTCCAAAAATCTAGAACACCCCCAAGCAGACCCCAAAAAACATGCAATACTGCTAGGCCTCAGTTTAAATCGTGCCAAAACACTGTCTGCAACTAGGCCAAAACCCACCTTTTCCACCATGGATTTTCTTCAAACCACTTGCAATCAAAAATAGACCTTCCCAGCAGTACTGCCAGTTCCCTTAACCCACCCCCAAAAAATCTAGAACACCCCCAAGCAGCCCCCCAAAAACATGCAATACAGCTAGGCCTCAGTTTAAATTGTGCCAAAACTCTGTCTGCAACTATGCCCAAACGCCCCTTTCCCACCATGGACTTTCCTCAAACCACTTGCAATCAAAATTAGACCTTCCCAGCAGTGCTCCCAGACCCCTCAACCCACCCCCAAAAATGTAGAACAACCCCAAGAAGCCCTCCAAAAACATGAAATACTACTAGGCCTAAGTTTAAATCGTGCCAACACGCTCTCTGCAACTAGGCCCAAACCCCCCTTTTCCACCATGGATATTCTTCAAACCACTTGCAATCAAAATTAGACCTTCCCAGCAGTGCTCCCAGACCCCTCAAACCACCCTAAAAAATGTAGAACACCCCCAAGCAGCCCCCCAAAAACATGCAATACTACTAGGCCTAAGTTTAAATCGTGCCAAAACGCTCTCTGCAACTAGGCCCAAACCCCCTTTTTCCACCATGGATTTTTTTCAAACCACTTGCAATCAAAATTAGACCTTCCCAGCAGTGCTCCCAGACCCATAAACCAACCCCAAAAAATGTATAACCCCCCCCCCAAACAGCCCCCAAAAACATGCAATACTGCTAAAAAAAAAACCTTTTCCACCATGGATTTTCATCAAACCAATTGCAATCAAAATTAGACCTTCCCTGCAGTGCTCCCAGACCCCTCAACCCACCCCCAAATGTCTAGAACACCCCCAAGCAGCCCCCAAAAAACATGCAATACTGCTAGGCCTCAGTTTAAATCGTGCCAAAACACTGTCTGCAACTAGGCCAAAATCCCCCTTTTCCACCATGGATTTTCTTCAAACCACTTGCAATCAAAAATAGACCTTCCCAGCAGTACTCCCAGTTCCCTTAACCCACCCCCAAAAATCTAGAACACCCCAAAGCATCCCCCCAAAAACATGCAATACTACTAGGCCTAAGTTTAAATCTTGCCAAAACGCTCTCTGCAACTAGGCCCGAACCCCGCTTTCCCACCATGGACTTTCCTCAAACCACTTGCAATCAAAATTAGACCTTCCCAGCAGTGCTTCAAGACCCCTCAAACCACCCTAAAAATGTAGAACACCCCCAAGCAGCCCCCCAAAAACATGCAATACTACTAGGCCTAAGTTCAAATCGTGCCAAAACGCTCTCTGCAACTAGGCCCAAACCCCCTTTTTCCACCTTGGAGTTTTTTTCAAACCACTTGCAATCACAATTAGAACTTCCCAGCAGTGCTCCCAGACCCATAAACCAACCCCCAAAAATCTAGAACCCCCCCAAACAGCCCCCCAAAAACATGCAATACTGCTAGGCCTCAGTTTAAATTGTGCCAAAACGCTGTCTGTAATAAGGCCCAAACCCACCTTTTCCACCATGGATGTTCTTCAAACCACTTGCAATCAAAATTAGACCTTCCCAGTGGGGCTCCCAGACCCCTAAACCCACCCCCAAAAATCTAGTATACCCCCAAGCAGTCCCCCAAAAACATGCAATACTACTTGGCCTAAGTTTAAATCATGCCAAAACGCTCTCTGCAACTAGGCCCAAACCCCCCTTTTCCACCATGGATTTTCTTCAACTCACATGTAATTAAATTAGACCTTCCCAGCAGTGCTCCCAGACCCATAAACCCACCCCCAAAAATCTAGTACCCCCCCAAACAGCCCCCCAAAAACATGCAATACTGCTAAAAAAAAAACCTTTTCCACCATGGATTTTCATCAAACCAATTGCAATCAAAATTAGACCTTCCCTGCAGTGCTCCCAGACCCCTCAACCCACCCCCAAATGTCTAGAACACCCCCAAGCAGCCCCCCAAAAACATGCAATACTGCTAGGCCTCAGTTTAAATCGTGCCAAAACACTGTCTGCAACTAGGCCAAAATCCCCCTTTTCCACCATGGATTTTCTTCAAACCACTTGCAATCAAAAATAGACCTTCCCAGCAGTACTCCCAGTTCCCTCAACCCACCCCCAAAATTCTAGAACACCCCCAAGCAGCCCCCCAAAAGCATGCAATAGTACTATGCCTAAGTTTAAAATTGTGCCAAAACGCTCTATGCAACTAGACCCAAACCCCTCTTTTCCACAATGGATTTTCTTCAAACCACTTGCAATCAAAATTAGACCTTCCCAGCAGTGCTCCCAGACCCATAAACCCACCACCAAAAATGTAGAACCCCCCAAACAGCCCCCCAAAAACATGCAATACTGCTAAAAAAAAGCTTTTGCAAAATGGATTTTCTTCAAACCACTTGCAATCAAAAAAAGACCTTCCCAACAGTGCTCCCAGACTCCTCAACCCACCCCAAAAATCTAGAACACCCCCAAGCAGCCCCCTAAAAAATGCAATACTGCTAGGCCTCAGTTTAAATGGTGCCAAAACGCTGTCTGCAACTAGGCCAAAACCCCCCTTTTCCACCATGAATTTTCTTCAAACCACTTGCAATCAAAATTAGACCTTCCCAGCAGTACTCCCAGTTCCCTTAACCCACCCCCAAAAATCTAGAACACCCCAAAGCATCCCCCCAAAAACATGCAATAGTACTATGCCTAAGTTTAAAATTGTGCCAAAACGCTCTATGCAACTAGACCCAAACCCCTCTTTTCCACAATGGATTTTCTTCAAACCACTTGCAATCAAAATTAGACCTTCCCAGCAGTGCTCCCAGACCCATAAACCCACCACCAAAAATGTAGAACCCCCCAAACAGCCCCCCAAAAACATGCAATACTGCTAAAAAAAAAGCTTTTGCAAAATGGATTTTCTTCAAACCACTTGCAATCAAAAAAAGACCTTCCCAACAGTGCTCCCAGACTCCTCAACCCACCCCAAAAATCTAGAACACCCCCAAGCAGCCCCCCAAAAAATGCAATACTGCTAGGCCTCAGTTTAAATGGTGCCAAAACGCTGCCTGCAACTAGGCCAAAACCCCCCTTTTCCACCATGAATTTTCTTCAAACCACTTGCAATCAAAATTAGACCTTCCCAGCAGTACTCCCAGTTCCCTTAACCCACCCCCAAAAATCTAGAACACCCCAAAGCATCCCCCCAAAAACATGCAATACTACTAGGCCTAAGTTTAAATCTTGCCAAAACGCTCTCTGCAACTAGGCCCGAACCCCCCTTTCCCACCATGGACTTTCCTCAAACCACTTGCAATCAAAATTAGACCTTCCCAGCAGTGCTCCAAGACCCCTCAAACCACCCTAAAAATGTAGAACACCCCCAAGCAGCCCCCCAAAAACATGCAATACTACTAGGCCGAAGTTCAAATCGTGCCAAAACGCTCTCTGCAACTAGGCCCAAACCCCCTTTTTCCACCTTGGAGTTTTTTTCAAACCACTTGCAATCACAATTAGAACTTCCCAGCAGTGCTCCCAGACCCATAAACCAACCCCGAAAAATCTAGAACCCCCCCAAACAGCCCCCCAAAAACATGCAATACTGCTAGGCCTCAGTTTAAATCGTGCCAAAACGCTGTCTGTAATAAGGCCCAAACCCTCCTTTTCCACCATGGATGTTCTACAAACCACTTGCAATCAAAATTAGACCTTCCCAGTGGTGCTCCCAGACCCCTAAACCCACCCCCAAAAATCTAGTATACCCCCAAGCAGTCCCCCAAAAACATGCAATACTACTAGGCCTAAGTTTAAATCATGCCAAAACGCTCTCTGCAACTAGGCCCAAACCCCCCTTTTCCACCATGGATTTTCTTCAACTCACATGTAATCAAAATTAGACCTTCCCAGCAGTGCTCCCAGACCCATAAACCCACCCCCAAAAATCTAGTACCCCCCCAAACAGCCCCCCAAAAACATGCAATACTGCTAAAAAATAAAGAACTTTTCCACCATGGATTTTCTTCAAACCACTTGCAATCAAAAAAAGACCTTCCCAACAGTGCTCCCAGACTCCTCAACCCACCCCAAAAATCTAGAACACCCCCAAGCAGACCCCAAAAAACATGCAATACTGCTAGGCCTCAGTTTAAATCGTGCCAAAACACTGTCTGCAACTAGGCCAAAACCCCCCTTTTCCACCATGGATTTTCTTCAAACCACTTGCAATCAAAAATAGACCTTCCCAGCAGTACTCCCAGTTCCCTCAACCCACCCCCAAAAATCTAGAACACCCCCAAGCAGCCCACCAAAAGCATGCAATAGTACTAGGCCTAAGTTTAAAATTGTGCCAAAACGCCCTCTGCAACTAGACCCAAACCCCTCTTTTCCACCATGGATTTTCTTCAAACCACTTGCAATCGAAATTAGACCTTCCCAGCAGTGCTCCCAGATCCCTCAACCCACCCCCAAAAATCTAGAACACCCCCAAGCAGCCCCCCAAAACATGCAATACTACTAGGCCTAAGTTTAAATCGTGCCAAAACGCTCTCTGCAACTAGGCCCAAACCCCCATTTTCCACCATGGATTTTCTTCAAACCACTTGCAATCAAAATTAGACCTTCCCTGCAGTGCTCCCAGACCCATAAACCCACCCCCAAAAATCTAGTACCCCCCCAAACAGCCCCCCAAAAACATGCAATACTGCTAAAAAATAAAGAACTTTTCCACCATGGATTTTCTTCAAACCACTTGCAATCAAAAAAAGACCTTCCCAACAGTGCTCCCAGACTCCTCAACCCACCCCAAAAATCTAGAACACCCCCAAGCAGACCCCAAAAAACATGCAATACTGCTAGGCCTCAGTTTAAATCGTGCCAAAACACTGTCTGCAACTAGGCCAAAACCCCCCTTTTCCACCATGGATTTTCTTCAAACCACTTGCAATCAAAAATAGACCTTCCCAGCAGTACTCCCAGTTCCCTCAACCCACCCCCAAAAATCTAGAACACCCCCAAGCAGCCCACCAAAAGCATGCAATAGTACTAGGCCTAAGTTTAAAATTGTGCCAAAACGCTCTCTGCAACTAGACCCAAACCCCTCTTTTCCACCATGGATTTTCTTCAAACCACTTGCAATCAAAATTAGACCTTCCCAGCAGTGCTCCCAGATCCCTCAACCCACCCCCAAAAATCTAGAACACCCCCAAGCAGCCCCCCAAAACATGCAATACTACTAGGCCTAAGTTTAAATCGTGCCAAAACGCTCTCTGCAACTAGGCCCAAACCCCCATTTTCCACCATGGATTTTCTTCAAACCACTTGCATTCAAAATTAGACCTTTCCAGCAGTGCTCCCAGACCCATAAACCCACCTCCAAAAATGTAGAACCCCCCAAACAGCCCCCCAAAAACAAGCAATACTGCTAAAAAAAACTTTTCCACCATGGATTTTCTTCAAACCACTTGCAATCAAAATTAGACCTTCCCTGCAGTGCTCCCAGACCCCTCAACCCACCCCCAAATGTCTAGAACACCCCCAAGCAGCCCCCCAAAAACATGCAATACTGCTAGGCCTCAGTTTAAAATTGTGCCAAAACGCTCTCTGTAACTAGACCCAAACCCCTCTTTTCCACCATGGATTTTCTTCAAACCACTTGCAATCAAAATTAGACCTTCCCAGCAGTGCTCCCAGACCCATAAACCCACCACCAAAAATGTAGAACCCCCCAAACAGCCCCCCAAAAACATGCTATACTGCTAAAAAAAATCTTTTCCACCATGGATTTTCTTCAAACCACTTGCAATCAAAATTAGACCTTCCCTGCAGTGCTCCCAGACCCCTCAACCCACCCCCAAATATCTAGTACCCCCCAAACAGCCCCCCAAAAACATGCAATACTGCTAAAAAAAGAGCTTTTCCACCATGGATTTTCTTCAAACCACTTGCAATCAAAAAAAGACCTTCCCAACAGTGCTCCCAGACTCCTCAACCCACTCCAAAAATCTAGAACACCCCCAAGCAGACCCCAAAAAGCATGCAATAGTACTAGGCCTAAGTTTAAAATTGTGCCAAAACGCTCTCTGTAACTAGACCCAAACCCCTCTTTTCCACCATGGATTTTCTTCAAACCACTTGCAATCAAAATTAGACCTTCCCAGCAGTGCTCCCAGACCCATAAACCCACCACCAAAAATGTAGACCCCCCAAACAGCCCCCCAAAAACATGCTATACTGCTAAAAAAAATCTTTTCCACCATGGATTTTCTTCAAACCACTTGCAATCAAAATTAGACCTTCCCTGCAGTGCTCCCAGACCCCTCAACCCACCCCCAAATATCTAGTACCCCCCAAACAGCCCCCCAAAAACATGCAATACTGCTAAAAAAAGAACTTTTCCACCATGGATTTTCTTCAAACCACTTGCAATCAAAAAAAGACCTTCCCAACAGTGCTCCCAGACTCCTCAACCCACTCCAAAAATCTAGAACACCCCCAAGCAGACCCCAAAAAACATGCAATACTGCTAGGCCTCAGTTTAAATCGTGCCAAAACACTGTCTGCAACTAGGCCAAAACCCCCCTTTTCCACCATGGATTTTCTTCAAACCACTTGCAATCAAAAATAGACCTTCCCAGCAGTACTCCCAGACCCCTTAACCCACCCCCAAAAATGTAGAACAACCCCAAGAAGCCCCCCAAAAACATGAAATACTACTAGGCCTAAGTTTAAATTGTGCCAAAACGCTCTCTGCAACTAGGCCTAAACCCCCTTTTTCCACCATGGATTTTTTTCAAACCACTTGCAATCAAAATTAGACCTTCCCAGCAGTGCTCCCAGACCCATAAACCAACCCCCAAAAATGTATAACCCCCCCAAACAGCCCCCCAAAAACATGCAATACTGCTAAAAAAAAACCTTTTCCACCATGGATTTTCATCAAACCAATTGCAATCAAAATTAGACCTTCCCTGCAGTCCTCCCAGACCCCTCAACCCACCACCAAATGTCTAGAACACCCCCAAGCAGCCCCCCAAAAACATGCAATACTGCTAGGCCTCAGTTTAAATTGTGACAAAACGCTGTCTGCAACTAGACCCAAACCCCCCTTTCCCACCATGGACTTTCCTCAAACCACTTGCATTCACAATTAGACCTTCTCGGCAGTGCTCCCAGACCCCTCAACCCACCCCCAAAAATGTAGAACACCCCCAAGCAGCCCCCCAAAAGCATGCAATAGTACTAGGCCTAAGTTTAAAATTGTGCCAAAACGCTCTCTGTAACTAGACCCAAACCCCTCTTTTCCACCATGGATTTTCTTCAAACCACTTGCAATCAAAATTAGACCTTCCCAGCAGTGCTCCCAGACCCATAAACCCACCACCAAAAATGTAGAACCCCCCAAACAGCCCCCCAAAAACATGCTATACTGCTAAAAAAACATCTTTTCCACCATGGATTTTCTTCAAACCACTTGCAATCAAAATTAGACCTTCCCTGCAGTGCTCCCAGACCCCTCAACCCACCCCCAAATATCTAGTACCCCCCAAACAGCCCCCCAAAAACATGCAATACTGCTAAAAAAAGAGCTTTTCCACCATGGATTTTCTTCAAACCACTTGCAATCAAAAAAAGACCTTCCCAACAGTGCTCCCAGACTCCTCAACCCACTCCAAAAATCTAGAACACCCCCAAGCAGACCCCAAAAAGCATGCAATAGTACTAGGCCTAAGTTTAAAATTGTGCCAAAACGCTCTCTGTAACTAGACCCAAACCCCTCTTTTCCACCATGGATTTTCTTCAAACCACTTGCAATCAAAATTAGACCTTCCCAGCAGTGCTCCCAGACCCATAAACCCACCACCAAAAATGTAGAACCCCCCAAACAGCCCCCCAAAAACATGCTATACTGCTAAAAAAAATCTTTTCCACCATGGATTTTCTTCAAACCACTTGCAATCAAAATTAGACCTTCCCTGCAGTGCTCCCAGACCCCTCAACCCACCCCCAAATATCTAGTACCCCCCAAACAGCCCCCCAAAAACATGCAATACTGCTAAAAAAAGAACTTTTCCACCATGGATTTTCTTCAAACCACTTGCAATCAAAAAAAGACCTTCCCAACAGTGCTCCCAGACTCCTCAACCCACTCCAAAAATCTAGAACACCCCCAAGCAGACCCCAAAAAACATGCAATACTGCTAGGCCTCAGTTTAAATCGTGCCAAAACACTGTCTGCAACTAGGCCAAAACCCCCCTTTTCCACCATGGATTTTCTTCAAACCACTTGCAATCAAAAATAGACCTTCCCAGCAGTACTCCCAGACCCCTTAACCCACCCCCAAAAATGTAGAACAACCCCAAGAAGCCCCCCAAAAACATGAAATACTACTAGGCCTAAGTTTAAATCGTGCCAAAACGCTCTCTGCAACTAGGCCTAAACCCCCTTTTTCCACCATGGATTTTTTTCAAACCACTTGCAATCAAAATTAGACCTTCCCAGCAGTGCTCCCAGACCCATAAACCAACCCCCAAAAATGTATAACCCCCCCAAACAGCCCCCCAAAAACATGCAATACTGCTAAAAAAAAACCTTTTCCACCATGGATTTTCATCAAACCAATTGCAATCAAAATTAGACCTTCCCTGCAGTGCTCCCAGACCCCTCAACCCACCACCAAATGTCTAGAACACCCCCAAGCAGCCCCCCAAAAACATGCAATACTGCTAGGCCTCAGTTTAAATTGTGCCAAAACGCTGTCTGCAACTAGGCCCAAACCCCCCTTTCCCACCATGGACTTTCCTCAAACCACTTGCATTCACAATTAGACCTTCTCGGCAGTGCTCCCAGACCCCTCAACCCACCCCCAAAAATGTAGAACACCCCCAAGCAGCCCCCCAAAAGCATGCAATAGTACTAGGCCTAAGTTTAAAATTGTGCCAAAACGCTCTCTGTAACTAGACCCAAACCCCTCTTTTCCACCATGGATTTTCTTCAAACCACTTGCAATCAAAATTAGACCTTCCCAGCAGTGCTCCCAGACCCATAAACCCACCACCAAAAATGTAGAACCCCCCAAACAGCCCCCCAAAAACATGCTATACTGCTAAAAAAAATCTTTTCCACCATGGATTTTCTTCAAACCACTTGCAATCAAAATTAGACCTTCCCTGCAGTGCCCCCAGACCCCTCAACCCACCCCCAAATATCTAGTACCCCCCAAACAGCCCCCCAAAAACATGCAATACTGCTAAAAAAAGAGCTTTTCCACCATGGATTTTCTTCAAACCACTTGCAATCAAAAAAAGACCTTCCCAACAGTGCTCCCAGACTCCTCAACCCACTCCAAAAATCTAGAACACCCCCAAGCAGACCCCAAAAAACATGCAATACTGCTAGGCCTCAGTTTAAATCGTGCCAAAACACTGTCTGCAACTAGGCCAAAACCCACCTTTTCCACCATGGATTTTCTTCAAACCACTTGCAATCAAAAATAGACCTTCCCAGCAGTACTGCCAGTTCCCTTAACCCACCCCCAAAAAATCTAGAACACCCCCAAGCAGCCCCCCAAAAACATGCAATACAGCTAGGCCTCAGTTTAAATTGTGCCAAAACTCTGTCTGCAACTATGCCCAAACGCCCCTTTCCCACCATGGACTTTCCTCAAACCACTTGCAATCAAAATTAGACCTTCCCAGCAGTGCTCCCAGACCCCTCAACCCACCCCCAAAAATGTAGAACAACCCCAAGAAGCCCTCCAAAAACATGAAATACTACTAGGCCTAAGTTTAAATCGTGCCAACACGCTCTCTGCAACTAGGCCCAAACCCCCCTTTTCCACCATGGATATTCTTCAAACCACTTGCAATCAAAATTAGACCTTCCCAGCAGTGCTCCCAGACCCCTCAAACTACCCTAAAAAATGTAGAACACCCCCAAGCAGCCCCCCAAAAACATGCAATACTACTAGGCCTAAGTTTAAATCGTGCCAAAACGCTCTCTGCAACTAGGCCCAAACCCCCTTTTTCCACCATGGATTTTTTTCAAACCACTTGCAATCAAAATTAGACCTTCCCAGCAGTGCTCCCAGACCCATAAACCAACCCCAAAAAATGTATAACCCCCCCCCAAACAGCCCCCAAAAACATGCAATACTGCTAAAAAAAAAACCTTTTCCACCATGGATTTTCATCAAACCAATTGCAATCAAAATTAGACCTTCCCTGCAGTGCTCCCAGACCCCTCAACCCACCCCCAAATGTCTAGAACACCCCCAAGCAGCCCCCAAAAAACATGCAATACTGCTAGGCCTCAGTTTAAATCGTGCCAAAACACTGTCTGCAACTAGGCCAAAATCCCCCTTTTCCACCATGGATTTTCTTCAAACCACTTGCAATCAAAAATAGACCTTCCCAGCAGTACTCCCAGTTCCCTTAACCCACCCCCAAAAATCTAGAACACCCCAAAGCATCCCCCCAAAAACATGCAATACTACTAGGCCTAAGTTTAAATCTTGCCAAAACGCTCTCTGCAACTAGGCCCGAACCCCGCTTTCCCACCATGGACTTTCCTCAAACCACTTGCAATCAAAATTAGACCTTCCCAGCAGTGCTTCAAGACCCCTCAAACCACCCTAAAAATGTAGAACACCCCCAAGCAGCCCCCCAAAAACATGCAATACTACTAGGCCTAAGTTCAAATCGTGCCAAAACGCTCTCTGCAACTAGGCCCAAACCCCCTTTTTCCACCTTGGAGTTTTTTTCAAACCACTTGCAATCACAATTAGAACTTCCCAGCAGTGCTCCCAGACCCATAAACCAACCCCCAAAAATCTAGAACCCCCCCAAACAGCCCCCCAAAAACATGCAATACTGCTAGGCCTCAGTTTAAATTGTGCCAAAACGCTGTCTGTAATAAGGCCCAAACCCACCTTTTCCACCATGGATGTTCTTCAAACCACTTGCAATCAAAATTAGACCTTCCCAGTGGGGCTCCCAGACCCCTAAACCCACCCCCAAAAATCTAGTATACCCCCAAGCAGTCCCCCAAAAACATGCAATACTACTTGGCCTAAGTTTAAATCATGCCAAAACGCTCTCTGCAACTAGGCCCAAACCCCCCTTTTCCACCATGGATTTTCTTCAACTCACATGTAATTAAATTAGACCTTCCCAGCAGTGCTCCCAGACCCATAAACCCACCCCCAAAAATCTAGTACCCCCCCAAACAGCCCCCCAAAAACATGCAATACTGCTAAAAAAAAAACCTTTTCCACCATGGATTTTCATCAAACCAATTGCAATCAAAATTAGACCTTCCCAGCAGTGCTCCCAGACCCATAAACCCACCACCAAAAATGTAGAACCCCCCAAACAGCCCCCCAAAAACATGCAATACTGCTAAAAAAAAGCTTTTGCAAAATGGATTTTCTTCAAACCACTTGCAATCAAAAAAAGACCTTCCCAACAGTGCTCCCAGACTCCTCAACCCACCCCAAAAATCTAGAACACCCCCAAGCAGCCCCCTAAAAAATGCAATACTGCTAGGCCTCAGTTTAAATGGTGCCAAAACGCTGTCTGCAACTAGGCCAAAACCCCCCTTTTCCACCATGAATTTTCTTCAAACCACTTGCAATCAAAATTAGACCTTCCCAGCAGTACTCCCAGTTCCCTTAACCCACCCCCAAAAATCTAGAACACCCCAAAGCATCCCCCCAAAAACATGCAATAGTACTATGCCTAAGTTTAAAATTGTGCCAAAACGCTCTATGCAACTAGACCCAAACCCCTCTTTTCCACAATGGATTTTCTTCAAACCACTTGCAATCAAAATTAGACCTTCCCAGCAGTGCTCCCAGACCCATAAACCCACCACCAAAAATGTAGAACCCCCCAAACAGCCCCCCAAAAACATGCAATACTGCTAAAAAAAAAGCTTTTGCAAAATGGATTTTCTTCAAACCACTTGCAATCAAAAAAAGACCTTCCCAACAGTGCTCCCAGACTCCTCAACCCACCCCAAAAATCTAGAACACCCCCAAGCAGCCCCCCAAAAAATGCAATACTGCTAGGCCTCAGTTTAAATGGTGCCAAAACGCTGCCTGCAACTAGGCCAAAACCCCCCTTTTCCACCATGAATTTTCTTCAAACCACTTGCAATCAAAATTAGACCTTCCCAGCAGTACTCCCAGTTCCCTTAACCCACCCCCAAAAATCTAGAACACCCCAAAGCATCCCCCCAAAAACATGCAATACTACTAGGCCTAAGTTTAAATCTTGCCAAAACGCTCTCTGCAACTAGGCCCGAACCCCCCTTTCCCACCATGGACTTTCCTCAAACCACTTGCAATCAAAATTAGACCTTCCCAGCAGTGCTCCAAGACCCCTCAAACCACCCTAAAAATGTAGAACACCCCCAAGCAGCCCCCCAAAAACATGCAATACTACTAGGCCGAAGTTCAAATCGTGCCAAAACGCTCTCTGCAACTAGGCCCAAACCCCCTTTTTCCACCTTGGAGTTTTTTTCAAACCACTTGCAATCACAATTAGAACTTCCCAGCAGTGCTCCCAGACCCATAAACCAACCCCGAAAAATCTAGAACCCCCCCAAACAGCCCCCCAAAAACATGCAATACTGCTAGGCCTCAGTTTAAATCGTGCCAAAACGCTGTCTGTAATAAGGCCCAAACCCTCCTTTTCCACCATGGATGTTCTACAAACCACTTGCAATCAAAATTAGACCTTCCCAGTGGTGCTCCCAGACCCCTAAACCCACCCCCAAAAATCTAGTATACCCCCAAGCAGTCCCCCAAAAACATGCAATACTACTAGGCCTAAGTATAAAATCATGCCAAAACGCTCTCTGCAACTAGGCCCAAACCCCCCTTTTCCACCATGGATTTTCTTCAACTCACATGTAATCAAAATTAGACCTTCCCAGCAGTGCTCCCAGACCCATAAACCCACCCCCAAAAATCTAGTACCCCCCCAAACAGCCCCCCAAAAACATGCAATACTGCTAAAAAATAAAGAACTTTTCCACCATGGATTTTCTTCAAACCACTTGCAATCAAAAAAAGACCTTCCCAACAGTGCTCCCAGACTCCTCAACCCACCCCAAAAATCTAGAACACCCCCAAGCAGACCCCAAAAAACATGCAATACTGCTAGGCCTCAGTTTAAATCGTGCCAAAACACTGTCTGCAACTAGGCCAAAACCCCCCTTTTCCACCATGGATTTTCTTCAAACCACTTGCAATCAAAAATAGACCTTCCCAGCAGTACTCCCAGTTCCCTCAACCCACCCCCAAAAATCTAGAACACCCCCAAGCAGCCCACCAAAAGCATGCAATAGTACTAGGCCTAAGTTTAAAATTGTGCCAAAACGCTCTCTGCAACTAGACCCAAACCCCTCTTTTCCACCATGGATTTTCTTCAAACCACTTGCAATCGAAATTAGACCTTCCCAGCAGTGCTCCCAGATCCCTCAACCCACCCCCAAAAATCTAGAACACCCCCAAGCAGCCCCCCAAAACATGCAATACTACTAGGCCTAAGTTTAAATCGTGCCAAAACGCTCTCTGCAACTAGGCCCAAACCCCCATTTTCCACCATGGATTTTCTTCAAACCACTTGCATTCAAAATTAGACCTTTCCAGCAGTGCTCCCAGACCCATAAACCCACCTCCAAAAATGTAGAACCCCCCAAACAGCCCCCCAAAAACATGCAATACTGCTAAAAAAAACTTTTCCACCATGGATTTTCTTCAAACCACTTGCAATCAAAATTAGACCTTCCCTGCAGTGCTCCCAGACCCCTCAACCCACCCCCAAATGTCTAGAACACCCCCAAGCAGCCCCCCAAAAACATGCAATACTGCTAGGCCTCAGTTTAAAATTGTGCCAAAACGCTCTCTGTAACTAGACCCAAACCCCTCTTTTCCACCATGGATTTTCTTCAAACCACTTGCAATCAAAATTAGACCTTCCCAGCAGTGCTCCCAGACCCATAAACCCACCACCAAAAATGTAGAACCCCCCAAACAGCCCCCCAAAAACATGCTATACTGCTAAAAAAAATCTTTTCCACCATGGATTTTCTTCAAACCACTTGCAATCAAAATTAGACCTTCCCTGCAGTGCTCCCAGACCCCTCAACCCACCCCCAAATATCTAGTACCCCCCAAACAGCCCCCCAAAAACATGCAATACTGCTAAAAAAAGAACTTTTCCACCATGGATTTTCTTCAAACCACTTGCAATCAAAAAAAGACCTTCCCAACAGTGCTCCCAGACTCCTCAACCCACTCCAAAAATCTAGAACACCCCCAAGCAGACCCCAAAAAACATGCAATACTGCTAGGCCTCAGTTTAAATCGTGCCAAAACACTGTCTGCAACTAGGCCAAAACCCCCCTTTTCCACCATGGATTTTCTTCAAACCACTTGCAATCAAAAATAGACCTTCCCAGCAGTACTCCCAGACCCCTTAACCCACCCCCAAAAATGTAGAACAACCCCAAGAAGCCCCCCAAAAACATGAAATACTACTAGGCCTAAGTTTAAATCGTGCCAAAACGCTCTCTGCAACTAGGCCTAAACCCCCTTTTTCCACCATGGATTTTTTTCAAACCACTTGCAATCAAAATTAGACCTTCCCAGCAGTGCTCCCAGACCCATAAACCAACCCCCAAAAATGTATAACCCCCCCAAACAGCCCCCCAAAAACATGCAATACTGCTAAAAAAAAACCTTTTCCACCATGGATTTTCATCAAACCAATTGCAATCAAAATTAGACCTTCCCTGCAGTCCTCCCAGACCCCTCAACCCACCACCAAATGTCTAGAACACCCCCAAGCAGCCCCCCAAAAACATGCAATACTGCTAGGCCTCAGTTTAAATTGTGACAAAACGCTGTCTGCAACTAGGCCCAAACCCCCCTTTCCCACCATGGACTTTCCTCAAACCACTTGCATTCACAATTAGACCTTCTCGGCAGTGCTCCCAGACCCCTCAACCCACCCCCAAAAATGTAGAACACCCCCAAGCAGCCCCCCAAAAGCATGCAATAGTACTAGGCCTAAGTTTAAAATTGTGCCAAAACGCTCTCTGTAACTAGACCCAAACCCCTCTTTTCCACCATGGATTTTCTTCAAACCACTTGCAATCAAAATTAGACCTTCCCAGCAGTGCTCCCAGACCCATAAACCCACCACCAAAAATGTAGAACCCCCCAAACAGCCCCCCAAAAACATGCTATACTGCTAAAAAAAATCTTTTCCACCATGGATTTTCTTCAAACCACTTGCAATCAAAATTAGACCTTCCCTGCAGTGCTCCCAGACCCCTCAACCCACCCCCAAATATCTAGTACCCCCCAAACAGCCCCCCAAAAACATGCAATACTGCTAAAAAAATACCTTTTCCACCATGGATTTTCTTCAAACCACTTGCAATCAAAAAAAGACCTTCCCAACAGTGCTCCCAGACTCCTCAACCCACTCCAAAAATCTAGAACACCCCCAAGCAGACCCCAAAAAACATGCAATACTGCTAGGCCTCAGTTTAAATCGTGCCAAAACACTGTCTGCAACTAGGCCAAAACCCCCCTTTTCCACCATGGATTTTCTTCAAACCACTTGCAATCAAAAATAGACCTTCCCAGCAGTACTGCCAGTTCCCTTAACCCACCCCCAAAAATCTAGAACACCCCCAAGCAGCCCCCCAAAAACATGCAATACAGCTAGGCCTCAGTTTAAATTGTGCCAAAACTCTGTCTGCAACTATGCCCAAACGCCCCTTTCCCACCATGGACTTTCCTCAAACCACTTGCAATCAAAATTAGACCTTCCCAGCAGTGCTCCCAGACCCCTCAACCCACCTCCAAAAATGTAGAACAACCCCAAGAAGCCCTCCAAAAACATGAAATACTACTAGGCCTAAGTTTAAATCGTGCCAACACGCTCTCTGCAACTAGGCCCAAACCCCCCTTTTCCACCATGGATATTCTTCAAACCACTTGCAATCAAAATTAGACCTTCCCAGCAGTGCTCCCAGACCCCTCAAACCACCCTAAAAAATGTAGAACACCCCCAAGCAGCCCCCCAAAAACATGCAATACTACTAGGCCTAAGTTTAAATCGTGCCAAAACGCTCTCTGCAACTAGGCCCAAACCCCCTTTTTCCACCATGGATTTTTTTCAAATCACTTGCAATCAAAATTAGACCTTCCCAGCAGTGCTCCCAGACCCATAAACCAACCCCAAAAAATGTATAACCCCCCCCAAACAGCCCCCAAAAACATGCAATACTGCTAAAAAAAAAACCTTTTCCACCATGGATTTTCATCAAACCAATTGCAATCAAAATTAGACCTTCCCTGCAGTGCTCCCAGACCCCTCAACCCACCCCCAAATGTCTAGAACACCCCCAAGCAGCCCCCAAAAAACATGCAATACTGCTAGGCCTCAGTTTAAATCGTGCCAAAACACTGTCTGCAACTAGGCCAAAATCCCCCTTTTCCACCATGGATTTTCTTCAAACCACTTGCAATCAAAAATAGACCTTCCCAGCAGTACTCCCAGTTCCCTCAACCCACCCCCAAAAATCTAGAACACCCCCAAGCAGCCCCCCAAAAGCATGCAATAGTACTATGCCTAAGTTTAAAATTGTGCCAAAACGCTCTCTGCAACTAGACCCAAACCCCTCTTTTCCACCATGGATTTTCTTCAAACCACTTGCAATCAAAATTAGACCTTCCCAGCAGTGCTCCCAGACCCATAAACCCACCACCAAAAATGTAGAACCCCCCAAACAGCCCCCCAAAAACATGCAATACTGCTAAAAAAAAAGCTTTTGCAACATGGATTTTCTTCAAACCACTTGCAATCAAAAAAAGACCTTCCCAACAGTGCTCCCAGACTCCTCAACCCACCCCAAAAATCTAGAACACCCCCAAGCAGCCCCCCAAAAAATGCAATACTGCTAGGCCTCAGTTTAAATGGTGCCAAAACGCTGTCTGCAACTAGGCCAAAACCCCCCTTTTCCACCATGAATTTTCTTCAAACCACTTGCAATCAAAATTAGACCTTCCCAGCAGTACTCCTAGTTCCCTTAACCCACCCCCAAAAATCTAGAATACCCCAAAGCATCCCCCCAAAAACATGCAATACTACTAGGCCTAAGTTTAAATCTTGCCAAAACGCTCTCTGCAACTAGGCCCGAACCCCCCTTTCCCACCATGGACTTTCCTCAAACCACTTGCAATCAAAATTAGACCTTCCCAGCAGTGCTCCAAGACCCCTCAAACCACCCTAAAAATGTAGAACACCCCCAAGCAGCCCCCCAAAAACATGCAATACTACTAGGCCTAAGTTCAAATCGTGCCAAAACGCTCTCTGCAACTAGGCCCAAACCCCCTTTTTCCACCTTGGAGTTTTTTTCAAACCACTTGCAATCACAATTAGAACTTCCCAGCAGTGCTCCCAGACCCATAAACCAACCCCGAAAAATCTAGAACCCCCCCAAACAGCCCCCCAAAAACATGCAATACTGCTAGGCCTCAGTTTAAATCGTGCCAAAACGCTGTCTGTAATAAGGCCCAAACCCTCCTTTTCCACCATGGATGTTCTACAAACCACTTGCAATCAAAATTAGACCTTCCCAGTGGTGCTCCCAGACCCCTAAACCCACCCCCAAAAATCTAGTATACCCCCAAGCAGTCCCCCAAAAACATGCAATACTACTAGGCCTAAGTTTAAATCATGCCAAAACGCTCTCTGCAACTAGGCCCAAACCCCCCTTTTCCACCATGGATTTTCTTCAACTCACATGTAATCAAAATTAGACCTTCCCAGCAGTGCTCCCAGACCCATAAACCCACCCCCAAAAATCTAGTACCCCCCCAAACAGCCCCCCAAAAACATGCAATACTGCTAAAAAATAAAGAACTTTTCCACCATGGATTTTCTTCAAACCACTTGCAATCAAAAAAAGACCTTCCCAACAGTGCTCCCAGACTCCTCAACCCACCCCAAAAATCTAGAACACCCCCAAGCAGACCCCAAAAAACATGCAATACTGCTAGGCCTCAGTTTAAATCGTGCCAAAACACTGTCTGCAACTAGGCCAAAACCCCCCTTTTCCACCATGGATTTTCTTCAAACCACTTGCAATCAAAAATAGACCTTCCCAGCAGTACTCCCAGTTCCCTCAACCCACCCCCAAAAATCTAGAACACCCCCAAGCAGCCCACCAAAAGCATGCAATAGTACTAGGCCTAAGTTTAAAATTGTGCCAAAACGCTCTCTGCAACTAGACCCAAACCCCTCTTTTCCACCATGGATTTTCTTCAAACCACTTGCAATCAAAATTAGACCTTCCCAGCAGTGCTCCCAGATCCCTCAACCCACCCCCAAAAATCTAGAACACCCCCAAGCAGCCCCCCAAAACATGCAATACTACTAGGCCTAAGTTTAAATCGTGCCAAAACGCTCTCTGCAACTAGGCCCAAACCCCCATTTTCCACCATGGATTTTCTTCAAACCACTTGCATTCAAAATTAGACCTTTCCAGCAGTGCTCCCAGACCCATAAACCCACCTCCAAAAATGTAGAACCCCCCAAACAGCCCCCCAAAAACAAGCAATACTGCTAAAAAAAAACTTTTCCACCATGGATTTTCTTCAAACCACTTGCAATCAAAATTAGACCTTCCCTGCAGTGCTCCCAGACCCCTCAACCCACCCCCAAATGTCTAGAACACCCCCAAGCAGCCCCCCAAAAACATGCAATACTGCTAGGCCTCAGTTTAAAATTGTGCCAAAACGCTCTCTGTAACTAGACCCAAACCCCTCTTTTCCACCATGGATTTTCTTCAAACCACTTGCAATCAAAATTAGACCTTCCCAGCAGTGCTCCCAGACCCATAAACCCACCACCAAAAATGTAGAACCCCCCAAACAGCCCCCCAAAAACATGCTATACTGCTAAAAAAAATCTTTTCCACCATGGATTTTCTTCAAACCACTTGCAATCAAAATTAGACCTTCCCTGCAGTGCTCCCAGACCCCTCAACCCACCCCCAAATATCTAGTACCCCCCAAACAGCCCCCCAAAAACATGCAATACTGCTAAAAAAAGAACTTTTCCACCATGGATTTTCTTCAAACCACTTGCAATCAAAAAAAGACCTTCCCAACAGTGCTCCCAGACTCCTCAACCCACTCCAAAAATCTAGAACACCCCCAAGCAGACCCCAAAAAACATGCAATACTGCTAGGCCTCAGTTTAAATCGTGCCAAAACACTGTCTGCAACTAGGCCAAAACCCCCCTTTTCCACCATGGATTTTCTTCAAACCACTTGCAATCAAAAATAGACCTTCCCAGCAGTACTCCCAGACCCCTTAACCCACCCCCAAAAATGTAGAACAACCCCAAGAAGCCCCCCAAAAACATGAAATACTACTAGGCCTAAGTTTAAATCGTGCCAAAACGCTCTCTGCAACTAGGCCTAAACCCCCTTTTTCCACCATGGATTTTTTTCAAACCACTTGCAATCAAAATTAGACCTTCCCAGCAGTGCTCCCAGACCCATAAACCAACCCCCAAAAATGTATAACCCCCCCAAACAGCCCCCCAAAAACATGCAATACTGCTAAAAAAAAACCTTTTCCACCATGGATTTTCATCAAACCAATTGCAATCAAAATTAGACCTTCCCTGCAGTCCTCCCAGACCCCTCAACCCACCACCAAATGTCTAGAACACCCCCAAGCAGCCCCCCAAAAACATGCAATACTGCTAGGCCTCAGTTTAAATTGTGACAAAACGCTGTCTGCAACTAGACCCAAACCCCCCTTTCCCACCATGGACTTTCCTCAAACCACTTGCATTCACAATTAGACCTTCTCGGCAGTGCTCCCAGACCCCTCAACCCACCCCCAAAAATGTAGAACACCCCCAAGCAGCCCCCCAAAAGCATGCAATAGTACTAGGCCTAAGTTTAAAATTGTGCCAAAACGCTCTCTGTAACTAGACCCAAACCCCTCTTTTCCACCATGGATTTTCTTCAAACCACTTGCAATCAAAATTAGACCTTCCCAGCAGTGCTCCCAGACCCATAAACCCACCACCAAAAATGTAGAACCCCCCAAACAGCCCCCCAAAAACATGCTATACTGCTAAAAAAACATCTTTTCCACCATGGATTTTCTTCAAACCACTTGCAATCAAAATTAGACCTTCCCTGCAGTGCTCCCAGACCCCTCAACCCACCCCCAAATATCTAGTACCCCCCAAACAGCCCCCCAAAAACATGCAATACTGCTAAAAAAAGAGCTTTTCCACCATGGATTTTCTTCAAACCACTTGCAATCAAAAAAAGACCTTCCCAACAGTGCTCCAAGACTCCTCAACCCACTCCAAAAATCTAGAACACCCCCAAGCAGACCCCAAAAAGCATGCAATAGTACTAGGCCTAAGTTTAAAATTGTGCCAAAACGCTCTCTGTAACTAGACCCAAACCCCTCTTTTCCACCATGGATTTTCTTCAAACCACTTGCAATCAAAATTAGACCTTCCCAGCAGTGCTCCCAGACCCATAAACCCACCACCAAAAATGTAGAACCCCCCAAACAGCCCCCCAAAAACATGCTATACTGCTAAAAAAAATCTTTTCCACCATGGATTTTCTTCAAACCACTTGCAATCAAAATTAGACCTTCCCTGCAGTGCTCCCAGACCCCTCAACCCACCCCCAAATATCTAGTACCCCCAAACAGCCCCCCAAAAACATGCAATACTGCTAAAAAAAGAACTTTTCCACCATGGATTTTCTTCAAACCACTTGCAATCAAAAAAAGACCTTCCCAACAGTGCTCCCAGACTCCTCAACCCACTCCAAAAATCTAGAACACCCCCAAGCAGACCCCAAAAAACATGCAATACTGCTAGGCCTCAGTTTAAATCGTGCCAAAACACTGTCTGCAACTAGGCCAAAACCCCCCTTTTCCACCATGGATTTTCTTCAAACCACTTGCAATCAAAAATAGACCTTCCCAGCAGTACTCCCAGACCCCTTAACCCACCCCCAAAAATGTAGAACAACCCCAAGAAGCCCCCCAAAAACATGAAATACTACTAGGCCTAAGTTTAAATCGTGCCAAAACGCTCTCTGCAACTAGGCCTAAACCCCCTTTTTCCACCATGGATTTTTTTCAAACCACTTGCAATCAAAATTAGACCTTCCCAGCAGTGCTCCCAGACCCATAAACCAACCCCCAAAAATGTATAACCCCCCCAAACAGCCCCCCAAAAACATGCAATACTGCTAAAAAAAAACCTTTTCCACCATGGATTTTCATCAAACCAATTGCAATCAAAATTAGACCTTCCCTGCAGTGCTCCCAGACCCCTCAACCCACCACCAAATGTCTAGAACACCCCCAAGCAGCCCCCCAAAAACATGCAATACTGCTAGGCCTCAGTTTAAATTGTGCCAAAACGCTGTCTGCAACTAGGCCCAAACCCCCCTTTCCCACCATGGACTTTCCTCAAACCACTTGCATTCACAATTAGACCTTCTCGGCAGTGCTCCCAGACCCCTCAACCCACCCCCAAAAATGTAGAACACCCCCAAGCAGCCCCCCAAAAGCATGCAATAGTACTAGGCCTAAGTTTAAAATTGTGCCAAAACGCTCTCTGTAACTAGACCCAAACCCCTCTTTTCCACCATGGATTTTCTTCAAACCACTTGCAATCAAAATTAGACCTTCCCAGCAGTGCTCCCAGACCCATAAACCCACCACCAAAAATGTAGAACCCCCCAAACAGCCCCCCAAAAACATGCTATACTGCTAAAAAAACATCTTTTCCACCATGGATTTTCTTCAAACCACTTGCAATCAAAATTAGACCTTCCCTGCAGTGCTCCCAGACCCCTCAACCCACCCCCAAATATCTAGTACCCCCCAAACAGCCCCCCAAAAACATGCAATACTGCTAAAAAAAGAGCTTTTCCACCATGGATTTTCTTCAAACCACTTGCAATCAAAAAAAGACCTTCCCAACAGTGCTCCAAGACTCCTCAACCCACTCCAAAAATCTAGAACACCCCCAAGCAGACCCCAAAAAGCATGCAATAGTACTAGGCCTAAGTTTAAAATTGTGCCAAAACGCTCTCTGTAACTAGACCCAAACCCCTCTTTTCCACCATGGATTTTCTTCAAACCACTTGCAATCAAAATTAGACCTTCCCAGCAGTGCTCCCAGACCCATAAACCCACCACCAAAAATGTAGAACCCCCCAAACAGCCCCCCAAAAACATGCTATACTGCTAAAAAAAATCTTTTCCACCATGGATTTTCTTCAAACCACTTGCAATCAAAATTAGACCTTCCCTGCAGTGCTCCCAGACCCCTCAACCCACCCCCAAATATCTAGTACCCCCAAACAGCCCCCCAAAAACATGCAATACTGCTAAAAAAAGAACTTTTCCACCATGGATTTTCTTCAAACCACTTGCAATCAAAAAAAGACCTTCCCAACAGTGCTCCCAGACTCCTCAACCCACTCCAAAAATCTAGAACACCCCCAAGCAGACCCCAAAAAACATGCAATACTGCTAGGCCTCAGTTTAAATCGTGCCAAAACACTGTCTGCAACTAGGCCAAAACCCCCCTTTTCCACCATGGATTTTCTTCAAACCACTTGCAATCAAAAATAGACCTTCCCAGCAGTACTCCCAGACCCCTTAACCCACCCCCAAAAATGTAGAACAACCCCAAGAAGCCCCCCAAAAACATGAAATACTACTAGGCCTAAGTTTAAATCGTGCCAAAACGCTCTCTGCAACTAGGCCTAAACCCCCTTTTTCCACCATGGATTTTTTTCAAACCACTTGCAATCAAAATTAGACCTTCCCAGCAGTGCTCCCAGACCCATAAACCAACCCCCAAAAATGTATAACCCCCCCAAACAGCCCCCCAAAAACATGCAATACTGCTAAAAAAAAACCTTTTCCACCATGGATTTTCATCAAACCAATTGCAATCAAAATTAGACCTTCCCTGCAGTGCTCCCAGACCCCTCAACCCACCACCAAATGTCTAGAACACCCCCAAGCAGCCCCCCAAAAACATGCAATACTGCTAGGCCTCAGTTTAAATTGTGCCAAAACGCTGTCTGCAACTAGGCCCAAACCCCCCTTTCCCACCATGGACTTTCCTCAAACCACTTGCATTCACAATTAGACCTTCTCGGCAGTGCTCCCAGACCCCTCAACCCACCCCCAAAAATGTAGAACACCCCCAAGCAGCCCCCCAAAAGCATGCAATAGTACTAGGCCTAAGTTTAAAATTGTGCCAAAACGCTCTCTGTAACTAGACCCAAACCCCTCTTTTCCACCATGGATTTTCTTCAAACCACTTGCAATCAAAATTAGACCTTCCCAGCAGTGCTCCCAGACCCATAAACCCACCACCAAAAATGTAGAACCCCCCAAACAGCCCCCCAAAAACATGCTATACTGCTAAAAAAAATCTTTTCCACCATGGATTTTCTTCAAACCACTTGCAATCAAAATTAGACCTTCCCTGCAGTGCTCCCAGACCCCTCAACCCACCCCCAAATATCTAGTACCCCCCAAACAGCCCCCAAAAAACATGCAATACTGCTAAAAAAAGAGCTTTTCCACCATGGATTTTCTTCAAACCACTTGCAATCAAAAAAAGACCTTCCCAACAGTGCTCCCAGACTCCTCAACCCACTCCAAAAATCTAGAACACCCCCAAGCAGACCCCAAAAAACATGCAATACTGCTAGGCCTCAGTTTAAATCGTGCCAAAACACTGTCTGCAACTAGGCCAAAACCCACCTTTTCCACCATGGATTTTCTTCAAACCACTTGCAATCAAAAATAGACCTTCGCAGCAGTACTGCCAGTTCCCTTAACCCACCCCCAAAAAATCTAGAACACCCCCAAGCAGCCCCCCAAAAACATGCAATACAGCTAGGCCTCAGTTTAAATTGTGCCAAAACTCTGTCTGCAACTATGCCCAAACGCCCCTTTCCCACCATGGACTTTCCTCAAACCACTTGCAATCAAAATTAGACCTTCCCAGCAGTGCTCCCAGACCCCTCAACCCACCCCCAAAAATGTAGAACAACCCCAAGAAGCCCTCCAAAAACATGAAATACTACTAGGCCTAAGTTTAAATCGTGCCAACACGCTCTCTGCAACTAGGCCCAAACCCCCCTTTTCCACCATGGATATTCTTCAAACCACTTGCAATCAAAATTAGACCTTCCCAGCAGTGCTCCCAGACCCCTCAAACCACCCTAAAAAATGTAGAACACCCCCAAGCAGCCCCCCAAAAACATGCAATACTACTAGGCCTAAGTTTAAATCGTGCCAAAACGCTCTCTGCAACTAGGCCCAAACCCCCTTTTTCCACCATGGATTTTTTTCAAACCACTTGCAATCAAAATTAGACCTTCCCAGCAGTGCTCCCAGACCCATAAACCAACCCCAAAAAATGTATAACCCCCCCCCCAAACAGCCCCCAAAAACATGCAATACTGCTAAAAAAAAAACCTTTTCCACCATGAATTTTCATCAAACCAATTGCAATCAAAATTAGACCTTCCCTGCAGTGCTCCCAGACCCCTCAACCCACCCCCAAATGTCTAGAACACCCCCAAGCAGCCCCCAAAAAACATGCAATACTGCTAGGCCTCAGTTTAAATCGTGCCAAAACACTGTCTGCAACTAGGCCAAAATCCCCCTTTTCCACCATGGATTTTCTTCAAACCACTTGCAATCAAAAATAGACCTTCCCAGCAGTACTCCCAGTTCCCTTAACCCACCCCCAAAAATCTAGAACACCCCAAAGCATCCCCCCAAAAACATGCAATACTACTAGGCCTAAGTTTAAATCTTGCCAAAACGCTCTCTGCAACTAGGCCCGAACCCCGCTTTCCCACCATGGACTTTCCTCAAACCACTTGCAATCAAAATTAGACCTTCCCAGCAGTGCTTCAAGACCCCTCAAACCACCCTAAAAATGTAGAACACCCCCAAGCAGCCCCCCAAAAACATGCAATACTACTAGGCCTAAGTTCAAATCGTGCCAAAACGCTCTCTGCAACTAGGCCCAAACCCCCTTTTTCCACCTTGGAGTTTTTTTCAAACCACTTGCAATCACAATTAGAACTTCCCAGCAGTGCTCCCAGACCCATAAACCAACCCCCAAAAATCTAGAACCCCCCCAAACAGCCCCCCAAAAACATGCAATACTGCTAGGCCTCAGTTTAAATTGTGCCAAAACGCTGTCTGTAATAAGGCCCAAACCCACCTTTTCCACCATGGATGTTCTTCAAACCACTTGCAATCAAAATTAGACCTTCCCAGTGGGGCTCCCAGACCCCTAAACCCACCCCCAAAAATCTAGTATACCCCCAAGCAGTCCCCCAAAAACATGCAATACTACTTGGCCTAAGTTTAAATCATGCCAAAACGCTCTCTGCAACTAGGCCCAAACCCCCCTTTTCCACCATGGATTTTCTTCAACTCACATGTAATTAAATTAGACCTTCCCAGCAGTGCTCCCAGACCCATAAACCCACCCCCAAAAATCTAGTACCCCCCCAAACAGCCCCCCAAAAACATGCAATACTGCTAAAAAAAAAACCTTTTCCACCATGGATTTTCATCAAACCAATTGCAATCAAAATTAGACCTTCCCTGCAGTGCTCCCAGACCCCTCAACCCACCCCCAAATGTCTAGAACACCCCCAAGCAGCCCCCCAAAAACATGCAATACTGCTAGGCCTCAGTTTAAATCGTGCCAAAACACTGTCTGCAACTAGGCCAAAATCCCCCTTTTCCACCATGGATTTTCTTCAAACCACTTGCAATCAAAAAAAGACCTTCCCAACAGTGCTCCCAGACTCCTCAACCCACTCCAAAAATCTAGAACACCCCCAAGCAGACCCCAAAAAACATGCAATACTGCTAGGCCTCAGTTTAAATCGTGCCAAAACACTGTCTGCAACTAGGCCAAAACCCCCCTTTTCCACCATGGATTTTCTTCAAACCACTTGCAATCAAAAATAGACCTTCCCAGCAGTACTGCCAGTTCCCTTAACCCACCCCCAAAAATCTAGAACACCCCCAAGCAGCCCCCCAAAAACATGCAATACAGCTAGGCCTCAGTTTAAATTGTGCCAAAACTCTGTCTGCAACTATGCCCAAACGCCCCTTTCCCACCATGGACTTTCCTCAAACCACTTGCAATCAAAATTAGACCTTCCCAGCAGTGCTCCCAGACCCCTCAACCCACCCCCAAAAATGTAGAACAACCCCAAGAAGCCCTCCAAAAACATGAAATACTACTAGGCCTAAGTTTAAATCGTGCCAACACGCTCTCTGCAACTAGGCCCAAACCCCCCTTTTCCACCATGGATATTCTTCAAACCACTTGCAATCAAAATTAGACCTTCCCAGCAGTGCTCCCAGACCCCTCAAACCACCCTAAAAAATGTAGAACACCCCCAAGCAGCCCCCCAAAAACATGCAATACTACTAGGCCTAAGTTTAAATCGTGCCAAAACGCTCTCTGCAACTAGGCCCAAACCCCCTTTTTCCACCATGGATTTTTTTCAAATCACTTGCAATCAAAATTAGACCTTCCCAGCAGTGCTCCCAGACCCATAAACCAACCCCAAAAAATGTATAACCCCCCCCAAACAGCCCCCAAAAACATGCAATACTGCTAAAAAAAAAACCTTTTCCACCATGGATTTTCATCAAACCAATTGCAATCAAAATTAGACCTTCCCTGCAGTGCTCCCAGACCCCTCAACCCACCCCCAAATGTCTAGAACACCCCCAAGCAGCCCCCAAAAAACATGCAATACTGCTAGGCCTCAGTTTAAATCGTGCCAAAACACTGTCTGCAACTAGGCCAAAATCCCCCTTTTCCACCATGGATTTTCTTCAAACCACTTGCAATCAAAAATAGACCTTCCCAGCAGTACTCCCAGTTCCCTCAACCCACCCCCAAAAATCTAGAACACCCCCAAGCAGCCCCCCAAAAGCATGCAATAGTACTATGCCTAAGTTTAAAATTGTGCCAAAACGCTCTCTGCAACTAGACCCAAACCCCTCTTTTCCACCATGGATTTTCTTCAAACCACTTGCAATCAAAATTAGACCTTCCCAGCAGTGCTCCCAGACCCATAAACCCACCACCAAAAATGTAGAACCCCCCAAACAGCCCCCCAAAAACATGCAATACTGCTAAAAAAAAAGCTTTTGCAACATGGATTTTCTTCAAACCACTTGCAATCAAAAAAAGACCTTCCCAACAGTGCTCCCAGACTCCTCAACCCACCCCAAAAATCTAGAACACCCCCAAGCAGCCCCCCAAAAAATGCAATACTGCTAGGCCTCAGTTTAAATGGTGCCAAAACGCTGTCTGCAACTAGGCCAAAACCCCCCTTTTCCACCATGAATTTTCTTCAAACCACTTGCAATCAAAATTAGACCTTCCCAGCAGTACTCCCAGTTCCCTTAACCCACCCCCAAAAATCTAGAACACCCCAAAGCATCCCCCCAAAAACATGCAATACTACTAGGCCTAAGTTTAAATCTTGCCAAAACGCTCTCTGCAACTAGGCCCGAACCCCGCTTTCCCACCATGGACTTTCCTCAAACCACTTGCAATCAAAATTAGACCTTCCCAGCAGTGCTCCAAGACCCCTCAAACCACCCTAAAAATGTAGAACACCCCCAAGCAGCCCCCCAAAAACATGCAATACTACTAGGCCTAAGTTCAAATCGTGCCAAAACGCTCTCTGCAACTAGGCCCAAACCCCCTTTTTCCACCTTGGAGTTTTTTTCAAACCACTTGCAATCACAATTAGAACTTCCCAGCAGTGCTCCCAGACTCATAAACCAACCCCCAAAAATCTAGAACCCCCCCAAACAGCCCCCCAAAAACATGCAATACTGCTAGGCCTCAGTTTAAATCGTGCCAAAACGCTGTCTGTAATGAGGCCCAAACCCACCTTTTCCACCTTGGATGTTCTTCAAACCACTTGCAATCAAAATTAGACCTTCCCAGTGGTGCTCCCAGACCCCTAAACCCACCCCCAAAAATCTAGTATACCCCCAAGCAGTCCCCCAAAAACATGCAATACTACTAGGCCTAAGTTTAAATCATGCCAAAACGCTCTCTGCAACTAGGCCCAAACCCCCCTTTTCCACCATGGATTTTCTTCAACTCACATGTAATCAAAATTAGACCTTCCCAGCAGTGCTCCCAGACCCATAAACCCACCCCCAAAAATCTAGTACCCCCCCAAACAGCCCCCCAAAAACATGCAATACTGCTAAAAAAAAACCTTTTCCACCATGGATTTTCATCAAACCAATTGCAATCAAAATTAGACCTTCCCTGCAGTGCTCCCAGACCCCTCAACCCACCCCCAAATGTCTAGAACACCCCCAAGCAGCCCCCCAAAAACATGCAATACTGCTAGGCCTCAGTTTAAATCGTGCCAAAACACTGTCTGCAACTAGGCCAAAATCCCCCTTTTCCACCATGGATTTTCTTCAAACCACTTGCAATCAAAAATAGACCTTCCCAGCAGTACTCCCAGTTCCCTCAACCCACCCCCAAAATTCTAGAACACCCCCAAGCAGCCCCCCAAAAGCATGCAATAGTACTATCGTAAGTTTAAAATTGTGCCAAAACGCTCTCTGCAACTAGACCCAAACCCCTCTTTTCCACCATACAACAGCCCCCCAAAAACATGCAATACTGATAGGCCTCAGTTTAAATCGTGCCAAAACGCTGTCTGTAACCCTAGGCCCAAACCCACCTTTTCCACCATGGATTTTCTTCAAACCACTTGCAATCAAAATTAGACCTTCCCAGTGGTGCTCCCAGACCCCTAAACCCACCCCCAAAAATCTAGTATACCCCCAAGCAGTCCCCCAAAAACATGCAATACTACTAGGCCTAAGTTTAAATCATGCCAAAACGCTCTCTGAAACTAGGCCCAAACCCCCCTTTTCCACCATGGATTTTCTTCAACTCACTTGCAATCAAAATTAGACCTTCCCAGCAGTGCTCCCAGACCCATAAACCCACCCCCAAAAATCTAGTACCCCCCCAAACCGCCCCCCAAAAACATGCAATACTGCTAAAAAATAAAAAACTTTTCCACCATGGATTTTCTTCAAACCACTTGCAATCAAAAAAAGACCTTCCCAACAGTGCTCCCAGACTCCTCAACCCACCCCAAAAATCTAGAACACCCCCAAGCAGACCCCAAAAACATCCAATACTACTAGGCCTAAGTTTAAATCGTGCCAAAACGCTCCCTGCAACTAGGCCCAAACCCCCATTTTCCACCATGGATTTTCTTCAAACCACTTGCATTCAAAATTAGACCTTTCTAGCAGTGCTCCCAGACCCATAAACCCACCACCAAAAATGTAGAACCCCCCAAACAGCCCCCCAAAAACATGCAATACTGCTAAAAAAAATCTTTTCCACCATGGATTTTCTTCAAACCACTTGCAATCAAAATTAGACCTTCCCTGCAGTGCTCCCAAACCCCTCAACCCGCCCCCAAATATCTAGAACTCCCCCAAGCAGCCCCTTAAAAACATGCAATACTGCTAGGCCTCAGTTTAAATTGTGCCAAAACGTTATCTGCAACTAGGCCCAAATCCCCCTTTCCTACCATGGACTTTCCTCAGACCACTTGCAATCAAAATTATACCTTCCCAGCAGTGCTCCCAGACCCATAAACCCACTTTAAAACATCTAGAACCCCCCAAACAGCCCCCCAAAAACATGCAATACTGCTAGGCCTCAGTATAAATCGTGCCAAAACGCTGTCTGTAACTAGGCCCAAACCCACCTTTTCCACCATGGATTTTCTTCAAACCACTTGCTATCAAAATTAGACCTTCCCAGTGGTGCTCCCAGACCCCTAAACCTACCCCCAAAAATCTAGAACACCCCCAAGCAGCCCACCAAAAACATGCAATACTACTAGGCCTAAGATTAAATCGTGCCAAAACGCTCTCTGCAACTAGGCCTAAACCCCCCTTTTCCACCATGGATTTTCTTCAACCCACTTGCAATCAAAATAAGACCTTCCCAGCAGTGCTCCCAGACCCATAAACCCACCCCCAAAAAACTAATACCCCCCAAACAGCCCCCCAAAAACATGCAATACTGCTAAAAAAAAGAACTTTTCGACCATGGATTTTCTTCAAACCACTTGCAATCAAAAAAAGACCTTCCCAACAGTGCTCCCAGACTCCTCAACCCACTCCAAAAATCTAGAACACCCCCAAGCAGACCCCAAAAAACATGCAATACTGCTAGGCCTCAGTTTAAATCGTGCCAAAACACTGTCTGCAACTAGGCCAAAACCCCCCTTTTCCACCATGGATTTTCTTCAAACCACTTGCAATCAAAAATAGACCTTCCCAGCAGTACTGCCAGTTCCCTTAACCCACCCCCAAAAATCTAGAACACCCCCAAGCAGCCCCCCAAAAACATGCAATACAGCTAGGCCTCAGTTTAAATTGTGCCAAAACTCTGTCTGCAACTAGGCCCAAACGCCCCTTTCCCACCATGGACTTTCCTCAAACCACTTGCAATCAAAATTAGACCTTCCCAGCAGTGCTCCCAGACCCCTCAACCCACCCCCAAAAATGTAGAACAACCCCAAGAAGCCCCCAAAAACATGAAATACTACTAGGCCTAAGTTTAAATCGTGCCAAAACGCTCTCTGCAACTAGGCCCAACCCCCCCTTTTCCACCATGGATATTCTTCAAACCACTTGCAATCAAAATTAGACCTTCCCAGCAGTGCTCCCAGACCCCTCAAACCACCCTAAAAAATGTAGAACACCCCCAAGCAGCCCCCCAAAAACATGCAATACTACTAGGCCTAAGTTTAAATCGTGCCAAAACGCTCTCTGCAACTAGGCCCAAACCTCCTTTTTCCACCATGGATTTTCCTCAGACCACTTGCAATCAACATTAGACCTTCCCAGCAGTGCTCCCAGACCCATAAACCCACTCCCAAACATCTAGCACCCCCCAAACAGCCCCCCAAAAACATGCAATACTGCTAGGCCTCAGTATAAATCGTGCCAAAACGCTGTCTGTAACTAGGCCCAAACCCACCTTTTCCACCATGGATTTTCTTCAAACCACTTGCTATCAAAATTAGACCTTCCCAGTGGTGCTCCCAGACCCCTAAACCTACCCCCAAAAATCTAGAACACCCCCAAGCAGCCCACCAAAAACATGCAATACTACTAGGCCGAAGATTAAATCGTGCCAAAACGCTCTCTGCAACTAGGCCTAAACCCCCCTTTTCCACCATGGATTTTCTTCAACCCACTTGCAATCAAAATTAGACCTTCCCAGCAGTGCTCCCAGACCCATAAACCCACCCCCAAAAATCTAGTACCCCCCAAACAGCCCCCCAAAAACATGCAATACTGCTAAAAAAAAGAACTTTTCTACCATGGATTTTCTTCAACCCACTTGCAATCAAAATTAGACCTTCCCAACAGTGCTCCCAGACTCCTCAACCCACTCCAAAAATCTAGAACACCCCCAAGCAGACCCCAAAAAACATGCAATACTGCTAGGCCTCAGTTTAAATCGTGCCAAAACACTGTCTGCAACTAGGCCAAAACCCCCCTTTTCCACCATGGATTTTCTTCAAACCACTTGCTATCAAAATTAGACCTTCCCAGTGGTGCTCCCAGACCCCTAAACCTACCCCCAAAAATCTAGAACACCCTCAAGCAGCCCACCAAAAACATGCAATACTACTAGGCCTAAGTTTAAATCATGCCAATATGCTCTCTGTAACTAGGCCCACACCCCCCTTTTCCACCATGGATTTTCTTCAAACCACTTGCAATCAAAAAAAGACCTTCCCAACAGTGCTCCCAGACTCTTCAACCCACCCCAAAAATCTAGAACACCCCAAACAGCCCCCCAAAAACATGCAATACTGCTAAAAAAAGAACTCTTCCACCATGGATTTTCTTCAAACCACTTGCAATCAAAAAAAGACCTTCCCAACAGTGCTCCCAGACTCCTCAAACCACTCCAAAAATCTAGAACACCCCCAAGCAGACCCCAAAAAACGTGCAATACTGCTAGGCCTCAGTTTAAATCGTGCCAAAACACTGTCTGCAACTAGGCCAAATCCCCCCTTTTCCACCATGGATTTTCTTCAAACCACTTGCAATCAAAAATAGACCTTCCCAGCAGTACTGCCAGTTCCCTTAACCCACCCCCAAAAATCTAGAACACCCCCAAGCAGCCCCCCCAAAAACATGCAATACTACTAGGCCTAAGTTTAAATCATGCCAATATGCTCTCTGTAACTAGGCCCACACCCCCCTTTTCCACCATGGATTTTCTTCAAACCACTTGCAATCAAAAAAAGACCTTCCCAACAGTGCTCCCAGACTCTTCAACCCACCCCAAAAATCTAGAACACCCCCAAGCAGCCCCCCAAAAATATGCAATACTACTAGGCCTAAGTTTAAATCGTGCCAAAACGCTCTCTGCAACTAGGCCCAAACCCCCTTTTTCCACCATGGATTTTTTTCAAACCACTTGCAATCAAAATTAGACCTTCCCAGCAGTGCTCCCAGACCCATAAACCAACCCCCAAAAATGTATAACCCACTCAAACAGCCCCCCAAAAACATGCAATACTGCTAAAAAATAACTTTTTCCACCATGGATTTTCATCAAACCAATTGCAATCAAAATTAGACCTTCCCTGCAGTGCTCCCAGACCCCTCAACCCACCACCAAATGTCTAGAACACCCCCAAGCAGCCCCCCAAAAACATGCAATACTGCTAGGCCTCAGTTTAAATTGTGCCAAAACGCTGTCTGCAACTAGGCCCAAAACCCCCTTTCCCACCATGGACTTTCCTCAAACCACTTGCATTCACAATTAGACCTTCTCGGCAGTGCTCCCAGACCCCTCAACCCACCCCCAAAAATGTAGAACACCCCCAAGCAGCCCCCCAAAAGCATGCAATAGTACTAGGCCTAAGTTTATAATTGTGCCAAAACGCTCTCTGTAACTAGACCCAAACCCCTCTTTTCCACCATGGATTTTCTTCAAACCACTTGCAATCAAAATTAGACCTTCCCAGCAGTGCTCCCAGACCCATAAACCCACCACCAAAAATGTAGAACCCCCCAAACAGCCCCCCAAAAACATGCTATACTGCTAAAAAAAAATCTTTTCCACCATGGATTTTCTTCAAACCACTTGCAATCAAAATTAGACCTTCCCTGCAGTGCTCCCAGACCCCTCAACCCACCCCCAAATATCAAGTACCCCCAAACAGCCCCCCAAAAACATGCAATACTGCTAAAAAAAAGAACTTTTCCACCATGGATTTTCTTCAAACCACTTGCAATCAAAAAAAGACCTTCCCAACAGTGCTCCCAGACTCCTCAACCCACCCCAAAAATCTAGAACACCCCCAAGCAGCCCCCCAAAAACATGCAATACTGCTAGGCCTCAGTTTAAGTCGTGCCAAAACGCTGTCTGCAACTAGGCCAAAACCCCCTTTTTCTACCATGGATTTTTTTCAAACCACTTGCAATCACAATTAGAACTTCCCAGCAGTGCTCCCAGACCCATAAACCAACCCCCAAAAATCTAGAACCCCCCCAAACAGCGCCCCAAAAACATGCAATACTGCTAAAAAAACAAAGCTTTTGCACCATGGATTTTCTTCAAACCACTTGCAATCAAAATTAGACCTTCCCAACAGTGCTCCCAGACTCCTCAACCCACCCCAAAAATCTAGAACACCCCCAAGCAGCCTCCAAAAGACATGCAATACTGCTAGGCCTCAGTTTAAATCGTGCCAAAACACTGTCTGCAACTAGGCCAAAATCCCCCTTTTCCACCATGGATTTTCTTCAAACCACTTGCAATCAAAAATAGACCTTCCCAGCAGTACTCCCAGTTCCCTCAACCCACCCCCAAAAATCTAGAACACCCCCAAGCAGCCCCCCAAAAGCATGCAATAGTACTAGGCCTAAGTTTAAAATTGTGCCAAAACGCTCTCTGTAACGAGACCCAAACCCCTCTTTTCCACCATGGATTTTCTTCAAACCACTTGCAATCAAAATTAGACCTTCCCAGCAGTGCTCCCAGACCCATAAACCCACCACCAAAAATGTAGAACCCCCCAAACAGCCCCCCAAAAACATGCTATACTGCTAAAAAAAATCTTTTCCACCATGGATTTTCTTCAAACCACTTGCAATCAAAATTAGACCTTCCCTGCAGTGCTCCCAGACCCCTCAACCCACCCCCAAATATCTAGTACCCCCCAAACAACCCCCCAAAAACATGCAATACTGCTAAAAAAAGAACTTTTCCACCATGGATTTTCTTCAAACCACTTGCAATCAAAAAAAGACCTTCCCAACAGTGCTCCCAGACTCCTCAACCCACTCCAAAAATCTAGAACACCCCCAAGCAGACCCCAAAAAACATGCAATACTGCTAGGCCTCAGTTTAAATCGTGCCAAAACACTGTCTGCAACTAGGCCAAAACCCCCCTTTTCCACCATGGATTTTCTTCAAACCACTTGCAATCAAAAATAGACCTTCCCAGCAGTACTCCCAGACCCCTTAACCCACCCCCAAAAATGTAGAACAACCCCAAGAAGCCCCCCAAAAACATGAAATACTACTAGGCCTAAGTTTAAATCGTGCCAAAACGCTCTCTGCAACTAGGCCTAAACCCCCTTTTTCCACCATGGATTTTTTTCAAACCACTTGCAATCACAATTAGAACTTCCCAGCAGTGCTCCCAGACCCATAAACCAACCCCCAAAAATCTAGAACCCCCCCAAACAGCGCCCCAAAAACATGCAATACTGCTAAAAAAACAAAGCTTTTGCACCATGGATTTTCTTCAAACCACTTGCAATCAAAATTAGACCTTCCCAACAGTGCTCCCAGACTCCTCAACCCACCCCAAAAATCTAGAACACCCCCAAGCAGCCCCCAAAAGACATGCAATACTGCTAGGCCTCAGTTTAAATCGTGCCAAAACACTGTCTGCAAGTAGGCCAAAATCCCCCTTTTCCACCATGGATTTTCTTCAAACCACTTGCAATCAAAAATAGACCTTCCCAGCAGTACTCCCAGTTCCCTCAACCCACCCCCAAAAAACTAGAATACCCCCAAGCAGCCCCCCAAAAGCATGCAATAGTACTAGGCCTAAGTTTAAAATTGTGCCAAAACGCTCTCTGTAACTAGACCCAAACCCCTCTTTTTCACCATGGATTTTCTTCAAACCACTTGCAATCAAAATTAGACCTTCCCAGCAGTGCTCCCAGACCCATAAACCCACCACCAAAAATGTAGAACCCCCCAAACAGCCCCCCAAAAACATGCTATACTGCTAAAAAAAATCTTTTCCACCATGGATTTTCTTCAAACCACTTGCAATCAAAATTAGACCTTCCCTGCAGTGCTCCCAGACCCATAAACCCACCACCAAAAATGTAGAACCCCCCAAACAGCCCCCCAAAAACATGCTATACTGCTAAAAAAATATCTTTTCCACCATGGATTTTCTTCAAACCACTTGCAATCAAAATTAGACCT
Source organism: Lissotriton helveticus (assembly GCF_964261635.1). Lineage (NCBI taxonomy): Eukaryota > Metazoa > Chordata > Amphibia > Caudata > Salamandridae > Lissotriton > Lissotriton helveticus. The sequence goes on along the minus strand of NC_136061.1, from coordinate 1,357,894,405 downwards.
TCCCTGCAGTGCTCCCAGACCCCTCAACCCACCCCCAAATATCTAGTACCCCCCAAACAGCCCCCCAAAAACATGCAATACTGCTAAAAAAAGAACTTTTCCACCATGGATTTTCTTCAAACCACTTGCAATCAAAAAAAGACCTTCCCAACAGTGCTCCCAGACTCCTCAACCCACTCCAAAAATCTAGAACACCCCCAAGCAGACCCCAAAAAACATGCAATACTGCTAGGCCTCAGTTTAAATCGTGCCAAAACACTGTCTGCAACTAGGCCAAAACCCCCCTATTCCACCATGGATTTTCTTCAAACCACTTGCAATCAAAAATAGACCTTCCCAGCAGTACTCCCAGACCCCTTAACCCACCCCCAAAAATGTAGAACAACCCCAAGAAGCCCCCCAAAAACATGAAATACTACTAGGCCTAAGTTTAAATCGTGCCAAAACGCTCTCTGCAACTAGGCCTAAACCCCCTTTTTCCACCATGGATTTTTTTCAAACCACTTGCAATCACAATTAGAACTTCCCAGCAGTGCTCCCAGACCCATAAACCAACCCCCAAAAATCTAGAACCCCCCCAAACAGCGCCCCAAAAACATGCAATACTGCTAAAAAAACAAAGCTTTTGCACCATGGATTTTCTTCAAACCACTTGCAATCAAAATTAGACCTTCCCAACAGTGCTCCCAGACTCCTCAACCCACCCCAAAAATCTAGAACACCCCCAAGCAGCCCCCAAAAGACATGCAATACTGCTAGGCCTCAGTTTAAATCGTGCCAAAACACTGTCTGCAAGTAGGCCAAAATCCCCCTTTTCCACCATGGATTTTCTTCAAACCACTTGCAATCAAAAATAGACCTTCCCAGCAGTACTCCCAGTTCCCTCAACCCACCCCCAAAAATCTAGAATACCCCCAAGCAGCCCCCCAAAAGCATGCAATAGTACTAGGCCTAAGTTTAAAATTGTGCCAAAACGCTCTCTGTAACTAGACCCAAACCCCTCTTTTCCACCATGGATTTTCTTCAAACCACTTGCAATCAAAATTAGACCTTCCCAGCAGTGCTCCCAGACCCATAAACCCACCACCAAAAATGTAGAACCCCCCAAACAGCCCCCCAAAAACATGCTATACTGCTAAAAAAAATCTTTTCCACCATGGATTTTCTTCAAACCACTTGCAATCAAAATTAGACCTTCCCTGCAGTGCTCCCAGACCCATAAACCCACCACCAAAAATGTAGAACCCCCCAAACAGCCCCCCAAAAACATGCTATACTGCTAAAAAAAATCTTTTCCACCATGGATTTTCTTCAAACCACTTGCAATCAAAATTAGACCTTCCCTGCAGTGCTCCCAGACCCCTCAACCCACCCCCAAATATCTAGTACCCCCCAAACAGCCCCCCAAAAACATGCAATACTGCTAAAAAAAGAACTTTTCCACCATGGATTTTCTTCAAACCACTTGCAATCAAAAAAAGACCTTCCCAACAGTGCTCCCAGACTCCTCAACCCACTCCAAAAATCTAGAACACCCCCAAGCAGACCCCAAAAAACATGCAATACTGCTAGGCCTCAGTTTAAATCGTGCCAAAACACTGTCTGCAACTAGGCCAAAACCCCCCTTTTCCACCATGGATTTTCTTCAAACCACTTGCAATCAAAAATAGACCTTCCCAGCAGTACTCCCAGACCCCTTAACCCACCCCCAAAAATGTAGAACAACCCCAAGAAGCCCCCCAAAAACATGAAATACTACTAGGCCTAAGTTTAAATCGTGCCAAAACGCTCTCTGCAACTAGGCCTAAACCCCCTTTTTCCACCATGGATTTTTTTCAAACCACTTGCAATCACAATTAGAACTTCCCAGCAGTGCTCCCAGACCCATAAACCAACCCCCAAAAATCTAGAACCCCCCCAAACAGCGCCCCAAAAACATGCAATACTGCTAAAAAAACAAAGCTTTTGCACCATGGATTTTCTTCAAACCACTTGCAATCAAAATTAGTCCTTCCCAACAGTGCTCCCAGACTCCTCAACCCACCCCAAAAATCTAGAACACCCCCAAGCAGCCCCCAAAAGACATGCAATACTGCTAGGCCTCAGTTTAAATCATGCCAAAACACTGTCTGCAAGTAGGCCAAAATCCCCCTTTTCCACCATGGATTTTCTTCAAACCACTTGCAATCAAAAATAGACCTTCCCAGCAGTACTCCCAGTTCCCTCAACCCACCCCCAAAAATCTAGAATACCCCCAAGCAGCCCCCCAAAAGCATGCAATAGTACTAGGCCTAAGTTTAAAATTGTGCCAAAACGCTCTCTGTAACTAGACCCAAACCCCTCTTTTCCACCATGGATTTTCTTCAAACCACTTGCAATCAAAATTAGACCTTCCCAGCAGTGCTCCCAGACCCATAAACCCACCACCAAAAATGTAGAACCCCCCAAACAGCCCCCCAAAAACATGCTATACTGCTAAAAAAAAATCTTTTCCACCATGGATTTTCTTCAAACCACTTGCAATCAAAATTAGACCTTCCCTGCAGTGCTCCCAGACCCCTCAACCCACCCCCAAATATCTAGTACCCCCCAAACACCCCCCCAAAAACATGCAATACTGCTAAAAAAAGAACTTTTCCACCATGGATTTTCTTCAAACCACTTGCTATCAAAAAAAGACCTTCCCAACAGTGCTCCCAGACTCCTCAACCCACTCCAAAAATCTAGAACACCCCCAAGCAGACCCCAAAAAACATGCAATACTGCTAGGCCTCAGTTTAAATCGTGCCAAAACACTGTCTGCAACTAGGCCAAAACCCCCCTTTTCCACCATGGATTTTCTTCAAACCACTTGCAATCAAAAATAGACCTTCCCAGCAGTACTCCCAGACCCCATAACCCACCCCCAAAAATGTAGAACAACCCCAAGAAGCCCCCCAAAAACATGAAATACTACTAGGCCTAAGTTTAAATCGTGCCAAAACGCTCTCTGCAACTAGGCCTAAACCCCCTTTTTCCACCATGGATTTTTTTCAAACCACTTGCAATCACAATTAGAACTTCCCAGCAGTGCTCCCAGACCCATAAACCAACCCCCAAAAATCTAGAACCCCCCCAAACAGCGCCCCAAAAACATGCAATACTGCTAAAAAAAAACCTTTTCCATGAATGGATTTTCATCAAACCAATTGCAATCAAAATTAGACCTTCCCTGCAGTGCTCCCAGACCCCTCAACCCACCACCAAATGTCTAGAACACCCCCAAGCAGCCCCCCAAAAACATGCAATACTTCTAGGCCTCAGTTTAAATTGTGCCAAAACGCTGTCTGCAACTAGGCCCAAACCCCCCTTTCCCACCATGGACTTTCCTCAAACCACTTGCATTCACAATTAGACCTTCTCGGCAGTGCTCCCAGACCCCTCAACCCACCCCCAAAAATGTAGAACACCCCCAAGCAGCCCCCCAAAAGCATGCAATAGTACTAGGCCTAAGTTTAAAATTGTGCCAAAACGCTCTCTGTAACTAGAACCAAACCCCTCTTTTCCACCATGGATTTTCTTCAAACCACTTGCAATCAAAATTAGACCTTCCCAGCAGTGCTCCCAGACCCATAAACCCACCACCAAAAATGTAGAACCCCCCAAACAGCCCCCCAAAAACATGCTATACTGCTAAAAACAAATCTTTTCCACCATGGATTATCTTCAAACCACTTGCAATCAAAATTAGACCTTCCCTGCAGTGCTCCCAGACCCCTCAACCCACCCCCAAATATCTAGTACCCCCCAAACAGCCCCCCAAAAACATGCAATACTGCTAAAAAAAGAGCTTTTCCACCATGGATTTTCTTCAAACCACTTGCAATCAAAAAAAGACCTTCCCAACAGTGCTCCCAGACTCCTCAACCCACTCCAAAAATCTAGAACACCCCCAAGCAGACCCCAAAAAACATGCAATACTGCTAGGCCTCAGTTTAAATCGTGCCAAAACACTGTCTGCAACTAGGCCAAAACCCCCCTTTTCCACCATGGATTTTCTTCAAACCACTTGCAATCAAAAATAGACCTTCCCAGCAGTACTGCCAGTTCCCTTAACCCACCCCCAAAAATCTAGAACACCCCCAAGCAGCCCCCCAAAAACATGCAATACAGCTAGGCCTCAGTTTAAATTGTGCCAAAACTCTGTCTGCAACTATGCCCAAACGCCCCTTTCCCACCATGGACTTTCCTCAAACCACTTGCAATCAAAATTAGACCTTCCCAGCAGTGCTCCCAGACCCCTCAACACACCCCCAAAAATGTAGAACAACCCCAAGAAGCCCTCCAAAAACATGAAATACTACTAGGCCTAAGTTTAAATCGTGCCAACACGCTCTCTGCAACTAGGCCCAAACCCCCCTTTTCCACCATGGATATTCTTCAAACCACTTGCAATCAAAATTAGACCTTCCCAGCAGTGCTCCCAGACCCCTCAAACCACCCTAAAAAATGTAGAACACCCCCAAGCAGCCCCCCAAAAACATGCAATACTACTAGGCCTAAGTTTAAATCGTGCCAAAACGCTCTCTGCAACTAGGCCCAAACCCCCTTTTTCCACCATGGATTTTTTTCAAACCACTTGCAATCAAAATTAGACCTTCCCAGCAGTGCTCCCAGACCCATAAACCAACCCCAAAAAATGTATAACCCCCCCCCAAACAGCCCCCAAAAACATGCAATACTGCTAAAAAAAAAAACTTTTCCACCATGGATTTTCATCAAACCAATTGCAATCAAAATTAGACCTTCCCTGCAGTGCTCCCAGACCCCTCAACCCACCCCCAAATGTCTAGAACACCCTCAAGCAGCCCCCAAAAAACATGCAATACTGCTAGGCCTCAGTTTAAATCGTGCCAAAACACTGTCTGCAACTAGGCCAAAATCCCCCTTTTCCACCATGGATTTTCTTCAAACCACTTGCAATCAAAAATAGACCTTCCCAGCAGTACTCCCAGTTCCCTCAACCCACCCCCAAAAATCTAGAACACCCCCAAGCAGCCCCCCAAAAGCATGCAATAGTACTATGCCTAAGTTTAAAATTGTGCCAAAACGCTCTCTGCAACTAGACCCAAACCCCTCTTTTCCACCATGGATTTTCTTCAAACCACTTGCAATCAAAATTAGACCTTCCCAGCAGTGCTCCCAGACCCATAAACCCACCACCAAAAATGTAGAACCCCCCAAACAGCCCCCCAAAAACATGCAATACTGCAAAAAAAAAAGCTTTTGCAACATGGATTTTCTTCAAACCACTTGCAATCAAAAAAAGACCTTCCCAACAGTGCTCCTAGACTCCTCAACCCACCCCAAAAATCTAGAACACCCCCAAGCAGCCCCCCAAAAAATGCAATACTGCTAGGCCTCAGTTTAAATCGTGCCAAAACGCTGTCTGCAACTAGGCCAAAACCCCCCTTTTCCACCATGGATTTTCTTCAAACCACTTGCAATCAAAAATAGACCTTCCCAGCAGTACTCCCAGTTCCCTCAACCCACCCCCAAAAATCTAGAACACCCCCAAGCAGCCCACCAAAAGCATGCAATAGTACTAGGCCTAAGTTTAAAATTGTGCCAAAACGCTCTCTGCAACTAGACCCAAACCCCTCTTTTCCACCATGGATTTTCTTCAAACCACTTGCAATCAAAATTAGACCTTCCCAGCAGTGCTCCCAGATCCCTCAACCCACCCCCAAAAATCTAGAACACCCCCAAGCAGCCCCCCAAAACATGCAATACTATTAGGCCTAAGTTTAAATCGTGCCAAAACGCTCTCTGCAACTAGGCCCAAACCCCCATTTTCCACCATGGATTTTCTTCAAACCACTTGCATTCAAAATTAGACCTTTCCAGCAGTGCTCCCAGACCCATAAACCCACCTCCAAAAATGTAGAACCCCCCAAACAGCCCCCCAAAAACATGCAATACTGCTAAAAAAAACTTTTCCACCATGGATTTTCTTCAAACCACTTGCAATCAAAATTAGACCTTCCCTACAGTGCTCCCAGACCCCTCAACCCACCCCCAAATGTCTAGAACACCCCCAAGCAGCCCCCCAAAAACATGCAATACTGCTAGGCCTCAGTTTAAATTGTGCCAAAACGATATCTGCAACTAGGCCCAAATCCCCCTTTCCTACCATGGACTTTCCTCAGACGACTTGCAATCAAAATTAGACCTTCCCAGCAGTGCTCCCAGACCCATAAACCCACACCCAAACATCTATAACCCCCCAAACAGCCCCCCAAAAACATGCAATACTGCTAGGCCTCAGTGTAAATCGTGCCAAAACGCTGTCTGTAACTAGGCCCAAACCCACCTTTTCCACCATGGATTTTCTTCAAACCACTTGCAATCAAAATTAGACCTTCCCAGTGGTGCTCCCAGACCCCTAAACCTACCCCCAAAAATCTAGAACACCCCCAAGCAGCCCACCAAAAACATGCAATACTACTAGGCCTAAGATTAAATCGTGCCAAAACGCTCTCTGCAACTAGGCCTAAACCCCCCTTTTCCACCATGGATTTTCTTCAACCCACTTGCAATCAAAATTAGACCTTCCCAGCAGTGCTCCCAGACCCATAAACCCACCCCCAAAAATCTAGTACCCCCCAAACAGCCCCCCAAAAACATGCAATACTGCTAAAAAAAAGAACTTTTCCACCATGGATTTTCTTCAAACCACTTGCAATCAAAAAAAGACCTTCCCAACAGTGCCCCCAGACTCCTCAACCCACTCCAAAAATCTAGAACACCCCCAAGCAGACCCCAAAAAACATGCAATACTGCTAGGCCTCAGTTTAAACCGTGCCAAAACACTGTCTGCAACTAGGCCAAAACCCCCCTTTTTCACCATGGATTTTCTTCAAACCACTTGCAATCAAAAATAGACCTTCCCAGCAGTACTGCCAGTTCCCTTAACCCACCCCCAAAAATCTAGAACACCCCCAAGCAGCCCCCCAATAACATGCAGTACTACTAGGCCTAAGATTAAATCGTGCCAAAACGCTCTCTGCAACTAGGCCTAAACCCCCCTTTTCCACCATGGATTTTCTTCAACCCACTTGCAATCAAAATTAGACCTTCCCAACAGTGCTCGAAGACTCCTCAACCCACTCCAAAAATCTAGAACACCCCCAAGCAGACCCCAAAAAACATGCAATACTGCTAGGCCTCAGTTTAAATCGTGCCAAAACACTGTCTGCAACTAGGCCAAAACCCCCCTTTTCCACCATGGATTTTCTTCAAACCACTTGCTATCAAAATTAGACCTTCCCAGTCGTGCTCCCAGACCCCTAAACCTACCCCCAAAAATCTAGAACACCCCCAAGCAGCCCACCAAAAACATGCAATACTACTAGGCCTAAGATTAAATCGTGCCAAAACGCTCTCTGCAACTAGGCCTAAACCCCCTTTTTCCACCATGGATTTTTTTCAAACCACTTGCAATCACAATTAGAACTTCCCAGCAGTGCTCCCAGACCCATAAACCAACCCCCAAAAATCTAGAACCCCCCCAAACAGCGCCCCAAAAACATGCAATACTGCTAAAAAAAAACCTTTTCCACCATGGATTTTCATCAAACCAATTGCAATCAAAATTAGACCTTCCCTGCAGTGCTCCCAGACCCCTCAACCCACCACCAAATGTCTAGAACACCCCCAAGCAGCCCCCCAAAAACATGCAATACTTCTAGGCCTCAGTTTAAATTGTGCCAAAACGCTGTCTGCAACTAGGCCCAAACCCCCCTTTCCCACCATGGACTTTCCTCAAACCACTTGCATTCACAATTAGACCTTCTCGGCAGTGCTCCCAGACCCCTCAACCCACCCCCAAAAATGTAGAACACCCCCAAGCAGCCCCCCAAAAGCATGCAATAGTACTAGGCCTAAGTTTAAAATTGTGCCAAAACGCTCTCTGTAACTAGAACCAAACCCCTCTTTTCCACCATGGATTTTCTTCAAACCACTTGCAATCAAAATTAGACCTTCCCAGCAGTGCTCCCAGACCCATAAACCCACCACCAAAAATGTAGAACCCCCCAAACAGCCCCCCAAAAACATGCTATACTGCTAAAAACAAATCTTTTCCACCATGGATTATCTTCAAACCACTTGCAATCAAAATTAGACCTTCCCTGCAGTGCTCCCAGACCCCTCAACCCACCCCCAAATATCTAGTACCCCCCAAACAGCCCCCCAAAAACATGCAATACTGCTAAAAAAAAGAGCTTTTCCACCATGGATTTTCTTCAAACCACTTGCAATCAAAAAAAGACCTTCCCAACAGTGCTCCCAGACTCCTCAACCCACTCCAAAAATCTAGAACACCCCCAAGCAGACCCCAAAAAACATGCAATACTGCTAGGCCTCAGTTTAAATCGTGCCAAAACACTGTCTGCAACTAGGCCAAAACCCCCCTTTTCCACCATGGATTTTCTTCAAACCACTTGCAATCAAAAATAGACCTTCCCAGCAGTACTGCCAGTTCCCTTAACCCACCCCCAAAAATCTAGAACACCCCCAAGCAGCCCCCCAAAAACATGCAATACAGCTAGGCCTCAGTTTAAATTGTGCCAAAACTCTGTCTGCAACTATGCCCAAACGCCCCTTTCCCACCATGGACTTTCCTCAAACCACTTGCAATCAAAATTAGACCTTCCCAGCAGTGTTCCCAGACCCCTCAACACACCCCCAAAAATGTAGAACAACCCCAAGAAGCCCTCCAAAAACATGAAATACTACTAGGCCTAAGTTTAAATCGTGCCAACACGCTCTCTGCAACTAGGCCCAAACCCCCCTTTTCCACCATGGATATTCTTCAAACCACTTGCAATCAAAATTAGACCTTCCCAGCAGTGCTCCCAGACCCCTCAAACCACCCTAAAAAATGTAGAACACCCCCAAGCAGCCCCCCAAAAACATGCAATACTACTAGGCCTAAGTTTAAATCGTGCCAAAACGCTCTCTGCAACTAGGCCCAAACCCCCTTTTTCCACCATGGATTTTTTTCAAACCACTTGCAATCAAAATTAGACCTTCCCAGCAGTGCTCCCAGACCCATAAACCAACCCCAAAAAATGTATAACCCCCCCACAAACAGCCCCCAAAAACATGCAATACTGCTAAAAAAAAAAACTTTTCCACCATGGATTTTCATCAAACCAATTGCAATCAAAATTAGACCTTCCCTGCAGTGCTCCCAGACCCCTCAACCCACCCCCAAATGTCTAGAACACCCCCAAGCAGCCCCCAAAAAACATGCAATACTGCTAGGCCTCAGTTTAAATCGTGCCAAAACACTGTCTGCAACTAGGCCAAAATCCCCCTTTTCCACCATGGATTTTCTTCAAACCACTTGCAATCAAAAATAGACCTTCCCAGCAGTACTCCCAGTTCCCTCAACCCACCCCCAAAAATCTAGAACACCCCCAAGCAGCCCCCCAAAAGCATGCAATAGTACTATGCCTAAGTTTAAAATTGTGCCAAAACGCTCTCTGCAACTAGACCCAAACCCCTCTTTTCCACCATGGATTTTCTTCAAACCACTTGCAATCAAAATTATACCTTCCCAGCAGTGCTCCCAGACCCATAAACCCACCACCAAAAATGTAGAACCCCCCAAACAGCCCCCCAAAAACATGCAATACTGCTAAAAAAAAAGCTTTTGCAACATGGATTTTCTTCAAACCACTTGCAATCAAAATTAGACCTTCCCTGCAGTGCTCCCAGACCCCTCAACCCACCCCCAAATATCTAGTACCCCCCAAACAGCCCCCCAAAAACATGCAATACTGCTAAAAAAAAGAGCTTTTCCACCATGGATTTTCTTCAAACCACTTGCAATCAAAAAAAGACCTTCCCAACAGTGCTCCCAGACTCCTCAACCCACTCCAAAAATCTAGAACACCCCCAAGCAGACCCCAAAAAACATGCAATACTGCTAGGCCTCAGTTTAAATCGTGCCAAAACACTGTCTGCAACTAGGCCAAAACCCCCCTTTTCCACCATGGATTTTCTTCAAACCACTTGCAATCAAAAATAGACCTTCCCAGCAGTACTGCCAGTTCCCTTAACCCACCCCCAAAAATCTAGAACACCCCCAAGCAGCCCCCCAAAAACATGCAATACAGCTAGGCCTCAGTTTAAATTGTGCCAAAACTCTGTCTGCAACTATGCCCAAACGCCCCTTTCCCACCATGGACTTTCCTCAAACCACTTGCAATCAAAATTAGACCTTCCCAGCAGTGCTCCCAGACCCCTCAACACACCCCCAAAAATGTAGAACAACCCCAAGAAGCCCTCCAAAAACATGAAATACTACTAGGCCTAAGTTTAAATCGTGCCAACACGCTCTCTGCAACTAGGCCCAAACCCCCCTTTTCCACCATGGATATTCTTCAAACCACTTGCAATCAAAATTAGACCTTCCCAGCAGTGCTCCCAGACCCCTCAAACCACCCTAAAAAATGTAGAACACCCCCAAGCAGCCCCCCAAAAACATGCAATACTACTAGGCCTAAGTTTAAATCGTGCCAAAACGCTCTCTGCAACTAGGCCCAAACCCCCTTTTTCCACCATGGATTTTTTTCAAACCACTTGCAATCAAAATTAGACCTTCCCAGCAGTGCTCCCAGACCCATAAACCAACCCCAAAAAATGTATAACCCCCCCACAAACAGCCCCCAAAAACATGCAATACTGCTAAAAAAAAAAACTTTTCCACCATGGATTTTCATCAAACCAATTGCAATCAAAATTAGACCTTCCATGCAGTGCTCCCAGACCCCTCAACCCACCCCCAAATGTCTAGAACACCCCCAAGCAGCCCCCAAAAAACATGCAATACTGCTAGGCCTCAGTTTAAATCGTGCCAAAACACTGTCTGCAACTAGGCCAAAATCCCCCTTTTCCACCATGGATTTTCTTCAAACCACTTGCAATCAAAAATAGACCTTCCCAGCAGTACTCCCAGTTCCCTCAACCCACCCCCAAAAATCTAGAACACCCCCAAGCAGCCCCCCAAAAGCATGCAATAGTACTATGCCTAAGTTTAAAATTGTGCCAAAACGCTCTCTGCAACTAGACCCAAACCCCTCTTTTCCACCATGGATTTTCTTCAAACCACTTGCAATCAAAATTAGACCTTCCCAGCAGTGCTCCCAGACCCATAAACCCACCACCAAAAATGTAGAACCCCCCAAACAGCCCCCCAAAAACATGCAATACTGCTAAAAAAAAAGCTTTTGCAACATGGATTTTCTTCAAACCACTTGCAATCAAAAAAAGACCTTCCCAACAGTGCTCCTAGACTCCTCAACCCACCCCAAAAATCTAGAACACCCCCAAGCAGCCCCCCAAAAAATGCAATACTGCTAGGCCTCAGTTTAAATCGTGCCAAAACGCTGTCTGCAACTAGGCCAAAACCCCCCTTTTCCACCATGGATTTTCTTCAAACCACTTGCAATCAAAAATAGACCTTCCCAGCAGTACTCCCAGTTCCCTCAACCCACCCCCAAAAATCTAGAACACCCCCAAGCAGCCCCCCAAAACATGCAATACTATTAGGCCTAAGTTTAAATCGTGCCAAAACGCTCTCTGCAACTAGGCCCAAACCCCCATTTTCCACCATGGATTTTCTTCAAACCACTTGCATTCAAAATTAGACCTTTCCAGCAGTGCTCCCAGACCCATAAACCCACCTCCAAAAATGTAGAACCCCCCAAACAGCCCCCCAAAAACATGCAATACTGCTAAAAAAAACTTTTCCACCATGGATTTTCTTCAAACCACTTGCAATCAAAATTAGACCTTCCCTACAGTGCTCCCAGACCCCTCAACCCACCCCCAAATGTCTAGAACACCCCCAAGCAGCCCCCCAAAAACATGCAATACTGCTAGGCCTCAGTTTAAATTGTGCCAAAACGATATCTGCAACTAGGCCCAAATCCCCCTTTCCTACCATGGACTTTCCTCAGACGACTTGCAATCAAAATTAGACCTTCCCAGCAGTGCTCCCAGACCCATAAACCCACACCCAAACATCTATAACCCCCCAAACAGCCCCCCAAAAACATGCAATACTGCTAGGCCTCAGTGTAAATCGTGCCAAAACGCTGTCTGTAACTAGGCCCAAACCCACCTTTTCCACCATGGATTTTCTTCAAACCACTTGCAATCAAAATTAGACCTTCCCAGTGGTGCTCCCAGACCCCTAAACCTACCCCCAAAAATCTAGAACACCCCCAAGCAGCCCACCAAAAACATGCAATACTACTAGGCCTAAGATTAAATCGTGCCAAAACGCTCTCTGCAACTAGGCCTAAACCCCCCTTTTCCACCATGGATTTTCTTCAACCCACTTGCAATCAAAATTAGACCTTCCCAGCAGTGCTCCCAGACCCATAAACCCACCCCCAAAAATCTAGTACCCCCCAAACAGCCCCCCAAAAACATGCAATACTGCTAAAAAAAAGAACTTTTCCACCATGGATTTTCTTCAAACCACTTGCAATCAAAAAAAGACCTTCCCAACAGTGCCCCCAAACTCCTCAATCCACTCCAAAAATCTAGAACACCCCCAAGCAGACCCCAAAAAACATGCAATACTGCTAGGCCTCAGTTTAAATCGTGCCAAAACACTGTCTGCAACTAGGCCAAAACCCCCCTTTTTCACCATGGATTTTCTTCAAACCACTTGCAATCAAAAATAGACCTTCCCAGCAGTACTGCCAGTTCCCTTAACCCACCCCAAAAATCTAGAACACCCCCAAGCAGCCCCCCAATAACATGCAGTACTACTAGGCCTAAGATTAAATCGTGCCAAAACGCTCTCTGCAACTAGGCCTAAACCCCCCTTTTCCACCATGGATTTTCTTCAACCCACTTGCAATCAAAATTAGACCTTCCCAACAGTGCTCGAAGACTCCTCAACCCACTCCAAAAATCTAGAACACCCCCAAGCAGACCCCAAAAAACATGCAATACTGCTAGGCCTCAGTTTAAATCGTGCCAAAACACTGTCTGCAACTAGGCCAAAACCCCCCTTTTCCACCATGGATTTTCTTCAAACCACTTGCTATCAAAATTAGACCTTCCCAGTCGTGCTCCCAGACCCCTAAACCTACCCCCAAAAATCTAGAACACCCCCAAGCAGCCCACCAAAAACATGCAATACTACTAGGCCTAAGATTAAATCGTGCCAAAACGCTCTCTGCAACTAGGCCTAAACCCCCCTTTTCCACCATGGATTTTCTTCAACCCACTTGCAATCAAAATTAGACCTTCCCAGCAGTGCTCCCAGACCCATAAACCCACCCCCAAAAAACTAATACCCCAAAAACAGCCCCCCAAAAACATGCAATACTGCTAAAAAAAAGAACTTTTCCACCATGGATTTTCTTCAAACCACTTGCAATCAAAAAAAGACCTTCCCAACAGTGCTCCCAGACTCCTCAACCCACTCCAAAAATCTAGAACACCCCCAAGCAGACCCCAAAAAACATGCAATACTGCTGAGCCTCAGTTTAAATCGTGCCAAAACACTGTCTGCAACTAGGCCAAAACCCCCCTTTTCCACCATGGATTTTCTTCAAACCACTTGCAATCAAAAATAGACCTTCCCAGCAGTACTGCCAGTTCCCTTAACCCACCCCCAAAAATCTAGAACACCCCCAAGCAGCCCCCCAAAAACATGCAATACAGCTAGGCCTCAGTTTAAATTGTGCCAAAACTCTGTCTGCAACTAGGCCCAAACGCCCCTTTCCCACCATGGACTTTCCTCAAACCACTTGCAATCAAAATTAGACCTTCCCAGCAGTGCTCCCAGACCCCTCAACCCACCCCCAAAAATGTAGAACAACCCCAAGAAGCCCCCCAAAAACATGAAATACTACTAGGCCTAAGTTTAAATCGTGCCAAAACGCTCTCTGCAACTAGGCCCAAACCCCCCTTTTCCACCATGGATATTCTTCAAACCACTTGCAATCAAAATTAGACCTTCCCAGCAGTGCTCTCAGACCCCTCAAACCACCCTAAAAAATGTAGAACACCCCCAAGCAGCCCCCCAAAAACATGCAATACTACTAGGCCTAAGTTTAAATCGTGCCAAAACGCTCTCTGCAACTAGGCCCAAACCCCCTTTTTCCACCATGGATTTTCCTCAGACCACTTGCAATCAACATTAGACCTTCCCAGCAGTGCTCCCAGACCCATAAACCCACTCCCAAACATCTAGAACTCCCCAAACAGCCCCCCAAAAACATGCAATACTGCTAGGCCTCAGTATAAATCGTGCCAAAACGCTGTCTGTAACTAGGCCCAAACCCACCTTTTCCACCATGGATTTTCTTCAAACCACTTGCTATCAAAATTAGACCTTCCCAGTGGTGCTCCCAGACCCCTAAACCTACCCCCAAAAATCTAGAACACCCCCAAGCAGCCCACCAAAAACATGCAATACTACTAGGCCTAAGATTAAATCGTGCCAAAACGCTCTCTGCAACTAGGCCTAAACCCCCCTTTTCCACCATGGATTTTCTTCAACCCACTTGCAATCAAAATTACACCTTCCCAGCAGTGCTCCCAGACCCATAAACCCACCCCCAAAAATCTAGTACCCCCCAAACAGCCCCCCAAAAACATGCAATACTGCTAAAAAAAAGAACTTTTCCACCATGGATTTTCTTCAAACCACTTGCAATCAAAAAAAGACCTTCCCAACAGTGCCCCCAGACTCCTCAACCCACTCCAAAAATCTAGAACACCCCCAAGCAGACCCCAAAAAACATGCAATACTGCTAGGCCTCAGTTTAAATCGTGCCAAAACACTGTCTGCAACTAGGCCAAAACCCCCCTTTTTCACCATGGATTTTCTTCAAACCACTTGCAATCAAAAATAGACCTTCCCAGCAGTACTGCCAGTTCCCTTAACCCACCCCCAAAAATCTAGAACACCCCCAAGCAGCCCCCCAATAACATGCAGTACTACTAGGCCTAAGATTAAATCGTGCCAAAACGCTCTCTGCAACTAGGCCTAAACCCCCCTTTTCCACCATGGATTTTCTTCAACCCACTTGCAATCAAAATTAGACCTTCCCAACAGTGCTCGAAGACTCCTCAACCCACTCCAAAAATCTAGAACACCCCCAAGCAGACCCCAAAAAACATGCAATACTGCTAGGCCTCAGTTTAAATCGTGCCAAAACACTGTCTGCAACTAGGCCAAAACCCCCCTTTTCCACCATGGATTTTCTTCAAACCACTTGCTATCAAAATTAGACCTTCCCAGTCGTGCTCCCAGACCCCTAAACCTACCCCCAAAAATCTAGAACACCCCCAAGCAGCCCACCAAAAACATGCAATACTACTAGGCCTAAGATTAAATCGTGCCAAAACGCTCTCTGCAACTAGGCCTAAACCCCCCTTTTCCACCATGGATTTTCTTCAACCCACTTGCAATCAAAATTAGACCTTCCCAGCAGTGCTCCCAGACCCATAAACCCACCCC
The DNA here is from genome assembly GCF_964261635.1 of Lissotriton helveticus. Lineage (NCBI taxonomy): Eukaryota > Metazoa > Chordata > Amphibia > Caudata > Salamandridae > Lissotriton > Lissotriton helveticus. The sequence continues at coordinate 1,357,878,864 of NC_136061.1, read as the reverse complement.
CAAAAATCTAGTACCCCCCAAACAGCCCCCCAAAAACATGCAATACTGCTAAAAAAAAGAACTCTTCCACCATGGATTTTCTTCAAACCACTTGCAATCAAAAAAAGACCTTCCCAACAGTGCTCCCAGACTCCTCAACCCACTCCAAAAATCTAGAACACCCCCAAGCAGACCCCAAAAACATGCAATACTGCTAGGCCTCAGTTTAAATCGTGCCAAAACACTGTCTGCAACTAGGCCAAAACCCCCCTTTTCCACCATGGATTTTCTTCAAACCACTTGCAATCAAAAATAGACCTTCCCAGCAGTACTGCCAGTTCCCTTAACCCACCCCCAAAAATCTAGAACACCCCCAAGCAGCCCCCCAAAAACATGCAATACAGCTAGGCCTCAGTTTAAATTGTGCCAAAACTCTGTCTGCAACTAGGCCCAAACGCCCCTTTCCCACCATGGACTTTCCTCAAACCACTTGCAATCAAAATTAGACCTTCCCAGCAGTGCTCCCAGACCCCTCAACCCACCCCCAAAAATGTAGAACAACCCCAAGAAGCCCCCCAAAAACATGAAATACTACTAGGCCTAAGTTTAAATCGTGCCAAAACGCTCTCTGCAACTAGACCCAAACCCCCCTTTTCCACCATGGATATTCTTCAAACCACTTGCAATCAAAATTAGACCTTCCCAGCAGTGCTCCCAGACCCCTCAAACCACCCTAAAAAATGTAGAACACCCCCAAGCAGCCCCCCAAAAACATGCAATACTACTAGGCCTAAGTTTAAATCGTGCCAAAACGCTCTCTGCAACTAGGCACAAACCCCCTTTTTCCACCATGGATTTTTTTCAAACCACTTGCAATCACAATTAGAACTTCCCAGCAGTGCTCCCAGACCCATAAACCAACCCCCAAAAATGTAGAACCCCCCCAAACAGCGCCCCAAAAACATGCAATACTGCTAAAAAAAAAAGCTTTTGCACCATGGATTTTCTTCAAACCACTTGCAATCAAAATTAGACCTTCCCAACAGTGCTCCCAGACTCCTCAACCCACCCCAAAAATCTAGAACACCCCCAAGCAGCCCCCAAAAGACATGCAATACTGCTAGGCCTCAGTTTAAATCGTGCCAAAACACTGTCTGCAACTAGGCCAAAATCCCCCTTTTCCACCATGGATTTTCTTCAAACCACTTGCAATCAAAAATAGACCTTCCCAGCAGTACTCCCAGTTCCCTCAACCCACCCCCAAAAATCTAGAACATCCCCAAGCAGCCCCCCAAAAGCATGCAATAGTACTAGGCCTAAGTTTAAAATTGTGCTAAAACGCTCTCTGCAACTAGACCCAAACCCCTCTTTTCCACCATGGATTTTCTTCAAACCACTTGCAATCAAAATTAGACCTTCCCAGCAGTGCTCCCAGACCCATAAACCCACCACCAAAAATGTAGAACCCCCCAAACAGCCCCCCAAAAACATACTATACTGCTAAAAAAAATCTTTTCCACCATGGATTTTCTTCAAACCACTTGCGATCAAAATTAGACCTTCCCTGCAGTGCTCCCAGACCCCTCAACCCACCCCCAAATATCTAGTACCCCCCAAACAGCCCCCCAAAAACATGCAATACTGCTAAAAAAAAGAACTTTTTCACCATGGATTTTCTTCAAACCACTTGCAATCAAAAAAAGACCTTCCCAACAGTGCTCCCAGACTCCTCAACCCACTCCAAAAATCTAGAACACCCCCAAGCAGACCCCAAAAAACATGCAATACTGCTAGGCCTCAGTTTAAATCGTGCCAAAACACTGTCTGCAACTAGGCCAAAACCCCCCTTTTCCACCATGGATTTTCTTCAAACCACTTGCAATCAAAAATAGACCTTCCCAGCAGTACTGCCAGTTCCCTTAACCCACCCCCAAAAATCTAGAACACCCCCAAGCAGCCCCCCAAAAACATGCAATACAGCTAGGCCTCAGTTTAAATTGTGCCAAAACTCTGTCTGCAACTATGCCCAAACGCCCCTTTCCCACCATGGACTTTCCTCAAACCACTTGCAATCAAAATTAGACCTTCCCAGCAGTGCTCCCAGACCCCTCAACACACCCCCAAAAATGTAGAACAACCCCAAGAAGCCCTCCAAAAACATGAAATACTACTAGGCCTAAGTTTAAATCGTGCCAACACGCTCTCTGCAACTAGGCCCAAACCCCCCTTTTCCACCATGGATATTCTTCAAACCACTTGCAATCAAAATTAGACCTTCCCAGCAGTGCTCCCAGACCCCTCAAACCACCCTAAAAAATGTAGAACACCCCCAAGCAGCCCCCCAAAAACATGCAATACTACTAGGCCTAAGTTTAAATCGTGCCAAAACGCTCTCTGCAACTAGGCCCAAACCCCCTTTTTCCACCATGGATTTTTTTCAAACCACTTGCAATCAAAATTAGACCTTCCCAGCAGTGCTCCCAGACCCATAAACCAACCCCAAAAAATGTATAACCCCCCCACAAACAGCCCCCAAAAACATGCAATACTGCTAAAAAAAAAAACTTTTCCACCATGGATTTTCATCAAACCAATTGCAATCAAAATTAGACCTTCCATGCAGTGCTCCCAGACCCCTCAACCCACCCCCAAATGTCTAGAACACCCCCAAGCAGCCCCCAAAAAACATGCAATACTGCTAGGCCTCAGTTTAAATCGTGCCAAAACACTGTCTGCAACTAGGCCAAAATCCCCCTTTTCCACCATGGATTTTCTTCAAACCACTTGCAATCAAAAATAGACCTTCCCAGCAGTACTCCCAGTTCCCTCAACCCACCCCCAAAAATCTAGAACACCCCCAAGCAGCCCCCCAAAAGCATGCAATAGTACTATGCCTAAGTTTAAAATTGTGCCAAAACGCTCTCTGCAACTAGACCCAAACCCCTCTTTTCCACCATGGATTTTCTTCAAACCACTTGCAATCAAAATTAGACCTTCCCAGCAGTGCTCCCAGACCCATAAACCCACCACCAAAAATGTAGAACCCCCCAAACAGCCCCCCAAAAACATGCAATACTGCTAAAAAAAAAGCTTTTGCAACATGGATTTTCTTCAAACCACTTGCAATCAAAAAAAGACCTTCCCAACAGTGCTCCTAGACTCCTCAACCCACCCCAAAAATCTAGAACACCCCCAAGCAGCCCCCCAAAAAATGCAATACTGCTAGGCCTCAGTTTAAATCGTGCCAAAACGCTGTCTGCAACTAGGCCAAAACCCCCCTTTTCCACCATGGATTTTCTTCAAACCACTTGCAATCAAAAATAGACCTTCCCAGCAGTACTCCCAGTTCCCTCAACCCACCCCCAAAAATCTAGAACACCCCCAAGCAGCCCCCCAAAACATGCAATACTATTAGGCCTAAGTTTAAATCGTGCCAAAACGCTCTCTGCAACTAGGCCCAAACCCCCATTTTCCACCATGGATTTTCTTCAAACCACTTGCATTCAAAATTAGACCTTTCCAGCAGTGCTCCCAGACCCATAAACCCACCTCCAAAAATGTAGAACCCCCCAAACAGCCCCCCAAAAACATGCAATACTGCTAAAAAAAACTTTTCCACCATGGATTTTCTTCAAACCACTTGCAATCAAAATTAGACCTTCCCTACAGTGCTCCCAGACCCCTCAACCCACCCCCAAATGTCTAGAACACCCCCAAGCAGCCCCCCAAAAACATGCAATACTGCTAGGCCTCAGTTTAAATTGTGCCAAAACGATATCTGCAACTAGGCCCAAATCCCCCTTTCCTACCATGGACTTTCCTCAGACGACTTGCAATCAAAATTAGACCTTCCCAGCAGTGCTCCCAGACCCATAAACCCACACCCAAACATCTATAACCCCCCAAACAGCCCCCCAAAAACATGCAATACTGCTAGGCCTCAGTGTAAATCGTGCCAAAACGCTGTCTGTAACTAGGCCCAAACCCACCTTTTCCACCATGGATTTTCTTCAAACCACTTGCAATCAAAATTAGACCTTCCCAGTGGTGCTCCCAGACCCCTAAACCTACCCCCAAAAATCTAGAACACCCCCAAGCAGCCCACCAAAAACATGCAATACTACTAGGCCTAAGATTAAATCGTGCCAAAACGCTCTCTGCAACTAGGCCTAAACCCCCCTTTTCCACCATGGATTTTCTTCAACCCACTTGCAATCAAAATTAGACCTTCCCAGCAGTGCTCCCAGACCCATAAACCCACCCCCAAAAATCTAGTACCCCCCAAACAGCCCCCCAAAAACATGCAATACTGCTAAAAAAAAGAACTTTTCCACCATGGATTTTCTTCAAACCACTTGCAATCAAAAAAAGACCTTCCCAACAGTGCCCCCAAACTCCTCAATCCACTCCAAAAATCTAGAACACCCCCAAGCAGACCCCAAAAAACATGCAATACTGCTAGGCCTCAGTTTAAATCGTGCCAAAACACTGTCTGCAACTAGGCCAAAACCCCCCTTTTTCACCATGGATTTTCTTCAAACCACTTGCAATCAAAAATAGACCTTCCCAGCAGTACTGCCAGTTCCCTTAACCCACCCCAAAAATCTAGAACACCCCCAAGCAGCCCCCCAATAACATGCAGTACTACTAGGCCTAAGATTAAATCGTGCCAAAACGCTCTCTGCAACTAGGCCTAAACCCCCCTTTTCCACCATGGATTTTCTTCAACCCACTTGCAATCAAAATTAGACCTTCCCAACAGTGCTCGAAGACTCCTCAACCCACTCCAAAAATCTAGAACACCCCCAAGCAGACCCCAAAAAACATGCAATACTGCTAGGCCTCAGTTTAAATCGTGCCAAAACACTGTCTGCAACTAGGCCAAAACCCCCCTTTTCCACCATGGATTTTCTTCAAACCACTTGCTATCAAAATTAGACCTTCCCAGTCGTGCTCCCAGACCCCTAAACCTACCCCCAAAAATCTAGAACACCCCCAAGCAGCCCACCAAAAACATGCAATACTACTAGGCCTAAGATTAAATCGTGCCAAAACGCTCTCTGCAACTAGGCCTAAACCCCCCTTTTCCACCATGGATTTTCTTCAACCCACTTGCAATCAAAATTAGACCTTCCCAGCAGTGCTCCCAGACCCATAAACCCACCCCCAAAAAACTAATACCCCAAAAACAGCCCCCCAAAAACATGCAATACTGCTAAAAAAAAGAACTTTTCCACCATGGATTTTCTTCAAACCACTTGCAATCAAAAAAAGACCTTCCCAACAGTGCTCCCAGACTCCTCAACCCACTCCAAAAATCTAGAACACCCCCAAGCAGACCCCAAAAAACATGCAATACTGCTGAGCCTCAGTTTAAATCGTGCCAAAACACTGTCTGCAACTAGGCCAAAACCCCCCTTTTCCACTATGGATTTTCTTCAAACCACTTGCAATCAAAAATAGACCTTCCCAGCAGTACTGCCAGTTCCCTTAACCCACCCCCAAAAATCTAGAACACCCCCAAGCAGCCCCCCAAAAACATGCAATACAGCTAGGCCTCAGTTTAAATTGTGCCAAAACTCTGTCTGCAACTAGGCCCAAACGCCCCTTTCCCACCATGGACTTTCCTCAAACCACTTGCAATCAAAATTAGACCTTCCCAGCAGTGCTCCCAGACCCCTCAACCCACCCCCAAAAATGTAGAACAACCCCAAGAAGCCCCCCAAAAACATGAAATACTACTAGGCCTAAGTTTAAATCGTGCCAAAACGCTCTCTGCAACTAGGCCCAAACCCCCCTTTTCCACCATGGATATTCTTCAAACCACTTGCAATCAAAATTAGACCTTCCCAGCAGTGCTCTCAGACCCCTCAAACCACCCTAAAAAATGTAGAACACCCCCAAGCAGCCCCCCAAAAACATGCAATACTACTAGGCCTAAGTTTAAATCGTGCCAAAACGCTCTCTGCAACTAGGCCCAAACCCCCTTTTTCCACCATGGATTTTCCTCAGACCACTTGCAATCAACATTAGACCTTCCCAGCAGTGCTCCCAGACCCATAAACCCACTCCCAAACATCTAGAACTCCCCAAACAGCCCCCCAAAAACATGCAATACTGCTAGGCCTCAGTATAAATCGTGCCAAAACGCTGTCTGTAACTAGGCCCAAACCCACCTTTTCCACCATGGATTTTCTTCAAACCACTTGCTATCAAAATTAGACCTTCCCAGTGGTGCTCCCAGACCCCTAAACCTACCCCCAAAAATCTAGAACACCCCCAAGCAGCCCACCAAAAACATGCAATACTACTAGGCCTAAGATTAAATCGTGCCAAAACGCTCTCTGCAACTAGGCCTAAACCCCCCTTTTCCACCATGGATTTTCTTCAACCCACTTGCAATCAAAATTACACCTTCCCAGCAGTGCTCCCAGACCCATAAACCCACCCCCAAAAATCTAGTACCCCCCAAACAGCCCCCCAAAAACATGCAATACTGCTAAAAAAAAGAACTTTTCCACCATGGATTTTCTTCAAACCACTTGCAATCAAAAAAAGACCTTCCCAACAGTGCCCCCAGACTCCTCAACCCACTCCAAAAATCTAGAACACCCCCAAGCAGACCCCAAAAAACATGCAATACTGCTAGGCCTCAGTTTAAATCGTGCCAAAACACTGTCTGCAACTAGGCCAAAACCCCCCTTTTTCACCATGGATTTTCTTCAAACCACTTGCAATCAAAAATAGACCTTCCCAGCAGTACTGCCAGTTCCCTTAACCCACCCCCAAAAATCTAGAACACCCCCAAGCAGCCCCCCAATAACATGCAGTACTACTAGGCCTAAGATTAAATCGTGCCAAAACGCTCTCTGCAACTAGGCCTAAACCCCCCTTTTCCACCATGGATTTTCTTCAACCCACTTGCAATCAAAATTAGACCTTCCCAACAGTGCTCGAAGACTCCTCAACCCACTCCAAAAATCTAGAACACCCCCAAGCAGACCCCAAAAAACATGCAATACTGCTAGGCCTCAGTTTAAATCGTGCCAAAACACTGTCTGCAACTAGGCCAAAACCCCCCTTTTCCACCATGGATTTTCTTCAAACCACTTGCTATCAAAATTAGACCTTCCCAGTCGTGCTCCCAGACCCCTAAACCTACCCCCAAAAATCTAGAACACCCCCAAGCAGCCCACCAAAAACATGCAATACTACTAGGCCTAAGATTAAATCGTGCCAAAACGCTCTCTGCAACTAGGCCTAAACCCCCCTTTTCCACCATGGATTTTCTTCAACCCACTTGCAATCAAAATTAGACCTTCCCAGCAGTGCTCCCAGACCCATAAACCCACCCCCAAAAATCTAGTACCCCCCAAACAGCCCCCCAAAAACATGCAATACTGCTAAAAAAAAGAACTCTTCCACCATGGATTTTCTTCAAACCACTTGCAATCAAAAAAAGACCTTCCCAACAGTGCTCCCAGACTCCTCAACCCACTCCAAAAATCTAGAACACCCCCAAGCAGACCCCAAAAACATGCAATACTGCTAGGCCTCAGTTTAAATCGTGCCAAAACACTGTCTGCAACTAGGCCAAAACCCCCCTTTTCCACCATGGATTTTCTTCAAACCACTTGCAATCAAAAATAGACCTTCCCAGCAGTACTGCCAGTTCCCTTAACCCACCCCCAAAAATCTAGAACACCCCCAAGCAGCCCCCCAAAAACATGCAATACAGCTAGGCCTCAGTTTAAATTGTGCCAAAACTCTGTCTGCAACTAGGCCCAAACGCCCCTTTCCCACCATGGACTTTCCTCAAACCACTTGCAATCAAAATTAGACCTTCCCAGCAGTGCTCCCAGACCCCTCAACCCACCCCCAAAAATGTAGAACAACCCCAAGAAGCCCCCCAAAAACATGAAATACTACTAGGCCTAAGTTTAAATCGTGCCAAAACGCTCTCTGCAACTAGACCCAAACCCCCCTTTTCCACCATGGATATTCTTCAAACCACTTGCAATCAAAATTAGACCTTCCCAGCAGTGCTCCCAGACCCCTCAAACCACCCTAAAAAATGTAGAACACCCCCAAGCAGCCCCCCAAAAACATGCAATACTACTAGGCCTAAGTTTAAATCGTGCCAAAACGCTCTCTGCAACTAGGCACAAACCCCCTTTTTCCACCATGGATTTTTTTCAAACCACTTGCAATCACAATTAGAACTTCCCAGCAGTGCTCCCAGACCCATAAACCAACCCCCAAAAATGTAGAACCCCCCCAAACAGCGCCCCAAAAACATGCAATACTGCTAAAAAAAAAAGCTTTTGCACCATGGATTTTCTTCAAACCACTTGCAATCAAAATTAGACCTTCCCAACAGTGCTCCCAGACTCCTCAACCCACCCCAAAAATCTAGAACACCCCCAAGCAGCCCCCAAAAGACATGCAATACTGCTAGGCCTCAGTTTAAATCGTGCCAAAACACTGTCTGCAACTAGGCCAAAATCCCCCTTTTCCACCATGGATTTTCTTCAAACCACTTGCAATCAAAAATAGACCTTCCCAGCAGTACTCCCAGTTCCCTCAACCCACCCCCAAAAATCTAGAACATCCCCAAGCAGCCCCCCAAAAGCATGCAATAGTACTAGGCCTAAGTTTAAAATTGTGCTAAAACGCTCTCTGCAACTAGACCCAAACCCCTCTTTTCCACCATGGATTTTCTTCAAACCACTTGCAATCAAAATTAGACCTTCCCAGCAGTGCTCCCAGACCCATAAACCCACCACCAAAAATGTAGAACCCCCCAAACAGCCCCCCAAAAACATACTATACTGCTAAAAAAAATCTTTTCCACCATGGATTTTCTTCAAACCACTTGCGATCAAAATTAGACCTTCCCTGCAGTGCTCCCAGACCCCTCAACCCACCCCCAAATATCTAGTACCCCCCAAACAGCCCCCCAAAAACATGCAATACTGCTAAAAAAAAGAACTTTTTCACCATGGATTTTCTTCAAACCACTTGCAATCAAAAAAAGACCTTCCCAACAGTGCTCCCAGACTCCTCAACCCACTCCAAAAATCTAGAACACCCCCAAGCAGACCCCAAAAAACATGCAATACTGCTAGGCCTCAGTTTAAATCGTGCCAAAACACTGTCTGCAACTAGGCCAAAACCCCCCTTTTCCACCATGGATTTTCTTCAAACCACTTGCAATCAAAAATAGACCTTCCCAGCAGTACTGCCAGTTCCCTTAACCCACCCCCAAAAATCTAGAACACCCCCAAGCAGCCCCCCAAAAACATGCAATACAGCTAGGCCTCAGTTTACATTGTGCCAAAACTCTGTCTGCAACTAGGCCCAAACGCCCCTTTCCCACCATGGACTTTCCTCAAACCACTTGCAATCAAAATTAGACCTTCCCAGCAGTGCTCCCAGACCCCTCAACCCACCCCCAAAAATGTAGAACAACCCCAAGAAGCCCCCCAAAAACATGAAATACTACTAGGCCTAAGTTTAAATCGTGCCAAAACGCTCTCTGCAACTAGGCCCAAACCCCCCTTTTCCACCATGGATATTCTTCAAACCACTTGCAATCAAAATTAGACCTTCCCAGCAGTGCTCCCAGACCCCTCAAACCACCCTAAAAAATGTAGAACACCCCCAAGCAGCCCCCCAAAAACATGCAATACTACTAGGCCTAAGTTTAAATCGTGCCAAAACGCTCTCTGCAACTAGGCCCAAACCCCCTTTTTCCACCATGGATTTTTTCAAACCACTTGCAATCAAAATTAGACCTTCCCAGCAGTGCTCCCAGACCCATAAACCAACCCCCAAAAATGTATAACCCCCCCCAAAAACATGCAATACTGCTAAAAAAAAAACCTTTTCCACCATGGATTTTCATCAAACCAATTGCAATCAAAATTAGACCTTCCCTGCAGTGCTCCCAGACCCCTCAACCCACCCCCAAATGTCTACAACACCCCCAAGCAGCCCCCCAAAAACATGCAATACTGCTAGGCCTCAGTGTAAATTCTGCCAAAACGCTGTCTGCAACTAGGCCCAAACCCCCCTTTCCCACCATGGACTTTCCTCAAACCACTTGCAATCACAATTAGACCTTCTCGGCAGTGCTCCCAGACGCATAAACCAACCCCCCAAAATCTAGAATCCCCCAAACAGCCCCCCAAAAACATGCAATACTGCTAGGCCTCAGTTTAAATTGTGCCAAAACGCTGTCTGCAACTAGGCCCAAACCCCCCTTTCCCACCATGGACTTTCCTCAAACCACTTGCAATCAAAATTAGACCTTCCCAGCAGTTCTCCCAGACCCATAAACCCACTCCCAATCATCTAGAACCCCCCAAACAGCCCCCCCAAAACATGCAATACTACTAGGCCTAAGTTTAAATCATGCCAATATGCTCTCTGTAACTAGGCCCACACCCCCCTTTTCCACCATGGATTTTCTTCAAACCACGTGCAATCAAAAAAAGACCTTCCCAACAGTGCTCCCAGACTCCTCAACCCACCCCAAAAATCTAGAACACCCCCAAGCAGCCCCCCAAAAACATGCAATACTGCTAAGCCTCAGTTTAAGTCGTGCCAAAACGCTGTCTGCAACTAGGCCAAAACCCCCTTTTTCTAACAGGGATTTTCTTCAACCCACTTGCAATCAAAATTAGACCTTCCCAGCAGTGCTCCCAGACCCATAAACCCACCCCCAAAAATCTAGTACCCCCCAAACAGCCCCCCAAAAACATGCAATACTGCTAAAAAAAAGAACTTTTCCACCATGGATTTTCTTCAAACCACTTGCAATCAAAAAAAGACCTTCCCAACAGTGCTCCCAGACTCCTCAACCCACTCCAAAAATCTAGAACACCCCCAAGCAGACCCCAAAAAACATGCAATACTGCTAGGCCTCAGTTTAAATCGTGCCAAAACACTGTCTGCAGACTAGGCAAAAAAAAACCTTTTCCACCATGGATTTTCTTCAAACCACTTGCAATCAAAAATAGACCTTACCAGCCGTACTGCCAGTTCCCTTAACCCACCGCCAAAAATCTAGAACACCCCCGAGCAGCCCCCCAAAAACATGCAATACTACTAGGCCTAAGATTAAATCGCGCCAAAACGCTCTCTGCAACTAGGCCTAAACCCCCCTTTTCCACCATGGATTTTCTTCAACCCACTTGCAATCAAAATTAGACCTTCCCAACAGTGCTCCCAGACTCCTCAAACCACTCCAAAAATCTAGAACAGCCCCAAGCAGACCCCAAAAAACATGCAATACTGCTAGGCCTCAGTTTAAATCGTGCCAAAACACTGTCTGCAACTAGGCCAAAACCCCCCTTTTCCACCATGGATTTTCTTCAAACCACTTGCTATCAAAATTAGACCTTCCCAGTGGTGCTCCCAGACCCCTAAACCTACCCCCAAAAATCTAAAAATCTAGAACACCCCCAAGCAGCCCACCAAAAACATGCAATACTACTAGGCCTAAGATTAAATCGTGCCAAAACGCTCTCTGCAACTAGGCCTAAACCCCCCTTTTCCACCATGGATTTTCTTCAACCCACTTGCAATCAAAATTAGACCTTCCCAGCAGTGCTCCCAGACCCATAAACCCACCCCCAAAAATCTAGTACCCCCCAAACAGCCCCCCAAAAACATGCAAAACTGCTAAAAAAAGAACTTTTCCACCATGGATTTTCTTCAAACCACTTGCAATCAAAAAAAGACCTTCCCAACAGTGCTCCCAGACTCCTCAACCCACTCCAAAAATCTAGAACACCCCCAAGCAGACCCCAAAAAACATGCAATACTGCTAGGCCTCAGTTTAAATCGTGCCAAAACACTGTCTGCAACTAGGCCAAAACCCCCCTTTTCCACCATGGATTTTCTTCAAACCACTTGCAATCAAAAATAGACCTTCCCAGCAGTACTGCCAGTTCCCTTAACCCACCCCCAAAAATCTAGAACACCCCCAAGCAGCCCCCCAAAAACATGCGATACAGCTAGGCCTCAGTTTAAATTGTGCCAAAACTCTGTCTGCAACTAGGCCCAAACGCCCCTTTCCCACCATGGACTTTCCTCAAACCACTTGCAATCAAAATTAGACCTTCCCAGCAGTGCTCCCAGACCCCTCAACCCACCCCCAAAAATGTAGAACAACCCCAAGAAGCCCCCCAAAAACATGAAATACTACTAGGCCTAAGTTTAAATCGTGCCAAAACGCTCTCTGCAACTAGGCCCAAACCCCCCTTTTCCACCATGGATATTCTTCAAACCACTTGCAATCAAAATTAGACCTTCCCAGCAGTGCTCCCAGACCCCTCAAACCACCCTAAAAAATGTAGAACACCCCCAAGCAGCCCCCCAAAAACATGCAATACTACTAGGCCTAAGTTTAAATCGTGCCAAAACGCTCTCTGCAACTAGGCCCAAACCCCCTTTTTCCACCATGGATTTTTTTCAAACCACTTGCAATCAAAATTAGACCTTCCTAGCAGTTCTCCCAGACTCATAAATCAACCCCCAAAAATGTATAACCCCCCCAAACAGCCCCCCAAAAACATGCAATACTGCTAAAAAAAACAACCTTTTCCACCATGGATTTTCATCAAACCAATTGCAATCAAAATTAGACCTTCCCTGCAGTGCTCCCAGACCCCTCAACCCACCCCCAAATGTCTAGAACACCCCCAAGCAGCCCCCCAAAAACATGCAATACTGCTAGGCCTCAGTTTAAATTGTGCCAAAACGCTGTCTGCAACTAGGCCCAAACCCCCCTTTCCCACCATGGACTTTCCTCAAACCACTTGCAATCACAATTAGACCTTCTTGGCAGTGCTCCCAGACGCATAAACCAACCCCCCAAAATCTAGAATCCACCAAACAGCCCCCCAAAAACATGCAATACTGCTAGGCCTCAGTTTAAATTGTGCCAAAACGCTGTCTGCAACAAGGCCCAAACCCCCCTTTCCCACCATGGACTTTCCTCAAACCACTTGCAATCAAAATTAGACCTTCCCAGCAGTGCTCCCAGACCCATAAACCAACCCCCAAAAATGTATACCCCCCCCAAACAGCCCCCCAAAAACATGCAATACTGCTAAAAAAAAACCTTTTCCACCATGGATTTTCATCAAACCAATTGCAATCAAAATTATACCTTCCCTGCAGTGCTCCCAGACCCCTCAACCCACCCCCAAATGTCTAGAACACCCCCAAGCAGCCCCCCAAAAACATGCAATACTGCTAGGCCTCAGTGTAAATTCTGCCAAAACGCTGTCTGCAACTAGGCCCAAACCCCCCTTTCCCACCATGGACTTTCCTCAAACCACTTGCAATCAAAATTAGACCTTCCCAGCAGTTCTCCCAGACCCATAAACCCACTCCCAATCATCTAGAACCCCCCAAACAGCCCCCCCAAAACATGCAATACTACTAGGCCTAAGTTTAAATCGTGCCAAAACGCTCTCTGCAACTAGGCCCAAACCCCCTTTTTCCACCATGGATTTTTTTCAAACCACTTGCAATCAAAATTAGACCTTCCTAGCAGTGCTCCCAGACTCATAAATCAACCCCCAAAAATGTATAACCCCCCCCAAACAGCCCCCCAAAAACATGCAATACTGCTAAAAAAAAAAACCTTTTCCACCATGGATTTTCATCAAACCAATTGCAATCAAAATTAGACCTTCCCTGCAGTGCTCCCAGACCCCTCAACCCACCCCCAAATGTCTAGAACACCCCCAAGCAGCCCCCCAAAAACATGCAATACTGCTAGGCCTCAGTTTAAATTGTGCCAAAACGCTGTCTGCAACGAGGCCCAAACCCCCCTTTCCCACCGTGGACTTTCCTCAAACCACTTGCAATCACAATTAGACCTTCTTGGCAGTGCTCCCAGACGCATAAACCAACCCCCCAAAATCTAGAATCCACCAAACAGCCCCCCAAAAACATGCAATACTGCTAGGCCTCAGTTTAAATTGTGCCAAAACGCTGTCTGCAACAAGGCCCAAACCCCCCTTTCCCACCATGGTCTTTCCTCAAACCACTTGCAATCAAAATTAGACCTTCCCAGCAGTGCTCCCAGACCCATAAACCAACCCCCAAAAATGTATAACCCCCCCCAAACAGCCCCCCAAAAACATGCAATACTGCTAAAAAAAAACCCTTTTCCACCATGGATTTTCATCAAACCAATTGCAATCAAAATTAGACCTTCCCTGCAGTGCTCCCAGACCCCTCAACCCACCCCCAAATGTCTAGAACACCCCCAAGCAGCCCCCCAAAAACATGCAATACTGCTAGGCCTCAGTGTAAATTCTGCCAAAACGCTGTCTGCAACTAGGCCCAAACCCCCCTTTCCCACCATGGACTTTCCTCAAACCACTTGCAATCACAATTAGACCTTCTCGGCAGTGCTCCCAGACGCATGAACCAACCCCCCAAAATCTAGAATCCCCCAAACAGCCCCCCAAAAACATGCAATACTGCAAGGCCTCAGTTTAAATTGTGCCAAAACGCTGTCTGCAACTAGGCCCAAACCCCCCTTTCCCACCATGGACTTTCCTCAAACCACTTGCAATCAAAATTAGACCTTCCCAGCAGTTCTCCCAGACCCATAAACCCACTCCCAATCATCTAGAACCCCCCAAACAGCCCCCCAAAACATGCAATACTACTAGGCCTAAGTTTAAATCATGCCAATATGCTCTCTGTAACTAGGCCCACACCCCCCTTTTCCACCATGGATTTTCTTCAAACCACGTGCAATCAAAAAAAGACCTTCCCAACAGTGCTCCCAGACTCCTCAACCCACCCCAAAAATCTATAACACCCCCAAGCAGCCCCCCAAAAACATGCAATACTGCTAAGCCTCAGTTTAAGTCGTGCCAAAACGCTGTCTGCAACTAGGCCAAAACCCCCTTTTTCTAACAGGGATTTTCTTCAACCCACTTGCAATCAAAATTAGACCTTCCCAGCAGTGCTCCCAGACCCATAAACCCACCCCCAAAAATCTAGTACCCCCCAAACAGCCCCCCCAAAACATGCAATACTGCTAAAAAAAGAACTTTTCCACCATGGATTTTCTTCAAACCACTTGCAATCAAAAAAAGACCTTCCCAACAGTGCTCCCAGACTCCTCAACCCACTCCAAAAATCTAGAACACCCCCAAGCAGAACCCAAAAAACAGGCAATACTGCTAGGCCTCAGTTTAAATCGTGCCAAAACACTGTCTGCAACTAGGCAAAAACCCCCCTTTTCCACCATGGATTTTCTTCAAACCACTTGCAATCAAAAATAGACCTTACCAGCAGTACTGCCAGTTCCCTTAACCCACTGCCAAAAATCTAGAACACCCCCAAGCAGCCCCCCAAAAACATGCAATACTACTAGGCCTAAGATTAAATCGCGCCAAAACGCTCTCTGCAACTAGGCCTAAACCCCCCTTTTCCACCATGGATTTTCTTCAACCCACTTGCAATCAAAATTAGACCTTCCCAACAGTGCTCCCAGACTCCTCAAACCACTCCAAAAATCTAGAACACCCCCAAGCAGACCCCAAAAAACATGCAATACTGCTAGGCCTCAGTTTAAATCGTGCCAAAACACTGTCTGCAACTAGGCCAAAACCCCCCTTTTCCACCATGGATTTTCTTCAAACCACTTGCTATCAAAATTAGACCTTCCCAGTGGTGCTCCCAGACCCCTAAACCTACCCCCAAAAATCTAGAACACCCCCAAGCAGCCCACCAAAAACATGCAATACTACTAGGCCTAAGATTAAATCGTGCCAAAACGCTCTCTGCAACTAGGCCTACACCCCCCTTTTCCACCATGGATTTTCTTCAACCCACTTGCAATCAAAATTAGACCTTCCCAGCAGTGCTCCCAGACCCATAAACCCACCCCCAAAAATCTAGTCCCCCCCAAACAGCCCCCCAAAAACATGCAAAACTGCTAAAAAAAGAACTTTTCCACCATGGATTTTCTTCAAACCACTTGCAATCAAAAAAAGACCTTCCCAACAGTGCTCCCAGACTCCTCAACCCACTCCAAAAATCTAGAACACCCCCAAGCAGACCCCAAAAAACATGCAATACTGCTAGGCCTCAGTTTAAATCGTGCCAAAACACTGTCTGCAACTAGGCCAAAACCCCCCTTTTCCACCATGGATTTTCTTCAAACCACTTGCAATCAAAAATAGACCTTCCCAGCAGTACTGCCAGTTCCCTTAACCCACCCCCAAAAATCTAGAACACCCCCAAGCAGCCCCCCAAAAACATGCGATACAGCTAGGCCTCAGTTTAAATTGTGCCAAAACGCTGTCTGTAACTAGGCCCAAACCCACCTTTTCCACCATGGATTTTCTTCAAACCACTTGCTATCAAAATTAGACCTTCCCAGTGGTGCTCCCAGACCCCTAAACCTACCCCCAGAAATCTAGAACACCCCCAAGCAGCCCACCAAAAACATGCAATACTACTAGGCCTAAGTTTAAATCGTGCCAAAATGCTCTCTGCAACTAGGCCCAAACACCCCTTTTCCACCATGGATTTTCTTCAACCCACTTGCAATCAAAATTAGACCTTCCCAGCAGTGCTCCCAGACCCATAAACCCACCCCCAAAAATCTAGTACCCCCCAAACAGCCCCCCCAAAACATGCAATACTGCTAAAAAAAAGAACTTTTCCACCATGGATTTTCTTCAAACCACTTGCAATCAAAAAAAGACCTTCCCAACAGTGCTCCCAGACTCCTCAACCCACTCCAAAAATCTAGAACACCCCCAAGCAGAACCCAAAAAACAGGCAATACTGCTAGGCCTCAGTTTAAATCGTGCCAAAACACTGTCTGCAACTAGGCAAAAACCCCCCTTTTCCACCATGGATTTTCTTCAAACCACTTGCAATCAAAAATAGACCTTACCAGCAGTACTGCCAGTTCCCTTAACCCACTGCCAAAAATCTAGAACACCCCCAAGCAGCCCCCCAAAAACATGCAATACTACTAGGCCTAAGATTAAATCGCGCCAAAACGCTCTCTGCAACTAGGCCTAAACCCCCCTTTTCCACCATGGATTTTCTTCAACCCACTTGCAATCAAAATTAGACCTTCCCAACAGTGCTCCCAGACTCCTCAAACCACTCCAAAAATCTAGAACACCCCCAAGCAGACCCCAAAAAACATGCAATACTGCTAGGCCTCAGTTTAAATCGTGCCAAAACACTGTCTGCAACTAGGCCAAAACCCCCCTTTTCCACCATGGATTTTCTTCAAACCACTTGCTATCAAAATTAGACCTTCCCAGTGGTGCTCCCAGACCCCTAAACCTACCCCCAAAAATCTAGAACACCCCCAAGCAGCCCACCAAAAACATGCAATACTACTAGGCCTAAGATTAAATCGTGCCAAAACGCTCTCTGCAACTAGGCCTACACCCCCCTTTTCCACCATGGATTTTCTTCAACCCACTTGCAATCAAAATTAGACCTTCCCAGCAGTGCTCCCAGACCCATAAACCCACCCCCAAAAATCTAGTCCCCCCCAAACAGCCCCCCAAAAACATGCAAAACTGCTAAAAAAAGAACTTTTCCACCATGGATTTTCTTCAAACCACTTGCAATCAAAAAAAGACCTTCCCAACAGTGCTCCCAGACTCCTCAACCCACTCCAAAAATCTAGAACACCCCCAAGCAGACCCCAAAAAACATGCAATACTGCTAGGCCTCAGTTTAAATCGTGCCAAAACACTGTCTGCAACTAGGCCAAAACCCCCCTTTTCCACCATGGATTTTCTTCAAACCACTTGCAATCAAAAATAGACCTTCCCAGCAGTACTGCCAGTTCCCTTAACCCACCCCCAAAAATCTAGAACACCCCCAAGCAGCCCCCCAAAAACATGCGATACAGCTAGGCCTCAGTTTAAATTGTGCCAAAACTCTGTCTGCAACTAGGCCCAAACGCCCCTTTCCCACCATGGACTTTCCTCAAACCACTTGCAATCAAAATTAGACCTTCCCAGCAGTGCTCCCAGACCCCTCAACCCACCCCCAAAAATGTAGAACAACCCCAAGAAGCCCCCCAAAAACATGAAATACTACTAGGCCTAAGTTTAAATCGTGCCAAAACGCTCTCTGCAACTAGGCCCAAACCCCCCTTTTCCACCATGGATATTCTTCAAACCACTTGCAATCAAAATTAGACCTTCCCAGCAGTGCTCCCAGACCCCTCAACCCACCCCCAAATGTCTAGAACACCCCCAAGCAGCCCCCCAAAAACATGCAATACTGCTAGGCCTCAGTTTAAATTGTGCCAAAATGCTGTCTGCAACTAGGCCCAAACCCCCCTTTCCCACCATGGACTTTCCTCAAACCACTTGCAATCACAATTAGACCTTCTCGGCAGTGCTCCCAGACGCATAAACCAACCCCCCAAAATCTAGAATCCACCAAACAGCCCCCCAAAAACATGCAATACTGCTAGGCCTCAGTTTAAATTGTGCCAAAACGCTGTCTGCAACAAGGCCCAAACCCCCCTTTCCCACCATGGACTTTCCTCAAACCACTTGCAATCAAAATTAGACCTTCCCAGTAGTTCTCCCAGACCCATAAACCCACTCCCAAACATCTAGAACCCCCCAAACAGCCCCCCCAAAACATGCAATACTACTAGGCCTAAGTTTAAATCATGCCAATATGCTCTCTGTAACTAGGCCCACACCCCCCTTTTCCACCATGGATTTTCTTCAAACCACTTGCAATCAAAAAAAGACCTTCCCAACAGTGCTCCCAGACTCTTCAACCCACCCCAAAAATCTAGAACACCCCCAAGCAGCCCCCCAAAAACATGCAATACTGCTAGGCCTCAGTTTTAGTCGTGCCAAAACGCTGTCTGCAACTAGGCCAAAACCCCCTTTTTCTACCATGGATTTTTTTCAAACCACTTGCAATCACAATTAGAACTTCCCAGAAGTGCTCCCAGACCCATAAACCAACCCCCAAAAATGTAGAACCCCCCCAAACAGCGCCCCAAAAACATGCAATACTGTTAAAAAAAAAAGCTTTTGCACCATGGATTTTCTTCAAACCACTTGCAATCAAAATTAGACCTTCCCAACAGTGCTCCCAGACTCTTCAACCCACCCCAAAAATCTAGAACACCCCCAAGCAGCCCCCAAAAGACATGCAATACTGCTAGGCCTCAGTTTAAATCGTGCCAAAACACTGTCTGCAACTAGGCCAAAATCACCCTTTTCCACCATGGATTTTCTTCAAACCACTTGCAATCAAAAATAGACCTTCCCAGCAGTACTGCCAGTTCCCTTAACCCACCCCCAAAAATCTAGAACACCCCCAAGCAGCCCCCCAAAAACATGCAATACTACTAGGCCTAAGATTAAATCGCGCCAAAACGCTCTCTGCAACTAGGCCTAAACCCCCCTTTTCCACCATGGATTTTCTTCAACCCACTTGCAATCAAAATTAGACCTTCCCAACAGTGCTCCCAGACTCCTCAACCAACTCCAAAAATCTAGAACACCCCCAAGCAGACCCCAAAAAACATGCAATACTGCTAGGCCTCAGTTTAAATCGTGCCAAAACACTGTCTGCAACTAGGCCAAAACCCCCCTTTTCCACCATGTATTTTCTTCAAACCACTTGCTATCAAAATTAGACCTTCCCAGTGGTGCTCCCAGACCCCTAAACCTACCCCCAAAAATCTAGAACACCCCCAAGCAGCCCACCAAAAACATGCAATACTACTAGGCCTAAGATTAAATCGTGCCAAAACGCTCTCTGCAACTAGGCCTAAACCCCCCTTTTCCACCATGGATTTTCTTCAACCCACTTGCAATCAAGATTAGACCTTCCCAGCAGTGCTCCCAGACCCATAAACCCACCCCGAAAAATCTAGTACCCCCCAAACAGCCCCCCAAAAACATGCAATACTGCTAAAAAAAAGAACTTTCCCACCATGGATTTTCTTCAAACCACTTGCAATCAAAAAAAGACCTTCCCAACAGTGCTCCCAGACTCCTCAACCCACTCCAAAAATCTAGAACACCCCCAAGCAGACCCCAAAAAACATGCAATACTGCTAGGCCTCAGTTTAAATCGTGCCAAAACACTGTCTGCAACTAGGCCAAAACCCCCCTTTTCCACCATGGATTTTCTTTAAACCACTTGCAATCAAAAATAGACCTTCCCAGCAGTACTGCCAGTTCCCTTAACCCACCCCCAAAAATCTAGAACACCCCCAAGCAGCCCCCCAAAAACATGCGATACAGCTAGGCCTCAGTTTAAATTGTGCCAAAACTCTGTCTGCAACTAGGCCCAAACGCCCCTTTCCCACCATGGACTTTCCTCAAACCACTTGCAATCAAAATTAGACCTTCCCAGCAGTGCTCCCAGACCCCTCAACCCACCCCCAAAAATGTAGAACAACCCCAAGAGCCCCCCAAAAACATGAAATACTACTAGGCCTAAGTTTAAATCATGCCAAAACGCTCTCTGCAACTAGGCCCAAACCCCTCTTTTCCACCATGGATATTCTTCAAACCACTTGCAATCAAAATTAGACCTTCCCAGCAGTGCTCCCAGACCCCTCAAACCACCCTAAAAAATGTAGAACACCCCCAAGCAGCCCCCCAAAAACATGCAATACTACTAGGCCTAAGTTTAAATCGTGCCAAAACGCTCTCTGCAACTAGGCCCAATCCCCCTTTTTCCACCATGGATTTTTTTCAAACCACTTGCAATCAAAATTAGACCTTCCCAGCAGTGCTCCCAGACTCATAAATCAAACCCCAAAAATGTATAACCCCCCCCAAACAGCCCCCCAAAAACATGCAATACTGCTAAAAAAAAAAACTTTTCCACCATGGATTTTCATAAACCAATTGCAATCAAAATTAGACCTTCCCTGCAGTGCTCCCAGACCCCTCAACCCACCCCCAAATGTCTAGAACACCCCCAAGCAGCCCCCCAAAAACATGCAATACTGCTAGGCCTCAGTTTAAATTGTGCCAAAACGCTGTCTGCAACAAGGCCCAAACCCCCCTTTCCCACCATGGACTTTCCTCAAACCACTTGCAATCAAAATTAGACCTTCCCAGCAGTTCTCCCAGACCCATAAACCCACTCCCAACCATCTAGAACCCCCCAAACAGCCCCCCAAAACATGCAATACTACTAGGCCTAAGTTTAAATCATGCCAATATGCTCTCTGTAACTAGGCCCACACCCCCCTTTTCCACCATGGATTTTCTTCAAACCACTTGCAATCAAAAAAAGACCTTCCCAACAGTGCTCCCAGACTCTTCAACCCACCCCAAAAATCTAGAACACCCCCAAGCAGCCCCCCAAAAACATGCAATACTGCTAGGCCTCAGTTTAAGTCGTGCCAAAACGCTGTCTGCAACTAGGCCAAAACCCCCTTTTTCTACCATGGATTTTTTTCAAACCACTTGCAATCACAATTAGAACTTCCCAGAAGTGCTCCCAGACCCATAAACCAACCCCCAAAAATGTAGAACCCCCCCAAACAGCGCCCCAAAAACATGCAATACTGCTAAAAAAAAGCTTTTGCACCATGGATTTTCTTCAAACCACTTGCAATCAAAATTAGACCTTCCCAACAGTGCTCCCAGACTCCTCAACCCACCCCAAAAATCTAGAACACCCCCAAGCAGCCCCCAAAAGACATGCAATACTGCTAGGCCTCAGTTTAAATCGTGCCAAAACACTGTCTGCAACTAGGCCAAAATCCCCCTTTTCCACCATGGATTTTCTTCAAACCACTTGCAATCAAAAATAGACCTTCCCAGCAGTACTCCCAGTTCCCTCAACCCACCCCCAAAAATCTAGAACATCCCCAAGCAGCCCCCCAAAAGCATGCAATAGTACTAGGCCTAAGTTTAAAATTGTGCTAAAAGGCTCTCTGCAACTAGACCCAAACCCCTCTTTTCCACCATGGATTTTCTTCAAACCACTTGCAATCAAAATTAGACCTTCCCAGCAGTGCTCCCAGACCCATAAACCCACCACCAAAAATGTAGAACCCCCCAAACAGCCCCCCAAAAACATACTATACTGCTAAAAAAAATCTTTTCCACCATGGATTTTCTTCAAACCACTTGCGATCAAAATTAGACCTTCCCTGCAGTGCTCCCAGACCCCTCAACCCACCCCCAAATATCTAGTACCCCCCAAACAGCCCCCAAAAACATGCAATACTGCTAAAAAAAAGAACTTTTTCACCATGGATTTTCTTCAAACCACTTGCAATCAAAAAAAGACCTTCCCAACAGTGCTCCCAGACTCCTCAACCCACTCCAAAAATCTAGAACACCCCCAAGCAGACCCCAAAAAACATGCAATACTGCTAGAACTCAGTTTAAATCGTGCCAAAACACTGTCTGCAACTAGGCCAAAACCCCCCTTTTCCACCATGGATTTTCTTCAAACCACTTGCAATCAAAAATAGACCTTCCCAGCAGTACTGCCAGTTCCCTTAACCCACCCCCAAAAATCTAGAACACCCCCAAGCAGCCCCCCAAAATATGCAATACAGCTAGGCCTCAGTTTAAATTGTGCCAAAACTCTGTCTGCAACTAGGCCCAAACGCCCCTTTCTCACCATGGACTTTCCTCAAACCACTTGCAATCAAAATTAGACCTTCCCAGCAGTGCTCCCAGACCCCTCAACCCACCCCCAAAAATGTAGAACAACCCCAAGAAGCCCCCCAAAAACATGAAATACTACTAGGCCTAAGTTTAAATCGTGCCAAAACGCTCTCTGCAACTAGGCCCAAACCCCCCTTTTCCACCATGGATATTCTTCAAACCACTTGCAATCAAAATTAGACCTTCCCAGCAGTGCTCCCAGACCCCTCAACCCACCCCCAAATGTCTAGAACACCCCCAAGCAGCCCCCCAAAAACATGCAATACTGCTAGGCCTCAGTTTAAATTGTGCCAAAATGCTGTCTGCAACTAGGCCCAAACCCCCCTTTCCCACCATGGACTTTCCTCAAACCACTTGCAATCACAATTAGACCTTCTCGGCAGTGCTCCCAGACGCATAAACCAACCCCCCAAAATCTAGAATCCACCAAACAGCCCCCCAAAAACATGCAATACTGCTAGGCCTCAGTTTAAATTGTGCCAAAACGCTGTCTGCAACAAGGCCCAAACCCCCCTTTCCCACCATGGACTTTCCTCAAACCACTTGCAATCAAAATTAGACCTTCCCAGTAGTTCTCCCAGACCCATAAACCCACTCCCAAACATCTAGAACCCCCCAAACAGCCCCCCCAAAACATGCAATACTACTAGGCCTAAGTTTAAATCATGCCAATATGCTCTCTGTAACTAGGCCCACACCCCCCTTTTCCACCATGGATTTTCTTCAAACCACTTGCAATCAAAAAAAGACCTTCCCAACAGTGCTCCCAGACTCTTCAACCCACCCCAAAAATCTAGAACACCCCCAAGCAGCCCCCCAAAAACATGCAATACTGCTAGGCCTCAGTTTTAGTCGTGCCAAAACGCTGTCTGCAACTAGGCCAAAACCCCCTTTTTCTACCATGGATTTTTTTCAAACCACTTGCAATCACAATTAGAACTTCCCAGAAGTGCTCCCAGACCCATAAACCAACCCCCAAAAATGTAGAACCCCCCCAAACAGCGCCCCAAAAACATGCAATACTGTTAAAAAAAAAAGCTTTTGCACCATGGATTTTCTTCAAACCACTTGCAATCAAAATTAGACCTTCCCAACAGTGCTCCCAGACTCTTCAACCCACCCCAAAAATCTAGAACACCCCCAAGCAGCCCCCAAAAGACATGCAATACTGCTAGGCCTCAGTTTAAATCGTGCCAAAACACTGTCTGCAACTAGGCCAAAATCACCCTTTTCCACCATGGATTTTCTTCAAACCACTTGCAATCAAAAATAGACCTTCCCAGCAGTACTGCCAGTTCCCTTAACCCACCCCCAAAAATCTAGAACACCCCCAAGCAGCCCCCCAAAAACATGCAATACTACTAGGCCTAAGATTAAATCGCGCCAAAACGCTCTCTGCAACTAGGCCTAAACCCCCCTTTTCCACCATGGATTTTCTTCAACCCACTTGCAATCAAAATTAGACCTTCCCAACAGTGCTCCCAGACTCCTCAACCAACTCCAAAAATCTAGAACACCCCCAAGCAGACCCCAAAAAACATGCAATACTGCTAGGCCTCAGTTTAAATCGTGCCAAAACACTGTCTGCAACTAGGCCAAAACCCCCCTTTTCCACCATGGATTTTCTTCAAACCACTTGCTATCAAAATTAGACCTTCCCAGTGGTGCTCCCAGACCCCTAAACCTACCCCCAAAAATCTAGAACACCCCCAAGCAGCCCACCAAAAACATGCAATACTACTAGGCCTAAGATTAAATCGTGCCAAAACGCTCTCTGCAACTAGGCCTAAACCCCCCTTTTCCACCATGGATTTTCTTCAACCCACTTGCAATCAAGATTAGACCTTCCCAGCAGTGCTCCCAGACCCATAAACCCACCCCGAAAAATCTAGTACCCCCCAAACAGCCCCCCAAAAACATGCAATACTGCTAAAAAAAAGAACTTTTCCACCATGGATTTTCTTCAAACCACTTGCAATCAAAAAAAGACCTTCCCAACAGTGCTCCCAGACTCCTCAACCCACTCCAAAAATCTAGAACACCCCCAAGCAGACCCCAAAAAACATGCAATACTGCTAGGCCTCAGTTTAAATCGTGCCAAAACACTGTCTGCAACTAGGCCAAAACCCCCCTTTTCCACCATGGATTTTCTTTAAACCACTTGCAATCAAAAATAGACCTTCCCAGCAGTACTGCCAGTTCCCTTAACCCACCCCCAAAAATCTAGAACACCCCCAAGCAGCCCCCCAAAAACATGCGATACAGCTAGGCCTCAGTTTAAATTGTGCCAAAACTCTGTCTGCAACTAGGCCCAAACGCCCCTTTCCCACCATGGACTTTCCTCAAACCACTTGCAATCAAAATTAGACCTTCCCAGCAGTGCTCCCAGACCCCTCAACCCACCCCCAAAAATGTAGAACAACCCCAAGAGCCCCCCAAAAACATGAAATACTACTAGGCCTAAGTTTAAATCATGCCAAAACGCTCTCTGCAACTAGGCCCAAACCCCTCTTTTCCACCATGGATATTCTTCAAACCACTTGCAATCAAAATTAGACCTTCCCAGCAGTGCTCCCAGACCCCTCAAACCACCCTAAAAAATGTAGAACACCCCCAAGCAGCCCCCCAAAAACATGCAATACTACTAGGCCTAAGTTTAAATCGTGCCAAAACGCTCTCTGCAACTAGGCCCAATCCCCCTTTTTCCACCATGGATTTTTTTCAAACCACTTGCAATCAAAATTAGACCTTCCCAGCAGTGCTCCCAGACTCATAAATCAAACCCCAAAAATGTATAACCCCCCCCAAACAGCCCCCCAAAAACATGCAATACTGCTAAAAAAAAAAACTTTTCCACCATGGATTTTCATAAACCAATTGCAATCAAAATTAGACCTTCCCTGCAGTGCTCCCAGACCCCTCAACCCACCCCCAAATGTCTAGAACACCCCCAAGCAGCCCCCCAAAAACATGCAATACTGCTAGGCCTCAGTTTAAATTGTGCCAAAACGCTGTCTGCAACAAGGCCCAAACCCCCCTTTCCCACCATGGACTTTCCTCAAACCACTTGCAATCAAAATTAGACCTTCCCAGCAGTTCTCCCAGACCCATAAACCCACTCCCAACCATCTAGAACCCCCCAAACAGCCCCCCAAAACATGCAATACTACTAGGCCTAAGTTTAAATCATGCCAATATGCTCTCTGTAACTAGGCCCACACCCCCCTTTTCCACCATGGATTTTCTTCAAACCACTTGCAATCAAAAAAAGACCTTCCCAACAGTGCTCCCAGACTCTTCAACCCACCCCAAAAATCTAGAACACCCCCAAGCAGCCCCCCAAAAACATGCAATACTGCTAGGCCTCAGTTTAAGTCGTGCCAAAACGCTGTCTGCAACTAGGCCAAAACCCCCTTTTTCTACCATGGATTTTTTTCAAACCACTTGCAATCACAATTAGAACTTCCCAGAAGTGCTCCCAGACCCATAAACCAACCCCCAAAAATGTAGAACCCCCCCAAACAGCGCCCCAAAAACATGCAATACTGCTAAAAAAAAGCTTTTGCACCATGGATTTTCTTCAAACCACTTGCAATCAAAATTAGACCTTCCCAACAGTGCTCCCAGACTCCTCAACCCACCCCAAAAATCTAGAACACCCCCAAGCAGCCCCCAAAAGACATGCAATACTGCTAGGCCTCAGTTTAAATCGTGCCAAAACACTGTCTGCAACTAGGCCAAAATCCCCCTTTTCCACCATGGATTTTCTTCAAACCACTTGCAATCAAAAATAGACCTTCCCAGCAGTACTCCCAGTTCCCTCAACCCACCCCCAAAAATCTAGAACATCCCCAAGCAGCCCCCCAAAAGCATGCAATAGTACTAGGCCTAAGTTTAAAATTGTGCTAAAAGGCTCTCTGCAACTAGACCCAAACCCCTCTTTTCCACCATGGATTTTCTTCAAACCACTTGCAATCAAAATTAGACCTTCCCAGCAGTGCTCCCAGACCCATAAACCCACCACCAAAAATGTAGAACCCCCCAAACAGCCCCCCAAAAACATACTATACTGCTAAAAAAAATCTTTTCCACCATGGATTTTCTTCAAACCACTTGCGATCAAAATTAGACCTTCCCTGCAGTGCTCCCAGACCCCTCAACCCACCCCCAAATATCTAGTACCCCCCAAACAGCCCCCAAAAACATGCAATACTGCTAAAAAAAAGAACTTTTTCACCATGGATTTTCTTCAAACCACTTGCAATCAAAAAAAGACCTTCCCAACAGTGCTCCCAGACTCCTCAACCCACTCCAAAAATCTAGAACACCCCCAAGCAGACCCCAAAAAACATGCAATACTGCTAGAACTCAGTTTAAATCGTGCCAAAACACTGTCTGCAACTAGGCCAAAACCCCCCTTTTCCACCATGGATTTTCTTCAAACCACTTGCAATCAAAAATAGACCTTCCCAGCAGTACTGCCAGTTCCCTTAACCCACCCCCAAAAATCTAGAACACCCCCAAGCAGCCCCCCAAAATATGCAATACAGCTAGGCCTCAGTTTAAATTGTGCCAAAACTCTGTCTGCAACTAGGCCCAAACGCCCCTTTCTCACCATGGACTTTCCTCAAACCACTTGCAATCAAAATTAGACCTTCCCAGCAGTGCTCCCAGACCCCTCAACCCACCCCCAAAAATGTAGAACAACCCCAAGAAGCCCCCCAAAAACATGAAATACTACTAGGCCTAAGTTTAAATCGTGCCAAAACGCTCTCTGCAACTAGGCCCAAACCCCCCTTTTCCACCATGGATATTCTTCAAAACACTTGCAATCAAAATTAGACCTTCCCAGCAGTGCTCCCAGACCCCTCAAACCACCCTAAAAAATGTAGAACACCCCCAAGCAGCCCCCCAAAAACATGCAATACTACTAGGCCTAAGTTTAAATCGTGCCAAAACGCTCTCTGCAACTAGGCCCAAACCCCCTTTTTCCACCATGGATTTTTTCAAACCACTTGCAATCAAAATTAGACCTTCCCAGCAGTGCTCCCAGACCCATAAACCAACCCCCAAAAATGTATAACCCCCCCCAAACAGCCCCCCAAAAACATGCAATACTGCTAAAAAAAAAACCTTTTCCACCATGGATTTTCATCAAACCAATTGCAATCAAAATTAGACCTTCCCTGCAGTGCTCCCAGACCCCTCAACCCACCCTCAAATGTCTAGAACACCCCCAAGCAGCCCCCCAAAAACATGCAATACTGCTAGGCCTCAGTGTAAATTGTGCCAAAACGCTGTCTGCAACTAGGCCCAAACCCCCCTTTCCCACCATGGACTTTCCTCAAACCACTTGCAATCACAATTAGACCTTCTCGGCAGTGCTCCCAGACGCATAAACCAACCCCCCAAAATCTAGAATCCCCCAAACAGCCCCCCAAAAACATGCAATACTGCTAGGCCTCAGTTTAAATTGTGCCAAAACGCTGTCTGCAACTAGGCCCAAACCCCCCTTTCCCACCATGGACTTTCCTCAAACCACTTGCAATCAAAATTAGACCTTCCCAGCAGTTCTCCCAGACCCATAAACCCACTCCCAAACATCTAGAACCCCCCAAACAGCCCCCCCAAAACATGCAATACTACTAGGCCTAAGTTTAAATCATGCCAATATGCTCTCTGTAACTAGGCCCACACCCCCCTTTTCCACCATGGATTTTCTTCAAACTACGTGCAATCAAAAAAAGACCTTCCCAACAGTGCTCCCAGACTCCTCAACCCACCCCAAAAATCTAGAACACCCCCAAGCAGCCCCCCAAAAACATGCAATACTGCTAAGCCTCAGTTTAAGTCGTGCCAAAACGCTGTCTGCAACTAGGCCAAAACCCCCTTTTTCTACCAGGGATTTTTTTCAAACCACTTGCAATCACAATTAGAACTTCCCAGCAGTGCTCCCAGACCCATAAACCAACCCCCAAAAATCTAGAACCCCCCCAAACAGCGCCCCAAAACATGCAATACTGCTAAAAAAAAAAAGCTTTTGCACCATGGATTTTCTTCAAACCACTTGCAATCAAAATTAGACCTTCCCAACAGTGCTCCCAGACTCCTCAATCCACCCCAAAAATCTAGAACACCCCCAAGCAGCGCCCAAAAGACATGCAATACTGCTAGGCCTCAGTTTAAATCGTGCCAAAACACTGTCTGCAACTAGGCCAAAATCCCCCTTTTCCACCATGGATTTTCTTCAAACCACTTGCAATCAAAATTAGACCTTCCCAGCAGTACTCCCAGTTCCCTCAACCCACCCCCAAATATCTAGAACTCCCCCAAGCAACCCCCCAAAAACATGCAATACTGCTAGGCCTCAGTTTAAATTGTGCCAAAACGCTATCTGCAACTAGGCCCAAATCCCCCTTTCCTACCATGGACTTTCCTCAGACGACTTGCAATCAAAATTAGACCTTCCCAGCAGTGCTCCCAGACCCATAAACCCACTCCCAAACATCTAGAACCCCCCAAACAGCCCCCCAAAAACATGCAATACTGCTAGGCCTCAGTATAAATCGTGCCAAAACGCTGTCTGTAACTAGGCCCAAACCCACCTTTTCCACCATGGATTTTCTTCAAATCACTTGCAATCAAAATTAGACCTTCCCAGTGGTGCTCCCAGACCCCTAAACCTACCCCCAAAAATCTAGAAGACCCCAAAGCAGCCCACCAAAAACATGCAATACTACTAGGCCTAAGTTTAAATCGTGGCAAAATGCTCTCTGCAACTAGGCCCAATCCCCCCTTTTCCACCATTGATTTTCTTCAAACCACTTGCAATCAAAATTAGACCTTCCCAGCAGTGCTCCCAGACCCATAAACCCACCACCAAAAATGTAGAACCCCCCGAACAGCCCCCCAAAAACATGCACTACTGCTAAAACAAATACCTTTTCCACCATGGATTTTCATCAAACCAATTGCAATCAAAATTAGACCTTCCCTGCAGTGCTCCCAGACCCCTCAACCCACCCCCAAATGTCTAGAACACCCCCAAGCAGCCCCCCAAAAACATGCAATACTGCTAGGCCTCAGTGTAAATTGTGCCAAAACGCTGTCTGCAACTAGGCCCAAACCCCCCTTTCCCACCATGGACTTTCCTCAAACCACTTGCAATCACAATTAGACCTTCTCGGCAGTGCTCCCAGACGCATAAACCAACCCCCCAAAATCTAGAGTCCCCCAAACAGCCCCCCAAAAACATGCAATACTGCTAGGCCTCAGTTTAAATTGTGCCAAAACGCTGTCTGCAACTAGGCCCAAACCCCCCTTTCCCACCATGGACTTTCCTCAAACCACTTGCAATCAAAATTAGACCTTCCCAGCAGTTCTCCCAGACCCATAAACCCACTCCCAAACATCTAGAACCCCCCAAACAGCCCCCCCAAAACATGCAATACTACTAGGCCTAAGTTTAAATCATGCCAATATGCTCTCTGTAACTAGGCCCACACCCCCCTTTTCCACCATGGATTTTCTTCAAACCACGTGCAATCAAAAAAAGACCTTCCCAACAGTGCTCCCAGACTCCTCAACCCACCCCAAAAATCTAGAACACCCCCAAGCAGCCCCCAAAAGACATGCAATACTGCTAGGCCTCAGTTTAAATCGTGCCAAAACACTGTCTGCAACTAGGCCAAAATCCCCCTTTTCCACCATGGATTTTCTTCAAACCACTTGCAATCAAAATTAGACCTTCCCAGCAGTGCTCCCAGACCCATAAACCCACCACCAAAAATGTAGAACCCCCCAAACAGCGCCCCAAAACATGCAATACTGCTAAAAAAAAAAGCTTTTGCACCATGGATTTTCTTCAAACCACTTGCAATCAAAATTAGACCTTCCCAACAGTGCTCCCAGACTCCTCAATCCACCCCAAAAATCTAGAACACCCCCAAGCAGCCCCCAAAAGACATGCAATACTGCTAGGCCTCAGTTTAAATCGTGCCAAAACACTGTCTGCAACTAGGCCCAAACCCACATTTTCCACCATGGATTTTCTTCAAACCACTTGCAATAAAAATTAGACCTCCCCAGTGGTGCTCCCAGACCCCTCAACGCACCCCCAGATATCTAGAACACCCCCAAGCAGCCCCCCCAAAAACATGCAATACTGCTAAGCCTCAGTTTAAGTCGTGCCAAAACGCTGTCTGCAACTAGGCCAAAACCCCCTTTTTCTACCAGGGAATTTTTTCAAACCACTTGCAATCACAATTAGAACTTCCCAGCAGTGCTCCCAGACCCATAAACCAACCCCCAAAAATCTAGAACCCCCCCAAACAGCGCCCCAAAACATGCAATACTGCTAAAAAAAAAAAGCTTTTGCACCATGGATTTTCTTCAAACCACTTGCAATCAAAATTAGACCTTCCCAACAGTGCTCCCAGACTCCTCAATCCACCCCAAAAATCTAGAACACCCCCAAGCAGCCCCCAAAAGACATGCAATACTGCTAGGCCTCAGTTTAAATCGTGCCAAAACACTGTCTGCAACTAGGCCAAAATCCCCCTTTTCCACCATGGATTTTCTTCAAACCACTTGCAATCAAAATTAGACCTTCCCAGCAGTGCTCCCAGACACATAAACCCACCACCAAAAATGTAGAACCCCCCAAACAGCCCCCCAAAAACATGCACTACTGCTAAAAAAACATCTTTTCCACCATGGATTTTCTTCAAACCACTTGCAATCAAAATTAGACCTTCCCTGCAGTGCTCCCAGACCCCTCAACCCACCCCCAAATATCTAGAACTCCCCCAAGCAGCCCCCCAAAAACATGCAATACTGCTAGGCCTCAGTTTAAATTGTGCCAAAACGCTATCTACAACTAGGCCCAAATCCCCCTTTCCTACCATGGACTTTCCTCAGACGACTTGCGATCAAAATTAGACCTTCCCATCAGTGCTCCCAGACCCATAAACCCACTCCCAAACATCTAGAACCCCCCAAACAGCCCCCCAAAAACATGCAATACTGCTAGGCCTCAGTATAAATCGTGCCAAAACGCTGTCTGTAACTAGGCCCAAACCCACCTTTTCCACCATGGATTTTCTTCAAACCACTTGCAATCAAAATTAGACCTTCCCAGTGGTGCTCCCAGACCCCTAAACCTACCCCCAAAAATCTAGAACACCCCAAAGCAGCCCACCAAAAACATGCAATACTACTAGGCCTAAGTTTAAATCGTGCCAAAATGCTCTCTGCAACTAGGCCCAAACCCCCCTTTTCCACCATGGATTTTCTTCAACCCTCTTGCAATCAAAATTAGACCTTCCCAGCAGTGCTCCCAGACCCATAAACCCACCCCCAAAAATCTAGTACCCCCCAAACAGCCCCCCAAAAACATGCAATACTGCTAAAAAAAAGAACTTTTCCACCATGGATTTTGTTCAAACCACTTGCAATCAAAAAAAGACCTTCCCAACAGTGCTCCCTGACTCCTCAACCCACCCCAAAAATCTAGAACACCCCCAAGCAGACCCCAAAAACATGCAATACTGCTAGGCCTCAGTTTAAATTGTGCCAATACGGTATCTGCAACTAGGCCCAAACCCCCCTTTCCCACCATGGACTTTCCTCAAACCACTTGCAATCAAAATTAGACCTTCCAGCAGTGCTCCCAGACCCATAAACCCACTCCCAAACATCTAGAACCCCCAAACAGCCCCCCAAAAACATGCAATACTACTAGGCCTAAGTTTAAATCGTGCCAAACCCTCTCTGCAACTAGGCCCAAACCCCCTTTCCCACCATGGACTTTCCTCAAACCACTTGCAATCAAAATTAGACCTTCCCAGCAGTGCTCCTAGACCCCTCAAACCACCCTAAAAAAGGTAGAACACCCCCAAGCAGCCCCCCCAAAACATGCAATACTACTAGGTCTAAGTTCAAATCGTGCCAAAACGCTCTCTGCAACTAGGCCCAAACCCCCTTTTTCCACCATGGATGTTTTTCAAACCACTTGCAATCACAATTAGAACGTCCCAGCAGTGCTCCCAGACCCATAAACCAACCCCCAAAAATCTAGAACCCCCCCAAACTGCCCCCCAAAAACATGCAATACTGCTAAAAAAAAAAGCTTTTGCACCATGGATTTTCTTCAAACAAATTGCAATCAAAATTAGACCTTCCCAGCAGTGCTCCCAGACCCCTCAACCTACCCCCAAAAATCTAGAACACCCCCAAGAAGCCCCCAAAAACATGCAATACTGCTAGGCCTAAGTTTAAATCATGCCAAAACGCTGTCTGTAACTAGGCCCAAACCCACCTTTTCCACCATGGATTTTCTTCAAACCACTTGCAATCAAAATTAGTCCTTCCCAGTGGGGCTCCCAGACCCCTAAACCCACCCCCAACAATCTAGTATACCCCCAAGCAGTCCCCCAAAAACATGCAATACTACTAGGCCTAAGTTTAAATCATGCCAATATGCTCTCTGTAACTAGGCCCACACCCCCCTTTTCCACCATGGATTTTCTTCAAACCACTTGCAATCAAAATTAGACCTTCCCAGCAGTACTCCCAGTTCCCTCAACCCACCCCCAAATATCTAGAACTCCCCCAAGCAACCCCCCAAAAACATGCAATACTGCTAGGCCTCAGTTTAAATTGTGCCAAAACGCTATCTGCAACTAGGCCCAAATCCCCCTTTCCTACCATGGACTTTCCTCAGACGACTTGCAATCAAACTTAGACCTTCCCAGCAGTGCTCCCAGACCCATAAACCCACTCCCAAACATCTAGAACCCCCCAAACAGCCCCCCAAAAACATGCAATACTGCTAGGCCTCAGTTTAAATCGTGCCAAAACACTGTCTGCAACTAGGCCAAAATCCCCCTTTTCCACCATGGATTTTCTTCAAACCACTTGCAATCAAAATTAGACCTTCCCAGCAGTACTCCCAGTTCCCTCAACCCACCCCCAAAAATCTAGAACACCCCCAAGCAGCCCCCCAAAAACATGCAATACTGCTAAGCCTCAGTTTAAGTCGTGCCAAAACGCCGTCTGCAACTAGGCCAAAACCCCCTTTTTCTACCAGGGAATTTTTTTTCAAACCACTTGCAATCACAATTAGAACTTCCCAGCAGTGCTCCCAGACCCATAAACCAACCCCCAAAAATCTAGAACCCCCCCAAACAGCGCCCCAAAACATGCAATACTGCTAAAAAAAAAGCTTTTGCACCATGGATTTTCTTCAAACCACTTCCAATCAAAATTAGACCTTCCCAACAGTGCTCCCAGACTCCTCAATCCACCCCAAAAATCTAGAACACCCCCAAGCAGCGCCCAAAAGACATGCAATACTGCTAGGCCTCAGTTTAAATCGTGCCAAAACACTGTCTGCAACTAGGCCAAAATCCCCCTTTTCCACCATGGATTTTCTTCAAACCACTTGCAATCAAAATTAGACCTTCCCAGCAGTACTCCCAGTTCCCTCAACCCACCCCCAAATATCTAGAACTCCCCCAAGCAACCCCCCAAAAACATGCAATACTGCTAGGCCTCAGTTTAAATTGTGCCAAAACGCTATCTGCAACTAGGCCCAAATCCCCCTTTCCTACCATGGACTTTCCTCAGACGACTTGCAATCAAACTTAGACCTTCCCAGCAGTGCTCCCAGACCCATAAACCCACTCCCAAACATCTAGAACCCCCCAAACAGCCCCCCAAAAACATGCAATACTGCTAGGCCTCAGTATAAATCGTGCCAAAACGCTGTCTGTAACTAGGCCCAAACCCACCTTTTCCACCATGGATTTTCTTCAAACCACTTGCAATCAAAATTAGACCTTCCCAGTGGTGCTCCCAGACCCCTAAACCTACCCCCAAAAATCTAGAACACCCCAAAGCAGCCCACCAAAAACATGCAATACTACTAGGCCTAAGTTTAAATCGTGCCAAAATGCTCTCTGCAACTAGGCCCAAACCCCCCTTTTCCACCATGGATTTTCTTCAAACCACTTGCAATCAAAATTAGACCTTCCCAGCAGTGCTCCCAGACCCATAAACCCACCACCAAAAATGTAGAACCCCCCAAACAGCCCCCCAAAAACATGCACTACTGCTAAAAAAAATACCTTTTCCACCATGGATTTTCTTCAAACCACTTGCAATCAAAATTAGACCTTCCCAGCAGTACTCCCAGTTCCCTCAACCCACCCCCAAAAATCTAGAACACCCCCAAGCAGCCCCCCAAAAACATGCAATACTGCTAAGCCTCAGTTTAAGTCGTGCCAAAACGCCGTCTGCAACTAGGCCAAAACCCCCTTTTTCTACCAGGGATTTTTTTCAAACCACTTGCAATCACAATTAGAACTTCCCAGCAGTGCTCCCAGACCCATAAACCAACCCCCAAAAATCTAGAACCCCCCCAAACAGCGCCCCAAAACATGCAATACTGCTAAAAAAAAAGCTTTTGCACCATGGATTTTCTTCAAACCACTTGCAATCAAAATTAGACCTTCCCAACAGTGCTCCCAGACTCCTCAATCCACCCCAAAAATCTAGAACACCCCCAAGCAGCGCCCAAAAGACATGCAATACTGCTAGGCCTCAGTTTAAATCGTGCCAAAACACTGTCTGCAACTAGGCCAAAATCCCCCTTTTCCACCATGGATTTTCTTCAAACCACTTGCAATCAAAATTAGACCTTCCCAGCAGTACTCCCAGTTCCCTCAACCCACCCCCAAATATCTAGAACTCCCCCAAGCAACCCCCCAAAAACATGCAATACTGCTAGGCCTCAGTTTAAATTGTGCCAAAACGCTATCTGCAACTAGGCCCAAATCCCCCTTTCCTACCATGGACTTTCCTCAGACGACTTGCAATCAAACTTAGACCTTCCCAGCAGTGCTCCCAGACCCATAAACCCACTCCCAAACATCTAGAACCCCCCAAACAGCCCCCCAAAAACATGCAATACTGCTAGGCCTCAGTATAAATCGTGCCAAAACGCTGTCTGTAACTAGGCCCAAACCCACCTTTTCCACCATGGATTTTCTTCAAACCACTTGCAATCAAAATTAGACCTTCCCAGTGGTGCTCCCAGACCCCTAAACCTACCCCCAAAAATCTAGAACACCCCAAAGCAGCCCACCAAAAACATGCAATACTACTAGGCCTAAGTTTAAATCGTGCCAAAATGCTCTCTGCAACTAGGCCCAAACCCCCCTTTTCCACCATGGATTTTCTTCAAACCACTTGCAATCAAAATTAGACCTTCCCAGCAGTGCTCCCAGACCCATAAACCCACCACCAAAAATGTAGAACCCCCCAAACAGCCCCCCAAAAACATGCACTACTGCTAAAAAAAATACCTTTTCCACCATGGATTTTCATCAAACCAATTGCAATCAAAATTAGACCTTCCCTGCAGTGCTCCCAGACCCCTCAACCCACCCCCAAATGTCTAGAACACCCCCAAGCAGCCCCCCAAAAACATGCAATACTGCTAGGCCTCAGTGTAAATTGTGCCAAAACGCTGTCTGCAACTAGGCCCAAACCCCCCTTTCCCACCATGGACTTTCCTCAAACCACTTGCAATCACAATTAGACCTTCTCGGCAGTGCTCCCAGAAGCATAAACCAACCCCCCAAACTCTAGAATCCCCCAAACAGCCCCCCAAAAACATGCAATACTGCTAGGCCTCAGTTTAAATTGTGCCAAAACGCTGTCTGCAACTAGGCCCAAACCCCCCTTTCCCACCATGGACTTTCCTCAAACCACTTGCAATCAAAATTAGACCTTCCCAGCAGTTCTCCCAGACCCATAAACCCACTCCCAAACATCTAGAACCCCCCAACCAGCCCCCCCAAAACATGCAATACTACTAGGCCTAAGTTTAAATCATGCCAATATGCTCTCTGTAACTAGGCCCACACCCCCCTTTTCCACCATGGATTTTCTTCAAACCACGTGCAATCAAAAAAAGACCTTCCAAACAGTGCTCCCAGACTCCTCAACCCACCCCAAAAATCTAGAACACCCCCAAGCAGCCCCCCAAAAACATGCAATACTGCTAAGCCTCAGTTTAAGTCGTGCCAAAACGCTGTCT
The DNA here is from genome assembly GCF_964261635.1 of Lissotriton helveticus. Classification (NCBI taxonomy): domain Eukaryota; kingdom Metazoa; phylum Chordata; class Amphibia; order Caudata; family Salamandridae; genus Lissotriton; species Lissotriton helveticus. The sequence goes on along the minus strand of NC_136061.1, from coordinate 1,357,842,075 downwards.
GCAACTAGGCCAAAACCCCCTTTTTCTACCAGGGAGTTTTTTCAAACCACTTGCAATCACAATTAGAACTTCCCAGCAGTGCTCCCAGACCCATAAACCAACCCCCAAAAATCTAGAACCCCCCCAAACAGCGCCCCAAAACATGCAATACTGCTAAAAAAAAAGCTTTTGCACCATGGATTTTCTTCAAACCACTTGCAATCAAAATTAGACCTTCCCAACAGTGCTCCCGGACTCCTCAATCCACCCCAAAAATCTAGAACACCCCCAAGCAGCGCCCAAAAGACATGCAATACTGCTAGGCCTCAGTTTAAATCGTGCCAAAACACTGTCTGCAACTAGGCCAAAATCCCCCTTTTCCACCATGGATTTTCTTCAAACCACTTGCAATCAAAATTAGACCTTCCCAGCAGTACTCCCAGTTCCCTCAACCCACCCCCAAATATCTAGAACTCCCCCAAGCAACCCCCCAAAAACATGCAATACTGCTAGGCCTCAGTTTAAATTGTGCCAAAACGCTATCTGCAACTAGGCCCAAATCCCCCTTTCCTACCATGGACTTACCTCAGACGACTTGCAATCAAACTTAGACCTTCCCAGCAGTGCTCCCAGACCCATAAACCCACTCCCAAACATCTAGAACCCCCCAAACAGCCCCCCAAAAACATGCAATACTGCTAGGCCTCAGTATAAATCGTGCCAAAACGCTGTCTGTAACTAGGCCCAAACCCACATTTTCCACCATGGATTTTCTTCAAACCACTTGCAAACAAAATTAGACCTTCCCAGTGGTGCTCCCAGACCCCTAAACCTACCCCCAAAAATCTAGAACACCCCAAAGCAGCCCACCAAAAACATGCAATACTACTAGGCCTAAGTTTAAATCGTGCCAAAATGCTCTCTGCAACTAGGCCCAAACCCCCCTTTTCCACCATGGATTTTCTTCAAACCACTTGCAATCAAAATTAGACCTTCCCAGCAGTGCTCCCAGACCCATAAACCCACCACCAAAAATGTAGAACCCCCCAAACAGCCCCCCAAAAACATGCACTACTGCTAAAAAAAATACCTTTTCCACCATGGATTTTCATCAAACCAATTGCAATCAAAATTAGACCTTCCCTGCAGTGCTCCCAGACCCCTCTACCCACCCCCAAATGTCTAGAACACCCCCAAGCAGCCCCCAAAAACAGGCAATACTGCTAGGCCTCAGTGTAAATTGTGCCAAAACGCTGTCTGCAACTAGGCCCAAACCCCCCTTTCCCACCATGGACTTTCCTCAAACCACTTGCAATCACAATTAGACCTTCTCGGCAGTGCTCCCAGACGCATAAACCAACCCCCCAAAATCTAGAATCCCCCAAACAGCCCCCCAAAAACATGCAATACTGCTAGGCCTCAGTTTAAATTGTGCCAAAACGCTGTCTGCAACTAGGCCCAACCCCCCTTTCCCACCATGGATTTTCTTCAAACCACTTGCAATCAAAATTAGACCTTCCCAGTGGTGCTCCCAGACCCCTAAACCTACCCCCAAAAATCTAGAACACCCCAAAGCAGCCCACCAAAAACATGCAATACTACTAGGCCTAAGTTTAAATCGTGCCAAAATGCTCTCTGCAACTAGGCCCAAACCCCCCTTTTCCACCATGGATTTTCTTCAAACCACTTGCAATCAAAATTAGACCTTCCCAGCAGTGCTCCAAGACCCATAAACCCACCACCAAAAATGTAGAACCCCCCAAACAGCCCCCCAAAAACATGCACTACTGCTAAAAAAAATTCCTTTTCCACCATGGATTTTCATCAAACCAATTGCAATCAAAATTAGACCTTCCCTGCAGTGCTCCCAGACCCCTCAACCCACCCCCAAATGTCTAGAACACCCCCAAGCAGCCCCCCAAAAACATGCAATACTGCTAGGCCTCAGTGTAAATTGTGCCAAAACGCTGTCTGCAACTAGGCCCAAACCCCCCTTTCCCACCATGGACTTTCCTCAAACCACTTGCAATCACAATTAGACCTTTTCGGCAGTGCTCCCAGACGCATAAACCAACCCCCCAAACTCTAGAATCCCCCAAACAGCCCCCCAAAAACATGCAATACTGCTAGGCCTCAGTTTAAATTGTGCCAAAACGCTGTCTGCAACTAGGCCCAATCCCCCCTTTCCCACCATGGACTTTCCTCAAACCACTTGCAATCAAAATTAGACCTTCCCAGCAGTTCTCCCAGACCCATAAACCCACTCCCAAACATCTAGAACCCCCCAACCAGCCCCCCCAAAACATGCAATACTACTAGGCCTAAGTTTAAATCATGCCAATATGCTCTCTGTAACTAGGCCCACACACCCCTTTTCCACCATGGATTTTCTTCAAACCACGTGCAATCAAAAAAAGACCTTCCCAACAGTGCTCCCAGACTCCTCAACCCACCCCAAAAATCTAGAACACCCCCAAGCAGCCCCCCAAAAACATGCAATACTGCTAAGCCTCAGTTTAAGTCGTGCCAAAACGCTGTCTGCAACTAGGCCAAAACCCCCTTTTTCTACCAGGGATTTTTTTCAAACCACTTGCAATCACAATTAGAACTTCCCAGCAGTGCTCCCAGACCCATAAACCAACCCCCAAAAATCTAGAACCCCCTCAAACAGCGCCCCAAAACATGCAATACTGCTAAAAAAAAGCTTTTGCACCATGGATTTTCTTCAAACCACTTGCAATCAAAATTAGACCTTCCCAACAGTGCTCCCAGACTCCTCAATCCACCCCAAAAATCTAGAACACCCCCAAGCAGCGCCCAAAAGACATGCAATACTGCTAGGCCTCAGTTTAAATCGTGCCAAAACACTGTCTGCAACTAGGCCAAAATCCCCCTTTTCCACCATGGATTTTCTTCAAACCACTTGCAATCAAAATTAGACCTTCCCAGCAGTACTCCCAGTTCCCTCAACCCACCCCCAAATATATAGAACTCCCCCAAGCAACCCCCCAAAAACATGCAATACTGCTAGGCCTCAGTTTAAATTGTGCCAAAACGCTATCTGCAACTAGGCCCAAATCCCCCTTTCCTACCATGGACTTACCTCAGACGACTTGCAATCAAACTTAGACCTTCCCAGCAGTGCTCCCAGACCCATAAACCCACTCCCAAACATCTAGAACCCCCCAAACAGCCCCCCCAAAAACATGCAATACTGCTAGGCCTCAGTATAAATCGTGCCAAAACGCTGTCTGTAACTAGGCCCAAACCCACATTTTCCACCATGGATTTTCTTCAAACCACTTGCAATCAAAATTAGACCTTCCCAGCAGTGCTCCCAGACCCATAAACCCACCACCAAAAATGTAGAACCCCCCAAACAGCCCCCCAAAAACATGCACTACTGCTAACAAAAATACCTTTTCCACCATGGATTTTCATCAAACCAATTGCAATCAAAATTAGACCTTCCCTGCAGTGCTCCCAGACCCCCTCAACCCACCCCCAAATGTCTAGAACACCCCCAAGCAGCCCCCCAAAAACATGCAATACTGCTAGGCCTCAGTGTAAATTGTGCCAAAACGCTGTCTGCAACTAGGCCCAAACCCCCCTTTCCCACCATGGACTTTCCTCAAACCACTTGCAATCACAATTAGACCTTCTCGGCAGTGCTCCCAGACGCATAAACCAACCCCCCAAACTCTAGAATCCCCCAAACAGCCCCCCAAAAACATGCAATACTGCTAGGCCTCAGTTTAAATTGTGCCAAAACGCTGTCTGCAACTAGGCCCAAACCCCCCTTTCCCACCATGGACTTTCCTCAAACCACTTGCAATCACAATTATACCTTCCCAGCAGTTCTCCCAGACCCATAAACCCACTCCCAAACATCTAGAACCCCCCAACCAGCCCCCCCAAAACATGCAATACTACTAGGCCTAAGTTTAAATCATGCCAATATGCTCTCTGTAACTAGGCCCACACACCCCTTTTCCACCATGGATTTTCTTCAAACCACGTGCAATCAAAAAAAGACCTTCCCAACAGTGCTCCCAGACTCCTCAACCCACCCCAAAAATCTAGAACACCCCCAAGCAGCCCCCCAAAAACATGCAATACTGCTAAGCCTCAGTTTAAGTCGTGCCAAAACGCTGTCTGCAACTAGGCCAAAACCCCCTTTTTCTACCAGGGATTTTTTTCAAACCACTTGCAATCACAATTAGAACTTCCCAGCAGTGCTCCCAGACCCATAAACCAACCCCCAAAAATCTAGAACCCCCTCAAACAGCGCCCCAAAACATGCAATACTGCTAAAAAAAAAAGCTTTTGCACCATGGATTTTCTTCAAACCACTTGCAATCAAAATTAGACCTTCCCAACAGTGCTCCCAGACTCCTCAATCCACCCCAAAAATCAAGAACACCCCCAAGCAGCGCCCAAAAGACATGCAATACTGCTAGGCCTCAGTTTAAATCGTGCCAAAACACTGTCTGCAACTAGGCCAAAATCCCCCTTTTCCACCATGGATTTTCTTCAAACCACTTGCAATCAAAATTAGACCTTCCCAGCAGTACTCCCAGTTCCCTCAACCCACCCCCAAATATCTAGAACTCCCCCAAGCAACCCCCCAAAAACATGCAATACTGCTAGGCCTCAGTTTAAATTGTGCCAAAACGCTATCTGCAACTAGGCCCAAATCCCCCTTTCCTACCATGGACTTACCTCAGACGACTTGCAATCAAACTTAGACCTTCCCAGCAGTGCTCCCAGACCCATAAACCCACTCCCAAACATCTAGAACCCCCCAAACAGCCCCCCAAAAACATGCAATACTGCTAGGCCTCAGTATAAATCGTGCCAAAACGCTGTCTGTAACTAGGCCCAAACCCACATTTTCCACCATGGATTTTCTTCAAACCACTTGCAATCAAAATTAGACCTTCCCAGCAGTGCTCCCAGACCCATAAACCCACCACCAAAAATGTAGAACCCCCCAAACAGCCCCCCAAAAACATGCACTACTGCTAACAAAAATACCTTTTCCACCATGGATTTTCATCAAACCAATTGCAATCAAAATTAGACCTTCCCTGCAGTGCTCCCAGACCCCTCAACCCACCCCCAAATGTCTAGAACACCCCCAAGCAGCCCCCCAAAAACATGCAATACTGCTAGGCCTCAGTGTAAACTGTGCCAAAACGCTGTCTGCAACTAGGCCCAAACCCCCCTTTCCCACCATGGACTTTCCTCAAACCACTTGCAATCACAATTAGACCTTCTCGGCAGTGCTCCCAGACCCATAAACCAACCCCCAAAAATCTAGAACCCCCTCAAACAGCGCCCCAAAACATGCAATACTGCTAAAAAAAAAAGCTTTTGCACCATGGATTTTCTTCAAACCACTTGCAATCAAAATTAGACCTTCCCAACAGTGCTCCCAGACTCCTCAATCCACCCCAAAAATCTAGAACACCCCCAAGCAGCGCCCAAAAGACATGCAATACTGCTAGGCCTCAGTTTAAATCGTGCCAAAACACTGTCTGCAACTAGGCCCAAACCCCCCTTTTCCACCATGGATTTTCTTCAAACCACTTGCAATCAAAATTAGACCTTCCCAGCAGTGCTCCCAGACCCATAAACCCACCACCAAAAATTTAGAACCCCCCAAACAGCCCCCCAAAAACATGCACTACTGCTAAAAAAAATACCTTTTCCACCATGGATTTTCATCAAACCAATTGCAATCAAAATTAGACCTTCCCTGCAGTGCTCCCAGACCCCTCTACCCACCCCCAAATGTCTAGAACACCCCCAAGCAGCCCCCCAAAAACAGGCAATACTGCTAGGCCTCAGTGTAAATTGTGCCAAAACGCTGTCTGCAACTAGGCCCAAACCCCCCTTTCCCACCATGGACTTTCCTCAAACCACTTGCAATCACAATTAGACCTTCTCGGCAGTGCTCCCAGACGCATAAACCAACCCCCCAAAATCTAGAATCCCCCAAACAGCCCCCCAAAAACATGCAATACTGCTAGGCCTCAGTTTAAATTGTGCCAAAACGCTGTCTGCAACTAGGCCCAACCCCCCTTTCCCACCATGGATTTTCTTCAAACCACTTGCAATCAAAATTAGACCTTCCCAGTGGTGCTCCCAGACCCCTAAACCTACCCCCAAAAATCTAGAACACCCCAAAGCAGCCCACCAAAAACATGCAATACTACTAGGCCTAAGTTTAAATCGTGCCAAAATGCTCTCTGCAACTAGGCCCAAACCCCCCTTTTCCACCATGGATTTTCTTCAAACCACTTGCAATCAAAATTAGACCTTCCCAGCAGTGCTCCCAGACCCATAAACCCACCACCAAAAATGTAGAACCCCCCAAACAGCCCCCCAAAAACATGCACTACTGCTAAAAAAAATACCTTTTCCACCATGGATTTTCATCAAACCAATTGCAATCAAAATTAGACCTTCCCTGCAGTGCTCCCAGACCCCTCAACCCACCCCCAAATGTCTAGAACACCCCCAAGCAGCCCCCCAAAAACATGCAATACTGCTAGGCCTCAGTGTAAATTGTGCCAAAACGCTGTCTGCAACTAGGCCCAAACCCCCCTTTCCCACCATGGACTTTCCTCAAACCACTTGCAATCACAATTAGACCTTCTCGGCAGTGCTCCCAGACGCATAAACCAACCCCCCAAACTCTAGAATCCCCCAAACAGCCCCCCAAAAACATGCAATACTGCTAGGCCTCAGTTTAAATTGTGCCAAAACGCTGTCTGCAACTAGGCCCAAACCCCCCTTTCCCACCATGGACTTTCCTCAAACCACTTGCAATCAAAATTAGACCTTCCCAGCAGTTCTCCCAGACCCATAAACCCACTCCCAAACATCTAGAACCCCCCAACCAGCCCCCCCAAAACATGCAATACTACTAGGCCTAAGTTTAAATCATGCCAATATGCTCTCTGTAACTAGGCCCACACACCCCTTTTCCACCATGGATTTTCTTCAAACCACGTGCAATCAAAAAAAGACCTTCCCAACAGTGCTCCCAGACTCCTCAACCCACCCCAAAAATCTAGAACACCCCCAAGCAGCCCCCCAAAAACATGCAATACTGCTAAGCCTCAGTTTAAGTCGTGCCAAAACGCTGTCTGCAACTAGGCCAAAACCCCCTTTTTCTACCAGGGATTTTTTTCAAACCACTTGCAATCACAATTAGAACTTCCCAGCAGTGCTCCCAGACCCATAAACCAACCCCCAAAAATCTAGAACCCCCTCAAACAGCGCCCCAAAACATGCAATACTGCTAAAAAAAAAGCTTTTGCACCATGGATTTTCTTCAAACCACTTGCAATCAAAATTAGACCTTCCCAACAGTGCTCCCAGACTCCTCAATCCACCCCAAAAATCTAGAACACCCCCAAGCAGCGCCCAAAAGACATGCAATACTGCTAGGCCTCAGTTTAAATCGCGCCAAAACACTGTCTGCAACTAGGCCAAAATCCCCCTTTTCCACCATGGATTTTCTTCAAACCACTTGCAATCAAAATTAGACCTTCCCAGCAGTACTCCCAGTTCCCTCAACCCACCCCCAAATATCTAGAACTCCCCCAAGCAACCCCCCAAATACATGCAATACTGTTAGGCCTCAGTTTAAATTGTGCCAAAACGCTATCTGCAACTAGGCCCAAATCCCCCTTTCCTACCATGGACTTACCTCAGACGACTTGCAATCAAACTTAGACCTTCCCAGCAGTGCTCCCAGACCCATAAACCCACTCCCAAACATCTAGAACCCCCCAAACAGCCCCCCAAAAACATGCAATACTGCTAGGCCTCAGTATAAATCGTGCCAAAACGCTGTCTGTAACTAGGCCCAAACCCACATTTTCCACCATGGATTTTCTTCAAACCACTTGCAATCAAAATTAGACCTTCCCAGCAGTGCTCCCAGACCCATAAACCCACCACCAAAAATGTAGAACCCCCCAAACAGCCCCCCAAAAACATGCACTACTGCTAAAAAAAATACCTTTTCCACCATGGATTTTCATCAAACCAATTGCAATCAAAATTAGACCTTCCCTGCAGTGCTCCCAGACCCCTCAACCCACCCCCAAATGTCTAGAACACCCCCAAGCAGCCCCCCAAAAACATGCAATACTGCTAGGCCTCAGTGTAAATTGTGCCAAAACGCTGTCTGCAACTAGGCCCAAACCCCCCTTTCCCACCATGGACTTTCCTCAAACCACTTGCAATCACAATTAGACCTTCTCGGCAGTGCTCCCAGACGCATAAACCAACCCCCCAAACTCTAGAATCCCCCAAACAGCCCCCCAAAAACATGCAATACTGCTAGGCCTCAGTTTAAATTGTGCCAAAACGCTGTCTGCAACTAGGCCCAAACCCCCCTTTCCCACCATGGACTTTCCTCAAACCACTTGCAATCAAAATTAGACCTTCCCAGCAGTTCTCCCAGACCAATAAACCCACTCCCAAACATCTAGAACCCCCCAACCAGCCCCCCCCAAAACATGCAATACTACTAGGCCTAAGTTTAAATCATGCCAATATGCTCTCTGTAACTAGGCCCACACACCCCTTTTCCACCATGGATTTTCTTCAAACCACGTGCAATCAAAAAAAGACCTTCCCAACAGTGCTCCCAGACTCCTCAACCCACCCCAAAAATCTAGAACACCCCCAAGCAGCCCCCCAAAAACATGCAATACTGCTAAGCCTCAGTTTAAGTCGTGCCAAAACGCTGTCTGCAACTAGGCCAAAACCCCCTTTTTCTACCAGGGATTTTTTTCAAACCACTTGCAATCACAATTAGAACTTCCCAGCAGTGCTCCCAGACCCATAAACCAACCCCCAAAAATCTAGAACCCCCTCAAACAGCGCCCCAAAACATGCAATACTGCTAAAAAAAAAAGCTTTTGCACCATGGATTTTCTTCAAACCACTTGCAATCAAAATTAGACCTTCCCAACAGTGCTCCCAGACTCCTCAATCCACCCCAAAAATCTAGAACACCCCCAAGCAGCGCCCAAAAGACATGCAATACTGCTAGGCCTCAGTTTAAATCGTGCCAAAACACTGTCTGCAACTAGGCCAAAATCCCCTTTTTCCACCATGGATTTTCTTCAAACCACTTGCAATCAAAATTAGACCTTCCCAGCAGTACTCCCAGTTCCCTCAACCCACCCCCAAATATCTAGAACTCCCCCAAGCAACCCCCCAAAAACATGCAATACTGCTAGGCCTCAGTTTAAATTGTGCCAAAACGCTATCTGCAACTAGGCCCAAATCCCCCTTTCCTACCATGGACTTACCTCAGACGACTTGCAATCAAACTTAGACCTTCCCAGCAGTGCTCCCAGACCCATAAACCAACTCCCAAACATCTAGAACCCCCCAAACAGCCCCCCAAAAACATGCAATACTGCTAGGCCTCAGTATAAATTGTGCCAAAACGCTGTCTGTAACTAGGCCCAAACCCACATTTTCCCCCATGGATTTTCTTCAAACCACTTGCAAACAAAATTAGACCTTCCCAGTGGTGCTCCCAGACCCCTAAACCTACCCCCAAAAATCTAGAACCCCCCAAAGCAGCCCACCAAAACATGCAATACTACTAGGCCTAAGTTTAAATCGTGCCAAAATGCTCTCTGCAACTAGGCCCAAACCCCCCTTTTCCACCATGGATTTTCTTCAAACCACTTGCAATCAAAATTAGACCTTCCCAGCAGTGCTCCCAGACCCATAAACCAACCCCCAAAAATGTAGAACCCCCAAACAGCCCCCCAAAAACATGCACTACTGCTAAAAAAAATACCTTTTCCACCATGGATTTTCATCAAACCAATTGCAATCAAAATTAGACCTTCCCTGCAGTGCTCCCAGACCCCTCAACCCACCCCCAAATGTCTAGAACACCCCCAAGCAGCCCCCCAAAAACATGCAATACTGCTAGGCCTCAGTGTAAATTGTGCCAAAACGCTGTCTGCAACTAGGCCCAAACCCCCCTTTCCCACCATGGACTTTCCTCAAACCACTTGCAATCACAATTAGACCTTCTTGGCAGTGCTCCCAGACGCATAAACCAACCCCCCAAAATCTAGAATCCCCCAAACAGCCCCCCAAAAACATGCAATACTGCTATGCCTCAGTTTAAATTGTGCCAAAACGCTGTCTGCAACTAGGCCCAAACCCCCCTTTCCCACCATGGACTTTCCTCAAACCACTTGCAATCAAAATTAGACCTTCCCAGCAGTTCTCCCAGACCCATAAACCCACTCCCAAACATCTAGAACCCCCCAAACAGCCCCCCCAAAACATGCAATACTACTAGGCCTAAGTTTAAATCATGCCAATATGCTCTCTGTAACTAGGCCCACACCCCCCTTTTCCACCATGGATTTTCTTCAAACCACGTGCAATCAAAAAAAGACCTTCCCAACAGTGCTCCCAGACTCCTCAACCCACCCCAAAAATCTAGAACACCCCCAAGCAGCCCCCCAAAAACATGCAATACTGCTAAGCCTCAGTTTAAGTCGTGCCAAAACGCTGTCTGCAACTAGGCCAAAACCCCCTTTTTCTACCAGGGATTTTTTTCAAACCACTTGCAATCACAATTAGAACTTCCCAGCAGTGCTCCCAGACCCATAAACCAACCCCCAAAAATCTAGAACCCCCCCAAACAGCGCCCCAAAACATGCAATACTGCTAAAAAAAAAAAGCTTTTGCACCATGGATTTTCTTCAAACCACTTGCAATCAAAATTAGACCTTCCCAACAGTGCTCCCAGACTCCTCAATCCACCCCAAAAATCTAGAACACCCCCAAGCAGCCCCCAAAAGACATGCAATACTGCTAGGCCTCAGTTTAAATCGTGCCAAAACACTGTCTGCAACTAGGCCAAAATCCCCCTTTTCCACCATGGATTTTCTTCAAACCACTTGCAATCAACATTAGACCTTCCCAGCAGTGCTCCCAGACCCATAAACCCACCACCAAAAATGTAGAACCCCCCAAACAGCCCCCCAAAAACATGCACTACTGCTAAAAAAACATCTTTTCCACCATGGATTTTCTTCAAACCACTTGCAATCAAAATTAGACCTTCCCTGCAGTGCTCCCAGACCCCTCAACCCACCCCCAAATATCTAGAACTCCCCCAAGCAGCCCCCCAAAAACATGCAATACTGCTAGGCCTCAGTTTAAATTGTGCCAAAACGCTGTCTGCAACTAGGCCAAAACCCCCTTTTTCTACCAGGGATTTTTTTCAAACCACTTGCAATCACAATTAGAACTTCCCAGCAGTGCTGCCAGACCCATAAACCAACCCCCAAAAATCTAGAACCCCCCCAAACAGCGCCCCAAAACATGCAATACTGCTAAAAAAAAAGCTTTTGCACCATGGATTTTCTTCAAACCACTTGCAATCAAAATTAGACCTTCCCAACAGTGCTCCCAGACTCCTCAATCCACCCCAAAAATCTAGAACACCCCCAAGCAGCCCCCAAAAGACATGCAATACTGCTAGGCCTCAGTTTAAATCGTGCCAAAACACTGTCTGCAACTAGGCCAAAATCCCCCTTTTCCACCATGGATTTTCTTCAAACCACTTGCAATCAAAATTAGACCTTCCCAGCAGTACTCCCAGTTCCCTCAACCCACCCCCAAATATCTAGAACTCCCCCAAGCAACCCCCCAAAAACATGCAATACTGCTAGGCCTCAGTTTAAATTGTGCCAAAACGCTATCTGCAACTAGGCCCAAATCCCCCTTTCCTACCATGGACTTACCTCAGACGACTTGCAATCAAACTTAGACCTTCCCAGCAGTGCTCCCAGACCCATAAACCCACTCCCAAACATCTAGAACCCCCCAAACAGCCCCCCAAAAACATGCAATACTGCTAGGCCTCAGTATAAATCGTGCCAAAACGCTGTCTGTAACTAGGCCCAAACCCACATTTTCCACCATGGATTTTCTTCAAACCACTTGCAATCAAAATTAGACCTTCCCAGCAGTGCTCCCAGACCCATAAACCCACCACCAAAAATGTAGAACCCCCCAAACAGCCCCCCAAAAACATGCACTACTGCTAACAAAAATACCTTTTCCACCATGGATTTTCATCAAACCAATTGCAATCAAAATTAGACCTTCCCTGCAGTGCTCCCAGACCCCTCAACCCACCCCCAAATGTCTAGAACACCCCCAAGCAGCCCCCCAAAAACATGCAATACTGCTAGGCCTCAGTGTAAATTGTGCCAAAACGCTGTCTGCAACTAGGCCCAAACCCCCCTTTCCCACCATGGACTTTCCTCAAACCACTTGCAATCAAAATTAGACCTTCCCAGCAGTTCTCCCAGACCCATAAACCCACTCCCAAACATCTAGAACCCCCCAACCAGCCCCCCCAAAACATGCAATACTACTAGGCCTAAGTTTAAATCATGCCAATATGCTCTCTGTAACTAGGCCCACACCCCCCTTTTCCACCATGGATTTTCTTCAAACCACGTGCAATCAAAAAAAGACCTTCCAAACAGTGCTCCCAGACTCCTCAACCCACCCCAAAAATCTAGAACACCCCCAAGCAGCCCCCCAAAAACATGCAATACTGCTAAGCCTCAGTTTAAGTCGTGCCAAAACGCTGTCTGCAACTAGGCCAAAACCCCCTTTTTCTACCAGGGAGTTTTTTCAAACCACTTGCAATCACAATTAGAACTTCCCAGCAGTGCTCCCAGACCCATAAACCCACCACCAAAAATGTAGAACCCCCCAAACAGCCCCCCAAAAACATGCACTACTGCTAACAAAAATACCTTTTCCACCATGGATTTTCATCAAACCAATTGCAATCAAAATTAGACCTTCCCTGCAGTGCTCCCAGACCCCTCAACCCACCCCCAAATGTCTAGAACACCCCCAAGCAGCCCCCCAAAAACATGCAATACTGCTAGGCCTCAGTGTAAATTGTGCCAAAACGCTGTCTGCAACTAGGCCCAAACCCCCCTTTCCCACCATGGACTTTCCTCAAACCACTTGCAATCACAATTAGACCTTCTCGGCAGTGCTCCCAGAAGCATAAACCAACCCCCCAAACTCTAGAATCCCCCAAACAGCCCCCCAAAAACATGCAATACTGCTAGGCCTCAGTTTAAATTGTGCCAAAACGCTGTCTGCAACTAGGCCCAAACCCCCCTTTCCCACCATGGACTTTCCTCAAACCACTTGCAATCAAAATTAGACCTTCCCAGCAGTTCTCCCAGACCCATAAACCCACTCCCAAACATCTAGAACCCCCCAACCAGCCCCCCCAAAACATGCAATACTACTAGGCCTAAGTTTAAATCATGCCAATATGCTCTCTGTAACTAGGCCCACACCCCCCTTTTCCACCATGGATTTTCTTCAAACCACGTGCAATCAAAAAAAGACCTTCCAAACAGTGCTCCCAGACTCCTCAACCCACCCCAAAAATCTAGAACACCCCCAAGCAGCCCCCCAAAAACATGCAATACTGCTAAGCCTCAGTTTAAGTCGTGCCAAAACGCTGTCTGCAACTAGGCCAAAACCCCCTTTTTCTACCAGGGAGTTTTTTCAAACCACTTGCAATCACAATTAGAACTTCCCAGCAGTGCTCCCAGACCCATAAACCAACCCCCAAAAATCTAGAACCCCCCCAAACAGCGCCCCAAAACATGCAATACTGCTAAAAAAAAAGCTTTTGCACCATGGATTTTCTTCAAACCACTTGCAATCAAAATTAGACCTTCCCAACAGTGCTCCCGGACTCCTCAATCCACCCCAAAAATCTAGAACACCCCCAAGCAGCGCCCAAAAGACATGCAATACTGCTAGGCCTCAGTTTAAATCGTGCCAAAACACTGTCTGCAACTAGGCCAAAATCCCCCTTTTCCACCATGGATTTTCTTCAAACCACTTGCAATCAAAATTAGACCTTCCCAGCAGTACTCCCAGTTCCCTCAACCCACCCCCAAATATCTAGAACTCCCCCAAGCAACCCCCCAAAAACATGCAATACTGCTAGGCCTCAGTTTAAATTGTGCCAAAACGCTATCTGCAACTAGGCCCAAATCCCCCTTTCCTACCATGGACTTACCTCAGACGACTTGCAATCAAACTTAGACCTTCCCAGCAGTGCTCCCAGACCCATAAACCCACTCCCAAACATCTAGAACCCCCCAAACAGCCCCCCAAAAACATGCAATACTGCTAGGCCTCAGTATAAATCGTGCCAAAACGCTGTCTGTAACTAGGCCCAAACCCACATTTTCCACCATGGATTTTCTTCAAACCACTTGCAAACAAAATTAGACCTTCCCAGTGGTGCTCCCAGACCCCTAAACCTACCCCCAAAAATCTAGAACACCCCAAAGCAGCCCACCAAAAACATGCAATACTACTAGGCCTAAGTTTAAATCGTGCCAAAATGCTCTCTGCAACTAGGCCCAAACCCCCCTTTTCCACCATGGATTTTCTTCAAACCACTTGCAATCAAAATTAGACCTTCCCAGCAGTGCTCCCAGACCCATAAACCCACCACCAAAAATGTAGAACCCCCCAAACAGCCCCCCAAAAACATGCACTACTGCTAAAAAAAATACCTTTTCCACCATGGATTTTCATCAAACCAATTGCAATCAAAATTAGACCTTCCCTGCAGTGCTCCCAGACCCCTCTACCCACCCCCAAATGTCTAGAACACCCCCAAGCAGCCCCCAAAAACAGGCAATACTGCTAGGCCTCAGTGTAAATTGTGCCAAAACGCTGTCTGCAACTAGGCCCAAACCCCCCTTTCCCACCATGGACTTTCCTCAAACCACTTGCAATCACAATTAGACCTTCTCGGCAGTGCTCCCAGACGCATAAACCAACCCCCCAAAATCTAGAATCCCCCAAACAGCCCCCCAAAAACATGCAATACTGCTAGGCCTCAGTTTAAATTGTGCCAAAACGCTGTCTGCAACTAGGCCCAACCCCCCTTTCCCACCATGGATTTTCTTCAAACCACTTGCAATCAAAATTAGACCTTCCCAGTGGTGCTCCCAGACCCCTAAACCTACCCCCAAAAATCTAGAACACCCCAAAGCAGCCCACCAAAAACATGCAATACTACTAGGCCTAAGTTTAAATCGTGCCAAAATGCTCTCTGCAACTAGGCCCAAACCCCCCTTTTCCACCATGGATTTTCTTCAAACCACTTGCAATCAAAATTAGACCTTCCCAGCAGTGCTCCAAGACCCATAAACCCACCACCAAAAATGTAGAACCCCCCAAACAGCCCCCCAAAAACATGCACTACTGCTAAAAAAAATTCCTTTTCCACCATGGATTTTCATCAAACCAATTGCAATCAAAATTAGACCTTCCCTGCAGTGCTCCCAGACCCCTCAACCCACCCCCAAATGTCTAGAACACCCCCAAGCAGCCCCCCAAAAACATGCAATACTGCTAGGCCTCAGTGTAAATTGTGCCAAAACGCTGTCTGCAACTAGGCCCAAACCCCCCTTTCCCACCATGGACTTTCCTCAAACCACTTGCAATCACAATTAGACCTTTTCGGCAGTGCTCCCAGACGCATAAACCAACCCCCCAAACTCTAGAATCCCCCAAACAGCCCCCCAAAAACATGCAATACTGCTAGGCCTCAGTTTAAATTGTGCCAAAACGCTGTCTGCAACTAGGCCCAATCCCCCCTTTCCCACCATGGACTTTCCTCAAACCACTTGCAATCAAAATTAGACCTTCCCAGCAGTTCTCCCAGACCCATAAACCCACTCCCAAACATCTAGAACCCCCCAACCAGCCCCCCCAAAACATGCAATACTACTAGGCCTAAGTTTAAATCATGCCAATATGCTCTCTGTAACTAGGCCCACACACCCCTTTTCCACCATGGATTTTCTTCAAACCACGTGCAATCAAAAAAAGACCTTCCCAACAGTGCTCCCAGACTCCTCAACCCACCCCAAAAATCTAGAACACCCCCAAGCAGCCCCCCAAAAACATGCAATACTGCTAAGCCTCAGTTTAAGTCGTGCCAAAACGCTGTCTGCAACTAGGCCAAAACCCCCTTTTTCTACCAGGGATTTTTTTCAAACCACTTGCAATCACAATTAGAACTTCCCAGCAGTGCTCCCAGACCCATAAACCAACCCCCAAAAATCTAGAACCCCCTCAAACAGCGCCCCAAAACATGCAATACTGCTAAAAAAAAGCTTTTGCACCATGGATTTTCTTCAAACCACTTGCAATCAAAATTAGACCTTCCCAACAGTGCTCCCAGACTCCTCAATCCACCCCAAAAATCTAGAACACCCCCAAGCAGCGCCCAAAAGACATGCAATACTGCTAGGCCTCAGTTTAAATCGTGCCAAAACACTGTCTGCAACTAGGCCAAAATCCCCCTTTTCCACCATGGATTTTCTTCAAACCACTTGCAATCAAAATTAGACCTTCCCAGCAGTACTCCCAGTTCCCTCAACCCACCCCCAAATATATAGAACTCCCCCAAGCAACCCCCCAAAAACATGCAATACTGCTAGGCCTCAGTTTAAATTGTGCCAAAACGCTATCTGCAACTAGGCCCAAATCCCCCTTTCCTACCATGGACTTACCTCAGACGACTTGCAATCAAACTTAGACCTTCCCAGCAGTGCTCCCAGACCCATAAACCCACTCCCAAACATCTAGAACCCCCCAAACAGCCCCCCCAAAAACATGCAATACTGCTAGGCCTCAGTATAAATCGTGCCAAAACGCTGTCTGTAACTAGGCCCAAACCCACATTTTCCACCATGGATTTTCTTCAAACCACTTGCAATCAAAATTAGACCTTCCCAGCAGTGCTCCCAGACCCATAAACCCACCACCAAAAATGTAGAACCCCCCAAACAGCCCCCCAAAAACATGCACTACTGCTAACAAAAATACCTTTTCCACCATGGATTTTCATCAAACCAATTGCAATCAAAATTAGACCTTCCCTGCAGTGCTCCCAGACCCCCTCAACCCACCCCCAAATGTCTAGAACACCCCCAAGCAGCCCCCCAAAAACATGCAATACTGCTAGGCCTCAGTGTAAATTGTGCCAAAACGCTGTCTGCAACTAGGCCCAAACCCCCCTTTCCCACCATGGACTTTCCTCAAACCACTTGCAATCACAATTAGACCTTCTCGGCAGTGCTCCCAGACGCATAAACCAACCCCCCAAACTCTAGAATCCCCCAAACAGCCCCCCAAAAACATGCAATACTGCTAGGCCTCAGTTTAAATTGTGCCAAAACGCTGTCTGCAACTAGGCCCAAACCCCCCTTTCCCACCATGGACTTTCCTCAAACCACTTGCAATCACAATTATACCTTCCCAGCAGTTCTCCCAGACCCATAAACCCACTCCCAAACATCTAGAACCCCCCAACCAGCCCCCCCAAAACATGCAATACTACTAGGCCTAAGTTTAAATCATGCCAATATGCTCTCTGTAACTAGGCCCACACACCCCTTTTCCACCATGGATTTTCTTCAAACCACGTGCAATCAAAAAAAGACCTTCCCAACAGTGCTCCCAGACTCCTCAACCCACCCCAAAAATCTAGAACACCCCCAAGCAGCCCCCCAAAAACATGCAATACTGCTAAGCCTCAGTTTAAGTCGTGCCAAAACGCTGTCTGCAACTAGGCCAAAACCCCCTTTTTCTACCAGGGATTTTTTTCAAACCACTTGCAATCACAATTAGAACTTCCCAGCAGTGCTCCCAGACCCATAAACCAACCCCCAAAAATCTAGAACCCCCTCAAACAGCGCCCCAAAACATGCAATACTGCTAAAAAAAAAAGCTTTTGCACCATGGATTTTCTTCAAACCACTTGCAATCAAAATTAGACCTTCCCAACAGTGCTCCCAGACTCCTCAATCCACCCCAAAAATCAAGAACACCCCCAAGCAGCGCCCAAAAGACATGCAATACTGCTAGGCCTCAGTTTAAATCGTGCCAAAACACTGTCTGCAACTAGGCCAAAATCCCCCTTTTCCACCATGGATTTTCTTCAAACCACTTGCAATCAAAATTAGACCTTCCCAGCAGTACTCCCAGTTCCCTCAACCCACCCCCAAATATCTAGAACTCCCCCAAGCAACCCCCCAAAAACATGCAATACTGCTAGGCCTCAGTTTAAATTGTGCCAAAACGCTATCTGCAACTAGGCCCAAATCCCCCTTTCCTACCATGGACTTACCTCAGACGACTTGCAATCAAACTTAGACCTTCCCAGCAGTGCTCCCAGACCCATAAACCCACTCCCAAACATCTAGAACCCCCCAAACAGCCCCCCAAAAACATGCAATACTGCTAGGCCTCAGTATAAATCGTGCCAAAACGCTGTCTGTAACTAGGCCCAAACCCACATTTTCCACCATGGATTTTCTTCAAACCACTTGCAATCAAAATTAGACCTTCCCAGCAGTGCTCCCAGACCCATAAACCCACCACCAAAAATGTAGAACCCCCCAAACAGCCCCCCAAAAACATGCACTACTGCTAACAAAAATACCTTTTCCACCATGGATTTTCATCAAACCAATTGCAATCAAAATTAGACCTTCCCTGCAGTGCTCCCAGACCCCTCAACCCACCCCCAAATGTCTAGAACACCCCCAAGCAGCCCCCCAAAAACATGCAATACTGCTAGGCCTCAGTGTAAACTGTGCCAAAACGCTGTCTGCAACTAGGCCCAAACCCCCCTTTCCCACCATGGACTTTCCTCAAACCACTTGCAATCACAATTAGACCTTCTCGGCAGTGCTCCCAGACCCATAAACCAACCCCCAAAAATCTAGAACCCCCTCAAACAGCGCCCCAAAACATGCAATACTGCTAAAAAAAAAAGCTTTTGCACCATGGATTTTCTTCAAACCACTTGCAATCAAAATTAGACCTTCCCAACAGTGCTCCCAGACTCCTCAATCCACCCCAAAAATCTAGAACACCCCCAAGCAGCGCCCAAAAGACATGCAATACTGCTAGGCCTCAGTTTAAATCGTGCCAAAACACTGTCTGCAACTAGGCCCAAACCCCCCTTTTCCACCATGGATTTTCTTCAAACCACTTGCAATCAAAATTAGACCTTCCCAGCAGTGCTCCCAGACCCATAAACCCACCACCAAAAATTTAGAACCCCCCAAACAGCCCCCCAAAAACATGCACTACTGCTAAAAAAAATACCTTTTCCACCATGGATTTTCATCAAACCAATTGCAATCAAAATTAGACCTTCCCTGCAGTGCTCCCAGACCCCTCTACCCACCCCCAAATGTCTAGAACACCCCCAAGCAGCCCCCCAAAAACAGGCAATACTGCTAGGCCTCAGTGTAAATTGTGCCAAAACGCTGTCTGCAACTAGGCCCAAACCCCCCTTTCCCACCATGGACTTTCCTCAAACCACTTGCAATCACAATTAGACCTTCTCGGCAGTGCTCCCAGACGCATAAACCAACCCCCCAAAATCTAGAATCCCCCAAACAGCCCCCCAAAAACATGCAATACTGCTAGGCCTCAGTTTAAATTGTGCCAAAACGCTGTCTGCAACTAGGCCCAACCCCCCTTTCCCACCATGGATTTTCTTCAAACCACTTGCAATCAAAATTAGACCTTCCCAGTGGTGCTCCCAGACCCCTAAACCTACCCCCAAAAATCTAGAACACCCCAAAGCAGCCCACCAAAAACATGCAATACTACTAGGCCTAAGTTTAAATCGTGCCAAAATGCTCTCTGCAACTAGGCCCAAACCCCCCTTTTCCACCATGGATTTTCTTCAAACCACTTGCAATCAAAATTAGACCTTCCCAGCAGTGCTCCCAGACCCATAAACCCACCACCAAAAATGTAGAACCCCCCAAACAGCCCCCCAAAAACATGCACTACTGCTAAAAAAAATACCTTTTCCACCATGGATTTTCATCAAACCAATTGCAATCAAAATTAGACCTTCCCTGCAGTGCTCCCAGACCCCTCAACCCACCCCCAAATGTCTAGAACACCCCCAAGCAGCCCCCCAAAAACATGCAATACTGCTAGGCCTCAGTGTAAATTGTGCCAAAACGCTGTCTGCAACTAGGCCCAAACCCCCCTTTCCCACCATGGACTTTCCTCAAACCACTTGCAATCACAATTAGACCTTCTCGGCAGTGCTCCCAGACGCATAAACCAACCCCCCAAACTCTAGAATCCCCCAAACAGCCCCCCAAAAACATGCAATACTGCTAGGCCTCAGTTTAAATTGTGCCAAAACGCTGTCTGCAACTAGGCCCAAACCCCCCTTTCCCACCATGGACTTTCCTCAAACCACTTGCAATCAAAATTAGACCTTCCCAGCAGTTCTCCCAGACCCATAAACCCACTCCCAAACATCTAGAACCCCCCAACCAGCCCCCCCAAAACATGCAATACTACTAGGCCTAAGTTTAAATCATGCCAATATGCTCTCTGTAACTAGGCCCACACACCCCTTTTCCACCATGGATTTTCTTCAAACCACGTGCAATCAAAAAAAGACCTTCCCAACAGTGCTCCCAGACTCCTCAACCCACCCCAAAAATCTAGAACACCCCCAAGCAGCCCCCCAAAAACATGCAATACTGCTAAGCCTCAGTTTAAGTCGTGCCAAAACGCTGTCTGCAACTAGGCCAAAACCCCCTTTTTCTACCAGGGATTTTTTTCAAACCACTTGCAATCACAATTAGAACTTCCCAGCAGTGCTCCCAGACCCATAAACCAACCCCCAAAAATCTAGAACCCCCTCAAACAGCGCCCCAAAACATGCAATACTGCTAAAAAAAAAGCTTTTGCACCATGGATTTTCTTCAAACCACTTGCAATCAAAATTAGACCTTCCCAACAGTGCTCCCAGACTCCTCAATCCACCCCAAAAATCTAGAACACCCCCAAGCAGCGCCCAAAAGACATGCAATACTGCTAGGCCTCAGTTTAAATCGCGCCAAAACACTGTCTGCAACTAGGCCAAAATCCCCCTTTTCCACCATGGATTTTCTTCAAACCACTTGCAATCAAAATTAGACCTTCCCAGCAGTACTCCCAGTTCCCTCAACCCACCCCCAAATATCTAGAACTCCCCCAAGCAACCCCCCAAATACATGCAATACTGTTAGGCCTCAGTTTAAATTGTGCCAAAACGCTATCTGCAACTAGGCCCAAATCCCCCTTTCCTACCATGGACTTACCTCAGACGACTTGCAATCAAACTTAGACCTTCCCAGCAGTGCTCCCAGACCCATAAACCCACTCCCAAACATCTAGAACCCCCCAAACAGCCCCCCAAAAACATGCAATACTGCTAGGCCTCAGTATAAATCGTGCCAAAACGCTGTCTGTAACTAGGCCCAAACCCACATTTTCCACCATGGATTTTCTTCAAACCACTTGCAATCAAAATTAGACCTTCCCAGCAGTGCTCCCAGACCCATAAACCCACCACCAAAAATGTAGAACCCCCCAAACAGCCCCCCAAAAACATGCACTACTGCTAAAAAAAATACCTTTTCCACCATGGATTTTCATCAAACCAATTGCAATCAAAATTAGACCTTCCCTGCAGTGCTCCCAGACCCCTCAACCCACCCCCAAATGTCTAGAACACCCCCAAGCAGCCCCCCAAAAACATGCAATACTGCTAGGCCTCAGTGTAAATTGTGCCAAAACGCTGTCTGCAACTAGGCCCAAACCCCCCTTTCCCACCATGGACTTTCCTCAAACCACTTGCAATCACAATTAGACCTTCTCGGCAGTGCTCCCAGACGCATAAACCAACCCCCCAAACTCTAGAATCCCCCAAACAGCCCCCCAAAAACATGCAATACTGCTAGGCCTCAGTTTAAATTGTGCCAAAACGCTGTCTGCAACTAGGCCCAAACCCCCCTTTCCCACCATGGACTTTCCTCAAACCACTTGCAATCAAAATTAGACCTTCCCAGCAGTTCTCCCAGACCAATAAACCCACTCCCAAACATCTAGAACCCCCCAACCAGCCCCCCCCAAAACATGCAATACTACTAGGCCTAAGTTTAAATCATGCCAATATGCTCTCTGTAACTAGGCCCACACACCCCTTTTCCACCATGGATTTTCTTCAAACCACGTGCAATCAAAAAAAGACCTTCCCAACAGTGCTCCCAGACTCCTCAACCCACCCCAAAAATCTAGAACACCCCCAAGCAGCCCCCCAAAAACATGCAATACTGCTAAGCCTCAGTTTAAGTCGTGCCAAAACGCTGTCTGCAACTAGGCCAAAACCCCCTTTTTCTACCAGGGATTTTTTTCAAACCACTTGCAATCACAATTAGAACTTCCCAGCAGTGCTCCCAGACCCATAAACCAACCCCCAAAAATCTAGAACCCCCTCAAACAGCGCCCCAAAACATGCAATACTGCTAAAAAAAAAAGCTTTTGCACCATGGATTTTCTTCAAACCACTTGCAATCAAAATTAGACCTTCCCAACAGTGCTCCCAGACTCCTCAATCCACCCCAAAAATCTAGAACACCCCCAAGCAGCGCCCAAAAGACATGCAATACTGCTAGGCCTCAGTTTAAATCGTGCCAAAACACTGTCTGCAACTAGGCCAAAATCCCCTTTTTCCACCATGGATTTTCTTCAAACCACTTGCAATCAAAATTAGACCTTCCCAGCAGTACTCCCAGTTCCCTCAACCCACCCCCAAATATCTAGAACTCCCCCAAGCAACCCCCCAAAAACATGCAATACTGCTAGGCCTCAGTTTAAATTGTGCCAAAACGCTATCTGCAACTAGGCCCAAATCCCCCTTTCCTACCATGGACTTACCTCAGACGACTTGCAATCAAACTTAGACCTTCCCAGCAGTGCTCCCAGACCCATAAACCAACTCCCAAACATCTAGAACCCCCCAAACAGCCCCCCAAAAACATGCAATACTGCTAGGCCTCAGTATAAATTGTGCCAAAACGCTGTCTGTAACTAGGCCCAAACCCACATTTTCCCCCATGGATTTTCTTCAAACCACTTGCAAACAAAATTAGACCTTCCCAGTGGTGCTCCCAGACCCCTAAACCTACCCCCAAAAATCTAGAACCCCCCAAAGCAGCCCACCAAAACATGCAATACTACTAGGCCTAAGTTTAAATCGTGCCAAAATGCTCTCTGCAACTAGGCCCAAACCCCCCTTTTCCACCATGGATTTTCTTCAAACCACTTGCAATCAAAATTAGACCTTCCCAGCAGTGCTCCCAGACCCATAAACCAACCCCCAAAAATGTAGAACCCCCAAACAGCCCCCCAAAAACATGCACTACTGCTAAAAAAAATACCTTTTCCACCATGGATTTTCATCAAACCAATTGCAATCAAAATTAGACCTTCCCTGCAGTGCTCCCAGACCCCTCAACCCACCCCCAAATGTCTAGAACACCCCCAAGCAGCCCCCCAAAAACATGCAATACTGCTAGGCCTCAGTGTAAATTGTGCCAAAACGCTGTCTGCAACTAGGCCCAAACCCCCCTTTCCCACCATGGACTTTCCTCAAACCACTTGCAATCACAATTAGACCTTCTTGGCAGTGCTCCCAGACGCATAAACCAACCCCCCAAAATCTAGAATCCCCCAAACAGCCCCCCAAAAACATGCAATACTGCTATGCCTCAGTTTAA
Source organism: Lissotriton helveticus (assembly GCF_964261635.1). Classification (NCBI taxonomy): domain Eukaryota; kingdom Metazoa; phylum Chordata; class Amphibia; order Caudata; family Salamandridae; genus Lissotriton; species Lissotriton helveticus. The sequence goes on along the minus strand of NC_136061.1, from coordinate 1,357,818,352 downwards.
ATTGTGCCAAAACGCTGTCTGCAACTAGGCCCAAACCCCCCTTTCCCACCATGGACTTTCCTCAAACCACTTGCAATCAAAATTAGACCTTCCCAGCAGTTCTCCCAGACCCATAAACCCACTCCCAAACATCTAGAACCCCCCAAACAGCCCCCCCAAAACATGCAATACTACTAGGCCTAAGTTTAAATCATGCCAATATGCTCTCTGTAACTAGGCCCACACCCCCCTTTTCCACCATGGATTTTCTTCAAACCACGTGCAATCAAAAAAAGACCTTCCCAACAGTGCTCCCAGACTCCTCAACCCACCCCAAAAATCTAGAACACCCCCAAGCAGCCCCCCAAAAACATGCAATACTGCTAAGCCTCAGTTTAAGTCGTGCCAAAACGCTGTCTGCAACTAGGCCAAAACCCCCTTTTTCTACCAGGGATTTTTTTCAAACCACTTGCAATCACAATTAGAACTTCCCAGCAGTGCTCCCAGACCCATAAACCAACCCCCAAAAATCTAGAACCCCCCCAAACAGCGCCCCAAAACATGCAATACTGCTAAAAAAAAAAAGCTTTTGCACCATGGATTTTCTTCAAACCACTTGCAATCAAAATTAGACCTTCCCAACAGTGCTCCCAGACTCCTCAATCCACCCCAAAAATCTAGAACACCCCCAAGCAGCCCCCAAAAGACATGCAATACTGCTAGGCCTCAGTTTAAATCGTGCCAAAACACTGTCTGCAACTAGGCCAAAATCCCCCTTTTCCACCATGGATTTTCTTCAAACCACTTGCAATCAACATTAGACCTTCCCAGCAGTGCTCCCAGACCCATAAACCCACCACCAAAAATGTAGAACCCCCCAAACAGCCCCCCAAAAACATGCACTACTGCTAAAAAAACATCTTTTCCACCATGGATTTTCTTCAAACCACTTGCAATCAAAATTAGACCTTCCCTGCAGTGCTCCCAGACCCCTCAACCCACCCCCAAATATCTAGAACTCCCCCAAGCAGCCCCCCAAAAACATGCAATACTGCTAGGCCTCAGTTTAAATTGTGCCAAAACGCTGTCTGCAACTAGGCCAAAACCCCCTTTTTCTACCAGGGATTTTTTTCAAACCACTTGCAATCACAATTAGAACTTCCCAGCAGTGCTGCCAGACCCATAAACCAACCCCCAAAAATCTAGAACCCCCCCAAACAGCGCCCCAAAACATGCAATACTGCTAAAAAAAAAGCTTTTGCACCATGGATTTTCTTCAAACCACTTGCAATCAAAATTAGACCTTCCCAACAGTGCTCCCAGACTCCTCAATCCACCCCAAAAATCTAGAACACCCCCAAGCAGCCCCCAAAAGACATGCAATACTGCTAGGCCTCAGTTTAAATCGTGCCAAAACACTGTCTGCAACTAGGCCAAAATCCCCCTTTTCCACCATGGATTTTCTTCAAACCACTTGCAATCAAAATTAGACCTTCCCAGCAGTACTCCCAGTTCCCTCAACCCACCCCCAAATATCTAGAACTCCCCCAAGCAACCCCCCAAAAACATGCAATACTGCTAGGCCTCAGTTTAAATTGTGCCAAAACGCTATCTGCAACTAGGCCCAAATCCCCCTTTCCTACCATGGACTTACCTCAGACGACTTGCAATCAAACTTAGACCTTCCCAGCAGTGCTCCCAGACCCATAAACCCACTCCCAAACATCTAGAACCCCCCAAACAGCCCCCCAAAAACATGCAATACTGCTAGGCCTCAGTATAAATCGTGCCAAAACGCTGTCTGTAACTAGGCCCAAACCCACATTTTCCACCATGGATTTTCTTCAAACCACTTGCAATCAAAATTAGACCTTCCCAGCAGTGCTCCCAGACCCATAAACCCACCACCAAAAATGTAGAACCCCCCAAACAGCCCCCCAAAAACATGCACTACTGCTAACAAAAATACCTTTTCCACCATGGATTTTCATCAAACCAATTGCAATCAAAATTAGACCTTCCCTGCAGTGCTCCCAGACCCCTCAACCCACCCCCAAATGTCTAGAACACCCCCAAGCAGCCCCCCAAAAACATGCAATACTGCTAGGCCTCAGTGTAAATTGTGCCAAAACGCTGTCTGCAACTAGGCCCAAACCCCCCTTTCCCACCATGGACTTTCCTCAAACCACTTGCAATCACAATTAGACCTTCTCGGCAGTGCTCCCAGACGCATAAACCAACCCCCCAAACTCTAGAATCCCCCAAACAGCCCCCCAAAAACATGCAATACTGCTAGGCCTCAGTTTAAATTGTGCCAAAACGCTGTCTGCAACTAGGCCCAAACCCCCCTTTCCCACCATGGACTTTCCTCAAACCACTTGCAATCACAATTATACCTTCCCAGCAGTTCTCCCAGACCCATAAACCCACTCCCAAACATCTAGAACCCCCCAACCAGCCCCCCCAAAACATGCAATACTACTAGGCCTAAGTTTAAATCATGCCAATATGCTCTCTGTAACTAGGCCCACACACCCCTTTTCCACCATGGATTTTCTTCAAACCACGTGCAATCAAAAAAAGACCTTCCCAACAGTGCTCCCAGACTCCTCAACCCACCCCAAAAATCTAGAACACCCCCAAGCAGCCCCCCAAAAACATGCAATACTGCTAAGCCTCAGTTTAAGTCGTGCCAAAACGCTGTCTGCAACTAGGCCAAAACCCCCTTTTTCTACCAGGGATTTTTTTCAAACCACTTGCAATCACAATTAGAACTTCCCAGCAGTGCTCCCAGACCCATAAACCAACCCCCAAAAATCTAGAACCCCCTCAAACAGCGCCCCAAAACATGCAATACTGCTAAAAAAAAAAGCTTTTGCACCATGGATTTTCTTCAAACCACTTGCAATCAAAATTAGACCTTCCCAACAGTGCTCCCAGACTCCTCAATCCACCCCAAAAATCTAGAACACCCCCAAGCAGCGCCCAAAAGACATGCAATACTGCTAGGCCTCAGTTTAAATCGTGCCAAAACACTGTCTGCAACTAGGCCAAAATCCCCCTTTTCCACCATGGATTTTCTTCAAACCACTTGCAATCAAAATTAGACCTTCCCAGCAGTACTCCCAGTTCCCTCAACCCACCCCCAAATATCTAGAACTCCCCCAAGCAACCCCCCAAAAACATGCAATACTGCTAGGCCTCAGTTTAAATTGTGCCAAAACGCTATCTGCAACTAGGCCCAAATCCCCCTTTCCTACCATGGACTTACCTCAGACGACTTGCAATCAAACTTAGACCTTCCCAGCAGTGCTCCCAGACCCATAAACCCACTCCCAAACATCTAGAACCCCCCAAACAGCCCCCCAAAAACATGCAATACTGCTAGGCCTCAGTATAAATCGTGCCAAAACGCTGTCTGTAACTAGGCCCAAACCCACATTTTCCACCATGGATTTTCTTCAAACCACTTGCAATCAAAATTAGACCTTCCCAGCAGTGCTCCCAGACCCATAAACCCACCACCAAAAATGTAGAACCCCCCAAACAGCCCCCCAAAAACATGCACTACTGCTAACAAAAATACCTTTTCCACCATGGATTTTCATCAAACCAATTGCAATCAAAATTAGACCTTCCCTGCAGTGCTCCCAGACCCCTCAACCCACCCCCAAATGTCTAGAACACCCCCAAGCAGCCCCCCAAAAACATGCAATACTGCTAGGCCTCAGTGTAAATTGTGCCAAAACGCTGTCTGCAACTAGGCCCAAACCCCCCTTTCCCACCATGGACTTTCCTCAAACCACTTGCAATCACAATTAGACCTTCTCGGCAGTGCTCCCAGACGCATAAACCAACCCCCCAAACTCTAGAATCCCCCAAACAGCCCCCCAAAAACATGCAATACTGCTAGGCCTCAGTTTAAATTGTGCCAAAACGCTGTCTGCAACTAGGCCCAAACCCCCCTTTCCCACCATGGACTTTCCTCAAACCACTTGCAATCACAATTATACCTTCCCAGCAGTTCTCCCAGACCCATAAACCCACTCCCAAACATCTAGAACCCCCCAACCAGCCCCCCCAAAACATGCAATACTACTAGGCCTAAGTTTAAATCATGCCAATATGCTCTCTGTAACTAGGCCCACACACCCCTTTTCCACCATGGATTTTCTTCAAACCACGTGCAATCAAAAAAAGACCTTCCCAACAGTGCTCCCAGACTCCTCAACCCACCCCAAAAATCTAGAACACCCCCAAGCAGCCCCCCAAAAACATGCAATACTGCTAAGCCTCAGTTTAAGTCGTGCCAAAACGCTGTCTGCAACTAGGCCAAAACCCCCTTTTTCTACCAGGGATTTTTTTCAAACCACTTGCAATCACAATTAGAACTTCCCAGCAGTGCTCCCAGACCCATAAACCAACCCCCAAAAATCTAGAACCCCCTCAAACAGCGCCCCAAAACATGCAATACTGCTAAAAAAAAAAGCTTTTGCACCATGGATTTTCTTCAAACCACTTGCAATCAAAATTAGACCTTCCCAACAGTGCTCCCAGACTCCTCAATCCACCCCAAAAATCTAGAACACCCCCAAGCAGCGCCCAAAAGACATGCAATACTGCTAGGCCTCAGTTTAAATCGTGCCAAAACACTGTCTGCAACTAGGCTAAAATCCCCCTTTTCCACCATGGATTTTCTTCAAACCACTTGCAATCAAAATTAGACCTTCCCAGCAGTACTCCCAGTTCCCTCAACCCACCCCCAAATATCTAGAACTCCCCCAAGCAACCCCCCAAAAACATGCAATACTGCTAGGCCTCAGTTTAAATTGTGCCAAAACGCTATCTGCAACTAGGCCCAAATCCCCCTTTCCTACCATGGACTTACCTCAGACGACTTGCAATCAAACTTAGACCTTCCCAGCAGTGCTCCCAGACCCATAAACCCACTCCCAAACATCTAGAACCCCCCAAACAGCCCCCCAAAAACATGCAATACTGCTAGGCCTCAGTATAAATCGTGCCAAAACGCTGTCTGTAACTAGGCCCAAACCCACATTTTCCACCATGGATTTTCTTCAAACCACTTGCAATCAAAATTAGACCTTCCCAGCAGTGCTCCCAGACCCATAAACCCACCACCAAAAATGTAGAACCCCCCAAACAGCCCCCCAAAAACATGCACTACTGCTAACAAAAATACCTTTTCCACCATGGATTTTCATCAAACCAATTGCAATCAAAATTAGACCTTCCCTGCAGTGCTCCCAGACCCCTCAACCCACCCCCAAATGTCTAGAACACCCCCAAGCAGCCCCCCAAAAACATGCAATACTGCTAGGCCTCAGTGTAAACTGTGCCAAAACGCTGTCTGCAACTAGGCCCAAACCCCCCTTTCCCACCATGGACTTTCCTCAAACCACTTGCAATCACAATTAGACCTTCTCGGCAGTGCTCCCAGACCCATAAACCAACCCCCAAAAATCTAGAACCCCCTCAAACAGCGCCCCAAAACATGCAATACTGCTAAAAAAAAAAGCTTTTGCACCATGGATTTTCTTCAAACCACTTGCAATCAAAATTAGACCTTCCCAACAGTGCTCCCAGACTCCTCAATCCACCCCAAAAATCTAGAACACCCCCAAGCAGCGCCCAAAAGACATGCAATACTGCTAGGCCTCAGTTTAAATCGTGCCAAAACACTGTCTGCAACTAGGCCCAAACCCCCCTTTTCCACCATGGATTTTCTTCAAACCACTTGCAATCAAAATTAGACCTTCCCAGCAGTGCTCCCAGACCCATAAACCCACCACCAAAAATTTAGAACCCCCCAAACAGCCCCCCAAAAACATGCACTACTGCTAAAAAAAATACCTTTTCCACCATGGATTTTCATCAAACCAATTGCAATCAAAATTAGACCTTCCCTGCAGTGCTCCCAGACCCCTCTACCCACCCCCAAATGTCTAGAACACCCCCAAGCAGCCCCCCAAAAACAGGCAATACTGCTAGGCCTCAGTGTAAATTGTGCCAAAACGCTGTCTGCAACTAGGCCCAAACCCCCCTTTCCCACCATGGACTTTCCTCAAACCACTTGCAATCACAATTAGACCTTCTCGGCAGTGCTCCCAGACGCATAAACCAACCCCCCAAAATCTAGAATCCCCCAAACAGCCCCCCAAAAACATGCAATACTGCTAGGCCTCAGTTTAAATTGTGCCAAAACGCTGTCTGCAACTAGGCCCAACCCCCCTTTCCCACCATGGATTTTCTTCAAACCACTTGCAATCAAAATTAGACCTTCCCAGTGGTGCTCCCAGACCCCTAAACCTACCCCCAAAAATCTAGAACACCCCAAAGCAGCCCACCAAAAACATGCAATACTACTAGGCCTAAGTTTAAATCGTGCCAAAATGCTCTCTGCAACTAGGCCCAAACCCCCCTTTTCCACCATGGATTTTCTTCAAACCACTTGCAATCAAAATTAGACCTTCCCAGCAGTGCTCCCAGACCCATAAACCCACCACCAAAAATGTAGAACCCCCCAAACAGCCCCCCAAAAACATGCACTACTGCTAAAAAAAATACCTTTTCCACCATGGATTTTCATCAAACCAATTGCAATCAAAATTAGACCTTCCCTGCAGTGCTCCCAGACCCCTCAACCCACCCCCAAATGTCTAGAACACCCCCAAGCAGCCCCCCAAAAACATGCAATACTGCTAGGCCTCAGTGTAAATTGTGCCAAAACGCTGTCTGCAACTAGGCCCAAACCCCCCTTTCCCACCATGGACTTTCCTCAAACCACTTGCAATCACAATTAGACCTTCTCGGCAGTGCTCCCAGACGCATAAACCAACCCCCCAAACTCTAGAATCCCCCAAACAGCCCCCCAAAAACATGCAATACTGCTAGGCCTCAGTTTAAATTGTGCCAAAACGCTGTCTGCAACTAGGCCCAAACCCCCCTTTCCCACCATGGACTTTCCTCAAACCACTTGCAATCAAAATTAGACCTTCCCAGCAGTTCTCCCAGACCCATAAACCCACTCCCAAACATCTAGAACCCCCCAACCAGCCCCCCCAAAACATGCAATACTACTAGGCCTAAGTTTAAATCATGCCAATATGCTCTCTGTAACTAGGCCCACACACCCCTTTTCCACCATGGATTTTCTTCAAACCACGTGCAATCAAAAAAAGACCTTCCCAACAGTGCTCCCAGACTCCTCAACCCACCCCAAAAATCTAGAACACCCCCAAGCAGCCCCCCAAAAACATGCAATACTGCTAAGCCTCAGTTTAAGTCGTGCCAAAACGCTGTCTGCAACTAGGCCAAAACCCCCTTTTTCTACCAGGGATTTTTTTCAAACCACTTGCAATCACAATTAGAACTTCCCAGCAGTGCTCCCAGACCCATAAACCAACCCCCAAAAATCTAGAACCCCCTCAAACAGCGCCCCAAAACATGCAATACTGCTAAAAAAAAAGCTTTTGCACCATGGATTTTCTTCAAACCACTTGCAATCAAAATTAGACCTTCCCAACAGTGCTCCCAGACTCCTCAATCCACCCCAAAAATCTAGAACACCCCCAAGCAGCCCCCAAAAGACATGCAATACTGCTAGGCCTCAGTTTAAATCGTGCCAAAACACTGTCTGCAACTAGGCCAAAATCCCCCTTTTCCACCATGGATTTTCTTCAAACCACTTGCAATCAACATTAGACCTTCCCAGCAGTGCTCCCAGACCCATAAACCCACCACCAAAAATGTAGAACCCCCCAAACAGCCCCCCAAAAACATGCACTACTGCTAAAAAAACATCTTTTCCACCATGGATTTTCTTCAAACCACTTGCAATCAAAATTAGACCTTCCCTGCAGTGCTCCCAGACCCCTCAACCCACCCCCAAATATCTAGAACTCCCCCAAGCAGCCCCCCAAAAACATGCAATACTGCTAGGCCTCAGTTTAAATTGTGCCAAAACGCTGTCTGCAACTAGGCCAAAACCCCCTTTTTCTACCAGGGATTTTTTTCAAACCACTTGCAATCACAATTAGAACTTCCCAGCAGTGCTGCCAGACCCATAAACCAACCCCCAAAAATCTAGAACCCCCCCAAACAGCGCCCCAAAACATGCAATACTGCTAAAAAAAAAGCTTTTGCACCATGGATTTTCTTCAAACCACTTGCAATCAAAATTAGACCTTCCCAACAGTGCTCCCAGACTCCTCAATCCACCCCAAAAATCTAGAACACCCCCAAGCAGCCCCCAAAAGATGCAATACTGCTAGGCCTCAGTTTAAATCGTGCCAAAACACTGTCTGCAACTAGGCCAAAATCCCCCTTTTCCACCATGGATTTTCTTCAAACCACTTGCAATCAAAATTAGACCTTCCCAGCAGTGCTCCCAGACCCATAAACCCACCACCAAAAATGTAGAACCCCCCAAACAGCCCCCCAAAAACATGCACTACTGCTAAAAAAACATCTTTTCCACCATGGATTTTCTTCAAACCACTTGCAATCAAAATTAGACCTTCCCTGCAGTGCTCCCAGACCCCTCAACCCACCCCCAAATATCTAGAACTCCCCCAAGCAGCCCCCAAAAAACATGCAATACTGCTAGGCCTCAGTTTAAATTGTGCCAAAACGCTATCTGCAACTAGGCCCAAATCCCCCTTTCCTAACATGGACTTTCCTCAGACGACTTGCAATCAAAATTAGACCTTCCCATCAGTGCTCCCAGACCCATAAACCCACTCCCAAACATCTAGAACCCCCCAAACAGCCCCCCAAAAACATGCAATACTGCTAGGCCTCAGTATAAATCGTGCCAAAACGCTGTCTGTAACTAGGCCCAAACCCACCTTTTCCACCATGGATTTTCTTCAAACCACTTGCAATCAAAATTAGACCTTCCCAGTGGTGCTCCCAGACCCCTAAACCTACCCCCAAAAATCTAGAACACCCCAAAGCAGCCCACCAAAAACATGCAATACTACTAGGCCTAAGTTTAAATCGTGCCAAAATGCTCTCTGCAACTAGGCCCAAACCCCCCTTTTCCACCATGGATTTTCTTCAACCCTCTTGCAATCAAAATTAGACCTTCCCAGCAGTGCTCCCAGACCCATAAACCCACCCCCAAAAATCTAGTACCCCCCAAACAGCCCCCCAAAAACATGCAATACTGCTAAAAAAAAAGAACTTTTCCACCATGGATTTTGTTCAAACCACTTGCAATCAAAAAAAGACCTTCCCAACAGTGCTCCCAGACTCCTCAACCCACTCCAAAAATCTAGAACACCCCCAAGCAGACCCCAAAAACATGCAATACTGCTAGGCCTCAGTTTAAATTGTGCCAATACGGTATCTGCAACTAGGCCCAAACCCCCCTTTCCCACCATGGACTTTCCTCAAACCACTTGCAATCAAAATTAGACCTTCCCAGCAGTGCTCCCAGACCCATAAACCAACCCCCAAAAAGGTATAACCCCCCCAAACAGCCCCCCAAAAACATGCAATACTGCTAAAAAAAAAACCTTTTCCACCATGGATTTTCATCAAACCAATTGCAATCAAAATTAGACCTTCCCTGCAGTGCTCCCAGACCCCTCAACCCACCCCCAAATGTCTAGAACACCCCCAAGCAGCCCCCCAAAAATATGCAATACTGCTAGGCCTCAGTGTAAATTGGGCCAAAACGCTGTCTGCAACTAGGCCCAAACCCCCCTTTCCCACCATGGACTTTCCTCAAACCACTTGCAATCACAATTAGACCTTCTCGGCAGTGCTCCCAGACGCATAAACCAACCCCCCAAAATCTAGAATCCCCCAAACAGCCCCCCAAAAACATGCAATACTGCTAGGCCTCAGTTTAAATTGTGCCAAAACGCTGTCTGCAACTAGGCCCAAACCCCCCTTTCCCACCATGGACTTTCCTCAAACCACTTGCAATCAAAATCAGACCTTCCCAGCAGTTCTCCCAGACCCATAAACCCACTCCCAATCATCTAGAACCCCCCAAACAGCCCCCCCAAAACATGCAATACTACTAGGCCTAAGTTTAAATCATGCCAATATGCTCTCTGTAACTAGGCCCACACCCCCCTTTTCCACCATGGATTTTCTTCAAACCACGTGCAATCAAAAAAAGACCTTCCCAACAGTGCTCCCAGACTCCTCAACCCACTCCAAAAATCTAGAACACCCCCAAGCAGCCCCCCAAAAACATGCAATACTGCTAAGCCTCAGTTTAAGTCGTGCCAAAACGCTGTCTGCAACTAGGCCAAAACCCCCTTTTTCTACCAGGGACTTTCCTCAGACGACTTGCAATCAAAATTAGACCTTCCCAGCAGTGCTCCCAGACCCATAAACCCACTCCCAAACATCTAGAACCCCCCAAACAGCCCCCCAAAAACATGCAATACTGCTAGGCCTCAGTATAAATCGTGCCAAAACGCTGTCTGTAACTAGGCCCAAACCCACATTTTCCCCCATGGATTTTCTTCAAACCACTTGCAAACAAAATTAGACCTTCCCAGTGGTGCTCCCAGACCCCTAAACCTACCCCCAAAAATCTAGAACACCCCAAAGCAGCCCACCAAAAACATACTACTAGGCCTAAGTTTAAATCGTGCCAAAATGCTCTCTGCAACTAGGCCCAAACCCCCCTTTTCCACCATGGATTTTCTTCAAACCACTTGCAATCAAAATTAGACCTTCCCAGCAGTGCTCCCAGACCCATAAACCAACCCCCAAAAATGTAGAACCCCCCAAACAGCCCCCCAAAAACATGCACTACTGCTAAAAAAAATACCTTTTCCACCATGGATTTTCATCAAACCAATTGCAATCAAAATTAGACCTTCCCTGCAGTGCTCCCAGACCCCTCAACCCACCCCCAAATGTCTAGAACACCCCCAAGCAGCCCCCCAAAAACATGCAATACTGCTAGGCCTCAGTGTAAATTGTGCCAAAACGCTGTCTGCAACTAGGCCCAAACCCCCCTTTCCCACCATGGACTTTCCTCAAACCACTTGCAATCACAATTAGACCTTCTCGGCAGTGCTCCCAGACGCATAAACCAACCCCCCAAAATCTAGAATCCCCCAAACAGCCCCCCAAAAACATGCAATACTGCTAGGCCTCAGTTTAAATTGTGCCAAAACGCTCTCTGCAACTAGGCCCAAACCCCCCTTTCCCACCATGGACTTTCCTCAAACCACTTGCAATCAAAATTAGACCTTCCCAGCAGTTCTCCCAGACCCATAAACCCACTCCCAAACATCTAGAACCCCCCAAACAGCCCCCCCAAAACATGCAATACTACTAGGCCTAAGTTTAAATCATGCCAATATGCTCTCTGTAACTAGGCCCACACCCCCCTTTTCCACCATGGATTTTCTTCAAACCACGTGCAATCAAAAAAAGACCTTCCCAACAGTGCTCCCAGACTCCTCAACCCACCCCAAAAATCTAGAACACCCCCAAGCAGCCCCCCAAAAACATGCAATACTGCTAAGCCTCAGTTTAAGTCGTGCCAAAACGCTGTCTGCAACTAGGCCAAAACCCCCTTTTTCTACCAGGTATTTTTTTCAAACCACTTGCAATCACAATTAGAACTTCCCAGCAGTGCTCCCAGACCCATAAACCAACCCCCAAAAATCTAGAACCCCCCCAAACAGCGCCCCAAAACATGCACTACTGCTAAAAAAACATCTTTTCCACCATGGATTTTCTTCAAACCACTTGCAATCAAAATTAGACCTTCCCTGCAGTGCTCCCAGACCCCTCAACCCACCCCCAAATATCTAGAACTCCCCCAAGCAGCCCCCCAAAAACATGCAATACTGCTAGGCCTCAGTTTAAATTGTGCCAAAACGCTGTCTGCAACTAGGCCAAAACCCCCTTTTTCTACCAGGGATTTTTTTCAAACCACTTGCAATCACAATTAGAACTTCCCAGCAGTGCTGCCAGACCCATAAACCAACCCCCAAAAATCTAGAACCCCCCCAAACAGCGCCCCAAAACATGCAATACTGCTAAAAAAAAAGCTTTTGCACCATGGATTTTCTTCAAACCACTTGCAATCAAAATTAGACCTTCCCAACCGTGCTCCCAGACTCCTCAATCCACCCCAAAAATCTAGAACACCCCCAAGCAGCCCCCAAAAGATGCAATACTGCTAGGCCTCAGTTTAAATCGTGCCAAAACACTGTCTGCAACTAGGCCAAAATCCCCCTTTTCCACCATGGATTTTCTTCAAACCACTTGCAATCAAAATTAGACCTTCCCAGCAGTGCTCCCAGACCCATAAACCCACCACCAAAAATGTAGAACCCCCCAAACAGCCCCCCAAAAACATGCACTACTGCTAAAAAAACATCTTTTCCACCATGGATTTTCTTCAAACCACTTGCAATCAAAATTAGACCTTCCCTGCAGTGCTCCCAGACCCCTCAACCCACCCCCAAATATCTAGAACTCCCCCAAGCAGCCCCCAAAAAACATGCAATACTGCTAGGCCTCAGTTTAAATTGTGCCAAAACGCTATCTGCAACTAGGCCCAAATCCCCCTTTCCTAACATGGACTTTCCTCAGACGACTTGCAATCAAAATTAGACCTTCCCATCAGTGCTCCCAGACCCATAAACCCACTCCCAAACATCTAGAACCCCCCAAACAGCCCCCCAAAAACATGCAATACTGCTAGGCCTCAGTATAAATCGTGCCAAAACGCTGTCTGTAACTAGGCCCAAACCCACCTTTTCCACCATGGATTTTCTTCAAACCACTTGCAATCAAAATTAGACCTTCCCAGTGGTGCTCCCAGACCCCTAAACCTACCCCCAAAAATCTAGAACACCCCAAAGCAGCCCACCAAAAACATGCAATACTACTAGGCCTAAGTTTAAATCGTGCCAAAATGCTCTCTGCAACTAGGCCCAAACCCCCCTTTTCCACCATGGATTTTCTTCAACCCTCTTGCAATCAAAATTAGACCTTCCCAGCAGTGCTCCCAGACCCATAAACCCACCCCCAAAAATCTAGTACCCCCCAAACAGCCCCCCAAAAACATGCAATACTGCTAAAAAAAAGAACTTTTCCACCATGGATTTTGTTCAAACCACTTGCAATCAAAAAAAGACCTTCCCAACAGTGCTCCCAGACTCCTCAACCCACTCCAAAAATCTAGAACACCCCCAAGCAGACCCCAAAAACATGCAATACTGCTAGGCCTCAGTTTAAATTGTGCCAATACGGTATCTGCAACTAGGCCCAAACCCCCCTTTCCCACCATGGACTTTCCTCAAACCACTTGCAATCAAAATTAGACCTTCCCAGCAGTGCTCCCAGACCCATAAACCAACCCCCAAAAATGTATAACCCCCCCAAACAGCCCCCCAAAAACATGCAATACTGCTAAAAAAAAAACTTTTCCACCATGGATTTTCATCAAACCAATTGCAATCAAAATTAGACCTTCCCTGCAGTGCTCCCAGACCCCTCAACCCACCCCCAAATGTCTAGAACACCCCCAAGCAGCCCCCCAAAAATATGCAATACTGCTAGGCCTCAGTGTAAATTGGGCCAAAACGCTGTCTGCAACTAGGCCCAAACCCCCCTTTCCCACCATGGACTTTCCTCAAACCACTTGCAATCACAATTAGACCTTCTCGGCAGTGCTCCCAGACGCATAAACCAACCCCCCAAAATCTAGAATCCCCCAAACAGCCCCCCAAAAACATGCAATACTGCTAGGCCTCAGTTTAAATTGTGCCAAAACGCTGTCTGCAACTAGGCCCAAACCCCCCTTTCCCACCATGGACTTTCCTCAAACCACTTGCAATCAAAATTAGACCTTCCCAGCAGTTCTCCCAGACCCATAAACCCACTCCCAATCATCTAGAACCCCCCAAACAGCCCCCCCAAAACATGCAATACTACTAGGCCTAAGTTTAAATCATGCCAATATGCTCTCTGTAACTAGGCCCACACCCCCCTTTTCCACCATGGATTTTCTTCAAACCACGTGCAATCAAAAAAAGACCTTCCCAACAGTGCTCCCAGACTCCTCAACCCACCCCAAAAATCTAGAACACCCCCAAGCAGCCCCCCAAAAACATGCAATACTGCTAAGCCTCAGTTTAAGTCGTGCCAAAATGCTGTCTGCAACTATGCCAAAACCCCCTTTTTCTACCAGGGATTTTTTTCAAACCACTTGCAATCACAATTAGAACTTCCCAGCAGTGCTCCCAGACCCATAAACCAACCCCCAAAAATCTAGAACCCCCCCAAACAGCGCCCCAAAACATGCAATACTGCTAAAAAAAAGGTTTTGCACCATGGATTTTCTTCAAACCACTTGCAATCAAAATTAGACCTTCCCAACAGTGCTCCCAGACTCCTCAATCCACCCCAAAAATCTAGAACACCCCCAAGCAGCTCCCAAAAGACATGCAATACTGCTAGGCCTCAGTTTAAATCGTGCCAAAACACTGTCTGCAACTAGGCCAAAATCCCCCTTTTCAACCATGGATTTTCTTCAAACCACTTGCAATCAAAATTAGACCTTCCCTGCAGTACTCCCAGTTCCCTCAACCCACCCCCAAATATCTAGAACTCCCCCAAGCAACCCCCCAAAAACATGCAATACTGCTAGGCCTCAGTTTAAATTGTGCCAAAACGCTATCTGCAACTAGGCCCAAATCCCCCTTTCCTACCATGGACTTTCCTCAGACGACTTGCATTCAAAATTAGACCTTCCCATCAGTGCTCCCAGACCCATAAACCCACTCCCAAACATCTAGAACCCCCCAAACAGCCCCCCAAAAACATGCAATACTGCTAGGCCTCAGTTTAAATCGTGCCAAAACACTGTCTGTAACTAGGCCCAAACCCACCTTTTCCACCATGGATTTTCTTCAAACCACTTGCAGTCAAAATTAGACCTTCCCAGTGGTGCTCCCAGACCCCTAAACCTACCCCCAAAAATCTAGAACACCCCAAAGCAGCCCACCAAAAACATGCAATACTACTAGGCCTAAGTTTAAATCGTGCCAAAATGCTCTCTGCAACTAGGCCCAAACCCCCCTTTTCCACCATGGATTTTCTTCAACCCTCTTGCAATCAAAATTAGACCTTCCCAGCAGTGCTCCCAGACCCATAAACCCACCCCCAACAATCTAGTACCCCCCAAACAGCCCCCCAAAAACATGCAATACTGCTAAAAAAAAAGAACTTTTCCACCATGGATTTTGTTCAAACCACTTGCAATCAAAAAAAGACCTTCCCAACAGTGCTCCCAGACTCCTCAACCCACCCCAAAAATCTAGAACACCCCCAAGCAGACCCCAAAAACATGCAATACTGCTAGGCCTCAGTTTAAATTGTGCCAATACGGTATCTGCAACTAGGCCCAAACCCCCATTTCCCACCATGGACTTTCCTCAAACCACTTGCAATCAAAATTAGACCTTCCAGCAGTGCTCCCAGACCCATAAACCCACTCCCAAACATCTAGAACCCCCAAACAACCCCCCAAAAACATGCAATACTACTAGGCCTAAGTTTAAATCGTGCCAAACGCTCTCTGCAACTAGGCCCAAACCCCCCTTTCCCACCATGGACTTTCCTCAAACCACTTGCAATCAAAATTAGACCTTCCCAGCAGTGCTCCTAGACCCCTCAAACCACCCTATAAAATGTAGAACACCCCCAAGCAGCCCCCCAAAAACATGCAATACTACTAGGCCTAAGTTCAAATCGTGCCAAAACGCTCTCTGCAACTAGGCCCAAACCCCCTTTTTCCACCATGGATGTTTTTCAAACCACTTGCAATCAAAATTAGACCTTCCCTGCAGTGCTCCCAGACCCCTCAACCCACCCCCAAATGTCTAGAACACCCCCAAGCAGCCCCCCAAAAATATGCAATACTGCTAGGCCTCAGTGTAAATTGGGCCAAAACGCTGTCTGCAACTAGGCCCAAACCCCCCTTTCCCACCATGGACTTTCCTCAAACCACTTGCAATCACAATTAGACCTTCTCGGCAGTGCTCCCAGACGCATAAACCAACCCCCCAAAATCTAGAATCCCCCAAACAGCCCCCCAAAAACATGCAATACTGCTAGGCCTCAGTTTAAATTGTGCCAAAACGCTGTCTGCAACTAGGCCCAAACCCCCCTTTCCCACCATGGACTTTCCTCAAACCACTTGCAATCAAAATTAGACCTTCCCAGCAGTTCTCCCAGACCCATAAACCCACTCCCAATCATCTAGAACCCCCCAAACAGCCCCCCCAAAACATGCAATACTACTAGGCCTAAGTTTAAATCATGCCAATATGCTCTCTGTAACTAGGCCCACACCCCCCTTTTCCACCATGGATTTTCTTCAAACCACGTGCAATCAAAAAAAGACCTTCCCAACAGTGCTCCCAGACTCCTCAACCCACCCCAAAAATCTAGAACACCCCCAAGCAGCCCCCCAAAAACATGCAATACTGCTAAGCCTCAGTTTAAGTCGTGCCAAAATGCTGTCTGCAACTATGCCAAAACCCCCTTTTTCTACCAGGGATTTTTTTCAAACCACTTGCAATCACAATTAGAACTTCCCAGCAGTGCTCCCAGACCCATAAACCAACCCCCAAAAATCTAGAACCCCCCCAAACAGCACCCCAAAACATGCAATACTGCTAAAAAAAAAGCTTTTGCACCATGGATTTTCTTCAAACCACTTGCAATCAAAATTAGACCTTCCCAACAGTGCTCCCAGACTCCTCAATCCACCCCAAAAATCTAGAACACCCCCAAGCAGCCCCCAAAAGACATGCAATACTGCTAGGCCTCAGTTTAAATCGTGCCAAAACACTGTCTGCAACTAGGCCAAAATCCCCCTTTTCAACCATGGATTTTCTTCAAACCACTTGCAATCAAAATTAGACCTTCCCTGCAGTACTCCCAGTTCCCTCAACCCACCCCCAAATATCTAGAACTCCCCCAAGCAACCCCCCAAAAACATGCAATACTGCTAGGCCTCAGTTTAAATTGTGCCAAAACGCTATCTGCAACTAGGCCCAAATCCCCCTTTCCTACCATGGACTTTCCTCAGACGACTTGCATTCAAAATTAGACCTTCCCATCAGTGCTCCCAGACCCATAAACCCACTCCCAAACATCTAGAACCCCCCAAACATCCCCCCAAAAACATGCAATACTGCTAGGCCTCAGTTTAAATCGTGCCAAAACACTGTCTGTAACTAGGCCCAAACCCACCTTTTCCACCATGGATTTTCTTCAAACCACTTGCAATCAAAATTAGACCTTCCCAGTGGTGCTCCCAGACCCCTAAACCTACCCCCAAAAATCTAGAACACCCCAAAGCAGCCCACCAAAAACATGCAATACTACTAGGCCTAAGTTTAAATCGTGCCAAAATGCTCTCTGCAACTAGGCCCAAACCCCCCTTTTCCACCATGGATTTTCTTCAACCCTCTTGCAATCAAAATTAGACCTTCCCAGCAGTGCTCCCAGACCCATAAACCCACCCCCAACAATCTAGTACCCCCCAAACAGCCCCCCAAAAACATGCAATACTGCTAAAAAAAAAGAACTTTTCCACCATGGATTTTGTTCAAACCACTTGCAATCAAAAAAAGACCTTACCAACAGTGCTCCCAGACTCCTCAACCCACCCCAAAAATCTAGAACACCCCCAAGCAGACCCCAAAAACATGCAATACTGCTAGGCCTCAGTTTAAATTGTGCCAATACGGTATCTGCAACTAGGCCCAAACCCCCCTTTCCCACCATGGACTTTCCTCAAACCACTTGCAATCAAAATTAGACCTTCCAGCAGTGCTCCCAGACCCATAAACCCACTCCCAAACATCTAGAACCCCCAAACAACCCCCCAAAAACATGCAATACTACTAGGCCTAAGTTTAAATCGTGCCAAACGCTCTCTGCAACTAGGCCCAAACCCCCCTTTCCCACCATGGACTTTCCTCAAACCACTTGCAATCAAAATTAGACCTTCCCAGCAGTGCTCCTAGACCCCTCAAACCACCCTAAAAAATGTAGAACACCCCCAAGCAGCCCCCCAAAAACATGCAATACTACTAGGCCTAAGTTCAAATCGTGCCAAAACGCTCTCTGCAACTAGGCCCAAACCCCCTTTTTCCACCATGGATGTTTTTCAAACCACTTGCAATCACAATTAGAACGTGCCAGCAGTGCTCCCAGACCCATAAACCAACCCCCAAAAATCTAGAACCCCCCCAAACTGCCCCCCAAAAACATGCAATACTGCTAAAAAAAAAAGCTTTTGCACCATGGATTTTCTTCAAACAAATTGCAATCAAAATTAGACCTTCCCAGCAGTGCTCCCAGACCCCTCAACCTACCCCCAAAAATCTAGAACACCCCCAAGAATCCCCCAAAAACATGCAATACTGCTAGGCCTAAGTTTAAATCATGCCAAAAGGCTCTCTGCAGCTAGGCCCAAAGCCCCCTTTTCCACCATGAATTTTCTTCAACTCACTTGCAATCAAAATTAGACCTTCCCAGCAGTGCTCCCAGACCCATAAACCAACCCCCAAAAATCTAGTACCCCCCCAAACAGCCCCCCAAAAACATGCAATACTGCTAAAAAATAAAGAACTTTTCCACCATGGATTTTCTTCAAACCACTTGCAATCAAAAAAAGACCTTCCCAACAGTGCTCCCAGACTCCTCAACCCACCCCAAAAATCTAGAACACTCCAAAGCAGACCCCAAAAAACATGCAATACTGCTAGGCCTCAGTTTAAATCGTGCCAAAACACTGTCTGCAACTAGGCCAAAACCCCCCTTTTCCACCATGGATTTTCTTCAAACCACTTGCAATCAAAAATAGACCTTCCCAGCAGTACTCCAAGTTCCCTCAACCCACCCCCAAAAATCTAGAACACCCCCAAGCAGCCCCCCAAAAACATGCAATAGTACTAACCCTGGGCGTAGTGGGCGTAGTGGGGCTCCGCGGAGCTACGCGGAGTGGGCGAGAAGCTACGCCCACTCCCGCACTCCGCGTAGCCCCACTACGCACCTCCCTCCCGCTCTCCCCTACATACGTTATTTAAGCAACTAACCTTAATAAAACAATTTTAAAGCACTTATTGTGTCCGGGGCTCCCTCTTGAAATAGCGTCGTCCTGGATACCAATGCGCATGCGCGGGCGGCTGCGCAAGCGCATTTCTCCCGAGAAATGCGCATGCGCGGGCGGCCGCGCATGCGCATTGGTATCCAGGAAGGGACGCTATTCCAAGAAGGGAGCCCCAGGCGAACACCGGACACGGTAAGTGCTTTAACATTGTTTTATTAAGGTTAGTTGCTTAAATAATGTATGTAGGGGAGGGCGGGAGGGAGGCGGGTGGCGGCCGACTCGGCTACGCACAAGGAGTGGGCGTAGTGTTGCCGGCTACGCTGTCTACGCAAAATGCATAGAAGGCAACACTGCGCCTACTCCGTGGGCGTAGCCGATTCGGACGCCCAGGGTTAAATAGTACTAGGCCTAAGTTTAAAATTGTGCCAAAGCGCTCTCTGCAACTAGACCCAAACCCCTCTTTTCCACCATGGATTTTCTTCAAACTACTTGCAATCAAAATTAGACCTTCCCAGCAGTGCTCCCAGATCCCTCAACCCACCCCCAAAAATTTAGAACACCCCCAAGCAGCCCCCCCAAAACATGCAATACTACTAGGCCTAAGTTTAAATCGTGCTAAAACGCTCTCTGCAACTAGGCCCAAACCCCCATTTTCCACCATGGATTTTCTTCAAACCACTTGCATTCAAAATTAGACCTTTCCAGCAGTGCTCCCAGACCCATAAACCCACTCCCAAACATCTAGAAACCCCCAAACAGCCCCCCAAAAACATTCAATACTGCTAGGCCTCAGTATAAATCGTGCCAAAACGCTGTCTGTAACTAGGCCCAAACCCACCGTTTCCACAATGCATTTTCTTCAAACCACTTGCAATCAAAATTAGACCTTCACAGTGGTGCTCCCAGACCCCTAAACCTACCCCCAAAAATCTAGAACACCCCCAAGCAGCCCACCAAAAACATGCAATACTACTAGGCCTAAGTTTAAATCGTGCCAAAATGCTCTCTGCAACTAGGCCCAAACCCCCCTTTTCCACTATGGATTTTCTTCAACCCACTTGCAATCAAAATTAGACTTTCGAGCAGTGCTCCCAGACCCATAATCCCACCCCCAAAAATCTAGTACCCCCAAACAGCCCCCCAAAAACATGCAATACTGCTAAAAAAATAAATTCCACCATGGATTTTCTTCAAACCACGTGCAATCAAAATTAGACCTTCCCTGCAGTGCTCCCAGACCCCTCAACCAACCCCCAAAAATCTAGAACCCCCCCAAACTGCCCCCCAAAAACATGCAATACTGCTAAAAAAAAAAAGCTTTTGCACCATGGATTTTCTTCAAACAAATTGCAATCAAAATTAGACCTTCCCAGCAGTGCTCCCAGACCCCTCAACCTACCCCCAAAAATCTAGAACACCCCCAAGAAGCCCCCAAAAACATGCAATACTGCTAGGCCTAAGTTTAAATCATGCCAAAACGCTCTCTGCAGCTAGGCCCAAAGCCCCCTTTTCCACCATGAATTTTCTTCAACTCACTTGCAATCAAAATTAGACCTTCCCAGCAGTGCTCCCAGACCCATAAACCAACCCCCAAAAATCTAGTACCCCCCCAAACAGCCCCCCAAAAACATGCAATACTGCTAAAAAATAAAGAACTTTTCCACAATGGATTTTCTTCAAACCACTTGCAATCAAAAAAAGACCTTCCCAACAGTGCTCCCAGACTCCTCAACCCACCCCAAAAATCTAGAACACTCCAAAGCAGACCCCAAAAAACATGCAATACTGCTAGGCCTCAGTTTAAATCGTGCCAAAACACTGTCTGCAACTAGGCCAAAACCCCCCTTTTCCACCATGGATTTTCTTCAAACCACTTGCAATCAAAAATAGACCTTCCCAGCAGTACTCTAAGTTCCCTCAACCCACCCCCAAAAATCTAGAACACCCCCAAGCAGCCCCCCAAAAACATGCAATAGTACTAACCCTGGGCGTAGTGGGCGTAGTGGGGCTCCGCGGAGCTACGCGGAGTGGGCGAGAAGCTACGCCCACTCCCGCACTCCGCGTAGCCCCACTACGCACCTCCCTCCCGCTCTCCCCTACATACGTTATTTAAGCAACTAACCTTAATAAAACAATTTTAAAGCACTTATTGTGTCCGGGGCTCCCTCTTGAAATAGCGTCGTCCTGGATACCAATGCGCATGCGCGGGCGGCTGCGCAAGCGCATTTCTCCCGAGAAATGCGCATGCGCGGGCGGCCGCGCATGCGCATTGGTATCCAGGAAGGGACGCTATTCCAAGAAGGGAGCCCCAGGCGAACACCGGACACGGTAAGTGCTTTAACATTGTTTTATTAAGGTTAGTTGCTTAAATAATGTATGTAGGGGAGGGCGGGAGGGAGGCGGGTGGCGGCCGACTCGGCTACGCACACGGAGTGGTCGTAGTGTTGCCGGCTACGCTGTCTACGCAAAATGCATAGAAGGCAACACTACGCCTACTCCGTGGGCGTAGCCGATTCGGACGCCCAGGGTTAAATAGTACTAGGCCTAAGTTTAAAATTGTGCCAAAGCGCTCTCTGCAACTAGACCCAAACCCCTCTTTTCCACCATGGATTTTCTTCAAACTACTTGCAATCAAAATTAGACCTTCCCAGCAGTGCTCCCAGATCCCTCAACCCACCCCCAAAAATTTAGAACACCCCCAAGCAGCCCCCCCAAAACATGCAATACTACTAGGCCTAAGTTTAAATCGTGCTAAAACGCTCTCTGCAACTAGGCCCAAACCCCCATTTTCCACCATGGATTTTCTTCAAACCACTTGCATTCAAAATTAGACCTTTCCAGCAGTGCTCCCAGACCCATAAACCCACCACCAAAAATGTAGAACCCCCCAAACAGCCCCCCAAAAACATGCAATACTGCTAAAAAAAAACTTTTCCACCATGGATTTTCTTCAAACCACTTGCAATCAAAATTAGACCTTCCCTGCAGTGCTCCCAGACCCCTCAACCCACCCCCAAATATCTAGAACCCCCCCAAGCAGCCCCCCAAAAACATGCAATACTGCTAGGCCTCAGTTTAAATTGTGCCAAAACGTTATCTGCAACTAGGCCCAAATCCCCCTTTCCTACCATGGACTTTCCTCAGACCACTTGCAATCAAAATTAGACCTTCCCAGCAGTGCTCCCAGACCCATAAACCCACTCCCAAACATCTAGAAACCCCCAAACAGCCCCCCAAAAACATTCAATACTGCTAGGCCTCAGTATAAATCGTGCCAAAACGCTGTCTGTAACAAGGCCCAAACCCACCGTTTCCACAATGCATTTTCTTCAAACCACTTGCAATCAAAATTAGACCTTCCCAGTGGTGCTCCCAGACCCCTAAACCTACCCCCAAAAATCTAGAACACCCCCAAGCAGCCCACCAAAAACATGCAATACTACTAGGCCTAAGTTTAAATCGTGCCAAAATGCTCTCTGCAACTAGGCCCAAACCCCCCTTTTCCACTATGGATTTTCTTCAACCCACTTGCAATCAAAATTAGACTTTCGAGCAGTGCTCCCAGACCCATAATCCCACCCCCAAAAATCTAGTACCCCCCAAACAGCCCCCCAAAAACATGCAATACTGCTAAAAAAATAAATTCCACCATGGATTTTCTTCAAACCACGTGCAATCAAAATTAGACCTTCCCTGCAGTGCTCCCAGACCCCTCAACCCACCCCCAAATATCTAGAACTCCCCCAAGCAGCCCCCAAAAACATGCAATACTGCTAGGCCTCAGTTTAAATTGTGCCAAAACGCTATCAGCAACTAGGCCCAAATCCCCTTTCCTACCATGGACTTTCCTCAGACCACTTGCAATCAAAATTAGACCTTCCCAGCAGTGCTCCCAGACCCATAAACCCACTCCCAAACATCTAGAACCCCCCAAACAGCCCCCCAAAAACATGCAATACTGCTAGGCCTCAGTATAAATCGTGCCAAAACGCTGTCTGTAACTAGGCCCAAACCCACCTTTTCCACCATGGATTTTCTTCAAACCACTTGCTATCAAAATTAGACCTTCCCAGTGGTGCTCCCAGACCCCTAAACCTACCCCCAGAAATCTAGAACACCCCCAAGCAGCCCACCAAAAACATGCAATACTACTAGGCCTAAGTTTAAATCGTGCCAAAATGCTCTCTGCAACTAGGCCCAAACACCCCTTTTCCACCATGGATTTTCTTCAACCCACTTGCAATCAAAATTAGACCTTCCCAGCAGTGCTCCCAGACCCATAAACCCACCCCCAAAAATCTAGTACCCCCCCAAACAGCCCCCCAAAAACATGCAATACTGCTAAAAAAAGAACTTTTCCACCATGGATTTTCTTCAAACCACTTGCAATCAAAAAAGACCTACCCAACAGTGCTCCCAGACTCCTCAACCCACTCCAAAAATCTAGAACACCCCCAAGCAGACCCCAAAAAACATGCAATACAGCTAGGCCTCAGTTTAAATCGTGCCAAAACACTGTCTGCAACTAGGCCAAAACCCCCCTTTTCCACCATGGATTTTCTTCAAACCACTTGCAATCAAAAATAGACCTTCCCAGCAGTACTGCCAGTTCCCTTAACCCAACCCCAAAAATCTAGAACACCCCCAAGCAGCCCCCCAAAAACATGCAATACAGCTAGGCCTCAGTTTAAATTGTGCCAAAACTCTGTCTGCAACTAGGCCCAAACGCCCCTTTCCCACCATGGACTTTCCTCAAACCACTTGCAATCAACATTAGACCTTCCCAGCAGTGCTCCCAGACCCCTCAACCCACCCCCAAAAATGTAGAACAACCACAAGAAGCCCCCCAAAAACATGAAATACTACTAGGCCTAAGTTTAAATCGTGGCAAAACGCTCTCTGCAACTAGGCCCAAACCCCCCTTTTCCACCATGGATATTCTTCAAACCACTTGCAATCAAAATATACCTTCCCAGCAGTGCTCCCAGACCCCTCAAACCACCCTAAAATATGTAGAACACCCCCAAGCAGCCCCCCAAAAACATGCAATACTACTAGGCCTAAGTTTAAATCGTGCCAAAACGCTCTCTGCAACTAGGCCCAAACCCCCTTTTTCCACCATGGATTTTTTTCAAACCACTTGCAATCAAAATTAGACCTTCCCAGCAGTGCTCCCAAACCCATAAACTAACCCCCAAAAATGTATAACCCCCCCCAAACAGCCCCCCAAAAACATGCAATACTGCTAAAAAAAAACTTTTCCACCATGGATTTTCATCAAACCACTTGCAATCAAAATTAGACCTTCCCTGCATTGCTCCCAGACCCCTCAACCAACCCCAAATCTCTAGAACACCCCCAAGCAGCCCCCCAAAAACATGCAATACTGCTAGGTCTCAGTTTAAATTGTGCCAAAACGCTGTCTGCAACTAGGCCCAAACCCCCCTTTCCCACCATGGACTTACCTCAAACCAATTGCAATCAAAATTAGACCTTCCAGCAGTGCTCCCAGACTCATAAACCCACTCCCAAACATCTAGAACCCCCAAACAGCCCCCCAAAAATATGCAATACTACTAGGCCTATGTTTAAATCGTGCCAAAACGCTCTCTGCAACTTGGCCCAACCCCCCCTTTTCCACCATGGATATTCTTCAAACCACTTGCAATCAAAATTAGACCTTCCCAGCAGTGCTCCGAGACCCATAAACGCACCCCCAAAAATCTAGTACCCCCCAAAAAGCCCCCCAAAAACATGCAATACTGCTAAAAAAAAGAACTTTTCCACCATGGATTTTCTTCAAATCACTTGCAATCAAAAAAATACCTTCCCAACAGTGCTCCCAGACTCCTCAACCCACTCCAAAAATCTAGAACACCCCCAAGCAGACCCCAAAAAAACAGGCAATACTGCTAGGCCTCAGTTTAAATCGTGCCAAAACACTGTCTGCAACTAGGCCAAAACCCCCCTTTCCCACCATGGATTTTCTTCAAACCACTTGCAATCAAAAATAGACCTTCCCAGCAGTACTGCCAGTTCCCTTAACCCACCCCCAAAAATCTAGAACACCCCCAAGCAGCCCCCCAAAAACATGCAATACAGCTAGGCCTCAGTTTAAATTGTGCCAAAACTCTGTCTGCAACTAGGCCCAAACGCCCCTTTCCCACCATGGACTTTCCTCTAACCACTTGCAATCAAAATTAGACCTTCCCAGCAGTGCTCCCAGACCCCTCAACCCACCCCCAAAAATGTAGAACAACCCCAAGAAGCCCCCCAAAAACATGAAATACTACTAGGCCTAAGTTTAAATCGTGCCAAAACGCTCTCTGCAACTAGGCCCAAACCCCCCTTTTCCCCCATGGATATTCTTCAAACCACTTGCAATCAAAATTAGACCTTCCCAGCAGTGCTCCCAGACCCCTCAAACCACCCTAAAAAACGTAGAACACCCCCAAGCAGCCCCCCAAAAACATGCAATACTACTAGGCCTAAGTTTAAATCGTGCCAAAACGCTCTCTGCAACTATGCCCAAACCCCCTTTTTCCACCATGGATTTTCTTCAAACCACTTGCAATCAAAATTAGACCTTCCCAACAGTGCTCCCAGACTCCTCAAACCACCCCAAAAATCTAGAACACCCCCAAGCAGACCCCAAAAACATTCAATACTGCTAGGCCTCAGTTTAAATCGTGCCGAAACACTGTCTGCAACTAGGCCCAAACCTCCCTTTTCCCCCATGGATATTCTTCAAACCACTTGCAATCAAAATTAGACCTTCCCAGCAGTGCTCCCAGACCCCTCAAACCACCCTAAAAAACGTAGAACACCCCCAAGCAGCCCCCCAAAAACATGCAATACTACTAGGCCTAAGTTTAAATCGTGCCAAAACGCTCTCTGCAACTATGCCCAAACCCCCCTTTTCCACCATGGATTTTCTTCAAACCACTTGCAATCAAAAATAGACCTTCCCAGCAGTACTCCCAGTTCCCTCAACCCACCCCCAAAAATCTAGAACACCCCCAAGCAGTGCCCCAAAAGCATGCAATAGTACTAGGCCTAAGTTTAAAATTGTGCCAAAACGCTCTCTGCAACTAGACCCAAACCCCTCTTTTCCACCATGGATTTTCTTCAAACCACTTGCAATCAAAATTAGACCTTCCCAGCAGTGCTCCCAGACCCATAAACCCACCACCAAAAATGTAGAACCCCCCAAACAGCCCCCCAAAAACATGCAATACTGCTAGAAAAATCTTTTCCACCATGGATTTTCTTCAAACCACTTGCAATCAAAATTAGACCTTCCCTGCAGTGCTCCCAGACCCCTCAACCCACCCCCAAATATCTAGAACTCCCCCAAGCAGCCCCCCAAAAACATGCAATACTGCTAGGCCTCAGTTTAAATTGTGTCAAAACACTAGCTGCAACTAGGCCCAAATCCCCCTTTCCTACCATGGACTTTCCTCAGACGACTTGCAATCAAAATTAGACCTTCCCAGCAGTGCTCCCAGACCCATAAACCCACTCCCAAACATCTAGAACCCCCCAAACAGCCCCCCAAAAACATGCAATACTGCAAGGCCTCAGTATAAATCGTGCCAAAACGCTGTCTGTAACTAGGCCCAAACCCACCTTTTCCACCATGGATTTTCTTCAAACCACTTGCAATCAAAATTATACCTTCCCAATGGTGCTCCCAGACCCCTAAACCTACCCCCAAAAATCTAGAACACCCCAAAGCAGCCCACCAAAAACATGCAATACTACTAGGCCTAAGTTTAAATCGTGCCAAAATGCTCTCTGCAACTAGGCCCAAACCCCCCTTTTCCACCATGGATTTTCTTCAACCCTCTTGCAATCAAAATTAGACCTTCCCAGCAGTGCTCCCAGACCCATAAACCCACCCCCAAAAATCTAGTACCCCCCAAACAGCCCCCCAAAAACATGCAATACTGCTAAAAAAAAGAACTTTTCCACCATGGATTTTGTTCAAACCACTTGCAATCAAAAAAAGACCTTCCCAACAGTGCTCCCAGACTCCTCAACCCACCCCAAAAATCTAGAACACCCCCAAGCAGACCCCAAAAACATGCAATACTGCTAGGCCTCAGTTTAAATCGTGCCAAAACACTGTCTGCAACTAGGCCAAAACCCCCCTTTTCCACTATGGTTTATCTTCAAACCACTTGCAATCAAAAATAGACCTTCCATCAGTGCTCCCAGACCCATAAACCCACTCCCAAACATCTAGAACCCCCAAACAGCCCCCCAAAAACATGCAATACTACTAGGCCTAAGTTTAAATAGTGCCAAAACGCTCTCTGCAACTAGGCCCAAACCCCCCTTTTCCACCATGGATTTTCTTCAACCCACTTGCAATCAAAATTAGACCTTCCCAGCAGTGCTCCCAGACCCATAAACCCACCCCCAAAAATCTAGTACTCCCAAACAGCCCCCCAAAAACATGCAATACTGCTAAAAAAAGAACTTTTGCTCCCAGACTCCTCAACCCACTCCAAAAATCTAGAACGCCCCCAAGCAGACCCCAAAAAACATGCAATACTGCTAGGCCTCAGTTTAAATCATGCCAAAACACTGTCTGCAACTAGGCCAAAACCCCCCTTTTCCACCATGGATTTTCTTCAAACCACTTGCAATCAAACATAGACCTTCCCAGCAGTACTGCCAGTTCCCTTAACCCACCCCCAAAAATCTAGAACACCCCCAAGCAGACCCCAACAAACATGCAATACTGCTAGGCCTCAGTTTAAATCATGCCAAAACACTGTCTGCAACTAGGCCAAAACCCCCCTTTTCCACCATGGATTTTCTTCAAACCACTTGCAATCAAACATAGACCTTCCCAGCAGTGCTCCCAGACCCCTCAACCCACCCCCAAAAATGTAGAACAACCCCAAGAAGCCCCCCAAAAACATGAAATACTACTAGGCCTAAGTTTAAATCGTGCCAAAACGCTCTCTGCAACTAGGCCCAAAGCCCCCTTTTCCACCATGGATATTCTTCAAACCACTTGCAATCAAAATTAGACCTTCCCAGCAGTGCTCCCAGACCCCTCAAACCACCCCAAAAAATGTAGAACACCCCCAAGCAGCCCCCCAAAAACATGCAATACTACTAGGCCTAAGTTTAAATCGTGCCAAAACGCTCTCTGCAACTAGGCCCAAACCCCCTTTTTCCACAATGGATTATTTTCAAACCACTTGCAATCAAAATTAGACCTTCCCAGCAATGCTCCCAGACCCATAACCCAACCCCCAAAAATGTATAACCCCCCCAAACAGCCCCCCAAAACATGCAATACTGCTAAAAAAAAACTTTTCCACCATGGATTTTCATCAAACCACTTGCAATCAAAATTAGACCTTCCCTGCAGTGCTCCCAGACCCCTCGACCCACCCCAAATGTCTAGAACACCCCCAAGCAGCCCCCCAAAAACATGCAATACTGCTAGGCCTCAGTTTAAATCGTGCCAAAACACTGTCTGCAACTAGGCCAAAACCCCCCTTTTCCACCATGGATTTTCTTCAAACCACTTGCAATCAAAATGAGACCTTTCCTGCAGTGCTCCCAGACCCCTCAACCCACCCCCAAATATCTAGAACACCCCCAAGCAGCCCCCCAAAAACATGCAATACTGCTAGGCCTCAGTTTAAATCGTGCCAAAACACTGTCTGCAACTAGGCCAAAACCCCCCTTTTCCACCATGGATTTTCTTTAAACCACTTGCAATCAAAATTAGACCTTCCCAGTGGTGCTTCCAGACCCCTCAACCCACACCCAAATATCTAGAACACCCCCAAGCAGCCCCCCCAAAACATACAATACTGCTAGGCCTAAGTATAAATCATGCCAAAATGCTCTCTGCAACTAGGCCCAAACCCCCATTTTCCACCATGGATTTTATTCAAACCACTTGCAATCAAAACTAGACCTTCCCAGCAGTGCTCCCAGACCCATAATCCCACACCTAAAAATGTAGAACCCCCCAACAGCCCCCCAAAAACACGGAATACTGCAAAAAAAAATAACTTTTCCACCATGGATTTTCTTCAAACCACTTGCAATCAAAAAAAGACCTTCCCAACAGTGCTCTCAGACTCCTCAACCCACCCCAAAAATCTAGAACACCCCCAAGCAGCCCCCAAAAAACATGCAATACTGATAGGCCTCAGTTTAAATCTTGTCAAAACAATGTCTGCAACTAGGCCAAAACCCCCCTTTTCCACCATGGATTTTCTTTGAACCACTTGCGATCAAAATTAGACCTTCCCAGTGGTGCTCCCAGACTCCTAAACCCACCCCCAAATATCCAGAACACCCCCAAGCAGCCCCCCAAAAACATGCAATACTACTAGGCCTAAGTTTAAATCGTGCCAAAACGCTCTCTGCAACTAGGCCCAAACCCCCCTTTTCCATCATGGATTTTCTTCAAACCACTTGCAATCAAAATTAGACCTTCCCAGCAGTGCTCCCAGACCCATAAACCCACCTCCAAAAATCTAGTACCCCCCAAACAGCCCCCCAAAAACATGCAATAATGCTAAAAAATAGAGAACTTTTCCACCATGGATTTTCTTCAAACCACTTGCAATCAAAAAAAGACCTTCCCAACAGTGCTCCCAGACTCCTCAACCCACCCCAAAAATCTAGAACACCCCCAAGCAGCCCCCCAAAAACATGCAATACTACTAGGCCTAAGTTTAAATTGTGCCAAAACGTTCTCAGCAACTAGGCCCAAACCCCCCTTTTCCACCATGGATTTTCTTTAAACCACTTGCAATCAAAAGCAATCAAAATTAGACCTTCCCAGCAGTGCTCCCAGACCCATAAACCCACCCCAAAAAATCAAGTACCCCACCAAACAGCCCCCAAAAACATGCAATACTCCTAAAAAAAGAACTTTTCCACCATGGATTTTCTTCAAACTACTTGCAATCAAAAAAAGACCTTCCCAACAGTGCTCCCAGACTCCTCAACCCACCCCAAAAATCTAGAACACCCCCAAGCAGCCCCCCAAAAACATGCAATACTGCTAGGCCTCAGTTTAAGTCGTGCCAAAACGCTGTCTGCAACTAGGCCAAAACCCCCTTTTTCCACCATGGATTTTCTTCAAACCACTTGCAATCAAAATTAAACCTTCCCAGCAGTACTCCCAGACCCATAAACCCACACCCAAAAATGTAGAACCCCCCCAAACAGCCCCCCAATAACATGCAATACTGCTAAAAAAAAGAACTTTTCCACCATGGATTTTCTTCAAACCACTTGCAATCAAAAACAGACTTTCCCAGCAGTACTCCCAGTTCCCTCAACCCACCCCCAAAAATCTAGAACACCCCCAAGCAGCCCCCCAAAAACATGCAATGCTGCTAGGCCTCAGTTTAAATCGTGCCAAAACGCTGTCTGTAACTAGGCCCAAACCCACCTTTTCCACCATGGATTTTCTTCAAACCACTTGCCATCAAAATTAGACCTTCCCAGTGGTGCTCCCAGACCCCTCAATCCACCCCCAAAAATCTAGAACTCCCCCAAGCAGCCCACCAAAAACATGCAATACTATTAGGCCTAAGTTTAAATCGTGCCAAAACCCTCTCTGCAACTAGGCCCAAACCCCCCTTTTCCTCCATGGATTTTCTTCAAACCACTTGCAATCAAAATTAGACCTTCCCAGCAGTGCTCCCAGACTCCTCAACCCACCCCAAAAATCTAGAACACCCCCAAGCAGCCCCCAAAAGACATGCAATACTGCTAGGCCTCAGTTTAAATCGTGCCAAAACACTGTCTGCTACTAGGCCAAAACCCCCATTTTCCACCATGGATTTTCTTCAAACCACTTGCAATCAAAAATAGACCTTCCCAGCAGTACTCCCAGTTCCCTCAACCCACCCCCAAAAATCTAGAACACCCTTAAGCAGCCCGTCAAAAACATGCAATACAGCTAGGCCTCAGTTTAAATTGTGCCAAAACGCTGTCTGCAACTATGCCCAAACCCCCTTTCCCACCATGGACTTTCCTCAAACCACTTGCAATCAAAATTAGACCTTCCCAGCAGTACTCCCAGTTCCCTCAACCCACCCCCAAAAATCTAGAATACCCCCCAAGAAGCCCCCCAAAAACATACAATACTGCTAGGCCTAAGTTTAAATCGTGCCAAAATGCTCTCTGCAACTAGGCCCAAACCCCCATTTTCCACCATGGATTTTCTTCAAACCACTTGCAATCAAAACTAGACCTTCCCCGCAGTGCTCCCAAATCCTTAAACCCACACTTAAAAATGTAGAACCCCCCAACAGCCCCCCAAAAACACGGAATACTGCTAAAAAAAATAACTTTTCCACCATGAATTTTCTTCAAACCACTTGCAATCAAAATTAGACCTTCCCAGCAGTGCTCCCAGACTCCTCAACCCACCCCAAAAATCTAGAACACCCCCAAGCAGCCCCCCAAAAACATGCAATACTGCTAGGCCTCAGTTTAAGTCGTGCCAAAACGCTGTCTGCAACTAGGCCAAAACCCCCTTTTTCCACCATGGATTTTCTTCAAACCACTTGCAATCAAAATTAAACCTTCCCAGCAGTACTCCCAGACCCATAAACCCACACCCAAAAATGTAGAACCCCCCCAAACAGCCCCCCAATAACATGCAATACTGCTAAAAAAAAAGAACTTTTCCACCATGGATTTTCTTCAAACCACTTGCAATCAAAAACAGACTTTCCCAGCAGTACTCCCAGTTCCCTCAACCCACCCCCAAAAATCTAGAACACCCCCAAGCAGCCCCCCAAAAACATGCAATGCTGCTAGGCCTCAGTTTAAATCGTGCCAAAACGCTGTCTGTAACTAGGCCCAAACCCACCTTTTCCACCATGGATTTTCTTCAAACCACTTGCCATCAAAATTAGACCTTCCCAGTGGTGCTCCCAGACCCCTCAATCCACCCCCAAAAATCTAGAACTCCCCCAAGCAGCCCACCAAAAACATGCAATACTATTAGGCCTAAGTTTAAATCGTGCCAAAACCCTCTCTGCAACTAGGCCCAAACCCCCCTTTTCCTCCATGGATTTTCTTCAAACCACTTGCAATCAAAATTAGACCTTCCCAGCAGTGCTCCCAGACCCCTCAATCTACCCCCAAAATCTAGAACACCCCCAAGCAGCCCCCCAAAAACATGCAATACTGCTAGGCCTCAGTTTAAATCGTACCAAAATGCTGTCTGTAACTAGGCCCAACCCCACCTTTTCCACCATGGATTTTCTTCAAACC
The DNA here is from genome assembly GCF_964261635.1 of Lissotriton helveticus. Lineage (NCBI taxonomy): Eukaryota > Metazoa > Chordata > Amphibia > Caudata > Salamandridae > Lissotriton > Lissotriton helveticus. The sequence continues at coordinate 1,357,785,948 of NC_136061.1, read as the reverse complement.
ACTTGCAATCAAAATTAGACCTTCCTAGCAGTGCTCCCAGACCCATAAACCCACCCCCAAAAATCTAGTACCCCCCCAAACAGCCCCCCAAAAACATGCAAAAATGCTAAAAAATAGAGAACTTTTCCACCATGGATTTTCTTCAAACCACTTGCAATCAAAAAAAGACCTTCCCAACAGTGCTCCCAGACTCCTCAACCCACCCCAAAAATCTAGAACACCCCCAAGCAGCCCCCAAAAGACATGCAATACTGCTAGGCCTCAGTTTAAATCGTGCCAAAACACTGTCTGCAACTAGGCCAAAACCCCCCTTTTCCACCATGGATTTTCTTCAAACCACTTGCAATCAAAAATAGACCTTCCCAGCAGTACTCCCAGTTCCCTCAACCCACCCCCAAAAATCTAGAACACCCTTAAGCAGCCCGTCAAAAACATGCAATACAGCTAGGCCTCAGTTTAAATTGTGCCAAAACGCTGTCTGCAACTATGCCCAAACCCCCTTTCCCACCATGGACTTTCCTCAAACCACTTGCAATCAAAATTAGACCTTCCCAGCAGTACTCCCAGTTCCCTCAACCCACCCCCAAAAATCTAGAATACCCCCCAAGAAGCCCCCCAAAAACATACAATACTGCTAGGCCTAAGTTTAAATCGTGCCAAAATGCTCTCTGCAACTAGGCCCAAACCCCCATTTTCCACCATGGATTTTCTTCAAACCACTTGCAATCAAAACTAGACCTTCCCCGCAGTGCTCCCAGATCCATAAACCCACACTTAAAAATGTAGAACCCCCCAACAGCCCCCCAAAAACACGGAATACTGCTAAAAAAAATAACTTTTCCACCTTGAATTTTCTTCAAACCACTTGCAATCAAAATTAGACCTTCCCAGCAGTGCTCCCAGACCCCTCATCCAACCCCCAAAATTCTAGAACACCCCCAAGCAGCCCCCCAAAAACATGCAATACTGCTGGGCCTCAGTTTAAATCATGCCAAACGCTGTCTGCATCTAAGCCCAAACCCCCCTTTTCCACCTTGGATTTTCTTCAATCGACTTGCAATCAAAATTAGACCTTGCCAGCAGTGCTCCCAGACCCCTCAACCCACCCCCAAAAATCTAGTACCCCCCCAAACAGCCCCCCAAAAACATGCAATAATGCTAAAAAATAGAGAACTTTTCCACCATGGATTTTCTTCAAACCACTTGCAATCAATAAAAGACCTACCCAACAGTGCTCCCAGACTCCTCAACCCACCCCAAAAATCTAGAACACCCCCAAGCAGCCCCCCAAAAACATGCAATACTACTAGGCCTAAGTTTAAATTGTGCCAAAACGTTCTCAGCAACTAGGCCCAAACCCCCCTTTTCCACCATGGATTTTCTTTAAACCACTTGCAATCAAAAGCAATCAAAATTAGACCTTCCCAGCAGTGCTCCCAGACCCAAAAAACCCACCCCAAAAAATCGAGTACCCCACCAAACAGCCCCCAAAAACATGCAATACTGCTAAAAAAAGAACTTTTCCACCATGGATTTTCTTCAAACTACTTGTAATCAAAAAAAGACCTTCCCAACAGTGCTCCCAGACTCCTCAACCCACCCCAAAAATCTAGAACACCCCCAAGCAGCCCCCCAAAAACATGCAATACTGCTAGGACTCAGTTTAAGTCGTGCCAAAACGCTGTCTGCAACTAGGCCAAAACCCCCTTTTTCCACCATGGATTTTCTTCAAACCACTTGCAATCAAAATTAGACCTTCCCAGCAGTACTCCCAGACCCATAAACCCACACCCAAAAATGTAGAACCCCCCCAAACAGTCCCCCAATAACATGCAATACTGCTAAAAAAAAGAACTTTTCCACCATGGATTTTCTTAAACCACTTGCAATCAAACATAGACCTTCCCATCAGTACTCCCAGTTCCCTCAACCCACCCCCAAAAATCTAGAACACCCCCAAGCAGCCCCCCAAAAACATGTAATGCTGCTAGGCCTCAGTTTAAATCGTGCCAAAACGCTGTCTGTAACTAGGCCCAAACCCACCTTTTCCACCATGGATTTTCTTCAAACCACTTGCAATCAAAATTAGACCTTCCCAGCAGTGCTCCCAGACCCATAAACCCACCCCCAAAAATCTAGTACCCCCCCCAAACAGCCCCCCAAAAACATGCAATACTGCTAAAAAAAAGAACTTTTCCACCATGGATTTTCTTAAACCACTTGCAATCAAACATAGACCTTCCCATCAGTACTCCCAGTTCCCTCAACCCACCCCCAAAAATCTAGAACACCCCCAAGCAGCCCCCCAAAAACATGTAATGCTGCTAGGCCTCAGTTTAAATCGTGCCAAAACGCTGTCTGTAACTAGGCCCAAACCCACCTTTTCCACCATGGATTTTCTTCAAACCACTTGCAATCAAAATTAGACCTTCCCAGCAGTGCTCCCAGACCCATAAACCCACCCCCAAAAATCTAGTACCCCCCCCAAACAGCCCCCCAAAAACATGCAATAATGCTAAAAAATAGAGAACTTTTCCACCATGGATTTTCTTCAAACCACTTGCAATCAAAAAAAGACCTTCCCAACAGTGCTCCCAGACTCCTCAACCCACCCCAAAAATCTAGAACACCCCCAAGCAGCCCCCCAAAAACATGTAATGCTGCTAGGCATAAGTTTAAATCGTGCCAAAACGCTGTCTGTAACTAGGCCCAAACCCACCTTTTCCACCATGGATTTTCTTCAAACCACTTGCCATCAAAATTAGACCTTCCCAGTGGTGCTCACAGACCCCTCAACCCACCCCCAAAAATCTAGAACTCCCCCAAGCAGCCCCCCAAAAACATGCAATACTATTAGGCCTAAGTTTAAATCGTGCCAAAACCCTCTCTACAACTAGGCCCAAACCCCCCTTTTTCTCCATGGATTTTCTTCAAACCACTTGCAATCAGAATTAGACCTTCCCAGCAGTGCTCCCAGACCCCTCAACCTACCCCCAAAAATCTAGACCACCCCCAAGCAGCCCCCCAAAAACATGCAATACTGCTAGGCCTCAGTTTAAATCGTACCAAAACGCTGTCTGTAACTAGGCCCAAACCCACCTTTTCTACCAGGGATTTTCTTCAAACCACTTGCAATCAAAATTAGACCTTCCTAGCAGTGCTCCCAGACCCATAAACCCACCCCCAAAAATCTAGTACCCCCCCCAAACAGCACCCCAAAAACATGCAATAATGCTAAAAAAATAGAGAACTTTTCCACCATGGATTTTCTTCAAACCACTTGCAATCAAAAAAAGAACTTCCCAACAGTTCTTCCAGACTCCTCAACCCACCCCAAAAATCTAGAACACCCCCAAGCAGCCCCCAAAAGACATGCAATACTGCTAGGCCTCAGTTTAAATCGTGCCAAAACACTGTCTGAAACTAGGCCAAAACCCCCCTTTTCCACCATGGATTTTCTTCAAACCACTTGCAATCAAAAATAGACCTTCCCAGCAGTACTCCGAGTTCCCTCAACCGACCCCCAAAAATCTAGAATACCCCCAAGAAGCCCCCCAAAAACATACAATACTGCTAGGCCTAAGTTTAAATCGTGCCAAAATGCTCTCTGCAACTAGGCCCAAACCCCCCTTTTCCTCCATGGATTTTCTTCAAACCACTTGCAATCAAAATTAGACCTTCCCAGCAGTGCTCCCAGACCCCTCAACCTACCCCCAAAAATCTAAAAACCCCCAAGCAGCCCCCCAAAAACATGCAATACAGCTAGGCCTCAGTTTAAATTGTGCCAAAACGCTGTCTGCAACTATGCTCAAACCCCCTTTCCCACCATGGACTTTCCTCAAACCACTTGCAATCAAAATTAGACCTTCCCAGCAGTACTCCCAGTTCCCTCAACCCACCCCCAAAAATCTAGAATACCCCCAAGAAGCCCCCCAAAAACATACAATACTGCTAGGCCTAAGTTTAAATCGTACCAAAACGCTGTCTGCAACTAAGCCCAAACCCCCCTTTTCCACCTTGGATTTTCTTCAATCGACTTGCAATCAAAATTAGACCTTCCTAGCAGTGCTCCCAGACCCATAAACCCACTCCCAAAAATCTAGTACCCCCCCAAACAGCCCCCCAAAAACATGCAATAATGCTAAAAAATAGAGAACTTTTCCACCATGGATTTTCTTCAAACCACTTGCAATCAAAAAAAGACCTTCCCAACAGTGCTCCCAGACTCCTCAACCCACCCCAAAAATCTAGAACACCCCCAAGCAGCCCCCAAAAGACATGCAATACTGCTAGGCCTCAGTTTAAATCGTGCCAAAACACTGTCTGAAACTAGGCCAAAACCCCCCTTTTCCACCATGGATTTTCTTCAAACCACTTGCAATCAAAAATAGACCTTCCCAGCAGTACTCCCAGTTCCCTCAACCCACCCCCAAAAATCTAGAATACCCCCAAGAAGCCCCCCAAAAACATACAATACTGCTAGGCCTAAGTTTAAATCATGCCAAAATGCTCTCTGCAACTAGGCCCAAACCCCCCTTTTCCTCCATGGATTTTCTTCAAACCACTTGCAATCAAAATTAGACCTTCCCAGCAGTGCTCCCAGACCCCTCAACCTACCCCCAAAAATCTAAAAAACCCCAAGCAGCCCCCCAAAAACATGCAATACAGCTAGGCCTCAGTTTAAATTATGCCAAAACGCTGTCTGCAACTATGCCCAAACCCCCTTTCCCACCATGGACTTTCCTCAAACCACTTGCAATCAAAATTAGACCTTCCCAGCAGTACTCCCAGTTCCCTCAACCCACCCCCAAAAATCTACAATACCCCCAAGAAGCCCCCCAAAAACATACAATACTGCTAGGCCTAAGTTTAAATCGTGCCAAAATGCTCTCTGCAACTAGGCCCAAATCCCCCTTTTCCTCCTTGGATTTTCTTCAAACCACTTGCAATCAAAATTAGACCTTCCCAGCAGTGCTCCCAGACCCCTCAACCTACCCCCAAAAATCTAGAACACCCCCAAGCAGCCCCCCAAAAACATGCAATACGGCTAGGCCTCAGTTTAAATCGTACCAAAACGCTGTCTGCAACTAAGCCCAAACCCCCCTTTTCCACCTTGGATTTTCTTCAATCGACTTGCAATCAAAATTAGACCTTCCTAGCAGTGCTCCCAGACCCATAAACCCACCCCAAAAAATTCGAGTACCCCACCAAACAGCCCCCAAAAACATGCAATACTGCTAAAAAAGAACTTTTCCACCATGGATTTTCTTCAAACTACTTGTAATCAAAAAAAGACCTTCCCAACAGTGCTCCCAGACTCCTCAACCCACCCCAAAAATCTAGAACACCCCCAAGCAGCCCCCCAAAAACATGCAATACTGCTAGCACTCAGTTTAAGTCGTGCCAAAACGCTGTCTGCAACTAGGCCAAAACCCCCTTTTTCCACCATGGATTTTCTTCAAACCACTTGCAATCAAAATTAGACCTTCCCACAGTACTCCCAGACCCATAAACCCACACCCAAAAATTTAGAACCCCCCCAAACAGCCCCCCAATAACATGCAATACTGCTAAAAAAAGAACTTTTCCACCATGGATTTTCTTCAAACCACTTGCAATCAAAAATAGACCTTCCCATCAGTACTCCCAGTTCCCTCAACCCACCCCCAAAATTCTAGAACACCCCCAAGCAGCCCCCCAAAAACATGCAATGCTGCTAGGCCTCAGTTTAAATCGTGCCAAAACGCTGTCTGTAACTAGGCCCAAACCCACCTTTTCCACCATGGATTTTCTTCAAACCACTTGCAATCAAAATTAGACCTTCCCAGCAGTGCTCCCAGACCCATAAACCCACCCCCAAAAATCTAGTACCCCCCCAAACAGCCCCCCAAAAACATGCAATAATGCTAAAAAATAGAGAACTTTTCCACCATGGATTTTCTTCAAACCACTTGCAATCAAAAAAAGACCTTCCCAACAGTGCTCCCGGACTCCTCAACCCACCCCAAAAATCTAGAACACCCCCAAGCAGCCCCCCAAAAACATGCAATGCTGCTAGGCCTCAGTTTAAATCGTGCCAAAACGCTGTCTGTAACTAGGCCCAAATCCACCTTTTCCACCATGGATTTTCTTCAAACCACTTGCCATCAAAATTAGACCTTCCCAGTGGTGCTCCCAGACCCCTCAACCCACCCCCAAAAATCTAGAACTCCCCCAAGCAGCCCCCCAAAAACATGCAATACTATTAGGCCTAAGTTTAAATTGTGCCAAAACCCTCTCTGCAACTAGGCCCAAACCCCCCTTTTCCTCCATGGATTTTCTTCAAACCACTTGCAATCAAAATTAGACCTTCCCAGCAGTGCTCCCAGACCCCTCAACCTACCCCCAAAAATCTAGAACACCCCCAAGCAGCCCCCCAAAAACATGCAATACTGCTAGGCCTCAGTTTAAATCGTACCAAAACGCTGTCTGTAACTAGGCCCAAACGCACCTTTTCTACCATGGATTTTCTTCAAACCACTTGCAATCAAAATTAGACCTTCCTAGCAGTGCTCCCAGACCCATAAACCCACCCCCAAAAATCTAGAACACCCTTAAGCAGCCCGTCAAAAATATGCAATACTGCTAGGCCTCAGTTTAAATCGTGCCAAAACGCTCTCTGCAACTAGGCCCAAACCCCCCTTTTCCCCCATTGGATATTCTTCAAACCACTTGCAATCAAAATTAGACCTTCCCAGCAGTGCTCCCAGACACCTCAAACCACCCTAAAAAACATAGAACACCCCCAAGCAGCCCCCCAAAAACATGCAATACTACTAGGACTAAGTTTAAATCGTGCCAAAACGCTCTCTGCAGCTAAGCCCAAATCCCCTTTTTCCACCATGGATTTTCTTCAAACCACTTGCAATCAAAATTAGACCTTCCCAGCAGTGCTCCCAGACCCATAAACCAACCCCCAAAAATATATAACCCCCCCCAAACAGCCCCCCAAAACATGCAATACTGCTAAAAAAAAAACTTTTCCACCATGGATTTTCATCAAACCACTTGCAATCAAAATTAGACCTTCCCTGCAGTGCTCCCAGACCCCTCAACCCACCCCAAATGTCTAGAACACCCCCAAGCAGCCCCCCAAAAACATGCAATACTGCTAGGCCTCAGTTTAAATTTTGCCAAAACGCTGTCTGCAACTAGGCCCAAACCCCCCTTTCCCACCATGGACTTACCTCAAACCACTTGCAATCAAAATTAGACCTTCCAGCAGTGCTCCCAGACCCATAAACCCACTCCCAAACATCTAAAACCCCCAAACAGCCCCCCAAAAACATGCAATACTACTAGGCATAAGTTTAAATCGTGCCAAAACGCTCTCTGCAACTAGGCCCAAACCCCCCTTTTCCACCATGGATATTCTTCAAACCACTTGCAATCAAAATTAGACCTTCCGAGCAGTGCTCCCAGACCCCTCAAACCACCCTAAAAAATGTAGAACACCCCCAAGCAGCCCCCCAAAAACATGCAATACTACTAGGCCTAAGTATAAATCGTGCCAAAACGCTCTCTGCAACTAGGCCCAAACCCCCTTTTTCCACGATGGATTTTTTTCAAAACACTTGCAATCAAAATTACACCTTTCCAGAAGTGCTCCCAGACCCATAAACCCACCCTCAAAAATGTATACCCCCCCCTAACAGCCCCCCAAAAACATGCAATACTGCTAAAAAAAAAACCTTTTCCACAATGTATTTTCATCAAACCACTTGCAATGAAAATTAGACCTTCCCTGCAGTGCTCCCAGACCCCTCAACCCACCCCCAAATGTCTAGAACACCCCCAAGCAGCCCCCCCAAAACATGCAATACTGCTAGGCCTCAGTTTAAATCATGCCAATATGCTCTCTGTAACTAGGCCCACACCCCCCTTTTCCACCATGGATTTTCTTCAAACCACTTGCAATCAAAAAAAGACCTTCCCAACAGTGCTCCCAGACTCCTCAACCCACCCCAAAAATCTAGAACACCCCCAAGCAGCCCCCCAAAAACATGCAATACTGCTAGGCCTCAGTTTAATTCGTGCCAAAACGCTGTCTGCAACTAGGCCAAAACCCCCTTTTTCCACCATGGATTTTCTTCAAACCACTTGCAATCAAAATTAGACCTTCCCAGCAGTACTCCCAGACCCATAAACCCACACCAAAAAATGTAGAACCCCGCAAACAGCCCCCCAAATACATGCAATACTGCTAAAAAAAAAGAACATTTCCACAATGGATTTTCTTCAAACCACTTGCAATCAAAAAAAGACCTTCCCAACAGTGCTCCCAGACTCCTCAACCCACCCCAAAAATCTAGAACACCCCCAAGCAGCCCCCAAAAAAGATGCAATACCGCTAGGCCTCAGTTTAAATCGTGCCAAAACACTGTCTGCAACTAGGCCAAAACCCCCTTTTTCCACCATGGATTTTCTTCAAACCACTTGCAATCAAAATTAGACCTTCTCAGCAGTACTCCCAGTTCCCTCAACCCACCCCCAAAAATCTAGAATACCCCCAAGAAGCCCCCCAAAAACATGCAATAATGCTAGGCCTAAGTTTAAATCGTGCAAAAATGTTCTCTGCAACTAGGCCCAAACCCCCTTTTCCATCATGGATTTTCTTCAAACCACTTGCAATCAAAACTAGACCTTCCCAGCAGTGCTCCCAGACCCATAAACCCACACCTAAAAATGTAGAACCCCCCAACAGCCCCCCAAAAACACGCAATACTGCTAAAAAAATAACTTTTCCACCATGGATTTTTTTCAAACCACTTGCAATCAAAATTAGACCTTCCCAGCAGTACTCCCAGACCCCTCAACCAACCCCCAAAATTCTAGAACACCCCCAAGCAGCCCCCCAAAAACATGCAATACTGCTGGACCTCAGTTTAAATCGTACCAAAACACTGTCTGCAACTATGCCAAAACCTCCCTTTTCCACCATGGATTTTCTTCAAACCACTTGCAATCAAAAATAGACCTTCCCAGCAGTACTGCCAGTTCCCTTAAACCACCCCCAAAAATCTAGTACCCCCCAAACAGCCCCCCAAAAACATGCAATACTGCTAAAAAAAAGAACTTTTCCACCATGGATTTTCTTCAAACCACTTGCAATCAAAAAAAGACCTTCCCAACAGTGCTCCCAGACTCCTCAACCCACTCCAAAAATCTAGTACCCCCCCAAACAGCCCACCAAAAACATGCAATACTACTAGGCCTAAGTTTAAATCGTGCCAAAATGCTCTCTGCAACTAGGCCCAAACCCCCCTTTTCCACCATGGATTTTCTTCAACCCACTTGCAATCAAAAGTAGACCTTCCCAGCAGTGCTCCCAGACCCATAAACCCACCCCCAAAAATCTAGTACCCCCCAAACAGCCCCCCAAAAACATGCAATACTGCTAAAAAAAAGAACTTTTCCACCATGGATTTTCTTCAAACCACTTGCAATCAAAAAAAGACCTTCCCAACAGTGCTCCCAGACTCCTCAACCCACTCCAAATATCTAGAACACCCCCAAGCAGACCCCAAAAAACAGGCAATACTGCTAGGCCTCAGTTTAAATCGTGCCAAAACACTATCTGCAGCTAGGCCAAAACCCCCCTTTTCCACCATGGATTTTCTTCAAACCACTTGCAATCAAAAATAGACCTTCCCAGCAGTACTGCCAGTTCCCTTAACCCACCCCCAAAAATCTAGAACACCCCCAAGCAGCCCCCCAAAAACATGCAATACAGCTAGGCCTCAGTTTAAATTGTGCCAAAACTCTGTCTGCAACTAGGCCCAAACGCCCCTTTCCCACCATGGACTTTCCTCAAACCACTTGCAATCAAAATTAGACCTTCCCAGCAGTGCTCCCAGACCCCTCAACCCACCCCCAAAAATGTAGAACAACCACAAGAAGCCCCCCAAAAACATGAAATACTACTAGGCCTAAGTTTAAATCGTGCCAAAACGCTCTCTGCAACTAGGCCCAAACCCCCCTTTTCCCCCATGGATATTCTTCAAACCACTTGCAATCAAAATTAGACCTTCCCAGCAGTGCTCCCAGACACCTCAAACCACCCTAAAAAACATAGAACACCCCCAAGCAGCCCCCCAAAAACATGCAATACTACTAGGACTAAGTTTAAATCGTGCCAAAACGCTCTCTGCAGCTAAGCCCATATCCCCTTTTTCCACCATGGATTTTCTTCAAACCACTTGCAATCAAAATTAGACCTTCCCAGCAGTGCTCCCAGACCCATAAACCAACCCCCAAAAATATATAACCCCCCCCAAACAGCCCCCCAAAACATGCAATACTGCTAAAAAAAAAACTTTTCCACCATGGATTTTCATCAAACCACTTGCAATCAAAATTAGACCTTCCCTGCAGTGCTCCCAGACCCCTCAACCCACCCCAAATGTCTAGAACACCCCCAAGCAGCCCCCCAAAAACATGCAATACTGCTAGGCCTCAGTTTAAATTTTGCCAAAACGCTGTCTGCAACTAGGCCCAAACCCCCCTTTCCCACCATGGACTTACCTCAAACCACTTGCAATCAAAATTAGACCTTCCAGCAGTGCTCCCAGACCCATAAACCCACTCCCAAACATCTAAAACCCCCAAACAGCCCCCCAAAAACATGCAATACTACTAGGCATAAGTTTAAATCGTGCCAAAACGCTCTCTGCAACTAGGCCCAAACCCCCCTTTTCCACCATGGATATTCTTCAAACCACTTGCAATCAAAATTAGACCTTCCGAGCAGTGCTCCCAGACCCCTCAAACCACCCTAAAAAATGTAGAACACCCCCAAGCAGCCCCCCAAAAACATGCAATACTACTAGGCCTAAGTATAAATCGTGCCAAAACGCTCTCTGCAACTAGGCCCAAACCCCCTTTTTCCACGATGGATTTTTTTCAAACCACTTGCAATCAAAATTACACCTTTCCAGAAGTGCTCCCAGACCCATAAACCCACCCTCAAAAATGTATACCCCCCCCTAACAGCCCCCCAAAAACATGCAATACTGCTAAAAAAAAAACCTTTTCCACAATGGATTTTCATCAAACCACTTGCAATGAAAATTAGACCTTCCCTGCAGTGCTCCCAGACCCCTCAACCCACCCCCAAATGTCTAGAACACCCCCAAGCAGCCCCCCCAAAACATGCAATACTGCTAGGCCTCAGTTTAAATCATGCCAATATGCTCTCTGTAACTAGGCCCACACCCCCCTTTTCCACCATGGATTTTCTTCAAACCACTTGCAATCAAAAAAAGACCTTCCCAACAGTGCTCCCAGACTCCTCAACCCACCCCAAAAATCTAGAACACCCCCAAGCAGCCCCCCAAAAACATGCAATACTGCTAGGCCTCAGTTTAATTCGTGCCAAAACGCTGTCTGCAACTAGGCCAAAACCCCCTTTTTCCACCATGGATTTTCTTCAAACCACTTGCAATCAAAATTAGACCTTCCCAGCAGTACTCCCAGACCCATAAACCCACACCAAAAAATGTAGAACCCCGCAAACAGCCCCCCAAATACATGCAATACTGCTAAAAAAAAAGAACATTTCCACAATGGATTTTCTTCAAACCACTTGCAATCAAAAAAAGACCTTCCCAACAGTGCTCCCAGACTCCTCAACCCACCCCAAAAATCTAGAACACCCCCAAGCAGCCCCCAAAAAAGATGCAATACCGCTAGGCCTCAGTTTAAATCGTGCCAAAACACTGTCTGCAACTAGGCCAAAACCCCCTTTTTCCACCATGGATTTTCTTCAAACCACTTGCAATCAAAATTAGACCTTCTCAGCAGTACTCCCAGTTCCCTCAACCCACCCCCAAAAATCTAGAATACCCCCAAGAAGCCCCCCAAAAACATGCAATACTGCTAGGCCTAAGTTTAAATCGTGCAAAAATGTTCTCTGCAACTAGGCCCAAACCCCCCTTTTCCATCATGGATTTTCTTCAAACCACTTGCAATCAAAACTAGACCTTCCCAGCAGTGCTCCCAGACCCATAAACCCACACCTAAAAATGTAGAACCCCCCAACAGCCCCCCAAAAACACGCAATACTGCTAAAAAAATAACTTTTCCACCATGGATTTTTTTCAAACCACTTGCAATCAAAATTAGACCTTCCCAGCAGTACTCCCAGACCCCTCAACCAACCCCCAAAATTCTAGAACACCCCCAAGCAGCCCCCCAAAAACATGCAATACTGCTGGACCTCAGTTTAAATCGTACCAAAACACTGTCTGCAACTATGCCAAAACCTCCCTTTTCCACCATGGATTTTCTTCAAACCACTTGCAATCAAAAATAGACCTTCCCAGCAGTACTGCCAGTTCCCTTAAACCACCCCCAAAAATCTAGTACCCCCCAAACAGCCCCCCAAAAATATGCAATAATGCTAAAAAAAGAACTTTTCCACCATGGATTTTCTTCAAACCACTTGCAATCAAAAAAAGACCTTCCCAACAGTGCTCCCAGACTCATCAACCCACTCCAAAAATCTAGTACCCCCCCAAACAGCCCACCAAAAACATGCAATACTACTAGGCCTAAGTTTAAATCGTGCCAAAATGCTCTCTGCAACTAGGCCCAAACCCCCCTTTTCCACCATGGATTTTCTTCAACCCACTTGCAATCAAAATTAGACCTTCCCAGCAGTGCTCCCAGACCCCTCAACCCACCCCCAAAAATCTAGTACCCCCCAAACAGCCCCCCAAAAACATGCAATACTGCTAGGCCTCAGTTTAAATTTTGCCAAAACGCTGTCTGCAACTAGGCCCAAACCCCCCTTTCCCACCATGGACTTACCTCAAACCACTTGCAATCAAAATTAGACCTTCCAGCAGTGCTCCCAGACCCATAAACCCACTCCCAAACATCTAAAACCCCCAAACAGCCCCCCAAAAACATGCAATACTACTAGGCATAAGTTTAAATCGTGCCAAAACGCTCTCTGCAACTAGGCCCAAACCCCCCTTTTCCACCATGGATATTCTTCAAACCACTTGCAATCAAAATTAGACCTTCCGAGCAGTGCTCCCAGACCCCTCAAACCACCCTAAAAATGTAGAACACCCCCAAGCAGCCCCCCAAAAACATGCAATACTACTAGGCCTAAGTATAAATCGTGCCAAAACGCTCTCTGCAACTAGGCCCAAACCCCCTTTTTCCACGATGGATTTTTTTCAAACCACTTGCAATCAAAATTACACCTTTCCAGAAGTGCTCCCAGACCCATAAACCCACCCTCAAAAATGTATACCCCCCCCCTAACAGCCCCCCAAAAACATGCAATACTGCTAAAAAAAAAACCTTTTCCACAATGGATTTTCATCAAACCACTTGCAATGAAAATTAGACCTTCCCTGCAGTGCTCCCAGACCCCTCAACCCACCCCCAAATGTCTAGAACACCCCCAAGCAGCCCCCCCAAAACATGCAATACTGCTAGGCCTCAGTTTAAATCATGCCAATATGCTCTCTGTAACTAGGCCCACACCCCCCTTTTCCACCATGGATTTTCTTCAAACCACTTGCAATCAAAAAAAGACCTTCCCAACAGTGCTCCCAGACTCCTCAACCCACCCCAAAAATCTAGAACACCCCCAAGCAGCCCCCCAAAAACATGCAATACTGCTAGGCCTCAGTTTAATTCGTGCCAAAACGCTGTCTGCAACTAGGCCAAAACCCCCTTTTTCCACCATGGATTTTCTTCAAACCACTTGCAATCAAAATTAGACCTTCCCAGCAGTACTCCCAGACCCATAAACCCACACCAAAAGATGTAGAACCCCGCAAACAGCCCCCCAAATACATGCAATACTGCTAAAAAAAAAGAACATTTCCACAATGGATTTTCTTCAAACCACTTGCAATCAAAAAAAGACCTTCCCAACAGTGCTCCCAGACTCCTCAACCCACCCCAAAAATCTAGAACACCCCCAAGCAGCCCCCAAAAAAGATGCAATACCGCTAGGCCTCAGTTTAAATCGTGCCAAAACACTGTCTGCAACTAGGCCAAAACCCCCTTTTTCCACCATGGATTTTCTTCAAACCACTTGCAATCAAAATTAGACCTTCTCAGCAGTACTCCCAGTTCCCTCAACCCACCCCCAAAAATCTAGAATACCCCCAAGAAGCCCCCCAAAAACATGCAATACTGCTAGGCCTAAGTTTAAATCGTGCAAAAATGTTCTCTGCAACTAGGCCCAAACCCCCCTTTTCCATCATGGATTTTCTTCAAACCACTTGCAATCAAAACTAGACCTTCCCAGCAGTGCTCCCAGACCCATAAACCCACACCTAAAAATGTAGAACCCCCCAACAGCCCCCCAAAAACACGCAATACTGCTAAAAAAATAACTTTTCCACCATGGATTTTTTTCAAACCACTTGCAATCAAAATTAGACCTTCCCAGCAGTACTCCCAGACCCCTCAACCAACCCCCAAAATTCTAGAACACCCCCAAGCAGCCCCCCAAAAACATGCAATACTGCTGGACCTCAGTTTAAATCGTACCAAAACACTGTCTGCAACTATGCCAAAACCTCCCTTTTCCACCATGGATTTTCTTCAAACCACTTGCAATCAAAAATAGACCTTCCCAGCAGTACTGCCAGTTCCCTTAAACCACCCCCAAAAATCTAGTACCCCCCAAACAGCCCCCCAAAAACATGCAATACTGCTAAAAAAAAGAACTTTTCCACCATGGATTTTCTTCAAACCACTTGCAATCAAAAAAAGACCTTCCCAACAGTGCTCCCAGACTCCTCAACCCACTCCAAAAATCTAGTACCCCCCCAAACAGCCCACCAAAAACATGCAATACTACTAGGCCTAAGTTTAAATCGTGCCAAAATGCTCTCTGCAACTAGGCCCAAACCCCCCTTTTCCACCATGGATTTTCTTCAACCCACTTGCAATCAAAAGTAGACCTTCCCAGCAGTGCTCCCAGACCCATAAACCCACCCCCAAAAATCTAGTACCCCCCAAACAGCCCCCCAAAAACATGCAATACTGCTAAAAAAAAGAACTTTTCCACCATGGATTTTCTTCAAACCACTTGCAATCAAAAAAAGACCTTCCCAACAGTGCTCCCAGACTCCTCAACCCACTCCAAAAATCTAGAACACCCCCAAGCAGACCCCAAAAAACAGGCAATACTGCTAGGCCTCAGTTTAAATCGTGCCAAAACACTATCTGCAACTAGGCCAAACCCCCCCTTTTCCACCATGGATTTTCTTCAAACCACTTGCAATCAAAAATAGACCTTCCCAGCAGTACTGCCAGTTCCCTTAACCCACCCCCAAAAATCTAGAACACCCCCAAGCAGCCCCCCAAAAACATGCAATACAGCTAGGCCTCAGTTTAAATTGTGCCAAAACTCTGTCTGCAACTAGGCCCAAACGCCCCTTTCCCACCATGGACTTTCCTCAAACCACTTGCAATCAAAATTAGACCTTCCCAGCAGTGCTCCCAGACCCCTCAACCTACCCCCAAAAATGTAGAACAACCACAAGAAGCCCCCCAAAAACATGAAATACTACTAGGCCTAAGTTTAAATCGTGCCAACACGCTCTCTGCAACTAGGCCCAAACACCCCTTTTCCCCCATGGATATTCTTCAAACCACTTGCAGTCAAAATTAGACCTTCCCAGCAGTGCTCCCAGACCCCTCAAACCACCCTAAAAACATAGAACACCCCCAAGCAGCCCCCCAAAAACATGCAATACTACTAGGACTACGTTTAAATTGTGCCAAAACGCTCTCTGCAGCTAGGCCCAAACCCCCTTTTTCCACCATGGATTTTCTTCAAACCACTTGCAATCAAAATTAGACCTTCCCAGCAGTGCTCCAAGACCTATAAACCAACCCCCAAAAATGTATAACCCCCCCCAAACAGCCCCCCAAAACATGCAATACTGCTAAAAAAAAAAACTTTTCCACCATGGATTTTCATCAAACCGCTTGCAATCAAAATTAGACCTTCCCTGCAGTGCTCCCAGACCCCTCAACCCACCCCAAATATCTAGAACTCCCCCAAGCAACCCCCCAAAAACATGCAATACTTCTAGGCCTCAGTTTAAATTGTGCCAAAACGCTCTCTGCAACTAGGCCCAAACCCCCCTTTCCCACCATGGACTTACCTCAAACAACTTGCAATCAAAATTAGACCTTCCAGCAGTGCTCCCAGACCCATAAACCCACTCCCAAACATCTAAAACCCCCAAACAGCCCCCCAAAAACATGCAATACTACTAGGCATAAGTTTAAATCGTGCCAAAACGCTCTCTGCAACTAGGCCCAAACCCCCCTTTTCCACCATGGATATTCTTCAAACCACTTGCAATCAAAATTAGACCTTCCCAGCAGTGCTCCCAGACCCCTCAAACCACCCTAAAAAATGTAGAACACCCCCAAGCAGCCCCCCAAAAACATGCAATACTTCTAGGCCTAAGTATAAATCGTGTCAAAACGCTCTCTGCAACTAGGCCCAAACCGCCTTTTTCCACGATGGATTTTTTTCAAACCACTTGCAATCAAAATTAGACCTTCCCAGCAGTGCTCCCAGACCCATAAACCCACCCTCAAAAATGTATAACCCCCCCTAACAGCCCCCCAAAAACATGCAATACTGCTAAAAAAAAAACTTTTCCACAATGGATTTTCATCAAACCACTTGCAATGAAAATTAGACCTTCCCTGCAGTGCTCCCAGACCCCTCAACCCACCCCCAAATGTCTAGAACACCCCCAAGCAGCCCCCCCAAAACATGCAATACTGCGAGGCCTCAGTTTAAATTGTGCCAAAACGCTGTCTGCAACTAGGCCCAAACCCCCCTTTCCCACCATGGACTTTCCTCAAACCACTTGCAATCACAATTAGACCTTCCCGGCTGTTCTCCCAGATGCATAAGCCAACCCCCCAAAATCTAGAATCCCCCAAACAGCCCCCCAAAAACATGCAATACTGCTAAAAAAAAAACTTTTGCACCGTGGATTTTCTTCAAACCACTTGCAATCAAAAAAAGACCTTCCCAACAGTGCTCCCGGGCTCCTCAACCCACCCCAAAAATCTAGAACACCCCCAAGCAGCCCCCCAAAAAAATGCAATACTGCTAGGCCTCAGTTTAAATCGTGCCAAAACGCTGTCTTCAACTAGGCCAAAACCCCCCTTTACCAACATGAATTTTCTTCAAACCACTTGCAATCAAAATTAGACCTTCCCAGCAGTACTGCCAGTTCCCTTAAACCAACCCCCAAAAATCTAGAACACCCCCAAGCAGCCCCCCAAAAACATGCAATACTACTAGGCCTAAGTTTAAATCTTGCCAAAACGCTCTCTGCAACTAGGCCCGAACCCCCCTTTCCCACCATGGATTTTCTTCAAACCACTTGCAATCAAAATTACACCTTCCCAGCAGTGCTCCCAGACCCATAAACCCACCCCAAAAATCTAGAACACCCCCAAGCAGCCCCCAAAAAAGATGCAATACCGCTAGGCCTCAGTTTAAATCGTGCCAAAACACTGTCTGCAACTAGGCCAAAACCCCCTTTTTCCACCATGGATTTTCTTCAAACCACTTGCAATCAAAATTAGACCTTCTCAGCAGTACTCCCAGTTCCCTCAACCCACCCCCAAAAATCTAGAATACCCCCAAGAAGCCCCCCAAAAACATGCAATACTGCTAGGCCTAAGTTTAAATCGTGCAAAAATGTTCTCTGCAACTAGGCCCAAACCCCCCTTTTCCATCATGGATTTTCTTCAAACCACTTGCAATCAAAATTAGACCTTCCCAGCAGTGCTCCCAGACCCATAAACCCACCCTCAAAAATGTATAACCCCCCCTAACAGCCCCCCAAAAACATGCAATACTGCTAAAAAAAAAACTTTTCCACAATGGATTTTCATCAAACCACTTGCAATGAAAATTAGACCTTCCCTGCAGTGCTCCCAGACCCCTCAACCCACCCCCAAATGTCTAGAACACCCCCAAGCAGCCCCCCCAAAACATGCAATACTGCGAGGCCTCAGTTTAAATTGTGCCAAAACGCTGTCTGCAACTAGGCCCAAACCCCCCTTTCCCACCATGGACTTTCCTCAAACCACTTGCAATCACAATTAGACCTTCCCGGCTGTTCTCCCAGATGCATAAGCCAACCCCCCAAAATCTAGAATCCCCCAAACAGCCCCCCAAAAACATGCAATACTGCTAAAAAAAAAACTTTTGCACCGTGGATTTTCTTCAAACCACTTGCAATCAAAAAAAGACCTTCCCAACAGTGCTCCCGGGCTCCTCAACCCACCCCAAAAATCTAGAACACCCCCAAGCAGCCCCCCAAAAAAATGCAATACTGCTAGGCCTCAGTTTAAATCGTGCCAAAACGCTGTCTTCAACTAGGCCAAAACCCCCCTTTACCAACATGAATTTTCTTCAAACCACTTGCAATCAAAATTAGACCTTCCCAGCAGTACTGCCAGTTCCCTTAAACCAACCCCCAAAAATCTAGAACACCCCCAAGCAGCCCCCCAAAAACATGCAATACTACTAGGCCTAAGTTTAAATCTTGCCAAAACGCTCTCTGCAACTAGGCCCGAACCCCCCTTTCCCACCATGGATTTTCTTCAAACCACTTGCAATCAAAATTACACCTTCCCAGCAGTGCTCCCAGACCCATAAACCCACCCCAAAAATCTAGAACACCCCCAAGCAGCCCCCAAAAAAGATGCAATACCGCTAGGCCTCAGTTTAAATCGTGCCAAAACACTGTCTGCAACTAGGCCAAAACCCCCTTTTTCCACCATGGATTTTCTTCAAACCACTTGCAATCAAAATTAGACCTTCTCAGCAGTACTCCCAGTTCCCTCAACCCACCCCCAAAATTCTAGAACACCCCCAAGCAGCCCCCCAAAAACATGCAATACTGCTGGACCTCAGTTTAAATCGTACCAAAACACTGTCTGCAACTATGCCAAAACCTCCCTTTTCCACCATGGATTTTCTTCAAACCACTTGCAATCAAAAATAGACCTTCCCAGCAGTACTGCCAGTTCCCTTAAACCACCCCCAAAAATCTAGTACCCCCCAAACAGCCCCCCAAAAACATGCAATACTGCTAAAAAAAAGAACTTTTCCACCATGGATTTTCTTCAAACCACTTGCAATCAAAAAAAGACCTTCCCAACAGTGCTCCCAGACTCCTCAACCCACTCCAAAAATCTAGTACCCCCCCAAACAGCCCACCAAAAACATGCAATACTACTAGGCTTAAGTTTAAATCGTGCCAAAATGCTCTCTGCAACTAGGCCCAAACCCCCCTTTTCCACCATGGATTTTCTTCAACCCACTTGCAATCAAAAGTAGACCTTCCCAGCAGTGCTCCCAGACCCATAAACCCACCCCCAAAAATCTAGTACCCCCCAAACAGCCCCCCAAAAACATGCAATACTGCTAAAAAAAAGAACTTTTCCACCATGGATTTTCTTCAAACCACTTGCAATCAAAAAAAGACCTTCCCAACAGTGCTCCCAGACTCCTCAACCCACTCCAAAAATCTAGAACACCCCCAAGCAGACCCCAAAAAACAGGCAATACTGCTAGGCCTCAGTTTAAATCGTGCCAAAACACTATCTGCAACTAGGCCAAACCCCCCCTTTTCCACCATGGATTTTCTTCAAACCACTTGCAATCAAAAATAGACCTTCCCAGCAGTACTGCCAGTTCCCTTAACCCACCCCCAAAAATCTAGAACACCCCCAAGCAGCCCCCCAAAAACATGCAATACAGCTAGGCCTCAGTTTAAATTGTGCCAAAACTCTGTCTGCAACTAGGCCCAAACGCCCCTTTCCCACCATGGACTTTCCTCAAACCACTTGCAATCAAAATTAGACCTTCCCAGCAGTGCTCCCAGACCCCTCAACCCACCCCCAAAAATGTAGAACAACCACAAGAAGCCCCCCAAAAACATGAAATACTACTAGGCCTAAGTTTAAATCGTGCCAAAACGCTCTCTGCAACTAGGCCCAAACACCCCTTTTCCCCCATGGATATTCTTCAAACCACTTGCAGTCAAAATTAGACCTTCCCAGCAGTGCTCCCAGACCCCTCAAACCACCCTAAAAACATAGAACACCCCCAAGCAGCCCCCCAAAAACATGCAATACTACTAGGACTACGTTTAAATTGTGCCAAAACGCTCTCTGCGGCTAGGCCCAAACCCCCTTTTTCCACCATGGATTTTCTTCAAACCACTTGCAATCAAAATTAGACCTTCCCAGCAGTGCTCCAAGACCTATAAACCAACCCCCAAAAATGTATAACCCCCCCCAAACAGCCCCCCAAAACATGCAATACTGCTAAAAAAAAAACCTTTTCCACCATGGATTTTCATCAAACCGCTTGCAATCAAAATTAGACCTTCCCTGCAGTGCTCCCAGACCCCTCAACCCACCCCAAATATCTAGAACTCCCCCAAGCAACCCCCCAAAAACATGCAATACTGCTAGGCCTCAGTTTAAATTGTGCCAAAACGCTGTCTGCAACTAGGCCCAAACCCCCCTTTCCCACCATGGACTTACCTCAAACAACTTGCAATCAAAATTAGACCTTCCAGCAGTGCTCCCAGACCCATAAACCCACTCCCAAACATCTAAAACCCCCAAACAGCCCCCCAAAAACATGCAATACTACTAGGCATAAGTTTAAATCGTGCCAAAACGCTCTCTGCAACTAGGCCCAAACCCCCCTTTTCCACCATGGATATTCTTCAAACCACTTGCAATCAAAATTAGACCTTCCCAGCAGTGCTCCCAGACCCCTCAAACCACCCTAAAAAATGTAGAACACCCCCAAGCAGCCCCCCAAAAACATGCAATACTACTAGGCCTAAGTATAAATCGTGTCAAAACGCTCTCTGCAACTAGGCCCAAACCGCCTTTTTCCACGATGGATTTTTTTCAAACCACTTGCAATCAAAATTAGACCTTCCCAGCAGTGCTCCCAGACCCATAAACCCACCCTAAAAAATGTATAACCCCCCCTAACAGCCCCCCAAAAACATGCAATACTGCTAAAAAAAAAACTTTTCCACAATGGATTTTCATCAAACCACTTGCAATGAAAATTAGACCTTCCCTGCAGTGCTCCCAGACCCCTCAACCCACCCCCAAATGTCTAGAACACCCCCAAGCAGCCCCCCCAAAACATGCAATACTGCGAGGCCTCAGTTTAAATTGTGCCAAAACGCTGTCTGCAACTAGGCCCAAACCCCCCTTTCCCACCATGGACTTTCCTCAAACCACTTGCAATCACAATTAGACCTTCCCGGCTGTTCTCCCAGATGCATAAGCCAACCCCCCAAAATCTAGAATCCCCCAAACAGCCCCCCAAAAACATGCAATACTGCTAAAAAAAAAACTTTTGCACCGTGGATTTTCTTCAAACCACTTGCAATCAAAAAAAGACCTTCCCAACAGTGCTCCCGGGCTCCTCAACCCACCCCAAAAATCTAGTACCCCCCCCCAAACAGCCCCCCAAAAACATGCAATAATGCTAAAAAATAGAGAACTTTTCCACCATGGATTTTCTTCAAACCACTTGCAATCAAAAAAAGACCTTCCCAACAGTGCTCCCAGACTCCTCAACCCACCCCAAAAATCTAGAACACCCCCAAGCAGCCCCCAAAAGACATGCAATACTGCTAGGCCTCAGTTTAAATCGTGCCAAAACACTGTCTGCAACTAGGCCAAAACCCCCCTTTTCCACCATGGATTTTCTTCAAACCACTTGCAATCAAAAATAGACCTTCCCAGCAGTACTCCCAGTTCCCTCAACCCACCCCCAAAAATCTAGAACACCCTTAAGCAGCCCCTCAAAAACATGCAATACAGCTAGGCCTCAGTTTAAATTGTGCCAAAACGCTGTCTGCAACTATGCCCAAACCCCCTTTCCCACCATGGACTTTCCTCAAACCACTTGCAATCAAAATAAGACCTCCCCAGCAGTACTCCCAGTTCCCTCAACCCACCCCCAACAATCTAGAATACCCCCAAGAAGCCCCCCAAAAACATGCAATACTGCTAGGCCTAAGTTTAAATCGTGCCAAAATGCTCTCTGCAACTAGGCCCAAACCCCCCTTTTTCACCATGGATTTTCTTCAAACCACTTGCAATCAAAACTAGACCTTCCCAGCAGTGCTCCCAGACCCATAAACCCACACCTAAAAATGTAGAACCCCCCAACAGTCCCCCAAAAACACGGAATACTGCTAAAAAAAATAACTTTTCCACCATGGATTTTCTTCAAACCACTTGCAATCAAAAAAAGACCTTCCCAACAGTGCTCCCAGACTCCTCAACCCACTCCAAAAATCTAGTACCCCCCCAAACAGCCCACCAAAAACATGCAATACTACTAGGCCTAAGTTTAAATCGTGCCAAAATGCTCTCTGCAACTAGGCCCAAACCCCCCTTTTCCACCATGGATTTTCTTCAACCCACTTGCAATCACAATTAGACCTTCCCAGCAGTGCTCCCAGACCCATAAACCCACCCCCAAAAATCTAGTACCCCCCAAACAGCCCCCCAAAAACATGCAATACTGCTAAAAAAAAGAACTTTTCCACCATGGATTTTCTTCAAACCACTTGCAATCAAAAAAAGACCTTCCCAACAGTGCTCCCAGACTCCTCAACCCACTCCAAAAATCTAGAACACCCCCAAGCAGACCCCAAAAAACAGGCAATACTGCTAGGCCTCAGTTTAAATCGTGCCAAAACACTATCTGCAACTAGGCCGAAACCCCCCTTTTCCACCATGGATTTTCTTCAAACCACTTGCAATCAAAAATAGACCTTCCCAGCAGTACTGCCAGTTCCCTTAACCCACCCCCAAAAATCTAGAACACCCCCAAGCAGCCCCCCAAAAACATGCAATACAGCTAGGCCTCAGTTTAAATTGTGCCAAAACTCTGTCTGCGACTAGGCCCAAACGCCCCTTTCCCACCATGGACTTTCCTCAAACCACTTGCAATCAAAATTAGACCTTCCCAGCAGTGCTCCCAGACCCCTCAACCCACCCCCAAAAATGTAGAACAACCACAAGAAGCCCCCCAAAAACATGAAATACTACTAGGCCTAAGTTTAAATCGTGCCAAAACGCTCTCAGCAACTAGGCCCAAACCCCCCTTTTCCTCCATGGATTTTCTTTAAACCACTTGCAATCACAATTAGAACTTCCCAGCAGTGCTCCCAGACCCCTCAACCCACCCCCAAAAATCTAGAACTCCCCCAAGCAGCCCCCCAAAACATGCAATACTACTAGGCCTAAGTTTAAATCGTGCCAAAACGCTCTCTGCAACTAGGCCCAAACCCCCCTTTTCCACCATGGATTTTCTTCAAACCACTTGCAATCAAAATTAGACCTTCCCAGCAGTGCTCCCAGACCCATAAACCCACCCCCAAAAATCTAGTACCCCCCAAACAGCCCCCCAAAAACATGCAATAATGCTAAAAAATAGAGAACTTTTCCACCATGGATTTTCTTCAAACCACTTGCAATCAAAAAAAGACCTTCCCAACAGTGCTCCCAGACTCCTCAACCCACCCCAAAAATCTAGAACACCCCCAAGCAGCCCCCCAAAAACATGCAATACTACTAGGCCTAGGTTTAAATTGTGCCAAAACGTTCTCAGCAACTAGGCCCAAACCCCCCTTTTCCACCATGGATTTTCTTCAAACCACTTGCAATCAAAAATAGACCTTCCCAGCAGTACTCCCAGTTCCCTCAACCCACCCCCAAAAATCTAGAACTCCCCCAAGCAGCCCCCCAAAAACATGCAATACTACTAGGCCTAAGTTTAAATCGTGCCAAAACCCTCTCTGCAACTAGGCCCAAACCCCCCTTTTCCTACATGGATTTTCTTCAAACCACTTGCAATCAAAATTATACCTTCCCAGCAGTGCTCCCAGACCCATAACCCCACCCCCAAAAATCTAGTAACCCCCAAACAGCCCCCCAAAAACGTGCAATACTGCTAAAAAAATGAACTTTTCCACCATGGATTTTCTTCAAACCACTTGCAATCAAAAAAAGATCTTCCCAACAGTGCTCCCAGACTCCTCAAGCCACCCCAAAAATCTAGAACACCCCCAAGCAGCCCCCCAAAAAACATGCAATACTGCTAGGCCTCTGTTTAAATCGTGCCAAAACGCTGTCTGCATCTAGGCCAAAACCCCCCTTTTCCACCATGGATTTTCTTCAAACCACTTGAAATAAAAAAAAGACCTTCCCAGCAGTACTCCCAGTTCCCTCAACCCACCCCCAAAAATCTAGAACACCCCAAGCAGCGCCCCAAAATCATGCAAGACTGCTAGGCCTCAGTTTAAATTGTGCCAAAACGCTGTATGCAACTAGGCCCAAACCTCCCTTTCCCAACATGGACTTTCCTCAAACCACTTGCAATCAAAATTAGACCTTCCCAGCAGTGCTCCCAGACCCATAAACCCACTCCCAAACATCTAGAACCCCTCAAACAGCCCCCCAAAAACATGCAATACTACTAGGCCCAAGATTTAATCGTGCCAAAACGCTCTCTGTAACTAGGCCCAAACCCCCCTTTTCCACTATGGATAGTCTTCAAACCACTTGCAATCAAAATTAGACCTTCCCAGCAGTGCTCCTAGGTCCGTCAACCCACCCTCAAAAATCTAGAACACCCCCAAGCAGCCCCCAAAAACATGCAATACTACTAGGCCTAAGTTTAAATTGTGCCAAAACGCTCTCTGCAACTAGGCCCAAACCCCCCTTTTCCACCATGGATTTTCTTTAAACCACTTGCAATCAAAAGCAAACAAAATTAGACCTTCCCAGCAGTGCTCGCAGACCCATAAACCCACCCCCAAAAATCGAGTACCCCACCAAACATCCCCCAAATACATGCAATACTGCTAAAAAGAAGAACTTTTCCACCATGGATTTTCTTCAAACCACTTGCAATCAAAATTAGACCTTCCCAGCAGTACTCCCAGACCCATAAACCCACACCCAAAAATGTAGAACCCCCCCAATCAGCCCCCCAAAAACATGCAATACTGCTAAAAAAAAAAGAACTTTTCCACAATGGATTTTCTTCAAACCACTTGCAATCAAAAAAAGACCTTCCCAACAGTGCTCCCAGACTCCTCAACCCACCCCAAAAATCTAGAATACCCCCAAGCAGCCCCCAAAAAACATTCAATACTGCTAGGCCTCAGTTTAAATCGTGCCAAAACACTGTCTGAAACTAGGCCAAAACCCCCTTTTTCCACCATGGATTTTCTTCAAACCACTTGCAATCAAAATTAGACCTTCCCAGCAGTACTCCCAGTTCCCTCAACCCACCACCAAAAATCTAGAATACCCCCAAGCAGCCCCCCAAAAACATGCAATACTGCTAGGCCTAAGTTTAAATCGTGCCAAAACTCTCTCTGCAACTAGGCCCAGACCCCCCTTTTCCAACAATGGATTTTCTTCAAACCACTTGCAATCAAAATTTGACCTTTCCAGCAGTGCTCCCAGACCCATAAACCCACACCCAAAAATGTAGAACCCCCCAACAGCCCCCCAAAAACACGCAATACTGCTAAAAAATATATTTTGCATCAAGGATTTTCTTCAAACCACTTGCAATCAAAATGAGACCTTCTCAGCAGTGCTCCCAGACCCCTCAACCCACCCCCAAAATTCTAGAACACCCCCAGGCAGCCCCCCAAAAACATGCAATACTGCTGGGCCTCAGTTTAAATCGTGCCAAACGCTGTCTGCAACTAGTCCCAAACCCCAATTTTCCACCATGGATTTTCTTCAAATGACTTGCAATCAAAATTAGACCTTCCCAGCAGTGCTCCCAGACCCATGAACCCACCCCCAAAAATCTAGAACCCCTCCAAACAGCCCCCCAAAATCTTGCAATACAGCTAGGCCTAAGTTTAAATCGGGCCAAAAAGCTCTCTGAAGCTAGGCCCAAACCGCCCTTTTCCACCATGGATTTTCTTCAAACCACTTGCAATCAAAATTAGACATTCCCAGCAGTGCTCCTAGACCCCTCAACCCAACCCCAACAATCTTTAACTCCTCCAAGCAGCCCCCCAAAAACATGCAATACTTATAGGCCTAAATTTTAATCGTGCCAAAACGCTCTCTGCAACTAGGCCCAAACCGCCCTTTTCCACCATGGACTTTCTTCAAACCACTTGCAATCAAAATTAGACCTTCCCAGCAGTGCTCCCAGACCCGTCAACCCACCCCCAAAAATCTAGAGCACCCCCAAGCAGCCCCCCAAAAACATGCAATACTACTAGGCCTAAGTTTAAATTGTGCCAAAACGCTCTCTGCAACTAGGCCCAAACCCCCCTTTTCCACCATGGATTTTCTTTAAACCACTTGCAATCAAAAGCAATCAAAATTAGACCTTCCCAGCAGTGCTCCCAGGCCCATAAACCCACCCCAAAAAATCGAGTACCCCACCAAACAACCCCCAAAAACATGCAATACTGCTAAAAAAAAGAACTTTTCCACCATGGATTTTCTTCAAACTACTTGCAATCAAAAATAGACCTTTCCAGCAGTACTCCCAGTTCCCTCAACCCACCCCCAAAAATCTAGAACACCCCCAAGCAGCCCCTCAAAAACATGCAATGCTGCTAGGCCTCAGTTTAAATCGTGCCAAAACGCTGTCTGTAACTAGGCCCAAACCCACCTTTTCCACCATGGATTTTCTTCAAACCACTTGCCATCAAAATTAGACCTTCCCAGTGGTGCTCCCAGACCCCTCAACCGACCCCCAAAAATCTAGAACTCCCCCTAGCAGCCCCCCAAAAACATGCAATACTACTAGGCCTAAGTTTAAATCGTGCCAAAACCCTCTCTGCAACTAGGCCCAAACCCCCCTTTTCCTCCATGGATTTTCTTCAAACCACTTGCAATCAAAATTATACCTTCCCAGCAGTACTCCCAGTTCCCTCAACCCACCCCCGAAAATCTAGAACACCCCAAGCAGCCCCCAAAAACATGCAATACTGCTAGGCCTAAGTTTAAATTGTGCCAAAACGCTCTCTGCAACTAGGCCCAAACCCCCCTTTTCCGCCATGGATTTTTTTTAAACCACTTGCAATCAAAAGCAATCAAAATTAGCCCTTCCCAGCAGTGCTCCCAGACCCATAAACCCACCCCCAAAAATCGAGTACCCCACCAAACAGCCCCCCAAAAACATGCAATACTGCTAAAAAAAAGAACTTTTCCACCATGGAATTTCTTCAAACCACTTGCAATCAAAAATAGACCTTCCCAGCAGTACTCCCAGTTCCCTCAACCCACCCCCAAAAATCTAGAACTCCCCCAAGCAGCCCCCCAAAAACATGCAATACTACTAGGCCTGAGTTCAAATCGTGCCAAAACCCTCTCTGCAACTAGGCCCAAACCCCCCTTTTCCTACATGGATTTTCTTCAAACCACTTGCAATCAAAATTATACCTTCCCAGCAGTGCTCCCAGACCCATAACCCCACCCCCAAAAATCTAGTAACCCCCAAACAGCCCCCCAAAAACGTGCAATACTGCTAAAAAAAATGAACTTTTCCACCATGGATTTTTTTCAAACTAATTGCAATCAAAAAAAGATCTTCCCAACAGTGCTCCCAGACTCCTCAAGCCACCCCAAAAATCTAGAACACCCCCAAGCAGCCCCCCAAAAAACATGCAATACTGCTAGGCCTCAGTTTAAATTGTGCCAAAACGCTGTATGCAACTAGGCCCAAACCTCCCTTTCCCAACATGGACTTTCCTCAAACCACTTGCAATCAAAATTAGACATTCCCAGCAGTGCTCCTAGACCCCTCAACCCAACCCCAACAATCTTTAACTCCTCCAAGCAGCCCCCCAAAAACATGCAATACTTATCGGCCTAAGTTTTAATCGTGCCAAAACGCTCTCTGCAACTAGGCCCAAACTACCCTTTTCCACCATGGACTTTCTTCAAACCACTTGCAATCAAAATTAGACCTTCCCAGCAGTGCTCCCAGACCCGTCAACCCACCCCCAAAAATCTAGAGCACCCCCAAGCAGCCCCCCAAAAACATGCAATACTACTAGGCCTTAGTTTAAATTGTGCCAAAACGCTCTCTGCAACTAGGCCCAAACACCCCTTTTCCACCATGGATTTTCATTAAACCACTTGCAATCAAAAGCAATCAAAATTAGACCTTCCCAGCAGTGCTCCCAGACCCATAAACCCACCCCAAAAAATCGAGTACCCCACCAAACAACCCCCAAACACATGCAATACTGCTAAAAAAAAGAACTTTTCCACCATGGATTTTCTTCAAACTACTTGCAGTCAAAAAAAGACCTTCCCAACAGTGCTCCCAGACTCCTCAACCCACCCCAAAAATCTAGAACACCCCCAAGCAGCCCCCCAAAAACATGCAATACTGCTAGACCTCAGTTTAAGTCATGCCAAAACGCTGTCTGCAACTAGGCCAAAACCCCCTTTTTCCGCCATGGATTTTCTTCAAACCACTTGCAATCAAAAATAGACCTTTCCAGCAGTACTCCCAGTTCCCTCAACCCATTCCCAAAAATCTAGAACACCCCAAGCAGCCCCTCAAAAACATGCAATGCTGCTAGGCCTCAGTTTAAATCGTGCCAAAATGCTGTCTGTAACTAGGCCCAAACCCACCTTTTCCACCATGGATATTCTTCAAACCACTTGCCATCAAAATTAGACCTTCCCAGTGGTGCTCCCAGACCCCTCAACCCACCCCCAAAAATCTAGAACTCCCCCAAGCAGCCCCCCAAAAACATGCAATACTACTAGGCCTAAGTTTAAATCGTGCCAAAACCCTCTCTGCAACTAGGCCCAAACCCCCCTTTTCCTCCATGGATTTTCTTCAAACCACTTGCAATCAAAATTATACCTTCCCAGCAGTACTCCCAGTTCCCTCAACCCACTCCCAAAAATCTAGAACACCCCAAGCAGCCCACAAAACATGCAATACTGCTAAATAAATGAACTTTTCCACCATGGATTTTCTTCAAACCACTTGCAATCAAAAAAAGCCCTTCCCAACAGTGCTCCCAGACTCCTCAAGCCACCCCAAAAATCTAGAACACCCCCAAGCAGCCCCCAAAATACTGCTCGGCCTCAGTTTAAATCATGCCAAAACGCTGTCTGCATCTAGGCCAAAACCCCCCTTTTCAACCATGGATTTTCTTCAAACCACTTGAAATCAAAAATAGACCTTCCCAGCAGTACTCCCAGTTCCCTCAACCCACCCCCAAAAATCTAGAACACCCCCAAGCAGCCCCCCAAAAACATGCAAAACTGCTAGGCCTCAGTTTAAGTCGTGCCAAAACGCTGTCTGCAACTAGGCCAAAACCCCCTTTTTCCACCATGGACTTTCCTCAAACCACTTGCAATCAAAATTAGACCTTCCCGGCAGTACTCCCAGACCCATAAACCCACACCCAAAAATGTAGAACCCCCCCAAACAGCCCCCCAAAAACATGCAATCCTGCTAAAAAAAAAGAACTTTACCACAATGGATTTTCTTCAAACCACTTGCAATCAAAAAAAGACCTTCCCAATAGTGCTCCCAGATCCCTCAACCCACCCCCAAAAATCTAAAATACCCCCAAGCAGCCCCCCAAAAACATGCAATACTGCTAGGCCTAAGTTTAAATCGTGCCAAAACGCTCTCTGCAACTAGGCCCAAACCCCCCTTGTCCACCATGGATTTTCTTCAAACCACTTGCAATCAAAATTTGACCTTTCCAGCAGTGCTCCCAGACCCATAAACCCACACCCAAAAATGTAAAACCCCCCAACTTCCCCCCAAAAACATGCAATACTGCTAAAAAAAATAACTTTTCTTCCATGGATTTTCTTCAAACCACTTGCAATCAAAATTAGATCTTCCCAGCAGTGCTCCCAGAGCCCTCAACCCACCCCCAAAATTCTAGAACACCCCCAGGCAGCCCCCCAAAAACATGCATTACTGCTGGGCCTCAGTTTAAATCGTGCCAAACGCTGTCTGCAACTAGTCCCAAACCCCCCTTTTCCACCATGGATTTTCTTCAATGAC
The DNA here is from genome assembly GCF_964261635.1 of Lissotriton helveticus. Classification (NCBI taxonomy): domain Eukaryota; kingdom Metazoa; phylum Chordata; class Amphibia; order Caudata; family Salamandridae; genus Lissotriton; species Lissotriton helveticus. The sequence goes on along the minus strand of NC_136061.1, from coordinate 1,357,755,791 downwards.
TTGCAATCAAAATTAGACCTTCCCAGCAATGCTCCCAGACCCCTCAACCCACCCCCAAAAATCTAGAACCCTTCCAAACAGCCCCCCAAAAACTTGCAATACAGCTAGGCCTAAGTTTAAATCAGGCCAAAAAGCTCTCTGAAGCTAGGCCCAAACCGCCCTTTTCCACCATGGATTTTCTTCAAACCACTTGCAATCAAAATTAGACATTCCCAGCAGTGCTCCTAGACCCCTCAACCCAACCCCAACAATCTTTAACTCCTCCAAGCAGCCCCCCAAAAACATGCAATACTTATAGGCCTAAGTTTTAATCGTGCCAAAACGCTCTCTGCAACTAGACCCAAACCCCCCTTTTCCACCATGGATTTTCTTCAAACCACTTGCAATCAAAATTAGACCTTCCCAGCAGTGCTCCCAGACCCCTCAACCCACCCCCAAAAATCTAGAACACCCCCAAGCAGCCCCCCAAAAACATGCAAAACTGCTAGGCCTCAGTTTAAGTCGTGCCAAAACGCTGTCTGCAACTAGGCCAAAACCCCCTTTTTCCACCATGGACTTTCCTCAAACCACTTGCAATCAAAATTAGACCTTCCCGGCAGTACTCCCAGACCCATAAACCCACACCCAAAAATGTAGAACCCCCCCAAACAGCCCCCCAAAAACATGCAATCCTGCTAAAAAAAAAGAACTTTACCACAATGGATTTTCTTCAAACCACTTGCAATAAAAAAAAGACCTTCCCAATAGTGCTCCCAGATCCCTCAACCCACCCCCAAAAATCTAAAATACCCCCAAGCAGCCCCCCAAAAACATGCAATACTGCTAGGCCTAAGTTTAAATCGTGCCAAAACGCTCTCTGCAACTAGGCCCAAACCCCCCTTGTCCACCATGGATTTTCTTCAAACCACTTGCAATCAAAATTTGACCTTTCCAGCAGTGCTCCCAGACCCATAAACCCACACCCAAAAATGTAGAACCCCCCAACTTCCCCCCAAAAACATGCAATACTGCTAAAAAAATAACTTTTCTTCCATGGATTTTCTTCAAACCACTTGCAATCAAAATTATACCTTCCCAGCAGTACTCCCAGTTCCCTCAACCCACCCCCGAAAATCTAGAACACCCCAAGCAGCCCCCAAAAACATGCAATACTGCTAGGCCTAAGTTTAAATTGTGCCAAAACGCTCTCTGCAACTAGGCCCAAACCCCCCTTTTCCGCCATGGATTTTTTTTAAACCACTTGCAATCAAAAGCAATCAAAATTAGCCCTTCCCAGCAGTGCTCCCAGACCCATAAACCCACCCCCAAAAATCGAGTACCCCACCAAACAGCCCCCCAAAAACATGCAATACTGCTAAAAAAAAGAACTTTTCCACCATGGAATTTCTTCAAACCACTTGCAATCAAAAATAGACCTTCCCAGCAGTACTCCCAGTTCCCTCAACCCACCCCCAAAAATCTAGAACTCCCCCAAGCAGCCCCCCAAAAACATGCAATACTACTAGGCCTGAGTTCAAATCGTGCCAAAACCCTCTCTGCAACTAGGCCCAAACCCCCCTTTTCCTACATGGATTTTCTTCAAACCACTTGCAATCAAAATTATACCTTCCCAGCAGTGCTCCCAGACCCATAACCCCACCCCCAAAAATCTAGTAACCCCCAAACAGCCCCCCAAAAACGTGCAATACTGCTAAAAAAAATGAACTTTTCCACCATGGATTTTTTTCAAACTAATTGCAATCAAAAAAAGATCTTCCCAACAGTGCTCCCAGACTCCTCAAGCCACCCCAAAAATCTAGAACACCCCCAAGCAGCCCCCCAAAAAACATGCAATACTGCTAGGCCTCAGTTTAAATTGTGCCAAAACGCTGTATGCAACTAGGCCCAAACCTCCCTTTCCCAACATGGACTTTCCTCAAACCACTTGCAATCAAAATTAGACATTCCCAGCAGTGCTCCTAGACCCCTCAACCCAACCCCAACAATCTTTAACTCCTCCAAGCAGCCCCCCAAAAACATGCAATACTTATCGGCCTAAGTTTTAATCGTGCCAAAACGCTCTCTGCAACTAGGCCCAAACCACCCTTTTCCACCATGGACTTTCTTCAAACCACTTGCAATCAAAATTAGACCTTCCCAGCAGTGCTCCCAGACCCGTCAACCCACCCCCAAAAATCTAGAGCACCCCCAAGCAGCCCCCCAAAAACATGCAATACTACTAGGCCTTAGTTTAAATTGTGCCAAAACGCTCTCTGCAACTAGGCCCAAACACCCCTTTTCCACCATGGATTTTCTTTAAACCACTTGCAATCAAAAGCAATCAAAATTAGACCTTCCCAGCAGTGCTCCCAGACCCATAAACCCACCCCAAAAAATCGAGTACCCCACCAAACAACCCCCAAACACATGCAATACTGCTAAAAAAAAGAACTTTTCCACCATGGATTTTCTTCAAACTACTTGCAGTCAAAAAAAGACCTTCCCAACAGTGCTCCCAGACTCCTCAACCCACCCCAAAAATCTAGAACACCCCCAAGCAGCCCCCCAAAAACATGCAATACTGCTAGACCTCAGTTTAAGTCATGCCAAAACGCTGTCTGCAACTAGGCCAAAACCCCCTTTTTCCGCCATGGATTTTCTTCAAACCACTTGCAATCAAAAATAGACCTTTCCAGCAGTACTCCCAGTTCCCTCAACCCATTCCCAAAAATCTAGAACACCCCAAGCAGCCCCTCAAAAACATGCAATGCTGCTAGGCCTCAGTTTAAATCGTGCCAAAATGCTGTCTGTAACTAGGCCCAAACCCACCTTTTCCACCATGGATATTCTTCAAACCACTTGCCATCAAAATTAGACCTTCCCAGTGGTGCTCCCAGACCCCTCAACCCACCCCCAAAAATCTAGAACTCCCCCAAGCAGCCCCCCAAAAACATGCAATACTACTAGGCCTAAGTTTAAATCGTGCCAAAACCCTCTCTGCAACTAGGCCCAAACCCCCCTTTTCCTCCATGGATTTTCTTCAAACCACTTGCAATCAAAATTATACCTTCCCAGCAGTACTCCCAGTTCCCTCAACCCACTCCCAAAAATCTAGAACACCCCAAGCAGCCCACAAAACATGCAATACTGCTAAATAAATGAACTTTTCCACCATGGATTTTCTTCAAACCACTTGCAATCAAAAAAAGCCCTTCCCAACAGTGCTCCCAGACTCCTCAAGCCACCCCAAAAATCTAGAACACCCCCAAGCAGCCCCCAAAATACTGCTCGGCCTCAGTTTAAATCATGCCAAAACGCTGTCTGCATCTAGGCCAAAACCCCCCTTTTCAACCATGGATTTTCTTCAAACCACTTGAAATCAAAAATAGACCTTCCCAGCAGTACTCCCAGTTCCCTCAACCCACCCCCAAAAATCTAGAACACCCCCAAGCAGCCCCCCAAAAACATGCAAAACTGCTAGGCCTCAGTTTAAGTCGTGCCAAAACGCTGTCTGCAACTAGGCCAAAACCCCCTTTTTCCACCATGGACTTTCCTCAAACCACTTGCAATCAAAATTAGACCTTCCCGGCAGTACTCCCAGACCCATAAACCCACACCCAAAAATGTAGAACCCCCCCAAACAGCCCCCCAAAAACATGCAATCCTGCTAAAAAAAAAGAACTTTACCACAATGGATTTTCTTCAAACCACTTGCAATCAAAAAAAGACCTTCCCAATAGTGCTCCCAGATCCCTCAACCCACCCCCAAAAATCTAAAATACCCCCAAGCAGCCCCCCAAAAACATGCAATACTGCTAGGCCTAAGTTTAAATCGTGCCAAAACGCTCTCTGCAACTAGGCCCAAACCCCCCTTGTCCACCATGGATTTTCTTCAAACCACTTGCAATCAAAATTTGACCTTTCCAGCAGTGCTCCCAGACCCATAAACCCACACCCAAAAATGTAGAACCCCCCAACTTCCCCCCAAAAACATGCAATACTGCTAAAAAAAATAACTTTTCTTCCATGGATTTTCTTCAAACCACTTGCAATCAAAATTAGATCTTCCCAGCAGTGCTCCCAGAGCCCTCAACCCACCCCCAAAATTCTAGAACACCCCCAGGCAGCCCCCCAAAAACATGCATTACTGCTGGGCCTCAGTTTAAATCGTGCCAAACGCTGTCTGCAACTAGTCCCAAACCCCCCTTTTCCACCATGGATTTTCTTCAATGACTTGCAATCAAAATTAGACCTTCCCAGCAATGCTCCCAGACCCCTCAACCCACCCCCAAAAATCTAGAACCCTTCCAAACAGCCCCCCAAAAACTTGCAATACAGCTAGGCCTAAGTTTAAATCAGGCCAAAAAGCTCTCTGAAGCTAGGCCCAAACCGCCCTTTTCCACCATGGATTTTCTTCAAACCACTTGCAATCAAAATTAGACATTCCCAGCAGTGCTCCTAGACCCCTCAACCCAACCCCAACAATCTTTAACTCCTCCAAGCAGCCCCCCAAAAACATGCAATACTTATAGGCCTAAGTTTTAATCGTGCCAAAACGCTCTCTGCAACTAGACCCAAACCCCCCTTTTCCACCATGGATTTTCTTCAAACCACTTGCAATCAAAATTAGACCTTCCCAGCAGTGCTCCCAGACCCCTCAACCCACCCCCAAAAATCTAGAACACCCCCAAGCAGCCCCCCAAAAACATGCAAAACTGCTAGGCCTCAGTTTAAGTCGTGCCAAAACGCTGTCTGCAACTAGGCCAAAACCCCCTTTTTCCACCATGGACTTTCCTCAAACCACTTGCAATCAAAATTAGACCTTCCCGGCAGTACTCCCAGACCCATAAACCCACACCCAAAAATGTAGAACCCCCCCAAACAGCCCCCCAAAAACATGCAATCCTGCTAAAAAAAAAGAACTTTACCACAATGGATTTTCTTCAAACCACTTGCAATCAAAAAAAGACCTTCCCAATAGTGCTCCCAGATCCCTCAACCCACCCCCAAAAATCTAAAATACCCCCAAGCAGCCCCCCAAAAACATGCAATACTGCTAGGCCTAAGTTTAAATCGTGCCAAAACGCTCTCTGCAACTAGGCCCAAACCCCCCTTGTCCACCATGGATTTTCTTCAAACCACTTGCAATCAAAATTTGACCTTTCCAGCAGTGCTCCCAGACCCATAAACCCACACCCAAAAATGTAGAACCCCCCAACTTCCCCCCAAAAACATGCAATACTGCTAAAAAAAATAACTTTTCTTCCATGGATTTTCTTCAAACCACTTGCAATCAAAATTAGATCTTCCCAGCAGTGCTCCCAGAGCCCTCAACCCACCCCCAAAATTCTAGAACACCCCCAGGCAGCCCCCCAAAAACATGCATTACTGCTGGGCCTCAGTTTAAATCGTGCCAAACGCTGTCTGCAACTAGTCCCAAACCCCCCTTTTCCACCATGGATTTTCTTCAATGACTTGCAATCAAAATTAGACCTTCCCAGCAATGCTCCCAGACCCCTCAACCCACCCCCAAAAATCTAGAACCCTTCCAAACAGCCCCCCAAAAACTTGCAATACAGCTAGGCCTAAGTTTAAATCAGGCCAAAAAGCTCTCTGAAGCTAGGCCCAAACCGCCGTTTTCCACCATGGATTTTCTTCAAACCACTTGCAATCAAAATTAGACATTCCCAGCAGTGCTCCTAGACCCCTCAACCCAACCCCAACAATCTTTAACTCCTCCAAGCAGCCCCCCAAAAACATGCAATACTTATAGGCCTAAGTTTTAATCGTGCCAAAACGCTCTCTGCAACTAGACCCAAACCCCCCTTTTCCACCATGGATTTTCTTCAAACCACTTGCAATCAAAATTAGACCTTCCCAGCAGTGCTCCCAGACCCCTCAACCCACCCCCAAAAATCTAAAATACCCCCAAGCAGCCCCCCAAAAACATGCAATACTGCTAGGCCTAAGTTTAAATCGTGCCAAAACGCTCTCTGCAACTAGGCCCAAACCCCCCTTGTCCACCATGGATTTTCTTCAAACCACTTGCAATCAAAATTTGACCTTTCCAGCAGTGCTCCCAGACCCATAAACCCACACCCAAAAATGTAGAACCCCCCAACTTCCCCCCAAAAACATGCAATACTGCTAAAAAAAATAACTTTTCTTCCATGGATTTTCTTCAAACCACTTGCAATCAAAATTAGATCTTCCCAGCAGTGCTCCCAGAGCCCTCAACCCACCCCCAAAATTCTAGAACACCCCCAGGCAGCCCCCCAAAAACATGCATTACTGCTGGGCCTCAGTTTAAATCGTGCCAAACGCTGTCTGCAACTAGTCCCAAACCCCCCTTTTCCACCATGGATTTTCTTCAATGACTTGCAATCAAAATTAGACCTTCCCAGCAATGCTCCCAGACCCCTCAACCCACCCCCAAAAATCTAGAACCCTTCCAAACAGCCCCCCAAAAACTTGCAATACAGCTAGGCCTAAGTTTAAATCAGGCCAAAAAGCTCTCTGAAGCTAGGCCCAAACCGCCCTTTTCCACCATGGATTTTCTTCAAACCACTTGCAATCAAAATTAGACATTCCCAGCAGTGCTCCTAGACCCCTCAACCCAACCCCAACAATCTTTAACTCCTCCAAGCAGCCCCCCAAAAACATGCAATACTTATAGGCCTAAGTTTTAATCGTGCCAAAACGCTCTCTGCAACTAGACCCAAACCCCCCTTTTCCACCATGGATTTTCTTCAAACCACTTGCAATCAAAATTAGACCTTCCCAGCAGTGCTCCCAGACCCCTCAACCCACCCCCAAAAATCTAGAACACCCCCAAGCAGCCCCCCAAAAACATGCAAAACTGCTAGGCCTCAGTTTAAGTCGTGCCAAAACGCTGTCTGCAACTAGGCCAAAACCCCCTTTTTCCACCATGGACTTTCCTCAAACCACTTGCAATCAAAATTAGACCTTCCCGGCAGTACTCCCAGACCCATAAACCCACACCCAAAAATGTAGAACCCCCCCAAACAGCCCCCCAAAAACATGCAATCCTGCTAAAAAAAAAGAACTTTACCACAATGGATTTTCTTCAAACCACTTGCAATCAAAAAAAGACCTTCCCAATAGTGCTCCCAGATCCCTCAACCCACCCCCAAAAATCTAAAATACCCCCAAGCAGCCCCCCAAAAACATGCAATACTGCTAGGCCTAAGTTTAAATCGTGCCAAAACGCTCTCTGCAACTAGGCCCAAACCCCCCTTGTCCACCATGGATTTTCTTCAAACCACTTGCAATCAAAATTTGACCTTTCCAGCAGTGCTCCCAGACCCATAAACCCACACCCAAAAATGTAGAACCCCCCAACTTCCCCCCAAAAACATGCAATACTGCTAAAAAAAATAACTTTTCTTCCATGGATTTTCTTCAAACCACTTGCAATCAAAATTAGATCTTCCCAGCAGTGCTCCCAGAGCCCTCAACCCACCCCCAAAATTCTAGAACACCCCCAGGCAGCCCCCCAAAAACATGCATTACTGCTGGGCCTCAGTTTAAATCGTGCCAAACGCTGTCTGCAACTAGTCCCAAACCCCCCTTTTCCACCATGGATTTTCTTCAATGACTTGCAATCAAAATTAGACCTTCCCAGCAATGCTCCCAGACCCCTCAACCCACCCCCAAAAATCTAGAACCCTTCCAAACAGCCCCCCAAAAACTTGCAATACAGCTAGGCCTAAGTTTAAATCAGGCCAAAAAGCTCTCTGAAGCTAGGCCCAAACCGCCCTTTTCCACCATGGATTTTCTTCAAACCACTTGCAATCAAAATTAGACATTCCCAGCAGTGCTCCTAGACCCCTCAACCCAACCCCAACAATCTTTAACTCCTCCAAGCAGCCCCCCAAAAACATGCAATACTTATAGGCCTAAGTTTTAATCGTGCCAAAACACTCTCTGCAACTAGACCCAAACCCCCCTTTTCCACCATGGATTTTCTTCAAACCACTTGCAATCAAAATTAGACCTTCCCAGCAGTGCTCCCAGACCCCTCAACCCACCCCCAAAAATGTAGAACACCCCCAAGCAGCCCCCCAAAAACTTGCAATACTGCTAGGCCTAAGTTTAAATCGGGCCAAAAAGCTCTCTGCAACTAGCCCAAACCGCCCTTTTCCACCATGGATTTTCTTCAAAGCACTTGCAATCAAAATTAGATCTTCCCAGCAGTGCTCCCAGACTCCTCAACCCACCCCTAACAATGTAAAACATCCCCAAACAGCCGTCTAAAAACATGCAATACTGCTATCCCCAAAACATGGCAAATCGCGTCTTGACAAAAAATTGCTGTTTTCAGCACTTCCACTACTTCGATCCTCTTGAAACTTACCAGGACACTTGTTCCAGCGATTCCCAAGAATCTCAGCAAGGCAGAACAAAATCAATCCACTGGAAGGTGTACGATTAGTTTTCACCCAAACACACGCGCCCGCAAAACACAAAAAAAGGCCAAAATTAGGCCAATTTTGGACCAAAAAACGCCAAACCCCCTAAAACCTTGCCAACATCATTATGAACAAGCCTGCATCGGGCCCTGAGCCCTAGACTCCACAAGAACCCTTCCAAATTAAACCCAAAAACCCATGTAAACCGCACTGAACCCTAAACCCTACATATGCTTTGTCTGTCTGTGTCAAAGAGCCTAGGTATGCTACATCAGGTTGCTTCACTCAGTGATGCCTGCCTTGACCGTCTGCATGGCCCTGCCGCAAGCATGGGCCAAAAATCCGTTACGCTCAAGAATTTGCAAATTGTAGGCAATTTCGCGAGATGCGCCGATTGCGAATTTGCTGCCGAAAAACAGCAAATTTCGCGAGCGGAATGGATTTTTGGCCCATGCTTGCGGCAGGGCCATGCAGACGGTCAAGGCAGGCACCTCTGAGTGAAGCAACCTGATGTAGCATACCTAGGCTCTTTGTCACAGACAGACAAAGCATATCTAATTGTATGCAGCAAGCCACATAGCCCCAATTTTACATGAACTTCTGTCTGGACTCTGCCTGGCATAACAACACTACACTGCCTCGACCACTCCATACTTCTGCTGTAGTAGTTGTTGTAGACTGGTTTACCTGTTTGCCACTCCCAAATTGGCCATAGTTCTTCCGTAAAACGACGCTGATGATCCATCCATCCCAGTGAGTGACTGTAAAGAAAAAATATATATTAATATTTAATCAATCATCATGGTATATTGGCAAACAGTAAGTCCAAGGACATTTTACATATTGGAAAATTCAAGGTAGTGGCCCCTGCAGTTGAAGTACAATTTGAATTAAACAAGGGGAAAAAAAACATCAGAGTAGACTTGAGTTACACTTAGTGTGTAAAAGATTAAATAATAACAGAAGAATCAAACAGCAATTGCTTTCATCAGAGCCAGACAGCCATTGCTTTCCACTGCATGCCATCTTCTTCTCATTATTCATTACCTGTTCCACTTTTTGTCCGCATCTTCTTCTGAAAGTGAGGGCCCACAGGGCAGCCTCTCCTGTCAATTTCAGAAGTAACTGTCAGCAATCAGCAGGCATGTAGTCAGTAATTCCAGTCCCACTTGAGGGAACTCATCTACGAAAACAAAGTTTCTTTATTCTGCGTAATCCAGCCATCTGCCTTGAGGGAAATGGATTTGGGGGAGTCTGGAGGAGGAGGATAGAGGAGCATGATTGCGTTGTGAACTTGTGAACCTCAGGAATGCAGACTGCGGCCCCTTCAAATCAATAAGGAAATAAGATGAAGACAGTGCTGCTGATGGACTTGTTGTGATTAGGTGATTAGAGTTTTGTTGTGGTAAAAGTTGCAAAACAAAGAAAGACACACAGGAATAAAAGTGAATAAGGACGAAATAAAAGGAAATCATTTTCAGGCCTCGGTGTCAGGGAAGTAGAGCTCGTCCTTAAACTCTATGAATTGAGACGGGAGTAGGTCAGCTAACAGTGAAGATCTTCTGTCACATAAGTCAGTGTCCTCTTCTTCCTGCGTGCATTCACGTATTTTGTAATCTGGTGGTATGAAGTGCTGATTCATCTTGATCAGTGTTAACCTCTCTACATTTTTGGGCGAGAGGCGGGTCCTTTTTGAAGTTACAATGGCACCAGCAGCACTGAAAACACGTTCAGAAGACACGCTTGCGAGTGGGCAAGACAAATAATTTAGAGCCAGGTTGGTTATCAGTCGCCATAGAGACCTTTTCCTATACCAATACAGCAATGGCTTCTGATAAACAAAGACCTCTGTTGGGTCATCCAGATAGGCCTGCTCCATCGACTCAAGGTTCTCCAGGGTTGCTCCACTTTGCGTACCATCTGTGGCCTTTGCATCACTGGAACGAGCAAACCCTTGATGAGTTGGCCAATCCGCTTCCGACAATATTATGGCTGGGCCTGGTGCAGGTGAGGATGATGATACGTTTGCTGGTGTCGTTAACGGCTGTGAGGGAAAGTGACTCCCTTTGACCACATATTCAGAAGTGGAACTTGATGCCGAATGGCCTGCTGATTCAGTAGTACTTCTGCAGGCTCCTTCAATTTTCTGCCGCTCTTTTTCGAACCGAGTGGCTGACAGAGCTAGCCAATGTTTGTACTTTGAAACATCTGCTTCATCAAAAGGAATGAATGCTTTGCTGGCCACGGCCTTTTTGTACAGTGGATCCTGAATAGTGGCACAAATGTAATGTTGTTCTGTATGTATGTTTTTAAGCCTTTTATTGGCAACTAGGCGGCTTAATAACCTCTCCGCCAACTGATATGCGTCTTGCTTTTCAGCATCATCTCGGAACGTTGAAGACACCGCCTTCAGTTGGTGCTCTAGCATGCGCAACAATGGGATAGCTTTGCCCAAAGAACAGTCCTCCCTGCTGACTTCACGCGTGAAGACCTCAAAAGGACGAAGCATGTCTGTCAGGCTTGCAACTAGCTTTCATTCCTCCAACTCTAGCCTCATGTCTTTCATAGTACAACCCAGTTCATAGACATACTCATTGATCACCCCCCACTGCTCAGACAGACGCTCAAGCATGTAAAAGGTTGAGTTCCAACGTGTTGCCACCTCCTGGATGAGTCCTTTGACTGGCAGTCTACATTCATGTTGCATGCTCCTCAGCTTCCTCCGGGCCTTAAAAGAATGGCTGAAATGTGTGCAGATTCTTCGGCAGGGGTCAGTAACTTGCTGACTGTGATTTATTTTTTCAAGAAATCTTGCACAACAATGTTAATACTGTGCGCCAAACACGGCACTCTGAAATAGCCACCTTGCTGCATGGCCTTAACTATATTTCTGCCATTATCCGTGGAAACATAACCAATCATGCGATTTCTTGGATGCAGCCATTCATAGACCTTCCTGTCAAACTCCTCCAAAAGGTTAGGTGCAGTATGAGATTTCTCCATGGCAAACATGGCTACTGTTGCATGTGTCCGAGTAGCTTGAAAAACTGTGTCAGTGTCAACACCTGCTTGTAACTTGTCTTTAACCCCTGCAAAAGAGACCCAGTGTGCAGGGATGCACATGTAATCAAGGGCTTGGCAACTGGTCCACATGTCTGTTGTCAGGTGGATAGTGTGAACAGTGCTCTTCTGAATAGCTGCGCCAATCACCTCCAGCACATCTTGATGTAGTGCTGGAACAGCAACTCTTGCAAAATAGGACCGACTAGGAACCTTCCATTTAGGGCAGACTGTTGCCACAAATTCTAGAAAACCCACCCCTTCCACAAAAGAAAAAGGGAGAAGGTCCAGCGCTAGCATTTTAGCCAGCTTTGCGTTATACAGACGTGCCGTTGGGTGGTTGCGTTCAAATGGCGCATCCGACCAAAACATGCTTCTAATGGCGGGCTGGACCGTTTTACGTGATGATGATTATGCAGACTTCTTCAAACCAGTTAGGCTCATTGATGTACTTTTTTCGCATTGGTGTCTCTCCCAGACTCTTAGTGTGTCTCATAGATGTTGCTGGGGTAGAGGGTGTGGGCGCTACCACTGCAGGGGTACTGGGTGTACCAGAAAAAATGTGTGTTGCTTCTTCACTTCCCCCCTGCACGATCAGCCCCTCGTCATCATCATATGCAATATGAATGGATACATTTGGATTTGCTGTACGTGTGGTTTCCCAGATCTTGCTCATGTGTGCCTCCCAAATGATAGTATGGTGTTTTTGGAGATGACCTCTCTGGCCTCCGGTACCATAGTTGGTACCAAACTTACCCCTACTAACTACAGCTTTACAAATCGAACAAACGACCATGTTTTCCGCCTTTTTGCAACACTAAAAAAGTCTCAAACTGGGGACTGGAGATGTCTGCTGGTGGTGGAGGTGCTACTTTCAATGCCAGATGAAGTGGAGGATGGGCGTGGCTAAATTTGACTCTGTTGTGCACTTACAGCACCACTACTTGAGGTAATGGAGGTCGAGCTGGATGGAGGTCCCTGCCGGACCTTCTGATGAGAAAATATGGAAGCTGTAGGTCGTGTTGGTGTAGTAGTTAAATGCATTGGTGGTGGTACCAGTGCCACGCCGTCCACATCCCGCTCAGCAGCATTTTGGGATAGGGTCAAAATGTCTTGCTGCATGCCCGCTGGGGCTGGTGTGACGACTGTGATGACTGGGTCATCGTCAGACTGTTCATCATCAGCAGAATACAACACTTCTTGCTCGTCGTCATCACCCATAAGTCAAAGCCTTGCGGGAACCTTCCTTTTAGGCTTAGCTACCTTTGTCGGCTCATGGCGTGCCTCACTCTCAGACTGCATTGGTGGGTTCCAATCAACATCAAGATCATCAAAAGGACGAAGGCTTGAAGAAGTACTTGTAGTAGCCCTCCTTGATCTTTTTCTTGCTGGGGATCTGGAAGACAAAGGATCACCATCAGGAGGAGTAGCTTCCTCGGATGATACCTCCGTTTCAATCTTGATTTCCTGATGTGCCCCTACTTCTGGAGGAACAAGCATTTGGGCAGTTGTGCCGCTCCATGCGCCTCTAGTTGCGCCTCTCGATGCGCCTCTCCATGTGCCTCTCCATGCGCTTCTCCTTGCGCCTCTCCTTGCGCCTCTCCTTGCGCATGTACTTGCACCTCTCCTTGCGCATGTACTTGCGCCTCTCCTTGCGCATGTACTTGCGCCTCTCCTTGCCCATGTACTTGCGCTTGTACTAGTTGCACCTATGGTTGTCGTTGAGGCTGTGGTTGTTGAACACTCGTCAGCTAAGTTACACCCGGCGTTGATTGGATGCTACTTTCTTGCGATGAGCAAACATCACTGGTCGATGGTGATTGAACAATTAAAGTGGCTGCCTCTGCAACACTCATGTGCTTGGACCTAAATCGAAGTGGTGGTACTGAGCCCAATGAAGCAGAGGTGCTGCTCCCAGCTTGGTCCCCGGCGGACACCGCTGCTGCTGCAGGCGTAGTTTTTTTCTCTCAAAAAAGGTGTCTGTGGGCACACCAGTCTCCTTGGTAGGTGGTGCCACTTGCTTCTTCTGCTCCTACTTACTGGCAGTGACACTGGCAAATTTTTTCGTAGAGGCGCTATGGCCACCTTTCTTTGGGCCCATCTACTTCAGATGTCAGAACAGCAGGCCGCAGTTGCACGAGTTGAATAGTTGTCTGTGGCCACACGTGACGTGACGGGACATTGTGCTGCACACACCGCTGCAGGACTTCTTCCTGGCACTGGTGGTTCTCTCGTGCACCTAAAAGCAACGGAAGCCAGAGGAACATGAGTTAAACACCCCAAAAAGTCAGAAAACACACAACAATCACCACAATCCAATGCCATCCATGCCCTCAATGATGTTTAAATTCAAGACACCCCACAGAAAGACTAGGTCCATGGACCACTGAGTACCCCTAGGCATAATGGATGAAAGCAAGGCAAACTGGGTCGAGGCCTGAGCACACTGCCTAGCTTCAAAATGGTCCCTTGACCCCCACCCACATGGCCAGGCCCTGCCTGGACCAGACCTCAAAATGGCCCCCACCCACATGGCTAGGCCCCAACACCACCCCAAAAAGTCAAAAAACACACACAAATCACCACAATCCAATGCCATCTATTCCCACAATGATGTTTACATTCATGACACCCCACAGAAAGACTTTGTACATGCACCACTCACTACCCCTGGGCATAAAGGTTGAAAGCAAGGCAAACTGGGTGCAGGCCTGATGACACTGCCTGGCTTCAAAATGGCCCCTTGACCTCCACCCACATGGCCAGGCCCTGCCTGGACCAGGCCTCAAAATGCCCCCCACCCACATGGGCAGGCCCTAACACCACCTCAAAAAGTCGAAAAACACACAAAAATCACCACAATCCAATGCCATCCATGCCCTCAATGATGTTTAAATTCAAGACTCCCCACAGAAAGACTAGGTCCATGGACCACTAAGTACCCCTGGGCGTATTGGTTGAAAGCAAGCCAAGCTGGGTGCAGGCCTGAGCACACTGCCTGGCTTCAAAATGGCCCCTTGAGCCCCACCACATGGCCAGGCCCTGCCTGGACCAGGCCTCAAAATGGCCCCAACCCACACAGTCAGGCCCCAACAGCACCCAAAAAGTCAAAAAACACACAAAAATCACCACAATAGAATCCCATCCTTGCCCTCAATGATGTTTAAGTTCAAGACACCCCACAGAAAGACTGGGTCCATGGACCACTGAGTACTCCTTGGCATAATGGGTGAAAGCAAGGCAAACTGGGTGCAGGCCTGAGTACACTGCATGGCTTCAAAATGGCCCCTTGATCCCCACCACATGGCCAGGCCCTGCCTAGACCAGGTCTCAAAATGGCCCCCACCTACATGGTCAGGCCCCAACTGCACCCAAGAATTCAAAAAACACACAAAAATCACCACAATCCAATGCCATCCATGCCCTCAATGATGTATAAATTCAAGACTCCCCACAGAAAGACTAGGTCCATGGACCACTAAATACCCCTGGGCATAATGGTTGAAAGCAAACCAAACTGGGTGCAGGCCTGAGCACACTGCCTGGCTTCAAAATGGCCCCTTGACCCCCACCACATGGCCAGGCCCTGCCTAGACCAGGTCTCAAAATGGCCCCCACCTACATGGTCAGCCCCAACAGCACCCAAAAAGTCGAAAAACACACAAAAATCACCACAATCCAATGCCATCCATGCCCTCAATGATGTTTAAATTCAAGACACCCCACAGAAATGTGGTAAATAAATAAATAATACCTTATTTTTGACTAGACATATATCATAACAGATAGCTCAATAAATAAGAGTCAAGATTCGAGGTAGTAGGAGTTTTGCAGGTTTATTACAGCATAAGGACAGGAACAGGACAACCTGCATAGGAATAGGATGACAGGGCCCAGCAGCTGCTGGGGCTGGATCTGGGATGAGCGCGCTGACTTTTAATAACAATACATGAGTATATATACATAACGCAAACACATAGCATTACATTGCAGTGGGCGTAGCAGTGGGTGGAGCAGTAGGTGTGACGCGTAGCAGTCGCGAAAGATAAGGGCGAAAGTAGGTGTAACTGGGTGTAATAGGGCGTATACATAGACATGTGATGCAAACGTAACAGAATATGTCATGAATGGGGCGGAAACCATGGAGGGGGCTACCTAAGGAGCCGGGACCTCTAACCTGGTGGCGCGCGCAAACTAGCAATGACGTATCACTAGGAGAAGCTGGGGGCTATGAACTCTGTGCTAGGAGCAGAGACTGAAGTCTGGAGAGTCAGGGCGACATGTACCTAAACAGTATCTAGTATCTGATGTTTAGAGAACATGTTGATATAAACTAGAAGTTAGGAGAGGAAAGGCTAACTTGATTCTAAGACTGGACCATGCATTATTCTACATGTAGTGCGTGATGAAGAATATGAAATGACCATTAAATACAGTATTTCTCTAACGTGGAGACGTGAAGGCTAGACAATGACGGAAACTATTGATGCAGTTCAGTAGCTTAGGAATGCAGAGAAGGAGGACTGAACTGATAACTGGAATCATAACATATTCTTGGCAGACTCAGAGGCTGAGCCAGGCTGGGCCGGGCACTGCGAGGCAGGAAGTAAGTGAAGGGTCGAGGATACAGGTGGGGGCTGTATCCCTCCTCAGCGAGGCTTCAGGAGACAGGAGCTGAATCTGGTGTCCGGGCCCTTTTGAGGCCTAAAAACGGGGACTTTATAATGGAATAACGTGCACACTGAGAAACGTGGCAACGTAGCTTTACATAGGCCTGATATTCGTAGTATTCACGAGAACTGGGAACTGGCATACTAGAGGTGGACACAACTGTAATTGCGTCTTTAATCAAACATGGGGAATAACATATGCATATTTAATCATGCACACATAACATATGATGGATGACACGTAGGGACACAGAACATGGCAAAATTTACTTTTCCACATTCCCTCCTTGTCACTACGTTTCCATCAGGAAACATCAATATTCATGATACCATCTATCATTTCATACAGTATCATTTGTTCATTTCGAATTCTCTTAGAACGGGATTTAGAACGGGGCTTGGGATTAGGAATACAAGAGGTAGCACAAATGCCGCAAATCGCAGGGCCACATTGTATACAGAGACAGCAGCTGAATATGATCGCTACTGCAATACCTAGGAAGGACAATATTTTCCATCCCCATGCGGAAATTATATTCCAGAACCAACCGGACCATGTCCAGGTGCCTGGATCTTGGTGTAACAGATGGGCAATTTTATGGAGTCTGGTTATAGCTGAATAAACTGACGGTGCGTTATTTGGAATGAAAATGCAGCAACTAGATCCGATGACTCTACAGGCCCCGCCCCTATCGGCCAGTATGACGTCAAGGACGAGACGATTCTGTAAAACGACAAATCTCATAGCAGATTGCTCTTCGGTTAAGTTACCTAGAGCAGAGGCAGTCTCATTTACTACAGCTTCAAGGGTTCTGGTTAATCTACGGATTAACTTACTATTCTGGACAGGGCCTATAAAGAAGAAGAAACCTTTATTGAAATCGGTATATTGTTCTAGAGTAGTTTCAGTATAATCGACAATTGGGGACTCGATCTCCCTTCTATGTCTAATGTGTACTAGATGTGTGTTTCTATGATAATCAGATGGGGCTAGAAAAACTGGTGGCAGTAGGAAGGCAATGTAACAGGTTCCCTCCCAATCGAGGGGCAGACGAACATATGCGGTCTGACCACAAATAAAATAAGAATGACGTGAAGCTTTAAAAATAGATTTCCCACTTTCACTATACTTGACAATAGTAGTACAATCACTATGTCCTACATGTACGGAACCATTATTTCGGACACATAATTCACCTTTGACTGGTAATACTGAAATAGCAGGTAAGTCTGGAGTAGTATCAGACTGAACATTCAGGACCATAAAATTCGACGAATAGTTACCTAAATTATACACTTCATTTTCTAGATCTAAACCTGTTCGGTGGGGGAGACCTTGCTTGTCTGGGAAACATGTACTGTTAAGAAAAGACATTTCTGTTGAGGATGACGTTAACGTGGACCATGCTCCACACGAACCATTATGTGAAAAAGGATAAGGAAAGAGTGGCAGAACTCCCTTCGGCGTCTGGAAAGGGGGGAGTCGACCACATACCCAACAATTAGTGGCATTGCTGGTCTGGTGTGAGTAATGTAACATGCGGATAAAGGAGTTATTACGCATAGCGAGGCGGTAAGAGAGTTCATGAGGAGGCAGATCACTAAACGTGTGCTCTGCTGTAACATTGGAAGACTTATTTACATGTGAAACTGGGAAACATAGGTAAAATGCATAACTGGTGCAGGAAATCATAAGGCTGGAAAACAATATGAAACATAGAAAAACGATACATCGGATTGAGTTTTGACTAACTCTCTCACTATGGGGGTCTATTTTATACATGTCAGAAACAGTCTAACCGTTTCACCTAGGGGAGGACTTAGACAATCAAACTGGCTGACTTATTTTACTAGACCGTAGTTTCTGTTTATACTCCTGCTGCGGAGTTTTCTCTAACAGGGGAGGTTTTGAATCAATGTCATTTGCGGGACAGTCCTTGAGAACAATGCTTTGGCAATCCTTCAAATCCTGGGAAATGTTCTTTAAGACGGGTTTCAGTCCATTAAAAAGTTTAATATGAGAAAGGTGCACCCAGCCTTTGCGTCCTTCCAACTTCACGGCTGTACGGGTGGTGAGGAGGACCTGTCGGGGCTCCTTCCAGCGGGGCTCCAGCGGACTTGATCTGTCAAAGTTGCGGACCATCACCATGGATCCTGGAACGATTTCATGCGGTGCCACCTCGGTATTGTCTGGAAATGCGGCGGCAACCTGTGAACGACATGAGTTGAGGGCAGACATCAAGGAAGCTAGGTAATCTGTCAGCATATTACTTGAAACATCGGTAATACTTCGGGGTCTAGGAGTACCCCACATATTAGGGGGGCGGCCGAATACGACCTCGTACGGGGACAGACCTGATCTGGAATGTGCGACCATGCGCATGTAAAATAGAGCAACTGGCAGAGCTACTAGCCAGTCCACACCTTTTTCTTGACAGACTTTGGCGATGCGGATTTTCAAGGTCTGATTATGTCTCTCAACAAGACCAGCTGCTTCAGGATGGCGTACACAATGGAACTTCCACTGGTACCCTAACAGAAGGGAAACGTGCTTCATTAATTCTGAGGAGAATGGCTGGCCGTTGTCAGAATATACGACTCTAGGGAGTCCATAACGAGGGAAGAACTCACGAACCAACTGCTTGGCAGTGGTCGCGGCTGTGTAATCTGGGACTGGATATGCTTCTGTCCACCTGGACAAAGCGCATACAACTACAAGGACATACTTGAAACCTCGACATCGCTCCATCTGAATATAATCCATCTGGAGGACTTCAAAAGGGTGGTCAGGAGGCTGGAAACCACCTTGTTCCACCGGGACACTTTTACCTGGATTAAACTGACAACATATCATACAGGTACGGAATTTCTGCTTGGCTGCAGCTCGTAAATGCTTGTTGAACCAAATGTTCTGGATACTGTCTAACATGGCTTTTTCTCCTAAATGTGCTGGACTATGTGCGGTATTAATAATGACTTGAACCATAGAGTCGGGGAGAAACCATGCGGTTCTACCCTTCGTTACCCATCCTTGATCTGTCTGGACCCCTCCTTGTTCGGACCATTTCTTGATTTCTTCGGGAGTAGCATGTAACTGGATATCTATGACATCTTGTGTAGGGTCCTTAACTGTCATACATGTAGTCGGATCTGGAGTATGTGTCTGTGTCGGATTAACTTGAATGTCTGGAGTCTGTGCTGTAAGCTTGGCTGTGCGATCTGCTAGATCGTTACCCTGGGAAATAATGTCAGTGACTTTCGTGTGTGCCTTGCACTTCATGATAGTAATGGATGTCGGTAAATGTATTGCATCTAATAGAGCTTGAATAAGGAGACCATGCTGAATCTTGGTTCCATGAGAAGTCATGAAACCTCTCTCCTGCCAGAGCACTCCGAAGTCGTGTACAACTCCAAATGCGTAGCGTGAATCTGTGTAAACATTAACTTTCAAGTTCTTGGCGTGTATGCAGGCTTGGGTCAGAGCAACTAGCTCTGCTGCTTGAGCGGACAGAGTATCAATACGGTGTGTTTCAATAACTTCAGTGTCAGTAGTCACTGCATACGCGGCGACTAGTTCTCCTGTACTTGTTCTCATACATGAACCATCCACATAAAGTGTCAGGTCGGGGTCTGGTAACGGAGTATCTGTCAGATCTTGTCTTGGCTTTGTCGTAATGTTAACTACTTCCACACAGTCATGTGTGGCAGAATTCGAAGTAACTGATGGTAACAGTGTAGCAGGATTTAAAATGTTGCAGCGTCTGATTTCTATGTGAGGCTGGAACAGTGTCAATTCATAACCTGTTAAACGTGCAATTGTCAAATGCTGAGTTTGTGTTCGGTTCAGAAGAACTTCCACAGAATGTGGGACTTGTACTGTCAAGGTATGTCCTAAGACTATGGAATCACTTTGTCTGATAGCTAGTGCTGTGGCTGCAACTGACTTGAGGCACGCAGGCAGAGCCTGGGCGACTGGATCTAATGTGCTAGAAAAATAAGCACATGGCTTGTATTGTCCTGCTTGATCTTGTGTGAGAACAGATAATGCTGTACCTTCACGTTCAGTAACGAAAAGTGTAAAAGGCTTACTGTAGTTCGGTGTGGCTAGAACTGGAGCTTGGCATAGGGCTTTCTTTAACTCATTGAAACTAAGTGTATGTTCAGATGTCCAAGGGAGGACAGTCGATACGGCTGCCTCCTGTGTCATTAACTGTATCAGTGGCTTGGCTAGAAATGCATACTGAGGAATCCATTGTCGGCAATAAGAAGTAAGGCCGATGAAGGCTCGTACCTCCTTCTGGGTCTTGGGCTGAGGAAGACTCGCTATTAACTGGATACGGTCTGGTGTCAACTGCCTACCCCTCTTGGACAGTAAGTGTCCTAAGTATACCACTTGCTGGACACAGAATTGAAGCTTCGAAGGGGACACCTTGTGCCCCATCTCGGCTAGAAAATACAGAACTGTAAGGGATGCTCGCTCGCAAGCACGTTCAGAACGGGCTGTGATCAGTAGATCATCGACATACTGGAGCAGGGCAGTGTCAGTTGGCATGTGAACGTTGTCTAGTTGTCTCTTAAGTGCTTGACTGTAAATACTAGGACTTTCTGTGAAACCTTGAGGAGCTCGTGTGAACATATAGCTCCTTCCATTTAGACAGAATCCGAAAAGGAACTGGCTGTCTGGATGAATTGGAACACTAAAAAATGCGTTCTTGAGGTCTATGACAGTGAAGAACGTGGCTTCGGAATCAATGGCTGTCAATAGGGAAGCGATGTCTGGGACAACTGGGTACTGAGGAATAATACATTTATTAAGTTCTCGTAGGTCGATCACTAATCGATATACTGGGGGTGCATTTGGATCAGTACGTTTCATGACTGGAATGATCGGAGAATTACATACGTTGGAGTCAGTTTCTACAACCACTCCTTGAGCCATGAGCTCGTCAATAATTTTGGATAAGGCTGCTACAGCCTCAGGTGGCAATCTGTACTGTCTGATTCGTGGTAACACTACACCTGGTTTGAGAGTCACACGATGGGGTGTGATTTGCATGTACCCTACATCAGTTGGACCTTGCGCCCATAAATGCTGCGGAACATTAGACAATCTTGGATCAAAATCTCGTAATACATAGTGACCCTTAAAGTCACGTAGGAACAATCGTATTCCCTCTGGGGAACAACATATAACTGCACCTAACTCTTTCAGTGTTTTAATGCCTAATAGATTTTCTGGACATGACTTAGTAAGTAACAGATCAGTAGTACGGGACAATGGACCTACTTCTAGAGTAACTGGCTTTGAAATCTCATTTATAATGGGTTTTCCTGAAAATCCAAGGGAAACATTTCTTGAGCCTGAGAGCGGAGCCCCTGGAACTTCGGCATGACTAATTGTGGTCCTACTTGCCCCTGTATCAATCAAAAACTTTCTGTCTTTCCCTAATACTTGACTGTGAACATAGGGACCTTCTTGATCTACAGGTATCTCGATGAGAGGCAAGCCTACCTCCCTCTCTAGGCTGTTTCATGAATACTGCTGATACTCTGGATACTCGGACTGAGCATACTGGTACATCTGCGATGTAACATGCTGTGTTGCAGCAATAGGCTGCGGTACTGTAACTGTCTGTTGTGCATTCTGTGGCTGAGGAATCTGTGAAACTTGTTCTTGTCTAGGCGGACGTGGTCTTTCTTTTGTTTTACCGGTAGCTATGTTGTGTTTCAGAACTGCACACTCGTTTATAAAATGACCTGGCTGTTTACAATAATTGCAATTCCCTTTAACGGGAGCTGCAGGATGACTGGCTTGATTCGGACCCCTCTTCTGACTGTCTTGAGGAACAGATTGTGCAACTAGTACTTTCATTTTCGTGTCTTTCATACGTTTTCTCTCGTGTTCTTGCTCTTCCCTGATTCTATTCTGGTGGTATTGGAGCATCTGCAACATCTGGGACGGGGTATTAGCTTGCCAGGTACTTTCGACTTTCAGAACTCGATTTTTAATTTGTGGGCTTGAATTCTCGACTAATTTAGTAACAAAAAGGTGAGGGTATGACTCACTACTTGTCTTGAGGCCACTATTGATGCTAAAGCATTTTTCAAACCTAGAATAAAAATCACTAATATCTTCCTCTTGTTTCTGTTTACAGGCTGAGATTGCATCCCAGTCTTCTTTTCTAGTTGTCAATAATCTGGGTAAAACTTGAATCAATAATTCTGGTAATTCTTTACATTTATCCCCTAGACCGGTACCTGGTACTCGTGCCTTGTCTTCAGCTTCTAGAACTGCCCAATCGATCTTTTTCTCTCCCACCTCCCATTCTTTTTCCTTTAGCTTTTCATACACCCCTGCGGGCAACAGGACCTTTAACATTTTAATGATATCTGGGTAAGTGTATTCTCCCATACGGAGCATGTCTTTTAATTCTCTATGGAACCCTGCTGGATCTTTGTCATGACAGGGAATTAATTTCTTCATTTCGAGGAGTTCCATCTTTGTAATCGGGGTGTAAACAAACACTCGTTGCATTTCACCGTCCTCTGTCTTAACTGGATGCACTTCTCGTAACGGGTTCTGTCTTTCCATGTAAAATGGTTTACTTTCTGGGGGTGAGACATGAACAAAATGCAGATTCAGAAACGTTCTATATTTGTGGCGCTGCTCTAGAATGACACTAATTAAGTCGGTACCTAGACCTCTCCATCTATACTGGAGTAACTCGTTCAGGATATCGTGTAACGGACCTGGATCGGAATGCTGACCCTCATACAATGTAATGAGGTGCTGGATCATATACATACCCACCAGTCGCTGCTCGGCTGGGGGCAATTTCAGAATCATTTGTGCCACTATTTCGTCTGGAAAAGTGGTAGAATCAGTAATCCATCGGACTGCTGATCGGGCTAGTTCCTGTTCATGCATGGTACTTAACTCACTGTAACCGATTCGTGATTTTAGAATGTGATCGGTAGCTTGGAACACTTGTTCTAGGGAACCTTGTTCTGGTGCTGAATGATGGAAAATTGACTTGTGTTCTAGGCGTAAATGGCGATCTGGAAATCTAGATTTTCCTACATACGCTATTCTGGCGGGATTCTCGTCCTCTACCTCTTCAGTATCAGAGTTACTTTCTTTCTCGCTTACTTGTGCTGCTTTACGTTGTTCGTGTATCTTTATTATTTCTCTACGGATTTTCTTGTACATACTCTCCATGGCACTAATGGTATTGTGCTTACCCTCGGCTATATTATCACTCCACTTTGTCAGGATTTTCATTTCGGCCTGATCTTTAGACGGGTAATCTTGTTCTCTTATTAGACAGTTAATTAAAAACTTTAATATCATACGCTGGATCTCAGCTTTCCTTTGAGACATGGCATCACTAATACTTTCTGGATCATCCCCTGTACGGATGAAACGATATATTCTGTCTAGATCTTCTTTCATATTGGGTAGGGTGACTAGATACTCGGTCACCCTCCTTACGCGTACTGAATATAAAACCATATTATTCTCGCCTGGGACTGGGTCATAGGCACATTCGCCAAGGGCTTGCCTGATTTCTGCAACAGACTTATTACTCTTGGGAGTACGCTGTGATGCTTGAGCATGTAATTCGAGTGCTGATAAATGCTTGCGTGGCGGTGGGGTTTGAGGAGGACCTCCTCCTGCGGCCCCTAGACTAGAATCATCGACTGATATTCTTCGTGGCGGAGCGGGAAATTGAAATGCTGGTTGGACCGGGGGTACCATAGCAGGTACTGCATGGGGTGCCCCGGTGTCTGGAGGAGCAGGATGTGCCTGATTTACAGGGACTGGCGGAGCGCGAACAGGATTTGCATATTCAGGGACTGTGTCGTCCAGATAGGACGAAATAAAAATATCAGCTGCGGTCGGTTTGTGACGTAGCTTGGTCGGAACTAATGGTGGCGGGAAATTACTGGATGCCTCCGGGGTCGCTTTTGGCAAGCCCTCGGCAAGAAGAGGATACATACCCTTAATAAGGGCATTCCTCTGTCTGTCTCTCTGTTCAGTTTTGACTTGTTCACCTATCTCGATTAATTCTTTTTCTTGAGCTCGCTCTTGGGATTCTCTACTTAATTCTGACTTTCTGATTTCTTTTTCGGTTCTTTTATGAGCTTCTTTGCGCCATAACTCAATGGCATCTTTCTGTGATTGTCTGGCTTCCTTTTTCCATAATGCCTCTTCTACTCGCATGATGCATTCGGCATCCCATGTACCTGATACAGGCCATCTATACTTTTCTTCTAACTGTTTGGTATACTCTACCCATAAATCTAGATACAATATGGCACTTATGCCATGTTTCTGATACATAAAATGACCTGGACTGTCCCTAGGCGGGACTGGAACTGCTGCTTCCAGCAGACCCTTTCTAGTTTTTAACTGACGTAACTTCGAAAACAAGGGCATGACTGGACTGTAATCTAGACACAATACAATACACAATAAACACGATACTTATTCCCCATTCATACCACGACATTGAAATACATGAAAAACGTTTAAAATAACAGTTCGAACAGAATACTACCTGGAAATACTGAGAACAGAACGCATAAATTTTCTCGAGAACAGAAACTGACTAGAACAGAAACTAGATGCACTGCTGGAACAGTACGAAACTTACCGGTCTCATAAAGAGACACGTCAGGACCCGCATCCACCGAAGTGGACACTTCGTTTGTGGGACTGTGTACCACCAACCCACAGACCAGAGTCAATGAAATTGACCCTGTCTAGATACCACCCCAGTAACGGTACTCACCGGGCAGCAAGAACGGAAAGCCTCGGACTGGACTGGACTGCTACGACGACGGACGACGAACTTCGAACTTCAGACTTCAGTTACGGGTGGACCTCCGGATACCTCGGACCTTGGACTCTTGGCTTGGGCTCTGGTCGGGACTCGCCGCGTTCCTCCACCGTCTCGTCTGGATGCTGGACCGCCTCCTCCGTCTCCTCCGTGGGCCTGAGGGATACTTGAGCAGAAATATCTGCCACTGCGCAGAAGAGTTCCGTCACGACTGCAGAGGGTCAGGGGGTCGGCGTGGCTTCACCGACGCGTGGGGAAAGGGCAAGTCCCTATTCGGGCGCCATTATGTGGTAAATAAATAAATAATACCTTATTTTTGACTAGACATATATCATAACAGATAGCTCAATAAATAAGAGTCAAGATTCGAGGTAGTAGGAGTTTTGCAGGTTTATTACAGCATAAGGACAGGAACAGGACAACCTGCATAGGAATAGGATGACAGGGCCCAGCAGCTGCTGGGGCTGGATCTGGGATGAGCGCGCTGACTTTTAATAACAATACATGAGTATATATACATAACGCAAACACATAGCATTACATTGCAGTGGGCGTAGCAGTGGGTGGAGCAGTAGGTGTGACGCGTAGCAGTCGCGAAAGATAAGGGCGAAAGTAGGTGTAACTGGGTGTAATAGGGCGTATACATAGACATGTGATGCAAACGTAACAGAATATGTCATGAATGGGGCGGAAACCATGGAGGGGGCTACCTAAGGAGCCGGGACCTCTAACCTGGTGGCGCGCGCAAACTAGCAATGACGTATCACTAGGAGAAGCTGGGGGCTATGAACTCTGTGCTAGGAGCAGAGACTGAAGTCTGGAGAGTCAGGGCGACATGTACCTAAACAGTATCTAGTATCTGATGTTTAGAGAACATGTTGATATAAACTAGAAGTTAGGAGAGGAAAGGCTAACTTGATTCTAAGACTGGACCATGCATTATTCTACATGTAGTGCGTGATGAAGAATATGAAATGACCATTAAATACAGTATTTCTCTAACGTGGAGACGTGAAGGCTAGACAATGACGGAAACTATTGATGCAGTTCAGTAGCTTAGGAATGCAGAGAAGGAGGACTGAACTGATAACTGGAATCATAACATATTCTTGGCAGACTCAGAGGCTGAGCCAGGCTGGGCCGGGCACTGCGAGGCAGGAAGTAAGTGAAGGGTCGAGGATACAGGTGGGGGCTGTATCCCTCCTCAGCGAGGCTTCAGGAGACAGGAGCTGAATCTGGTGTCCGGGCCCTTTTGAGGCCTAAAAACGGGGACTTTATAATGGAATAACGTGCACACTGAGAAACGTGGCAACGTAGCTTTACATAGGCCTGATATTCGTAGTATTCACGAGAACTGGGAACTGGCATACTAGAGGTGGACACAACTGTAATTGCGTCTTTAATCAAACATGGGGAATAACATATGCATATTTAATCATGCACACATAACATATGATGGATGACACGTAGGGACACAGAACATGGCAAAATTTACTTTTCCACAGAAAGACTAGGTCCATGGACCACTGAGTACCTCTGGGCATAATGGTTGAAAGCAAGGCAAACTGGGTGCAGGCCTGAGCACACTGCCTGGCTTCAAAATTGCCCCTTGACCCCCACCACATGGCCAGGCACTGCCTGGACCAGGTCTCAAAATGGCCCCCACCTACATGGTCAGGCCCCAACAACACCCCAAAAAGTAGAAAAACACACAAAAATCACCACAATCCAATGCCATCCATGCCCTCAATGATGTTTAAATTCAAGACACTCCACAGAAAGACTTGGTCCATGCACCACTCACTACCCCTGGGACTACTGGCCAGTGAGGCTTTACAGGCACCCCAAAATTTAAAAAAACAAAAACATATAACAGTGAGATAATATTCCATGACATAAATGAGATTTAAGTTAAAAACAAACTCACAGAAACAGTTGTATCATGCACCCATGACTAACCCTGGGCCTACTGGATACTGTGGCTACCCACAATATCTTTTTTTTAAAGTTGTGAAAAAGTTTTAAAATTGTAGTTGCAGCAACTGCAATGCCCCAAACAAACAACACCAACTTACTTGTAAAATCTCAAATCCAAAAGTGATCCAAACTCCAAAGTCCAAAAAGTCCTCAAATACAAATATCCAGCAGCAGCCACAAAAAGTAATGCTTCCAGCTCCAGATCCAAATCAAAAGTGACCAGGACATGGACAAAGCACTGGGAGGAGCCTGCTGGACAGGAACAGGAAGTTGGCGACTCTGGGGCACTTCCTGATTAAGATGTTGTTGCTAGTATGAAGGGCGAGGTGTGCAATAAAGTCTGGGATGGTGTTGGTGAAGTTGGTGATTGGTCCTGGTGGCCTGTAGATGAGAGTGCTACTTAGGCAGAAGTTGGCTGTGAAGCTAAGCTTGAAGGACACGTCTCCCTTGTTGGAGGATGACGTGTCCATGGAGGTGGTGCAGCTGATGGCATTCTTGCAGATGGTGGTAATTCCACTTCCAGGCTTGTAAAGGCTGTCTTTAGCAAAACAGGCTGCACAAGCCCGGAACCAGAATCACCATCAGTCTTGTAGCTGTAGGCCATGACTGTGACAATGTCAGATACCAGTTGCGGTTCAGCCAGGTTTCCGTGAAGAAATGTAGGTCCAGGACGTTGTCAGGGCTCAGGTCTCAGACCTCTATGAAGTATTTAGGGGGTGAGCTGGTGTTGAGGAGCATTCATGAGAGTGTAAAATGTTTTGTTGATGGTTGCAGGACAGTGTGAATGTGAGAAAGTTGGTGTTGGGTGCTGTTGTTGCAGGTGCAGTTAATTGTGGGGGTGGGTAAGCTTGCAGGAAGCATAGGAGAATGCTACCTCAGTGTTGTGTGATGTGGTGGAACAGCTGTGTCCTGGGTGGAGGGCATGGAGGGTGGCAGCAATGTCGCTGTAAAAGAGGAAGTACCAAGGTCCCTGGCACTGGTCATGCTCTGAGCAGAGATACATGCAAGTTGCTTGTCTTTGGCGTGTCTTAAGCATGCCAGTGATGCATCTGATGAGTGTCTGTGCTGCGGCCACTACTAAGTAGGTTCTGGGAGGGGAGAGGGATTAGGTTATTTCCTGCACAGATGGATGATGGGAAATCAAGTAATGTCACTTCCTAACCAGATGTGTGATGGGAAATCCAGTGATGTCACTTCCTGTGCAGATGAATGATGGGAAATCCAGTGATGTCACTTCATGTGCAGTTGATGATGAAAAGGAGTCCCCTTCCTTGACTTCTTAATTTAAAGACAGTTTTGACAGGAAACTAGAGGTCACCTCCTGTGCAGTTGGATAATGGGAAATCCAGTGATGTCACGTCCTGTGGAGATGGATAATGGGAACTCCAGTTATACCACTTCCTGTGCATATAGATGATGCATGAGAAGATGCCAGCACCCTTGTTAGATTGTTGGCTTTCATTCAGCTGGGGACTTCCGACATGTTGGAGGTGAAGTTGAGCCGGTGTTGGGTGTTACGTTGGAAAGGTCAAAGATGAGGTGGGTGTTTTTAGCATAGTGATTCCATGGGAACAGATGATGTTGGTGAGTGGTGTTATGTTGGCGTTGAACAGCGTGGGCCTGAGAGATGATCCTTGAGTTACTCCACAGATGAGGTGTATGGAGCCACGTTAACCAACTGGGTACATCTGGTGAGGGAGAACCAGATCTAGCAGAAAGCAGGTCTTGCGCCCCACTTCATAGAGGCTTTTATCGAGAATGGGTTCGAAACGGTGTCGAAGACAGAAATTAACTCAAGTAGAATAAGAACTGTGGTGTTTCCTCTAACCATGATCAGTTGGATGTTGTCTGTGGAGACAAAGAGGGTTCCCTTGGTGTTGTGGTTGGGTTTGAATCAGGATTAAATGGATTCAAGGAGAGTATTGTTTTTAAGGAGGTCAGCAAGTCGCTTGTTGATGACTTTCTCCAAGACTTTGGCAGGGTAGGGGAGCAATGAGATTGATCAATGGTTAGCCAGTGTCTTTGGTTATGCTGACGGTTTCTTCTTACAGGGCAATATAGTTGCATGTTTCCATGCATGCAGGATAGTGGCTGTCCTGATTAAGTTGTTGTGGAATTATTGTCAGGACTGTACAAATGGGGTACAGTTCTTTGGTGAAGATGAAGTGTGGTCAGAGATCTAATTAAGCTCCTTTGTGACTGGATTGTGGTTGATGAGGTTTCTGCTGTGGTGATGATGGGCCATGAGGTCAATCAATTAATCAATCAATCAATATATCTTTATTTAGAAGTATAAAAAGCTCCCATAAAAGCAAAGACACAATACAGGTGTAGTTGAAACAGCAATGCATAGAATTAGATAAGAAATGTGTATATAGTTTATAATAATATGATACAAAAACACACAAACAGTACAAAGCATGAAAAAGTATAGCAGCACGGACTTTGTGCTCACAGAGAAAGTTTAAAAAAAAAGCCCCTGTGTACAAAATAACATCCATTTCAGATAAAAGTATTACAAATCTGAATGCAGGTCTACACTGGCCAATATTGCAGCAATACTTTTTAAAAAGGGGTTTTAAATACAATTTCGTGTAACATGGATAACATTTGCAAAAATGAAGCATACTTTGTCCTGATCAATTATCACATGGGAAGGTCCTAGTATTAAGATTGTGTGTGTAGCACCAAGGTAAACAGACCACATACATTACAGTGTCAGACCTAAATTGAAACAATAAAGATTGCTCCCAGCAACTTTGCACACTCAGTAATACTGTCAGATTCTCACAGATTTTGGTACTTAACAATAGTTATCTGTTCAACCATGAAGGAAGTGACCCGCTTGTGGCAACCCAGTTCTCCTCGGACAACCTTGTATTGAGGACATGGATTAACTGCGGACATTGCTAAGTTAGTATATGCTTGGCCGGCATTTTTCCGCCTTTTCACACAGTACTACATAGCCCTGTTCTCGTAAATACACTGCCTGCGCAATTTCGCATGAGAACTGTCTGCTATTTACACATATAGCTGTACACTCTGCTCAGCGTCTGCCCAGCGTGTTCAAGGTCGAAAAACAATGTATGCTGTTGATTCACTTTGGTAAGTCCCATGCCCATAGACACAACATAGAACACAGCTGCACTACTGAAAATCAAGTGCTTTTAATATGGCATTGTATGCATGTAAAGGCACTTGGAGAAAAACTTTCCAGAACAGAAGAGCTGTGCTTCTCTGGAGATGTAAACCCTTGCATCTAAACGCAGAGGTATGGGGTCTCCCTGACAAAGCCCAGAGGTCCTCTATAATTATAATAAACTAGCTCCTGGCCCAGGGACGGTGGTAAGGCACTGTAGTCCTGTTTCCACTGTCATTATAATATGGTTTCCCCATTCGTACTTTATGGAATTGTAACAATGCTGATTATATTGTTCTTATGCATTTTGCTGCTAGTATTGACTCGTTTACTGCATTATAGAGCATGTTAGTTAAAATAAACATTTTAAGCTATACCCTGTCTCCGTTTACTCATGTGTGGACAAGTACGAGTATTTGAACGAAAGAGTGTTCTTGTTCCCGTGATTCCTGAGAGGGTTGAAGTGACATGTTCTAGGATGTCTAATCATTAGTAGCTTCGCTTTAGTACGGAGAATGAATGGGACACTCTAGCTAGTCGGGTTGGGGATCTGGGCTCCGAGGTGGGTTTTTTGGTACACCACTACACACCGAGGTCCTGGTTTGCTGCGCATAGTTCTGTGTGTGTGAGGAATCCCTGCAACATGAAGCCCAAATTTTGGTCTGGTACTTATTTACGAGGCACTTTAGTAGTACTTGTGCATGTCCACAATACCTTTACTTCTGTTTTCCTTAAACAGCTGTGACTGCATAACCTACCTATATTGATGTTTTTATAGGTTTTTCCAAGCTTTATACAATTAAACGTTTTGTTCTTCTTTTGAATAACTACCATATATTGCGCTGCCAAGCATTAAGTTGTTCTCTGTAGGAGAGTAGGGTCTGCTATCCTATGGTCACCCCAATTTTTGCTTTTTGCTTCACTGGTTTTCGACTTAATGTGGCTGTGGGCCTGCTAATCAGACCCACAGCCTGCTGTTCTCTCTCTAAATTCACAGACATGTACTATAGGTACATCACCAATTTGGTACTGGACATCTTGTCAGCCCCTATACAGTGCACTATAGGTGCCAAGGGCATAGGTGCATCCAAGGCCTCCCAGGGGCTGCAGCATATCTTTTGCCACCCCTGGCTGGTACTTAAATCGACACAACTGGCTGATCCCTCAGCTGGGGCAAGGTGGTGTAATCACCCCTTGCTTAGATATAGTATACCTATATCTAAACCTACATCTGGACACATATGAACCTATAAGTCACTCCTATGGCAGGCCTTAACAATCCTGGAGGCAGAGTGCTTGGTTTTATGTGAGGTGGTGCTCTAGCATGAGCTGAGCCCGTCTGCAGTGTTGGGACCAATTCCTAAATGCTGTTCCAGTGATACTGCCATACCATATACTCTTAAGTGCATTATAATCCTTACGGTTATTGCAACTCCGGTTTGGCTTTATCAAAATATGTCGTGTTTGGTGTCATACAACGTGGAATTCTACCCCCTCGACGATTCTGACGATGAGGGCAGCGTCCCACCCCTCTAGGAGGGGAAGACATGTTACTTACTGCAAATGCGGTTAATCCTAACCAGAGCCCCAGCATCACAAAATGGATGCTGATCCAACAGACACATGTCTGACCTCCTGCTGCTGACCGAAACTTGGCAGTGGAGGCTTGGACAAAGGGTTTCCTGTCACAGGGAGGTGTTACACCACCCCAGACAGGAGATAGTGGATTGTAGCAGGGAGGGTTGAATGAAACTAGACACTGCCTGGGGCGCACAAGGTGTCCCTGGGCAGATTCCAGTCAAACCGGTTCTGGGGCACTCCAGCCCCAGTCCTGGCGGCAAACTGGACAAAGGAAAGGGGTGTACCCACCCCCTTCCTGTGTCCCACCCATAGGAGAGACCTAGCAGGTAATCCAGCCTCCAGATTTGGAATATAGGTGGGAGCAGTGCCAATGCACATCAGATTATCCTGACTGAAACTTATGAAACGAAACTCTGGACCCTTCGACATCCCGCTCGACGTGGAAGACTGAAGAATCTCCCTTGTGGTCAAGGAGTGACCACCCTGTGCAAAAAGGCACCATCCAGCACCTCGACATTTGCTTTGTTGCAGTTCCCGCCGGAACTCGAGCGACAGAGACCAACAAAAGCCAGCTATCCTGACTTCCAACAGCCCGATCCACAGTCCATGCAGAGCTGGGACCCGTGGAGGCGACCTGAAGCGTGGGAGCGGCCATCTTGAAGTAACTACGAAGCGCTGATCGAGCAGCACCCGAGGGTCCCTCGAAGCTGTGCATTGGAGCGTGAGAATCTCCAGCCCCGATCAGCTCTTGCACCGTAGCTCACCCCTCCACACTCGACGAGTGCTGTGTGGGGCCCTTCTGCATTTTCCTGCCCGATGCATTGGTCCGGTCGCTTGCCCGTTGGCTAGTGGCCCCAGAACCGACGAACCTTCAAACTTGAACAGCTGGGATGGTTGCTCCAGACTGGCACTCGCTCCCCTGAAAAGGAGCACCCACTCAGACCTCGCTGGTCCGAGTGATAAGCCATCTTTGAATCCTGCGTGGGTTGCCTTTGCCAAGACTTGTTGACTCCGATCGTGAAGCCGACACCGCCGACAGCGAGAGCCTTTGTGGGACAGCTTGTGATTCACTCCAGGAGATCTTTGGTGCCCCAGAGTCCACGTGGCAGTGGAGACAAGGCACCTGACAACGACCTGATTGCGCCCGACATTGCCTGGTTCCTTCCTGTTTCCTTCCTGGTCACTGCCCAGTGACCCAGACTCTGTCCCCTCTGCTTTTAGGTACCCATCAACTTCGATCCACCCTTGGATCGCACCGGACACTTCTCTTCTGGACGCCTGCAGTATCTTCATCTTCAGGCACCATCGAACTGCGTGACAAACCCTGACACACTTTGGCACCTATGCACCCGCTTCCTGTGGGTGAGGTAACTTACTAGCGCCGGTGTTCTTACACTGGTACACACCTCTAGTGCCTGACTCTAAAGTTTGGTAGTCCTAGTCCAGTCAGAAGACTCTTTAATCTGTAAAACGATAACTTTTACGCACCATTGACTTTACATTGGTGCAAGCCGTGATTTCTGCACTGCACCCGAATCCCGCGGGCTACTCCCATCCTAACTGTGGTTAGTCCATTGTAGTCAAAGAGATTCTCAAGGCCTTAGGCCTTACCCTCGATCGATTAGTGATTGTTATACCACTTTTTTGATGTATGGTTTGAGTGGCCACCGGCCTCATCCAAAAACGTGCAACTTGTATATGTTATATTGTGCTTTTGTTTAAACGCTTGTGCTTCATTGCTCATGTTATGTTATGTTATGTTATGTTAGGAGCATTTATTACGCGCACAGATGCTCCAGCAAAGGAGCGTCCTGGCGCCCGACAAGGTGAAAACACAACACAACTGTAAAGACTAAAAAAGATAATTTAAGAAAACAGGAAAGTCTTAACAGCTCTTCGGAAAGAGAGCAGATCGCCAAGGGCATGTATCTCTAAGGGGAGAGAATTCCACAGAACCGCGGCACGTACTTGAAATGAGCGGCCTCCAGCACGGCTGCGCTTGAAACGGGGAACGACTGCAAGTACAAGGTCCGATCATCTTAAAGAACGAACCGGGACATAAAGGGACAAGAGATTTGAAAGAATCAAGGCAGGAGAGCCCTTAAGGATCTTGTACGCCACACAAAGTACTTTAAACTGGATCCTTTGCGCAATCGGCAACCAATGCAAAGAACGCAGGGTGTTAGTAGTGGAACAGAATCTGGGTAAACCCACAACTGCTCTAGCCGCTGTATTCTGTACGCGCTGAAGGCGGGTGATTTCATCCCGATTCAGCCCTACTAAAAGGGAGCTGGCATAATCGAGTCGAGAAATCACCGTTGCCTGCACCACGAGTTGCCTGGTCATAGCATCAAAGAATTTTAGTACAGGACGTAGGCCGCGCAGAATACCAAAGCAGCAGGCCGCCGTGCGCTTAGTATGGCAGACAAAGGTGAGAGTAGGATCCAGCCACACCCCAAGATGTTTTAGCTCCAGGACAGGCGTTGGCGTGGAACCTAAGTCCGAAGGCCACCACCTATCACCCCAGAGTTCCGTTTGCTTGCCAAAGATCATAATTTCTGTCTTTTTTGCATTCAACTGGAGACAGTTGGAGGTCATCCAGCTGGCAACCGTCCGAAGTCCGTCCTGGACTCATAAAGAGTAGTGGGGATTATTCTGAGAATAAATACATATATTTGTATAATATATAACTTGTGTGGTGTCCTTTCATTTGGTATTACAGGATTGCATATGGTAAAACAGCTGGCTTCACATGCCCTCTTGAGTTAAGCCTTTAAGGCTGCTTAGTCCATGCTACCCCTAGGATAGCTTGTCTATAAGGTTGACTTACAACCATCACCATAAGGGATTGTTTGGACTAATACAAGGTGCCCACAGAACTGTGGACATCATACACCAGGCCAACTTCTCACATTGGTGAGCAGCGGTGCGGGTTTTGAGCTTGCTGTTGTTTTTACCATTGCAATCTTTATATTAAATTGAAAGATCACATTAAGTACCTAGGTACATATAAACAAAGCTTAGCAAATTAAGTTCTACTGAACTTAGTAGTTGTAGAGAAAAATGTTTAGCACACCCTGACTACAACTCACTAGTAAGGTACAGTAGGAAAACACTTAGTGTAGGTAGGTGCATCACTTACACCACACTAGAGTCATGTCTGGCACAGGTGAAGCTACAGGCTCTCTACCTGTGAAGGTTGACCCTCCACAGGCAACCTCCAGCTATGACAAATTCAGCTACAAAGACTTGAGTGCCTTGTGCACTGCAAGGAAGCTGAGAAAGGGTCACAACCCTACCATTCCTATCATGATAGCCATCCTGGAGAAGGATGACCTTGAGAGAGCTATAGTAGTTTCCTCAGGATCAGGAGAAGTAGTGAACCCCCCAGGTACTGAGAACACCCCCCCAGATGTGGAAGATGAGGAGGTGAACCCAGATTCAAATGGTGAAGATTCAGATGTGGATAAAGGGGTTAACCAGGTACCAGTTGGAAGGCTTAGCCAAGCCAACTTTGACGTACTTGGAAATGGAGAGGGCCAGCACCTCCCCAGAGTACATAACAGGATTCTCCCAGGCAATAGGAGAGAGAGAAGCCCCTCCAGGGATTCTCACATTTCTAGTGCCTCAAGAGAATCACAGAGGGCCAGGATGAGAGCAGTTAATCTCCAAATAGAAAGAGAGGAATCAGCCCTGGCCCAAGCTAGACTAGCTCTTGCAAGAGAGCAAAAGTTAAGTGGGGAGACTCCCACTGGTGGCAGCATTATCCCAAGAGATAAGGACAGGTCCTATGATAATAGAAACCTGAGTAAGATTGTGCCCCCCTACAGAGATAGGGATGACATCCACAAATGGATAACTGCACTGGAGAGGGCCTGCATGGTACAGCAGCTTCCTTCAGATCAGTGGGCAGCAATCTTGTGGCTCTCCTTTTCTGAGAAAGGGAGAGATAAGCTCCTCACAGTTAGACCTGAGGATGCTAAAAACTACTCTGTCTTGAAGAGTGCTCTTATTGAAGGGTTTGGC
Organism: Lissotriton helveticus; assembly: GCF_964261635.1. Classification (NCBI taxonomy): domain Eukaryota; kingdom Metazoa; phylum Chordata; class Amphibia; order Caudata; family Salamandridae; genus Lissotriton; species Lissotriton helveticus. Next base: position 1,357,720,084 of record NC_136061.1, on the reverse strand, counting down.
CTAACCACTGAGCAATACAGGTTGTTGTTCAGAGACACCCAAAAAACACAGACTCACGACTGGACTGATTTTGTTGATTGTGCCACTAAGGCTCTGGAGGGTTGGTTGCAGGGAAGTAAAGTCTCAGACTATACAGGATTGTACAATCTTATAATGAGAGAGCAGATCCTTAATAACTGTCAGAACCAGCTATTGCATCAACACCTTGTAGACTCTGATCTGACCTCTCCCCAAGAATTGGGAAAGAAGGCAGACAGATGGGTCAGAACAAGGGTTAAGCAGAAACCCCAGAATCAAGGAGGTGATCAGAAGAAAGCAGACCAAAAGGGTGGTAATCAGAAGGATAAAGACCAGAAGTCTTCTACAGGCCCCCAAACTAATAATAAGGAGGGTGGTTCCCAAAATGGAAAGAAGAAGAAGAATGATGGCCCAAAGAAACCTTGGTGCAACGTTTGCATGTCCACTTCTCATTGGGGAAGTGAATGCACTAAGAGAAATCCAGTTGCTACTACTGTAGTCCCTAAGACACCTGCACCCCCTAGTACAGTTAGCAGTAGTAGTACACAACCCAAGGCTATAGTGGGGTTAACCCTGGGTACTGACATGGAGACTGGCATAGTCAGGATCCCATCTCAGGCAGTTCTGATCTGTGAGGGGGACATAGCTATGTCCTCTACTGTGAGTCCTAGTAACCTGGGCAAGTACAGGCAGACGCCTTTAATTAATGAGAAACTGGCTCAGGCCTACAGGGACACTTGTGCCAGTGTCACTATGGTGACACCTAACTTTGTGGACCCTGAACAGATGATACTAGGTGAGAATTACCTAGTGACCAATGCAAGCAACACCACTACTACACATAGTATGGCTGTTGTTAATTTCTCCTGGGGAGGGGTTACTGGCCTCAAAAGAGTTGTTGTTAGTGCAGACCTCCCAGTTGACTGTTTGTTGGGCAATGATCTGGAGGAATCAGTATGGTCAGAAGTGGAGTACAGGACTCATGCAGAAATGCTAGGGATTTGAGCCCATGTCCTTGCTGTAACCAGGTCCCAGGCCAAGAAGTGCCTACCTGAACCTGTGGTGGATCTTGAAACAATAGACCAACCACAACCCAAGAGAAGGAGCAAGAGGGTCAAGGCAGAGCCTTCCCACTTGCCCCAGGTTGAGGATCAGACCTCACAGGAGGGTGATTCTGTGATCCAAGAGGAGACTGTCTCTGAAGAGCTTGAACCTGATCAGGTTGAGTTTCTGGGGACAGGGGGACCCTCAAGGGCAGACCTGGGGCAGGCTCAGTTGACTGGCCCTTCACTTGAACCCCTCAGACAGCAAGCTGCTGCTGAGGCTGCAGGGAATGCTCAAGGTACCCATTCAGTGTATTGGGATGATGGGCTCCTTTATTCAGAGGCTAGAGACCCCAAGCCTGGTACAGCCAGGAGGTTGGTCATACCTTTGCAATTTAGGGGCTTCCTTCTAACCTTGGCCCATGATATTCCCCTTGCAGGACACTTAGGCCAGAAAAAGACTTGGGACCATTCACTGGCCTCATATGTCAGAGGATACAAAGGAGTTTTGTCGCTCCTGTGTCACCTGCCAAGCCAGTGGCAAATCAGGTGGCACAACAAAGGCCCCCCTTATACCTCTTCTAGTGGTGGGGGTGCCCTTTGAGAGATTCGGGATTGACATTGTTGGACCAATGGATCCCCAAACAGCATCTGGGCACATATTTATCCTGGTGGTAGTGGATCATGCCACCAGGTACCCAGAGGCAATTCCCCTGAGGACCACAACAGCTCCTGTTGTGGCAAGGGCCCTACTTGGAGTTTTCTCCAGAGTGGGCTTTCCAAAGGAGGTACTTTCAGACAGAGGTACAAACTTTAGGTATGGATTCCTAAAGGCAATGTGGAAGGAGTGTGGAGTGAACTACAAGTTCACCACACCCTATCACCCACAGTGCAATGGGCTTGTTGAAAGGTTCAACAAGACCCTCAAGGGAATGATAAAAGGATTACCTGAAAATCTCAGGCGTAGATGGGACATCCTTTTACCCTGCTTACTCTTTGCTTACAGAGAGGTCCCACAGAAGGGGGTTGGCTACAGCCCTTTTGAACTTTTGTTTGGCCACCCTGTGAGGGGTCCATTGTGTCTTGTGAAGGAAGGATGGGAGTTACCTCTCAAAAAGCCTAAACTTGACATAGTGGACTATGTACTTGGTCTCCGCTCCAGGATGGCTGAGTACATGGAGAAAGCATCCAAAAACCTGGAGGCCAGCCAAAAATTACAGAAAGCTTGGCATGACCAAAAGGCTGTTCTGACTGAGTACCAGGCAGGACAGAAGGTGTGGGTGTTGGAGCCAGTAGCCCCAGCAGCACTCCAGGACAAATGGTCTGGACCCTACACCATAATGGAAAAGAAAGGGGAGATCACCTACATGGTGACCTTTGAAACCCCTAGGAACCCCCACAGGGTGATCCATGTGAACAGACTGAAAGCATTTGTTGACAGGGAAAGCATGGGCTTGCTCATGGCTACAGATGGGGAACAGGAGAAAGAGAGTGACCCTCTCCCAGACCTGCTTTCCCAAAACCCTGATGATGGTCAGTTGATGGAGTAGCCTTGGCAGGCAGCCTCACTGACCAGCAACAGATGGACTGCAGACAAGTTTTGCAAGCCCATAGACACATGTTTTCACTCACACCCAGTCAGACTACCTGGTGCACCCATGTGGTGGACACTGGTGATAGTCTACCTGTGAAGAATACAATTTACAGGCAACCTGACCATGTCAGAGATTGTATCAAGGCTGAGGTGCAGATAATGTTAGAGCTTGGAGTGATTGAGCCATCAGAGAGCCCCTGGCCCAGCCCAGTAGTCCTTGTGCCAAACCATCATACCCAAGATGGAAAGAGAGAAATGAGATTTTGTGTGGACTATAGAGGTTTCAATGCTGTCACTAGGACAGATGCTCATCCCATTCCAAGGGCAGATGAGCTCATTGACAAATTGGCTTCTGCCAAGTTTCTGAGCACATTTGATCTGACAGCTGGCTATTGGCAAATCAGGTTAGCTGAGGAGTCAAAGGCCAAGACAGCATTCTCTACCCCCAGTGGGCATTATCAGTTTGTGGTGATGCCCTTTGGTTTGAAGAATGCACCTGCCACCTTCCAAAGGTTGGTGAATCAAGTCCTTTCTGGGTTGGATGACTTTTGTGCAGCATATCTAGATGATATTGCTGTCTTTAGCTCTACCTAGGAGGATCACCTGATCCACCTGAAGAAGGTTATGGAGGCCCTGCAAAAGGCAGGCCTGACTATCAAGGCTACTAAGTGCCAGATAGGGCAGAGCAAGGTTGAGTACTTGGGCCACATAGTAGGTGGGGGTCAAGTTCAACCATTGGAGAGCAAGATCCAGGCCATACAGGACTGGGCTCCTCCAACTACCCAGACACAAGTCAGAGCCTTCTTGGGCCTGACAGGTATTACAGGAAGTTTGTAAAGAACTATGGGGCCATTGTGACACCATTAAATGATTTGACATCCAAGAAGATGCCCAAAAAGGTTCAGTGGACAGTTAGCTGTCAAAGGGCATTTGATGACCTGAAGAAGGCCATGTGCTCTGCACCTATCCTGAAGAGTCCTGACTACTCCAAACAGTTCATTGTTCAAACAGATGCTTCTGAGTTGGGGGTGGGAGCTGTGCTTTCACAACTCAATATAGATGGTGAAGACCAGCCCATTGCTTTTATTAGCAGAAGGCTGACCCCTAGAGAGAAACGTTGGTCAGCTATTGAGAGGGAGGCCTTTGCTGTGGTTTGGGCCCTAAAGAAGTTGAGACCATACTTGTTTGGCACTCACTTCCTAATTCAGACAGACCATAAGCCCCTCTTGTGGCTTAATCAGATGAAGGGTGAAAATCCCAAACTGCTCAGGTGGTCCATTTCCCTACAGGGGATGGACTTTACAGTGGAGCACAGACCAGGGACTGACTATTGCAATGCAGATGGTCTCTCCAGGTATTTCTACTTAGAACATGAAGACTTATCTGGTCAAGGTTAAGTTTAATGTCCCTGTGTTTGGGGGGGGGGGGTTGTGTAGGAGAGTAGGGTCTGCTATCCTATGGTCACCCCAATTTTTGCTTTTTGCTTCACTGGTTTTCAACTTAATGTGGCTGTGGGCCTGCTAATCAGACCCACAGCCTGCTGTTCTCTCTCTAAATTCACAGACATGTACTATAGGTACATCACCAATTTGGTACTGGACATCTTGTCAGCCCCTATACAGTGCACTATATGTGCCAAGGGCATAGGTGCATCCAAGGCCTACCAGGGGCTGCAGAATATCTTTTTCCACCCCTGGCTGGTACTTAAATCGACACAACTGGCTGATCCCTCAGCTGGGTCAAGGTGGTGTAATCACCCCTTGCTTAGATATAGTATACCTATATCTAAACCTACATCTGGACACATATGAACCTATAAGTCACTCCTATGGCAGGCCTTAACAATCCTGGAGGCAGAGTGCTTGGTTTTATGTGAGGTGGTGCTCTAGCATGAGCTGAGCCCGTCTGCAGTGTTGGGACCAATTCCTAAATGCTGTTCCAGTGATACTGCCATACCATATACTCTTAAGTGCATTATAATCCTTAGGGTTATTGCAACTCCAGTTTGGCTTTATCAAAACATGTCGTGTTTGGTGTCATACAACGTGGAATGCTACCCCCTCGATGATTCTGACGATGAGGGCAGCGTCCCACTCCTCTAGGAGGGGAAGACATGTTACTTACTGCAAATGTGGTTAATCCTAACCAGAGCCCCAGCATCACAAAATGGATGCTGCTGCCACAGACACATGTCTGACCTCCTGCTGCTGACCGAAACTTGGCAGTGGAGGTTTGGACAAAGGGTTTCCTGTCACAGGGAGGTGTTACACCACCCCAGACAGGAGATAGTGGATTGTAGCAGGGAGGGTTGAATGAAACTAGACACTGCCTGGGGCGCACAAGGTGTCCCTGGGCAGATTCCAGTCAAACCGGTTCTGGGGCACTGCAGCCCCAGTCCTGGCGGCAAACTGGACAAAGGAAAGGGGTGTAACCACCCCATTCCTGGGGCCCACCCATAGGAGGCCTCATCCAAAAACGTGCAACTTGTAAATGTTATATTGTGCTTTTGTTTAAACGCTTGTGCTTCATTTCTCATAAAGAGTAGTGGGGATTATTCTGAGAATAAATACATATATTTTTATAATATACAACTTGTATGGTGTCCTTTCATTTGGTATTACAGGATTGCATATGGTAAAACAGCTGGCTTCACATGCCCTCTTGAGTTAAGCCTTTAAGGCTGCTTAGTCCATGCTACCCCTAGGATAGCTTGTCTATAAGGTTGACTTACAACCATCACCATAAGGGATTGTTTGGACTGATACAAGGTGCCCACAGAACTGTGGACATCATACATCAGGCCAACTTCTCACATTCTCCTTTCTTTGTCTTCATACCTGAGGTTGATATTGTGGCACATAGCCGCAGTGCTTTGTCGTCATTTGACTACTTATGGAGTGCCTAACGTGGGTGTCAAACTTATTTTTGTGGTGGGAGCTGATCCAGCTTTCCACTTTGAGGTGTTTTATTCTTGGGTAACCTTTCCAGCAGTGGATGGAACAGACAACTTGTTCCATATATACACTCCCACACAAACACCTCATGTATATCAGCCTAATAGAACTCTTGAAGTTCCAATTACGCCACGGCAACACCGTATTTGGTTTAATGCTGCCCTCCCCCACTCAGTGACTCCGGTGCGTTTAGACCCTTCATCTGTTCCAGGGGCCACTTGACCAGTTTTGTCTGTGTTCACACCACATCCACGTTATCTAGCATTCCAGATTGCAGATCTCCGTGTCTTGCACACCTCCTTATTTAAGGTGCATAGGGCTCTAGTACAATACGTCTCACGCAGTCTCCAGGTGGGAGCACCTGTGGTTGCTGCGCAACCAGCTGGACCTTGCGGACTAACTATTAGGCCCGTCAGGGTCAATTTTCTTATGGGCAAGCGTCCACAGAAAAAGGATGATTTACCTTACTGGCTTGCTGAGAAATTTGACCAGCTGGAAGCGGTGTTTCCAAATACAACTCCTGTGGAAAAACACAGGATTGTAACTATTACTTTGCAGAAAGACTTAGTACCTGAAGTAACCAATTGTGAAAATTGGGGTAAAGTATTTGCGGCAGTATATGCGAAGTGTTTCGGCACACCCTCTATGACTGTGCTCCCCTCCTTGATTAAGCGTGTTCAAGACGAGCACGGACTGCAGGTGGCTGTAGAGTTAGGGATGAGGCTGATTGGAGTGTTTGCCGTAATTTCTGATCTGATCCTTGCTAATGGCAAGGGAGATGCAGTAAACTTTCAAGTGTCCAATGTTTTGCGCCTTGTCTCAGAGGATGATAAGTCACACAAATTACCAAAAATGATTGCAGAGGCTTATAAAACCATTGACCACAATAGTTTGGTTGTTAAGCGTTTTGCTAGAATACCAAAACAACAGCAAACACAGATGGCACAGTCTGATAAAGACGACCGCCCTTTCTTTCCTAAGAAGAATAAAAAACAAGGATAGCAACAACAGAAACAGGGGTCGGTGCAGTATCACCGGTACCTGTGTCTTCTGAATGCACTTATGATTTGCGCAACCGTGCAAGAATTAGGTCTCCTGACCGGTTTCAGGTTCCTGATCAGCTTTCTCCTCATTCTTCACCGGAAACATCGGGCTCGCGAGCCTGTGGAGGGCAACGCCAGGATTGCGGCAGAGGTCAGGGTGCACCGCAGGGACGTGAGCAACCTCGTCTGACAGACGGAAATAAGAAACAAGACTATTTTCCTTGTCAGTGCCCACAGTTTCAGAAAAAGAAAGTTGCTGCTTTAACTGTGAGATATGCCACAGACGGTGAGAACCCGGCTCAGGAACCTAACATGGGCAGTAACACTGCTCAAAAGTGCAGCGGAAGTTACCATCGTGCGGCAAGCACTGCGTCCATTTCTGGAGTGGAGAGCAACTGAAACTTTCATCACAGTTGAAACGGCTGACACTCGAGTGGCTCCCCCTGACAGATTATATGATATTGTTCTTCTGATTGAAGGTGACATACAGCGTGTATTTAAAGAGATTTTTTGGGAAAATCTGACTTCTTTTTATGACATTTTATTGGCAGAGGCAGATTGGCCCCGCCTTTTGCTCTTGCTGCTTTGAGGGGGGAGGAGGTAATACTCCTGAGTTTTTCACATAACCTGTCCAAGGAGCAAGTGAAGGCTTTTGCAGAAGAGTGGTCTTTGGTGCTTGCACCAGCACTGTACCATACTCAGGTGGGATGGGATAAAGATTCTCCCCTGCATGAGATACCATTGCGGTCTATGCCACAGCCACAACCCCAGTATCCCTTCCGGCGAGAGGCGAAAGCTCCAGTTTCTGACATTCTAAATCAATTAGTGTATCAAGGAGTAATTGAGACATGTGTGTCACTGATGAATAACCCTCTTTTTACCATAACCAAACCCGATGGGTCGTACCGCATTGTATTGGATTACCGGCAATTGAACTCTCATTGTCGCATCTTTGCAATTCAGAATACCCATAGTTCTATTCTTGTAGACAGTCTTGTTCGTAAAAAATATAAAACTACGCTTGACATTTCCAACGGCTTTTTCAGTCATAATCTGTCCCCTACAAGCAGTCAATGGACCGCTTTTACCACCGGCGGAAAACAAAAACTATTTAGGCGACTAGCCATGGGCTACAAAAACAGCCCAGGAGTTTTCGCCGCCAGTGTTGTCTCTTTGTTAGATGGCATAGACCCGGATGCGTACTCATACGTTGATGATATTTATCTCATGGACGGCGAATTATGGCCGCATCTTTGTCGCGTGGACCGCATCATTGTTTTGTTGGCGGACTACGGTTATAAATTTAACTTTGCAAAATCACACATTGCAGGGTACACAGTGTTGTTCTTGGGCTACAAGCTCAATAATGAAGGTAGAGGCTTAGCGCCTCACTTCTTGGAGAAATGTGTGCATTTGCAACCTCCTCTAACCCTGAAAAAAACAATCTTTGCTGGGATTTTTAAACTTTGGTCGTACTTACATTCCCAAATATGCCCAGCGTATCAAGCCATTGTATGCTTTGATACAACCCAACTTTTAAAAAGCCTGCTGGCTTCTGGAACATTCAGCTATCCTGCAATCTTTGCAGTCTGATCTTCTTGAATCTGAATACTTGTTAACACGTGATAACCACACAAACCTGGTGATCCGTATCGTGGCAGGCGCAGTGGGTTTCACTTACTAACATTTAATGAAGGTGACACAGTACCTATTGCATACAAATCACATTTGTACACTTCGGCTGAACGGCCGTTTTCCACTGTTTGAAAAAGTCTTGACAGCTGTTCAGATGGCGATCCTGAAGGAACGCGCACTGGCCCAGGGGAAACCCATTTTGGTAGTCTGCACTTGAAGCAGTGACAAAAGGAAGTGTGCCCAACTCAAAATCTTTGCATCCATGTTGGATACAATGGGCTACTTCATTGACCTCTCCAAATGTGACATTTATCTTTGACTCCTCTCTGCAAATTCAGGAGTTCTTACAGTAAGAATTTGCTCAACCTCCTCCTCTGTCAATGCTCCCGCTTGAGGAGTATCATTGTATCATTTACACCAACAGTTCGGTGCAACCGGGGATCGGGTCAAAGCATGCATATTCAGCGGCCTGCACTATTGTGGCAGGTACTGTAGTGAACGGAGAGTTCAAGTCCAGTGTTGTTCACACACAGGCATTAGGTGACTGTACCGCCCAATTAGTCTAGCTGCACGCTCTGGTACTGGCACTGGAGTTTGCAGATCCTAATGTGACTACTTTAATTGTAAGTGATTCTTATAACTGTGTTCAGTCTTTCAATGAGAACTTATTCTTTTGGTCTCAAAATGACTATCGTGACTCTAAAGGCAGCGCAATTAAGCATAAGATGCTTTGGGTTTGAGTCGCAGATCTTAAAGAGCGTTTGCCTCTCACACATGTTATTCATACTCTTGGCCACCAGCGCTTAGGAGTACACACAGTCAGCAATAGTTTGGCTGATGAAGCAGCTAAATCAGCAGTAGCCACGTGTTCAGTTGCAGCAGTTACAAGATCCATGAATAAGATTGATAATGACATTTTGGCAGCAATAGCTGCTACTGAGAATGGTGGTAATTACCCGCATGCTTTCCCTTCAAAATACTCTTATCATTTAAGTCACGATAACGTTCCTTATATGAGAATTCATGACATTGGTGACAGGTTGATTCCTAACGCGGACTGCAGACTTTCTCTGATAACAGTCGCACACAAAGGCATGGCTTCGGCCCATGCTGGCATGTCTGTGACTGTCACTATCTTGCAGCAGCGTTACTGGTGGTGTGGTTTATTTAAACAAACCCATAATTCTGTACTTTCTTGTGACATTTGTCAGCAGATTAAACCTTAAACAGTAACACGCCCACCAGAAGGACAGCTGTATATCTCTAATAAACCTTTGGGATGTGGTTATCTAGATCACTGCGGTCCATTTTCTTCAGATACAGCCTATAAATGTATCTTAGTTACAGTTGATTCATAAACACGTTTTCTATGGGTATGGCCACAAACGCAGTGGTAACGCTTGAACTGTCATCAGGGATTTGCGTGTCTTTGTGGGAATTTTTGCTTGTGGCACCTTTCATTCCGATCAGGGTCCGGCGTTCACCTCTTAGGCGTACAAGCATGTCATGAGGTCTTTGGGGGTGCAGGTCAAATGTTCATCTCCATACAGGCTTGAGGGCAACTCAGTTGTGGAGCGAATGAACCGTGACTTAAAGCAATCCTTGACAGCTAGGGTTTAAGGTACTGGCAGAAACTGGTTCGCCCATTTATATAGTGTTGCAACGTGCACTAAATATTCTCCCTAGAAAATCTCTGGGTGGGCGAACCCCATAGGAAATGCTCTTTGGCATGAAAATGTTTGTGCCAGATCTTGATGGTCTAGACATGGCAGCGGTTGCCGGATCCTTTGACGTAGATAATCATTCTGCTATGTCACTAAACCTACAAGAGACTTGTGACAGTCTTGCAAAGGAACATTTACCCTCTGCCGCAGATTCCGGTAGTCGGCTGGCTACCCAAAATCAGAGACCTGGTCCGAGAGAAGGTGGAGAACAAAAAAAAAGTTTGGCCCCTGTCACAGTCCTTGGCATGAAGGGTACACATACAGTCATTTTATCACCACTTCCTGGTTGCAAAAACAACAGATACATCTCAGTGGACAATGCCAAGCTACATCATCTGGCCAATCCTGAATAGTACAAGACCAGCGGCTTCGTGTCCAGCCATATCCAGGAATCCGGTGTTGAGTGCTTCTGACAACACGCAGCATGACACTGCCATAGAGTTGGACACTGTTACTAATCGCTTGCTAACCCCCCCTGCTTCAGTCATAATGTAAGAAACTGAATATGCTTTTCCCACTACCGAGTCATTGCCTGGTTTGCCACAAGATACCGTTAACCAGTCACATTTTTCTTTTGACTCGAACCCCACATCATAATTGGCCCCTACCAAATTCCACATTTTTGTCACCTAGTTCAAACAGACTTATTTGGTCTTGCCTTGGACATGCATCTGGTTGGTGCTGTACGCCATTTTTCTGTTCATGTCTATTGGGTTTGTGACTGTCTTTTTCCTTCTCATCAATGGTCACTACCTGCCTGAGCGCTCTGCTGTAAAACTGGTTGATGGTACTTTGGCTCCGCAGTCGTCTACCTAAGTATGGGCGGAAAATTTGTTCCGCTCGTGGAATTTGCAGATTTTCCGCGATTTCGCGATCTGCGAATCACGCGAAATCGCGGCAAAATCCGCGAATTCGCGAGCGGGGCGAATTTTGCTCAGGAAGCACTTACAGGGTTAAAGCAGATGCCCAAATTGAAGCTAATTTCTTTGTAAAATGGTTACAAAGAAATTAACTTCAACTTGGGCACCTGCTGTAACCCTTTAAGTGCTTCCTGAGGCGCCTCGTTGCCTACTTGCAACTATTCTCTGACCCTGTTCTGATCCTCGAAGCAGGGTCAAAGAATAGTTACAATTAGGCAACGAGGCGCCTGTCGCAACAATTATACCTCAGCAGGAAGCACTTACAAATAAAAAAAAGCAGGTGCCCCAGTTGAAGCTCAAATTCAGTCACGCGTTATAAGCAGCCCAAGAATCTAGTGAGCACGGTCGATGCTCGGCAGGTGTGTTTTCTCCCCAGATCTACCGTCTACAATTAGCTTTAATCCGTGATGGAGGTCTAGGCATCTACGAGTTTCTCAAGCGCAATCCCCTGTACTTCCAGTGACCAGGAGGCTGCTTTCTCATCTGCTGCGCTGATCATCCTCTGACCCTTTATAAACTTGAGGCATGTGAACTCGCACAGAAGCCTGGCCCCAGCCCACACACACTAGGCTTTGCAACCTCTTCCCGCCCTTTCCCCCACTGTGATGGACAGCTCACTCGAGGGACCTCGGTGCCTATGGGCACGGTGGCAATGTTACAGACACGCGGGGTCACTGGAGACAACTCTTCTGGGCCTATACACAGCTGTAGTGAAGGAAAAGCACAATACATTTACCCAACGAGGTAGCACTTACTGCTTTCTCCTCATCTGCTGCGCTGATCGGCCTCTGACCCTTTATAAACTTGAGGCATGTGAACTCGCACAGAAGCCCGGCCCCAGCCCGCACACACTAGGCTTTGCAACCTCTTCCCACCCTTTCCCCCACTGTGATGGACAGCTCACTTGAGGGACCTCGGCGCCTATGGGCGCGGTGGCAAAGTTACAGACACATGGGGTCACTGTAGACAACTCTTCTGGGCCTTTACGCAGCTGTAGTGTAGGAAAAGCACGATACAGATTTAGCCAACGAGGTAGCACTTACTGATTAGCCAGTAGAAAGTACTCCAGTTAAGTATGGTGCAAATCGCAAAAAAATCAGCGATTTTGCGGGAAAATCAGCGAATTAGCAGATTGTTTTGCGATTTTGCGCGAATTTGCAAACCGCTGATTCGCAAAATTCGCCCATACTCACATCATGAAGAGAGACTAGACTTTTGTCAACATCTCCGCCACGCCAGTTGCAGATGGCATAGTTTGGGATGCAGTGGAATTCCAAATTAATGGTCCTACAGAGATAATTAATGTACCAAGTGTACTTCGTGTTTCAATGGGTGATGTAGTAAAACATAACATACTTTCTGATGATTGGGATGTAAGGGCCATACAATCTTTGTTTTCTGATTTGAAGTATTATGCTGCATTTGATGCTGAAGATTTGTATTTCAACACTGCAAATTATGCTGATTTGTTTTGCTACCAGCATTATAGGCATCATTATCTGCATAAAGCTAATACATGTCGAAATGTTTTTAATTACACACAGTGGGAACATTGCCCGACTCCATTGGAAGGTAGCTCCCAAACGCTTTTGAAAAAATATAAATATTTTACAGATTTTGATACGTCCAATCCAGAGTCATTCTATTTTAATTGACATTCTTCATCCAATCCTAAGGTTATGCTCACCCACACTAAATTATTGTATTCCAATTCCTTTATTGATAAGTTGTCAGTGGGTGGCTATGATCTGTGGAAAGCCACAATAGATCTGAAATCCGTTTGGGGTTCTAGATTGTGGCAGGTGCAGGCCACAGAGGCCTTACATCGCGCGTGCCTCATCCCAACACAAATTTTATTTTTAAATGATTCGATCTATCAGACTACTTGTTTTGGCTTGGCTACCTGAAAGCAAATGAATGCCCCTACTTTTCCTACCCTGGCTACATATCAGAACTGGAGCAGTCATACCAACTATTCCTCTGAAGAATTACAAGCCTTGTTTACAAATTATACATTTTATATTTCTAGTGTAGACCCACTAGTTTGGTTAGTTTGGCAGACCAGTTCGGATGCTTGCCAACTGTGGGGCATATTATCAAGGGGCTTTATCTCCACTTTTTTGGCTTTAAAAGCCAAGAAAGCGGAGATAAAATTATCTCCCTATTACCAAGCTGTCGCTAACACCAGTTAGCGACAGCTAATAGGAGATAGTGACCATCTTGGGCCCCGCTTTGCATGTCAGTGATATTTATCACTAATGACATGCAAAGTGGGCGTGCCAAGATGTTAGCGACTGAAAACAGTCGCTAACATCGCTATCTCCTATTACCAACTTTTTGAGATATTCGCGCTAAGCGCGAATATCTCCAAAAGCTAACACCTGCCCTGAGCAGTTCTTAGCCATGTTATCCAATGGGAGGTGGATAACATGGCTAAGAGCATTTGCTCGATAATGCATGAATATCGCTGACTTTTCAGCGATATTCATGCATTGCGGCCGTTTTTTATCGCATTTGCGATAAACCTTGCTAATAGCAAGGTTTATCTGCGATAAAAATCGCCGATTTGCGGCGATAATTTTTGTCTCTAAACAAGTTAGAGACAAAAATTATCTCTATTGGTTGGTAATATGCCCCTCTGTTTCCATAATAAGTTCCCTGGCTACACTCAGGATAGGCCTGATCCTCGTTTTTCTAACTCCCATTCGGTTACCACCCATTCTGTTGGAAAATTGTGTCAAAATTGGTTGCAACACTCAACACTATCGTCAGTAAAACAACATTTGTCGTTGTTATCAGGTGACATTGATTTGACAGATTTTATAAAAGGGCCTGTAGGTCCTAGGTCAAAAAGATTTATTTATGCAGCTTACAATGAAATATGGAAGCTATCCCAAATTGAAGCTGCATCACATTTAAGAGCAATAGATCAGACTAATCTAGAGAAAGTACTTGCTGTTGTTGATAATTGTATAAACACACTGTCTTCCCGCATTTACACATTGGATAATATTGTTTCATCTGTTGTTGATATTGTACAGGATGATGTGTCTGTTTTGTATCATGGTCAAAATCAGTTGCGTTCAGTAATGCAGTTTGCATGGACTTTACAAACGTTGAAAATGGGTAAAGTGCCATGGGATTATTTGAATGCACCATCTTTATTTTTGTCTTTTAATTTGACAGAAAGACAACAGTTTATGTCCATGTAAGATGCTACATACACTCTTTTACATATTGAAAAAATAAACCCTATACCATTCCCCATGGCTGAAACGGACTCAGCTGTCTGGCTCATCCATGGGATAATAATCTTGCCATTTTCTTTGTTTAAATTTAGCTCCTGCATGAAGCATTACCCACTAGGCCACTTTGAACCCTTAGACAGTGCTTTCCTTCATGAGGTTTGGTCATTACTATTCACATACATATGCCTGCGGGATGAAAAAGAGGTTTACCTCACTGGGGAATCATGTGATTCGACAACATTTCATTCTCTTGTTTGTAAAACATAGTTACATGGGGCATGTAATCTTACAGTCCCGAATCTTGCATGTGTTCTGAAAGGTATTCCAGTGCCAGCTATTACACCTACTTTCACTCTGCTTGCTAACAGGAGTTATCTGCTTTTAAATAATGAGGAATGCTGCGGAATGCTTGCCAGCATGCCTTACTTTGTGACCATCTCACAACGTGTGGTTTGCTGTAAAAATTTGCATTTTCTACCCCCACATGGGAGAGTCGATACCTCAATCTGGCCTTCCATTCCGACCTTGAAGGCAGACTTCAATAAGTTGAGCATAATAAGAGTTCTATTATCCCAAAAAGAAGTTTCCCTCATATCTGCACACGAGACATTTGTCCTTCATGTTGCTAACACCCGAACAGAAGTATGAGCCCTTCCTAATACTGACCTCCCACTGCATTTTGGTGCATGAATTCATACCATTTTCAATGCCTTTCATACAGCAGGCTTGGCCCATTTTTTTTAAAGTTGTGGACTCTGGCCTTGTGACCTCTTTCCAAACTATATTTGGTGTGATAGCGGCATTTATTCATTCTTTTTTATCCAGTGTCTATGGTGGGTTGCCACTATTACTTGCCTTAGCTGCTGGAGTACTGCTGTTGCTTTGCCTGCTATGAAAAGGCTGCTCCTCCTGTGGCACTACACAGCCCAGACCAGCTGCAGATGCTTTGCAACCGTATGCTTGAATGCTATGGTACACTGCCTCGGGCCACACTTACCCTGGCTTATGGATTGTCTTTTCGTTTTGCATACTACACTTGCATGCAACCAGTCTTCAACTGCTAGGAATGTTTTTTTCAATGGACATTGGATCTTTGCCTCTCCAATTTGGTATCTCCTGCACCGAATGATGACCTGCTAATGAGTCTCTCAGTGTCCCATGAGCAAGAATGTTCTGGTGTTGGTATTGTGGCCTGCGCAGCTGCACTTGGAGTTTTAGCACAGTGGGATATCTGTGTGGTGGCACAGGATTTCTACAACATTTATTTATTTATTTATTTTAGGTTTTTATAGAGCGCGTAGTCACCCATAGGTATCCCAGCGCTAAACCTCGTGGTCCTGATGGATGAAAGTGCGGGGAGTAAGGGTGATTTAAGGGAAAAGAAGGGTTTTGAGAGATTTCCTGAAGCGCAGGAGGTTAGGGTCTGATCTAAGTTTCAAGGGGAGCGCGTTCCAATGTTTCGCTGTGTGGACCGAGAAGCGGCGGCCTCCTGCGCGGGCCTTTTTCACCCTGGGGACCACAATAAGGTTTTCATGGTCCGATCGAAGCGCTCTGGTCGGTTTGTAGGGTGTGATCCAGTTGCTGAGGATTGGTGGACCTGCGTTGTGCAGTACTTTGTGAGCCAGGCATAGGGCCTTGAATATCACTCTTTCCCTGATCGGCAGCCAGTGTAGTTTTTTCAGTGCGGGTTTGGCTGATGTTCTGGCTGGGGTATTCGTGAGCAGCCGAGCAGCGGCATTCTGGGTTTTCTGTAGTATTTGGAGAGTGTTTTCCGGGGCTCCCAAGTAAATGGCGTTGCTGTAGTCCAACCTGGACACAATTAGGCCTTGGATCAGTAGTAGTCGGGACTGGAAAGGGAGTAGGGAAAGCACCTTTCTGCATGATCTTAGTAGGCCGTAGCAAGTGCCCGCCGTTTTCCTTGCCTGAGTTCTAAAGGTGAGATCTTTCTCTAACCATACTCCCAAACTCTTAACTTCCATCTTAGGGGCCGGGGGTTCACCCATACAGACGGGCCAGATGTTTGGGGGTAGATTCTGTGTTTTACGCCCTAGGAGAAGAATCTCCGTTTTTGACCCATTTAATTTCAGGTCGGAATCGCTCATCCATTGATGGATATTGGAGAGGCAGTCATGGAGATTGGAGGGCTCTAGCTTGGGGTGAGAGAGAGTTACCACCAGCTGAGTGTCGTCAGCATAACTGACGATGGTAACTCCGAATGGGGAAACCAACTCCTCCAGTGGGGCCATGTACACGTTGAACAACGTGGGGCTTAGTGATGAGCCCTGTGGCACACCACACCGGAGGGGGATGGAGGAGGAGCGGCTTTCACATTCCCAGACTTGAAAGGAGCGTTGGTGAAGAAAGGACTCGAGCCATTTCAGCGCTGTACCTTTCACTCCGAAGTTTTCTAGGCGTTGGGTTAAGACCTGGTGGCTGACAGTGTCGAAGGCCGCGCTCAGATCCAGGAGGACCACTGCCACTGATCCTCCTGTATCGAGATTTTCTCTGGTCTTCTCCACTGCTGCGAGGACCGCGGTGTCAGTGCCCTGGCCTGGTCGAAAACCCGTCTGAGAGTTCTTAAGGAGACGGTTGGATTCCAGGAATTGAGACAGCTTTTTATTTACAAGTTTCTCTGCGACCTTGCCTATCCAAGGGAGGAGAGAGATAGGTCTATAGTTAGAGAGGTCCTCAGGATCTAATGATGGTTTCTTGAGAAGCCCTTTCACGACCGCCTCCTTCCAACTCGGAGGGACTTCACCTTGGGCTAAAGAGGTGTTGATTAGGGCGGTCAACGGGGGCACGATGGTGTGGGCGATGTCTTTGAGAAATCTTATAGGTACTGGGTCACTGGGGGCGCCACTCTTAATTGACGCAAAGGATGCTGCGACTTCCTCTATAGTAACCGGGCCAAATAACGCTAGATGGGGTCTGTCGGGTTTCGCGGAGGAATTCCTCTGAGGGGATGATGGGTTCTTAATTTTCCCAGAGGTGTCAGGTGTAGCAGCGGGAAGAGAGGCAAGGATTTTTTTAATTTTTTCGTCAAAAAAGGTAGCTAAATTGACGCATTTTTCTTCTGCTGCTTTGGGGTCCATAGGTTTTTGTGGGGGGTCAGGGACATGGAGGAGCTCTTTAAGGATAAGGAAGGTCTCCTTGGCTGAGCAGGAGGAATTCTTTATTTTATCCTCGTAGAAGGCACTTTTGGCGTTACGAAGTGCTAGTTTGTACGCTTTCAGAGATAACTGATAAGCGACTTTCTCCTTCACAGACTTATCTTTCCTCCAAATAGGTTCTGTCCTTTTGCACTCCTTCCTTAGTGCGTTCAGGAGGGGTGTGTACCATGGAGCTGGGTTAATCCTTTTGATGTGTTTAAGGGTGCTGGTTAATGGGACAAGACTGTCTAGGGAGTGAGTGAGCCAGCCGTTAAATTCTCTATCCGCTGTGTTGGGATCCGAGGAGAGAGGTGCGGTGGATTCTATTAACTTCGCTTCCCACTCCTCTGGTATCAGCTTGTGCCACCTTCTCCCGAGTGTCCTGTTTTTTTGTTTTAAAGCCGGGGTGGTTTGGAGGTCCCAATGCATGGGGACCAGTAGGTGGTCTGTCCATGGGAGGGGGGTGGGATCTTGGGTTTTGAAGTTCCTGATATTGGTAAAGATCGGGTCCAAAAGCTGGCCCTTCTCATGGGTAGCTTTTGAGTTCAGAAGATGTAGGTCGACTGATGCGAGATCTGCTAGTAAGTTTGCTGCGGTATTATCCGCAGGGTCCAGGAAATGCAGATTAAGGTCCCCTAGGAGTAGAAAATTGGAGGCAGTGATTGTTTTTAGTATGACGTGATCCATCAAGGTGCCAGCGAATTCCCCTAGCGGGCCTGGCGGTCGGTACACTAGTAGTCCGGATAGTGAGATTGTTGGCGAGATCTGGAAAGTGAAGTTGCAGTTTTCACAGTCTTGGACATTTCCCCTTTCAATTCTGCAAGTGATAAGGTCTTTGTAGACTATGGCTAGCCCGCCGCCTCTGCCGACCGGTCTGTGCAAAGAGCAAATTTGGTAACCTGGTGGGACTGCATTGACCATGTCAGAGTCACTGTTTGCTGTCATCCATGTCTCTGTCAGAAACAGTACGTCCAGCATAGAGTTCTGGATGAGGAGATTTATTTCATGAGCATGTTTTACAAGAGACCTGCAGTTCAGAAGGCCGAATCGAAGTGCTTGGCCGCATTCCATTACCTCTGCCGGATTGCAGAGGGTGCAGCCCGTGAAAGGGGTGTCTTCCTTGAGGATGTACTTACACTGAGGATGTTTAATCGTGCACCAAGCTCGAAGCGTCTCTTGGGTGTAGGTTATACGCCTTTGTGAGTCGGGCATAGTGTCTGGGCCTAAGGCCGTTTGGGCCCGGACGGGCCCAGATGGGCTTGCCTTTGGCGCGCCTTCGGCGTGCTGACGGCGCGCCCGCTGCGCCCGTCCGCTGCGCGTCCGGTGGTTGCACATCTTATGAGGGTTGGCAAAGGGGCGTGTGGGCGTGGCCTAAGGGTGGACGTGGCCTCGTCCCTCGCCGTCAATGGCGGCTGGATTAGTTTGTATTATCTGGGTGTTCGCTACAGCGATAAATCCGCTGTGTAGGCGATTCTAGATCTGTCTAAAGTGCAACCAGGAGGGTAAGTGCAAGTTAAAACAGTATTCAAAGTATTGCGTGACACAAAAAATAACAATTTTTAAAAGAGGTCAGCTCCCGGCTTCCGCCTCAGGAGTGTGCGAGGTTCTAGTGAGACGCGCTTTCAGTCAGCGTTTTGTACTCTGGTGGGCGTAGCCTAGGGGTGGGCGTGGCCTCGTCCCTCGCCGACAATGGCGGCTGGATTAGTTTGTATTATCTGGGTATTCGCTACAGCGATAAATCCGCTGTGTAGGCGATTCTAGATCTGTCTAAAGTGCAGCCAGGAGGGTAAGTGCAAGTTAAAACAGTATTCAAAGTATTGCGTGACACAAAAAATAACAGTTTTCAGTTTTTAACGTCTTTATTTCGAATTATTATTCATAAAAGACATACATAAAGATAAAAATACAAACAGTACGATTGAATTAACAAAATCATGATGTTTCTAAACAAACTAAACAAAAGGATAACAAGAATTGGATAAAAATTTCAATTAAACATACGTATACAGACGTCAAGGGAACCTTGAGGTGTACATTTGTATAAGAAAAAACAGGACGTCAATTCTGGTCAGACAATAATATAGTGGACTTGCATTCTATTTAGGTTATTCAGGACAATAAGTTTCGAGCTGACTTAATCCTAATTAACCAAGCCCACCCAAGGAATTTGGCCATTCCGATGGATAGCCATTCAGCAGTGTTGGTTCTCAAAATATACAAAGCTTCACTGCTCACTCGGGTGTTTAGTCTAGAACATATGGGTTTCAGCCATTTACATCTTGGTTCACGGTAAGCAGTACATACAAATAGAAAATGACCTAATGTTTCTCTACAAGCGATACAACAGGGACAAAGGGATGATTCTGACTTCTGCCAGCCATTGGTAAAAACCCTCAGTGGTAGTGTACCTACACGAAACTGATGATATAGTTTCCTATCTAACGTTTTCAGAATAACATCCCAATAGGTCTCTATGTGGGGAACTGCTTTATGGAGCAGAAACTGACCGGTCAAGTTCAGTTTCTCCGAAAGAGCAACGTGTTCTTCTTTTACTGTGGACCAAAAAAGAAGTTTGAAATCTTTTTTTGTGGGGAAGGTATGAGAGCCTGGCTCAGACCAGAGCAAAGGAAGGCCCATTTTAAACAGAGTATTCCTGATTTGCTTAAACCATGGTATATCACCTGCCCCCTGTTGCATTCTCACATCCTGTAATTCTCGAGCAAACATGGCAAGTTCCGGGGTGGACCAAATGCGTCTCCATAACGCCACCATCCTATAAAGGGCTTGATGTTTGATGGAGTACAAGCCCATATCCATCAACAGTGGTAGGACTGGTGTAGAGGGGGGGAGACTGACTAAATTTCGAAGAAATTTGTTCTGAATCCTATCTAGGACAGCCAGGTCCACACAACCCCAAATATCTGCCCCGTATAGGATGGCTGAACTGATTTTGGCACTATAGATTTTAAGAGCGGGCAATACTCTTTTGGTCAAAGAACATCGCTGCTCTTTCACTAGGCAACCGGATAAGCGAGCAAATTTCAGACTAAGCGCCGCAATTTGCTCTTTCCATCTTAGTCTATAGTCTATTGTAACACCAAGATATGTCATTGCTTCGACCTGCTCTAGACTAGACCCATTCATAGAAACATGGCCCCTCAGTAATTTATTTTTTGTCAGGACCATGAACTTTGTTTTATTGATGTTAATTTCTAGGTCATTCTCATTACAGAAGTCCACAAATTTGTTTATAGCTACCTGTAAACCCTTCTGTGTTTTAGCCAGTATAAGAGTATCGTCTGCAAATATTAAAAGGGGAAATTTAGTCCCACCCAGCGAAGGAGCATCAGTAGGGGTATCTGAGAGGAACTTAACCACTTGGTTAATAAAGAGTATAAACAGGGTGGGAGCCAGGACACAGCCCTGCCTCACTCCACGGGTCACGGGGAAGGAATCTGTGACCTGACCCTGCCAACCCATCTAACTCTTGCAAAATTCCCCTCATGCATCCTGATGGTAAGTTCTAGGAGTGCAGTTGGAACACCCATCCGTCTCAAAACTGCCCACATCTTCCCTCTGGGGACCAAATCGAACGCTGATTTGAGATCCACAAATGCAGCGAATATCGTGCCACCTCTCAGGAACACAGTTTTCCAAAAGATCATGACGAATCTTAATATCTGATCGACTGTGCTTATATATTCCCTAAAACCCGCCTGCAATGGGGACAGAATATCTGCTTCTGTCATCCATGAGTGGATTTTCCCTAGCAACATTCTAGCAATTACCTTTTGAAGGGCATCGATAAGACTGATGGGTCGGTAGTTTCCCGCATCAGTTCTATCCCCTTTTTTATACACGGGCAGGATCTCGGCCCCTTTCCACGAGTTGGGGATTCTAGTCCCTCTGGCTATTGCATTCCCTAAAATTGTTATATACGGGACCCAGTGCGCTTGGTCATACTTAAAAAGGTCCGCAGGGATGCAGTCCATACCTGGAGCTTTGCCATTCTGCACTTGATTATGGGCAGAGATGGCTTCTAATTCAGTGAAAACAATGTGATCAAGTGGAGGCACCGCAGGCTGTACACTGGCATCTTCCCTAATACTAAGGGAGATCCGTTCCGTGACACTAAACTGCGCCTCATAATGCTTGACCCATTGCTCAGCTGGGACATAGTTGACAGGGACATGCAAATCACCGGTCCCTCCCCATTTTACAACCTCCCAGAATTTTTGTTGGTTGGATGAGGTACTTGCCTGATATAAATCCAACCAACGCTGATCATCCCATTTAGTTTTTGCCTCTGTAAGTACTTTCCTGTAATTTACCCTTGCTAACCTTATGTCCAAAGTTATTTTAGATTTGATAGCAGTTAACAGGGAACTGTGGGCAATGCGACAAGTTTTGCCGTACCATTTGGTCTTAGTTTGTGCTGAGCCATTTGTCCTTCCTTTTGCAGGTTCAATAAAAAAAGATTTAACTTTGTTAAAAAGAGACTCATGGATCGTCCCAATTTGATCAAGAAAGGTTCCTTCATCAAATATGGGTACCATCAAGTTTGTAGCAGCTGTGACCTCAATAGCAACTTTGTTAATAATGGAGGGGTTGTCTAGGAACCTAGCCCATCTTACCCTGTCATTCGTAAGACCAGCATCTGCTGTAACAATATTGGTTGCAGAGTCCATAGAAAAACCCTCCTGCATTAATAATTTAATTACCAGTGGATTATGGTCACTTTCAGGTCTAGTGACTACTACCATGTCCTCCAATAATTTCCAGTACTCTAATCTTATCAAAAAATAGTCAATGCGGCTCGAATGCAGGGAGTTGTCGAATGTGACCATTCCCATCGTATCTGATTTGGTCCTACCGTTCGCTGCACGCAAATTCCATTCAAGGCAAAGACCTAACCACTGCATAACAGCCTCAGTGACTTTTTTAACTGGTGGAATAGATAAATGGGGAATATTCCATATCTGATCAATCTCCCCATAACCCCCGTCATCAAGGTTGGGAAACGGTTCAAAAGAACAATTAACATCTCCTGCCACCATAACACAGTTATCTCTACTAATGCTGTTCAATAAAGAATCTAATTCAGCTACCACTCTCGCGGGCTTCCCACCTGGTTGTCCTCTTGCATATATATTAATCAGGAAAAAATCCTGGTTGTTTTTACCACAAAGTTTCAAGGCTAGAATGTCATTGCTTGGGGTGGGGAGGTCTGTTATTATGAGAGCTAGGGATTGTCTTATCCAAATAACCAGACCACCCGAGGGACGTCCCTTCAGTCCTTTACAGGCTGGTTTATGGTAGTTAAGATAGCCAACTCGATAGATGGGCTCTGTTGACCAACTTTCCTGCAAAACAATTACATCATGTAAATCTATAAAGGAACCCCAATCAGCCTCTGACATTTTCCCCTTCAATCCCGCTATGTTCCACGACAAGACTGTGAAGGTGTGAGTTGATTTCTCTCCCATAATAACAGTTGAGTTCACAGTCTCTACTGTGATCAAAGGTCTAGGTGTACAATTTAAGTGTATGTCCCTTGCTGTCACCCTGTGTGTTATTTCAGTAGACCCTGAGGCAATCTCTTCTCTAGGGGCTCTCAAGTTATTTAGGGAGTGACTTACTACAGCTCCAGGCAGCCCAGTAGCTAAGTGTTCTTTGTCGAGTCAATCCACTCCTTCCAAACCTGACAGCGGTGCAAACCGGTTCGCAAGGTGAGGATAAAACATTGGGTAGATCGGGGTATCAAAATGAAATCTACCTCTAGACCTGTCTCTTCTAGAGTGTTGGAGCGGAGTTTGGGATCTATTTACGTATAAAGCTGGATAAAAATAATGCAGCAATAGCGTTTGCGTTTGCACATCTCCAACTCTTCCAAATCTTGGTTCCCTGCTAATTAGTTCAGCCACCCATGGCTCTCTAAAGCTGATTACCACGCAATCCCCCTCAAGGTCTTTATTACCAAAACCTACCCAATCCACCCTCCTTACATTAAGGATTTCAGGATTCAAGTTGGGAGGGAGCGGGCGATTTTTATTTAGCCAAAATGTGACCTTATTATAAAGATCCTTGTGTGTTTCTCTCTTACCATTACTAAGGGGAGCCACGCCAGTTAGAATGATGGTGTAAGGCACTGACTCTGGAGGGAGATTCACACACTGCTTCTTTGGAATAGGTTTGGGTTTGGGATGGTAGCTTAGATCATGACCCTTCGTGGAAATCGGGTTTTTCTGGGCCTGGGGATTTTTAGTAGACTTAGGCCCAGAGGAATTCTCCATGGTAGTCGCTTTCTTGGGAACAGAAACAGTTATATGTTGTTGTAGAGGCTTAGGAGTAAGTGGTCCCGCTTTAGGATTGTTTTTACTATTATTACCCCCTACATTATTAACCATGGTGGTAGGCTTCGTAGTGGTTAGGGCAGGGGGGGTTAATCCTTTCGGTGCTAAGCTAGCAAGGATTCTATTAGAAGTCGCTATATTATCTTTCACCAACTTGTCTAGGGCGTCCATTTTAGTGTTTAATAATCTAGTCCTTTCGAAAAGTGGTAAGAGTAGCGACTTAAGTAGCAACTCTGTCCTGGCCAAGAATATTTCTTCTGAAATGCTAATTGTGGGATTATATTCCTCTGAATGAACAACCATGTTAGTATTAGGTGTCTTTCTTTACCTGACCTTAAAGTCATATTTCAAGAGAGATACAAAATACAAAAAACTGGATTATCACCAACCTCGATAAACAATCAACAAATGTGCAGAATATGTTCTTCCAAGTATAAGGACTCAGCTTTATCTTTAGTCTTTAGTTTGTTGACCAACAATTAAAAATTACTAATAAATAAGACCAAATAAAAAGCTACAAATAGGAAGGAAAGCATTAGAAAGGTGGCCCAGCCCGGCCTCCTGCGGCCCCGGACGGCCACAGACGGTCCCGCCCTTGTCCCGGGCTTCTCCCGCGCTGCGGGAGAACTGATGACTATTATAAAGATTGCACACAAGAGGTAGAAGGGGTGGGAGGGGTCGGGGAGAGCGGCCCAGGTGTTGCTGGTCCGGGCTGGCGTGCGCTCCTGGGAATTGAAGTCCCTCGGTGAGCACACGCACTCGCTCGCAGCCCCGTGAAACACTTCCCTCAGCTATCCCTTCAAACCTTCAAGCGGCTGCAGAAGGACTCCACACGATGCGGGACCCGCGGAGCGGGTTCCGCGAGAAGTAGGCTGGAAGGCAGGTCAGTCCCAAACAAATGATTTAAAATCAGCAAAGCGTCCCACTCTCCGTCCCAGCGGATACTGATTAAGAGTGCTCGGTGGAAGGGTGGGAGGGGTCGGGGAGAGCGGCCCAGGTGTTACTGGTCCGGGCTGGCGTGCGCTCCTGGGAATTGAAGTCCCTCGGTGAGCACACGCACTCGCTCGCAGCCCCGTGAAACACTTCCCTCAGCTATCCCTTCAAACCTTCAAGCGGCTGCAGAAGGACTCCACACGATGCGGGACCCGCGGAGCGGGTTCCGCGAGAAGTAGGCTGGAAGGCAGGTCAGTCCCAAACAAATGATTTAAAATCAGCAAAGCGTCCCACTCTCCGTCCCAGCGGATACTGATTAAGAGTGCTCGGTGGAAGGGTGGGAGGGGTCGGGGAGAGCGGCCCAGGTGTTACTGGTCCGGGCTGGCGTGCACTCCTGGGAATTGAAGTCCCTCGGTGAGCACACGCACTGGCTCGCAGCCCCGTGAAACACTTCCCTCAGCTATCCCTTCAAACCTTCAAGCGGCTGCAGAAGGACTCCACACGATGCGGGACCCGCGGAGCGGGTTCCGCGAGAAGTAGGCTGGAAGGCAGGTCAGTCCCAAACAAATGATTTAAAATCAGCAAAGCAAAATAACAATTTTTAAAAGAGGTCAGCTCCCGGCTTCCGCCTCAGGAGTGTGCGAGGTTCTAGTGAGACGCGCTTTCAGTCAGCGTTTTGTACTCTGGTGGGCGTGGCCTAGGGGTGGGCGTGGCCTCGCCCCTCGCCGTCAATGGCGGCTGGATTAGTTTGTATTATCAGGGTGTTCGCTACAGCAATACATCCGCTGTGTAGGCGATTCTAGATCTGTCTAAAGTGCAGCCAGGAGGGTAAGTGGTAAAACAGTATTCAAAGTATTGCGTGACACAAAAAATAACAATTTTTAAAAGAGGTCAGCTCCCGGCTTCCGCCTCAGGAGTGTGCGAGTGTGCATAGTTCAACACACACAAGAGGTAGAAGAAGCTGTTTGGTAGTCAAAGACATGTTGTGGGCTTACCATTGGTTGGATTTACTGTCACTCTTATTTGCTCTCTGGTTGGCTCGACTTAAAAACAAGAAGCTTTTTGTATTCTTAATGAGTTTTTCAAGGTATTTTATAAATTCTAATTGCCTGATTTGGTATGTCACACTTTGTAGTATGTTTACTACATTTGTAGTAAATTAACACTTTGTGATAAGTTTAGCACATTCAGTATTCATAAACTCTTGAGTTCAAACTTACTGCAAAGTGTAAGTTACATGCCTCCACCCCAGAGTTATGCAATTGGCGTACTTTTGTGTGGGTGAGTGCCATACCTCTCTAAACCTGGCCTTCACCATCTCTAATAATTCTTCTTAATCCCATCCTCGTTAGTAGTAAGTCAGCCATTTTTCCCACCCACTCTCCTGTGTCCCTCCCACTAAAATCTGCACTTACATGTGCGGAGACTCCACAATTCGGGCGAAGAACTCTGCACATATAAGTATAGGCAAACCTTACATTTTGTAGCATGTTTTGTGGTACTACCTAGTGAAGTTTGAGAATCAGGCCCCAAGCATCTAATTCACTACATTAAAGTAGACTCCCTAGACATAAAAGATTCACTGTCTGATAAATGTTATGTATTCAGAATTCTACTTCCTGGTTTTAACACAGCCGTGCAAACCTTGCAGAGGTAGATGAAACAGTAGAAGTCACTCTCTCTTTTTTTTTTTTTACTTTTGTGACCAGCTGGGTCTGGTGGCTCAGTGGACTAATGCGTCTACTGCAGGTGCCTGTGTTTGACCTCATGGTCACAGGTTCAAATCCCAGTAGGTCTAGTCAGCCTTTCATCCATCTGAGGTCGATAAAATGAGTACCATTGAGTTAGGTAACAATAAACATCTGTTATTCAGCGTCAATATACCTGTAGTGGTGAATGTGCACTTTACAAATACACGTTATATGATAATGTGTTTTGTTATTTATGGACATTTCTGAGACCGTGTAACCTTTGGCGTGTTCTTTTTTTGTTCTCAACCTTTCAAAGAAGGAAATTTAAAGTGAACATGGCTGGTTAGTGTCTGTGTGTTTTGTCTCTGGTTAGCATTTCTAGTTTTTCATTACACATTAATAGATGGCCTTCAACCACTAAGTATATTGCTGATAATAATTTTTGAGTCTAAAATCTGAATGTAATTACCTATATACTACCATGAATACAAGAAAACCACAAGCTTTTCCAAAACAATTAGGGCCCACTAAGCTCACAAGCATTCTATTGTCTATTAACGAATAGGCACATACCCTATCCCGCATACAAGCCTTACACACACCAACTTGGTAAAACTAGGTAAACATGGATAGTAAATGTGCTTCTTTTCACTTAAAGTTTTGAATAAACCATAATGACTTAGCCAAAGTTTTAACCGTGGATATACACCAGAACTGATCAAATAAGAAACTTTACTACGGAATCTTAAATCCCAGAATAAAATAAAACACACCTTCCATGGACCCAACCAAGTCTACAATTAGGTCAAATATTCAGCCTTTACTATCATGACTAGGTGACTGGGGTATTATTAAACAAACGCTGCACTCAGATCTGATCGCTCCGAAGAGACAGCGTTTCTTCCATGAAACCAGCAGTGAATGTTACTCGGAAAAAATGACAGCAGTATTAGGGACGAAAGAAAGCAGTTTCGAGCTTTCTGTCAGTTGCGTGCTTTCTGTTGCAAGATGAAAGATTGCAAGAGCAGATAATAATTATATAGGGTTGTGCTAAACAAGCTTCCGAGAACCAGTTTCTGGCATTCCAGCCGTCTTCGGCCCGGCTTGCTTGAATCCAGTGGCAAAGTGAGCAAGGGACTCACGTCTGAGCATACCCTGCCACACTTATGGCGGCCAAAAGCGGTACATAAGGGGGTGGTGATCGACGGAGCATCTGAATCAATCAAACACTCACACCCAGTCAAAAGATCTGGGTTTAATCCATCACCGTTCTTTAGCCCACTCTGCCACCCCAGATCAGACATGGCTATATGCAAATCAGTCTGACCCTGTGCCTCATGGGAACAGAAAAGCCTGAACTGCCAATCCATGTCTTCCCTGGACTGGAAACAAGCTTCCGAGGACCGGTTTCTGGCATTCCAGCCGTCTTCAGCCCGGCTTGCTTGAATCCAGTGGCAAAGTGAGCAAGGGACTCACGTCTGAGCATACCCTGCCACACTTATGGCGGCCAAAAGCAGTACAAAAGGGGGTGGTGATGGACGGAGCATCTGAATCAATCAAACACTCACACCCAGTCAAAAGATCAGGGTTTAATCCATCACCGTTCTTTAGCCCCCTCTGCCACCCCAGTTCAGACATGGCTATATGCAAGTCAGTCTGACCCTGTGCCTCATGGGAACAGACCAGCCCGAACTTCCAAGCCATGTCTTCCCTGGACCAGAAACAAGCTTCCGAGGACCGGTTTCTATCATTCCAGCCGTCTTCAGCCCGGCTTGCTTGAATCCAGTGGCAAAGTGAGCAAGGGACTCACGTCTGAGCATACCCTGCCACACTTATGGCGGCCAAAAGCGGTACAAAAGGGGGTGGTGATGGACGGAGCATCTGAATCAATCAAACACTCACACCCAGTCAAAAGATCTGGGTTTAATCCATCACCGTTCTTTAGCCCACTCTGCCACCCCAGTTCAGACATGGCTATATGCAAATCAGTCTGACCATGTGCCTCATGGCAACAGACCAGCCCGAACTGCCAAGCCATGTCTTCCCTGGATGGGAAACAAGCTTCCGAGGACAGGTTTCTGGCATTCCAGCCGTCTTCAGCCCGGCTTGCTTGAATCCAGTGGCAAAGTGAGCAAGGGACTCACGTCTGAGCATACCCTGCCACACTTATGGCGGCCAAAGCGGTACAAAAGGGGGTGGTGATGGACGGAGCATCTGAATCAATCAAACACTCACACCCAGTCAAAAGATCTGGGTTTAATCCATCACCGTTCTTTAGCCCACTCTGCCACCCCAGTTCAGACATGGCTATATGCAAATCAGTCTGACCCTGTGCCTCATGGGAACAGACCAGCCCGAACTGCCAAGCCATGTCTTCCCTGGACCGGAAACAAGCTTCCGAGAACCGGTTTCTGGCATTCCAGCCGTCTTCAGCCCGGCTTGCTTGAATCCAGTGGCAAAGTGAGCAAGGGACTCACGTCTGAGCATACCCTGCCACACTTATGGCGGCCAAAAGCGGTACATAAGGGGGTGGTGATCGACGGAGCATCTGAATCAATCAAACACTCACACCCAGTCAAAAGATCTGGGTTTAATCCATCACCGTTCTTTAGCCCACTCTGCCACCCCAGATCAGACATGGCTATATGCAAATCAGTCTGACCCTGTGCCTCATGGGAACAGAAAAGCCCGAACTGCCAAGCCATGTCTTCCCTGGACTGGAAACAAGCTTCCGAGGACCGGTTTCTGGCATTCCAGCCGTCTTCAGCCCGGCTTGCTTGAATCCAGTGGCAAAGTGAGCAAGGGACTCACGTCTGAGCATACCCTGCCACACTTATGGCGGCCAAAAGCAGTACAAAAGGGGGTGGTGATGGACGGAGCATCTGAATCAATCAAACACTCACACCCAGTCAAAAGATCTGGGTTTAATCCATCACCGTTCTTTAGCCCACTCTGCCACCCCAGTTCAGACATTGCTATATGCAAATCAGTCTGACCCTGTGCCTCATGGGAACAGACCAGCCCGAACTGCCAAGCCATGTCTTCCCTGGACCGGAAACAAGCTTCCGAGGACCGGTTTCTGGCATTCCAGCCGTCTTCAGCCCGGCTTGCTTGAATCCAGTGGCAAAGTGAGCAAGGGACTCACGTCTGAGCATACCCTGCCACACTTATGGCGGCCAAAAGCGGTACTAAAGGGGGTGGTGATGGACGGAGCATCTGAATCAATCAAACACTCACACCCAGTCAAAAGATCTGGGTTTAATCCATCACCGTTCTTTAGCCCACTCTGCCTCCCCAGTTCAGACATGGCTATATGCAAATCAGTCTGACCCTGTGCCTCATGGGAACAGACCACCCAGAACTGCCAAGCCATGTCTTCCCTAGACCGGAAACAAGCTTCCGAGGACTGGTTTCTGGCATTCCAGCAGTCTTCAGCCCGGCTTGCTTAAATCCAGTGGCAAAGTGAGCAAGGGACTCACGTCTGAGCATACCCTGCCACACTTATGGCGGCCAAAAGCGGTACAAAAGGGGGTGGTGATGGACGGAGCATCTGAATCAATCAAACACTCACACCCAGTCAAAAGATCTGGGTTTAATCCATCACCGTTCTTTAGCCCACTCTGCCACCCCAGTTCAGACATGGCTATATGCAAATCAGTCTGACCCTGTGCCTCATGGGAACAAACCAGCCCGAACTGCCAAGCCATGTCTTCCCTGGACCGGAAACAAGCTTCCGAGGACTGGTTTCTGGCATTCCAGCCGTCTTCAGCCCGGCTTGCTTAAATCCAGTGGCAAAGTGAGCAAGGGACTCACGTCTGAGCATACCCTGCCACACTTATGGCGGCCAGAAGCGCTACAAAAGGGGGTGGTGATGGACGGAGCATCTGAATCAATCAAACACTCACACCCAGTCAAAAGATCTGTGTTTAATCCATCACCGTTCTTTAGCCCACTCTGCCACCCCAGATCAGACATGGCTATATGCAAATCAGTCTGACCCTGTGCCTCACGGGAACAGACCAGCCCGAACTGCCAAGCCATGTCTTCCCTGGACTGGAAACAAGCTTCCGAGGACCGGTTTCTGGCATTCCAGCCGTCTTCAGCCCGGCTTGCTTGATTCCAGTGGCAAAGTGAGCAAGGGACTCACGTCTGAGCATACCCTGCCACACTTATGGCGGCCAAAAGAGGTACAAAAGAGGGTGGTGATGGACGGAGCATCTGAATCAATCAAACACTCACACCCAGTCAAAAGATCTGGGTTTAATCCATCACCGTTCTTTAGCCCACTCTGCCATCCCAGTTCAGACATGGCTATATGCAAATCAGTCTGACCCTGTGCCTCATGGGAACAAACCAGCCCGAACTGCCAAGCCATGTCTTCCCTGGACCGAAAACAAGCTTCCGAGGACCGTTTTCTGGCATTCCAGCCGTCTTCAGCCCGGCTTGCTTGAATCCAGTGGCAAAGTGAGCAAGGGACTCACGTCTGAGCATACCCTGCCACACTTATGGCGGCCAGAAGCGGTACAAAAGGGGGTGGTGATGGACGGAGCATCTGATTCAATCAAACACTCACACCCAGTCAAAAGATCTGTGTTTAATCCATCACCGTTCTTTAGCCCACTCTGCCACCCCAGATCAGACATGGCTATATGCAAATCAGTCTGGCTGTAGGAGAGTAGGGTCTACAATCCTATGATCACCCAGATTTTTGCTTTTTGCTGCACTGGTTTACGACTTTCCCTGGCTGTGGGCCTGCTAATCAGACCCACAGCCTAGCTGTTCTCTCTATCCAAATTGTACTCAAGTACTGAATTGGCACTGGGCCCTCTCCAAGTCCCTGTACCCAGGGCTGAGGTGTACCCAGAAGTCTCCCAGGGGCTGAAGCATGTATTATGCCACCCCTGGGCTGACTAACTAAACTGACACAACTGGCTGCACGACAGCTGGGGCAAGGTGGTGTACTCACCCTTTGCTTTAGATATAGTATACCTATATCTAACCCTAAAATGGACACACAGATCTCCTATCAGTCACTCCTATGGCAGGCCTTAACAATCCTGAAGGCAGAGTGCTTGGAATCGTGTGAGATGGTGCTCTGGCATGAGCTGAGCCTGTCTGCGGCTTTCGGGATCCATCCCTTAGCCGTTTCCACGATATCGCATACCATATACTCTTAAGTGCATTATAATCCTCGCGGTTATATGCCAACTCTGGTATTGCTTTATCAAAACATGTCGAGTAAGGTGTCATACGAATTGGAATACTAACCCCTCGCCAATTCTGGCGACGGGGTTAGCATTCCACCCTTCTAGAGGGACACGACATGTATGTAACCCCTAACCCCGGTTAAAGTCAGACAGAGCCTTAGCATCCACAAAATGGATGCTGCCACCGAGACACAAGTCTGCCCTCCTGCTGCTGGGAGTCCTCCCAGAGCAGGAGATAAGGACAAAGGGTTTCCTGCCAGGGGCGGTGCTAGCACCGTCCCAGACAGGATTTTGTGTATTGTAGGTAGGCAGGGCTTCAGAGGAAGGTGACTGCACGTGGCACCCCGGTGCTCACTGTGCATAGGCTGGCTTGAACCAGTTCCAGGGACACTCCAGACCCTGTGCTGGGGAAAAGCCCGCCAAGGAAGTGGGTGTAACCACCCCCCTCCTGGTCCCACCCCTAGGGCAGGACTTAGTCACGTGCCAGCCCCCTTTTCCCAGATAAAGGTAGGAGCAGGCCCCCTTCCAAATTAGATCATCTTTGGAATCAAGATACCACTTTCCACGAAAGGACTTCACGATTTCTTCTTCAAGATTCTCCCTTGTGGCTAAGGAGTAGTCACCCTGCATCCGCAGGCACCATCTAAGAACACTGCGGTCTGCTGCACGTCCTTCCTCCGGAATCCGAGTGCCCAGCTCGACGAGACCCGGCTTCCCTGGCACCTCTGACCTCTACCCACCTCTACAGCACAGCTGAGAACCGTGGGTGCGACGAGACCTCGAGGGACCCGCCATCGCCAAGACTGCACGACTTCTGCACAGCAAGCCCACCGAGTAATTTCCTGGTGAGTGCTTTGGGGTCCGAGAAGCCCCCACCCTGAGCAGCTCCAGCACCGAAGAGCAGCCCCCCAGCATCTCCACGATCGGCGTGGGGCCCTTCTGCTTTTTGCTGCTCACCGCGTTGTTTGGCTACTAGCCCGCTGGCTGGTGGCCTCCCGAACGACGCCCGACGACAATACTGCTGCTAGTCTGGTTGCTCCAGACTGGCCCTTGCTTCCCTCCATCGGAGAAGTATTCTGGACCCTCCTGGTCCGGCTAAGACGCCATTTTAGGTCCACCGCGTGGGCCTTGCATTTGCCAAGACTTGTTGCCCAATCCTGGGTCCAGCGACGTCGACAGCAAGAACCTTCGTGGGACAGCTCGCACCTCCATCCTGGTCACCGACAATGCCTCCTGGTCCGAGAGACTGCAAAACCCAGCAGCGCCCACTCACCTGACTGCGGTGATTTCGCCCGGTGCCATCCTGGTGCCCACTTAATCACTGGCTAGTGATTCAAGAACTTGGTCCCCTCTGCTTTCAGGTTTTCTTCTTCCTTGATCCAGGCTTGGATCCATCGAACTTTTCTTCACTGGTCGCCTGCCAGCAACTTCCTTCTTCCAGGCTCCTGGTCCGGCACGAGGATTCCCGACGTCTTTTCAGACCTATGCAGCTGCAGCCCCTGGGCTAGGTAACTTCGGCATTTCGGTGCCCCAGCATAGCCTCACTATCCAAGGGTCAGGATCCACTGTCGTTTTCTCCCTACCAGGTCGGGTTCGCCCGTGAACACTAACTTTGTGAAATCTAGCCTCCATAGACTTTGTCCCGCATCCCGCGTGAGAGTGCACACTCTGCACCCGAGTCCCCTAGGCCTCCTAGAAGTAATCTCATGATTCTATAGTCAAGTCCTAGCGATTCCAAAGCCTATTAGTACTGTACTTACCTGCTAGTAATTTCGCATTCCACTTTTAGAGTATATGGTTTTTCGTGCCCCTCGGGCATTTGTGTGTAACGTGCTAACTTAAGTATTTTCATAAGAGTTTTGTTGTGTGCTTAGCACCCTGTCCTCATAAAGAGTACAGGGTTGTTGTGATTCTAATAAATACATTGTTTATTTTCATAACACTTGTGTGGTGTCCTTTCACTGGGTGTTCAAGGGGTAATGTGATGGTAAAACAGCTGGCTTAACACGCCCTCTAGAGTCTTAACCTTAGACTGCTCGTATCCATGCTACTAGGATAGCTGGTCTATAAGGTTGACTTACAACCAATCATCAATAAGGGTTGTTTGGACTGATATATAGTGATCACTAGAATAGTGAACACTGCACATCAGGCCAACTTCTCACATTGGTGAGCAGCGGTTGGGATTTGAGCTTGCTGTTGTTTTACCACACATGCCCTAAGAATATCTTGTGAAAGATCACATAAGTACTAAAGGTACATATAACTTAGCTTAGAATACTCTGAGTTCTACTGAACCAGCTGTTGTAGCTCCTAGGGCCTAGCACACCCTAAACTACAACTCTAGCAAGGGATCATTAGGCAAACATATAGTGTAGGTAAGTGCACCACTTACACCTCACTAGAAAAGCATGTCTACCCAGGGAGAATCTACTGAGACTCCCCTGGTCAGTGTTGACCCTCCACAGGTCACTTCAAGATATGCAGCTCTCAGTTTTCAGGAGATGAGACAAATCTGTGTCTCCAGGAAACTGAAGCAGGGGTCTAACCCAACCACTCCCTTTCTGATAGGTCTCTTAGAGACATATGATGCCAGAAAGCTTTCTCAGTTACATGAGAACATGCCAGCCTTAGAGGGAACCTCTGAGGATCCAGACCTCCCCAACATTGCCAATGCAGTTGAGGAGGAGGATCAGGGGGAACTCTCTGGGGACGAGGTAGACAAAGGTCTTGAGGTAGTCAGAAGGCTAACTAGGGCCAACTTAGACTTGCTTGGGCTAGGATCTGGGGGACCCCCAGTACTGACCCTAAGTAGGCCTAACCTTGGAGTTAGGAGAGATAGATCTCTTTCTAGGGACTCCAATAGATCTCTGCACTCTAATGCCTCTTCTCAGAGGAGAAGGAACTCTCCCCAGAGGAGATTGACTTCCCCTCAGAGAATGGAGCATGAAGCTAGGATGAGACAGGCTACTCTGAGGATTGAAAGGGAAGAAATTGCCCTGGCCAAAGAGAAGCTTGCCTTGGCAAGAGAGCAGCAGATGAGTGGGCTAGCTCCCACTGGTGGCAGCAATCTCCCAAGAGATAGAGAGAAGTGTTTAGATACTAAACACCTGACTAAGATAGTGCCCCCCTTTAAGCAAGGGGATGATATCCAGAAATGGATGGCTGCTTTGGAGAGGGCCTGCACTGTGCAGTGCATTCCCCGAAGTCAGTGGGCAGCTATACTGTGGCTCTCCTTTGATGGCAAAGGTAGAGATAAGCTCCTCACTACAAGAGTGGAGGATGCTAATGATTACCAGGTCCTGAAAAATGCACTGATTGATGGGTTTGGTTTAACCACTGAGCAGTACAGGTTGCTGTTCAGAGACACCCAGAAAACTCAGTCTCAGGACTGGTCTGACTTTGTGGATAGTGCCACTAAGGCTTTGGACGGCTGGTTGCTGGGTAGCAAGGTTACAGATTACACAGGATTGTATAATCTTATGATGAGAGAACAAATTTTAAACAATTGTCAGAACCAGTTGTTGCACCAGCACCTTGTTGATTCAGATCTGACCTCTCCCCAAGAATTGGGAAAGAAGGCAGACAAATGGGTCAGGACAAGGATCAAGCAGAACCAGAACCAGAACCAGAACCAGGGTGGTCAGAAGAAAGCAGACCAGAAGGGTAATGCAAAGAGTGAACAAAATGACCAGAAGTCTTCACCAGGTCCCCCACAAACCAAAGAGGGTGGGGGTCAGGCTTCCCAGAAGAAGAAGACTCAAGAAGGCCAGTCAAAAAGGTGGTGCCAGTACTGCAAAAGTAAATCTCACTGGTTTAGTGAGTGCACCAAAAGAGGAGGACAAACTCCTGCCACTACAGCCCCTAAGGCAACTGCACCCCCTAGTACAGTCAGTAGTGGTAGTGTACCTCCCAAGGCATTAGTTGGGTTAACCTTGGGAACTGAGGGGTCTGACAACTTAGTTGGCACACTCACTCAGGCTGTCCTTGTCTGTACAGGGGATATGGATATAACCCCTGAGATAAGTCCCAATACTTTGGGCAAATACAGGCAGACGCCTTTAATTACTGGCAAAATGGCTCAGGCCTATAGGGACACTTGTGCCAGTGTCACCATGGTGACACCTAACTTTGTGGACCCTGGACAGATCATGCCAGGTACTGATTTCCTGGTGACCAATGCCAGCAATGTCACTACTAGTCATAGTGTGGCAATTGTGGCTTTCTCCTGGGGTGGAGTGAAGGGACAAAAGAAAGTTGTAGTCAGTTCAGACCTCCCAGTTGATTGTTTGTTGGGCAATGATTTGGAGTCAACACAATGGTCAGAAGTGGAGTGAAGGACTGGACTTTTTAACAGTACCAGCGGTGCCAGGGAACAACACCTATAACCTTCATGGGATACCTGTTTCGGCGCACAAACTACAGAGACACGGGACACTTCCTTCGGCGTCAAAGATTCAAGGTTTATTTACTGCAGGGAACACAGAAGTCACAACAAGTACAACACGTGCAACTTGGGGAGACTGCTTCAAATTGGTTCTGTGGATCGCTCCTTTTATACAAAATTAACTCATAGGACAACATGGTACACAAAAGTTTACAACCTGGTTCCCATAATTATCCCCCAGAGGGGTCGCTTTGGTCACTTTGGTACACATAAGGTCCGGAACATAAGTGCGGAAACATTTGGCGGTTCCCAACTGTAAAAACCCATCTTCCTAACATTAGTGAATTCTAATCGGCAGTAAAACAGATCGAAATAGGGACAAGGACAGGTGAAAAGGAAGATGGAGACAGTGGGGGATTGAAAAGAGTGTGAAAGGGGAGGTATCGGGAAACACGAGATACAGGCATCAAAGGGACGTGCCTAATGAGATGCACGGCTGAGACAATAAACCGGACGGCAAGATGAGCCTCGAGCGGGGCCATCTGCCTTACAGTATCATCCCCCTCATCGTAAAAGATATTTACAAAGTACATGTGTCTTCCACAAATATCCTGAGAGTCCCAGGGTGACGAAGCGGACAGTGTCCGTTCGCTGGCTACTTGAGGGCAAGAGACAAAATGGATGCCGTATCTAAGATGGAACCCGTGGGTACAGATGAAAAACCCGCATATCAAACGAACGGTTTAAGTTAGCACAGCGAAACTGCGCACACTTACTAAACTCGTCATTTGCGGTTCTTAGATACCAGACTCGACCATATTCGTGCGAGTCGAAAACATCACTTAAAATTGTCACGGAACCTCAGACGCTCCTTTTGCCCTCATGTAGGCAAGCACTAGTCGGAATCATATTCGATATTCATCAGACCCTCGAGATGTTGCTGTAGCATAGCTCTGTCCAACTGAGACCCTTTGGTAACAGGTGGCTGTCTTATACACGTTGTAGCACAGAGGCCACATAAGGCAGGACCGCACTGCACGCAAAGGCAACACGTGAACAGGAATGCTACAACGACTCCAATGATCGTCAGAATTTTCCAACCCCAAGTCGACATCAGGCCCCAAAACCATCCAAGTAGCGTCCAATCCCCTACATCCACGTGTATGGATTCGGAGATCTTATGCAACTTCGAGATGGCTTGATAGACAGTCGGAGCGTTATCAGGAATGAAAATACAGCAGCTCGAATGGATCACCTTACATACCCCACCTCGATCTGCTAAGATCACATCTAAAACCATACGGTTTTGTAACGTCATAAGTCTATCCGCCTGAAGTTCTGTGGTGATATTACCAAGGGCACTGGCAGTAATATTAGCTGTCGATTCTACCACTCGAGTCAACTGTCTCAGGTTCCTACTATTAACCATAGGTCCCCAAAATGGGAGGAAACCCTTGAAAAAGTCTCCTGCCTCTTGACCGGCAGTATCCTCTTCGCTAATTACGCCTCTCACAACTCTAGTTTTGTGATAATCTGCATCTACAGTAAATGTCGGAGGCAACAAGTTTGCGATAAAACATGAGCCCATGAAGTCAGAGGGCAACCATGCATACGCACGATCATGACAAATAAAGTATGTACCCTTGGCAGCCAAAAACACAGGGGACGAGACCATTGGCAAAATATAATTTTCAGTGCAAGCACTCTCTCCAAGTCGGGCTTTCGATCTACGGCCGCGACCTATTAAACAAAAATTGCCAGTGTGGGGTACGACCCATATCGGAGGCGAGCTTTTAAGCTGTTTTTCACCAGTGAACACACTATATTCGCCTCTACTTAGGACCCTATAGGCTTGTACCTCTCCTTCAGGGATAAGCGAGGGATCATAGATATCGCTATCTAAATCCTCTATTGCTATAGACAAAGATTTTTGGTACGAGGTAGGACCAGAGTAGGGGGAACGTGGTTCTCGAATGGGGTGGAAACCCAGTGCGCTTCGAAACATTGTTTGAAATGCTCGAGCAGACCCTTGGGAGCTATACGGTAACACCAGATATGGAATTCCCTTATCCGTAGTATGTGGCATCAACCCACACACCCAACAATTAGTAGTGTTAACCACTAACTGATGCTGATGAAGGAGCTGAATAAAGGAATTGTTGCGGAATTCTGCACGTCTAGCCTGCTCGTGTTCAGGTAAGATGTGAAAAGAATGAGGAGAAACAGTGGAGGTGAGTTTAAAGTCAGGGGTAGGAGTAGGTATGATAGAGGGCAAGAAGTAAGACATTGTGTAATACACTCCACCCGCCAATAACGCAGAAACAGTCACAAACAGTACGAATATTTGGAACACAAAACATTTGGTACGACTGAGTTGCTGCAGCTTGAATCTTTGTGCTTGAGCTCTTTCCAAGTCCATCAGCTTCGAAAATGCCATTCCCTATGACCGTCCGCAACGTTTCTTGACGCACTTCGTTCTGTGTAGCAATAGTCAATTCCTAGGAGTTCCCAGGAACCGACGGTCTTTAACCTAGCGTCAAGACCTACTAACCAGGAGGAAGTACACGCGCGGCCCTACGGTCTTTATTTCACAAATATATATATATGAAAACAATGTCTCTCAGCTGTGGAAACAAAAATGTAAGGAACAAAGCTCAATGAATATGTACAAAATAATTACAATAGAATGAGTGTTCAAACTGATCATGGAAAATGGGATAATGCATTTGTCAAGGGACAGAACGGGGTTTTTTTATTAGTCTTTAGTGCTGGATCTCAAAAAATATCGGGTTTTCCCAGGACGTGTCTGTTCGTTAAACAAAAGATCCGTTGAAGGGACAACGCCCTGTTGATCAGCTGAATGTTCTGGTCTTGAGTCTTCTGATGACAAGTGTTCAATAATGCCTTTTTGCTGCACTGAGGATTCTCCGACAGGTTGTGCGTCGCTGAAAGGTACAAACGCCGACAATCTTTCGGTTTCAGTTGATGCAATGCCTTTCCTCACCCACGAGTCTGCTGGCAACGGAATGGGGACTTTCTTGGTATGGGTGGCATGCACCCAATTTTTCCGCCCCTCAAGACGAACTGCAGTTCTCGTGGCAATGATAGGGTCCAGTGAACCTGGGATCCAAATTGTTCTTGCGCGAAAAATTCCGCGTTACCACCCAATCTCCGGGCTGGAGCTGGTGGCCTGGACCCTCCGTCTGTGTCGGCAATGCTTCGTGAACCTGTTGGTGAATTAACCTCAGTTTAGCCAAGTCATGAAGATAATCGATCAACATTGGATACTCAAGATCACAAAAGGCACCCGGTCTAGGGACCCCCCAAACATTGGCAGGACGACCGAACACTATTTCATAGGGACTGAGCCCTACTCGGGAGTGTACAGTTGCCCTTGTTGACAGTAATGCTAAGGGTAAAGCGTCAGGCCACGAAAGACCTGTCGTAGCCTGAATCTTTGCTAGTTTTAGTTTAAGGGTGCCATTGTACCCTTCAACCAAACCGGCTGACTGAGGATGATTGGCACTATGAAATTTCTGTACAATCCCTAACCCGCGACACACACTCTTCATCACGCTCCCAACAAACTCACTTCCGTTGTCTGACCACACAACCCGAGGCATTCCGTAGCGGGAAAAATACTCTTTGAGTAAAATTTTTGCCGTGGATAAAGCCGTATTATCCTTAAGGGGGTAGGCCTCAATCCACCTAGAAAATGCACACACCACAACCAGCACATACTTCAAATTATTACATCTCTCCATGTGGATAAAGTCCAACTGGATAACTTCGAAAGGGTACGCAGGAGGGGCAAAATGGCCAGGTGGAGTGGGAGTGCCCTTACCAGGATTGTGCATCAAACACACCATACAATTCTTAACCAAGCGTTCAGCACATTTCGTAATACCATCATTCTTCCACACAGGAAACAGCAATTTACAGATACCTTTCGCGCTAATATGTGCTAACCCATGTGTCATAGTCACAACAGCCAGCACATATGCATCAGGCAACATCCATCTTTTCTGTTCCGATAAGTCAGTCCAACAACCATTCGCATCCAACTTTCCCGTACTTTCTTTCCACTTCGCCTTTTCAGTCTCGGTGGCCTCATTCTGAATTGCTTTCACACTCTCGATAGTGTTCTCACACATACTTGATTCTGCAGGCCACCTAACCGAACTCGTCACATACATTCGAGTGCTAAGGTTCCGGGCAGTCTCCTTAGCAGTCTCATCCGCAAACGCATTACCACGACCAACATCATCCGTCACCTTACGATGCGCACTACATTTAACAATTGCCACTTGCTTAGGCAACGTAAGTGCATCCAAAAGATCATTTACAAGCTGTCCATGTTGAATCTTCGTACCATGTGACGTAAGGAATCCTCTCTCTCTCCACAGTCGTCCAAAACTATGTGCCACACCAAACACATACTGGCTATCTGTAAACACATTCACCCGTTTATCCTTAGACAACACACACGCTCTCGTCAAAGCAATTAACTCAGCAGCCTGAGCCGAATTCTGACTTAACCTTGCGCTTTCCACAATCGTTCTCAATGTAACTACAGCATATGCAGTTGTCACATCACCATTCGGTAACTTGAAACAAGAACCATCCACATACAAAGTACCATCGGGATCTGTCAATGGAGTATCTTTTAGGTCAATGCGACCCTTAGTTTCCTCTTCAGTTTTGAGATAGCAGTCATGTACTGCTTCATCACTTGATTCTGTGTCGATCGGCAGCAATGTTGCTGGATTCAACACATTACATCGTTTTATCCGTATATGACTGGCCAGCAACGTCAACTCATATCCAGACAATCTTGCGCTCGTCAGATGTTGAGTTTTCGTTCGGTTCAATAGAGTGTCGACTGCATGCGGAACCATTACCGTGAGTATATTATCCATGACTAGACCTGCGGACTGTCGAATGGACGCCGCAGCTGCCGCTGTTGCCCTTAAGCAACTTGGCAAAGCTCTTGCTACTGGGTCTAAAGTCGAAGAAAAGTAGGCACATGGGCGTTGCTTACCACCAAAAGACTGTGTCAAAACACTCAACGCGCAACCATCCCTCTCGTGAACGTATAGTGTAAACGGCTTACTGTAGTCAGGGGTACCCAACACAGGAGCCGAACACAACGCATCCCGCAATTCCGAAAAACTTTTCTGACATTCTTCAGACCAAGGTACTGGGGATGAAACATCTTTGCATGTAAGGGCTATCAATGGTTTCGCTAACAATGAAAAATTTGGAATCCATTGTCTGCAGTAGGACGTAATACCTAAAAAGGCACGAACATCTCTTTGGGTTTTTGGCACAGTCATTCGGGAAATCGCTGCAATTCTCTCTGGGGTCAACCTTCTCCCTTCTTTTGACAATAAGTGACCTAGATAGGTAACTTCTTGACAACAATACTGTAGCTTTGAAGGCGATACCTTGTGGTGCAAGTCATGTAGATAGTGCAATAATGATACTGTAGCCGTTTTGCAAATGTCCTCCGTATCAGCTGCCACTAAAAGATCGTCAACGTATTGAATCAAAGCTGCACCTTTAGGCAATACAAAGGCATCAAGCTGACCTTTAAGTGCTTGGCTGTAGATTGACGGACTCTCACAGTAGCCCTGTGGAGCGCGTTTTAGCCTAAAACTGCGACCTCCTAATGAAAATCCGAATAGGTCTCTGCTTTCCTCTGCAATCGGGATGCTAAAGAAAGCATTCTTTAGATCGATCACTGTGAACCAGGAGGCAGATGCCGGAATCATTGTT
The DNA here is from genome assembly GCF_964261635.1 of Lissotriton helveticus. NCBI lineage: Eukaryota > Metazoa > Chordata > Amphibia > Caudata > Salamandridae > Lissotriton > Lissotriton helveticus. The sequence goes on along the minus strand of NC_136061.1, from coordinate 1,357,678,407 downwards.
AATAAGGCTGTAATGTCAGGGACCACAGGAAATTGCGGAACCACTATTTTGTTTACCTCTCTCAAATCTATTACAAAACGATACACAGGAGGTTTAGTTGGGTCAGTTCGTTTCAGAATTGGTAATACAGGGCTATTGCACACGTTTCCACGCGTTTCTTCAACAACACCTTTTCCAATGAGATCATGAACGATTGCTAACAGCGCTCGTTCGCCCTCAAGAGAAATACGATATTGAGGTAAACGCGGTAATCGCGCATTTGGTTTCAATTGAATCACATAGGGTGGAATGTCTAACAGGCCCACGTCATTGGGACCTGTGGCCCATAGAGACGCAGGGAGGGAACTCAATTCCGATGGGAATTTATCAACCGATAAATACATGGGAGAGATCACTCTCCGTCCCAATGTAAGCTCCACTCCTTCGGGGGAACAATACAATGTTGCATATAATCGTTTCAACAAATCCAGACCCAAAAGATTTTCACCACAACCTGTAGATAGAATCAGTGGAGCGGTTAGCTCACAAGGTCCAATCATAAGAGGCAAAGGATTAGAGACTGGGTTACTAACAGGGGCGCCAGAGAATCCGACGGAAACATTCGTTAAGCCAGACAAAGGTGCGCCAGGGAGTTTTGAATGCATGATGGAACTTTTCGTCGCACCAGTGTCTAACAGAAAAGGCTCAACTACACCCGATGTAGTCACTGCAACGTAAGGCCCACTCTGATCGACCGGAACTGACACTACTCCCTCTCTTTGTCGTTGGCTGTCCTAGTAATGGTCGTTTACAACAGTCTCGTGCTCTACGTAATAATCATCCACATTATACTGTGCAGATCGAACTGACCCCGCATTTCGCTGGTCAAAGTAATTATTTGCATCTGATTGATATTGATAACGATCACTCTGATTGTGGAATGAACCACGACCTCTACCACGTGGTGCCTGTTGAGGACCACCACCACGGTTTCCACGTGTCGACACACCATTCAGGCGGTCCCGTAAGGCAAGACAATCATATTTTAGGTGTCCCTCTTTCCTACAATATGCGCACTGATTATACCCAAGTGAAGATCTGGAATCAAAGTTGTCAGAGCGCGGCTGTGTCCTATCGGGCTGTGCTCGCGGTCGATACTGCTGTTGTGCATCATTTTGGTTTCATCGTGGAGGGTATGCTTGCTGCAACAAAACCTTCGTTTTGAGCTCCTTAGTTTTCTTTTCTACACGATCACTTTCTTCCTTTTCCCTATTCTCATAATACTGGGCCGTTGCTAGTATTTGCGCAGGGGTTGAAACTGCCCACGCACTCTCTGAATTCTTCAATTTGTTGCTTAGTTCAGGCAGCAAATTTGACACAAATTTGTCAACGAATAACCGCTGGCCTCCCTCAGCGCCCATGTCCTGGCCGCTGTGGTCGACAAACGCTTCCTCAAACCTTGTAAAGAAATCTGAGACACTCTCGTCTTTCTTTTGCTTACAAGCTGATAACTTATCCCAGTTCACCTTCATCGCTGGCATGAGAGTTTTCATGAGCGTAATGATTCTCTGAGGCAAATCCAAGATCAACTGTTCAGGTTTAGCCCCACCGACTTGTAATGCATCAGCTGCTAGCAGTGCAGCCCAATCACCCCCTAATTCAACTGCGTGATCGGCTTGACGAATTTTAGCCCAAACTGGTTGCGGTACAACATTGCCAAACAACATGTCGATGTCGGCAATATTCATAATAGAAGCTTCTATCAGTTGTGATAACTCCTTATAATAACCAGCCGGATTTTTACGCGGATCGGGTAAGGATTGCTTCACTTGCAAAACTTCCGATCGTTTCCATGGAAGATGTATCCACACCCTTCGAAAATGTGGTAAAACCGCAGGGTTAGCTTGCGGATCTCCAGGCACCCACAGTGGCGGGACTTCTCTCATGGGATACTGACCAGGAACCGCTTTCCAGTTCTCAGTGGTATCATCTAATGTCACCCGAGAATGTGCTGTGGATCTGAATGCTAATAAGCGTTCCACTGCACGTCGTACATCGTCTCCTATAATCATACCGTTCGAAAAGTGACTTTGAAGTTCAATTATGTCGGACGGTACATCATCTACATCATTATTGTACCATTCTTCCCTCAAAAAGTTACACATCTCCTCAAATACGAATCTCTGCGTAGGCTCATTAAACTGAGAAAACGTATCAAAGACTACGCGTGGAGTGTAATTAGCAGGATGTCTTATCCACCTATGTGCCATTGTTACTAACGTCTCTTTCTCCCTACCACTAGGGATCTGACTCCGTCTCTGAGGAGTTTCAGATGAATCAGACGAAAATAACGGACCAGAAAGAGGTGAATAAAGAGTAGCAACAGAGTTAGGAACACGCTTACGAACAGAAGGAGAAAGAAAAACAGGGGCAACAACACTAGAGGTGAAGGAAGGCATAGTAGGAACGGACAAGGTAGTTGGAGTAGCAGAAACAACAGTCTGCGAAGGTACAGGTACAGGAGCAGTAGGAACGAGGACAGGTGGTGGAACAAACGTAGGGTTAACAGCGGGCTGGCCCGCAGCCGCTGGAGCAACAAGAGGAACAACAGGAGGAGCTATAGGAGGAGCTACAGGGGCAGTAGCACCCTGTACATAAGGAGGTGGTGATTTCATCAAGTATGATAACAAGGAATCCTCCTTCAAATCTTCTTCTTTCTTTTCTAGATTATTCGGTAAAACTGGGTAACATTTATCTATTTTCATGTGATGCAATCTAGTAGCGATTTCCATGTCTTTTTCTTCTTTGTCTTGTCTACATTCTTTTATAGCTTGCATTACAGGAACGAACTCTTGTTTTTGATTCTTTTTAAGTTGTTTGATTTCTTTCTGCTTGGCCTCTTTACGCCATATCCGAAAGGAATCAAACATAGCTGGCCTAGCTTTCTTTAAAAATAATTTAGCCTCAAGATTATCTAAAATCGAAAGTTCAAAAGTTCCATGTGGCGGCCATCTAAGGTCACCGTCTTTCTTTGTATAGCGGATCCAGTAATCATTATATATTATAGGACCCACCCCATGTCGACTATAAAGATCATGTATCGGAGTTCCAACTGGAGGTATCGGACACGAGTCCTCCAACCGGGAATCCATTGCGCAACATTTGAAAATACGAAACAAATCACTATGGCTAGGCATCGTGCACACTAACCTAGTATCAAACTTCAAGGATTACCGAAGCAATAAAACCTCGTGTAAGTCAAAACCCTCGGTTTTTGGCAATTGCAACTGTCAAATAATACTAAGGACCAATACTAAGAACCACAAATGCAATGGAACCATGCAACACAACAAAGCCTTAAGGCTATTACAAAGCTCGGAGAGCTAACCACAAAGCCTGAGGAGGCTATTACAAAGCTCAGTGAGCTATTACCACAAAGCCTTAAAGGCTAACCACAAAGCTTTCAAAAAGCTAGAACAACCACTAAGGACTGGGAGCGACCCACAAATACTTAACTCAGAACTTCAATGGCGTCACCAGGAAGGCCCGTCTATCGTCTCGCTTGTACATAAGGTCTACGCCGGGCGTCGAAGACAGGTCGACAGTCAGGGCATCGGTCCATTGCAGCCATCAGGAGGCGGGAATCTTCGCAGGGAAAAACTTCGGGCCACTTATTTCGACAACAGGATCGATGAAGCGGGGTGCACCTTCCCTCGGAGATTTCACACGAAGTTCCTCACGATCATCAGGCTTTGGACCGGACCGGTACCGCTGAAGTCGCCCCACGTTGGGCGCCAACTGAAGGACTGGACTTTTTAACAGTACCAGCGGTGCCAGGGAACAACACCTATAACCTTCATGGGATACCTGTTTCGGCGCACAAACTACAGAGACACGGGACACTTCCTTCGGCGTCAAAGATTCAAGGTTTATTTACTGCAGGGAACACAGAAGTCACAACAAGTACAACACGTGCAACTTGGGGAGACTGCTTCAAATTGGTTCTGTGGATCGCTCCTTTTATACAAAATTAACTCATAGGACAACATGGTACACAAAAGTTTACAACCTGGTTCCCATAATTATCCCCCAGAGGGGTCGCTTTGGTCACTTTGGTACACATAAGGTCCGGAACATAAGTGCGGAAACATTTGGCGGTTCCCAACTGTAAAAACCCATCTTCCTAACATTAGTGAATTCTAATCGGCAGTAAAACAGATCGAAATAGGGACAAGGACAGGTGCAAAGGAAGATGGAGACAGTGGGGGATTGAAAAGAGTGTGAAAGGGGAGGTATCGGGAAACACGAGATACAGGCATCAAAGGGACGTGCCTAATGAGATGCACGGCTGAGACAATAAACCGGACGGCAAGATGAGCCTCGAGCGGGGCCATCTGCCTTACAGTATCATCCCCCTCATCGTAAAAGATATTTACAAAGTACATGTGTCTTCCACAAATATCCTAAGAGTCCCAGGGTGACGAAGCGGACAGTGTCCGTTCGCTGGCTACTTGAGGGCAAGAGACAAAATGGATGCCGTATCTAAGATGGAACCCGTGGGTACAGATGAAAAACCCGCATATCAAACGAACGGTTTAAGTTAGCACAGCGAAACTGCGCACACTTACTAAACTCGTCATTTGCGGTTCTTAGATACCAGACTCGACCATATTCGTGCGAGTCGAAAACATCACTTAAAATTGTCACGGAACCTCAGGAGCAGAGGACTCACATGGAAATGTTAGGCTTGCCAGCACATGTGCTTGCTGTGACTAGGTCACAGGCCAGAAAATGCCCCACTGAACAGGTGCTGGATCCTGAAATGATGGACCAGACACCTTCCAAGAAGAAGAACAGTCAGGGTAAGGCTTTGCCTTCTCCCTTGCCCCAGGTTGAGGATCAAGTCTCTGAGGAGGCTGATCTGAGAGAACTGAGGGAAACTGAGCCTAAAGAGCTTGAACTTGATCAAGTTGAGTTTCTGGGCTCAGGGGGACCCACCAGAGCAGACCTGGGGAAGGCACAGTTAGACTGCCCTTCCCTTGAACCCCTCAGGCAGCAGGCTGCTGCTGAGGCTGCAGGGAATGCCACAGGTGCCCACAGGGTATACTGGGAAGATGGACTCCTGTACTCTGAGTCAAGAGACCCCAAGCCTGGTGCAACCAGGAGGCTGGTCATCCCCTTGTCTCTGAGAGGTTTCCTTCTCACCTTGGCCCATGAGATACCCCTTGCAGGTCATTTAGGTCAGACAAAGACTTGGGACAGGCTTGTCTCACACTTTCACTGGCCCCATATGAATGAGAATACCAAGGAGTTTTGTCGCTCCTGTGTCACTTGCCAAGCCAGTGGTAAGTCAGGTGGCACAACAAAGGCCCCCCTCATACCACTACCTGTGGTGGGGGTTCCCTTTGAAAGGGTGGGGATTGACATTGTTGGTCCAATGGAACCCCAGACAGCATCAGGGCACAAGTTTATACTGGTGGTAGTGGATCATGCCACCAGGTATCCTGAAGCTATTCCACTTAGGACCACTACAGCACCTGTAGTGGCAAGGGCCCTAGTTGGAGTGTTCTCCAGAGTGGGCTTTCCTAAGGAGGTTGTTTCTGACAGAGGTACAAACTTCATGTCAGGATATCTGACTGCAATGTGGAAGGAGTGTGGTGTGAACTACAAGTTCACCACACCCTACCACCCACAATGCAATGGGCTTGTTGAGAGATTCAACAGGACCCTCAAAGGGATGATTCATGGGCTACCTGAAACTCTTAGGAGAAGATGGGATGTCCTGATCCCCTGCCTCTTGTTTGCTTACAGAGAGGTCCCACAGAAGGGGGTTGGCTACAGCCCTTTTGAGCTTCTGTATGGGCATCCTGTAAGAGGACCCCTGTGTTTGGTGAAGGAAGGATGGGAGAGACCTCTCAAAAAGCCTGCAACCAACATAGTGGACTATGTACTTGGTCTCCGCTCCAGGATGGCTGAGTATATGGAGAAGGCATCTAAAAACCTGGAGGCCAGCCAAGAACTTCAAAAAGCTTGGCATGACCAAAAGGCTGTTCTGACTGTGTACCAGCCAGGACAGAAGGTGTGGGTGCTGGAGCCAGTGGCCCCAGCAGCTCTGAAAGACAAATGGTCTGGGCCCCACACCATCATTGAGCAAAAGGGAGAGGTTACCTACTTGGTGGACCTTGGAACTCCCAGGAGCCCTCTCAGAGTGCTCCATGTTAACAGGCTCAAGGCATATGTTGACAGGAAGGACATGAGCTTGCTCATGGCCACAGATGAGGGACAGGAGGAAGAGAGTGACCCTCTCCCAGACCTGCTCACTCAGAATCCTGATGATGGATCAGTTGATGGTGTTGTCTTTTGTGGCAGCCTCACTGAACATCAGCAAGAGGATTGCAGGCAAGTCCTGCAATCCTTCAGACATATGTTCTCTCTGACACCCAGCCAAACTGATTGGTGTACCCATGATGTTGACACTGGGGACAGTCTGCCTGTCAAGAGTAAAATCTACAGACAGCCTGATCATGTTAGAGACTGCATCAAAACTGAAGTGCAGAAAATGTTGGAGCTGGGAGTCATTGAGCCATCAGATAGCCCTTGGGCTAGCCCAGTAGTTCTAGTGCCAAAGCCTCACACCCAGGGTGGTAAGAAAGATTTGAGGTTTTGCGTAGACTACAGAGGCCTCAATGCAGTCACTAAGACTGATGCCCACCCAATACCAAGAGCAGATGAACTTATAGATAAATTGGCTTCTGCCAACTTCTTAAGTACATTTGATTTGACAGCTGGGTATTGGCAAATCAGGTTAGCTGAGGAGGCCAAGCCCAAGACAGCATTTTCTACCCCTGGAGGGCATTATCAATTCGTGGTAATGCCCTTTGGACTGAAAAATGCACCTGCCACCTTCCAAAGGTTGGTGAATCAAGTCCTCACTGGGCTGGATGACTTCTGTGCAGCATATCTAGACGATATTGCTGTCTTTAGCTCCACCTGGGAGGATCACCTGGTCCACCTGAGGAAAGTGTTAGAGGCCCTGCAAAAGGCAGGCCTCACTATCAAGGCCACAAAGTGCCAGATAGGGCAGACACAGGTTGTATACCTGGGCCACCTTGTAGGTGGAGGCCAGGTTCAGCCACTGGAGAGTAAGATACAGGCCATCAAGGACTGGACTCCTCCAATCACCCAGACTCAGGTTCGAGCTTTCTTGGGCCTGACTGGGTACTATAGGAAGTTTGTCAGAAATTATGGGTCCATAGTGACCCCTCTTAATGACCTGACAAGCAAAAAGATGCCAAAGAAAGTTCAGTGGACAGCAAGCTGTCAGAAAGCATTCAATGACCTAAAGCAGGCCATGTGCACAGCACCTATCCTAAAGAGTCCAGATTACTCCAAGCCATTCATTGTCCAAACAGATGCTTCTGAGTTGGGTGTGGGGGCTGTTCTGTCTCAACTGAATTTTGATGGTAATGATCAGCCTATCGCTTTCATTAGTAGGAGGTTGACACCCAGAGAGAAAAATTGGTCAGCTATTGAGAGGGAGGCCTTTGCTGTGGTCTGGGCCCTGAAGAAGCTGAGGGCCTACTTGTTTGGCACGCACTTCACCATTCAGACAGACCATAAGCCCCTCTTGTGGCTAAATCAGATGAAGGGTGAAAACCCCAAACTGCTTAGGTGGTCCATTTCCCTACAGGGGATGGATTTTACAGTGGAGCATAGACCTGGTACTGATCACAGCAATGCTGATGGGCTCTCCAGGTATTTCCACTTAGAGCAAGAAGACTCACCTGGTCAAGGTTAGTTTATTGTCCCAAAGTTTGGGGGGGGGTCATGTAGGAGAGTAGGGTCTGCAATCCTATGATCACCCAGATTTTTGCTTTTTGCTGCACTGGTTTACGACTTTCCCTGGCTGTGGGCCTGCTAATCAGACCCACAGCCTAGCTGTTCTCTCTATCCAAATTGTACTCAAGTACTGAATTGGCACTGGGCCCTCTCCAAGTCCCTGTACCCAGGGCTGAGGTGTACCCAGAAGTCTCCCAGGGGCTGAAGCATGTATTATGCCACCCCTGGGCTGACTAACTAAACTGACACAACTGGCTGCACGACAGCTGGGGCAAGGTGGTGTACTCACCCTTTGCTTTAGATATAGTATACCTATATCTAACGCTAAAATGGACACACAGATCTCCTATCAGTCACTCCTATGGCAGGCCTTAACAATCCTGAAGGCAGAGTGCTTGGAATCGTGTGAGATGGTGCTCTGGCATGAGCTGAGCCTGTCTGCGGCTTTCGGGATCCATCCCTTAGCCGTTTCCACGATATCGCATACCATATACTCTTAAGTGCATTATAATCCTCGCGGTTATATGCCAACTCTGGTATCGCTTTATCAAAACATGTCGAGTAAGGTGTCATACGAATTGGAATACTAACCCCTCGCCAATTCTGGCAACGGGGTTAGCATTCCACCCTTCTAGAGGGACACGACATATATGTAACCCCTAACCCCGGTTAAAGTCAGACAGAGCCTTAGCATCCACAAAATGGATGCTGCCACCGAGACACAAGTCTGCCCTCCTGCTGCTGGGAGTCCTCCTAGAGCAGGAGATAAGGACAAAGGGTTTCCTGCCAGGGGCGGTGCCAGCACCGTCCCAGACAGGATTTTGTGTATTGTAGGTAGGCAGGGCTTCAGAGGAAGGTGACTGCACGTGGCACCCCGGTGCTCACTGTGCATAGGCTGGCTTGAACCAGTTCCAGGGACACTCCAGACCCTGTGCTGGGGAAAAGCCCGCCAAGGAAGTGGGTGTAACCACCCCCCTCCTGGTCCCACCCCTAGGGCAGGACTTAGTCGCGTGCCAGCCCCCTTTTCCCAGATAAAGCTAGGAGCAGGCCCCCTTCCAAATTAGATCATCTTTGGAATCAAGATACCACTTTCCACGAAAGGACTTCACGATTTCTTCTTCAAGATTCTCCCTTGTGGCTAAGGAGTAGTCACCCTGCATCCGCAGGCACCATCTAAGAACACTGCGGTCTGCTGCACGTCCTTCCTCTGGAATCCGACTGCCCAGCTCGACGAGACCCGGCTTCCCTGGCACCTCTGACCTCTACCCACCTCTACAGCACAGCTGAGAACCGTGGGTGCGACGAGACCTCGAGGGACCGGCCATCGCCAAGACTGCACGACTTCTGCACAGCAAGCCCACCGAGTAATTTCCTGGTGAGTGCTTTGGGGTCCGAGAAGCCCCCACCCTGAGCAGCTCCAGCACCGAAGAGCAGCCCCCCAGCATCTCCACGATCGGCGTGGGGCCCTTCTGCTTTTTGCTGCTCACCGCGTTGTTTGGCTACTAGCCCGCTGGCTGGTGGCCTCCCGAACGACGCCCGACGACAATACTGCTGCTAGTCTGGTTGCTCCAGACTGGCCCTTGCTTCCCTCCATCGGAGAAGTATCCTGGACCCTCCTGGTCCGGCTAAGACGCCATTTTAGGTCCACCGCGTGGGCCTTGCATTTGCCAAGACTTGTTGCCCAATCCTGGGTCCAGCGATGTCGACAGCAAGAACCTTCGTGGGACAGCTCGCACCTCCATCCTGGTCGCCGACAACGCCTCCTGGTCCGAGAGACTGCAGAGCCCAGCAGCGCCCACTCACCTGACTGCGGTGACTTCGCCCGGTGCCATCCTGGTGCCCACTTAATCACTGGCTAGTGATTCAAGAACTTGGTGCCCTCTGCTTTCAGGTTTTCTTCTTCCTTGATCCAGGCTTGGATCCATCGAACTTTTCTTCACTGGTCGCCTGCCAGCAACTTCCTTCTTCCAGGCTCCTGGTCCGGCACGAGGATTCCCGACGTCTTTTCAGACCTATGCAGCTGCAGCCCCTGGGCTAGGTAACTTCGGCATTTCGGTGCCCCAGCATAGCCTCACTATCCAAGGGTCAGGATCCACTGTCGTTTTCTCCCTACCAGGTCGGGTTCGCCCGTGAACACTAACTTTGTGAAATCTAGCCTCCATAGACTTTGTCCCGCATCCTGCGTGAGAGTGCACACTCTGCACCCGAGTCCCCTAGGCCTCCTAGAAGTAATCTCACGATTCTATAGTCAAGTCCTAGCGATTCCAAAGCCTATTAGTACTGTACTTACCTGCTAGTAATTTCGCATTCCACTTTTAGAGTATATGGTTTTTCGTGCCCCTCGGGCATTTGTGTGTAACGTGCTAACTTAAGTATTTTCATAAGAGTTTTGTTGTGTGCTTAGCACCCTGTCCTCATAAAGAGTACAGGGTTGTTGTGATTCTAATAAATACATTGTTTATTTTCATAACACTTGTGTGGTGTCCTTTCACTGGGTGTTCAAGGGGTAATGTGATGGTAAAACAGCTGGCTTAACACGCCCTCTAGAGTCTTAGCCTTAGACTGCTCGTATCCATGCTACTAGGATAGCTGGTCTATAAGGTTGACTTACAACCAATCATCAATAAGGGTTGTTTGGACTGATATATAGTGATCACTAGAATAGTGAACACTGCACATCAGGCCAACTTCTCACACTGACCCTGTGCCTCATGGGAACAGACCAGCCCGAACTGCCAAGCCATGTCTTCCCTGGACTGGAAACAAGCTTCCGAGGACCGGTTTCTGGCATTCCAGCCGTCTTCAGCCCAGCTTGCTTGATTCCAGTGGCAAAGTGAGCAAGGGACTCACATCTGAGCATACCCTGCCACACTTATGGCGGCCAAAAGCAGTACAAAAGGGGGTGGTGATTGTCCATCTGAATCAATCAAACACTCACACCCAGTCAAAAGATCTGGGTTTAATCCATCCCCGTTCTTTAGCCCACTCTGCCACCCCAGTTCCGACATGGCTATATGCAAGTCAGTCTGACCCTGTGCCTCATGGGAACAGACCAGCCCGAATTGCCAAGCCATGTCTTCCCTGGACCGGAAACAAGCTTCCGAGGACCGGTTTCCGGCATACTAGCCGTCTTCAGCCCGGCTTGCTTGAATCCAGTGACAAAGTGAGCAAGGGACTCACGTCTGAGCATACCCTGCAACACTTATGGCCGCCAAAAGCGGTACAAAAGGGGGTGATGATGGACGGAGCATCTGAATCAATCAAACACTCACACCCAGTCAAAAGATCTGGGTTTAATCCATCACCGTTCTTTAGCCCACCCTGCCACCCCAGTTCAGACATGGCTATATGCAAATCAGTCTGACCCTGTGCCTCATGGGAACAGACCAGCCTGAACTGTCAAGCCATGTCTTTCCTGGACCGGAAACAAGCTTCAGAGGACCGGTTTCTGGCATTCCAGACGTCTTCAGCCCGGCTTGCTTGAATCCAGTGGCAAAGTGAGCAAGGGACTCACGTCTGAGTATACCCTGCCACACTTATGGCGGCCAAAAGCGGTACAAAAGGGGGTGGTGATGGACGGAGCATCTGAATCAATCAAACACTCACACCCAGTCAAAATATCTGGGTTTAATCCATCACCGTTCTTTAGCCCACTCTGCCACCCCAGTTCAGACATGGCTATATGCAAATCAGTCTGACCCTGTGCCTCATGTTATGTTATGTTATGTTAAGTGTATTTTTGAGCACACAGCTGCCCCAGCGAAGGGGCGTCCTGGCGCTATGTCTGAAAAGGAACATAACAAACAAGCGGAAGTCAAAAGGAAGCTAATAAGGCAGGGGGAAAAGATAGGTTTTCATGACTTTCCTAAAAGCAAAGAGGTTTTCCAAAGAACAAATGTGGACAGGAAGTGCATTCCACAATTTGGCGGCCAACACCATGAAAGATCGACCGCCCACTCTGCATTTATGGAAACGGGGAACAAGTGCCAGACTTTGGCCAGCAGAGCGCAGGCTGCGCGAAGGAGTATAAGGAGTCAAGAGATGCTGGAGGATAGCGGGAGTGTCAGATTTCATAATTTTAAAAGCAAAGCATAAGGCCTTAAATTCGATGCGTCTGATGACTGGCAACCAGTGTAGTTTAACAATTGTGCTGCGGGCTGAGCAGACACGCGGGAGGCCTACCAGGGCTCTAGCTGCCGCATTCTGGACTCGTTGGAATCGCAGGACTTCTGCCTGGTTAGCGCCCAGAAGCAATGCGCTGGCGTAGTCGAGTCTGGATAGTACACTCGCTTGAACCACCATTTGGCGAGTGGAGGCATCGAAAAATTTGAGGATAGGCCTCAAACCACGTAAGATGCCGAAGCACATAGATGCCACCTTCTTGGTGTGACACGAGAAGGTAAGTTTGGAATCTAGCCAAACGCCAAGGTTCTTTAGTTCCGACACAGGTGTTGGGGGAGATCCCAGCTCTTTAGGCCACCAATTTGCACCCCACAGCTCAGGCTGTTTTCCCAAAACCATCACCTCGGTTTTGAGGGCGTTGAGCTGTAAACAGTTGGCCGTTAGCCAGCTGGCAACTGCCCTCAAACCATCCGCAAAGTTGGATGCCCGTTGGTCGGACTCTCCGTTAAGGACCACCGCCAACTGGGTAACATCGGCGTAAGATACCATTGTGAGACCCCAACTCTTAGCAACCTCCGCTAATGGTTGAACGTAAAGGTTGAAGAGAGTGGGGCTCAACGCCGACCCCTGCGGGACTCCTTGGGTGATGGCACGAGATTTAGATCTAAATGGTGGTACAATCACTTGAAAGGAACGTTCCGAGAGGAACGACTGAAACCTGTCTAACGCACTGCCTGAGATGCCAGCCTCTCTAAGCCTCTGGACAAGAATGGGATGGGATACAGTGTCAAAGGCGGCACTAAGGTCCAAAAGGACCAGTGCCGCCGTTTGACCGGCATCTAGTACAGAGCGGAGGTGTTCAACCATAAATAAAAGTGCCGTCTCTGTACTATGTCCAGGTCTAAAGCCATTCTGTGTGGGATCCAATAGTTGTGCTGAAGTCAGATGTTTCGTTAAGATGTTATTCACATGGGCCTCTGTGATCTTTGCTACCCATGGAAGGAGAGAGATAGGTCGATAGCTCTCCGGCTTCAGCGGATCCAGTCCAGGTTTTTTTATGATAGGCATGACGCATGCAGCCTTCCAGGCAGGCGGAACTGAACCGGTGGTTAGGGATTGCTCCACTAGATGTCGAATAGGAGGAAAACAGAGGGGCGCTGAATCCACGATTCATGGGAACAGACCAGCCCGAACTGCCAAGCCATGTCTTCCCTGGACCGGAAACAAGCTTCCGACGACCGGTTTCTGGCATTCCAGCCGTCTTCAGCCCGGCTTGCTTGAATCCAGTGGCAAAGTGAGCAAGGGACTCACGTCTGAGCATACCCTGCCACACTTATGGCGGCCAAAAGCGGTACAAAAGGGGGTGGTGATGGACGGAGCATCTGAATCAATCAAACACTCACACCCAGTCAAAAGATCTGGGTTTAATCCATCACCGTTCTTTAGCCCACTCTGCCACCCCAGTTCAGACATGGCTATATGCAAATCAGTCTGACCCTGTGCCTCATGGAAACAGACCAGCCCGAACTGCCAAGCCATGTCTTCCCTGGACCGGAAACAAGCTTCCGAGGACTGGTTTCTGGCATTCCAGCCGTCTTCAGCCCGGCTTGCTTGAATCCAGTGGCAAAGTGAGCAAGGGACTCACGTCTGAGCATACCCTGCCACACTTATGGCGGCCAAAAGCGGTTCAAAAGGGGGTGGTGATGGACGGAGCATCTGAATCCATCAAACACTCACACCCAGTCAAAAGATCTGGGTTTAATCCATCACCGTTCTTTAGCCCACTCTGCCACCCCAGTTCAGACATGGCTATATGCAAATCAGTCGAACCCTGTGCCTCATGGGAACAGACCAGTCCGAACTGCCAAGCCATGTCTTCCCTGGACCGGAAACAAGCTTCAAAGGACCGGTTTCTGGCATTCCAGCCGTCTTCAGCCCGGTTTGCTTGAATCCAGTGGCAAAGTGAGCAAGGGACGCACGTCTGAGCATACCCTGCCACACTTATGGCGGCCAAAAGCGGTTCAAAAGGGGGTGGTGATGGACGGAGCATCTGAATCAATCAAACAGTCACACCCAGTCAAAAGATCTGGGTTTAATCCATCACCGTTCTTTAGCCCACTCTGCCACCCCAGTTCAGACATGGCTATATGCAAATCAGTCTGACCCTGTGCCTCATGGGAACAGACCAGCCCGAACTGCCAAGCCATGTCTTCCCTGGACCGGAAACAAGCTTCCGAGGACTGGTTTCTGGCATTCCAGACGTCTTCAGCCAGGCTTGCTTGAATCCAGTGGCAAAGTGAGCAAGGTACTCACGTCTGAGTATACCCTGCCACACTTATGGCGGCCAAAAGCGGTACAAAAGGGGGTGGTGATGGACGGAGCATCTGAATCAATCAAACACTCAAACCCAGTCAAAAGATCTGGGTTTAATCCATCACCGTTCTTTAGCCCACTCTGCCACCCCAGTTCAGACATGGCTATATGCAAATCAGTCTGACCCTGTGCCTCATGGGAACAGACCAGCCCGAACTGCCAAGCCATGTCTTCCCTGGACCGGAAACAAGCTTCCGATGACCAGTTTCTGGCATTCCAGCCGTCTTCAGCCCGGCTTGCTTGAATCCAGTGGCAAAGTGAGCAAGGGACTCACGTCTGAGTATACCCTGCCACACTTATGGCGGCCAAAAGCGGTACAAAAGGGGGTGGTGATGGACGGAGCATCTGAATCAATCAAACACTCACACCCAGTCAAAAGATCTGGGTTTAATCCATCACCGTTCTTTAGCCCACTCTGCCACCCCAGTTCAGACATGGCTATATGCAAATCAGTCTGACCCTGTGCCTCATGGAAACAGACCAGCCCGAACTGCCAAGCCATGTCTTCCATGGACCGGAAACAAGCTTCCGAGGACTGGTTTCTGGCATTCTAGCCGTCTTCAGCCCGGCTTGCTTGAATCCAGTGGCAAAGTGAGCAAGGGACTCACATCTGAGCATACCCTGCCACACTTATGGCGGCCAAAAGCGGTACAAAAGGGGGTGGTGATAAACGGAGCATCTGAATCAATCAAACACTCACACCCAGTCAAAAGACCTGGGTTTAATCCATCACCGTTCTTTAGCCCACTCTGCCGCCCCAGTTCAGACATGGCTATATGCAAATCAGTCTGACCCTGTGCCTCATGGGAACAGACCAGCCCAAACTGCCAAGCCATGTCTTCCCTGGACCGGAAACAAGCTTCCGAGGACCGGTTTCTGGCATTCCAGCCCTCTTCAGCCCGGTTTGCTTGAATCCAGTGGCAAAGTGAGCAAGGGACTCACGTCTGAGCATACCCTGCCACACTTATGGCGGCCAAAAGGGGGTGGTGATGGACGGAGCATCTGAATCAATCAAACACTCACACCCAGTCAAAAGATCTGGGTTTAATCCATCACCGTTCTTTAGCCCACTCTGCCACCCCAGTTCAGACATGGCTATATGCAAATCAGTCTGACCCTGTGCCTCATGGGAACAGACCAGCCCGAACTGCCAAGCCATGTCTTCCCTGGACCGGAAACAAACGTCCGAGGACCTGTTTCTGGCATTCCAGACGTCTTCAGCCCGGCTTGCTTGAATCCAGTGGCAAAGTGATCAAGGTACTCATGTCTGAGTATACCCTGCCACACTTATGGTGGCCAAAAGCGGTACAAAAGTGAGTGGTGATGGACGGAGCATCTGAATCAATCAAACACTCAAACCCAGTCAAAAGATCTGGGTTTAAAACATCACCGTTCTTTAGCCCACTCTGCCACCCCAGTTCAGACATGGCTATATGCAAATCAGTCTGACCCTGTGCCTCGTGGGAACAGACCAGCCCGAACTGCCAAGCCATGTCTTCCCTGGACCGGAAACAAGCTTTCGACGACCAGTTTCTGGCATTCCATCCGTCTTCAGCCCGGCTTGCTTGAATCCAGTGGCAAAGTGAGCAAGGGACTCACGTCTGAGCATACCCTGCCACACTTATGGCGGCCAAAAGCGGTACAAAATGGGTTGGTGATGGACGGAGCATCTGAATCAATCAAACACTCACACCCAGTCAAAAGATCTGGGTTTAATCCATCACCGTTCTTTAGCCCACTCTGCCACCCCAGTTCAGACATGGCTATATGCAAATCAGTCTGACCCTGTGCCTCATGGAAACAGACCAGCCTGAACTGCCAAGCCATGTCTTCCCTGGACCGGAAACAAGCTTCCGAGGACTGGTTTCTGGCATTCCAGCCGTCTTCAGCCCGGCTTGCTTGAATCCAGTGGCAAAGTGAGCAAGGGACTCACGTCTGAGCATACCCTGCCACACTTATGGCGGCCAAAAGCGGTACAAAAAGGGGTGGTGATAAACAGAGCATCTGAATCAATCAAACACTCACACCCAGTCAAAAGATCTGGGTTTAATCCATCACCGTTCTTTAGCCCACTCTGCCACCCCAGTTCAGACAAGGCTATATGCAAATCAGTCTGACCCTGTGCCTCATGGGAACAGACCAGCCCGAACTGGCAAGCCATGTCTTCCCTGGACCGGAAACAAGCTTCCGAGGACCGGTTTCTGGCATTTCAGCCCTCTTCAGCCCGGTTTGCTTGAATCCAGTGGCAAAGTGAGCAAGGGACTCACGTCTGAGCATACCCTGCCACACTTATGGCGGCCAAAAGCGGTTCAAAAGGGGGTGGTGATGGACGGAGCATCTGAATCAATCAAACACTCACACCCAGTCAAAAGATCTGGGTTTAATCCATCACCGTTCTTTAGCCCACTCTGCCACCCCAGTTCAGACATGGCTATATGCAAATCAGTCTGACCCTGTGCCTCATGGGAACAGACCAGCCCGAACTGCCAAGCCATGTCTTCCCTGGACCGGAAACAAGCTTCTGAGGACCGGTTTCTGGCATTCCAGACGTCTTCAGCCCGGCTTGCTTGAATCCAGTGGCAAAGTGAGCAAGGGACTCACGTCTGAGTATACCCTGCCACACTTATGGCGGCCAAAAGCGGTACAAAAGGGGGTGGTGATGGACGGAGCATCTGAATCAATCAAACACTCAAACCCAGTCAAAAGATCTGGGTTTAATCCATCACCGTTCTTTAGCCCACTCTGCCACCCCAGTTCAGACATGGCTATATGCAAAACAGTCTGACCCTGTGCCTCATGGGAACAGACCAGCCCGAACTGCCAAGCCATGTCTTCCCTGGACCGGAAACAAGCTTCCGACGACCAGTTTCTAGCATTCCAGCCGTCTTCAGCCCGGCTTGCTTGAATCCAGTGGCAAAGTGAGCAAGGGACTCACGTCTGAGCATACCCTGCCACACTTATGGCGGCCAAAAGCGGTACAAAAGGGGGTGGTGATGGACGGAGCATGTGAATCAATCAAACACTCACACCCAGTCAAAAGATCTGGGTTTAATCCATCACCGTTCTTTAGCCCACTCTGCCACCCCAGTTCAGACATGGCTATATGCAAATCAGTCTGACCCTGTGCCTCATGGAAACAGACCAGCCCGAACTGCCAAGCCATGTCTTCCCTGGACCGGAAACAAGCTTCCGAGGACCGGTTTCTGGCATTCCAGACGTCTTCAGCCCGGCTTGCTTGAATCCAGTGGCAAAGTGAGCAAGGGACTCACGTCTGAGTATACCCTGCCACACTTATGGCGGCCAAAAGCGGTACAAAAGGGGGTGGTGATGGACGGAGCATCTGAATCAATCAAACACTCAAACCCAGTCAAAAGATCTGGGTTTAATCAAACACTCAAACCCAGTCAAAAGATCTGGGTTTAATCCATCACCGTTCTTTAGCCCACTCTGCCACCCCAGTTCAGACATGGCTATATGCAAATCAGTCTGACCCTGTGCCTCATGGGAACAGACCAGCCCGAACTGCCAAGCCATGTCTTCCCTGGACCGGAAACAAGCTTCCAATGACCAGTTTCTGGCATTCCAGCCGTCTTCAGCCCGGCTTGCTTGAATCCAGTGGCAAAGTGAGCAAGGGGCTCACGTCTGAGCATACCCTGCCACACTTATGGTGGCCAAAAGCGGTTCAAAAGGGGGTGGTGATGGACGGAGCATCTGAATCAATCAAACACTCACACCCAGTCAAAAGATCTGGCTTTAATCCATCACCGTTCTTTAGCCCACTCTTATACCCCAGTTCAGACATGGCTATATGCAAATCAGTCTGACCCTGTGCCTCATGGGAACAGACCAGCCCGAACTGCCAAGCCATGTCTTCCCTGGACCGGAAACAAGCTTCCGAGGACTGGTTTCTGGCATTCCAGACGTCTTCAGCCCGGCTTGCTTGAATCCAGTGGCAAAGTGATCAAGGTACTCATGTCTGAGTATACCCTGCCACACTTATGGTGGCCAAAAGCGGTACAAAAGTGAGTGGTGATGGACGGAGCATCTGAATCAATCAAACACTTAAACCCAGTCAAAAGATCTGGGTTTAAAACATCACCGTTCTTTAGCCCACTCTGCCACCCCAGTTCAGACATGGCTATATGCAAATCAGTCTGACCCTGTGCCTCGTGGGAACAGACCAGCCCGAACTGCCAAGCCATGTCTTCCCTGGACCGGAAACAAGCTTTCGACGACCAGTTTCTGGCATTCCATCCGTCTTCAGCCCAGCTTGCTTGAATCCAGTGGCAAAGTGAGCAAGGGACTCACGTCTGAGCATACCCTGCCACACTTATGGCGGCCAAAAGCGGTACAAAATGGGTTGGTGATGGACGGAGCATCTGAATCAATCAAACACTCACACCCAGTCAAAAGATCTGGGTTTAATCCATCACCGTTCTTTAGCCCACTCTGCCACCCCAGTTCAGACATGGCTATATGCAAATCAGTCTGACCCTGTGCCTCATGGAAACAGACCAGCCTGAACTGCCAAGCCATGTCTTCCCTGGACCGGAAACAAGCTTCCGAGGACTGGTTTCTGGCATTCCAGCCGTCTTCAGCCCGGCTTGCTTGAATCCAGTGGCAAAGTGAGCAAGGGACTCACGTCTGAGCATACCCTGCCACACTTATGGCGGCCAAAAGCGGTACAAAAAGGGGTGGTGATAAATAGAGCATCTGAATCAATCAAACACTCACACCCAGTCAAAAGATCTGGGTTTAATCCATCACCGTTCTTTAGCCCACTCTGCCACCCCAGTTCAGACAAGGCTATATGCAAATCAGTCTGACCCTGTGCCTCATGGGAACAGACCAGCCCGAACTGCCAAGCCATGTCTTCCCTGGACCGGAAACAAGCTTCCGAGGACCGGTTTCTGGCATTTCAGCCCTCTTCAGCCCGGTTTGCTTGAATCCAGTGGCAAAGTGAGCAAGGGACTCACGTCTGAGCATACCCTGCCACACTTATGGCGGCCAAAAGCGGTTCAAAAGGGGGTGGTGATGGACGGAGCATCTGAATCAATCAAACACTCACACCCAGTCAAAAGATCTGGGTTTAATCCATCACCGTTCTTTAGCCCACTCTGCCACCCCAGTTCAGACATGGCTATATGCAAATCAGTCTGACCCTGTGCCTCATGGGAACAGACCAGCCCGAACTGCCAAGCCATGTCTTCCCTGGACCGGAAACAAGCTTCTGAGGACCGGTTTCTGGCATTCCAGACGTCTTCAGCCCGGCTTGCTTGAATCCAGTGGCAAAGTGAGCAAGGGACTCACGTCTGAGTATACCCTGCCACACTTATGGCGGCCAAAAGCGGTACAAAAGGGGGTGGTGATGGACGGAGCATCTGAATCAATCAAACACTCAAACCCAGTCAAAAGATCTGGGTTTAATCCATCACCGTTCTTTAGCCCACTCTGCCACCCCAGTTCAGACATGGCTATATGCAAAACAGTCTGACCCTGTGCCTCATGGGAACAGACCAGCCCGAACTGCCAAGCCATGTCTTCCCTGGACCGGAAACAAGCTTCCGACGACCAGTTTCTAGCATTCCAGCCGTCTTCAGCCCGGCTTGCTTGAATCCAGTGGCAAAGTGAGCAAGGGACTCACGTCTGAGCATACCCTGCCACACTTATGGCGGCCAAAAGCGGTACAAAAGGGGGTGGTGATGGACGGAGCATGTGAATCAATCAAACACTCACACCCAGTCAAAAGATCTGGGTTTAATCCATCACCGTTCTTTAGCCCACTCTGCCACCCCAGTTCAGACATGGCTATATGCAAATCAGTCTGACCCTGTGCCTCATGGAAACAGACCAGCCCGAACTGCCAAGCCATGTCTTCCCTGGACCGGAAACAAGCTTCCGAGGACCGGTTTCTGGCATTCCAGACGTCTTCAGCCCGGCTTGCTTGAATCCAGTGGCAAAGTGAGCAAGGGACTCACGTCTGAGTATACCCTGCCACACTTATGGTGGCCAAAAGCGGTACAAAAGGGGGTGGTGATGGACGGAGCATCTGAATCAATCAAACACTCAAACCCAGTCAAAAGATCTGGGTTTAATCAAACACTCAAACCCAGTCAAAAGATCTGGGTTTAATCCATCACCGTTCTTTAGCCCACTCTGCCACCCCAGTTCAGACATGGCTATATGCAAATCAGTCTGACCCTGTGCCTCATGGGAACAGACCAGCCCGAACTGCCAAGCCATGTCTTCCCTGGACCGGAAACAAGCTTCCGATGACCAGTTTCTGGCATTCCAGCCGTCTTCAGCCCGGCTTGCTTGAATCCAGTGGCAAAGTGAGCAAGGGGCTCACGTCTGAGCATACCCTGCCACACTTATGGTGGCCAAAAGCGGTTCAAAAGGGGGTGGTGATGGACGGAGCATCTGAATCAATCAAACACTCACACCCAGTCAAAAGATCTGGCTTTAATCCATCACCGTTCTTTAGCCCACTCTTATACCCCAGTTCAGACATGGCTATATGCAAATCAGTCTGACCCTGTGCCTCATGGGAACAGACCAGCCCGAACTGCCAAGCCATGTCTTCCCTGGACCGGAAACAAGCTTCCGAGGACTGGTTTCTGGCATTCCAGACGTCTTCAGCCAGGCTTGCTTGAATCCAGTGGCAAAGTGAGCAAGGTACTCACGTCTGAGTATACCCTGCCACACTTATGGCGGCCAAAAGCGGTACAAAAGGGGGTGGTGATGGACGGAGCATCTGAATCAATCAAACACTCAAACCCAGTCAAAAGATCTGGGTTTAATCCATCACCGTTCTTTAGCCCACTCTGCCACCCCAGTTCAGACATGGCTATATGCAAATCAGTCTGACCCTGTGCCTCATGGGAACAGACCAGCCCGAACTGCCAAGCCATGTCTTCCCTGGACCGGAAACAAGCTTCCGACGACCAGTTTCTGGCATTCCAGCCGTCTTCAGCCCGGCTTGCTTGAATCCAGTGGCAAAGTGAGCAAGGGACTCACGTCTGAGTATACCCTGCCACACTTATGGCGGCCAAAAGCGGTACAAAAGGGGGTGGTGATGGACGGAGCATCTGAATCAATCAAACACTCACACCCAGTCAAAAGATCTGGGTTTAATCCATCACCGTTCTTTAGCCCACTCTGCCACCCCAGTTCATACATGGCTATATGCAAATCAGTCTGACCCTGTGCCTCATGGAAACAGACCAGCCCGAACTGCCAAGCCATGTCTTCCCTGGACCGGAAACAAGCTTCCGAGGACTGGTTTCTGGCATTCCAGCCGTCTTCAGCCCGGCTTGCTTGAATCCAGTGGCAAAGTGAGCAAGGGACTCACATCTGAGCATACCCTGCCACACTTATGGCGGCCAAAAGCGGTACAAAAGGGGGTGGTGATAAACGGAGCATCTGAATCAATCAAACACTCACACCCAGTCAAAAGACCTGGGTTTAATCCATCACCGTTCTTTAGCCCACTCTGCCACCCCAGTTCAGACATGGCTATATGCAAATCAGTCTGACCCTGTGCCTCATGGGAACAGACCAGCCCAAACTGCCAAGCCATGTCTTCCCTGGACCGGAAACAAGCTTCCGAGGACCGGTTTCTGGCATTCCAGCCCTCTTCAGCCCGGTTTGCTTGAATCCAGTGGCAAAGTGAGCAAGGGACTCACGTCTGAGCATACCCTGCCACACTTATGGCGGCCAAAAGCGGTACAAAAGGGGGTGGTGATGGACGGAGCATCTGAATCAATCAAACACTCACACCCAGTCAAAAGATCTGGGTTTAATCCATCACCGTTCTTTAGCCCACTCTGCCACCCCAGTTCAGACATGGCTATATGCAAATCAGTCTGACCCTGTGCCTCATGGAAACAGACCAGCCTGAACTGCCAAGCCATGTCTTCCCTGGACCGGAAACAAGCTTCCGAGGACTGGTTTCTGGCATTCCAGCCGTCTTCAGACCGGCTTGCTTGAATCCAGTGGCAAAGTGAGCAAGGGACTCACGTCTGAGCATACCCTGCCACACTTATGGCGGCCAAAAGCGGTACAAAAAGGGGTGGTGATAAACAGAGCATCTGAATCAATCAAACACTCACACCCAGTCAAAAGATCTGGGTTTAATCCATCACCGTTCTTTAGCCCACTCTGCCACCCCAGTTCAGACAAGGCTATATGCAAATCAGTCTGACCCTGTGCCTCATGGGAACAGACCAGCCCGAACTGCCAAGCCATGTCTTCCCTGGACCGGAAACAAGCTTCCGAGGACCGGTTTCTGGCATTTCAGCCCTCTTCAGCCCGGTTTGCTTGAATCCAGTGGCAAAGTGAGCAAGGGACTCACGTCTGAGCATACCCTGCCACACTTATGGCGGCCAAAAGCGGTTCAAAAGGGGGTGGTGATGGACGGAGCATCTGAATCAATCAAACACTCACACCCAGTCAAAAGATCTGGGTTTAATCCATCACCGTTCTTTAGCCCACTCTGCCACCCCAGTTCAGACATGGCTATATGCAAATCAGTCTGACCCTGTGCCTCATGGGAACAGACCAGCCGGAACTGCCAAGCCATGTCTTCCCTGGACCGGAAACAAGCTTCTGAGGACCGGTTTCTGGCATTCCAGACGTCTTCAGCCCGGCTTGCTTGAATCCAGTGGCAAAGTGAGCAAGGGACTCACGTCTGAGTATACCCTGCCACACTTATGGCGGCCAAAAGCGGTACAAAAGGGGGTGGTGATGGACGGAGCATCTGAATCAATCAAACACTCAAACCCAGTCAAAAGATCTGGGTTTAATCCATCACCGTTCTTTAGCCCACTCTGCCACCCCAGTTCAGACATGGCTATATGCAAAACAGTCTGACCCTGTGCCTCATGGGAACAGACCAGCCCGAACTGCCAAGCCTTGTCTTCCCTGGACCGGAAACAAGCTTCCGACGACCAGTTTCTAGCATTCCAGCCGTCTTCAGCCCGGCTTGCTTGAATCCAGTGGCAAAGTGAGCAAGGGACTCACGTCTGAGCATACCCTGCCACACTTATGGCGGCCAAAAGCGGTACAAAAGGGGGTGGTGATGGACGGAGCATCTGAATCAATCAAACACTCACACCCAGTCAAAAGATCTGGGTTTAATCCATCACCGTTCTTTAGCCCACTCTGCCACCCCAGTTCAGACATGGCTATATGCAAATCAGTCTGACCCTGTGCCTCATTGAAACAGACCAGCCCGAACTGCCAAGCCATGTCTTCCCTGGACCGGAAACAAGCTTCCGAGGACCGGTTTCTGGCATTCCAGACGTCTTCAGCCCGGCTTGCTTGAATCCAGTGGCAAAGTGAGCAAGGGACTCACGTCTGAGTATACCCTGCCACACTTATGGCGGCCAAAAGCGGTACAAAAGGGGGTGGTGATGGACGGAGCATCTGAATCAATCAAACACTCAAACCCAGTCAAAAGATCTGGGTTTAATCAAACACTCAAACCCAGTCAAAAGATCTGGGTTTAATCCATCACCGTTCTTTAGCCCACTCTGCCACCCCAGTTCAGACATGGCTATATGCAAATCAGTCTGACCCTGTGCCTCATGGGAACAGACCAGCCCGAACTGCCAAGCCATGTCTTCCCTGGACCGGAAACAAGCTTCCGATGACCAGTTTCTGGCATTCCAGCCGTCTTCAGCCCGGCTTGCTTGAATCCAGTGGCAAAGTGAGCAAGGGGCTCACGTCTGAGCATACCCTGCCACACTTATGGTGGCCAAAAGCGGTTCAAAAGGGGGTGGTGATGGACGGAGCATCTGAATCAATCAAACACTCACACCCAGTCAAAAGATCTGGGTTTAATCCATCACCGTTCTTTAGCCCACTCTGCCACCCCAGTTCAGACATGGCTATATGCAAATCAGTCTGACCCTGTGCCTCATGGAAACAGACCAGCCCGAACTGCCAAGCCATGTCTTCCCTGGACCGGAAACAAGCTTCCGAGGACCGGTTTCTGGCATTCCAGACGTCTTCAGCCCGGCTTGCTTGAATCCAGTGGCAAAGTGAGCAAGGGACTCACGTCTGAGTATACCCTGCCACACTTATGGCGGCCAAAAGCGGTACAAAAGGGGGTGGTGATGGACGGAGCATCTGAATCAATCAAACACTCAAACCCAGTCAAAAGATCTGGGTTTAATCAAACACTCAAACCCAGTCAAAAGATCTGGGTTTAATCCATCACCGTTCTTTAGCCCACTCTGCCACCCCAGTTCAGACATGGCTATATGCAAATCAGTCTGACCCTGTGCCTCATGGGAACAGACCAGCCCGAACTGCCAAGCCATGTCTTCCCTGGACCGGAAACAAGCTTCCGATGACCAGTTTCTGGCATTCCAGCCGTCTTCAGCCCGGCTTGCTTGAATCCAGTGGCAAAGTGAGCAAGGGGCTCACGTCTGAGCATACCCTGCCACACTTATGGTGGCCAAAAGCGGTTCAAAAGGGGGTGGTGATGGACGGAGCATCTGAATCAATCAAACACTCACACCCAGTCAAAAGTTCTGGGTTTAATCCATCACCGTTCTTTAGCCCACTCTGCCACCCCAGTTCAGTCATGGCTATATGCAAATCAGTCTGACCCAGTGCCTCATGGGAACAGACCAGCCCGAACTGCCAAGCCATGTCTTCCCTGGACCGGAAACAAGCTTTCGAGGACCGGTTTCCGACATTCCAGCCGCCTTCAGCCCGGCTTGCTTGAATCCAGTGGCAAAGTGAGCAAGGGACTCACGTCTGAGCATACCCTGCCACACTTATGGCGGCCAAAAGCGTTACAAAAGGGGGTGGTGATGGACGTAGCATCTGAATCAATCAAGCACTCACACCCAGTCAAAAGATCTGGCTTTAATCCATCACCGTTCTTTAGCCCACTCTTATACCCCAGTTCAGACATGGCTATATGCAAATCAGTCTGACCCTGTGCCTCATGGGAACAGACCAGCCCGAACTGCCAAGCCATGTCTTCCCTGGACCGGAAACAAGCTTCCGAGGACTGGTTTCTGGCATTCCAGACGTCTTCAGCCAGGCTTGCTTGAATCCAGTGGCAAAGTGAGCAAGGTACTCACGTCTGAGTATACCCTGCCACACTTATGGCGGCCAAAAGCGGTACAAAAGGGGGTGGTGATGGACGGAGCATCTGAATCAATCAAACACTCAAATCCAGTCAAAAGATCTGGGTTTAATCCATCACCGTTCTTTAGCCCACTCTGCCACCCCAGTTCAGACATGGCTATATGCAAATCAGTCTGACCCTGTGCCTCATGGGAACAGACCAGCCCGAACTGCCAAGCCATGTCTTCCCTGGACCGGAAACAAGCTTCCGACGACCAGTTTCTGGCATTCCAGCCGTCTTCAGCCCGGCTTGCTTGAATCCAGTGGCAAAGTGAGCAAGGGACTCACGTCTGAGTATACCCTGCCACACTTATGGCGGCCAAAAGCGGTACAAAAGGGGGTGGTGATGGACGGAGCATCTGAATCAATCAAACACTCACACCCAGTCAAAAGATCTGGGTTTAATCCATCACCGTTCTTTAGCCCACTCTGCCACCCCAGTTCAGACATGGCTATATGCAAATCAGTCTGACCCTGTGCCTCATGGAAACAGACCAGCCCGAACTGCCAAGCCATGTCTTCCCTGGACCGGAAACAAGCTTCCGAGGACTGGTTTCTGGCATTCCAGCCGTCTTCAGCCCGGCTTGCTTGAATCCAGTGGCAAAGTGAGCAAGGGACTCACATCTGAGCATACCCTGCCACACTTATGGCGGCCAAAAGCGGTACAAAAGGGGGTGGTGATAAACGGAGCATCTGAATCAATCAAACACTCACACCCAGTCAAAAGACCTGGGTTAAATCCATCACCGTTCTTCAGCCCACTCTGCCACCCCAGTTCAGACATGGCTATATGCAAATCAGTCTGACCCTGTGCCTCATGGGAACAGACCAGCCCAAACTGCCAAGCCATGTCTTCCCTGGACCGGAAACAAGCTTCCGAGGACCGGTTTCTGGCATTCCAGCCCTCTTCAGCCCGGTTTGCTTGAATCCAGTGGCAAAGTGAGCAAGGGACTCACGTCTGAGCATACCCTGCCACACTTATGGCGGCCAAAAGAGTTCAAAAGGGGGTGGTGATGGACGGAGCATCTGAATCAATCAAACACTCACACCCAGTCAAAAGATCTGGGTGTAATCCATCGCCGTTCTTTAGCCCACTCTGCCACCCCAGTTCAGACATGGCTATATGCAAATCAGTCTGACCCTGTGCCTCATGGGAACAGACCAGCCCGAACTGCCAAGCCATGTCTTCCCTGGACCGGAAACAAACGTCCGAGGACCTGTTTCTGGCATTCCAGACGTCTTCAGCCCGGCTTGCTTGAATCCAGTGGCAAAGTGATCAAGGTACTCATGTCTGAGTATACCCTGCCACACTTATGGTGGCCAAAAGCGGTACAAAAGGGAGTGGTGATGGACGGAGCATCTGAATCAATCAAACACTCAAACCCAGTCAAAAGATCTGGGTTTAAAACATCACCGTTCTTTAGCCCACTCTGCCACCCCAGTTCAGACATGGCTATATGCAAATCAGTCTGACCCTGTGCCTCGTGGGAACAGACCAGCCCGAACTGCCAAGCCATGTCTTCCCTGGACCGGAAACAAGCTTCAGACGACCAGTTTCTGGCATTCCAGCCGTCTTCAGCCCGGCTTGCTTGAATCCAGTGGCAAAGTGAGCAAGGGACTCACGTCTGAGCATACCCTGCCACACTTATGGCGGCCAGAAGCGGTACAAAAGGGGGTGGTGATGGACGGAGCATCTAAATCAATCAAACACTCACACCCAGTCAAAAGATCTGGGTTTAATCCATCACCGTTCTTTAGCCCACTCTGCCACCCCAGTTCAGACATGGCTATATGCAAATCAGTCTGACCCTGTGCCTCATGGAAACAGACCAGCCTGAACTGCCAAGCCATGTCTTCCCTGGACCGGAAACAAGCTTCCGAGGACCGGTTTCTGGCATTTCAGCCCTCTTCAGCCCGGTTTGCTTGAATCCAGTGGCAAAGTGAGCAAGGGACTCACGTCTGAGCATACCCTGCCACACTTATGGCGGCCAAAAGCGGTTCAAAAGGGGGTGGTGATGGACGGAGCATCTGAATCAATCAAACACTCACACCCAGTCAAAAGATCTGGGTTTAATCCATCACCGTTCTTTAGCCCACTCTGCCACCCCAGTTCAGACATGGCTATATGCAAATCAGTCTGACCCTGTGCCTCATGGGAACAGACCAGCCCGAACTGCCAAGCCATGTCTTCCCTGGACCGGAAACAAGCTTCTGAGGACCGGTTTCTGGCATTCCAGACGTCTTCAGCCCGGCTTGCTTGAATCCAGTGGCAAAGTGAGCAAGGGACTCACGTCTGAGTATACCCTGCCACACTTATGGCGGCCAAAAGCGGTACAAAAGGGAGTGGTGATGGACGGAGCATCTGAATCAATCAAACACTCAAACCCAGTCAAAAGATCTGGGTTTAATCCATCACCGTTCTTTAGCCCACTCTGCCACCCCAGTTCAGACATGGCTATATGCAAAACAGTCTGACCCTGTGCCTCATGGGAACAGACCAGCCCGAACTGCCAAGCCATGTCTTCCCTGGACCGGAAACAAGCTTCCGACTACCAGTTTCTAGCATTCCAGCCGTCTTCAGCCCGGCTTGCTTGAATCCAGTGGCAAAGTGAGCAAGGGATTCACGTCTGAGCATACCCTGCCACACTTATGGCGGCCAAAAGCGGTACAAAAGGGGGTGGTGATGGACGGAGCATCTGAATCAATCAAACACTCACACCCAGTCAAAAGATCTGGGTTTAATCCATCACCGTTCTTTAGCCCACTCTGCCACCCCAGTTCAGACATGGCTATATGCAAATCAGTCTGACCCTGTGCCTCATGGAAACAGACCAGCCCGAACTGCCAAGCCATGTCTTCCCTGGACCGGAAACAAGCTTCCGAGGACCGGTTTCTGGCATTCCAGACGTCTTCAGCCCGGCTTGCTTGAATCCAGTGGCAAAGTGAGCAAGGGACTCACGTCTGAGTATACCCTGCCACACTTATGGCGGCCAAAAGCGGTACAAAAGGGGGTGGTGATGGACGGAGCATCTGAATCAATCAAACACTCAAACCCAGTCAAAAGATCTGGGTTTAATCAAACACTCAAACCCGGTTTAATCCATCACCGTTCTTTAGCCCACTCTGCCACCCCAGTTCAGACATGGCTATATGCAAAACAGTCTGACCCTGTGCCTCATGGAAACAGACCAGCCCGAACTGCCAAGCCATGTCTTCCCTGGACCGGAAACAAGCTTCCGAGGACTGGTTTCTGGCATTCCAGACGTCTTCAGCCAGGCTTGCTTGAATCCAGTGGCAAAGTGAGCAAGGTACTCACGTCTGAGTATACCCTGCCACACTTATGGCGGCCAAAAGCGGTACAAAAGGGGGTGGTGATGGACGGAGCATCTGAATCAATCAAACACTCACACCCAGTCAAAAGATCTGGGTTTAATCCATCACCGTTCTTTAGCCCACTCTGCCACCCCAGTTCAGACATGGCTATATGCAAATCAGTCTGACCCTGTGCCTCATGGGAACAGACCAGCCCGAACTGCCAAGCCATGTCTTCCCTGGACCGGAAACAAGCTTCCGATGACCAGTTTCTGGCATTCCAGCCGTCTTCAGCCCGGCTTGCTTGAATCCAGTGGCAAAGTGAGCAAGGGGCTCACGTCTGAGCATACCCTGCCACACTTATGGTGGCCAAAAGCGGTTCAAAAGGGGGTGGTGATGGACGGAGCATCTGAATCAATCAAACACTCACACCCAGTCAAAAGATCTGGGTTTAATCCATCACCGTTCTTTAGCGCACTCTGCCACCCCAGTTCAGACATGGCTATATGCAAATCAGTCTGACACTGTGCCTCATGGGAACAGACCAGCCCGAACTGCCAAGCCATGTCTTCCTTGGACCGGAAACAAGCTTCCGAGGACCGGTTTCTGGCATTCCAGCTGTCTTCAGCCCGGCTTGCTTGAATCCAGTGGCAAAGTGAGCAAGGGACTCATGTCTGAGCATACCCTGCCACACTTATGGCGGCCAAAAGCGGTACAAAAGGGGGTGGTGATGGACGGAGCATCTGAATCAATCAAACACTCACACCCAGTCAAAAGTTCTGGGTTTAATCCATCACCGTTCTTTAGCCCACTCTGCCACCCCAGTTCAGTCATGGCTATATGCAAATCAGTCTGACCCAGTGCCTCATGGGAACAGACCAGCCCGAACTGCCAAGCCATGTCTTCCCTGGACCGGAAACAAGCTTTCGAGGACCGGTTTCCGACATTCCAGCCGCCTTCAGCCCAGCTTGCTTGAATCCAGTGGCAAAGTGAGCAAGGGACTCACGTCTGAGCATACCCTGCCACACTTATGGCGGCCAAAAGTGTTACAAAAGGGGGTGGTGATGGACGTAGCATCTGAATCAATCAAGCACTCACACCCAGTCAAAAGATCTGGCTTTAATCCATCACCGTTCTTTAGCCCACTCTTATACCCCAGTTCAGACATGGCTATATGCAAATCAGTCTGACCCTGTGCCTCATGGGAACAGACCAGCCCGAACTTCCAAGCCATGTCTTCCCTGGACCGGAAACAAGCTTCCGAGGACCGGTTTCTGGCATTCCAGCCGTCTTCAGCCTGGCTTGCTTGAATCCAGGGGCAAAGTGAGCAAGGGACTCACGTCTGAGCATACCCTGCCACACTTATGGCGGCCAAAAGCGGTACAAAAGGGGGTGGTGATAAACGGAGCATCTGAATCAATCAAACACTCACACCCAGTCAAAAGACCTGGGTTTAATCCATCACCGTTCTTTAGCCCACTCTGCCACCCCAGTTCAGACATGGCTATATGCAAATCAGTCTGACCCTGTGCCTCATGGGAACAGACCAGCCCAAACTGCCAAGCCATGTCTTCCCTGGACCGGAAACAAGCTTCCGAGGACCGGTTTCTGGCATTCCAGCCCTCTTCAGCCCGGTTTGCTTGAATCCAGGGGCAAAGTGAGCAAGGGACTCACGTCTGAGCATACCCTGCCACACTTATGGCGGCCAAAAGCGGTACAAAAGGGGGTGGTGATAAACGGAGCATCTGAATCAATCAAACACTCACACCCAGTCAAAAGACCTGGGTTTAATCCATCACCGTTGTAGGAAGGTAGATCCCTGACTATGGTTGCCCCCAACTTTTTGCCTGGTGTTTTGCTGGTTTTCTGACTTAGTTGACCTGGGACCCTGCTATTCAGGGCCCCAGGCCTACTGCTCTCTCTGTAAAATGGATTCCATGTACCTTAGGTACATATCTAAATTGGATACTGAGTCACCTTATCAGTCCCTGTACAGTGTACCTTAGGTACCCAGGGCATAGGTGTACCCAGGGCCTACCAGGGGCTGCAGCATGTATTATGCCACCCCTGGCTGGCCATCCAAATCTGACACAACTGGCTGCACGACAGCTGGGGCAAGGTGGTGTACTCACCCTTTGCTTTAGATATAGTATACCTATATCTAACCCTAAATGGACACACAGATCTCCTATCAGTCACTCCTATGGCAGGCCTTAACAATCCTGAAGGCAGAGTGCTTGGAATCGTGTGAGATGGTGCTCTGGCATGAGCTGAGCCTGTCTGCGGCTTTCGGGATCCATCCCTTAGCTGTTTCCATGATATCGCATACCATATACTCTTAAGTGCATTATAATCCTCGCGGTTATATGCCAACTCTGGTATCGCTTTATCAAAACATGTCGAGTAAGGTGTCATACGAATTGGAATACTAACCCCTCGCCAATTCTGGCGACGGGGTTAGCATTCCACCCTTCTAGAGGGACACGACATGTATGTAACCCCTAACCCCGGTTAAAGTCAGACAGAGCCTTAGCATCCACAAAATGGATGCTGCCACCGAGACACAAGTCTGCCCTCCTGCTGCTGGGAGTCCTCCCAGAGCAGGAGATAAGGACAAAGGGTTTCCTGCCAGGGGCGGTGCCAGCACCGTCCCAGACAGGGTTTTGTGTATTCCAGGTAGGCAGGGCTACAGAGGAAGGTGACTGCAAGTGGCACCCCGGTGCTCACTGTGCATAGGCCGGCTGAAACCAGTTCCAGGGGCACTCCAGCCCCTGGCCTGGGGAAAGCCCGCCAAGGAAGTGGGTGTAACCACCCCCCTCCTGGTCCCACCCCTAGGGCAGGACTTAGTCGCGTGCCAGCCCCTTTTTACAGGATAAAGGTAGGAACTGGCCCCCTTCCAAATCAGATCATCTTTGAATCCTGAAACTACTTTCCACGAAAGGAACTCAAGACTTCTTCCTAAGATTTCTCCCTTGTGACTAAGGAGTAGTCACCCTGCATCCGCAGGCACCATCTTAAGAACACTGCGGTCTGCTGCAAGTCTCTCCTCCGGATCAAGACTGCCCAGCTCGACGAGAACCGGCTTCCCTGGCACCTCTGACCTCTACCCACCTCTACAGCCCAGCTGAGATTCGTGGGTGTGACGAGACCTCGAGGGACCGGCCATCTTCAAGACTGCACGACTTCTTTCCAGCAAGCCCGCCGAGTAATTTCCTGGTGAGTGCTTTGGGGTCCGAGAAGCCCCGACCCTGAGCAGCTCCAGCACCGAAGTGCAGCCTCCCAGCATCTCCCCGATCTGCGTGGGGCCCTTCTGCTTTTTGCTGCTCACCGCGTTGTTTGGCTACTAGCCCGCTGGCTTGTGGCCTTCTGAACGACGCCCGACGACATTTCTGCTGCTGGTCTGGTTGCTCCAGACTGGCCCTTGCTTCCCTCCATCGGAGAAGTACCCTGGACCCTCCCGGTCCACCCAAGACGCCATTTTAGGTCCACCGCGTGGGCCTTGCATTTGCCAAGACTTGTTGCCCAATCCTGGGTCCAGCGACGTCGACAGCAAGAACCTTCGTGGGACAGCTCGCACCTCCATCCTGGTCGCCGACAACGCCTCCTGGTCCGAGAGACTGCAGAGCCCAGCAGCGCCCACTCACCTGACTGCGGTGACTTCGCCCGGTGCCATCCTGGTGCCCACTCAATCACTGGCTAGTGATTCAAGAACTTGGTCCCCTCTGCTTTCAGGTTTTCTTCTTCCTTGATCCAGGCTTGGATCCATCGAACTTTCCTCCACTGGTCGCCTGCCAGCAACTTCCTTCTTCCAGGCTCCTGGTCCGGCAACGAGATCCCCGACGTCTTTTCAGACCTATGCAGCTGCAGCCCCTGGGCTAGGTAACTTCGGCACTTCGGTGTCCCAGCATAGCCTCACTATCCTAGGGTCAGGATCCCCTGTCGTTTTCTTCCTACCAGGTCGGGTTCGCCCGTGAACACTAACTTTGCCTTTACTAGCCTCCATAGACTTTGTCCCGCATCCCGCGTGAGAGTGCACACTCTGCACCCGAGTCCCCTAGGCCTCCTAGAAGTAATCTAACGATTCCCTAGTTAAGTCCTAGCGATTCCAAAGCCTATTAGTACTGTACTTACCTGCTAGTAATTTCGCATTCCACTTTTTAAGTATATGGTTTTTCGTGCCCCTCGGGCATTTGTGTATAACGTGCTAACTTAAGTATTTTCGTAAGAGTTTTGTTGTGTGCCTAGCACCCTGTCCTCATAAAGAGTACAGGGTTGTTGTGATTCTAATAAATACACTGTTTATTTTCATAACACTTGTGTGGTGTCCTTTCACTGGGTGTTCAAGGGGTAATGTGATGGTAAAACAGCTGGCTTAACACGCCCTCTAGAGTCTTAGCCTTAGACTGCTCGTATCCATGCTACTAGGATAGCTGGTCTATAAGGTTGACTTACAACCAATCATCAATAAGGGTTGTTTGGACTGATATATAGTGATCACTAGAATAGTGAACACTGCACATCAGGCCAACTTCTCACATTGGTGAGCAGCGGTTGGGATTTGAGCTTGCTGTTGTTTTACCACACATGCCCTAAGAATATCTTGTGAAAGATCACATAAGTACTAAAGGTACATATAACTTAGCTTAGAATACTCTGAGTTCTACTGAACCAGCTGTTGTAGCTCCTAGGGCCTAGCACACCCTAAACTACAACTCTAGCAAGGGATCAGTAGGCAAACATATAGTGTAGGTAAGTGCACCACTTACACCTCACTAGAAAAGCATGTCTACCCAGGGAGATTCTACTGAGACTCCCCTGGTCAGTGTTGACCCTCCACAGGTCACTTCAAGATATGCAGCTCTCAGTTTCCAGGAGATGAGACAGATCTGTGTCTCCAGAAAACTGAAGCAGGGGTCTAACCCCACCATTCCCTTTCTGATAGGTCTCTTAGAGACATATGATGCCAGGATGCTTTCTCAGTTACATGAGAACATGCCAGCCTTAGAGGGAACCTCTGGGGATCCAGACCTCCCCAACACTGCTACTGCAGTTGAGGAGGAGGAGGATCAGGAGGAACTCTCTGGGGATGAGGTAGACAAAGGTCTTGAGGTAGTCAGAAGGCTAACCAGGGCCAACTTAGACTTACTTGGGCTAGGATCTGGGGGACCCCCAGTACTAACCCGAAGTGGGCCTAACCTTGGAGTTAGGAGAGATAGATCTCTTTCTAGGGACTCCAATAGATCTCTGCACTCTAATGCCTCTTCTCAGGGGAGAAGGAATCCTCCACAGAGGAGATTTACTTCCCCTCAGAGAAGGGAGCATGAAGCTAGGATGAGACAAGCTGAACTGAGGATTGAAAGGGAAGAAATTGCCCTGGCCAAAGAGAAGCTTGCCCTGGCAAGAGAGCAGCAGATGAGTGGGTTAGCTCCCACTGGTGGCAGCAATCTCCCAGGAGATAGAGAGAAGGGTTTAGATACTAAACACCTGACTAAGATAGTGCCCCCCTTTAAGCAAGGGGATGACATCCAGAAATGGATGGCTGCTTTGGAGAGGGCCTGCACTGTGCAGTGCATTCCCCAGAGTCAGTGGGCAGCTATACTGTGGCTCTCCTTTGATGGTAAGGGTAGAGATAAGCTCCTCACTACAAGAGTGGAGGATGCTAATGATTACCAGGTCCTGAAAAATGCACTGGTTGATGGGTTTGGCTTAACCACTGAGCAGTACAGGTTGCTGTTCAGAGACACCCAGAAAACTCAGTCTCAGGACTGGTCTGACTTTGTTGATTGTGCCACTAAGGCTTTGGAAGGCTGGCTACTGGGTAGCAAGGTTACTGACTTCACAGGATTGTATAATCTTATTATGAGAGAGCAAGTCTTAAATAATTGTCAGAACCAGTTATTACACCAGCACCTGGTAGACTCTGATCTGACCTCTCCACAAGAATTGGGAAAGAGGGCAGACAAATGGGTCAGAACCAGGATTAGGCCCAAGAACCAAGGTGGTGACCAGAAAAAGGAATCAACCAAGCCTCAAGAGAAGGGTGGGAATAAATCTACAGATCAAACCACATCAGTGCCCCAAAAATCCTCTGAGGGGGGTGGGTCCCAGAATCCTTCTAACAACCAGAAGAAACCTTATTGTTATCCCTGTAAACAGGTGGGTCATTTAAAAACTGACAGCAGTTGCCCCAAGAATAACAATAAGGAGAACATACCCCCAAGTAACATTCCCAAACCTCCTGTTACTACTAGTAGTAATCCCCCAGGTGGTGGGAGTGCCCCCAAGAATTTGGGTGCATTGACTTTGGGAGTTCCTGGGGACTCTGGCCTAACCAGGTCCCCAAACTTAGATACTCTTGTCTGTGAGACTGGCATGGGGTTTGCCAACTTCACAACTTGTCCCAACACTTTGGGCAAGTACAGACAGGAGCCCCTCATCAATGGTATAAAAGTTGAGGCCTATAGAGATACAGGGGCTAGCATCACTATGGTGACTGAGAGTCTAGTCCCCTCAAGGCAACTTTTACCTGGTGCCACATACCAGGTGACCAATATTGATGGAGTACAGAGAGATCATCCCATGGCAGTGGTCAATCTCAGCTGGGGAGGTGTCACTGGCCCCAAGAGAGTGGCAGTGTCACCAAACTTGCCTGTAGATTGCCTACTGGGGAATGATTTAGAGCTCTCAGCCTGGGCTGAAGTAGAGCAAGAAACCCATTCTAAAATGGTAAACATCCATGGTAAGGTTAGTGGGGCAGTGATAGCCACAGCCCCAGTCCAAGATGTCCTCCCTGAACAGGTCAGGAGGGTTGTGCGAGTCACAACCCAATCTCAGACAACTTCCTTCCCAGAACAGGTTGTCAAGGCTGTCATGGTAACAGCCCACACCCAAACTGAGCCCCCTCCTGAAAAGGTTGGGAGAGTTGTGATGGCCACAGCTCAAACTCAGACAGATGATAGTGTTGTGAAGCCTGAAACTATGGATCACTCCACTCAGACAGAGAGCATTGAGGAGGAAGAGAAATCTCCCTCCCACCAGACTTTAGGAAAAGATCAGCCTCCTCAGGGAACTGATCTGACCCCTTGTGAAGAAACTGCCACAGAGGTAGTCAGGCCTAGCCTGGCCGAACCCCTGATGTCAGTGGACCCTTCCAAGATGGGACCCAGTCTGGAGCAGGTAACCTGCCCCTCTCTACCCTGCCTCAGTCAGCCCAGGGCTGTAGAGGTCAGGGAGGCCAGTGGTGGACCCCAAAGGGCCCCCTGTCCAAAAGAATTCCCCAATCAGCAGATTAAGGGCACTGAAGCTAGTAGTCCTAGCCAAGTGAAAATAAAACCAACTCCTGAGGGAGCCCCCTTAAATTTAGTTAGGGACCTCCCACAGATGGACACTGTTGGGCACAGCCAAACCTGGGACCTGAGGGCCCCAAACCTGACCTGTCCCTCCAGTAAGCCAAACAGAGGGACCCAACCTCCAGCTGTAGGTAGCCAGAGGTTGACCCTGAGAGCCCAAAACAACTCAGTCTTGGAAAGAAAGGCCTCTATGGTGGAAAATGATTGGAGGAAGCTGAGCCCAAAATTAGTGGAGCCTCACTTCAGTACTCCATTTCAGCACCAGCCTTTTACTTTGCCAAAACGCACCACAGGTAGAGATTCCCGATGGTGGAGACCCTCAGACACCCTTAGGGTGAGGGATTGCTTAGTGGACCATGAGATAGGGGGTAACCATGCCAGTGCTGGTACTTCCTTATATGGCCACTCAGGCAATATAGGCTTACCTGGCAAGGCTAGCCTTATCTCCTTTCGTTTGGGGGGGGGTTATGTAGGAAGGTAGATCCCTGACTATGGTTGCCCCCAACTTTTTGCCTGGTGTTTTGCTGGTTTTCTGACTTAGTTGACCTGGGACCCTGCTATTCAGGGCCCCAGGCCTACTGCTCTCTCTGTAAAATGGATTCCATGTACCTTAGGTACATATCTAAATTGGATACTGAGTCACCTTATCAGTCCCTGTACAGTGTACCTTAGGTACCCAGGGCATAGGTGTACCCAGGGCCTACCAGGGGCTGCAGCATGTATTATGCCACCCCTGGCTGGCCATCCAAATCTGACAAAACTGGCTGCACGACAGCTGGGGCAAGGTGGTGTACTCACCCTTTGCTTTAGATATAGTATACCTATATCTAACCCTAAATGGACACACAGATCTCCTATCAGTCACTCCTATGGCAG
The DNA here is from genome assembly GCF_964261635.1 of Lissotriton helveticus. Taxonomy (NCBI): domain Eukaryota; kingdom Metazoa; phylum Chordata; class Amphibia; order Caudata; family Salamandridae; genus Lissotriton; species Lissotriton helveticus. The sequence continues at coordinate 1,357,641,412 of NC_136061.1, read as the reverse complement.
GCCTTAACAATCCTGAAGGCAGAGAGCTTGGAATCGTGTGAGATGGTGCTCTGGCATGAGCTGAGCCTGTCTGCGGCTTTCGGGATCCATCCCTTAGCCGTTTCCATGATATCGCATACCATATACTCTTAAGTGCATTATAATCCTCGCGGTTATATGCCAACTCTGGTATCGCTTTATCAAAACATGTCGAGTAAGGTGTCATACGAATTGGAATACTAACCCCTCGCCAATTCTGGCGACGGGGTTAGCATTCCACCCTTCTAGAGGGACACGACAAGTATGTAACCCCTAACCCCGGTTAAAGTCAGACAGAGCCTTAGCATCCACAAAATGGATGCTGCCACCGAGACACAAGTCTGCCCTCCTGCTGCTGGGAGTCCTCCCAGAGCAGGAGATAAGGACAAAGGGTTTCCTGCCAGGGGCGGTGCCAGCACCGTCCCAGACAGGGTTTTGTGTATTCCAGGTAGGCAGGGCTACAGAGGAAGGTGACTGCAAGTGGCACCCCGGTGCTCACTGTGCATAGGCCGGCTGAAACCAGTTCCAGGGGCACTCCAGCCCCTGGCCTGGGGAAAGCCCGCCAAGGAAGTGGGTGTAACCACCCCCCTCCTGGTCCCACCCCTAGGGCAGGACTTAGTCGCGTGCCAGCCCCTTTTTACAGGATAAAGGTAGGAACTGGCCCCCTTCCAAATCAGATCATCTTTGAATCCTGAAACTACTTTCCACGAAAGGAACTCAAGACTTCTTCCTAAGATTTCTCCCTTGTGACTAAGGAGTAGTCACCCTGCATCCGCAGCACCATCTTAAGAACACTGCGGTCTGCTGCAAGTCTCTCCTCCGGATCAAGACTGCCCAGCTCGACGAGAACTGGCTTCCCTGGCACCTCTGACCTCTACCCACCTCTACAGCCCAGCTGAGATTCGTGGGTGTGACGAGACCTCGAGGGACCGGCCATCTTCAAGACTGCACGACTTCTTTCCAGCAAGCCCGCCGAGTAATTTCCTGGTGAGTGCTTTGGGGTCCGAGAAGCCCCGACCCTGAGCAGCTCCAGCACCGAAGTGCAGCCTCCCAGCATCTCCCCGATCTGCGTGGGGCCCTTCTGCTTTTTGCTGCTCACCGCGTTGTTTGGCTACTAGCCCGCTGGCTTGTGGCCTTCTGAACGACGCCCGACGACATTTCTGCTGCTGGTCTGGTTGCTCCAGACTGGCCCTTGCTTCCCTCCATCGGAGAAGTACCCTGGACCCTCCTGGTCCACCCAAGATGCCATTTTAGGTCCACCGCGTGGGCCTTGCATTTGCCAAGACTTGTTGCCCAATCCTGGGTCCAGCGACGTCGACAGCAAGAACCTTCGTGGGACAGCTCGCACCTCCATCCTGGTCGCCGACAACGCCTCCTGGTCCGAGAGACTGCAGAGCCCAGCAGCGCCCACTCACCTGACTGCGGTGACTTCGCCCGGTGCCATCCTGGTGCCCACTCAATCACTGGCTAGTGATTCAAGAACTTGGTCCCCTCTGCTTTCAGGTTTTCTTCTTCCTTGATCCAGGCTTGGATCCATCGAACTTTCCTCCACTGGTCGCCTGCCAGCAACTTCCTTCTTCCAGGCTCCTGGTCCGGCAACGAGATCCCGACGTCTTTTCAGACCTATGCAGCTGCAGCCCCTGGGCTAGGTAACTTCGGCACTTCGGTGTCCCAGCATAGCCTCACTATCCTAGGGTCAGGATCCCCTGTCGTTTTCTTCCTACCAGGTCGGGTTCGCCCGTGAACACTAACTTTGCCTTTACTAGCCTCCATAGACTTTGTCCCGCATCCCGCGTGAGAGTGCACACTCTGCACCCGAGTCCCCTAGGTCTCCTAGAAGTAATCTAACGATTCCCTAGTTAAGTCCTAGCGATTCCAAAGCCTATTAGTACTGTACTTACCTGCTAGTAATTTCGCATTCCACTTTTGAAGTATATGGTTTTTCGTGCCCCTCGGGCATTTGTGTATAACGTGCTAACTTAAGTATTTTCGTAAGAGTTTTGTTGTGTGCCTAGCACCCTGTCCTCATAAAGAGTACAGGGTTGTTGTGATTCTAATAAATACACTGTTTATTTTCATAACACTTGTGTGGTGTCCTTTCACTGGGTGTTCAAGGGGTAATGTGATGGTAAAACAGCTGGCTTAACACGCCCTCTAGAGTCTTAGCCTTAGACTGCTCGTATCCATGCTACTAGGATAGCTGGTCTATAAGGTTGACTTACAACCAATCATCAATAAGGGTTGTTTGGACTGATATATAGTGATCACTAGAATAGTGAACACTGCACATCAGGCCAACTTCTCACAACCGTTCTTTAGCCCACTCTGCCACCCCAGTTCAGACATGGCTATATGCAAATCAGTCTGACCCTGTGCCTCATGGGAACAGACCAGCCCGAACTGCCAAGCCATGTCTTCCCTGGACCGGAAACAAGCTTCCGATGACCAGTTTCTGGCATTCCAGCCGTCTTCAGCCCGGCTTGCTTGAATCCAGTGGCAAAGTGAGCAAGGGGCTCACGTCTGAGCATACCCTGCCACACTTATGGTGGCCAAAAGCGGTTCAAAAGGGGGTGGTGATGGACGGAGCATCTGAATCAATCAAACACTCACACCCAGTCAAAAGATCTGGGTTTAATCCATCACCGTTCTTTAGCCCACTCTGCCACCCCAGTTCAGACATGGCTATATGCAAATCAGTCTGACCCTGTGCCTCATGGGAACAGACCAGCCCGAACTGCCAAGCCATGTCTTCCCTGGACCGGAAACAAGCTTCCGATGACCAGTTTCTGGCATTCCAGCCGTCTTCAGCCCGGCTTGCTTGAATCCAGTGGCAAAGTGAGCAAGGGGCTCACGTCTGAGCATACCCTGCCACACTTATGGTGGCCAAAAGCGGTTCAAAAGGGGGTGGTGATGGACGGAGCATCTGAATCAATCAAACACTCACACCCAGTCAAAAGATCTGGGTTTAATCCATCACCGTTCTTTAGCCCACTCTGCCACCCCAGTTCAGACATGGCTATATGCAAATCAGTCTGACACTGTGCCTCATGGGAACAGACCAGCCCGAACTGCCAAGCCATGTCTTCCTTGGACCGGAAACAAGCTTCCGAGGACCGGTTTCTGGCATTCCAGCTGTCTTCAGCCCGGCTTGCTTGAATCCAGTGGCAAAGTGAGCAAGGGACTCATGTCTGAGCATACCCTGCCACACTTATGGCGGCCAAAAGCGGTACAAAAGGTGGTGGTGATGGACGGAGCATCTGAATCAATCAAACACTCACACCCAGTCAAAAGTTCTGGGTTTAATCCATCACCGTTCTTTAGCCCACTCTGCCACCCCAGTTCAGTCATGGCTATATGCAAATCAGTCTGACCCAGTGCCTCATGGGAACAGACCAGCCCGAACTGCCAAGCCATGTCTTCCCTGGACCGGAAACAAGCTTTCGAGGACCGGTTTCCGACATTCCAGCCGCCTTCAGCCCAGCTTGCTTGAATCCAGTGGCAAAGTGAGCAAGGGACTCATGTCTGAGCATACCCTGCCACACTTATGGCGGCCAAAAGTGTTACAAAAGGGGGTGGTGATGGACGTAGCATCTGAATCAATCAAGCACTCACACCCAGTCAAAAGATCTGGCTTTAATCCATCACCGTTCTTTAGCCCACTCTTATACCCCAGTTCAGACATGGCTATATGCAAATCAGTCTGACCCTGTGCCTCATGGGAACAGACCAGCCCGAACTTCCAAGCCATGTCTTCCCTGGACCGGAAACAAGCTTCCGAGGACCGGTTTCTGGCATTCCAGCCGTCTTCAGCCTGGCTTGCTTGAATCCAGGGGCAAAGTGAGCAAGGGACTCACGTCTGAGCATACCCTGCCACACTTATGGCGGCCAAAAGCGGTACAAAAGGGGGTGGTGATAAACGGAGCATCTGAATCAATCAAACACTCACACCCAGTCAAAAGACCTGGGTTTAATCCATCACCGTTGTAGGAAGGTAGATCCCTGACTATGGTTGCCCCCAACTTTTTGCCTGGTGTTTTGCTGGTTTTCTGACTTAGTTGACCTGGGACCCTGCTATTCAGGGCCCCAGGCCTACTGCTCTCTCTGTAAAATGGATTCCATGTACCTTAGGTACATATCTAAATTGGATACTGAGTCACCTTATCAGTCCCTGTACAGTGTACCTTAGGTACCCAGGGCATAGGTGTACCCAGGGCCTACCAGGGGCTGCAGCATGTATTATGCCACCCCTGGCTGGCCATCCAAATCTGACACAACTGGCTGCACGACAGCTGGGGCAAGGTGGTGTACTCACCCTTTGCTTTAGATATAGTATACCTATATCTAACCCTAAATGGACACACAGATCTCCTATCAGTCACTCCTATGGCAGGCCTTAACAATCCTGAAGGCAGAGTGCTTGGAATTGTGTGAGATGGTGCTCTGGCATGAGCTGAGCCTGTCTGCGGCTTTCGGGATCCATCCCTTAGCTGTTTCCATGATATCGCATACCATATACTCTTAAGTGCATTATAATCCTCGCGGTTATATGCCAACTCTGGTATCGCTTTATCAAAACATGTCGAGTAAGGTGTCATACGAATTGGAATACTAACCCCTCGCCAATTCTGGCGACGGGGTTAGCATTCCACCCTTCTAGAGGGACACGACATGTATGTAACCCCTAACCCCGGTTAAAGTCAGACAGAGCCTTAGCATCCACAAAATGGATGCTGCCACCGAGACACAAGTCTGCCCTCCTGCTGCTGGGAGTCCTCCCAGAGCAGGAGATAAGGACAAAGGGTTTCCTGCCAGGGGCGGTGCCAGCACCGTCCCAGACAGGGTTTTGTGTATTCCAGGTAGGCAGGGCTACAGAGGAAGGTGACTGCAAGTGGCACCCCGGTGCTCACTGTGCATAGGCCGGCTGAAACCAGTTCCAGGGGCACTCCAGCCCCTGGCCTGGGGAAAGCCCGCCAAGGAAGTGGGTGTAACCACCCCCCTCCTGGTCCCACCCCTAGGGCAGGACTTAGTCGCGTGCCAGCCCCTTTTTACAGGATAAAGGTAGGAACTGGCCCCCTTCCAAATCAGATCATCTTTGAATCCTGAAACTACTTTCCACGAAAGGAACTCAAGACTTCTTCCTAAGATTTCTCCCTTGTGACTAAGGAGTAGTCACCCTGCATCCGCAGGCACCATCTTAAGAACACTGCGGTCTGCTGCAAGTCTCTCCTCCGGATCAAGACTGCCCAGCTCGACGAGAACCGGCTTCCCTGGCACCTCTGACCTCTACCCACCTCTACAGCCCAGCTGAGATTCGTGGGTGTGACGAGACCTCGAGGGACCGGCCATCTTCAAGACTGCACGACTTCTTTCCAGCAAGCCCGCCGAGTAATTTCCTGGTGAGTGCTTTGGGGTCCGAGAAGCCCCGACCCTGAGCAGCTCCAGCACCGAAGTGCAGCCTCCCAGCATCTCCCCGATCTGCGTGGGGCCCTTCTGCTTTTTGCTGCTCACCGCGTTGTTTGGCTACTAGCCCGCTGGCTTGTGGCCTTCTGAACGACGCCCGACGACATTTCTGCTGCTGGTCTGGTTGCTCCAGACTGGCCCTTGCTTCCCTCCATCGGAGAAGTACCCTGGACCCTCCCGGTCCACCCAAGACGCCATTTTAGGTCCACCGCGTGGGCCTTGCATTTGCCAAGACTTGTTGCCCAATCCTGGGTCCAGCGACGTCGACAGCAAGAACCTTCGTGGGACAGCTCGCACCTCCATCCTGGTCGCCGACAACGCCTCCTGGTCCGAGAGACTGCAGAGCCCAGCAGCGCCCACTCACCTGACTGCGGTGACTTTGCCCGGTGCCATCCTGGTGCCCACTCAATCACTGGCTAGTGATTCAAGAACTTGGTCCCCTCTGCTTTCAGGTTTTCTTCTTCCTTGATCCAGGCTTGGATCCATCGAACTTTCCTCCACTGGTCGCCTGCCAGCAACTTCCTTCTTCCAGGCTCCTGGTCCGGCAACGAGATCCCCGACGTCTTTTCAGACCTATGCAGCTGCAGCCCCTGGGCTAGGTAACTTCGGCACTTCGGTGTCCCAGCATAGCCTCACTATCCTAGGGTCAGGATCCCCTGTCGTTTTCTTCCTACCAGGTCGGGTTCGCCCGTGAACACTAACTTTGCCTTTACTAGCCTCCATAGACTTTGTCCCGCATCCCGCGTGAGAGTGCACACTCTGCACCCGAGTCCCCTAGGTCTCCTAGAAGTAATCTAACGATTCCCTAGTTAAGTCCTAGCGATTCCAAAGCCTATTAGTACTGTACTTACCTGCTAGTAATTTCGCATTCCACTTTTTAAGTATATGGTTTTTCGTGCCCCTCGGGCATTTGTGTATAACGTGCTAACTTAAGTATTTTCGTAAGAGTTTTGTTGTGTGCCTAGCACCCTGTCCTCATAAAGAGTACAGGGTTGTTGTGATTCTAATAAATACACTGTTTATTTTCATAACACTTGTGTGGTGTCCTTTCACTGGGTGTTCAAGGGGTAATGTGATGGTAAAACAGCTGGCTTAACACGCCCTCTAGAGTCTTAGCCTTAGACTGCTCGTATCCATGCTACTAGGATAGCTGGTCTATAAGGTTGACTTACAACCAATCATCAATAAGGGTTGTTTGGACTGATATATAGTGATCACTAGAATAGTGAACACTGCACATCAGGCCAACTTCTCACATTGGTGAGCAGCGGTTGGGATTTGAGCTTGCTGTTGTTTTACCACACATGCCCTAAGAATATCTTGTGAAAGATCACATAAGTACTAAAGGTACATATAACTTAGCTTAGAATACTCTGAGTTCTACTGAACCAGCTGTTGTAGCTCCTAGGGCCTAGCACACCCTAAACTACAACTCTAGCAAGGGATCAGTAGGCAAACATATAGTGTAGGTAAGTGCACCACTTACACCTCACTAGAAAAGCATGTCTACCCAGGGAGATTCTACTGAGACTCCCCTGGTCAGTGTTGACCCTCCACAGGTCACTTCAAGATATGCAGCTCTCAGTTTCCAGGAGATGAGACAGATCTGTGTCTCCAGAAAACTGAAGCAGGGGTCTAACCCCACCATTCCCTTTCTGATAGGTCTCTTAGAGACATATGATGCCAGAAAGCTTTCTCAGTTACATGAGAACATGCCAGCCTTAGAGGGAACCTCTGGGGATCCAGACCTCCCCAACACTGCTACTGCAGTTGAGGAGGAGGAGGATCAGGAGGAACTCTCTGGGGATGAGGTAGACAAAGGTCTTGAGGTAGTCAGAAGGCTAACCAGGGCCAACTTAGACTTACTTGGGCTAGGATCTGGGGGACCCCCAGTACTAACCCGAAGTGGGCCTAACCTTGGAGTTAGGAGAGATAGATCTCTTTCTAGGGACTCCAATAGATCTCTGCACTCTAATGCCTCTTCTCAGGGGAGAAGGAATCCTCCACAGAGGAGATTTACTTCCCCTCAGAGAAGGGAGCATGAAGCTAGGATGAGACAAGCTGAACTGAGGATTGAAAGGGAAGAAATTGCCCTGGCCAAAGAGAAGCTTGCCCTGGCAAGAGAGCAGCAGATGAGTGGGTTAGCTCCCACTGGTGGCAGCAATCTCCCAGGAGATAGAGAGAAGGGTTTAGATACTAAACACCTGACTAAGATAGTGCCCCCCTTTAAGCAAGGGGATGACATCCAGAAATGGATGGCTGCTTTGGAGAGGGCCTGCACTGTGCAGTGCATTCCCCAGAGTCAGTGGGCAGCTATACTGTGGCTCTCCTTTGATGGTAAGGGTAGAGATAAGCTCCTCACTACAAGAGTGGAGGATGCTAATGATTACCAGGTCCTGAAAAATGCACTGGTTGATGGGTTTGGCTTAACCACTGAGCAGTACAGGTTGCTGTTCAGAGACACCCAGAAAACTCAGTCTCAGGACTGGTCTGACTTTGTTGATTGTGCCACTAAGGCTTTGGAAGGCTGGCTACTAGGTAGCAAGGTTACTGACTTCACAGGATTGTATAATCTTATTATGAGAGAGCAAGTCTTAAATAATTGTCAGAACCAGTTATTACACCAGCACCTGGTAGACTCTGATCTGACCTCTCCACAAGAATTGGGAAAGAGGGCAGACAAATGGGTCAGAACCAGGATTAGGCCCAAGAACCAAGGTGGTGACCAGAAAAAGGAATCAACCAAGCCTCAAGAGAAGGGTGGGAATAAATCTACAGATCAAACCACATCAGGGCCCCAAAAATCCTCTGAGGGGGGTGGGTCCCAGAATCCTTCTAACAACCAGAAGAAACCTTATTGTTATCCCTGTAAACAGGTGGGTCATTTAAAAACTGACAGCAGTTGCCCCAAGAATAACAATAAGGAGAACATACCCCCAAGTAACATTCCCAAACCTCCTGTTACTACTAGTAGTAATCCCCCAGGTGGTGGGAGTGCCCCCAAGAATTTGGGTGCATTGACTTTGGGAGTTCCTGGGGACTCTGGCCTAACCAGGTCTCCAAACTTAGATACTCTTGTCTGTGAGACTGGCATGGGGTTTGCCAACTTCACAACTTGTCCCAACACTTTGGGCAAGTACAGACAGGAGCCCCTCATCAATGGTATAAAAGTTGAGGCCTATAGAGATACAGGGGCTAGCATCACTATGGTGACTGAGAGTCTAGTCCCCTCAAGGCAACTTTTACCTGGTGCCACATACCAGGTGACCAATATTGATGGAGTACAGAGAGATCATCCCATGGCAGTGGTCAATCTCAGCTGGGGAGGTGTCACTGGCCCCAAGAGAGTGGCAGTGTCACCAAACTTGCCTGTAGATTGCCTACTGGGGAATGATTTAGAGCTCTCAGCCTGGGCTGAAGTAGAGCAAGAAACCCATTCTAAAATGGTAAACATCCATGGTAAGGTTAGTGGGGCAGTGATAGCCACAGCCCCAGTCCAAGATGTCCTCCCTGAACAGGTCAGGAGGGTTGTGCGAGTCACAACCCAATCTCAGACAACTTCCTTCCCAGAACAGGTTGTCAAGGCTGTCATGGTAACAGCCCACACCCAAACTGAGCCCCCTCCTGAAAAGGTTGGGAGAGTTGTGATGGCCACAGCTCAAACTCAGACAGATGATAGTGTTGTGAAGCCTGAAACTATGGATCACTCCACTCAGACAGAGAGCATTGAGGAGGAAGAGAAATCTCCCTCCCACCAGACTTTAGGAAAAGATCAGCCTCCTCAGGGAACTGATCTGACCCCTTGTGAAGAAACTGCCACAGAGGTAGTCAGGCCTAGCCTGGCCGAACCCCTGATGTCAGTGGACCCTTCCAAGATGGGACCCAGTCTGGAGCAGGTAACCTGCCCCTCTCTACCCTGCCTCAGTCAGCCCAGGGCTGTAGAGGTCAGGGAGGCCAGTGGTGGACCCCAAAGGGCCCCCTGTCCAAAAGAATTCCCCAATCAGCAGATTAAGGGCACTGAAGCTAGTAGTCCTAGCCAAGTGAAAATAAAACCAACTCCTGAGGGAGCCCCCTTAAATTTAGTTAGGGACCTCCCACAGATGGACACTGTTGGGCACAGCCAAACCTGGGACCTGAGGGCCCCAAACCTGACCTGTCCCTCCAGTAAGCCAAACAGAGGGACCCAACCTCCAGCTGTAGGTAGCCAGAGGTTGACCCTGAGAGCCCAAAACAACTCAGTCTTGGAAAGAAAGGCCTCTATGGTGGAAAATGATTGGAGGAAGCTGAGCCCAAAATTAGTGGAGCCTCACTTCAGTACTCCATTTCAGCACCAGCCTTTTACTTTGCCAAAACGCACCACAGGTAGAGATTCCCGATGGTGGAGACCCTCAGACACCCTTAGGGTGAGGGATTGCTTAGTGGACCATGAGATAGGGGGTAACCATGCCAGTGCTGGTACTTCCTTATATGGCCACTCAGGCAATATAGGCTTACCTGGCAAGGCTAGCCTTATCTCCTTTCGTTTGGGGGGGGGTTATGTAGGAAGGTAGATCCCTGACTATGGTTGCCCCCAACTTTTTGCCTGGTGTTTTGCTGGTTTTCTGACTTAGTTGACCTGGGACCCTGCTATTCAGGGCCCCAGGCCTACTGCTCTCTCTGTAAAATGGATTCCATGTACCTTAGGTACATATCTAAATTGGATACTGAGTCACCTTATCAGTCCCTGTACAGTGTACCTTAGGTACCCAGGGCATAGGTGTACCCAGGGCCTACCAGGGGCTGCAGCATGTATTATGCCACCCCTGGCTGGCCATCCAAATCTGACAAAACTGGCTGCACGACAGCTGGGGCAAGGTGGTGTACTCACCCTTTGCTTTAGATATAGTATACCTATATCTAACCCTAAATGGACACACAGATCTCCTATCAGTCACTCCTATGGCAGGCCTTAACAATCCTGAAGGCAGAGAGCTTGGAATCGTGTGAGATGGTGCTCTGGCATGAGCTGAGCCTGTCTGCGGCTTTCGGGATCCATCCCTTAGCCGTTTCCATGATATCGCATACCATATACTCTTAAGTGCATTATAATCCTCGCGGTTATATGCCAACTCTGGTATCGCTTTATCAAAACATGTCGAGTAAGGTGTCATACGAATTGGAATACTAACCCCTCGCCAATTCTGGCGACGGGGTTAGCATTCCACCCTTCTAGAGGGACACGACAAGTATGTAACCCCTAACCCCGGTTAAAGTCAGACAGAGCCTTAGCATCCACAAAATGGATGCTGCCACCGAGACACAAGTCTGCCCTCCTGCTGCTGGGAGTCCTCCCAGAGCAGGAGATAAGGACAAAGGGTTTCCTGCCAGGGGCGGTGCCAGCACCGTCCCAGACAGGGTTTTGTGTATTCCAGGTAGGCAGGGCTACAGAGGAAGGTGACTGCAAGTGGCACCCCGGTGCTCACTGTGCATAGGCCGGCTGAAACCAGTTCCAGGGGCACTCCAGCCCCTGGCCTGGGGAAAGCCCGCCAAGGAAGTGGGTGTAACCACCCCCCTCCTGGTCCCACCCCTAGGGCAGGACTTAGTCGCGTGCCAGCCCCTTTTTACAGGATAAAGGTAGGAACTGGCCCCCTTCCAAATCAGATCATCTTTGAATCCTGAAACTACTTTCCACGAAAGGAACTCAAGACTTCTTCCTAAGATTTCTCCCTTGTGACTAAGGAGTAGTCACCCTGCATCCGCAGGCACCATCTTAAGAACACTGCGGTCTGCTGCAAGTCTCTCCTCCGGATCAAGACTGCCCAGCTCGACGAGAACCGGCTTCCCTGGCACCTCTGACCTCTACCCACCTCTACAGCCCAGCTGAGATTCGTGGGTGTGACGAGACCTCGAGGGACCGGCCATCTTCAAGACTGCACGACTTCTTTCCAGCAAGCCCGCCGAGTAATTTCCTGGTGAGTGCTTTGGGGTCCGAGAAGCCCCGACCCTGAGCAGCTCCAGCACCGAAGTGCAGCCTCCCAGCATCTCCCCGATCTGCGTGGGGCCCTTCTGCTTTTTGCTGCTCACCGCGTTGTTTGGCTACTAGCCCGCTGGCTTGTGGCCTTCTGAACGACGCCCGACGACATTTCTGCTGCTGGTCTGGTTGCTCCAGACTGGCCCTTGCTTCCCTCCATCGGAGAAGTACCCTGGACCCTCCTGGTCCACCCAAGATGCCATTTTAGGTCCACCGCGTGGGCCTTGCATTTGCCAAGACTTGTTGCCCAATCCTGGGTCCAGCGACGTCGACAGCAAGAACCTTCGTGGGACAGCTCGCACCTCCATCCTGGTCGCCGACAACGCCTCCTGGTCCGAGAGACTGCAGAGCCCAGCAGCGCCCACTCACCTGACTGCGGTGACTTCGCCCGGTGCCATCCTGGTGCCCACTCAATCACTGGCTAGTGATTCAAGAACTTGGTCCCCTCTGCTTTCAGGTTTTCTTCTTCCTTGATCCAGGCTTGGATCCATCGAACTTTCCTCCACTGGTCGCCTGCCAGCAACTTCCTTCTTCCAGGCTCCTGGTCCGGCAACGAGATCCCCGACGTCTTTTCAGACCTATGCAGCTGCAGCCCCTGGGCTAGGTAACTTCGGCACTTCGGTGTCCCAGCATAGCCTCACTATCCTAGGGTCAGGATCCCCTGTCGTTTTCTTCCTACCAGGTCGGGTTCGCCCGTGAACACTAACTTTGCCTTTACTAGCCTCCATAGACTTTGTCCCGCATCCCGCGTGAGAGTGCACACTCTGCACCCGAGTCCCCTAGGTCTCCTAGAAGTAATCTAACGATTCCCTAGTTAAGTCCTAGCGATTCCAAAGCCTATTAGTACTGTACTTACCTGCTAGTAATTTCGCATTCCACTTTTGAAGTATATGGTTTTTCGTGCCCCTCGGGCATTTGTGTATAACGTGCTAACTTAAGTATTTTCGTAAGAGTTTTGTTGTGTGCCTAGCACCCTGTCCTCATAAAGAGTACAGGGTTGTTGTGATTCTAATAAATACACTGTTTATTTTCATAACACTTGTGTGGTGTCCTTTCACTGGGTGTTCAAGGGGTAATGTGATGGTAAAACAGCTGGCTTAACACGCCCTCTAGAGTCTTAGCCTTAGACTGCTCGTATCCATGCTACTAGGATAGCTGGTCTATAAGGTTGACTTACAACCAATCATCAATAAGGGTTGTTTGGACTGATATATAGTGATCACTAGAATAGTGAACACTGCACATCAGGCCAACTTCTCACAACCGTTCTTTAGCCCACTCTGCCACCCCAGTTCAGACATGGCTATATGCAAATCAGTCTGACCCTGTGCCTCATGGGAACAGACCAGCCCGAACTGCCAAGCCATGTCTTCCCTGGACCGGAAACAAGCTTCCGATGACCAGTTTCTGGCATTCCAGCCGTCTTCAGCCCGGCTTGCTTGAATCCAGTGGCAAAGTGAGCAAGGGGCTCACGTCTGAGCATACCCTGCCACACTTATGGTGGCCAAAAGCGGTTCAAAAGGGGGTGGTGATGGACGGAGCATCTGAATCAATCAAACACTCACACCCAGTCAAAAGATCTGGGTTTAATCCATCACCGTTCTTTAGCCCACTCTGCCACCCCAGTTCAGACATGGCTATATGCAAATCAGTCTGACCCTGTGCCTCATGGGAACAGACCAGCCCGAACTGCCAAGCCATGTCTTCCCTGGACCGGAAACAAGCTTCCGATGACCAGTTTCTGGCATTCCAGCCGTCTTCAGCCCGGCTTGCTTGAATCCAGTGGCAAAGTGAGCAAGGGGCTCACGTCTGAGCATACCCTGCCACACTTATGGTGGCCAAAAGCGGTTCAAAAGGGGGTGGTGATGGACGGAGCATCTGAATCAATCAAACACTCACACCCAGTCAAAAGATCTGGGTTTAATCCATCACCGTTCTTTAGCCCACTCTGCCACCCCAGTTCAGACATGGCTATATGCAAATCAGTCTGACACTGTGCCTCATGGGAACAGACCAGCCCGAACTGCCAAGCCATGTCTTCCTTGGACCGGAAACAAGCTTCCGAGGACCGGTTTCTGGCATTCCAGCTGTCTTCAGCCCGGCTTGCTTGAATCCAGTGGCAAAGTGAGCAAGGGACTCATGTCTGAGCATACCCTGCCACACTTATGGCGGCCAAAAGCGGTACAAAAGGGGGTGGTGATGGACGGAGCATCTGAATCAATCAAACACTCACACCCAGTCAAAAGTTCTGGGTTTAATCCATCACCGTTCTTTAGCCCACTCTGCCACCCCAGTTCAGTCATGGCTATATGCAAATCAGTCTGACCCAGTGCCTCATGGGAACAGACCAGCCCGAACTGCCAAGCCATGTCTTCCCTGGACCGGAAACAAGCTTTCGAGGACCGGTTTCCGACATTCCAGCCGCCTTCAGCCCAGCTTGCTTGAATCCAGTGGCAAAGTGAGCAAGGGACTCACGTCTGAGCATACCCTGCCACACTTATGGCGGCCAAAAGTGTTACAAAAGGGGGTGGTGATGGACGTAGCATCTGAATCAATCAAGCACTCACACCCAGTCAAAAGATCTGGCTTTAATCCATCACCGTTCTTTAGCCCACTCTTATACCCCAGTTCAGACATGGCTATATGCAAATCAGTCTGACCCTGTGCCTCATGGGAACAGACCAGCCCGAACTTCCAAGCCATGTCTTCCCTGGACCGGAAACAAGCTTCCGAGGACCGGTTTCTGGCATTCCAGCCGTCTTCAGCCTGGCTTGCTTGAATCCAGGGGCAAAGTGAGCAAGGGACTCACGTCTGAGCATACCCTGCCACACTTATGGCGGCCAAAAGCGGTACAAAAGGGGGTGGTGATAAACGGAGCATCTGAATCAATCAAACACTCACACCCAGTCAAAAGACCTGGGTTTAATCCATCACCGTTGTAGGAAGGTAGATCCCTGACTATGGTTGCCCCCAACTTTTTGCCTGGTGTTTTGCTGGTTTTCTGACTTAGTTGACCTGGGACCCTGCTATTCAGGGCCCCAGGCCTACTGCTCTCTCTGTAAAATGGATTCCATGTACCTTAGGTACATATCTAAATTGGATACTGAGTCACCTTATCAGTCCCTGTACAGTGTACCTTAGGTACCCAGGGCATAGGTGTACCCAGGGCCTACCAGGGGCTGCAGCATGTATTATGCCACCCCTGGCTGGCCATCCAAATCTGACACAACTGGCTGCACGACAGCTGGGGCAAGGTGGTGTACTCACCCTTTGCTTTAGATATAGTATACCTATATCTAACCCTAAATGGACACACAGATCTCCTATCAGTCACTCCTATGGCAGGCCTTAACAATCCTGAAGGCAGAGTGCTTGGAATCGTGTGAGATGGTGCTCTGGCATGAGCTGAGCCTGTCTGCGGCTTTCGGGATCCATCCCTTAGCTGTTTCCATGATATCGCATACCATATACTCTTAAGTGCATTATAATCCTCGCGGTTATATGCCAACTCTGGTATCGCTTTATCAAAACATGTCGAGTAAGGTGTCATACGAATTGGAATACTAACCCCTCGCCAATTCTGGCGACGGGGTTAGCATTCCACCCTTCTAGAGGGACACGACATGTATGTAACCCCTAACCCCGGTTAAAGTCAGACAGAGCCTTAGCATCCACAAAATGGATGCTGCCACCGAGACACAAGTCTGCCCTCCTGCTGCTGGGAGTCCTCCCAGAGCAGGAGATAAGGACAAAGGGTTTCCTGCCAGGGGCGGTGCCAGCACCGTCCCAGACAGGGTTTTGTGTATTCCAGGTAGGCAGGGCTACAGAGGAAGGTGACTGCAAGTGGCACCCCGGTGCTCACTGTGCATAGGCCGGCTGAAACCAGTTCCAGGGGCACTCCAGCCCCTGGCCTGGGGAAAGCCCGCCAAGGAAGTGGGTGTAACCACCCCCCTCCTGGTCCCACCCCTAGGGCAGGACTTAGTCGCGTGCCAGCCCCTTTTTACAGGATAAAGGTAGGAACTGGCCCCCTTCCAAATCAGATCATCTTTGAATCCTGAAACTACTTTCCACGAAAGGAACTCAAGACTTCTTCCTAAGATTTCTCCCTTGTGACTAAGGAGTAGTCACCCTGCATCCGCAGGCACCATCTTAAGAACACTGCGGTCTGCTGCAAGTCTCTCCTCCGGATCAAGACTGCCCAGCTCGACGAGAACCGGCTTCCCTGGCACCTCTGACCTCTACCCACCTCTACAGCCCAGCTGAGATTCGTGGGTGTGACGAGACCTCGAGGGACCGGCCATCTTCAAGACTGCACGACTTCTTTCCAGCAAGCCCGCCGAGTAATTTCCTGGTGAGTGCTTTGGGGTCCGAGAAGCCCCGACCCTGAGCAGCTCCAGCACCGAAGTGCAGCCTCCCAGCATCTCCCCGATCTGCGTGGGGCCCTTCTGCTTTTTGCTGCTCACCGCGTTGTTTGGCTACTAGCCCGCTGGCTTGTGGCCTTCTGAACGACGCCCGACGACATTTCTGCTGCTGGTCTGGTTGCTCCAGACTGGCCCTTGCTTCCCTCCATCGGAGAAGTACCCTGGACCCTCCCGGTCCACCCAAGACGCCATTTTAGGTCCACCGCGTGGGCCTTGCATTTGCCAAGACTTGTTGCCCAATCCTGGGTCCAGCGACGTCGACAGCAAGAACCTTCGTGGGACAGCTCGCACCTCCATCCTGGTCGCCGACAACGCCTCCTGGTCCGAGAGACTGCAGAGCCCAGCAGCGCCCACTCACCTGACTGCGGTGACTTCGCCCGGTGCCATCCTGGTGCCCACTCAATCACTGGCTAGTGATTCAAGAACTTGGTCCCCTCTGCTTTCAGGTTTTCTTCTTCCTTGATCCAGGCTTGGATCCATCGAACTTTCCTCCACTGGTCGCCTGCCAGCAACTTCCTTCTTCCAGGCTCCTGGTCCGGCAACGAGATCCCCGACGTCTTTTCAGACCTATGCAGCTGCAGCCCCTGGGCTAGGTAACTTCGGCACTTCGGTGTCCCAGCATAGCCTCACTATCCTAGGGTCAGGATCCCCTGTCGTTTTCTTCCTACCAGGTCGGGTTCGCCCGTGAACACTAACTTTGCCTTTACTAGCCTCCATAGACTTTGTCCCGCATCCCGCGTGAGAGTGCACACTCTGCACCCGAGTCCCCTAGGTCTCCTAGAAGTAATCTAACGATTCCCTAGTTAAGTCCTAGCGATTCCAAAGCCTATTAGTACTGTACTTACCTGCTAGTAATTTCGCATTCCACTTTTTAAGTATATGGTTTTTCGTGCCCCTCGGGCATTTGTGTATAACGTGCTAACTTAAGTATTTTCGTAAGAGTTTTGTTGTGTGCCTAGCACCCTGTCCTCATAAAGAGTACAGGGTTGTTGTGATTCTAATAAATACACTGTTTATTTTCATAACACTTGTGTGGTGTCCTTTCACTGGGTGTTCAAGGGGTAATGTGATGGTAAAACAGCTGGCTTAACACGCCCTCTAGAGTCTTAGCCTTAGACTGCTCGTATCCATGCTACTAGGATAGCTGGTCTATAAGGTTGACTTACAACCAATCATCAATAAGGGTTGTTTGGACTGATATATAGTGATCACTAGAATAGTGAACACTGCACATCAGGCCAACTTCTCACATTGGTGAGCAGCGGTTGGGATTTGAGCTTGCTGTTGTTTTACCACACATGCCCTAAGAATATCTTGTGAAAGATCACATAAGTACTAAAGGTACATATAACTTAGCTTAGAATACTCTGAGTTCTACTGAACCAGCTGTTGTAGCTCCTAGGGCCTAGCACACCCTAAACTACAACTCTAGCAAGGGATCAGTAGGCAAACATATAGTGTAGGTAAGTGCACCACTTACACCTCACTAGAAAAGCATGTCTACCCAGGGAGATTCTACTGAGACTCCCCTGGTCAGTGTTGACCCTCCACAGGTCACTTCAAGATATGCAGCTCTCAGTTTCCAGGAGATGAGACAGATCTGTGTCTCCAGAAAACTGAAGCAGGGGTCTAACCCCACCATTCCCTTTCTGATAGGTCTCTTAGAGACATATGATGCCAGAAAGCTTTCTCAGTTACATGAGAACATGCCAGCCTTAGAGGGAACCTCTGGGGATCCAGACCTCCCCAACACTGCTACTGCAGTTGAGGAGGAGGAGGATCAGGAGGAACTCTCTGGGGATGAGGTAGACAAAGGTCTTGAGGTAGTCAGAAGGCTAACCAGGGCCAACTTAGACTTACTTGGGCTAGGATCTGGGGGACCCCCAGTACTAACCCGAAGTGGGCCTAACCTTGGAGTTAGGAGAGATAGATCTCTTTCTAGGGACTCCAATAGATCTCTGCACTCTAATGCCTCTTCTCAGGGGAGAAGGAATCCTCCACAGAGGAGATTTACTTCCCCTCAGAGAAGGGAGCATGAAGCTAGGATGAGACAAGCTGAACTGAGGATTGAAAGGGAAGAAATTGCCCTGGCCAAAGAGAAGCTTGCCCTGGCAAGAGAGCAGCAGATGAGTGGGTTAGCTCCCACTGGTGGCAGCAATCTCCCAGGAGATAGAGAGAAGGGTTTAGATACTAAACACCTGACTAAGATAGTGCCCCCTTTAAGCAAGGGGATGACATCCAGAAATGGATGGCTGCTTTGGAGAGGGCCTGCACTGTGCAGTGCATTCCCCAGAGTCAGTGGGCAGCTATACTGTGGCTCTCCTTTGATGGTAAGGGTAGAGATAAACTCCTCACTACAAGAGTGGAGGATGCTAATGATTACCAGGTCCTGAAAAATGCACTGGTTGATGGGTTTGGCTTAACCACTGAGCAGTACAGGTTGCTGTTCAGAGACACCCAGAAAACTCAGTCTCAGGACTGGTCTGACTTTGTTGATTGTGCCACTAAGGCTTTGGAAGGCTGGCTACTAGGTAGCAAGGTTACTGACTTCACAGGATTGTATAATCTTATTATGAGAGAGCAAGTCTTAAATAATTGTCAGAACCAGTTATTACACCAGCACCTGGTAGACTCTGATCTGACCTCTCCACAAGAATTGGGAAAGAGGGCAGACAAATGGGTCAGAACCAGGATTAGGCCCAAGAACCAAGGTGGTGACCAGAAAAAGGAATCAACCAAGCCTCAAGAGAAGGGTGGGAATAAATCTACAGATCAAACCACATCAGGGCCCCAAAAATCCTCTGAGGGGGGTGGGTCCCAGAATCCTTCTAACAACCAGAAGAAACCTTATTGTTATCCCTGTAAACAGGTGGGTCATTTAAAAACTGACAGCAGTTGCCCCAAGAATAACAATAAGGAGAACATACCCCCAAGTAACATTCCCAAACCTCCTGTTACTACTAGTAGTAATCCCCCAGGTGGTGGGAGTGCCCCCAAGAATTTGGGTGCATTGACTTTGGGAGTTCCTGGGGACTCTGGCCTAACCAGGTCTCCAAACTTAGATACTCTTGTCTGTGAGACTGGCATGGGGTTTGCCAACTTCACAACTTGTCCCAACACTTTGGGCAAGTACAGACAGGAGCCCCTCATCAATGGTATAAAAGTTGAGGCCTATAGAGATACAGGGGCTAGCATCACTATGGTGACTGAGAGTCTAGTCCCCTCAAGGCAACTTTTACCTGGTGCCACATACCAGGTGACCAATATTGATGGAGTACAGAGAGATCATCCCATGGCAGTGGTCAATCTCAGCTGGGGAGGTGTCACTGGCCCCAAGAGAGTGGCAGTGTCACCAAACTTGCCTGTAGATTGCCTACTGGGGAATGATTTAGAGCTCTCAGCCTGGGCTGAAGTAGAGCAAGAAACCCATTCTAAAATGGTAAACATCCATGGTAAGGTTAGTGGGGCAGTGATAGCCACAGCCCCAGTCCAAGATGTCCTCCCTGAACAGGTCAGGAGGGTTGTGCGAGTCACAACCCAATCTCAGACAACTTCCTTCCCAGAACAGGTTGTCAAGGCTGTCATGGTAACAGCCCACACCCAAACTGAGCCCCCTCCTGAAAAGGTTGGGAGAGTTGTGATGGCCACAGCTCAAACTCAGACAGATGATAGTGTTGTGAAGCCTGAAACTATGGATCACTCCACTCAGACAGAGAGCATTGAGGAGGAAGAGAAATCTCCCTCCCACCAGACTTTAGGAAAAGATCAGCCTCCTCAGGGAACTGATCTGACCCCTTGTGAAGAAACTGCCACAGAGGTAGTCAGGCCTAGCCTGGCCGAACCCCTGATGTCAGTGGACCCTTCCAAGATGGGACCCAGTCTGGAGCAGGTAACCTGCCCCTCTCTACCCTGCCTCAGTCAGCCCAGGGCTGTAGAGGTCAGGGAGGCCAGTGGTGGACCCCAAAGGGCCCCCTGTCCAAAAGAATTCCCCAATCAGCAGATTAAGGGCACTGAAGCTAGTAGTCCTAGCCAAGTGAAAATAAAACCAACTCCTGAGGGAGCCCCCTTAAATTTAGTTAGGGACCTCCCACAGATGGACACTGTTGGGCACAGCCAAACCTGGGACCTGAGGGCCCCAAACCTGACCTGTCCCTCCAGTAAGCCAAACAGAGGGACCCAACCTCCAGCTGTAGGTAGCCAGAGGTTGACCCTGAGAGCCCAAAACAACTCAGTCTTGGAAAGAAAGGCCTCTATGGTGGAAAATGATTGGAGGAAGCTGAGCCCAAAATTAGTGGAGCCTCACTTCAGTACTCCATTTCAGCACCAGCCTTTTACTTTGCCAAAACGCACCACAGGTAGAGATTCCCGATGGTGGAGACCCTCAGACACCCTTAGGGTGAGGGATTGCTTAGTGGACCATGAGATAGGGGGTAACCATGCCAGTGCTGGTACTTCCTTATATGGCCACTCAGGCAATATAGGCTTACCTGGCAAGGCTAGCCTTATCTCCTTTCTTTTGGGGGGGGGTTATGTAGGAAGGTAGATCCCTGACTATGGTTGCCCCCAACTTTTTGCCTGGTGTTTTGCTGGTTTTCTGACTTAGTTGGCCTGGGACCCTGCTATTCAGGGCCCCAGGCCTACTGCTCTCTCTGTAAAATGGATTCCATGTACCTTAGGTACATATCTAAATTGGATACTGAGTCACCTTATCAGTCCCTGTACAGTGTACCTTAGGTACCCAGGGCATAGGTGTACCCAGGGCCTACCAGGGGCTGCAGCATGTATTATGCCACCCCTGGCTGGCCATCCAAATCTGACAAAACTGGCTGCACGACAGCTGGGGCAAGGTGGTGTACTCACCCTTTGCTTTAGATATAGTATACCTATATCTAACCCTAAATGGACACACAGATCTCCTATCAGTCACTCCTATGGCAGGCCTTAACAATCCTGAAGGCAGAGAGCTTGGAATCGTGTGAGATGGTGCTCTGGCATGAGCTGAGCCTGTCTGCGGCTTTCGGGATCCATCCCTTAGCCGTTTCCATGATATCGCATACCATATACTCTTAAGTGCATTATAATCCTCGCGGTTATATGCCAACTCTGGTATCGCTTTATCAAAACATGTCGAGTAAGGTGTCATACGAATTGGAATACTAACCCCTCGCCAATTCTGGCGACGGGGTTAGCATTCCACCCTTCTAGAGGGACACGACATGTATGTAACCCCTAACCCCGGTTAAAGTCAGACAGAGCCTTAGCATCCACAAAATGGATGCTGCCACCGAGACACAAGTCTGCCCTCCTGCTGCTGGGAGTCCTCCCAGAGCAGGAGATAAGGACAAAGGGTTTCCTGCCAGGGGCGGTGCCAGCACCGTCCCAGACAGGGTTTTGTGTATTCCAGGTAGGCAGGGCTACAGAGGAAGGTGACTGCAAGTGGCACCCCGGTGCTCACTGTGCATAGGCCGGCTGAAACCAGTTCCAGGGGCACTCCAGCCCCTGGCCTGGGGAAAGCCCGCCAAGGAAGTGGGTGTAACCACCCCCCTCCTGGTCCCACCCCTAGGGCAGGACTTAGTCGCGTGCCAGCCCCTTTTTACAGGATAAAGGTAGGAACTGGCCCCCTTCCAAATCAGATCATCTTTGAATCCTGAAACTACTTTCCACGAAAGGAACTCAAGACTTCTTCCTAAGATTTCTCCCTTGTGACTAAGGAGTAGTCACCCTGCATCCGCAGGCACCATCTTAAGAACACTGCGGTCTGCTGCAAGTCTCTCCTCCGGATCAAGACTGCCCAGCTCGACGAGAACCGGCTTCCCTGGCACCTCTGACCTCTACCCACCTCTACAGCCCAGCTGAGATTCGTGGGTGTGACGAGACCTCGAGGGACCGGCCATCTTCAAGACTGCACGACTTCTTTCCAGCAAGCCCGCCGAGTAATTTCCTGGTGAGTGCTTTGGGGTCCGAGAAGCCCCGACCCTGAGCAGCTCCAGCACCGAAGTGCAGCCTCCCAGCATCTCCCCGATCTGCGTGGGGCCCTTCTGCTTTTTGCTGCTCACCGCGTTGTTTGGCTACTAGCCCGCTGGCTTGTGGCCTTCTGAACGACGCCCGACGACATTTCTGCTGCTGGTCTGGTTGCTCCAGACTGGCCCTTGCTTCCCTCCATCGGAGAAGTACCCTGGACCCTCCTGGTCCACCCAAGATGCCATTTTAGGTCCACCGCGTGGGCCTTGCATTTGCCAAGACTTGTTGCCCAATCCTGGGTCCAGCGACGTCGACAGCAAGAACCTTCGTGGGACAGCTCGCACCTCCATCCTGGTCGCCGACAACGCCTCCTGGTCCGAGAGACTGCAGAGCCCAGCAGCGCCCACTCACCTGACTGCGGTGACTTCGCCCGGTGCCATCCTGGTGCCCACTCAATCACTGGCTAGTGATTCAAGAACTTGGTCCCCTCTGCTTTCAGGTTTTCTTCTTCCTTGATCCAGGCTTGGATCCATCGAACTTTCCTCCACTGGTCGCCTGCCAGCAACTTCCTTCTTCCAGGCTCCTGGTCCGGCAACGAGATCCCCGACGTCTTTTCAGACCTATGCAGCTGCAGCCCCTGGGCTAGGTAACTTCGGCACTTCGGTGTCCCAGCATAGCCTCACTATCCTAGGGTCAGGATCCCCTGTCGTTTTCTTCCTACCAGGTCGGGTTCGCCCGTGAACACTAACTTTGCCTTTACTAGCCTCCATAGACTTTGTCCCGCATCCCGCGTGAGAGTGCACACTCTGCACCCGAGTCCCCTAGGTCTCCTAGAAGTAATCTAACGATTCCCTAGTTAAGTCCTAGCGATTCCAAAGCCTATTAGTACTGTACTTACCTGCTAGTAATTTCGCATTCCACTTTTTAAGTATATGGTTTTTCGTGCCCCTCGGGCATTTGTGTATAACGTGCTAACTTAAGTATTTTCGTAAGAGTTTTGTTGTGTGCCTAGCACCCTGTCCTCATAAAGAGTACAGGGTTGTTGTGATTCTAATAAATACACTGTTTATTTTCATAACACTTGTGTGGTGTCCTTTCACTGGGTGTTCAAGGGGTAATGTGATGGTAAAACAGCTGGCTTAACACGCCCTCTAGAGTCTTAGCCTTAGACTGCTCGTATCCATGCTACTAGGATAGCTGGTCTATAAGGTTGACTTACAACCAATCATCAATAAGGGTTGTTTGGACTGATATATAGTGATCACTAGAATAGTGAACACTGCACATCAGGCCAACTTCTCACAACCGTTCTTTAGCCCACTCTGCCACCCCAGTTCAGACATGGCTATATGCAAATCAGTCTGACCCTGTGCCTCATGGGAACAGACCAGCCCGAACTGCCAAGCCATGTCTTCCCTGGACCGGAAACAAGCTTCCGATGACCAGTTTCTGGCATTCCAGCCGTCTTCAGCCCGGCTTGCTTGAATCCAGTGGCAAAGTGAGCAAGGGGCTCACGTCTGAGCATACCCTGCCACACTTATGGTGGCCAAAAGCGGTTCAAAAGGGGGTGGTGATGGACGGAGCATCTGAATCAATCAAACACTCACACCCAGTCAAAAGATCTGGGTTTAATCCATCACCGTTCTTTAGCCCACTCTGCCACCCCAGTTCAGACATGGCTATATGCAAATCAGTCTGACACTGTGCCTCATGGGAACAGACCAGCCCGAACTGCCAAGCCATGTCTTCCTTGGACCGGAAACAAGCTTCCGAGGACCGGTTTCTGGCATTCCAGCTGTCTTCAGCCCGGCTTGCTTGAATCCAGTGGCAAAGTGAGCAAGGGGCTCATGTCTGAGCATACCCTGCCACACTTATGGCGGCCAAAAGCGGTACAAAAGGGGGTGGTGATGGACGGAGCATCTGAATCAATCAAACACTCACACCCAGTCAAAAGTTCTGGGTTTAATCCATCACCGTTCTTTAGCCCACTCTGCCACCCCAGTTCAGTCATGGCTATATGCAAATCAGTCTGACCCCGTGCCTCATGGGAACAGACCAGCCCGAACTGCCAAGCCATGTCTTCCCTGGACCGGAAACAAGCTTTCGAGGACCGGTTTCCGACATTCCAGCCGCCTTCAGCCCGGCTTGCTTGAATCTAGTGGCAAAGTGAGCAAGGGACTCATGTCTGAGCATACCCTGCCACACTTATGGCTGCCAAAAGCGTTACAAAAGGGGGTGGTGATGGACGTAGCATCTGAATCAATCAAGCACTCACACCCAGTCAAAAGATCTGGCTTTAATCCATCACCGTTCTTTAGCCCACTCTTATACCCCAGTTCAGACATGGCTATATGCAAATCAGTCTGACCCTGTGCCTCATGGGAACAGACCAGCCCGAACTTCCAAGCCATGTCTTCCCTGGACCGGAAACAAGCTTCCGAGGACCGGTTTCTGGCATTCCAGCCGTCTTCAGCCTGGCTTGCTTGAATCCAGGGGCAAAGTGAGCAAGGGACTCACGTCTGAGCATACCCTGCCACACTTATGGCGGCCAAAAGCGGTACAAAAGGGGGTGGTGATAAACGGAGCATCTGAATCAATCAAACACTCACACCCAGTCAAAAGACCTGGGTTTAATCCATCACCGTTCTTTAGCCCACTCTGCCACCCCAGTTCAGACATGGCTATATGCAAATCAGTCTGACCCTGTGCCTCATGGGAACAGACCAGCCCAAACTGCCAAGCCATGTCTTCCCTGGACCGGAAACAAGCTTCCGAGGACCGGTTTCTGGCATTCCAGCCCTCTTCAGCCCGGTTTGCTTGAATCCAGTGGCAAAGTGAGCAAGGGACTCACGTCTGAGCATACCCTGCCACACTTATGGCGGCCAAAAGGGGTTCAAAAGGGGGTGGTGATGGACGGAGCATCTGAATCAAACAAACACTCACACCCAGTCAAAAGATCTGGGTTTAATCCATCACCGTTCTTTAGCCCACTCTGCCACCCCAGTTCAGACATGGCTATATGCAAATCAGTCTGACCCTGTGCCTCATGGGAACAGACCAGCCCGAACTGCCAAGCCATGTCTTCCCTGGACCGGAAACAAACATCCGAGGACCGGTTTCTGGCATTCCAGACGTCTTCAGCCCGGCTTGCTTGAATCCAGTGGCAAAGTGATCAAGGTACTCATGTCTGAGTATACCCTGCCACACTTATGGTGGCCAAAAGCGGTACAAAAGGGAGTGGTGATGGACGGAGCATCTGAATCAATCAAACACTCAAACCCAGTCAAAAGATCTGGGTTTAATCCATCACCGTTCTTTAGCCCACTCTGCCACCCCAGTTCAGACATGGCTATATGCAAATCAGTCTGACCCTGTGCCTCATGGGAACAGACCAGCCCGAACTGCCAAGCCATGTCTTCCCTGGACCGGAAACAAGCTTCCGACGACCGGTTTCTGGCATTCCAGCCCTCTTCAGCCCGGTTTGCTTGAATCCAGTGGCAAAGTGAGCAAGGGACTCACGTCTGAGCATACCCTGCCACACTTATGGCGGCCAAAAGCGGTTCAAAAGGGGGTGGTGATGGACTGAGCATCTGAATCAATCAAACACTCACACCCAGTCAAAAGATCTGGGTTTAATCCATCACCGTTCTTTAGCCCACTCTGCCACCCCAGTTCAGACATGGCTATATGCAAATCAGTCTGACCCTGTGCCTCATGGGAACAGACCAGCCCGAACTGCCAAGCCATGTCTTCCCTGGACCGGAAACAAACTTCCGACGACCAGTTTCTGGCATTCCAGCCGTCTTCAGCCCGGCTTGCTTGAATCCAGTGGCAAAGTGAGCAAGGGACTCACGTCTGAGCATACCCTGCCACACTTATGGCGGCCAAAAGCGGTTCAAAAGGGGGTGGTGATGGACGGAGCATCTGAATCAATCAAACACTCACACCCAGTCAAAAGATCTGGGTTTAATCCATCACCGTTCTTTAGCCCACTCTGCCACCCCAGTTCAGACATGGCTATATGCAAATCAGTCTGACCCCGTGCCTCGTGGAAACAGACCAGCCCGAACTGCCAAGCCATGTCTTCCCTGGACCGGAAACAAGCTTCCGACGACCAGTTTCTGGCATTCCAGCCGTCTTCAGCCCGGCTTGCTTGAATCCAGTGGCAAAGTGAGCAAGGGACTCACGTCTGAGCATACCCTGCCACACTTATGGCGGCCAAAAGCGGTACAAAAGGGGGTGGTGATGGACGGAGCATCTGAATCAATCAAACACTCACACCCAGTCAAAAGATCTGGGTTTAATCCATCACCGTTCTTTAGCCCACTCTGCCACCCCAGTTCAGACATGGCTATATGCAAATCAGTCTGACCCTGTGCCTCATGGAAACAGACCAGCCCGAACTGCCAAGCCATGTCTTCCCTGGACCGGAAACAAGCTTCCGAGGACTGGTTTCTGGCATTCCAGCCGTCTTCAGCCCGGCTTGCTTGAATCCACTGGCAAAGTGAGCAAGGGACTCACGTCTGAGCATACCCTGCCACACTTATGGCGGCCAAAAGCGGTACAAAAAGGGGTGGTGATAAACAGAGCATCTGAATCAATCAAACACTCACACCCAGTCAAAAGATCTGGGTTTAATCCATCACCGTTCTTTAGCCCACTCTGCCACCCCAGTTCAGACATGGCTATATGCAAATCAGTCTGACCCTGTGCCTCATGGGAACAGACCAGCCCGAACTGCCAAGCCATGTCTTCCCTGGACCGGAAACAAGCTTCCGAGGACCGGTTTCTGGCATTTCAGCCCTCTTCAGCCCGGTTTGCTTGAATCCAGTGGCAAAGTGAGCAAGGGACTCACGTCTGAGCATACCCTGCCACACTTATGGCGGCCAAAAGCGGTTCAAAAGGGGGTGGTGATGGACGGAGCATCTGAATCAATCAAACACTCACACCCAGTCAAAAGATCTGGGTTTAATCCATCACCGTTCTTTAGCCCACTCTGCCACCCCAGTTCAGACATGGCTATATGCAAATCAGTCTGACCCTGTGCCTCATGGGAACAGACCAGCCCGAACTGCCAAGCCATGTCTTCCCTGGACCGGAAACAAGCTTCTGAGGACCGGTTTCTGGCATTCCAGACGTCTTCAGCCCGGCTTGCTTGAATCCAGTGGCAAAGTGAGCAAGGGACTCACGTCTGAGTATACCCTGCCACACTTATGGCGGCCAAAAGCGGTACAAAAGGGGGTGGTGATGGACGGAGCATCTGAATCAATCAAACACTCAAACCCAGTCAAAAGATCTGGGTTTAATCCATCACCGTTCTTTAGCCCACTCTGCCACCCCAGTTCAGACATGGCTATATGCAAAACAGTCTGACCCTGTGCCTCATGGGAACAGACCAGCCCGAACTGCCAAGCCATGTCTTCCCTGGACCGGAAACAAGCTTCCGACGACCAGTTTCTAGCATTCCAGCCATCTTCAGCCCGGCTTGCTTGAATCCAGTGGCAAAGTGAGCAAGGGACTCACGTCTGAGCATACCCTGCCACACTTATGGCGGCCAAAAGCGGTACAAAAGGGGGTGGTGATGGACGGAGCATCTGAATCAATCAAACACTCACACCCAGTCAAAAGATCTGGGTTTAATCCATCACCGTTCTTTAGCCCACTCTGCCACCCCAGTTCAGACATGGCTATATGCAAATCAGTCTGACCCTGTGCCTCATGGAAACAGACCAGCCCGAACTGCCAAGCCATGTCTTCCCTGGACCGGAAACAAGCTTCCGAGGACCGGTTTCTGGCATTCCAGCCATCTTCAGCCCGGCTTGCTTGAATCCAGTGGCAAAGTGAGCAAGGGACTCACGTCTGAGCATACCCTGCCACACTTATGGCGGCCAAAAGCGGTTCAAAAGGGGGTGGTGATGGACGGAGCATCTGAATCAATCAAACACTCACACCCAGTCAAAAGATCTGGGTTTAATCCATCACCGTTCTTTAGCCCACTCTGCCACCCCAGTTCAGACATGGCTATATGCAAATCAGTCTGACCCTGTGCCTCATGGGAACAGACCAGCCCGAACTGCCAAGCAATGTCTTCCCTGGACCGGAAACAAGCTTCCGAGGACCGGTTTCTGGCATTCCAGACGTCTTCAGCCCGGCTTGCTTGAATCCAGTGGCAAAGTGAGCAAGGGACTCACGTCTGAGTATACCCTGCCACACTTATGGCGGCCAAAAGCGGTACAAAAGGGGGTGGTGATGGACGGAGCATCTGAATCAATCAAACACTCAAACCCAGTCAAAAGATCTGGGTTTAATCAAACACTCAAACCCAGTCAAAAGATCTGGGTTTAATCCATCACCGTTCTTTAGCCCACTCTGCCACCCCAGTTCAGACATGGCTATATGCAAATCAGTCTGACCCTGTGCCTCATGGGAACAGACCAGCCCGAACTGCCAAGCCATGTCTTCCCTGGACCGGAAACAAGCTTCCGACGACCAGTTTCTGGCATTCCAGCCGTCTTCAGCCCGGCTTGCTTGAATCCAGTGGCAAAGTGAGCAAGGGACTCACGTCTGAGCATACCCTGCCACACTTATGGCGGCCAAAAGCGGTTCAAAAGGGGGTGGTGATGGACGGAGCATCTGAATCAATCAAACACTCACACCCAGTCAAAAGATCTGGGTTTAATCCATCACCGTTCTTTAGCCCACTCTGCCACCCCAGTTCAGACATGGCTATATGCAAATCAGTCTGACACTGTGCCTCATGGGAACAGACCAGCCCGAACTGCCAAGTCATGTCTTCCTTGGACCGGAAACAAGCTTCCGAGGACCGGTTTCTGGCATTCCAGCCGTCTTCAGCCCGGCTTGCTTGAATCCAGTGGCAAAGTGAGCAAGGGACTCATGTCTGAGCATACCCTGCCACACTTATGGCGGCCAAAAGCGGTACAAAAGGGGGTGGTGATGGACGGAGCATCTGAATCAATCAAACACTCACACCCAGTCAAAAGTTCTGGGTTTAATCCATCACCGTTCTTTAGCCCACTCTGCCACCCCAGTTCAGACATGGCTATATGCAAATCAGTCTGACCCTGTGCCTCATGGGAACAGACCAGCCCGAACTGCCAAGCCATGTCTTCCCTGGACCGGAAACAAGCTTTCGAGGACCGGTTTCTGACATTCCAGCCGCCTTCAGCCCGGCTTGCTTGAATCCAGTGGCAAAGTGAGCAAGGGACTCACGTCTGAGCATACCCTGCCACACTTATGGCGGCCAAAAGCGTTACAAAAGGGGGTGGTGATGGACGTAGCATCTGAATCAATCAAACACTCACACCCAGTCAAAAGATCTGGCTTTAATCCATCACCGTTCTTTTGCCCACTCTTATACCCCAGTTCAGACATGGCTATATGCAAATCAGTCTGACCCTGTGCCTCATGGGAACAGACCAGCCCGAACTTCCAAGCCATGTCTTCCCTGGACTGGAAACAAGCTTCCGAGGACCGGTTTCTGGCATTCCAGCCGTCTTCAGCCTGGCTTGCTTGAATCCAGTGGCAAAGTGAGCAAGGGACTCACGTCTGAGCATACCCTGCCACACTTATGGCGGCCAAAAGCGGTTCAAAAGGGGGTGGTGATGGACTGAGCATCTGAATCAATCAAACACTCACACCCAGTCAAAAGTTCTGGGTTTAATCCATCACCGTTCTTTAGCCCACTCTGCCACCCCAGTTCAGACATGGCTATATGCAAATCAGTCTGACCCTGTGCCTCATGGGAACAGACCAGCCCGAACTTCCAAGCCATGTCTTCCCTGGACTGGAAACAAGCTTCCGAGGACCGGTTTCTGGCATTCCAGCCGTCTTCAGCCTGGCTTGCTTGAATCCAGGGGCAAAGTGAGCAAGGGACTCACGTCTGAGCATACCCTGCCACACTTATGGCGGCCAAAAGCGGTACAAAAGGGGGTGGTGATAAACGGAGCATCTGAATCAATCAAACACTCACACCCAGTCAAAAGACCTGGGTTTAATCCATCACCGTTCTTTAGCCCACTCTGCCACCCCAGTTCAGACATGGCTATATGCAAATCAGTCTGACCCTGTGCCTCGTGGGAACAGACCAGCCCGAACTGCCAAGCCATGTCTTCCCTGGACCGGAAACAAGCTTCCGACGACCGGTTTCTGGCATTCCAGCCCTCTTCAGCCCGGTTTGCTTGAATCCAGTGGCAAAGTGAGCAAGGGACTCACGTCTGAGCATACCCTGCCACACTTATGGCGGCCAAAAGCGGTTCAAAAGGGGGTGGTGATGGACTGAGCATCTGAATCAATCAAACACTCACACCCAGTCAAAAGATCTGGGTTTAATCCATCACCGTTCTTTAGCCCACTCTGCCACCCCAGTTCAGACATGGCTATATGCAAATCAGTCTGACCCTGTGCCTCATGGGAACAGACCAGCCCGAACTGCCAAGCCATGTCTTCCCTGGACCGGAAACAAGCTTCCGAGGACCGGTTTCTGGCATTCCAGACGTCTTCAGCCCGGCTTGCTTGAATCCAGTGGCAAAGTGAGCAAGGGACTCACGTCTGAGTATACCCTGCCACACTTATGGCGGCCAAAAGCGGTACAAAAGGGGGTGGTGAAGGACGGAGCATCTGAATCAATCAAACACTCAAACCCAGTCAAAAGATCTGGGTTTAATCAAACACTCAAACCCAGTCAAAAGATCTGGGTTTAATCCATCACCGTTCTTTAGCCCACTCTGCCACCCCAGTTCAGACATGGCTATATGCAAATCAGTCTGACCCTGTGCCTCATGGGAACAGACCAGCCAGAACTGCCAAGCCATGTCTTCCCTGGATCGGAAACAAGCTTCCGACGACCAGTTTCTGGCATTCCAGCCGTCTTCAGCCCGGCTTGCTTGAATCCAGTGGCAAAGTGAGCAAGGGACTCACGTCTGAGCATACCCTGCCACACTTATGGCGGCCAAAAGCGGTTCAAAAGGGGGTGGTGATGGACGGAGCATCTGAATCAATCAAACACTCACACCCAGTCAAAAGATCTGGGTTTAATCCATCACCGTTCTTTAGCCCACTCTGCCACCCCAGTTCAGACATGGCTATATGCAAATCAGTCTGACCCTGTGCCTCGTGGAAACAGACCAGCCCGAACTGCCAAGCCATGTCTTCCCTGGACCGGAAACAAGCTTCCGACGACCAGTTTCTGGCATTCCAGCCGTCTTCAGCCCGGCTTGCTTGAATCCAGTGGCAAAGTGAGCAAGGGACTCACGTCTGAGCATACCCTGCCACACTTATGGCGGCCAAAAGCGGTACAAAAGGGGGTGGTGATGGACGGAGCATCTGAATCAATCAAACACTCACACCCAGTCAAAAGATCTGGGTTTAATCCATCACCGTTCTTTAGCCCACTCTGCCACCCCAGTTCAGACATGGCTATATGCAAATCAGTCTGACCCTGTGCCTCATGGAAACAGACCAGCCCGAACTGCCAAGCCATGTCTTCCCTGGACCCGAAACAAGCTTCCGAGGACTGGTTTCTGGCATTCCAGCCGTCTTCAGCCCGGCTTGCTTGAATCCAGTGGCAAAGTGAGCAAGGGACTCACGTCTGAGCATACCCTGCCACACTTATGGCGGCCAAAAGCGGTACAAAAAGGGGTGGTGATAAACAGAGCATCTGAATCAATCAAACACTCACACCCAGTCAAAAGATCTGGGTTTAATCCATCACCGTTCTTTAGCCCACTCTGCCACCCCAGTTCAGACATGGCTATATGCAAATCAGTCTGACCCTGTGCCTCATGGGAACAGACCAGCCCAAACTGCCAAGCCATGTCTTCCCTGGACCGGAAACAAGCTTCCGAGGACCGGTTTCTGGCATTTCAGCCCTCTTCAGCCCGGCTTTCTTGAATCCAGTGGCAAAGTGAGCAAGGGACTCACGTCTGAGCATACCCTGCCACACTTATGGCGGCCAAAAGCGGTTCAAAAGGGGGTGGTGATGGACGGAGCATCTGAATCAATCAAACACTCACACCCAGTCAAAAGATCTGGGTTTAATCCATCACCGTTCTTTAGCCCACTCTGCCACCCCAGTTCAGACATGGCTATATGCAAATCAGTCTGACCCTGTGCCTCATGGGAACAGACCAGCCCGAACTGCCAAGCCATGTCTTCCCTGGACCGGAAACAAGCTTCTGAGGACCGGTTTCTGGCATTCCAGACGTCTTCAGCCCGGCTTGCTTGAATCCAGTGGCAAAGTGAGCAAGGGACTCACGTCTGAGTATACCCTGCCACACTTATGGCGGCCAAAAGCGGTACAAAAGGGGGTGGTGATGGACAGAGCATCTGAATCAATCAAACACTCAAACCCAGTCAAAAGATCTGGGTTTAATCCATCACCGTTCTTTAGCCCACTCTGCCACCCCAGTTCAGACATGGCTATATGCAAAACAGTCTGACCCTGTGCCTCATGGGAACAGACCAGCCCGAACTGCCAAGCCATGTCTTCCCTGGACCGGAAACAAGCTTCCGACGACCAGTTTCTAGCATTCCAGCCATCTTCAGCCCGGCTTGCTTGAATCCAGTGGCAAAGTGAGCAAGGGACTCACGTCTGAGCATACCCTGCCACACTTATGGCGGCCAAAAGCGGTACAAAAGGGGGTGGTGATGGACGGAGCATCTGAATCAATCAAACACTCACACCCAGTCAAAAGATCTGGGTTTAATCCATCACTGTTCTTTAGCCCACTCTGCCACCCCAGTTCAGACATGGCTATATGCAAATCAGTCTGACCCTGTGCCTCATGGAAACAGACCAGCCCGAACTGCCAAGCCATGTCTTCCCTGGACCGGAAACAAGCTTCCGAGGACCGGTTTCTGGCATTCCAGCCGTCTTCAGCCCGGCTTGCTTGAATCCAGTGGCAAAGTGAGCAAGGGACTCACGTCTGAGCATACCCTGCCACACTTATGGCGGCCAAAAGCGGTTCAAAAGGGGGTGGTGATGGACGGAGCATCTGAATCAATCAAACACTCACACCCAGTCAAAAGATCTGGGTTTAATCCATCACCGTTCTTTAGCCCACTCTGCCACCCCAGTTCAGACATGGCTATATGCAAATCAGTCTGACCCTGTGCCTCATGGGAACAGACCAGCCCGAACTGCCAAGCCATGTCTTTCCTGGACCGGAAACAAGCTTCCGAGGACCGGTTTCTGGCATTCCAGACGTCTTCAGCCCGGCTTGCTTGAATCCAGTGGCAAAGTGAGCACGGGACTCACGTCTGAGTATACCCTGCCACACTTATGGCGGCCAAAAGCGGTACAAAAGGGGGTGGTGATGGACGGAGCATCTGAATCAATCAAACACTCAAACCCAGTCAAAAGATCTTGGTTTAATCAAACACTCAAACCCAGTCAAAAGATCTGGGTTTAATCCATCACCGTTCTTTAGCCCACTCTGCCACCCCAGTTCAGACATGGCTATATGCAAATCAGTCTGACCCTGTGCCTCATGGGAACAGACCAGCCCGAATTGCCAAGCCATGTCTTCCCTGGACCGGAAACAAGCTTCCGACGACCAGTTTCTGGCATTCCAGCCGTCTTCAGCCCGGCTTGCTTGAATCCAGTGGCAAAGTGAGCAAGGGACTCACGTCTGAGCATACCCTGCCACACTTATGGCGGCCAAAAGCGGTTCAAAAGGGGGTGGTGATGGACGGAGCATCTGAATCAATCAAACACTCACACCCAGTCAAAAGATCTGGGTTTAATCCATCACCGTTCTTTAGCCCACTCTGCCACCCCAGTTCAGACATGGCTATATGCAAATCAGTCTGACACTGTGCCTCATGGGAACAGACCAGCCCGAACTGCCAAGCCATGTCTTCCTTGGACCGGAAACAAGCTTCCGAGGACCGGTTTCTGGCATTCCAGCCGTCTTCAGCCCGGCTTGCTTGAATCCAGTGGCAAAGTGAGCAAGGGACTCATGTCTGAGCATACCCTGCCACACTTATGGCGGCCAAAAGCGGTACAAAAGGGGGTGGTGATGGACGGAGCATCTGAATCAATCAAACACTCACACCCAGTCAAAAGTTCTGGGTTTAATCCATCACCGTTCTTTAGCCCACTCTGCCACCCCAGTTCAGACATGGCTATATGCAAATCAGTCTGACCCTGTGCCTCATGGGAACAGACCAGCCCGAACTGCCAAGCCATGTCTTCCCTGGACCGGAAACAAGCTTTTGAGGACCGGTTTCTGACATTCCAGCCGCCTTCAGCCCGGCTTGCTTGAATCCAGTGGCAAAGTGAGCAAGGGACTCACGTCTGAGCATACCCTGCCACACTTATGGCGGCCAAAAGCGTTACAAAAGGGGGTGGTGATGGACGTAGCATCTGAATCAATCAAGCACTCACACCCAGTCAAAAGATCTGGCTTTAATCCATCACCGTTCTTTAGCCCACTCTTATACCCCAGTTCAGACATGGCTATATGCAAATCAGTCTGACCCTGTGCCTCATGGGAACAGACCAGCCCGAACTTCCAAGCCATGTCTTCCCTGGACCGGAAACAAGCTTCCGAGGACCGGTTTCTGGCATTCCAGCCGTCTTCAGCCTGGCTTGCTTGAATCCAGGGGCAAAGTGAGCAAGGGACTCACGTCTGAGCATACCCTGCCACACTTATGGCGGCCAAAAGCGGTACAAAAGGGGGTGGTGATAAACGGAGCATCTGAATCAATCAAACACTCACACCCAGTCAAAAGACCTGGGTTTAATCCATCACCGTTCTTTAGCCCACTCTGCCACCCCAGTTCAGACATGGCTATATGCAAATCAGTCTGACCCTGTGCCTCATGGGAACAGACCAGCCCGAACTGCCAAGCCATGTCTTCCCTGGACCGGAAACAAACGTCCGAGGACCGGTTTCTGGCATTCCAGACGTCTTCAGCCCGGCTTGCTTGAATCCAGTGGCAAAGTGATCAAGGTACTCATGTCTGAGTATACCCTGCCACACTTATGGTGGCCAAAAGCGGTACAAAAGGGAGTGGTGATGGACGGAGCATCTGAATCAATCAAACACTCAAACCCAGTCAAAAGATCTGGGTTTAATCCATCACCGTTCTTTAGCCCACTCTGCCACCCCAGTTCAGACATGGCTATATGCAAATCAGTCTGACCCTGTGCCTCGTGGGAACAGACCAGCCCGAACTGCCAAGCCATGTCTTCCCTGGACCGGAAACAAGCTTCCGACGACCGGTTTCTGGCATTCCAGCCCTCTTCAGCCCGGTTTGCTTGAATCCAGTGGCAAAGTGAGCAAGGGACTCACGTCTGAGCATACCCTGCCACACTTATGGCGGCCAAAAGCGGTTCAAAAGGGGGTGGTGATGGACGGAGCATCTGAATCAATCAAACACTCACACCCAGTCAAAAGATCTGGGTTTAATCCATCACCGTTCTTTAGCCCACTCTGCCACCCCAGTTCAGACATGGCTATATGCAAATCAGTCTGACCCTGTGCCTCATGGGAACAGACCAGCCCGAACTGCCAAGCCATGTCTTCCCTGGACCGGAAACAAGCTTCCGAGGACCGGTTTCTGGCATTCCAGACGTCTTCAGCCCGGCTTGCTTGAATCCAGTGGCAAAGTGAGCAAGGGACTCACGTCTGAGTATACCCTGCCACACTTATGGCGGCCAAAAGCGGTACAAAAGGGGGTGGTGATGGACGGAGCATCTGAATCAATCAAACACTCAAACCCAGTCAAAAGATCTGGGTTTAATCAAACACTCAAACCCAGTCAAAAGATCTGGGTTTAATCCATCACCGTTCTTTAGCCCACTCTGCCACCCCAGTTCAGACATGGCTATATGCAAATCAGTCTGACCCTGTGCCTCATGGGAACAGACCAGCCCGAACTGCCAAGCCATGTCTTCCCTGGACCGGAAACAAGCTTCCGAGGACCGGTTTCTGGCATTCCAGCCCTCTTCAGCCCGGTTTGCTTGAATCCAGTGGCAAAGTGAGCAAGGGACTCACGTCTGAGCATACCCTGCCACACTTATGGCAGCCAAAAGGGGTTCAAAAGGGGGTGGTGATGGACGGAGCATCTGAATCAAACAAACACTCACACCCAGTCAAAAGATCTGGGTTTAATCCATCACCGTTCTTTAGCCCACTCTGCCACCCCAGTTCAGACATGGCTATATGCAAATCAGTCTGACCCTGTGCCTCATGGGAACAGACCAGCCCGAACTGCCAAGCCATGTCTTCCCTGGACCGGAAACAAACGTCCGAGGACCGGTTTCTGGCATTCCAGACGTCTTCAGCCCGGCTTGCTTGAATCCAGTGGCAAAGTGATCAAGGTACTCATGTCTGAGTATACCCTGCCACACTTATGGTGGCCAAAAGCGTTACAAAAGGGAGTGGTGATGGACGGAGCATCTGAATCAATCAAACACTCAAACCCAGTCAAAAGATCTGGGTTTAATCCATCACCGTTCTTTAGCCCACTCTGCCACCCCAGTTCAGACATGGCTATATGCAAATCAGTCTGACCCGGTGCCTCGTGGGAACAGACCAGCCCGAACTGCCAAGCCATGTC
This sequence comes from Lissotriton helveticus, assembly GCF_964261635.1. Lineage (NCBI taxonomy): Eukaryota > Metazoa > Chordata > Amphibia > Caudata > Salamandridae > Lissotriton > Lissotriton helveticus. The sequence goes on along the minus strand of NC_136061.1, from coordinate 1,357,604,956 downwards.
TTCCCTGGACCGGAAACAAGCTTCCGACGACCGGTTTCTGGCATTCCAGCCCTCTTCAGCCCGGTTTGCTTGAATCCAGTGGCAAAGTGAGCAAGGGACTCACGTCTGAGCATACCCTGCCACACTTATGGCGGCCAAAAGCGGTTCAAAAGGGGGTGGTGATGGACGGAGCATCTGAATCAATCAAACACTCACACCCAGTCAAAAGATCTGGGTTTAATCCATCACCGTTCTTTAGCCCACTCTGCCACCCCAGTTCAGACATGGCTATATGCAAATCAGTCTGACCCTGTGCCTCATGGGAACAGACCAGCCCGAACTGCCAAGCCATGTCTTCCCTGGACCGGAAACAAGCTTCCGAGGACCGGTTTCTGGCATTCCAGACGTCTTCAGCCCGGCTTGCTTGAATCCAGTGGCAAAGTGAGCAAGGGACTCACGTCTGAGTATACCCTGCCACACTTATGGCGGCCAAAAGCGGTACAAAAGGGGGTGGTGATGGACGGAGCATCTGAATCAATCAAACACTCAAACCCACTCAAAAGATCTGGGTTTAATCAAACACTCAAACCCAGTCAAAAGATCTGGGTTTAATCCATCACCGTTCTTTAGCCCACTCTGCCACCCCAGTTCAGACATGGCTATATGCAAATCAGTCTGACCCTGTGCCTCATGGGAACAGACCAGCCCGAACTGCCAAGCCATGTCTTCCCTGGACCGGAAACAAGCTTCTGACGACCAGTTTCTGGCATTCCAGCCGTCTTCAGCCCGGCTTGCTTGAATCCAGTGGCAAAGTGAGCAAGGGACTCACGTCTGAGCATACCCTGCCACACTTATGGCGGCCAAAAGCGGTTCAAAAGGGGGTGGTGATGGACGGAGCATCTGAATCAATCAAACACTCACACCCAGTCAAAAGATCTGGGTTTAATCCATCACCGTTCTTTAGCCCACTCTGCCACCCCAGTTCAGACATGGCTATATGCAAATCAGTCTGACACTGTGCCTCATGGGAACAGACCAGCCCGAACTGCCAAGCCATGTCTTCCTTGGACCGGAAACAAGCTTCCGAGGACCGGTTTCTGGCATTCCAGCCGTCTTCAGCCCGGCTTGCTTGAATCCAGTAGGCAAAGTGAGCAAGGGACTCACGTCTGAGCATACCCTGCCACACTTATGGCGGCCAAAAGCGGTACAAAAGGGGGTGGTGATGGACGGAGCATCTGAATCAATCAAACACTCACACCCAGTCAAAAGTTCTGGGTTTAATCCATCACCGTTCTTTAGCCCACTCTGCCACCCCAGTTCAGACATGGCTATTTGCAAATCAGTCTGACCCTGTGCCTCATGGGAACAGACCAGCCCGAACTGCCAAGCCATGTCTTCCCTGGACCGGAAACAAGCTTCCGAGCACCGGTTTCTGGCATTCCAGCCGTCTTCAGCCCGGCTTGCTTGAATCCAGTGGCAAAGTGAGCAAGAGACTCACGTCTGAGCATTCCCTGCCACACTTATGGCGGCCAAAAGCGGTAAAAAAGGGGGTGGTGATGGACGGAGCATCTGAATCAATCAAACACTCACATCCAGTCAAAAGATCTGGGTTTAATCCATCACCGTTCTTTAGCCCACTCTGCCACCCCAGTTCAGACATGGCTATATGCAAATCAGTCTGACCCTGTGCCTCATGGGAACAGACCAGCCCGAACTGCCAAGCCATGTCTTCCCTGGACCGGAAACAAGCTTCCGAGGACCGGTTTCTGGCATTCCAGACGTCTTCAGCCCGGCTTGCTTGAATCCAGTGGCAAAGTGAGCAAGGGACTCACGTCTGAGTATACCCTGCCACACTTATGGCGGCCAAAAGCGGTACAAAAGGGGGTGGTGATGGACGGAGCATCTGAATCAATCAAACACTCAAACCCAGTCAAAAGATCTGGGTTTAATCAAACACTCAAACACAGTCAAAAGATCTGGGTTTAATCCATCACCGTTCTTTAGCCCACTCTGCCACCCCAGTTCAGACATGGCTATATGCAAATCAGTCTGACCCTGTGCCTCATGGGAACAGACCAGCCCGAACTGCCAAGCCATGTCTTCCCTGGACCGGAAACAAGCTTCCGAGGACCGGTTTCTGGCATTCCAGCCCTCTTCAGCCCGGTTTGCTTGAATCCAGTGGCAAAGTGAGCAAGGGACTCACGTCTGAGCATACCCTGCCACACTTATGGCAGCCAAAAGGGGTTCAAAAGGGGGTGGTGATGGACGGAGCATCTGAATCAAACAAACACTCACACCCAGTCAAAAGATCTGGGTTTAATCCATCACCGTTCTTTAGCCCACTCTGCCACCCCAGTTCAGACATGGCTATATGCAAATCAGTCTGACCCTGTGCCTCATGGGAACAGACCAGCCCGAACTGCCAAGCCATGTCTTCCCTGGACCGGAAACAAACGTCCGAGGACCGGTTTCTGGCATTCCAGACGTCTTCAGCCCGGCTTGCTTGAATCCAGTGGCAAAGTGATCAAGGTACTCATGTCTGAGTATACCCTGCCACACTTATGGTGGCCAAAAGCGGTACAAAAGGGAGTGGTGATGGACGGAGCATCTGAATCAATCAAACACTCAAACCCAGTCAAAAGATCTGGGTTTAATCCATCACCGTTCTTTAGCCCACTCTGCCACCCCAGTTCAGACATGGCTATATGCAAATCAGTCTGACCCGGTGCCTCGTGGGAACAGACCAGCCCGAACTGCCAAGCCATGTCTTCCCTGGACCGGAAACAAGCTTCCGAGCACCGGTTTCTGGCATTCCAGCCGTCTTCAGCCCGGCTTGCTTGAATCCAGTGGCAAAGTGAGCAAGAGACTCACGTCTGAGCATTCCCTGCCACACTTATGGCGGCCAAAAGCGGTAAAAAAGGGGGTGGTGATGGACGGAGCATCTGAATCAATCAAACACTCACATCCAGTCAAAAGATCTGGGTTTAATCCATCACCGTTCTTTAGCCCACTCTGCCACCCCAGTTCAGACATGGCTATATGCAAATCAGTCTGACCCTGTGCCTCATGGGAACAGACCAGCCCGAACTGCCAAGCCATGTCTTCCCTGGACCGGAAACAAGCTTCCGAGGACCGGTTTCTGGCATTCCAGACGTCTTCAGCCCGGCTTGCTTGAATCCAGTGGCAAAGTGAGCAAGGGACTCACGTCTGAGTATACCCTGCCACACTTATGGCGGCCAAAAGCGGTACAAAAGGGGGTGGTGATGGACGGAGCATCTGAATCAATCAAACACTCAAACCCAGTCAAAAGATCTGGGTTTAATCAAACACTCAAACCCAGTCAAAAGATCTGGGTTTAATCCATCACCGTTCTTTAGCCCACTCTGCCACCCCAGTTCAGACATGGCTATATGCAAATCAGTCTGACCCTGTGCCTCATGGGAACAGACCAGCCCGAACTGCCAAGCCATGTCTTCCCTGGACCGGAAACAAGCTTCCGAGGACCGGTTTCTGGCATTCCAGCCCTCTTCAGCCCGGTTTGCTTGAATCCAGTGGCAAAGTGAGCAAGGGACTCACGTCTGAGCATACCCTGCCACACTTATGGCAGCCAAAAGGGGTTCAAAAGGGGGTGGTGATGGACGGAGCATCTGAATCAAACAAACACTCACACCCAGTCAAAAGATCTGGGTTTAATCCATCACCGTTCTTTAGCCCACTCTGCCACCCCAGTTCAGACATGGCTATATGCAAATCAGTCTGACCCTGTGCCTCATGGGAACAGACCAGCCCGAACTGCCAAGCCATGTCTTCCCTGGACCGGAAACAAACGTCCGAGGACCGGTTTCTGGCATTCCAGACGTCTTCAGCCCGGCTTGCTTGAATCCAGTGGCAAAGTGATCAAGGTACTCATGTCTGAGTATACCCTGCCACACTTATGGTGGCCAAAAGCGGTACAAAAGGGAGTGGTGATGGACGGAGCATCTGAATCAATCAAACACTCAAACCCAGTCAAAAGATCTGGGTTTAATCCATCACCGTTCTTTAGCCCACTCTGCCACCCCAGTTCAGACATGGCTATATGCAAATCAGTCTGACCCGGTGCCTCGTGGGAACAGACCAGCCCGAACTGCCAAGCCATGTCTTCCCTGGACCGGAAACAAGCTTCCGACGACCGGTTTCTGGCATTCCAGCCCTCTTCAGCCCGGTTTGCTTGAATCCAGTGGCAAAGTGAGCAAGGGACTCACGTCTGAGCATACCCTGCCACACTTATGGCGGCCAAAAGCGGTTCAAAAGGGGGTGGTGATGGACGGAGCATCTGAATCAATCAAACACTCACACCCAGTCAAAAGATCTGGGTTTAATCCATCACCGTTCTTTAGCCCACTCTGCCACCCCAGTTCAGACATGGCTATATGCAAATCAGTCTGACCCTGTGCCTCATGGGAACAGACCAGCCCGAACTGCCAAGCCATGTCTTCCCTGGACCGGAAACAAGCTTCCGAGGACCGGTTTCTGGCATTCCAGACGTCTTCAGCCCGGCTTGCTTGAATCCAGTGGCAAAGTGAGCAAGGGACTCACATCTGAGTATACCCTGCCACACTTATGGCGGCCAAAAGCGGTACAAAAGGGGGTGGTGATGGACGGAGCATCTGAATCAATCAAACACTCAAACCCACTCAAAAGATCTGGGTTTAATCAAACACTCAAACCCAGTCAAAAGATCTGGGTTTAATCCATCACCGTTCTTTAGCCCACTCTGCCACCCCAGTTCAGACATGGCTATATGCAAATCAGTCTGACCCTGTGCCTCATGGGAACAGACCAGCCCGAACTGCCAAGCCATGTCTTCCCTGGACCGGAAACAAGCTTCCGACGACCAGTTTCTGGCATTCCAGCCGTCTTCAGCCCGGCTTGCTTGAATCCAGTGGCAAAGTGAGCAAGGGACTCACGTCTGAGCATACCCTGCCACACTTATGGCGGCCAAAAGCGGTTCAAAAGGGGGTGGTGATGGACGGAGCATCTGAATCAATCAAACACTCACACCCAGTCAAAAGATCTGGGTTTAATCCATCACCGTTCTTTAGCCCACTCTGCCACCCCAGTTCAGACATGGCTATATGCAAATCAGTCTGACACTGTGCCTCATGGGAACAGACCAGCCCGAACTGCCAAGCCATGTCTTCCTTGGACCGGAAACAAGCTTCCGAGGACCGGTTTCTGGCATTCCAGCCGTCTTCAGCCCGGCTTGCTTGAATCCAGTAGGCAAAGTGAGCAAGGGACTCACGTCTGAGCATACCCTGCCACACTTATGGCGGCCAAAAGCGGTACAAAAGGGGGTGGTGATGGACGGAGCATCTGAATCAATCAAACACTCACACCCAGTCAAAAGTTCTGGGTTTAATCCATCACCGTTCTTTAGCCCACTCTGCCACCCCAGTTCAGACATGGCTATTTGCAAATCAGTCTGACCCTGTGCCTCATGGGAACAGACCAGCCCGAACTGCCAAGCCATGTCTTCCCTGGACCGGAAACAAGCTTCCGAGCACCGGTTTCTGGCATTCCAGCCGTCTTCAGCCCGGCTTGCTTGAATCCAGTGGCAAAGTGAGCAAGGGACTCATGTCTGAGTATACCCTGCCACACTTATGGCGGCCAAAAGCGGTACAAAAGGGGGTGGTGATGGACGGAGCATCTGAATCAATCAAACACTCAAACCCAGTCAAAAGATCTGGGTTTAATCAAACACTCAAACCCAGTCAAAAGATCTGGGTTTAATCCATCACCGTTCTTTAGCCCACTCTGCCACCCCAGTTCAGACATGGCTATATGCAAATCAGTCTGACCCTGTGCCTCATGGGAACAGACCAGCCCGAACTGCCAAGCCATGTCTTCCCTGGACCGGAAACAAGCTTCCGAGGACCGGTTTCTGGCATTCCAGCCCTCTTCAGCCCGGTTTGCTTGAATCCAGTGGCAAAGTGAGCAAGGGACTCACGTCTGAGCATACCCTGCCACACTTATGGCAGCCAAAAGGGGTTCAAAAGGGGGTGGTGATGGACGGAGCATCTGAATCAAACAAACACTCACACCCAGTCAAAAGATCTGGGTTTAATCCATCACCGTTCTTTAGCCCACTCTGCCACCCCAGTTCAGACATGGCTATATGCAAATCAGTCTGACCCTGTGCCTCATGGGAACAGACCAGCCCGAACTGCCAAGCCATGTCTTCCCTGGACCGGAAACAAACGTCCGAGGACCGGTTTCTGGCATTCCAGACGTCTTCAGCCCGGCTTGCTTGAATCCAGTGACAAAGTGATCAAGGTACTCATGTCTGAGTATACCCTGCCACACTTATGGTGGCCAAAAGCGGTACAAAAGGGAGTGGTGATGGACGGAGCATCTGAATCAATCAAACACTCAAACCCAGTCAAAAGATCTGGGTTTAATCCATCACCGTTCTTTAGCCCACTCTGCCACCCCAGTTCAGACATGGCTATATGCAAATCAGTCTGACCCGGTGCCTCGTGGGAACAGACCAGCCCGAACTGCCAAGCCATGTCTTCCCTGGACCGGAAACAAGCTTCCGACGACCGGTTTCTGGCATTCCAGCCCTCTTCAGCCCGGTTTGCTTGAATCCAGTGGCAAAGTGAGCAAGGGACTCACGTCTGAGCATACCCTGCCACACTTATGGCGGCCAAAAGCGGTTCAAAAGGGGGTGGTGATGGACGGAGCATCTGAATCAATCAAACACTCACACCCAGTCAAAAGATCTGGGTTTAATCCATCACCGTTCTTTAGCCCACTCTGCCACCCCAGTTCAGACATGGCTATATGCAAATCAGTCTGACCCTGTGCCTCATGGGAACAGACCAGCCCGAACTGCCAAGCCATGTCTTCCCTGGACCGGAAACAAGCTTCCGAGGACCGGTTTCTGGCATTCCAGACGTCTTCAGCCCGGCTTGCTTGAATCCAGTGGCAAAGTGAGCAAGGGACTCACGTCTGAGTATACCCTGCCACACTTATGGCAGCCAAAAGCGGTACAAAAGGGGGTGGTGATGGACGGAGCATCTGAATCAATCAAACACTCAAACCCACTCAAAAGATCTGGGTTTAATCAAACACTCAAACCCAGTCAAAAGATCTGGGTTTAATCCATCACCGTTCTTTAGCCCACTCTGCCACCCCAGTTCAGACATGGCTATATGCAAATCAGTCTGACCCTGTGCCTCATGGGAACAGACCAGCCCGAACTGCCAAGCCATGTCTTCCCTGGACCGGAAACAAGCTTCCGACGACCAGTTTCTGGCATTCCAGCCGTCTTCAGCCCGGCTTGCTTGAATCCAGTGGCAAAGTGAGCAAGGGACTCACGTCTGAGCATACCCTGCCACACTTATGGCGGCCAAAAGCGGTTCAAAAGGGGGTGGTGATGGACGGAGCATCTGAATCAATCAAACACTCACACCCAGTCAAAAGATCTGGGTTTAATCCATCACCGTTCTTTAGCCCACTCTGCCACCCCAGTTCAGACATGGCTATATGCAAATCAGTCTGACACTGTGCCTCATGGGAACAGACCAGCCCGAACTGCCAAGCCATGTCTTCCTTGGACCGGAAACAAGCTTCCGAGGACCGGTTTCTGGCATTCCAGCCGTCTTCAGCCCGGCTTGCTTGAATCCAGTAGGCAAAGTGAGCAAGGGACTCACGTCTGAGCATACCCTGCCACACTTATGGCGGCCAAAAGCGGTACAAAAGGGGGTGGTGATGGACGGAGCATCTGAATCAATCAAACACTCACACCCAGTCAAAAGTTCTGGGTTTAATCCATCACCGTTCTTTAGCCCACTCTGCCACCCCAGTTCAGACATGGCTATTTGCAAATCAGTCTGACCCTGTGCCTCATGGGAACAGACCAGCCCGAACTGCCAAGCCATGTCTTCCCTGGACCGGAAACAAGCTTCCGAGCACCGGTTTCTGGCATTCCAGCCGTCTTCAGCCCGGCTTGCTTGAATCCAGTGGCAAAGTGAGCAAGAGACTCACGTCTGAGCATTCCCTGCCACACTTATGGCGGCCAAAAGCGGTAAAAAAGGGGGTGGTGATGGACGGAGCATCTGAATCAATCAAACACTCACATCCAGTCAAAAGATCTGGGTTTAATCCATCACGTTCTTTAGCCCACTCTGCCACCCCAGTTCAGACATGGCTATATGCAAATCAGTCTGACCCTGTGCCTCATGGGAACAGACCAGCCCGAACTGCCAAGCCATGTCTTCCCTGGACCGGAAACAAGCTTTCGAGGACCGGTTTCTGACATTCCAGCCGCCTTCAGCCCGGCTTGCTTGAATCCAGTGGCAAAGTGAGCAAGGGACTCACGTCTGAGCACACCCTGCCACACTTATGGCGGCCAAAAGCGTTACAAAAGGGGGTGGTGATGGACGTAGCATCTGAATCAATCAAGCACTCACACCCAGTCAAAAGATCTGGCTTTAATCCATCACCGTTCTTTAGCCCACTCTTATACCCCAGTTCAGACATGGCTATATGCAAATCGGTCTGACCCTGTGCCTCATGGGAACAGACCAGCCCGAACTTCCAAGCCATGTCTTCCCTGGACCGGAAACAAGCTTCCGAAGACCGGTTTCTGGCATTCCAGCCGTCTTCAGCCTGGCTTGCTTGAATCCAGTGGCAAAGTGAGCAAAGGACTCACGTCTGAGCATACCCTGCCACACTTATGGCAGCCAAAAGCGGTACAAAAGGGGGTGGTGATGGACGGAGCATCTGAATCAATCAAACACTCAAACCCAGTCAAAAGATCTGGGTTTAATCAAACACTCAAACCCAGTCAAAAGATCTGGGTTTAATCCATCACCGTTCTTTAGCCCACTCTGCCACCCCAGTTCAGACATGGCTATTTGCAAATCAGTCTGACCCTGTGCCTCATGGGAACAGACCAGCCCGAACTGCCAAGCCATGTCTTCCCTGGACCGGAAACAAGCTTCCGAGCACCGGTTTCTGGCATTCCAGCCGTCTTCAGCCCGGCTTGCTTGAATCCAGTGGCAAAGTGAGCAAGGGACTCATGTCTGAGTATACCCTGCCACACTTATGGCGGCCAAAAGCGGTACAAAAGGGGGTGGTGATGGACGGAGCATCTGAATCAATCAAACACTCAAACCCAGTCAAAAGATCTGGGTTTAATCAAACACTCAAACCCAGTCAAAAGATCTGGGTTTAATCCATCACCGTTCTTTAGCCCACTCTGCCACCCCAGTTCAGACATGGCTATATGCAAATCAGTCTGACCCTGTGCCTCATGGGAACAGACCAGCCCGAACTGCCAAGCCATGTCTTCCCTGGACCGGAAACAAGCTTCCGAGGACCGGTTTCTGGCATTCCAGCCCTCTTCAGCCCGGTTTGCTTGAATCCAGTGGCAAAGTGAGCAAGGGACTCACGTCTGAGCATACCCTGCCACACTTATGGCAGCCAAAAGGGGTTCAAAAGGGGGTGGTGATGGACGGAGCATCTGAATCAAACAAACACTCACACCCAGTCAAAAGATCTGGGTTTAATCCATCACCGTTCTTTAGCCCACTCTGCCACCCCAGTTCAGACATGGCTATATGCAAATCAGTCTGACCCTGTGCCTCATGGGAACAGACCAGCCCGAACTGCCAAGCCATGTCTTCCCTGGACCGGAAACAAACGTCCGAGGACCGGTTTCTGGCATTCCAGACGTCTTCAGCCCGGCTTGCTTGAATCCAGTGACAAAGTGATCAAGGTACTCATGTCTGAGTATACCCTGCCACACTTATGGTGGCCAAAAGCGGTACAAAAGGGAGTGGTGATGGACGGAGCATCTGAATCAATCAAACACTCAAACCCAGTCAAAAGATCTGGGTTTAATCCATCACCGTTCTTTAGCCCACTCTGCCACCCCAGTTCAGACATGGCTATATGCAAATCAGTCTGACCCGGTGCCTCGTGGGAACAGACCAGCCCGAACTGCCAAGCCATGTCTTCCCTGGACCGGAAACAAGCTTCCGACGACCGGTTTCTGGCATTCCAGCCCTCTTCAGCCCGGTTTGCTTGAATCCAGTGGCAAAGTGAGCAAGGGACTCACGTCTGAGCATACCCTGCCACACTTATGGCGGCCAAAAGCGGTTCAAAAGGGGGTGGTGATGGACGGAGCATCTGAATCAATCAAACACTCACACCCAGTCAAAAGATCTGGGTTTAATCCATCACCGTTCTTTAGCCCACTCTGCCACCCCAGTTCAGACATGGCTATATGCAAATCAGTCTGACCCTGTGCCTCATGGGAACAGACCAGCCCGAACTGCCAAGCCATGTCTTCCCTGGACCGGAAACAAGCTTCCGAGGACCGGTTTCTGGCATTCCAGACGTCTTCAGCCCGGCTTGCTTGAATCCAGTGGCAAAGTGAGCAAGGGACTCACGTCTGAGTATACCCTGCCACACTTATGGCAGCCAAAAGCGGTACAAAAGGGGGTGGTGATGGACGGAGCATCTGAATCAATCAAACACTCAAACCCACTCAAAAGATCTGGGTTTAATCAAACACTCAAACCCAGTCAAAAGATCTGGGTTTAATCCATCACCGTTCTTTAGCCCACTCTGCCACCCCAGTTCAGACATGGCTATATGCAAATCAGTCTGACCCTGTGCCTCATGGGAACAGACCAGCCCGAACTGCCAAGCCATGTCTTCCCTGGACCGGAAACAAGCTTCCGACGACCAGTTTCTGGCATTCCAGCCGTCTTCAGCCCGGCTTGCTTGAATCCAGTGGCAAAGTGAGCAAGGGACTCACGTCTGAGCATACCCTGCCACACTTATGGCGGCCAAAAGCGGTTCAAAAGGGGGTGGTGATGGACGGAGCATCTGAATCAATCAAACACTCACACCCAGTCAAAAGATCTGGGTTTAATCCATCACCGTTCTTTAGCCCACTCTGCCACCCCAGTTCAGACATGGCTATATGCAAATCAGTCTGACACTGTGCCTCATGGGAACAGACCAGCCCGAACTGCCAAGCCATGTCTTCCTTGGACCGGAAACAAGCTTCCGAGGACCGGTTTCTGGCATTCCAGCCGTCTTCAGCCCGGCTTGCTTGAATCCAGTAGGCAAAGTGAGCAAGGGACTCACGTCTGAGCATACCCTGCCACACTTATGGCGGCCAAAAGCGGTACAAAAGGGGGTGGTGATGGACGGAGCATCTGAATCAATCAAACACTCACACCCAGTCAAAAGTTCTGGGTTTAATCCATCACCGTTCTTTAGCCCACTCTGCCACCCCAGTTCAGACATGGCTATTTGCAAATCAGTCTGACCCTGTGCCTCATGGGAACAGACCAGCCCGAACTGCCAAGCCATGTCTTCCCTGGACCGGAAACAAGCTTCCGAGCACCGGTTTCTGGCATTCCAGCCGTCTTCAGCCCGGCTTGCTTGAATCCAGTGGCAAAGTGAGCAAGAGACTCACGTCTGAGCATTCCCTGCCACACTTATGGCGGCCAAAAGCGGTAAAAAAGGGGGTGGTGATGGACGGAGCATCTGAATCAATCAAACACTCACATCCAGTCAAAAGATCTGGGTTTAATCCATCACGTTCTTTAGCCCACTCTGCCACCCCAGTTCAGACATGGCTATATGCAAATCAGTCTGACCCTGTGCCTCATGGGAACAGACCAGCCCGAACTGCCAAGCCATGTCTTCCCTGGACCGGAAACAAGCTTTCGAGGACCGGTTTCTGACATTCCAGCCGCCTTCAGCCCGGCTTGCTTGAATCCAGTGGCAAAGTGAGCAAGGGACTCACGTCTGAGCACACCCTGCCACACTTATGGCGGCCAAAAGCGTTACAAAAGGGGGTGGTGATGGACGTAGCATCTGAATCAATCAAGCACTCACACCCAGTCAAAAGATCTGGCTTTAATCCATCACCGTTCTTTAGCCCACTCTTATACCCCAGTTCAGACATGGCTATATGCAAATCGGTCTGACCCTGTGCCTCATGGGAACAGACCAGCCCGAACTTCCAAGCCATGTCTTCCCTGGACCGGAAACAAGCTTCCGAAGACCGGTTTCTGGCATTCCAGCCGTCTTCAGCCTGGCTTGCTTGAATCCAGTGGCAAAGTGAGCAAAGGACTCACGTCTGAGCATACCCTGCCACACTTATGGCAGCCAAAAGGGGTTCAAAAGGGGGTGGTGATGGACGGAGCATCTGAATCAAACAAACACTCACACCCAGTCAAAAGATCTGGGTTTAATCCATCACCGTTTTTTAGCCCACTCTGCCACCCCAGTTCAGACATGGCTATATGCAAATCAGTCTGACCCTGTGCCTCATGGGAACAGACCAGCCCGAACTGCCAAGCCATGTCTTCCCTGGACCGGAAACAAACGTCCGAGGACCGGTTTCTGGCATTCCAGACGTCTTCAGCCCGGCTTGCTTGAATCCAGTGGCAAAGTGATCAAGGTACTCATGTCTGAGTATACCCTGCCACACTTATGGTGGCCAAAAGCGGTACAAAAGGGAGTGGTGATGGACGGAGCATCTGAATCAATCAAAAACTCAAACCCAGTCAAAAGATCTGGGTTTAATCCATCACCGTTCTTTAGCCCACTCTGCCACCCCAGTTCAGACATGGCTATATGCAAATCAGTCTGACCCGGTGCCTCGTGGGAACAGACCAGCCCGAACTGCCAAGCCATGTCTTCCCTGGACCGGAAACAAGCTTCCGACGACCGGTTTCTGGCATTCCAGCCCTCTTCAGCCCGGTTTGCTTGAATCCAGTGGCAAAGTGAGCAAGGGACTCACGTCTGAGCATACCCTGCCACACTTATGGCGGCCAAAAGCGGTTCAAAAGGGGGTGGTGATGGACGGAGCATCTGAATCAATCAAACACTCACACCCAGTCAAAAGAACTGGGTTTAATCCATCACCGTTCTTTAGCCCACTCTGCCACCCCAGTTCAGACATGGCTATATGCAAATCAGTCTGACCCTGTGCCTCATGGGAACAGACCAGCCCGAACTGCCAAGCCATGTCTTCCCTGGACCGGAAACAAGCTTCCGAGGACCGGTTTCTGGCATTCCAGACGTCTTCAGCCCGGCTTGCTTGAATCCAGTGGCAAAGTGAGCAAGGGACTCACGTCTGAGTATACCCTGCCACACTTATGGCGGCCAAAAGCGGTACAAAAGGGGGTGGTGATGGACGGAGCATCTGAATCAATCAAACACTCAAACCCACTCAAAAGATCTGGGTTTAATCAAACACTCAAACCCAGTCAAAAGATCTGGGTTTAATCCATCACCGTTCTTTAGCCCACTCTGCCACCCCAGTTCAGACATGGCTATATGCAAATCAGTCTGACCCTGTGCCTCATGGGAACAGACCAGCCCGAACTGCCAAGCCATGTCTTCCCTGGACCGGAAACAAGCTTCCGACGACCAGTTTCTGGCATTCCAGCCGTCTTCAGCCCGGCTTGCTTGAATCCAGTGGCAAAGTGAGCAAGGGACTCACGTCTGAGCATACCCTGCCACACTTATGGTGGCCAAAAGCGGTTCAAAAGGGGGTGGTGATGGACGGAGCATCTGAATCAATCAAACACTCACACCCAGTCAAAAGATCTGGGTTTAATCCATCACCGTTCTTTAGCCCACTCTGCCACCCCAGTTCAGACATGGCTATATGCAAATCAGTCTGACACTGTGCCTCATGGGAACAGACCAGCCCGAACTGCCAAGCCATGTCTTCCTTGGACCGGAAACAAGCTTCCGAGGACCGGTTTCTGGCATTCCAGCCGTCTTCAGCCCGGCTTGCTTGAATCCAGTAGGCAAAGTGAGCAAGGGACTCACGTCTGAGCATACCCTGCCACACTTATGGCGGCCAAAAGCGGTACAAAAGGGGGTGGTGATGGACGGAGCATCTGAATCAATCAAACACTCACACCCAGTCAAAAGTTCTGGGTTTAATCCATCACCGTTCTTTAGCCCACTCTGCCACCCCAGTTCAGACATGGCTATTTGCAAATCAGTCTGACCCTGTGCCTCATGGGAACAGACCAGCCCGAACTGCCAAGCCATGTCTTCCCTGGACCGGAAACAAGCTTCCGAGCACCGGTTTCTGGCATTCCAGCCGTCTTCAGCCCGGCTTGCTTGAATCCAGTGGCAAAGTGAGCAAGAGACTCACGTCTGAGCATTCCCTGCCACACTTATGGCGGCCAAAAGCGGTAAAAAAGGGGGTGGTGATGGACGGAGCATCTGAATCAATCAAACACTCACATCCAGTCAAAAGATCTGGGTTTAATCCATCACCGTTCTTTAGCCCACTCTGCCACCCCAGTTCAGACATGGCTATATGCAAATCAGTCTGACCCTGTGCCTCATGGGAACAGACCAGCCCGAACTGCCAAGCCATGTCTTCCCTGGACCGGAAACAAGCTTTCGAGGACCGGTTTCTGACATTCCAGCCGCCTTCAGCCCGGCTTGCTTGAATCCAGTGGCAAAGTGAGCAAGGGACTCACGTCTGAGCACACCCTGCCACACTTATGGCGGCCAAAAGCGTTACAAAAGGGGGTGGTGATGGACGTAGCATCTGAATCAATCAAGCACTCACACCCAGTCAAAAGATCTGGCTTTAATCCATCACCGTTCTTTAGCCCACTCTTATACCCCAGTTCAGACATGGCTATATGCAAATCAGTCTGACCCTGTGCCTCATGGGAACAGACCAGCCCGAACTTCCAAGCCATGTCTTCCCTGGACCGGAAACAAGCTTCCGAAGACCGGTTTCTGGCATTCCAGCCGTCTTCAGCCTGGCTTGCTTGAATCCAGGGGCAAAGTGAGCAAGGGACTCACGTCTGAGCATACCCTGCCACACTTATGGCGGCCAAAAGCGGTACAAAAGGGGGTGGTGATAAACGGAGCATCTGAATCATTCAAACACTCACACCCAGTCAAAAGACCTGGGTTTAATTTATCACCGTTCTTTAGCCCACTCTGCCACCCCAGTTCAGACATGGCTATATGCAAATCAGTCTGACCCTGTGCCTCATGGGAACAGACCAGCCCAAACTGCCAAGCCATGTCTTCCTTGGACCGGAAACAAGCTTCCGAGGACCGGTTTCTGGCATTCCAGCCCTCTTCAGCCCGGCTTGCTTGAATCCAGTGGCAAAGTGATCAAGGTACTCATGTCTGAGTATACCCTGCCACACTTATGGTGGCCAAAAGCGGTACAAAAGGGAGTGGTGATGGACGGAGCATCTGAATCAATCAAACACTCAAACCCAGTCAAAAGATCTGGGTTTAATCCATCACCGTTCTTTAGCCCACTCTGCCACCCCAGTTCAGACATGGCTATATGCAAATCAGTCTGACCCTGTGCCTCGTGGGAACAGACCAGCCCGAACTGCCAAGCCATGTCTTCCCTGGACCGGAAACAAGCTTCCGACGACCAGTTTCTGGCATTCCAGCCGTCTTCAGCCCGGCTTGCTTGAATCCAGTGGCAAAGTGAGCAAGGGACTCACGTCTGAGCATACCCTGCCACACTTCTGGCGGCCAAAAGCGGTACAAAAGGGGGTGGTGATGGACGGAGCATCTGAATCAATCAAACACTCACACCCAGTCAAAAGATCTGGGTTTAATCCATCACCGTTCTTTAGCCCACTCTGCCACCCCAGTTCAGACATGGCTATATGCAAATCAGTCTGACCCTGTGCCTCATGGAAACAGACCAGCCCGAACTGCCAAGCCATGTCTTCCCTGGACCGGAAACAAGCTTCCGAGGACTGGTTTCTGGCATTCCAGCCGTCTTCAGCCCGGCTTGCTTGAATCCAGTGGCAAAGTGAGCAAGGGACTCACGTCTGAGCATACCCTGCCACACTTATGGCGGCCAAAAGCGGTACAAAAGGGGGTGGTGATAAACAGAGCATCTGAATCAATCAAACACTCACACCCAGTCAAAAGATCTGGGTTTAATCCATCACCGTTCTTTAGCCCACTCTGCCACCCCAGTTCAGACATGGCTATATACAAGTCAGTCTGACCCTGTGCCTCATGGGAACAGACCAGCCCAAACTGCCAAGCCATGTCTTCCCTGGACCGGAAACAAGCTTCCGAGGACCGGTTTCTGGCATTCCAGCCCACTTCAGCCCGGTTTGCTTGAATCCAGTGGCAAAGTGAGCAAGGGACTCACGTCTGAGCATACCCTGCCACACTTATGGCGGCCAAAAGCGGTACAAAAGGGGGTGGTGATGGACGGAGCATCTGAATCAATCAAACACTCAAACCCAGTCAAAAGATCTGGGTTTAATCCATCACCGTTCTTTAGCCCACTCTGCCACCCCAGTTCAGACATGGCTATATGCAAAACAGTCTGACCCTGTGCCTCATGGGAACAGACCAGCCCGAACTGCCAAGCCATGTCTTCCCTGGACCGGAAACAAGCTTCCGACGACCAGTTTCTAGCATTCCAGCCGTCTTCAGCCCGGCTTGCTTGAATCCAGTGGCAAAGTGAGCAAGGGACTCACGTCTGAGCATACCCTGCCACACTTATGGCGGCCAAAAGCGGTACAAAAGGGGGTGGTGATGGACGGAGCATCTGAATCAATCAAACACTCACACCCAGTCAAAAGTTCTGGGTTTAATCCATCACCGTTCTTTAGCCCACTCTGCCACCCCAGTTCAGACATGGCTATTTGCAAATCAGTCTGACCCTGTGCCTCATGGGAACAGACCAGCCCGAACTGCCAAGCCATGTCTTCCCTGGACCGGAAACAAGCTTCAGAGCACCGGTTTCTGGCATTCCAGCCGTCTTCAGCCCGGCTTGCTTGAATCCAGTGGCAAAGTGAGCAAGAGACTCACGTCTGAGCATTCCCTGCCACACTTATGGCGGCCAAAAGCGGTAAAAAAGGGGGTGGTGATGGACTGAGCATCTGAATCAATCAAACACTCACATCCAGTCAAAAGATCGGGGTTTAATCCATCACCGTTCTTTAGCCCACTCTGCCACCCCAGTTCAGACATGGCTATATGCAAATCAGTCTGACCCTGTGCCTCATGGGAACAGACCAGCCCGAACTGCCAAGCCATGTCTTCCCTGGACCGGAAACAAGCTTTCGAGGACCGGTTTCTGACATTCCAGCCGCCTTCAGCCCGGCTTGCTTGAATCCAGTGGCAAAGTGAGCAAGGGACTCACGTCTGAGCACACCCTGCCACACTTATGGCGGCCAAAAGCGTTACAAAAGGGGGTGGTGATGGACGTAGCATCTGAATCAATCAAGCACTCACACCCAGTCAAAAGATCTGGCTTTAATCCATCACCGTTCTTTAGCCCACTCTTATACCCCAGTTCAGACATGGCTATATGCAAATCAGTCTGACCCTGTGCCTCATGGGAACAGACCAGCCCGAACTTCCAAGCCATGTCTTCCCTGGACCGGAAACAAGCTTCCGAAGACCGGTTTCTGGCATTCCAGCCGTCTTCAGCCTGGCTTGCTTGAATCCAGGGGCAAAGTGAGCAAGGGACTCACGTCTGAGCATACCCTGCCACACTTATGGCGGCCAAAAGCGGTACAAAAGGGGGTGGTGATAAACGGAGCATCTGAATCATTCAAACACTCACACCCAGTCAAAAGACCTGGGTTTAATCCATCACCGTTCTTTAGCCCACTCTGCCACCCCAGTTCAGACATGGCTATATGCAAATCAGTCTGACCCTGTGCCTCATGGGAACAGACCAGCCCAAACTGCCAAGCCATGTCTTCCCTGGACCGGAAACAAGCTTCCGAGGACCGGTTTCTGGCATTCCAGCCCTCTTCAGCCCGGCTTGCTTGAATCCAGTGGCAAAGTGATCAAGGTACTCATGTCTGAGTATACCCTGCCACACTTATGGTGGCCAAAAGCGGTACAAAAGGGAGTGGTGATGGACGGAGCATCTGAATCAATCAAACACTCAAACCCAGTCAAAAGATCTGGGTTTAATCCATCACCGTTCTTTAGCCCACTCTGCCACCCCAGTTCAGACATGGCTATATGCAAATCAGTCTGACCCTGTGCCTCGTGGGAACAGACCAGCCCGAACTGCCAAGCCATGTCTTCCCTGGACCGGAAACAAGCTTCCGACGACCAGTTTCTGGCATTCCAGCCGTCTTCAGCCCGGCTTGCTTGAATCCAGTGGCAAAGTGAGCAAGGGACTCACGTCTGAGCATACCCTGCCACACTTATGGCGGCCAAAAGCGGTACAAAAGGGGGTGGTGATGGACGGAGCATCTGAATCAATCAAACACTCACACCCAGTCAAAAGATCTGAGTTTAATCCATCACCGTTCTTTAGCCCACTCTGCCGCCCCAGTTCAGACATGGCTATATGCAAATCAGTCTGACCCTGTGCCTCATGGAAACAGACCAGCCCGAACTGCCAAGCCATGTCTTCCCTGGACCGGAAACAAGCTTCCGAGGACTGGTTTCTGGCATTCCAGCCGTCTTCAGCCCGGCTTGCTTGAATCCAGTGGCAAAGTGAGCAAGGGACTCAGGTCTGAGCATACCCTGCCACACTTATGGCGGCCAAAAGCGGTACAAAAGGGGGTGGTGATAAACAGAGCATCTGAATCAATCAAACACTCACACCCAGTCAAAAGATCTGGGTTTAATCCATCACCGTTCTTTAGCCCACTCTGCCACCCCAGTTCAGACATGGCTATATGCAAGTCAGTCTGACCCTGTGCCTCATGGGAACAGACCAGCCCAAACTGCAAAGCCATGTCTTCCCTGGACCGGAAACAAGCTTCCAAGGACCGGTTTCTGGCATTCCAGCCCACTTCAGCCCGGTTTGCTTGAATCCAGTGGCAAAGTGAGCAAGGGATTCACGTCTGAGCATACCCTGCCACACTTATGGCGGCCAAAAGCGGTTCAAAAGGGGGTGGTGATGGACGGAGCATCTGAATCAATCAAACACTCACACCCAGTCAAAAGATCTGGGTTTAATCCATCACCGTTCTTTAGCCCACTCTGCCACCCCAGTTCAGACATGGCTATATGCAAATCAGTCTGACCCTGTGCCTCATGGGAACAGACCAGCACGAACTGCCAAGCCATGTCTTCCCTGGACCGGAAACAAGCTTTTGAGGATGGGTTTCTGGCATTCCAGACGTCTTCAGCCCGGCTTGCTTGAATCCAGTGGCAAAGTGAGCAAGGGACTCACGTCTGAGTATACCCTGCCACACTTATGGCGGCCAAAAGCGGTACAAAAGGGGGTGGTGATGGACGGAGCATCTGAATCAATCAAACACTCAAACCCAGTCAAAAGATCTGGGTTTAATCCATCACCGTTCTTTAGCCCACTCTGCCACCCCAGTTCAGACATGGCTATATGCAAAACAGTCTGACCCTGTGCCTCATGGGAACAGACCAGCCCGAACTGCCAAGCCATGTCTTCCCTGGACCGGAAACAAGCTTCCGATGACCAGTTTCTAGCATTCCAGCCGTCTTCAGCCCGGCTTGCTTGAATCCAGTGGCAAAGTGAGCAAGGGACTCACGTCTGAGCATACCCTGCCACACTTATGGCGGCCAAAAGCGGTTCAAAAGGGGGTGGTGATGGACGGAGCATCTGAATCAATCAAACACTCACACCCAGTCAAAAGATCTGGGTTTAATCCATCACCGTTCTTTAGCCCACTCTGCCACCCCAGTTCAGACATGGCTATATGCAAATCAGTCTGACACTGTGCCTCATGGGAACAGACCAGCCCGAACTGCCAAGCCATGTCTTCCTTGGACCGGAAACAAGCTTCAGAGGACCGGTTTCTGGCATTCCAGCCGTCTTCAGCCCGGCTTGCTTGAATCCAGTAGGCAAAGTGAGCAAGGGACTCACGTCTGAGCATACCCTGCCACACTTATGGCGGCCAAAAGCGGTACAAAAGGGGGTGGTGATGGACGGAGCATCTGAATCAATCAAACACTCACACCCAGTCAAAAGTTCTGGGTTTAATCCATCACCGTTCTTTAGCCCACTCTGCCACCCCAGTTCAGACATGGCTATTTGCAAATCAGTCTGACCCTGTGCCTCATGGGAACAGACCAGCCCGAACTGCCAAGCCATGTCTTCCCTGGACCGGAAACAAGCTTCCGAGCACCGGTTTCTGGCGTTCCAGCCGTCTTCAGCCCGGCTTGCTTGAATCCAGTGGCAAAGTGATCAAGGTACTCATGTCTGAGTATACCCTGCCACACTTATGGTGGCCAAAAGCGGTACAAAAGGGAGTGGTGATGGACGGAGCATCTGAATCAATCAAACACTCAAACCCAGTCAAAAGATCTGGGTTTAATCCATCACCGTTCTTTAGCCCACTCTGCCACCCCAGTTCAGACATGGCTATATGCAAATCAGTCTGACCCTGTGCCTCGTGGGAACAGACCAGCCCGAACTGCCAAGCCATGTCTTCCCTGGACCGGAAACAAGCTTCCGACGACCAGTTTCTGGCATTCCAGCCGTCTTCAGCCCGGCTTGCTTGAATCCAGTGGCAAAGTGAGCAAGGGACTCACGTCTGAGCATACCCTGCCACACTTCTGGCGGCCAAAAGCGGTACAAAAGGGGGTGGTGATGGACGGAGCATCTGAATCAATCAAACACTCACACCCAGTCAAAAGATCTGGGTTTAATCCATCACCGTTCTTTAGCCCACTCTGCCACCCCAGTTCAGACATGGCTATATGCAAATCAGTCTGACCCTGTGCCTCATGGAAACAGACCAGCCCGAACTGCCAAGCCATGTCTTCCCTGGACCGGAAACAAGCTTCCGAGGACTGGTTTCTGGCATTCCAGCCGTCTTCAGCCCGGCTTGCTTGAATCCAGTGGCAAAGTGAGCAAGGGACTCACGTCTGAGCATACCCTGCCACACTTATGGCGGCCAAAAGCGGTACAAAAGGGGGTGGTGATAAACAGAGCATCTGAATCAATCAAACACTCACACCCAGTCAAAAGATCTGGGTTTAATCCATCACCGTTCTTTAGCCCACTCTGCCACCCCAGTTCAGACATGGCTATATACAAGTCAGTCTGACCCTGTGCCTCATGGGAACAGACCAGCCCAAACTGCCAAGCCATGTCTTCCCTGGACCGGAAACAAGCTTCCGAGGACCGGTTTCTGGCATTCCAGCCCACTTCAGCCCGGTTTGCTTGAATCCAGTGGCAAAGTGAGCAAGGGACTCACGTCTGAGCATACCCTGCCACACTTATGGCGGCCAAAAGCGGTACAAAAGGGGGTGGTGATGGACGGAGCATCTGAATCAATCAAACACTCAAACCCAGTCAAAAGATCTGGGTTTAATCCATCACCGTTCTTTAGCCCACTCTGCCACCCCAGTTCAGACATGGCTATATGCAAAACAGTCTGACCCTGTGCCTCATGGGAACAGACCAGCCCGAACTGCCAAGCCATGTCTTCCCTGGACCGGAAACAAGCTTCCGACGACCAGTTTCTAGCATTCCAGCCGTCTTCAGCCCGGCTTGCTTGAATCCAGTGGCAAAGTGAGCAAGGGACTCACGTCTGAGCATACCCTGCCACACTTATGGCGGCCAAAAGCGGTACAAAAGGGGGTGGTGATGGACGGAGCATCTGAATCAATCAAACACTCACACCCAGTCAAAAGTTCTGGGTTTAATCCATCACCGTTCTTTAGCCCACTCTGCCACCCCAGTTCAGACATGGCTATTTGCAAATCAGTCTGACCCTGTGCCTCATGGGAACAGACCAGCCCGAACTGCCAAGCCATGTCTTCCCTGGACCGGAAACAAGCTTCCGAGCACCGGTTTCTGGCATTCCAGCCGTCTTCAGCCCGGCTTGCTTGAATCCAGTGGCAAAGTGAGCAAGAGACTCACGTCTGAGCATTCCCTGCCACACTTATGGCGGCCAAAAGCGGTAAAAAAGGGGGTGGTGATGGACTGAGCATCTGAATCAATCAAACACTCACATCCAGTCAAAAGATCGGGGTTTAATCCATCACCGTTCTTTAGCCCACTCTGCCACCCCAGTTCAGACATGGCTATATGCAAATCAGTCTGACCCTGTGCCTCATGGGAACAGACCAGCCCGAACTGCCAAGCCATGTCTTCCCTGGACCGGAAACAAGCTTTCGAGGACCGGTTTCTGACATTCCAGCCGCCTTCAGCCCGGCTTGCTTGAATCCAGTGGCAAAGTGAGCAAGGGACTCACGTCTGAGCACACCCTGCCACACTTATGGCGGCCAAAAGCGTTACAAAAGGGGGTGGTGATGGACGTAGCATCTGAATCAATCAAGCACTCACACCCAGTCAAAAGATCTGGCTTTAATCCATCACCGTTCTTTAGCCCACTCTTATACCCCAGTTCAGACATGGCTATATGCAAATCAGTCTGACCCTGTGCCTCATGGGAACAGACCAGCCCGAACTTCCAAGCCATGTCTTCCCTGGACCGGAAACAAGCTTCCGAAGACCGGTTTCTGGCATTCCAGCCGTCTTCAGCCTGGCTTGCTTGAATCCAGGGGCAAAGTGAGCAAGGGACTCACGTCTGAGCATACCCTGCCACACTTATGGCGGCCAAAAGCGGTACAAAAGGGGGTGGTGATAAACGGAGCATCTGAATCATTCAAACACTCACACCCAGTCAAAAGACCTGGGTTTAATCCATCACCGTTCTTTAGCCCACTCTGCCACCCCAGTTCAGACATGGCTATATGCAAATCAGTCTGACCCTGTGCCTCATGGGAACAGACCAGCCCAAACTGCCAAGCCATGTCTTCCCTGGACCGGAAACAAGCTTCCGAGGACCGGTTTCTGGCATTCCAGCCCTCTTCAGCCCGGCTTGCTTGAATCCAGTGGCAAAGTGATCAAGGTACTCATGTCTGAGTATACCCTGCCACACTTATGGTGGCCAAAAGCGGTACAAAAGGGAGTGGTGATGGACGGAGCATCTGAATCAATCAAACACTCAAACCCAGTCAAAAGATCTGGGTTTAATCCATCACCGTTCTTTAGCCCACTCTGCCACCCCAGTTCAGACATGGCTATATGCAAATCAGTCTGACCCTGTGCCTCGTGGGAACAGACCAGCCCGAACTGCCAAGCCATGTCTTCCCTGGACCGGAAACAAGCTTCCGACGACCAGTTTCTGGCATTCCAGCCGTCTTCAGCCCGGCTTGCTTGAATCCAGTGGCAAAGTGAGCAAGGGACTCACGTCTGAGCATACCCTGCCACACTTATGGCGGCCAAAAGCGGTACAAAAGGGGGTGGTGATGGACGGAGCATCTGAATCAATCAAACACTCACACCCAGTCAAAAGATCTGAGTTTAATCCATCACCGTTCTTTAGCCCACTCTGCCGCCCCAGTTCAGACATGGCTATATGCAAATCAGTCTGACCCTGTGCCTCATGGAAACAGACCAGCCCGAACTGCCAAGCCATGTCTTCCCTGGACCGGAAACAAGCTTCCGAGGACTGGTTTCTGGCATTCCAGCCGTCTTCAGCCCGGCTTGCTTGAATCCAGTGGCAAAGTGAGCAAGGGACTCAGGTCTGAGCATACCCTGCCACACTTATGGCGGCCAAAAGCGGTACAAAAGGGGGTGGTGATAAACAGAGCATCTGAATCAATCAAACACTCACACCCAGTCAAAAGATCTGGGTTTAATCCATCACCGTTCTTTAGCCCACTCTGCCACCCCAGTTCAGACATGGCTATATGCAAGTCAGTCTGACCCTGTGCCTCATGGGAACAGACCAGCCCAAACTGCCAAGCCATGTCTTCCCTGGACCGGAAACAAGCTTCCAAGGACCGGTTTCTGGCATTCCAGCCCACTTCAGCCCGGTTTGCTTGAATCCAGTGGCAAAGTGAGCAAGGGATTCACGTCTGAGCATACCCTGCCACACTTATGGCGGCCAAAAGCGGTTCAAAAGGGGGTGGTGATGGACGGAGCATCTGAATCAATCAAACACTCACACCCAGTCAAAAGATCTGGGTTTAATCCATCACCGTTCTTTAGCCCACTCTGCCACCCCAGTTCAGACATGGCTATATGCAAATCAGTCTGACCCTGTGCCTCATGGGAACAGACCAGCACGAACTGCCAAGCCATGTCTTCCCTGGACCGGAAACAAGCTTTTGAGGATGGGTTTCTGGCATTCCAGACGTCTTCAGCCCGGCTTGCTTGAATCCAGTGGCAAAGTGAGCAAGGGACTCACGTCTGAGTATACCCTGCCACACTTATGGCGGCCAAAAGCGGTACAAAAGGGGGTGGTGATGGACGGAGCATCTGAATCAATCAAACACTCAAACCCAGTCAAAAGATCTGGGTTTAATCCATCACCGTTCTTTAGCCCACTCTGCCACCCCAGTTCAGACATGGCTATATGCAAAACAGTCTGACCCTGTGCTTCATGGGAACAGACCAGCCCGAACTGCCAAGCCATGTCTTCCCTGGACCGGAAACAAGCTTCCGACGACCAGTTTCTAGCATTCCAGCCGTCTTCAGCCCGGCTTGCTTGAATCCAGTGGCAAAGTGAGCAAGGGACTCACGTCTGAGCATACCCTGCCACACTTATGGCGGCCAAAAGCGGTTCAAAAGGGGGTGGTGATGGACGGAGCATCTGAATCAATCAAACACTCACACCCAGTCAAAAGATCTGGGTTTAATCCATCACCGTTCTTTAGCCCACTCTGCCACCCCAGTTCAGACATGGCTATATGCAAATCAGTCTGACACTGTGCCTCATGGGAACAGACCAGCCCGAACTGCCAAGCCATGTCTTCCTTGGACCGGAAACAAGCTTCAGAGGACCGGTTTCTGGCATTCCAGCCGTCTTCAGCCCGGCTTGCTTGAATCCAGTAGGCAAAGTGAGCAAGGGACTCACGTCTGAGCATACCCTGCCACACTTATGGCGGCCAAAAGCGGTACAAAAGGGGGTGGTGATGGACGGAGCATCTGAATCAATCAAACACTCACACCCAGTCAAAAGTTCTGGGTTTAATCCATCACCGTTCTTTAGCCCACTCTGCCACCCCAGTTCAGACATGGCTATTTGCAAATCAGTCTGACCCTGTGCCTCATGGGAACAGACCAGCCCGAACTGCCAAGCCATGTCTTCCCTGGACCGGAAACAAGCTTCCGAGCACCGGTTTCTGGCGTTCCAGCCGTCTTCAGCCCGGCTTGCTTGAATCCAGTGGCAAAGTGAGCAAGAGACTTATCGCTGAGCATTCCCTGCCACACTTATGGCGGCCAAAAGCGGTAAAAAAGGGGGTGGTGATGGACGGAGCATCTGAATCAATCAAACACTCACATCCAGTCAAAAGATCTGGGTTTAATCCATCACCGTTCTTTAGCCCACTCTGCCACCCCAGTTCAGACATGGCTATATGCAAATCAGTCTGACCCTGTGCCTCATGGGAACAGACCAGCCCGAACTGCCAAGCCATGTCTTCCCTGGACCGGAAACAAGCTTTCGAGGACCGGTTTCTGACATTCCAGCCGCCTTCAGCCCGGCTTGCTTGAATCCAGTGGCAAAGTGAGCAAGGGACTCACGTCTGAGCATACCCTGCCACACTTATGGCGGCCAAAAGCATTACAAAAGGGGGTGGTGATGGACGTAGCATCTGAATCAATCAAGCACTCACACCCAGTCAAAAGATCTGGCTTTAATCCATCACCGTTCTTTAGCCCACTCTTATACCCCAGTTCAGACATGGCTATATGCAAATCAGTCTGACCCTGTGCCTCATGGGAACAGACCAGCCCGAACTTCCAAGCCATGTCTTCCCTGGACCGGAAACAAGCTTCCAAAGACCGGTTTCTGGCATTCCAGCTGTCTTCAGCCTGGCTTGCTTGAATCCAGGGGCAAAGTGAGCAAGGGACTCACGTCTGAGCATACCCTGCCACACTTATGGCGGCCAAAAGCGGTACAAAAGGGGGTGGTGATAAACGGAGCATCTGAATCAATCAAACACTCACACCCAGTCAAAAGACCTGGGTTTAATCCATCACCGTTCTTTAGCCCACTCTGCCACCCCAGTTCAGACATGGCTATATGCAAATCAGTCTGACACTGTGCCTCATGGGAACAGACCAGCCCAAACTGCCAAGCCATGTCTTCCCTGGACCGGAAACAAGCTTCCGAGGACCGGTTTCTGGCATTCCAGCCCTCTTCAGCCCGGTTTGCTTGAATCCAGTGGCAAAGTGAGCAAGGGACTCACGTCTGAGCATACCCTGCCACACTTATGGCGGCCAAAAGGGGTTCAAAAGGGGGTGGTGATGGACGGAGCATCTGAATCAAACAAACACTCACACCCAGTCAAAAGATCTGGGTTTAATCCATCACCGTTCTTTAGCCCACTCTGCCACCCCAGTTCAGACATGGCTATATGCAAATCAGTCTGACCCTGTGCCTCATGGGAACAGACCAGCCCGAACTGCCAAGCCATGTCTTCCCTGGACCGGAAACAAACGTCCGAGGACCGGTTTCTGGCATTCCAGACGTCTTCAGCCCGGCTTGCTTGAATCCAGTGGCAAAGTGATCAAGGTACTCATGTCTGAGTATACCCTGCCACACTTATGGTGGCCAAAAGCGGTACAAAAGGGAGTGGTGATGGACGGAGCATCTGAATCAATCAAACACTCAAACCCAGTCAAAAGATCTGGGTTTAATCCATCACCGTTCTTTAGCCCACTCTGCCACCCCAGTTCAGACATGGCTATATGCAAATCAGTCTGACCCTGTGCCTCGTGGGAACAGACCAGCCCGAACTGCCAAGCCATGTCTTCCCTGGACCGGAAACAAGCTTCCGACGACCAGTTTCTGGCATTCCAGCCGTCTTCAGCCCGGCTTGCTTGAATCCAGTGGCAAAGTGAGCAAGGGACTCACGTCTGAGCATACCCTGCCACACTTATGGCGGCCAAAAGCGGTACAAAAGGGGGTGGTGATAAACAGAGCATCTGAATCAATCAAACACTCACACCCAGTCAAAAGATCTGGGTTTAATCCATCACCGTTCTTTAGCCCACTCTGCCACCCCAGTTCTGACATGGCTATATGCAAATCAGTCTGACCCTGTGCCTCATGGAAACAGACCAGCCCGAACTGCCAAGCCATGTCTTCCCTGGACCGGAAACAAGCTTCCGAGGACTGGTTTCTGGCATTCCAGCCGTCTTCAGCCCGGCTTGCTTGAATCCAGTGGCAAAGTAAGCAAGGGACTCACGTCTGAGCATACCCTGCCACACTTATGGCGGCCAAAAGCGGTACAAAAGGGGGTGGTGATAAACAGAGCATCTGAATCAATCAAACACTCACACCCAGTCAAAAGATCTGGGTTTAATCCATCACCGTTCTTTAGCCCACTCTGCCACCCCAGTTCAGACATGGCTATATGCAAGTCAGTCTGACCCTGTGCCTCATGGGAACAGACCAGCCCAAACTGCCAAGCCATGTCTTCCCTGGACCGGAAACAAGCTTCCGAGGACCGGTTTCTGGCATTCCAGCCCACTTCAGCCCGGTTTGCTTGAATCCAGTGGCAAAGTGAGCAAGGGACTCACGTCTGAGCATACCCTGCCACACTTATGGCGGCCAAAAGCGGTTCAAAAGGGGGTGGTGATGGACGGAGCATCTGAATCAATCAAACACTCACACCCAGTCAAAAGATCTGGGTTTAATCCATCACCGTTCTTTAGCCCACTCTGCCACCCCAGTTCAGACATGGCTATATGCAAATCAGTCTGACCCTGTGCCTCATGGGAACAGACCAGCACGAACTGCCAAGCCATGTCTTCCCTGGACCGGAAACAAGCTTTTGAGGACGGGTTTCTGGCATTCCAGACGTCTTCAGCCCGGCTTGCTTGAATCCAGTGGCAAAGTGAGCAAGGGACTCACGTCTGAGTATACCCTGCCACACTTATGGCGGCCAAAAGCGGTACAAAAGGGGGTGGTGATGGACGGAGCATCTGAATCAATCAAACACTCAAACCCAGTCAAAAGATCTGGGTTTAATCCATCACCGTTCTTTAGCCCACTCTGCCACCCCAGTTCAGACATGGCTATATGCAAAACAGTCTGACCCTGTGCCTCATGGGAACAGACCAGCCCGAACTGCCAAGCCATGTCTTCCCTGGACCGGAAACAAGCTTCCGACGACCAGTTTCTAGCATTCCAGCCGTCTTCAGCCCGGCTTGCTTGAATCCAGTGGCAAAGTGAGCAAGGGACTCACGTCTGAGTATACCCTGCCACACTTATGGCGGCCAATAGCGGTACAAAAGGGGGTGGTGATGGACGGAGCATCTGAATCAATCAAACACTCAAACCCAGTCAAAAGATCTGGGTTTAATCAAACACTCAAACCCAGTCAAAAGATCTGGGTTTAATCCATCACCGTTCTTTAGCCCACTCTGCCACCCCAGTTCAGACATGGCTATATGCAAATCAGTCTGACCCTGTGCCTCATGGGAACAGACCAGCCCGAACTGCCAAGCCATGTCTTCCCTGGACCGGAAACAAGCTTTCGAGGACCGGTTTCTGACATTCCAGCCGCCTTCAGCCCGGCTTGCTTGAATCCAGTGGCAAAGTGAGCAAGGGACTCACGTCTGAGCATACCCTGCCACACTTATGGCGGCCAAAAGCGTTACAAAAGGGGGTGGTGATGGACGTAGCATCTGAATCAATCAAGCACTCACACCCAGTCAAAAGATCTGGCTTTAATCCATCACCGTTCTTTAGCCCACTCTTATACCCCAGTTCAGACATGGCTATATGCAAATCAGTCTGACCCTGTGCCTCATGGGAACAGACCAGCCCGAACTTCCAAGCCATGTCTTCCCTGGACCGGAAACAAGCTTCCAAAGACCGGTTTCTGGCATTCCAGCTGTCTTCAGCCTGGCTTGCTTGAATCCAGGGGCAAAGTGAGCAAGGGACTCACGTCTGAGCATACCCTGCCACACTTATGGCGGCCAAAAGCGGTACAAAAGGGGGTGGTGATAAACGGAGCATCTGAATCAATCAAACACTCACACCCAGTCAAAAGACCTGGGTTTAATCCATCACCGTTCTTTAGCCCACTCTGCCACCCCAGTTCAGACATGGCTATATGCAAATCAGTCTGACACTGTGCCTCATGGGAACAGACCAGCCCAAACTGCCAAGCCATGTCTTCCCTGGACCGGAAACAAGCTTCCGAGGACCGGTTTCTGGCATTCCAGCCCTCTTCAGCCCGGTTTGCTTGAATCCAGTGGCAAAGTGAGCAAGGGACTCACGTCTGAGCATACCCTGCCACACTTATGGCGGCCAAAAGGGGTTCAAAAGGGGGTGGTGATGGACGGAGCATCTGAATCAAACAAACACTCACACCCAGTCAAAAGATCTGGGTTTAATCCATCACCGTTCTTTAGCCCACTCTGCCACCCCAGTTCAGACATGGCTATATGCAAATCAGTCTGACCCTGTGCCTCATGGGAACAGACCAGCCCGAACTGCCAAGCCATGTCTTCCCTGGACCGGAAACAAACGTCCGAGGACCGGTTTCTGGCATTCCAGACGTCTTCAGCCCGGCTTGCTTGAATCCAGTGGCAAAGTGATCAAGGTACTCATGTCTGAGTATACCCTGCCACACTTATGGTGGCCAAAAGCGGTACAAAAGGGAGTGGTGATGGACGGAGCATCTGAATCAATCAAACACTCAAACCCAGTCAAAAGATCTGGGTTTAATCCATCACCGTTCTTTAGCCCACTCTGCCACCCCAGTTCAGACATGGCTATATGCAAATCAGTCTGACCCTGTGCCTCGTGGGAACAGACCAGCCCGAACTGCCAAGCCATGTCTTCCCTGGACCGGAAACAAGCTTCCGACGACCAGTTTCTGGCATTCCAGCCGTCTTCAGCCCGGCTTGCTTGAATCCAGTGGCAAAGTGAGCAAGGGACTCACGTCTGAGCATACCCTGCCACACTTATGGCGGCCAAAAGCGGTACAAAAGGGGGTGGTGATAAACAGAGCATCTGAATCAATCAAACACTCACACCCAGTCAAAAGATCTGGGTTTAATCCATCACCGTTCTTTAGCCCACTCTGCCACCCCAGTTCAGACATGGCTATATGCAAATCAGTCTGACCCTGTGCCTCATGGAAACAGACCAGCCCGAACTGCCAAGCCATGTCTTCCCTGGACCGGAAACAAGCTTCCGAGGACTGGTTTCTGGCATTCCAGCCGTCTTCAGCCCGGCTTGCTTGAATCCAGTGGCAAAGTAAGCAAGGGACTCACGTCTGAGCATACCCTGCCACACTTATGGCGGCCAAAAGCGGTACAAAAGGGGGTGGTGATAAACAGAGCATCTGAATCAATCAAACACTCACACCCAGTCAAAAGATCTGGGTTTAATCCATCACCGTTCTTTAGCCCACTCTGCCACCCCAGTTCAGACATGGCTATATGCAAGTCAGTCTGACCCTGTGCCTCATGGGAACAGACCAGCCCAAACTGCCAAGCCATGTCTTCCCTGGACCGGAAACAAGCTTCCGAGGACCGGTTTCTGGCATTCCAGCCCACTTCAGCCCGGTTTGCTTGAATCCAGTGGCAAAGTGAGCAAGGGACTCACGTCTGAGCATACCCTGCCACACTTATGGCGGCCAAAAGCGGTTCAAAAGGGGGTGGTGATGGACGGAGCATCTGAATCAATCAAACACTCACACCCAGTCAAAAGATCTGGGTTTAATCCATCACCGTTCTTTAGCCCACTCTGCCACCCCAGTTCAGACATGGCTATATGCAAATCAGTCTGACCCTGTGCCTCATGGGAACAGACCAGCACGAACTGCCAAGCCATGTCTTCCCTGGACCGGAAACAAGCTTTTGAGGACGGGTTTCTGGCATTCCAGACGTCTTCAGCCCGGCTTGCTTGAATCCAGTGGCAAAGTGAGCAAGGGACTCACGTCTGAGTATACCCTGCCACACTTATGGCGGCCAAAAGCGGTACAAAAGGGGGTGGTGATGGACGGAGCATCTGAATCAATCAAACACTCAAACCCAGTCAAAAGATCTGGGTTTAATCCATCACCGTTCTTTAGCCCACTCTGCCACCCCAGTTCAGACATGGCTATATGCAAAACAGTCTGACCCTGTGCCTCATGGGAACAGACCAGCCCGAACTGCCAAGCCATGTCTTCCCTGGACCGGAAACAAGCTTCCGACGACCAGTTTCTAGCATTCCAGCCGTCTTCAGCCCGGCTTGCTTGAATCCAGTGGCAAAGTGAGCAAGGGACTCACGTCTGAGTATACCCTGCCACACTTATGGCGGCCAATAGCGGTACAAAAGGGGGTGGTGATGGACGGAGCATCTGAATCAATCAAACACTCAAACCCAGTCAAAAGATCTGGGTTTAATCAAACACTCAAACCCAGTCAAAAGATCTGGGTTTAATCCATCACCGTTCTTTAGCCCACTCTGCCACCCCAGTTCAGACATGGCTATATGCAAATCAGTCTGACCCTGTGCCTCATGGGAACAGACCAGCCCGAACTGCCAAGCCATGTCTTCCCTGGACCGGAAACAAGCTTCCGACGACCAGTTTCTGGCATTCCAGCCTTCTTCAGCCCGGCTTGCTTGAATCCAGTGGCAAAGTGAGCAAGGGACTCACGTCTGAGCATACCCTGCAACACTTATGGCGGCCAAAAGCAGTAGAAAAGGGGGTGATGATGAACGGAGCATCTGAATCAATCAAACACTCACACCCAGTCAAAAGATCTGGGTTTAATCCATCACCGTTCTTTAGCCCACTCTGCCACCCCAGTTCAGACATGGCTATATGCAAATCAGTCTGACCCTGTGCCTCATGGAAACAGACCAGCCCGAACTGCCAAGCCATGTCTTCCCTGGACCGGAAACAAGCTTCTGAGGACCGGTTTCTGGCATTCCAGCCGTCTTCAGCCCGGCTTGCTTGAATCCAGTGGCAAAGTGAGCAAGGGACTCACGTCTGAGCATACCCTGCCACACTTATGGCGGCCAAAAGCGGTTCAAAAGGGGGTGGTGATGGACGGAGCATCTGAATCAATCAAACACTCACACCCAGTCAAAAGATCTGGGTTTAATCCATCACCGTTCTTTAGCCCACTCTGCCACCCCAGTTCAGACATGGCTATATGCAAATCAGTCTGACCCTGTGCCTCATGGGAACAGACCAGCCCGAACTGCCAAGCCATGTCTTCCCTGGACCGGAAACAAGCTTCCGAGGACCGGTTTCTGGCATTCCAGACGTCTTCAGCCCGGCTTGCTTGAATCCAGTGGCAAAGTGAGCAAGGGACTCACGTCTGAGTATACCCTGCCACACTTATGGTGGCCAATAGCGGTACAAAAGGGGGTGGTGATGGACGGAGCATCTGAATCAATCAAACACTCAAACCCAGTCAAAAGATCTGGGTTTAATCAAACACTCAAACCCAGTCAAAAGATCTGGGTTTAATCCATCACCGTTCTTTAGCCCACTCTGCCACCCCAGTTCAGACATGGCTATATGCAAATCAGTCTGACCCTGTGCCTCATGGGAACAGACCAGCCCGAACTGCCAAGCCATGTCTTCCCTGGACCGGAAACAAGCTTCCGACGACCAGTTTCTGGCATTCCAGCCTTCTTCAGCCCGGCTTGCTTGAATCCAGTGGCAAAGTGTAGGAGAGTAGGGTCTGCAATCCTATGATCACCCAGATTTTTTGCTTTTTGCTGCACTGGTTTACGACTTTCCCTGGCTGTGGGCCTGCTAATCAGACCCACAGCCTAGCTGTTCTCTCTATCCAAATTGTACTTAGGTACTGAATTGGCACTGGGCCCTCTCCAAGTCCCTGTACCCAGGGCTGAGGTGCACCCAGAAGTCTCCCAGGGGCTGAAGCATGTATTGTGCCACCCCTGGATTGACTAACTAAAACTGACACAACTGGGTGCACGACAGCTGGGGCAAGGTGGTGTACTCACCCTTTGCTTTAGATATAGTATACCTATATCTAACCCTAAAATGGACACACAGATCTCCTATCAGTCACTCCTATGGCAGGCCTTAACAATCCTGAAGGCAGAGTGCTTGGAATCGTGTGAGATGGTGCTCTGGCAGGAGCTGAGCCTGTCTGCGGCTTTCGGGATCCATCCCTTAGCCGTTTCCATGATATCGCATACCATATACTCTTAAGTGCATTATAATCCTCGCGGTTATGTGCCAACTCTGGTATCGCTTTATCAAAACATGTCGAGTAAGGTGTCATACGAATTGGAATACTAACCCCTCGCCAATTCTGGCGACGGGGTTAGCATTCCACCCTTCTAGAGGGACACGACATGCATGTAACCTATAACCCGGTTAAAAGTCAGACAGAGCCTTAGCATCCACAAAATGGATGCTGCCACCGAGACACAAGTCTGCCCTCCTGCTGCTGGGAGTCCTCCCAGAGCAGGAGATAAGGACAAAGGGTTTCCTGCCAGGGGCGGTGCCAGCACCGTCCCAGACAGGGTTTTGTGTATTGTAGGTAGGCAGGGCTTTAGAGGAAGGTGACTGCAAGTGGCACCCCGGTGCTCACTGTGCATAGGCCGGCTGAAACCAGTTCCAGGGGCACTCCAGCCCCTGGCCTGGGGAAAAGCCCGCCAAGGAAGTGGGTGTAACCACCCCCCTCCTGGTCCCACCCATAGGGCAGGACCTAGTCGCGTGCCAGCCCCCTTTTACAGGATAAAGGTAGAGACTGGCCCCCTTCCAAATCAGATCATCTTTGAATCCTGAAACTACTTTCTGCGAAAGGAACTCAAGACTTCTTCCTAAGATTTCTCCCTTGTGACTAAGGAGTAGTCACCCTGCATCCGCAGGCACCATCTAAGAACACTGCGGTCTGCTGCAAGTCCTTCCTCCGGAATCCGACTGCCCAGCTCGACGAGAACCGGCTTCCCTGGCACCTCTGACCTCTACCCACCTCTACAGCCCAGCTGAGAACCGTGGGTGCGACGAGACCTCAAGGGACCGGCCATCTGCAAGACTGCACGACTTCTTTCCAGCAAGCCCGCCGAGTGAATTCCTGGTGAGTGCTTTGGGGTCCGAGAAGCCCCCACCCTGAGCAGCTCCAGCACCGAAGAGCAGCCCCCCAGCATCTCCACGATCTGCGTGGGGCCCTTCTGCTTTTTACTGCTCACCGCGTTGTTTGGCTACTAGCCCGCTGGCTTGTGGCCTTCCTGACGACGCCCGACGACATTTCTGTTGCTGGTCTGGTTGCTCCAGACTGACCCTTGCTTCCCTCCATCGGAGAAGTAACCTGGACCCTCCTGGTCCACTCAAGACGCCATTTTAGGTCCACCGCGTGGGCCTTGCATTTGCCAAGACTTGTTGCCCAATCCTGGGTCCAGCGACGTCGACAGCAAGAACCTTCGTGGGACAGCTCGCACCTCCATCCTGGTCGCCGACAACGCCTCCTGGTCCGAGAGACTGCAGAGCCCAGCAGCGCCCACTCACCTGACTGCGGTGACTTCGTCCGGTGCCATCCTGGTGCCCACTTAATCACTGGCTAGTGATTCAAGAACTTGGTCCCCTCTGCTTTCAGGTTTTCTTCTTCCTTGATCCAGGCTTGGATCCATCGAACTTTTCTTCACTGGTCGCCTGCCAGCAACTTCTTCCTTCCAGGCTCCTGGTCCGGCAACGAGATCCCCGACGTCTTTTCAGACCTATGCAGCTGCAGCCCCTGGGCTAGGTAACTTCGGCACTCCGGTGTCCCAGCATAGCCTCACTATCCAAGGGTCAGGATCCACTGTCGTTTTCTCCCTACCAGGTCGGGTTCGCCCGTGAACACTAACTTTGTGAATTCTAGCTTCCATAGACTTTGTCCCGCATCCCGCGTGAGAGTGCACACTCTGCACCCGAGTCCCCTGGGCCTCCTAGTAGTAATCTAACGATTCCCTAGTCCAGTCCTAGCGATTCCAAAGCCTATTAGAACTGTTACTTACCTGCTAGTAATTCGCATTCCACTTTTTAAGTATATGGTTTTTCGTGCCCCTCGGGCATTTGTGTATAACGTGCTAACTTAAGTATTTTCGTAAGAGTTTTGTTGTGTGCCTAGCACCCTGTCCTCATAAAGAGTACAGGGTTGTTGTGATTCTAATAAATACACTGTTTATTTTCATAACACTTGTGTGGTGTCCTTTCACTGGGTGTTCAAGGGGTAATGTGATGGTAAAACAGCTGGCTTAACACGCCCTCTAGAGTCTTAGCCTTAGACTGCTCGTATCCATGCTACTAGGATAGCTGGTCTATAAGGTTGACTTACAACCAATCATCAATAAGGGTTGTTTGGACTGATATATAGTGATCACTAGAATAGTGAGCACTGCACATCAGGCCAACTTCTCACATTGGTGAGCAGCGGTTGGGATTTGAGCTTGCTGTTGTTTTACCACACATGCCCTAAGAATATCTTGTGAAAGATCACATAAGTACTAAAGGTACATATAACTTAGCTTAGAATACTCTGAGTTCTACTGAACCAGCTGTTGTAGCTCCTAGGGCCTAGCACACCCTAAACTACAACTCTAGCAAGGGATCAGTAGGCAAACATATAGTGTAGGTAAGTGCACCACTTACACCCCACTAGAAAAGCATGTCGACTCAGGGGGACTCTACTGAGACTCCCCTGGTCAGTGTTGACCCTCCACAGGTCACTTCAAGATATGCAGCTCTCAGTTTTCATGAGATGAGACAGATCTGTGTCTCCAGAAAACTGAAGCAGGGGTCTAACCCCACCACTTCCTTTCTGATAGGTCTCTTAGAGACATATGATGCCAGAAAGCTTTCTCAGTTACATGAGAACATGCCAGCCTTAGAGGGAACCTCTGGGGATCCAGATCTCCACAACACTGATTCAGCAGTTGAGGAGGAGGATCAGGAGGTACTCTCTGGGGATGAGGTAGACAAGGGTCTTGAGGTAGTCAGAAGGCTAACTAGGACCAACTTAGACTTACTTGGGCTAGGATCTGGGGGCCCCCCAGTACTAACCCGAAGTGGGCCTAACCTTGGAGTTAGGAGAGATAGATCTCTTTCTAGGGACTCCAATAGATCTCTGCACTCTAATGCCTCTTCTCAGGGGAGAAGGAATCCTCCACAGAGGAGATTTACTTCCCCTCAGAGAAAGGAGCATGAAGCTAGGATGAGACAAGCTGAACTGAGGATTGAAAGGGAAGAAATTGCCCTGGCCAAAGAGAAGCTTGCCCTGGCAAGAGAGCAGCAGATGAGTGGGCTAGCTCCCACTGGTGGCAGCAATCTCCCAAGAGATAAAGAGAAGGGTTTAGATACTAAACACCTGACTAAAATAGTGCCCCCCTTTAAGCAAGGGGATGACATCCAGAAATGGATGGCTGCTCTGGAGAGGGCCTGCACTGTGCAGGGCATTCCCCAGAGTCAGTGGGCAGCTATACTGTGGCTCTCCTTTGATGGTAAAGGTAGAGATAAGCTCCTCACTACAAGAGTGGAGGATGCTAACAATTACCAGGTCCTGAAGAATACACTGGTTGATGGGTTTGGTTTAACCACTGAGCAGTACAGGTTGCTGTTCAGAGACACCCAGAAAACTCAGTCTCAGGACTGGTCTGATTTTGTGGATTGTGCCACTAAGGCTTTGGAGGGCTGGTTGCTGGGTAGCAAGGTTACAGATTACACAGGATTGTATAATCTAATGATGAGAGAACAAATTTTGAACAATTGTCAGAACCAGTTGCTGCACCAGCACCTTGTTGATTCAGATCTGACCTCTCCCCAAGAATTGGGAAAGAAGGCAGACAAATGGGTCAGGACAAGGATCAAGCAGAACCAGAACCAGAACCAGGGTGGTCAGAAGAAAGCAGACCAGAAGGGTAATGTTAAGAATGAGCAAAATGACCAGAAGTCTTCACCAGGTCCCCAACAAACCAAAGAGGGTGGGGGTCAGGCTTCCCAGAAGAAGAAGACTCAAGAAGGCCAGTCAAAAAGGTGGTGCCAGTACTGCAAAAGTAAATCTCACTGGTTTAGTGAGTGCACCAAAAGAGGAGGACAAACTCCTGCCACTACAGCTCCTAAAGCAACTGCAACCCCTAGTACAGTCAGTAGTGGTAGTGTACCTCCCAAGGCATTAGTTGGGTTAACCTTGGGTACTGAGGGGTCTGACAACTTAGTTGGCACACTCACTCAGGCTGTCCTTGTCTGTACAGGGGATATGGATATGTCCCCTGAAATAAGTCCCAATACTTTGGGCAAATACAGGCAGACACCTTTGATTAATGGCAAAATGGCTCAGGCCTATAGGGACACTTGTGCCAGTGTCACCATGGTGACACCTAACTTTGTGGACCCTGGACAGATCATGCCAGGTACTGATTTCCTGGTGACCAATGCCAGCAATGTCACTACTAGTCATAGTGTGGCAATTGTAGCTTTCTCCTGGGGTGGAGTGAAGGGACAAAAGAAAGTTGTAGTCAGTTCAGACCTCCCAGTTGATTGTTTGTTGGGCAATGATTTGGAGTCATCACAATGGTCAGAAGTGGAGCAGAGGACTCACATGGAGATGTTAGGCTTGCCAGCACATGTGCTTGCTGTGACTAGGTCACAGGCCAGAAGATGCCCCACTGAACAGGTGCTGGATCCTGAAACTATGGACCAGACACCTCCCAAGAAGAAGAGCAGTAAGGGTAAGGCTTTGCCTTCCCCCTTGCCCCGGGTTGAGGATCAAGTCTCTGAGGAGGCTGATCTAGAAGAGCTGAGGGAAACTGAGCCTAAAGAGCTTGAACTTGATCAAGTTGAGTTTCTGGGCTCAGGGGGACCCTCCAGAGCAGACCTGGGGAAGGAACAGTTGAGCTGCCCTTCCCTTGAACCCCTCAGACAGCAGGCTGCTGCTGAGGCTGCAGGGAATGCCACAGGTGCCCACAGGGTATACTGGGAAGATGGACTCCTGTACTCTGAGTCAAGAGACCCCAAGCCTGGTGCAACCAGGAGGCTGGTCATCCCCTTGTCTCTGAGAGGTTTCCTTCTCACCTTGGCCCATGAGATTCCCCTTGCAGGTCATTTAGGTCAGACAAAGACTTGGGACAGGCTTGTCTCACACTTTCACTGGCCCCATATGAATGAGAATACCAAGGAGTTTTGTCGCTCATGTGTCACTTGCCAAGCCAGTGGTAAGTCAGGTGGCACAACAAAGGCCCCCCTCATACCACTACCTGTGGTGGGGGTTCCCTTTGAAAGAGTGGGCATTGACATTGTTGGTCCAATGGAACCCCAGACAGCATCAGGACACAAGTTTATACTGGTGGTGGTGGACCATGCCACCAGGTATCCTGAGGCTATTCCCCTTAGGACCACTACAGCCCCTGTAGTGGCAAGAGCCCTAGTTGGAGTGTTCTCCAGAGTGGGTTTCCCTAAGGAGGTCGTTTCTGACAGAGGTACAAACTTCATGTCAGGATATCTGACTGCCATGTGGAAAGAGTGTGGTGTGAACTACAAGTTCACCACACCCTATCATCCACAATGCAATGGGCTTGTTGAGAGATTCAACAGGACCCTGAAAGGGATGATTCATGGACTACCTGAAACTCTTAGGAGAAGATGGGATGTCCTGATCCCCTGCCTCTTGTTTGCTTACAGAGAGGTCCCACAGAAGGGGGTTGGCTACAGCCCTTTTGAGCTTCTGTATGGGCATCCTGTAAGAGGACCCCTGTGTTTGGTGAAGGAAGGATGGGAGAGACCTCTCAAAAAGCCTGCAACCAACATAGTGGACTATGTACTTGGCCTCCGCTCCAGGATGGCTGAGTATATGGAAAAGGCATCCAAAAACCTTGAGGCCAGCCAGGAACTTCAAAAAGCTTGGCATGACCAAAAGGCTGTACTGACTGTGTACCAGCCAGGACAGAAGGTGTGGGTGCTGGAGCCAGTGGCCCCAGCAGCTCTGAAAGACAAATGGTCTGGGCCCCACACCATCATTGAGCAAAAGGGAGAGGTTACCTACTTGGTGGACCTTGGAACTCCCAGGAGCCCTCTCAGAGTGCTCCATGTTAACAGGCTCAAGGCATATGTTGACAGGAAGGACATGAGCTTGCTCATGGCCACAGATGAGGGGCAGGAGGAAGAGAGTGACCCTCTCCCAGACCTGCTCACTCAGAATCCTGATGATGGGTCAGTTGATGGTGTTGTCTTTTGTGGCAGCCTCACTGAACATCAGCAACAGGATTGCAGGCAAGTTCTGCAATCCTTTCGACATATGTTCTCTCTGACACCCAGCCAAACTGATTGGTGTACCCATGATGTTGACACTGGAGACAGCCTGCCTGTCAAGAGTAAAATCTACAGACAGCCTGATCATGTTAGAGACTGCATCAAAACTGAAGTGCAGAAAATGTTGGAGCTGGGAGTCATTGAGCCCTCAGATAGCCCTTGGGCTAGCCCAGTAGTTCTAGTGCCAAAGCCTCACACCCAGGGTGGTAAGAGAGAGATGAGGTTTTGCGTAGACTACAGAGGCCTCAATGCAGTCACTAAGACTGATGCCCACCCAATACCAAGAGCAGATGAGCTTATAGATAGATTGGCTTCTGCCAACTTCTTAAGCACATTTGATTTGACAGCTGGGTATTGGCAAATCAGGTTAGCTGAGGAAGCCAAACCCAAGACAGCATTTTCTACCCCTGGAGGGCATTATCAATTTGTGGTAATGCCCTTTGGACTGAAAAATGCACCTGCCACCTTCCAAAGGTTGGTGAATCAAGTCCTCACTGGGCTGGATGACTTCTGTGCAGCTTATCTTGACGATATTGCTGTCTTTAGCTCCACCTGGGAGGATCACCTGGTCCACCTGAGGAAAGTGTTAGAGGCCCTGCAAAAGGCAGACCTCACTATCAAGGCCACAAAGTGCCAGATAGGGCAGTCACAGGTTGTATACCTGGGCCACCTTGTAGGTGGAGGCCAGGTTCAGCCACTGGAGAGTAAGATACAGGCCATCAAGGACTGGACTCCTCCAATCACCCAGACTCAGGTTCGAGCTTTCTTGGGCCTGACTGGGTACTATAGGAAGTTTGTCAGAAATTATGGGTCCATAGTGACCCCCCTTAATGACCTGACAAGCAAGAAGATGCCAAAGAAAGTTCAGTGGACAGCAAGCTGTCAGAAAGCATTCAATGACCTAAAGCAGGCCATGTGCACAGCACCTATCCTCAAGAGTCCAGATTACTCCAAGCCATTCATTGTCCAAACAGATGCTTCTGAGTTGGGTGTGGGAGCTGTTCTGTCTCAACTGAATTTTGATGGTAATGATCAGCCTATTGCTTTCATTAGTAGAAGGTTGACACCCAGAGAGAAAAATTGGTCAGCTATTGAGAGGGAGGCCTTTGCTGTGGTCTGGGCCCTGAAGAAGCTGAGGGCCTACTTGTTTGGCACTCACTTCACCATTCAGACAGACCATAAGCCCCTCTTGTGGCTAAATCAGATGAAGGGTGAAAACCCCAAACTGCTTAGGTGGTCCATTTCCCTACAGGGGATGGATTTTACAGTGGAGCATAGACCTGGGACTGATCACAGCAATGCTGATGGGCTCTCCAGGTATTTCCACTTAGAGCAAGAAGACTCACCTGGTCAAGGTTAGTTTATTGTCCCAAAGTTTGGGGGGGGTCATGTAGGAGAGTAGGGTCTGCAATCCTATGATCACCCAGATTTTTTGCTTTTTGCTGCACTGGTTTACGACTTTCCCTGGCTGTGGGCCTGCTAATCAGACCCACAGCCTAGCTGTTCTCTCTATCCAAATTGTACTTAGGTACTGAATTGGCACTGGGCCCTCTCCAAGTCCCTGTACCCAGGGCTGAGGTGCACCCAGAAGTCTCCCAGGGGCTGAAGCATGTATTGTGCCACCCCTGGATTGACTAACTAAAACTGACACAACTGGCTGCACGACAGCTGGGGCAAGGTGGTGTACTCACCCTTTGCTTTAGATATAGTATACCTATATCTAACCCTAAAATGGACACACAGATCTCCTATCAGTCACTCCTATGGCAGGCCTTAACAATCCTGAAGGCAGAGTGCTTGGAATCGTGTGAGATGGTGCTCTGGCAGGAGCTGAGCCTGTCTGCGGCTTTCGGGATCCATCCCTTAGCCGTTTCCATGATATCGCATACCATATACTCTTAAGTGCATTATAATCCTCGCGGTTATGTGCCAACTCTGGTATCGCTTTATCAAAACATGTCGAGTAAGGTGTCATACGAATTGGAATACTAACCCCTCGCCAATTCTGGCGACGGGGTTAGCATTCCACCCTTCTAGAGGGACACGACATGCATGTAACCTATAACCCGGTTAAAAGTCAGACAGAGCCTTAGCATCCACAAAATGGATGCTGCCACCGAGACACAAGTCTGCCCTCCTGCTGCTGGGAGTCCTCCCAGAGCAGGAGATAAGGACAAAGGGTTTCCTGCCAGGGGCGGTGCCAGCACCGTCCCAGACAGGGTTTTGTGTATTGTAGGTAGGCAGGGCTTTAGAGGAAGGTGACTGCAAGTGGCACCCCGGTGCTCACTGTGCATAGGCCGGCTGAAACCAGTTCCAGGGGCACTCCAGCCCCTGGCCTGGGGAAAAGCCCGCCAAGGAAGTGGGTGTAACCACCCCCCTCCTGGTCCCACCCATAGGGCAGGACCTAGTCGCGTGCCAGCCCCCTTTTACAGGATAAAGGTAGAGACTGGCCCCCTTCCAAATCAGATCATCTTTGAATCCTGAAACTACTTTCTGCGAAAGGAACTCAAGACTTCTTCCTAAGATTTCTCCCTTGTGACTAAGGAGTAGTCACCCTGCATCCGCAGGCACCATCTAAGAACACTGCGGTCTGCTGCAAGTCCTTCCTCCGGAATCCGACTGCCCAGCT
Organism: Lissotriton helveticus; assembly: GCF_964261635.1. Lineage (NCBI taxonomy): Eukaryota > Metazoa > Chordata > Amphibia > Caudata > Salamandridae > Lissotriton > Lissotriton helveticus. Next base: position 1,357,563,102 of record NC_136061.1, on the reverse strand, counting down.
CGACGAGAACCGGCTTCCCTGGCACCTCTGACCTCTACCCACCTCTACAGCCCAGCTGAGAACCGTGGGTGCGACGAGACCTCAAGGGACCGGCCATCTGCAAGACTGCACGACTTCTTTCCAGCAAGCCCGCCGAGTGAATTCCTGGTGAGTGCTTTGGGGTCCGAGAAGCCCCCACCCTGAGCAGCTCCAGCACCGAAGAGCAGCCCCCCAGCATCTCCACGATCTGCGTGGGGCCCTTCTGCTTTTTACTGCTCACCGCGTTGTTTGGCTACTAGCCCGCTGGCTTGTGGCCTTCCTGACGACGCCCGACGACATTTCTGTTGCTGGTCTGGTTGCTCCAGACTGGCCCTTGCTTCCCTCCATCGGAGAAGTAACCTGGACCCTCCTGGTCCACTCAAGACGCCATTTTAGGTCCACCGCGTGGGCCTTGCATTTGCCAAGACTTGTTGCCCAATCCTGGGTCCAGCGACGTCGACAGCAAGAACCTTCGTGGGACAGCTCGCACCTCCATCCTGGTCGCCGACAACGCCTCCTGGTCCGAGGGACTGCAGAGCCCAGCAGCGCCTACTCACCTGACTGCGGTGACTTCGTCCGGTGCCATCCTGGTGCCCACTTAATCACTGGCTAGTGATTCAAGAACTTGGTCCCCTCTGCTTTCAGGTTTTCTTCTTCCTTGATCCAGGCTTGGATCCATCGAACTTTTCTTCACTGGTCGCCTGCCAGCAACTTCTTCCTTCCAGGCTCCTGGTCCGGCAACGAGATCCCCGACGTCTTTTCAGACCTATGCAGCTGCAGCCCCTGGGCTAGGTAACTTCGGCACTCCGGTGTCCCAGCATAGCCTCACTATCCAAGGGTCAGGATCCACTGTCGTTTTCTCCCTACCAGGTCGGGTTCGCCCGTGAACACTAACTTTGTGAATTCTAGCTTCCATAGACTTTGTCCCGCATCCCGCGTGAGAGTGCACACTCTGCACCCGAGTCCCCTGGGCCTCCTAGTAGTAATCTAACGATTCCCTAGTCCAGTCCTAGCGATTCCAAAGCCTATTAGAACTGTTACTTACCTGCTAGTAATTCGCATTCCACTTTTTAAGTATATGGTTTTTCGTGCCCCTCGGGCATTTGTGTATAACGTGCTAACTTAAGTATTTTCGTAAGAGTTTTGTTGTGTGCCTAGCACCCTGTCCTCATAAAGAGTACAGGGTTGTTGTGATTCTAATAAATACACTGTTTATTTTCATAACACTTGTGTGGTGTCCTTTCACTGGGTGTTCAAGGGGTAATGTGATGGTAAAACAGCTGGCTTAACACGCCCTCTAGAGTCTTAGCCTTAGACTGCTCGTATCCATGCTACTAGGATAGCTGGTCTATAAGGTTGACTTACAACCAATCATCAATAAGGGTTGTTTGGACTGATATATAGTGATCACTAGAATAGTGAGCACTGCACATCAGGCCAACTTCTCACACAAAGTGAGCAAGGGACTCACGTCTGAGCATACCCTGCCACACTTATGGCGGCCAAAAGCGGTTCAACAGGGGGTGGTGATGGACGGAGCATCTGAATCAATCAAACACTCAAACCCAGTCAAAAGATCTGGGTTTAATCCATCACCGTTCTTTAGCCCACTCTGCCACCCCAGTTCAGACATGGCTATATGCAAATAAGTCTGACACTGTGCCTCATGGGAACAGACCAGCCCGAACTGCCAAGCCATGTCTTCCTTGGACCGGAAACAAGCTTCCGAGGACCGGTTTCTGGCATTCCAGCCGTCTTCAGCCCGGCTTGCTTGAATCCAGTGGCAAAGTGAGCAAGGGACTCACGTCTGAGCATACCCTGCCACACTTATGGCGGCCAAAAGCGGTACAAAAGGGGGTGGTGATGGACGGAGCATATAAATCAATCAAACACTCACACCCAGTCAAAAGTTCTGGGTTTAATCCATCACCGTTCTTTAGCCCACTCTGCCACCCCAGTTCAGACATGGCTATTTGCAAATCAGTCTGACCCTGTGCCTCATGGGAACAGACCAGCCCGAACTGCCAAGCCATGTCTTCCCTGTACCGGAAACAAGCTTCCGAGGACCGGTTTCTGGCATTCCAGCCGTCTTCAGCCCGGCTTGCTTGAATCCAGTGGCAAAGTGAGCAAGAGACTCACGTCTGAGCATTCCCTGCCACACTTATGGCGGACAAAAGCGGTAAAAAAGGGGTTGGTGATGGACGGAGCATCTGAATCAATCAAACACTCACATCCAGTCAAAAGATCTGGGTTTAATCCATCACCGTTCTTTAGCCCACTCTGCCACCCCAGTTCAGACATGGCTATATGCAAATCAGTCTGACCCTGTGCCTCATGGGAACAGACCAGCCCGAACTGCCAAGCCATGTCTTCCCTGGACCGGAAACAAGCTTTCGAGGACCGGTTTCTGACATTCCAGCCGCCTTCAGCCCGGCTTGCTTGAATCCAGTGGCAAAGTGAGCAAGGGACTCACGTCTGAGCATACCCTGCCACACTTATGGCGGCCAAAAGCGGTACAAAAAGGGGTGGTGATAAACAGAGCATCTGAATCAATCAAACACTCACACCCAGTCAAAAGATCTGGGTTTAATCCATCACCGTTCTTTAGCCCACTCTGCCACCCCAGTTCAGACATGGCTATATGCAAATCAGTCTGACCCTGTGCCTCATGGGAACAGACCAGCCCGAACTGTCAAGCCATGTCTTCCCTGGACCGGAAACAAGCTTCCGAGGACCGGTTTCTGGCATTTCAGCCCTCTTCAGCCCGGTTTGCTTGAATCCCGTGGCAAAGTGAGCAAGGGACTCACGTCTGAGCATACCCTGCCACACTTATGGCGGCCAAAAGCGGTTCAAAAGGGGGTGGTGATGGACGGAGCATCTGAATCAATCAAACACTCACACCCAGTCAAAAGATCTGGGTTTAATCCATCACCGTTCTTTAGCCCACTCTGCCACCCCAGTTCAGACATGGCTATATGCAAATCAGTCTGACCCTGTGCCTCATGGGAACAGACCAGCCCGAACTGCCAAGCCATGTCTTCCCTGGACCGGAAACAAGCTTCTGAGGACCGGTTTCTGGCATTCCAGACGTCTTCAGCCCGGCTTGCTTGAATCCAGTGGCAAAGTGAGCAAGGGACTCACGTCTGAGTATACCCTGCCACACTTATGGCGGCCAAAAGCGGTACAAAAGGGGGTGGTGATGGACGGAGCATCTGAATCAATCAAACACTCAAACCCAGTCAAAAGATCTGGGTTTAATCCATCACCGTTCTTTAGCCCACTCTGCCACCCCAGTTCAGACATGGCTATATGCAAAACAGTCTGACCCTGTGCCTCATGGGAACAGACCAGCCCGAACTGCCAAGCCATGTCTTCCCTGGACCGGAAACAAGCTTCCGACGACCAGTTTCTAGCATTCCAGCCATCTTCAGCCCGGCTTGCTTGAATCCAGTGGCAAAGTGAGCAAGGGACTCACGTCTGAGCATACCCTGCCACACTTATGGCGGCCAAAAGCGGTACAAAAGGGGGTGGTGATGGACGGAGCATCTGAATCAATCAAACACTCACACCCAGTCAAAAGATCTGGGTTTAATCCATCACCGTTCTTTAGCCCACTCTGCCACCCCAGTTCAGACATGGCTATATATGCAAATCAGTGTGACCCTGTGCCTCATGGAAACAGACCAGCCCGAACTGCCAATCCATGTCTTGCCTGGACCGGAAACAAGCTTCCGAGGACCGGTTTCTGGCATTCCAGCCATCTTCAGCCCGGCTTGCTTGAATCCAGTGGCAAAGTGAGCAAGGGACTCACGTCTGAGCATACCCTGCCACACTTATGGCGGCCAAAAGCGGTTCAAAAGGGGGTGGTGATGGACGGAGCATCTGAATCAATCAAACACTCACACCCAGTCAAAAGATCTGGGTTTAATCCATCACCGTTCTTTAGCCCACTCTGCCACCCCAGTTCAGACATGGCTATATGCAAATCAGTCTGACCCTGTGCCTCATGGGAACAGACCAGCCCGAACTGCCAAGCCATGTCTTCCCTGGACCGGAAACAAGCTTCCGAGGACCGGTTTCTGGCATTCCAGACGTCTTCAGCCCGGCTTGCTTGAATCCAGTGGCAAAGTGAGCAAGGGACTCACGTCTGAGTATACCCTGCCACACTTATGGCGGCCAAAAGCGGTACAAAAGGGGGTGGTGATGGACGGAGCATCTGAATCAATCAAACACTCAAACCCAGTCAAAAGATCTGGGTTTAATCAAACACTCAAACCCAGTCAAAAGATCTGGGTTTAATCCATCACCGTTCTTTAGCCCACTCTGCCACCCCAGTTCAGACATGGCTATATGCAAATCAGTCTGACCCTGTGCCTCATGGGAACAGACCAGCCCGAACTGCCAAGCCATGTCTTCCCTGGACCGGAAACAAGCTTCCGACGACCAGTTTCTGGCATTCCAGCCGTCTTCAGCCCGGCTTGCTTGAATCCAGTGGCAAAGTGAGCAAGGGACTCACGTCTGAGCATACCCTGCCACACTTATGGCGGCCAAAAGCGGTTCAAAAGGGGGTGGTGATGGACGGAGCATCTGAATCAATCAAACACTCACACCCAGTCAAAAGATCTGGGTTTAATCCATCACCGTTCTTTAGCCCACTCTGCCACCCCAGTTCAGACATGGCTATATGCAAATCAGTCTGACACTGTGCCTCATGGGAACAGACCAGCCCGAACTGCCAAGCCATGTCTTCCTTGGACCGGAAACAAGCTTCCGAGGACCAGTTTCTGGCATTCCAGCCGTCTTCAGCCCGGCTTGCTTGAATCTAGTCGCAAAGTGAGCAAGGGACTCATGTCTGAGCATACCCTGCCACACTTATGGCGGCCAAAAGCGGTACAAAAGGGGGTGGTGATGGACGGAGCATCTGAATCAATCAAACACTCACACCCAGTCAAAAGTTCTGGGTTTAATCCATCACCGTTCTTTAGCCCACTCTGCCACCTCAGTTCAGACATGGCTATATGCAAATCAGTCTGACCCTGTGCCTCATGGGAACAGACCAGCCCGAACTGCCAAGCCATGTCTTCCCTGGACCGGAAACAAGCTTTCGAGGACCGGTTTCTGACATTCCAGCCGCCTTCAGCCCGGCTTGCTTGAATCCAGTGGCAAAGTGAGCTAGGGACTCACGTCTGAGCATACCCTGCCACACTTATGGCAGCCAAAAGCGTTACAAAAGGGGGTGGTGATGGACGTAGCATCTGAATCAATCAAGCACTCACACCCAGTCAAAAGATCTGGCTTTAATCCATCACCGTTCTTTTGCCCACTCTTATACCCCAGTTCAGACATGGCTATATGCAAATCAGTCTGACCCTGTGCCTCATGGGAACAGACCAGCCCGAACTTCCAAGCCAAGTCTTCCCTGGACCGGAAACAAGCTTCCGAGGACCGGTTTCTGGCATTCCAGCCGTCTTCAGCCTGGCTTGCTTGAATCCAGGGGCAAAGTGAGCAAGGGACTCACGTCTGAGCATACCCTGCCACACTTATGGCGGCCAAAAGCGGTACAAAAGGGGGTGGTGATAAACGGAGCATCTGAATCAATCAAACACTCACACCCAGTCAAAAGACCTGGGTTTAATCCATCACCGTTCTTTAGCCCACTCTGCCACCCCAGTTCAGACATGGCTATATGCAAATCAGTCTGACCCTGTGCCTCATGGGAACAGACCAGCCCAAACTGCAAAGCCATGTCTTCCCTGGACCGGAAACAAGCTTCCGAGGACCGGTTTCTGGCATTCCAGCCCTCTTCAGCCCGGTTTGCTTGAATCCAGTGGCAAAGTGAGCAAGGGACTCACGTCTGAGCATACCCTGCCACACTTATGGCGGCCAAAAGGGGTTCAAAAGGGGGTGGTGATGGACGGAGCATCTGAATCAAACAAACACTCACACCCAGTCAAAAGATCTGGGTTTAATCCATCACCGTTCTTTAGCCCACTCTGCCACCCCAGTTCAGACATGGCTATATGCAAATCAGTCTGACCCTGTGCCTCATGGGAACAGACGAGCCCGAACTGCCAAGCCATGTCTTCCCTGGACCGGAAACAAACGTCCGAGGACCGGTTTCTGGCATTCCAGACGTCTTCAGCCCGGCTTGCTTGAATCCAGTGGCAAAGTGATCAAGGTACTCATGTCTGAGTATACCCTGCCACACTTATGGTGGCCAAAAGCGGTACAAAAGGGAGTGGTGATGGAAGGAGCATCTGAATCAATCAAACACTCAAACCCAGTCAAAAGATCTGGGTTTTTTCCATCACCGTTCTTTAGCCCACTCTGCCACCCCAGTTCAGACATGGCTATATGCAAATCAGTCTGACCCTGTGCCTCGTGGGAACAGACCAGCCCGAACTGCCAAGCCATGTCTTCCCTGGACCGGAAACAAGCTTCCGACGACCGGTTTCTGGCCTTCCAGCCCTCTTCAGCCCGGTTTGCTTGAATCCAGTGGCAAAGTGAGCAAGGGACTCACGTCTGAGCATACCCTGCCACACTTATGGCGGCCAAAAGCGGTTCAAAAGGGGGTGGTGATGGACTGAGCATCTGAATCAATCAAACACTCACACCCAGTCAAAAGATCTGGGTTTAATCCATCACCGTTCTTTAGCCCACTCTGCCACCACAGTTCAGACATGGCTATATGCAAATCAGTCTGACCCTGTGCCTCATGGGAACAGACCAGCCCGAACTGCCAAGCCATGTCTTCCCTGGACCGGAAACAAGCTTCCGAGGACCGGTTTCTGGCATTCCAGACGTCTTCAGCCCGGCTTGCTTGAATCCAGTGGCAAAGTGAGCAAGGGACTCACGTCTGAGTATACCCTGCCACACTTATGGCGGCCAAAAGCGGTACAAAAGGGGGTGGTGATGGACGGAGCATCTGAATCAATCAAACACTCAAACCCAGTCAAAAGATCTGGGTTTAATCAAACACTCAAACCAAGTCAAAAGATCTGGGTTTAATCCATCACCGTTCTTTAGCCCACTCTGCCACCCCAGTTCAGACATGGCTATATGCAAATCAGTCTGACCCTGTGCCTCATGGGAACAGACCAGCCCGAACTGCCAAGCCATGTCTTCCCTGGATCGGAAACAAGCTTCCGACGACCAGTTTCTGGCATTCCAGCCGTCTTCAGCCCGGCTTGCTTGAATCCAGTGGCAAAGTGAGCAAGGGACTCACGTCTGAGCATACCCTGCCACACTTATGGCGGCCAAAAGCGGTTCAAAAGGGGGTGGTGATGGACGGAGCATCTGAATCAATCAAACACTCACACCCAGTCAAAAGATCTGGGTTTAATCCATCACCGTTCTTTAGCCCACTCTGCCACCCCAGTTCAGACATGGCTATATGCAAATCAGTCTGACCCTGTGCCTCGTGGAAACAGACCAGCCCGAACTGCCAAGCCATGTCTTCCCTGGACCGGAAACAAGCTTCCGACGACCAGTTTCTGACATTCCAGCCGTCTTCAGCCCGGCTTGCTTGAATCCAGTGGCAAAGTGAGCAAGGGACTCACGTCTGAGCATACCCTGCCACACTTATGGCGGCCAAAAGCGGTACAAAAGGGGGTGGTGATGGACGGAGCATCTGAATCAATCAAACACTCACACCCAGTCAAAAGATCTGGGTTTAATCCATCACCGTTCTTTAGCCCACTCTGCCACCCCAGTTCAGACATGGCTATATGCAAACCAGTCTGACCCTGTGCCTCATGGAAACAGACCAGCCCGAACTGCCAAGCCATGTCTTCCCTGGACCTGAAACAAGCTTCCGAGGACTGGTTTCTGGCATTCCAGCCGTCTTCAGCCCGGCTTGCTTGAATCCAGTGGCAAAGTGAGCAAGGGACTCACGTCTGAGCATACCCTGCCACACTTATGGCGGCCAAAAGCGGTACAAAAAGGGGTGGTGATAAACAGAGCATCTGAATCAATCAAACACTCACACCCAGTCAAAAGATCTGGGTTTAATCCATCACCGTTCTTTAGCCCACTCTGCCACCCCAGTTCAGACATGGCTATATGCAAATCAGTCTGACCCTGTGCCTCATGGGAACAGACCAGCCCAAACTGCCAAGCCATGTCTTCCCTGGACCGGAAACAAGCTTCCAAGGACCGGTTTCTGGCATTTCAGCCCTCTTCAGCCCGGTTTGCTTGAATCCAGTGGCAAAGTGAGCAAGGGACTCACGTCTGAGCATACCCTGCCACACTTATGGCGACCAAAAGCGGTTCAAAAGGGGGTGGTGATGGACGGAGCATCTGAATCAATCAAACACTCACACCCAGTCAAAAGATCTGGGTTTAATCCATCACCGTTCTTTAGCCCACTCTGCCACCCCAGTTCAGACATGGCTATATGCAAATCAGTCTGACCCTGTGCCTCATGGGAACAAACCAGCCCGAACTGCCAAGCCATGTCTTCCCTGGACCGGAAACAAGCTTCTGAGGACCGGTTTCTGGCATTCCAGACGTCTTCAGCCCGGCTTGCTTGAATCCAGTGGCAAAGTGAGCAAGGGACTCACGTCTGAGTATACTCTGCCACACTTATGGCGGCCAAAAGCGGTACAAAAGGGGGTGGTGATGGACAGAGCATCTGAATCAATCAAACACTCAAACCCAGTCAAAAGATCTGGGTTTAATCCATCACCGTTCTTTAGCCCACTCTGCCACCCCAGTTCAGACATGGCTATATGCAAAACAGTCTGACCCTGTGCCTCATGGGAACAGACCAGCCCGAACTGCCAAGCCATGTCTTCCCTGGACCGGAAACAAGCTTCCGACGACCAGTTTCTAGCATTCCAGCCATCTTCAGCCCGGCTTGCTTGAATCCAGTGGCAAAGTGAGCAAGGGACTCACGTCTGAGCATACCCTGCCACACTTATGGCGGCCAAAAGCGGTACAAAAGGGGGTGGTGATGGACGGAGCATCTGAATCAATCAAACACTCACACCCAGTCAAAAGATCTGGGTTTAATCCATCACCGTTCTTTAGCCCACTCTGCCACCCCAGTTCAGACATGGCTATATGCAAATCAGTCTGACCCTGTGCCTCATGGAAACAGACCAGCCCGAACTGCCAAGCCATGTCTTCCCTGGACCGGAAACAAGCTTCCGACGACCAGTTTCTGGCATTCCAGCCGTCTTCAGCCCGGCTTGCTTGAATCCAGTGGCAAAGTGAGCAAGGGACTCACGTCTGAGCATACCCTGCCACACTTATGGCGGCCAAAAGCGGTTCAAAAGGGGGTGGTGATGGACGGAGCATCTGAATCAATCAAACACTCACACCCAGTCAAAAGATCTGGGTTTAATCCATCACCGTTCTTTAGCCCACTCTGCCACCCCAGTTCAGACATGGCTATATGCAAATCAGTCTGACCCTGTGCCTCATGGGAACAGACCAGCCCGAACTGCGAAGCCATGTCTTCCCTGGACCGGAAACAAGCTTCCGAGGACCGGTTTCTGGCATTCCAGACGTCTTCAGCCAGGCTTGCTTGAATCCAGTGGCAAAGTGAGCACGGGACTCACGTCTGAGTATACCCTGCCACACTTATGGCAGCCAAAAGTGGTACAAAAGGGGGTGGTGATGGACGGAGCATCTGAATCAATCAAACACTCAAACCCAGTCAAAAGATCTGGGTTTAATCAAACACTCAAACCCAGTCAAAAGATCTGGGTTTAATCCATCACCGTTCTTTAGCCCACTCTGCCACCCCAGTTCAGACATGGCTATATGCAAATCAGTCTGACCCTGTGCCTCATGGGAACAGACCAGCCCGAATTGCCAAGCCATGTCTTCCCTGGACCGGAAACAAGCTTCCGACGACCAGTTTCTGGCATTCCAGCCGTCTTCAGCCCGGCTTGCTTGAATCCAGTGGCAAAGTGAGCAAGGGACTCACGTCTGAGCATACCCTGCCACACTTATGGCGGCCAAAAGCGGTTCAAAAGGGGGTGGTGATGGACGGAGCATCTGAATCAATCAAACACTCACACCCAGTCAAAAGATCTGGGTTTAATCCATCACCGTTCTTTAGCCCACTCTGCCACCCCAGTTCAGACATGGCTATATGCAAATCAGTCTGACACTGTGCCTCATGGGAACAGACCAGCCCGAACTGCCAAGCCATATCTTCCTTGGACCGGAAACAAGCTTCCGAGGACCGGTTTCTGGCATTCCAGCCGTCTTCAGCCCGGCTTGCTTGAATCCAGTGGCAAAGTGAGCAAGGGACTCATGTCTGAGCATACCCTGCCACACTTATGGCGGCCAAAAGCGGTACAAAAGGGGGTGGTGATGGACGGAGAATCTGAATCAATCAAACACTCACACCCAGTCAAAAGTTCTGGGTTTAATCCATCACCGTTCTTTAGCCCACTCTGCCACCCCAGTTCAGACATGGCTATATGCAAATCAGTCTGACCCTGTGCCTCATGGGAACAGACCAGCCCGAACTGCCAAGCCATGTCTTCCCTGGACCGGAAACAAGCTTTCGAGGACCGGTTTCTGACATTCCAGCCGCCTTCAGCCCGGCTTGCTTGAATCCAGTGGCAAAGTGAGCAAGGGACTCACGTCTGAGCATACCCTGCCACACTTATGGCGGCCAAAAGCGTTACAAAAGGGGGTGGTGATGGACGTAGCATCTGAATCAATCAAGCACTCACACCCAGTCAAAAGATCTGGCTTTAATCCATCACCGTTCTTTAGCCCACTCTTATACCCCAGTTCAGACATGGCTATATGCAAATCAGTCTGACCCTGTGCCTCATGGGAACAGACCAGCCCGAACTTCCAAGCCATGTCTTCCCTGGACCGGAAACAAGCTTCCGAGGACCCGTTTCTGGCATTCCAGCCGTCTTCAGCCTGGCTTGCTTGAATCCAGGGGCAAAGTGAGCAAGGGACTCACGTCTGAGCATACCCTGCCACACTTATGGCGGCCAAAAGCGGTACAAAAGGGGGTGGTGATAAACGGAGCATCTGAATCAATCAAACACTCACACCCAGTCAAAAGACCTGGGTTTAATCCATCACCGTTCTTTAGCCCACTCTGCCACCCCAGTTCAGACATGGCTATATGCAAATCAGTCTGACCCTGTGCCTCATGGGAACAGACCAGCCCGAACTGCCAAGCCATGTCTTCCCTGGACCGGAAACAAACGTCCGAGGACCGGTTTCTGGCATTCCAGACGTCTTCAGCCCGGCTTGCTTGAATCCAGTGGCAAAGTGATCAAGGTACTCATGTCTGAGTATACCCTGCCACACTTATGGCGGCCAAAAGCGGTTCAAAAGGGGGTGGTGATGGACGGAGCATCTGAATCAATCAAACACTCACACCCAGTCAAAAGATCTGGGTTTAATCCATCACCGTTCTTTAGCCCACTCTGCCACCCCAGTTCAGACATGGCTATATGCAAATCAGTCTGACCCTGTGCCTCATGGGAACAGACCAGCCCGAACTGCCAAGCCATGTCTTCCCTGGACCGGAAACAAGCTTCCGAGGACCGGTTTCTGGCATTCCAGACGTCTTCAGCCCGGCTTGCTTGAATCCAGTGGCAAAGTGAGCAAGGGACTCACGTCTGAGTATACCCTGCCACACTTATGGCGGCCAAAAGCGGTACAAAAGGGGGTGGTGATGGACGGAGCATCTGAATCAATCAAACACTCAAACCCAGTCAAAAGATCTGGGTTTAATCAAACACTCAAACCCAGTCAAAAGATCTGGGTTTAATCCATCACCGTTCTTTAGCCCACTCTGCCACCCCAGTTCAGACATGGCTATATGCAAATCAGTCTGACCCTGTGCCTCATGGGAACAGACCAGCCCGAACTGCCAAGCCATGTCTTCCCTGGACCGGAAACAAGCTTCCGAGGACCGGTTTCTGGCATTCCAGCCCTCTTCAGCCCGGTTTGCTTGAATCCAGTGGCAAAGTGAGCAAGGGACTCATGTCTGAGCATACCCTGCCACACTTATGGCAGCCAAAAGGGGTTCAAAAGGGGGTGGTGATGGACGGAGCATCTGAATCAAACAAACACTCACACCCAGTCAAAAGATCTGGGTTTAATCCATCACCGTTCTTTAGCCCACTCTGCCACCCCAGTTCAGACATGGCTATATGCAAATCAGTCTGACCCTGTGCCTCATGGGAACAGACCAGCCCGAACTGCCAAGCCATGTCTTCCCTGGACCGGTAACAAACGTCCGAGGACCGGTTTCTGGCATTCCAGACGTCTTCAGCCCGGCTTGCTTGAATCCAGTGGCAAAGTGATCAAGGTACTCATGTCTGAGTATACCCTGCCACACTTATGGTGGCCAAAAGCGGTACAAAAGGGAGTGGTGATGGACGGAGCATCTGAATCAATCAAACACTCAAAGCCAGTCAAAAGATCTGGGTTTAATCCATCACCGTTCTTTAGCCCACTCTGCCACCCCAGTTCAGACATGGCTATATGCAAATCAGTCTGACCCTGTGCCTCGTGGGAACAGACCAGCCCGAACTGCCAAGCCATGTCTTCCCTGGACCGGAAACAAGCTTCCGACGACCGGTTTCTGGCATTCCAGCCCTCTTCAGCCCGGTTTGCTTGAATCCAGTGGCAAAGTGAGCAAGGGACTCACGTCTGAGCATACCCTGCCACACTTATGGCGGCCAAAAGCGGTTCAAAAGGGGGTGGTGATGGACGGAGCATCTGAATCAATCAAACACTCACACCCAGTCAAAAGATCTGGGTTTAATCCATCACCGTTCTTTAGCCCACTCTGCCACCCCAGTTCAGACATGGCTATATGCAAATCAGTCTGACCCTGTGCCTCATGGGAACAGACCAGCCCGAACTGCCAAGCCATGTCTTCCCCGGACCGGAAACAAGCTTCCGAGGACCGGTTTCTGGCATTCCAGACGTCTTCAGCCCGGCTTGCTTGAATCCAGTGGCAAAGTGAGCAAGGGACTCACGTCTGAGTATACCCTGCCACACTTATGGTGGCCAAAAGCGGTACAAAAGGGGGTGGTGATGGACGGAGCATCTGAATCAATCAAACACTCAAACCCAGTCAAAAGATCTGGGTTTAATCAAACACTCAAACCCAGTCAAAAGATCTGGGTTTAATCCATCACCGTTCTTTAGCCCACTCTGCCACCCCAGTTCAGACATGGCTATATGCAAATCAGTCTGACCCTGTGCCTCATGGGAACAGACCAGCCCGAACTGCCAAGCCATGTCTTCCCTGGACCGGAAACAAGCTTCCGACGACCAGTTTCTGGCATTCCAGCCGTCTTCAGCCCGGCTTGCTTGAATCCAGTGGCAAAGTGAGCAAGGGACTCACGTCTGAGCATACCCTGCCACACTTATGGCGGCCAAAAGCGGTTCAAAAGGGGGTGGTGATGGACGGAGCATCTGAATCAATCAAACACTCACACCCAGTCAAAAGATCTGGGTTTAATCCATCACCGTTCTTTAGCCCACTCTGCCACCCCAGTTCAGACATGGCTATATGCAAATCAGTCTGACACTGTGCCTCATGGGAACAGACCAGCCCGAACTGCCAAGCCATGTCTTCCTTGGACCGGAAACAAGCTTCCGAGGACCGGTTTCTGGCATTCCAGCCATCTTCAGCCCGGCTTGCTTGAATCCAGTAGGCAAAGTGAGCAAGGGACTCACGTCTGAGCATACCCTGCCACACTTATGGCGGCCAAAAGCGGTACAAAAGGGGGTGGTGATGGACGGAGCATCTGAATCAATCAAACACTCACACCCAGTCAAAAGTTCTGGGTTTAATCCATCACCGTTCTTTAGCCCACTCTGCCACCCCAGTTCAGACATGGCTATTTGCAAATCAGTCTGACCCTGTGCCTCATGGGAACAGACCAGCCCGAACTGCCAAGCCATGTCTTCCCTGGACCGGAAACAAGCTTCCGAGCACCGGTTTCTGGCATTCCAGCCGTCTTCAGCCCGGCTTGCTTGAATCCAGTGGCAAAGTGAGCAAGAGACTCACGTCTGAGCATTCCCTGCCACACTTATGGCGGCCAAAAGCGGTAAAAAAGGGGGTGGTGATGGACGGAGCATCTGAATCAATCAAACACTCACATCCAGTCAAAAGATCTGGGTTTAATCCATCACCGTTCTTTAGCCCACTCTGCCACCCCAGTTCAGACATGGCTATATGCAAATCAGTCTGACCCTGTGCCTCATGGGAACAGACCAGCCCGAACTGCCAAGCCATGTCTTCCCTGGACCGGAAACAAGCTTTCGAGGACCGGTTTCTGACATTCCAGCCGCCTTCAGCCCGGCTTGCTTGAATCCAGTGGCAAAGTGAGCAAGGGACTCACGTCTGAGCATACCCTGCCACACTTATGGCGGCCAAAAGCGTTACAAAAGGGGGTGGTGATGGACGTAGCATCTGAATCAATCAAGCACTCACACCCAGTCAAAAGATCTGGCTTTAATCCATCACCGTTCTTTAGCCCACTCTTATACCCCAGTTCAGACATGGCTATATGCAAATCAGTCTGACCCTGTGCCTCATGGGAACAGACCAGCCCGAACTTCCAAGCCATGTCTTCCCTGGACCGGAAACAAGCTTCCGAAGACCGGTTTCTGGCATTCCAGCCGTCTTCAGCCTGGCTTGCTTGAATCCAGGGGCAAAGTGAGCAAGGGACTCACGTCTGAGCATACCCTGCCACACTTATGGCGGCCAAAAGCGGTACAAAAGGGGGTGGTGATAAACGGAGCATCTGAATCAATGAAACACTCACACCCAGTCAAAAGACCTGGGTTTAATCCATCACCGTTCTTTAGCCCACTCTGCCACCCCAGTTCAGACATGGCTATATGCAAATCAGTCTGACCCTGTGCCTCATGGGAACAGACCAGCCCAAACTGCCAAGCCATGTCTTCCCTGGACCGGAAACAAGCTTCCGATGACCGGTTTCTGGCATTCCAGCCCTCTTCAGCCCGGTTTGCTTGAATCCAGTGGCAAAGTGAGCAAGGGACTCACGTCTGAGCATACCCTGCCACACTTATGGCGGCCAAAAGGGGTTCAAAAGGGGGTGGTGATGGACGGAGCATCTGAATCAAACAAACACTCACACCCAGTCAAAAGATCTGGGTTTAATCCATCACCGTTCTTTAGCCCACTCTGCCACCCCAGTTCAGACATGGCTATATGCAAATCAGTCTGACCCTGTGCCTCATGGGAACAGACCAGCCCGAACTGCCAAGCCATGTCTTCCCTGGACCGGAAACAAACGTCCGAGGACCGGTTTCTGGCATTCCAGACGTCTTCAGCCCGGCTTGCTTGAATCCAGTGGCAAAGTGATCAAGGTACTCATGTCTGAGTATACCCTGCCACACTTATGGTGGCCAAAAGCGGTACAAAAGGGAGTGGTGATGGACGGAGCATCTGAATCAATCAAACACTCAAACCCAGTCAAAAGATCTGGGTTTAATCCATCACCGTTCTTTAGCCCACTCTGCCACCCCAGTTCAGACATGGCTATATGCAAATCAGTCTGACCCTGTGCCTCGTGGGAACAGACCAGCCCGAACTGCCAAGCCATGTCTTCCCTGGACCGGAAACAAGCTTCCGACGACCAGTTTCTGGCATTCCAGCCGTCTTCAGCCCGGCTTGCTTGAATCCAGTGGCAAAGTGAGCAAGGGACTCACGTCTGAGCATACCCTGCCACACTTATGGCGGCCAAAAGCGGTACAAAAGGGGGTGGTGATGGACGGAGCATCTGAATCAATCAAACACTCACACCCAGTCAAAAGATCTGGGTTTAATCCATCACCGTTCTTTAGCCCACTCTGCCACCCCAGTTCAGACATGGCTATATGCAAATCAGTCTGACCCTGTGCCTCATGGAAACAGACCAGCCCGAACTGCCAAGCCATGTCTTCCCTGGACCGGAAACAAGCTTCCGAGGACTGGTTTTTGGCATTCCAGCCGTCTTCAGCCCGGCTTGCTTGAATCCAGTGGCAAAGTGAGCAAGGGACTCACGTCTGAGCATACCCTGCCACACTTATGGCGGCCAAAAGCGGTACAAAAGGGGGTGGTGATAAACAGAGCATCTGAAACAATCAAACACTCACACCCAGTCAAAAGATCTGGGTTTAATCCATCACCGTTCTTTAGCCCACTCTGCCACCCCAGTTTAGACATGGCTATATGCAAGTCAGTCTGACCCTGTGCCTCATGGGAACAGACCAGCCCAAACTGCCAAGCCATGTCTTCCCTGGACCGGAAACAAGCTTCCGAGGACCGGTTTCTGGCATTCCAGCCCTCTTCAGCCCGGTTTGCTTGAATCCAGTGGCAAAGTGAGCAAGGGACTCACGTCTGAGCATACCCTGCCACACTTATGGCGGCCAAAAGCGGTTCAAAAGGGGGTGGTGATGGACGGAGCATCTGAATCAATCAAACACTCACACCCAGTCAAAAGATCTGGGTTTAATCCATCACCGTTCTTTAGCCCACTCTGCCACCCCAGTTCAGACATGGCTATATGCAAATCAGTCTGACCCTGTGCCTCATGGGAACAGACCAGCACGAACTGCCAAGCCATGTCTTCCCTGGACCGGAAACAAGCTTTTGAGGACGGGTTTCTGGCATTCCAGACGTCTTCAGCCCGGCTTGCTTGAATCCAGTGGCAAAGTGAGCAAGGGACTCACGTCTGAGTATACCCTGCCACACTTATGGCGGCCAAAAGCGGTACAAAAGGGGGTGGTGATGGACGGAGCATCTGAATCAATCAAACACTCAAACCCAGTCAAAAGATCTGGGTTTAATCCATCACCGTTCTTTAGCCCACTCTGCCACCCCAGTTCAGACATGGCTATATGCAAAACAGTCTGACCCTGTGCCTCATGGGAACAGACCAGCCCGAACTGCCAAGCCATGTCTTCGCTGGACCGGAAACAAGCTTCCGACGACCAGTTTCTAGCATTCCAGCCGTCTTCAGCCCGGCTTGCTTGAATCCAGTGGCAAAGTGAGCAAGGGACTCACGTCTGAGCATACCCTGCCACACTTACGGCGGCCAAAAGCGGTACAAAAGGGGGTGGTGATGGACGGAGCATCTGAATCAATCAAACACTCACACCCAGTCAAAAGATCTGGGTTTAATCCATCACCGTTCTTTAGCCCACTCTGCCACCCCAGTTCAGACATGGCTATATGCAAATCAGTCTGACCCTGTGCCTCATGGAAACAGACCAGCCCGAACTGCCAAGCCATGTCTTCCCTGGACCGGAAACAAGCTTCCGAGGACCGGTTTCTGGCATTCCAGCCGTCTTCAGCCCGGCTTGCTTGAATCCAGTGGCAAAGTGAGCAAGGGACTCACGTCTGAGCATACCCTGCCACACTTATGGCGGCCAAAAGCGGTTCAAAAGGGGGTGGTGATGGACGGAGCATCTGAATCAATCAAACACTCACACCCAGTCAAAAGATCTGGGTTTAATCCATCACCGTTCTTTAGCCCACTCTGCCACCCCAGTTCAGACATGGCTATATGCAAATCAGTCTGACCCTGTGCCTCATGGGAACAGACCAGCCCGAACTGCCAAGCCATGTCTTCCCTGGACCGGAAACAAGCTTCCGAGGACCGGTTTCTGGCATTCCAGACGTCTTCAGCCCGGCTTGCTTGAATCCAGTGGCAAAGTGAGCAAGGGACTCACGTCTGGGTATACCCTGCCACACTTATGGCGGCCAATAGCGGTACAAAAGGGGGTGGTGATGGACGGAGCATCTGAATCAATCAAACACTCAAACCCAGTCAAAAGATCTGGGTTTAATCAAACACTCAAACCCAGTCAAAAGATCTGGGTTTAATCCATCACCGTTCTTTAGCCCACTCTGCCACCCCAGTTCAGACATGGCTATATGCAAATCAGTCTGACCCTGTGCCTCATGGGAACAGACCAGCCCGAACTGCCAAGCCATGTCTTCCCTGGACCGGAAACAAGCTTCCGACGACCAGTTTCTGGCATTCCAGCCTTCTTCAGCCCGGCTTGCTTGAATCCAGTGGCAAAGTGAGCAAGGGACTCACGTCTGAGCATACCCTGCAACACTTATGGCGGCCAAAAGCGGTACAAAAGGGGGTGATGATGGACGGAGCATCTGAATCAATCAAACACTCACACCCAGTCAAAAGATCTGGGTTTAATCCATCACCGTTCTTTAGCCCACTCTGCCACCCCAGTTCAGACATGGCTATATGCAAATCAGTCTGACCCTGTGCCTCATGGAAACAGACCAGCCCGAACTGCCAAGCCTTGTCTTCCCTGGACCGGAAACAAGCTTCCGAGGACCGGTTTCTGGCATTCCAGCCGTCTTCAGCCCGGCTTGCTTGAATCCAGTGGCAAAGTGAGCAAGGGACTCACGTCTGAGCATACCCTGCCACACTTATGGCGGCCAAAAGCGGTTCAAAAGGGGGTGGTGATGGACGGAGCATCTGAATCAATCAAACACTCACACCCAGTCAAAAGATTTGGGTTTAATCCATCACCGTTCTTTAGCCCACTCTGCCACCCCAGTTCAGACATGGCTATATGCAAATCAGTCTGACCCTGTGCCTCATGGGAACAGACCAGCCCGAACTGCCAAGCCATGTCTTCCCTGGACCGGAAACAAGCTTCCGAGAACCGGTTTCTGGCATTCCAGACGTCTTCAGCCCGGCTTGCTTGAATCCAGTGGCAAAGTGAGCAAGGGACTCACGTCTGAGTATACCCTGCCACACTTATGGCGGCCAATAGCGGTACAAAAGGGGGTGGTGATGGACGGAGCATCTGAATCAATCAAACACTCAAACCCAGTCAAAAGATCTGGGTTTAATCAAACACTCAAACCCAGTCAAAAGATCTGGGTTTAATCCATCACCGTTCTTTAGCCCACTCTGCCACCCCAGTTCAGACATGGCTATATGCAAATCAGTCTGACCCTGTGCCTCATGGGAACAGACCAGCCCGAACTGCCAAGCCATGTCTTCCCTGGACCGGAAACAAGCTTCCGACGACCAGTTTCTGGCATTCCAGCGTTCTTCAGCCCGGCTTGCTTGAATCCAGTGGCAAAGTGAGCAAGGGACTCACGTCTGAGCATACCCTGCCACACTTATGGCGGCCAAAAGCGGTTCAACAGGGGGTGGTGATGGACGGAGCATCTGAATCAATCAAACACTCACACCCAGTCAAAAGATCTGGGTTTAATCCATCACCGTTCTTTAGCCCACTCTGCCACCCCAGTTCAGACATGGCTATATGCAAATAAGTCTGACACTGTGCCTCATGGGAACAGACCAGCCCGAACTGCCAAGCCATGTCTTCCTTGGACCGGAAACAAGCTTCCGAGGACCGGTTTCTGGCATTCCAGCCGTCTTCAGCCCGGCTTGCTTGAATCCAGTGGCAAAGTGAGCAAGGGACTCACGTCTGAGCATACCCTGCCACACTTATGGCGGCCAAAAGCGGTACAAAAGGGGGTGGTGATGGACGGAACATATGAATCAATCAAACACTCACACCCAGTCAAAAGTTCTGGGTTTAATCCATCACCGTTCTTTAGCCCACTCTGCCACCCCAGTTCAGACATGGCTATTTGCAAATCAGTCTGACCCTGTGCCTCATGGGAACAGACCAGCCCGAACTGCCAAGCCATGTCTTCCCTGGACCGGAAACAAGCTTCCGAGGACCGGTTTCTGGCATTCCAGCCGTCTTCAGCCCGGCTTGCTTGAATCCAGTGGCAAAGTGAGCAAGAGACTCACGTCTGAGCATTCCCTGCCACACTTATGGCGGCCAAAAGCGGTAAAAAAGGGGTTGGTGATGGACGGAGCATCTGAATCAATCAAACACTCACATCCAGTCAAAAGATCTGGGTTTAATCCATCACCGTTCTTTAGCCCACTCTGCCACCCCAGTTCAGACATGGCTATATGCAAATCAGTCTGACCCTGTGCCTCATGGGAACAGACCAGCCCGAACTGCCAAGCCATGTCTTCCCTGGACCGGAAACAAGCTTTCGAGGACCGGTTTCTGACATTCCAGCCGCCTTCAGCCCGGCTTGCTTGAATCCAGTGGCAAAGTGAGCAAGGGACTCACGTCTGAGCATACCCTGCCACACTTATGGCGGCCAAAAGCATTACAAAAGGGGGTGGTGATGGACGTAGCATCTGAATCAATCAAGCACTCACACCCAGTCAAAAGATCTGGCTTTAATCCATCACCGTTCTTTAGCCCACTCTTCCACCCCAGTTCAGACATGGCTATATGCAAATCAGTCTGACCCTGTGCCTCATGGGAACAGACCAGCCCGAACTTCCAAGCCATGTCTTCCCTGGACTGGAAACAAGCTTCCGAGGACCGGTTTCTGTCATTCCAGCCGTCTTCAGCCCGGCTTGCTTGAATCCAGGGGCAAAGTGAGCAAGGGACTCATGTCTGAGCATACCCTGCAACACTTATGGCGGCCAAAAGCGGTACAAAAGGGGGCGGTGATGGACGGAGCATCTGAATCAATCAAACACTCACACCCAGTCAAAAGATATGGGTTTAATCCATCACCGTTCTTTAGCCCACTCTTGTCCCCAGTTCAGACATTGCTATATGCAAATCAGTCTGACCCTGTGCCTCATGGGAACAGACCAGCCCGAACAGCAAAGCCATGTCTTCCCTGGACCGGAAACAAGCTTCCGAGGACCGGTTCGGTTTCTGGCATTCCAGCCATCTTCAGCCCGGCTTGCTTGAATCCAGTGGCAAAGTGAGCAAGGGACTTACGTCTGAGCATACCCTGCCACACTTATGGCGGCCAAAAGCGGTACAAAAGGGGGTGGTGATGGACGGAGCATCTGTATCAATCAAACACTCACACCCAGTCAAAAGATCTGGGTTTAATCCATCACCGTTCTTTAGCCCACTCTGCCACCCCAGTTCAGACATGGCTATATGCAAATCAGTCTGACCCTGTGCCTCATGGGAACAGACCAGCCCGAACTGCCAAGCTATGTCTTCCCTGGACGGAAACAAGCTTCAGAGGACCGGTTTCTGGCATTCCAGCCGTCTTCAGCCCGGCTTGCTTGAATCCAGTGGCAAAGTGAGCAAGGGACTCACGTCTGAGCATACCCTGCCACTCTTATGGCGGCCAAAAGGGGTACAAAAGGGGGTGGTGATGGACGGAGCATCTGAATCAATCAAACACTCACACCCAGTCAAAAGATCTGGGTTTAATCCATCACCGTTCTTTAGCCCACTCTGCCACCCCAGTTCAGACATGGCTATATGCAAATCAGTCTGACCCTGTGCCTCATGGGAACAGACCACCCCGAACTGCCAAGCCATGTCTTCCCTGGACCGGAAACAAGCTTCCGGGGAATGTTTTCTAGCATTCCAGCCGTCTTCAGCTCGGCTTGCTTGAATCCAGTGGCAAAGTGAGCAAGGGACTCACGTCTGAGCATACCCTGCAACACTTATGGCGGCCAAAAGCGGTACAAAAGGGGGTGGTGATGGACGGAGCATCTGTATCAATCAAACACTCACACCCAGTCAAAAGATCTGGGTTTAATCCATCACCGTTCTTTAGCCCACTCTGCCAACCCAGATCAGACTTGGCTATATGCAAATCAGTCTGACCCTGTGCCTCATGGGAACAGACCAGCCCGAACTGCCAAGCCATGTCTTCCCTGGACCGGAAACAAGCTTCCGACAACCAGTTTCTGGCATTCCAGCCGTCTTCAGCCCGGTTTGCTTGAATCCAGTGGCAAAGTGAGCAAGGGACTCACGTCTGAGCATACCCTGCCACACTTATGGCGGCCAAAAGCGGTACAAAAGGGGGTGGTGATGGACGGAGCATCTGAATCAATCAAACACTCACACCCAGTCAAAAGATCTGGGTTTAATCCATCACCGTTCTTTAGCCCACTCTGCCACCCCAGTTCAGACATGGCTATATGCAAATCAGTCTGACCCTGTGCCTCATGGAAACAGACCAGCCCGAACTGCCAAGCCATGTCTTCCCTGGACCGGAAACAAGCTTCCGAGGACTGGTTTCTGGCATTCCAGCCGTCTTCAGCCCGGCTTGCTTGAATCCAGTGGCAAAGTTAGCAAGGGACTCACGTCTGAGCATACCCTGCCACACTTATGGCGGCCAAAAGCGGTACAAAAGGGGGTGGTGATAAACAGAGCATCTGAATCAATCAAACACTCACACCCAGTCAAAAGATCTGGGTTTAATCCATCACCGTTCTTTAGCCCACTCTGCCACCCCAGTTCAGACATGGCTATATGCAAATCAGTCTGACCCTGTGCCTCATGGGAACAGACCAGCCCAAACTGCCAAGCCATGTCTTCCCTGGACCGGAAACAAGCTTCCGAGGACCGGTTTCTGGCATTCCAGCCCTCTTCAGCCCGGTTTGCTTGAATCCAGTGGCAAAGTGAGCAAGGGACTCACGTCTGAGCATACCCTGCCACACTTATGGCGGCCAAAAGCGGTTCAAAAGGGGGTCGTGATGGACGGAGCATCTGAATCAATCAAACACTCACACCCAGTCAAAAGATCTGGGTTTAATCCATCACCGTTCTTTAGCCCACTCTGCCACCCCAGTTCAGACATGGCTATATGCAAATCAGTCTGACCCTGTGCCTCATGGAAACAGACCAGCCCGAACTGCCAAGCCATGTCTTCCCTGGACCGGAAACAAGCTTCCGAGGACCGGTTTCTGGCATTCCAGCCGTCTTCAGCCCGGCTTGCTTGAATCCAGTGGCAAAGTGAGCAAGGGACTCACGTCTGAGCATACCCTGCCACTCTTATGGCGGCCAAAAGGGGTACAAAAGGGGGTGGTGATGGACGGAGCATCTGAATCAATCAAACACTCACACCCAGTCAAAAGATCTGGGTTTAATCCATCACCGTTCTTTAGCCCACTCTGCCACCCCAGTTCAGACATGGCTATATGCAAATCAGTCTGACCCTGTGCCTCATGGGAACAGACCACCCCGAACTGCCAAGCCATGTCTTCCCTGGACCGGAAACAAGCTTCCGGGGAATGTTTTCTAGCATTCCAGCCGTCTTCAGCTCGGCTTGCTTGAATCCAGTGGCAAAGTGAGCAAGGGACTCACGTCTGAGCATACCCTGCAACACTTATGGCGGCCAAAAGCGGTACAAAAGGGGGTGGTGATGGACGGAGCATCTGTATCAATCAAACACTCACACCCAGTCAAAAGATCTGGGTTTAATCCATCACCGTTCTTTAGCCCACTCTGCCAACCCAGATCAGACTTGGCTATATGCAAATCAGTCTGACCCTGTGCCTCATGGGAACAGACCAGCCCGAACTGCCAAGCCATGTCTTCCCTGGACCGGAAACAAGCTTCCGACAACCAGTTTCTGGCATTCCAGCCGTCTTCAGCCCGGTTTGCTTGAATCCAGTGGCAAAGTGAGCAAGGGACTCACGTCTGAGCATACCCTGCCACACTTATGGCGGCCAAAAGCGGTACAAAAGGGGGTGGTGATGGACGGAGCATCTGAATCAATCAAACACTCACACCCAGTCAAAAGATCTGGGTTTAATCCATCACCGTTCTTTAGCCCACTCTGCCACCCCAGTTCAGACATGGCTATATGCAAATCAGTCTGACCCTGTGCCTCATGGAAACAGACCAGCCCGAACTGCCAAGCCATGTCTTCCCTGGACCGGAAACAAGCTTCCGAGGACTGGTTTCTGGCATTCCAGCCGTCTTCAGCCCGGCTTGCTTGAATCCAGTGGCAAAGTTAGCAAGGGACTCACGTCTGAGCATACCCTGCCACACTTATGGCGGCCAAAAGCGGTACAAAAGGGGGTGGTGATAAACAGAGCATCTGAATCAATCAAACACTCACACCCAGTCAAAAGATCTGGGTTTAATCCATCACCGTTCTTTAGCCCACTCTGCCACCCCAGTTCAGACATGGCTATATGCAAATCAGTCTGACCCTGTGCCTCATGGGAACAGACCAGCCCAAACTGCCAAGCCATGTCTTCCCTGGACCGGAAACAAGCTTCCGAGGACCGGTTTCTGGCATTCCAGCCCTCTTCAGCCCGGTTTGCTTGAATCCAGTGGCAAAGTGAGCAAGGGACTCACGTCTGAGCATACCCTGCCACACTTATGGCGGCCAAAAGCGGTTCAAAAGGGGGTCGTGATGGACGGAGCATCTGAATCAATCAAACACTCACACCCAGTCAAAAGATCTGGGTTTAATCCATCACCGTTCTTTAGCCCACTCTGCCACCCCAGTTCAGACATGGCTATATGCAAATCAGTCTGACCCTGTGCCTCATGGGAACAGACCAGCCCGAACTGCCAAGCCATGTCTTCCCTGGACCGGAAACAAGCTTCCGAGGACCGGTTTCTGGCATTCCAGCCGTCTTCAGCCCGGCTTGCTTGAATCCAGTGGCAAAGTGAGCAAGAGACTCACGTCTGAGCATTCCCTGCCACACTTATGGCGGCCAAAAGCGGTAAAAAAGGGGTTGGTGATGGACGGAGCATCTGAATCAATCAAACACTCACATCCAGTCAAAAGATCTGGGTTTAATCCATCACCGTTCTTTAGCCCACTCTGCCACCCCAGTTCAGACATGGCTATATGCAAATCAGTCTGACCCTGTGCCTCATGGGAACAGACCAGCCCGAACTGCCAAGCCATGTCTTCCCTGGACCGGAAACAAGCTTTCGAGGACCGGTTTCTGACATTCCAGCCGCCTTCAGCCCGGCTTGCTTGAATCCAGTGGCAAAGTGAGCAAGGGACTCACGTCTGAGCATACCCTGCCACACTTATGGCGGCCAAAAGCGTTACAAAAGGGGGTGGTGATGGACGTAGCATCTGAATCAATCAAGCACTCACACCCAGTCAAAAGATCTGGCTTTAATCCATCACCGTTCTTTAGCCCACTCTTCCACCCCAGTTCAGACATGGCTATATGCAAATCAGTCTGACCCTGTGCCTCATGGGAACAGACCAGCCCGAACTTCCAAGCCATGTCTTCCCTGGACCGGAAACAAGCTTCCGAGGACCGGTTTCTGGCATTCCAGCCGTCTTCAGCCCGGCTTGCTTGAATCCAGGGGCAAAGTGAGCAAGGGACTCACGTCTGAGCATACCCTGCCACACTTATGGCAGCCAAAAGCGGTACAAAAGGGGGCGGTGATGGACGGAGCATCTGAATCAATCAAACACTCACACCCAGTCAAAAGATATGGGTTTAATCCATCACCGTTCTTTAGCCCACTCTTGTCCCCAGTTCAGACATTGCTATATGCAAATCAGTCTGACCCTGTGCCTCATGGGAACAGACCAGCCCGAACTGCAAAGCCATGTCTTCCCTGGACCGGAAACAAGCTTCCGAGGACCGGTTCGGTTTCTGGCATTCCAGCCATCTTCAGCCCGGCTTGCTTGAATCCAGTGGCAAAGTGAGCAAGGGACTTACGTCTGAGCATACCCTGCCACACTTATTGCGGCCAAAAGCGGTACAAAAGGGGGTGGTGATGGACGGAGCATCTGTATCAATCAAACACTCACACCCAGTCAAAAGATCTGGGTTTAATCCATCACCGTTCTTTAGCCCACTCTGCCACCCCAGTTCAGACATGGCTATATGCAAATCAGTCTGACCCTGTGCCTCATGGGAACAGACCAGCCCGAACTGCCAAGCTATGTCTTCCCTGGACGGAAACAAGCTTCAGAGGACCGGTTTCTGGCATTCCAGCTGTCTTCAGCCCGGCTTGCTTGAATCCAGTGGCAAAGTGAGCAAGGGACTCACGTCTGAGCATACCCTGCCACTCTTATGGCGGCCAAAAGGGGGTGGTGATGGACGGAGCATCTGAATCAATCAAACACTCACACCCAGTCAAAAGATCTGGGTTTAATCCATCACCGTTCTTTAGCCCACTCTGCCACCCCAGTTCAGACATGGCTATATGCAAATCAGTCTGACCCTGTGCCTCATGGGAACAGACCACCCCGAACTGCCAAGCCATGTCTTCCCTGGACCGGAAACAAGCTTCCGGGGAATGTTTTCTAGCATTCCAGCCGTCTTCAGCCCGGCTTGCTTGAATCCAGTGGCAAAGTGAGCAAGGGACTCACGTCTGAGCATACCCTGCAACACTTATGGCGGCCAAAAGCGGTACAAAAGGGGGTGGTGATGGACGGAGCATCTGTATCAATCAAACACTAACACCCAGTCAAAAGATCTGGGTTTAATCCATCACCGTTCTTTAGCCCACTCTGCCAACCCAGATCAGACTTGGCTATATGCAAATCAGTCTGACCCTGTGCCTCATGGGAACAGACCAGCCCGAACTGCCAAGCCATGTCTTCCCTGGACCGGAAACAAGCTTCCGACAACCAGTTTCTGGCATTCCAGCCGTCTTCAGCCCGGCTTGCTTGAATCCAGTGGCAAAGTGAGCAAGGGACTCACGTCTGAGCATACCCTGCCACACTTATGGCGGCCAAAAGCGGTACAAAAGGGGGTGGTGATGGACGGAGCATCTGAATCAATCAAACACTCACACCCAGTCAAAAGATCTGGGTTTAATCCATCACCGTTCTTTAGCCCACTCTGCCACCCCAGTTCAGACATGGCTATATGCAAATCAGTCTGACCCTGTGCCTCATGGAAACAGACCAGCCCGAACTGCCAAGCCATGTCTTCCCTGGACCGGAAACAAGCTTCCGAGGACTGGTTTCTGGCATTCCAGCCGTCTTCAGCCCGGCTTGCTTGAATCCAGTGGCAAAGTTAGCAAGGGACTCACGTCTGAGCATACCCTGCCACACTTATGGCGGCCAAAAGCGGTACAAAAGGGGGTGGTGATAAACAGAGCATCTGAATCAATCAAACACTCACACCCAGTCAAAAGATCTGGGTTTAATCCATCACCGTTCTTTAGCCCACTCTGCCACCCCAGTTCAGACATGGCTATATGCAAATCAGTCTGACCCTGTGCCTCATGGGAACAGACCAGCCCGAACTGCCAAGCCATGTCTTCCCTGGACCGGAAACAAGCTTCCGAGGACCGGTTTCTGGCATTCCAGCCCTCTTCAGCCCGGTTTGCTTGAATCCAGTGGCAAAGTGAGCAAGGGACTCACGTCTGAGCATACCCTGCCACACTTATGGCGGCCAAAAGCGGTTCAAAAGGGGGTGGTGATGGACAGAGCATCTGAATCAATCAAACACTCACACCCAGTCAAAAGATCTGGGTTTAATCCATCACCGTTCTTTAGCCCACTCTGCCACCCCAGTTCAGACATGGCTATATGCAAATCAGTCTGACCCTGTGCCTCATGGGAACAGACCAGCCCGAACTGCCAAGCCATGTCTTCCCTGGACCGGAAACAAGCTTCCGAGGACCGGTTTCTGGCATTCCAGCCGTCTTCAGCCCGGCTTGCTTGAATCCAGTGGCAAAGTGAGCAAGAGACTCACGTCTGAGCATTCCCTGCCACACTTATGGCGGCCAAAAGCGGTAAAAAAGGGGTTGGTGATGGACGGAGCATCTGAATCAATCAAACACTCACATCCAGTCAAAAGATCTGGGTTTAATCCATCACCGTTCTTTAGCCCACTCTGCCACCCCAGTTCAGACATGGCTATATGCAAATCAGTCTGACCCTGTGCCTCATGGGAACAGACCAGCCCGAACTGCCAAGCCATGTCTTCCCTGGACCGGGAACAAGCTTTCGAGGACCGGTTTCTGACATTCCAGCCGCCTTCAGCCCGGCTTGCTTGAATCCAGTGGCAAAGTGAGCAAGGGACTCACGTCTGAGCATACCCTGCCACACTTATGGCGGCCAAAAGCGTTACAAAAGGGGGTGGTGATGGACGTAGCATCTGAATCAATCAAGCACTCACACCCAGTCAAAAGATCTGGCTTTAATCCATCACCGTTCTTTAGCCCACTCTTCCACCCCAGTTCAGACTTGGCTATATGCAAATCAGTCTGACCCTGTGCCTCATGGGAACAGACCAGCCCGAACTTCCAAGCCATGTCTTCCCTGGACCGGAAACAAGCTTCCGAGGACCGGTTTCTGGCATTCCAGCCGTCTTCAGCCCGGCTTGCTTGAATCCAGGGGCAAAGTGAGCAAGGGACTCACGTCTGAGCATACCCTGCCACACTTATGGTGGCCAAAAGCGGTACAAAAGGGGGTGGTGATGGACGGAGCATCTGTATCAATCAAACACTCACACCCAGTCAAAAGATCTGGGTTTAATCCATCACCGTTCTTTAACCCACTCTGCCACCCCAGTTCAGACATGGCTATATGCAAATCAGTCTGACCCTGTGCCTCATGGGAACAGACCAGCCCGAACTGCCAAGCTATGTCTTCCCTGGACGGAAACAAGCTTCAGAGGACCGGTTTCTGGCATTCCAGCCGTCTTCAGCCCGGCTTGCTTGAATCCAGTGGCAAAGTGAGCAAGGGACTCACGTCTGAGCATACCCTGCCACTCTTATGGCGGCCAAAAGGGGTACAAAAGGGGGTGGTGATGGACGGAGCATCTGAATCAATCAAACACTCACTCCCAGTCAAAAGATCTGGGTTTAATCCATCACCGTTCTTTAGCCCACTCTGCCACCCCAGTTCAGACATGGCTATATGCAAATCAGTCTGACCCTGTGCCTCATGGGAACAGACCACCCCGAACTGCCAAGCCATGTCTTCCCTGGACCGGAAACAAGCTTCCGGGGAATGTTTTCTAGCATTCCAGCCGTCTTCAGCCCGGCTTGCTAGAATCCAGTGGCAAAGTGAGCAAGGGACTCACGTCTGAGCATACCCTGCAACACTTATGGCGGCCAAAAGCGGTACAAAAGGGGGTGGTGATGGACGGAGCATCTGTATCAATCAAACACTCACACCCAGTCAAAAGATCTGGGTTTAATCCATCACCGTTCTTTAGCCCACTCTGCCAACCCAGATCAGACTTGGCTATATGCAAATCAGTCTGACCCTATGCCTCATGGGAACAGACCAGCCCGAACTGCCAAGCCATGTCTTCCCTGGACCGGAAACAAGCTTCCGACAACCAGTTTCTGGCATTCCAGCTGTCTTCAGCCCGGCTTTCTTGAATCCAGTGGCAAAGTGAGCAAGGGACTCACGTCTGAGCATACCCTGCCACACTTATGGCGGCCAAAAGCGGTACAAAAGGGGGTGGTGATGGACGGAGCATCTGAATCAATCAAACACTCACACCCAGTCAAAAGATCTGGGTTTAATCCATCACCGTTCTTTAGCCCACTCTGCCACCCCAGTTCAGACATGGCTATATGCAAATCAGTCTGACCCTGTGCCTCATGGAAACAGACCAGCCCGAACTGCCAAGCCATGTCTTCCCTGGACCGGAAACAAGCTTCCGAGGACTGGTTTCTGGCATTCCAGCCGTCTTCAGCCCGGCTTGCTTGAATCCAGTGGCAAAGTTAGCAAGGGACTCACGTCTGAGCATACCCTGCCACACTTATGGCGGCCAAAAGCGGTACAAAAGGGGGTGGTGATAAACAGAGCATCTGAATCAATCAAACACTCAAACCCAGTCAAAAGATCTGGGTTTAATCCATCACCGTTCTTTAGCCCACTCTGCCACCCCAGTTCAGACATGGCTATATGCAAAACAGTCTGACCCTGTGCCTCATGGGAACAGACCAGCCCGAACTGCCAAGCCATGTCTTCCCTGGACCGGAAACAAGCTTCCGACGACCAGTTTCTAGCATTCCAGCCGTCTTCAGCCCGGCTTGCTTGAATCCAGTGGCAAAGTGAGCAAGGGACTCACGTCTGAGCATACCCTGCCACACTTATGGCGGCCAAAAGCGGTACAAAAGGGGGTGGTGATGGACGGAGCATCTGAATCAATCAAACACTCACACCCAGTCAAAAGAACTGGGTTTAATCCATCACCGTTCTTTAGCCCACTCTGCCACCCCAGTTCAGACATGGCTATATGCAAATCAGTCTGACCCTGTGCCTCATGGAAACAGACCAGCCCGAACTGCCAAGCCATGTCTTCCCTGGACCGGAAACAAGCTTCCGAGGCCCGGTTTCTGGCATTCCAGCCGTCTTCAGCCCGGCTTGCTTGAATCCAGTGGCAAAGTGAGCAAGGGACTCACGTCTGAGCATACCCTGCCACACTTATGACGGCCAAAAGCGGTTCAAAAGGGGGTGCTGATGGACGGAGCATCTGAATCAATCAAACACTCACACCCAGTCAAAAGATCTGGGTTTAATCCATCACCGTTCTTTAGCCCACTCTGCCACCCCAGTTCAGACATGGCTATATGCAAATCAGTCTGACCCTGTGCCTCATGGGAACAGACCAGCCCGAACTGCCAAGCCATGTCTTCCCTGGACTGGAAACAAGCTTCCGAGGACCGGTTTCTGGCATTCCAGACGTCTTCAGCCCGGCTTGCTTGAATCCAGTGGCAAAGTGAGCAAGGGATTCACGTCTGAGTATACCCTGCCACACTTATGGCGGCCAATAGCGGTACAAAAGGGGGTGGTGATGGACGGAGCATCTGAATCAATCAAACACTCAAACCCAGTCAAAAGATCTGGGTTTAATCAAACACTCAAACCCAGTCAAAAGATCTGGGTTTAATCCATCACCGTTCTTTAGCCCACTCTGCCACCCCAGTTCAGACATGGATATATGCAAATCAGTCTGACCCTGTGCCTCATGGGAACAGACCAGCCCGAACTGCCAAGCCATGTCTTCCCTGGACCGGAAACAAGCTTCCGACGACCAGTTTCTGGCATTCCAGCCTTCTTCAGCCCGGCTTGCTTGAATCCAGTGGCAAAGTGAGCAAGGGACTCACGTCTGAGCATACCCTGCCACACTTATGGCGGCCAAAAGCGGTTCAACAGGGGGTGGTGATGGACGGAGCATCTGAATCAATCAAACACTCACACCCAGTCAAAAGATCTGGGTTTAATCCATCACAGTTCTTTAGCCCACTCTGCCACCCCAGTTCAGACATGGCTATATGCAAATCAGTCTGACACTGTGCCTCATGGAAACAGACCAGCCCGAACTGCCAAGCCATGTCTTCCTTGGACCGGAAACAAGCTTCCGAGGACCGGTTTCTGGCATTCCAGCCGTCTTCAGCCCGGCTTGCTTGAATCCAGTGGCAAAGTGAGCAAGGGACTCACGTCTGAGCATACCCTGCCACACTTATGGCGGCCAAAAGCGGTTCAAAAGGGGGTGGTGATGGACGGAGCATATGAATCAATCAAACACTCACACCCAGTCAAAAGTTCTGGGTTTAATCCATCACCGTTCTTTAGCCCACTCTGCCACCCCAGTTCAGACATGGCTATTTGCAAATCAGTCTGACCCTGTGCCTCATGGGAACAGACCAGCCCGAACTGCCAAGCCATGTCTTCCCTGGACCGGAAACAAGCTTCCGAGGACCGGTTTCTGGCATTCCAGCCGTCTTCAGCCCGGCTTGCTTGAATCCAGTGGCAAAGTGAGCAAGAGACTCACGTCTGAGCATTCCCTGCCACACTTATGGCGGCCAAAAGCGGTAAAAAAGGGGTTGGTGATGGACGGAGCATCTGAATCAATCAAACACTCACATCCAGTCAAAAGATCTGGGTTTAATCCATCACCGTTCTTTAGCCCACTCTGCCACCCCAGTTCAGACATGGCTATATGCAAATCAGTCTGACCCTGTGCCTCATGGGAACAGACCAGCCCGAACTGCCAAGCCATGTCTTCCCTGGACCGGAAACAAGCTTTCGAGGACCGGTTTCTGACATTCCAGCCGCCTTCAGCCCGGCTTGCTTGAATCCAGTGGCAAAGTGAGCAAGGGACTCACGTCTGAGCATACCCTGCCACACTTATGGCGGCCAAAAGCGTTACAAAAGGGGGTGGTGATGGACGTAGCATCTGAATCAATCAAGCACTCACACCCAGTCAAAAGATCTGGCTTTAATCCATCACCGTTCTTTAGCCCACTCTTCCACCCCAGTTCAGACATGGCTATATGCAAATCAGTCTGACCCTGTGCCTCATGGGAACAGACCAGCCCGAACTTCCAAGCCATGTCTTCCCTGGACCGGAAACAAGCTTCCGAGGACCGGTTTCTGGCATTCCAGCCATCTTCAGTCCGGCTTGCTTGAATCCAGGGGCAAAGTGAGCAAGGTACTCCCGTCTGAGCATACCCTGCCACACTTATGGCGGCCAAAAGCGGTACAAAAGGGGGCGGTGATGGACGGAGCATCTGAATCAATCAAACACTCACACCCAGTCAAAAGATATGGGTTTAATCCATCACCGTTCTTTAGCCCACTCTTGTCCCCAGTTCAGGCATTGCTATATGCAAATCAGTCTGACCCTGTGCCTCATGGGAACAGACCAGCCAGAACTGCAAAGCCATGTCTTCCCTGGACCGGAAACAAGCTTCCGAGGACCGGTTCGGTTTCTGGCATTCCAGCCATCTTCAGCCCGGCTTGCTTGAATCCAGTGGCAAAGTGAGCAAGGGACTTACGTCTGAGCATACCCTGCCACACTTATGGCGGCCAAAAGCGGTACAAAAGGGGGTGGTGATGGACGGAGCATCTGTATCAATCAAACACTCACACCCAGTCAAAAGATCTGGGTTTAATCCATCACCGTTCTTTAGCCCACTCTGCCACCCCAGTTCTGACATGGCTATATGCAAATCAGTCTGACCCTGTGCCTCATGGGAACAGACCAGCCCGAACTGCCAAGCTATGTCTTCCCTGGACGGAAACAAGCTTCAGAGGACCGGTTTCTGGCATTCCAGCCGTCTTCAGCCCGGCTTGCTTGATTCCAGTGGCAAAGTGAGCAAGGGACTCACATCTGAGCATACCCTGCCACACTTATGGCGACCAAAAGCAGTACAAAAGGGGGTGGTGATGGACGGAGCATCTGAATCAATCAAACACTCACACCCAGTCAAAAGATCTGGGTTTAATCTATCACCGTTCTTTAGCCCACTCTGCCACCCCAGTTCAGACATGGCTATATGCAAGTCAGTCTGACCCTGTGCCTCATGGGAACAGACCAGCCCGAACTTCCAAGCCATGTCTTCCCTGGACCGGAAACAAGCTTCCGAGGACCGGTTTCTGGCATTCCAGCCGTCTTCAGCCCGGCTTGCTTGAATCCAGTGGCAAAGTGAGCAAGGGACTCACGTCTGAGCATACCCTGCCACACTTATGGCGGCCAAAAGCGGTACAAAAGGGGGTGGTGATGGACGGAGCATCTGAATCAATCAAACACTCACACCCAGTCAAAAGATCTGGGTTTAATCAATCACCGTTCTTTAGCCCGCTCTGCCACCCCAGTTCAGACATGGCTATATGCAAATCAGTCTGACCCTGTGCCTCATGGGAACAGACCAGCCCGAACTGCCAAGCCATGTCTTCCCTGGATCGGAAACAAGCTTCCGAGGACAGGTTTCTGGCATTCCAGCCGCCTTCAGCCCGGCTTGCTTGAATCCAGTGGCAAAGTGAGCAAGGGACTCACGTCTGAGCATACCCTGCCACACTTATGGCGGCCAAAGCGGTACAAAAGGGGGTGGTGATGGACGGAGCACCTGAATCAATCAAACACTCACACCCAGTCAAAAGATCTGGGTTTAATCCATCAATGTTCTTTAGCCCACTCTGCCACCCCAGTTCAGACATGGCTATATGCAAATCAGTCTGACCCTGTACCTCATGGGAACAAACCAGCCCGAACTGCCAAGCCATGTCTTCCCTGGACCGGAAACAAGCTTCCGAGAACTGGTTTCTGGCATTCCAGCCGTCTTCAGCCCGGCTTGCTTGAATCCAGTGGCAAAGTGAGCAAGGGACTCACGTCTGAGCATACCCAGCCACACTTATGGCGGCAAAAAGCAGTACAAAAGGGGGTGGTGATGGACGGAGCATCTGAATCAATCAAACACTCACACCCAGTCAAAAGATCTGGGTTTAATCCATCACCGTTCTTTAGCCCACTCTGCCACCCCAGTTCAGACATGGCTATATGCAAATCAGTCTGACCCTGTGCCTCATGGGAACAGACCAGCCCGAACTGCCAAGCCATGTCTTCCCTGGACCGGAAACAAGCTTCCGAGGACCGGTTTCTGGCATTCCAGCCGTCGTCAGCCCGGCTTGCTTGAATCCAGTGGCAAAGTGAGCAAGGGACTCACGTCTGAGCATACCCTGCCACACTTATGGCGGCCAAAAGCGGTACTAAAGGGGGTGGTGATGGACGGAGCATCTGAATCAATCAAACACTCACACCCAGTCAAAAATCTGGGTTTAATCCATCACCGTATTTTAGCCCACTCTGCCACCCCAGTTCAGACATGGCTATATGCAAATCAGTCTGACCCTGTGCCTCATGGGAACAGACCACCCCGAACTGCCAAGCCATGTCTTCCCTGGACCGGAAACAAGCTTCCGAGGACTGGTTTCTGGCATTCCAGCCGTCTTCAGCCCGGCTTGCTTAAATCCAGTGGCAAAGTGAGCAAGGGACTCACGTCTGAGCATACCCTGCCACACTTATGGCGGCCAAAAGCGGTACAAAAGGGGGTGGTGATGGACGGAGCATCTGAATCAATCAAACACTCACACCCAGTCAAAAGATCTGGGTTTAATCCATCACCGTTCTTTAGCCCACTCTGCCACCCCAGTTCAGACATGGCTATATGCAAATCAGTCTGACCCTGTGCCTCATGGGAACAAACCAGCCCGAACTGCCAAGCCATGTCTTCCCTGGACTGGAAACAAGCTTCCGAGGACCGGTTTCTGGCATTCCAGCCATCTTCAGCCCGGCTTGCTTGATTCCAGTGGCAAAGTGAGCAAGGGACTCACGTCTGAGCATACCCTGCCACACTTATGGCGGCCAAAAGCGGTACAAAAGGGGGTGGTGATGAACGGAGCATCTGAATCAATCAAACACTCACACCCAGTCAAAATATCTGGGTTTAATCCATCACCGTTCTTTAGCCCACTCTGCCACCCCAGTTCAGACATGGCTATATGCAAGTCAGTCTGACCCTGTGCCTCATGGGAACAGACCAGCCCGAATTGCCAAGCCATGTCTTCCCTGGACCGGAAACAAGCTTCCGAGGACCAGTTTCCGGCATACTAGCCGTCTTCAGCCCGGCTTGCTTGAATCCAGTGGCAAAGTGAGCAAGGGACTCACGTCTGAGCATACCCTGCCACACTTATGGTGGCCAAAAGCGGTACAAAAGGGGATGGTGATGGACGGAGCATCTGAATCAATCAAACACTCACACCCAGTCAAAAGATCTGGGTTTAATCCATCACCGTTCTTTAGCCCACTCTGCCACCCCAGTTCAGACATGGCTATATGCAAATCAGTCTGACCTTGTGCCTCATGGGAACAGACCAGCCCGAACTTCCAAGCCATGTCTTCCCTGGACCGGAAACAAGCTTCCGAGGACCGGTTTCAGGCATTCCAGCCATCTTCAGCCCGGGTTGCTTGAATCCAGTGGCAAAGTGAGCAAGGGACTCACGTCTGAGCTTACCCTGCCACACTTATGGAGGCCAAAAGCGGTACAAAAGGGGGTGGTGATGGACGGAGCATCTGAATCAATCAAACACTCACACCCAGTCAAAAGATCTGGGTTTAATCCATCACCGTTCTTTAGCCCACTCTGCCAACCCAGTTCAGACATGGCTATATGCAAATCAGTCTGACCCTGTGCCTCATGGGAAAAGACCAGCCCGAACTGCCAAGCCATGTCTTCCCTGGACCGGAAACAAGCTTCCGAGGACCGGTTTCTGGCATTCCAGCCGTCTTCAGCCCGGCTTGCTTGAATCCAGTGGCAAAGTGAGCAAGGGACTCACGTCTGAGCATACCCTGCCACACTTATGGCGGCCAGAAGCGGTACAAAAGGGGGTGGTGATGGACGGAGCATCTGAATCAATCAAACACTCACACCCAGTCAAAAGATCTGTGTTTAATCCATCACCGTTCTTTAGTCCACTCTGCCACCCCAGATCAGACATGGCTATATGCAAATCAGTCTGACCCTGTGCCTCATGGGAACAGACCAGCCCGAACTGCCAAGCCATGTCTTCCCTGGACTGGAAACAAGCTTCCGAGGACCGGGTTCTGGCATTCCAGCCGTCTTCAGCCCGGCTTGCTTGATTCCAGTGGCAAAGTGAGCAAGGGACTCACATCTGAGCATACCCTGCCACACTTATGGCGGCCAAAAGCAGTACAAAAGGGGGTGGTGATGGACAGAGCATCTGAATCAATCAAACACTCACACCCAGTCAAAAGATCTGGGTTTAATCCATCACCGTTCTTTAGCCCACTCTGCCACCCCAGTTCCGACATGGCTATATGCAAGTCAGTCTGACCCTGTGCCTCATGGGAACAGACCAGCCCGAATTGCCAAGCCATGTCTTCCCTGGACCGGAAACAAGCTTCCGAGGACCGGTTTCCGGCATACTAGCCGTCTTCAGCCCGGCTTGCTTGAATCCAGTGGCAAAGTGAGCAAGGGACTCACGTCTGAGCATACCCTGCCACACTTATGGCGGCCAAAAGCGGTACAAAAGGGGGTGGTGATGGACGAAGCATCTGAATCAATCAAACACTCACACCCAGTCAAAAGATCTGGGTTTAATCCATCACCGTTCTTTAGCCCACTCTGCCACCCCAGTTCAGACATGGCTATATGCAAATCAGTCTGACCCTGTGCCTCATGGGAACAGACCAGCCTGAACTTCCAAGCCATGTCTTCCCTGGACCGGAAACAAGCTTCCGAGGACCGGTTTCTGGCATTCCAGCCATCTTCAGCCCGGCTTGCTTGAATCCAGTGGCAAAGTGAGCAAGGGACTCACGTCTGAGCTTACCCTGCCACTCTTATGGAGGCCAAAAGCGGTACAAAAGGGGGTGGTGATGGACGGAGCATCTGAATCAATCAAACACTCACACCCAGTCAAAAGATCTGGGTTTAATCCATCACCGTTCTTTAGCCCACTCTGCCACCTCAGTTCAGACATGGCTATATGCAAATCAGTCTGACCCTGTGCCTCATGGGAAAAGACCAGCCCGAACTGCCAAGCCATGTCTTCCCTGGACCGGAAACAAGCTTCCGAGGACCGGTTTCTAGCATTCCAGCCGTCTTCAGCCCGGCTTGCTTGAATCCAGTAGCAAAGTGAGCAAGGGACTCACATCTGAGCATACCCTGCCACACTTATGGTGGCCAAAAGCGGTACAAAAGGGGGTGGTGATGGACGGAGCATCTGAATCAATCAAACACTCACACCCAGTCAAAAGATCTGGGTTTAATCCATCACCGTTCTTTAGCCCACTCTGCCACCCCAGTTCAGACATGGCTATATGCAAATCAGTCTGACCCTGTGCCTCATGGGAACAGACCAGCCCGAACTGCCAAGCCATGTCTTCCCTGGACCGGAAACAAGCTTCCGACGACCAGTTTCTAGCATTCCAGCCGTCTTCAGCCCGGCTTGCTTGAATCCAGTGGCAAAGTGAGCAAGGGACTCACGTCTGAGCATACCCTGCCACACTTATGGCGGCCAAAAGCGGTACAAAAGGGGGTGGTGATGGACGGAGCATCTGAATCAATCAAACACTCACACCCAGTCAAAAGATCTGGGTTTAATCCATCACCGTTCTTTAGCCCACTCTGCCACCCCAGTTCAGACATGGCTATATGCAAATCAGTCTGACCCTGTGCCTCATGGAAACAGACCAGCCCGAACTGCCAAGCCATGTCTTCCCTGGACCGGAAACAAGCTTCCGAGGACCGGTTTCTGGCATTCCAGCCGTCTTCAGCCCGGCTTGCTTGAATCCGGTGGCAAAGTGAGCAAGGGACTCACGTCTGAGCATACCCTGCCACACTTATGGCGGCCAAAAGCGGTTCAAAAGGGGGTGGTGATGGACGGAGCATCTGAATCAATCAAACACTCACACCCAGTCAAAAGATCTGGGTTTAATCCATCTCCGTTCTTTAGCCCACTCTGCCACCCCAGTTCAGACATGGCTATATGCAAATCAGTCTGATCCTGTGCCTCATGTGAACAGACCAGCCCGTTCTGCCAAGCCATGTCTTCCCTGGACCGGAAACAAGCTTCCGATGACCGGTTTCTGGCATTCCAGACGTCTTCAGCCCGGCTTGCTTGAATCCAGTGGCAAAGTGAGCAAGGGACTCACGTCTGAGTATACCCTGCCACACTTATGGCGGCCAAAAGCGGTACAAAAGGGGGTGGTGATGGACGGAGCATCTGAATCAATCAAACACTCAAACCCAGTCAAAAGATCTGGGTTTAATCCATCACCGTTCTTTAGCCCACTCTGTCACCCCAGTTCAGACATGGCTATATGCAAATCAGTCTGACACTGTGCCTCATGGGAACAGACCAGCCCGAACTGCCAAGCCATGTCTTCCCTGGACCGGAAGCAAGCTTCCGACGACCAGTTTCTGGCATTCCAGCCGTCTTCAGCCCAGCTTGCTTGAATCCAGTGGCAAAGTGAGCAAGGGACTCACGTCTGAGCATACCCTGCCACACTTATGGCGGCCAAAAGCGGTACAAAAGGGGGTGGTGATGGACGGAGCATCTGAATCAATCAAACACTCACACCCAGTCAAAAGATCTGGGTTTAATCCATCACCGTTCTTTAGCCCACTCTGCCACCCCAGTTCAGACATGGCTATATGCAAATCAGTCTGACCCTGTGCCTCATGGAAACAGACCAGCCCGAACTGCCAAGCCATGTCTTCCCTGGACCGGAAACAAGCTTCCGAGGACTGGTTTCTGGCATTCCAGCCGTCTTCAGCCCGGCTTCCTTGAATCCAGTGGCAAAGTGAGCAAGGGACTCACGTCTGAGCATACCCTGCCACACTTATGGCGGCCAAAAGCGGTTCAAAAGGGGGTGGTGATGGACGGAGCATCTGAATCAATCAAACACTCACACCCAGTCAAAAGATCTGGGTTTAATCCATCACCGTTCTTTAGCCCACTCTGCCACCCCAGTTCAGACATGGCTATTTGCAAATCAGTCTGACCCTGTGCCTCTTGGGAACAGACCAGCCCGAACTGCCAAGCCATGTCTTCCCTGGACCGGAAACAAGCTTACGAGGACCGGTTTCTGGCATTCCAGCCGTCTTCAGCCCGGCTTGCTTGAATCCAGTGGCAAAGTGAGCAAGGGACTCACGTCTGAGCATACCCTGCCACACTTATGGCGGCCAAAAGCGGTAAAAAAGGGGGTGGTGATGGACGGAGCATCTGAATCAATCAAACACTCACATCCAGTCAAAAGATCTGGGTTTAATCCATCACCGTTCTTTAGCCCACTCTGCCACCCCAGTTCAGACATGGCTATATGCAAATCAGTCTGACCCTGTGCCTCATGGGAACAGACCAGCCCGAACTGCCAAGCCATGTCTTCCCTGGACCGGAAACAAGCTTTCGAGGACCGGTTTCTGGCATTCCAGCCGTCTTCAGCCCGGCTTGCTTGAATCCAGTGGCAAAGTGAGCAAGGGACTCACGTCTGAGCATACCCTGCCACACTTATGGCGGCCAAAAGCGGTACAAAAGGGGGTGGTGATGGACGGAGCATCTGAATCAATCAAACACTCACACCCAGTCAAAAGTTCTGGGTTTAATCCATCACCGTTCTTTAGCCCACTCTGCCACCCCAGTTCAGACATGGCTATTTGCAAATCAGTCTGACCCTGTGCCTCATGGGAACAGACCAGCCCGAACTGCCAAGCCATGTCTTCCCTGGACCGGAAACAAGCTTCCGAGGACCGGTTTCTGGCATTCCAGCCGTCTTCAGCCCGGCTTGCTTGAATCCAGTGGCAAAGTGAGCAAGGGACTCACGTCTGAGCATACCCTGCCACACTTATGGTGGCCAAAAGCGGTAAAAAAGGGGGTGGTGATGGACGGAGCATCTGAATCAATCAAACACTCACATCCAGTCAAAAGATCTGGGTTTAATCCATCACCGTTCTTTAGCCCACTCTGCCACCCCAGTTCAGACATGGCTATATGCAAATCAGTCTGACCCTGTGCCTCATGGGAAGAGACCAGCCCGAACTGCCAAGCCATGTCTTCCCTGGACCGGAAACAAGCTTTCGAGGACCGGTTTCTGACATTCCAGCCGCCTTCAGCCCGGCTTGCTTGAATCCAGTGGCAAAGTGAGCAAGGGACTCACGTCTGAGCATACCCTGCCACACTTATGGCGGCCAAAAGCGTTACAAAAGGGGGTGGTGATGGACGTAGCATCTGAAGCAATCAAGCACTCACACCCAGTCAAAAGATCTGGGTTTAATCCATCACTGTTCTTTAGCCCACTCTTCCACCCCAGTTCAGACATGGCTATATGCAAAAAAGTCTGACCCTGTGCCTCATGGGAACAGACCAGCCCGAACTTCGAAGCCATGTCTTCCCTGGACCGGAAACAAGCTTCCGAGGACCGGTTTCTGGTATTCCAGCCGTCTTCAGCCCGGCTTGCTTGAATCCAGGGGCAAAGTGAGCAAGGGACTCACGTCTGAGCATACCCTGCCACACTTATGGCGGCCAAAAGTGGTACAAAAGGGGGTGGTGATGGACGGAGCATCTGAATCAATCAAACACTCACACCCAGTCAAAAGATATGGGTTTAATCCATCACCGTTCTTTAGCCCACTCTTGTCCCCAGTTCAGACATGGCTATATGCAAATCAGTCTGACCCTGTGCCTCATGGGAACAGACCAGCCCGAACTGCAAAGCCATGTCTTCCCTGTGTGGAAAAGTAAATTCTGCCATGTTCTGTGTCCCTACGTGTCATCCATCATATGTTATGTGTGCATGATTAAATATGCATATGCATTCCCCATGTTCGATTAATGACGCAATTACAGTTGTGTCCACCTCTAGTATGCCAGTTTCCAGTTCTCGTGAATACTACGAATATCAGGCCTATGTAAAGCTACGTTGCCACGTTTCTCAGTGTGTACGTTATTCCATTATAAAGTCCCCGTTTCTAGGCCTCAAAAGGGCCTGGACACCAGATTCAGCTCCTGTCTCCTGAAACTTCGCTGAGGAGCGATACAGCCCCCACCTGTATCCTCGACCCTTCACTTACTTCCTGCCTCGCAGTGCCCGACTCACCCTGGCTCAGCCTCTGAGTCTGCCAAGAATATGTTATGATTCCAGTTATCAGTTCAGTCCTCCTTCTCTGCATTCCTAAAGCTACTGAATCGCATCGATAGTTTCCGTCATTGTCTAGCCTTCACGTCTCCACGTTAGAGAAATACTGCATTTAATGGTCATTTAATATTCTTCATCACGCACTACATGTAGAATAATGCATGGTCCAGTCTTAGAATCAAGTTAGCCTTTCCCCTCCTGACTTATAGTTTATATCAACATGTTCTCTAAACATCAGATACTAGATACTGTTTAGGTACATGTCGCCCTGACTCTCCAGACTTCAGTCTCTGCTCCTAGCACAGAGTTCATAGCCCCCAGCTTCTCCTAGTAACACGTCATTGCTAGTTTGCGCGCACCATCAGGTTAGAGGTCCCGGCTCCTCAGGTAGCCCCCTCCATGGTTTCCGCCCCATTCATGACATATTCTGTTACGTTTGCATCACATGTCTATGTATACGCCCCGTTACACCTCTTTTCACCCTTATCTTTCGCGACTGCTACACGTCACGCCTATTGCTCCACCCACTGCTACGCCTATTGCAATGTAATGCTATGTGTTTGCGTTATGTATATATGCTCATGCACTGTTATTAAAAAGTCATCCCTTTCCCCTTGTCCCGATCCTGACCCCGGCAGCGCTGCTGGGCCCTGCCATCCTATTCCTATGCAGGTTGTCCTGTTCCTGTCCTTTATGCTGTAATAAACCTGCGAAACTCCTACTACCTCGAATTTTGACTCTTATTTATTGAGCTATCTGTTATTCATTTATACATTCAAAAACAGGGTATTATTTATTTATTTACCACATAATGGCGCCCGAATAGGGACTTGCCCTTTCCCCACGCGTCGGTGAAGCCACGCCGACCCCCTGACCCTCTGCAGTCGTGACGGAACTCTTCTGCGCACCGGCAGATATTTCTGCTTCAAGTATCCCTCAGGCCCACGGAGGAGACGGAGGAGGCGGTCCAGCATCCAAACGAGACGGTGGAGGAACGCGGCGAGTCCCGACCAGAGCCCAAGCCGAGAGTCCAAGGTCCGAGGTATCCGGAGGTCCACCCGTAACTGAAGTCCGAAGTTCGCCCGTCCGGCGTCCAAGCAGTCCAGTCCAGTCCGAGGCCTTCCGTTCTTGCTGCCCGGTGAGTACCGTTACTGGGGTGGTATCTAGACAGGGTCAATCTAATTGACTCTGGTCCGTGGGTTGGTGGTACACAGACCCACAAACGAAGTGTCCACTTCGGTGGATGCGGGTCCTGACGTGTCTCTTTATGAGACCGGTAAGTTTCGTACTGTTTCAGCAGTGCATCTAGTTCCTGTTCTAGTCAGTTCTGTTCTCGAGAAAATTCATGTATTCTGTGTTCCGTATTCCAGGTAGTATTCTGTTCGAACTGTTATTTTTAAATGTTCTTCATGTATTTTAATGTCGTGGTATGAATGGGGAATAAGTATCGTGTTTATTGTGTATTGTATTGTGTCTAGATTATAGTTCAGTCATGCCGCTCTTTTCGAAATTACGTCAGTTAAAAACCAGAAAGGGTCTGCTGGAAGCAGCAGTTCCAGTTCCGCCTAGGGACAGTCCAGGTCATTTTATGTATCAGAAGCATGGCATAAGCGCCGTACTGTATCTAGATTTATGTGTAGAGTATACCAAACAGTTAGAAGAAAAGTATAGATGGCCCGTATCGGGTACATGGGATGCCGAATGCATCATGCGAGTAGAAGAAGCATTATGGAAAAAGAAAGCCAGACAGTCACAGAAAGATGCCATCGAGTTATGGCGCAAAGAAGCTCATAAAAGAACTGAAAAGGAAATCAGAAAGTCAGAATTAAGTAGAGAATCCTTAGAACGAGCACAAGAAAAAGAACTAATCGAGATAGGTGAACAAGTCAAAGCCGAACAGTCAGACAGACAGAGGCATGCCCTTATTAGGGGTATGTATCCTCTCTTTGCCGAGGGCTTGCCAAAAGCGACCCCAGAGGCATCCAGTAATTTCCCGCCACCATTAGTTCCGACCAAGCTACGTCACAAACAGACCGCAGCTGATATTTTTATTTCGTCCTATTTGGATGACACAGTCCCAGAATATGCAAATCCTGTTCGCGCTCCGCCAGTCCCTGTAAATCAGGCACTTCCCGCTCCTCCAGACACCGGAGTACCTGTTACGGTACCCCCGGTCCAGCCCGCCATACAAGTCCAGCCTACATTTCCATTTCCCACTCTGCCAGGACGAAGAGCCTCAGTAGACGACTCTAGTTTAGGGGCCGCAGGGGGAGGTACTCCTCAAACCCCGCCGCCACACAAGCGTTTAACGACAGCCGAATTACATGCACAAGCGTCACAGCGTACGCCCAGACATCAGACTGTAGCAGAAATAAGAAAATCCCTTGCCGAATGCGGCTATGATCCAGTCCCAGGCGAGGATAATATGGTTTTATATTCATTCCGCGTAAGAAAGGTGGCCGAGTATCTAGTCACCTTACCGAATATGAAAGAAGATCTAGACAGAATATATCGTTTCATCCGTACAGGGGATGATCCAGAAAGCATTAGCGAGGCCATGTCTCAAAGGAAAGCCGAGATCCAGCTCATGATATTAAAGTTTCTGATTAACTGTCTAATAAGAGAACAAGATTACCCGTCTAAAGATCAAGCCGAAATGAGAACCCTGACAAGGTGGAGTGATAATATAGCCGAGGGTAAGCACAAGACCGTCGGTGCTATGGAGAGTATGTACAAAAAAATCCGTAAAGAAATAATAAAATTACACGAACAGCGTAAAGCAGCACAAGTAAGCGAGAAAGAAAGTAACTCTGATCCTGAAGAGTTAGACGACGAGAATTCCGACAGAATAGCGTATGTAGGAAAATCTAGATTTCCAGATCGCCATTTACGCCTAGAACACAAGTCTATTTTTCATTCTCCAGCACCAGAACAAGGTTCACTAGAACAAGTGTTTCAAGCTACCGATCACATTCTGAAATCACGAATCGGTTACAGTGAGTTAAGTACCATGCATGAACAAGAACTAGCCCGATCAGCAGTCCGATGGATTACTGATTCTACCACTTTTCCAGACGAAATAGTGGCACAAATGTTTCTGAAACTGCCCCCAGCCGAGCAACGACTGGTGGGTATGTATATGATCCAGCACCTCATTACATTGTATGAAGGTCAACACTCTGATCCAGAACCGTTACATGATATCCTGAACGAGTTACTCCAGTATAGATGGAAAGGTCTAGGTACCGATTTAATTAGTGTCATTCTAGAACAGCGTCACAAATATAGAACGTTTTTGAACCCGCATTTTGTTCATGTCTCACCCCCAGAAAGTAAACCATTTTACATGGAGAGACAGAATCCGTTACGAGAAGTCCACCCAGTTAGAGGAACGGGTGGCGAACTAGAACGAGTGTTTGTTTACACTCCGATTACAAAGATGGAACTCCTCGAGATG
The DNA here is from genome assembly GCF_964261635.1 of Lissotriton helveticus. Lineage (NCBI taxonomy): Eukaryota > Metazoa > Chordata > Amphibia > Caudata > Salamandridae > Lissotriton > Lissotriton helveticus. The sequence goes on along the minus strand of NC_136061.1, from coordinate 1,357,518,474 downwards.
AAGAAATTAATTCCCTGTCATGACAAAGATCCAGCAGGGTTCCATAGAGAATTAAAAGACATGCTCCGTATGGGAGAATACACGTATCCAGATATAATTAAAATGTTAAAAGTTCTGCTGCCCGCAGGGGTGTATGAAAAGCTCAAGGAAAAAGAATGGGAGGTGGGAGAGAAAAAGATCGATTGGGCAGTTCTAGAAGCTGAAGACAAGGCACGAGTACCAGGTACCGGTCTTGGAGCGAAATGTAAAGAATTACCGGAATTATTAATACAAGTTTTACCCAGATTATTGACAACTAGAAAAGAAGACTGGGATGCAATCTCAGCCTGTAAACAGAAGCAAGATGAGGATATTAGTGATTTTTATTCTAGATTTGAGAAATGTTTTAGCATCAACAGTGGCCTCAAGACAAGTAGTGAGTCATACCCTCACCTTTATGTTACTAAATTAGTCGAGAATTCAAGTCCACAAATTAAAAATCGAGTTTTGAAAGTCGAAAGTACCTGGCAAGCTAATACCCCGTCCCAGATGTTGCAGATGCTCCAATACCACCAGAACAGAATCAGAGAAGAGCAAGAACACGAGAGAAAACGTATGAAAGACACGAAAATGAAAGTACTAGTTGCACAATCTGTTCCTCAAGACAGTCAGAAGAGGGGTCCAAATCAAGCCAGTCATCCTGCAGCTCCCGTTAAAGGGAACTGCAATTATTGTAAACAGCCAGGTCATTTTATAAATGAGTGTGCAGTTCTGAAACACAACATAGCTACTGGTAAGACTAAAGAAAGACCACGTCCGCCTAGACAAGAACAAGTTTCACAGATTCCTCAGCCACAGAATGCACCACAGACAGTTACAGCACCGCAGCCTATTGCTGCAACACAGCACGTCACACAGCAGATGTACCAGTATGCACAGTCTGAGTATCCAGAGTACCAGCAGTATTCATGAAACAGCCTAGAGAGGGAGGTAGGCTTGCCTCTCATCGAGATACCTGTAGATCAAGAAGGTCCCTATGTTCATAGTCAAGTATTAGGGAAAGACAGAAAGTTTTTGATTGATACAGGGGCAAGTAGGACCACAATCAGTCACGCCGAAGTTCCAGGGGCTCCGCTCTCAGGCTCAAGAAATGTTTCCCTTGGATTTTCAGGAAAACCTATCGTAAATGAGATTTCAAAGCCAGTTACTCTAGAAGTAGGTCCATTGTCCCGCACTACTGATCTGTTACTTACTAAGTCATGTCCAGAAAACCTATTAGGCATTAAGACACTGAAAGAGTTAGGTGCAGTTATATGCTGTTCCCCAGAGGGAATACGATTGTTCCTACGTGACTTTAAGGGTCACTATGTATTACGAGATTTTGATTCAAGACTGTCTAATGTTCCGCAGCACTTATGGGCGCAAGGTCCAACTGATGTAGGTCACATGCAAATCACACCCCATCGTGTGACTCTCAAGCCAGGTGTAGTGTTACCACGGATCAGACAGTACAGATTGCCACCAGAGGCTGTAGCAGCCTTATCCAAAATTATTGACGAGCTCATGGCTCAAGGAGTGGTTGTAGAAACTGACTCCAATGTATGTAATTCCCCGATCATTCCAGTCATGAAACGTACTGATCCAAATGCACCCCCAGTATATCGATTAGTGATTGACCTACGAGAACTTAATAAGTGTATTATTCCTCAGTACCCAGTTGTCCCAGACATCTCTTCCCTATTAACAGCCATTGATTCCGAAGCCACGTTCTTCACTGTCATAGACCTCAAGAACGCATTTTTCAGTGTCCCTATTCATCCAGACAGCCAGTTCCTTTTCGGATTTTGTTTAAATGGAAGGAGCTATATGTTTACACGAGCTCCTCAAGGTTTCACAGAAAGTCCTAGTATTTACAGTCAAGCACTCAAGAGACAACTAGACAACATTCACATGCCAACTGACACTGCCCTGCTCCAGTATGTCGATGATCTACTGATCACAGCCCGTTCTGAACGTGCTTGCGAGCAAGCATCCCTTACAGTCTTGTATTTCCTAGCCGAGATGGGGCACAAGGTGTCCCCTTCTAAGCTTCAATTCTGTGTCCAGCAAGTGGTCTACTTAGGACACTTGCTGTCCAAGAGGGGTAGGCAGTTGACACCAGACCGTATCCAGTTAATAGCGAGTCTTCCTCAGCCCAAGACCCAGAAGGAGGTACGTGCTTTTATCGGCCTCACTTCTTACTGCAGACAATGGATTCCTCAGTATGCATTTCTAGCCAAGCCACTGATACAGTTAACGACACAGGAGGCAGCCGTATCGACTGTCCTCCCTTGGACATCTGAACATACACTTAGTTTCAATGAGTTAAAGAAAGCCCTATGCCAAGCTCCAGTTCTAGCGACACCGAACTACAGTAAGCCTTTTACACTTTTCGTCACTGAACGTGAAGGTACAGCATTATCTGTTCTCACACAAGATCAAGCAGGACAATACAAGCCCTGTGCTTATTTTTCGAGCACATTAGATCCTGTAGCCCAGGCTCTGCCTGCGTGCCTCAAGTCAGTTGCAGCCGCAGCCCTAGCTATCAGACAAAGTGATTCCATAGTCTTAGGACATACCTTGACAGTACAAGTTCCACACTCTGTGGAAGTTCTTTTAAACCGAACACAAACTCAGCACTTGACAATTGCACGTTTAACAGGTTATGAATTGACACTGTTCCAGCCACACATAGGAATCAGACGCTGCAACATTTTAAATCCTGCTACATTATTACCATCAGTTACTTCGAATTCTGCCACACATGACTGTGTGGAAGTAGTTAACATTACGACAAAGCCAAGACAAGATCTGACAGACACTCCGTTACCAGACCCCGACCTGACACTTTATGTGGATGGTTCATGTATGAGAACAAGTACAGGAGAACTAGTCGCCGCGTATGCAGTGACTACTGATACCAAAGTTATTGAAACACACCGTATTGACACCCTGTCCGCTCAAGCAGCAGAGCTAGTTGCTCTGACACAAGCCTGCATACATGCCAAGAACTTGAAAGTTAATGTTTACACAGATTCACGCTACGCATTTGGAGTTGTACACGACTTCGGAGTGCTCTGGCAGGAGAGAGGTTTCATGACTTCTCATGGAACCAAGATTCAGCATGGTCTCCTTATTCAAGCTCTGTTAGATGCCATACATTTACCGACATCTATCGCTATCATGAAGTGCAAAGCACATACGAAAGTTACTGACACCATTTCTCAAGGTAACGATCTAGCAGATCGCACAGCCAAGCTTACAGCACAGACTCTAGACATTCCAGTTAACATGACACACACTCCAGATCCGATTACATGTATGACAGTTAAAGACCCTACACAAGATGTCATAGACATACAGTCACACGCTACTCCCGAAGAAATCAAGAAATGGTCCGAACAAGGAGGGGTCCAGACAGATCAAGGATGGTTAACGAAGGGTAGAGCCACATGGTTTCTCCCCGACTCTATGGTTCAAGTCATTATTAATACCGCACATAGTCCAGCACATTTAGGAGAAAAAGCTATGTTAGACAGTATCCAGAACATCTGGTTCAACAAGCATTTACGAGCTGCAGCCAAGCAGAAAGTCCGTACCTGTATGATATGTTGTCAGTTTAATCCAGGTAAAAGTGTCCCGGTGGAACAAGGTGGATTCCAGCCCCCTGACCACCCTTTTGAAGTCCTCCAGATGGATTATATTCAGATGGAGCGATGTCGAGGTTTCAAGTATGTCCTTGTAGTTGTATGCGCTTTGTCCAGGTGGACAGAAGCATATCCAGTCCCAGATTACACAGCCGCGACCACTGCCAAGCAGTTGGTTCGTGAGTTCTTCCCCCGTTATGGACTCCCTAGAGTCGTATATTCTGACAACGGTCAGCCATTCTCATCTGAACTCATGAAGCATGTTTCCCTGTTGTTAGGGTACCAGTGGAAGTTTCATTGTGTACGCCACCCTGAAGCAGCCGGTCTCGTAGAGAGACATAACCAGACTCTGAAAATCCGAATTGCAAAAGTGTGTAAAGAGTGGATAGCTCTACCAGTCGCTTTATTTTATATGCGCATGGTCGCACATTCCAGATCAGGTCTGTCCCCGTATGAGGTCGTTTTCGGCCGCCCCCCTAACATGTGGGGTACTCCTAGACCCCGAAGTATTACCGATGTTTCAAGTAATATGCTGACAGATTACCTAGCTTCCTTGATGTCTGCCCTCAACTCATGTCGTTCACAGGTTGCCGCCGCATTTCCAGACAATACCGAGGTGGCACCGCATGAAATCGTTCCAGGATCCATGGTGATGGTGAGGAATTTTGACAGATCAAGTCCGCTGGAGCCTCGCTGGAAAGAGCCCCGACAGGTCCTCCTCACCACCCGTACAGCCGTGAAGTTGGAAGGTCGCAAAGGCTGGGTGCACCTTTCTCATGTAAAACAGTTTAATGGACTGAAACCCGTCTTAAAGAACATTTCCCAGGATTTGAAGGATTGCCAAAGCATTGTTCTCAAGGACTGTCCCGCAAAAGACATTGCTACAAACCCTCCCCTGTTAGAGAAAACTCCGCAACAGGAGTATAAACTCAAGTTAAGGTCTAGTAAAATAAGTCAGTCAGTTTGATTGTCTAAGTCCTCCCCTAGGTGAAACGGTTAGACTGTTTCTGACATGTATAAAATAGACCCCCATAGTGAGAGAGTTAGTCAAAACTCAATCCGATGTATCGTTTTTCTATGTTTCATATTGTTTCTCAGCATTATGATTTCCTGCACCAGTTATGCATTTTTCTTGTATTTCCCAGTTCTTCATGTAAATAAGTCTGCTAATGCTACAGTAGAGCACACGTTTAGTGATCTACCTCCCCATGAACTCTCTTACCGCCTCGCTATGCGAAATAACTCATTCATCCGCATGTTACATTACTCACACCAGTCCAGCAATGCCACTAATTGTTGGGTGTGTGGTCGACTCCCCCCTTTCCAGACACCGAAGGGAGTTCTGCCACTTTTTCCTTATCCATTCTCACATAATGGTTCGTGTGGAGCATGGTCCACGTTAACGTCATCCTCAACAGATATGTCTTTTCTTAACAGTACATGTTTCCCAGACAAGCAAGGTCTCCCCCACAGAACAGGTTTAGATCTAGAAAATGAAGTGTATAATTTAGGTAATTATTCGTCGAATTTCATGGTCCTGAATGTTCAGTCTGATACTACTCCAGACTTACCTGCTATTTCAGTACTACCAGTCAAAGGCGAATTATGTGTCCGAAATAATGGTTCCGTACATGTAGGACACAGTGATTGTACTACTATTGTCAAGTATAGTGACAGTGGGAAATCTATTTTTAAAGCTTCACGTCATTCTTATTTTATTTGTGGTCAAACTGCATATGTTCGTCTGCCCCTCGATTGGGAGGGAACCTGTTACATTGCCTTCCTACTGCCACCAGTTTTCCTAGCCCCACCTGATTATCATAGAAATACACATCTAGTACACATTAGACATAGAAGGGAGTCCCCAATTGTCGATTATACTGAAACTGCTCTAGAACAGTATACAGATTTCAATAGAGGTTTCTTCTTCTTTATAGGACCTATCCAGAATAGTAAGCTAATCCGTAGGTTAACAAGAACTCTTGAAGCTGTGGTAAATGAGACTGCCTCTGCTCTAGGTAACTTAACCGAAGAGCAATCTGCTATGAGATTTGTCGTTTTACAGAATCGTCTCGTCCTTGACGTCATACTGGCCGATAGGGGCGGGGCCTGTAGAGTCATCGGATCTAGTTGCTGCATTTTCATTCCAAATAACGCGCCGTCTGTTTATTCAGCTATAACCAGACTCCATAAAATTGCCCATCTGATACACCAAGATCCAGGCACCTGGACATGGTCCGGTTGGTTCTGGAATATAATTTCCGCATGGGGATGGAAAATATTGTCCTTCCTAGGTATTGCAGTAGCGATCATATTCAGCTGCTGCCTCTGTATACAATGTGGCCCTGCGATTTGCGGCATTTGTGCTACCTCTTGTATTCCTAGTCCCAAGCCCCGTTCTAAATCCCGTTCCAAGAAAATTCGAGACGAGCAAATGATACTGTATGAAATGATAGACGGTATCATGAAAATTGATGTTTCCTGATGGAAACGTAGTGACAAGGAGGGAATGTGGAAAAGTAAATTCTGCCATGTTCTGTGTCCCTACGTGTCATCCATCATATGTTATGTGTGCATGATTAAATATGCATATGCATTCCCCATGTTCGATTAATGACGCAATTACAGTTGTGTCCACCTCTAGTATGCCAGTTTCCAGTTCTCGTGAATACTACGAATATCAGGCCTATGTAAATCTACGTTGCCACGTTTCTCAGTGTGTACATTATTCCATTATAAAGTCCCCGTTTCTAGGCCTCAAAAGGGCCTGGACACCAGATTCAGCTCCTGTCTCCTGAAACTTCGCTGAGGAGCGATACAGCCCCCACCTGTATCCTCGACCCTTCACTTACTTCCTGCCTCGCAGTGCCCGGCTCACCCTGGCTCAGCCTCTGAGTCTGCCAAGAATATGTTATGATTCCAGTTATCAGTTCAGTCCTCCTTCTCTGCATTCCTAAAGCTACTGAATCGCATCGATAGTTTCCGTCATTGTCTAGCCTTCACGTCTCCACGTTAGAGAAATACTGCATTTAATGGTCATTTAATATTCTTCATCACGCACTACATGTAGAATAATGCATGGTCCAGTCTTAGAATCAAGTTAGCCTTTCCCCTCCTGACTTATAGTTTATATCAACATGTTCTCTAAACATCAGATACTAGATACTGTTTAGGTACATGTCGCCCTGACTCTCCAGACTTCAGTCTCTGCTCCTAGCACAGAGTTCATAGCCCCCAGCTTCTCCTAGTAACACGTCATTGCTAGTTTGCGCGCACCATCAGGTTAGAGGTCCCGGCTCCTCAGGTAGCCCCCTCCATGGTTTCCGCCCCATTCATGACATATTCTGTTACGTTTGCATCACATGTCTATGTATACGCCCCGTTACACCTCTTTTCACCCTTATCTTTCGCGACTGCTACACGTCACGCCTATTGCTCCACCCACTGCTACGCCTATTGCAATGTAATGCTATGTGTTTGCGTTATGTATATATGCTCATGCACTGTTATTAAAAAGTCATCCCTTTCCCCTTGTCCCGATCCTGACCCCGGCAGCGCTGCTGGGCCCTGCCATCCTATTCCTATGCAGGTTGTCCTGTTCCTGTCCTTTATGCTGTAATAAACCTGCGAAACTCCTACTACCTCGAATTTTGACTCTTATTTATTGAGCTATCTGTTATTCATTTATACATTCAAAAACAGGGTATTATTTATTTATTTACCAAGCTTCCGAGGACCGGTTCGGTTTCTGGCATTCCAGCCATCTTCAGCCCGGCTTGCTTGAATCCAGTGGCAAAGTGAGCAAGGGACTCACGTCTGAGCATACCCTGCCACACTTATGGCGGCCAAAAGCGGTACAAAAGGGGGTGGTGATGGACGGAGCATCTGTATCAATCAAACACTCACACCCAGTCAAAAGATCTGGGTTTAATCCATCACCGTTCTTTAGCCCACTCTGCCACCCCAGTTCAGACATGGCTATATGCAAATCAGTCTGACCCTGTGCCTCATGGGAACAGACCACCCCCAACTGCCAAGCCATGTCTTCCCTGGACCGGAAACAAGCTTCCGAGGACTGGTTTCTGGCATTCCAGCCGTCTTCAGCCCGGCTTGCTTGAATCCAGTGGCAAAGTGAGCAAGGGACTCAAGTCTGAGCATACCCTGCCACCCTTATGGCGGCCAAAAGCGGTACAAAAGGGGGTGGTGATGGACGGAGCATCTGAATCAATCAAACACCCACACCCAGTCAAAAGATCTGGGTTTAATCCATCACCGTTCTTTAGCCCACTCTGCCACCCCAGTTCAGACATGGCTATATGCAAATCAGTCTGACCCTGTGCCTCATGGGAACAGACCACCCCCAACTGCCAAGCCATGTCTTCCCTGGACCGGAAACAAGCTTCCGAGGACTGGTTTCTGGCATTCCAGCCGTCTTCAGCCCGGCTTGCTTAAATCCAGTGGCAAAGTGAGCAAGGGACTCACGTCTGAGCATACCCTAACACACTTATGGCGGCCAAAAGCGGTACAAAAGGGGGTGGTGATGGACGGAGCATCTGAATCAATCAAACACTCACACCCAGTCAAAAGATCTGGGTTTAATCCATCACCGTTCTTTAACCCACTCTGCCACCCCAGTTCAGACATGGCTATGTGCAAATCAGTCTGACCCTGTGCCTCATGGGAACAAACCAGCCCGAACTGCCAAGCCATGTCTTCCCTGGACCGAAAACAAGCTTCCGAGGACCGTTTTCTGGCATTCCAGCCGTCTTCAGCCCGGCTTGCTTGAATCCAGTGGCAAAGTGAGCAAGGGACTCACGTCTGAGCATACCCTGCCACACTTATGGCGGCCAGAAGCGGTACAAAAGGGGGTGGTGATGGACGGAGCATCTGAATCAATCAAACACTCACACCCAGTCAAAAGATCTGTGTTTAATCCATCACCGTTCTTTAGCCCACTCTGCCACCCCAGATCGGACATGGAATGTTTAGCACCTGCCATTTCCCCTACGCAAACCCAGCCTGAAACATTTACCGTGATACACGATCTCCCCAGTACACCTAACCCGCTCAAAACTATGATTTCACCTACAATCAGGCCGGGGAAGGTAGTAAGAGGCAAAAATCTGGGGCCACTGCCACACAAAATACATGGGCCCCCACCGTCCAAAAGGAGACGGAATAAATTGGACCTAAACAAGCCTAGATTAAGTCATACAGAATTTGGGAAGAAGTCCAAGTCTGTTATTAACTTGACTACGGGAGAACATGTCAGCAAACAAATATTAGGATCTGACTTAACCCCCCCCCCACACCTGTGATATCATCCTCCCAAACAGCTACAGAGTCTGATATAATCCATACTCCATTGGAAGAAGGACCGCATCCAGACTCCCCGAAGACTCTTTTGGACAATATAGAACTGATTGTGCGTAGTTACATGTTGGCTATAGCTGAAAGACTTAAGGGAGTGGAACTAAGGCTGGGGAAAATAGAGGTGGACCTGACAGTTATTGGGAATTCTGTCAGGTCATTAGGGCCCCTGAAAGCATCACAACCTTATAAAGTCCCAACTTCGATACACACCCCCCTAACAGACATAGTGGCTGCAACATCTTCCACTTCTACTATTGACAACAATCAGAAAACAGCTACCCTAGTTGCTTCTAATCACTTGCCAACAGATGCATCATCCGCTAGTAAACCTCCCAATAAACCAAAACAGCTAAAAACATCTATGGGTAGACTAACTACAACTCCCAACTACAACACTAATACTCCAATTAACACCCAAGTAAGGGAATTAAGTATTCCCACGAATAGACCCCTAAGACCGGAAGAGAACGAGATTAGTTATGAAAGAGGGGGACAGGGAAGGAGACCACCCACGGAACTTCCGCCGGAAGCTCTACCATATGTGGTGGTACTCACTGGTGTTCCTGAACTCCCAAGTGGTAAACGGGAAGGTTACTTTCAATTAAAAAACAAGATAATGCACTGGTTGTCATTGTATAGACCCAAAGCCAGTCATGTAAATGGAGAAATAGTCCATGTTCGTCGTTTATCATGGTTGGGAGGAAGAATAAAAGATATAGGGGGTGATATCGTTGTTGTAAACTTCAGGGACAAAAAAGCCGTTCAATACATTCTAAACTGGCCTTATGGCAACGAAAACAATTGTATTGTACCGCGCCCTTTGACCTATTTTTATCCGAGAGCTACAGTATTTCCCCCCCAACGCTTAACCAACAATTTTCCCTTCACTAATCATTTCTTTAACATGGAGATGGCCAGGAATCCTGCCTACATGCATCAACCAGCCCCAACTCCTGCGATGCTTGGGTGGAATACTATTCCGACTAGCCACAACGTAGCAGAAAATGGAAATATGGCTCACAAGATACCATTTACTCCCTTAGAATTATCAAACAGGTTTGAGGTATTCAGTTGCATGGAGGAATGTGATTGAAGTTTAAAGAGCAGAGAGGATGTTAGGGGAGCTGAAAATGTCTCATGCTCTGTGGGGTATAATGAAGAACTAGGGACTAGTTGTCTAGAGTTAGGCTTATGTACTGTTGTAACATGTGATGTAGTTACTAGAAGCTTGCATGTTGTTCCACCTGCAGTGTCTTTTGAGATAAACGAGGGATCTCCCTTGCTCTTACTCGCTTCAAATCGAAAAAGCAGAGATGATGTCAGGGGGGATGTAAATATTCCATGTACAGAGGGGTGTAATGAAGAAAAAGGAACTAGTTGTTCAAAGCTGGGTTCATGTTTCGTTGCAACATGTGATGTAGTTAATAGTAGTTTGTCCACTGCCTCATGGGTAATGCCCTTTGGGTCAAATGTGGGAACCCCCTTGTTTTCATTTGTTTCATGGAATATAGCAGGGGTGCGAGCGAAATTATGTGATCCTGACTGGAACAAATATATGAACACCTTTGATATCTGTGTGTTACAGGAAACATGGGCCACAGTACAGTTACACAGGGTTGGCTACAAATCCTATCAAATAGAGGCTGTGCCTTCACTAAGAGGTCGTGCATCTGGAGGTCTATTAATATGGATCAGTGTTGCTATCAAAATAGGTATAAAAATGCTTAATACCGACTCCCCAGACATTCCTTAAGTAGTAAGGGCACACTGGCAGTCGGTGATATATTATCTGTCAGTGTGGTATTCAAATCATTGTCCAAGGTAACAGACATAATAGGCTCTGACAATGTCCTGTTTTTGATACGATCAATTGAACGGCGACGATCTGCCCGCCGCTCTGCTAATAATAGTTCTTTACTACCCTCAGGAGCTACTTTGGGAAAATAATCATCCAGAGTTCGATTTAACATGCCCCCATTTTTGTCCATGCCAATAGTTGCGGGGCAGGCAACAGCTGTGGCCATCGTGCAATGAAAAAGGAGGAAGGGCTATAATAGTAGATGGATCGCTACTTACTCAGCAAACGGACCAGGACTTCGGGCCCAGCCCGGTCTCCTCGGGCCTCTGAGGGCCACAGAGGGCCCGCCCTTTGCCCGGGCTTAGCCTGGGCGCTCCCGCGCGCGACTCGCGGGGTGGTCGGCGTTCCTCTCTTTTCAGGCGCCTCCGGGCGCAGAGGTGGCGTCAGGGACGCGACTCAGCCGCCGGGGCACCTGGGACGTGTAGTCTTTGACCCCCAGGGGCTGCAGGCACAATGGCGGTGCAAGCGCGACGGCCGTTCCCCTCACGGCGTCTCACTCGCGCTGCACGGCAAGATGAAGGCGATGGCAGAAGAAACAACAGCAGCCGTTCACCTCACGGCAAGTATGGCAAATATTCCAGCGTTCCTCAGAGCGCTCGGCGCTCCTCTCTTTTCAGGCGCCTCCGGGCGCAGAGGTGGCGTCAGGGACGCGACTCAGCCGCCGGGGCACCTGGGAGGTGTAGTCTTTGACCCCCGGTGGCTGCAGGCACAATGGCGGTGCAAGCGCGACGGCCGTTCCCCTCACGGCGTCTCACTCGCGCTGCACGGCAAGATGAAGGCGATGGCAGAAGAAACAACAGCAGCCGTTCACCTCACGGCAAGTATAGCAAATATTCCAGCGTCCCTCAGAGCGCTTGGCGCTCCTCTCTTTTCAGGCGCCTCCGGGCGCAGAGGTGGCGTCAGGGACGCGACTCAGCCGCCGGGGCACCTGGGAGGTGTAGTCTTTGACCCCCGGTGGCTGCAGGCACAATGGCGGTGCAAGCGCGACGGCCGTTCCCCTCACGGCGTCTCACTCGCGCTGCACGGCAAGATGAAGGCGATGGCAGAAGAAACAACAGCAGCCGTTCACCTCACGGCAAGTATGGCAAATATTCCAGCGCCAAATACTCCATTTCTTGTACAGATTTCAAAACTTGGTTTCGTGTTGCAGTAAGACCTAGACTCACCCAAATGATGGTTCTAGATTAGGCATAAAGACTTGCTGATGATAACCGATCAGAACATTCACATGCTCCAATTTCTCGATGCGACAATATCTTCAGACTGTAACTGTATAATTTCTTGCTTAGACTCTTTTCATGTGAAATTTCCTCCCACATTTCCTTCAGTTCCGTCTTTTCTGATTTTCTGATGTAAGACGTCACATATCGAGCCACAGCAATAGAGTTGTCAGCAACATATTGAATATTCATGTTAGCATTCCACATGGACAAAATGACTGGGTTGTAGTCAGTTATGTATTTGGACCCCTCATTTCTTCTTAGGTTGTATGTATTTTTAGGTGATTTTCTTGTCACAGTAAGTCGCAGAGAAGACATAAAATTGTTGACTCTTCCTTTCGATGTTACTGGAAGTGGAAATGCAAAGCGACATTTCGTGTAGAACTTGTCCTTGGATTTGTATTTTCGACGAAATTATTTCCCACAACGATGGGTTTGAAAGCGTAAAACTTGACGTCTTAAATTGTTTTCTTCTGTACTTTTCGGAACAGCACATGTAGAATACTGCTCAATGAAACTCATCACTTTCTCATCTGAATCTGTTCCAAAATTTGGTGCATCTTTAATCCAGAGCAGCATATGTATGTGAGGAGCACCTCTTGCCTGATGCTCCTTTCTCCAAAAGAAATCCAACACCTCTCCAAGCGGAGGATTTTTTTTTGTTTGTAATAAAAGACATCATAGCTTCAAACCTATGATTGTAATACCTGCATACATTAACTGGATCCAAAGAGCACAGTTCTCCAGGTGTCTTGTATTCAATATTTTAATTTTTGTATTTGCCTCTCATTGAAATTCAAGTAAGTCTTCCAAAGCATACTCAGCACAGCTAAGAGTGAGGAACCATGTAGGAGTTCCTAAGTTTCTTAGCATACATTTCAATTCCTCATGTCGACGGTACCAATACTCATTAGTACCACGCTGACATGCCATGAGATTAATTAGCTGAGATTCCAAAACACTGTCTTGCAGTTTCACTTTAATGATCCATAAAGTCCCTTGCCGAAACATTTTGTAGATGTGCTCCACTTTTCAGTATATGTTTCACTGCATAAGAAAGTCCAGACAAGTCACTCTCAAACAGTAGATGGGACAAAAATGGAATGCATTGACAAAACCTTGGATCTTCTGCATATAATCTTGAAGTCCGGTATTCAGATGCAGGAATTTGAACAGGTCGGTCGTCATATCGTCCACCTTCACCTGTTGGAAAAAACTGTGGAAAACAACGAGCTTCCAAACTTTCTTCCCATACACTGATGGGACTTCCTTTTGCTTCTTTCATTTGAAACAAGTCAATAGCATTTCCCATTACTTCTTTGGAATGCAATGGATGAACACTATAATGATCATACATTTCTTCACTTCTAGAGACATCAACTTTTTCAATTTGCCCAGCTGAGAAATCACTGTCCTATTCTACAGTTGTTTCCTCTTCTCCTACATATACATTTTGGTAGTAGTGATTGTTTTTTACCAAATACAAAGTTGCCTTTTTGACTTTCCTAACATCCACTAATTCTTGCCAGATTTTCTTACTCTTTGTCGGAACAACATTAACTAGAATAACCAGAGGTTCCTCTTCTACTTTTTCTACACTAATTGTATCAATATTTTTCTTAAAATGTAGAGGCAAATAAACAACTCTTCCCTTTAATCCTCTCTGTAAATCTGAAGGAGGCAATTTCCCTGTCTTAGGCTCCATGGGAACAATAGCCTGAAAAGGATGTACACATTGAATCAGAATAGACTCATAGGTATTTAAATCCATCAATTCAGAAGGAATGTCTACCAACTCCAGATTATTATGAACAGCTCCAGCAGGAATTCTGTTTTCATTTAATTTATTATAACAATATTTACAAATACGTTGGTCAGAACCCAAATCAAAACAATTTCCTACCAACAAATAAGTTGCAAAATCCTTCCACTCATTATTTACCTTTTCGCTTTTTAGATATAAATCAACTAATCTAGTCTGTTGCTTATAATGAGTTCGTCGACAACACACACAAGTAAAATTAGACCTTTCACTTGAATTGACCTTAAACTTTGTAATTTCATGTTCAAATTTTTCTGTACTTGAAATCTCTACATTCTCTTCTACATTACCTTCTATTACTGTATCAATTTCTGCACTGTACTCTTTTTCACCAAAGTAACAAAACTCAATTTCTTCACAAATGTTTTTCACATCTAATACAGTTCCATGCAAAAGAGCACTGTTTAACTGTTTTAGTTTAAGTACTGGACTTTTTGCATAATACAACCTTCTTACTAATTTTCTCACTTTATTATGATGCACTGCTAACATCCTAAAATGGTGAAAAACACTCTGACATACTTTTCTTGAAAGACAAGCCAGTAAATGCCCTTACAAACCTGTTTTTTCTCTCACTCTACAAGGATCTAACTCTTGCAAAATTTTCATTTTTTGTTTTAGACTTTTCTTAGTATATGTCCGTAAGAAACTGCGAAACAAATCAATTGAATCCTGTCGCACACTACAAATACTACTACAATTCCAAGTATGCCTGGAGCCTTAGGACATCTCCCTAAAACGTCATCAGCTAACACCTCTTCTGTATTTCTAGGCACAATCTTTTCTTTTTCAACTGGACAACCGTCCTTCACCTCATATGCTCGACCACTGGTGTCAACTGTATGCACCAAATCATTATTCTGAAAGTAACTTTCTTCGTTAAAAAATGGCTCACAACTTGAACTATGCTTCCATTCTCCAGAAAAAACATCACAAAAATTAGTCCAAATAATTACTCTTTTCCACTTACATTTTGATTTGAACACATTGATTACCTTATCTAGTGTACGAATTCTATTCATTACTAAACTATATAATTTATTTTTCACTTTAAATACTTCGTCCACAATCTTAACTATGCTTATTTTTCTTGTAAAAATCAGTCTTTTTTTGATACCTCTTTACATTTTTTAATAAATTGGATACTATTCTGTTATAAAACATTCGTCTACGAATTTCAATAAATTGATTTCTCCTTCTATTGCTATAGAAAATATCATCTCCTTGTACAGGTCTAACATTTTTCGAGGGACACAATTTGTTCTTTCGAATTAGAGGTGTCTTATTCTTCTTTGAAACAACATCTTTTTTTTTGACATTTCAATAAATTCCTGAGAAAATTCTTAGTTTGCTTACCAGGAGCATTATTTTTTTTCACTGAAGATTTTGTTTTGGATGAGTCTTGTATTTCTCTTTTCTTGGACCTTAAATCTTTTTTGTATTTTTTTGTTGTCTTTCCTTTGATGATTATAATCTGTGGTAAAGAAAAAATAACATATTATAGACCACTACAAACATATTACATAGCAATTACAATAAGTAAACGATATAAACACTAGTTTACAACATTGCATGCAATATGTGTGTTTGTGCTAATAGTAACTCACTGTCTCTACTGGCAAAAAACAGACCACATATATATAAGCAAGACATAACATTCCTTTTTCACTTCAAAGGCACACCCTGGATCTTGATTGCACAGCTTAGAGCCTATTTCTGAAGTAAGAGGCCTAACAGACATGCTGCCTAAGATTCCATACTAGTACAAATATTAAAACCTAACTGACTTAAAAAAAACATGTACTTCCATATTTGTAAAGACATCAACTAAGCATATTATTCACCCAGATCCATTTAAAATCAAGCTTGACTCACAGTGTGATCTTAGGCACATGACCAAGATGTTACATGTAATCTACCATGTCTGTCTCTGCATGCAATATGTGTGTTTGTGCTAATAGTAACTCACTGTCTCTACTGGCAAAAAACAGACCACATATATATAAGCACGACATAACATTCCTTTTTCATTTTAAAGGCACACCCTGGATCTTGATTGCACAGCTTAGAGCCTATTTCTGAAGTAAGAGGCCTAACAGACATGCTGCCTAAGATTCCCTACTAGTACATATACTAAAGCCTAACTGACTTTAAAAAAACACGTACTTCCATATTTTTAAAGACATCAACTAAGCATAATATTCACCCAGATCCATTTAAAATCAAGCTTGACTCAAAGTGTGATCTTAGGCACATGACCAGGATGTTACATGTAATCTACCATGTCTGTCTCTGCATGCAATATGTGTGTTTGTGCTAATAGTAACTCACTGTCTCTACTGGCAAAAAACAGACCACATATATATAAGCAAGACATAACATTCCTTTTTGATTTAAAAGGCACACCCTGGATCTTGATTGCACAGCTTAGAGCCTATTTCTGAAGTAAGAGGCCTAACAGACATGCTGTCTAAGATTCCCTACTAGTACATATACTAAAGCCTAACTGACTTTAAAAAAACATGCACTTCCATATTTTTAAAGACATCAACTAAGCATATTATTCACCCAGATCCATTTAAAATCAAGCTTGACTCACAGTGTGATCTTAGGCACATGACCAGGATGTTACAGGTAATCTACCATGTCTGTCTCTGCATGCAATATGTGTGTTTGTGCTAATAGTAACTCACTGTCTCTACTGGCAAAAAACAGACCACATATATATAAGCAAGACATAACATTCCTTTTTCATTTCAAAGGCACACCCTGGATCTTGATTGCACAGCTTAAGGCCTATTTCTGAAGTAAGAGGCCTAACAGACATGCTGCCTAAGATTCCCTACTAGTACATATACTAAAGCCTAACTGACTTAAAAAAACATGAACTTCCATATTTTTAAAGACATCAACTAAGCATATTATTCACCCGATCCATTTAAAATCAAGCTTGACTCACACTGTGATCTTAGGCACATTACCAGGATGTTACATGTAATCTACCATGTCTGTCTCTGAATGCAATATGTGTTTGTGCTAATAGTAACTCACTGTCTCTACTGGCAAAAACAGACCACATATATATAAGCAAGACATATTATTCCTTTTTTATTTCAAAGGCATATCCTGGATCTTCATTGCACAGCTTAGAGCCTATTTATGTAGTAAGAGGCCTAACAGACATGCTGCCTAAGATTCCCTACTAATACATATACTAAAGCCTAACTGACTTTAAAAAAACATGTACTTCCATATTTTTAAAGACATCAACTAAGCATATTATTCACCCAGATCCATTTAAAATCAAACTTGACTCACAGTGTGATCTTAGGCACATGACCAGGATGTTACATGTAATCTGCCATGTCTGTCTCTGCATGCAATATGTGTGTTTGTGCTAATAGTAACTCACTGTCTCTACTGGCAAAAAACAGACACATATATATATAAGAGAGACATAACATTCCTTTTTCATTTCAAATGCACACCCTGGATCTTAATTGAACAGCTTAGAGCCTATTTCTGAAGTAAGAGGCCTAACAGACATGCTGCCTAAGATTCCCTACTAGTACATATACTAAAGCCTAAATAACTTCAAAAACACATGTACTTCCATGTTTTTAAAGACATCAACTAAGCATATTATTCACCCAGATCCATTTAAAATCAAGCTTGACTCACAGTGTGATCTTAGGCACATGAGACACATGTCATGACACACACACAAAGAGAGAAATAACACACAGAAAAAGAGAGATTATGGACGTGCAAAGTGACATGAGACACAGACACAGAATACCCTTTAAGCTAAGAGAGGCAAACTGTTAGAAGGCATGGGTGACATTATTGAAAAATTTAAAAATGTAATTTCTTATTTCAAACAGACACTCAGTGTGAACCTTGACCAAAATTTAAAAGCCAGACGTTTTACCAGAAAACATTTTCCATAGTAAATCGTTTTTGACACAAAGCACAGCCCATTTAAATGACCACTACAAAAACAAAGCAGAAACCTAACTCTTTTCCAAAATACATTTCCAATATGCACCATTCAATTTTTAAACAGCATTACAAAAAAACATGACACACAAT
The DNA here is from genome assembly GCF_964261635.1 of Lissotriton helveticus. NCBI lineage: Eukaryota > Metazoa > Chordata > Amphibia > Caudata > Salamandridae > Lissotriton > Lissotriton helveticus. Next base: position 1,357,500,444 of record NC_136061.1, on the reverse strand, counting down.
GCAAGAATAAAGAAGCACAATATGCTTCCTAATCTTACCCATAGTACATACAGCAGTCTATCTTTATTAAAAGAATCATTACTCACTTTTAAAAATGCTTTGGAAGATGTAGAACAGTGTCAGTCAAACACATCAGATTTTCTTAAGCAGAATCTCTGAATAATGCTTCTGTCACTGCAGCCTTAGAATAATGGCACAGATTCCCTCTCATTTCAGACCTATATTCTTGTACATAACCAATCAAAATTCTTCCCACACAAATTCAAAACTAAACTGCACATTTTAATTGGTCGTACATTTCAACACTTTGAAACTCACATAATATTCACCCATCCCCGAGTGCTCATTCACCCTGTTACCATGGTAACTCCCACCTAACCCAGCACACAGTTCAAAAGTTCATCATAGTATGTTGCAAAAGAATCCAGCAAGGGTGTTTGACCTCTTAATGTACTAGCTAATCATGTGCAATGTTTCTTTAAATGCCCTTTTCTCAACCATTAAAATGACTTCTTTAAAAAAAAAGCATGCACCCTAATTTTCTGTGGTAAATTTTAAGAAAGCACCAATCATTTCTTGTTTTTCAAGTGCACTGAATCTCAACCACTTTTTTTTCATAATCCCTACTTTCAAACTGCCATTTCATTTCCACAACTCATCTGAATAGAAACACATCTAACTTCAAGATGCAAAAAGTCTGGTTTGTGGGTCATAGCTTTGTCTACTGGAGTGAAAATTTTGCAAGTAACAGAGGTATTTACAACCTTGATTTACCAAATGTGGACATTGTGTGGATTGGACAGAGAGGATTGAGAAGTCACCAATTGATACCATTGATAAAATCCTTTATGCATCTACCACACCCTGACCTCATAATTGTGCACTGTGGTGGCAATGACTTGGGCACTGTGACTGGGGTTGGTCTGGAAATGCTTTTAAAGGACATCTTTGGGCAATTGATGTCACTTTTTCCAAAAACTGCCTTGGTATTTTCTAATATATGCCAAAGGCAAAAATGGAACTGGTCCAACCAATTTTGTCCACAGATTGAGAAAGCAAGGAAACATGTGAATAAAACTTTTTCTGCTTTCCTCAGAGACTATGGTATGGGATCCATATACCACAACAACTTGCGTTACAACATGCAAGGCATCTATAGGAGAGATGGTGTACATTTTACAGATGAGGGGAATAGAGTCTTCCTCTTGAATTTGAGACTCTGCATTGGTACCTACTTGTAGGTACAAAAAACACCCACATAACACAGCAGCTCTTTTCAGAGCTACCCTACCTCTAAGCACTCTAAATTTTTTTTTTACTCTAATTTTTTACACTGTTTTTCCCCGTGGTGCACTCAGGGTGCGCGTACCTGAGAGCGTACCACGGGAACGCACCCAGCGCGCACCCCACGAAAACTTCAACAAAAAAAAATAGGGGTTTTGCCCTTCAGGGTCCATCTAGGCCCCCCTCGGAAAACCTAGGGGGTCAGGGGTTGTCTAACATGCCCCCTTTCAATCATTTCCCCCTTTTTATTTTCATCTCTTGTTTCTCGATTCTACCGAGACACAAGATGGCGGACTCTCCGGACTGTTTAGAATGTTGACACACATACAACTGCCAATCAGCTTTCCGCTCGCGCACTCCCGTAGCGCGCCATGTGCGCTCCCCGGTACGCGTACCGGTGAGCGCTCGGAGCGCGCCTATAAATATATATGTGTTTTTGAAGTTAATTTTCGAAAAAACCACTGGAGCAATTTAAAACAAATATGGAAAAGGCCCTACTACCAACCAGTCCCTACCATTTTTCAAAGTTTGGTGTAATTCCGTTCAGCCATTCAGGCTGTAGCCATGTCTAAATGTCCTATGGAAAATTGCATGGGGAAAACACATTTGAAAGAGTTGAAATTTAGAACTAATCAAAATGTTTTTTTTTCCCTTTTTCTTATTTTATTTATAAGTTCACAGCAATACATACATGAGTACAGCATAAGAGTGAGAGCCAAAACATTATATAGGCAGTATATACAGTAAAACAAAATTAATCAAAAGAGAGGGTAATCATTACTGTGTATATGTCAAGTAGAAGTAGCAAATAATAGTCAGTGTAAATCCATTATTAACAAATACAATTCGTATTTATATACATTCTCAATCTTCATAATAAGCTGAAAAGGCTCCCCAGATTTTAATACCCATTTTCTTTTTCCTCCTTGATCCACTAATTGAGAAAAGCCCCCACTCCAATTTATATAGATTATACATTCTTGATTGCCATTGTTGATAGAGAGGCGGCTTTTCCTGAAGCCACTCAGTAGCGATACATAATCGTGCCACAGTCATAGAAAAAAAGATAAAGTGGCAATAGGGATATAGCCTCTCCAAGGGGCTATCTATTGGAATTTTCCCCAGGAGCAACATAGCAGGGGTAATAGTTACGGGAATATTAAGAACTAAAGAGATTCGTTTTTCGATTCCTCCTATAAAGCCATATAACCTAGGGCAAGAAAAAAAAATATGAGTACTATCTGCATGGTCAGCTTTACATCGAAAGCATTTGCCATCGAATCCCTCACCCCATTTGGCCATGCGTTCAGGAGTATAATATAGGTCAAACACAGTTTTAAAAAATTGGGCTTTTAAATTAGCAGACATTATTGCCTCTTTTGACAGTAGAAGAAGATCTTCCACCACTATTTCTGAATCTCCTAAAATATTGACCCACTTTGCCCTCACTTCTCAAGATCATCTATTTTCCCCCCTAATAATGTTCGATACAAGGAACCTATTTTCACCTGCTTGTTAATCCCTTCTATGACTTAATTACTTTGCAAGATTAACTTCTGTCTTAAAAAAAATCCCGTATTTGCAGAAATTTGAAAAAATAAGCTCTGGAGAAAGAAAACTGTTCTCTTAACTCGTCAAAGGATTTACACGTACCATCTTCCAAACAAATATCACCCAACCACCTCACCCCCTTTTTCTGCCAATTTTGTGACATTCCATCCGAGAATATCATAGGCAATATCCTAGATGCTTTGAAAGGTGTATAATACGAAAACTTCCCAATAGCCATTATTCTAACTAGCCATCTCCAAATCTTATAAGCACCCATTAACACCTTAAAGCGAGTACGCTTGTAATAGCTGCCCTCAACTTCAATAAATAGGCTCTGCTTCGCGCAGGGTCCTAACAGAATTTCGAAGATTGATGGGTAATTGAACATGTACTCAGCTGCTCCCTCTGTTATCAATATCCTCATTTTTAATAAAAAAACAGACTGCATAATAAAGAAAAAAGTCCGGGACCCCTACCCCCCCTCTCTGTAGGTAACATCATATGCTTCATAGCCCGCCTTGGCTTTCCAGGGCTCCAGATAAATTTTCCACATAAGGATTGAAGAGCCTGTATCCTGTCTTTGGGGACTTCCAAAGGGATTGACCTGAACAAATATAAAACTTTAGGCAGGACATTCATTTTTATAATATTGGTGCGCCCAATGATAGTGAAATATAATCGTTCCCACCTCTCAAGGGACAGCTTAATTTTAGCATACACATCATTCCAATTGGATTCAACCAGTTCAGTCGTATTGGCTTTAATCAAGATCCCCAGATAGATAACTTCTTTAACCACTCTTTCGTCTTCCCATGTTAAAGCTTCAGAGCAAAGGATGTGAGTCTTCGATTCATTGAGTTTGTACCCTGTTACAATTCCAAACTCCTTTGTAAGCCTCTCAATCTCTACAATGGCAGTTCCCGGATTGACTGTTACCACAGCGATGTCCTCCGCATACGCGAAAAAAGAAAAAACATGTTCAAAAACAAGAAAAGGGGGGAGAAGTATATTTTGATTTAGTTGTTCTATAAAGGGATTAATGTACAAAGCAAACAATAACGGAGAGCAAGGACATCCTTGGCGAGTCCCTCTAGTAATATTTAAAGAATCTGAAAGTAATCCCATGGCTGATATCCTGGCCTTTGGTGTTAAATAAAGGGATTTAACTGAAATTATAAATTTCTGACCAAATCCCATTTTAGCCATGAGCCTCCACAAATAACCCCAATGCACCCGATCAAACGCTTTTTCTGCGTCAAGCAGAAAAAGCGCTAGTTCCTTATTATTCACAGCCGCGATGTCAAATAGCGTGATGACTTTATTTATATGATCTACCGTGCGTCTTTTAGGTATGAAACCATGCTTTTGTCGAGAAACTAAAGATGTTATAACTTCAGACAAACGATTGGCCAAAATCTTTGAGTACATTTTATTGTCGGCATTTAGTAAAGATATAGGCCGATAAGATCCCACCATGTCCGGGGCTTTGCCTTTCTTACAGAATACCGCAATGGTCGCTTCCGACCATGTGCTAGGGGGACTTCCCTGCTGTGCCGTCTGCATTACAACCAATAATTCATCTTTAATGTTATTGAAAAACTGTTTATAAACTTCCGCAGGGATTCTGTCAGGACCTGCCGCCTTACCGATTGCCAGGCTCTTTACTGCCATTTCTAGCTCCAGCATCGTTATGGGAAGGTCCAGTTGATCAGCAATCATGGGCTCTAAGGCCTTCAAGCCTGCTTCCAAGTTAGCACTCCATTCGGTAGCCACAGCAGACCCACCTTCCTGAGTGTATAATTCAGAATAGAACTTCTGGAATATATTAAGAATCTGCTGCAGCTCCGAATGAGATACCCCCTGGCTATCCCTCAACGCCTGAATATTCCTAGCTGATTCCTTCATCCGCAATCTGACCGCAAGCCTTCTCCCAATTGTTTCCCCAAACTCGTAACTTTGCATTTTAGATGTTAAAAATTTTCTTGCAATCTCCGTGCTCCAGAATCCAAGAAAGTTAGCTCTGGCCTTTGCCACCTTGTTCTCAGCCTCCCATAGCTCCTTCCTGCCATTAGCTACTTCCCTCGTTAATAAAGTCTCAGCCTGTGCTAACTGATCATATAGCGAGTCTAACTCTTTTTTGAATGTCTTTTGCTGCCAAATTGAAAAACTAATACACTCACCCCGGAATCCCACTTTAAATGTGTCCCAGACTGTACAAACATTAGCAGTCCCTTTATTGTAGCTAAAAAAGGACTGAATCCAGCTATCCATATGATCTTTAAATTCCATATTCAGACCCAACTTTCGGTCATAAGAAAAATTGGAGCGATTTATGTTCTTCACACTTCCCTGTATTTCCAGCACAATAGGAGAATGGTCAGATGTAATCCTGGGATAGATTTTAAGTATTGCCCCTTCCAGTATATTCTCTGGTGCAAAAAAAAATCCAGTCTGACCAGCTTCTTATGTGGGTGTGAGTAAAATGTAAACCCATTATCTTCCCCCTTAAGTCGTCCCCCTACATCAAGTAAGCCTTGATCTTTTAGTAAGTTAACAAGAGATTTATACACTCTAGGTTTCCGGCTTTTATAGTTTCCAAAACCATCCTGTATTGCATTATTCAATAGATTTATATTCACATCCCCACAAAGCACTATTGGTTGTGAAAAATTAGCCAATTCTAAATTTATTTCATTCAGGGCAGCAGGATCGTCCAAATTAGCTCCATAAAGTGTGCATAGCGTTAACTGTGTTCCTTCAACCCTACACTCTACAATAGCCCACCGTCCATTTTTATCCACTAGTTTCCGACCAATATTTGCACAATTTTGTTTAACAAGGTTAGCTACTCCCCTTATCATACTGGACTGGCCAGACGTGGCCACTAATGTAAAACCTAATTCCTTTAGCATTCCCCTTTTTGACCAGGGAATGTGAGTTTCTTGTATGCACAGTATGTCTGGCCGGATATATCTCAGTTCTGCAGCTACCTTTTGTCTTTCTGTGTAGTTGTTCAGCCCGGACACATTCATCGAGCAAATTCTTACCCCTTTACTCGCCATTGCCATTGTACAAGTCCATGGCCTGCCCCCCGTCTATTTACCATCCATCCAAAAACAATCAAAGCTAATAATGAGGATGCTAACACATTCTTTTTATTTTGTCTTTCCTTCATATTTTCCCCATGTAAATTGCTGTGAGCTCTTTTTTCCCATGTTTTACCCCGCAAACACCCCCAAGTGCCCCCCTAACCCCCCTACCCCACCCTCAGAGTCCACCCCACCTCCCCTCCCTTCCCTTCTCCCTTTGTAGAGGCTTTAGGACTTATGGTCCTGTGATGCGAGTTTGCCCCCATCCCCCTGTCGTCCCCCTCGGGGTATCACCCGTCAAGTCTACACCATGCTCATTCCCACTGCTCCCAGTGATGACCCAAAGCTAAGAAACAAAAAATAATATACAGATACTGCTGACTCTTTGCTATCTACATTCTAAGGACATTCAATATTTGTACCTCTCGCAAATTACAATGACCCCAAATATTCTTTGGCAGCAACGGCAGTTGTAAAAAATCTTGTGCGTTCCCTGTGAATAACCTTTAATTTAGCTGGGAACATCAAATACACCTGCACCCCTTTAGCTTGAAACTCTGGTATTAGCTGCCAGAGCTGCCATCGTATTTCAACAGATTGTTTGCACAGATCAGGTCTCACAAAAAATTCACAGTCTAAAGCACAATATTTTTTATCTGGTCGGGCCTTCATGAATATCTCCTCACGGGCTTGAAAACTGTTAAAAGCCACTAGAATGGCTCTTGGCTTTTGATCACGCTGGTTAACTTTAAATGGGAATCTATGGGCCCGCTCCACCTCCAGATCCCAGTCCCATTTAATAACATCTGGCATTGCTTTTTTTAAAAGCGTGACAATAAACCCTCGTGTATCAGACCCCTCTTTCCCTTCAGGGATCTGCAAAAATCTCAAATTATTTCTGCGAGAACGATTTTCTATGTCCACAAGTTTCCAATTAATGTCCTCCTTAGTGGCCATATGCAAGTCAATAGTCTTCTTTTGTTGAGCTACCTCATCTTCTAAAGACAAAATACGCGATTCTGCTTCGGTTGCCCTCGCCAACAACTCAGAGTGTGACTTCACCAAGCGTCTTACAGAATTGTGTAACTTCTTACATGAATTCTGTACTCTCAAACTGTCCTCTCGTGTCTCATCTCTATGTTGCATCATCGTCTGATAAATCAGACCCAATGATATGTCCTCCCACTCTGTGTCAAAAGCAGCTCCTGCACCTTTAGTGCCTTCAATTTCCTCTTGAGCGCCGTTATCCCCATCTTTCGCGCCCAATTGTAGCCTGCGTACAGTACCGGGCTCTGGGCCCTTCATCTCCAACAAATCAGCGTTCATGCTACTGTGATCACTACCTTCGTCCAGCCTGCCATCCTCCATACTCATACGAGTAGCATATAGTTCAGCTAAGTCCTCAGAAGATGACATAGATCGATCAGATAAAGAGAAAAAATTGGCAGAATCCGTCTCGCCACTAACAACTAGCGTTATCCCTTCATTGTTTGGCAAATTCACTATTGTAGCCGAGTTACCTTCAATTTCCTCCGTGGTTGTCAGTAAAGCATTAGTATCTAACACAGAAGGTGTCAACACCGCGGCGTCCTGCGAAGGGGCAATGCTCGAACCACTCAGACTCCCCTCAGTGTTCACTCCATCACCATTCATTTCAAACACAGGGGCAGGGGGTGTCACAGCAACAGCAACTTGGATAGAAGCGGTCTTCTGTATGCCCTCCGCCCCCGCCCCCTGAGCTCCGGGAGTCATTAGAAGAGTCTCAGGCTGCTTAGTATGCTACAGTTTTTCTGCTTCCTTAGTTTTTATAATGGAAAACATCTCCGGTATTTTCTTCCTCGAGCTAACAGCCTCCCACTCTTTGGACCGCAGTGCAGCAGCCAACACTGTCCAATGCTTGATCGCCTTACTTGCCGAGGGTGCCTCCTTCGTGCCCTCCTTCGTGCCCTCCACTCCTTCCGTTGTTTCGGCGGCAGCTCCCTGCGCACGGCCTCTTCGCCCCTTTGGTCCCATCCTCCAAAGAGCCGTATTCTGCTGCCGCCGCGGTGGAGCGTCTCGTACGCCGCTGCGATTCAGTGCAGCGCGGGATACCGCGCTCCAGGTGTGTCGAGTGACCTGCCTCCAGAGAAACGCCCACCGATCCTTCAGCGTACTCCAGGCTTCCAGCGCCGCGGCTGTCCGGATAGCAATCATACAGGTCCGAGGAGAAACACCTTCGGCTACAAGAATTATCCTTTCTCCTTCTCGCCCTCGACTCAGCCTCAATTCGGCCTCAATTCAGCCACAAGCGGAGGTAAAAAATAATGATAGCCAGCAGTTCGCCAGTTAATAAATGCCTAACTGCTCTGGGTTTTTCACCGCGAACAACCTCATACCCTGGAGGTCCGACAGGACCGGCTTACTCACGCGTCCAGCATGGACGCCATCTTGCCTGCATTCCTCTAATTCATGAAGTTCCTAGAACCAATCAAAATGTTACTTTGGTTTTGTATTTGTGTGTGATGAAGTTTCATTGGTTATATATATATCTAAAAGAGGAAAATACAGCCATTTTTTGATACTACTGTCTGAGGTACATTTGTGAGGAATTTTTGGTGCTCAATTTGTGGTGTTTGATTTACACAGTACTAACTCTTCTCCTACTTTCAAAAAGGTGAGTTGTTAATTTGTAAGGGGAACTATGTTGTACACTTTAAGATAATTTGAGAAAATGTTTTCGGTTAGTTATTCACAGTCCTTCTGTAATAGTTATGCATTAAGATAGGCTTCATCACATGCAGTGCTTTATATTTCTAGTTCCTGCCTGATACTATACACTGCCCAATTAATTTTAAAGAACAAAATACTTGATAAAGTTAGTTTTATATTATGTATTACTAAAAATGATAAATGAAAGTGATTATTTTTTTCCGCAATTTACAGCAAAAATGGATCACAATGATGAGACCGTGGAAATTTCTTTTGAATTATCCACTACATTTATTGAAATTGACAGCACCAATAATGAACTATTTTCACAAGGAGGAGATTACTTGAATGATTTTTTGGATCAATCTCTTGATGGCGAATTTATCAATGTTTGGAGTTTATAGAGTTACAAGAATCATCATTGCAGACTTTTCATGAGGAGATTCCGGGTGATATGATTGAAGACGAAATTCCTGAAGAGGATATGTTAATAGTTCTTTTAAATTATGAAAATTCAGTAGAATAAATTTGTATTTAGAAATTTAAAATTGTTTGAGACATTATTCATTTTTATTTCTAATTTATGAGGTAGTGGCGAAGTGATTGTAGTATAAAATGAGACTTATAGTATAGAGTGAAACATTTTTATGTTACATAGTAAGTTTACTCATATTTACTTCCCTTCTCCCCATATTATCTCCGATGTGTATTTGACATCTCTTCTTCATCTCCAGCCTCCTTTCTCTCACTGTCTCTCATGCACCCTATCGCCGCCATTTTGTGTAGTTACAGAAGAGAGAGAAATATAATAGTTCAGAACGTGAAAAGGGGGCAAAGTAGACTACGACTCACCCACTAGGCCTTTTCAGGTGGTCCCAAAAGGATCTGTTCCAACTTTCCTGAGAGACTATGGTATGAGTTCCATATACCACAATAACTTGCATTACAACATGCAAGATATCTACAGAGGACACGGTGTACATTTCTCAGATGAGGGGAACACATTCTTTCTCTTAAATTTTAGACTCTGCATCGGTACCTACTTGTAGGTACAAAAAACATCCACATAACACAACAGCTCTTTTGAGAGCTATCCTACCTCTAAGCACTCTAAATTATTTTTTTACTCTAAGTTTTTTCACAGTTTTTCCCCGTGGTGCGCTCAGGGTGCGCGTACCGGAGAGCGTACACGGGAACGCACCCAGCGCTCACCCCGCGAAAATATTTTTAAAAAAAAATAGGTTTTTTTGCCCTTCAGGGTCCTTCTAGACCCCCTAAGAAAACCTAGGGGGTCAGGGGGTGTCTACCCTGCCCTCTTTAATCATTTCCCCCTTTTTATTTTCACCTCTTGTGTCTCGATTCTACCGAGACACAAGATAGCGGACTCTCCGGACTGTTTAGAATGTTGACAGACATCCGACAGCCAATCAGCTTTCCGCTCGTGCACTCCCGTAGTGCACCGGGTGCGCTCCCTGGAACGCGTACCGGTGAGCGCTCGGAGCGCGCCTATAGATATATATGTGTTTTTGAAGTTAATTTTCGAAAAAACCACTGGAGCAATTTTCACCAAATATAGCAAAGGCACTTCTGCGTACCAGTCCCTACAATTTGGCAAAGTTTGGCGTAATTCCGTTCTGCGGTTCGGGCTGTAGCCGTGTCAGAACGTCCTATGGCAATTAACATGGGGAAAACATGTTTTGGGACCCCCCTATTTTCTCGGCCCCCACTTCATGAATCCCCCCGAAACTTACAGGGAAGTAGCGGAGTGGAGCTGGCCAAAATTTTGGAAAATTACACGCAAATTCCTCAACCGGCGCCAAAGTTATTCCCAATAGAATGTTGCGAATTTCCTATGGTAGCTAGGTCCTAACTATAACTACCTACTGGCGACCGCCAGTAGGTAATATATATATATATATATTTCACTTTAAAAAAACATAGGTTTTAGGCACGTTATAGTTAGAAATTAGCATTTAAAAAACCTTAGAAATTCACAAAAAAAACCAGAGGTTTCATGGGCGTTATAGTTAGTTGGACATTTCACTTGTACAAAACCAGTGAAATTCAGACGTTATAGTCAGTTCAGCTAACTATAACTCGCGCCCCCACAATGCACTGCTGATGACGTCACATATTACATCATTCATGACATGGTCAGTGACATCACTGATGACATCACTGATGACATCTGAAATGACATCATCCAGTGACTGTGTGTTTCTATACAGTTTAAATATGTTTTCTGTATATACCAAGGTGTATAGAAGAATGAGTGAGTGTATAAGTGTCTGGATGGAGGATTTGGTAGGTGCGTGACTGACTGTATAAGTGAGTGTCGTACTGAATGCATGGGTTAGTGACCAAACTGTGTGAATGTCTGTATCAGTCTCTCTGTTGTATAAGCTGCTGCATGGGTTGGTGAGTAGCTACATGAGTGTCTATATGGGTTATTGATTACTTGCCTGAGTGTTTGTGTGGGTGGGTGGGAGGTGTGTGACTCTGTGCATAGATGTGTGAGTGGTTGATTCACTGGGTGTATGAGTTCAACAGTGCATGTGGAAACAGCTGTATGGTGGGTGAGTGTGTGTATGGGAGTATTGGTGAGTGAATGGATGTTGCAGTGGTACATGTCCAAGTAACTACATATCTAAAAGGCAGTGTATGTGACAGTTGGAGTATATAAATGACTATACGTGAGAGTCAGTGATTGTGAGAGTGGGTTATAGATGAGTGTGTACTTGAGTCAGTAATTGTATAAGAAAATAAGTATGCATTAGTATCTGTATGAATAAGTGAGGGAGAGTGTGTGTAACTGTATAGGTGAGTAAATGGAAGTGTGATTGATTATTTGCATGACTGACTAGATGTGTGAGTAACTCTGGATGAGTGGTGGTGTGTGAGTGTCTGTATAAGTGTATGAGTGCATATGATAGTGTTGTATCGATGAGTGACTGTATGTATGAGTGACTATCGGTAAATGTGTAGATGTATGTGTAGACCTAGGAATCACTGAGTGCGTAGTAGTAACTGGTATTGGTGTGTCTATGGTTTCGAAAATGATAGCCTGTATTTTAGAGTGGGTGTATCAAAGGGGGAACAATCACAGTATCTAATTGTTAATATCGAAATGGTAAAATATTGAGTTTTAAATATTGAGTGGACATAATATCGAGTCACAAATATATAGTGGTGCAGAATATCAAAATTCAGGTAAGAAATATCGATTTTCATAATATCGAAGTTAATAATATCAACAGTCATAATATAGTTGTTATTTTTTTTTTTTTTAATTATAGTGTTTTAAATGTGTATATGTGTTAAAAGTATGTATTATTTTGGTAATGTTTGTTTAAATTTTTTTAAAGTAATGAATTTTATGTTATTACATTTTTTCGTAATTTAATTCCGTAGCGGGATGTGGGTTTATAGGGGAATAGGGTGGGAAGTAATTGAATTATAGTAAATTAAATATTAATTTTGAGGAATTATTAATTATTTTAAATTTAATTTTGCGTTTTAGTTCTGTAGCGGGTTGTGCGTTTATAGGGGCATAGAGTGGGAAGTAACTTAATTGTAATTAAGTATTTATTTTTATTTATTGGTATTGGTAATTGATTTATTGTTAATTAATTTTTAATTGGTAATTACGTTTTTATTGATTGGTAATTAATTTTTATTAATTAATTGAATAATTGATAATTATATTGCTGCTCGCAGAAGAAGGAACTCTGACCCCGGGTTGTTTTGCTGCTTGCTCCCTCCAGGAACTACACTGACCAGGAGCCTTTGCTGCCAGCACACCTGTGCTGCTACGCCCACACCGCAATTTAACACCTCGCGGCCCCCGCTTCGCGGGAGCCGCTCGCAGGAGAAGGAACTCTGACCTCGGGTTGCTTTGCTGCATGCTCCCTCCAGAGACTACACTAACCAGGAGACTTTGCTGCCAGCACGCCTGTGCTGCTACGCCCACACCGCCATTTAACTCCTCTCGGCCCCCACTTAGTGGGACACGCGCGGGCGCGCGCCGGGCTAAGTCTGGGCCTAGGGCGGGCCCGTTTGAGCCCGTTCGAGAGCGGAAGAGGACGGGACGGGGCTCCCCCATTTCCATCATCATTCCGGAGCACATACGAGGGTTAGTACTCGTATACAGGAGCATCAGACTACTTGCTCAGTTGTGTTTTGTACCCTATGCTTAGTTGGAATTTATCGGCGGAGTAGCTGTTGAATCTCCTTTTAAATTATGACATCTTCAAGAGTTGGAAAGGGCAGGAAGTCTATTTCTGGAGGGTCGATTGTGGGCACTTTGGACCAATTTTTAACCAGGGCGACCTCTGTATTGGCCCATGAAATTGAATTGACCGAACGGCGGCTATCCTTGGACCCCGCCTTTGATAAATGGTCCTCAATGGGAAGGCCGGCCCAGGTGCCCTCACCAAAGAAGCAATCTCCCAATACAGATACGGGTGCACAAGGCAATTTAGGTGATGCTAGTCATCAACCCCAAGCTGTCGGGGGCCTGTCTAGCAATTCTCCCTCTATCGTTGCTACATTAACTGCCTCAAATGCCTCTCTGCAAAACCAAGAGTATCCTCAACCATCAAGTCCTAGTCCACGAACGAAGCGAATGATGTCAGCACGTAGTCCTACCCTAAAAGGAGTGGCTAAGAATTGTGAACTGGGCACAACATCTAAAAGGAATGTGGAGGAGCACCACTGAAAAATAGAAAAGCAAAAATGTAGTAATATGGGAGAAGGGCGACCAAATGGAACACTGACTAGATCAGTACCGAGCCAGTCACCTGCACAAGTTATTATGTCTACATCAAGCCCAGGTGTTGATAACTTAATCCAGTATGGAGCAGATTTTTGGCTCAAAATGGAATCTATATTTACTAAGACATGTTCTCCCCTGTACGATAGGTTAAACTCCATAGAAGATAGACTTTCGCACCTTGAATCATTGTTTGTTCTCAATCAGGCAAAGGCTGTTTCATGGGATAAAGGGGGCTTTCGAAACCAAGATAGGCCTTCTGGGTTATCAAATATACCCTGTAATGTGTCTGTTCCTACCGCTGTAGCTCAAATCCTACCCCCATACCACCGCCTAACGTACACCCACCCCCATCTAGTAGTTCTGCTACGATAAATGAAATGATAATAAGTAGAAGGGTGGAAAATGTCGGGGATAGAGGAATTGAGAACAGGCATTTGGTAAGGCTGTCTGAAGTTGTGGGGTTATTGCAGGACCCAGAGGGAATGCCTAGGCAACAAGCTACAGCTGAAATCGTTTTGACCAATGATGCACCTATGAAAGTACTCCCTCATTTAGATCTTCCGACCGAGTCAGCACCGTATGTAGTGGTGCTGGCAGGGGTCCCTGCCTTAAGTCGGGGAAAATTGAAGGCTTACATGGACCTTAAAAATAATTGTATTCATTGGCTGAACTACAATAGGCCATTGCCCACACATGCATTTAGTGAAATTCTCTTTGCCCGTAGAGTGGACTGGGTGGGGCATCGGAAGAAGAATTTTGAAGGAGACTGTATTGTAATAGACTTTAGGAACAGATGGGCTGTTGAACATATATGCAATTGGCCTGCAGCTCGGTTAGTAACCCAAATACCCTCCCTCCCCTTAACTTATTTTTATTCACCTACTCCCAGTAATTTCATCCCCAATGCAAAGAGAAGAGGCCAATCTTGGGGCGACTGAGATAGACGGGGGCAAGGTGCCCAGTCAGGTAACATCAACTGGGCTGGTGACGGTGATTGTAATTACACCCCTGCACTTTCTCTATTCCCTGTTAGTAACAGATTCAGTGTTCTGGACCTAGTAGATTGACAGCTGAGAAGTTGTCAGTCCTTAGTCCCCCTTGACAACAAACAGGACCCAAAGAAACTAAGGTAGGTTTTGTGGCCCACGACTGGCCCGCCACCACTCTTAGTTCACAGGTGTGTTAAAGTGCCCAAAAGGGAACCACTAACGAGGACGGGGGAAACACAAGGGGTGGTAGTTGTAGTAACCAAGCCGGTATGGGGTTATCTCTCCCTTTTCCACCAATACAGGAGGGTATAATCAGAGTGACCTCACCTTCAGTAGCTGGAAGGACCACCGATAGAGAACCAGGGGGGGTTGGGCTAGATTGCAACCAGGAAGGATTGTATTTAGAAGGTATGTTGGTTGGGGATGATGGACTTATGAGGGGACAGAAGAAAACACAAGTGCAGAGGGCCAATGGCAATATTAAAATACTCTCCTGGAATTTGGCAGTCATTAAAAATAAACTGTTCTCCCAAGACTGGAGTTCCTTTGTTGAGAACTGTGATGTCCGCCTATTCCAGGAGATGTGGGATCGGGAAGAATGTCAGTGGAGTGGCTTTGCCACTTTTAATATACTAGCCACAATGAGGGGTAGGGGGAGACCATCGGGGGTTTAAGTATCTGGGTGGATATGCACCTGGGTGGAGCAGATTGTAACTAACTCTGAGGATGCACAATGTGTCCTCCTAACAATGCCAGCAAACAAATAAATCGCCCTACTTAATATCTACTCTAGGCCAGTGCAGAGTGGACAGGAGCCTGGAGTCGTTGAACATCTGAGACAATTTATTTTGAGTCTCAAACCAGCAGTTGCACTGATAATAGGGGGCGATTTCAATTGCCAGTTTGAAACCCTAACAAATACAAGTATGGCTGGTGTTGAGGAACCAGGGCCTACCAGAAGAGCTACTGACAATGATAATGAGGCTTCACGAAGCAAACTTCGCTAAGATCCAGTGGGGGGGCAAGGGAATGGTGACTGCAGACTTCCCGGTGGAGCGTGGCGTCCGGCAAAGGTGTTCGATGGCGCCCACACTTTTTACACTATATATTAATGGGGTTGTTGCTCGCATGTTGTCTTCGAATGAGGATGCTCCCTCATTAGCTGGCACAAAAATTCCTATTTTAATGATTGCAGACGACACGTTGATTTTATCTAAGACGCCGAGTGGACTACAGCGTGCTCTGTCTATTTTTTACCAATTCTGTGGGGAGCACGGCCTAGAAGTTAATGTGGCCAAAACAAAACTCATTATTTTTAACCCCCACCATAGTTTTAAATCTAAGTTAACTATGAATGGGCGTTCCTTAGAGGTAGTGAACGCCTTTACATATCTGGGAATTCATGTATCTAACGATCTTAGATGGTCCCAGCATATAGATATTGCTACATTAAGGCATAGGCAATTGGCTGGCGCTCTTGGTTTAGAACACAGAAAATATTTGACTAAACCAATAAAGCCAGCATTGCAGGTATATGAAGCAAAGGCTCTCGGCTCTGCACTTTATGGTGCTGAGCTGTGGGGATTCGAGAAGGTAGTAGCACTCCAAACCTCGGAAAACAAGTTTTTCCGGGCCATCACTGGTGTTCCCAAGAGTACCCCACTGGTGCCTCTCAGGTACGAGCTGGGCAGAAAAGCGGTTGCCGATTTGGTTAGGCTCTGTCCGATCTTGTATTGGCGAAGGCTCTGGACAACGCCTGAGCTTTCTCACTATGCTGAGGGGTTCCTAGATTTTTTAGAAAGAGGGGGGGTTTGGGCCCTTTGGGAAAGAGGGTAGGTAGGGCCTCTATGTCTGCAAAAAACGGGGGATTTTACCTATGCCTCTATGTTTGATTTCAAATAATTACTCTTTATAAGGATGAACCAAGATTCAATTAGTTATCCTGACATGTTTATAATGTCATTTTATTTATCCATCATTCATTTTTTGTGATTCTGACTCTTAAACCAGGCAGCTTGGGTTTGTCGAACCCGCTACCAGTCCCCAACTCAACTCAACATCCACTGTCCCTAACTAATAGTAGGCGGAGAGTGAAACGGTCCTTCATTTAGGGTTCCCAAATCAAATTAGCTAGCATCACTAGGGGTGCTGCATCGCTAGAAGGAGTTGGGAGATGCTTACTTGTGTTCTGTTGCTACCTGTGCCCTGGAGGAAGCGGTGGGGGAGAGGAACATTCGCACTGTATGCACACAGGGACTCGAAGTACCAGGAGTCCCTGCCTGACTGATAACACCTGGCCCTGCGTTCGGCTGCCAGCCCTGCCCACCAGCCACCACACGCTTCAAAACTCCTCGTGTGCCGCATCACTAGAAGGAGTTGGGAGAGGATTACTTGTACTCACCTATCCGCTGCGCGGGAGCGTGCGGGAGCGTCCCGGGAGAACCCCGGGACAAGGGCTGGACCGTCTGAGGTCGTCTGAGGCCAGACGAAGCTGGGCTGGGTCTCCTCCCTGATATTTTGGTTAGTGGGCAATCTATTTAATGGTTAGTTGGTTTTGGTGTGACGCAGAGACCTTTTGAACTATTGCTTGCCTTTACCTGGCGTCAGAGCCTATTTGGAGCTGCAGGACCGTGTTTGTAGCGGGAGGAACTTGCTGCTGCCTACATAGCGTTTAATGTTTTCTGCACTTCAATAAGGCGTACTGGGCTCGTGCAGTTATCTGACATTGTGACAGACAAAATAGGCGAACTAAAATTGTGGGTTATTGCTAAGCCTTTAAGAATTGATTGGTATATTGTAACTGTTTTAAATAAGGCTCATTTAAGTGCTCCCCAGCTAGCTATTGTCTTGTTAATTGTAGGATAAAATTCCTCTTATCACACCTGGGCATTTGGATATTTCATAAGGTGTGTAATACAAGTCGGGGGCTATGACCTCTAAACAAAATGGGACGGGCCAAAAAACGGGGGTCGGGGGAAGTTTTGTTGGTACTATGGATGCCTTTCTGGTTAGAGCTGGGAATATGCTCCAGAATGAAATAATGTTAACGGAGAAAAGTCTCTCACTAGGAGTTTATGCTGCCCAAAAAAAAATCCTCCATGGGCAATATTCAACTTGCTAAATCTCCTGAGATAACGGCTCAACCTCTAATACCTGCAAATACCATAGATCACTCGCAGGGAAACTTGGGGGTTATAGCTCTAAGCCCAATTATAGAAGTGAGGATTGGGCATAACTCATTACCCCATGAATGTACTACTGATGTGGTTGGTACTGAGTCTGAGGCTGTTCAAGATGGGAGTATGGTAAACCCTAACCTGCATAATGTGGCCTGTCGTCCTGACCAGACACCAACTAATGTTAAAACTCACCCCAACACTAATAAAAGGGAAATTTGTGTTACCCGATCAACCAGGTCGAAAATGTCGGCCAGGGAATGTACCGGAGCAAGTGGTGGGTTGGGAGAGCCCTTGGCAAAACGTACAAGGGGTGGCCTAGCAACACGGTCACAAAATAAGGTCAAAGGGAAAAGTAAGGTCCCTAAGGGTAAAACGACAGGTATTTTGGATCCCAGGGAAGATTATGATGAGGTTGGAACACCTGATGTAAGTGACACATGTGACCCAGGGGGCTCTCATGCTTTTTGGGTTCGCATGGAGTCATTGATATCATCCACTCTTGCCCCCTTTTGGTCTAAGTTGGAGGTCATCGAGGAAAGGGTTACTAGTTTGGTGAAGATTATGGAAGAAGGAAATGGTATAAATCAATCAAATGTCAGGGGAGGAAACATACTCACTACTCTTGTAGGGAACTTAGAGAGAGGTGAGATTTTAGGCGAGCAGGGAACCACTATGGCCACTAATCATTTGAATATTAGGAAAGTTGTCCCAAAACCATCAGTGCTAGGCGGGAGTATGATCCCTAGCACCCAGACACTGTCAGTCGGCCAATTGCAGCAAGAATCAGTCCAACAATGCTACCCACACCCCTCCGGGGTAGATCATCCGCAAGTTTTGAACAACCCGACTGGGATGGTAAATATGCCTAAAATAGGGCAAGCTTGCGGGCAGGATAGTCAAGCCCACAGTAGTGGGCTGAAACCAGCACAGGATGTGATTGATTTGCCACCAGCTACGAGCCCCCTGGTGGTAGTCTTGGCTGGTGTTCCCCACTGAGATCAGAGGAAACTGAAACATGGTCCCAGTTAAAAAACAAAACGGTGGACTGGCTTACCAGGCACAAAGGTTTCAGACCCTTTCTTTCAAACGACAGATTGATGGTGCGTAGAGTGGCATGGCTCGGCAACTCGCCTAAAAATATAAGGGGTGACTGTGTCATTGTTAATTGTAGTAGATGTGATTTTGCCCAAACGACCTTGGAAGTGTGAGATTATTCTTCTGTTACTACATGTATCGCTGCCCTCCCATTGGGTTATTTTTATAAACACCAAGTGAGATCACAAGGGGGATTAACACATTAATTCCGGTCTCAAACAGTTTGAGGCTTTGTCTGGCTTAGACGAACAAGGCTGACTGCAGGATAGGGCTGAGTCTGCAATGCTTCAGCCAGTTACCGGACAGATGATAGAGGGGAGACTACCGCCCAAGGATGGTTGACTATGAAATAGAGTCCATACGCCAGTCTGCCCAACCAAATCCAGTTAGTATAATGGCTTTGGATAAGAATGTAACAGGGCAGCCCGCACCCACGAATAAAGTAGAGGTTCTTTCATGGAATATCGCTGGGATGCGGTCAAAAAGAGGGGACACAAACTGGGAGCCTTTTCTGTCAACATGTCACATTATTACATTGCAGGAAACTTGGGAGGCTAGAGACCCTTATCATCTGTATGGTTATCTCTCCTTTAGTAATTTTGCTGAACCATCAATAATGGGGAGACCGAGGGGGGGTCTCTTGTTATTATTTAGCCTGAAACTATTGTATAGGCTTGAGCCGGTCGTGACAAATTCCCCAAATAGTTTAGCTGTTAAGAAGGTGGGAAATAACCTTCCAGCCTTACTGGTGGTAAATTTTTATAATTCCTTCACTAGGATAGATGAATTAGATCATTTAAAAGCGCTGTCTTCATTCTTGGATGATTTTGAATTAAATAATGACACGCCTCACCATTTTTTAATTCTTGGAGATTTTAACATTCATGTTTGTCATCTAAACTTTTTACAAAGCACTGAGTATGAATTTGCCCTGCAGGGGGTTACCCATTTTGAGCACACGAGGAGCGGGATGTATTTAGAGACTCTTTTAGCCGCCCATTACCTGTTTTGCCCAGCATAATCAGATATCTCATGCCCGATCCCAACCTATATAGGCCAAGGGCATGGTAGTATTATCGATTACATCTTAGTATCATGCCCTTTGATGGACCGTATTGGCTCTTTTGGAGTCACTCAGAATGGGCTGAGTGACCATAATCCCCTTATGATGGACATTAGAATTAAGGTCCTTAAATGTGAGATACCTCTGACCCTTATTTCAAATTCTAACATAGCTGGTAATTGCCAGGGTCGAAGGCTGAGATGGGAGGTAATTACTCCGGCCGATTTCCTTGGTAACTTGTATAATAGTAACCATGAGGATTTTAGCCTATGTACTAATACCGACTCTGAGCCAAGGGAAAGTTTAGGTGCTTTTGACAGCATCACAAAACAGATAGCGGTCAACTTGACTCGGCGGGTCAAACCAAGGCCTAAGAAATTAAAAAACTGGTTTTACCAAGCATGCATTACTGCTCACACTGCCCTTTTGGAGGTGCTGAAAGAGTCTGTAAGAGATATTATCAAGATTACTGAGTCTAGGAGGGTTTATAAAAGTGCAATTAAATCGAGGAAAATCGAGCTTAAGGAGATGGCCTGGGACGAACTGAGTCAAGGTAGTATCCTAAAGAGTAGTACCCATTTCTGGAAAGTGATTAATAGCCCAGTTTTTGATGAGGCAGACAATACAACTAAGGACTGCCTCATCTCTCCAGATAGGTGGGTGGATCACTTTAGAGGCCTATACTCCGAGAGTACTCATTTGTCATCTACATCTCATGGCAATTTTGCCCGGGTATCTAAAATTACTTTCCTGGAGGAGGAAGTTATGGAGGCAATTTTGTCCACAGCTACGAGGAAAGCACCAGGCCCGGAAGGGGTCCCGGCGGATTTGTACAGGGCTGATCCTTGTGTGTGGGCAAAGATTTTCACTTCAGTTTTTAATGCTGCCACTAAGGTTGGTTTCCCAACGTCTTGGGGCAAAGCAGTCATAGTTCCCATATATAAAAAGGGCTCAAGGGAAGATCCGGCCTGTTATAGGCCCATCTCTCTCTTGGACTCTGCTGCCAAGATAATGGGAAAAGCCGAACTAGCACGTCTTACAGATTGGCTGGACAAAAATTCCATCATTTTGGACCTGCAGTATGGTTTCAGACAGGGGAAAAGCGCAGTAGACCAATGCCTTAACCTACATTTGGTCATAGGAAAGTACACGGTCGTAAAGCAGGGGGACATCCATTTAGCCTTCATGGATTTGTCCACTGCTTTCGACCTTGTAAACAGGCAAAAGTTATGGGCTTCTCTTTCTGGTATCGGGCTGGAACCGGCACTAATATCCTTCCTGGCTGATATTCATGAAAATAATACTGCAGCGGTCCGTAATAACGAAAATGGGAGTTTAACTGAAGCATGGCCAGTCAAGCAAGGAGTAAGGCAAGGATGTATCCTTGCACCTTTACTGTTTACGCTTTATATAAATAACTTGGGAGAGGCACTAATATCATCTTGCAAAGACATCCCAACAGCAGGCTTAAAAAAAAAAAAAAAAAAAGAATTGCTAGCCTTTACCAGCAGGTCCTGCCATATTTAAGAGAAATGGGAGAGGCTGGGGCAACGGACATGCAAGTTGGGTTGGGGGACAGGCCATTAGAAATACATAAACAACTGTCTTCAAAATTGCGTGAGGTATTTTATCCAGCAGGTATGTGAAGGGCAAATCAGGCCTCTGCTCATCCCTGGTATAATGCCAATTGCCGAAAGGCCAAAATAGATTAATTAAATGCTCTAAAGGCTAAGGAGAAGTCAATAATTAACGTATGTAGGAGCAAGTACAAGCAGGTTATTCAAATAGAAAAGAAAAACTGGGAGGCTGAAAAATGGGACGATCTCAGGAAAGCCCTCCTGGTAAAAGACTTTGAAGCGTTTTGGGCAATAGTCAGCTCTGGGGGGAGGGAGGGCAGACTGGCGGTAGAACCAAATATAGCCCCACTAGTTTTGAAGCTCATTTTGGAGCCCTGTATGCAAATCCGGATGATGACGGTACGTCTACTTCCCTAGCAAGCCTCCTCCATGAGCATTGATTGGAGGGGGTTTGGGAGATCTCTTTATGCGATGTAGAATCCGCCATTAATCAGTTTCCTGGGGACCTATTCCGCTCAGAACCAAAAACCTTGGCCCCACATCTGTGTACCATGTTCAATGCCATCTTAATGGGCATAGACCCGCCGGACACCTGGCATGGTGCGGAGATAGTCCCGATTCATAAAAAAGGCTGCCCTCTTTTACTGTCCAACTACAGGCCTATCAGCCTGATTGATACCACCCAAAAGTTGAAGGGGCGGGTTATCCTAGACAGACTCCAGGGTTGGATTGAGGAAAAAGAGATTTTGAGTCCTTTCCAGGCTGGCTTCAGGACGAGCACATCTACTATTGACCAGATATTCAGACTTCAGGTCTTATACTGGAAAACGGTGAGTGTGGAGGGTGGCAGCCTCTACCTCATTTTTGTTGACCTGAGGTCTGCCTTTGAACTGGTCCCTAGGGAAAAACTGTGGAGGGTACTGTACGACCTTGGCATTCCACCTTACCTTTTGGATGTGCTGGTGAGGTTGCATAAGAAGACATATGCACAAGTTAGGTGCAGGAAGCATGTAGAACTGTCAGCACGCTTCCTGGTGAAACAGGGGGTGCGCCAGGGGTGTGTCCAGGTACCCACCTTATTCTTTCTATATAATAATGGGCTTATAGACCACCTACTTGGAGCAAAGGACAGTGATGCACCGAGGCTAGTCTCGGGGAGGGTGCCTGCGTTGTTGTTCGTGGATGACACGTTGTTGTTGTCCAAGACATCAACGGGCATCCAACGTACCCTGGATGGCTTTGCCGAATTCTGTAAAATCAGAGGTTTGAAGATCAATTTAAACAAAACCAAATTCATGATCTTCAACTCCCCGAGGACGACTCGTCCGAATCCATTTTTGGACGGCACTCCCCTTCAGAGAGTGAAGACTTTTGAGTATTTGGGCATCACTCTCTCGGAACATCTAGAATAGGGTACCCAATTAGTAAAGGCATCCCTAAAGCTAACCCAAATAGCGGGGGGATATTGAAAATGCACAGAGGATCTGAGTTTAAACCAGCTGCCCCTGTTATTGAAATCTACAAAGTACAGGCCAGGGCAGCCTCCCTTTACGGGGCTGAACTTTGGGGTCACTATAGGCCTGCCAACCTCATGAAGGTAGAGCATACATTCATGAGGAAGTTGATGGGCCTTCCACCTAGTACACCGCTAGTGCCCCTTTGTATGGATCTAGGGCTACTTCCAATTGAGGAGGAAGTGGCCGTGAGACCACTCACGTACGGGAGAAGGCTATGGATACTCCCTGAATTAGCCTCTTACAGAAATGAATTTAGGGAGATGTGGGTAACATTGAGCAGTAAAAAAATTGTGTGGCTTAGTCACATCAAGGCAATTAGTAGCAGGTTAGGAAGGCCTGGGCTATGGGAAACTCCTGATATAGTATGCCCTTCAACAACTAGTTCAGAAAAGGGGGTGGTGATGAACAGAGTGTCTGAATTAAGCAGACCACTCTTACCCAGTCCAAAGATCAGGGCTTGATCCATCACCGTTATTTAGCTCACTGCCCCATCCCAGCTCAGAACCTGGCTATATGCAAATTAGTCTGTCCCTGGCCCAGTGCATCATGGGAACAGGGCAGACCAAACTACCAAGCCAATTCTTCACCAGAAAGGAGACAAGCTACCGGGGACCGGTTTCTGGCATTTCAGCCTCGTCGGCCCGGCTTGCTTGAATCCTGATGGAGCAGTGAGCAAGGGACTCATGTCTGAGTATACCCTGCCACACCTATAGTGGCCAAAAATGATTCAGAAAAGGGGGTGGTGATGAACAGAGTGTCTGAATTAAGCAGACCACTCTTACCCAGTCCAAAGATCAGGGCTTGATCCATCACCGTTATTTAGCTCACTGCCCCATCCCAGCTCAGAACCTGGCTATATGCAAATTAGTCTGTCCCTGGCCCAGTGCATCATGGGAACAGGGCAGACCAAACTACCAAGCCAATTCTTCACCAGAAAGGAGACAAGCTACCGGGGACCGGTTTCTGGCATTTCAGCCTCGTCGGCCCGGCTTGCTTGAATCCTGATGGAGCAGTGAGCAAGGGACTCATGTCTGAGTATACCCTGCCACACCTATAGTGGCCAAAAACGATTGAGAAAAGGGGGTGGTGATGAACAGAGTGTCTGAATTAAGCAGACCACTCTTACCCAGTCCAAAGATCAGGGCTTGATCCATCACCGTTATTTAGCTCACTGCCCCATCCCAGCTCAGAACCTGGCTATATGCAAATCAGTCTGTCCCTGGCCCAGTGCATCATGGGAACAGGGCAGACCAAACTACCAAGCAAATTCTTCACCAGAAAGGAGACAAGCTACCGGGGACCGGTTTCTGGCATTTCAGCCTCGTCGGCCCGGCTTGCTTGAATCCTGATGGAGCAGTGAGCAAGGGACTCATGTCTGAGTATACCCTGCCACACCTATAGTGGCCAAAAACGATTCAGAAAAGGGGGTGGTGATGAACAGAGTGTCTGAATTAAGCAGACCACTCTTACCCAGTCCAAAGATCAGGGCTTGATCCATCACCGTTATTTAGCTCACTGCCCCATCCCAGCTCAGAACCTGGCTATACGCAAATTAGTCTGTCCCTGGCCCAGTGCATCATGGGAACAGGGCAGACCAAACTACCAAGCCAATTCTTCACCAGAAAGGAGACAAGCTACCGAGGACCGGTTTCTGGCATTTCAGCCTCGTCGGCCCGGCTTGCTTGAATCCTGATGGAGCAGTGAGCAAGGGACTCATGTCTGAGTATACCCTGCCACACCTATAGTGGCCAAAAACGATTCAGAAAAGGTGGTGGTGATGAACAGAGTGTCTGAATTAAGCAGACCACTCTTACCCAGTCCAAAGATCAGGGCTTGATCCATCACCGTTATTTAGCTCACTGCCCCATCCCAGCTCAGAACCTGGCTATATGCAAATTAGTCTGTCCCTGGCCCAGTGCATCATGGGAACAGGGCAGACCAAACTACCAAGCCAATTCTTCACCAGAAAGGAGACAAGCTACCGGGGACCGGTTTCTGGCATTTCAGCCTCGTCGGCCCGGCTTGCTTGAATCCTGATGGAGCAGTGAGCAAGGGACTCATGTCTGAGTATACCCTGCCACACCTATAGTGGCCAAAAACGATTCAGAAAAGGGGGAGGTGATGAACAGAGTGTCTGAATTAAGCAGACCACTCTTACCCAGTCCAAAGATCAGGGCTTGATCCATCACCGTTATTTAGCTCACTGCCCCATCCCAGCTCAGAACCTGGCTATATGCAAATGAGTCTGTCCCTGGCCCAGTGCATCATGGGAACAGGGCAGACCAAACTACCAAGCCAATTCTTCACCAGAAAGGAGACAAGCTACCGGGGACCGGTTTCTGGCATTTCAGCCTTGTCGGCCCGGCTTGCTTGAATCCTGATGGAGCAGTGAGCAAGGGACTCATGTCTGAGTATACCCTGCCACACCTATAGTGGCCAAAAACGATTCAGAAAAGGGGGTGGTGATGAACAGAGTGTCTGAATTAAGCAGACCACTCTTACCCAGTCCAAAGATCAGGGCTTGACCCATCACCGTTATTTAGCTCACTGCCCCATCCCAGCTCAGAACCTGGCTATACGCAAATTAGTCTGTCCCTGGCCCAGTGCATCATGGGAACAGGGCAGACCAAACTACCAAGCCAATTCTTCACCAGAAAGGAGACAAGCTACCGGGGACCGGTTTCTGGCATTTCAGCCTTGTCGGCCCGGCTTGCTTGAATCCTGATGGAGCAGTGAGCAAGGGACTCATGTCTGAGTATACCCTGCCACACCTATAGTGGCCAAAAACGATTCAGAAAAGGGGGTGGTGATGAACAGAGTGTCTGAATTAGGCAGACCACTCTTACCCAGTCCAAAGATCAGGGCTTGACCCATCACCGTTATTTAGCTCACTGCCCCATCCCAGCTCAGAACCTGGCTATACGCAAATTAGTCTGTCCCTGGCCCAGTGCATC
The DNA here is from genome assembly GCF_964261635.1 of Lissotriton helveticus. NCBI lineage: Eukaryota > Metazoa > Chordata > Amphibia > Caudata > Salamandridae > Lissotriton > Lissotriton helveticus. Next base: position 1,357,474,684 of record NC_136061.1, on the reverse strand, counting down.
ATGGGAACAGGGCAGACCAAACTACCAAGCCAATTCTTCACCAGAAAGGAGACAAGCTACCGGGGACCGGTTTCGGGCATTTCAGCCTCGTCGGCCCGGCTTGCTTGAATCCTGATGGAGCAGTGAGCAAGGGACTCATGTCTGAGTATACCCTGCCACACCTATAGTGGCCAAAAACGATTCAGAAAAGGGGGTGGTGATGAACAGAGTCTCTGAATTAACGGAGCACTCTTACCCAGTCCAAAGATCAGGGCTTGATCCATCACCGTTATTTAGCTCACTGCCCCATCCCAGCTCAGAACCTGGCTATATGCAAATTAGTCTGTCCCTGGCCCTGGTTCATACCTAGGCTTCTTTGTCTCCTTCCCCCCTTTTCTTCCTTCCCTTTAAATTGTTTGTTTGGGTGACTTTTTGCACCCCTACGTTTCAGGATGACTTTTTGCATCCTACGTCCTAGTTTCAGTGTCCCCTTTGTGTTTTAGGGATAAGGTTAGGAGCATGGACACTGTATCTTTAATAGCTCTTGGGTCTCCCCTTGTTGTTAATATTAGAAAAACAAACTCCACAGTCGAAACCTTTAGATATCTTCAAGCTGAGAATAGAAATGGAAGAGCTAATGGCAGGAAATGTAGGTTTAGACAGATTAAATACCTATTCTGAAGAAGAGTTGCTGTTTATCGGCAAGAGTTTTACCCGAAACACCAGAGTGCTCCATGAAAAATTAACAGACACTGCAGCTAGTATGGGAATCGATATTTCGAAATCGAAGCCACTGCAGAAACCTTATAGAGCTGATTTTTCTGACAAAGATCTGGAAAATATGAATGTGTCAGGGAAAAAGGCGCAGGTTAAAGAATTATTAACTGTGTTGCAAAAATGGGGAGACGTAGAAAAGTGGAAAGCCAGGTGGGCAAAGAAGAAAGATGAGGCCAGATCTAAACAGACGTCTCCTGAGTTCGTTCTAAAGGAAGCTGACAAACCTGAGCAGTTATACCCTATGCGTGAAGTGCCAGGTGGAAAATATGTGCACGTTCCATGGTCCAGACAGGATATTGTGTCCTTTACCAATGACTTTCCAAAATTACGAGAAAAGCCTGTGGATTGGTACAGGCAGGTGGAAAGGTTTGTAAAGGTGCAAAAGTGCTTGTGGAAAGACCTGGATGGGTTTTTCGACATTGTGGTTCCTGTGGATTTATGGACCGAATGCAAGGTTGCCATTGATTGGCCCAAAAAAGAGTATGATAGGGACCCGGTAACAGGTGCTCCCTCTGATGAGGTGATGAGAAAATATGATCAGGTCATGTTACATCTGAAAAAGAAGGTGCCTGCAAAGGAAACTGATTGGACCAAAATAGATAGAACCAGGCAGGAAAGGGATGAGTCTGTGCACTCCTTTTATGAAAGATTGTTACAGGTGTTCAAAACTTACAGTGGTATAGATAACATCGAGATGAAGGATATGACCCACTTCATTTACAGGTTTGTAAACGGTTTAAGACCCGAAATTTGCCAGTGGATCAAAGACAATAAGATTTGTTGGCAGTCTAAGAAAATGGATGAGGTCTTACGGTACGCAAAGTACTGTGAGGACGAGATGGCAGATAAGCGAAAGGCACTAAAGGAAAAGGTCATGTGGGCACAAGTGAAGCTAGCAGAACAACAGGAAAAGCAAATGAATAAAATGAATAAGAATACCCAAAATCAAGGCTCTGGGGGTGGGGGGAAGCCCAAGGTAAAAATGAGCAGAGAGGAAGCTAAAAAGAAATTTCCCTGCCACCAGTGCGGAGAAATCGGGCACTGGAGAGACGAGTGTCCATATTTACAGCATGATAATACCCAAACCCCTGATTTAACTCCACAGACGCAAAATGAAAAACCAAGAAAGACTCAGCATCAGGTAAAGGCAAGTCAATTGCTCCGAGCGCCAAAAACAAATTATAAGGGAAAATCACCACAGGGTGATGACTTAGAGATCTGGGGAGGCAATAACAATAGAAATGCAGCTACTTCGCAGTTTTTGTTGAATGATACTTTTCTCTGTGACGACCAATACTGACGGGGCCTGAGAGGGGAGGACGAGGAGTGTGTTCTTGGCGCCTCCTTGCCGGTAGACCAGTCAGGGCCATACATTGCAGGAAAGGTTGATGGAAACGATGTCACCTTTCTATTGGACACTCGTGCTACCCGTTCTACTGTGAGAACAGCGGACGTTCCAAACCTACCCCTCTCGGGAGAAGCAATCCAAGTAGTGGGTGTGTCTAATCAATTGATTAGTACTCCAGTTACTGAGCCCATGGAGATCACAATAGGGAATTTCAAAGAAATGCATAGATTTGTAATTTGTGATACCAGTCCAGTAAACTTACTGGGACGTGATTTGTTGTGCAAAATGAACTGCACCATCTTTTGCACACCAAAGGGCGTCGAAATTCAAACCCCAGACGAGGATGGCATATACAAATTAATGTTGATTAGACCAGACTCAGAAATTAAACAAATGACTATACAGGACTTACCTGAAGAACTCCAAAAGACAGTGAAACCAGAAGTATGGGACTTTACAGGAAAGGATGTAGGATTAATGGCAAATGTAGACCCCATACAAATAGCCATGAAAGAAAATGCAGTTTACCCCAATACCAAGCCATACAAAATGAGTGCAGAAGTGAGAGCAGGAGTTGCTATTGAAATAAAAAGACTGTTAGAAGCAAACATCATACAAGAAGTGATGAGTAGCCCATGTAACTCACCGATAATTGGAATCAAGAAACCTAGTGGCAAGTACAGGGTAGTGCAGGACCTGAGAAAGGTAAACAAAATAGTGGTTCCTTGCTGTCCTATTGTTCCAAACCCCGCAGTGATCCTATATCAGATTCCCTGGGATGCTGAGTGGTTTACCGTGATAGACCTATGTCATACATTCTTTTCGATCCCATTGCATCCAGATAGAAAATTTCTTTTCTCATTTGCTTTCGACAGTCACGTGTACGTTTGGAATCGGGTCCCTCAAGGGTACACAGAAAGCCCCTCTATCTTTAATCAGATTCTAAAAAAGTGCCTTGAAACTTTAGTATTACCAGGAAAATCTGTTTTGGTGCAATGTATAGATGACCTTTTGGTGGCGTCTAAAAGTCATAGAGATTGTGTTGTTGACACAATTGCGTTACTGAATCACCTAGGTGAAAAAGGACATAAAGTTTCCCCTGACAAATTGCAGTTCTGTACAAAGTCAGTGAAATATCTGGGGCACCAGATAGAAAAAGGCATCAGAAAAGTCACTTCTGAGAGAGTCAGAATAATTCGGAACATGCAGTTACCCCGTACTCAGAAAGAAATAGGAATGTTCCTTGGAGTGGTAGGTTACTGCAGGCAATGGATTGTGGGATTTGCAGTCCTGGCAAAACCTTTGATAAAAATGACAAAGAAAGGAGCAAAAGAGCCAGTGAAATGGGATGATGAGGGCATAACAGCATTCACTAAATTACGAGAATGTCTGTGTACAGCACCTGCTTTAGGGATGCCTGACTATACTAAAGAATTTGCACTGTTTTGTGACACACGAGATAATTGTGCACTGTCAGTCCTAACTCAGGAGCATGGGTTGACTAGACGTCCAGTGGCATATTTTTCTGCCACTTTGGATCCCGTGGCTGCTGGATTACCCGGATGTCTGAAAGCAGTAGCTGCTACTTGCACGAGCCTAGAACAGAGTGAATCTATTGTTATGGGACATCCTGTAACTGTGTATGTTCCCCATGCAGTTGTAATTTTACTGACCCGAACTAAGACCCAGTATCTCACCCCTAGTCGGCTGACTAAATACGAGAGGATTCTCGTAGGTGCTGCGAATGTAGTCATTACTCGGTGTAATATCCTGAACCCAGCTACCCTGCTCCCTGACTCAATGGTTATAGAAGCCAAGGGAGAGGACGAGCATGACTGCATTGACCTGACAGAATTCAGTACTAAACCTCGCCCAGACATTAAGGAAATGCCTTTGCCTGTGGAAGATGAGAAACTGTTCGTGGATGGCTCATGTATGAGACACAAACTTGTAGGCCAAAGTGCTGCTTATGCTGTAGTCTCTTTAAACGAAATTAAAGAAGCTTCCTGTTTGTATGGAGTGAAGTCTGCACAAGTAGCCGAATTGATTGCATTAATAAGAGCCTGCAAAATTGGGAAAAACAAAAGAATAACAGTATATACTGATAGTCAGTACTGTTATGGGGTTGTGCATGACTTCGGCCAATTGTGGCTAAAGAAGGAGTTTCTGACTTCTTCAGGTACTCCCATCAGAAATGGAAAGGTTGTACAAGATTTACTGGAGGCAATCCAATTACCAAAAGAATTGGCAGTGGTCAAATGTGCTGCTCATAAATCTGGCATTGACCCTATAACTTTGGGAAACCGATTTGCTGATGAAGTGGCTCAACATTGTGCCAGAAATCGCATGTCTGTAAATATTAAAGTGGGGGGACCTGGAAACAGCTGCCAACCTATGGTGTTTGAAGAGGTGCCTACCTGGGAAGAGTTGAGAGATTGGCAGCATGCGGTGCCAGAAAAAGAGAAAGAAAAATGGAAGAAACTTGGTTGTCGACCGAGAAGTGAGGATGGTGTCATTGTGGGCCCAAATGGTATGCCTGTGTTGCCTAGACATCTGCTTGCTTCTATGGCCAGACTGATACATGGAGATTCACACACTGGTAGGGACGCCATGGTTCTGGTTTTCCAACAAACATGGTACAATCCGAAGTTCAGGAAGGTGGCAGAGTCACTCTGCCAGAGGTGCTTAACATGTCAGCAGTTTAACGCTGGGAAAAGGACAGTAGTCGAATTGGGAAAAATTGGAAAATCAGGAGGTCCCTTTGTAAGAGTACAGATTGACTTCATCACCATGCCTCATTGTGAGGGAAAAAGATATGTCCTTGTCATTGTCTGCCTGTTTTCAAAATGGGTGGAAGCCTACCCTGCTAAAAAGAATGACGCCATAACTGTAGCAAAATTGTTACTACGAGAATTAATACCTAGGTTCGGGGTTCCAGTCACAATTGAATCAGATAGAGGCGGACATTTTCAGAATGAGATAATCGATCAACTCTGTAAAGCATTCAAGATCACACAGGTGCTGCACTGTGCATATCGTCCAGAGGCTGCTGGAGTGGTGGAGCAAATAAATGGCACTATAAAATCAAGGTTAGGAAAGATGTGTGATTCTACAGGCATGAACTGGATAAATGCTTTACCTCTTGTTCTGATGGGACTCAGAAGTATTCCAGACCCAAAAACAGGCCTTTGCCCTCATGAAATCCTGATGGGAAGAGTGATGAGACAAGCATGGGTACCAGGACATAAACTGATAAACATTTCTGATGATTTGGTACTTGAGTACTGCAAGCAACTGGGTGACCAAGTGCGTTCTATCTCTCGCCAGATTGGGGAAGACGCCGTCGCCAATCCAACAACTCCAGTCCACAAATTGGTTCCTGGCGACTGGGTTGTACTCAAGAAACATTCTTGTTCGAGTTGCCTTGCACCGAGGTGGGGAAGACAACGCCAGGTGATACTGGTGTCCAAGACAGCGGTGAAGTGTGCCGGTGTTCCAAAGTGGATTCATGCCAGCCATACGCAGAAGGTGATTCCAGACGAGAAAACTGACGCTGAAGGTTGTCCAGCTGAGGGGTCTGCAGACGTTGGTCCTGAAGTAGCTGATGACGAACAACCGAGCACCAGTCAAGATGATTGGATACCCATAATCGACCTGACTAATGACCCAATCAGAACAAGAAGTCAAACATATGCAGATAGAGAGTGGGATAGAGAGGAAGAGACAGGCACAGGCGAAGATCCTCAGATTATTGAGATTCACGTCAAGTCTGAGGAAGAAGAAGGTCAGACAGGGACAGAGCAAGTGATCGATACACCTCCACAAACTCCTGAAATCGAAGAGGGACAGACTAGAACTAGCGCAAAAGTTCGAGCAGAAGAAAATCAAGAGATCGAAGTGCTTGAACAGGATCAGATAATAATAGAAAAACGTGTTCAGGACACAGAGACAGAGACACTCGAAAGTCAAACCCAGAATATACCTGAACAAGGCCAGTTTAGTAACCAGGCAGAAGAAACAGAGATAAGACCTGGAACTAGTCAGACAGGAAGGGAAGAAACAAAAACAGAAGTGCCACAAACAAACGAAAATAAAAGAGCATTAGAAGTAAGCCAAACCACAGTGCCAGCTAAAAGACTTAAGAAGAAGAAACATATTGAACCAAGATATATTAAGAGACTGAGACTGAGAATAAAAACAGTAGAAGAGAAACTTGCAGAAAGGAGGAAAAGTCCTGGTATTACAGAAAAAGCTGGAGAGAGCTCCAGAAGAAGAAGTGATCGAATAAAAAGACTGAACGAAAAATACCAAGATCCTGAATGGACATATTTAGTATTGGAGGAATTTGAAGATCTTGATATAACTGACGAAAGTGACGAAGAACAGACAGCTGATTATTCTGCCGAAGAAGACGAACCAACCTGAAGTTGCGCAGGGTAAGCTACCTGTGCAAAGTTACAAAGAGGGGTTGAGAAATCTTCTTCTGAACAAAAATGTCTGATTCAAATGTGAATGGAAGGCCTAGACACAGTTGTTGTAAAACATGCTGCAGAGTATGTATATGTAGCATAGCTATAGTGTTAATAATTTGGTTAGGACTAATAGTTTTCATTCCTTATATGGTGAGCAAAAATACTAATGTTGACCCTACACAGACTGTGACCACTGACACTGAAGAACTGACAACACGAAGTGTAGAAAGACGTGAAAAAGCACTCAGACAAACAAAACGAGACTTAGAAGCATCAGATGAGGAAGGACTACACTATCATGGAGTTAAAAACCAGACACAGTTAAATGTATTCGCTAATCTTTTAGTGCACTATGTAGAAACTATGGAAATAGAAGACTGCTATGTCTGCATGAAGCTACCTACTTCTGTAGCTGAAGGCGTGACTTATCATCACCTACCTTTGACCTATGGAATTTCCTGTAGCATTTTAGCTAGCTTGTTTTTATAAAAGAGGACCGTTACAGTGAAATGAAATGAAATGAAATGAAAAATTACATTTCTATAGCGCATAACTACCCGGAGGCCTCGCAGCGCTTTAGACTGATTACTGTGTCGGGCCAACGGGTACCTAATACGCTTTTGCAAACAGGTGGGTCTTCAAGGCCTTCCTGAAGGACTGTAGATTGCTGTTTTCTCTCAGGGTAAGAGGCAGAGAGTTCCAAAGCCTTGCCGCTGTGTGGGTAAAGGAGCGGCCGCCCCATCTGGCCCTTTTAACTTTGGACGAGGTTGCCAGATGTAGTGTACCAGAGCGAAGAGCTCTGGAGGGGGTGTAAGGTGACACTAGAGAATGCAGAATAGCAGGGCCAGTTCGATGGAAAGATTTGTGCAAAATGCACATGGCTTTAAACTGCGTTCGAGCAGCCACCGGGAGCCAGTGGAGTTCTTTTAGCGCCTTCCTGGCAGATTGCCAGCGAGGGATGTTGAACAACAGTCGGGCGGCACAGTTTTGGGTGACCTGGAGCCTGTTGACCACTGCCGAAGGGGCTCCCAGATATAACACATTTCCATAGTCCAGGCGAGAGAGTATAAGGGCCTGCACCATGACCCTCCTCGCCTGGATTGGGAGCAGAGGGAGCACTTTGCGGAGCATTTTCATCAACCCAACGCAGGTGGAGGCAGTTTTACTGGCTTGAGCTGAGAAATCCAGTGCTTTGTCGAGCCAAATTCCCAAGCTCTTTATCAGGGGTTTAGGGGGAGGGGGGGCACCGAGACATGAGGGCCAGATGGAAATTAGGTTGGTCAGAGAAGAATTGCCCAATAACATGATCTCGGTTTTCTCCCCATTGAGTTTAAGGTGGGAAGATTGCATCCACTTAGCAACAGCCTCTAGACAGGGGCCCAAGATGTTAGATGAACCCTCCGACTGGTCCAGGGAGACCACCAGTTGGGTATCATCGGCATAGGTAATAATCCGCACACCAAACGGGTGGACTATCCCCTCTAGAGGCTGCATGTAAATGTTAAAGAGGGTGGGGCTCAGGGAGGAGCCCTGAGGAACACCACAGCTGAGCGGATGCTTAGATGAAACCACCTCGCCCTCAAACACCCGAAAAGATCGCTCGTCCAGGAAGGAGGTCAGCCACGTAAGGGCCGCGCCCGACACACCCATGCTCTTCAAACGATGTAATAATGTGGCATGGTTAACTGTGTCGAACGCGGCACTTAGATCGAGCAGAATAATGGCTGTTTTTCCTCCCTGGTCCATTATGGCTCTAGCTGCCTCCGTTACTGCCAGAAGGGCAGTCTCAGTACCATGCTGAGGACGAAACCCCGTCTGAGAGACACGTAGTAGACTATTAGACTCCAAATAATCCACCAAGACCTTATTGACATGTCTTTCCACCAGTTTACTCATCCACGGGAGTAACGAGATGGGACGGAAATTTGACAGGTCATTCTGATCCAAGTTCGGTTTCTTCAACAGGGCCCTAACCATCGCACACTTCCATGGGGCTGGAACGGAGTTAGAGGTGATGGAAGTGTTAAGGACGTCTAAGATGTGCGGGCGGATAGTATCAATCACTTTAACTAGGGACTGCGGGGGAGCCGGGTCATTCGGAGATCCAGAAGTGACTTTATGGACCAGTTTATCCAGTAAACCAAGATCCAAGAGGGGAAAGGTAACCAGTGAACAGGACAAGGGCAAATCAGAATCTGACGTAGGAGTCAGACCCGTGTCATTCCCCCCTGTTGGAAATAGGGAGTATATGGTCTGAATATTTTGAAAGAAAAAAGTGGCGAGATTATCACAACGGGCCTGTGCACCGTCTGATGCCAGGAGCTCCGGGGGAGGAGAAATAAGAGATTTGACGATTTTAAAAATTTCTCTAGGAGCATTTGCTGCCCGAGTGATTTTAGTGCCATAAAACTCCACTTGGGCAATTTTTATTTCATTTTTATAGTGCCTAATTGCAGTTCTGTACTCTGATTCCTTCATCTGAGAACGATCTTTCCTCCAAGCTCTCTCCGCTTTGCGGCATCCTTGTTTCAAAGTTCTAAGAGCAGGAGAATACCAAGGAGCAACTTTGGATCTTTTTATAGCTTGCAGGGAGCCTTTCGGAAGAACTTGGTCGAGAGTATCAGAAATCCAATTGTCAAAGTTAAGGGCTGCCTTATTAGAGTTACTCGTTTTCTGGGGTGGATGTTCAGAGAGGACTTGTTCCCATTTAAGGGGCGATAAAGAGCTCCACTTCCTACCCCAATATTTGTCCTGGGTTTGTGGTGTAGGGGAAATACCTATGGGCCAGGTGAGGGGAATTAAAAAATGGTCGGTCCAAGGTAATGAAATCGGTGCTTCGGCCGAAAGAGTGTCTAGATTGCTATAAACATGATCTAAAAGGTGTCCTTTGTTGTGTGTTGCGTGGAACCCCTTTTGAGATAGGCCAATCGCCTGAAGATTTGAGCGAAGGCTGTTGGCGGCACCATCCAACGGATCGTCTAGGTGCAAATTTAGGTCACCTAGCAAGGTAAGATTTGCTCCGGTGAGCACCAGGTTGGCAGCCATATCCGTCATGTCAGTGATGAGATTGCCAAGGGGACCAGGTGGTCGATAAACTAAAATGCCAGAGAAAGTGAAAGTATGAGAAAATTGAAGGGCAAAGCATAGGCTCTCACAGGCTAACGTGGTGGAGGAGGTGACACGACATGTATAGATATCTCTATATATGATGGCCAGTCCTCCACCTCTACCAGACTGGCGATCCAGTCGTTTGATGTTGTAGCCCTGCGGAATGGCCCATACTAGTGCTGGGTCATTTTGTAATTGGAGCCATGTCTCGGTTAAAAAGAGGGCCTCGGGGTTGAGCTCTGCCATGTACAGTACTACTACTCTAACTCTGACATGATATTTTCTGAACTTCTCATACGTGGAAGTCTGAATCCTGTACATACTAAAAGTGACGTTACACGTTATATGGGAGAATATTTTCTGACTATAGGTACCATAGACTTAAATGAAGCACATAGAGATAACTTGACCTGTTCATTACATGAACAAGAAAAAATGTTTCTAAACATGGCAGAGAAAAGAAGGGAGAGTTTCCAAAGAAAGGCAAATGATAAGAGACAGAAAACTACTAAATGGGCTGAAAACATGGAAAGCACCTCAAATGGTGGGAGTGGTCCTGCTTTGTTGCTGGATTTCGAAAGAAAAGGGAAACTCTGTCTTCACCGCGAAAAGACTAGTTATTATAATAACATTTTCATTGGTTCCAGTCAATGTGAGCATAATTACAAGGTAATTGGAGGTTGGGGTTTCAAAAATGGGTCAGAAACTGTTTCCCGGAATTTATTATATATGTGGAAACAAGGCTTATTTCAAATTGCCGGATCACTTGTATGGAAGCTGCTACTTTGGCATTGTTTTCCCGAAAATATACAATGTGAAGGAAATTGCTGGAAGCAATGAACACACTAATGTCTTAGTGCGTAGTAAAAGAGAAAGCGTAAATGAAATATTGGGTAGTATTTTTAGTGCACTGATACCTGGAGTGGGAGTGGTTCTGAACACACACAGAATTTGCAAAATATCCACAATAGTGGATGTGTTGTCTACTGACACAGCTCATGGATTCCTGCTGGTCAATACCGAAATGGTTGCGATCAGATCAATGGTTTTGCAGAACAGACTTGCGCTTGACACCTTATTAGCAAAAGAGGGCGGAGTCTGCCGGATGTTGAAAGCGCAACATTGTTGCACTTACATACCGGACAAAAGTGTACAAATCAAAAAGTATGTAAAGAACATTACTAATTTGGAAAAGGAACTCAAACCACTGGAGGTTGATAGTGCCTGGAAGAGACTTACTGATGGTCTCTCCGCTGTAGGTCATTGGTTTGCTAATTTAGGTAAAGGTTTATCGTTTAAGGTACTGATGCCAATTGGAGTGATAGGTTTCATCATATTTCTCATATTTGTCTGTTGCAAATGCCGCAAACACACAAAGAAATACGCTGTGAATAAAAGAGGTGTGAAACGGAGTGTGGATGAACTTGAATTGGAAGACTTGAATAATCAAATTTACAAAAGGGTGAAAAATTCTCACCCTAACAAAGATGTGAAAGAGAAATTGAATCGTCTGTTGGAAGATATTGAGATGCAAAAAGTGTGAGAGAAGTTGGCATCTGGTTCCATTAGTTTGTGATGATAGTAAATATCATCAAAGAGGGGATTGATGAAGCAAGATTTCGCATATTACGCGACTTGCTTAAATCAAGAACCTCGAATCACATTATAATCCTATAATACAACCCGTAAGTTTGACTAATTTCCAGTTATTTTGGATATGCCTGTATCATAGTGACGCTTGCCAATGTGTTTATTAATACGAATAACTTGTGTCCCTAAAATGGCCGCCGCTTGATGGGTTTGCTTCTGCGCATGCGTTAGTCACACTCACGTGACGTGACGTTGTTGCAGTTCTGGTGGGAAAATGTGCGCATGCGTGCTTCCATCTAAAATGGCTGTTGGTGTTCTAACGTGGTGAAGCTTATGCAGATGCTCTCGTGTTATTGTCTGTTTCACTAACTATAATGCAATAGTATATTTTATGATTGAAGGAGTATAAAGTAGTTATTCATTGTATGCCGTGAATTCATTCCTTTCTATGTTTTAATTTGTTTTCGCTTATTTTTCATGTACCGCAATATTGGGGGTCTGAGTGGGACGTGAACCATCATGAAAGTCCCTTCTGCGCATGTCGCGCAGCCATGGAGATGGCAACCTTGAGCAGTGGAACTCAGCCAGCTGGCAGCCCCAGTCCAGAGGCTCCTGTGAACGCAACGTCTGACCCAGCAAGATGGAGCTGAATCATTCCTAACTCGATACAATTGTTATTTCTTATTGTATTCTATCATTTCTATCGTGAGAACCCCAAACCTGCTAGGCGGTCTCAGAAAATGGTAATTTAGGCTTGTAGAAGTTTGTTCTGATTGGTGTGTTAGCCTATCCTACCTGGGGACCAATCGAAATTGGGGATTCTGACATTTGCAACATTTGGGGGGTGGTACACTGACCCGAAAACAGTATAACTAGCCTAGGTTTAGCTAGAGAAATTGTCCGACTTGTCTGAATAGCTGACCTGTCACTGACCCAACGTACTCAATAGGTGACTGAATACAGAGCGCTGCAGAGCACTCTGTCCGAATTTGACCATAGACTCAAAGGTTTTACTAAACCTTAAGTGCTGGCGGAGCACTTTGCTGGGGAGTTTGCTAACCCAATCGGGGTTCTGACTGATAGCCGCAGAGAGGGTGGAGCGCAGGCGTTGCTTCCGAACTGCGGGTGCGGGTCTTGCATTGGGGGTCCTGTTCTGATCCTAATCTGGTTTTCCTGTCCTGTCCTGGGGTGTCCATTCTGCACCTGCTGTCCCATTGATGACTGTCCTTCCTTGGGGTATTTCCTGTCCTTGACTGATCCGTGGCCAGGGTTGGTCTGCACACCTTTCTAGGTAAATATAGTGCGAAAACTCTATACTGCACCTTCTATTTTTCTGTCTTTGCTTCAATAAAGACATATCTTTGCATATGTAAAATTTCCATGCTTTCCGCAATCTTCTAAATGAAAAGTCCATGCATTTATTTCCATAGCATGTTCCTATGTTCCCCTACCTTTTAGAGTACATTCTCTTCAAACTGTCTATGAACTGTAGATGTGGTTTATAATTTCTCTCTCACAAACTGATTGAAGTAACGTTATTAGAGTTATAGCGTGTTCCACTTTTCACCCTTCCTATAGAAATATAGGATTCCTAGTTTTCTACTCATTCTCCTGAAGTACATCACAATAGTGTAATTCTAGTATGTGCATAAGCTTGCCAATTTATAGATGTCCACTATTGAGTTCCATTTCTAAATCTGCTTAGTATGTTCCCTGTTCTCTTCTCATCATAGACCCATAAATGGTTGCCCTTATATTTTTCCTGTATGGTTATGTACTCTTCGTTATTCTGATTATAGACTGCCTCCTTGTAGTAAATTGTATACTCTCAGAAACTGAATACTAAGATAAACTTTTAAAACTTCCCCGTCGTCTGTGGTCATTTTATGAATACAAAAGAAGATATAAAGTTGGTATTTGTGTTGCCTGCCTTTTCTTTCACAGCTAGCTCCCTGATCCATTGGGGTCATAGGTACCCGTAACGGTGGATTGGTAAGTCAGGTACACTAGAATTATATAGGAAGGGACCCAGGGTTACTGGTAGTAGAGTTGTTAGGTCACCCGATTAATGTGTATGATTAAATTGGAGAAACAGTACATGGGCCTGGTACGTGTATGGTGAAATTATTAGCCGGGTGACCCGCTATCTCTATCAGTATAACTAACTCGTATAAATATAGCGTGTAGGAGAGTAGGGTCTGCTATCCTATGGTCACCCCAAATTTTTGCTTTTTACTTCACTGGTTTATGACTTAATGTGGCTGTGGGCCTGCTAATCAGACCCACAGCCTGCTGTTCTCTCTCTAAATTGTAACCCATGTACTTTAGGTGCAAAACGAACTTGGAACTGGTTCACCTTATTGGCCCCTGTAACAGTGTACCCAGGTACCCAGGGCATAGGTGCTTCCAAGGCCTACCAGGGGCTGCAGCATGTATTGTGCCACCCCTGGCCTGGCCTCCATATTTGACACAACTGGCTGATCACTCAGCTGGGGTAAGTCGGTGTAACCACCCCTTACTTAGGTGTAGTATGCCTATACCTAACCTAAAATGGACACATATGTTCCTATCAGTCACTCCTATGGAAGGCCTCATCAATCCTGGAGGCAGAGTGCTTGGAAATATGTGAGATGGTGCTCTGGCATGAGCTGAGCCTGTCTGCAGCTTTCGGAACCATGTCCTTTAGCTGTTTCATGATATTGCCATACCATATACTCTTAAGTGCATTATGAACCTCGCGGTTAAATGCTATCTTGGATTTGGCTTTATCAAAACATGTCGAGTAAGGTGTCATACGAATTGGAATACTACCCCCTCGCCAGTTCTGGCAACGGGGGTAGCATTCCACCCTTCTAGAGAGACATGACATGTACCTAGCCTGAACCCCGGTTAAAGTTAAACAGAGCCTTAGCATCCCAAAATGGATGCTGCCACCACAGACACAAGTCTGACCTCCTGCTGCTGGAAGTCCTTCCAGCGAGGGCAGCTTGGACAAAGGGTTTCCTGCCTGGGGAGGTGCTAGCACCACTCCAGACAGGATTTTGTGTATTGGGTAGGACAGGGCTGAATAGAATCAGACATGCCTGGGGCACACAAGGTGTCCCTGTGCATAGGCCAGTTCAAACCGGTGCTGGGGCTTTCCAGCCCCAGTCCTGGCGCGAAACTGGACAAAGGAAAGGGGGTGTAACCACCCCCCTTCCTGGTTCCACCCAGAGGAGGGACCTAGTAGGTGATCCGGCCCCCCAGATTCGAATAGGAGTGGGAGCTGTGTCCTGAGACTTCAGATCATCCTGAATCAACTTGAAATACAGAAGAAGACTGGACTTCGACATTCTGCTGCACAGAAGACGGAAGAGAATCTCCCTTGTGGCCAAGGAGTGACCACCCTGTGAACACAGGCACCAACCAGCAACTCGACATCTGCTTTGCCGCCGCCTCCCGCCAGAGCCCGAGCCCAGAGCCTGACAAGACCCAGACTCCCAGACTTCTCACCGCCCGATCCACAGTCCCTGCAAAGAAGGGACCCGTGGAGGCACCGAGAGACGTGGGACCGGACATCTTGGAAGACCCCCGAAACGCTGACTGCGCAGCATCAGAGGCACCCTCGATGCTGTGCTTTGGGGTTTGAGAAGCCCTAACCTCGAGCAGCCCTTGCACCAAAGATCAGCCCCCCAGCATCTCCACGATCTGCGTGGGGCCCTTTTGCACCGTGCCACTCGATGCGCCATCCCGGCCACTTGCCATGTGGCTAGCGGCCATCTTGGCGACAAAACCTACAACTTTCACTGCGGGTCTGGTTGCGCCAGACTTGCCCTTGCTCCTGTAAAAAGGAGTACCTGCTCTGACCTTGCTGGTCCGAGTAACAAGCCTTTTTTGATTCCTACGTGGCTTGCATTAGCCAAGGCCTGTTTGCTTCAATCATGTTGCCGACACCGCCAACAGCGAGAAGCCTGCGTGGAACAGCTCTTGACCGACTCCTGGATGTCTTCCACCCCTCGTGTCCACATGGCTGCAGAGAGAAGCTACACAACATCACCTGTTTGCACCCAACATCGCCTGGTTCCACTCTGGTTCCACGGTAGTCACTGGCTAGTGACTTTGAACATTGTCCCCTCTGCTTTCAGGTCTTCACCTCTTCAGATCCACCCTTGGATCCACCGGAACTCTTCACATCGAGTCACCTGCAGCATCTTCAGCTCCAAGCACCATCGACCTGCGTGACGAAACCCGACACTACTTCGACCCTATGCACCCGCTTTCTGTGGGTGAGGTAACTCAGCTCCGCCGGTGTTCCCACACTGGTACACATCTCTAGGGTCTGTGTCTAAAGTTTCATCCTTCTAGGTCACTCGGAAGGTTCCTTTTTAACTAACTTTGTAACTTTTACGCACCATTGACATTGCATTGGTAAAGCGTGCACTTTCCGCACTGCACCCGAGTCCCGCGGGCCTTTCCCAACTTCTTCACTGCTAGTCCCGAACAGCTCCAGCGATTCCCCAGGCCCTAGGCCTCTTCACTTTCCCCATAGTGGTTCTTATACCACTATTTTAGTATATGGTTTAGGTGGCCCCTAGGGCTCCTCCATAATTGTGCAACTTTTGTGTATTTAAACTGTGTTTTGTTTTAACGCATTTGCTTCTGTGCTCATAAAGAGTATCAGGGTTATTTGTAGAAATAAATCTATATATATTTTCAATATATATCTGTGTGGCGTACTTTCATTTGGTATTCAAGGGATTGTATATGGTAAAACAGCTTGCTTCACATGCCTTTACAGAGTTTAGCCTAAGACTGCTTAGTCCATGCTACCCCTAGGATAGCTTGTCTATTAGGTTGACTTTACAACCTGCACCATAAGGGTTGTTTGGCATTGTACAAGGTGATCACTAGAACTAGTGAGCATCAGATACCAGGCCAACTTCTCACATAGCGTTCACCAAAATATGCTTTTAACATGCTTTTTTCTGTTTGCCTCCTCTGTTTACGATGTTTTTGCTGGTATGTTGCTTTGGGCACTGTGCCACTGCTGATCAGTGCCACAGTGCAAGTGCTCCCTATGTGAAATTGATGTATTGATTGAATTCCATGTTTGGCTTATTTGGTTTACTGTCAGTCCCTAGTAGAGTGTACCAGGAGTGCCAGGGCTTGTAAATACAAATGCTGCTCATGGGCTTGCAGCACGTGTTGTTCTACCCACAAGAGCGGCCTAGTAAAAGTATGTCTAAAGGTCTGCCATTGCTAGACCTATGTGCAGTCTGGTACTGTCACGCGGGCTGCGCAAGTACACCTACTTGCCAGTCCCTAAACCTTCCCTTAACTTCATGTTAGTCACCCCTATGGTAGGCTCAAGGGCAGGGTGCATTGTAAGCATAAGGTAGGACAAGCCTGATGAGGTTGGCATGTCCTAATAGTGAATTACAGCCATCTTCGTTTTTCACTATTGAAGGGTTACCTGCTCTCCATAAGTTAGAATGGGCTGCCCGGATTATTAATGGTATAATCCTAGCGGGCTCGGGGAGCATGGTACAATGTCAAGTTTGGTATCCCTGAACCCAGAGTTTAATAACGCATCCATTTGGGTGGATGGTTTTTAGACTCGTTGTTTGAAAATAGCACTTTTAGAAAGTGGCTATTTTCTTGTCTGACTGTCTTCTGGTCTCTGCTGGTTTGGTGTGCGTGTGACAGGGGCTGGGTGGCTCCAAAGGTCTGAATGAGTCAGTGTGGGGTGAGTGAGGCATTTGCATTGAGAGTAGGGGAAGAGTAGCTCATGATAGACTGCCCTGCCTGACACAATGCTGGCTCCCCCTTCTGCAGGGCGACTGATGGCTCTGTGCCTGCCAGGGACAATTCTGGCTCCACCTCATGCCGGGCAACTGATGGCCCTGCCCCTGCCAGTGACAATGCTGGCTCCACCTCCTGCGGGGCGGCTGAGGACCCTGCCCTGCACAGTGAATAGGCCAGGTGCCTCGGCCTGGCAACACCTACAACAAACCCAGGATGGGGGGAATTCCCCTGCATTGACAAAGGGATCAACGCAGAATAGGGGTATAAGAGAAGGACCCCTGAACCAAAGATTTAGATCACTTCTGACAAGGAAACCTGAAACAAGGACAAGAAGCCTGCTGATCCAAGGACTTGCCTACCCCTTCTGCCAGTGTGCTGTTTGTTGGGGGAATCCTGCAGTTACTTCTTTATTTTTGCCAAGGAACCAGGAGAGAGGAACTGAGTGTGTACTCTCAAGCTTTGCCAAGGAAATCTCCAAGGGTTGGAAGAGTGCCAGCCTCCTGTTGAAGTCACAGGGTTAAAGGACTTCATCATTTGCTAAAAGTGCCTGT
Organism: Lissotriton helveticus; assembly: GCF_964261635.1. Classification (NCBI taxonomy): domain Eukaryota; kingdom Metazoa; phylum Chordata; class Amphibia; order Caudata; family Salamandridae; genus Lissotriton; species Lissotriton helveticus. Next base: position 1,357,457,075 of record NC_136061.1, on the reverse strand, counting down.
TGCTGGAACCTGAAAGTCCAGCACCTCTGAAGAATCCAGCAATCTCGATGCCTATGGACGCCGCCGAATGGAGCTCGACATCGTGAGTGCAGCTCCCGTGTCCCGCACCTTCGACACCGGCCGCCGGGCCCGATCGACGCTAGTAGCGAAGCCGATACCGACTCCTCGACACCGAGCCCTCTCGACGCCGTGAGCGCTGCTCCCTCTTGCAACATCACCTTCGACATCGATGACGACGCCGTAGCCTGCTTCGCCTGGTGAGCGCTGCTCCTGCCTGACATCTGTCGACGCCGCTGCAGATCGCCCTGACTCTGAGGCCCGATCGACGCCGAAGATGCAACGTCGGACATCTCGACGCCGCTGATCATCGTGTGCTTCACTTTTCCAAGGTACTGTGTTGTGGGGGTCTGTTGCGACTCTTTGCTCGACGTAGCACTCCTCGCGGTCGACGCCGAACCTTTGAATTAACTTTGCCTCGACGTCGTTTGACTCCCATGGGGGGTTACATTGTTGCCAAGAACTGTGATTTAAAGAAGAAGAGTTGCTTTTGTTACTAAAGACTTTGTGCTAAGAAGAAACTACACTTGAACTATTATTTTTCCTTCCAAGAGTATTTATTAAGATTGTGGTATATTTTTGTCGTTATTTGGTCTTGTGCTAAGCCTTATATAAACATCCTTATTTTTATAATACTACTGTGTTGTGTCCATTTGTAGTGTATTCACTTTATTACTGTATGTGGTCATAAATGCTTAACGCACAGCCTCTGAGATAAGCCTGTCTGCTCTGCCAAGCTACCAAGGGGGTGAGCAGGGGTTATCTAAGTGGGTGATCCCCTTGCCCTGACTAGAAAAGGTGTGTCCCAATTTGTCAGAAGTGTATACCTCTGCCAACTAGAGACAGCCGCTTCTAACATTGGTGGCAGCAGTGAGGATTTGAACCTTGCATTTATGACCCATGTGCAGTGATTAGTGTGCACTACATAGTGAAAGCAGACCATAGCAGAGCCACAATCTGTTTTGGTAGGACATTCTATTTTTTTTCTCCGCTTTCCTGGAGCTTGATTTTTGAACACTGCCAGTTTTGACCATGAGTGATGCCGGAGTCACTACCCCTGTTGTTGTGGAGGAATTTGATAAAAATTTGCTAAAGGACTACAAGAAAAAACAGCTGGAAAAAATTTGCAAGCAGTTTAAAGTTCCTACAACAGGCCTCAAATATAAGGAAGAATTTCTCAAAGCATTGGAGGCCTGGTTAGAGGCCAGAGATCCCTCTGATGTGGTGGTGGTACCGCAAGAGGAAGGGGAAGAGGCAGAGCCCGTGAATGGGCCTGGGGCCTCTCCCGGCAGCAGCGTTTCCTCCAAGGGTCTTTCTCCTGAAGAATTGGAAGACAGGGCAAACGAATGAGAGCACCAGCTAGAAATGGCAAAACTTAAATTAGGAGGGCAGTTGGAGTTAGAGAATGCAAGAAGCAGGAGAGAAGCTGAAATAGAGACCAAAAGGTTAGATTTTGAAAGAGAAAAGTTAGCTTTTGAGCGTGAGAAAATGGTGAGGGAAATGGAGCTCAAAGATAAGAATTTAGAAACCGTCCCCCATAGTTCCCGTGGTCCAGGAGGAGGCAGACCTTGAGGGGGATGCCCTGCAACCCCCAGGGGAACAAGTTGCTGAACTGGGAGACGTGCCCGAGCTGACCCACTGGCAGCAGGATGGTGGTCCCTCCAGGGAAGAATTTTGTGCAGAAGAGAAAGCGTGCCCTTCTCTTGTGGGTATGAGGCAGCAGGCCTCAGCCCAGACAACAGGTGACCAGTCAGGGTCACATTTGGTCTACTGGGAGAACGATCTCCTGTATAGCGAGCCTAAGGCTGCTGAACCTGGGTCAGCCCGTGTGCTGGTGGCACCCCAGCGATGCAGAGCCTTCCTACTGGGTTTGGCTCATGACGTTCCGTTAGCTGGACATCTGGGGCAGGACAAGACCTATGACAGGCTTGTCACCCATTTTTATTGGCCTCAGATGAGAAGGGATACAGATATCCATTGCAAAACCTGTCAAAATTGCCAGGCATGTGGGAAAAGCGGGCGGAAGCAGAAGTCTCCCCTCCAACTAAGCATGGGCAGATTTTACGAATTGGCAATCCGCGAACTTGCGTATTTACGGATTCGCAATCCGCAAAATCCGCGAACTCTTGCGAATTTTTTCTTTTTTTTGTGTTCGCAAGGATTTCTGCCAGTTCGCGAGGGTTCTGTACCAGTTCGCAATTGCGAACTTACTTGTCGGCTCGCAACGGCCGCGACTATGTTGTTTCTACATCTGGTTCATCATCACAGGTTCACAGCACCCTCTGTTTCACCACTGCCACCCTCTGGTACACCCATGCCACCCTCTGGTACATCACTGCCACCCTCTGGTTGGTTTATCATTGTAGATTATGGGGGTGAAAAAAAGCAAGCACACTTGCCCTGCTTCAACTGACATGAATTAATTTGGGGTTGATTAATGTGTCACTGAATTTAAACTTCCAGTCTGGCTGGCACCTGCTTCCTTATCTGTAATTTGCTGAACTCTGAAGGGGCCCCTCAGGAAGCACTACAGGGAATGGTTACTAATGATAAGATTGAACTTTTGCACCTGCTGAGTGCTTTCAGTTTTGTCTGTAATTGCTTTCTGTTGCAGTGTAATTTTTTTAACAGGACCTTTGTTGTATACTTGTAGCTATTCTCTGAGCCTGCTGTGAGGGTCAGAGCAGGGTCATAGAATAGTTGCAAGTAGGCAAATGAACTCTGAAGGGGCCCCTCAGGAAGCACTACAGGGAATGGTTACTAATGATAAGATTGAACTTTTGCACCTGCTGAGTGCTTTCAGTTTTGCAAAAATCCAAATATCCAGCAGCATCCACAAAAGTAATCCTTCCAGGTCAAGATCCAAATCAAAGTGACCAGCACATGAAGAAAGCACTGGGAGGAGCCTGGTGGACAGGAACAGGAAGTTGGAGACTGTGGGGCACTTCCTTCCTCCCACCCCCACCCCCCAAAATGGACTCCTTGCAAAGAAAAAGTGCAGGCAAATGTCAACCTGAGGAGTTATTCTGATAAAAATCATAATTTTCAAGGTTTATGCTGCCTGCTGGTGGATTTCTTGTGTGAAATTGCAAATTTTGCAATCTCGCAATTGCGAGATTGTCGCTGCCCGCCGCATCTACGTGTTCGCAAGTATTTACTCCCGCGAAATTGTATAGTATTCTAGTTGGTAAGTGCGACCAAGCAAAAAATCCGCTTCGCACGGATTTTACGAATTTTCGGCAAGTTCGCGAGAGTTCGCGGATTGCGAATTTACTGAAAATCCGCAAAATCCGCGAGCGGAACGGATTTTACGCCCATGCTTACCTCCAACCTTTTCCCGTGGTCAGTACCCCCTTTGACCGGGTGGGAATTGACATTGTTGGGCCCCTGGACCCCAAGACAGCCATGGGCAACAGGTTAATCCTGGTCTTGGTGGACCATGCCACACGTTACCCAGAAGCCATCCCTCTCAGAATAGTGACGGCCACCGTGGTGGTACGTGCACTGATGGGTGTTTTTTCCTGAATGGGGTTCCCCAGAGAGGTGGTGTCAGACCGGGGCACCAACTTCATTTCCAATTATATGAAGTCTCTGTGGAAGGAGTGTGGGGTAACCTACAAGTTCACCACTCCTTACCACCCTCAAGGTAATGGGTTGGTTGAGAGATTCAACCGTACCCTTAAAGGCATGATTATGGGTCTTGAAGAACCAATGAGGCGTAAATGGGACGTCCTCTTGCCATGCCTGCTGTTTGCTTACCGTGAGGTGCCACAGAAGTCTCTAGGGTTCAGCCCCTTTGAGATTTTGTATGGACACCCGGTAAGAGGACCTTTGAGTCTGGTCAAAGAAGGCTGGGAGCAATCTCCCAGGAAACCTCCCCAGGATGTATACAGTTACATGCTGGCCTTTAGGAACCAGACTCGGCGCTTCAGAGATCTTGCTCAGGCAAATCTGGAGGCCAGCCAGGAGGAGATGAAGCGGTGGTACGACCGGAATGCCACTCTGGTGGAGCTTCAGCCTGGTCAGAAAGTTTGGGTCATGTCCCCTGTGGAACCTTGTGCGCTCAAGGACTGGTGAACTGGACCGTTTGAGGTTGTGGAGAAAAAGAGCGATGTCACCTACATGGTGGACTTGAAGTCTCCCAGGAACCCCTTGCGGGTCCTGCATGTCAACCGTTTAAAGCCCCACTTAGAAAGGTCCGAAGTGGGCATGCTCCTAGCTACAGATGCTGGAATGGAGGAGGAGAGTGAGCCTCTTCCTGACCTCCTGTATGCAAAAGAGCAAGACGGGTCAGTGGATGGTGTTGTCCTCTCTGACACACTGACCCCTGAGCAGCAGCAAGATTGTCGCCAACTGTTGGGACAATACCCTGATCTGTTCTCCTTGATTCCTGGTGTCACTCAGTGGTGTGTCCATGATGTGGACACCGGGGACAGCACTCCTGTGAAGCACAAGGCCTACAGAGTGACTGACAAGGTCAGAGCATACATCAAGGAGGAGGTCTCCAAAATGTTTGCCTTAGGGGTGGTTGAGTCCTCTAGCAGTCCTTGGGCCAGCCCAGTGGTCTTGGTCCCGAAGGCTGCAGGGCCTGGTGCTTCACCAGAACTTCGGTTCTGTGTGGATTACCGAGGACTCAATTCAGTCACCAAGACTGACGTGCACCCCATCCCCAGAGCTGATGAGCTCATAGATCGGTTAGGGGCTGCCCGGTACCTTAGTACGTTTGATCTAATGTCTGGGTACTGGCAGATCGCCTTAACTGATGGGGCAAAAGAGAGGTCAGCATTCTCCACACCAGATGGGCACTACCAGTTCCGGGTTATGCCCTTTCGTGATGAAGAATGCCCCTGCCACCTTCCAGAGGTTGGTCAACCAGGTATTGGTTGGACTGGAGGATTTCAGTGCCGCCTGCCTGGTCGACATAGCAGTGTTCAGCGCCAGCTGGGAGGAACACTTGCACCACCTCCAGGAAGTGTTGTTGGCCCTACGCAGAGTAGGCCTCACAATCAAAGCCAGTAAGTGCCAGATTGGGCAGGGTTCAGTGGTGTACTTGGGGCACCAAGTAGGAGCGGCAAGGTGGCCCCCCTGCAACCCAAGATTGATACCATCCTGGCTTGGGCACCACCCAAAACCCAGACTCAGGTGAGAGCCTTCTTAGGTCTCACAGGTTACTACAGGAGGTTTGTCAAGGATTATGGCAACATTGTGCACCCCTTGACTTTGCTGACTTCCAGGAAGCAGCCAAGACTTGTGATCTGGACTGACGACTGTCAGACGGCCTTTGACACCCTGAAAACAGCAATGTGCACAGCAACCATACTCCAGGCACCCGAAATTTCTAAAGAATTTGTTGTCCAGACGGACGCTTCAGAGCATGGCGTGGGGGCTGTTCTGGCTCAGGTAAATGAAGAGGGCCGAGACTTACCTGTAGCCTTCATCAGTAGGAGGTTACTTCCCAGGGAACAGAGGTGGAGTGCGATAGAGCGAGAAGCATTTGCTGTGGTCTGGGCGCTGAAGAAGCTAAGACCCTACCTGTTTGGGACTCACTTCCGGGTTCAGACAGACCACAGGCCCCTCAGATGGTTGATGCAGATGAGGGGTGAGAATCCAAAGTTGTTGAGGTGGTCCATTTCCCTACAGGGGATGGACTTCACGGTGGAACACCGCCCTGGTATAGATCACGCCAATGCTGATGGTCTGTCCAGATTTTTCCGGCTTAGTGATGAGGACTCCCTAGGGTAAGGGTAGTTCTCCCCACATTTCAGCTGGAGGGGACACGTGTTAGACCTGGCATCATTGGCATGAGTCTCTCCTCCATTATTTCTGTTTGCCTCCTCTGTTTACGATGTTTTTGCTGGTATATTGCTTTGGGCACTGTGCCACTGCTGATCAGTGCCACAGTGCAAGTGCTCCCTATGTGAAATTGATGTATTGATTGAATTCCATGTTTGGCTTATTTGGTTTACTGTCAGTCCCTAGTAGAGTGCACCAGGAGTGCCAGAGCTTGTAAATACAAATGCAGCTCGTGGGCTTGCAGCACATGTTGTGCCACCCACAAGAGCGGCCTATTAAAAGTATGTCTAAAGGTCTGCCATTGCTAGACCTACGTGCATTCTGGTACTGTCACGTGGGCTGCGCAAGTACACCTACTTGCCAGTCCATAAACCTTCCCTTAACTTCATGTTAGTCCCCCCTATGGTAGGCCCAAGGGCAGGGTGCATTGTAAGCATAAGGTAGGACAAGCCTGATGCGGTTGGCATGTCCTAATAGTGAATTACAGCCATTTTCGTTTTTCACTATTGAAGGGTTACCTGCTCTCCATACATTAGAATGGGCTGCCCGGATTATTAATGGTATAATCCTAGCGGGCTCGGGGCGCATGGTACAATGTCGAGTTTGGTATCCCTGAACCCAGAGTTTAATAACGCATCCGTTTGGGAGGATGGTTTTTAGACTCTGTGTTTGAAAATAGCACTTTTAGAAAGTGGCTATTTGCTTGTCTGACTGTCTACTGGTCTCTGCTGGTTTGGTGTGCGTGTGACAGGGGCTGGGTGGCTCCAAAGCTCTGAATGAGTCAGTGTGGGGTGAGTGAGGCATTTGCATTGAGAGTAGGGGAAGAGTACCTCCTGATAGCCTGCCCTGCCTGACACAATCCTGGCTCCCCCTCCTGCCGGCCGGCTGATGTCTCTGTGCCTGCCAGGGACAAACCTGGCTCCACCTCCTGCCGGGCGACTGATGGCCCTGCCCCTGCCAGTGACAATGCTGGCTCCACCTCCTGCGGGGCGGCTGAGGACCCTGCCCTGCACAGTGAATAGGCCAGGTGCCTCGGCCTGGCAACACCCACAACAAACCCAGGATGGGGGGAATTCCACTGCATGGACAAAGGGATCAAAGCAGAAAAGGGGTATAAGAGAAGGACCCCTGAACCAAAGATTTAGATCACTTCTGACAAGGAAACCTGAACCAAGGACAAGAAGCCTGCTGATCCAAGGACTTGCCTACCCCTTCTGCCAGTGTGCTGTTTGTTGGGGTAATCCTGCAGTTACTTCTTTATTTTTGCCAAGGAACCAGGAGAGAGGAACTGAGTGTGTACTCTCAAGCTTTGCCAAGGAAATCTCGAAGGGTTGGAAGAGTGCCAGCCTCCTGTTGAAGTCACAGGGTTAAAGGACTTCATCATTTGCTAAAAGTACCTGTTGCTGGAACCTGAAAGTCCAGCACCTCTGAAGAATCCAGCAATCTCGATGGACGCCGCCGAATCCAGCTCGACATCGTGAGTGCAGCTCCCGTGTCCCACACCTTCGACGCTGGCCGCCGGGCCCGATCGACACTAGTAGCGAAGCCGCTACCGATACCTCGACACCGAGCCCTCTCGACGCCCTGAGCGTTGCTCCCTCTTGCAACATCACCCTCGACATCGACGACGACGCCGTAGCCTGCTTCGCCTCGTGAGCGCTGCTCCTGCCTGACATCTGTCGACGCCGCTGCAGATCACCCCGACTCCGAGGCCCGATCGACGCCGAAGACGCGACGCCGGACATCTCGACGCTGCTGATCATCGTGTGCTTCACTTTTCCAAGGTACTGTGTTGTGGGGGTCTGTTGCGACTTCAGGCTCGACGTAGCGCTCCTCGCTGTCGACGCCGAACCTTTGGATTAACTTTGCCTCAACGTCGGGTGACTCCTGTGGGGGGTTACATTGTTGCCAAGAACTGTGATTTAAAGAAGAAGATTTGCTTTTGTTACTAAAGACTTTGTGCTAAGAAGAAACTACACTTGAACTATTATTTTTCCTTCCAAGAGTTTTTATTAAGATTGTGGTATATTTTTGTCGTTATTTGGTCTTGTGCTAAGCCTTATATAAACATCCTTATTTTTATAATACTACTGTGTCGTGTCCATTTGTAGTGTATTCACTTTATTACTGTATGTGGTCATAAATGCTTAACGCACAGCCTCTGAGATAAGCCTGTCTGCTCTGCCAAGCTGCCAAGGGGGTGAGCAGGGGTTATCTAAGTGGGTGATCCCCTTGCCCTGACTAGAAAAGGTGTGTCCCTATTTGTCAGAAGTGTATACCTCTGCCAACTAGAGACAACCGCTTCTAACAATCACTTACAACTACAGAGCTGCAGTAATGCTCCATGGAGCACGCTGCTGGCTTTATTAAGCTCCTTCATCTATAATTTATAAAAATCCATTTAAAGTGCACAAGCTCAACCCAGCAACAGAGCCATAACCTAATGATAAATTAAGAGCTTTGCAGGCAATGTTCCTCACTGGATAGATATACATACTGACTCACAGGGGATATAAGGTCAGATAGGTATCAAAATTTTAAAAAAGCTATAAATAGATAGTTATACACAAAAACGTTTTTAAAAAGCAGTCGGACATACAGACGCCGGGCACTGAGGGATAGACCGGCAGAAGTGCAGCCAGACATCTTGCAGTCTATATGACCCGAGCGACATACTTCGGCTTCACCATAAATTACTTTACAGTTTTGTTCTGAGACACATTCAGCTGTGTTTGATCTTCGTGAACATGCTGTAGGTGCACAGTAGAGTAATTCTTACTGATCTAAATATTACAGAACAGACTACAAAAGTACAGTCACATACACTCATCTGCATCAGGTTATAGAAATCCCGCTTGTTGGAAGAGCTAATTTAACTCTAAAATGTGGTAAATGTTTGCAAACATTTAAAGGCAACCACAAACCTCGTGCAGTTTCAAAGAGTGAACCTGGAACATCTCATGTCCTCATAGTGCTGTTTCATTTGGCCTTTGCAGGACTCATACCAATCTTCCATGCATTTCTTGCCCCTTAATTTATTCCTCATAGTGAGGGTGAGGAGTTGCTAGTTGGGTCTGCTGAAAGGTGATTTGAGGATTGTAAACGTAAGATTATTTGTAATAGCGTGGGGGAATTCTTTGTAAAATGATATGCCTGAAAACAATCTCTTGATGAAAAGATATTTCAAAAATAAAAATGTTCATCTATAATAAGACGAGCATTCTGATTAAAAAGCACTTGATTATGAAAAGGCATGAACTTTGGAACAGAGCCCTGTCTCCCTCCTCCCCTCAAGGCGATGGAGCTATGAAGACACCAGGGAAGGAACGGGCGATGGCGTTAGCAAGACCATAAGCACTTTTAGCCATTCATTTTTGTATTTTAACATGGGTGGTGGGGCGATATGTCAGCAAAGCTCTCTTGTCAAACGAGTCAGAACAAGCCGATAGAGCGAAAAACGTGTCATTTCCATCTATAATTCATAGCATAAACATAATAAAAGTCTCCAAAAATGTAGTGGTTGATCCTACCTGAGCAGGTCCGCGCCATCTTGGGTCTGTTGGCGCCTACAGCCCCTCAGTCTCAGCCAATCCTGGAGCTGCCAGCAGCACCAAGATTGGCTTAGGGCACAATTAGTACTCGCCTACCTGCCCATTAGGAGACTGAGGTTTGAGCCTTTGCTCAACCCTCGCTCTCCTAATGGGCATGCACCAGCAGAGCAGACAATAGTGCGCATGAGTGGGCACGGCGCGAAAATTCGCCCTCCGTTCCCACTCATGCGCACTTGTGTAGTACTGATGCCTTTTGCCACTAGTCTGACATTCATGTCAGTCAACATGATGCCGGACCACCCACCCCCTTCAGACTCTGAAGGTGGTGGGCGGTCAGACGTCATGCTGACTGACATGATTGTCAGTTCTCCCTCGGCATCTTAGTTAAAAGATGCAGAGGGAGCTGCAGGTGGGGGGCTACACCCCCACACCCCAATGGACGCCCCGCACCTGGTCAAACAGAAGACCTGGACTGGTTCACACCAAGATCAGTCTTGCCTCCTTTATCTGGATCTTTCTGCACTGATCTTGCTTCCTTCAAGACCCCTTTTGCCTTTTTATGCAACTCTCTTGCCTCTTTCTGTACTTCTCTTGCCTCTTTATGCACCTCTTTTGCCTGTTTCTACAAATCTCTAGCATCTTTCTGCAGTTCTCTTGCTTCTTTCTGTAATCCTCGTGTCTGTTTCTGTACCTCTCTTGGTTCTTTCTGCACGGCTCTTGCTTCTTTCTGTACCTGTCTTTCAAATATCTGTACCCTCATGCCTCTTTCTGCACCCCTCTAGCCTCCTTCTGCACCTCTTTTGGTTCTTTATGCACTGCTCTTGCCTCTGTCTGCACCCCTGTTCCCTCTGTCTGCACTTTTTTGCAGATTTTTGCAGCTCTCTTGGCTCTTCCTACACTTCTCTTGCCCCTTTCTGTACCTCCGTTGCCTGTTTCTGCACTTCTTTTGTTTGTTTATGCACCTCTCTTGCTTCTTTCTACACCCCTCTTGCCTCTTTGTGCACTAATTTTATCTGCTCCTGTAACTCTCTTGCTTCTTTCTGTACCCCTCTTGCATCTTTCTGTAGTCTGTTTCTTCCTTCTGCACTTCTGTGGCTTCTTTGTGTCCCTCTCTTGCTTCTTTCTGTACCTCTTGTGTAAAGTTGTGCACCCTTCTTGCCTCTGTCTGCACATCTCTTGCCTCACTCTGTAGCCCTCTTGCTTCTTTCTGCACCTCTTTTGCTTTTTTCTGCACTTTTCTTGCCTCTTTCTGCTCCTCCATTGGTTCTTTCTGCACTGACCTTTCTCCTTTCTACATATCTTTTGCCCTTTTCTGCTCATCACGTCCCTCCTTCTGCTCATCTTGTGCCTCCTTCTGCACCTCTGATGCCTCTTTCTGCACTTCTCTTGCCTCTTTCCGCACTTCTATTGCCTCTTTCTGTACCTCTCTTGCTCCTTTCTGTACTTCTCTTGCTTTTTTTACCCCCTCTCTTGCTTTTTTCTGCCCCCTTGCCTCTTTCCACACCCGTCTTCCCTCTTTCTGCATCACTTTCTTCTTTCTGCACCTCTGTTCCCTTTTTCTGCACCTCTCTTGCATGTTTCTATATTTCTCTTGACTCTTTCTGTACCAATCTTGCCTGTTTCTGCACCTCTGTTGGTTCTTTCTGCACTGCTCTTGCTTTTTTCTACCCCTCTCTTGCACGTTTCTGTACATCTCTTGCCTTTCTCTCTACCCCTTTTGCCTCCTTTTGCACTTATGTTGCTTTTTATGTACTGCTCTTGCTTCTTTCTGCACATTTATTGCATATTTCTGTACCCCTCTGTACCTCCTTCTGCACCCCTCTTGCCTCTGTCGCCACCCCTGCTCCATCTTTCTACAACACTTTTACCTGTTTCTGCAACCCTCTTGCCTTTTTCTACACTTCTTTTTCCTCTTTGTGTACCTCTGTTGCTTCTTTCTGCTCTACTCTTGCCTCTTACTGCACCCCATTGCCTCTTTCTGCACCTCTGTTGCTTTTTTCTGCACTTCCTTTGTTTCTTTCTGTACCTCTCTTGCCTCTTTCTGCACCGCTCAAGCTTCTTTCTACACTTCTTTTGTAAGTTTCTGCAGCTGCCATACTTCTTTCTGTGCTCCTCTTGCTTATTTCTGTACTTCTGTGGCTTCTTTCTGCACTTCTGTTGCTTTTTTGTGTAGTCTCATGCTTCTTTCTGCACCTCTCTTACCTCTTTCTGGGCCTCTGTTTCTTCTTTCTGCACTTCTCCTGCCTCTTTCTGCATCCCCTCTAACCTCTTTCTGTACCTGTTTCTCTTTTCTGCACTTCTCTTGCTACTTTCTGCACGTCTCTTGCTTCTTTCTGCACATCTCTTGTAACGTTCTGCACCCCTCTTGCCTCTTTCTGCACCTCTTACCTCATTCTGCACCCCTCTTGCCTCTTTTGCTTTTTTCTGTACTTCTCTTACCTCTTTCTGTCCCTCTTGCCTCTTTCTGTACCTCTCTGGCTTCTTTCTGCACTTCTCTTGCTTATTTCTGTATACCTCTGTTGCTTCTTTGTGAGAAGTTGGCCTGATGTATGATGTCCACAGTTCTGTGGGCACCTTGTATCAGTCCAAACAATCCCTTATGGTGGTGGTTGTAAGTCAACCTTATAGACAAGGCTTAACTCAAGAGGGCATGTGAAGGCAGCTGTTTTATCATATTCAATCCTGTAATATCAAATGAAAGGACACCACACAAGTTATATATTATGAAAATATATGTATTTATTCTCAGAATAATCCCCAATACTCTTTATGAGTAAAGAAGCACAAGCGTTTAAACCATATATCAAAAAAGTGGTATAAGTATCACTATTCGATCAATGGTAAGGCCTAGGGCCATGGGAATCGCTGGGACTACACTGGACTAACAGCAGTTAGGACGGGAGTATCCCGCGGGATTCGGGTGCAGCGCTAAAAGCACACGCATGCACCAATGCAAAGTCAATAGTGCATAAAAGTTATCGAGTTACAGTTTTAAGAGTCTTCCGACTGGACTAGAAGGACAAAACCTTAGACTTAGACACTAGAGGTGTAAACCACTACAGGAGCACCGGCGTTCAAGAGTTATCTCACCCACAGGAAGCGGGTGCACAGGTGCAAAGATGTGTCGGGTTTCGTCACGAAGATCTAGGGTGCCTGGAGATGAAGATGCTGCAGGCGTCCAGAAGAGAAGTGTCCGGTGTGATCCAAGGGTGGATCGAAGATGTGGAGTACCTGAAAGCAGAGTGGACAGAGTCTGGGTCACTAGCCAGTGACCAGGAAGGAACCAGGAAGGAACCAGTCGATGTCGGGCGCAATCAGGTGCTTGTCATGAAGCTTGTCTCCGCTGCCACGTGGACTCTGGGGCACCGAGGATGTCCTGGAGTGGATCGGAAACTGTACCACAAAGGCTCTTGTTGTGGCCGGTGTCGAAGTTAACAAACCTTGGCAAAGGCAACCCATGCAGGATTCAAAGATTGCTTCTTACTCGGACCAGCAAGGTCAGAGCGGGTGCTCCTTTTCAGGGAAGCGAGGGCCAGTCTTAAGCAACCAGACCAGCAGTGTAAATTCTTAAGTTCGTCAGTACAGGGGCCACTAGCCAACAGGCAAGCAACCGGACCAACACGTCAAGCAGGAAAATGCAAAAGGGCCCCACGCAGCACTCGGAGAGTGTGGAGGGGTGAGCTTAGGTGCAAAAGCTGCTCGGGCTGAAGCTTCTCAGACTTTAATGCACAACTTCGAGGGAGCCTTGGGAGCTGCACGGTCAGCTCTTTGTAGTTTTTCCAAGATTGCCGGCCCCACAGTACAGGTCGCCTCCACTGGTCTCAGCTTTGCATAGACTGTGGATCGGGCTTTTGGAAGGCAGACACGCTAGGTCTTGTTGATCTCTGTCGCTCGAGTTCCGGCTGGAACTGCAACAAAGCAAACGTCGAGGTGCTGGATGGTACCTGTTTGCACAGGGTGGTCACTCCTTGACCACAAGGGAGATTCTTTAGTCTTCTACGTCGAGTAGGATGTCGAAGGGTCCAGAGTTTCATTTCATAAGTTTCAGTCAGGATAATCTGATGTGCATCTGCACAGCTCCTACCTTTATTCCAAATCAAGGGGCTGGATTACCTGCTAGGTCCCTCCTATGGGTGGGACCCAGGAAGGGGGTGGTTACACCCCTTTTCCTTTGTCCAGTTTTGTGCCAGGACTGGGGCTGGAGTGCCCCAGAACCGGTTTGACTGGAATTTGCTTGGGACACCTTGTGTGCCCCAGGCAGTGTCTAGTTTCTTTCAACCCACCCTGCTCCAATCCACTATCTCCTGTCTGGGGAGGTGTAACACCTCCTTGTGACAGGAAACCTTTTGTCCAGGCCTCCCCTGCCAAGTTTCGGTCAGCAGCAGGAGGTCAGACTTGTGTCGGGCAGCAGCATCCATTTTGTGATGCTGAGGCTCTGGTTAGGATTAACCACGTTTAAAGTAAAGTAACATGTCTTCTCCCTCTAGAAGGGTGGAATACTACCCCCGTCACCAGAACTGGTGAGGGGGTAGTATTCCAAAGTGTATGACACCAAACACGACATGTTTTGATAAAACCAAACCAAAGATAGCAATAACCGCGAGGATTATAATGCACTTAAGAGTATATGGTATGGCAGTATCACTGGAACAGCAGTACGGAAATGGTTCCGACCTCTGCAGACAGGCTCAGCTCATGCTAGAGCACCATCTCACATAAAACCAAGCACTTTGCCTCCAGGATTGTTAAGGCCTGCCATAGGAGTGACTGATAGGTATATATGTGTCCAGATATAGGTTTAGATATAGGTATACTATTTCTAAGCAAGGGGTGATTACACCACCTTGCCCCAGCTGAGTGATCAGCCAGTTGTGTCGATTTAAGTACCAGCCAGGGGTGGCAAAAGATATGCTGCAGCCCCTGGTAGGCCTTGGATGCACCCATGCACTGAGCACCTATAGTGCATGGTACAGGGGCTGACAAGGTGTCCAGTTCCAAATTGGCGATGTACCTAGGGTACATGGAGTCTATTTAAAGAGAGAGCAGATAGCCTGGGACCCTGATTAGCAGGATCCCAGGCCAACTAAGTCAAAAATCAGCTAAACACTCTGCAAAAAATCTGGGTTAACCATAGTCAGGTATCCACCCTCCTACATAACCCCCCCCCAAACAAAAGGAGATAAGGCTATCCTTGGCCAAGTAAGCCTATATTACCTGAGTGGCCATATATGGAGGAACCTGCACTGGCATGGTTACCCCCTGTGTCATGGTCCACCAAGTAATCCCTCACCCTATGGGTATCAGAGGGTCTCCACCATGGGGAATTACTAACTGTGGTGTGTTATGGCAAAGTAAAAGGCTGGTGTGGAGATGGAGTACTGACGTGAGGCTCCACTAATGTAGGGCTCAGCTTCATCCAATCATTTTCCACCTTGGGTGCCTTTCTTTCCTTGACTGAGTTGCACTGTGCTCTCAGGGTCAACCTCTGGCTACCTAAAGCTGGAGGCTGGGTCCCTTTGGTTGGGTTACTGGAGGGACACGTCAGGTTTGGGGCCCTTAAGTCCCAGGTTTGGCTGTGCCCAACAGTTTCCATCTGGGGGAGGTCCCTAACTAGTGGTAAGGGGGATCCCTCAGGAACTTTTAAAGTTTACACCTTGCTAGGGCTGCTAGCTTTGGTGCCCCTAATCTGCTGATGGGGGTGTTTTATTTGACAGGGGGCCCTTTGGGGCTCACTGACCTCCTTGACCTCTGTAGCCCTGGGCTGACTGAGGCAGAGTAGAGAGGGGCTGGTTACCTGCTCCAGACTGGGTCCCACCTTGGAAGGGTCCACTGACATCAGGGGCTCTGCCAGGCTAGGCCTGACTACCTCTGGGGCAGTTTCTTCACAAGGGGTAAGATCAGTTCCCTGAGGAGGCTGATCCTTTCTTTATGTCTGGTGGGAGGGAGATTTCTCTTCCTCCTCAATGCTCTCTGTTTGTGTGGAGTGATCCCTAGTTTCAGGCTTCACAACACATGAATCAGTTTGAGTTTGGGCTGTGGCCATCACAGCCCCACCAACCTTTTCAGGAAGGAACTCAGTTTGGGTATGGGCTGTTACCATAACAGCTCTGCTAACCTTTTCAGGAAGGGATTTTGCTGAAGATGGGGCTGATTCTTGCACAGCCCTACCAACCTTTTCAGGAAGGACATCTTGGATTATGGCTGTGGCCATCACAGCCCCACTAACCTTTCCATGGAGATTTACCATTTTTGAATGGATTTCTTGTTCTACCTCAGCCCAGGCTGAGATTTCCAAATCATTCCCCAGTAGACAATCTACATGCAAGTTTGGGGACACTGCCACTCTCTTGGGGCCAGTGACACCTCCCCAGCTGAGATTTACCACTGCCATGGGATGATTTTTCTGCACTCCATCAATGTTTGTCACCTGGTATGTGGCACCAGGTAAAGGTTGCCTTGAGGGTACTAGATTCTCAGTCACTATAGTGATACTAGCCCCTGTGTCTCTGTAGGCCTCAACCTTTTGACCATTGATGTGGGGCTCCTGCCTGTACTTGCTCAAAGGTTTTGGGAAAGCAGTGAAGTTGTCAAACCCCATGCCATTTTCACAGACAAGAGTAGCTATTGTAGGGGACCTGGTTAGGCCAGAATCCACCTGTGTTCCAAAAGTAAACCCAGCCAAATTCTTGGGGGTGCTCCCACCACCTGGGGGATTACTACTAGTAGTAACAGGAGGTGTTGGAGTGTTACTTGGAGGAATATTTTCTTTATTGTTATTCCTTGGACAACTGCTATCAGTCTTCCAGTGGCCAGGCTGTTTACAGACATGGCAATAAGGTTTCTTTGGGACAGAGGAAGTGTTTTGGGACCCACCCCCATCCTTGGAGTTTTGGGGCCCTGTGGGAGACATGTCTTTAGATTTATCCCCACCCTTCTCTTGAGCCTTGGAAGTATCCTTCTTTTGGTCATTACCCTGATTCTTAGGCCTAATCCTGGTTCTGACCCATTTGTCTGCCCTCTCACCCAATTCTTGTGGAGAGGTCAGATTTGAATCCACCAGGTGCTGGTGTAAAAGCTGGTTTTGACAATTACTAAGGATCTTCTCCCTCATAATCAAATTATACAATACTGTATAGTCATGTACTTTGCTGCCATGTAGCCAACCTTCCAGAGCCTTAGTAGCACAATCTACAAAATCAGTCCAGTCCTGAGTCTGAGCTTTTTGGGTGTCTCTGAACAACAACCTGTATTGTTCAGTGGTTAAGCCAAACCCGTCAATAAGAGCACTCTTTAGGACTGTGTAGTTTTTAGCATCCTCAGGTCTAACTGTGAGGAGCTCATCTCTCCCTTTCTCAGAAAAGGAGTACCATACAATTGCTGCCCACTGTTCTTGAGGAACCTGCTGTACCATGCAGGCTCTCTCCAGAGCGGTCATCCATTTGTGGATGTCATCCCCTTCCTTGTAGGGGGCACAATCTTTGTCAGGTTTCTATTATCATAGGACCTGTCTTTCTCTCTAGGAATATTGCTGCCACCAGTGGGTATCTCCCCACACAGTTTTTGTTCCCTTGCTAAAGCAAGTTTAGCTTGGGCCAAGGCTACCTCCTCCCTCTCTATCTGGAGTTTGACAGCCCTCATCCTGGCCCTATGCTCTTTTCTCTGGGGGGAAGTCATTCCCCTTTGAGATTCCCTTGAGGCACTAGAAAGGTGAGAGTCCCTGGAAGGAGATCTCTCCCTTCTATTGCCAGGAAGTATTCTGTTATGTACTCTGGGGAGGTGCTGACCCTCTCCATTTCCATGTAGGTCCAAGTTGACTTGGCTAAGCCTCCCAACTGGTACCTGGATAACCCCTTGATCATGATCTGAATCATCACCATCTGACTCTGGGTCCACCTCCTCATCTTCTACTTCTGGGGTGGTGTTCTCAGTATCTGGGGGGTTCACTCCTTCTCCTGACCCTGAGGGAACTACTCTAGCTTTCTCAAGATCATCCTTCTCCAGGATGGCTATCAGGATGGGAATGGTAGGGTTGTGACCCTTTCTCAGCCCCTTGCAGTGCACAAGGCACTCAAGTCCTTATGGCTGGGCTTGTCATAGCTGGAGGGTGCCTTGGCCAGGTCACCTTCCACAGAAGAGCAATGGGTTGCTCACCAGACATGACTCTAGTGAGGTGTAAGTGATGCACTTACCTACACTATGGGCCTTATTTATGAAGGACTTGCGCCACCGGTGCGTCACTTTTTCCCATGTTAAAAGTGACGCACCGACGGCGCAAGTCCTTCATAAATAAGGCCCTAAGTGTTTTCCTACTGTACCTTGCTAGTGAGTTGTAGGCAGGGTGTGCTAAGCCCTTTGATCTACAACTACTAAGTTCAGTAGAACTTAAAAATGTAAGCTTTGTTTATATGTACCAAAGGTACTTAATGTGATCTTTCAATTTGATAAAAAGATTGCAATGGTAAAACAACAGCAAGCTCTAATCCAACCGCTGCCACCAATGTGAGAAGTTGGCCTGATGTTAGATGGCAACAGTTCTGTGGGCACCTTGTATCAGTCCAAACAATCCCTTATGGTGGTGGTTGTAAGTCCACCTTATAGACAAGCTATCCTAAGGGTAGCATGGACTAAGCAGCCTTAAAGGCTTAACTCAAGAGGGCATGTGAAGCCAGCTGTTTTATCATATGCAATCCTGTAATATCAAATGAAAGGACACCACACAAGTTATATATTATAAAAAATATATGTATTTATTCTGAGAATAATCCCCAATACTCTTTATGAGTATAGAAGAATAAGTGTTTAAACAAAAGCACAATATAACATATGAAAGTTGCACAATTATGGATAGGGCCGGTGGCAACTCAAACCATATATCAAAAAAAGTGGTATAAGTATCACTATTCGATCAGTGGTAAGGCCGAGGTCCTTGGGAATCGCTGGGACTACACTGGACTAACAGCAGTTAGGACGAGAGTAGCCCGCGGGATTCGGGTGCAGCGCTAAAAGCACACGCATGCACCAATGCAAAGTCAATGGTGAGTAAAAGTTATCGAGTTACAGTTTTAAGAGTCTTCCGACTGGACTAGAAGGACAAAACTTTAGACTTAGACACTAAAGGTGTAAACCACTACAGGAGCACCGGCGTTCAAGAGTTACCTCACCCAAAGGAAGCGGGTGCACAGGTGCAAAGATGTGGCGGGTTTCGTCACGAAGATCTAGAGTGCCTGGAAATGAAGATGCTGCAGGCGTCCAGAAGAAAAGTGTCCGGTGTGATCCAAGGGTGGATCGAAGATGTAGAGTACTTGAAAGCAGAGGGAACAGAGTCTGGGTCACTAGCCAGTGACCAGGAAGGAACCAGGAAGGAACCAGGCGATGTCGGGCGCAATCAGGTGCTTGTCATGAAGCTTGTCTCCACTGCCACGTGGACTCTGGGGCACTGAGGATGTCCTGGAGTGGATCACGAGCTGTCCCACAAAGGCTCTCGATGTCGGCTTCCGGATCGGAGTTAACAAGCCTTGGCAAGGGCAATCCATGCAGGATTCGAAGATTGCTTCTTACTCAGACCAGCAAGGTCAGAGCGGGTGCTCCTTTTCAGGGGAGCGAGGGCCAGTCTAGAGCAACCAGACCAGCAGTGTAAATTCTTAGGTTCGTTGGTACAGGGGCCACTAGCTAATGGGCAAGCAACTGGACCAATGCATCGAGCAGGAAAAATGCAAAAGGGCCCCACGCAGCACTCGGTGAGTGTGGAGGGGTGAGCTTTGGTGCAAAAGCTGCTCGGGGCTAAAGCTTCTCAGACTCAAATGCACAACTTCGAGGGAGCCTCGGGAGCTGCACGGTCAGCGCTTCGTAGTTTTTCCAAGATGGCCGGCCCCACGATTCAGGTCACCTCCATGGGTCTCAGCTTTGCATAAACTGTGGATCGTGCTGTTGGAAGGCAGGCAGCTGGGTCTTGTCGATCTCTGTCACTCGAGTTCCAGCGGGAACTGCAACAAATCAAATGTTGAGGTGCTGGATGGTACCTGTTTGCACAGGGTGGTCACTCCTTGACCACAAGGGAGATTCTTCAGTCTTCTACGTCGAGCTGGATGTTGAAGGGTCCAGAGTTTCATTTCACAAGTTTCAGCCAGGATAATCTGATGGGCATCTGCACAGCTCCTACCTTTATTCCAAATCAAGGGGCTGGATTACCTGCTAGGTCCCTCCTATGGGTGGGACCCAGGAAGGGGGTGGTTACACCCCTTTTCCTTTGTCCAGTTTTGTGCCAGGATTGGGACTGGTGTGCCCCAGAACCGGTTTGACTGGAATTTGCTTGGGACACCTTGGGTGCCGCAGGCAGTGTCTAGTTTCTTTCAACCCACCCTGCTCCAATCCACTATCTCCTGTCTGGGGAGGTGTAACACCTCCCTGTGACAGGAAACCATTTGTCCAGGCCTCCCCTGCCAAGTTTCGGTCACCAGCAGGAGGTCAGACTTGTGTCGGGGCAGCAGCATCCATTTTGTGATGCTGAGGCTCTGGTTAGGATTAACCACGTTTAAAGTAAAGTAACATGTCTTCTCCCTCTAGAAGGGTGGAATGCTACCCCCGTTGCCAGAACTGGTGAGGGGGTAGTATTCCAAAGTGTATGACACCAAACACAACATGTTTTGATAAATCCAAACCAAAGTTAGCAATAACCGCGAGGATTATAATGCACTTAAGAGTATATGGTATGGCAGTATCACTGGAACAACAGTACGGAAATGGTTCCGACCTCTGCAGACAGGCTCAGCTCATGCTAGAGCACCATCTCACATAAAACCAATCACTCTGCCTCCAGGATTGTTAAGGCCTGCCATAGGAGTGACTGATAGGTATATATGTGTCCAGATATAGGTTTAGATGTAGGTATACTATATCTAAGCAAGGGGTGATTACACCACCTTGCCCCAGCTGAGTGATCAGCCAGTTGTGTCAATTTAAGTACCAGCCAGGGGTGGTAAAAGATATGCTGCAGCCCCTGGTAGGCCTTGGATGCACCTATGCCCTGAGCACCTATAGTGCATGGTACACGGGCTGACAAGGTGTCCAGTACCAAATTGGTGATGTACCTAGGGTACATGGAGTCCATTTAAAGAGAGAGCTGATAGCCTGGGACGCTGATTAGCAGGATCCCAGGACAACTAAGTCGAAAACCAGCAAAACACTAGGCAAAAAATATGGGGTAACCATAGTCAGGTATCCACCCTCCTACATTCTTTCTACCCCTTTTGCCTATCTGCACCCTTCTTCCCTCTTCCTGTACCCCACTGTCCTTTTTCTGAACCCCTGTTCCCTTTTGCTGCACCTCTCTTGCATGTTTCTACACCTCTCTTAACTCTTTCTGCACCCCTCTTGCCTCATTCTGCACCCTCTTCCTCTACCTCCTATTCTTTTTTCTGCACTTATCCGGCCTCTTTCAACTCCTCTTACCTCTTTCTGCACCTTTCTTGCTTCTTTCTGTGCTTCTCTTGCTTATTTCTGTACCTCGGTTGCTTCTTTCTACCCCCCTTCCCTCTTTCTGCACCTCTTGCTTCTTTCTTAACCTCTCTTGTAAATGTCTGCACCCCTCTTGCCTTTTTCTGCACGCCTTGCCCCCTTCTGCACCTCTGTTGGTTCTTTTTGCACTGCTCGTCTTCTTTCTACCCCCTCTTGCCTCTTTCTGCATCTTTCTACCCTCTTTCTACCCCCTCTTACCAAATTTCTGCATCCTTCTTCCCTCTTTCTGCACTTCTTGCTTCTTTCTGGCCCTCTCTTGCAAATTTCTGCACCCCTCTTGCCTCTCTCTGCATCCCTTGCCCCTTCTGCTCCTCTGTGGGTTCTTTCTGTACTCTCTTGCCTCTTTCTGCTGTTCTGTCTCCTGCTGCAAATCTGTTTTTCCTTTCTGCACTTCTCTTGCCTATCTCTGTAACCCTGTTGTCTGTTTCTGCACCTCTGTTGCTTCTTTCTGCACCTCTCGTCTCTTTCTGCACCCCTATTACCCTTTTATTCACCTATGTTGCCTGTTTGTGTAACTCTATTGCCTCTTTCTGCAGTTCTCTTGCCTCCTTTTGCACCTCTAATGCTTCTTTCTATACTTCTCTTGCCTCTTTCCGTAGCCCTCTTACGTCACGTCTGTTGGTTTTCCTTGAACTGTTTTTGCCTCTTTCTTCACCTCTCTTTTCTCTTTCTGCACCCCATTCCTTTTTTCTGCACCTCTTGTGTATGTTTCTGCACTACACTTGACTCTTTCTGTACCCCTCTTGTCTGTTTCTGCACCTCTATTGGTTCTTTTTGCACTGCTCTAGCTACTTTCTGGACCTCTCTTGCAAATTTCTGCATCCCTCTTGCCTCTTTCTGTACCCCTTGCTTTCTCCTACACCTCTCCTGGTTCTTTCTGCACTGCTCTTACTTATGTCTGCACCTCTTTTTCATGTTTCTGCAACCCACTTACCTCTTTCTGCACTTTTCTTGCCTTTTTATGAACCTCTCTTGCTTCTTTCTGCATCCATCTTGCATCTTTCTGTACCTCCGCTGCTTCTTTCTGCACTTCTGTTGATTCTTTCTGTACCTCTCTTGCTTCTTTCTGTATTCCTCTTACCTCTTTATACACCTCTGTTTCTTCTTTCTGCACATCTCTTGCTACTTTCTGTACCTCTCTTGCTTCTTACTGCATCTCTCTTATAAATTTCTGTACCCCTCATGCCTCTGTCTGTACCTCACTTGCCTCATTCTGTAGCCCACTTGCCTTTCTGTGCCTCTTTTGCCTTTTTCTGCACTTGTTTTGCCTCTTTCTGTACCCTCTTGCCTCTTTCTGCTCCTCTGTCGGTTCTTTCTGTACTGGTCTTTCTGCACCTCTTTTGCCTTTTTCTGTGAATCTCTTGCCTTTTTCTACTCTTCTCATACTTCCTTCTGCACCTCTGTTGCCTCTTTCTGTATTTCTCTTTCCTCTTTCTGCACTTGTCTTGCCTCTTTCTGTACCTCTCTTGCTTCTTTCTGAACTTCTGTTGCTTATTTATGCACCTCTCTTGCTTTTTCTACCCCCTTGCCTCTTTCCACACCGTTCTTCTCTCTTTTGCACCTCTGTTTCCTTATTCTGTACCTCTCTTACAAGTTTCTGTACCTCTTGTGCCTCTTTCTGCACATTTTTTTTGCCTCCTTCTGCACGTCTGTTGGATCTTTATGCACTGCTCTTGCTTCTTTCTGCACCTTTCTTGCAAATGTGTGCACCCCTTTTGCACCTATCTGCACCCCTCTTCCCTCCTGTGCACCTCTGTTGGTTCTTACTGCATTGCTCTTGCTTCTTTCTATACCATCTTATGCAAATTTCTGCACCCCTCTTGCCTCTTTCTGCACCTCTTGTGCTTTTTTCTGTTCTACCGTTGCTTCTTTCTGTACCTCCCTCACCTCTTACTGCACCGCTCTTGCCTCTTTCTGCACCCCTCATGCCCCCTTTCTGCACCTCTGTTGTTTCTTTCTACACTGCTCTTGCTTTTCTCTGTACCCCGCTTACAAATTTCGTCACTCCTCCTGCAACTTTCTGAACTCCTCTTGCCTCCTTCTCCACATCTGTTGGTTCTTTCTGCACTGCTCTTGCTTCTTTCTGCACCTCTTTTGCCTCTTTATGCTACTCTCTTCCCTCTTTCTGCACTTCTCTTGCCCCTTCTATACCTCTCTTACTTCTTTCTGCACCTCATGTTCCTCTTTCCGCACCTGTTACCCATTTCTGCACCTCATTTGCCTGTTTCTACAACTCTCTAACATCTTTCTGCAGTACTCTTACCTCTTTATGTTTCCCTCATGTCTGTTTCTGCACCTCTGTTGGTTCTTTCTGCACTGCTCTTGCTTCTTTCTGGACCGCTCTTGCACCTTTCTGTACCCCATGTCTCATTCTGCACCCCTTGCCTCCTTCTGCATCTCTGTTGGCTCTTTTTGCACTGTTATTACTTCTTTATGCACCTCGTTTTCCTGTTACTGTAACCCACTTGCCTCTTTCTGCACATTTCTAGCCTCCTTCTGCACCTCTTTTGCTTCTTTCTGCACTTCTCTTCCCTTTTTCTGCACCCCTCTTGCCTATTTTTGTACTTCTGTTGCTTCTTTCTGCACATCTCTTGATTTTTTCTGCACCTCTCTTGATTTTTCCTGCAACCTTCTTCCCTTTTTCTGAACCTTTCTTTGCCCTTTATGTACCTATCTTGCCTCTTTCTGCACCCCTGTTCCCTTTTTCTGCACCTCTCTTGCCTGTTTATGCACTCTCTTGCCTCTTGCTGCTGTTCTCTTGTCTCCTTTTGCACATCTGTTGCTTCTTTTTTGCACCCCTCTTACTTCACCTCTCTTTCCTCCTCTTTCTGCACCCCTCTTTCTTCACCTCTCTTTCCTCTTTCTGCACCCCATTCCTTTTTTCTGTACCTCTCGGGCATGTTTCTGTACTTCATTTGCCTCTTTCTGCACCCCTCTTGCCTCTTTCTGCACATCTCTTCCCTCCTTCTTCAACCCTCATGCCTCTTTCTGCAACTTTTGCTTATTTCTCTACTTTTTTTGCTCTTTCTGTACCCCTCTTGCCCCCCTCTGCACCTCTGTTGGTTCTTTCTGCACTGCTCTTCTTCTTTCTACCCCCTCTTGCCTCTTTCTGCATCTTTCTACCCTCTTTCTACCCCCTCTTACCAATTTCTGCATCCTTCTTCCCTCTTTCTGCACTTCTTGCTTCTTTCTGGCCCTCTCTTGCAAATTTCTGCTCCCCTCTTGCCTCTCTCTGCATCCCTTGCCCCTTCTGCTCCTCTGTGGGTTCTTTCTGTACTCTCTTGCCTCTTTCTGCTGTTCTGTCTCCTGCTGCAAATCTGTTTTTCCTTTCTGCACTTCTCTTGCCTATCTCTGTAACCCTGTTGTCTGTTTCTGCACCTCTGTTGCTTCTTTCTGCACCTCTCGTCTCTTTCTGCACCCCTATTACCCTTTTCTTCACCTATGTTGCCTGTTTGTGTAACTCTATTGCCTCTTTCTGCAGTTCTCTTGCCTCCTTTTGCACCTCTAATGCTTCTTTCTATACTTCTTTTGCCTCTTTCCGTGGCCCTCTTACGTCACGTCTGTTGGTTTTCCTTGAACTGTTTTTGCCTCTTTCTTCACCTCTCTTTTCTCTTTCTGCACCCCATTCCTTTTTTCTGCACCTCTTGTGTATGTTTCTGCACTTCACTTGACTCTTTCTGTACCCCTCTTGTCTGTTTCTGCACCTCTATTGGTTCTTTTTGCACTGCTCTAGCTACTTTCTGGACCTCTCTTGCAAATTTCTGCATCCCTCTTGCCTCTTTCTGTACCCCTTGCTTTCTCCTACACCTCTCCTGGTTCTTTCTGCACTGCTCTTACTTATGTCTGCACCTCTTTTTCATGTTTCTGCAACCCACTTACCTCTTTCTGCACTTTTCTTGCCTTTTTATGAACCTCTCTTGCTTCTTTCTGCATCCATCTTGCATCTTTCTGTACCTCCGCTGCTTCTTTCTGCACTTCTGTTGATTCTTTCTGTACCTCTCTTGCTTCTTTCTGTATTCCTCTTACCTCTTTATACACCTCTGTTTCTTCTTTCTTTCTGCACATCTCTTGCTACTTTCTGTACCTCTCTTGCTTCTTACTGCATCTCTCTTATAAATTTCTGCACCCCTCATGCCTCTGTCTGTACCTCACTTGCCTCATTCTGTAGCCCACTTGCCTTTCTGTGCCTCTTTTGCCTTTTTCTGCACTTGTTTTGCCTCTTTCTGTACCCTCTTGCCTCTTTCTGCTCCTCTGTCGGTTCTTTCTGTACTGGTCTTTCTGCACCTCTTTTGCCTTTTTCTGTGAATCTCTTGCCTTTTTCTACTCTTCTCATACTTCCTTCTGCACCTCTGTTGCCTCTTTCTGTATTTCTCTTTCCTCTTTCTGCACTTGTCTTGCCTCTTTCTGTACCTCTCTTGCTTCTTTCTGAACTTCTGTTGCTTATTTATGCACCTCTCTTGCTTTTTCTACCCCCTTGCCTCTTTCCACACCGTTCTTCTCTCTTTTGCACCTCTGTTTCCTTATTCTGTACCTCTCTTACAAGTTTCTGTACCTCTTGTGCCTCTTTCTGCACATTTTTTTTGCCTCCTTCTGCACGTCTGTTGGATCTTTATGCACTGCTCTTGCTTCTTTCTGCACCTTTCTTGCAAATGTGTGCACCCCTTTTGCATCTATCTGCACCCCTCTTCCCTCCTCTGCACCTCTGTTGGTTCTTACTGCATTGCTCTTGCTTCTTTCTATACCATCTTATGCAAATTTCTGCACCCCTCTTGCCTCTTTCTGCACCTCTTGTGCTTTTTTCTGTTCTACCGTTGCTTCTTTCTGTACCTCCCTCACCTCTTACTGCACCGCTCTTGCCTCTTTCTGCACCCCTCATGCCCCCTTCTGCACCTCTGTTGTTTCTTTCTACACTGCTCTTGCTTTTCTCTGTACCCCGCTTACAAATTTCGTCACTCCTCCTGCAACTTTCTGAACTCCTCTTGCCTCCTTCTCCACATCTGTTGGTTCTTTCTGCACTGCTCTTGCTTCTTTCTGCACCTCTTTTGCCTCTTTATGCTACTCTCTTCCCTCTTTCTGCACTTCTCTTGCCCCTTCTATACCTCTCTTACTTCTTTCTGCACCTCATGTTCCTCTTTCCGCACCTGTTACCCTTTTCTGCACCTCATTTGCCTGTTTCTACAACTCTCTAACATCTTTCTGCAGTACTCTTACCTCTTTATGTTTCCCTCATGTCTGTTTCTGCACCTCTGTTGGTTCTTTCTGCACTGCTCTTGCTTCTTTCTGGACCGCTCTTGCACCTTTCTGTACCCCATGTCTCATTCTGCACCCCTTGCCTCCTTCTGCATCTCTGTTGTCTCTTTATGCACTGTTATTACTTCTTTATGCACCTCGTTTTCCTGTTACTGTAACCCACTTGCCTCTTTCTGCACATTTCTAGCCTCCTTCTGCACCTCTTTTGCTTCTTTCTGCACTTCTCTTCCCTTTTTCTGCACCCCTCTTGCCTATTTTTGTACTTCTGTTGCTTCTTTCTGCACATCTCTTGATTTTTTCTGCACCTCTCTTGATTTTTCCTGCAACCTTCTTCCCTTTTTCTGAACCTTTCTTTGCCCTTTATGTACCTATCTTGCCTCTTTCTGCACCCCTGTTCCCTTTTTCTGCACCTCTCTTGCCTGTTTATGCACTCTCTTGCCTCTTGCTGCTGTTCTCTTGTCTCCTTTTGCACATCTGTTGCTTCTTTTTTGCACCCCTCTTACTTCACCTCTCTTTCCTCCTCTTTCTGCACCCCTCTTTCTTCACCTCTCTTTCCTCTTTCTGCACCCCATTCCTTTTTTCTGTACCTCTCGGGCATGTTTCTGTACTTCATTTGCCTCTTTCTGCACCCCTCTTGCCTCTTTCTGCACATCTCTTCCCTCCTTCTTCAACCCTCATGCCTCTTTCTGCAACTTTTGCTTATTTCTCTACTTTTTTTGCTCTTTCTGTACCCCTCTTGCCCCCCTCTGCACCTCTGTTGGTTCTTTCTGCACTGCTCTTCTTCTTTCTACCCCCTCTTGCCTCTTTCTGCATCTTTCTACCCTCTTTCTACCCCCTCTTACCAATTTCTGCATCCTTCTTCCCTCTTTCTGCACTTCTTGCTTCTTTCTGGCCCTCTCTTGCAAATTTCTGCTCCCCTCTTGCCTCTCTCTGCATCCCTTGCCCCTTCTGCTCCTCTGTGGGTTCTTTCTGTACTCTCTTGCCTCTTTCTGCTGTTCTGTCTCCTGCTGCAAATCTGTTTTTCCTTTCTGCACTTCTCTTGCCTATCTCTGTAACCCTGTTGTCTGTTTCTGCACCTCTGTTGCTTCTTTCTGCACCTCTCGTCTCTTTCTGCACCCCTATTACCCTTTTCTTCACCTATGTTGCCTGTTTGTGTAACTCTATTGCCTCTTTCTGCAGTTCTCTTGCCTCCTTTTGCACCTCTAATGCTTCTTTCTATACTTCTTTTGCCTCTTTCCGTGGCCCTCTTACGTCACGTCTGTTGGTTTTCCTTGAACTGTTTTTGCCTCTTTCTTCACCTCTCTTTTCTCTTTCTGCACCCCATTCCTTTTTTCTGCACCTCTTGTGTATGTTTCTGCACTTCACTTGACTCTTTCTGTACCCCTCTTGTCTGTTTCTGCACCTCTATTGGTTCTTTTTGCACTGCTCTAGCTACTTTCTGGACCTCTCTTGCAAATTTCTGCATCCCTCTTGCCTCTTTCTGTACCCCTTGCTTTCTCCTACACCTCTCCTGGTTCTTTCTGCACTGCTCTTACTTATGTCTGCACCTCTTTTTCATGTTTCTGCAACCCACTTACCTCTTTCTGCACTTTTCTTGCCTTTTTATGAACCTCTCTTGCTTCTTTCTGCATCCATCTTGCATCTTTCTGTACCTCCGCTGCTTCTTTCTGCACTTCTGTTGATTCTTTCTGTACCTCTCTTGCTTCTTTCTGTATTCCTCTTACCTCTTTATACACCTCTGTTTCTTCTTTCTTTCTGCACATCTCTTGCTACTTTCTGTACCTCTCTTGCTTCTTACTGCATCTCTCTTATAAATTTCTGCACCCCTCATGCCTCTGTCTGTACCTCACTTGCCTCATTCTGTAGCCCACTTGCCTTTCTGTGCCTCTTTTGCCTTTTTCTGCACTTGTTTTGCCTCTTTCTGTACCCTCTTGCCTCTTTCTGCTCCTCTGTCGGTTCTTTCTGTACTGGTCTTTCTGCACCTCTTTTGCCTTTTTCTGTGAATCTCTTGCCTTTTTCTACTCTTCTCATACTTCCTTCTGCACCTCTGTTGCCTCTTTCTGTATTTCTCTTTCCTCTTTCTGCACTTGTCTTGCCTCTTTCTGTACCTCTCTTGCTTCTTTCTGAACTTCTGTTGCTTATTTATGCACCTCTCTTGCTTTTTCTACCCCCTTGCCTCTTTCCACACCGTTCTTCTCTCTTTTGCACCTCTGTTTCCTTATTCTGTACCTCTCTTACAAGTTTCTGTACCTCTTGTGCCTCTTTCTGCACATTTTTTTTGCCTCCTTCTGCACGTCTGTTGGATCTTTATGCACTGCTCTTGCTTCTTTCTGCACCTTTCTTGCAAATGTGTGCACCCCTTTTGCATCTATCTGCACCCCTCTTCCCTCCTCTGCACCTCTGTTGGTTCTTACTGCATTGCTCTTGCTTCTTTCTATACCATCTTATGCAAATTTCTGCACCCCTCTTGCCTCTTTCTGCACCTCTTGTGCTTTTTTCTGTTCTACCGTTGCTTCTTTCTGTACCTCCCTCACCTCTTACTGCACCGCTCTTGCCTCTTTCTGCACCCCTCATGCCCCCTTCTGCACCTCTGTTGTTTCTTTCTACACTGCTCTTGCTTTTCTCTGTACCCCGCTTACAAATTTCGTCACTCCTCCTGCAACTTTCTGAACTCCTCTTGCCTCCTTCTCCACATCTGTTGGTTCTTTCTGCACTGCTCTTGCTTCTTTCTGCACCTCTTTTGCCTCTTTATGCTACTCTCTTCCCTCTTTCTGCACTTCTCTTGCCCCTTCTATACCTCTCTTACTTCTTTCTGCACCTCATGTTCCTCTTTCCGCACCTGTTACCCTTTTCTGCACCTCATTTGCCTGTTTCTACAACTCTCTAACATCTTTCTGCAGTACTCTTACCTCTTTATGTTTCCCTCATGTCTGTTTCTGCACCTCTGTTGGTTCTTTCTGCACTGCTCTTGCTTCTTTCTGGACCGCTCTTGCACCTTTCTGTACCCCATGTCTCATTCTGCACCCCTTGCCTCCTTCTGCATCTCTGTTGTCTCTTTATGCACTGTTATTACTTCTTTATGCACCTCGTTTTCCTGTTACTGTAACCCACTTGCCTCTTTCTGCACATTTCTAGCCTCCTTCTGCACCTCTTTTGCTTCTTTCTGCACTTCTCTTCCCTTTTTCTGCACCCCTCTTGCCTATTTTTGTACTTCTGTTGCTTCTTTCTGCACATCTCTTGATTTTTTCTGCACCTCTCTTGATTTTTCCTGCAACCTTCTTCCCTTTTTCTGAACCTTTCTTTGCCCTTTATGTACCTATCTTGCCTCTTTCTGCACCCCTGTTCCCTTTTTCTGCACCTCTCTTGCCTGTTTATGCACTCTCTTGCCTCTTGCTGCTGTTCTCTTGTCTCCTTTTGCACATCTGTTGCTTCTTTTTTGCACCCCTCTTACTTCACCTCTCTTTCCTCCTCTTTCTGCACCCCTCTTTCTTCACCTCTCTTTCCTCTTTCTGCACCCCATTCCTTTTTTCTGTACCTCTCGGGCATGTTTCTGTACTTCATTTGCCTCTTTCTGCACCCCTCTTGCCTCTTTCTGCACATCTCTTCCCTCCTTCTTCAACCCTCATGCCTCTTTCTGCAACTTTTGCTTATTTCTCTACTTTTTTTGCTCTTTCTGTACCCCTCTTGCCCCCCTCTGCACCTCTGTTGGTTCTTTCTGCACTGCTCTTCTTCTTTCTACCCCCTCTTGCCTCTTTCTGCATCTTTCTACCCTCTTTCTACCCCCTCTTACCAATTTCTGCATCCTTCTTCCCTCTTTCTGCACTTCTTGCTTCTTTCTGGCCCTCTCTTGCAAATTTCTGCTCCCCTCTTGCCTCTCTCTGCATCCCTTGCCCCTTCTGCTCCTCTGTGGGTTCTTTCTGTACTCTCTTGCCTCTTTCTGCTGTTCTGTCTCCTGCTGAAAATCTGTTTTTCCTTTCTGCACTTCTCTTGCCTATCTCTGTAACCCTGTTGTCTGTTTCTGCACCTCTGTTGCTTCTTTCTGCACCTCTCGTCTCTTTCTGCACCCCTATTACCCTTTTCTTCACCTATGTTGCCTGTTTGTGTAACTCTATTGCCTCTTTCTGCAGTTCTCTTGCCTCCTTTTGCACCTCTAATGCTTCTTTATATACTTCTTTTGCCTCTTTCCGTGGCCCTCTTACGTCACGTCTGTTGGTTTTCCTTGAACTGTTTTTGCCTCTTTCTTCACCTCTCTTTTCTCTTTCTGCACCCCATTCCTTTTTTCTGCACCTCTTGTGTATGTTTCTGCACTTCACTTGACTCTTTCTGTACCCCTCTTGTCTGTTTCTGCACCTCTATTGGTTCTTTTTGCACTGCTCTAGCTACTTTCTGGACCTCTCTTGCAAATTTCTGCATCCCTCTTGCCTCTTTCAGTACCCCTTGCTTTCTCCTACACCTCTCCTGGTTCTTTCTGCACTGCTCTTACTTATGTCTGCACCTCTTTTTCATGTTTCTGCAACCCACTTACCTCTTTCTGCACTTTTCTTGCCTTTTTATGAACCTCTCTTGCTTCTTTCTGCATCCATCTTGCATCTTTCTGTACCTCCGCTGCTTCTTTCTGCACTTCTGTTGATTCTTTCTGTACCTCTCTTGCTTCTTTCTGTATTCCTCTTACCTCTTTATACACCTCTGTTTCTTCTTTCTTTCTGCACATCTCTTGCTACTTTCTGTACCTCTCTTGCTTCTTACTGCATCTCTCTTATAAATTTCTGCACCCCTCATGCCTCTGTCTGTACCTCACTTGCCTCATTCTGTAGCCCACTTGCCTTTCTGTGCCTCTTTTGCCTTTTTCTGCACTTGTTTTGCCTCTTTCTGTACCCTCTTGCCTCTTTCTGCTCCTCTGTCGGTTCTTTCTGTACTGGTCTTTCTGCACCTCTTTTGCCTTTTTCTGTGAATCTCTTGCCTTTTTCTACTCTTCTCATACTTCCTTCTGCACCTCTGTTGCCTCTTTCTGTATTTCTCTTTCCTCTTTCTGCACTTGTCTTGCCTCTTTCTGTACCTCTCTTGCTTCTTTCTGAACTTCTGTTGCTTATTTATGCACCTCTCTTGCTTTTTCTACCCCCTTGCCTCTTTCCACACCGTTCTTCTCTCTTTTGCACCTCTGTTTCCTTATTCTGTACCTCTCTTACAAGTTTCTGTACCTCTTGTGCCTCTTTCTGCACATTTTTTTTTGCCTCCTTCTGCACGTCTGTTGGATCTTTATGCACTGCTCTTGCTTCTTTCTGCACCTTTCTTGCAAATGTGTGCACCCCTTTTGCATCTATCTGCACCCCTCTTCCCTCCTCTGCACCTCTGTTGGTTCTTACTGCATTGCTCTTGCTTCTTTCTATACCATCTTATGCAAATTTCTGCACCCCTCTTGCCTCTTTCTGCACCTCTTGTGCTTTTTTCTGTTCTACCGTTGCTTCTTTCTGTACCTCCCTCACCTCTTACTGCACCGCTCTTGCCTCTTTCTGCACCCCTCATGCCCCCTTCTGCACCTCTGTTGTTTCTTTCTACACTGCTCTTGCTTTTCTCTGTACCCCGCTTACAAATTTCGTCACTCCTCCTGCAACTTTCTGAACTCCTCTTGCCTCCTTCTCCACATCTGTTGGTTCTTTCTGCACTGCTCTTGCTTCTTTCTGCACCTCTTTTGCCTCTTTATGCTACTCTCTTCCCTCTTTCTGCACTTCTCTTGCCCCTTCTATACCTCTCTTACTTCTTTCTGCACCTCATGTTCCTCTTTCCGCACCTGTTACCCTTTTCTGCACCTCATTTGCCTGTTTCTACAACTCTCTAACATCTTTCTGCAGTACTCTTACCTCTTTATGTTTCCCTCATGTCTGTTTCTGCACCTCTGTTGGTTCTTTCTGCACTGCTCTTGCTTCTTTCTGGACCGCTCTTGCACCTTTCTGTACCCCATGTCTCATTCTGCACCCCTTGCCTCCTTCTGCATCTCTGTTGTCTCTTTATGCACTGTTATTACTTCTTTATGCACCTCGTTTTCCTGTTACTGTAACCCACTTGCCTCTTTCTGCACATTTCTAGCCTCCTTCTGCACCTCTTTTGCTTCTTTCTGCACTTCTCTTCCCTTTTTCTGCACCCCTCTTGCCTATTTTTGTACTTCTGTTGCTTCTTTCTGCACATCTCTTGATTTTTTCTGCACCTCTCTTGATTTTTCCTGCAACCTTCTTCCCTTTTTCTGAACCTTTCTTTGCCCTTTATGTACCTATCTTGCCTCTTTCTGCACCCCTGTTCCCTTTTTCTGCACCTCTCTTGCCTGTTTATGCACTCTCTTGCCTCTTGCTGCTGTTCTCTTGTCTCCTTTTGCACATCTGTTGCTTCTTTTTTGCACCCCTCTTACTTCACCTCTCTTTCCTCCTCTTTCTGCACCCCTCTTTCTTCACCTATCTTTCCTCTTTCTGCACCCCATTCCTTTTTTCTGTACCTCTCGGGCATGTTTCTGTACTTCATTTGCCTCTTTCTGCACCCCTCTTGCCTCTTTCTGCACATCTCTTCCCTCCTTCTTCAACCCTCATGCCTCTTTCTGCAACTTTTGCTTATTTCTCTACTTTTTTTGCTCTTTCTGTACCCCTCTTGCCCCCCTCTGCACCTCTGTTGGTTCTTTCTGCACTGCTCTTCTTCTTTCTACCCCCTCTTGCCTCTTTCTGCATCTTTCTACCCTCTTTCTACCCCCTCTTACCAATTTCTGCATCCTTCTTCCCTCTTTCTGCACTTCTTGCTTCTTTCTGGCCCTCTCTTGCAAATTTCTGCTCCCCTCTTGCCTCTCTCTGCATCCCTTGCCCCTTCTGCTCCTCTGTGGGTTCTTTCTGTACTCTCTTGCCTCTTTCTGCTGTTCTGTCTCCTGCTGCAAATCTGTTTTCCTTTCTGCACTTCTCTTGCCTATCTCTGTAACCCTGTTGTCTGTTTCTGCACCTCTGTTGCTTCTTTCTGCACCTCTCGTCTCTTTCTGCACCCCTATTACCCTTTTCTTCACCTATGTTGCCTGTTTGTGTAACTCTATTGCCTCTTTCTGCAGTTCTCTTGCCTCCTTTTGCACCTCTAATGCTTCTTTCTATACTTCTTTTGCCTCTTTCTGTGGCCCTCTTACGTCACGTCTGTTGGTTTTCCTTGAACTGTTTTTGCCTCTTTCTTCACCTCTCTTTTCTCTTTCTGCACCCCATTCCTTTTTTCTGCACCTCTTGTGTATGTTTCTGCACTTCACTTGACTCTTTCTGTACCCCTCTTGTCTGTTTCTGCACCTCTATTGGTTCTTTTTGCACTGCTCTAGCTACTTTCTGGACCTCTCTTGCAAATTTCTGCATCCCTCTTGCCTCTTTCTGTACCCCTTGCTTTCTCCTACACCTCTCCTGGTTCTTTCTGCACTGCTCTTACTTATGTCTGCACCTCTTTTTCATGTTTCTGCAACCCACTTACCTCTTTCTGCACTTTTCTTGCCTTTTTATGAACCTCTCTTGCTTCTTTCTGCATCCATCTTGCATCTTTCTGTACCTCCGCTGCTTCTTTCTGCACTTCTGTTGATTCTTTCTGTACCTCTCTTGCTTCTTTCTGTATTCCTCTTACCTCTTTATACACCTCTGTTTCTTCTTTCTTTCTGCACATCTCTTGCTACTTTCTGTACCTCTCTTGCTTCTTACTGCATCTCTCTTATAAATTTCTGCACCCCTCATGCCTCTGTCTGTACCTCACTTGCCTCATTCTGTAGCCCACTTGCCTTTCTGTGCCTCTTTTGCCTTTTTCTGCACTTGTTTTGCCTCTTTCTGTACCCTCTTGCCTCTTTCTGCTCCTCTGTCGGTTCTTTTGTGGAAAAGTAAATTTTGCCATGTTCTGTGTCCCTACGTGTCCCCCATCTTATGCTATGTGTGCATGATTAATATGCATATGTATCCCCCATGTTTGATTAAAGACGCACTTACAGTTGTGTCCATCCCTAGTATGCCAGTTCCCAGTTCTCGTGAAAGCTACGAGTATCAGGCCTATGTAAAGTTACGTTGCCACGTTTCTCAGTGTGCACGTTATTTCATTGAAAAGTCCCCGTTTCCAGGCCTCAAATGGGCCCGGACATCAGATTCAGCTCCTGTCTCCTGAACCCTCGCTGAGGAGCGATACAGCCCCCACCTGTATCCTCGACCCTTCACTTACTTCCTGCCTGGCAGTGCCCGGCTCGGCCTGGCTCTGCCTCTGAGTCTGCCAAGAGTATGTTATGATTCTAGTTATCAGTCCAGCCCTCCTTCTCTGCATTCCTAAGCTACTGAATCGCATCAATAGTTTCCGTCATTGTCTAGCCTTTACGTCTCCATGTAAGGGAAATACTGCATTTAATGGTCATTTAATATTCCTCAACACGCATTACATGTAGAATAATGCATGCTCCAGTCTTAGAGTCTGTTAGCCTCTCCCCTCCTGACTCTTAGTTTATATCAACATGTTCTCTAAACATTAGATACTAGATATTGTTTAGGTACATGTCGCCCTGACTCTCCAGACTTCAGTCTCTGCTCCTAGCACAGAGTTCATAGCCCCCAGCTTCTCCTAGTAACACGTCATTGTCAGTTTGCGCGCACCATTAGGTTAGAGGTCCCGGCTCCTTAGGTAGCCCCCTCCATGTTTCCGCCCCATTTATGACATATTCTGTTACGTTTACATCACATGTCTATGTATACGCCTCCTGTTACACCTACTTTCACCCTTATCTTTCGCGACTGCTATTGACCACACCCACTGCTCCGCCTACTGTATTCACTGAAATGTAACTGTTTTAGTATATATGCTTGTGCATTGTTATTAAAAGTTATCCTTTCCCTTGATCCTGTCCCAGGCAGCGCTGCCATCCTATTCCTGTGCAGGTTGTCCTGTTCCTGTCCTTATGCTGTATTAAACCTGCAAACTCCTACTACCTCGAATCTTGACTCTTATTTATTGAGCTATCTGTTATTGCTATGTCCAGTCAAACCTAGATCCGGTATTATTTATTTATATACCACATAATGGCGCCCGAATAGGGACTTGCCCTTTCCCCACGCGCCGGTGAAGCCACGCCGGCCCCCTGACCCTCTGCAGCCGTGACGGAACTCTTCTGCGCACCGGCAGATATTTCTGCTTCAAGTATCCCTCAGGCCCACGGAGGAGACGGAGGTGGCGGTCCAGCATCCAGACGAGGCGGTGGAGGAACGCGGCGAGTCCCGACCAGAGCCCAAGCCGAGAGTCCAAGGTCCGAGGTATCCGGAGGCCCACCCGTAACAGAAGTCCGAAGTTCGTCCGTCCGGCGTCGAAGCAGTCCAGTCCAGTCCGAGGCCTTCCGTTCTTGCTGCCCGGTGAGTACCATTGCTGGGGTAGTATCTAGACAGGGTCAATCTAAATTGACTCTGGTCCGTGGGTTGGTGGTACACAGACCCAAAACGAAGTGTCCACTTTGGTGGATGCGGGTCCTAACGTGTCTCTTTATGAGACCGGTGAGTTTCGTACTGTTTTAGCAGTACATCTAGTTTCTGTTCTAGGCAGTTCTGTTTCTCGAGAAAATTCATGTATTCTGTTTCCAGTATTCCAGGTAGTATTCTGTTCGAACTGTTATTTTAAATGTTTTTCATGTATTGTAATGTCGTGGTATGAATGTGGAGTATTTATCGTGTTCATTGTGTATTGTAATTGCGTATTGTGTCTAGGTTACAGTTCAGTCATGCCCTTATTTTCTAAATTACGTCAGTTAAAAACCAGAAAAGGTCTGCTAGAAGCCGCAGTTCCTGTCCCGCCTAGGGACAGTCCAGGTCATTTTATGTATCAAAAGCATGGCATAAGTGCCATATTATATCTAGATTTATGGGTAGAGTATACCAAACAGTTAGAGGAAAAGTATAGATGGCCTGTATCAGGCACATGGGATGCCGAGTGCATCATGCGAGTAGAAGAAGCATTATGGAAAAAGAAAGCCAGACAGTCACAGAAAGATGCCATCGAGTTATGGCACAAAGAATCTCATAAGAGAACCGAAAAAGAAATCAGAAAGTCAGAATTAAGTAGAGAATCTTTAGAACGAGCCCAAGAAAGGGAATTAATCGAGATAGGTGAACGAGTCAAAACCGAACAGTCAGACAGACAGAGGCATGCCCTTATTAAGGGTATGTATCCTCTTCTTGCCGAGGGCTTGCCAAAAGCAACCCCGGAGGCATCCAGTAATTTTCCGCCACCATTAGTTCCGACCAAGCTACGTCACAAACCGACCGCAGCTGATATTTTTATTTCGTCCTATTTGGACGACACAGTCCCAGAATATGCAAATCCTGTTCCGCCAGCTCCTGTAAATAATGTAAATCCTGCTCCTCCAGTCACCGGAGTACCTGCTACGGTACTCCCGGTCCAGCCTACCTTACAATTTCCCACTCTGCCAGCACGAAGAGTATCAGTCGATGATTCCAGTTTAGGGGCCGCAGGAGGAGGTCCTCCTGGTACCCCGCCACCAAACCAACGTTTAACGTTAGTCGAGTTACATGAATGTGCGTTACAGCGTACGCCCAAATATAAGTCCGTTGCAGATATCCGACGAGCTCTTACTGAATGCCGCTATGATCCGGTTGCAGGTGATGATTGTACAGTAATATATTCCATCCGTGTAAGACGGGTGACCGGGTATTTGGACACCCTACCAGATATGAAAGAAGATCTAGACAGAATATATAGTTTCATCCGTACAGGGGATGATCCAGAAAGTATTGGCGAAGCCATGTCCCAAAGGAAAGCTGAGATCCAGCTCATGATATTAAAGTTTCTGATTAATTGTTTAATAAGAGAACAAGATTATCCGACCAAAGATCCGGCCGAAATGAGAATCCTGACAAGGTGGAGTGATAATATAGCCGAGGGTAAGCACAGAACCATCAGTAGTATAGAGAGTATGTACAAGAGAATTCGTAAAGAAATACTAAAGTTACACGAACAACGTAAAGCAGCACAAGTAAGCGAGAAAGAAAATGACTCTACCGAAGAGGTAGACGACGAGAATCCCGCCAGAATAGCGTACGTAGGTAGAACTAGACTTTCCGACCGACATTCACGTCTAGACTACAAGAAAACTGTTCCTCACCCAGCACCAGAACAAGGTTCTCTAGAACAAGTATTTCAAGCTACCGATCACATTTTGAAGTCACAAATCGGTTATAGTGAGTTAAGTACTATGCATGAACAAGAACTAGTCCGATCAGCAGTCCGATGGATTACTGATTCTACCACTTTTCCAGATGAAATAGTGGCACAAATGTTTCTGAAATTGCTCCCAGCCGAGCAACGACTGGTGGGTATGTATATGATCCAGCACCTCATTACTCTGTATGAGGGTCAACATTCTGATCCAGGTCCGTTACACGATGTCCTGAACGAGTTACTCCAGTATAGATGGAAAGGTCTAGGTACCGATTTAATTAGCGTCATTCTAGAACAGCGCCACAAATATAGAACGTTTTTGAACCCGCATTTTGTTCATGTCTCACCCCCAGAAAGTAAACCGTTTTACATAGATAGACAGAATCCGTTACGAGAAGTACACCCAGTTAGGACAACAGATGGTGAAATGCAAAGAGTATTTGTTTACACCCCGATTACAAAGATGGAACTCTTAGAGATGAAGAAATTAATTCCCTGTCATGACAAAGATCCAGCAGGGTTCCACCGAGAATTAAAGGACATGCTCCGTATGGGAGAATACACGTATCCAGATATTATTAAAATGCTAAAGGTCCTGTTGCCCGCAGGGGTATATGAGAAACTCAAGGAAAAAGATTGGGAGGTGGGAGAGAAAAAGATCGATTGGGCAGTTCTCGAAGCTGAAGATAAGATACGAGTACCAGGTACCGGTCTTGGAGAGAAATGTAAAGAATTACCAGAACTGCTAATACAAGTTTTGCCAAGATTATTAGCCACTAAAAAGGAAGACTGGGATGCAATCTCAGCCTGTAAACAGAAACAAGACGAAGACACTAGTGATTTTTATTCTAGATTTGAAAAGTGTTTTATTATAAACAGTGGCCTCAAGACAAGTAGCGAGTCGTACCCTCATCTTTTTGTTACTAAACTAGTCGAGAATTCAAGTCCCCAAGTAAAGAATCGAGTTTTGAAAGTCGAAAGTACCTGGCAAGCTAGTACCCCGTCCCAGATGTTACAGATGCTCCA
Organism: Lissotriton helveticus; assembly: GCF_964261635.1. Classification (NCBI taxonomy): domain Eukaryota; kingdom Metazoa; phylum Chordata; class Amphibia; order Caudata; family Salamandridae; genus Lissotriton; species Lissotriton helveticus. The sequence continues at coordinate 1,357,418,694 of NC_136061.1, read as the reverse complement.
GTACCACCAGAATAGAATCAGAGAAGAGCAAGATCATGAAAGAAAACGTATGAAAGACACGAAAATGAAAGTACTAGTTGCACAATCTGTTCCTCAAGACAGTCAGAAGAGGGGTCCGAATCAAGCAAGTCATCCTGCAGTTCCCGTTAAAGGGACATGCAATTATTTTAAACAGCCAGGTCATTTTATAAACGAGTGTGCAGTTCTGAAACACAATATAGCTACTGGTAAGACTAAAGAAAGACCACGTCCGCCTAGACAAGAACAAGGTTCACAGACTTCTCAGCCACAGAATGCACAACAGACAGTTCCAGCACCGCAGCCTATTGCTGCAACACAGCATGTTACACAGCAGATGTACCAGTATGCACAGTCCGAGTATCCAGAGTATCAGCCATATTCATGAAACAGCCTAGAGAGGGAGGTAGGCTTGCCTCTCATCGAGATACCTTTAGATCAAGAGGGTCCCTATGTTCATAGTCAAGTACTAGGGAAAGACAGAAAGTTTCTGATTGATACAGGGGCAAGTAGGACGACCATCAGTCACGCCGAAGTTCCAGGGGCTCCGCTCTCAGGCTCTAGAAATGTTTCCCTTGGATTTTCAGGAAAGCCTATTGTAAACGAGATATCTAAGCCAGTTACTCTAGAAGTAGGTCCATTGTCCCGCACTACTGATCTGTTACTTACGAAGTCATGTCCAGAAAATCTGTTAGGTATTAAAACACTGAAAGAATTAGGTGCAGTTATTTGCTGCTCCCCCGAGGGAATACGACTGTTTCTACGTGACTTCAAGGGTCACTATGTGTTACGAGATTTTGATCCGAGATTGTCTAATGTCCCGCAGCATCTATGGGCGCAAGGTCCAACTGATGTAGGTTATATGCAAATCACACCCCATCGTGTGACTCTCAAGCCAGGTGTAGTCCTGCCACGAATCAGACAGTACAGATTGCCACCTGAGGCTGTAGCAGCCTTATCCAAAATTATTGACGAGCTCATCACTCAAGGAGTAGTTGTAGAAACTGACTCCAATGTATGTAATTCTCCGATCATTCCAGTCATGAAACGTACTGATCCAAATGCACCCCCAGTATATCGATTAGTGATTGACCTTCGAGAACTTAATAAATGTATTATTCCCCAGTACCCAGTTGTCCCAGATATCTCTTCCCTATTGACAGCCATTGATTCTGAAGCCTCATTTTTCACAGTCATAGACCTCAAGAACGCGTTTTTCAGTGTCCCCATTCATCCAGACAGCCAGTTTCTTTTCGGATTTTGTTTAAATGGAAGGAGCTATATGTTCACACGAGCTCCTCAAGGTTTCACAGAAAGTCCTAGTATTTACAGTCAAGCACTTAAGAGACAACTAGACAACATTCACATGCCAACTGACACTGCCCTGCTCCAGTATGTCGATGATCTACTGATCACAGCCCGTTCTGAACGTGCTTGCGAGCGAGCATCACTTACAGTCTTGCATTTTCTTGCCGAGATGGGGCACAAGGTGTCCCCTTCGAAGCTTCAATTCTGTGTCCAGCAAGTGATCTACTTAGGCCACTTACTGTCCAAGAGGGGTAGGCAGTTGACACCAGACCGTATCCAGTTAATAGCGAGTCTTCCTCAGCCCAAGACCCAGAAGGAGGTACGTGCTTTTATCGGCCTTACTTCTTACTGCAGACAATGGATTCCTCAGTATGCATTCCTAGCCAAACCACTGATACAGTTAACGACACAGGAGGCAGCCCTATCGACTGTCCTCCCTTGGACATCTGAACATACACTTAGTTTCAATGAGTTAAAGAAAGCCTTATGCCAAGCTCCTGTTCTAGCTACACCGAACTACAGTAAGCCTTTTACACTTTTCGTCACTGAACGTGAATGTACAGCATTATCTGTTCTCACACAAGATCAAGCAGGACAATACAAGCCCTGTGCTTATTTTTCGAGCACATTAGATCCTGTAGCCCAGGCTCTGCCTGCGTGCCTCAAGTCAGTTGCAGCCACAGCACTAGCTATCAGACAAAGTGATTCCATAGTATTAGGACATTCCTTGACAGTACAAGTTCCACACTCCGTGGAAGTTCTTTTAAATCGTACACAGACTCAGCACTTGACAATTGCACGTTTAACAGGTTATGAATTGACACTGTTCCAGCCACACATAGAAATCAGACGCTGCAACGTTCTAAATCCTGCTACACTGTTACCGTCAGTTAATTCAAATCCTGCCACACACGACTGTGTGGAAGTAGTTAACATTATGACTAAGCCAAGACAAGATCTGACAGATATTCCATTACCAGATCCCGACCTGACACTTTATGTGGATGGTTCATGTATGAGAACAAGTACAGGAGAACTAGTAGCCGCGTATGCAGTGACTACTGACACTGAAGTTATAGAAACACACCGTATTGACACTCTGTCCGCTCAAGCAGCAGAGCTAGTCGCTCTGACCCAAGCCTGCATACACGCCAAGAACCTGAAAGTTAATGTTTACACAGATTCACGCTACGCATTTGGAGTCGTACACGACTTTGGAGTGCTCTGGCAGGAGAGAGGTTTCATGACTTCTCATGGAACCAAGATTCAGCATGGGTTCCTTATTCAAGCTCTGTTAGATGCCATACACTTACCGACATCTATTGCTATCATGAAATGCAAAGCACACACGAAAGTTACTGACACTATTTCTCAGGGTAATGATCTAGCAGATCGCACAGCCAAGCTTGCAGCACAGACTCCAGACATTTCAGTTAACCCGACACAGACACATACTCCAGATCAGACTACATGTATGACAGTTAAGGACCCTACTCAAGATGTCATAGATATCCAGTTACATGCTACTCCCGATGAAATCAAGAAATGGTCCGAACAAGGAGGGGTCCAGACAGATCAGGGATGGGTAACGAAGGGTAAAGCCACATGGTTTCTCCCCGACTCTATGGTTCAAGTCATTATCAATACCGCACATAGTCCAGCACATTTAGGAGAAAAAGCTATGCTAGACAGTATCCAGAACATTTGGTCCAATAAGCATTTACGAGTTGCAGCCAAGCAGAAAGTCCGTACCTGTATGATATGTTGCCAGTTTAATCCAGGTAAAAGTGTCCCGGTGGAACAAGGTGGATTCCAGCCCCCTGACCACCCTTTTGAAGTCCTCCAAATGGATTATATTCAGATGGAGCGATGTCGAGGTTTCAAGTATGTCCTTGTAGTTGTATGCGCTTTGTCCAGGTGGACAGAAGCATATCCAGTCCCAGATTACACAGCCGCGACCACTGCCAAGCAGTTGGTTCGTGAATTCTTCCCCCGTTATGGACTCCCTAGGGTCGTGTATTCTGATAACGGCCAGCCATTCTCATCTGAATTGATGAAACACATCTCCCTTTTGTTAGGGTACCAGTGGAAGTTCCATTGTGTACGCCATCCTGAAGCAGCCGGTCTCGTAGAGAGACATAACCAGACCCTGAAAATCCGCATCGCCAAAGTATGTAAAGAGAAAGGTGTGGACTGGCTAGTAGCTCTGCCAGTCGCTTTATTTTATATGCGCATGGTCGCACATTCCAGATCAGGTCTGTCCCCGTACGAGGTCGTATTCGGCCGCCCCCTAACATGTGGGGTACACCTAGACCCCGAAGTATTACCGATGTTTCAAGTAATATGCTGACAGATTACCTAGCTTCCTTGATGTCTGCCCTCAACTCTTGTCGTTCACAGGTTGCTGCCGCATTTCCAGACAATACCGAGGTGGCACCGCATGACATCATTCCCGGATGCATGGTTCTTGTCCGGAATTTTGATCGTTCAAGTCCGCTGGAGCCTCGCTGGAAGGAACCCCGACAGGTCCTCCTGGCCACCCGTACTGCCGTCAAGCTGGAAGGCAGGAAGGGCTGGGTCCACCTGTCTCATGTGAAAAGATTGTTTCTAAGAACATTTCCCAGGATTTGAAAGACTGCCAAAGTACTATTCTTAAGGACTGTCCCGCAAAAGACAATGATACTGAACCCTCCCTGTTAGAGAAAACTCCGCAACAGGAGTATAAGCTCAAATTAAGGTCTAGTAAAATAAGTCAGCCAGTTTGATTGTCTAAGTCCTCCCCTAGGTGAAACGGTTAGACCGGTTTCTGACATGTATATAATAGACCCCCACAGAGAGAGGGTTAGTGAGAACTCTAAAAGTTGCACTATTATTTTATGTTTTCTGCTATATCTCAGCCTTATGATTACCTGCATAAGTTATGCATTTTATTTGTGTTTTCCAGTTTCTCATGTAAATAAGTCTGCTAATGTTACAGTAGAGCACACGTTTAGTGATCTGCCTCCTCATGAACTCTCATATCGTCTCGCTATGCGAAATAATTCTTTTATCCGCATGTTACATTATTCACACCAGACCAGCAATACCACTAATTGTTGGGTGTGTGGTCGACTCCCCCCTTTCCAGACACCGAAGGGAGTTCTGCCACTCTTTCCTTATCCATTTTCACATAATGGTTCGTGTGGAGCATGGTCCACGTTAACGTCATCCTCAACAGATATGTCTTTTCTTAACAGTACATGTTTCCCAGACAAGCAAGGTCTTCCCCACAGAACAGGGTTAGATCTAGAAAATGAAGTTTATAATTTGGGTAATTATTCTTCGAGTTTTATGGTCCTGAATGTTCAGTCTGATACTACTCCAGACTTACCTGCTATGTCAGTATTACCAGTCAAAGGTGAATGATGTGTCCGAAAGAATGGTTCCGTACATGTAGGTCATAGTGATTGTACTACTATTGTCAAGTATAGTGACAGTAGGAAATCTATTTTCAAAGCTTCACGTCATTCTTATTTTGTTTGTGGTCAGACCGCATATGTTCGTCTGCCCCTCGATTGGGAGGGAACCTGTTACATTGCCTTCCTACTGCCACCAGTTTTTCTAGCCCCACCTGACTATCATAGGAATTCCCACCTAGTACATACTAGACACAAGAGAGACCTCCCGATTGTCGATTATACTGAAACTGCTCTAGAACAATACATAGATATCAATAAAGGTGTCTTCCCCTACTTAGGCACTGTTGTAAATAGTAAACTGATACGTAGATTAACGAGAACCCTTGAAGCAGTAGTGATTGAGACTACTTCTGCTCTAAGTAACTTAACCGAAGAGCAATCCTTTATGAGAATTGTCGTGCTCCAGAATCGTCTCGTCCTTGACGTCATACTGGCCGATAGGGGCGGGGCATGTAGAGTCATCGGATCTAGTTGCTGCATTTTCATTCCTAATAATGCGCCGTCTGTTTATTCAGCCATAACCAGACTCCATACAATTGCCCATATGTTACACCAAGATCCAGGCACCTGGACATGGTCCGGTTGGTTCTGGAATATTATTTCCGCCTGGGGATGGAAAGTATTGTCTTTTCTAGGTATTGCAGTAGCGATCATATTCAGTTGCTGCCTCTGTATACAATGTGGCCCTGCGATTTGCGGCATCTGTGCTACCTCTTGTATTCCTAGTTCCAAGTCCCGTTCTAAATCCAGTTCCAAGAAAATTCGAGACGAGCAAATGATACTGTATGAAATGATAGATGGTATCATGAATATTGATGTTTCCTGATGGAAACGTAGTGACAAGGAGGGAATGTGGAAAAGTAAATTTTGCCATGTTCTGTGTCCCTACGTGTCCCCCATCTTATGCTATGTGTGCATGATTAATATGCATATGTATCCCCCATGTTTGATTAAAGACGCACTTACAGTTGTGTCCATCCCTAGTATGCCAGTTCCCAGTTCTCGTGAAAGCTACGAGTATCAGGCCTATGTAAAGTTACGTTGCCACGTTTCTCAGTGTGCACGTTATTTCATTGAAAAGTCCCCGTTTCCAGGCCTCAAATGGGCCCGGACATCAGATTCAGCTCCTGTCTCCTGAACCCTCGCTGAGGAGCGATACAGCCCCCACCTGTATCCTCGACCCTTCACTTACTTCCTGCCTCGCAGTGCCCGGCTCGGCCTGGCTCTGCCTCTGAGTCTGCCAAGAGTATGTTATGATTCTAGTTATCAGTCCAGCCCTCCTTCTCTGCATTCCTAAGCGACTGAATCGCATCAATAGTTTCCGTCATTGTCTAGCCTTTACGTCTCCATGTAAGGGAAATACTGCATTTAATGGTCATTTAATATTCCTCAACACGCACTACATGTAGAATAATGCATGCTCCAGTCTTAGAGTCTGTTAGCCTCTCCCCTCCTGACTCTTAGTTTATATCAACATGTTCTCTAAACATTAGATACTAGATATTGTTTAGGTACATGTCGCCCTGACTCTCCAGACTTCAGTCTCTGCTCCTAGCACAGAGTTCATAGCCCCCAGCTTCTCCTAGTAACACGTCATTGTCAGTTTGCGCGCACCATTAGGTTAGAGGTCCCGGCTCCTTAGGTAGCCCCCTCCATGTTTCCGCCCCATTTATGACATATTCTGTTACGTTTACATCACATGTCTATGTATACGCCTCCTGTTACACCTACTTTCACCCTTATCTTTCGCGACTGCTATTGACCACACCCACTGCTCCGCCTACTGTATTCACTGAAATGTAACTGTTTTAGTATATATGCTTGTGCATTGTTATTAAAAGTTATCCTTTCCCTTGATCCTGTCCCAGGCAGCGCTGCCATCCTATTCCTGTGCAGGTTGTCCTGTTCCTGTCCTTATGCTGTATTAAACCTGCAAACTCCTACTACCTCGAATCTTGACTCTTATTTATTGAGCTATCTGTTATTGCTATGTCCAGTCAAACCTAGATCCGGTATTATTTATTTATATACCACACTTTCTGTACTGGTCTTTCTGCACCTCTTTTGCCTTTTTCTGTGAATCTCTTGCCTTTTTCTACTCTTCTCATACTTCCTTCTGCACCTCTGTTGCCTCTTTCTGTATTTCTCTTTCCTCTTTCTGCACTTGTCTTGCCTCTTTCTGTACCTCTCTTGCTTCTTTCTGAACTTCTGTTGCTTATTTATGCACCTCTCTTGCTTTTTCTACCCCCTTGCCTCTTTCCACACCGTTCTTCTCTCTTTTGCACCTCTGTTTCCTTATTCTGTACCTCTCTTACAAGTTTCTGTACCTCTTGTGCCTCTTTCTGCACATTTTTTTGCCTCCTTCTGCACGTCTGTTGGATCTTTATGCACTGCTCTTGCTTCTTTCTGCACCTTTCTTGCAAATGTGTGCACCCCTTTTGCATCTATCTGCACCCCTCTTCCCTCCTCTGCACCTCTGTTGGTTCTTACTGCATTGCTCTTGCTTCTTTCTATACCATCTTATGCAAATTTCTGCACCCCTCTTGCCTCTTTCTGCACCTCTTGTGCTTTTTTCTGTTCTACCGTTGCTTCTTTCTGTACCTCCCTCACCTCTTACTGCACCGCTCTTGCCTCTTTCTGCACCCCTCATGCCCCCTTCTGCACCTCTGTTGTTTCTTTCTACACTGCTCTTGCTTTTCTCTGTACCCCGCTTACAAATGTCGTCACCCCTCCTCCAACTTTCTGAACTCCTCTTGCCTCCTTCTCCACATCTGTTGGTTCTTTCTGCACTGCTCTTGCTTCTTTCTGCACCTCTTTTGCCTCTTTATGCTACTCTCTTCCCTCTTTCTGCACTTCTCTTGCCCCTTCTATACCTCTCTTACTTCTTTCTGCACCTCATGTTCCTCTTTCCGCACCTGTTACCCTTTACTGCACCTCATTTGCCTGTTTCTACAACTCTCTAACATCTTTCTGCAGTACTCTTACCTCTTTATGTTTCCCTCATGTCTGTTTCTGCACCTCTGTTGGTTCTTTCTGCACTGCTCTTGCTTCTTTCTGGACCGCTCTTGCACCTTTCTGTACCCCATGTCTCATTCTGCACCCCTTGCCTCCTTCTGCATCTCTGTTGGCTCTTTATGCACTGTTATTACTTCTTTATGCACCTCGTTTTCCTGTTTCTGTAACCCACTTGCCTCTTTCTGCACATTTCTAGCCTCCTTCTGCACCTCTTTTGCTTCTTTCTGCACTTCTCTTCCCTTTTTCTGCACCCCTCTTGCCTATTTTTGTACTTCTGTTGCTTCTTTCTGCACATCTCTTGATTTTTTCTGCACCTCTCTTGATTTTTCCTACAACCTTCTCCCCTTTTTCTGAACCTTTCTTTGCCCTTTATGTACCTATCTTGCCTCTTTCTGCACCCCTGTTCCCTTTTTCTGCACCTCTCTTGCCTGTTTATGCACTCTCTTGCCTCTTGCTGCTGTTCTCTTGTCTCCTTTTGCACATCTGTTGCTTCTTTTTTGCACCCCTCTTACTTCACCTCTCTTTCCTCCTCTTTCTTCACCTCTCTTTCCTCTTTCTGCACCCCATTCCTTTTTTCTGTACCTCTCGGGCATGTTTCTGTACTTCATTTGCCTCTTTCTGCATCCCTCTTGCCTCTTTCTGCACATCTCTTCCCTCCTTCTTCAACCCTCATGCCTCTTTCTGCAACTTTTGCTTATTTCTCTACTTTTTTTGCTCTTTCTGTACCCCTCTTGCCCCCTTCTGCACCTCTGTTGGTTCTTTCTGCACTGCTCTTCTTCTTTCTACCCCCTCTTGCCTCTTTCTGCATCTTTCTACCCTCTTTCTACCCCCTCTTACCAATTTCGGCATCCTTCTTCCCTCTTTCTGCACTTCTTGCTTCTTTCTGGCCCTCTCTTGCAAATTTCTGCACCCCTCTTGCCTCTCTCTGCATCCCTTGCCCCTTCTGCTCCTCTGTGTGTTCTTTCTGTACTCTCTTGCCTCTTTCTGCTGTTCTGTCTCCTGCTGCAAATCTGTTTTTCCTTTCTGCACTTCTCTTGCCTATCTCTGTAACCCTGTTGTCTGTTTCTGCACCTCTGTTGCTTCTTTCTGCACCTCTCGTCTCTTTCTGCACCCCTATTACCCTTTTCTTCACCTATGTTGCCTGTTTGTGTAACTCTATTGCCTCTTTCTGCAGTTCTCTTGCCTCCTTTTGCACCTCTAATGCTTCTTTCTATACTTCTCTTGCCTCTTTCCGTGGCCCTCTTACGTCACGTCTGTTGGTTTTCCTTGAACTGTTTTTGCCTCTTTCTTCACCTCTCTTTTCTCTTTCTGCACCCCATTCCTTTTTTCTGCACCTCTTGTGTATGTTTCTGCACTTCACTTGACTCTTTCTGTACCCCTCTTGTCTGTTTCTGCACCTCTAGTGGTTCTTTTTGCACTGCTCTAGCTACTTTCTGGACCTCTCTTGCAAATTTCTGCATCCCTCTTGCCTCTTTCTGTACCCCTTGCTTTCTCCTACACCTCTCCTGGTTCTTTCTGCACTGCTCTTACTTATGTCTGCACCTCTTTTTCATGTTTCTGCAACCCACTTACCTCTTTCTGCACTTTTCTTGCCTTTTTATGAACCTCTCTTGCTTCTTTCTGCATCCATCTTGCATCTTTCTGTACCTCCGCTGCTTCTTTCTGCACTTCTGTTGATTCTTTCTGTACCTCTCTTACTTCTTTCTGTATTCCTCTTACCTCTTTATACACCTCTGTTTCTTCTTTCTGCACATCTCTTGCTACTTTCTGTACCTCTCTTGCTTCTTACTGCATCTCTCTTATAAATTTCTGCACCCCTCATGCCTCTGTCTGTACCTCACTTGCCTCATTCTGTAGCCCACTTGCCTTTCTGTGCCTCTTTTGCCTTTTTCTGCACTTGTTTTGCCTCTTTCTGTACCCTCTTGCCTCTTTCTGCTCCTCTGTCGGTTCTTTCTGTACTGGTCTTTCTGCACCTCTTTTGCCTTTTTCTGTGAATCTCTTGCCTTTTTCTACTCTTCTCATACTTCCTTCTGCACCTCTGTTGCCTCTTTCTGTATTTCTCTTTCCTCTTTCTGTACTTGTCTTGCCTCTTTCTGTACCTCTCTTGCTTCTTTCTGAACTTCTGTTGCTTATTTATGCACCTCTCTTGCTTTTTCTACCCCCTTGCCTCTTTCCACACCGTTCTTCTCTCTTTTGCACCTCTGTTTCCTTATTCTGTACCTCTCTTACAAGTTTCTGTACCTCTTGTGCCTCTTTCTGCACATTTTTTTTGCCTCCTTCTGCACTTCTGTTGGATCTTTATGCACTGCTCTTGCTTCTTTCTGCACCTTTCTTGCAAATGTGTGCACCCCTTTTGCATCTATCTGCACCCCTCTTCCCTCCTCTGCACCTCTGTTGGTTCTTACTGCATTGCTCTTGCTTCTTTCTATACCATCTTATGCAAATTTCTGCACCCCTCTTGCCTCTTTCTGCACCTCTTGTGCTTTTTTTCTGTTCTACCGTTGCTTCTTTCTGTACCTCCCTCACCTCTTACTGCACCGCTCTTGCCTCTTTCTGCACCCCTCATGCCCCCTTCTGCACCTCTGTTGTTTCTTTCTACACTGCTCTTGCTTTTCTCTGTACCCCGCTTACAAATGTCGTCACTCCTCCTGCAACTTTCTGAACTCCTCTTGCCTCCTTCTCCACATCTGTTGGTTCTTTCTGCACTGCTCTTGCTTCTTTCTGTACCTCTTTTGCCTCTTTATGCTACTCTCTTCCCTCTTTCTGCACTTCTCTTGCCCCTTCTATACCTCTCTTACTTCTTTCTGCACCTCATGTTCCTCTTTCCGCACCTGTTACCCTTTACTGCACCTCATTTGCCTGTTTCTACAACTCTCTAACATCTTTCTGCAGTACTCTTACCTCTTTATGTTTCCCTCATGTCTGTTTCTGCACCTCTGTTGGTTCTTTCTGCACTGCTCTTGCTTCTTTCTGGACCGCTCTTGCACCTTTCTGTACCCCATGTCTCATTCTGCACCCCTTGCCTCCTTCTGCATCTCTGTTGGCTCTTTATGCACTGTTATTACTTCTTTATGCACCTTGTTTTCCTGTTTCTGTAACCCACTTGCCTCTTTCTGCACATTTCTAGCCTCCTTCTGCACCTCTTTTGCTTCTTTCTGCACTTCTCTTCCCTTTTTCTGCACCCCTCTTGCCTATTTTTGTACTTCTGTTGCTTCTTTCTGCACATCTCTTGATTTTTTCTGCACCTCTCTTGATTTTTCCTGCAACCTTCTCCCCTTTTTCTGAACCTTTCTTTGCCCTTTATGTACCTATCTTGCCTCTTTCTGCACCCCTGTTCCCTTTTTCTGCACCTCTCTTGCCTGTTTATGCACTCTCTTGCCTCTTGCTGCTGTTCGCTTGTCTCCTTTTGCACATCTGTTGCTTCTTTTTTGCACCCCTCTTACTTCACCTCTCTTTCCTCCTCTTTCTGCACCCCTCTTTCTTCACCTCTCTTTCCTCTTTCTGCACCCCATTCCTTTTTTCTGTACCTCTCGGGCATGTTTCTGTACTTCATTTGCCTCTTTCTGCACCCCGCTTGCCTCTTTCTGCACATCTCTTCCCTCCTTCTTCAACCCTCATGCCTCTTTCTGCAACTTTTGCTTATTTCTCTACTTTTTTTGCTCTTTCTGTACCCCTCTTGCCTCCTTCTGCACATCTGTAATTTCTTTCTGCACTGCTCTTGCTTTTCTCTGCACCTTTGTGGAAAGTTGATTTAAAAAGCCTTCTCTTCTGGTGTCCCATCGTGCACGCTATTCGCCATATTACAGACCCGGCACACTGGCTAATGAAACGTGTGTGTTTTCCTATGATGTTGTCACACTCTCTCCCTTGCCTGTCTTTCCAACGTACTGGCACATACAAAGAACGATAGCCAGCCATCATGCAACTAGCAGGTTTTGTCCTGACCATTGCTCACGAAACCAGACTCCGTAAGATGGCTGCCCCGCCATTTAGTTTTCCTCCTTTAAACGCTATCAAAGGTCGAACAGCCCTCGCTCGTCACTAATCTCTCAGCCTTGCGGGGGCAGCCTCGGGCTGGGTCAACCACCTCAAAGTAATACTAATCAAATACACGAGACAGACACGAAGAATATAGTTACACAAGGCCTATTCTTCCTCTCTTCAGCTGCATACACATACCATTGTGACACATCACCTCCCTTGTGTTGAAATAAAGAGCACACAATGTCTTGTTCTCTTTACCTTTCAGATAAGATGACTCTGTGACAATACCCCAGTTCTCTGTTCCCAGATGCTAGTAACTTTGTAACTTGTTGCCACAATCACCCTGATACCACATGTTTGTCTATGTCTAAACATGATGAGATTCAAGTTATCCTTTAAGCAAAGCCAAACCTGCTATGACGTCTGTATGAATGTATCACGGATAACTAAATTATGCTTGGGGGAGCTCCCTCCTTTTTCTATTGTGAAAGTAATGTATAAAGGTCTTGTCATGTTTTAAGAAACGCAGAACACTCCTGAGCCCGCTTGGTGAAGGAGCTCTCCCTTAACTCGAGTTAATGCAATAAAGCCCATTGACTCTAACACCACGGACTCTGCGCCTCATCTTTACTTGATCCCTTTAACATCTATAGAAATTATGATAGTGTAAATAATTTATTTACCACAATTAGCATGCAAATTCCTGCACCCCTCTTGCATCTTTCTGAACTACTCTTGCTTCCTTATGCACCTCTGTTGGTTCTTTCTGCACTGCTCTTGCTTCTTTCTGCATCTCTTTTGCCTATTTATGCAACTCTCTTCCCTCTTTCTGCAATTCTCTTGCCCCCTTCTACACCTCTCTTACTTTTTTCTGTACCTTGTGTTCCTCTTTCTGCACCTGTTACCTTATTCTGTACCTCAGTTGCCTGTTTCTATAACTCTGTAACATCTTTCTGCAATTCTCATACCCTTCTTGTCTGTTTGTGTACCTCTGTTGGTTCTTTCTGCACTGCTCTTGCTTCTCTTGCACCTTTCTGCACCCCCTGCCTCTTTCTACACCCCTTAGCTCCTTCTGCATCTCTGTTGGTTCTTTCTGCACTGCTTATTATTCTTTCTGCACCTCTCTTGCAAATTTATGTACCTCTTTTGCTTCATTCTGCACCTCTCCTACCGTTTTCTGCACCTCCGTTGCTTCCTTCTGCACTTCTCTTCTATCTTTCTGTATCTTTCCTACTTCTTTCTGCACCTCTGCTTCTTTTTTATGCACTTCTCTTGCTACTTTTTGCACCCCTCTTGCTTCTTTCTGCATCTCTCTTGCAAAGTACTGTGCCCTTCTTGCCTAATTCTGCACCTCTTTTGCTTCTTTCTGTACTCTTGCCTCTTACCTCACCCTCTTGTCTCTTTTGTTGTTTATGCAATTCTCTTCCCTATTTCTGCATTACTATTGCCCCCTTCTATACCTCTCATGCTTCTTTCTGCACCTCGTGTTCCTCTTTCTGCACCTGATATCTTTTGCTGCACCACTCTTGCCTGTTTCTACAACTCAATAACATCTTTCTGCAGTGTTCTTGCCTCTTTATGTACCCCTCTTGTCTGTTTCTTCACCTCTGTTGGTTCCTTGTGCACTGCTCTTTCTTCTTCCTGGACCTCTCGTGTACCTTTCTGTACCCCCTTGCGTCTTTCTGCACCCCTTTCCTCCTTCTGCATCTCTGTTGGTTCTTTCTGCACTGCTCTAACTTCTTTCTGTACCTCATTTTCCTATTTCTGTAACTCAATTTCCTCTTTCTGGACTTCTCTTCCCTTCTTCTGTACTTCTGTTACTTCTTTCTGCACTCCTCTTGCCTTTCTCTGCACCCCTCCTGCCTATTTTTACACCTCTGTTGCTTCTTTCTGCACCTCTCTTGCTTCTTTCTGTACCTCTCTTGCCTCTTTCTGCACCTCTCTTTCTTCTTTCTGCACCTCTGTTCCCTTTTTCTGCACCTCTCTTGCATGTTTCTGCACTTCCCGTGACTCTTTCTGTACCCATCATGTCTGTTTCTGCACCCCTGTTGGTTCTTTCTGCACTGGTCTTGCTTCTTTCTGCACCTCTCTTGCAAGTTTCTGTACCTCTCTTGACTTTTTCAGCACCCCTTTTGCTCCTTCTGCACCTATGTTGGTTTTTATGCACTGCTCTTGTTTCTTTCTGCCCCTTTCCTGCAAATTTCTGCTCCCCTCAAGCCTCTTTGTGCTCCCCTCTTGCCTCTTTTGGCACCCTCTTCTTCCTCTTTCTACAACTCTTTTGCCTGTTTCTGCACTTATCTTGCCTCTTTCTGTACCCCTCTTGTCTGTTTGTGCACCTCTGTTGGTTCTTTCTGCACTTTTCTTGCCTCTTTCTGCACCCCTCCTGCCTCTTTCTGTGCCTCTCTTGCTTCTTTCAGCACTTCTCTTGCTTATTTCTGCACCTCTGTTGTTCCTTTCTGCTGCCTCTTCCCTCTTTCTGCACCCTTCTTCCCTCTTTCTGCACATCTCTTCTTTCTGCACCTCTTCCCTTCTTTCTGCACCTCTCATGCATTTGTATGCACTTCTTTTGACTCTTTCTGTACCCCTCTTGTCTGTTTCTGCACCTCTGTTAGTTCTTTCTGCACTGGTCTTGCTTCTTTCTGCACCTCTCTTGCAAGTTTCTGTACCTCACTTGCCTTTTTCTGCACACTTTTTCCTCCTTCTGCACCTATGTTCGTTCCTTATGCACAGCTCTTGCTTCTTTCTGCCTCTACATGCAAATATCTGCACCCCTCTTGTCTCTTTCTGCTCCCCTCTTGCCTCTGTTGCCACCCCTGCTCCCTCTTTCTACACCTCTTTTGCCTGTTTCTGCAACTCTCTTGCCTCTTTCTACACTTCGCTTTCCTCTTTCTGAACCTCAGCTGATTCTTTCTGCACTTCTCTTGCTTATTTCTACACCTCTGTTGTTCCTTTCTGCCCCTTCCCTCTTTCTGCACCATTCTTTCCTCTTTCTGTACCTCTCTTCTTTCTGCACCTCTCTTCCCTTTTTCTGCACCTATCTTGCATGTTTCTTCACTTCCCTTGACTCTTTCTGTACCCCTCTTGTCTGTTTCTGCACCTCTGTTGGGTCTTTCTGCACTGCTCTTGCTTCTTTATGCACCTCTCTTGCAAGTTGATGTACCTCTCTTGTCTTTTTCTGCACCCCTTTTACCTCCGTTGGCACCTATGTTGGTTCTTTATGCACCAATCTTGCTTCTTTCTGCCCCTTTCTTGCAAATTTCTGCTCCCCTCTTGCCTCTGTTGGCACCCCTGCTCCCTCTGTCTACAGCTCTCTTGCCTCTTTCTACACTTCTCTTTCCTCTTTCTGCACTTCTTGTGCTGCTTTCTGTACCTCTTTTGCTTCTTTCTGCACTTCTGTTGCTCCTTTGTGTACCTTTCTTCCTTCCTTCTATACCTCTCTTACCTCTTTCGGCACCTCTGTTTCTTTTTTCTGCACTTCTCTTGCTACTTTCTGTACCTCTCTTGCTTCTTTAGCACCTCTCGTGTAAAGTTCTGTGCCCCTCTTGCCTTTTTCTGCACCTCTTGCATCATTCTGCACCCCTCTTGCCTCTTTCTGCCCCTCTTGCATCTTTCTGCACCTCTTGCCACATTCTGTACCTCTCTTGCTTTTTTCTGTACTTCTCTTGCCTCTTTCTGCCCTCTTGCCTCTTTCTGAACCCTTCTTCCCTGTTTCTGCACCTCTCTTTCCTCTTTCTACACCCCGTTGCATTTTTCTGCACCTCTCTTGCATGTTTCTGTACTTCCCTTGACTTTTTCTGCACCCCTCTTGCCTCATTCTGCATCACTCTTGCCTCTTTCTATACCTCTTTTGCTTTTTTCTGTACTTCTCTTGCCTCTTTCTGACCCTTTCTTGCTTCTTTCTGCACTTTTCTTGCTTATTTCTGCACCTCTGTTGCTTCTTTCTACTCCCTCTTGCCTCTTTATTTACCCTTCTTCCCTCTTTCCACACACTTTTGCCTCTTTCTACACACTTCTTCCCTCTTTCTGCACCTCTTGCTTCTTTCTGGACCTCTCTTGTACCTTTCTGTACCCCTCTTGCCACTTTCAGCACCCCTTGCACCCTTCTGCACCTTTGTTTGTTCTTTCTGCAATGCTCTTTCTGCTTTCTGCACCTCTTTTGCCTCTTTCTACACCTGTGCTGCTTCTTTCTGTACCTCTTGTGTCTCTTTCTGCACCCCTATTTCACCTCTCTTGCTTGTTTGTGTAACTCTCTTGCATCATTCTGTACTTCTCTTGCCTCTTTATGTTGCCCTCCTTCGTCGCCTCTGTTTTTACTTCTCTTTCCTCTTTCTGCATCCGTTCTTTTTTTCTGCTCCTCTCTTGCAGGTGCCTGAACATCTCTTGACTCTTTCAGTACGCCTCTTGTCTGTTTCTGTACCTCTGTTGGTTCTTTCTACACTGCTCTTGTTTCTTTCTGGACCTCTCTTGCAAATTGTTTCACCCCTCCTGCCTCTTTCTGTACCCCTTGCTTCCTTCCGCACCTCTCTTTCTTGTTTCTGCACCCCTCTGCATCTTTATGTCCCTCTCTCTCTTCTTTCTGCACCCCTCTTGTCTCTTGCTGCACCCTTTCTCCCTCTTTGTGCACCTCTCTTGTCTCTTTCTAAACCTCTCTTGACTCTTTCTGCACTTCTTTTGCCTGTTTCTACAACTCTCTTGCTTCTTTTTGCACCACTCTTGTTTCTTTCTGCACCTCTCTTAAATCTTTTGGCACCTCTGTTGCTTCTTTCTGCATTTCTCTTGCCTCTTACCTCTTTCTGCACCGCTGTTTCTTCTTTTGGCACCTTTTGCCACTTTCTTAGCCTCTCTTGCTTCTTACTGCACCTCTCTTGTAAAGTTATGCACCCCTCCTGCCTCTTTCTGCACCCCTCTTGCCTCATTCTATAGCCCTCTTGCCTCCTCCTGCACCTCTTTTGCTTTTTAATGCACTGCTCTTTCTTCTTTATACACCTCTTTTGCCTTTTTCTGTGAATCTCTTGCCTGTTTCTGCTCTTCTTCTTCCTCCTTCTGCACCTCTGTTGCCTCTTTCTACACTTCTCTTGCCTCTTTCTTCACTCCACTTGCCTCTTTCTGCACCTCTTGTGCTTCTTTCTGCAACTCTCTTTCTTCTTTCTGCACCTCTGCTTCCTTTTTCTGCACCTCTCTTGCAAGTTCCTGTACCTCTCATGTCTCTTTCTGCACCCCTCATGCCTCCTTATGCACATCTGTTGGATCTTTATGCACTGCTCTTGCGTCTTTCTGATCTTTTTTGCCTCTTTCTGCACCCCTCTTGCCTCTTTCTGCACCCCTCTTGCCTCCTTCTGCACCTCTGTCGGGTCTTTCAGCATTGCTCTTGCTTCTTTCTGTACCTCTATTGCAAATTCCTGCACCTTTATTGTTCCTTTCTGCCCCCTCTCCCTCTTTCTGCCCCCTTCTTCCCTCTTTCTGCACCTCTCTTCTTTCTGCACCTCTCTTCCCTTTTTCTGCTCCTCTCTTGCATGTTTCTTCACTTCTTTCGACTCTTTCTGTACGCCTCTTGTCTGTTTCTGTACCTCTGTTCTTCCTGCACATTTCTTGCTTCTTTCTGGATCTCTCTTGCACATTCCTGCACCCCTCTTGCCTTTTTCTGCATCCCTTGCCTCCTTCTGCACCTCTGTTGGTTCTCTCTCTGCTGCTCTTACTTCTTTGTGCATCTCTTTTTCCTATTTCTGCAACTCACTTGCCTCTTTCTGCACTTATATTCCCTGCTTCTGCACTTCTATTGCTTCTTTCTGCACTTCTCTTGCCTTTTTCTGCACCCCTCCTACCTGTGTTTACACCTCTGTTGCTTCTTTCTGCATCTCTCTTGCTGCTTTCTGCACCGCTCTTGCCTCTTTCTGCACCTTTGTTGCTTCTTTCGGTACCTCTGTTGGTTCTTTCTGCACTTCTCTTGCCTCTTACTGCACCCCGCTTGCCACTTTCTGCACCTCTATTGCTTGTTTCTGCACTTGTTTTGTTTCTTTCTGTACCTCTCTTGCCACTTTCTGTACCGCTATTGCCTCTTTCTGTACCTCTTGTGTCTCTTTCTGCACCCCTATTTCACCTCTCTTGCTTGTTTGTGTAAATCTCTTGCTTCTTTCAGCACTTCTCTTGCCTCTTTAAGTGGCACTCTTTCATCGCCTCTGTTTTTACCTTTCTTTCCTCTTTCTGCACCCGTTCTTTTTTTCTGCTCCTCTCTTGCAGGTTCCTGCACTTCTCTTGACTCTTTCAGTACCCCTCTTGTCTGTTTCTGTACCTCTGTTGGTTCTTTCTACACTGCTCTTGTTTCTTTCTGGACCTCTCTTGCAAATTGTTTCACCCCTCCTGCCTCTTTCTGCACCCCTTGTTTCCTTCTACACCTCTCTTTCTTCTTTCTGCACCCCTCTGCATCTTCATGTCCCTCTCTCTCTTCGTTCTGCACCCCTCTTGTCTCTTGCTGCACCCTTTCTCCCTCTTTGTGCACCTCTCTTGTCTCTTTCTACACCTCTCTTGACTCTTTCTGTACTTATTTTGCCTGTTTCTACAACTCTCTTGCTTCTTTTTGGACCACTCTTGTTTCTTTCTGCACCTCTCTTAACTCTTTCGGCACCTCTGTTGCTTCTTTCTGCATTTCTCTTGCCTCTTACCTCTTTCTGCACCGCTGTTTCTTCTTTTGCCACCTTTTGCCACTTCCTTAGCCTCTCTTGCTTCTTACTGCACCTCTCTTGTAAAGTTATGCACCCCTCCTGCCTCTTTCTGCACCTCTCTTGCCTCATTCTATAGCCCTCTTTCCTCCTCCTGCACCTCTTTTGCTTTTTTATGCACTGTTCTTTCTTCTTTCTGCATCTCTTTTGCCTTTTTCTGTGAATCTCTTGCCTGTTTCTGCTCTTTTCGTGCCTCCTTCTGCACCTCTGTTCACTCTTTCTGCACTTCTCTTGCCTCTTTCTTCACTCCACTTGCCTCTTTCTGCACCTCTTGTGCTTCTTTCTGCAACTCTCTTTCTTCTTTCTGCACCTCTGCTTCCTTTTTCTGCACCTCTCTTGCAAGTTTCTGTACCTCTCATGTCTCTTTCTGCACCCCTCTTGCCACCTTCTGCACATCTGTTGGATCTTTATGCACTGCTCTTGCTTCTTTCTGATCCTTTCTTGCCTCTTTCTGCACCCCTCTTGCCACTTTATGCACCCCTCTTGCCTCCTTCTGCACCTCTGTTGGGTCTTTCACCATTGCTCTTGCTTCTTTCTGTACCTCTATTGCAAATTCCTGCACCTTTATTGTTCCATTCTGCCCCCTCTCCCTCTTTCTGCCCCCTTCTTCCCTCTTTCTGCACCTCTCTTCTTTCTGCACCTCTCTTCCCTTTTTCTGCTCCTCTCTTGCATGTTTCTTCACTTCTTTCGACTCTTTCTGTACGCCTCTTGTCTGTTTCTGTACCTCTGTTCTTCCTGCACATTTCTTGCTTCTTTATGGATCTCTCTTGCACATTCCTGCACCCCTCTTGCCTCTTTCTGCATCCCTTGCCTCCTTCTGCACCTCTGTTGGCTCTCTCTCTGCTGCTCTTACTTCTTTGTGCATCTCTTTTTCCTATTTCTGCAACTCACTTGCCTCTTTCTGCACTTATATTCCCTTCTTCTGCACTTCTATTGCTTCTTTCTGCACTTCTCTTGCCTTTTTCGGTACCCCTCCTACCTGTGTTTACACCTCTGTTGCTTCTTTCTGCATCTCTCTTGCTGCTTTCTGCACCGCTCTTGCCTCTTTCTGCACCTCTGTTGCTTCTTTCGGTACCTCTGTTGCTTCTTTCTGCACTTCTCTTGCCTCTTACTGCACCCCGCTTGCCACTTTCTGCACCTCTATTGCTTGTTTCTGCACTTGTTTTGTTTCTTTCTGTACCTCTCTTGCCACTTTCTGTACTGCTATTGCCTCTTTCTGTACCTCTTGTGTCTCTTTCTGCACCCCTAGTTCACCTCTCTTGCTTGTTTGTGTAAATCTCTTGCTTCTTTCTGCACTTCTCTTGCCTCCTTAAGTGGCCCTCTTTCATCGCCTCTGTTTTTACCTTTCTTTCCTCTTTCTGCACCCGTTCTTTTTTCTGCTCCTCTCTTGCAGGTTCCCGCACTTCTCTTGACTCTTTCAGTACCCCTCTTGTCTGTTTCTGTAACTCTGTTGGTTCTTTCTACACTGCTCTTGTTTCTTTCTGGACCTCTCTTGCAAATTGTTTCACCCCTCCTGCCTCTTTCTGCACCCCTTGTTTCCTTCTGCACCTCTCTTTCTTCTTTCTGCACCCCTCTGCATCTTTATGTCCCTCTCTCTCTTCGTTCTGCACCCCTCTTGTCTCTTGCTGCACCCTTTCTCCCTCTTTGTGCACCTCTCTTGTCTCTTTCTACACCTCTCTTGACTCTTTCTGCACTTATTTTGCCTGTTTCTACAACTCTCTTGCTTCTTTTGGACCACTCTTGTTTCTTTCTGCACCTCTCTTAACTCTTTCGGCACCTCTGTTGCTTCTTTCTGCATTTCTCTTGCCTCTTACCTCTTTCTGCACCGCTGTTTCTTCTTTTGGCACCTTTTGCCACTTCCTTAGCCTCTCTTGCTTCTTACTGCACCTCTCTTGTAAAGTTATGCACCCCTCCTGCCTCTTTCTGCACCTCTCTTGCCTCATTCTATAGCCCTCTTTCCTCCTCCTGCACCTCTTTTGCTTTTTTATGCACTGCTCTTTCTTCTTTCTGCACCTCTTTTGCCTTTTTCTGTGAATTTCTTGCCTGTTTCTGCTCTTCTCGTTCCTCCTTCTGAAACTCTGTTCACTCTTTCTGCACTTCTCTTGCCTCTTTCTTCACTCCACTTGCCTCTTTCTGCACCTCTTGTGCTTCTTTCTGCAACTCTCTTTCTTCTTTATGCACCTCTGCTTCCTTTTTCTGCACCTCTCTTGCAAGTTTTTGTACCTCTCATGTCTCTTTCTGCACCCCTCTTGCCACCTTCTGCACATCTGTTGGATCTTTATGCACTGCTCTTGCTTCTTTCTGATCCTTTCTTGCCTCTTTCTGCACCCCTCTTGCCACTTTCGGCACCCCTCTTGTCTCCTTCTGCACCTCTGTTGGGTCTTTCACCATTGCTCTTGCTTCTTTCTGTACCTCTATTGCAAATTCCCGCACCTTTATTGTTCCATTCTGCCCCCTCTCCCTCTTTCTGCCCCCTTCTTCCCTCTTTCTGCACCTCTCTTCTTTCTGCACCTCTCTTCCCTTTTTCTGCTCCTCTCTTGCATGTTTCTTCACTTCTTTCGACTCTTTCTGTACGCCTCTTGTCTGTTTCTGTACCTCTGTTCTTCCTGCACATTTCTTGCTTCTTTCTGGATCTCTCTTGCACATTCCTGCACCCCTCTTGCCTCTTTCTGCATCCCTTGCCTCCTTCTGCACCTCTGTTGGTTCTCTCTCCGCTGCTCTTACTTCTTTGTGCATCTCTTTTTCCTATTTCTGCAACTCACTTGCCTCTTTCTGCACTTATATTCCCTTCTTCAGCACTTCTATTGCTTCTTTCTGCACTTCTCTTGCCTTTTTCTGCACCCCTCCTACCTGTGTTTATACCTCTGTTGCTTCTTTCTGCATCTCTCTTGCTGCTTTCTGCACCCCTCTTTCCTCTTTCTGCACCTCTCTTGCTTCTTTCGGTACCTCTGTTGCTTCTTTCTGCACTTCTCTTGCCTCTTACTGCACCCCTCTTGCCACTTTCTGCACCTCTATTGCTTGTTTATACACTTGTTTTGTTTCTTTCTGTACCTCTCTTGCCACTTTCTGTACCGCTATTGCCTCTTTCTGCACTTTTTCTTTTTCTACAACTCTCTAACCTCTTTCTGTACCCTTCTTGAATTTTTTTGCACATCTGTTTCTTTTTCTGCACTTCTCTTGCTACTTTCTGCACTTCTCTTGTATCTCTCTGTATCTCTCTTGTAAAGTTCATCACACCTCTTGCCTCTTTCTGTACCTCTCATGCTTCTTTCTGCCCCTCTTGCTTCTTTCTACCCCTCTTGCCTCTTTCTGCACTGCAATTACTTATCTCTGTACCTTGCTTACAAATTTCTGCACCCCCTTGCATCTTTCTAATCCCCTCTTGTCTCCTTCTGTTCCTCTGTTGGTTCTTTCTGCACTGCTCTCGCTTCTTCTCGACCTCTTTTGCATGTTTATGCAACTCTCTTGCCTCTTTCTGTACTTCTATTGCCTCCTTCTGTACCTCTCTTGCCTGTTTGTACAACTCTCTAGCATCTTTTTGCAGTTCCCTTGCCTCTTTCTGTACCCCTCATGTCTGTTTCTGCACCTCTCTTGGTTCTTTATGCAAGGCTATTGCTTCTTTCTGTTCCTCTCTTGCAAATGTCTGCACCCCTCATGCCTCTTTCTACAACCCTCTAGCCTCCTTCTGCAAACCTGTTTGTTCCTTATGCACTGTTCTTGCCTCTGTCTGCACCCCTGTCCCCTCTTTCTGTACCTGTGTTGCCTGTTTCAGCAACTCTATTGCCTCTTTCTACACTTCTCTTGCTTCTTTCTGCAGCTCTCTTGCTTCTTTCTCGACTTCTTTTGCTTATTTCTCTTTCTCTGTTGCTTTTTTCTGCCCCCTCTTTCTGCACCATTCTTCCCTCTTTCTGCACCTCTCTTTCTTCTTTCTGCACCCCTGTTCTCTTTTTCTTCAACTCTCTTGCATGTTTCTGTACTCCTCTTGACTCTTTCTATACCCTCTTGTCAGTTTCTGCAACGTTGCTGGTTCTTCCTGCACTGCTCTGGTTTCTGTCTGGACCTCTCTTGCCTAATTCTTTAGCACTCTTGCCTCTTTTGCCTTTTTCTGCACATCTCTTGCCTCTTTTTGAACCTCTATTGCTTCTTTCTGCGCTTCTCTTGCTTATTTCTGCACTTCTGTTGCTTTTTGCTGTCCCCTCTTACCTCTTTCCACACCCTTCTTCCCTCTTTCTGCACCTCTTCTTTCTGCACCTCTGTTCCCTTTTTCTGCTCCTCGCTTGCATGTTTCTGCACTTCTCTTGACTCTTTATGTACCCCTCTTGCCTGTTTATGCACCTCTGTTGGTTCTTTCTGCACTGCTCTTGCTTCTTTCTGGACCACTCGTGCACATTTCTGCACGCCTTATGCCTTTTTCTGCACCCCTCTAGCCTCCTTCTGCACCTATTTTGGTTGTTTCTGCACTGCTCTTGCTTCTTTCTGCACCTCTCTTGCACATTTTTGCACCTCTCCTGCCTCTTTCTGTACCCCTCTTGCCTCCTTCAGTAAATCTGTTGGTTCTTTATACACTGTTCCTCCTTCTTTCTGCACCCCTCCTGCATCTACCAGCACCCTTTCTGCCTCCTTCTGCAAACCTTTTGGTTCTTTATGCATTGCTTTTGCTTCTTTCTATACCTCTCTTGCAAATGTATGCTCCCCTGTTGCCTCTTTCTGCCCCTCTTGCCTCTTTCTGCACCCCTCTTGCCTCTTTCTGCATCTCTTTTGCTTGTTTCTCCACTTATTTTGCCTCTTTCTGTACCCCTTTTGCCTCCTTCTGCGCCTCTGTTGTTTTTTTCTACTGTTCTTGCTTCTCTCTGCAATTTGCTTGCAAATTTCTGCACCCCTCTTGCATCTTTCAGATTCCCTCTTGCCTCCTTCTGTTCCTCTATTGGTTCTTTCTGCACTGCTCTCGCTTCTTTCTAGACCTCTCTTGCCTGTTTATGTAACTCTCTTGCTTATTTCTGCACCTCTGTTGCTTTTTTCTGCCCCCTCTTTCTGCACTCTTCTTCCCTCTTTCTGCACCTCTCTTTCTTCTTTCTGCACTCCTGCTTCCTTTTTCTGCACCTCTATTGCCACTTTCTGTACCGCTATTGCCTCTTTCTGCACTTTTTTGTCTGTTTCTGCAACTCTCTTACCTCTTTCTGTACCCCTCTCTTGCATTTTTCTGCACATCTGTTTCTTTTTCTGCACTCCTCTTGCCTCTTTCTGTACCTCTTATGCTTCTTTCTGCCCCTCTTGCTTCTTTCTGCCCCTCTTGCCTCTTTCTGCACTGCAATTACTTCTCTGTGTACCTTGCTTACAAATTTCTGCACCCCTCTTGCATCTTTCTAATCCCCTCTTGCCTCCTTCTGTTCCTCTGTTGGTTCTTTCTGCACTGCTCTCGCTTCTTCTCGACCTCTTTTGTATGTTTATGCAACTCTCTTGCCTCTTTCTGTACCTCTATTGCCTCCTTCTGTACCTCTCTTGCCTGTTTGTACAACTCTCTAGCATCTTTTTGCAGTTCCCTTGCCTCTTTCTGTACCCCTCATGTCTGTTTCTGCACCTCTCTTGGTTCTTTATGCAAGGCTATTGCTTCTTTCTGTTCCTCTCTTGCAAATTTCTGCACCCCTCTTGCCTCTTTCTACAACCCTCTAGCCTCCTTCTGCAAACCTGTTTGTTCCTTATACACTGTTCTTGCCTCTGTCTGCACCCCTGTCCCCTTTTTCTGTACCTGTTTTGCCTGTTCCTGCAACTCTCTTGCCTCTTTCTACACTTCTCTTGCTTCTTTCTGCACCCCTCTTGCTTCTTTCTGCACTTCTTTTGCTTATTTCTGCATCTCTGTTGCTTTTTTCTGCCCCTTCTTTCTGCACCCTTATTCCCTCTTTCGGCACCTCTCTTTCTTCTTTCTGCACCCCTGTTCTCTTTTTCTACACCTCTCTTGCATGTTTCTGTACTCCTCCCGACTCTTTCTATACCCCTCTTGTCAGTTTCTGCAACGTTGCTGGTTCTTTGTGCACTGCTCTGGCTTCTGTCTGGACCTCTCTTGCCTAATTCTTTAGCACTCTTGCCCCTTTTGCCTTTTTCTGCACATCTCTTGCCTCTTTATGAACTTCTATTGCTTCTTTCTGTGCTTCTCTTGCTTATTTCTGCACTTCTGTTGCTTTTTGCTGTCCCCTCTTACCTCTTTCCACACCCTTCTTCCCTCTTTCTGCACCTCTTCTTTCTGCACCTCTGTTCCCTTTTTCTGCACCTCGCTTGCATGTTTCTGCAATTCTCTTGACTCTTTATGTACCCCTCTTGTCTGTTTCTGCACCTCTGTTGGTTCTTTCTGCACTGCTCTTGCTTCTTTCTGGACCTCTCTTGCAAATTCAGCACGCCTTATGCCTTTTTCTGCACCCCTCTAGCCTCCTTCTGCACCTCTGTTGGTTGTTTCTGCACTGCTCTTGCTTCTTTCTGCACCTCTCTTGCACATTTTTGCACCTCTCCTGCCTCTTTCTGTACCCCTCTTGCCTCCTTCAGTAAATATGTTGGTTCTTTATACACTGCGCCTCCTTCTTTCTCCACCCCTCTTGCCTCTACCTGCACCCTTTCTGCCTCCTTCTGCACCCCTGTTGGTTCTTTATGCATTGCATTTGCTTCTTTCTATACCTCTCTTGCAAATGTCTGCTCCCCTGTTGCCTCTTTCTGCCCCTCTTGCCTCTTTCTGCACCTGTCTTGCCTCTTTCTGCATCTCTTTTGCTTGTTTATCCACTTATTTTGCCTCTTTCTGTACCCCTCTTACCTCCTTCTGCGCCTCTGTTGTTTTTTTCTACTGTTCTTGCTTCTCTCTGCAATTTGCTTGCAAATTTCTGCACCCCTCTTGCATCTTTCCGATCCCCTCTTGCCTCCTTCTGTTCCTCTATTGGTTCTTTCTGCACTGCTCTCGCTTCTTTCTAGACCTCTCTTGCCTGTTTATGTAACTCTCTTTCTTATTTCTGCACCTCTGTTGCTTTTTTCTGCCCCCTCTTTCTGCACTCTTCTTCCCTCTTTCTGCACCTCTCTGTCTTCTTTCTACACTCCTGCTTCCTTTTTCTGCACCTCTATTGCATATTTCTGTACTTCTCTTGACTCTTTATATACCCCTCTTGTCTGTTTCTGCAACTTTGCTGGATCTAACTGCACTGCTCTTTCTTCTTTCTGAACCTATATTGCACATTTCTGTACCTCTCTTGCCTTTTTAATCCATCTCTTGCCCCCTTCTGCACCTCTGTTGGTTCTTTTCATACAACTCTTTCTTCTTTCTGTACTTCTTGTGCCTGTTTCTGCACTCGCTTGTCTCTTTCTGCTGTTCTCTTGTTTCCTTCAGCATATCTGCTCTGCACTTCTCTTGCCTATTTCTGTACCCCTCTTGTCTGTTTCTACACCTCTGTTGCTTCATTCTGCAATTCTCTTGTCTCTTGCTGCACCCAGCTTGCCTCTTTCTGCACCTCTGTTGTTTCTTTCTGCACCTCTCTTGTCTATTTCTGCACCCCTTTTACATTTTTCTTCACCTCTCTTGTCTGTTTGTGTAACTCTCTTGAATAATAATAATAATAATAAAACAGCTTTTAAAGCGCCTGGTAACACCTTCACGGCATGTCCCCACGCTAGGGAGGAAAAAAGTAACCAACAATAACAGAGACTGCCCACCCTTCCGTGAACCCTACATCCTTGTCTGTTTCTACAGTTCTCTTGCCTCCTTCTGCACCTCTATTGCTTCTTTCTGCACTTCTCTTGCCTCTTTCTGTGGCCCTCTTTCATCACCTCTGTTGGTTTTCTCTGAACTGTTCTTGCCTCTTTCATCACCTCTCTTTCCTCTTTCTGCACCCGTTCCTTTTTTCTGCACCTCTCTTGCATGTTTCTGAACTTCACTTGACTCTATCTGTACCCCTCTTGTCTCTTTCTGCACCTCTGTTGGTTCTTTCTGTGAGAAGTTGGCCTAGTATATGATGCTCACTAGTTCTAGTGATCACCTTGTACCATGCCAAGCAACCCTTATGGTGCAGGTTGTAAAGTCAACCTTATAGACAATCTATCCTAGGGGTAGCATGGACTAAGCAGTCTTAGGCTAAACTCTGTAAAGGCATGTGAAGCAAGTTGTTTTACCATACACAATCCCCTTGAATACCAAATGAAAGGACACCACACAGATATATATTGAAAATATATATAGATTTATTTCTACAAATATCCCCTATACTCTTTATGAGCACAGAAGCAAATGCGTTAAAACAAAACACAGTTTAAATATACAATAGTTGCACGAATATGGATGAGCCCTAGGGGCCACCTAAACCATATACTAAAATAGTGGTATAAGAACCACTATGGGGAAAGTGAAGAGGCCTAGGGCCTGGGGAATCGCTGGAGCTGTTCGGGACTAGCAGTGATGAAGTTGGGAAAGGCCCGCGGGACTCGGGTGCAGTGCGGAAAGTGCACGCATGCACCTATGCAATGTCAATGGTGCGTAAAAGTTACAAAGTTAGTGTTTTAAGAACCTTCCGATGGACCTACAAGGATAAAACTTTAGACATAGGCACTAGAGGTGTACACCAGAGTGGGAACACCGGTGTTGCTGAGTTACCTCACCCACAGGAAGCGGGTGCACAGGTGCGAAGTAGTGTCGGGTTTCGTCACGCAGGTCGATGGTGCTTGAAGCTGAAGATGCTGCAGGCGGGTCGTCGTGAAGAGTTCCGGTGGATCCAAGGGTGGATCTGAAGAGGTGAAGACCTGAAAGCAGAGGGGACAATGTTCAAAGTCACTAGCCAGTGACTACCGTGGAACCAGGAAGGAACCAGGCGATGTCGGATGCAAACAGGGGAAAAGGTGAAGATTGTCTCTGCAGCCACCTGGACACAAAGAGGTCAAGGATGGCCAGGCGTTGGTCACGAGCTGTCCCACAAAGGCTCTCGCTGATGGCGGTGTCGGCAACTTGATTAAAGCAAACAGGCCTTGGCTAAATCAAGCCACGCAGGAAGTGATTCAAGCTTCCCACTCGGACCAGCAAGGTCAGAGTGGGTGCTCCTTTTCAGGGGAACAAGGGCCCGTCTGGAGCAACCAGACCAGTGGTGCAAATTGTAGGTTTTGTCGCCAAGATGGCCGCTAGCCACGTGGCAAGTGGCTGGGATGGCGCATCGAGTGGCACAGTGCAAAAGGGCCCCACGCAGATCGTGGAGATGTTGGGGGGCTGATCTTCGGTGCAACCGCTGCTCGATGTTGGGGATTCTCAAACCCCAAAGCACAGCATCGAGGGTGCCTCGGGTGCTGCGCAGTCAGCTTCTCGAGGGTCTTTCAAGAGGTCCGGTCCCACGTCTCTCGGTGCCTCCATGGGTCCCTTCTTTGCAGGGACTGTGGATCGGGCTGTGAGATGTCTAGGAGTCTGGGTCTTGTCAGGCTCTGGGCTCGGGCTCTGGCGGGAGGCGGCGGCAAAGCAGAAATCAAGTTGCTGGATGGTGCCTGTGTTCACAGGGTGGCCACTCCTAGGCCACAAGGGAGATACTCTTCAGTCTTCTGTGCAGCAGAATGTCGAAGTCCAGTCGTCTTCTTAGTTTCAAGTTGATTCAGGATGATCTGAAGTCTCAGGACACAGCTCCTACTCTTATTCCAATTCTAGGGGCCGGATCACCTACTAGGTCCCTCCTCTGGGTGGGACCAGGAAAGGGGGCGGCTACACCCCCTTTCCTTTGTTTAGCTTCATGCCAGGACTGGGGCTGGAAAGCCCCAGCACCGGTTTGAACTGGCAAATGCACGGGACACCTTGTGTGCCCCAGGCATGTCTGATTCTATTCAGCCCTGTCCTACCCAATACACAAAATCCTGTCTGGGGTGGTGCTAGCACCTCCCAAGGCAGGAAACCCTTTGTCCAAGCTGCCCTCGCTGGAAGGACTCCCAGCAACAGGAGGTCAGACTTGTGTCTGTGGTGGCAGCATCCATTTTGTGATGCTGAGGCTCTGTTTAACTTTAACCGGGGTTCAGGTTAGGTACATGTCGTGTCCCTCTAGAAGGGTGGAATGCTACCCCCGTCGCCAGAACTGGCGAGGGGGTAGTATTCCAATTCGTATGACACCTTACTCGACATGTTTTGATAAAGCCAAACCAAAGATAGCATTTAACCGCGAGGATTATAATGCACTTAAGAGTATATGGTATGGCAGTATCATGAAACAGCTAAAGGACATGGTTCCGAAAGCTGCAGACAGGCTCAGCTCATGCCAGAGCACCATCTCACATATTTCCAAGCACTCTGCCTCCTGGATTGATGAGGCCTTCCATAGGAGTGGCTGATAGGAACATATGTGCCCATTTTAGGTTAGGTATAGGCATACTACACCTAAGTAAGGGGTGGTTACACCGACTTACCCCAGCTGAGTGATCAGCCAGTTGTGTCAAATATGGAGGCCAGGCCAGGGGTGGCACAATACGTGCTGTAGCCCCTGGTAGGCCTTGGAAGCACCTATGCCCTGGGTACCTGGGTACACTGTTACAGGGGCCAATAAGGTGAACCAGTTCCAATTGTGTATGTACCTAAGGTACATGGAGTCCATTTTAAGGAGAGAGCAATTAGCCTGGGGCCCTGAATAGCAGGATCCCAGGCCAACTAAAGTCAAAAACCAGCTAAACACCAGGCAAAAAGTTTGGGGGTAACCATAGTCAGATATCCACCTTCCTACACAACCCCCCAAACGAAAGGAGATAAGGCTATCCTTGACGAGGTAAGCCTATATTGCCTAAGTGGCCATATGTAGGAGAGTAGGGTCTGCTATCCTATGGTCACCCCAAATTTTTGCTTTTTGCTTCACTGGTTTATGACTTAATGTGGCTGTGGGCCTGCTAATCAGACCCACAGCCTGCTGTTCTCTCTCTAAATTGTTACCCATGTACTTTAGGTGCATAACGAAATTGGAACTGGTTCACCTTATTGGCCCCTGTAACAGTGTACCCAGGTACCCAGGGCATAGGTGCTTCCAAGGCCTACCAGGGGCTGCAGCATGTATTGTGCCACCCCTGGCCTGGCCTCCATATTTGACACAACTGGCTGATCACTCAGCTGGGGTAAGTCGGTGTAACCACCCCTTACTTAGGTGTAGTATGCCTATACCTAACCTAAAATGGACAGATATGTTCCTATCAGTCACTCCTATGGAAGGCCTCATCAATCCTGGAGGCAGAGTGCTTGGAAATATGTGAGATGGTGCTCTGGCATGAGCTGAGCCTGTCTGCAGCTTTCGGAACCATGTCCTTTAGCTGTTTCATGATACTGCCATACCATATACTCTTAAGTGCATTATGAACCTCGCGGTTAAATGCTATCTTGGGTTTGGCTTTATCAAAACATGTCGAGTAAGGTGTCATACGAATTGGAATACTACCCTCTCGCCAGTTCTGGCGACGGGGGTAGCATTCCACCCTTCTAGAGGGACACGACATGTACCTAGCCTGAACCCCGGTTAAAGTTAAACAGAGCCTTAGCATCACAAAATGGATGCTGCCACCACAGACACAAGTCTGACCTCCTGCTGCTGGGAGTCCTTCCAGCGAGGGCAGCTTGGACAAAGGGTTTCCTGCCTGGGGAGGTGCAAGCACCACTCCACACAGGATTTTGTGTATTGGGTAGGACAGGGCTGAATAGAATCAGACATGCCTGGGGCACACAAGGTGTCCCTGTGCCTAGGCCAGTTCAAACCGGTGCTGGGGCTTTCCAGCCCCAGTCCTGGCACGAAACTGGACAAAGGAAAGGGGGTGTAACCACCCCCCTTCCTGGTTCCATCCAGAGGAGGGACCTAGTAGGTGATCCGGCCCCCCAGATTCGAATAAGAGTGGGAGCTGTGTCCTGAGACTTCAGATCATCCTGAAACAACTTGAAATACAGAAGAGGACTTCGACATTCTGCTGCACAGAAGACGGAAGAGAATCTCCCTTGTGGCCAAGGAGTGACCACCCTGTGAACACAGGCACCAACCAGCAACTCGACATCTGCTTTCCCGCCGCCTCCCGCCGGAGCCCGATCCCAGAGCCTGACAAGACCCAGACTCCCAGACGTCTCACAGCCCGATCCACAGTCCCTGCAAAGAAGGGACCCGTGGAGACACCGCGAGACGTGGGACCGGACCTCTTGAAAGACCCCTGAGAAGCTGACTGCGCAGCACCAGAGGCACCCTCGACACTGTGCTTTGGGGTTTGAGAAGCCCCAACCTCGAGCAGCCCTTGCACTGAAGATCAGCCCCCCAGCATCTCCACGATCTGCCGGGGGCCCTTTTGCACCGTGCCACTCGATGCGCCATCCCGGCCACTTGCCACGTGGCTAGCGGCCATCTTGGCGACGAAAACGACAAACTACACTGTTGATCTGATTGCTCTAGATTGGCCCTTGCTCCCCTGAAAAGGAGCACCGGCTCTGACCTTGCTGGTCCGAGTGAGAAGCTTGAATCACTTCCTGCGTGGCTTGCTTTAGCCAAGGCCTGTTTGCTCCAATCAAGTTGCCGACACCGCCATCAGCGAGAGCCTACGTGGGACAGCTCGTGACCGACTCCTGGACGTCCTTGACCTCTTCGTGTCCACGTGGCTGCAGAGACAATCTTCACAACATCGCCTGTTTGCACCCGACATCGCCTGGTTCCTTCCTGGTTCCACGGTAGTCACTGGCTAGTGACTTTGAACATTGTCCCCTCTGCTTTCAGGTCTTCACCTCTTCAGATCTACCCTTGGATCCACCGGAACTCTTCACATCGAGCCGCCTGCAGCATCGTCAGCTCAGCGCCAACTTAGCGCCAGCCCAGTCCACAACAAAGTTCCCCTTCTCTGCGCTCTTCGACCAGCAAGCGCCACGAAGCGGGACCCGCGGAGCGGGTCCTGCGAGAAGTAGCGCTTCACGGAGGTAGGCACTTAGGAGACACGAGGCGCTAGGGAGCCTCACAGGTAGCAAACAGGATTCCAGCAGGCGGGAACAGTTAGTAAAAAGACAATCCCATGCAGGCGGCAAGACCAGTTTATACTCCTTACACAGGGGGCGTGGCTGCCAGGGAGAGCGGCACAGGTGACTCGGGCGGGTGGTTTTTAAAAAAAATGTATCGAGTGGGCCGTGTGCAATGATGCCCACACCTGGGGGGGCTGAGTGACTCATAATAAAATAAGAAAAACAAAATATGTTATCTATCCCGTTATTAATACCTTAACACCCTGCTAGCAGCAACAAAACAGTGGGCAGCCAACAAGAGAATAAATAATAAAAAAAAAATAAAAAAACATCAGCATAAAAAGAGGAAATGTCAATACCCTGGCCCAGCCCGGCCTCCTACGGCCCCGGACGGCCACAGACGGTCCCGCCCTTGTCCCGGGCTTCTCCCGGGTGCTTCCCGCGCGCTCCCGCGCAGCAGAAGTCTGTGCGAGATTAAAAGCAGTCTAAAAGAAGGGGGCGTGGCTGCCAGGGAGAGCGGCCCAGGTGACTCGGGCGGGTCCGCAGCTAGGACTCCTGGAACTTGGAGTCCTGCAGACAACACGCTCGCAGCCCTGCAGCACTTAGCGCCAGCCCAGTCCACAACAAAGTTCCCCTCCTCTGCGCTCTTCGACCAGCAAGCGCCACGAAGCGGGACCCGCGGAGCGGGTCCTGCGAGAAGTAGCGCTTCACGGAGGTAGGCACTTAGGAGACACGAGGCGCTAGGGAGCCTCACAGGTAGCAAACAGGATTCCAGCAGGCGGGAACAGTTAGTAAAAAGACAATCCCACGCAGGCGGCAAGACCAGTTTATACTCCTTACACAGGGGGCGTGGCTGCCAGGGAGAGCGGCCCAGGTGACTCGGGCGGGTCCGCAGCTGGGACTCCTGGAACTTGGAGTCCTGCAGACAACACACTCGCAGCCCTGCAGCACTTAGCGCCAGCCCAGTCCACAACAAAGTTCCCCTCCTCTGCGCTCTTCGACCAGCAAGCTCCACGAAGCGGGACCCGCGGAGCGGGTCCTGCGAGAAGTAGCGCTTCACGGAGGTAGGCACTTAGGAGACACGAGGCGCTAGGGAGCCTCACAGGTAGCAAACAGGATTCCAGCAGGCGGGAACAGTTAGTAAAAAGACAATCCCACGCAGGCGGCAAGACCAGTTTATACTCCTTACACAGGGGGCGTGGCTGCCAGGGAGAGCGGCACAGGTGACTCGGGCGGGTCCACAGCTGGGACTCCTGGAACTTGGAGTCCTGCAGACAACACGCTCGCAGCCCTGCAGCACTTAGCGCCAGCCCAGTCCACTGTGGAAAAGTAAATTTTGCCATGTTCTGTGTCCCTACGTGTTCCCCATCTTATGTTATATGTGCATGATTAATATGCATATGTATTTCCTTATGATCGATTGAAGACGGAATTACAGTTGTGTCCATCTCTAGTATGCCAGTTTCCAGTTCTCGTGAAAGCTACGAATATTAAGCCTATGTAAAGATACGTTGCCACGTTTCACAGTGTGCACGTTATTTCATTGTAAAATCCCCGTTTCTAGGCCTCAAAAGGGCCCGGACTCAGATTCAGCTCCTGTCTCCTGAACCCTCGCTGAGGAGCGATACAGCCCCCACCTGTATCCCTGACCCTTCACTTACTTCCTGCCTCACAGTGCCCGGCTCGGCCTGGCTCTGCCTGCCAGTCTGCCAAGAGTATGTTATGATTCTAGTTATCAGTCCAGCCCTCCTTCTCTGCATTCCTAAGCTACTGAATCGCATCAATAGTTTCCGTCATGGTCTAGCCTATACGTCTCCATGTAAGAGAAATACTGTATTAATGGTCATTTAATATTCCTCAACACGTACTACATGTAGAATAATGCATGCACCAGTCTTAGTGTCTGTTAGCCTTTACCCTGATAACTTCTGGATTCTATCAATATGTTCTCTAAACATCAGATACTCGATAGTGTTTAGGTACATGTCGCTCTGACTCTCCAGACTTTCGTCTCTCCTTCTAGCGCAGAAGTCATAGCCCCCAGCTTCTCCTAGTAATACGTCATTGCCAGCTTGCGCGCACCACTAGGTTAGAGGTCTCGGCTCCTTAGGTAGCCCCCTCCATGTTTCCGCCCCGTTTATGACATATTCTGTTACGTTTACATCACATGTCTATGTATACGCCCTGTTCACGCCTCTTGTTACACCTACTTTCTGCCTTATCTTTCGCGACTGCTACAGGCCCTGCCCACTGCTACGCCTATTGTATTGAACATCATGTATTTTGTTTAACTATATATGCTTGTGCACTGTTATTAAAAAGTTGCTAGCCATCCCAGATCTTGCCCGTGCAGGTTGTCCTGTTCCTGTCCTTTATGCTGTATTAAACCTGCAAACTCCAGCTACCTCGAATCTTGACTCTTATTTATTGAGCTATCTGTTATTGTATATCCAGTCAAAAATAGAGGTATTATTTATTTATTTACCACATAATGGCGCCCGAATAGGGACTTGCCCTTTCCCCACGCGCCGGAGAAGCCACGCAGGCCCCCTGATCCTCTGCAGCCGTGACGGAACCATACCGTGAACGTGCAGATATTTCTGCTTCAAGTATCCCTCAGGCCCACGGAGGAGACGGAGGTTGCGGTCCAGCATCCAGACGAGGCGGTGGAGGAACGCGGCGAGTCCCGACCAGAGCCCAAGCCGAGAGTCCAAGGTCCAAGGTATCCGGAGGCCCACCCGTAACAGAAGTCCGAAGTTCATCCGTCCGTCGTCGTAGCAGTCCAGTCCAGTCCGAGGCCTTCCGTTCTTGCTGCCCGGTGAGTACCGTTGCTGGGGTAGTATCTAGACAGGGTCAATTGCATTGTCTCTGGTCCGTGGGTTTGGGTACACAGATCCAACACGAAGTGTCCACTTAGGTGGATGCGGGTCCTGACGTGTCTCTTTATGAGACCGGTAAGTTTCGTACTGTTTCAGCAGTGCATCTAGTTTCTGTTCTAGTCCGTTCTGTTCTCGAGAAATTCATGTATTCTGTTTTCAGTATTCCAGGTAGTGTTTTGTCCGAACTGTTATCCTAAATGTCATTCATGTATTTCAATGTCGTGGTATGAAAGTGGTGTTTCTTCAGTAATTATCGTGTTCATTGTGTATTGTATTGTGTCTAGACTCCAGCTCAGTCATGCCATTGTTTTCCAAGTTACGTCAGTTAAAAACTAGAAAAGGTCTGTTAGAAGAAGCAGTTCCTGTCCCGCCTAGGGACAGTCCAGGTCATTTTATGTATCAAAAGCATGGCATAAGTGCCATATTGTATCTAGATTTGTGGGTGGAGTACACCAAACAGTTAGAAGAAAAGTATAGATGGCCCGTATCGGGTACATGGGATGCCGAGTGCATCATGCGAGTAGAAGAAGTATTATGGAAAAAGAAAGCCAGACAGTCACAGAAAGATGCCATCAAGTTATGGCGCAAAGAATCTCATAAAAGAACCGAAAAAGAAATCAGAAAGTCAGAATTAAGTAGAGAATCCTTAGAAAAAGCCCAAGAAAAGGAACTAATCGAAATAGGTGAACGAGTTAAAACCGAACAGTCAGACAGGCAGAGAAATGCCCTTATTAAGGGTATGTACCCTCTTCTTGCCGTGGGGCTTGCCAAAAGCAACCCCGGAAGCATCCAGTAATTTTCCGCCACCTTTAGTTCCGATTAAGCTACGTCACAAACCGACCGCAGCTGATATTTTTCTCTCGTCCTATTTGGACGACACAGTCCCAGAATATGCGAATCCTGCTCCGCCCGCTCCTGTAAATAATGTAATTCCTGTTCCTCCAGCCACCGGGGCACCTGTTACAGCACCTGTTACGGTACCCCCGGTCCAGCCCACAGTACAAGTGCCCGCTACATCAGTCACTCTGCCAGCACGAAGAGTATCAGTCGACGATTCCAGTTTAGGGGCCGCGGGAGGAGGTCCTCCTGGTACCCCGCCGCCACACAAACGTGTAACATTAGTTGAGTTACATGAACGTGCGTTACAGCGTACGCCCAAACATCAGTCCGTTGCAGATATCAGACGAGCTCTTACCGAATGCCGTTATGATCCAGTCCCAGGCGATGATAATATGGTCCTGTATTCATTGCGTGTAAGACGGGTGCCCGAGTATTTGGACACCCTACCGAATATGAAAGAAGATCTAGACAGAATATATCGTTTCATCCGTACAGGAGATGATCCAGAAAGTATTGGTGAAATCATGTCTCTAAGGAAAGCTGAGACCCAGCTCATGCTATTAAAGTTTCTAATTAATTGTTTAATAAGGGAACAAGATTGTCCGACTAAAGATCCGACCGAAATGAAAGTTCTGACAAGGTGGAGTGATAATATAGCCGAGGGAAGACACAAGACACTCAGTAGTATAGAGAGTATGTACAAGAAAATTCGTAAGGAAATAATAAGGTTACACGACAATCGTAAAGCAGCACAAGTAAGTGAGAAAGAAGACAACTCTTCTACTGAAGAGGTAGACGACGAGAATCCCATCAGAATAGCGTATGTAGGTGAATCTAGATTTCCAGACCGACATTCACGCCTAGAACACAAGAAAGTTTTTCATCTTCCAGCACCAGAACAAGGTTCGCTAGAACAAGTATTTCAAGCTACCGATCATATTCTGAAATCACGAATCGGTTATAGTGAACTTAGTACTATGCATGAACAAGAACTAGCCCGATCAGTAGTCCGATGGATTACGGATTCTACCACTTTTCCAGATGAAATAGTGGCACAAATGTTTCTGAAACTGCCCCCAGCCGAGCAGCGACTGGCGGGTATGTATATGATCCAGCACCTCATTACATTGTATGAGGGTCAGCATTCTGATCCAGGTCCGTTACATGATGTCCTGAACGAGTTACTCCAATATAAATGGAAAGGTTTAGGTACAGATTTAATTAGTGTCATTCTAGAACAGCGCCACAAATATAGAACGTTTCTGAACCCGCATTTTGTTCACGTCTCACCCCCAGAAAGTAAACCATTTTACATAGATAGACAGCATCCGTTACGAGAAGTACACCCAGTTAGAGGAACGGGTGGCGATCTAGAACGAGTATTTGTTTACACCCCAGTTACCAAGATGGAACTCTTAGAGATGAAGAAATTAATTCCCTGTCACGACAAAGATCCAGCAGGGTTCCACCGTGAATTAAAAGACATGCTCCGTATGGGAGAATACACGTATCCAGATATCATTAAAATGTTAAAGGTCCTGTTGCCTGCAGGCATATATGAAAAACTTAAGGAAAAAGAATGGGAGGTGGGAGAGAAAAAGATTGATTGGACAGCTCTAGAAGCTGAAGATAATGCACGAGTACCAGGTACCGGTCTTGGGGACAAATGTAAAGAATTACCAGAGTTATTGATTCAGGTTTTGCCTAGGTTATTAGCCACGAAAAAGGAAGACTGGGATGCAATCTCAGCATGTAAACAGAAACTAGACGAAGACACTAGTGATTTTTATTCTAGATTTGAGAAATGTTTTATTATCAACAGTGGTTTGAAGACAGGTAGCGAGTCATACCCTCATCTTTTTGTTACTAAACTAGTCGAGAATTCAAGCCCACAAGTTAAAAATCGAGTATTGAAAGTCGAAAGTACCTGGCAAGCTAATACCCCGTCACAAATGCTTCAGATGCTCCAGTATCACCAGAATAGAATCAGGGAAGAGCAAGAACACGAGAGAAGACGTATGAAAGACACGAAAATGAAAGTACTAGTTGCACAATCTGTTCCACAAGACAGTCAGAAGAGGGGTCCGAATCAAGCCAGTCATCCTGCAGCTCCCGTTAAAGGGACATGCAATTACTGTAAACAGCCAGGTCATTTTATAAACGAGTGTGCAGTTCTGAAACACAATATAGCCACTGGTAAAACTAAAGAAAGACCACGTCCGCCTAGACAAGAACAAGTTTCACAGACTTCTCAGCCACAGAATGCACAACAGACAGTTACAGCACCGCAGCCTATTGCTGCAACACAGCATGTTACACAGCAGATGTACCAGTATGCTCAGACAGAGTATCCAGAGTATCAAGCGTATTCATGAAACAGCCTAGAGAGGGAGGTAGGCTTGCCTCTCATCGAGATTCCTGTAGATCAAGAAGGTCCCTATGTTCATAGTCAAGTATTAGGGAAAGACAGAAAGTTTCTGATTGATACAGGGGCAAGTAGGACTACTATAAGTCACGACGAGGTTCCAGGGGCTCCGCTCTCAGGCTCTAGAAATGTTTCCCTTGGATTTTCAGGAAAGCCTATTGTAAACGAGATATCAAAGCCAGTTACTCTAGAAGTTGGTCCATTGTCCCGAACTACTGATCTATTACTTACGAAATCATGTCCAGAAAATTTGTTAGGCATTAAGACACTGAAAGAATTAGGTGCAGTTATTTGTTGTTCCCCAGAAGGAATACGCTTGTTTTTAAGAGACTTTAAGGGTCACTATGTATTACGCGATTTTGATCCAAGATTACTGAATGTCCCCCAGCATCTATGGGCACAAGGTCCAACTGATGTTGGTTTTATGCAAATCACACCCCATCGTGTGACTCTCAAACCAGGTGTAGTGTTACCACGAATCAGACAGTACAGACTGCCACCTGAGGCTGTAGCAGCCTTATCCAAAATTATTGACGAGCTCATTGCTCAAGGAGTGGTTGTAGAAACTGACTCCAATGTATGTAATTCTCCTATTATTCCAGTCATGAAACGTACTGATCCAAATGCACCTCCAGTATATCGATTAGTGATTGACCTTCGAGAACTTAATAAATGTATCATTCCCCAGTACCCAGTTGTTCCAGATATCTCATCCCTATTGACTGTCATAGACCTCAAAAACGCATTTTTCAGTGTCCCCATTCATCCAGACAGCCAGTTCCTTTTCGGTTTTTGTTTAAATGGAAGGAGCTATAAATTCACACGAGCTCCTCAAGGTTTCACAGAAAGTCCTAGCATTTACAGTCAAGCACTTAAGAGACAACTAGACAGTATTCACATGCCAGCTGACACTGCCCTGCTCCAGTATGTCGATGATCTACTGATCACTGCCCGTTCTGAACGTGCTTGCGAGCGAGCATCACTTACAGTTCTGTACTTCCTAGCCGAGATGGGGCACAAGGTGTCCCCATCAAAGCTTCAATTCTGTGTCCAGCAAGTGATCTACTTAGGTCACTTACTGTCCAAGTGGGGTAGGCAGTTGACACCCGACCGTATCCAGTTAATAGCGAGTCTTCCACAGCCCAAGACCCAGAAGGAGGTACGTGCTTTTATCGGCCTCACTTCTTATTGCCGACAATGGATTCCTCAGTATGCATTTCTAGCCAAACCACTGATACAGTTAACGACACAGGAGGCAGCCGTATCGACTGTCCTCCCTTGCACATCTGAACATACACTTGCTTTTAATGAATTAAAGAAAGCCTTATGTCAAGCTCCTGTTCTAGCTACACCGAACTACAGTAAGCCTTTTACACTTTTTGTCACAGAACGTGATGGTAAAGCATTATCTGTTCTTACACAAGATCAAGCAGGACAATACAAGCCCTGTGCTTATTTTTCGAGCACACTAGATCCAGTAGCCCAGGCGCTGCCTGCGTGCCTCAAGTCAGTTGCAGCCACAGCACTAGCTATCAGACAAAGTGATTCCATAGTATTAGGACATTCCCTGACAGTACAAGTTCCACACTCCGTGGAAGTTCTTTTAAACCGAACCCAGACTCAGCACTTGACCATTGCACGTTTAACAGGTTATGAATTGACACTGTTCCAGCCACACATAGAAATCAGACGCTGCAACGTTCTAAATCCTGCTACACTGTTACCGTCAGTTACTTCAAATCCTGCCACACATGACTGTGTGGAAGTAGTTAACACTATGACAAAGCCAAGACAAAACCTGACAGATATTCCATTACCAGATCCCGACCTGACACTTTATGTGGATGGTTCATGTATGAGAACAAGTACAGGAGAACTAGTAGCCGCGTATGCAGTGACTCCTGACACTGAAGTTATAGAAACGCACCGTATTGACACCCTGTCTGCTCAAGCAGCAGAGCTAGTTGCTCTGACACAAGCCTGCATACATGCCAAGAACCTGAAAGTTAATATCTACACAGATTCACGCTACGCATTCGGAGTCGTACACGACTTTGGAGTGCTCTGGCAAGAGAGAGGTTTCATGACTTCTCATGGAACCAAGATTCAGCATGGTTTCCTTATTCAAGCTCTGTTAGATGCAATACATTTACCGACATCTATCACTATCATGAAGTGCAAGGCACACACGAAAGTTACTGACATTTTTTCCCAAGGTAATGATCTAGCAGATCGAACAGCCAAGCTTACAGCTCAGACACCAGACATACCAGTTAACAAGACACCGACATCCACTCTAGAACAGACTACTTGTATGACAGTTAAGGACCCTCCTCAAGATGTCATAGATATCCAGTTACATGCTACTCCTGAAGAAATCAAGAAATGGTCCGAACAAGGAGGGGTCCAGACAGATCAGGGATGGTTGACGAAGGGAAAAGCCACATGGTTTCTCCCCGACTCTATGGTTCAAGTCATTATCAATACCGCACATAGTCCAGCACACTTAGGAGAAAAAGCCATGTTAGACAGTATCCAGAACCTTTGGTTCAACAAGCATTTACGAGCTGCAGCCAAGCAGAAAGTCCGTACCTGTATGATATGTTGTCAGTTCAATCCAGGTAAAGGTGTCCCGGTGGAACAAGGGGGATTCCAACCTCCTGACCACCCTTTTGAAGTCCTCCAGATGGATTATATTCAGATGGAGCGATGTCGAGGTTTCAAGTATGTCCTTGTAGTTGTATGCGCTTTGTCCAGGTGGACAGAAGCATATCCAGTCCAAGATTACACAGCCGCGACCACTGCCAAGCAGTTGGTTCGTGAATATTTCCCCCGCTATGGACTCCCTAGGGTCGTATATTCTGATAACGGCCAGCCATTCTCATCTGAACTCATGAAGCACGTTTCCCTTTTGTTAGGGTACCAGTGGAAGTTCCATTGTGTACGCCATCCAGAAGCAGCCGGTCTCGTAGAGAGACATAATCAAACCTTGAAAATCCGTATTGCCAAAGTCTGTCAAGAAAAAGGTGTAGACTGGTTAGTTGCCCTGCCAGTTGCCCTGTTCTATATGCGCATGGTCGCACACTCCAGATCAGGCCTGTCCCCTTATGAGGTCGTATTC
Source organism: Lissotriton helveticus (assembly GCF_964261635.1). Lineage (NCBI taxonomy): Eukaryota > Metazoa > Chordata > Amphibia > Caudata > Salamandridae > Lissotriton > Lissotriton helveticus. Next base: position 1,357,377,984 of record NC_136061.1, on the reverse strand, counting down.
GGCCGCCCCCCGAATATGTGGGGTACACCTAGACCCCGAAGTATTACAGATGTTTCCAGTAATATGCTGACAGATTACCTAGCTTCCTTGATGTCTGCCCTACACTCTTGTCGTTCACAGGTTGCCGCTGCATTTCCCGACAATACTGAAGTCAAGCCACACGAGGTCCTTCCCGGCACCCTGGTTTTAATCCGGAATTTCGATCGTTCAAGTCCGCTGGAGCCTCGCTGGAAGGAGCCGAAGTTAGTCCTTCTGACCACCCGTACTGCCGTCAAGTTGGAAGGCAGGAAGGGGTGGGTGCACCTGTCGCATGTCAAGAAATTTCACGGACTCCGACTAAAAACTGTTTCCAAGAACATTTCCAAGGATTGTCAAGATTTTAAAGACTGCCAAGATACTATTATCAAGGACTGTCCCGCTATTGACTCTGATTCAAAGGATCCCCAGTTAGAGAAAACTCCGCAGCAGGAGTATAAACAGAAGTTACGGTCTAGTAAAATAAGTCAGCCAGTTTAATTGTCTAAGTCCTCCCCTAGGTGAAACGGTTAGACGGGTATCTGACATGTATGAAATAGACCCCCATAGTGAGAGAGTTAGTCAAAACTCAATCCGATGTATCGTTTTTCTAAGTTTTATATTGTTTCTCAGCTTGATGGTTACCTGCACGAGTTATGCATTTCATTTATGTTTTCCAATTTCTCATGTAAATAAGTTTTCTAATGCTACAGTAGAGCACACGTTTAGTGATCTGCCTCCTCACGAACTATCCTATCGTCTTGCTATGCGCAACAATACATTTATCCGTATGTTACATTATTCACACCAGACCAGCAATGCCACTAATTGTTGGGTGTGTGGTCGACTCCCCCCTTTCCAGACACCGAAGGGAGTTCTGCCACTGTTTCCTTATCCGTTTTCACATAATGGTTCATGTGGAGCCTGGTCCACGTTAACGTCATCTTCAACTGATATGTCCCTTCTGAACAGTACATGTTTTCCAGACAAGCAAGGTCTCACCCATAGAACCGGGTTAGATCTAGAAAATGAAGTTTATAATTTGGGTAATTATTCTTCGAATTTCATGGTCCTGAATGTCCAGTCTGATCCTACTCCAGACTTACCTGCTATTTCAGTACTACCAGTCAAAGGCGAATTATGTGTCAGAAATAATGGTTCCGTACATGTAGGACATAGTGATTGTACTACTATTGTCAAGTATAGTGACAGTGGGAAATCTATTTTCAAAGCTTCACGTCATTCTTATTTTGTTTGTGGTCAGACCGCATATGTTCGTCTGCCCCTCGATTGGGAGGGAACCTGTTACATTGCCTTCCTACTGCCACCAGTTTTCCTAGCCCCATCCGATTATCACAGAAACACACATCTAGTACACATTAGACATAGAAGGGAGATCGAGTCCCCGATTGTCGATCAAACTGAAACTGCTCTAGAACAGTATACAGATTTCAATAAAGGATTCTTCTTTTTTATAGGACCTGTCCAGAATAGTAAGTTAATCCGAAGGTTAACAAGAACCCTTGAAGCAGTAGTGAATGAGACTGCCTCTGCTCTAGGTAACTTAACCGAAGAGCAATCTGCTATGAGATTTGTCGTGCTCCAAAATCGTCTCGTTCTTGACGTCATACTGGCCGATAGAGGAGGAGCATGTAGAGTCATCGGATCTAGTTGCTGCATTTTCATTCCTAATAACGCGCCGTCTGTTTATTCAGCTATAAACAGACTTCATAAAATTGCCCATCAGTTACACCAGAATCCAGGCACCTGGACATGGTCCGGTTGGTTCTGGAGTATAATTTCTGCCTGGGGATGGAAAGTATTGTCCTTTCTAGGTATTGCAGTAGCGATCATATTCAGTTGCTGCCTCTGTATACAATGTGGCCCTGCGATTTGCGGCATTTGTGCTACCTCTTGTATTCCTAGTCCCAAGTCCCGTCCTAAGTCCCGTTCCAAGGCAATTCGAGACGAGCAAATGATACTGTATGAAATGATAGATGGTATCATGAATATTGATGTTTCCTGATGGAAACGTAGTGACAAGGAGGGAATGTGGAAAAGTAAATTTTGCCATGTTCTGTGTCCCTACGTGTTCCCCATCTTATGTTATATGTGCATGATTAATATGCATATGTATTCCCTTATGATCGATTGAAGACGGAATTACAGTTGTGTCCATCTCTAGTATGCCAGTTTCCAGTTCTCGTGAAAGCTACGAATATTAAGCCTATGTAAAGATACGTTGCCACGTTTCACAGTGTGCACGTTATTTCATTGTAAAATCCCCGTTTCTAGGCCTCAAAAGGGCCCGGACTCAGATTCAGCTCCTGTCTCCTGAACCCTCGCTGAGGAGCGATACAGCCCCCACCTGTATCCCTGACCCTTCACTTACTTCCTGCCTCACAGTGCCCGGCTCGGCCTGGCTCTGCCTGCCAGTCTGCCAAGAGTATGTTATGATTCTAGTTATCAGTCCAGCCCTCCTTCTCTGCATTCCTAAGCTACTGAATCGCATCAATAGTTTCCGTCATGGTCTAGCCTATACGTCTCCATGTAAGAGAAATACTGTATTAATGGTCATTTAATATTCCTCAACACGTACTACATGTAGAATAATGCATGCACCAGTCTTAGTGTCTGTTAGCCTTTACCCTGATAACTTCTGGATTCTATCAATATGTTCTCTAAACATCAGATACTAGATAGTGTTTAGGTACATGTCGCTCTGACTCTCCAGACTTTCGTCTCTCCTTCTAGCGCAGAAGTCATAGCCCCCAGCTTCTCCTAGTAATACGTCATTGCCAGCTTGCGCGCACCACTAGGTTAGAGGTCTCGGCTCCTTAGGTAGCCCCCTCCATGTTTCCGCCCCGTTTATGACATATTCTGTTACGTTTACATCACATGTCTATGTATACGCCCTGTTCACGCCTCTTGTTACACCTACTTTCTGCCTTATCTTTCGCGACTGCTACAGGCCCTGCCCACTGCTACGCCTATTGTATTGAACATCATGTATTTTGTTTAACTATATATGCTTGTGCACTGTTATTAAAAAGTTGCTAGCCATCCCAGATCTTGCCCGTGCAGGTTGTCCTGTTCCTGTCCTTTATGCTGTATTAAACCTGCAAACTCCAGCTACCTCGAATCTTGACTCTTATTTATTGAGCTATCTGTTATTGTATATCCAGTCAAAAATAGAGGTATTATTTATTTATTTACCACACCACAACAAAGTTCCCCTCCTCTGCGCTCTTCGACCAGCAAGCGCCACGAAGCGGGACCCGCGGAGCAGGTCCTGCGAGAAGTAGCGCTTCACGGAGGTAGGCACTTAGGAGACACGAGGCGCTAGGGAGCCTCACAGGTAGCAAACAGGATTCCAGCAGGCGGGAACAGTTAGTAAAAAGACAATCCCACGCAGGCGGCAAGACCAGTTTATACTCCTTACACAGGGGGCGTGGCTGCCAGGGAGAGCGGCCCAGGTGACTCTGGCGGGTCGGCAGCTGGGACTCCTGGAACTTGGAGTCCTGCAGATAACACGCTCGCAGCCCTGCAGCACTTAGCGCCAGCCCAGTCCACAACAAAGTTCCCCTCCTCTGCGCTCTTCGACCAGCAAGCGCCATGAAGCGGGACCCGCGGAGCGGGTCCTGCGAGAAGTAGCGCTTCACGGAGGTAGGCACTTAGGAGACACGAGGCGCTAGGGAGCCTCACAGGTAGCAAACAGGATTCCAGCAGGCGGGAACAGTTAGTAAAAAGACAAACCACTAAGCAATCCCTCACCCTAAGGGTATCTGAGGGTCTCCACCATAGGGAATCTCTACCTGTGGTGTGCCTTGGAGAAGTTAAAGGCTGATGTTGAGATGGAGTACTGAAGTGAGATTCCTCTGTAGGACTCAGCTTCCTCCAATCATTTTCCACCATGTAGGCCTTTCTTTCTTTGACTGAGTTGCACTGTGCTCCCATGGTCAACCTCTGGCTATCTAAAGCTGGAGGCTGGGTCCCCTTGGTTGGCTTACTGGAGGGACAGTTCAGGTTTGGGCCCTTCGGGTCCCAGGTTTGGCTGTGCCCAACAGAATCCATCTGTGGGAGGTCCCTAACTAATTTTAAGGGGGATACCTCAGGAGTTTTTAAAGTTTTCACCTGGCTAGGGCTGCTAGCTTCGGTGCCCCATATCTGTTGATGTGGGTGCTTTATTTGACAGGGGGCCCTTTGGGGCTCACTGTCTTTCTTGTCCTCTGCAGCCCTGGGCTGACTAAGGCAAGGTAGAGAGGGGCAGGATACCTGCTCCAGACTGGGTCCCACCTGAGAAGGGTCCACTGACATCAGAGGCTCTGCCAGGCTAGGCCTGACCACATCTGGGGCAGTTCCTTTATCAGGGGAAAGATCAGTTCCCTGAGGAGGCTGATCCTTTCCTAAAGTCTGCTGGGAGGGAGATTTCTCTTCCTCCTCAATGCTCTCTGTTTGTGTGGAGTGATCCATCTTTTCAGGCTTCACAACACATGTATCAGTTTGAGTTTGGGCTGTGGCCATCACAGCCCCACCACCCTTGTCAGGAGGAGACTCAGTTTGGGTATGGGCTGTTACCATCACAGCCCTGCTAATCTTTTCAGGAGGGAAGTTAGCTAAAGATGGGGCTGAGGTTTGCTCAGCCCTACCAACCTTTTCAGGAAGGACATCTTGGATTGGGGCTGTAGCCGCCATCACAGCCCCACTAACCTTTCCATGGAGATTTACCATTCTAGAATGGGTTTGTTGTTCAACCTCAACCCAGGCTGAGATTTCCAAATCATTACCAAGTAGGCAATCTACAGGCAAGTTTGCTGACACTGCCACTCTCTTTGGACCAGTGACACCTCCCCAGCTAAGATTGACTACTGCCATGGGATGTTTGGTTTCTATTCCATCAATGTTTGTCACCTGATATTTGGCATCAGGTAAAAGCTGCCTTGAGGGGACTAGACATTCAGCCACCATGTGATGCTAGCCCCTGTGTCTCTAAAGGCCTCAACTTTCAAGCCATTGATGAGGGGTTCCTGTCTGTACTTGCTCAAAGTGTTTGGGCAAGCAGTGAAGTTGGCAAACCCCATGCCATTTTCATAGACAAGAGTATCTGAGGTAGGGGACCTGGTTAGGCCAGAGTCCACCTGTGCTCCAAAGGTAAACCCACCCAAATTCTTCGGGGTGCTCCCACCACCTGGGGGACCACTGGCAGTGACAGGAGGTGTTGGAGCTCTACCTGGAGGTATGTTTTCCTTATTACTATTCTTTGGACAACAGCTGTCTGTTTTCCAATGGCCAACCTGTTTACAGGCATGGCAATAAGGTGTTTTCCGTATAGAGGAAGTGTCTTGGGACCCACCCCCATCCTTGGAGTTTTGGGTCCCTGGGGAAGTTTTCTCTTTCGTTTTATCCCCACCTTTCTCTTGAGGCTTGGTAGTCTCTTTCTTTTGGTCACCACCCTGGTTCTTAGGCCTGATCCTGGATCTGACCCATTTGTCTGCCCTCTTACCCAATTCTTGTGGAGAGGTCAGATCAGAGTCCACCAGGTACTGATGTAGAAGCTGATTTTGACAATTACTTAAGATTTGCTCTCTCATAATTAAATTATACAATCCTGTATAGTCTGTAACCTTACTTCCCAGCAACCAGCCCTCCAGAGCATTAGTGGCACATTCAACACACTCAGACCAGTCCTGAGTCTGTGTCTTCTGGGTATCTCTGAACATTAACCTGTACTGTTCAGTGGTTAAGCCTAACCCATCAATCAGAGCACTCTTCAGGACCAGGTAGTTTCTAGAATCCGCATTACTAACTGTGAGGAGTCTGTCTCGGCCTCTACCTTCAAAGGAGAGCCACAAGATTGCTGCCCACTGATCCTGAGGGACCTGCTGTACTTTGCAGGCTCTCTCAAGTGCAGTCATCCATTTGTGGATATCATCCCCAACTTTGTAGGGGGGCACAATCTTACTCAGGTTTCTATTGTCATAGGACCTGTCTTTATCCTTAGGGATAGTGCTGCCACCAGTGGATCCTAATCCACTCTCTCTAGGCTGCCTTGCTCTAGCAAGTTTCTCTTTGGCCAGGGCAAATTCTAATTCTTGCTTCTGGATCCTAAGTTCAGCCTCTCTCATTTTGGCCTCATGTTCCCTTCTCTGAGGGCTAGTCAACTCCCTTCTGGAGTTGCCATGAGAACCTCTAGAAACATGGGAAGTATTGGATTCACCTGAGTGATTCCTCCTCCTCCTGTGCTCCTGGTTAAGTCCACTTGGGGGTCTGAATGGGTTGGACCCACCTTCAGTCCCAAATAAGCTTAAGTTAGCCTGGTTAAGCCTGCTGACTAACACCTGGCTATTTCTCTCATCATCAGACCCACTTTCTTCCTCCTCCTCCTCTTCTTCCTCATCCTCACGGTGAGTATCTCCAGTGTTCTGGTCTTCCTTATCTATCTGGATGACAGGGGCAGGGGCGTCAGTGTTTTCTTCTTCAGAAGGAGAGCCTCCATCTCCAGTCCCTGAGGGGCCTAGTTTGGTGTTCTTTAGAGCTTCAGACTGGTCTAAAAGCTCTCCGAGGTGATCTGCTGTAGGGGTAGGACCCGTTTTGATTCCTCTCATGGAACACAGCTGCCTCAGTTCCTTAAAAGGAAAGATAGCAAATTTGGTTGGTGCCCTTGGAGGGTCACTCTCAACAGAGATAGGTCCAGTGGATCCATCTGCTCCAGACATTGCTCTAGTGTGGTGGATGTGTTCCAATCTACCTACACTTGTGTTTTCCCACAAAACCTATCTAGTAGTTGTAGTCAGGGTGTGCTACTCCCTATCCTCTACAACAACTAAGTTCAGTAGAACTTAAGTATACTAGTCTTGTTTTAGTGTACCCATCAGGTACCTGTATGATCTTTCAAATGATACTCTCAAAGATTGTAATGGTAAAACAACAGCAAGCTCAAATCCCAATCCGCTGCTCACCAATGTGAGAAGTTGGCCTGGTATATGATGCTCACTAGTTCTAGTGATCACCTTGTACCATGCCAAGCAACCCTTATGGTGCAGGTTGTAAAGTCAACTTTATAGAAAAGCTATCCTAGGGGTAGCATGGACTAAGCAGTCTTAGGCTAAACTCTGTAAAGGCATGTGAAGCAAGCTGTTTTACCATACACAATCCCCTTGAATACCAAATGAAAGGACACCACACAGATATATATTGAAAATATATATAGATTTATTTCTACAAATATCCCCTATACTCTTTATGAGCACAGAAGCAAATGCGTTAAAACAAAACACAGTTTAAATATACAAAAGTTGCACGAATATGGATGAGCCCTAGGGGCCACCTAAACCATATACTAAAATAGTGGTATAAGAACCACTATGGGGAAGGTGAAGAGGCCTAGGGCCTGGGGAATCGCTGGAGCTGTTCGGGACTAGCACTGATGAAGTCGGGAAAGGCCCGCGGGACTCGGGTGCAGTGCGGAAAGTGCACGCATGCACCAATGCAATGTCAATGGTGCGTAAAAGTTACAAAGTTAGTGTTTTAAGAACCTTCCGATGGACCTACAAGGATAAAACTTTAGACACAGGCACTAGAGGTGTACACCAGTATGGGAACACCGGCGTTGCTGAGTTACCTCACCCACAGGAAGCGGGTGCACAGGTGCGAAGTAGTGTCGGGTTTCGTCATGCAGGTCGATGGTGCTTGGAGCTGAAGATGCTGCAGGCGGGTCATCGTGAAGAGTTCCGGTGGATCCCAGGGTGGATCTGAAGAGGTGAAGACCTGAAAGCAGAGGGGACAATGTTCAAAGTCACTAGCCAGTGACTACCGTGGAACCAGGCGATGTCGGGTGCAAACAGGTGAAAAGGTGAAGATTGTCTCTGCAGCCATGTGGACATGAAGAGGTCAAGGACGTCCAGGCATTGGTCACGAGCTGTCCGACAAAGGGTCTCGCTGATGGCAGTGTCGGCAACTTGATTAAAACAAACAGGCCTTGGCTAAAGCAAGCCACGCAGGAAGTGATTCAAGTTTCTCACTCGGACCAGCAAGGTCAGAGCGGGTGCTCCTTTTCAGGGGAATAAGGGCCATTCTGGAGCAACCAAACCAGCAGTGCAAATGGTAGGTTTTGTTGCCAAGATGGCCCCTAGCCATGTGACAAGTGGCCGGGATGGCGCTTCAAGTAGCACAGTGCAAAAGGGCCCCAGGCAGATCGTGGAGATGCTGGGGGGCTGATCTTTGGTGCAAGGGCTGCTCGATGTTGGGGCTTCTCAAACCCCAAAGCACAGCATCGAGGGTGCCTTGGGTGCTGCGCAGTCAGCTTCTTGGGGGTCTTTCAAGAGGTCCGGTCCCATGTCTCTCGGTGCCTCCACCGGTCCCTTCTTTGCAGGAACTGTGGATCGGGCTGTGAAATGTCTAGGAGTCTGGGTCTTGACAGGCTCTGGGCTCGGGCTCCAGCGGGAGGCGGCGACAAAGCAGACGTCGAGTTGCTGGATGGTGCCTGTGTTCACAGGGTGGCCACTCCTAGGCCACAAGGGAGATACTCTTCAGTCTTCTGTGCAGCAGAATGTCGAAGTCCAGTCGTCTTCTTAGTTTCAATTTGATTCAGGATGATCTGAAGTCTCAGGACACAGCTCCTACTCTTATTCCAATTCTAGGGGCCGGATCACCTACTAGGTCCCTCCTCTGGGTGGGACCAGGAAGGGGGGCGGGTACACCCCCCTTCCTTTGTCTAGCTTCGCGCCAGGACTGGGGCTGGAAAGCCCCAGCACCGGTTTGAACTGGCAAATGCACGGGATTAAAAAAGGGGGGAGATACCCTACTACTTGCGATAGGGACCGGGTTAAGAACGAGTAACACAAAAATGTCCCACTATTTCCATAGAGTTATATGTACATAATTGGACAACAAAACATATATAGGCACCCAAAATCCAACAATTAGATCAAATCTATATTCATTGTGTCAGCCAACACCAAAGTAATAACCACATATTCAGAAACAAGTTTGGTACATACAAGAATTTTCTTGACATTTATTTGTACATATACATAATTAAAAACAATTTATTCTTAAAAAAGGTGTAAAAAATCACAAACAATTAAAATACAGTTAGTTACAGAACACAGAAGTCGACGCAGCGTTTCGGTGAAATTTGATTGATAGATCACCTTCCTCAGGACAGTTTTCTAGACAGTAGAAAATACATGTGTTATTCTTTCAAGAAACGTGTAGCTGACACATGACATCAAGATTAAATCAATCGTCTATCATATGTAATTCATTATACATCAAAAAACAAAGTAGTACTGATCTCTACTTTTTAGGCCATCATCATCATTTAAACATATGTCAAAAAACAAAGTAGTACTCGTCTCTACTTTTTAGGCCATAATCATCATCTAAACATATCACTCATGTCCTTTGTCATTACACGACTGTATAGTCAAATGAGGACATTGCCGAAGGTTTATGAGAAATTTATTATGGTTCTTAGTCATTAGACAAACATACAGCAATACTATGTCAATAATATCGTACCTCGCTGTGTTACCAAGATTTATATACAGCGTATCTGTGTGGAACTCCTTTTCAAATGGCAGAGTCGCTCACACTAGGTATCTGTAGGTGATACAGAGGGTTCTTAAGTATTTTATTAATATGTCATACTTTGTCTCCTTAAGTGGTTCTATTGATACATACCAGTTGTATTTGTCTTTCTTGGGTGGGACTTTGGATGTAGCCACCGTCACAGAGTACAATAATTATTTTAGGATGTAGTCTGAAAAAACCAACCCGGGCAGAGATTAGGGATGTTGGTGTTATTTTATGTCTACACTCTTAACAATCATTTTGTTTGACCTAGCGTCTAGGAGTGAGATACCTACTTGCCTCAAGGTGCAGTATATATACCAGAAGCCTGATGGGGTCTAATGGACAGTCGCGGTCAGATGCCTCCAATAATCGAGACGCCTCAACACGTATAGTTATTAGCGACCTGATTAGTAAACAAATAAAATCATGTGTTCTCTTGTTTGGTTTGAGTTTATATTTAATAGTCTTTATAATACTCTCTCATAGTCAGTATATTGGTACCTGTATGAAGTCTCTTAATCATTGCCTTCGATTGGTCTTGATATGATAAATGCACGGGGACACCTTGTGTGCCCCAGGCATGTCTGATTCTATTCAGCCCTGTCCTACCCAATACACAAAATCCTGTCTGGGGTGGTGCTAGCACCTCCCAAGGCAGGAAACCCTTTGTCCAAGCTTCCCTCGCTGGAAGGACTCCCAGCAACAGGAGGTCAGACTTGTGTCTGTGGTGGCAGCATCCATTTTGTGATGCTGAGGCTCTGTTTTACTTTAACCGGGGTTCAGGTTAGGTACATGTCGTGTCCCTCTAGAAGGGTGGAATGCTACCCCCGTCGCCAGAACTGGCGAGGGGGTAGTATTCCAATTCGTATGACACCTTACTCGACATGTTTTGATAAAGCCAAACCAAAGATAGCATTTAACCGCGAGGATTATAATGCACTTAAGAGTATATGGTATGGCAGTATCATGAAACAGCTAAAGGACATGGTTCCGAAAGCTGCAGACAGGCTCAGCTCATGCCAGAGCACCATCTCACATATTTCCAAGCACTCTGCCTGCAGGATTGATGAGGCCTTCCATAGGAGTGGCTGATTGGAACATATGTGTCCATTTTAGGTTAGGTATAGGCATACTACACCTAAGTAAGGGGTGGTTACACCGACTTACCCCAGCCCATATGGAGGCCAGGTGTGGCACAATACGTGCTGCAGGCCCTGGTAGGCCTTGGAAGCACCTATGCCCTGGGTACCTGGGTACACTGTTACAGGGGCCAATAAGGTGAACCAGTTCCAATTGTGTATGTACCTAAGGTACATGGAGTCCATTTTAAGGAGAGAGCAATTAACCTGGGGCCCTGAATAGCAGGATCCCAGGCCAACTAAAGTAAAAACCCGGCTAAACACCAGGCAAAAAGTTTGGGGGTAACCAGAATCAGATATCCACCTTCCTACACGTTCTGTACTACTCTTGCTTCTTTCTGGACCTCTCTTGCAAATGTCCATACCCCCTTGACTCTTTATGCACCCTTTGCTTCCTTATGCACATCAGTTGGTACATTCTGCACTGCTCTTACTTCTTTCTGCACCTCCGTTTACTGTTTCTACAACTCACTTGCCTCTTTCTGCACTTCTCTTGCCTCCTTCTGCAATTCTGTTGCTTTTTTATGCTCTTCTCTTGCCTTGTTCTGCACCTCTCTTGCTTTTTTCTGTAATTCTGATGTGTCTTTCTGCACTTCTGTTGATTCTTTCTGTGCCTCTCTTTTTTCTTTCTGCACCTCTCTTCCCCTTTCTGCACCTCTGTTGCTTCTTTTTGCACTTCTCTTGTATCTTTCTGTTTCACTATTACCTCTTTCTGCACGTCTATTTCTTCTCTCTGTACTTCTCTTGATACTTTTTGCACATCTCTTGCTTCTATCTGGACCTCTCTTTTAAAGTTCTGTACCCCTCTCGCCTCTTTCTTTACCTCTTTTGCTTCTTACTGCACTCCTCTTGCCACTTTCTGCACCTTCTTGTCTCTTTCTGCACCTCTGTTTCTTCTTTCTGTACCTCTTGCAACTGAATGCACCTCTTTTGCTTCTTACTGCACCTTTCTGGAAAAGTTCTGCACCCCTCTTGCCTCTTTCTGCACCTTTTTTGCTTTTTTCTGTACCTTTCTTGCCTCTTTCCGCACCCTTTTGCCTCTTTCTGCTTCTCTGTTGGTTCTTTCTGCACTACTCTTTCTTCTTTCTGCACCTCTTTGGCCTTTTTCTGTGAATCTCTTACCTTTTTCTGTTCTTCCCGTGCCTCCTTCTACACCTCTGTTGCCTCTTTCTCTACTTCTGTTGCCTCTTTCTGCACCTCCTTTTACTGTTTCTACAACTCACTTGCCTCTTTCTGCACCCCTCTTGCCTCTTTCTGTACCTCTCTTTCCTAATTCTGTAGCCCTATTACCTCTTTCTGCTCCTCTTTTGCTTTTTTCTATACTTTTCTTGCCTCTTTCTGCACCCTTTTGCCTCTTTCTGCTCCTCTGTTGGTTCTTTCTGCACTACTCTTTCTTCTTTCTGCACCTCTTTTGCCTTTTTCTGTGAATCTCTTACCTTTTTCTGCACTCCTCTTGCCTCTTTCTGTACCTCTCTTGCTTCTTTCTGCACTTCTCTTGTTTATTTCTTGCCTTCGCTTGCTTTGGGCTCCCCCCTCTTACCTCTTTCCACCCTTCTTCCCTCTTTCTGCACCTCGTTCTTCTATCTGCACCTCTGTTCCCTTTTTCTGCACCTCTCTTGCATGTTTCTGCACTTCAATTGACTCTTTCTGTACCCCTCGTGTCTGTTTCCGCACCTCTGTTGGTTTTTCTGCACTGCTCTTGCTTCTTTCTGGACCTCTCTTGCCTCTTTCTGCACCCCTTGCGCCTCTTTATGCACATCTTTTGCTTGTTTCTAAACTTATTTTGCCTCTTTCTGTACCCCTCTTGCCTCCTTCTGCACCTCTGTTGCTTTTCTGCTCTTCTCTTGCCTTGTTCTGCACCTCTCTTGCTTTTTTCTGTAATTCTGATGTGCCTTTCTGCACTTCTGTTGATTCTTTCTGTGCCTCTCTTTTTTCTTTCTGCACCTCTCTTCCCCTTTCTGCACCTCTGTTGCTTCTTTTTGCACTTCTCTTGTATCTTTCTGTTTCACTCTTACCTCTTTCTGCACGTCTATTTCTTCTCTCTGTACTTCTCTTGCTACTTTTTGCACATCTCTTGCTACTATCTGGACCTCTCTTTTAAAGTTCTGTACTCCTCTCGCCTCTTTCTTTCCCTCTTTTGCTTCTTTCTGCACTCCTCTTGCCACTTTCTGCACCTTCTTGTCTCTTTCTGCACCTCTGTTTCTTCTTTCTGTACCTCTTGCAACTGAATGCACCTCTTTTGCTTCTTACTGCACCTCTCTGGAAAAGTTCTGCACCCCTCTTGCCTCTTTCTGCACCTCTCTTGCCTAATTCTGTAGCCCTATTGCCTCTTTCTGCACCTTTTTTGATTTTTCTGTACTTTTCTTGCCTCTTCCTGCACCCTTTTGACTCTTTCTGCTCCTCTGTTGGTTCTTTCTGCACTACTCTTTCTTCTTTCTGCACCTCTTTTGCCTTTTTCTGTGAATCTCTTACCTTTTTCTGCTCTTCCCGTGCCTCCTTCTGCACCTCTGTTGCCTCTTTCTCTACTTCTGTTGCCTCTTTCTGCACCTCCTTTTACTGTTTCTACAACTCACTTGCCTCTTTCTGCACCCCTCTTGCCTCTTTCTGCACCTCTCGTGCCTAATTCTGTAGCCCTATTGCCTCTTTCTGCTCCTCTTTTGCTTTTTTCTATACTTTTCTTGCCTCTTTCTGCACCCTTTTGCCTCTTTCTGCTCCTCTGTTGGTTCTTTCTGCACTACTCTTTCTTCTTTCTGCACCTCTTTTGCCTTTTTCTGTGAATCTCTTACCTTTTTATGCACTACTCTTGCCTCTTTCTGTACCTCTCTTGCTTCTTTCTGCACTTCTCTTGTTTATTTCTTGCCTTTGCTTGCTTTTTGCTCCCCGCTCTTACCTCTTTCCACCCTTCTTCCCTCTTTCTGCACCTCGTTCTTCTATCTGCACCTCTGTTCCCTTTTTCTGCACCTCTCTTGCATGTTTCTCCACTTCTCTTGACTCTTTCTGTACCCCTCTTGTCTGTTTCCGCACCTCTGTTGGTTTTTCTGCACTGCTCTTGCTTCTTTCTGGACCTCTCTTGCCTCTTTCTGCACCCCTTGCGCCTCTTTATGCACATCTTTAGCTTGTTTCTAAACTTATTTTGCCTCTTTCTGTACCCCTTTTGCCTCCTTCTGCGCCTCTGTTGTTTTTTCTGCACTGATCTTGCTTCTCTCTGCAACTTGCTTGCAAATTTCTGCACCCCTCTTGTATCTTTCTAAACCCCTCGTGCCTCCTGCTGCACCTTGTTTGCCTGTTTATGCAACTCTTTTCCCTCTTTCTGCATTTCTATTGCCCTCTTACTTTTTTATGCACCACATGTTCCTCTTTCTGCACCTGTTACCTTTTTTTTGCACCTCTTTTGCCTGCGTCTACAGCTCTCTAACATCTTTCTGCTGTTCTCTTGCCTCTCTCTGTACCCCTCTTGTCTTTTTCTGCACATTTGTTGGTTCTTTCTGCAGTGTTCTTGCTTCTTTTTGTACCTCTCTTGCAAATTTCTGCACCCTCATGCCTCCTTCTGCACCTCTGTTGGTTGTTTCTGCACTGCTCTTGCTTCTTTCTGCACCTCTCGTGCATATTTCTGTACCTCTCTTGCCTCTTTCTGCACCCTCCCTTGCCTCCTTCTGCAAATCTGTTTGTTCTTTATACACTGCTCTTGCTTTTTTCTTCACCTCTCTTGCTAATTTCTGCACCCCTCTTGGCTCTACCTGCACCCCTCCTGCCTCCTTCCGCACCCCTGTTGGTTTTTTATGCATTGCTCTTGCTTCTTTCTATATCACTCTTGTAAATTTCTACTCCCCTCTTGCCTCTTTCTGTACCTCTCTTGCCTTTGTCTGCTCCCCTGTTTGCTCTTTCTGCACCTCTTTTGCCTTTTTCTGTACTTCTTCTGGTTCATTCTGTACATCTCTGGCCTCTTTCTGCACCCCTTTTACCTCTTTCTGCACTTCTTTTGCCTGTTTATGCAATTCTCCTGCTTCATTCTGTATTCCTTTTGTGTCTTTCTGTACCTCTGCTGCTCCTTTCTGCACTTCTGTTGCTTCTTTGCGTACCTCTCTTGCCTCTTTCTACACTTCTCTTGCCTCTTTTTGCACCTCTGTTGCTTCCTTCTGTACTTCTCTTGCCTATTTCTGCATCCCTCTAACCTCTTTCTGCACCTCTGTTGCTTGTTTCTGCACTTCTTTAGCTTCTTTCTGTACCTCTCTTACCTCTTTCTGCACTTCTTATGGCTGTTTCTGCAAATCTCTTGCATCTTTCTGTACGCCTTTTGCTTCTTTCTGTACCTCTGTTGCTTCTTTCTGCACTTCTGTTGCTTCTTTGTGTACCTCTCTTGCTTCTTTCTGCATCTCTGTTGCTTTTTTTGGCACATCTCTTGCATCTTTCTGCATTCCTCTAACCGCTTTCTGCACCACTCTTTCTTCTTTCTGCACTTCTCTTGCTACTTGCTGCACCTCTCTTGCTTCTTTCTGCACCTTTCCTGAAAAGTTCTATACCCCCCTTGTCTCTTTCTGCACCTCTTTTGCTTTTTCTGCACTTATCTTGCCTCTTTCTTTACCCCTCTTGTCTGTTTCTGCACCTCTGTTGCTTCTTTCTGCACTTCTTTTGCTTATTTCTGCACCCCTGTTGCTCCTTTCTGCCCCCTCTTCCCTATTTCTGCACCCTTCTTCCCTCTTTCTGCACCTCTCTTCTTTCTGCACCCCTGTTCCCTTTTTCTGCACCTCTCTTGCATGTTTCTTCACTTCTCTTGCTTCTTCCTGTACCCCTCTTGCCACTTTCTGCCCCTCTATTGCTTGTTTCTGCACTTGTTTTGTTTGTTTCTGTACCTCCCTTGCCACTTTCTGTACCGCTTTTGCCTCTTTCTGCACTTTTTTGTCTGTTTCTGCAACTCTCTTACCTCTTTCTGTACCCCTCTTGCATTTTTCTGCACATCTGTTTCTTTTTCTGCACTTCTCTTGCCTCTTTCTGTACCTAACATGCTTCTTTCTGCCCCTCTTGCTTCTTTCTGCCCCTCTTGCCTCTTTCTGCACTGCAATTGCTTCTCTCTGTACCTTGCTTACACATTTCTGCACCCCTCTTGCATCTTTCTAATCCCCTCTTGCCTCCTTCTGTTCCTCTGTTGGTTCTGTCTGCACTGCTCTTGCTTCTTCTCGACCTCTTTTGCATGTTTATGCAACTCTCTTGCCTCTTTCTGTACTTCTATTGCCTCCTTCTGTACCTCTCTTGCCTGTTTGTACAACTCTCTAGCATCTTTTTGCAGTTCACTTGCCTCTTTCTGTACCCCTCATGTCTGTTTCTACACCTCTCTTGGTTCTTTATGCAAGGCTGTTGCTTCTTTCTGTTCCTCTCTTGCAAATTTCTGCACCCCTCATGCCTCTTTCTACACCCCTCTAGCCTCCTTCTGCAAACCTGTTTGTTCTTTATGCACTGTTCTTGCCTCTATCTGCACCCCTGTCCCCTCTTTCTGGACCTGTTTTGCCTGTTTCTGCAACTCTCTTGCCTCTTTCTACACTTCTCTTGCTTCTTTCTGCACCTCTCTTGCTTCTTTCTGCACTTCTCTTGCTTATTTCTGCACCTCTGTTGCTTTTTTCTGCCCCCTCTTTCTATACCCTTCTTCCCTCTTTCTGCACCTTTCTTTCTTCTTTTGGCACCCCTGTTCTCTTTTTCTGCACCTCTCTTGAATGTTTCTGTACTCCTCTGGACTCTTTCTATACCCCTCTAATCAGTTTCTGCAACTTTGTTGGTTCTTCCTGCACTGCTCTGGCTTCTTTCCGGACCTCTCTTGCCTAATTATTTAGCACTCGTGCCTCTTTTGCCTTTTTCTGCACATCTCTTGCCTCTTTATGTACCTCTATTGCTTCTTTCTGCGCTTCTCTTGCTTATTTCTGCACTTCTGTTGCTTTTTGCTGTCCCCTCTTACCTCTTTCCACACCCTTCTTACCTCTCTTGACTCTTTCTGTACTCCTCTTGTCTGTTTCCGCACATCTGTTGGTTCTTTCTGCACTGCTCTTGCTTCTTTCTGGACCTCTCTTGCAAAATTCTGCACTCCTTATGCCTCTTTCTGCACCTCTCTTGAATAATTCTGTAACCCTAGTGCCACTTTCTGCACCTCCTTTGCTTTTTTCTGTACTTTTCTTGCCTCTTTCTGCACCCTTTTGCCTCTTTCTGCTCCTCTGTTGGTTCTTTCTGCACTACTCTTTCTTCTTTCTGGACCTCTCTTGCCTTTTTCTGTGGATCTCTTACCTTTTTCTGCTCTTCCCGTGCCTCCTTCTGCACCTATGTTGTCTCTTTCTGTACTTCTGTTGCCTCTTTCTGCACTCCTCTTGTCTCTTTCTGTACCTCTCTTGCTTCTTTCTGCACTTCTCTTGTTTATTTCTTGCCTTCTTTTGCTTTTTGCTCCCCCCTCTTACCACTTTCCACACCATTCTTCCCTCTTTCTGCACCTCTTTCTTCTATCTGCACCTCTGTTCCCATTTTCTGCACCTCTCTTGCATGTTTCTGCACTTCTCTTGACTCTTTCTGTACTCCTCTTGTCTGTTTCTGCACATCTGTTGGTTCTTTTTGCACTGCTCTTGCTTCTTTCTGGACCTCTCTTGCAAAATTCTGCACTCCTTATGCCTCTTTCTGCACCTCTCTTGCCTAATTCTGTAGCCCTAGTGCCACTTTCTGCACCTCTTTTGCTTTTTTCTGTACATTTCTTGCCTCTTTCTGCACCCTTTTGCCTCTTTCTGCTCCTCTGTTGGTTCTTTCTGCACTACTCTTTCTTCTTTCTGGACCTCTTTTGCCTTTTTCTGTGGATCTCTTACCTTTTTCTGCTCTTCCCGTGCCTCCTTCTGCACCTCTGTTGTCTCGTTCTGTACTTCTGTTGCCTCTTGCTGCACTTCTCTTGTCTCTTTCTGTACCTCTCTTGTTTTTCTGCACTGCTCTTGCTTCTCTCTGCAACTTGTTTGCAAATTTCTGCACCCCTCTTTTATCTTTCTGAACCCCCTGTGCCTCCTTCTGCACCTCTTTTGCCTGTTTATGCAACTTTCTTCCCTCTTTCTGCACTTCTATTGCCCTCTTACTTTTTTCTGCACCCCATGTTCCTCTTTCTGCACCTGTTACCTTTTTTTGCATCTCTTTTGCCTGTGTCTACAACTCTCTAATATCTTTCTGCTGTTCTCTTGCCTCTCTCTGTACCCCTCTTGCATTTTTCTGCACATCTGTTTCTTTTTCTGCACTTCTCTTGCCTCTTTCTGTACCTAACATGCTTCTTTCTGCCCCTCTTGCTTCTTTCTGCCCCTCTTGCCTCTTTCTGCACTGCAATTGCTTCTCTCTGTACCTTGCTTACACATTTCTGCACCCCTCTTGCATCTTTCTAATCCCCTCTTGCCTCCTTCTGTTCCTCTGTTGGTTCTGTCTGCACTGCTCTTGCTTCTTCTCGACCTCTTTTGCATGTTTATGCAACTCTCTTGCCTCTTTCTGTACTTCTATTGCCTCCTTCTGTACCTCTCTTGCCTGTTTGTACAACTCTCTAGCATCTTTTTGCAGTTCACTTGCCTCTTTCTGTACCCCTCATGTCTGTTTCTACACCTCTCTTGGTTCTTTATGCAAGGCTGTTGCTTCTTTCTGTTCCTCTCTTGCAAATTTCTGCACCCCTCATGCCTCTTTCTACACCCCTCTAGCCTCCTTCTGCAAACCTGTTTGTTCTTTATGCACTGTTCTTGCCTCTATCTGCACCCCTGTCCCCTCTTTCTGGACCTGTTTTGCCTGTTTCTGCAACTCTCTTGCCTCTTTCTACACTTCTCTTGCTTCTTTCTGCACCTCTCTTGCTTCTTTCTGCACTTCTCTTGCTTATTTCTGCACCTCTGTTGCTTTTTTCTGCCCCCTCTTTCTATACCCTTCTTCCCTCTTTCTGCACCTTTCTTTCTTCTTTTGGCACCCCTGTTCTCTTTTTCTGCACCTCTCTTGAATGTTTCTGTACTCCTCTGGACTCTTTCTATACCCCTCTAATCAGTTTCTGCAACTTTGTTGGTTCTTCCTGCACTGCTCTGGCTTCTTTCCGGACCTCTCTTGCCTAATTATTTAGCACTCGTGCCTCTTTTGCCTTTTTCTGCACATCTCTTGCCTCTTTATGTACCTCTATTGCTTCTTTCTGCGCTTCTCTTGCTTATTTCTGCACTTCTGTTGCTTTTTGCTGTCCCCTCTTACCTCTTTCCACACCCTTCTTACCTCTCTTGACTCTTTCTGTACTCCTCTTGTCTGTTTCCGCACATCTGTTGGTTCTTTCTGCACTGCTCTTGCTTCTTTCTGGACCTCTCTTGCAAAATTCTGCACTCCTTATGCCTCTTTCTGCACCTCTCTTGAATAATTCTGTAACCCTAGTGCCACTTTCTGCACCTCCTTTGCTTTTTTCTGTACTTTTCTTGCCTCTTTCTGCACCCTTTTGCCTCTTTCTGCTCCTCTGTTGGTTCTTTCTGCACTACTCTTTCTTCTTTCTGGACCTCTCTTGCCTTTTTCTGTGGATCTCTTACCTTTTTCTGCTCTTCCCGTGCCTCCTTCTGCACCTATGTTGTCTCTTTCTGTACTTCTGTTGCCTCTTTCTGCACTCCTCTTGTCTCTTTCTGTACCTCTCTTGCTTCTTTCTGCACTTCTCTTGTTTATTTCTTGCCTTCTTTTGCTTTTTGCTCCCCCCTCTTACCACTTTCCACACCATTCTTCCCTCTTTCTGCACCTCTTTCTTCTATCTGCACCTCTGTTCCCATTTTCTGCACCTCTCTTGCATGTTTCTGCACTTCTCTTGACTCTTTCTGTACTCCTCTTGTCTGTTTCTGCACATCTGTTGGTTCTTTTTGCACTGCTCTTGCTTCTTTCTGGACCTCTCTTGCAAAATTCTGCACTCCTTATGCCTCTTTCTGCACCTCTCTTGCCTAATTCTGTAGCCCTAGTGCCACTTTCTGCACCTCTTTTGCTTTTTTCTGTACATTTCTTGCCTCTTTCTGCACCCTTTTGCCTCTTTCTGCTCCTCTGTTGGTTCTTTCTGCACTACTCTTTCTTCTTTCTGGACCTCTTTTGCCTTTTTCTGTGGATCTCTTACCTTTTTCTGCTCTTCCCGTGCCTCCTTCTGCACCTCTGTTGTCTCGTTCTGTACTTCTGTTGCCTCTTGCTGCACTTCTCTTGTCTCTTTCTGTACCTCTCTTGTTTTTCTGCACTGCTCTTGCTTCTCTCTGCAACTTGTTTGCAAATTTCTGCACCCCTCTTTTATCTTTCTGAACCCCCTGTGCCTCCTTCTGCACCTCTTTTGCCTGTTTATGCAACTTTCTTCCCTCTTTCTGCACTTCTATTGCCCTCTTACTTTTTTCTGCACCCCATGTTCCTCTTTCTGCACCTGTTACCTTTTTTTGCATCTCTTTTGCCTGTGTCTACAACTCTCTAATATCTTTCTGCTGTTCTCTTGCCTCTCTCTGTACCCCTCTTGTCTTTTTCTGCACATCTGTTGGTTCTTTCTGCAATGTTCTTGCTTCTTTCTGTACCTCTCTTGCAAATTTCTGTACCCTCATGCCTTTTTCTGCATCCCTCTAGTCTCCTTCTGCACCTCTGTTGGTTTTTTCTGCACTGCTCTTGCTTCTTTCTGCACCTCTCTTGCAAATTTCTATACCCCTCTTGCCTCTTTCTGCACACTCCCTTGCCTCCTTCTCAAATTTGTTTGTTCTTTATGCACTGCTCTTGCTTTTTTCTGCACCTCTCTTGCTAATTTCTGCACCCCTCTTGCCTCTACCTGTACCCCTCTTGCCTCCTTCCGCACCCCTGTTGGTTCTTTATGCATTGCTCTTGCTTCTTTCTATACCACGCTTGTACATTTCTACTCCCCTCTTGCCTCTTTCTGTACCTCTCTTGCCTCTGTCTGCACCCCTCTTACCTCTTTCTGCACTACTTTTGCCTGTTTATGCACTTCTCCTGCTTCTTTCTGTATTCCTTTTGTGTTTTTCCTGTACCTCTGCTGCTCCTTTCTGCACTTCTGTTCCTTCTTTGCGTACCTCTCTTGCCTCTTTCTACACTTCTCTTGCCTCTTTGTGCACCTCTGTTGCTTCCTTCTGCACTTCTCTTGCTTATTTCTGCTTCCCTCTAACCTCTTTCTGTACCTCTGTTGATTGTTTCTGCACTTCTTTAGTTTCTTTCTGTACCTCTTTTGCCTCTTTCTGTACCCCTCTTACCTCTTTCTGCACTTCTTATGTCTGTTTCTGCAAATCTCTTGCATCTTTCTGTACCCCTTTTGCTTCTTTATGTACCTCTGTTGCTTCTTTCTCCACTTCTGTTGCTTCTTTGTGTACCTCTCTTGCTTCTTTCTGCACCTCTGTTGCTTTTTTTGGCACATCTCTTGCATCTTTCTGCATCCCTCTAACCTCTTTCTGCACCACTCTTTCTTCTTTCTGCACTTCTCTTGCAACTTGCTGCACCTCTCTTGCTTCTTTCTGCACCTTTCTTGAAAAAGTTTTATACCCCTCTTGTCTCTTTCTGCACCTCTTTTGCTTTTTGCTGCACTTATCTTGCCTCTTTCTTTACCCCTCTTGTCTGTTTCTGCACCTCTGTTGCTTCTTTCTGCACTTCTTTTGCTTATTTCTGCATCTCTGCTGCTCCTTTCTGCCCCCTCTTCCCTATTTCTGCACCCTTCTTCCCTCTTTCTGCACCTCTCTTCTTTCTGTACCCCTGTTCCCTTTTTCTGCACCTCTCTTGCATGTTTCTTCACTTCTCTAGCCCCTTTATGAACCTCTATTGCTTCTTTCTGCGCTTCTCTTGCTTATTTCTGCACTTCTGTTGCTTTTTGCTGTCCCCTCTTACCTCTTTCCACACCCTTCTTCCCTCTTTCTGAACCTCTTCTTTCTGCACCTATGTTCCCTTTTTCTGCACCTCGCTTGCATGTTTCTGCACTTCTCTTGACTCGTTCTGTACCCCTCTTGTCTGTTTCCGCACCTCTGTTGGTTCTTTGTGCACTGCTCTTGCTTCTTTCTAGACCTCACTTGCAAATTTCTGCACTCCTTATGCCTTTTTCTGCACCCCTCTAGCCTCCTTCTGCACCTCTGTTGGTTGTTTCTGCACTGTTCTTGCTTCTTTCTGGACCTCTCTTGCAAATTTCTGCACTCCTTATGCCTTTTTCTGTGCCCCTCTAGCCTCCTTCTGCACCTCTGTTGGTTGTTTCTGCACTGCTCCCGCTTCTTTCTAGACCTCTCTTGCCTGTTTATGTAACTCTCTTTCTTATTTCTGCACCTCTGTTGCTTTTTTCTGCCCCCTCTTTCTGCACTCTTCTTCCCTCTTTCTGCACCTCTCTTCCTTCTTTCTGCACTCCTGCTTCCTTTTTCTGCACCTCTATTGCATATTTCTGTACTTCTCTAGACTCCTTATATACCCCTCTTGTCTGTTTCTGCAACTTTGCTGGATCTTACTGCACTGCTCTTTTTCTTTCTGGACCTATCTTGCACATTTCTGTACCTCTCTTGCCTCTTTATCCATCCCTTGCCCCCTTCTGCACCTCTGTTGGTTCTTTCCATACAACTCTTTCTTCTTTCTGTACTTCTTGTGCCTGTTTCTGCACTTGCTTACCTCTTTCTGCTGTTCTCTTGTCTCCTTCAGCATATCTGCTGCTCCTTACTGCACTTCTCTTTCCTATTTCTGTACCCCTCTTGTCTGTTTCTGCACCTCTGTTGCTTCGTTCTGCAATTCTCTTGTCTCTTGCTGCACCCAGCTTGCCTCTTTTTGCACCTGTGTTGTTTCTTTCTGCACCTCTCTTGTCTCTTTCTGCACCCCTGTTTCCTTTTTCTTCACCTCTCTTGCCTGTTTGTGTAACTCTCTTGTCTGTTTCTACAGTTCTCTTGCCTCTTTCTGTGGCCCTCTTTCATCACCTCTGTTGGTTTTCTCTGAACTGTTCTTGCCTCTTTCATCACATCTCTTTCCTCTTTCTGCACCCGTTCCTTTTTTCTGCACCTCTCTTGCATGTTTCTGTACTTCACTTGACTCAGTTTGTACCCCTCTTGTCTATTTCTGCACCTCTGTTGGTTCTTTCTGTACTACTCTTGCTTCTTTCTTGACCTCTCTTGCAAATGTCTATACCCCCTTGACTCTTTCTGCACCCTTTGCTTCCTTATGCACGTCAGTGGTACGTTCTGCACTGCTCTTACTTCTTTCTGCACCTCCTTTAACTGTTTCTACAACTCACTTGCCTTGTTCTGCACCTCTCTTGCTTCTTTCTGTAATTCTGATGCCTCTTTCTGTACTTCTGTTGATTCTTTCTGTGCCTCTCTTTTTTCTTTCTGCACCTCTCTTCCCCTTTCTGCACCTCTGTTGATTCTTTTTGCACTTATCTTGTATCTTTCTGTTTCACTCTTACCTATTTCTGCACGTCTATTTCTTCTCTCTGTACTTCTCTTGCTACTTTTTGCACATCTCTTGCTTCTATCTGGACCTCTCTTATAAAGTTCTGTACCCCTCACGCCTCTTTCTTTACCTCTTTAGCTTCTTTCTGCACTCCTCTTGCCACTTTCTGCACCTTCTTGTCTCTTTCTGCACCTCTGTTTCTTCTTTCTGTAAATCTTGCCACTGAATGCACCTCTTTTGCTTCTTATTGCACCTCTCTGGAAAAGTTCTGCACCCCTCTTGCCTCTTTCTGCACCTCTCTTGCCTAATTATGTAGCCCTATTGCCTCTTTCTGCACCTCTTTTGCTTTTTTCTGTACTTTTCTTGCCTCTTTCTGCACCCTTTTACCTCTTCCTGCTCCTCTGTTGGTTCTTTCTGCACTACTCTTTCTTCTTTCTGCACCTCTTTCCCCTTTTTCTGCTCTTCCCGTGCCTCCTTCTGCACCTCTGTTGCCTCTTTCTGTACTTCTGTTGCCTCTTTCTGCACCTCCTTTTACTGTTTCTACAACTCACTTGCCTCTTTCTGCACTTTTCTTGCATCCTTCTGCAACTCTGTTGCTTTTTTCTGCTCTTCTCTTGCCTTGTTCTGTACCTTTCTTGCTTCTTTCTGTAATTCTGATGCATCTTTCTGCACTTCTGTTGATACTTTCTGTGCCTCTCTTTTTTCTTTCTGCACCTCTCTTCCCCTTTCTGCACCTCTGTTGCTTCTTTTTGCTCTTCTCTTGTATCTTTCTGTTTCACTCTTACCACTTTCTGCACGTCTATTTCTTCTCTCTGTACTTCTCTTGCTACTTTTTGCACATCTCTTGCTTCTATCTGGACCTCTCTTTTAAAGTTCTGTACCCCTCTAGCCTCTTTCTTTACCTCTTTTGCTTCTTTCTGCACTACTCTTGCCACTTTTTCCACCTTCTTGTCTCTTTCTGCACCTCTGTTTCTTCTTTCTGTATTTCTTGCCACTGAATGCACCTCTTTTGCTTCTTACTGCACCTCTCTGGAAAAGTTCTGCACCCCTCTTGCCTCTTTCTGCACCTCTCTTGCCTAATTCTGTAGCCCTATTGCCTCTTTCTGCACCTCTTTTGCTTTTTTCTGTACTTTTGTTGCCTCATTCTGCACCCTTTTGCCTCTTTCTGCTCCTCTGTTGGTTCTTTCTGCCCTACTCTTTCTTCTTTCTGCACCTCTTTTGCCTTTTTCTGTGAATCTCTTACCTTTTTCTACTCTTCCCGTGCCTCCTTCTGCACCTCTGTTGCTTCTTTCTGTACTTCTGTTGCCTCTTTCTGCACTCCTCTTGCCTCTTTCTGTACCTCTCTTGCTTCTTTCTGCACTTCTCTTGTTTATTTTTTGGCTTTTTATTGCTTTTTGCTCCCCCCACTTACCTCTTTCCACACCATTCTTCCCTCTTTCTGCACCTCGTTCTTCTATCTGCACCTTTGTTCCCTTTTTCTGCACCTCGCTTGCATGTTTCTGCACTTCTCTTGACTCTTTCTGTACCCCTCTTGTCTGTTTCCGCACCTCTGTTGGTTTTTCTGCACTGCTCTTGCTTCTTTCTGGACCTCTCTTGCCTCTTTCTACACCCCTTGCTCCTCTTTCCGCACATCTTTTGCTT
Source organism: Lissotriton helveticus (assembly GCF_964261635.1). Taxonomy (NCBI): domain Eukaryota; kingdom Metazoa; phylum Chordata; class Amphibia; order Caudata; family Salamandridae; genus Lissotriton; species Lissotriton helveticus. The sequence continues at coordinate 1,357,353,241 of NC_136061.1, read as the reverse complement.
GTTTCTAAACGTATTTTGCCTCTCTCTGTACCCCTCTTGCCTCCTTCTGCGCCTCTGTTGTTTTTTCTGCACTGCTCTTGCTTCTCTCTGCAACTTGCTTGCAAATTTCTGCACCCCTCTTGTATCTTTCTGAACCCCTCGTGCCTCCTTCTGCACCTCTCTTGACTGTTTATGCAACTCTCTTCCCTCTTTCTTAATTTCTATTGCCCTCTTACTTTTTTCTGCACCCCATGTTCCTCTTTCTGCACCTGTTACCTTTTTTGCACCTCTTTTGCCTGTGTCTACAACTCTCTAATATCTTTCTGCTGTTCTCTTGCCTCTCTCTGTACCCCTCTTGTCTTTTTCTGCACACCTGTTGGTTCTTTCTGCAATGTTCTTGCTTCTTTCTGTACCTCTCTTGCAAATTTCTGCACCCTCTTGCCTTTTTCTGCACCCCTCTAGCCTCCTTCAGCACCTCTGTTGGTTGTTTCTGCACTGCTCTTGCTTTTTTCTGCACCTCTCTTGCCAATTTCTATACCCCTCTTGCCTCTTTCTGCACCCTCCCTTGCCTCCTTCTCAAATTTGTTTGTTCTTTATGCACTGCTCTTGCTTTTTTCTGCACCTCTCTGGCTAATTTCTGCACCCCTCTTGCCTCTACCTGCACCCCTCCTGCCTCCTTCCGCACCCCTGTTGGTTCTTTATGCATTGCTCTTGCTTCTTTCTATACCACTCTTGTAAATTTCTACTCCCCTCTTGCCTCTTTCTGTACCTCTCTTGCCTCTGTCTGCATCCCTGTTTGCTCTTTTTGCACCTCTTTTGCCTGTTTCTGTACTTCTTCTGTTTCATTCTGTACCTCTCTGGCCTTTTTCTGCACCCCTCTTACCTCTTTCTGCACTTCTTTTGCCTGTTTATGCAATTCTCCTGCTTCTTTCTGTATCCCTTTTGTGTCTTTCTGTACCTCTGCTGCTCCACTCTGCACTTCTGTTGCTTCTTTGCGTACCTCTCTTGCCTCTTTCTACAGTTCTCTTGCCTCTTTGTGCACCTCTGTTGCTTCCTTCTGCACTTCTCTTGCCTATTTCTGCTTCCCTCTAACCTCTTTCTGCACCTCTGTTGCTTGTTTCTGCACTTCTTTAGTTTCTTTCTGAACCTCTCTTGCCTCTTTCTGTATCCCTCTTACCTCTTTCTGCACTTCTTATGGCTGTTTCTGCAAATCTCTTGCATCTTTATGTCCCCTTTTGCTTCTTTCTGTACCTCCGTTGCTTCTTTCTGCCCTTCTGTTGCTTCTTTGTGTACCTCTCTTGATTCTTTCTGCACCTCTGTTGCTTTTTTGCCACATCTCTTGCTTCTTTCTGCATCCCTCTAACCTCTTTCTGCACTATTCTTTCTTCTCTCTGCACTTCTCCTACAACTTGCTGCACCTCTCTTGCTTCTTTCTGCACCTTTCTTGAAAAGTTCTATACCCCTCTTGTCTCTTTCTGCACCTCTTTTGCTTTTTGCTGCACTTATCTTGCCTCTTTCTTTACCCCTCTTGCCTGTTTCTGCACTTCTTTTGCTTATCTCTACACCTCTGTTGCTCCTTTCTGCCCCCTTCCCTATTTCTGCACCCTTCTTCCCTCTTTCTGCACCTCTCTTCTTTCTGCACCCCTGTTCCCTTTTTCTGCACCTCTCTTGCATGTTTCTTCACTTCTCTAGCCTCTTTATGAACCTCTATTGCTTCTTTCTGCGCTTCTATTGCTTATTTCTGCACTTCTGTTGCTTTTTGCTGTCCCCACTTAACTCTTTCCACACCCTTCTTCCCTCTTTCTGCACCTCTTCTTTCTGCACCTCTGTTCCCTTTTTCTGCACCTCGCTTGCATGTTTCTGCACTTCTCTGGACTCTTTCTGTACCCCTCTAGTCTGTTTCCGCACCTCTGTTGGTTCTTTCTGCACTGCTCTTGCTTCTTTCTGCACCTCTCTTGCAAATGTCTGCACTCCTTATGCCTTTTTCTGCACCCCTCTAGCCTCCTTCTGCACCTCTGTTGGTTGTTTCTGCACTACTCTTGCTTCTTTCTGCACCTCTCTTGCAAATTTTTGCACCTCTTCTTCCTCTTTCTGTACCCCTCTTGCCTCCTTCAGTAAATCTGTTGGTTCTTTATACACTGCTCCTCCTTCTTTCTGCACCCCTCTTTTTTTTGTGTCCTCATTAGCCACTTCATCGTTTCAGGAACTCTCCTGGAACGAAGACTCATTCATCTCCGTATAGGTAAAAACCAGAAAATAGTTTTAACACTGCCAGAGAAACTAACCCAGCGTCTCAGCAAAGGGATACCTCAAGCGATCTGTCTCCATTCAAGCTTATTGCCAGCTGTTAGTCCAAAAGCTTTTATGGCATGGGGAGCCTCCCGTTGGACATGGAGTATTGGGCTTAATCATCGGACCCGGGGAAAAAAAAAAAAAACCCGGGTTCTCTGACTGCTTTATCTCCACTCAATTAAATAGTTCCAGAATCTCACGGTGCGAGGGCTGCAGGTTCTTGTCAAATCAACTTTAGATGTTACATATATTGACGTCAACCACTCTGCGTGAGTCGGCGAATTAATATTGACCCAATTTTTACATATTTGTCTTCTTGCTAAGAGGATGGCATAATATAGAAATTTCCTCTCTAGTCCCTTAATATTGTCACTTAGGCCAAAAATAACTAAGGACCATGAGAATGGGGTCGAAATTTTAAGCATTGATTCAAGAGATATCCTAACTTCTTGCCAGTAGCTAATGATGTTCGGGCACTCCCAAAACATGTGTAAGTCTGAGGATGCTGGGAGAAGGCATTTACTACAGCACTTTCCTGGTTGGAACTTGGAGAGTTTTTTGGGAGAGTAGTACGCGCGATGTAATGTAAATAATTGGTTGCGCCTCAACCACGCAGGTTTTATTATTTTATACAAAAGACTAAAGGATTCCCTCCAGAGTACTTCTGCCTGGGGTTCTCCATCTCCTCCCCACAATTTTAAAGGAAGATTAAAGTCGCCGTCACCTTCTTCTATGATGTTCCAGTAGTAAAAAGCAACCTCTTTACCGCCAAAGGCTTTCTCGACTAAATTTTTCTCTAAGGAGCTATACCCTCCAATTTTGACTTTTTTCTTTGTCAAGTCTCTAAGCCAACTAGACAGTTGTAAATAGATGAACCAGGATAGTGGCGAGCTTATCCTGTTTGAGAATACCTCCCATTCTAATAGAGATCCTCCCGCCACCAACTCTCCCCACCTTTCTATTCCTGCCTCCGATAACACGTTTTTAACCGTCTCGATGTATTGTGGAGAGAGCCCTGGAAAATCCCAAATTGGTGCAAGATTGGAAAGATATGCTATCCCGACCTTAGATTTGATTAAAGTCCATTCCTTTAGGAGCCAATATAGAGTCTTTAGCCTGACTTTCTTAAAAAAATCTCTGATGTCCAAACTTGAACAAGAAACCATCAAGTGGAAGATTAGAACCCAATAGCATTGCTTTAAACAAACGACCATTGGAATTGTCCTGGGGGGTCTTTAATAGCATCCTTGAGTGGGACAGATGGAAAGCCCAAGCGTAGTATTCCAGGTCTGGCAAGGAGAGTCCTCCCTTCTCTCTTCTCCTTCTTAATTTCTTCCATGCCAGCCTAGTCGATTTAAAGCTCCAGATAAATGAATTAATGTTTTGTTGACATTTAAACAGTTGAGTTGTATCAAATATTAATGAAATAGTATTAAAGATGAATGTGTATTTGGGGAGAATAGTCATCTTCACTAGGCTCGTTCTCCCTTAGATGGTAAGCGGGAGAAAGGACCATGCTTTCATTAATGCCTTGGATTCGCGGAATATCCGATCTAAGTTAGTCAGGACCAAGATGTTTATATCAATTGTAATTCTGATCCCCAGATAGCGGATTGAATGTGTCACTGGGAGCTGAAGGTTTGTAATGTTCCAAGCCATTATATCTGTTTTTTCGGGATTTATTTCGTATCCTGAAAATCTACCGAATTCTTCGGCCCTTTTTATGACCGTAAGGAATGTCTGCGCCGGATTAGTTGTGTAAATGAGAATGTCGTCGGCATATAGCCCGACTTTCTTCTCCCAACCGGTCCCAACCGGAAAAAGAAAAAGGCAGAATATTAATGTCCTCTCTTATGATTTGCACAAATGGTTCAACATAAATGTTAAATAAGAGAGGGGAGAGAGGACACCCCTGTCTTTTCCCTCTACTAATTTCAAAAGATTTTGTGTGTGTGCCATTAATCAAGAGGCTAGCTCTCGGGTTTTTAAACAGCAGACCTATCACTCTACAAAATGTAGGGCCCAGTTGGAATTTTTGCATACCTGCAGTTAAATATGACCAATTGACCCTGTCAAAAGCTTTTGTTGCGTCGAGCGTCATGATTGCAAGAGGCAGGGCAAAGGTTGAGGCGATATCTATCGCTCGGATTATATCATAGGTTAGATCAGCCAGTTGTCGACCTCTGATGAATCCCTTTTGATCATGATGGATAATCGTTCCAATCTCGCCTCCCAATCGAGCAGCCAAAATTGTTGAAAAGATCTTATAATCATTATTAAGAAGCGAGATTGGATGATATGATCCACAGTCTACTGGGTCCTTTCCTGTTTTTAAGATTAAAGCAATATTTGCCTCACCCCAAGAACTTGGTGGTGTCTCCCCTCTGATTAGGATATTATTGAAAAGATTAGTTAAAATCGAGGTAACAATTGGGTTTAGAACTCGATACAATTCGCCAGGAATGCCATTGGGTCCTGCAGCCTTTCCCTGTTTTAGATGTTTTATGGCTCTTTCCACTTCTGCCTCTGTTATCTCTTTATCTAGGTGTTCACTCTGCTGCCTGGTCAGCTTTGGAAGGTTCACCTTTTTCAACCACTCAGTCTTTTCTCGATGTTGACTTTGATCTCATCTGTGTATATCTTCTGAAAGAATATACGGGAGGCTTCCCCTATTTCCAGGTCTGTTTTTCTGTTGTTGTTTTCGCCTTCTAGCCTCACTTCTCGTATATGGTTTCTAGCTTGGTCTGCTTTTATTTTCCAAGCTAGCAGCTTCCCCGCCGCTTCACCATATTCAAAGTGAGAAAGCTTGCTAGCCTGCCATTTTTTATTCACTCTCTCCTGCAATATCATGTCTAGTTTGTTTTGTAACTCACGTCTTTCCTCAGAATTTGCCGGGGGCCCTTGATCTAATGATTCTAAGTGGTCCAGATCTTGCTCTATTTTTAATATCTCCTCTCTATATTTTTTTCCTGAAAGATGAACGATTTGTGATGCAACCTCTTATATATGCTTTCCATGACTCCCAAACAATATCCAAAGAGGTAGAATCTAGATTCCACTCAAAAAATGAGGCAGATTCGAATATAAGGTGTTCTCTTTCCTCTTCTTCCAGAAGGATAGTACGATCGAAAGACCATGAAGGATAGGTGGGGTTCTGCTCTAACGTTATTGAAAAAAGAATATCTGAATGATCGGAAATATGCTGAGGGAGATATATTATGTTGTTTATAGTGTCTTTGAGAGTGTAACTGAATAAGGCATAGTCAATAAGCGATTTGTGTCTATATTTATAATTATGAAAAGAAACACCCAGAGTATTCCCAGTTCTTTGTCTCCACAGGTCTTCCAGCCCCAGATTAGACATGCAAGATAGAAGAGTATTTCTCATTTTATTGTGTGTTGCGGCTCTAGAGCCAGGGGATTTGTCCAATTTTGGATCCAGGACCAGGTTAAAATCTCCCATCCAAATTATAGGATTTTGGGTCATAATCAGATGGTTCTGTAGTGTATTAAGGTGAGAGGGGTCGTCCTGGTTGGGGCCATAGTATCCCACCAGAGTATATCGTCTCCCATCGAGCTGGACATTGGCTATCAGCCATCTACCGATCGGATCTGTCATCCAGTCCGCAATATGAGCCCTGGCTCCCTTTTTAAAGATGATGGCTATTCCGCGAATATTGGCATTGTGATCAGTGGTAAGGAATTTATCCACCCATTTTAATTTTATCAACATATCTGTGATCTCTTGTTTTTTTAAATGTGTCTCCTGGATTGTTATAACCTGCGCAGGTGAATCTCTAAGGTACTGCATATTTTAAGTCTCCTTCCTCGTACACGCAGGCCATTTACATTCCAGGACAGAAACTTAATATCTCTCATTTAACCTTAACATGCAAGTTTCCACTTTTTTCACGTATGTTCCTTGTTCTATTTCTACCATTTTCTGTCTAGTGTGTGTTATTTTGTCCAACCGTTTTATAGGGCAATCCCTGGAATCATCATATTTTAAAAATCCAAAATTTTGCTGATGAGGACTTTTTAGTGCTTTCCCCCCCCCCCTCCTTCCCCCCTTCCCCCCGGAAAACCCCACCCTACTTACTCTGGCCAGGTGACTTGCCAGATTGTCGTCCCCGACATCTCTCCCCCAGTAGCCCCCTTTATTTCATATGAATTATATTGGTCGAGAGAAATCGAATTTAGATATATATATATTCACTGAAAAAACCATAGGTTATAGACCATATATAGTTAGGAATTAGCATTTACAAAACCTTGAAAATTCACTGAAAAAACCATAGGTTATAGACCATATATAGTTAGGAATTAGCATTTAAAAAACCTTATTTTACTCACACAAAACCATTGAAATTCCATATATAGTTAGTTGCACTAACTATATATCGCGCACCTGCAATCCACTGCTGATGATGTCACATATTACATCATTCATGACATGGTCAGTGACATCACTGATGACATCACTGATGACATCTCAAATGACATCACTGATGACATCACTGATGACATCTCATTTGACATCAATGACCACATCACTGATGATATCATTAATGTGACAATACAATCCATCTCCTCACATTTTAATATAACCTCTGTTTCACCCAGTGTTAAATACAGAATATAATTTTTGAAACCATTGACACACCAATACTAGTTACTACATACGCACTCACTGATTCCTACGTCTACACACACCTTCACTCATTCACCCATACTATCATTCATACATACAATCACTCATCTTTACAACACTATCATATGCACTCATACACCTATACAGACACTCACAGTCTGCCACTCATCCATGGAGTTACTCACACACCTAGTCAGTCCTGTAAAGAATCAATGACACTTCCATTTTCTTGTCTATACAGTTAAACATAGAGCACCTTACATTTTCAAACATATACTAACACATACTTACCTTGTTATACAATCATTGATACAAGTACACATTGATCTGCACAGAGTCACACACCTCCCAGCCAGCCACACACACACTCAGTCTCCCATACAAATACTTGGACAATCAATCAGTAACCCATATAGTTAATCATATAGCTACTGATCAAAACATGCAGCAGTTTACAGAACAACAGACATAATGATGCACAAATTAAGACACTTTAGTCACTAACCCATGCACTCAGTGAGACACATTTAATCACTCACTCATGCATTCAGTCATGCACCTACTAAATCCTTTGTCCAGACACTTATACTTCCACTCATTCTTCAATATGTAAGACACATTTTAACTTTACAGAAACATACAGTCACTGGATGTTGTCATCAGTGATGTCATCAGTGATGTCATTTGAGATGTCATCAGTGATGTCATCAGTGATGTCACTGACCATGTCATGAATGATGTAATATGTGACATCATCAGCAGTGGATTGCAGGTGCGCGATATATAGTTAGTGCAACTAACTATATATGGAATTTCAATGGTTTTGTGTGAGTAAAATAAGGTTTTTTAAATGCTAATTCCTAACTATATATGGTCTATAACCTATGGTTTTTTCAGTGAATTTTCAAGGTTTTGTAAATGCTAATTCCTAACTATATATGGTCTATAACCTATGGTTTTTTCAGTGAATTTCAATGGTTTTTTAATAGCAAATATCATAAGCTGTCGAATGTCAAGTACGTGGTAAGTGAAAACATTTTCGTGTTTATGCACACTGATCTGCTTTGAATGGTGCCCCCCCCCCCTCATTTCTATTAGGAGTACTCTCTCTTTGCAGATAGTGAAAGGTAGTTAACGCAGGTCTTTGCCCCCATTGTAATCCGTCGTGCCTGCTTCTCTCTCCATTTGATTCATTGTTATCCAAGTATTTACTGTTTTAGAATTAGTTCTCTTTGGTTCATTCTCTATTTACAAACAAACACAGAGTCGCAATACTCTGTTTAGTCTTTGCAGATAACGAAAAATCGTGTAAAAAAAAAAGAAAAGGAATCGAGCAAAATCAGTAGGCCACTAATGGGATCTCTTTTTGACCTCGCTAAAATAGAAACATTAGGAACAACCCCTCATGACAAATACAAAACTAGTGAGATGAACTGAACTCCACACAATGATGGCTGCAAAACAGCTCGGCTCCGCCACCCACCCCGCCCAAAATAACGATAAAGAACGGCTGCCATGATTGGTTGCGGAATGACCACGACGGAGCTACGAAATGGTGCTGCTCTCATGCTAACCCCAGCTTCAGTCTGAAACATCCAGAAACACTGTAGACTACCAATTCGATCAGTTCCGGTAGCGCCCCAATGTAACCCGGTAGAGAAGAACTAGCCCTCCCCTCTTTGACTGATGGTTCTTGTTGCCTGTCCCTTCTGTTGTCATTTAACAGAACTATTTAGCCTGCTGAAAGGGGTTGTGTTCCGACCGCTGGTTGGTGGAGACATTTTGACTATATTCTGTACCTGCGTTGTCGCGTAATGCGTCATATGACGCGCCGCGTTAGCGCATCCGGAAGTCATCCGGGGCGCGCAGCGCGTAACGTAAGCATAACAAGTCATGTGACTTGTTAATAAAACTTTTCATTGGTTCATTTTACTTTTCTTATTGTAATGATGAAAGGCTTGGTCATATGACCTAAAAATTACGCTTTTCATTACTTCCGAACATTATTTTTTCTTAAATATATGTTATAATGTTCCAGGCTAATGTACTTTCCCGGAAATTTTACAACTGTCCTGCAAGTAAAATATATTCTTTTTTCGAGAAAAAGAGCGTTTCTTCGTCCCATGACGGAGCCGTTGAGCAAAAGAGGGTCGACCTGCTGTCTTAGTCGCCGATACGCCTGAATATGAGATTCTTATCGATCACTTTATGTTGCAGGAATAGAAAACACAACAGCCCTTGACCATTAATCTTTACTGCGTTCCTTCGTATTATACCTTTTACCCTTCATGTAATTGGTCTGCTTTATTTCACTTGCCTTTTAATGATTCTAAAACAGTGACTATTATTAAAAACTTTACCAATGTATATACTACTACCATGTTTTCTTTTAAAAACCTTTATTGTGAAAATTTCATTATACAAATACGAGCCTATAACCACGTGGGCCGGCCACGGAGCAAACTGTAATCGTATATGATGAATAGACATTTACACTGTAGAGGAACGTAACGGGCGGGCCATTAGGTTGCAAGAACTAAGGTGTCTAACAGTTACGGAATCGGTGGACGTACATTTTATAATTAAAATACGACAGGGCCAGTTACAATAAAATTATCTAGATATACATTTGCGGGCAAGTACCATGGGTGACGTTAATTCGAACTTTCAACAGTACAGTAATCAATAACACATCAGAACTTAATATCAATAGGGATGTCGAAATATTCAATCAATTCTCGTCCCCGCCCGCCATGTGCTTCAAAACTGCATACGTATCTCGTGATTTCAAGGTTCTGCAACCAGTACACAACAAGGAGTTACGAGTCCCATTTATTCTGGCGCCATTTTGGGCGAGGACGGGCAGGTCCAGGATATAGTCAAAATGTCTCTACCAACCATCGACTATGATGATGTTCATATGCTGTATTTATTAGAGTAACACTCATCTGTCCACATGAAATTAATTTGCCACAATCTAAACATGTCATTTTAATCTTTCCAAAGTTCTTCTAAATATTTGGGACCGTTTCCCTTGCCTCTGAAGCTCTCAGTGCCACTTCTTTGATGAATGTACTAGCAGGTCAGGGGTTCTCCTCCAAATCTCTCTTTTATGCAGCACTATAATTAATTGGTGCCACCTCTCCATATGACGATGCATGGTATAGTTACCACAACTATATTTTTTTTCGGTTTCTCTGGAGAGTTCATCGTGGCAGATGAAGCGTGTAACGTACCGGGCATTTACCTTTTTTTGCATGTACAGGAAAGGAAAAAAAAATCGAGCGTCCGAGTTCTAAGGTGTCCCAGGGCCATTTTAGTGGACCAGGCCCAAATCCAAAGAACAGGCCGCCATTTTGAGAGTCCTGTTGCAGCCGCCTGTCGCTGTAGCATCAAGAGCAGCCGAAACTCAGCTGAATGGCAACTGAAACGGTAAAGGGGCGCCCCACTACAGCAGACGAGCCAGGCCCAAATCCAAAGAACAGCTATCTCACAGGCTAATGGGGCGACCCACGCCGAGTTTCAGCATTGTAGGATGACCACACAAGTACAGCAACTTGCTAGACATCACCTCGGTGCCATCCGGATCTCGGCGCCCCACTGCAGATGAAGTGCCTCTCAACTATGAAACCACCACGGTGACATCCGGATCTTGGCGCGTTGTGCTGCCTTCGGCCTATTCGCACATCGGTCCGCTACTGACGCCATCTCACAGGCTAATGGGGCGACCCACGCCGAGTTTCAGCATTGTAGGATGACCACACCAGTACAGCAACTTGCTAGACATCACCTCGGTGCCATCCGGATCTCGGCGCCCCACTGCAGATGAAGTGCCTCTCAACTATGAAACCACCACGGTGACATCCGGATCTTGGCGCGTTGTGCTGCCTTCGGCCTATTCGCACATCGGTCCGCTACTGACGCCATCTCACAGGCTAATGGGGCGACCCACGCCGAGTTTCAGCATTGTAGGATGACCACACCAGTACAGCAACTTGCTAGACATCACCTCGGTGCCATCCGGATCTCGGCGCCCCACTGCAGATGAAGTGCCTCTCAACTATGAAACCACCACGGTGACATCCGGATCTTGGCGCGTTGTGCTGCCTTCGGCCTATTCGCACATCGGTCCGCTACTGACGCCATCTCACAGGCTAATGGGGTGACCCACGCCGAGTTTCAGCATTGTAGGATGACCACACCAACTTTCTAGACATCACCTCAGTGCCATCCGAATCTTGGCATCTCAACGCCTAGTGGTATCTTCCATACAAAAAATATTGTTACGCTGCCTTTGGCCCCATTCGCACATCAGTCCGCAACTTAGACATCACCTCGGTACCATCCGGATCTTGGCATCTCAGCGCCTTGTGGTGTCAGTCAGAAAATATTGTTGTGCTGCCTTCGGCCTATTCGCACATCGGTCCGCTACTGACGCCATCTCACAGGCCAACGGGGCGCCCCACGCCGACTTTCAGCATTGTAGGATGGCCACACCAGTGCGGCAACTTGCTACACACCACCTCGGTGCCATCCGGATCTTGGCATCTCAGCGCCTTGTGGTCTCTTCTACACCGGAAATATAGTAGAAAATATTGTTGCGCTGCCTTTGGCCCCATTCACACATCAGTCCGCTACTGACACCATCTCACAGGCCAACGGGGCGCCCCACGCCGACTTTCAACATTGTAGGATGGCCACAGAAGTGCGACAACTTACTAGACACCACCTCGGTGCCATCCGGATCTTGGCGCGTTGTGCTGCCTTCGGCCTATTCGCACATCGGTCCGCTACTGACGCAAACTCACAGGCCAACGGGGCGCCCCACGCCGACTTTCAGCATTGTAGGATGGCCACACCAGTGCTGCAACTTGCTGGACACCACCTCGGTGCCATCCGGATCTTGGCGCGCTGTGTTGCCTTCGGCCTATTCGCACATCGGTCCGCTACTGACGCCGCCTCACGTGCCAACGTATTTTCTCCGCATTTTATACCCTATGCCGCATAACAGGTCATGTGACTTGTTTATAAAACTTTTCATTGGTTCATTTTACTTTTGGTTTCCTAATGATGGAAGGCTTGATCATATGACCTAAAAACAACACTTTTCATTGGATGAAAACTTTTTTTTTCCCCCAAACGATGAAAGCCCCACCTTGTTTCTGGATGTTTCAGACTGAAGCTGGCGTCACCATGAGAGCACCACCATCTCGTAGCTCCGTCGTGGTCATTCCGCGAGCAATCATGGCAGCCGCTCCCCACCAGAAGCCTGCAGGAGTCGGGGCCCCCAAAACTTTTGATGAATTCTCAAGGCGGAGGGGACGCTTTCGAGAATGGGGTCCAAGACCTAGCAGACAAGCGTCCGATTTCCAAGGTGTCCCAGGGCCATTTCAGTGGACCAGGCCCAAAAAGGAAACAGCCTGCCGCCATTTTGAGAGTCCTGTGACAGCCGCCTATCGCTGCACCGCAAGAGTGGGCGCAACTCAGCTGAATGGCGGATTTTGACACAGTGGACCAAAAGCGGACGGAATGGCAACTGAAACGGTAAAGGGGCGCCCCACTACAACAAACGAGACTCCACCTGGAGAGGCCCGTTCACGCCGCCTCCCCCGGGGCGCTCCACGCCGTTATTCGGAGCAGCATTGTAGGATACCAAAACCAGTGCGGCAACTTACTGGACATCACCTTGGTGCCATCGTTCTGCTGCCTTGGAACTATTCGCACAACAGTTTGCTACTGATGACCCACCCCCCGCGACGCCCCACGCCGTTATTTGCTGGGTGGCAACTTACTAGACATCACTTTTGTGTCATCTAGATTTCGGCGCGTTCTGCTGCCTTGGAACTATTCGCACAACAGTTTGCTACTGATCACCCACCCCCCGCGACGCCCCACGCCGGAAATCTGGACGTTGTGCTGCGTTGGGACTATTCGCACAGCCGACCGCTACTTCGTTGTTTTTCTCTAAAAATGTTTATATGTTATTACTATTTTTGTTTTCTTGTATATATTTATAAATTATTAAAGTTTTATAATCTTACTACTTTGTCGGAGTGCTATATATTTTTAATGTGACACATAATTGTAAAAACTTTGATGTACAAAGAGTCATCCCTGGAATCTTCCACTTCACGCTCGGTCCCCTCCCCAATCACAATACAGGATGGTTTTCAGATAATAGCAACGCTTCTGCTGTGACAGATCTCATCGAGTGTGGGCCTTGATCTACTATAACTCCTTTGAAGACGGGTGATTCTTTACAGCTGTGGCCATAAACTACATCTGCAGGGCTAGCTGATAGCCTAGGACCGGCCTGGACAATCGGACACAGAGGAAAAGGAGTGTCAGAGGGTGCGGTAGTGAATAGGGCGAAAGGGAGGTGTCGGGCGGGCACAGGGTGTGATTCTCAGGGAAGAACAGCGCAGATGGGGGGAGGTTTATTACCCATGCATAAAACAGAGAGCGGGGGTGACCACTGCCTGGGGGAGATGCTTGCGAGGGTGGGGAGCCATGCTAAGGATCGACAGCGTGCACAGAGTGGATCTGGTCAAGGCATCTAAAATGGCTGCCGTGCACGACAAAAGTGTGGCATTTGAAAAAAGACAAGATGGCGCACACAATGTTTTTCAACAATTCCTGATTTCCTTCGAATCGAACGTTAACAGACGTTGGGGCATATTACCAAAGTTAAGCGATATTTATCCCTAACGATGCATTGCAAAGATTTTTTTACCGTCAGAAATTATCGCAGATAAACCTTGCTATTATCAAGGTTTATCGCAAATACGATAAAAAACGAGCGCAATGCATTAATATCGCTGAAAACTCCGCGATATTCATGCATTACCGAGCTAATGCTCTTAGCCATGTTATCCACCTCCCATTGGATAACATGGCTAAGAACTGCTCAGGGCAGCTGTTACTTTTTGGAGATATTCGCGCTTATCTCGAATATTTCCAAAAGTTGATAATAGGAGATAGCGATGTTAGCGACTGTTTCCAGTCGCTAACATCTTGTCATGCCCACTTTGCATGTCATTAGTGATAAATATCACTCACATGCAAAGTGGGACCCAAGATGGTCGCTATCTCCTACTAGCCGTCGCTAACTGGTGTTAGCAACAGCTAGGTAATACACATATAATTTTATCTCCGCGAAGCGGAGCGCTGTTACAGATATATATCTTGTTTTTGAACGTTAATTTCTCAAAATGCACTGAAGCACATATATTGAGACATAGCAAAGGCACATCGGGCTACCAGTCCCTAATATTTTACCAAGTTTCGTGCAAATCCATTCAGCCGTTCGATTATTATTATTATTTTTTTTTTTTGCCCCGCGGGGCCCTTTTAAAACCTCCACATCAAACCTAGGGGGTCAGCGAGGATCTACTATGCCCCCTTATGGTCATCAGCCGTTCGATTATTATTATTATTTTTTTTTTTTGCCCCGCGGGGCCCTTTTAAAACCTCCACATCAAACCTAGGGGGTCAGCGAGGATCTACTATGCCCCCTTATGGTCATTTGCCCCTTCGCTTTGGCCTCCTCTTGTCTCTCGATCCTACCGAGAGACAAGATGGCGGCCGCTACGTACTGTTTGGAATGTTTACAGACACCGGAGAGCCAATCAGCTTCGCTTCGCAAAGCTCCGTAACGCGAAAAGTACGCGAAGCGGTGCGCTGTTACAGATATATATCTTTTTTTGAACGTTAATTTCTCAAAATCCACTGAAGCACATATATTGAGACCTAGCAAAGGCACATCGGGCTACCAGTCCCTACAATTTTGCCAAGTTTCGTGCAAATCCATTCAGCCGTTCGATTATTATTATTATTATTTTTTTTTGCCCCGCGGTGCCCTTTTAAAACCTCCACATCAAACCTAGGGGGTCAGCGAGGATCTACTATGCCCCCTTATAGTTATTTCCCCCTTTGTTTTGACCTCCTCTTGTCTCTCGATCCTACCGAGAGACAAGATGGCGGCCGCTACGGACTGTTTGGAATGTTGACAGACGCCGGAGAACCAATCAGCTTCGCTTCACAAAGCTCCGTTGCGCGAAAAGTCCGCGAACCAGTGCGCTGCCCGGTCCGCTGTTACAGATATATATCTTTTTTTAAACGTTAATTTCTCAAAATCCACTGGAGCACATATATTGAGACCTACAAAAGGCACATCGGGCTACCAGTCCCTACAATTTTGCCAAGTTTCGTGCAAATCCATTCAGCCGTTCGGGCTAAAAGTGAGGCCAACCGCCCTATGGAAAACTCAATGTTAAAAACACGTTTTGGGACCCCCCTTTTTTCTCGGCCCCCCCTTGACGAACCCCCCCCAAATTTTCAAGGGCTGCTCAGAAACAAAATGTGCCATTTTCCTGAAAATTTCAGCCGATTCCGTCCACAAACGCCAAAGTTATTAGACATAGAATTTTCAAAAAACCCATAGAGAAAAAATCCTAACTATATATACCTACTGGCGACCGCCAGTAGGTAATATATATATTACCTACTGGCGGTCGCCAGTAGGTATATATAGTTAGGATTTTTTCTCTATGGGTTTTTTGAAAATTCTATGTCTAATAACTTTGGCGTTTGTGGACGGAATCGGCTGAAATTTTCAGGAAAATGGCACATTTTGTTTCTGAGCAGCCCTTGAAAATTTGGGGGGGGTTCGTCCAGTGGGGGCCGAGAAAAAAGGGGGGTCCCAAAACGTGTTTTTAACATTGAGTTTTCCATAGGGCGGTTGGCCTCACTTTTAGCCCGAACGGCTGAATGGATTTGCACGAAACTTGGCAAAATTGTAGGGACTGGTAGCCCGATGTGCCTTTTGTAGGTCTCAATATATGTGCTCCAGTGGATTTTGAGAAATTAACGTTTAAAAAAAGATATATATCTGTAACAGCGGACCGGGCAGCGCACTGGTTCGCGGACTTTTCGCGCAACGGAGCTTTGTGAAGCGAAGCTGATTGGTTCTCCGGCGTCTGTCAACATTCCAAACAGTCCGTAGCGGCCGCCATCTTGTCTCTCGGTAGGATCGAGAGACAAGAGGAGGTCAAAACAAAGGGGGAAATAACTATAAGGGGGCATAGTAGATCCTCGCTGACCCCCTAGTTTTGATGTGGAGGTTTTAAAAGGGCCCCGCGGGGCAAAAAAATAAAAAAATAATAATAATCGAACGGCTGAATGGATTTGCACGAAACTTGGCAAAATATTAGGGACTGGTAGCCCGATGTGCCTTTGCTAGGTCTCAATATATGTGCTCCAGTGGATTTTGAGAAATTAACGTTCAAAAAAAGATATATATCTGTAACAGCGCTCCGCTTCGCGTACTTTTCGCGTTACGGAGCTTTGCGAAGCTGATTGGTTCTCCGGCGTCTGTCAACATTCCAAACAGTCCGTAGCGGCCGCCATCTTGTCCCTCGGTAGGATTGAGAGACAAGAGGAGGCCAAAGCGAAGGGGGAAATGACCATAAGGGGGCATAGTAGATCCTTCCTGACCTCTTAGGTTTGATGTACCATTTTGCCAAGTTTGGTGTAATTCCGTTCAGCCATTCAGGCTGTAGACGTATGTAAATGTCCTATGGAAAATTGCATGGGGAAAACACATTTGAAAGTGTTGAAATTTAGAACCAATTAAAATGTTACTTTGGTTTTGTATTTGTGTGTGATGAAAGTTAATTGGTTATGTATATATGTCAAATGAGAGGAAACCACAGCCATTTTGTGATACTACTGTCTGAGGTACATTTGTGAGGAATTTTTGGTGGTGAATTTCTGGTGTTTGATTTACACAGTACTAACACTTCTGCTACTTTTAAAAAGGTGAGTTGTTAATTTGTAAGGGGAACTATGTTGTACACTTGAAGATAATTTGAAAAATGTTTTCTGTTATTTATTTGCAGTCCTTCTGTTATACTAAATACTTGATAAAGTTAGTTTTATATTATGTATTACTAAAAACGATAAATGAAAGTGATTATTTTTTTCTGCAATTTACAGCAAGCAATTTCAAAATAAAATGGCTCACAATGAAGAGACCGTGGCAATTTCTTTTGAATTGTCCAACACATTGATTGAAATTGAGAGCACCAATAATGAAATATTGTCACAAGGAGGACATGACTTGTATGATTCCATTAGATTGATTGAAATGGACAGCACCAAGAATGAAATATTGTCACAAGGAGATGACTTGAATGATTCCACTACATTGATTGAAATTGAGAGCACCAATAATGAAATATTGTCACAAGGAGGAGATGGCTTGTATGATTCCATTAGATTGATTGAAATGGACAGCACCAATAATGAAATATTGTCACAAGGAGGAGATGACTTGAATGATTCCACTACATTGATTGCAATTGAGAGCACCAATAATGAAATATTGTCACGAGGAGATGACTTGAATGATTCCACTACATTGATTGAAATTGACAGCACCAATAATGAAATATTGTCACAAGGAGGAGATGACTTGAATGATTTTTTTGATCAATCTCTTGATGGCGAATTTATCGAGTGTTTGGAGACCATAGAGTTACAAGAATCATCATTGGAGACTTTTAATGAGGACATTGCTGATGAGGACATGTTACTAGTTCTTTCAAATTTAGAAAATTCTGAAGAATAAATTTATATTTAGAAATCAAAAATTGTTTGAGACATTATTTATTTTTATTTTTAATTTATGAGGTTGTAGTGAAGTGATTGTAGTATAAAATGAGACTTATAGTATAGAGTGCAACATTTTTATGTTACATGGTAAGTTTACTCATATTTACTTCCCTTCTGCCACTATATTATCTCCAATGTGTATTTGACATGTCTTCTTCATCTCCGGCCTCCTTTCTCTCACTGTGTGTCTCCGATGCATCTTATCGCTGGTATTTTGTGTAATTACAGAAGAGAGTAAAATAAAATAGTTCGGAACGTGAAAAGGGGGCAAAGTAGAGTACTCCTCACCCCCTAGGCCTTTTTAGGCGGTCCCAAAAGGATCAGTTTCTGCTTTCCTGAGAGATTATGGTATGAGTTCCATATACCACAATAACTTGCATTACAACATGCAAGATATCTATCTCCTATTACCAACTTTTGGAGATATTCGCGCTAAGCGCGAATATCTCCAAAAAGTAACACCTGCCCTGAGCAGTTCTTAGCCATGTTATCCAATGGGAGGTGGATAACATGGCTAAGAGCATTAGCTCGGTAATGCATGAATATCGCTGAGTTTTTAGCGATATTCATGCATTGCGGCCGTTTATTATCGCATTTGCGATAAACCTTGATAATAGTAAGGTTTATCTTCGATAATTTCTGACGATGCTTAGTGGTAAAAAATTGGTTGGTAAGCATCGTTAGCGATAAATATCGCTTAACTTTGGTAATATGCCCCAACGTCTGTTAACGTTCGATTCGAAGGAAATGAGGAAGTGTTGAAAAACATTGTCTGCGCCATCTTGCCTTTTTTGAAATGCCACACTTTTGTCGTGCACGGCAGCCATTTTAGGTGTCTTGACCAGACCCACTCTCTGCACGCTGTCGATTCGTAGCATGGCTCCTCACCCACGCAAGCATCTTCCCTAGGCACTGGTCACCACCGCTCTCTGTCTTATGCATGGGCAATAAACCTCCCCCCATCTGCGCTGCTCTTCCCTGAGAATCACACTCTGTGCCCGCCCGACACCTCCCTTTCGCCCTATTCACTACCGCACCCTCTGACACTCCTCTTTCTCTGTGTCCGATTGTCCAGGCTATCAGCTAGCCCTGCAGATGTAGTTTATGGCCCCAGCTGTAAAGAATCAGCCCTCTTCAAAGGAGTTATAGTAGATCAAGGCCCACACCCGATGAGATCCGTCACACCACACGTGTTCCTACTATCTGAAAACTATCCTGTATTGTGATTGGGGAGGGGACCGAGCCTGAAGCGGAAGATTCCAGGAATGACTCTTTGTACATCAAAGTTTTTACAATTATGTGTCACATTAAAAATATATAGCACTCCAACAAAGTAGTAGGAATATAAAACTTTAATAACATATAAATATATACAACAAAACAAAAACAGTAAAAACATTTAAACAACGAAGAGACCGTGGCAATTTCTTTTTAATTATCCAATAGATTTATTGAAATTGACAGCACCAATAATGAAATATTCTTGTCAGTAGCGGTCTGTTGTGCGAATAGTTCCAAGGCAGCAGAGCGCGCTGAAATCTAGATGGCACGAAAGTGATGTCTAGTAAGTTGCCGCCCAGCAAAAAACGGCGTGGGGCGCCGCGGGGGTGAGTGAGTCCAGTAGGCACCACAGCTATTCTTACCGGCATTGCAGAATTACTGCTGGGGACAATGCCTGTGCTGTAGCAGGGTCACAGCAGAAACAAAAAGGATTCTGTTGAAGATGTTGTTGGTTTTCAATTTGAAAACAGTTCTGGTGTCAACTGCTATGCTAATGTAGTGGTTAATGTTTTGTTTTCTCTAGAAAATGTAAAAGAGGGGGAGGCAGTCCAAAGTTCCGTTAAAAGGGCAAAGGAAAGGATCGGTGGTTTGAACTATCAGTCAAAAAGGGGAGGGGGTGCAATAATTTTTCCTACCGGGTCACACTGTGCTTTCACCGGAAGTGAGGTCTGCAGGATTCTAGTAATTCAAAGTGAGGCTGGCGCCAGCATGGGAGCGCCGACGTCCCGCGGATACAGTTTCGTCACTCCACGGGCGATCATGGCAGTCATTCCCCATCGGGGGTCGGAGACTCCCGCGGCTCCTCTAGAATCTTCAAGGTCGTGGAGGACTACGGTGGTGGAGTCAACCAGTGACCGGGCCATTTCTTTATGCTGGGCCCGCTCTTGCCAGGTCGACCGCCATTTTGAGAGTTCGGCAGCTACCGGCGATCGCGGGGTCACATGAGCGGACGGGCTCCACCCTGCCGGGCGAGACGTTGCAGCATGGCCACAGTGGAAGAACCGTTTTCCGGGCGCCTGGAGCGCTGAGGGTGCAGCTGGGAAGTCTCCACCTGGGGAGGCGGGAGAGGCCTGTTTGCACCGTCTCTCCCTCCCAGTGCACCCCACGGCGTCTCGCTTGAGATTTGTTATGGCCGGACCAGGCGATGAGGACGAGGGGGGGGTCGGAGGCATGTGCAAGACATCCCCCCCCCAGTGTTGTCGCAGCCATTATAAAAGAAAGAAGTGTCCCGTCCGTCTTCGGGCCGGGCTTCCGGTGGATGTCGGCCGGACGCCCCTGGCTCTGGCCCCATGAACGGGTTTCTTGGTTTATCGGCTGCAGCCGGATCCCGTCGGCCTCGGCCCCCCGACCGTTGGTGGTCGGACCGGAAGAGCATGTGGCAGGACTACCTGCAACTCTCAAGGGCCACCGCGGCCGGACTGGAAGAGAGAGGGGAGGGTCGAGGAGACATTCCCCCCCCCTGCAACTGTTCAGCGTTGTAAAGGCAATCCCCTGGCCGGGTCCCGCTGGCCTCGGCCTCTCCTTCGGCTACACCCTACGTTAGGATCTCCTGGCCGAGGCGTGGCAGCAGGACCTGCCTTATATGGGCTGCTCCCGGCTGGGCGTAGCCGGAACCCTGCCCCACCTTGGAAGTTTCCAGAGTGGGGGTGGATGTTCTACTGACTTGCATTTTCCCTAGTCTATCGATTTTTTTGGCGTGGCAGGCGGTGGGACAGCGAGGGGTGATTTGGTTTCTCTTACTGTTTTTCTGGTCTCTCACCACTGGCATATTTTAACGTTTTCTTGTTTCTAGGACATTAATAGGTTTTATCATTACGTTATGTTATCGTTTCTTTGTTCGTTGTTTAATAAAAGTTCATGTTCATCAGTGGCCTACTGATTTTCGTTTTCCTATTTTTTTCTTTCCAGGTTGTTTCATGGTAAAGTTTCTGTTAACAGGATACAGTGATCACTTCGTTATTATTGCATATGTCCTTTTCACTAGGGGTGCTCTCTGGTCGGGCCAGATGACGTATCTCTAGTAAATGGTCCGGGTGAAAAAGGTGCATCAATCAGTGGGGAGTAGATAGGCATGACAGATTACAACGGGGGAGAACGGTCCGCATTACGTACCCTTTCACTACTTGCAAAGATTTTCCTACGTTTATTTGCAAACAGGGAATACCTCCAAAAAGAACTAATTCCAAACAGTCAATGTTCGGACAATCAATCAATCAATGAGGAATGAAATAGGTACGACGTGTTAAAGGCTTGCGTTACCTACCCTTCACTATCTGCAAAGGGAGATAGAATATTCCTATTCTTCCTCGTTTGCAGGTAGAGAAGATCCTTAAGAGAATTAACTTCGAACAATTCAATGCTCGATTGAAACAATCAACAAGGGGTACTGTGAACACAAATGAACGCCGCTTATATACATACGCATTGCTATTTTCAACAGGTTGTTCCTAATGTTTCTATTTTAGCGAGGTCAAAAGAGATCCCATTAGTGGCCTACTGATTTTGCTCGATTCCTTTTGTTTTTTTACACGATTTTTCGCTATCTGCAAAGACTAAACAGAGTATTGCGACTCTGTGCTTGTTTGTAAATAGAGAATGAACCAAAGAGAACAATCAATCAAATGGAGAGAGAAGCAGGCACGACGGATTACAAAGGGGGAAAAGGGCTGCGTTAACTACCCTTCACTATCTGCAAAGAGAGAGTACTCCTAATAGAAATGAGGGGTGGGGGGCAGCAATCAAAGCAGATCAGTGTGCATAAACACGAAAATGTTTTTACTTACCACGTACTTGACATTCGACAGCTTATGATATTTGCTATTAAAAAAACATTGAAATTCACTGAAAAAAACATAGGTTATAGACCATATATAGTTAGGAATTAGCATTTACAAAACCTTGAAAATTCACTGAAAAAACCATAGGTTATAGACCATATATAGTTAGGAATTAGCATTTACAAAACCTTGAAAATTCACTGAAAAAACCATAGGTTATAGACCATATATAGTTAGGAATTAGCATTTAAAAAACCTTATTTTACTCACACAAAACCATTGAAATTCCATATATAGTTAGTTGCACTAACTATATATCGCGCACCCGCAATCCACTGCTGATGATGTCACATATTACATCATTCATGACATGGTCAGTGACATCACTGATGACATCACTGATGACATCTCAAATGACATCACTGATGACATCACTGATGACATCTCATTTGACATCAATGACCACATCACTGATGATATCATTCATGTGACAATACAATGCATCTCCTCACACTTTAATATAACCTCTGTTACACCCAGTGTTAAATACAGAGTATAATTTTTGAAACCATTGACACACCAATACTAGTTACTACATACGCACTCAGTGATTCCTATGTTTACACACACATTCACTCATTTACCCATACAATCATTCATACATACAATCACTCATCTTTACAACACTATCATATGCACTCATACACCTATACAGACTCTCACACTCTGTCACTCATCCATGGAGTTACTCACACACCTAGTCAGTCCTGTAAAGAATCAATCACACTTCCATTTTCTAATCTATACAGTTAAACATAGAGCACCTTACATTTTGAAACATATACTAACACATAATTACTCTCTTATACAATCATTGATACAAGTACACATTGATCTGCACAGAGTCACACACCTCCCAGCCAGCCACACACACACTCAGTCTCCCATACAAATACTTGGGCAATCAATCAATAACCCATATAGTTACTCATATAGCTACTGATCAACACATGCAGCAGTTTACAGAACAACAGACATAATGATGCACAAATTAAGACAGTTTAGTCACTAACCCATGCACTCAGTGAGACACATTTAATCACTCACTCATACAGTCAGTCACGCACCTACTAAATCCTTCATCCAGACACTTCTACATCTACTCATTCTTCAATATGTAAAACATATTTAAACTTTACAGAAACACAAAGTCACTGGATGATGTCATCAGTGATGTCATTTGAGATGTCATCAGTGATGTCATCAGTGATGTCACTGACCATGTCATGAATGATGTAATATGTGACATCATCAGCAGTGGATTGCGGGTGCGCGATATATAGTTAGTGCAACTAACTATATATGGAATTTCAATGGTTTTGTGTGAGTAAAATAAGGTTTTTTAAATGCTAATTCCTAACTATATATGGTCTATAACCTATGGTTTTTTCAGTGAATATATATATATATAGGTGGCGTATATATTGTATTAAGAAAAAGATGAATAGTGGGCCAAATAGCTTTTATCAGGGAGAAAACTAAGACAGGACTGAGAAAAGGGAGAACTAATAGGTGGGGAAGGTATATTATTATAAGCTATATTCTATATTATAAGTTTTATTCTAGGCTGTTTTCAGGCAATTTATTATTTCTGCTCCTTAACTTCTTTTCCTTGAGTTCTCCCTTTTATTTATTGGTTACTGTATATATATATATATGTCCTCTTTCTGCGTGAACCATTTGGCACTGAGGAAGGCTTAATCCAAGGCAAAATGCATCCGCCTGAATTTGGTTTTTAACTTGCATTAAAGAACCCTCCACAGACTCCCCTGCGTGGCCTCTTCTTCTTGCCCATGGAGAGGATACTGTTCATATATATATATATATATATACACATACATTTTTTTTAAAAACATATTCCCCCCCCCCTTTTTCCCCCAGTGAAGGTGTATGTATATATATATATATTCACTGAAAAAACCATAGGTTATAGACCATATATAGTTAGGAATTAGCATTTAAAAAACCTTATTTTACTCACACAAAACCATTGAAATTCCATATATAGTTAGTTGCACTAACTATATATCGCGCACCCGCAATCCACTGCTGATCATGTCACATATTACATCATTCATGACATGGTCAGTGACATCACTGATGACAACATCCAGTGATTATGTGTTTCTATAAAGTTTAAATATGTTTTACATATTGAAGAATGAGTGGATGTATAAGTGTCTGAATGAAGGTTTTAGTAGGTGCGTGATTGACTGTATGAGTGAGTGATTAAATGCGTCTTACTGAATGCACGGGTTAGTGACTAAACTGTCTAAAAGTGTGCTTCAGTATGTCTGTTGTTGTGCAAGCTGCTGCACGTGTTGATCAGTAGCTATATAAGTAGCTATATGGGTTATTGATTGGTTGCACAAGTATTTGTATGGGAGACTGAGTGTGTGTATGGCTGGCTGGGAGGTGTGTGACTCTGTGCAGATCAATGTGTACTTGTATCAGTGATTCTATAAGAGAGTAACTATGTGTTAGTATATGTTTCAAAAATGTAAGGTGTTCTGTGTTTAACTGTATAGATGAGAAAATAGAAGTGTGATTGATTCTTTTCAGGACTGACTAGGTGTGTGAGTAACTCCATGGATGAGTGGCAGAGTGTGAGTGTCTGTATAGGTGTATGAGTGCATATGATAGTGTTGTAAAGATGAGTGATTGTATGTATGAATGATTGTATGAGTGAATGTGTGTGTAGACATAGGAATCAGTGAGTGCGTATGTAGTAACTAGTATTGGTGTGTCAATGGTTTCAAAAATGATACTCTCTATTTAACACTGGGTGTAACGGAGGTTATATTAGAGTGTGAGGAGATGCATTGTATTATCACATGAATGATATCAACAGTGATGTGATCATTGATGTCAAGTGAGATGTCATCAGTGATGTCATTTGAGATGTCATCAGTGATGTCATCAGTGATGTCACTGACCATGTCATGAATGATGTAATATGTGACATGATCAGCAGTGGATTGCGGGTGCGCGATATATAGTTAGTGCAACTAACTATATATGGAATTTCAATGGTTTTGTGTGAGTAAAATAAGGTTTTTTAAATGCTAATTCCTAACTATATATGGTCTATAACCTATGGTTTTTTCAGTGAATTTTCAAGGTTTTGTAAATGCTAATTCCTAACTATATATGGTCTATAACCTATGGTTTTTTCAGTGAATTTCAATGGTTTTTTAATAGCAAATATCATAAGCTGTCGAATGTCAAGTACGTGGTAAGTGAAAACATTTTCGTGTTTATGCACACTGATCTGCTTTGAATGGTGCCCCCCCCCCCTCATTTCTATTAGGAGTACTCTCTCTTTGCAGATAGTGAAAGGTAGTTAACGCAGGTCTTTGCCCCCATTGTAATCCGTCGTGCCTGCTTCTCTCTCCATTTGATTGATTGTTATCCAAGTATTTACTGTTTTAGAATTAGTTCTCTTTGGTTCATTCTCTATTTACAAACAAACACAGAGTCGCAATACTCTGTTCAGTCTTTGCAGATAACGAAAAATCGTGTAAAAAAAAAAGAAAAGGAATCGAGCAAAATCAGTAGGCCACTAATGGGATCTCTTTTTGACCTCGCTAAAATAGAAACATTAGGAACAACCCCTCATGACAAATACAAAACTAGTGAGATGAACTGAACTCCACACAATGATGGCTGCAAAACAACTCGGCTCCGCCACCCACCCCGCCCAAAATAACGATAAAGAACGGCTGCCATGATTGGTTGCGGAATGACCACGACGGAGCTACGAAATGGTGCTGCTCTCATGCTAACCCCAGCTTTAGTCTGAAACATCCAGAAACACTGTAGACTACCAATTCGATCAGTTCCGGTAGCGCCCCAATGTAACCCGGTAGAGAAGAACTAGCTCTCCCCTCTTTGACTGATGGTTCTTGTTGCCTGTCCCTTCTGTTGTCATTTAACAGAACTATTTAGCCTGCTGAAAGGGGTTGTGTTCCGACCGCTGGTTGGTGGAGACATTTTGACTATATTCTGTACCTGCGTTGTCGCGTAATGCGTCATATGACGCGCCGCGTTAGCGCATCCGGAAGTCATCCGGGGCGCGCAGCGCGTAACGTAAGCATAACAAGTCATGTGACTTGTTAATAAAACT
Organism: Lissotriton helveticus; assembly: GCF_964261635.1. Classification (NCBI taxonomy): domain Eukaryota; kingdom Metazoa; phylum Chordata; class Amphibia; order Caudata; family Salamandridae; genus Lissotriton; species Lissotriton helveticus. The sequence goes on along the minus strand of NC_136061.1, from coordinate 1,357,327,401 downwards.
TTTCATTGGTTCATTTTACTTTTCTTATTGTAATGATGAAAGGCTTGGTCATATGACCTAAAAATTACGCTTTTCATTACTTCCGAACATTATTTTTTCTTAAATATATGTTATAATGTTCCAGGCTAATGTACTTTCCCGGAAATTTTACAACTGTCCTGCAAGTAAAATATATTCTTTTTTCGAGAAAAAGAGCGTTTCTTTGTCCCATGACGGAGCCGTTGAGCAAAAGAGGGTCGACCTGCTGTCTTAGTCGCCGATACGCCTGAATATGAGATTCTTATCGATCACTTTATGTTGCAGGAATAGAAAACACAACAGCCCTTGACCATTTATCTTTACTGCGTTCCTTCGTATTATACCTTTTACCCTTCATGTAATTGGTCTGCTTTATTTCACTTGCCTTTTAATGATTCTAAAACAGTCACTATTATTAAAAACTTTACCAATGTATATACTACTACCATGTTTTCTTTTAAAAACCTTTATTGAGAAAATTTCATTATGCAAATACGAGCCTATAACCACGTGGGCCTGCCACAGAGCAAACTGTAATCGTATATGATGAATAGACATTTACACTGTAGAGGAACGTAACGGGCGGGCCATTAGGTTGCAAGAACTAAGGTGTCTAACAGTTACGGAATCGGTGGACGTACATTTTATAATTAAAATACGACAGGGCCAGTTACAATAAAATTATCTACATATACATTTGCGGGCAAGTACCATGGGTGACGTTAATTCGAACTTTCAACAGTACAGTAATCAATAACACATCAGAACTTAATATCAATAGGGATGTCGAAATATTCAATCAATTCTCGTCCCCGCCCGCCATGTGCTTCAAAACTGCATACGTATCTCGTGATTTCAAGGTTCTGCAACCAGTACACAACAAGGAGTTACGAGTCCCATTTATTCTGGCGCCATTTTGGGCGAGGACGGGCAGGTCCAGGATATAGTCAAAATGTCTCTACCAACCATCGACTATGATGATCTTCATATGCTGTATTTATTAGAGTAACACTCATCTGTCCACATGAAATTAATTTGCCACAATCTAAACATGTCATTTTAATCTTTCCAAAGTTCTTCTAAATATTTGGGACCGTTTCCCTTGCCTCTGAAGCGCTCAGTGCCACTTCTTTGATGAATGTACTAGCAGGTCAGGGGTTCTCCTCCAAATCTCTCTTTTATGCAGCACTATAATTAATTGGTGCCACCTCTCCATATGACGATGCATGGTATAGTTACCACAACTATATTTTTTTTCGGTTCCTCTGGAGAGTTCATCGTGGCAGATGAAGCGTGTAACGTACCGGGCATTTACCTTTTTTTGCATGTACAGGAAAGGAAAAAAAAATCGAGCGTCCGAGTTCTAAGGTGTCCCAGGGCCATTTTGGTGGACCAGGCCCAAATCCAAAGAACAGCCATCTCACAGGCTAATGGGGCGACCCACGCCGAGTTTCAGCATTGTAGTATGACCACACAAGTACAGCAACTTGCTAGACATCACCTCGGTGCCATCCGGATCTCGGCGCCCCACTGCAGATGAAGTGCCTCTCAACTATGAAACCACCACGGTGACATCCGGATCTTGGCGCGTTGTGCTGCCTTCGGCCTATTCGCACATCGGTCCGCTACTGACGCCATCTCACAGGCTAATGGGGCGACCCACGCCGAGTTTCAGCATTGTAGGATGACCACACCAGTACAGCAACTTGCTAGACATCACCTCGGTGCCATCCGGATCTCGGCGCCCCACTGCAGATGAAGTGCCTCTCAACTATGAAACCACCACGGTGACATCCGGATCTTGGCGCGTTGTGCTGCCTTCGGCCTATTCGCACATCGGTCCGCTACTGACGCCATCTCACAGGCTAATGGGGCGACCCACGCCGAGTTTCAGCATTGTAGGATGACCACACCAGTACAGCAACTTGCTAGACATCACCTCAGTGCCATCCGAATCTTGGCATCTCAACGCCTAGTGGTATCTTCCATACAAAAAATATTGTTACGCTGCCTTTGGCCCCATTCGCACATCAGTCCGCAACTTAGACACCACCTCGGTGCCATCCGGATCTTGGAATGTCAGCACCTTTTGGTGTCTTCTCGTCAGAAAATATTGTTGCGCTGCCTTTGGCCCCATTCGCACATCAGTCCGCTACTGACGCCATCTCACAGGCTAATGGGGCGCCCCACGCCGACTTTCAGCATTGTAGAATAACCACACCAGTACAGCAACTTGCTAGACATCACCTCGGTGCCATCCGGATCTCGGCGCCCCACTGCAGATGAAGTGCCTCTCAACTATGAAACTGATAGAGCGCGCGAGGCCACCCGGCCAATAGTTTTCGCCGTTTCCGGCTTCAGGGCCCATATACTTTTCAAATCACCATATACATCGATCGGGTGACTTCACGAGCTCTATCAAGTTGGTGTGTGTGTGTTCCCTGCTACCAATTTTCAGTGCACCCGACTTACCATCCACCGATGCAGGTGCCTAATGACCACAATGAATCAGGGAGCTAGCTGTAAAGGAAAGGCAGCAAAATACAAACCCAACCAATAACATTCAAATACTGTTTAAATGACCACGGACAACTGGAAGTTTTAAAATGTTTATCTAAATTCAATGTTTTCTTGCATGAGGTACAGTAAAATAAGGCAATCAATAACCAAGATAACGTAAATCACATAGGCAGAAAGAAATAATGACAGAGTAATCATCAAATGTACTAATAAATTGTAACAAGGAAAATACTATATAAGTCAGTATTATCTAAACAGGGATAGACTAAATGTGTGTGACTATAGAAGAGCTTATAATGAATAACACGCTTCACTTAAGGTGAAGGGCCTTTGAACAATCTAGGCAACGAAGTTCTAGACCATATCAGGAAATGACACACTGCTATGCAAAATATAATTTCTAACAAATGAGAAGACATAGGAATAACTTTGCAAAATTATAAATGACTGTTCAATAGTTGCGGAAAGGCATGGAAATATAACATATGCAATGTTAAACTTTATTTAAGCAAAAGTTAGAAATTCAGAAGGTGCAAGAATTTTAAGAGGTTCAGAGTAATATTTACCTAGAAAAGGTGTGGAAACCAAACCCTGGCCACGGGTCAGTTAAGGACAGGAAACCCTCAAGGAAGGATACCCCTCAAAGGACAGCAGGTGCAGAATGGACACCCAGGACAGGACAGGATACCCTCGGAATAGGAATCAGGACAGGACCTCAGGACAGGACAGCAAACCCTCAGGACAGGACCCTCTTCAGGACAGGACCCTCTTCAGGACAGGACCGGAACCCACAGTTCGGAAGCAACGCCTGCGCTCCACCCGCTCTGCAGCTATCGATCAAGACCCCGATTGGGTCAGCGAACTCCCAGCTAAGTGCTTTGCCAGCACTTTAAGGTTCAGTAAAACCTTAGTCTATGGTCAAATTCGGACAGAGTGCTCCGCAGCGCTCTGTATCTTCAGTCACCTATTGAGTGCGTTGGGTCAGTGACAGGTCAGCTAAACCAGACAAGTCGGACGGTTCACTAGGTGAACCCAGGGTAGATATACAGTTTGGGGACAGTGTACCACCCCCCAATGTTGCAAAGTGTCAGAATCCCTCAATTTCGATTGGTCCTAAGGTAGGGTTTGGGTAACACACCAATCACAATACACGATTTGAAGCCTTCATTTACATATTTGGGTACCGCCTAGCAGATTTGGGGTTCCCATGAGCTAACAGTAGCGCAACATTACAATGTATCATATAAGGAGCCACATTCGCTGTTCTCGCAGGGCAGAGGTGACTTTCTCAGGAGCATCTCGCCCATCACTGCCAGCTGGCTATGTTCCATCAGCCAAGGTCCCTCGTGCTGCCGAATGTCGCACAGGCGCAGAAGGGACCTCCAATATGGCTCTCCTCTCACTCAGACCCCCATTTCCCGCGGTACATGAAAAGTAAGCGAAAACAAATTAATACATAATAATGTCATTAGGAAAACACATCACAGGGTTTGTACTTTTAACTCATCATCAAGAAATAAACTTATGCAATTAAATGTTAGCTACATTGAGACGGTCACAAGAGCAGTGGCACGAGCTGTACCACATGATAAGCACAGCTATGAATTACGCATGCGCATAACTTTCCCTCCACTTCTGCAGACGCGTCAGGACATGTGAGTGTGGCTGACGCATGCGCAGTAACTAAAATACAAGCAGCGGCCATTTTAGGGGACACGAGTAATTATTTTAGTAAAACACATGTGCAAGCTTCACGGTCTTTCTCCAAACTAAATAAAAAATGTTAGTAAAACATACACGGGTTACCTTGTTACACATAAACGAGGTTCTTGATTTCGGCAAGCCGCAAAATATGCGAAGCTTTGCTTCATCAATCCCCTCTTTGATGATATCTACTATCATCACAAATTATAATGGAACCAGATGCCAACTTTCTTTCACACTTTATAAAGTTCTATTTCTTCCAGCAACCGTTCTAGCTTTTCTCTTTCAGTTTTAGCAGGGTGAGAAGTCTTCACCTTTTTGTATATCTGATCATTCACTTCCTCTAATTCAATCTCATCCACACTTCGTTTCACTCCTCTTGCATTAACCTCGTGCTTTTTGGTGCGCTTGCGGTATTTACAGCATAAGAAAATGGAAAGTATAATAAGACCTATAATACCAATTGGCATCAGAATTTTGAATAATAAGCTTTTACCTATGCTAGCAAGCCAATGACCTACATTTGAGAGACCATCTACCAGTCTCTTCCAGGCACTATCAACCTCGAGTGGTTTGAGTTCCTTTGCCAAATTAGTAATGTTTTTCACATATCTTTTGATCTGTACACTTTTATCCGGAATATAAGTGCAACAATGTTGCGCCTTCAACATCCGGCAGACTCCGCCCTCTTTCGCTAATAAGGTGTCAAGAGCAAGTCGATTTTGTAAAACCATTGATCTGATCGCAACCATTTCGGTATTGACCAGCAGAAATCCATGAGCTGTTTCAGTAGACAGCACATCTACTATAGTAGACAATTTGCAAATTCGGTGAGTGTTCAGAACCACTCCCACTCCAGGTATCAGTGCACTGAAAATACTACCCATAATTTCACCTATACTTTCTCTTTTACTACGCACTAAGCCGTTAGTATCTTCATTGCTTCCAGCTTTTCCATTCACATGGTATATTTTCGGGAAAACAATGCCAAAGTAGCAGCTCCCATACCAGTGATCCGGCAATTTGAAATAAGCCTTGTCCCCACAAATATAATAAATTCCAGGAAACACAGGCTCTGACCCATTTTTGAAACCCCAACCTCCAATTACCTTGTAATTATGTTCGCATTCACTGGAACCAATGAAAACATTATTATAATAGCTAGTCTTCTCGCGGTGAAGACATAGCTTGCCTTTCTTTTCAAAATCCAGCAACAGAGCAGGACCCGCTCCACCAGATGAGGTGCCTTCCATGTTTTCTGCCCACTTTGGCTTTTTCTGACTTTCGTCATTAGCCTTCTTCTGAATTTTAATTCTCCTTTTCTCTGCCATGTTCAGGAACATCTTTTCCTGCTCACGCAAAGAACAAGTCAAGTTATCTCTGTGTGCGTCTGCTATGTCAATGTTCCCTATAGTCAGGAAGTAGTCTCCCATATATCTTATGGTGTCAGTTTTGGTATGTACAGGATTCAAGTTCCCACGTATAGGAAGTTCAGAAAAGATCACGTCATTGTTAGAGTAATAATACTGTAACGGTCCCCTTTTGTAAAATAAACTAGCTAAAATGCTACAGGAAATTCCATATGTCAATGGCAGATGATGGTATGTCACGCCTTCAGCCACCGAAGTAGGTAGCTTCATGCAGACATAGCAATCTTCAATTTCCATAGTCTCTACATAGTGTATTAACAAGTTTGCGAAAACATTCAAATGTGTCCTGTTTTTCATTCCATGGTAATGTAGTCCTTTCTCATCTGATGCTTCTAAGTCTCGTTTAGTTTGTCTCAATGCTCTCTCATGTCTTTCTACACTCTGTGTTGTCAGCTCCTCATTGTCAGTATTTACAACTTCAGTAGGGACAATGTTAGTATCTTTACTTACAGCAAAGGGAATGAAAATTGTTAATCCTATCCAGATAACTATCAGTACTACTATACTACATATACACACCTTGCAACACGTCTTAAAACGGCTGCAACTAGGTCTACCATTCACTGTTGAATCAGACATTTTAGCTCAGTAGGAGTGTTCTCACCCCTCTTTTTTACTTTTTACACAACTAGCTTACTTTGTGCAAATTCACGGTGGCTCGTCTTCCTCTTCAGCTGAGTACTCTGGGACAGGTTCTCCGTCGCTCACGTCAGTTATATCAAGATCTTCAAGTTCTTCCAAAACCAGTGTCCATTCAGGAGACTTGTACTTTTTGTTTTGTCTTTTTATTCGCTCACTCCTTCTTTTGGAAGAGTCTTCTTCTTGCTCTGCTATTCGAGCACTTCTTCTTGCTTCTGCACGTTTTTCTTCCACTGTCTTTATCCTTAGTCTCAGTCTTTTTACAAACCTAGGCTCAAGGTTGTTTCTTTTCTTTAGTCTCTTAGTTGGTACTTGGACTTCACTTTCTTTTCTTATTCTCTTATTCTCTTTATCTTGTGGTAATTCTTCTCCACTTTCTTCTCCTACTTCCCTTATCTGACTAGTTCCAGGGCTAGCATCAAATTCTTCTGCCTGGTTGCTAATCTGGCCTTGTTCAGGAATATTTTGTTTTTGGCTTTTGATTGTCTCTGTTTCTGTTCCTGTTTCCTGAACCCGTTTTTCTAACTCTATCTGATCCTGTTCAAGCACTTCGATCTCTTGATTTTCTTCTGCTCGAACTATTACTCTATGTCTAGTCTGTCCCTTATCCACATCAGGAGTTAATGGAGGAGTATCAAACACTTGCTCTGTATCCTGCACTTGTTCAGTATCGGGTACTTGTTCAGTATCGGGTACTTGTTCGGTATTGGGTACTTGTTCAGTCTTATTCACTGGATCTGTATCAATCACGTGCTCTGTCCCTGTCTGACCTTCTCCTTCCTCAGTTTTGATTTGAATCTCAAGTGGCTGAGGATCTTCGCCTGTGCCTTGCTTTTCCTGACTAGTCCACTCTCTACCTTCACTAAGTCGTTCTCTTGTTCTGATAGGATCTTCGGTCAGATCAATCATCGGTATCCATTCTTCTGGCCATATACTTGGCAGCTCGTCTTCAGCTACTCCTGGCTCAGTTTCCTGGACCTCTTCAGCAGGCTGGTTTCTTGGCAGTTCGCAGTCAACTACTCCTGGGCCAACGTCTGCTGTTCCTGCAACCTGACTGGTGCTGGGCTGCTCGGTGTCAGTTGCTACTGGTCTGGCTTCTTCAGGGTCCTCTGCTGGTTGCCCTGGTTCTTCAAATCCTTTGTCTGGCAATACCTTCTGGGTGTGTCCAGCGTGGATCCACTGGGGAACACCTGCGACTTTCACTGCAGTGGTTGTCACCAGGATTACTTGGCGTTTCTTTCCCCACCTTGGTGCCAGACAGCTTGATCGAGTGTGCTTCTTTATTTTGACCCAGTCTCCTGGAACCAAGTTGTGGAGAGGAGTCGTTGGATTAAGGATGCCGTCGTCTCCAATCTGGCGAGAGATAGAACGCACTTGGTCACCCAATCTTCTGCAGTATTCAAGCACCAAATCATCAGTAATACTCAACAGTTTGCTTCCTGGCACCCATGCTTGTCTCATCACTCTTCCCATTATGATTTCATGGGGACTTAGGCCTGTCTTGCGGTCTGGAACACTTCTCAGTCCCATCAGGACCAGGGGCAGGGCCTTCACCCAGTTCATGCCAGTAGCATCTGTCAGCTTTGCTAGTCTGTTTTTGATAGTTCCATTTACTTGTTCCACTATTCCAGAAGCCTCTGGGTGGTATGCACAATGGAGTTTCTGCCTTATTCCAAAGGCCTTACAGAGTTCAGCCAGTATGTCATTCTGGAAATGTCCACCCTTATCTGATTCAATAATGCATGGTATTCCGAACCTAGGTATCAGTTCTTTTAGTAAACACTTCGCTACTGTCAGTGCGTCACTTTTGGGAGTAGGGTAAGCTTCTACCCATTTCGAAAATACGCACACAATGACAAGGACATATCGTTTTCCTTCACAATGGGGCATGGTGATGAAATCAATCTGTATTTTTATAAAGGGACCCCCTGACCTCCCAATCTTACTCAGTTCAACCATTGTCCTCTTGCCTGGGTTCATCTGTTGACATGACAGGCACCTCTGGCAGAGGGACTCTGCTACCTTCCTGAACTTTTTACTGTACCAAGTCTGTTGAAATACCAGAATCATGGCATCCCTACCAATGTGTGATCCTTCATGTATTAATCTTGCCATTGTGCCAAGCAAGTGTCGGGGTAACACAGGCATACCAGTTGGGCCCAGAATCACACCATCCACACGTCTTGGTCTACAGCCATCCTCCTTCCATTTCTCCCTTTCTTGCCAAGGAGCCGACTCCTGCCACTCTCTCACCTCATCCCATGTAGGCACTTCCTCAAACACCTGAAGCTGGCAGCTGGTTCCTGGCCCCCCTCGTTTTGGATTTACAATATACCGATCTTTGGCACACCATTGAGCCACTCGATCAGCATAATCGTTTCCCAGTGATACTCTGTCCATGCTCCTTTGATGAGCAGTACATTTTACCACTGCCAGTTCTTTGGGCAACTGGATGGCCTCTAAAAGGTCATGAACCACCTTTGCATTCCGAATGGGAGTACCTGAGGAAGTCATAAATTCCCTTTGTAGCCATAATTGGCCAAAGTCATGCACAACGCCATAACAGTACTGACTGTCAGTATACACTGTTATGCGTAAGTCCTTCCCAATTTTGCAAGCCATTATCATGGCTATCAATTCGGCTACTTGTGCAGACTTGATGTTATATAGGTAACCTGCTTGTTCAATTTTTGTGAAAGACACTACTGCATAAGCAGCACTCAAGCCTCCTAATTCATGTCTTAGGCAGGAACCATCCACAAATAGTTCTTTATCATGCTCAGGCAATGGTACTTCTTTTATGTCTGGGCGTGGCTTGGTACTGAACTCTGTCAGATCAATACAATCATGTTCATCATCATCCCCACCTTCCATTTCCAAGGGGTCGGGGAGTAAGGTGGCAGGGTTCAGAATACCGCACCTAACAATGCTCACATTTGCTGCACCCACAAGAATCCTCTCGTATTTAGTCAGCCGACTAGGGGTGAGATACTGTGTTTTAGTTCTGGTCAATAGGATTACCACTCCATGTGAAACATACACGGTCACAGGATGTCCCATGACAATGGACTCACTCTGCTCCAAACTTGCACAGGTAGCAGCTACTGCTTTCAGACAGCCTGGTAACCCAGCAGCTACTGGGTCCAGTGTGGCAGAGAAATAAGCCACAGGCCTTCTGGTCGTGCCATGTTCTTGAGTCAGGACAGACAATGCGCAATTATCGCGAGTGTCACAGAAAAGGGCAAACTCTTTGGAATAATCTGGCATTCCCAACGCAGGGGCTGTACACAGACAGTTTTTCAGTCTTGTGAAAGCCATTAGACTTTCATCATCCCACTGCACAACATCTGGCATTCCTCTCGTGGTCATTTTTATCAAGGGCCTGGCTAAGGCTGCAAATCCCAGAATCCACTGCCTGCAGTACCCTAATACACCCAGGAACATTCTGACTTCTTTTTGAGTACGGGGCAACTGCATTTTTTGAATTATTCTCACTCGTTCTGAAGTGACTTTTCTGACACCCTTTTCTATCTGGTGTCCTAGATATTTCACTGATTTTGCACAGAACTGCAGTTTGTCAGGGGCCACTTTATGCCCTTTCTCACACAGGTGATTTAGGAGGGCAATGGTGTCAACTACACAGTCCCTGTGACTTTTAGACGCCACTAGAAGGTCGTCTATGTACTGCACTAACACAGAGTTCCCAGGTAAGGTCAAAGTCTCTAGACATTTTTTCAAGATCTGATTAAAGATAGAGGGACTCTCTGTATACCCTTGAGGGACCCTGTTCCAACAATACACGTGACCCTCGAAGGCAAATGAGAAAAGAAATTTGCTGTCGGGGTGCAGGGGTATCGAAAAGAATGCATGACACAAATCAATCACAGTGAACCACTCAGCATCCCAAGGAATCTGGTACAGAATTACTGCAGGGTTCGGGACAATAGGGCAGCAAGGAACTACAATTTTGTTAACCTTTCTCAGGTCCTGCACTACCCTATACTTGCCACTAGGCTTTTTGATGCCCATAATCGGTGAGTTGCATGGGCTGCTCATCACTTCCTGTATGATGTTTCCTTCCAATAATTTTTGTATTTCCAGAGTGACACCTGCTTTCACCTCAGCATTCATTCGGTAGGGCCTAGTGTTAGGATATACTGCATTGTCCTTGATGGCTATTTGTATGGGGTCCACATCTTTCATCAACCCCACATCCTTTCCAGTGAAATCCCACACCTCTGGCTTTACGGCTTCCTGTAGTTCTTGGGGCAAGTCCTGCAGGGTCAATCTTTTAATTTCTGAGTCAGGTCTAAGCAACAATAATTTGTAAATGCCGTCTTCATCTGGGGTCTGTATTTCAACACCTTTTGGTGTGCAAAAGATGGTACAGTTCATTTTGCACAGCAAATCACGTCCCAGTAGATTCACTGGACTGGTGTCACAGACGACAAATCTATGCATCTGTTTAAAATTTCCAATTGAAATCTCCATTGGTTCGGTAACAGGAGTACTAATCAATTGATTAGATACACCTACTACTTGGATATTTTCTCCCGAGAGGGGTAGGTTTGGAACGTCCACTGTTCTTACAGTAGAACGGGTAGCGCCAGTGTCCAATAGAAAGGTGACATCATTTCCGTCAACCTTTCCTTCAATATATGGTCCAGACTGGTCTACCGGCAAGGAAGCGCCAAGTACGCACTCCTCGTCCTCCCCTCTCAGGCCCCGTCAGTCTTGATCATTACAAAGGAAGGTATCATTCAGCAGATACTGCGAAGTTGCTGTATTTCTGTTCTCCCCGCTTTCCCAAACCTCTATCTCTTCATTTTCTGCCTGTCTTCCCCTGTATACCTGTTTGGGTGCTCGAGGCACCTGAACTGTTTTTACCTGGGGTTGAGTCTTTCTTGGTCTTTCTTTCTGCGTCTGTGGAATTAAATCAGGAGTTTTCTCATTAACATCGACTAATTGGGGACACTCGTTTCGCCAGTGTCCAATTTCGCCGCACTGATGGCAGGGAAATTTTTTCATAGCCTCTTCCCTGCTAAATTTGGGCCGGGGCTTTCCTCCACCCCCTCCCCCAGGACTTTTGTTCTCAGCATTTTTAACCATGTTACTCAATTGTTTTTCCTGTTGTTCTGCGAGCTTCACCTGAGCCCGCATAACCTTCTCCTTAAGGGCCTTTTTCTTTTCTGCCATCTCGTCCTCGCAGTACTTAGCGTACCGCAGGACCTCATCCATTTTCTTAGTATGCCAACAGATTTTATTGTCTTTTATCCACTGACAAATTTCAGGTCTTAAACCATTTACAAACCTGTAAATAAAGTGCGTCATATCCTTCAGGTCGATGTTGTCAATACCACTGTATGTTTTAAATACCTGCAATAACCTCTCATAGAAGGAGTGCACTGTCTCGTCCCTTTCCTGTGTTGTTCTATCTATTTTTGTCCAATCAGTTTCCTTTGCGGGCACCTTTTCTTTCAAATGCTGAATTACCTGCTCATATTTTCGCATGACTTCCTTTGATGGCTCCCCTGTTTCCTTGTTTCTGGGATACTCTTCACTGGGCCAATCTATGTTTATTTTACACTGGGTCCATAAGTCTACTGGAACCACAATGTCGAAAAACCCATCCAGGTCTTTCCACAGACATTTTTGTACCTTCACGAACCTTTCCACCTGCCTGTACCAGTCAACTGGTTTCTCTCGTAATTTTGGAAAATCGTTCGTGAAGGACACAATATCCTGCCTAGACCAGGGGACATGCACATATTTCCCCCCTGGAACTTCGCGCATGGGGCATAACTGCTCAGGCTTTTCTACCTCTCTTAAAGCAAACTCGGGAGTCACTTGTCGGGAGCGAACCTCTTCCCTCTTTTTCGCCCACCTGCTTCTCCATTTTTCCACATCTCCCCATTTCTGCAGTACCCCCATTAATTCTTTAATCTGCAACTTCTTCCCTGCCACATTCAGGTGTTCTATATCTTTGTCTGAGAAGTCTGCTCTGTACGGTTTCTGTAAGGGCTTGGATTTTGAGATATCTACCCCCATACTAACTGCTGTTTCGGTCAGTTTTTCGTGGAGCACTCTGGTGTTCCTTGTAAAGCTTTTACATATGAACGACAATTCTTCCTCAGAGTAGGTATTCAATCGATCCAACCCCACATTTCCTGCCATTAATTCTTCTATTTCGACCCTCAGCTTGTAGAGATCCAAAGGCTTTGTTTGCGGAGTCTGCTTCTCTAATTCACGACTCCAACTCTCAATTTCATCCGGAGTTACCAGAGAGACATTCCTAGTACCTGTTGCTGTCTCTAATTTAATTTCTTTTGTATTAAAAGGGTTATACCTCTGCTGTATTCCCTTTCCAGTCTGTTTGTTTGGCAATTCTAAAAACGCAACTTCAGACTCGCACTCACTGGACTGATCATCTATGATGATTGGTTCCTGTCTTGGGGTTGCTATGACTGGGGTCATGACTGGAGTAATCGGATTTCCCTGACCATTTCCGTATAACGGGACCACCGGTCCAATAGTTACTGGAATAGTCAATGCCTCAGGACTGGTATTTATCTGAGAAATTTTCTGAATTATTTCTGTTCTTTGTCTAGCTAGAGCCTCTTGCTCCTTTTCCACTAGTACCCTTCTTAGAGTTGTGTCATGTAATATCTGTGGGGTCAATGGAGGAGTAAAACTCGGGGCAGTAGGCAGAGGAGTAAAACTCGGGGCAGTAGGATGCGTTTCACTTGGTCCTCCCCCATAATTTGGTTTCGGGAATAAAGTTCCAGTATTAAAGGACCTGCGCTCTTCCCCATATGGAGGTTGAACAAAAGGCAGTCCTGAATTCGATGGTTTCTCTTCGCTTTCATACAAGGGTCTGGGAAAAAAGATTTTCGTACGTGAATATTTTTCTTCCTGGCTTGCGGGCACTTTGGGATATATGTCCCTTGTTTCCGTCAGTTCGGGTTTTTCAGGATAGGGCAATACTTGACCACCCCCTCCCAGTCCCAGGGACCTGTCTTCTTCCTTTAGGAAGGGGCGTCGGGGAACATCTCCTACACTGGAAGGTCGGGTTCCCTCATTGTAAGGTGGCGGACTTCTGGTACAGATGTCATCTATTAGTTCATCATCGGAATCCCCCAGGGCCCCCCAATGCTTACATTTTTCAGTACTTTTCTCACCCGCTCCAAGGTTATGACATGCCGGCATCATGGGAAACAGACCCTCAACAATCATGCTCTGCCTCCACTGTTTCATCCTTTTATCCCTGGATTCCTGTTTCTGCCTGGGGTACCACTTGGTCAAACCCTTGTCCATTCGGGGTCTTTCTCTTTCAAAAGCCTCAATTTCCCATTCCTCTAATGCCTCATACTGCGTTAGTCTTGGTCTGGGATGCAGCTCATTCATTCGGGTTCTTAAATTAAATAAGATCCTACCATTGAAAGTACCATCTAACGGAAAAGCCAATACTCCGTCATCTTTTGTGTACTTCACCCAATTCTCCAGCCACACACAGGTATTGTACCCTCGGTCAAACATCATAAATGAGGCAGGAGTATTGGGTGCTGGGACAAGAACACCTTCCCTAGATTTAATTGGTTTGTCCGTTTTAAAATAATTTTTCACCTTACTTACAAGGGACATTTTTCTCTTGGTTCCGTACATAATATCGTATCTGTTAGCCTTCCACTGATCCCTTTCAAACCCTAGATGCCTTGGATCAGGTCGCGTCTCTGTAGTCCGCGAGTGCCACATACGACTTCTGCGCTAACTTTGTTTACAAACTACCTCCAATCAGAACGCGCTTCAGAAAATTCGTGCAACCAATGGGTGCGCGACACAAAATAAGCTCCGCCAATGGGTGCGCGGCCCCTTCGTGAGACAGTTCCCACGCTCCGGCGCTCACCCCTCCTTTACAATTTCAGCTCCGCTACCCGCCCGCTGCTTCTACCAATCCCAGCGCGGCACAGAGTGACGTCAGAGGCGCTTCGCGACTGACTCCCTCCCTTCACAAGGTAACGGAAACTTTCTTTCTTTTAAAGTGCTCAGTGCTTGGTTATTTTACAACAAATACACATTCGCCACAGTGCTCAAGTGTCTAGACAGAGAAAGAATTCTTTTACAACAAGTAAACTACTTCCATTTACTTTTCACTCGCTGCGGGCAGATCTCTTCCGCCTACCCTTCACTCTAGCATCGGTGAACCTGTTATTCCCCTAAACTCATCCACTTCTTTCCGGGATATATTCCGAGTTTAAGGTTTCTCAGCGGACCCCTCTGCTTTCACGCTAGCTCCGAGGAACCTGCTACTCTTCCGATGTGACCCTTACTAGGTTACGCCACTATGGGAATTTTGCCAATGAACCCCGTTACTGTCATTTATTCACACATGTATTCAGAAAACCCTAGTTAGTGCTTCCCGGTTATCCTAACCTGCACCTAACTTTCCTCGAACCTGTGACCTCAGGACAATGGATTCTATTCACCACTTGCCCTTTCAATTCCCCGGGGAGTTCGGACAACAAGAAACAAGACGGTTGACAATTGCATGGATTAGTACATATAACAATATAAGAACAAGAATAATAACAATACAAAAATTCATGAATATTAGCAGCGTATTCACAAGAGAGTGATCAGTTCCCTCAGAACAGCCGCTCTTATAGCAGCATTAATATAATAGCAGCTTCCGACTTAACTAGTCCAACTAATCCTGCCTAACCTTTAGCTAGTCCCTAACCATCCTCTAGCTACCAGAAAACTGATAGAGCGCGCGAGGCCACCCGGCCAATAGTTTTCGCCGTTTCCGGCTTCAGGGCCCATATACTTTTCAAATCACCATATACATCGATCGGGTGACTTCACGAGCTCTATCAAGTTGGTGTGTGTGTGTTCCCTGCTACCAATTTTCAGTGCACCCGACTTACCATCCACCGATGCAGGTGCCTAATGACCACAATGAATCAGGGAGCTAGCTGTAAAGGAAAGGCAGCAAAATACAAACCCAACCAATAACATTCAAATACTGTTTAAATGACCACGGACAACTGGAAGTTTTAAAATGTTTATCTAAATTCAATGTTTTCTTGCATGAGGTACAGTAAAATAAGGCAATCAATAACCAAGATAACGTAAATCACATAGGCAGAAAGAAATAATGACAGAGTAATCATCAAATGTACTAATAAATTGTAACAAGGAAAATACTATATAAGTCAGTATTATCTAAACAGGGATAGACTAAATGTGTGTGACTATAGAAGAGCTTATAATGAATAACACGCTTCACTTAAGGTGAAGGGCCTTTGAACAATCTAGGCAACGAAGTTCTAGACCATATCAGGAAATGACACACTGCTATGCAAAATATAATTTCTAACAAATGAGAAGACATAGGAATAACTTTGCAAAATTATAAATGACTGTTCAATAGTTGCGGAAAGGCATGGAAATATAACATATGCAATGTTAAACTTTATTTAAGCAAAAGTTAGAAATTCAGAAGGTGCAAGAATTTTAAGAGGTTCAGAGTAATATTTACCTAGAAAAGGTGTGGAAACCAAACCCTGGCCACGGGTCAGTTAAGGACAGGAAACCCTCAAGGAAGGATACCCCTCAAAGGACAGCAGGTGCAGAATGGACACCCAGGACAGGACAGGATACCCTCGGAATAGGAATCAGGACAGGACCTCAGGACAGGACAGCAAACCCTCAGGACAGGACCCTCTTCAGGACAGGACCCTCTTCAGGACAGGACCGGAACCCACAGTTCGGAAGCAACGCCTGCGCTCCACCCGCTCTGCAGCTATCGATCAAGACCCCGATTGGGTCAGCGAACTCCCAGCTAAGTGCTTTGCCAGCACTTTAAGGTTCAGTAAAACCTTAGTCTATGGTCAAATTCGGACAGAGTGCTCCGCAGCGCTCTGTATCTTCAGTCACCTATTGAGTGCGTTGGGTCAGTGACAGGTCAGCTAAACCAGACAAGTCGGACGGTTCACTAGGTGAACCCAGGGTAGATATACAGTTTGGGGACAGTGTACCACCCCCCAATGTTGCAAAGTGTCAGAATCCCTCAATTTCGATTGGTCCTAAGGTAGGGTTTGGGTAACACACCAATCACAATACACGATTTGAAGCCTTCATTTACATATTTGGGTACCGCCTAGCAGATTTGGGGTTCCCATGAGCTAACAGTAGCGCAACATTACAATGTATCATATAAGGAGCCACATTCGCTGTTCTCGCAGGGCAGAGGTGACTTTCTCAGGAGCATCTCGCCCATCACTGCCAGCTGGCTATGTTCCATCAGCCAAGGTCCCTCGTGCTGCCGAATGTCGCACAGGCGCAGAAGGGACCTCCAATATGGCTCTCCTCTCACTCAGACCCCCATTTCCCGCGGTACATGAAAAGTAAGCGAAAACAAATTAATACATAATAATGTCATTAGGAAAACACATCACAGGGTTTGTACTTTTAACTCATCATCAAGAAATAAACTTATGCAATTAAATGTTAGCTACATTGAGACGGTCACAAGAGCAGTGGCACGAGCTGTACCACATGATAAGCACAGCTATGAATTACGCATGCGCATAACTTTCCCTCCACTTCTGCAGACGCGTCAGGACATGTGAGTGTGGCTGACGCATGCGCAGTAACTAAAATACAAGCAGCGGCCATTTTAGGGGACACGAGTAATTATTTTAGTAAAACACATGTGCAAGCTTCACGGTCTTTCTCCAAACTAAATAAAAAATGTTAGTAAAACATACACGGGTTACCTTGTTACACATAAACGAGGTTCTTGATTTCGGCAAGCCGCAAAATATGCGAAGCTTTGCTTCATCAAAACCACCACGGTGACATCCGGATCTTGGCGCGTTGTGCTGCCTTCGGCCTATTCGCACATCGGTCCGCTACTGACGCCATCTCACAGGCTAATGGGGCGACCCACGCCGAGTTTCAGCATTGTAGGATGACCACACCAACTTGCTAGACATCACCTCAGTGCCATCCGAATCTTGGCATCTCAACGCCTAGTGGTATCTTCCATACAAAAAATATTGTTACGCTGCCTTTGGCCCCATTCGCACATCAGTCCGCAACTTAGACATCACCTCGGTGCCATCCGGATCTTGGCATCTCAGCGCCTTGTGGTGTCAGTCAGAAAATATTGTTGTGCTGCCTTCGGCCTATTCGCACATCGGTCCGCTACTGACGCCATCTCACAGGCCAACGGGGCGCCCCACGCCGACTTTCAGCATTGTAGGATGGCCACACCAGTGCGGCAACTTGCTACACACCACCTCGGTGCCATCCGGATCTTGGCATCTCAGCGCCTTGTGGTGTCTTCTACTCCGGAAATATAGTAGAAAATATTGTTGCGCTGCCTTTGGCCCCATTCACACATCAGTCCGCTACTGACACCATCTCACAGGCCAACGGGGCGCCCCACGCCGACTTTCAACATTGTAGGATGGCCACAGAAGTGCGACAACTTACTAGACACCACCTCGGTGCCATCCGGATCTTGGCGCGTTGTGCTGCCTTCGGCCTATTCGCACATCGGTCCGCTACTGACGCAAACTCACAGGCCAACGGGGCGCCCAACGCCGACTTTCAGCATTGTAGGATGGCCACACCAGTGCGGCAACTTGCTACACACCACCTCGGTGCCATCCGGATCTTGGCGCGTAGTGAAGCTGCAGCAGCTGCAAATAAGCTTCAGACAGTGTTACAACCGCTGCTCAGAACTCTCAACTATGACACCACCTCGGTGCCATCCGGATCTTGGCGCGTTGTATTGCCTTCGGCCTATTCGCACATCGGTCCGCTACTGACGCCGCCTCACGTGCCAACGTATTTTCTCCGCATTTTATACCCTATGCCGCATAACAGGTCATGTGACTTGTTTATAAAACTTTTCATTGGTTCATTTTACTTTTGGTTTCCTAATGATGGAAGGCTTGATCATATGACCTAAAAACAACACTTTTCATTGGATGAAAACTTTTTTTTTCCCCCAAACGATGAAAGCCCCACCTTGTTTCTGGATGTTTCAGACTAAACTGGCGTCACCATGAGAGCACCACCATCTCGTAGCTCCGTCGTGGTCATTCCGCGAGCAATCATGGCAGCCGCTCCCCACCAGAAGCCTGCAGGAGTCGGGCCCCCAAAACTTTTGATGAATTCTCAAGGCGGAGGGGACGCTTTCGAGAATGGGGTCCAAGACCTAGCAGACAAGCGTCCGATTTCCAAGGTGTCCCAGGGCCATTTCAGTGGACCACGCCCAAAAAGGAAAGAGCCTGCCGCCATTTTGAGAGTCCTGTGGCAGCCGCCTATCGCTGCACCGCAAGAGTGGGCGCAACTCAGCTGAATGGCGGATTTTGACACAGTGGACCAAAAGCGGACGGAATGGCAACTGAAACGGTAAAGGGGCGCCCCACTAAAACAGATGAGACTCCACCTGGAGAGGCCCGTTCACGCCGCCTCCCCCGGGGCGCTCCACGCCGTTATTCGGAGCAGCATTGTAGGATACCAAAACCAGTGCGGCAACTTACTGGACATCACCTTGGTGCCATCGTTCTGCTGCCTTGGAACTATTCGCACAACAGTTTGCTACTGATGACCCACCCCCCGCGACGCCCCACGCCGTTATTTGCTGGGTGGCAACTTACTAGACATCACTTTCGTGTCATCTAGATTTCGGCGCGTTCTGCTGCCTTGGAACTATTCGCACAACAGTTTGCTACTGATCACCCACCCCCCGCGACGCCCCACGCCGGAAATCTGGACGTTGTGCTGCGTTGGGACTATTCGCACAGCCGACCGCTACTTCGTTGTTTTTCTCTAAAAATGTTTATATGTTATTACTATTTTTGTTTTCTTGTATATATTTATAAATTATTAAAGTTTTATAATCTTACTACTTTGTCGGAGTGCTATATATTTTTAATGTGACACATAATTGTAAAAACTTTGATGTACAAAGAGTCATCCCTGGAATCTTCCGCTTCACGCTCGGTCCCCTCCCCAATCACAATACAGGATGGTTTTCAGATAATAGCAACGCTTCTGCTGTGACGGATCTCATCGAGTGTGGGCCTTGATCTACTATAACTCCTTTGAAGAGAGGTGATTCTTTACAGCTGTGGCCATAAACTACATCTGCAGGGCTAGCTGATAGCCTAGGACCGGCCTGGACAATCGGACACAGAGGAAAAGGAGTGTCAGAGGGTGCGGTAGTGAATAGGGCGAAAGGGAGGTGTCGGGCGGGCACAGGGTGTGATTCTCAGGGAAGAGCAGCGCAGATGGGGGGAGGTTTATTACCCATGCATAAGACAGAGAGCGGGGGTGACCACTGCCTGGGTGAGATGCTTGCGAGGGTGGGGAGCCATGCTAAGGATCGACAGCGTGCACAGAGTGGGTCTGGTCAAGGCATCTAAAATGGCTGCCGTGCACGACAAAAGTGTGGCATTTGAAAAAAGACAAGATGGCGCACACAATGTTTTTCAACAATTCCTGATTTCCTTCGAATCGAACGTTAACAGACGTTGGGGCATATTACCAAAGTTAAGCGATATTTATCCCTAACGATGCATTGCAAAGATTTTTTTACCGTCAGAAATTATCGCAGATAAACCTTGCTATTATCAAGGTTTATCGCAAATACGATAAAAAACGAGCGCAATGCATTAATATCGCTGAAAACTCCGCGATATTCATGCATTACCGAGCTAATGCTCTTAGCCATGTTATCCACCTCCCATTGGATAACATGGCTAAGAACTGCTCAGGGCAGCTGTTACTTTTTGGAGATATTCGCGCTTATCTCGAATATTTCCAAAAGTTGATAATAGGAGATAGCGATGTTAGCGACTGTTTCCAGTCGCTAACATCTTGGCATGCCCACTTTGCATGTCATTAGTGATAAATATCACTCACATGCAAAGTGGGACCCAAGATGGTCGCTATCTCCTACTAGCCGTCGCTAACTGGTGTTAGCAACACCTAGGTAATACAGATATAATTTTATCTCCGCGAAGCGGAGCGCTGTTACAGATATATATCTTGTTTTTGAACGTTAATTTCTCAAAATGCACTGAAGCACATATATTGAGACATAGCAAAGGCACATCGGGCTACCAGTCCCTAATATTTTACCAAGTTTCGTGCAAATCCATTCAGCCGTTCGATTATTATTATTATTTTTTTTTTTTGCCCCGCGGGGCCCTTTTAAAACCTCCACATCAAACCTAGGGGGTCAGCGAGGATCTACTATGCCCCCTTATGGTCATTTGCCCCTTCGCTTTGGCCTCCTCTTGTCTCTCGATCCTACCGAGAGACAAGATGGCGGCCGCTACGTACTGTTTGGAATGTTTACAGACACCGGAGAGCCAATCAGCTTCGCTTCGCAAAGCTCCGTAACGCGAAAAGTACGCGAAGCGGTGCGCTGTTACAGATATATATCTTTTTTTTAACGTTAATTTCTCAAAATCCACTGAAGCACATATATTGAGACCTAGCAAAGGCACATCGGGCTACCAGTCCCTACAATTTTGCCAAGTTTCGTGCAAATCCATTCAGCCGTTCGATTATTATTATTATTTATTTTTTTTGCCCGGCGGGGCCCTTTTAAAACCTCCACATCAAACCTAGGGGGTCAGCGAGGATCTACTATGCCCCCTTATGGTCATTTGCCCCTTCGCTTTGGCCTCCTCTTGTCTCTCGATCCTACCGAGAGACAAGATGGCGGCCGCTACGGACTGTTTGGAATGTTGACAGACGCCAGAGAACCAATCAGCTTCGCTTCACAAAGCTCCGTTGCGCGAAAAGTACGCGTCCTGGGCCGCTGCCCGGTCCGCTGTTACAGATATATATCTTTTTTTAAACGTTAATTTCTCAAAATCCACTGGAGCACATATATTGAAACCTACAAAAGGCACATCGGGCTACCAGTCCCTACAATTTTGCCAAGTTTCGTGCAAATCCATTCAGCCGTTCGGGCTAAAAGTGAGGCCAACCGCCCTATGGAAAACTCAATGTTAAAAACACGTTTTGGGACCCCCCTTTTTTCTCGGCCCCCCCTTGACGAACCCCCCCCAAATTTTCAAGGGCTGCTCAGAAACAAAATGTGCCATTTTCCTGAAAATTTCAGCCAATTCCGTCCACAAACGCCAAAGTTATTAGACATAGAATTTTCAAAAAACCCATAGAGAAAAAATCCTAACTATATATACCTACTGGCGACCGCCAGTAGGTAATATATATATATATATATTTTTTTTTTTATTATTTTACCTTTCCCCTCTCAGTGTAGCTGGTCTAACCAGACCTCTTAAGTAGCTTGCAATACCAGCGATAGTTACAAAGCTGACAGATATATGACATCTTGTGTCAGCGGGCTGCTTGCGAAGCTTCACTAATTGAAATTAAAAAGCTCATCTGCTTCGAGAGGGGTTTTGATGTTGTACATTTTGTTATTAAACATTATCTTCAGAAAAGCGGGAAATCGCATCTGCACTGTGGCTCCGAGAGCTCTGAACCTCTCCATTCGTTGACCAAGCTCCCATTGCCTTTCCAGCGTAGTTTTTGAGAGGTCTGACCTTACTTCAAAAGAAAAGTCGGGGGCTTTCAGTGTCTTAGCCTTTAATGTCAGGTTGAGGATCTTCTCCTTTTTTGCGTATGTTAAAAAGTTTACAAGAATCTTTCTGGGCTTAGTCCTCCCTGGGTTGAGTCGAAAGGGGTCTCGGTGTACCCTTTCTATATCCAATTTAAGTTCTGTTGTTGAGTCCTCTAGGTTGAGAGCGTCCTTAAGCAGAGTAACAACGTACATAACCGTTTTTCTTAAATGCAGGATAATGTACATTGTATTAGGAATGTTTTTTTTTTTACTCTGTATTCTTAAAATCCTCTTTTTAGTATTTTCTGGTCAGGTTTGTCTTTGTATTTCTTGGATGTTTAATAACTACTTTTAACTTTAAAAGTGTTTTAAGCTAAATTCTAATGAATTAGGACAATGTTGCTGTTATTGTAAAATGCTATTATAAGGGAATATTGTTCGGCTGTCCAAATATCTTAATATGTTTTAAATGTTGTCTTTTATGATTTTATTATCGAAATAAAGACTTTAAAACCTGAAACCTGAACAACGTACTTCTTGATTTCGCTCCCCTCTTTCCCTTCAGAGATTTTTAAAATCCTGAGGTTATTCCTCCGGAAATAGTTCTCTAACGACTCGACTCTCTCTTTTACCTCCTCCCCCTCTCTCCGCATGGCCTGGATTTTTGTTTCTGCATGATCTAATTTTGCTTTAAGCTCCCCTACGGTGTCCTCTAGACTCCCCGTCCTCACAAAGAGCCCGTCCACTTTGGTCTCTAGGTTTTCACACATGGCCCGGATCTCGGATTGGTTTTGCCTTGATTCAGCAAAACTTTTATTTGACTCTGCAAAGCCACATTTAATTTCATTCCTCATATTGATGAGTATGTTTTGAAGAGTGTCTTCACTGTCGCCCCCACAGCATAGGTCTACTCCCTTTATTGCACTTGCAGGTTCTGGGCCTACTGAGTCAGTAGATATCTGGTCAATTGGTGCCTCTGTTACTGCACTCATCCCTAATGCTCCGTCCGTCATCATCCTGTTTTCCTGCTCCATTTCTACTTCTTCTATTGCTACCAGCTTGGTATTACTTGATACAGCTGGAATGCTGAATATAGCAGAGACTATGGTCGGAATGATTATATTTTGAAAATCTGCCAACCCTTGAGGTTCTTTGTTGATGTTTAGGACCTGAGGGAGGGTCTTGAAATAGGACTTCAGAGAGGGGTGATCAATGTGGCTTTTGTGGTTGTGTTTTTAGTTTTGCTTTTTTTCTGGGATGACTTAGGGGGTGGTTCTTTTACGGCAAAAATATTAGTGGGTCCCGCTTCAGCTGAATTGGTGACCCTTGGTTGCAATTCACCCCCTTCTCCACTCTGCGTCTTGTCACACAGCGTTGATACTGAGACTAGCTCAGACCCCGCCCTCAAGCTCTATCTCAGGATCCCCACCTGGCTCGTATTCAGACTCTGAATCTGCAGTTTTATTTTGATCTATCAGAGTTCTCGCCTGCCTTTTAGCTTTTCCCCTTCACCTCCCCAGATTGCCACTGGAAATCTAATTTTTTGCTTGGGGCCCCCCCTTACTCTGCGCCTTACTTTTCCTTTGAGTCAAAACTGCACTAGAGAGAGCCTGTAATTTGCTCCTAATACTCTTGGTGCTCTCCACATTCGAGGCGGAAACAAGACAAGACTCTTTCACCACAGGCTGCACAAAAGACGCTGAGAAATCTATCACTGGGCTCTGACCTCTGTCTGTTTTTATCTCTGCACTCTTGCCCTTAGCGTTGGTGTTTTTGCTTGTGCCTATTTTTGTACTTTTCTTCTCCCCTTGAGCATCTAAAAATGCAGCCTCCCACGAAGCCCCCTTACCGCACCGTTTTTCTGTGTAGCTTCCTCCTCTGGCGAAAAAACTGTGTACAGCCGCCCTTCGGCTCCTCCGCAGCTCCACGGCTGCCTTGCTCCAGCGGAAGGGCGCAGGGGGAGCGGCCCATCCCTGACACATTGGCTGATTCAATCGCGGTGCTCGAGGAGCTCAGGGGGAAAGACGCCAATGCCTATGCCGATGCCGATTCAGGTCTGATCCTGGTCCGAGCTCTATGCAGAGTTTGTCCCTCGCTTCTCGGGTCACTGCGCCGTCACGCCACTTCAGCAGCGCATGGCCGCCACTTGCGATCGACCAAAAGCAGTCCTTACGACTCTGGGGCATCAGGTGAGAGTCTCTGCCGAGACGTGCGCGCCGCTCTAGCTAGCGGGCGCCATGTTTTCCTACCCTCTGCAACTTGCTTGCAAATTTCTGCACCCCTCTTGTATCTTTCTGAACCCTTCGTGCCTCCTTCTGCACCTCTTTTGACTGTTTATGCAACTCTCTTCCCTCTTTCTGCATTTCTATTGCCCTCTTACTTTTTTCTGCACCCCATGTTCCTCTTTCTGCACCTGTTACCTTTTTTGCACCTCTTTTGCCTGTGTCTACAACTCTCTAATATCTTTCTTCTGTTCTCTTGCCTCTCTCTGTACCCCTCTTGTCTTTTTCTGCACATCTGTTGGTTCTTTCTGCAATGTTCTTGCTTCTTTCTGTACCTCTCTTGCAAATTTCTGCAACCTCATGCCTTTTTCTGCACCCCTCTAGCCTCCTTCTGCACCTCTGTTGGTTGTTTCTGTACTGCTCTTGCTTCTTTCTGCACCTCTCTTGCAAATTTCTATACCCCTCTTGCCTCTTTCTGCACCCTCCCTTGCCTCCTTCTCAAATCTGTTTGTTCTTTATGCACTGCTTTTGCTTTTTTCAGCACCTCTCTTGCTAATTTCTGCACCCCTCTTGCCTCTACCTGCACCTCTCCTGCCTCCTTCCGCACCCCTGTTGGTTATTTATGAATTGCTCGTGCTTCTGTAGTGTGTTTATCTAGGTACCTGTATCGATACTCCTATTTCTGACCCTTGTCCGGTTATAAATCATTAATATCCATACAACGGCACAGAAACCCGTTTCATAAATTAGTCATAGCGCATGCTGTCACATTAAGTAAGCACTATTCCTCCAGCCCCCTAGAAAGCACACCGAGTTCTCTAAACAAACCAAGCCTCCAGCAAACCTGGGAAATCCCCGCTGCTATTGTTTTGATTTCGTCCGAGAACTCCTGTAAAAAACTGTAAGAACGACCAGTTCTTAATGACATCTTTATTGACGTCTTACGTCCATCCTTACGTCAAACCCGGCACCTTTCAGGTATAAATATACCAACGCTGCCTTAAGCAAATACACAGTGGTGATGAATCGGGAGCAGTGACTACTTGCCGGAGAGCCCAGCTGATGCGAGAGCCCACGGACGCTGCCCCTCCCCTTTTGACGCGCTGAGGAAGACGCTGTCTTTTCTCTTGCCGAGAAATCTAGCCTCCAGCGTTTCCAGCCCACCCTCGCGGGTGACTGGGATACCGAGTCCTGAGAGAGAGATACCAGCCCTCCAGCCTTCTCAATCCCAGGTACTGAACTGACTAAACCCTTACAGAGAATTCTTGAGTCAGATTCTTGGCAAACCAAACTTAACTTAAACTGCTACTTACTTACTCCTTCCCATGTATTAGGCTTAGGTCAGGTACACCGGGGTAGGCGTAGTTAGAAGCACCAGTTGAGTACGATTAGTCAATGTATATATGTATGTATATCTTTTATCCATTTTAAAGTATCATATGGCTAAGAAACTATATCAATGCTTTTACAGTATTATTTCATAATCCTGCTTTTACTGTATGCACTTTACTTAACTATAAGTATTGCAATTGTAGCAATTAATTTCTCTTGTATGAGAAAAGAGACTGATCAATAAATAACACCTTTTATTGAAAACGCCCATCTCTTCTTTTCTCTGCAATCGGGTGAAACTAAGTATGCACGTATTGACTGAGTAAAATAGCTGTCTTTTGTTTTCACACGACTCTAGAGATATACTCTTGATCAGGGAGAGCAAAGTTGTCATGTTCTATGGTTGTCAGAAACTAAATCCCTTCTTGTCTATCCAGGGAGGTTAAAATCCTCCTCGCCTATTCGAGAAAGTTTCTAGTGAACTCTGAGCTAGCTGGCATACAAAACTTAAGTCTAATATCGACAGTAGAAGACCTAGTTAACCTCTGTCCTACGTCTATACTATTGAAGATATTATTCCAATGCGCAGAGCCTATTGGGAATATAGGAACTACACTACATGGCGCCCAACGGTTTGGTAAGGCGATAAATCTAACGCAAGGCATTAGAGTATCTCAGTCGTGCTTTTTCACACAGACCCTTTCTCCCGTAAATACTCCAAAGACATCTGGAGTGGGTCAAAGGTTAAAATCCGCCAAACTTAGTAGGAGGAGACTCCTATGTATGGTTTTTGGTTTATTCAACGTTGAAGGATACAGTGTTCCAAAATATTGTGCACCTAATATTTGTTTCCTTGAAAACCTGATCTGCAAAAAAAAAAAAAAAACCTTCCTGTCAGTAAAATGTCAGACAGCGAAGGAGAAAGGGAGGCAGCTAGAATAGCAGCTCAACTCCTAGCGGATGACACAAGTCTCCTACAGCAAGACCCGGGTGCAATACTCATCCCGGTCAGCATAAGAAAAACTATAACTCTTAAGCTAATAGAGAATGGACTAACATCGAGAGGTGGTACAGTCATATTCGTAATTGAGGCACATGAATATCGGCAGACAGCGGTATTCTATTCATGGATAAACTTTCCAGCAGCAAACGCTGTCACACATGAGTTCCACTATTACAAAATAGAGGAACCACCGGATGAGTACACTCCTTTCGAGGAGGTGGAAATACCATTAAAATACCAAGAGCACCTGGTCTGGTTTAAAGGCGCCCTAAAACATAATGATCACATCACCAGGCTCGGTCCACTAGGTAGACCAGGAGCAACGTGGCCGGTTGTAGCCGGTTACACACCACATCCAGACATTGAAAAAATGTCAATACCAGAACTTTTAGCACAGCTAAAACAACTGATTAAAATTCATAGACAATTAGTCCAATATGTAATGCGGACTTCAACAGTCCAACCAGCTATTAAAATTCCACAGCTGACCCCTCATCAGGGGAACACAAATAAAATCACACCACATAACATACAGTCATGATACTTTAAGCAGAATGAAGACTGTGCTTCTACAGACGCCAGTTCACTTGACGTCATCAAAAGAAACGTATGATCTCCAAGTTGCAAGGACAACGACAGAGATACATCCATTATTATCAACAAATTGCCCCCTACACTTCGCAGAAATGCTAAACGAAATCTTAAACATTTCTGATACGAATGGTATCGCGAGTGTATTTAAGACAGTTTTTTCGGGACTGTTAACACCCTTCAAAGCAGTCCTGGGCATTTTTCCTAATTTTGTTCATTCACTCTTTGGCGGACTTCCACTCCTGTTGGGACTCGTAGCAGGCATCTTATTTTTGCTACTCCTGCTTCGGTATGGCAAGCCATGTCACAGACAAAACTCCAGCAACAATGGAAGAAACGATCCTAGCTATACGCTATCGGGACCGCATAACTAAAGTCCTTGGATTAGCCCGGCTAAGGGATCTGAATATGACCTGGTTTCTTTCATTCAGACCCATATGGCAGAATTGTGTCTTACCTGTGTTAAGATGTATGCTATGCGGCGAAGAATGCGTGTTGGACACCTGTCTTACACTACAATCAGAAGTACCATTGGATACAGATACTCTGTTGGGTCCAGTAAAGGCTCATGCATCGTGTTGTCCCCAGCAGTTACCTATCCTGATGACGGCATTCGTGGAGACTTCACCACTACGATTGAAGGGTAGTGAAGTACAAGATGAGAGCAGCATCAACCAGGTACGACCTTCTGTAAGCAATGCTGATCGAAACATCATTGAGAGCGAACATGCGCACGACTGCATGGTAGCGACATTCTCCAACTTGGTCGAACTTTCACCTGAGGCAGTAGACTGTTTTTTTGAAAGTCTGTCTGACATGATGTTTTCACCCGAACAGAAAGAATAACTTTAAGCAAACGAGCACACGGCGTTCCCTGAACTCTGCATTTGGCCTTCAGCTTTGATAAACAAATCTACTAAGACTATTTGGAATTTTTTTCTCCCCTGAAAACGAAACTATTTTTCCCCGATTCCAAAAATATTTACTTTTTTTTGGCACTCATCCTCTGCTTAAAGTAGAACTATTCTTAGAGAACAGTGCTTCTATTTTTAGTAACTCTAGAGATAATACATTTCCTCAGCCTCTAGCATATTTACAAGTAAACTGTATTTATATGTGATGGAGTGGTCTCACACTTTTTTTTCTGGATTAAGAGCCATTTCATGTGTAATTTTCGCAAATCATTCATGCTGATATAAATATGCATCTCTTTGAATGATTACACTGCTTGAAAGCATACAGTACCTATACTCATTTTCATGTATCTAGCATATACCATTTCAGATGCAAAATAATGTATTTTGGGGTGGATCGGTATACGCATGCACTATTATATATGTTTACTATTGCTTAGATTAGTAATTATGGACATGAATTCGTGGAGTGGGTGTAGTGTGTTTATCTAGGTACCTGTATCGATACTCCTATTTCTGACCCTTGTCCGGTTGTAAATCATTAATATCCATACAACGGCACAGAAACCCGTTTAATAAATTAGTCATAGCGCATGCTGTCACATTAAGCAAGCACTATTCCTCCAGCCCCCTAGAAAGCACACCGAGTTCTCTAAACAAACCAAGCCTCCAGCAAACCGGGGAAATCCCCGCTACTATTGTTTTGATTTCGTCCGAGAACTCCTGTAAAAAACTGTAAGAACGACCAGTTCTTAATGACATCTTTATTGACGTCTTATGTCCATCCTTACGTCAAACCCGGCACCTTTCAGGTATAAATATACCCACGCTGCCTTAAGCAAACACACGGTGGTGATGAATCGGGAGCAGTGACTACTTGCCGGAGAGCCCAGCTGATGCAAGAGCCCACGGACGCTGCCCCTCCCCTTTTGACGCGCTGAGGAAGACGCTGTCGTTTCTCTTGCCGAGAAATCCAGCCTCCTGCGTTTCCAGCCCACCTTCGCGGGTGACTGGGATACCGAGTCCTGAGAGAGAGATACCAGCCCTCCAGCCTTCTCAATCCCAGGTACTGAACTGACTAAACCCTTACAGAGAATTCTTGAGTCAGATTCTTGGCAAACCAAACTTAACTTAAACTGCTACTTACTTACTCCTTCCCATGTATTAGGCTTAGGTCAGGTACACCAGGGTAGGCGTAGTTAGAAGCACCAGTTGAGTACGATTAGTCAATGTATATATGTATGTATATCTTTTATCCATTTTAAAGTATCATATGGCTAAGAAACCATATCAATGCTTTTACAGTATTATTTCATTATCCTGCTTTTACTGTATGCACTTTACTTAACTATAAGTATTGCAATTATAGCAATTCATTTCTCTTGTATGAGAAAAGAGACTGATTAATAAATAACACCTTTTATTGAAAACGCCCGTCTCTTCTTTTCTCTGCAATCTGGTGAAACTAAGTATGCACATATTGACTGAGTAAAATAGCTGTCTTTTGTTTTCACACGACTCTAGAGATATACTCTTGATCAGGGAGAGCAAAGTTGTCATGTTCTATGGTTGTCAGAAACGAAATCCCTTCTTGTCTATCCAGGGAGGTTAAAATCCTCCTCGCCTATTCGAGAAAGTTTCTAGTGAACTCTGAGCTAGCTGGCACACAAAACTTAAGTCTAATATCGACAGTAGAAGACCTAGTTAACCTCTGTCCTACGTCTATACTATTGAAGATATTATTCCAATGCGCAGAGCCTATTGGGAATATAGGAACTACACTACTCTTCTTTCTATACCACTCTTGTAAATTTCTACTCCCCTCTTACCTCTTTCTGTACCTCTCTTGCCTCTGCCTGCACCCCTGTTTGCTCTTTCTGCACCTCTTTTACCTGTTTCTGTACTTCTTCTGTTTCATTCTGTGCCTGTTTATGCAATTCTCCTGCTTCTTTCTGTATCCCTTTTGTGTCTTTCTGTACCACTGCTGCTCCTTTCTGCACTTCTGTTGCTTCTTTGCGTACCTCTCTTGCCTCTTTCTACACTTCTCTTGCCTCTTTGTGCACCTCTGTTGCTTCCTTATGCACTTCTCTTGCCTATTTCTGCATCCCTCTAACCTCTTTCTGCACCTCGGTTGCTTGTTTCTGCACTACTTTAGTTTCTTTCTGTACCTCTCTTGCCTCTTTCTGTACCCCTCTTACCTCTTTCTGCACTTCTTATGGCTGTTTCTGCAAATCTGTTGCATCTTTCTGTACCTCTTTTGCTTCTTTATGTACCTCTGTTGCTTCTTTCTGCACTTCTGTTGCTTCTTTGTGTACCTCTCTTGCTTCTTTCTGCATCCCTCTAACCTCTTTCTGCACCACTCTTTCTTCTTTCTGCACTTCTCTTGCTACTTGCTGCACCTCTCCTGCTTCTTTCTGCACCTTTCTTGAAAAGTTCTATACCCCTCTTGTCTCTTTCTGCACCTCTTTTGCTTTTTGCTGCACTTATCTTGCCTCTTTCTTTACCCCTCTTGCCTGTTTCTGCACTTCTTTTGCTTATTTCTGCACCTCTGTTGCTCCTTTCTGCCCCCTCTTCCCTATTTCTGCACCCTTCTTCCCTCTTTCTGCACCTCTCTTCTTTCTGCACCCCTGTTCCCTTTTTTTTGCACCTCTCTTGCATGTTTCTTCACTTCTCTAAGACAGACAACAAAAATACTTTTTCAGGGTCAGATGGGGATTTAAAGACCAGGCTCTGACATGCCCCATATATATACTGAACAACAAAGAATATCAGAGGGTCTACAAATATCAAAAGGAGTGAACGCCTAAAGAAACCAACAGGGGACTACAACACCATGTCTCATGTAAAATCTAAATAAGGTCACCCCTACAACTAACCCACATAGTGGTCAGGTAAGGATGCCCATCAGTCACCACCCGGAACCGCCCTTCATCATTTGGGTTTCCTTTTAAGACCACCATTAAAGGTGCCACTTGTCATTCCCAGGGAGGGTATGGATAGTAAGAAAACCCTCACCTGATCAGACAGATCTTCCGTGGTCTTACTTCTCAATTAAGAGGCTGTTAGAGAATATAGAGGGGACTGACGTCGCAGTGCAGAAAAAAGTGTAAAGAATAAGAAAAATATGAGCTAAAATTGGATGAGGGGGTGCTGACAATAATTTTTATTCTGGTGCTACCCACTCTACCAAGGTTAAAAAGCAGTTGATGACAATCACAATGTTCTTGAGTTGTCTAGATGTACTGTGGGGTCGACATGTTTCAGCAATTAACAACACATTATGTCATTGCTTTCATCAGGACCAAAAAATCAATCAAATGATAGCTACTGCAAATGAGTGATGGTGTAACAAAAATGTGTGCTCAAAATCATAAACTGATACAGAGATCACCTGAATCTACTAGGTGCTTGCATCGTTTTCTCCACCTGTCCAAGTCATCACAAGTGTCCAACTTGGAAGATGTACAGACCTCACCCCACCTGGCCACGGCTCAGGAATGGGGGAGCACTGCTCTGTCCGTCGGTACTCCGCAAAAAAGCGTCCGAGCCGATCGGGGAGGTCTTCACTTCTCTAGCTTCTTTCTGCACCCTTCTTCCCTCTTGCTGCACCTCTTTCTTCTTTCTGCACCCCTGTTCCTTTTATTTGTACTTCTCTTGACCCTTTCTTTAAACCCTTGTCTCTTTCTGCAACTTTGTTGGTTCTTCCTGCACAACTTGTCATTCTTTTTGCACCTCTTGTGCCTGTTTCTGCACTCTCTTGCCTCTTTCTGCCGTTCTCTTTTCTCCTTCCGCTTATCTGTTGTTCTTTACAGCACTTCTCTTGCCTATTTCCTAACCCCGCTTGTCTGTTTCTGCACCTCTGTTGCTTCTTTCTGCACTTCTCTTGCCTCTTGCTGTACCCCGCTTGCCTCTTTCTGCACCTGTGCTGCTTCTTTCCACACCTAATTGTCTCTTTCTACACGCCTGTTACCTTTTTCTTCACCTCTCTTGCCTGTTTGTGTAATGCTCTTGCCTGTTTCTGCATTTCTCTTGCCTCATTCTGTACCTCTATTGCTTCTTTCTGCACTTCTCTTGCCTCTTTCTGTGGCCCTCTTTCGTCACCTCTGTTGGTTTTCTCTGAACTGTTCTTGCCTCTTTCATCATCTCTCTTTCCTCTTTCTGCACCCGTTCCTTTTTTCTGCACCTCTCTTGCATGTTTCTGTACTTCACTTGACTCTTTCTGTACCCCTCTTGTCTGTTTCTACACCTCTGTTTGTTCTTTATGTACTGTTCTTGCTTCTTTCTGGACCTCTCTTGCACATTTCTGCACCCTTTGCCTCTTTCTGTACCCTTTGCTTCCTTATGCACATCAGTTGGTTCTTTCAGCACTGCTCTTACTTCTTTCTGCACCTCTTTTTACTGTTTCTGCAACTCACTTGCCTCTCCCTGCACTTCTCTTGCCTCCTTCTGCACCTCTGTTGCTTGTTTTCTGCTCTCCTCTTGTGTACCTCTCTTTCTTCTTTCTGTAACTCTTTTGCTTCTTTCTGCTCTTATGTTGATTCTTTTTGTGCCTCTCATGTTTCTTTCTGTAACCCTCTTACCTCTTTCTGTACCTCTGTTGCTAGTTTCAGTAATTCTTTAGTATCTTTCTGTTTTCCTTTGACCTCTTTCTGTATCTCTGTTTCGTCTTTCTGCACTTCTCTTGCTACTTTCTACACCTCTCTTGCTTCTATCTGGACCTCTCTTGTAAAGTTCTGTACCCATCTTGTCTCTTTCTGCACATCTTTTGCTTCTTTCTGCACTCCTCTTGCCTCTTTATGCACCCTCTTGTCTCTTTCTGTACCTCTGTTTCTTCTTTCTGCATCTCTTGCCACTTTCTGCACCTCTCTTGCTACTATCTGGACCTCTTTTGAAAAGTTCTGCACCCCTCTTGCCTCTGTCTGCACTTCTCTTGCCTCAATCTGTAGCCCTCTTGCCTCTTTCTGCACCTCTTTTGCTGTTGTCTGTAATTTTTGTGCCGCTTTCTGCACCCTCTTGCTTCTTTCTGCTCCTTTGTTGTTTCTTTCTGCACTCCCTTTCCTCCTTTCTACACCTCTTTTGCCTTTTTCTGTGAATCTCTACCCATTTTCTGCTCATCTCGTGCCTCCTTCTGCACCTCTGTTGCCTCTTTCTTCTATTCTCTTACCTCTTTCTGCGCTCCTCTTGCCTCCTTCAGTACCTCTCTTGCTCTCTTCTGCACTTCTCTTGCTTATTTATGTACCTCTCTTGCTTTTTGCTGGCCCCTCTTGCCTCTTTCCACAACCTTCTTCTCTTTTCTGCACCTCTCTTTCTTCTTTCTGCACCTCTGTTCCCTTTTTTCTGCACCTCTCTTCCATGTTTCTGCACTTCTCTTGACTTTTTCAGTACCCCCTTTGTCTGTTTACTCAGCTATGTTGGTTCTTTATGCACTGCTCTTGTTTCTTTCTGTACATTTCTTGCAAATTTCTGCACCCCTCTTGCCTCTTTCTGTACCCCCCATGCCTCTGTCGGCACCCCTTCTCCCTCTTACTAGACCTCTTTTGCCTGTTTCTGCATCTCTCTTGCCTCTTTCTACACTTTTCTTTCTTCTTTCTGTACCTCAGTTGCTTCTTTCTAAACTTCTCTTGCCTCTTACTGCACCCCTCTTCCCTCTTTCTGCACATCTGTTGCTTGTTTCTGCACTTCTGTTGCTTCTTTGTGTTCCTCTCTTGCTTCCTCCTGTACTTCTCTTATCTCTTTCTGTGCCCCTGTTTCTTCTTTCTGCTCTTCTCTTGCCTCTTTTTGCATCCCTCTAATCTCTTTCTACACCTCTGCTTCTTTTTTCTGTACTTCTCTTGCTACTTTCTGTGCCTTTCTTGTAAAGTTCTGCACCCCTCCTACATTTTGCGACACCTCTTGCATCATTCTACACCCCTCTTGCCTCTTTCTGCCCCTCTTGCCTCTTTCTGCACCTTTCTTGCTTCTTTCTTTACTTCTCTTGCTTCTTTCTATACCCCTGTTGCTTCTTTCTACCCTCTCTTGCCTCTTTCTGTACCCTTTTCCCCTCTTTCTACCCCCTCTTGCCTAATTCTGCACCCTTCTTCCCTCTTCCTGCACCTCTTGCTTCTTTTTGGACATATATTACACATTTATGCACCCCTCTTTACTCTTTCTGCACCCCTTGACCCCTTCTGCACCTCTGTTGGATCTTTCTGCCCTGCTCATTCTTCTTTCTGCACCTCTTGTGCCTGTTTATGCACTCTCTTGCCTCTTTATGCTGTTCTCTTGTCTCCTTCTGCATATTTGTTGATCCTTTCTGCACTTCTCTTTCCTATTTCTGTACCCCTCTTGTCTGTTACTGCACCTTTGTTGATTCTTTCTGCACTTCTCTTGCCTCTTGCTGCACCCCTCTTGGCTCTTTCTGCACCTGTGCTGCTTCCTTCTGCACCTCTCGTGTCTCTGGCTGCACCCCTGTTATCTTTTTCTTCACCTCTCTTGCCTGTTTGTGTAACTTGCTTGCCTATTTAAGCAGTTATCTTGCCTCCGTCACCTCTATTGCTCCTTCCTGCAATTCTCTTGCTTCTTTCTGCAGCCCTCTTTTGTCATCTCTGTTTTTTTTCGCTGAACTGTTCTTGCCTCTTTCTTCACCTCTCTTTCCTCATTCTGCACATTTGTTAATTCTTTCTGCACCTCTTCTGCCTGTTTATGGAACTCTCTTCCCTCTTTCTGCACTTCACTTGCCCTCTTACTTCTTTCTGTACCTCATGTTCCTCTTTCTGCACCCGTTACCTTTTTTGCACCTCTTTTGCCTGTTTCTTCAACTCTCTAACATCTTTCTGCAGTTCTCCTGCCTCTCTCTGTACCCCTCCTGTCTGTTTCTGCAGCTCTGTTTGTTCTTTCTGCACTGCTCTTGCTTCTTTCTGTACCTTTCTTGCAAATTTCTGCACCTTTTCTGCATCCCTCCATCTTCCTTCTGTACCTCTGTTGGTTGTTTCTGCACTGCTCTTGCTTCTTTCTGCACCTCTCTTGCACATTTCTGCACCTCTATTGCCTCTTTCTGCACCCCTCTTGCCTCCTTCTGCAAATCTATTGGTTCTTTATACACTGCTCTTGCTTCTTTCTGCACCCCTCTTGCCTCTACCTGCACCCCTTCTGCCTCCTTCCGCACCCCTGTTGGTTCTTTATGCATTGCTTTTGCTTCTTTCTATACCTTTCTTGCAAATGTCTGCTCCCCTGTTGCCTCTTTCTGCCCCTCCTGCCTCTTTCTGCACCCCTTGTGCCTCTTCTTTCTGCACCTCTTTTGCTTCTTTCTCCACTTATTTTTGCCTCTGTCTGTGCCCCTCTTGCCTCCTTCTGCGCCTCTGTTGTTTTTTTCTGCACTTTTCCTGCTTCTCTCTGCAACCTGCTTGAAAATTTATACACCCCTCTTGCATCTTTCTGATCCCCTCTTGCCTCCTTCTGTTCCTCTATTGGTTCTTTCTGCACTGCTCTCGCTTCTTTCTAGACCTCTTTTGCCTGTTTATGCAACTCTTGTTTCTTTCTGGACCTCTCTTGCTAATTTCTGCACAACTCTTGCCTCATTCTGCACCCCTTGCTTTCTTCTGCAGGAGTATATCAAGATTTAGGAGCATGGCTGAACGACAAAGGCAAGGCAACCTTGCACAAGGCCAAGACGCAAGACAAAACACAAGTCACTATTTACGCCCTCTGCAAACTCCATGGCAAAATATATAGCCCTACCATGAAACCCATCATGAGAGTCACAAAATCAAAACTCTCTGCGGTTGCTGGGTATGCATCACAGGCATTCCCAGGTTAGATGGAAAAGATGATGGAAAAAGCTCAGTGCTAGTGTTACAAAAGGCTTTTTAGGCTCCCCAAGTACACAAGAAACACCCTGATTCGGCTTGAGTTTAGCCTTGTACAACAAAAATACGAATGCAGGAGCACCCTGGTAAATTTTGTTTCAAGACAACTAAAGTTCAGAAAGGATCCCTTAAGGAGGCATTGAGAACAATATTTGAGGGGTTGTCGAACCCATGGCACAAATACTGCCCGGAGACAGTGGCAGAGTTGGACCTATCTACAGCATCCTGGTCACAAGAAGGTCCAAACTACCTTGCAATAAAGAGGGTGCTAAAAAAGCACACCGACCAGATATCAAGGAATGAAGATACAGCAAGACTGAAGGTAAACAGGCCGGCCTAACTAATGCATATGACACATAAAATTCAGCCATACATGAAAAGTTCTCTAGAAAGGAAGTGTTTGAAGGAAATTCAATGGGCACTTCTAGTCCCCCTTCCAATAAAAGAACTGAACCCAGCTTGAAAATCATTGAACAATATAGTCAGTAGCAGGCTGGGTAATTATAGGGATGAATTATTGGTACATCTACTATGCTGCTCCCTTGCATTACTACAGCATTGACGTGTTCTGTTTAAACCACTGTTCCTGAGACATGGGACCAGAAAATGCGCCGATGCAGTGGCACTGCTTCAGTCAAGTTTAGAGTCTTCAGACCTGGCAAAATTGGGCAAATATATGAACATGACACGGGCCCTAATAGGAAACATCAGTGAGGAAAAACGTGGGGTGGCAACTGTTGAGCCCCCGGAAGTAACAGAAGGAGCAGTATAGAAAATAGCCCTTCCCAGGAAAGAATTGCACTTCACCGATAAGCCCCGCAATGTACTAAGAATTAAATTTGCATGAAAACCCAGGCAATACGGACAATTACTAATATTGAATTAGAAAAAAAAGAAGAATATAAGAACAAGGCCACATTTAAATATGGTCTAGTATTACTGACCAAATGATAGTGTTAAATTTTAATATACGTTTAGATAAAAGTTTTATAATGTCATGAGATATGTATTTTATTGTAATTCTGGATAATGCACTACAATTTTGCAAGATTTTAAGTAATTATGCAAAAATAAAATTCATTCATTCATTCCTTTTGCACCTCTGTACTTTCTGCACTGCTCTTACTTCTTTCTACACCTCTTTCCTCTTTCTGCAACTCACTGTACTTCTCTGGCCTCCTTATGTACCTCTCTTGCTTTTTTCTGCACTTCTCTAGCCTTTTTCTGCATTTTACTTACTTCTTTCTGCACCTCTTTTGCATCTTTCGGTACCTCTGTTGCTTCTTTCTGCATTTCTGTTGATTCTTCCTGCACCTCTGTTGCTTCTATCTGCAATGCTCTTGTACCTTTCTGTATCCCTTTTACCTCTTTCTGGACCTCTGTTTCTTCTTTCTGCTCTGCACTTCTCTTGCTACTTTCTGTACCTCCCTGCTTCTATCTGTAGCTCTCTTGTAAAGTTATGTTCCCCTCTTGCCTCGTCCCCACCTCTTTTGCTTCTTTCTGCACTCCTCTTGCCTCTTTCTGCACCCTCTTGCCTCTTTCTGCAGCTCTGATGGTTCTTTCTGCACTGCTCTTTCTACTTTCTGCACCTCTTTTGCCTTTGTCTGTACCTCTGTTGCTTGTTTCTGCACTTCTGTTGCTCCTTTGTGTACCTCTCTTGCTTCGTTCTGTACCTTTATTACCTCTTGCTGCTTACTTCTGCACCTCTCTTACCTCTTTCTGTGCCCCTGAGTTATGTACCCCTCTTGCCTCTTCCCCACCTCTTTTTCTTCTTTCTGCACTCCTCTTGCCTCTTTCTGCACCTCTGATGGTTATTTCTGCACTTCTCTTTCTTCTTTCTGCACCTCTTTTGCCTTTGTCTCTTGACTTTGTCTTGCTTGTTTCAGCACTTCTGTTGCTTCTTTGTGTACCTCTCTTGTTTCCTTCTGTACCTTTCTTACATCTTTCTGCTTCCTTCTACACTTCTCTTACTACTCTCTGTACCTCCCTTGCTTCTTTCTGCACCTCTCTTGTAAAGTTTTTCACCCCACTTTCCTTTTACTGCACCTCTTGCATCATTATGCACCCCTCTTGCCTCTTTCTGCCCCTCTCGCCTCTTTCAGCACCTTTCTTGCTTCTTTCTGCACTTCTCTCGCTTCTTTCTATACCTCTGATGCTTCTTTCTACCCCCTCTTGCCTCATTCTGCACCCTTCTTCCCTCTTTCTGCACCTCGTGCTTCCTTCTGGACCTCTCTTGCAAATGTCTGCACCCCTCTTGACTCTTTCTGACCTGCTCTTTCTTCTTTCTGCACCTCTTGTGCCTGTTTATGCACTCGCTTGCCTCTTTCTGCCGATCTCTTGTCTCCTTCTGCATATCTGTTGCTCCTTTCTGCACTTCTCATTCCTATTTCTGTACCCCTCTTGTCTGTTGCTGCACCTCTGTTGCTTCTTTCTGTACTTCTCTTGCCTCTTGTTGCACCCCACTTGCCTCTTTCTGCACCTGTGCTGCTTCTTTATGCACTTCTCTTGTCTCTTTCTGCACCCCTGTTACCTTTGTCTTCACCTCTATTGCCTGTTTGTGTAACTCGCTTGCCTCTTTGTGCAGTTCTCTTACCTCCTGCACCTGTATTGCTCCTTTCTGCAATTATCTTGCCTCTGTATGCACCTCTGATGGTTCTTTCTTGCACTGCTCTTTCTTCTTCCTGCACCTCTTTTACCTTTGTCTGTACCTCTGTTGCTTGTTTCTGCACTTATGTTGCTTCTTTGTGTACCTCTCTTGCTACCTTGTGTACCTTGTTTGCCTCTTTCTGCTTCCTTCTGCACCTCTCTTAACTCTTTCTGTGCCTGTTTCTTCTTTCTGCACTTCTCTTGCCTCTTTCTACATCCTTCTGACCTCTTTCTGCACCTCTGTTTTTTTCTGCACTTCTCTTGCTACTTTCTGTACTTCTCTTGCTTCTTTC
Organism: Lissotriton helveticus; assembly: GCF_964261635.1. Classification (NCBI taxonomy): domain Eukaryota; kingdom Metazoa; phylum Chordata; class Amphibia; order Caudata; family Salamandridae; genus Lissotriton; species Lissotriton helveticus. The sequence goes on along the minus strand of NC_136061.1, from coordinate 1,357,288,626 downwards.
TGCACCTCTCTTGTAAAGTTATGTACCCCTCTTGCGTTTTTCTGTACCACTTGTCACATTCTGTACCCCTCTTGCCTCTTTCTGCCCCTCTTGCCTCATTAGCACCTTTCTTGCTTCTTTCTGCACTTCTCTTGCCTCTTTCTATACCTCTGTTGCTTCTTTCTACCCCTCTTGCCTCATTCTGCACCCTCCTTCCCTCTTTCTGCACCTCTTACTTCTTTCTGGACCTCTCTTGCAAATTTCTGCACCCCTCTTGACTCTTTCTGCACCCCTTGCCCCCTTCTGCACCTCTGTTGGATCTTTCTGCCCTGCTCTTTCTTCTTCCTGTCCCTCTTGTGCCTGTATATGCACTCTCTTGCCTCTTTCTGCTGTTCTCTTGTCTCCTTCTGCATATCTTTTACTCCTTTCTGCACTTCTATTTCCTATTTCTTTACCCCTCTTGTCTGTTGCTGCACCTCTATTGCTTCTTTCTGCACTTCTCTTGCCTCTTGCTGCACCCCACTTGCCTCTTTCTGCACATGTGCTGCTTCTTTCTGTACCTCTCTTGTCTCTTTCTGTACCCCTGTTACCTTTTTCCTCACCTCTCTTGCCTGTTTGTGTAACTCGCTTGCCTCTTTATGCAGTTCTCTTGCCTCCTGCACCTCTATTGCTCCTTTCTGAAATTTTCATTCTGTGGCCTTCTTTTGTCACCTCTGTTGGTTTTCTCTGAACTGTTCTTACCTCTTTCATCACATCTCTTCCCTCTTTCTGCACCCCATTCCTTTTTTCTGCACCTTTATTGCATGTTCTTGCACTTCATTTGACTCTGTCTCTACCCCTCTTGCCTGTTTCTGCACCTCTGTTGGTTCTTTCTGCACTGCTCTTGCTTCTTTCTGGATCTCTCTTGCAAATTTCTGCACCCCTCTTGCCTCTTTTTGCACCCCTTTCTTCCTTCTGCAAGAGTACATCAACATTTAGGAGCATGGCTGAACGACAAAGGCAAGGCAACCTTGCACCAGGCCAAGACGCAAGCCAAAATACAAGCCACTATTTACGCTCTCTGCAAACCCCATGGCAAATTATATAGCCCTACCACGAAACCCATCATGAGAGTCACAAAATCAAAACTCCTTGCTGTTGCTGGGTATGCATCACAGGCATTCCCAGGTAAGATGGAAAAGATGATGGAAAAATCTCAGTGCAAGTGTTACAAAAGGCTTTTTAGGCTCCCCACGTACACAAGAAACACCCTGATTTGGCTTGAGTTTGGCCTTGTACAACAAAAATACCAATGCAGGAGCACCCTGGTTAAATTTTGGTTCAAGACGACAAAAGCTGAGAAAGGATCCTTTAAGGAGGCATTGAGAACAATATTTTAGGGGTTGTCGAACCAATTGCAGAAATACTGCCTGGAGACAGTGGCAGAGTTGGACCTATCTAAAGCATCCTGGTCACAAGAAGGTCTAAACTACCTTGCAATAAAGAGTGTACCAAAAAAGCACACCGACAAGTTATCAAGGAATGAAGATATAGCAAGACTGAAGGCAAACAGAGGTCTGGCCGTCCTAACTAAACCATACGAGTCTCATAAATTCCAGCCATACATGAACAGTTCTTTAAGAAGGAAGTGTTTGAAGTAACCCTGGGTGCAAGACTACGCTCCACCCACGGAGTGTACGTAGTGTTGCCTACTTTGCATTTTGCAAAGTAGGCGTAGTAGGCAACACTACGCACGCTCCGTAGACGGAGCGAAGTTGCCCGCCACCCGCCTCCCTTCCGCCCTCTTCTAATACATAATTTTAAGTAACAAGTACAATAAAAGTACATAAAAGCATTTACCTGGTCCGCGGCGTCCCGGGGCTCCCTCTTCTATTTTGCGCCGACTTCTCCCATCGAAATGCGCATGCGCATTTTGATGGGAGAAGTCGGTGCAAAATAGAAGAGGGAGCCCCGGGACACGGTGGACCAGGTAAGTGCTTTTATGTACTTTTATTGTACTCGTTACTTAAAATTATATATGTAGAAGAGTGCGGGATGGAGGAGGGTGGCGCATAGTGGGCCTACGTGAAGCGCGTGAGCGGGCGTAGCATCATGCCCACTTCAAGTAGCTACGCGTTGCCCGAGTACGCATACTACGCCCAGGGTTAGTTTGAAGGAAATTCAATGGGCACGTCTAGTCCCCCTACCAATAAAAGAACTGAACCCGGCTTGGAAACCATTGAACAATATAGTCAGTTGCAGACTATGTAATTATAGGGATAAATCATTGGTACATCTAATATGCTGCTGCCCTGCAATATTACGATTCATAAAAGGGGGTGGTGATGGACAGAGCATCTGAATTAAGCAGAACACTCCTACCCAGTCAAAAGATCAGGGCTTGATCCATCACCGTTTTTTAGATCACTGCACCATCCCAGTTCAGAACCTGGCTACATGCAAATTAGTCTGTCCCTGGCCCAGTGCATCATGGGAACAGGGCAGACCAAACTACCAAGCCAATTCTTTACTGGAAAGGAAACAAGCTTCCGGGGACCGGTTTCTTTGCAGCCGTCTTCGGCCCGGCTTGCTTGAATCCTGATGGTGCAGTGAGCAAGGGACTCATGTCTGAGCATACCCTTCCACACTTGTAGTGGCCAAAACGATTCATAAAAGGGGGTGGTGGTGGACAGAGCATCAGAATTAAGCAGAACACTCCTACCCAGTCAAAAGATCAGGGCTTGATCCATCACCGTTTTTTAGCTCACTGCACCATCCCAGTTCAGAACCTGGCTGCATGCAAATTAGTCTGTCCCTGGCCCAGTGCATCATGGGAACAGGGTAGACCAAACTACCAAGCCAATTCTTTACTGGAAAGGAAACAAGCTTCCGGGGACCGGTTTCTGGCATTTCAGCCGTCTTCGGCCCGGCTTGCTTGAATCCTGATGGTGCAGTGAGCAAGGGACTCATGTCTGAGCATACCCTTCCACACTCGTAGTGGCCAAAACGATTCATAAAAGGGGCTGGTGATGGACAGAGCATCTGAATTAAGCAGAACACTCCTACCCAGTCAAAAGATCAGGGCTTGATCCATCACAGTTTTTTAGCTCACTGCACCATCCCAGTTCAGAACCTGGCTATATGCAAATTAGTCTGTCCCTGGCCCAGTGCATCATGGGAACAGGGCAGACCAAACTACCAAGCCAATTCTTTACTGGAAAGGAAACAAGCTTCCGGGGACCGGTTTCTGGCATTGCAGCCGTCTTTGGCCCGGCTTGCTTGAATCCTGATGGTGCAGTGAGCAAGGGACTCATGTCTGAGCATACCCTTCCACACTTGTAGTGGCCAAAACGATTCATAAAAGGGGGTGGTGATGGACAGAGCATCTGAATTAAGCAGAACACTCCTACCCAGTCAAAAGATCAGGGCTTGATCCATCACCGTTTTTTAGCTCACTGCACCATCCCAGTTCAGAACCTGGCTACATGCAAATTAGTCTGTCCCTGGCCCAGTGCATCATGGGAACAGGGCAGACCAAACTACCAAGCCAATTCTTTACTGGAAAGGAAACAAGCTTCCGGGGACCGGTTTCTGGCTTTGCAGCCGTCTTCGGCCCGGCTTGCTTGAATCCTGATGGTACAGTGAGCAAGGGACTCATGTCTGAGCATACCCTTCCACACTTGTAGTGGCCAAAACGATTCATAAAAGGGGGTGGTGATGGACAGAGCATCTGAATTAAGCAGAACACTCCTACCCAGTCAAAAGATCAGGCCTTGATCCAACCCTGTTTTTTAGCTCACTGCACCATCCCAGTTCAGAACCTGGCTACTTGCAAATTAGTCTGTCCCTGGCCCAGTGCATCATGGGAACAGGGCAGACCAAACTACCAAGCCAATTCTTTACTGGAAAGGAAACAAGCTTCCGGGGACCGGTTTCTGGCATTGCAACCGTCTTTGGCCCGGCTTGCTTGAATCCTGATGGTGCAGTGAGCAAGGGACTCATGTCTGAGCATACCCTTCCACACTTGTAGTGGCCAAAACGATTCATAAAAGGGGGTAGTGATGGACAGAGCATCTGAATTAAACAGAACACTCCTACCCAGTCAAAAGATCAGGGCTTGATCCATCACCGTTTTTAAGCTCACTGCACCATCCCAGTTCAGAACCTGGCTACATGCAAATTAGTCTGTCCCTGGCCCAGTGCATCATGGGAACAGGGCAGACCAAACTACCAAGCCAATTCTTTACTGGAAAGGAAACAAGCTTCCGGGGACCGGTTTCTGGCATTGCAGCCGTCTTCGGCCCGGCTTGCTTGAATCCTGATGGTGCAGTGAGCAAGGGACTCATGTCTGAGCATATCCTTCCACACTTGTAGTGGCCAAAACGATTCATTAAAGGGGGTGGTGATGGACAGAGCATCTGAATTAAGCAGAACACTCCTACCAAGTCAAAATATCAGGGCTTGATCCATCACCGTTTTTTAGCTCACTGCACCATCCCAGTTCAGAACCTGGATACATGCAAATTAGTCTGTCCCTGGCCCAGTGCATCATGGGAACAGGGCAGACCAAACTACCAAGCCAATTCTTTACTGGAAAGGAAACAAGCTTCCGGGGACCAGTTTCTGGCATTGCAGCTGTCTTCGGCCCGGCTTGCTTGAATCCTGATGGTGCAGTGAGCAAGGGACTCATGTCTGAGCATATCCTTCCACACTTGTAGTGGCCAAAACGATTCATAAAAGGGGGTGGTGATGGACAGAGCATCTGAATTAAGCAGAACACTCCTACCCAGTCAAAATATCAGGGCTTGATCCATCACCGTTTCTTAGCTCACTGCACCATCCCAGTTCAGAACCTGTCTACATGCAAATTAGTCTGTCCCTGGCCCAGTGCATCATGGGAACAGGGCAGACCAAACTATCAAGCCAATTCTTTACTGAAAAGGAAACAAGCTTCCGGGGACCGGTTTCTGGCATTGCAGCCGTCTTCGGCCCGGCTTGCTTGAATCCTGATGGTGCAGTGAGCAAGGGACTCATGTCTAAGCATACCCTTCCACACTTGTAGTGGCCAAAACGATTCATAAAAGGGGGTGGTGATGGACAGAGCATCTGAATTAAGCAGAACACTCCTACCCAGTCAAAAGATCAGGGCTTGATCCATCACCTTTTTTTAGCTCACTGCACCATCCCAGTTCAGAACCTGGCTACATGCAAATTAGTCTGTTCCTGGCCCAGTGCATCATGGGAACAGGGCAGACCAAACTACCAAGCCAATTCTTTACTGGAAAGGAAACAAGCTTCCGGGGACCGGTTTCTGGCATTGCAGCCGTCTTCAGCCAGGCTTGCTTAAATCCTGATGGTGCAGTGAGCAAGGGACTCATGTCTGAGCATACCCTTCCACACTTGTAGGGGCCCAAACGATTCATATAAGGGGGTGGTGATGGACAGAGCATCTGAATTAAGCAGAACACTCCTACCCAGTCAAAAGATCAGGGCTTGATCCATCACCGTTTTTTGGCTCACTGCACCATCCCAGTTCAGAACCTGGCTACATGCAAATTAGTCTGTCCCTGGCCCAGTGCATCATGGGAACAGGGCAGACCAAACTACCAAGCCAATTCTTTACTGGAAAGGAAACAAGCTTCCGGGGACCGGTTTCTGGCATTGGAGCCGTCTTCGGCCCGGCTTGCTTGAATCCTGATGGTGCAGTGAGCAAGGGACTCATGTCTGAGCATACCCTTCCACACTTGTAGTGGCCAAAACGATTCATAAAAGGGGGTGATGATGGACAGAGCATCTGAATTAAGCAGAACACTCCTACCCAGTCAAAAGATCAGGGCTTGATCCATCACCGTTTTTTAGCTCACTGCACCATCCCAGTTCAGAACCTGGCTACATGCAAATTAGTCTGTCCCTGGCCCAGTGCATCATGGGAACAGGGCAGACCAAACTACCAAGCCAATTCTTTACTGGAAAGGAAACAAGCTTCCGGGGACCGGTTTCTGGCATTGCAGCCGTCTTCGGCCCGGCTTGCTTGAATCCTGATGGTGCAGTGAGCAAGGGACTCATGTCTGAGCATACCCTTCCACACTTGTAGTGGCCAAAACGATTCATAAAAGGGGGTGGTGATGGACAGAGCATCTGAATTAAGCAGAACACTCCTACCCAGTCAAAAGATCAGGGCTTGATCCATCACCGTTTTTTAGCTCACTGCACCATCCCAGTTCAGAACCTGGCTACATGCAAATTAGTCTGTCCCTGGCCCAGTGCATCATGGGAACAGGGCAGACAAAACTACCAAGCCAATTCTTTACTGGAAAGGAAGCAAGCTTCCGGGGACCGGTTTCGGGCATTGCAGCCTCTTCGGCCCGGCTTGCTTGAAACCTGATGGTGCAGTGAGCAAGAGACTCACATCTGAGCATACCCTTCCACACTTGTGGTGGCCAAAACGATTCATAAAGGGGGTGGTGATGGACAGAGTATCTGAATTAAGCAGAACACTCCTACCCAGTCGAAAGATCATGGCTTGATCCATCACCGTTTTTTAGCTCACTGCACCATCCCAGCTCAGAACATGGCTACATGCAAATTAGTCTGACCTTGGCCCAGTGCATAATGGGAACAGGGCAGACCAAACTACCAAGCCAATTCTTTACTGGAAAGGAAACAAGCTTCCGGGGACTGGTTTCTGGCATTACAGCCGTCTTCGGCCCGGCTTGCTTGAATCCTGATGGTGCAGTGAGCAAGGGACTCACATCTGAGCATACCCTTCCACACTTGTGGTGGCCAAAACGATTCATAAAGGGGGTGGTGATGGACAGAGTATCTGAATTAAGCAGAACACTCCTACCCAGTCAAAAGAAGAGGGCTTGATCCATCACCGTTTTTTAGATCACTGCACCATCCCACCTAAGAACCTGGCTACATGCAAATTAGTCTGACCCTGGCCCAGTGCATCATGGGAACAGGGCAGACCAAACTACCAAGCCAATTCTTTACTGGAAAGGAAACAAGCTTCCGGGGACCGGTTTCTGGCATTACAGCCGTCTTCGGCCCGGCTTGCTTGAATCCTGATGGTGCAGTGAGCAAGGGACTCACATCTGAGCATACCCTTCCACACTTGTGGTGGCCAAAACGATTCATAAAGGGGGTGGTGATGGACAGAGTATCTGAATTAAGCAGAACACTCCTACCCAGTCAAAAGATCAGGGCTTGATCCATCACCGTTTTTGCCAGAAACCGGTCCCCGGAAGCTTGTTTCCTTTCCAGTAAAGAATTGGCTTGGTAGTTTGGTCTGCCCTGTTCCCATGATGCACTGGGCCAGGGTCAGACTAATTTGCATGTAGCCAGGTTCTGAGCTGGGATGGTGCAGTGAGCTAAAAAAGGGTGATGGATCAAGCCCTGATTTTTTGTCTGGGTAGGAGTGTTCTGCTTAATTCAGATGCTCTGTCCATCACCACCCCCTTTTATGAATCGTTTTGGCCACTACAAGTGTGGAAGGGTATGCTCAGACATGAGTCCCTTGCTCACTGCACCATCAGGATTCAAGCAAGCCGGGCCGAAGACGGCTGCAATGCCAGAAACCGGTCCCCGGAAGCTTGTTTCCTTTCCAGTAAAGAATTGGCTTGGTAGTTTGGTCTGCCCTGTTCCCATGATGCACTGGGCCAGGGTCAGACTAATTTGCATGTAGCCAGGTTCTGAGCTGGGATGGTGCAGTGAGCTAAAAAACGGTGATGGATCAAGCCCTGATCTTTTGACTGGGTAGGAGTGTTCTGCTTAATTCAGATACTCTGTCCATCACCACCCCCTTTATGAATCGTTTTGGCCACCACAAGTGTGGAAGGGTATGCTCAGATGTGAGTCCCTTGCTCACTGCACCATAAGGATTCAAGCAAGCCGCGCCGAAGACGGCTGTAATGCCAGAAACTGGTCCCCGGAAGCTTGTTTCCTTTCCAGTGAAGAATTGGCTTGGTAGTTTGGTCTGCCCTGTTCCCATGATGCACTGGGCCAGGGTCAGACTAATTTGCATGTAGCCAGGTTCTGAGCTGGGATGGTGCAGTGAGCTAAAAAACGGTGATGGATCAAGCCCTGATCTTTTGACTGGGTAGGAGTGTTCTGCTTAATTCAGATACTCTGTCCATCACCACCCCCTTTATGAATCGTTTTGGCCACCACAAGTGTGGAACGGTATGCTCAGATGTGAGTCCCTTGCTCACTGCACCATCAGGATTCAAGCAAGCCGGGCCGAAGATGGCTGTAATGCCAGAAACCGGTCCCCGGAAGCTTGTTTCCTTTCCAGCAAAGAATTGGCTTGGTAGTTTGGTCTGCCCTGTTCCCATGATGCACTGGGCCAGGGTCAGACTAATTTGCATGTAGCCAGGTTCTGAGCTGGGATGGTGCAGTGAGCTAAAAAACGGTGATGGATCAAGCCCTGATCTTTTGACTGGGTAGGAGTGTTCTGCTTAATTCAGATACTCTGTCCATGACCACCCCCTTTATGAATCGTTTTGGCCACCACAAGTGTGGAAGGGTATGCTCAGATGTGAGTCCCTTGCTCACTGCACCATCAGGATTCAAGCAAGCCGCGCCGAAGACGGCTGTAATGCCAGAAACCGGTCTCCGGAAGCTTGTTTCCTTTCCTGTAAAGAATTGGCTTGGTAGTTTGGTCTGCCCTGTTCCCATGATGCACTGGGCCAGGGTCAGACTAATTTGCATATAGCCAGGTTCTGAGCTGGGATGGTGCAGTGAGCTAAAAAATGGTGATGGATCAAGCCCTGATCTTTTGACTGGGTAGGAGTGTTCTGCTTAATTCAGATACTCTGTCCATCACCACCCCCTTTATGAATCGTTTTGGCCACCACAAGTGTGGAAGGGTATGCTCAGATGTGAGTCCCTTGCTCACTGCACCATCAGGATTCAAGCAAGCCGGGCCAAAGACGGCTGTAATGCCAGAAACCGGTCCCCGGAAGCTTGTTTCCTTTCCAGTAAAGAATTGGCTTGGTAGTTTGGTCTGCCCTGTTCCCATGATGCACTGGGCCAGGGACAGACTAATTTGCATGTAGCCAGGTTCTGAGATGGGATGGTGCAGTGAGCTAAAAAACGGTGATGGATCAAGCCCTGATCTTTTGACTGGGTAGGAGTGTTCTGCTTAATTCAGATGCTCTGTCCATCACCACCTCCTTTATGAATCGCCCTGCAATATTACAGCATAGACATATTCTGTTAAAACCACTGTTCCTGAGACATGGGAAAAGAAGATGCACTGATGCAGTGGCACTGCTTCACTCAAGTATAAAGTCTTCAGACCTGGCGAAATTTGACAAATATATGAACATGACACAAAGGGCCCTAATCGGAAACAACATAGAGGAAAAACGTGGGTTGGCAATTGTTGAGCCCCCAGAAGTAACAGAAGGAGCAGTATGGTGAATAGCCCTTCCCTGGAAAGAATTGCACGGCACTGATAAGCTCCGCAATGAACTAAGAATTAATTTTGCCTGAAATCCCAGGGAATACGGACCTCTGCTAATATTTAATTTAAAAAAAAAGCAATGAATATAAGAACAAGGCCACATTTTAGATATGGCCTGGTATCACTTACCAAACGATAGTTTTCAGATTCAGATTCAGATTCTTTATTTCCTGCATAGTTACTTAAAACCATTGCAATATTATTACATAAAATACAAAAATAAATTAGCAAATTCATCAGTGTGTGTACCTAGTTAAAACAAAATTTAAAACCCCTTATTGGGAACATCTTTACCAGTATAAAGTCCGAGTTAGTTGTAGGCATTGTGTGGAACTTTGAGTGTCTTACTACTATGGTCCTTGCATAAGCAGAATAAGTATAGTATGTCACCTCGTTTGGTGTTGCAGAGCTTGCACAACTCATTTGCCAGTGGCCTTTGCCATGGAGGAAGATGCTGAGCGCATGGGAGGATTCCCATCCTGTGCCTCAAAAAGTTCATTTTCATGGACTTCGAGTAGCCGTGGTTGAAATACAATTGTGGTACCAGAGTTTTATAGGAGTTAAGGGTCATCCAGGAGTGCGATCTGTTTGAGAAAGTTGCTTTGTCTTCCACCAAAGAGATTTGTTTTAAGGATTTCCAGACCAGTTTCATGAAATTGGAATAGCCGATTTGTGCATTCCAAAGTTCTGTGAGTTGGGTAGATTCTTGGACGAATTGAAGGTAGCTTCTGGCTTGGGAATAATCCCTGTGCTGTATGTCCTGCCAAAAGCGGTACAAAAGGGGGTGGTGATGGACAGAGCATCTGAATCAATCAAACACTCACACCCAGTCAAAAGATCTGGGTTTAATCCATCACCGTTCTTTAGCCCACTCTGCCACCCCAGTTCAGACATGGCTATATGCAAATCAGTCTGACCCTGTGCCTCATGGGAACAGTCCAGCCCGAATTGCCAAGCCACGTCTTCCCTGGACCGTAAAAAAGCTTCCGAGGACCGGTTTCTGGCATTTCAGCCGTCTTCAGCCCGGCTTGCTTGAATCCAGTAGCAAAGTGAGCAAGGGACTCACGTCTGAGCATACCCTGCCACACTTATGGCGCCAAAAGCGGTACAAAAGGGGGTGGTGATGGATGGAGCATCTGAATCAATCAAACACTCACACCCAGTCAAAAGATCTGGGTTTAATCCATCACCGTTCTTTAGCCCACTCTGCCACCCCAGTTCAGACATGGCTATATGCAAATCAGTCTGACCCTGTGCCTCATGGGAACAGTCCAGCCCGAACTGCCAAGCCATGTCTTCCCTGGACCGGAAACAAGCTTCCGAGAACCGGTTTCTGGCTTTCCAGCCGTCTTCAGCCCGGCTTGCTTGAATCCAGTGGCAAAGTGAGCAAGGGACTCACGTCTGAGCATACCCTGCCACACTTATGGCGGCCAAAAGCGGTACAAAAGGGGGTGGTGATGGACGGAGCATCTGAATCAATCAAACACTCACACCCAGTCAAAAGATCTGGGTTTAATCCATCACCGTTCTTTAGCCCACTCTGCCACCCCAGTTCAGACATGGCTATATGCAAATCAGTCTGACCCTGTGCCTCATGGGAACAGTCCACCCGAACTGCCAAGCCATGTCTTCCCTGGACCGGAATCAAGCTTCCGAGGACCGGTTTCTGGCATTCCAGCCTACTTCAGCCCGGCTTGCTTGAATCCAGTCGCAAAGTGAGCAAGGGACTCACGTCTGAGCATACCCTGCCACACTTATGGTGGCCAAAAGCAGTCCAAAAGGGGGTGGTGATGGACGGAGCATCTGAATCAATCAAACACTCACACCCAGTCAAAAGATCTGGGTTTAATCCATCACCGTTCTTTAGCCCACTCTGCCACCCCAGTTCAGACATGGCTATATGCAAATCAGTCTGACCCTGTGCCTCATGGGAACAGACCAGCCCGAACTGCCAAGCCATGTCTTCCCTGGACCGGAGACAATCACCACCCCCTTTTGTCCTGCCACAGCAGATAATTTAGTGTATTTGTAGTGGCAGTTCTGTTACTGTGCAAGCAGATTATAAACGCCCCATGCCTAGCTAGATCTTTCCGTAGAAGACCAAACTCCAGCCTTATTTGAGCAAGTGATGTGTAGGATGGAAGACTGAACAAGATTCTACAGGCCTTGACCTGTGTGTTTTCTAACTCTTTGCATCTCTTCCCCACATTGCCTCACTACCATAGGTAATTGAGGGAAGTAATTTGACCCGGACTACTTTCAAGAGCGTAGACAGGGTAGACCCCATCGATTTGCTTGCAAGATTTTTCATTATTAACGCAATCAGTAAACCTTTCCTTCTAGCTTCCTCTTTCTGACGCCTAAACGTCCCATTCTTGTCAAATTTCACTCCAAGGTACTTGTATTCTTGAACTGGGACAAGTTTTGTACTGCCAAGGAACCAGCTTTTTTGAAGGTTATTTTTATTGTTTATTGACATTGTCCGTGTCTTGCTCAAGTTTATTTTTAGGTTGTTTACTGAGGCGTAGTTCTGCATTGCCATCAGTAGACGCTAGAGACCAACATGTGTGTGACTGAGCAAAACTACATCATCAGCATACATGAGATTTGACAATGTTTGCCCTACAGTCCTTGGTGAGTGGGAATTGCAGGCGATGAGTGTCTTTGGAAGGTCAGCCATAAACATATTAAACAGGGGCAGGGCAAGAACACAGCCCTGTTTCAGATCCTTTGTTGTGGGAACCTTTGCGGAGATGTGTGTGCCACCACCTAATTTCACCTGCACCGAGATATCCGTATTTAGAAGTATTAGCATGTTTAAAGTGTGCTGAGGTATGCCCCATTGAGCCAGTTTTCCCCACAATCTGCCCCTATCAACGTTATGAAAGGCAGCGCTGTAGTCAATTTAACATAAATGTAAAGGGATTTTTGAGGCTTTGGCTGCATCGATTATTAGCGAGATTGTGAGGATGTTTGTGGATGTACTTGCCATTTTACGGCAGCCGGTCTGATTCAGCGGTATTATAGAATTCGTCTCCGCCCAGTTTGTCAGCTCCTCTAATACAGTGCCTGAGAAGTATTTAGCTTCATTATCTATTAGAGCTATTAGGCTGCAGTTATTGGCCTCAGCTTAATCACCTTTTTTGTGGATTGACACTATAGTTGAGCCTTTCCATGATTCCGGTATTCTATTTAGCCGCCTAACTTCCAGAAATAAAACATACAGGATGTCCACCCAGTCCTCGCTTTTTGCTTTAAACAGGGCTGGTGGGATTCCGTTCGGACCCGGGACCCCTTCCTTCCTCCCTTTGGCTATCAGCTTCTTGATTAGGAGGTTCTGAGAGTAGTTATCTCAGGTGAAAGGGCTGTTCCCTTTGAGCGGCAACTCCTGGGTTCTCATCCCCAATTTACTTGCTCTATCTTGATCTTCAGATATCCTTTCTTTCAGCCATTAGTGTTCCAGCACTATCGGTCTGATTGTTGAAGTAAGTGGTAAGGAAATTTACCCAGTTTGCTTCCGAAATGTGTGACCCAATACCCTTATGGTGTGGGTGAATAATCCTGTTCACCGTCTTCCAGAAGAGGGCACTATTATTACTGTTTGTGTTGTATAAGAGTTTTGCCCAAAACGCATTCTCATGGTTATTGTTGATGTTCCATTTCCGACTTTTTAATTTTGCCCTTTGCTTATTCAAGGACTCTCGTGCAGTGGCGTTCTCTGGGGATCTTCTCAGCCAGCGTAGTGTTGCATTTATTGATTTTTTTGGCATGTTTTAGCTGCTGTCTCTGATCCTTCGAGATTTTATTTTTCTCCCATGCTTTCTGGGGATTGTTTTTTGTGGCTGCATATTGGTCTAAAAGCTTGTCCGTGAACTGTTCCCAGTGGTCAATTTTGTCTTCCGGACTAAATGTTGGCAAATTAAAGAGTTGAATTGCTGCTTCGGCCTGAGAGTTTGTATTATTTATTTTGCATGTTATTCTTCTTAAGTTGGACATAGAAATGCGCCCCAGAATTGCATATGTGCTAATAGGTCTTGCTACGGTCGCTGTTATTTGAAATTCTTGTGGGCGATGATCGCTATCGCCCTTGTCCCCCATTCTGTACCCAAGAATGTATGGGAAGAGAGCAAGGCTTACAAAGGTATAGTCCAGTATGGAACTTGTTGTAAGAGAGGGAAACATCCTTTACAACAAAACTTTTTCCACGCAGTACCTTTACAACGCAGGTATTACAACGCAAGTCATTGCAACGACTTGCGCTGGAGGGTGCTCTAGGATAGGGAATAGTTTAATTTACTATCCAAAACCTTCCCTACTTTCCACGGGGACTGGAGTTGGAATGGTAAATTAAACTATTCACTATCCAGCGTCCCCCAACGCAAGTCGTTGTAACGACTTGCGTTGTAATACCTGCGTTGTAAAGGCATGCGTGGAAAAAGCATGCGTTGTAACGACATACATCCTGTAAGAGTGTAGTAAGAGTCAACTGGTGGAGAGTCGCCCAAGAATCTTCAGTTTAAGGCTCGCAGATTTAGATGTTCTAGTTCTGCAAGTAGGCAACTATTGCCGTGCTTCTTCTTTCTATTCGGTGGATGACTTTGTATAGTAATATTATGAATTCCATTTTGTATAGCAACTTCCTCTTCTTGTGAGGAACCTATAAGATACTGGTTTAGGTCCCCTGACAAAATGAAGTTCGGATTTTCCATCAGTGTTGAGAACTTTGCTATTTGATTTACAAGTTGAGTAGAGTCTTTCACTTTCCGTTTGGGGTGAACATATGAGTTAATCAGGCACACTTCCAATTCTTCGTCCTCTATAAGGACTGATATTGTGACTGCCAGTATAGCATTTGACGATGAATCCATAAGAGTTGGTGAGGGTATGCTTGTTGAGGAGACATAGGTTGCCAACCCACCAGAGCAATGGCCAAATCTGCCCATCCTTTTAGCTGGGCATCTCAAAGCAAATGTACCCCTCAATGTGCTGGGGAACCAAGAGCCACGTTTCCTGTAGGAAGATTATGTCAAAATTTGTGACGTATTGCAGGAAGTCTGGGTCCTCAATTTTTGTTGCCAAGCCGTTTACATGCCTTGAGCATAATCTAAGAAGGGGTTCCTTTGTTCTGCTGTGGCTTTGAACTTGCTCATCGAGTCAGTGCTCCTCTGAGCGAAGGATGATGGTTCGCAATATTGATTCCTTATTCAAGCCTTGAGTTGTTATAGCGGCTGCCCGACGTGCTGTTTTTTGTTGATCCCAGTCCGTGTTGACGCTCTTTTAGCAAGATCTGCCCTGTGCTCCTCTGAGTACTCAGTTTGAATGTAGTTGGCGAGTTCTTGGTGCTGGGCTTACGTCGCTTAATAATGGCAATGGGTAGGCTGGTTGATGGAAAGGAGCAATTTCTATGCCCCAGCTTTAAAATATGCCCAGTTCGGCTAAGATTGCCTCTGCAGTTTCGCTTTTGGTCCACGTTGTTTTTGTGGCCTCTAGACACTAAGGGTTAGTAGAGCGTATGAATTCTATAGAGAGCAGATCAGTTGACCTTATGCCAGTAAGATTAGGAATTGGCCATGTTAATCTTAGGATGTTGGCTCGGTTCAATATATCCTGAGGACCCTTGGAGGTGAAAAGAGGGTAAAATACCAGAACCTCTGCTGCCTGATGTTTTCTTGGATTTGCTGCCGGCAGTAGATTTGCTATATATAGCGGTTCTGATTGAGGTGTGCTGGCGGTTATTTCTTTTGACTGTAATTCCAGTTTGATACTTGGTGCTTCAGCCGTGGAGGTCCTGAGGATAGGCTTATCTTTGCTTGACATGGGGGAGGATTGTTTTGTGACTTGTCCTTCCTGCTGTGCCTCTCTAACCGGGAACCTCCAGCTGGATCTTCCATTGGGCTGTATAATAGGCCCTCCAGGTTCTTCCAGCCATGGCTCCAAGTTTGACCCTGCTGACCTAACTGTCGTTCTCCAAGTTTCTCGATTAGGCCCGTTGTTTGAGGACAGATTGGTATTGATGTTTTTATGATTTATGTTAGATATCTTTTGGGCTTTCGCAATGCACACTTCTTCCCTTGGTTCTTGTGAGGGCACTGAGTTAATGTTTAAAACCCTTATTTCTCCCCTCAGGTCTTGGCATTGTAATTGCTGTTTATTGTGGCCACTATCCAGGATTGTTGGATGAGAAGTGGTAGTAAAAACTTGTTTTCCCTCTTCTTTATGATCCTTGCAAGCCCTATGTATGATATTTTGACCGTTATCTTCTCTCGTTTCTCCATGTGCCCTAGTTACACGTGCCTGGTGGGCGGCTTCTTCTTGATTCATAGAATGATTGGGGGTATTTGTAGCCAGTTGTGTTTGTTTTGCAATGCTTACATCAGCTGTGTTACTCTCATATTTATTGGCTTGATCTGAGAATATAGGGAAGTAAGCTGTTGTACTTGGAGGGGGCTTCTGGTTACGCCCCTTCCTTTTCATTTGGCGGCATTGCTTTGGAGATCCGCCATGTCTGGGACTGCCCTTTCCCTCAGGACACGCCTTGTCATTTCCTCTATGCATATTGCTGATTACTTGGACATTGGATGGACCATCTGAGGGGCTGGAATCACCCTGGCATTTTGTTGTTTTCCCTGCTGTTACACTTTTGATATCCTTAACCAGGCTGCTTAGAATTTAGGGCAGAGTCGATGGTTTATCGATGACCTGATCGCAACCGCATCTGAGTTGGGAATTGGAATGAGCTCTTGTTATTAATCCATTCAAATTTCCCAATTTTTCATCGATACCGGCCATAAAAACCACCAGTGTGTTCAATAATGTTAGTTGGGGTTCCATATTCTCAGATTGAAATTGCGGTGTGTTAACAGCCAATTGTATTGTATTTAGCAGTGATGTCCAAACCCCGGCATTTTGATTGTTTGTTCGCACAGGCTTTTCTGCGCCCTTTTTAGGTTGGTCTGTGGGGTGTTTATTCTCAGAGGGTTCTGAAGGGGTGACCTCACTTTGTTCCTGCTCCTGTTCCCTATTTTTCTGTGCTTTGGTGAATAGGTTGGGTGCATTTCTTCCTATTCTTGTGTGGTCAGATAGGACATTAGCGCCCTTCCATCTTCTATCTGATTTAGATCCTGTGTCCATGATCCCCCCCTATTCCTCCGATTTGTTCGAGTAAGCATACTTGGTCAAGGGGTGGTGTAGTTGAAAGAGATTTTATGCTTGAGGAATCCATTCTTTTGATGGGGTACTGTAATTGCTGGACAAGATATTTCTGAGCGTATCATTGGTAGCATTGAGCAGCTCAAAGGCAATTCTCCTCATAGCTCCTTTGGTGACACTCTCAGCCTTTGTTTTGTTGATACCCACATCCTCGTCCCCGACATCTAATTTTGGTAGAAATGTGGGTGTCTCATAAGGCTTTTGTTCCGCAATAGGTAGCTCTTGAGGGCTACACCGTTGGCTGATTTTTGCTGAGGATGGTCCTAAGTCCCCAGGTGCGCCGGCCGAAGGAGCAGTTACTGGCACTTGTGTCCATTGTTGGAGTGATGTGGTTAGAATTTGGGGTGGTGGTTGGTCTAGTGCCCTTTCTACTTCACTGTATTCTTTGAGCACTGTACTTTGGGTGAAGGCTTGCGACATAAAGGGTAACAGCGGAGATTGCAGACCTTTTAGGGTTGCGGTGTTTGAGAAGAGGGCTGACCCTGGGTCCCTTAAGAAATTGAATTACATGTAGATATTAGTTTGGCTGGAGTTTATAGCCCTGCTGTGTTCTGGCCGTGCTGCAGTCTCGCACTGTTGATGGTCCATCATAACTAATGGTGGTTCTGCACTTTGCACAACTCCGTGATTTTTTTTCTTGCCTTTTCTGCGCTTTGATTTGGGTTGCAAAACCTCTCTAGTTCTGCCAGACCTCATTTGGCCTGTGTGCCTTTGTGCAGCAGGTCGGCGTGTCGCGTGTCGCTAGCTGGTGTGGAAAAATATCTCCTCTGCTACTGCTCACTACTGCTACTGCTACTGCTCGCTAGCCCACGAGCTTGCACCAGTCTTTTCTGTTCTCCTAGTGAGTCAGGACTGGGCTGGGCTGGGCTTAACCAGTCTTTAGTGTCTTTGATATCTTTTGACATTTTGCAGCCTTTGTTGACTTTATTGCCTTAGATCTCTTTAGCTATTCTTTAGCAGGTTTCTGTTTGCTGTATTATTTTTGGTGCAGGTGCTTGCTTTCTGTTAGGGTGGCATTGAAGTGGGGTTGCTGCCGCTATCCTTGTGCCTGATTAACTCAAGTTAAGACGGCGAAGTGGAAGTGGAGGGAGCGCTAAAAGAGCCCTGCTCTGAAGATTTAAAACAGTTGCCCACTCTGTGCTTCCCGCATGAGCCGATGATCCGGAGTATTCCTGATATTCCTGATATCCTGAAAGAACCCCGCTGTGAAGATTCAAAACAATTGGCCACTCTGTGCTTCCCGCATGAGCTGATGATCCGGAGTATTCCTGGTATTCCTGATATCACAGGCTGCAGAGGGCTGGTGCGGCAGAGACTGGTGGGGGAGCTCGAAATTGGGAGAGGGTGATAGAATCCGAGGACTGGCACAGAGCTATATAGGTCGAGTGATAAGGGAAGGGGGAAGAGGTGTGGTTCCGTGAATTCTGGACCCGCGTCATAAACATCATCGAATCATGACGATTTTGGTATCAATAGACCGAGAATGACGAGTATACTATACAGGAGTATTTTCGTCGTGTTCGAGCGACGAGATCAGTGTGAAACCAGATATTCCGTTCTGAACCCCCGGATTCCATTTTGGGTACGGCAGCCATTTTGTGGTTGCCCTCACATAGGCCGATGACTAAGGCCGAACGAGTCTTTGGGACACGTATACCTTTAGCTGACTTCTGTGTGACCTGGGCAAGCTGACTCCACTGCCCGAATCCAAACCTGTCCGGCCAGTTCCTTTCCCAGTGGCCGACTTTGATTAAGATCAAGACACAGCATGCCATAAACCCTTTATTGCACACAACTATGTCTAATCTTACACACACCTGTCTCTGCTCTGTTCTTTATGACCTGCTTTACGATGAGGAGGTGCCCGATTTTATTAGGGGTCCAGCCGATTATCCGATGAAGAACTTTACAATCTGCCGAGTAAATTGATGGTGGGCTGGACGATGAAACGTGGGTTTGTCATGCAATTTGTGATAGTGGGTTGGACAATGGAATGTGGGCTTGTCATGCAATGCTTTTATTGTACACATGGGATTGGTTTACTGTAAAGAAGGAATGTTTGCCTGAAGCATAATATTTCGTATATAAGGGTTGACTGACTTTGTAAGTTTGAGCAGTCTCCTATGAATATACAGCCTCTGTACTTCGTGGACCTCTGTTACTTGTTGCAGCCAACAAATTTGAACTTTGACGTCACCAAGAAGTTGCCGCGTTTCTGTAAACTCTGAGACTGGTGAATCTAGGAGATTTCAGGTGTTTTCCCCTGGCACCACTGGGTCCATAAAAACCCGGTTCTCCATTTGGCGCCCCACTTGGGGCGATTTCAGCGGTACCGGTCCAAGCCTGAAGATCGTGAGGAGCTTCGTGTGAAAATTCTGGAGGAAGGCCGCCACTTCATCGACCCCTGTATGTCGACGTGGTCCGAAAGTCTTTGCTGCGAGGTTCCCCGCTTCCCGACGGCTACGAAGGACTGCTGCCCTGACTATCGCCCTGTCTTGGAGCCTTAGACGATTTGTAGAGCGAGACGATAGACGGGTCTTCTGGTGACGTCATCGATACTTCAGTTAAGTATGAGTGGAGCGTCTCCCAGTCCTTAGTTTGGTTCTTAGTTTTGGGTATCCCTTGGGATCTTTGATTTGTTAGGATCTTTGATTTGGAACTTGCAAGTACCAAAGCCAAAGGATTCGTGTATTCACAAGACTATCGTATTCGATAATCCTTTGAAGTTTGAAGCTAGACTAGTGAGCAAAGATGCCTGGTCTTAGCAGACTTGGAAGTTTATTTTGTTGTGGTCGAAATAGGGATTCCCGATTAGAGGACTCGTGTCGGGTTCCTCCAATTGGAACTCCAACCTATGAGCTTTATGCAAAGCATGGCGTGGGCTCTATCACGTATAAGAAGTATGGGTTAGGTACACCAGGAAAGACGGTGTCCTAAAGTGGCCCCAATATGGTAGTTTTGACACCGAAGTTCTAGATAACCTAGAAGTTAAACTTTTTAAGAAGAAAGCCCGGCTGGCGATGTTTGACTCTTTCTGCCTATGGCGAAAGGAAACCAAACAGAAGGAAATTAAATTAGCGAAGAGAAATAAGACAGAAAGGGGTATCTCGATAATGCAAGCTGCTATGCAGTTTAAAGATAATGAAGAAGAACAGATGAGTGAGCAGTTGCACAGACAACGTAAAATGGTGATCGATAAATGCTATCCAGCTTTGCCGCTTCTTCAGCAAGAGGCAGCGAAGGAACTTGAGAAAGACCCATTAATGTCGCATTTGTTGAGTTCGCCACCCCCTTATGCGCAAAGTGCTATAGCACCTCCGCAACCTTTAGTTGTGCAACCTCCAGTTGTGCAGCCTCCTGCTCCTCCACAACCGCCAGCTCCTCTTCAGCTGGCTCCTACTCTCATGACGCAGCCTCCTCAAGGGCCGCCGACTTTGCCACATGTTTCGTCTATACTCCCTACGACTTTGTCTCCTGTATCGTCTACCCTTCCTTATTCTCCTTCTGATACTGCTACTGCGTCTCTCTTGCCTCTTCCTGTTTTTCCTCCTGCTCTTGTGTCGACTTCTCCTTCTGTTCGACAGAGAATGACTGATAATGTTGCTAGTCTTATATTTCCTCTCTTTGGGTCATCTGGTATGACCCCTAGTTCGGAGCGTAAACAATCACGTAGCCAACTGCCTGATTCGAGAGAGAGAGAAATGTTTGATCGTATGGCGCGTAAATGGATTACTCGCCCTTTAGGATATGATGTGGAGTCTGTTACGGATGTCTTCCGCCAATGGGAAGCACAGAAGCAGAGATACGTTTTCAATAAGATGTGTACTCTTCTTCGTGAAGAATGGGAAAATGATGAGTTGGGACAGGTCCCGACCGAGTTAACCCATATACAGTCGGAGTTTGCTAAAGGTACGATAGTGGGTTCCGATGTTGAGAAAGCCGTAGCGACGTTGTTGTCATTTAGGAACAAGGATCCTTCTCAGTCACTGTTTGAATCTGATTCTTCTGATAGGAGAAAGGTGCGACAATATCCTATGAGAGAGGTTCCTCCGGTATAGAAGGAAGCAGTTCAGGCTGATGCAGGTCTTGGTATTGTAGCAGCGCCGGCACACTTTCAGCGTGTTTGGGTACATGTTCCATGGAAGCGAGCTGAAGTTCTGGCTCTTAAGCAGACTTTACCTGACCCCCGTAAAAATCCTGCAGGGTATTACAAGGAATTATCACAGACTGCAAGCTCATGCATTATGAATTTAGCCGATATAGACATGTTGTTCGGGAATGTTGGGGTATATTATCAAGGGGTTTTATCTCCGCTTTTTTGGCTTTAAAAGCCAAGAAAGCGGAGATAAAATTATCTCCCTATTACCAAGCTGTCGCTAACACCAGTTAGCGACAGCTAATAGGAGATAGCGACCATCATGGGCCCCACTTTGCATGTCAGTGATATTTATCACTAATGATATGCAAAGTGGGCGTGCCAAGATGTTAGCGACTGGAAACAGTCGCTAACATCGCTATCTCCTATTACCAACTTTTGGAGATATTTGCGCTAAGCGCGAATATCTCCAAAAGCTAACACCTGCCCTGAGCAGTTCTTAGCCATGTTATCCAATGGGAGGTGGATAACATGGCTAAGAGCATTTGCTCGATAATGCATGAATATCGCTGACTTTTCAGCGATATTCATGCATTGCGGGCGTTTTTTATCGCATTTGCGATAAACCTTGCTAATAGCAAGGTTTATCTGCGATAAAAATCGCCGATGTGCGGCGATAATTTTTGTCTCTAAACAAGTTAGAGACAAAAATTATCACTAGTTGTTGGTAATATGCCCCGTTGTTCCACAGCCTTTGTGGGGATTGATTCGTAATACAGATCATGCACGAGAGTTAGGTGACTCATGGGATAATATTAGTGCTGTAAATGACAGACAATTTGGTGGTGCTAAACCTGAGCCATTTAGTAGCAGACCTACCTGGTAGGATAGTCACTTACATGAAGTCTTTAATGCCTGTGATGCGTGTAAATTGGGATAAATTGTCTGCGTGTAAGCAGAAGAAAGATGAAACCGTGTCTGATTTCTTCACCAGGTTCGAAGAGACATTTATCGACCACAGTGGTCAAAATATGAGCACAGTAGGTGGCCAAAGGTTGTTCGTTGACAAATTGGTGCACAATTTGCTTCCCGAGTTGTGTAAGAAATTGAAGGATTCTGAGAGTTCTTGGGCTGTTTCTTCTTCAGCACAAATACTGGCTACTGCACAGTATTATGAAAATAGAGATAAGGACGAGAAAGATAGAGCAGACAAGAAAACTAAAGAGTTAAAGACGAAGGTGCTTTTACAGCAAGCGTATCCGCCCCGTAATAATCAGCGTGATTATCAGCAGCCTCAGCAGTTTCAGAGAAACTCGCAAAGGTTCGAGTCTCCTCAACAGCATTTTATGGTAGGCCCTAATCAGTGTTCATATTGTAAGGAAGAGGGTCATTTCAAGTATAGTTGTCCTGTCTTGTTACAGCGTATGAATGGTGTTTCTGGCGCAAGTGGTCGAGGTGTTCCACAAGCTCCTAGAGGTAGAGGACGTGGTGTGATTCCCCAGAACGTACGTTCTTTTCAACACAAAACTCGATGAATAGTGTTGATCAGCAGAATGGTGCATCTGGTAGGACGACTCAGTACTATGCTGACGACTACTATGTCGAAAGTGAGAATGTGGACGATAATGATTGCTAGGACAGCCATGGACAAAGAGAGGGAGTTGTTTCAGTTCCAGTAGATCAGAGTGGACCTTATGTTGAGGTGATTACATCAGGTGTGTCAGAGCCTTGTCTGTTGGATACTGGTGCTACGAAGAGTTCTATTATGCACTCTAAACTCCCTGGCGCACCTTTGTCTGGCTTAACGAATGTTTCAGTAGGTTTTTCTGGCGCCCCAGTTAGAAACCTGATTTCTAACCCTTTGTCCCTTTCTGTTGGACCTCGTGAATTTGAAGCACCCCTTATTCTGACGACAGGTTGTGGTGAGAACTTGTTGGGATTGGACCTTTTGAAACGATTGTATGCGACATTGTATTGTTCTCCGTCGGGAGCACAACTTACACTGGGATGGAAAGTGATTTCTCCTATGTATTTGTCAAAGGACAAACTTCTGACAGAATTTTCCTCTCTTCCTGATGTTCTTTGGGCTACTGGTCCTAATGATTTAGGTCTCCTGGAGATTCCGCCATATGTTGTGATGTTAAAAGCGAACGTTAAAATGCCACGCATTCCCCAATATAGGATCTCTAGTGATGGTGAAAGAGCATTACTAGCGATCATTTATGATCTGATTGAGAAAGACGTAATTGAAGAAACAAGAGGTAACGTTTGCAATAGTCCTGTTTTGCCTGTTTTGAAGCGTACTGACTCTTCCCAGCCACCTGTTTACAGGTTTGTGATTGATCTTAGAGAGGTGAATAAGATAGTTGTGCCACAGTTTCCAGTTGTTCCCGACATCACTGCGTTATAGACTATGATTCCAGCTTCCGCTACTTGGTTTTCGGTGATTGACTTGAAGAATGCTTTCTTAAGCATCCCGATTGCCGGGGAGAGTAGGAATATTTTCGGCTTCAGTTTAGGAGGCCGAAGCTTCCGGTTCAAACGTGCCCCTCAAGGCTATTGTTAGAGTCCGTCAATCTATAGTCAAGCTCTGAAAACACAACTTGACGCGGTTGTTTTACCTGATGGTGCTGCTCTTCTTCAGTACGTCGACGATTTGTTAGTTGCCGCCGATACAAAGGAAATCTGTAAGAAAGCTACTTTATCATTGTTACGTCATTTGTCTGATTTCCATCACAAGGTGTCTCTTTCAAAGTTACAGTATTGTCGACAAGATGTGACCTACTTAGGTCATCTCTTATCGAAGGAGGGAAGAAGATTGACCCCAGAGAGAATTCAAGCGATTGCGAAAATGAGTGTGCCAATTACACAGGGAGAAGTGCGCGCTTTTCTGGGTATTACATCATATTGCAGACAATGGATAGCAAATTTTTCTCTGCTGGCCAAACCACTAGTGGCATTGACTTGTAAAGACACACCAAATCCCCTTCTGTGGTCTGAAGATTGCCAGAAAAGTTTTTCCGAATTGCGTGATGCGTTGTGTTCGGCTCCAGTGTTGGGTACTCCCGACTACAGTAAGCCCTTTACGTTGTATGTCCACGAGAGAGAAGGATGTGCGTTGTCAGTGTTGACACAGTCTTTTGGAGACAAGCAACGTCCATGCGCTTATTTTTTGTCGACTTTGGATCCGGTAGCTAGAGCGTTGCCGAGTTGTTTGAGAGCCCCAGCGGCAGCAGCTGTTTCTATTCGACAGTCTGCTGGTTTGGTGATGAATAATACGTTGATTGTGATGGTTCCACATGCAGTGGATACATTGGTAAACAGGACCAAGACACAGCACTTAACTAGTGCTCGATTGTAAGGTTACGAGTTGACACTCCTAGCGAGTCATGTGCACATAAAGAGATGCAATACGTTGAATCCAGCCACGTTATTGCTGATTACAGTAGAGACAGATGATGTTGAACAACATGATTGCTTTCTCAGGACAGAGAAAGAAACGAAAGGGAGAATAGATCTTAGGGACACTCCTCTTGTGAAGTGTGATGGTACCTTATGGGTGGATGGTTCGTGTTTCAAGCTTCCGAATGGTGATACGACTGCGGCATATGCTGTTACGACTTTGCATACGATTGTTGAAGCTGCACGTATCCCACATAATTCAGCTCAAGCAGCAGAGTTGATTGCACTTACGAGAGCGTGTGTGTTGTCGAAAGGAAAGAAAGTGACCATATATACCGACAGCCAGTATGCGTTTGGTGTGGCCCATAGTTTTGGGCGTTTGTGGAAAGAACGTGGATTCCTTACGTCACACGGTACGAAGATACAGCATGGTCAATTGGTGAATGAACTCCTTGAATCACTTACCTTGCCGTTGCAAGTTGCGATTGTGAAATGCAGTGCACACAAGAAGGTTACCGATGATGTTGGTCGTGGTAATGCGTTTGCAGATGAAGTTGCGAAAGACGCGGCAAGGGATGTGATGAGTCGAATGTATGTTGCAGGTCCGGCAAGATGGGTTCCGGATAGAGGCATATGTGAGGATACGATAGAAAGTGTGAAGTCAATTCAAGCTGAAGCTACAGAGAAAGAGTTGAGTGTGTGGAGAGAAAGTACGGGTAAATTGGATGCGAATGGTTGTTGGATTGAGTTGTCAGAGCATCAACGATGGTTGTTACCCGATGCGTACGTGCTTGCAGTGGTTACGATGGCGCATGGAATGGCTCATATCAGTGTGAAAGGGATTTGTAAATTGTTGGCTCCAGTATGGCAAAACGCTGGAATTCCCAAGTGTGCAGAAAATGTGGTCAAAAATTGTATGGTGTGTTTGAAGTACATCTGGTAAGGGAACTCCAACTCCAGCTGGTCATTTTGCTCCTCCAACGTACCCGTTCGAGGTTTTACAGTTAGATTTCATCCACATGGAGAGGTGCAACAACTTGAAATACGTACTCGTGGTTGTTTTTGCCTTTTCAAGATGGGTAGAAGCATATCCCCTGAAAGATAACACTGCCTTGTCCACAGCTAAAGCCCTTGTCAAAGAGTTTCTCCCTAGGTTTGGATTGACGAGAATGGTTTGGAGCGATAATGGAAGGGAATTTGTGGGTCAAGTGATGAAGAAAGTATGTGAAGGGCTAGGTATCCGGCAGAAGTTCCACGCTGCAAATCACCCCCAATCAGCTGGACTAGTAGAATGCTATAATGGCACCCTAAAACTGAAGCTGTCCAAGATACAAGCGAGCTCTGGTCTTAAATGGCCTGATGCTTTGCCCTTAGCACTTTTATCAACAAGAATGACTGTGCATTCACGAGTGGGACTTAGTCCGTACGAAATTCTGTTCGGCCGCCCGGCCAACATCTGGGGAGTGCCAAGGCCGACAAAATTCAGTGAGATTGAACACCCTGTACTGCTCGATTACTTGTATGATTTGACGGCTAAATTGCATGTTTTACACCAACAGGTTCACGATACTCTGCCTCAGGCTTCTACAGACCCAGGTCACATTATCGATCCTGGTTCGTGGGTCCTAGTTAAAAATTTCCAGCGGACAAAGAATGACCAGCCCCGTTGGACCGGCCCCCACCTAGTCCTGCTAGCAACGAGATCCGCAGTGCGAGTGGAAGGAAAAAGAAACTGGATCCACGGCGTACATTGTAAGAGGGCCCCTTTGCCTCTGCCGTATGACCGGTGGGTCCAGGAGGGTATTGCTGACTCTGAGACTGAGACTGTGCCTCGTTTTCTGCCTTTCAGTGATGCACGACTAAAGGGGACAAATTCTGAACGCGAAAGCGACGATCTTCTGCAAGAAGCTGTGCCATCTTCAGTTTGATTGGACACTACTGAGCCTGACCTTCTATTTCATGATGAGACATTACCTTTAAAAAGCCGTTATAATCTGAGGTCGAAACCTATGGACAAATAAATGTGTTCTTTTCCTTTGCTATTTTTGAAAGTGCAGTTCTCTCATCCGAGAAACTTTTTTATTTTTGTTTTTTGAACCACCATCCGGGTTCAGCTGTAGGGTCGCGGGCGACAAGTCTTTGGCATGCAAGCCGAAGACACAAGGTCGACGGTTCTGGTTGGTTCTTGGGCGTTTCCCTTGGACTGACAGGCGCATCCCTTAGCACGGAACACCCTACCTCCGCGAGCAGCAAGGTTAGAGGATGGAGATTTTCGAGATGGAGAGACCTGCCAAAGAAATGAATTTCAAAGCCAGAATGTGTACAGTAATGACTAGAAAATGTTTTTTGATAATATGCCTTTTTATGTTCAGCGTAATGATGTTTTTAATAGGATATGTTTTATTCTCTTTTCAAGTGGCGTTTTTACCCACTGTACAGCCTACACCTTTTTCTACTGCCTCCTCACATTCTTTTCACCCTCTGCCTGAACATGAATCCATTAGACGATTGGAGTTTGCCAACAATTCCTTCGTTCAGCTTTTGCACCAACATCAATTAGTAGTAAACACAACTAACTGCTGGATGTGTGGTCTTATGCCTCATACAACAGACAAAGGTATTCCTTATCTAGTCCTGCCATTCAGTCATAATGGTTCTGTGTGGGCATACCGAACGATGTTCATTTATGCTCGTGAAGTCCACCCCCCACGTTCTGTAAAAGATAATCCGAAGAATAGTGCTCTAGTGAAGGGTATAGTAGACATGATCAGAGGAGCTACTTCCTATGAGACTATCCCGAGAGATGAGACACTAGCATATATTGGATGGAACGTAACAGGATATGGAGTTAGTCTGAGTGAGAACCAGCAAGCAAAAAGATCCTCCCCGATTTGGTTGTACCCCATCCGGGTCACTACTGTCTGCAGGGTAATGGCAAGAATCCGAGAGCTCAGCTAGGAAAGAGCATCTGCATTGAGACATATGTCTTTGCGTCCCAGACTTCCCCTTCGTTCCTAGCAGCTAAGTGTACCTATTTCATCTGTTACGATAGAGCGTACACGTGGTTGCCCCCTGATTTCTCGGGCACATGCTTTGTCTCGTTCCTTTTGCCCCCCACCTATACAGCTGCGACAGATTACCACAAGATAAGAGTGATTAGAGGTGTCTTCAGTAAGGAAGATACTGCAGGACAAGAATTGGGAGATTTTCTGAAGGGTTTTCTGCCGATCTGGGAACCTATGGCAAACAGCAGGAACATACGGCAATTGACGACAGTAGTGGAGTCCACTGTAGTTGAAACTGCCGGTGCCCTTAGTAACTTGACTGCTGAGCTCCAGTCGGATCGTCTTATGACTCTTCAGAACAGGGTTGCGCTAGACGTCATACTTGCAGACCGAGGTGGGATATGTAAAGTGATCTAATCAAGTTGTTGTGTTTTCATTCCAGATAACGCTCCGACAGTGTACCAGGCCATTTCCAAACTGCATAAGATCTCCGAATCTATATACGTGGATAAAGGAGATTGGTCGCTGATGGGATGGTTCTGGGAACTGATATCCGCGTGGGGATGGAAGATTCTGATGGTCATTGGGATGATCTTAGCCATTCTTTTCCTGTTCTGTCTGTGCTACATCATGTGTAAGAAAACCTGTATCAAGGGACGAGCTAAGTAATAGGATGATGCTACAGCAACATCTGAATGATTTTATGAATATAGACCTGGACTCAGATTAGCATGAATGTAGGTTATTGCCTATGTAAGGGCAAAAGGAGGGTCTGTGGTTCCGTGAATTCTGGACCCGCGTCATAAACATCGTCGAATCATGACGATTTTGGTATCAATAGACCGAGAATGACGAGTATACTATGCACGAGTATTTTTGTCGTGTTCGAGCGACGAGATCACCGTGAAACCAGAGATTCCGTTCTGAACCCCCGGGTTCCATTTTGTGTACGGCAGCCATTTTGTGGTTGCCCTCACATAGGCCGATGACTAAGGCCGAACGAGTCTTTGGGACACGTACACCTTTAGCTGACTTCTTTGTGACCTGAGCAAGCTGACTCCACTGCCCGAAGCCAAACCTGTCTGGCCAGTTCCTTTCCCAGTGGCCGGCTTTGATTAAGATCAAGGCACAGCATGCCAGAAACCCTTTATTGCACACAACTATGTCTAATCTTACACACACCTGTCTCTGCTCCGTTCTTTATGACCTGCTTTACGATGAGGAGGTGCCCGATTTTATTAGGGGTCCAGCCGATCATCTGATGAAGAACTTTAGAATCTGCCGAGTAAATTGATGGTGGGCTGGACGATGAAACGTGGGTTTGTCATGCAATACGTGATGGTGGGTTGGACAATGGAATGTGGGCTTGTCATGCAATGCTTTTATTGTACACATGGGATTGGTTTACTGTAAAGAAGGAATGTTTGCCTGAAGCATAATATTTCGTATATAAGGGTTGACTGACTTTGTAAGTTTGAGCAGTCTCCTACGAATATATAGCCTCTGTACTTCGTGGACCTCTGTTACTGGTTGCAGCCAATAAATTTGAACTTTGACGTCACCAAGAATTTGCCGCGTTTCTGTAAACTCTGAGACAGGTGAATCTAGGAGATTTCAGGTGTTTTCCCCTGGCACCACTGGGTACAAAAAAACCCGGTTCTCCAGAGGCCAAAAGAGAGTGACAAACGACCAGTGATGAGCAGGGCAGCAGGAGCACGAAACAATAGTCTTACATTTTTATATACATTTAGATAAATGTTTTATAATGTCGTAAGATACGTATTTTATTGTAATTCTGGATAATGCACTGCAATTTTGCAAAGATTTTAGGTAATTATGCAAAAATACAATTCATTCATTCTGCATCTCTGTTGGTTCTTTCTACACTGCTCTTGCTTCTTTCTGCACCTCTTTTTCTTGTTTCTACAACTCACTTGCGTCTTTCTGCACTTCTCTGGCCTCCTTATGCACCTCTGTTACTTTTTTATGCACTTCTCTTGCCTTTTTCTGCACCTATCTTGCTTCTTTCTGCACCTCTCTTGCTTCTTTCTGTAGCCCTCTTGTATCTTTCTGTACCTCTGTTGCTTCTTTCTGCACTTCCTTTGTATCTTTCTGTATCCCTTTTACCTCTTTCTGCACCTCTGTTTCTTCTTTCTGCTTTGTACTTCTCTTGCTACTTTCTGCACCTCTTTTGCTTCTATCTGCACCTCTTTTGTAAAGTTCTGTTCCCCTCTTGCCTCTTCCCCACCTCTTTTGCTTCTTTCTGCACTCCTCTTGCCTCTTTCTGCACCCTCTTGCCTCTTTCTGCACCTCTGTTGGTTCTTTCTGCACTGCTCTTTCTTCTTTCTGCACCTTGTTTGCCTTTGTCTGTGAATCACTTGCCTTTTCTACTGGTCTATTGCCTCCTTCTGAAACTATGTTGGTTCTTTCTGTACTTCTCATGCCTCTTTCTGTACTCCTCTTGCCTCTTTCTGCACCTCTCTTGCTTATTTCTGCACTTTTATTGCTTATATCTGCACCTCTGTTGCTTCTTTCTGTACCCCTGTTCACTTTTTCCATACCTCTCTCGCATGTTTCTGCACTTCTCTTGACTCTTTCTATATCCATCTTGTCTGTTTCTGTAACTTTTTTTGTTCTTCCTGCACTGCTCTTGCTTCTTTCTGGACCTATCTTGCAAATTTCCGCACCCCTCGTGCCTCTTTCTGCACCCCTTGCCCCCTTCTACACCTCTGTTGTTTCTTTCTGCACTGCTCTTACTTCTTTCTGCACCTCGTTTTCCTGTTATTTCAACTCACTTGTTTCTTTCTGCACTTCTCTAGCCTCCTTATGCATCTCTGTTCCTTCTTTCTGCACTTCTCTTGCCTTTTTATGCACCCCTCTTGCCTATTTTTCACCTCTGTTGCTTCTTTCTGTTCCTCCCTTGCTTATGTCTGTACCTCTTTTGCTTCTTTCAGTACCCGTCTGGCTTCTTTCTGCACCCTTCTTCCCTCTTTCTGTATCTCTCTTGCCTCTTTCTGCACCCATGTTCCCTTTTTCAGCACCTCTCTTGCCGGTTTCTGTTCTGTTGTCTCCTTATGCATCTCTTTTCCTTCTTCTGCACTTCTCTTGCCTATTTCTGCACCCGTATTGCCTATTTTTGCACATCTGTTGCTTCTTTCTGTACTTTTTTTGCTTCTTTCTGCACCTCTCTTGCCTCTTTGTGCACCCCTCTTGCCTCTTTATTTACTTATTTAGCCTGTTTCTGCAACTCTCTTGCTTCTTTGTGCACCCCTTTTGCACCTTTCTATACCTCTGTTGCTTCTTTCTGCACTTCTGTGGCTTGTTTGCGTACCTCTCTTGCTTCTTTGTACACCTCTCTTAACCTTTTCTGTGTCTCTGGTGCTTCCTTCTGCACTTCTCCTCCCTTTTTCTACATCCCTCTTACCTCTTTCAGCACCTCTGTTTCTTCTTTCTGCACCTCTTGCCACTTTCTGCACCTCTCTTGCTTCTTACTGTACCACTCGTGTAAAGTTCTGCACCCCATTGCCTCTTTCTGCAACCCTCTTGCTCATTCTGTAGTCCTCTTGCCCCATTCTGTACTTCTTTTGCTTTTTTCTGCACTTTTCTTGCCTTTTTTGCTACACTCTTGCCTCTTCCTGCTCCTCTGATGGCTCTTTCTACACTACTCTTACTTCTCTTCTGCACCTCTTTTGCCTTTTTCTGTGAAGCTCTTGCCTTTTTCTGCTCTTCTCGTGTCTCCTTCAGCACCTCTGTTGACTCTTTTTGTACTTTGCTTGACCTTTTCTGACTCTTACCTCTTTCTTTACCCCTTGCTTCTTTCTGCACTCATCTAGCTTATTTCTGCACCTCTATTGCTTTTTTTCTGCCCCTGCCTCTTTCCACACCCTTCTTCCCTCTTTCTGCACCTCTCTTCCTTCCTTTTGCATCTGTTTCTTTTTTCTGCACCTCTCTTGCATTTTTCTGCACTTCTCTTGACTCTTTCTGTACCCCTCTAGTCTGTTTCTGCACCTCTGTTGGTTCTTTCTGCTCTGAATTTGCTTCTTTCTGCACCTCTCTTGCAAGTTGATGTACCTTTCTTGCCTCTTTCTGAAACCCTCTTGCCTCCTTCTGCACCTCTATTGGTTGTTTATGTGCAAAAACAAGCTACCTCTGACACCATAAATCCAAACTTTTTTTTTCTTTTTTTTTAATGAAAATATTCTTGGCAAATGCTTTCGCTTTGGTTCGTCTTGGGCCGGTCCAAGAATTTCACCTCTAGTGGCACAATATGAATGCCCCCGGCCGTCCCTCTTAATCATGACCCCAGTTCCGAAAACCAACAAAATAGAACCTGAGTCCTATTCCATTATTCCTAGTTGAAGTATTCAGGCGACCGACCTGCAAATTAGCCACTCCCGACTCGGGGATGTAGTAACGAAAAATAACAATACAGGACTCTTTTGAGGCCCTGTAATTGGAATGAGTACACTTTAAATCCTTTAACGAAGATCCATTGGAGGGCAAGTCTGGTGCCAGCAGCCGCTGTAATTCTAGCTCCCATAGCGTATATTAAAGTTGCTGCAGTTAAAAAACTCGTAGTTGGATCTTGGGATCGAGCTGGCGGTCCACCGCGAGGCGAGCTACCGCCTGTCCCAGTCCCTGCCTCTCGGCACCCCATTGATGCTCTTGACTGAGTGTCCTGGGGGTACGAAGCGCAAATTTTCTTTTTCTCCAATAGGCTTTTTTATTTATCCCTGGGTTATAAATATATGAGACTTTTTTTGTGGCTTTTCCCAAAACACATTCGCCCTTCACAGGACAAACTAGACAATTACCTTCTTGCCTTATTTTTTGTATGAATTGTGATTAAAAAAACATACTTTTTATACATTACCAAGATTTAGAATAAACAAACATCTGTACAATTTACAAACATAAAATATATTGGTCCTAAAAGCACCAGAAACTGTACATTTCACCAGGCAAAGGATAGTCCTACTGTTTTTTTAATGAACAAAGTACAGGGACTACTTTCATTTATGTCCTCAAGGTACACTAGTGTTTTACGCCGAGGGGAGGTTGCACCACTATCTTGAACCTAGGTATAGAGCCGTACACAGCAGGCTCTATTATGTCCAATTTAAGGACCCAATGTGTACTAGGTTCTTGAGCGAACCTCTCAAAAGTTTATAAACAACGCGTTTCGACCTTCTGGGTGGCACTTCTTATAATGAAGGTCTTCATCAGGGAAAATATTTTTCAAGGAGGACTTGTGATACCTGTGTGGTTAAAAAACGGGAGCTAGTGAAACACTATTTTTATGTGTGTTAGTTGCAACAAAGTGAATTTGGTAAACGGGAGCATTACATACCAATTTAATTTTTTTCCTGTTGCAGCAAGGCACGGAACTTCTTTAGGATACATTCAAAAGGGTTGGTAAGCTGTAAAGAATAATATTTACAACAAGGGGTGGTGAGGGACAGAGTCTCTGAATTAAGCAGAATACTCTCACCCAGTCAAGAGATCAGGGCTAGATCCAACACCGTTTTTTAGCTCACTGCACCATCCCAGTTTCAGAACCTGGCTGTATGCAAATTAGTCTGTTCCTGTCCCAGTGCATGATGGGAACAGGGCAAACCAAACTACAAAAGCCAATTCTTACACTGGGAAGGAAACAAGCTTCCGGGGACCGGTTTCTGGCATTACAGCCGTCTTCGGCCCAGCTTGCTTGAATCCTGATGGTGCAATGAGCAAGGGACTCATGTCTGAGTATACCCTTCCACGCTTAGGGTGGACAAAAATATTTACAACAAGGGGTGGTGAGGGACAGAGTCTCTGAATTAAGCAGAATACTCTCACCCAGTCAAGAGATCAGGGCTAGATCCAACACCGTTTTTTAGCTCACTGCACCATCCCAGTTTCAGAACCTGGCTGTATGCAAATTAGTCTGTTCCTGTCCCAGTGCATGATGGGAACAGGGCAAACCAAACTACAAAAGCCAATTCTTACACTGGGAAGGAAACAAGCTTCCGGGGAAGAAAAAAGTAAAGAATAATAAGCTTTTTTGGGGGGGTAATCCTCATATATCATTGAATGGAACTCTTGATGGGAAACTGGCACCTCAATGCACTTTGGTCGTACTGATCAGGCCCTTGTTGTAATCGGTCAAAAGCAAGGTGGTAAGCCTGCACCCTCAAGTAGCCACTACCTTCCCATCCAAACTCCTTTTCACCAACCTGTGGGCACCCAAGCTACTTAGGAGTCCAGGGAACCAGCAGTGCTCCAGATAAATCATTGGAAAATCAATCATCGAAGTTGCCATGCCTCCAGGGCCGCCCAAACATTGACCTGACTCGCGGGATCGTTCGAGGTTTTACAGTTAGATTTCATCCACATGGAGAGGTGCAACAACTTGAAATACGTACTCGTGGTTGTTTTTGCCTTTTCAAGATGGGTAGAAGCATATCCCCTGAAAGATAACACTGCCTTGTCCACAGCTAAAGCCCTTGTCAAAGAGTTTCTCCCTAGGTTTGGATTGACGAGAATGGTTTGGAGCGATAATGGAAGGGAATTTGTGGGTCAAGTGATGAAGAAAGTATGTGAAGGGCTAGGTATCCGGCAGAAGTTCCACGCTGCAAATCACCCCCAATCAGCTGGACTAGTAGAATGCTATAATGGCACCCTAAAACTGAAGCTGTCCAAGATACAAGCGAGCTCTGGTCTTAAATGGCCTGATGCTTTGCCCTTAGCACTTTTATCAACAAGAATGACTGTGCATTCACGAGTGGGACTTAGTCCGTACGAAATTCTGTTCGGCCGCCCGGCCAACATCTGGGGAGTGCCAAGGCCGACAAAATTCAGTGAGATTGAACACCCTGTACTGCTCGATTACTTGTATGATTTGAC
This sequence comes from Lissotriton helveticus, assembly GCF_964261635.1. Taxonomy (NCBI): domain Eukaryota; kingdom Metazoa; phylum Chordata; class Amphibia; order Caudata; family Salamandridae; genus Lissotriton; species Lissotriton helveticus. The sequence goes on along the minus strand of NC_136061.1, from coordinate 1,357,254,602 downwards.
GGCTAAATTGCATGTTTTACACCAACAGGTTCACGATACTCTGCCTCAGGCTTCTACAGACCCAGGTCACATTATCGATCCTGGTTCGTGGGTCCTAGTTAAAAATTTCCAGCGGACAAAGAATGACCAGCCCCGTTGGACCGGCCCCCACCTAGTCCTGCTAGCAACGAGATCCGCAGTGCGAGTGGAAGGAAAAAGAAACTGGATCCACGGCGTACATTGTAAGAGGGCCCCTTTGCCTCTGCCGTATGACCGGTGGGTCCAGGAGGGTATTGCTGACTCTGAGACTGAGACTGTGCCTCGTTTTCTGCCTTTCAGTGATGCACGACTAAAGGGGACAAATTCTGAACGCGAAAGCGACGATCTTCTGCAAGAAGCTGTGCCATCTTCAGTTTGATTGGACACTACTGAGCCTGACCTTCTATTTCATGATGAGACATTACCTTTAAAAAGCCGTTATAATCTGAGGTCGAAACCTATGGACAAATAAATGTGTTCTTTTCCTTTGCTATTTTTGAAAGTGCAGTTCTCTCATCCGAGAAACTTTTTTATTTTTGTTTTTTGAACCACCATCCGGGTTCAGCTGTAGGGTCGCGGGCGACAAGTCTTTGGCATGCAAGCCGAAGACACAAGGTCGACGGTTCTGGTTGGTTCTTGGGCGTTTCCCTTGGACTGACAGGCGCATCCCTTAGCACGGAACACCCTACCTCCGCGAGCAGCAAGGTTAGAGGATGGAGATTTTCGAGATGGAGAGACCTGCCAAAGAAATGAATTTCAAAGCCAGAATGTGTACAGTAATGACTAGAAAATGTTTTTTGATAATATGCCTTTTTATGTTCAGCGTAATGATGTTTTTAATAGGATATGTTTTATTCTCTTTTCAAGTGGCGTTTTTACCCACTGTACAGCCTACACCTTTTTCTACTGCCTCCTCACATTCTTTTCACCCTCTGCCTGAACATGAATCCATTAGACGATTGGAGTTTGCCAACAATTCCTTCGTTCAGCTTTTGCACCAACATCAATTAGTAGTAAACACAACTAACTGCTGGATGTGTGGTCTTATGCCTCATACAACAGACAAAGGTATTCCTTATCTAGTCCTGCCATTCAGTCATAATGGTTCTGTGTGGGCATACCGAACGATGTTCATTTATGCTCGTGAAGTCCACCCCCCACGTTCTGTAAAAGATAATCCGAAGAATAGTGCTCTAGTGAAGGGTATAGTAGACATGATCAGAGGAGCTACTTCCTATGAGACTATCCCGAGAGATGAGACACTAGCATATATTGGATGGAACGTAACAGGATATGGAGTTAGTCTGAGTGAGAACCAGCAAGCAAAAAGATCCTCCCCGATTTGGTTGTACCCCATCCGGGTCACTACTGTCTGCAGGGTAATGGCAAGAATCCGAGAGCTCAGCTAGGAAAGAGCATCTGCATTGAGACATATGTCTTTGCGTCCCAGACTTCCCCTTCGTTCCTAGCAGCTAAGTGTACCTATTTCATCTGTTACGATAGAGCGTACACGTGGTTGCCCCCTGATTTCTCGGGCACATGCTTTGTCTCGTTCCTTTTGCCCCCCACCTATACAGCTGCGACAGATTACCACAAGATAAGAGTGATTAGAGGTGTCTTCAGTAAGGAAGATACTGCAGGACAAGAATTGGGAGATTTTCTGAAGGGTTTTCTGCCGATCTGGGAACCTATGGCAAACAGCAGGAACATACGGCAATTGACGACAGTAGTGGAGTCCACTGTAGTTGAAACTGCCGGTGCCCTTAGTAACTTGACTGCTGAGCTCCAGTCGGATCGTCTTATGACTCTTCAGAACAGGGTTGCGCTAGACGTCATACTTGCAGACCGAGGTGGGATATGTAAAGTGATCTAATCAAGTTGTTGTGTTTTCATTCCAGATAACGCTCCGACAGTGTACCAGGCCATTTCCAAACTGCATAAGATCTCCGAATCTATATACGTGGATAAAGGAGATTGGTCGCTGATGGGATGGTTCTGGGAACTGATATCCGCGTGGGGATGGAAGATTCTGATGGTCATTGGGATGATCTTAGCCATTCTTTTCCTGTTCTGTCTGTGCTACATCATGTGTAAGAAAACCTGTATCAAGGGACGAGCTAAGTAATAGGATGATGCTACAGCAACATCTGAATGATTTTATGAATATAGACCTGGACTCAGATTAGCATGAATGTAGGTTATTGCCTATGTAAGGGCAAAAGGAGGGTCTGTGGTTCCGTGAATTCTGGACCCGCGTCATAAACATCGTCGAATCATGACGATTTTGGTATCAATAGACCGAGAATGACGAGTATACTATGCACGAGTATTTTTGTCGTGTTCGAGCGACGAGATCACCGTGAAACCAGAGATTCCGTTCTGAACCCCCGGGTTCCATTTTGTGTACGGCAGCCATTTTGTGGTTGCCCTCACATAGGCCGATGACTAAGGCCGAACGAGTCTTTGGGACACGTACACCTTTAGCTGACTTCTTTGTGACCTGAGCAAGCTGACTCCACTGCCCGAAGCCAAACCTGTCTGGCCAGTTCCTTTCCCAGTGGCCGGCTTTGATTAAGATCAAGGCACAGCATGCCAGAAACCCTTTATTGCACACAACTATGTCTAATCTTACACACACCTGTCTCTGCTCCGTTCTTTATGACCTGCTTTACGATGAGGAGGTGCCCGATTTTATTAGGGGTCCAGCCGATCATCTGATGAAGAACTTTAGAATCTGCCGAGTAAATTGATGGTGGGCTGGACGATGAAACGTGGGTTTGTCATGCAATACGTGATGGTGGGTTGGACAATGGAATGTGGGCTTGTCATGCAATGCTTTTATTGTACACATGGGATTGGTTTACTGTAAAGAAGGAATGTTTGCCTGAAGCATAATATTTCGTATATAAGGGTTGACTGACTTTGTAAGTTTGAGCAGTCTCCTACGAATATATAGCCTCTGTACTTCGTGGACCTCTGTTACTGGTTGCAGCCAATAAATTTGAACTTTGACGTCACCAAGAATTTGCCGCGTTTCTGTAAACTCTGAGACAGGTGAATCTAGGAGATTTCAGGTGTTTTCCCCTGGCACCACTGGGTACAAAAAAACCCGGTTCTCCAGAGGCCAAAAGAGAGTGACAAACGACCAGTGATGAGCAGGGCAGCAGGAGCACGAAACAATAGTCTTACATTTTTATATACATTTAGATAAATGTTTTATAATGTCGTAAGATACGTATTTTATTGTAATTCTGGATAATGCACTGCAATTTTGCAAAGATTTTAGGTAATTATGCAAAAATACAATTCATTCATTCTGCATCTCTGTTGGTTCTTTCTACACTGCTCTTGCTTCTTTCTGCACCTCTTTTTCTTGTTTCTACAACTCACTTGCGTCTTTCTGCACTTCTCTGGCCTCCTTATGCACCTCTGTTACTTTTTTATGCACTTCTCTTGCCTTTTTCTGCACCTATCTTGCTTCTTTCTGCACCTCTCTTGCTTCTTTCTGTAGCCCTCTTGTATCTTTCTGTACCTCTGTTGCTTCTTTCTGCACTTCCTTTGTATCTTTCTGTATCCCTTTTACCTCTTTCTGCACCTCTGTTTCTTCTTTCTGCTTTGTACTTCTCTTGCTACTTTCTGCACCTCTTTTGCTTCTATCTGCACCTCTTTTGTAAAGTTCTGTTCCCCTCTTGCCTCTTCCCCACCTCTTTTGCTTCTTTCTGCACTCCTCTTGCCTCTTTCTGCACCCTCTTGCCTCTTTCTGCACCTCTGTTGGTTCTTTCTGCACTGCTCTTTCTTCTTTCTGCACCTTGTTTGCCTTTGTCTGTGAATCACTTGCCTTTTCTACTGGTCTATTGCCTCCTTCTGAAACTATGTTGGTTCTTTCTGTACTTCTCATGCCTCTTTCTGTACTCCTCTTGCCTCTTTCTGCACCTCTCTTGCTTATTTCTGCACTTTTATTGCTTATATCTGCACCTCTGTTGCTTCTTTCTGTACCCCTGTTCACTTTTTCCATACCTCTCTCGCATGTTTCTGCACTTCTCTTGACTCTTTCTATATCCATCTTGTCTGTTTCTGTAACTTTTTTTGTTCTTCCTGCACTGCTCTTGCTTCTTTCTGGACCTATCTTGCAAATTTCCGCACCCCTCGTGCCTCTTTCTGCACCCCTTGCCCCCTTCTACACCTCTGTTGTTTCTTTCTGCACTGCTCTTACTTCTTTCTGCACCTCGTTTTCCTGTTATTTCAACTCACTTGTTTCTTTCTGCACTTCTCTAGCCTCCTTATGCATCTCTGTTCCTTCTTTCTGCACTTCTCTTGCCTTTTTATGCACCCCTCTTGCCTATTTTTCACCTCTGTTGCTTCTTTCTGTTCCTCCCTTGCTTATGTCTGTACCTCTTTTGCTTCTTTCAGTACCCGTCTGGCTTCTTTCTGCACCCTTCTTCCCTCTTTCTGTATCTCTCTTGCCTCTTTCTGCACCCATGTTCCCTTTTTCAGCACCTCTCTTGCCGGTTTCTGTTCTGTTGTCTCCTTATGCATCTCTTTTCCTTCTTCTGCACTTCTCTTGCCTATTTCTGCACCCGTATTGCCTATTTTTGCACATCTGTTGCTTCTTTCTGTACTTTTTTTGCTTCTTTCTGCACCTCTCTTGCCTCTTTGTGCACCCCTCTTGCCTCTTTATTTACTTATTTAGCCTGTTTCTGCAACTCTCTTGCTTCTTTGTGCACCCCTTTTGCACCTTTCTATACCTCTGTTGCTTCTTTCTGCACTTCTGTGGCTTGTTTGCGTACCTCTCTTGCTTCTTTGTACACCTCTCTTAACCTTTTCTGTGTCTCTGGTGCTTCCTTCTGCACTTCTCCTCCCTTTTTCTACATCCCTCTTACCTCTTTCAGCACCTCTGTTTCTTCTTTCTGCACCTCTTGCCACTTTCTGCACCTCTCTTGCTTCTTACTGTACCACTCGTGTAAAGTTCTGCACCCCATTGCCTCTTTCTGCAACCCTCTTGCTCATTCTGTAGTCCTCTTGCCCCATTCTGTACTTCTTTTGCTTTTTTCTGCACTTTTCTTGCCTTTTTTGCTACACTCTTGCCTCTTCCTGCTCCTCTGATGGCTCTTTCTACACTACTCTTACTTCTCTTCTGCACCTCTTTTGCCTTTTTCTGTGAAGCTCTTGCCTTTTTCTGCTCTTCTCGTGTCTCCTTCAGCACCTCTGTTGACTCTTTTTGTACTTTGCTTGACCTTTTCTGACTCTTACCTCTTTCTTTACCCCTTGCTTCTTTCTGCACTCATCTAGCTTATTTCTGCACCTCTATTGCTTTTTTTCTGCCCCTGCCTCTTTCCACACCCTTCTTCCCTCTTTCTGCACCTCTCTTCCTTCCTTTTGCATCTGTTTCTTTTTTCTGCACCTCTCTTGCATTTTTCTGCACTTCTCTTGACTCTTTCTGTACCCCTCTAGTCTGTTTCTGCACCTCTGTTGGTTCTTTCTGCTCTGAATTTGCTTCTTTCTGCACCTCTCTTGCAAGTTGATGTACCTTTCTTGCCTCTTTCTGAAACCCTCTTGCCTCCTTCTGCACCTCTATTGGTTGTTTATGTGCAAAAACAAGCTACCTCTGACACCATAAATCCAAACTTTTTTTTTCTTTTTTTTTAATGAAAATATTCTTGGCAAATGCTTTCGCTTTGGTTCGTCTTGGGCCGGTCCAAGAATTTCACCTCTAGTGGCACAATATGAATGCCCCCGGCCGTCCCTCTTAATCATGACCCCAGTTCCGAAAACCAACAAAATAGAACCTGAGTCCTATTCCATTATTCCTAGTTGAAGTATTCAGGCGACCGACCTGCAAATTAGCCACTCCCGACTCGGGGATGTAGTAACGAAAAATAACAATACAGGACTCTTTTGAGGCCCTGTAATTGGAATGAGTACACTTTAAATCCTTTAACGAAGATCCATTGGAGGGCAAGTCTGGTGCCAGCAGCCGCTGTAATTCTAGCTCCCATAGCGTATATTAAAGTTGCTGCAGTTAAAAAACTCGTAGTTGGATCTTGGGATCGAGCTGGCGGTCCACCGCGAGGCGAGCTACCGCCTGTCCCAGTCCCTGCCTCTCGGCACCCCATTGATGCTCTTGACTGAGTGTCCTGGGGGTACGAAGCGCAAATTTTCTTTTTCTCCAATAGGCTTTTTTATTTATCCCTGGGTTATAAATATATGAGACTTTTTTTGTGGCTTTTCCCAAAACACATTCGCCCTTCACAGGACAAACTAGACAATTACCTTCTTGCCTTATTTTTTGTATGAATTGTGATTAAAAAAACATACTTTTTATACATTACCAAGATTTAGAATAAACAAACATCTGTACAATTTACAAACATAAAATATATTGGTCCTAAAAGCACCAGAAACTGTACATTTCACCAGGCAAAGGATAGTCCTACTGTTTTTTTAATGAACAAAGTACAGGGACTACTTTCATTTATGTCCTCAAGGTACACTAGTGTTTTACGCCGAGGGGAGGTTGCACCACTATCTTGAACCTAGGTATAGAGCCGTACACAGCAGGCTCTATTATGTCCAATTTAAGGACCCAATGTGTACTAGGTTCTTGAGCGAACCTCTCAAAAGTTTATAAACAACGCGTTTCGACCTTCTGGGTGGCACTTCTTATAATGAAGGTCTTCATCAGGGAAAATATTTTTCAAGGAGGACTTGTGATACCTGTGTGGTTAAAAAACGGGAGCTAGTGAAACACTATTTTTATGTGTGTTAGTTGCAACAAAGTGAATTTGGTAAACGGGAGCATTACATACCAATTTAATTTTTTTCCTGTTGCAGCAAGGCACGGAACTTCTTTAGGATACATTCAAAAGGGTTGGTAAGCTGTAAAGAATAATATTTACAACAAGGGGTGGTGAGGGACAGAGTCTCTGAATTAAGCAGAATACTCTCACCCAGTCAAGAGATCAGGGCTAGATCCAACACCGTTTTTTAGCTCACTGCACCATCCCAGTTTCAGAACCTGGCTGTATGCAAATTAGTCTGTTCCTGTCCCAGTGCATGATGGGAACAGGGCAAACCAAACTACAAAAGCCAATTCTTACACTGGGAAGGAAACAAGCTTCCGGGGACCGGTTTCTGGCATTACAGCCGTCTTCGGCCCAGCTTGCTTGAATCCTGATGGTGCAATGAGCAAGGGACTCATGTCTGAGTATACCCTTCCACGCTTAGGGTGGACAAAAATATTTACAACAAGGGGTGGTGAGGGACAGAGTCTCTGAATTAAGCAGAATACTCTCACCCAGTCAAGAGATCAGGGCTAGATCCAACACCGTTTTTTAGCTCACTGCACCATCCCAGTTTCAGAACCTGGCTGTATGCAAATTAGTCTGTTCCTGTCCCAGTGCATGATGGGAACAGGGCAAACCAAACTACAAAAGCCAATTCTTACACTGGGAAGGAAACAAGCTTCCGGGGAAGAAAAAAGTAAAGAATAATAATCTTTTTTGGGGGGGTAATCCTCATATATCATTGAATGGAACTCTTGATGGGAAACTGGCACCTCAATGCACTTTGGTCGTACTGATCAGGCCCTTGTTGTAATCGGTCAAAAGCAAGGTGGTAAGCCTGCACCCTCAAGTAGCCACTACCTTCCCATCCAAACTCCTTTTCACCAACCTGTGGGCACCCAAGCTACTTAGGAGTCCAGGGAACCAGCAGTGCTCCAGATAAATCATTGGAAAATCAATCATCGAAGTTGCCATGCCTCCAGGGCCGCCCAAACATTGACCTGACTCGCGGGATCACAAGCCATGTCTGACTTACTAGTTATCATAATTTGCCGTAAGCAACTTGGGAAAGTGGGGGGAATTGGGTCCTTCCAGGCTCTACAAATCTCACGCCTTGCGAGTAAAATAACATAAAAAACGAATTTTGTGGGGAGATCGTTTACCTTATAACCCGAAGTAAGCCCTGTTAATATGGTGAAGGTAGAGATTCTGATGGACATATGTTATGTTATGTTATGTTATCCGGATTTATTATGCGCACAGATGCCCAGCAAAGGGGCGTCCTGGCGCGAGAACAGAACCTTAAAACCGGACAGAGAAAGAGAAACACAACACATCACAGCAGAACTAAGGAGCTAAAGGAAAGAGGAAGGTTTTAACCGCCTTCCTAAAAGCGAAGAGCCCCTCGATGGCACGAATATGAACAGGCAAGGAGTTCCATAACTTGGCAGCAAGGACTTGAAAAGAGCGTCCGCCAATCCTGGATCTCTTAAAACGAGGAACTGTGGCAAGATGGAGAACAGAGGACCTCAGAGTGCAAGCTGGCACATAGGGAGAGATAAGATGCTGGAGAATCTGAGGGGAAGAAAGTTTAAGGATTTTGAAGGTCAAAATCAAAGATTTAAACTTTATTCTCTGTGCCACTGGGAGCCAATGGAGATTATAAATGGTTTTCCTAGCTGAGCAAAATTTGGGCAAGCCAACCAGAGCCCTGGCGGCAGCGTTTTGGACGCGTTGAAGGCGAAAGAGCATTTTCCAGAAATTCACTAATCTTGCCCCAATATTCTTTCAGTTCGGGACATTCAGCAAACATGTGGACATCATCCACTTTTGGATGGCCACATCTCTGGCAGTGGTAAGCTAAGTTGGAATATTTAGCCAGTTTCTTTGGAGTTACATACACCCTATACATTGTATACAAGTGATTTCTTTTTAATGCTGCTGGTTTGATAATTGCGTTTAAGATGCTTAAAGAGTCGTACCAAAAACCCATAAAAGTCCCATTGCCCAATGTTAAAGCGTGCACCACAGTTTGTTTACCTCCGCTTCTGTCACTTCCTCGCCCTCTAGCAGCGCCGAATACCAAAACGATATTTGGCTCTTCCACCTGCCGAATCTCATCACCTCATCAAATTTAGGATTTGGGATTTTACTATCTGTGGGTCTTGTTGGCTTAGTTGCCCACCACCCAAATAACTGATAGTATTTAAATCTGGTGAGGGTTCCCCTTGTCAGATTGAAAAACCTATCCCAACTCAAAAGCCGTCCTTCCTCCTGCAAATCTCCCCAACAGTTTAGCCCCGCCTGTTTTAATGGCAGTGACAAGTGGTCATTTAGGCATGCTGGAACGCCTGGTGAATCCCATATAGGGGCCTGTGACGCATAGTAAGGGATATTCAACTTGTTCCTCACAAATACCCAATTTTTCAGGGCTGTCCCCAGGATCTTCAGCCTTACTTTTTTTTTAAATTTCGGGTCCCCAAACTTAAAGAGAAAATAGTCTAATCCCTGTGGGATGTCCTGTAATAAGGCGGAAAATAGCAGACCCATAGATGAATGATCCATTTGGCCAGCCATTAGTCTGAAATGTTTGAAATGGAATGCCTGGCAATAATGGAGTTTGGTCTGGAAAAGCTAGCCCTCCTGTTTTTAGGCTTCTTCTTAGTTTTTTCCAAGAGATTCGCAGGGCTTTAGAATTCCAAATAAATGATCCCAATTTCCCTTGCAACTTTTTGATTAAAGATAATGGAAATGATAAAGGGATAGAATTAAATAAGAATGTGATTTTAGGGAGGATAATCATCTTCAGAAGGTTCACACTCCCATAGATATTTAAGGGGAGAGGGGACCATCGTTGTAGTAAGGCATTTGTGTCCTTAATGACTCTGTCTAAATACATTTTTGGGATTTCTTCAATTTTTTTGGCTAGATGAACTCCTAAGTACCTCATTTTATTTTTGCTCCCTAACGTGTCTACCTGCAGATTCCATTCCATTATTTCCGTTTTCTCTTTGTTGATTGTATACCCGGAAATCTCGCCAAAGCTTTCTGCAAGTTGTATAAGTCTAGGTATGACTTCTTCCGGGTTTGAGGTATACATCAACAGATCATCTGCATATAATGCAAATTTCAGCTCTTAGTCCGCAATCTTAAACGGTTTAATTAGGGGGTCTGATCTTAACATGCAAACAAAAGGCTCAATATATAAATTAAACAAAAGGGGCGACAGGGGGCAGGCCTGACGAGTGCCTCGTGCAATAAAGATCTGATCCGTGAGGGAGCCGTTTACTAGGATTTTTAGGTCTCGTGACCTACAATGCGCGCAAGCGCATTGAGGGATCGAGAATTCAAGTGCTCGAAATCCTCGTCAAACTAAGGGCTTCTTGCACTGCGGTTTTCTTACAGTTCACGTGAATGACGTGAACAAACAAGCACGCGCATTCATGGCCGCACAGCACATCAAAGGGCTTCGCCCAGCGTGCGCTCTGCGGCTTCTCCTCCCCTAAGGCTTCTCCTCCCCTAATTAATCATGGCTGGCAGGCCGGCCCCCACACATTTCTTTTTGCCCTTGTTTGCTTTGGCCTGTTTGAAATAGTTTCAGGTACGTGTCAGGCTCTTATTTCCAGGAACTTTCTTAATTCTTTAAAATCAATCACTTGTAGGCAGCCTGTCACGTTATCTCTTTCATTTCATCTGTCTGTCTTTCCAAGCAAGGGAATTGATCTCGGTCTGCTTGAGACTCCTTGTGCCCCGCGCTCCCCCACCGACGTGCCCTGCCGACCGACAGACAGACAGACAGACAGACAGACAGACAGACAGACACACACACACACACACGCAACGCCACTCATCCACGCAACGCCACTCATCCACGCAACACCACTCATCCACGCAACGCCACTCACACATGCAACGCCACTCACCCACGCAACGCCACTCACTCACGCAAATCCACTCAGACCCACGCAGTGCCACTTTTACCCACACAGCACCACTTTCAGACACACAACACCACTCACACCCACGCAAGCCCACTCTCACACACGCAACGCCACACTCACCCATGCAATGCCACTCACACACGCAACGCCACTCACCCACGCAACGCCACTCACCCACGCAACGCCACTCACCCACACAACACCACTCACCCACACAACAACACTCACACATGCAACGCCACTCACCCACGCAACGCCACTCACTCAAAGCCACTCACACCCACGCAGTGCCACTTTCACCCACACAGCACCACTTTCAGACACGCAACGCCACCCACGCAAGCCCACTATCACCCACGCAATGCCACACTCACCCACGCAACGCCACTCACCCAAGTAACACCACTCACACACGCAACACAACTCACCCACGCAATGCCACTCATCCACGCAACACCACTCATCCACGCAACGCCACTCATCCACGGAACGCCACTCATCCACGCAACACCACTCATCCATGCAACGCCACTCATCCACGCAACGCCAGTCACCCACGCAACGCCACTCACCCATGCAACGCCACTCACCCACGCAACGCCACTCATCCATGCAACGCCACTCATTCACGCAACGCCACTCATCCACGCAACGCCACTCATCCACGCAACGCCACTCACACATTCAACGCCACTCACCCACGCAACACCACTCACACATGCAACACCACTCACCCACGCAACGCCACTCACTCACTCACGCAAAGCCACTCCCACCCACGCAGTGCCACTTTCACCCACACAGCACCACTTTCAGACACGTAACGCCACCCACGCAAGCCCACTATCACCCACGCAACGCCACTCACCCAAGCAACGCCACTCACACACGCAACACAACTCACCCACGCAACCCCACTCACACACGCAACGCCACTCACCCACGCAACGCCACTCACCCACGCAACGCCACTCATCCACGCAACGCCACTCATCCACGCAACGCCACTCATCCATGCAACGCCACTCATCCACGCAACGCCACTCATCCACGCAACGCCACTCATCCATGCAATGCCACTCATCCACGCAACGCCACTCACACATGCAACACCACTCACACATGTAACGCCACTCACCCACGCAACGCCACTCACTCACGCAAATACACTCACACCCACGCAGTGTCACTTTTACCCACACAGCAACACTTTCAGACACACAACGCCACTCACACCCACGCAAGCCCACTCTCACACACGCAATGCCACACTCACCCATGCAATGCCACTCACACACGCAACACCACTCACCCACGCAACGCCACTCACCCACGCAACGCCACTCACCCACGCAACGCCACTCACCCACGCAACAACACTCACACATGCAACACCACTCACCCACGCAATGCCACTCACTTAAAGCCACTCACACCCACGCAGTGCCACTTTCACCCACACAGCACCACTTTCAGACATGCAACGCCACTCACACCCACGCAAGCCCACTATCACCCACGCAACGCCACACTCACCTACGCAATGCCACTCACACACGCAACGCAACTCACACATGCAACGCCACTCACCCACGCAACGCCACTCACCCACGCAACGCCACTGTCACAAAGCAAGGCAGATTGACTAACCTTGCAATCCAGATACAGCAGGAGCGATGCCGTTGCTTTATTCGTCCCTCCCTGAATGCGGTACCTCCAGTGAGTACAAGGAAAAACACTCCACTATGAGGACCTCACACAGGGAAGGGGAAAAAGTGGAGAAATGAAATATAAAGGCTGACAGCCAGAAACCATCCACAGCAAGGGTCGACAAACTAGGCACCTTCTGTAGTTCTGTATTAAGTTTCCTGCAGAAAAGACATAAACAACACACATCAATTCAACCCACCCCTGTCTTCTATACCTAGTGATTTAAATTATGTGTGTGTCCCATTACACTTACTTGAAATGACTGCCACTAATATCCAAGAAAAAGTCATGTGAGAAAAAAGGGTAAAATAAAGCAAGAAAAAAGAAAGCAAAATAATACCCGTGAATTAAAGTTCTGAAGGACTATGAAACATAGCCATTCACAGGTAACTAGTCATTCGAGTATTAACCAACTGGCTTTCGAATTATAGTCCTTCCCACTTGTAACACAGTTCAGGTTGGTATGTCCAATACGTGATGAAAAAGCAATAACTCTTGCTTTATAGCTCTCACGTTACAACATTGTTTTCAGCGCCACTGCACAACACAGTGCTCGACAGGAACCTCCGTTCCGATATCCAAAGTCACTTTACCAGTCTGTAGAAGAAAAGTTCAAATAAAAATAGAAAAGCGTCTCTCACCCGCTTTTCTAAACTCGAGTCCTTCTCACTGATACCTCAAAAAGGCACTCCAAGCGCTAAGAAATCCCAAAAAGGTTCTGCAGAAAAAGCGCGGCTCCCTCTCAGCGCGGCTCCTAGGAAGGGGTCAAGGTTCACAGCACGCCGTGCTCGTCCAGATCGGCATAGTCACTTGATTTCTGCCGAAAACAGCAATAATCTTCCTCCACGAAACACGAAGCAAACTAGATACACCACAGGTGACAAGCACCGGATGCATGGTGGGAAGGAGGAGATATAGAAAACAGGAGGAGAATGAGGAGAAAGGAAAGACAGACCTCATGGTCAAGCATTCTGGGAATCATAGTTTTCTAGCCAATGTGCCTAATTCATGACAGAACCCCCTCACTATGACCGCCGTCCCGGCGGTCCACCAGGTTTAGAAGGATGCATCACGTGGAACCGCCTCAACAGGCCAGGGCAATGCAAGTTAGCATGCGGTTCCCATGAACGTTCCTCGGGCCCATATCCTTTCCAATCAATCAAATACTGCAACACACCCCTCACTCTCCTGGAATCCAGCACAGCTCGCACCTCATATTCAGCCTCTCCCTCAATCTCCAAAGGACAAGGTCTACCAACAACCCTGGTACCCAGTATATAGGGTTTCAATAGGGACACATGGAACACAGGGTGTATGTGCCAGGAAGGAGGGAGTTGTAACTTCATAGCAACGGGATTAACCACTGCCACAATGGGATAAGGCCCAACAAATTTGGGTTGCAAGCGTGTATTCCCCTTCAACTTCAAGTGTTTAGTACTCAGCCACACCTTATCTCCCAGCACTTAATCTGGCTCAGGGGTTCTTTTCCTGTCTGCTTGTTGCTTATCACGGTTTCTAGCTGTCGCCAGATGCTCTTTAGCATCGTGCAAAACAGTAAGGAGATGGGTATGATGCTGTTGAATAGAAGGCAAGGGAGACGTACCAGGTTGTTCAAAAGGCATAGAGTTGGGATGAAACCCATTAAGGCAATAAAAAGCTGAACATCCCAACGAAGAATGAGTAGCACTGTTGTAGGCAAACTCAGCCATCCACAACAATGTTCTCCACTCCTCGTTCTGCTGTAATGTAAAACACCTTAAATACTGCTCCAGCGTTTGATTTAATCTTTCGGTTTTCCCATCCGTTTGCGGATGATAACTTGTTGACAAACGGGCATCAATACACATCAAAGTACACAAAGCTTTCCAGAATTTGGAAGTGAACTGTGTACCCCTATCTGTAATAAGAACAGAGGGCACACCATGTAACCGTACCACATTCTGCATAAATGCTAAGGCCAGTTCTCCTGACGTGGGCAACTTAGTTAAAGCAATAAAGTGACCCATTTTAGTTAAATGATCTATCACCACTAAAATGGTATTGTTGCCGAAACTGATAGGCATTTCCACAATGAAATCCATGGAAACAGTATGCCATGGTGCTGGGGGTATTGGTATAGGACGGAGTAACCCACTGCTTCGTTGGTGCGTTGTTTTAGCTTGAGTACATATAGAACATCTGACAATGTACTCTTCAATGTCCTTTCGCATTGACTCCCACCAAAAGTATCTGGAAGTAGTTTGAAATGTCTTTTGTATTCCCATATGTCCACTCAAGGAGGAATCATGAGTCCAATGTAGGACTAAAGTCTGTAATTCTTTCGTTGGTACATACAACTGCTTTTCTGTGAACAGCAATTTGTTCTTCCGGGTTCTTAATAGTGGTTCCTTCGTTATCCAAGAATGGGCATCCAGGTTTTCGATTTCTTCTTCCACTTGTCTTAAGAAATCAGCTGAGCCGGTGATTGCTGAGACCGTTGGAACGAATGAAGCCATATGTAAGATGGAAGGAGGGTTCTCATGCTCCCTTGGTTGATGGATAAAACCTGATTCAGGTCGTGAAAGAGCATCAGCTTTGCCATTTTGCGGGCCGGGGCGATATTTGATCACAAAATCAAAGTCGGCAAAGAAAAGAGACCATCTCAACTGGCGTGGTGTTAAAGCCTTTGCACTCTTCAAAAAGAGAAGATTCCGGTGATCAGTAAAGATCTCCACAGTATGTCTAGCTCCCAAGAGATGGTGACGCCATTCCTCACACGCTCTCTTTATAGCCAACAGTTCTTTATCGGTGATACTATAATTGATCTCACTAGCAGTTAGTTTCCGTGAGAAGTAAGCCACCGGATGTAATTGGCCTGAATCAGGATTTCTTTGTGATAAGATGCCTTCAATCGCATAATATGAGGCATCTGTCTCCATCACAAAGGGTTGACTAGCATCCGGATGTCGCAAGATGGGCGCAGAGACAAAACGGTTCTTTAGAGCTTGAAAGGCCTCTTCAGCTGATTCTGCCCACTGGAATGCCACTCCTTTCTTTAATAGATGGGTCAATGGCTGTATGGTTTTTGAAAAGTCTTGAATGAACCGCCGATAAAAGTTTGCGAATCCCAGGAAACTTTGTAAAGCTTTTACACACGAAGGGGATTCCCACTGGATGATGGCTTGTGTCTTTTTGTGGTCCATCCGCAACCCATTCGGACCAATGACATATCCCAGAAACTCCACTTCCGTGGCATGAAAGAGGCATTTCTCCAGTTTGGCATAGAGTTCGTGTTGGTGCAACCTCTCCAGTACTTCCAAAACATGCCGTACATGTTCCTCCGGGGTGGGGGAAAAAATCAGAATATCGTCAATATAGACGATACATGATATGTCAAGTAACCCCTTAACACTTCATCCATAAAGAATTGAAACGCCGCAGGGGCATTACACAAGCCGAAAGGCATGACTTGGTACTCATAAAGCCCATATTTAGTGCGGAATGCTGTTTTCCACTCGTCTCCACGGCGGACTCTCACCAAATGGTAAGCACCCCTCAAATCAAGTTTGGTAAATATCCGGGCATCCTTCAACTGATCCAACAAGACCGGTATGAGAGGGAGTGGATACCTGTTCTTTTTGGTCACTCGATTGATCGCTCTATAGTCAATACAGGTGCGCAACCCTCCTTCCTTCTTAGGAATAAAAAAGAGAGGAGACGATGCCGGGGAAGTAGATGGGCGTATGAACCCCGAGTCCAGCAGCGTCTTCAGATATTGTTGAAGATAGGTGTTTTCTTTCTCCGTCAGTGCGTAGATTCTACTGCATGGAATGCTAGCTCCAGGTTCCAACTCGATCACACAATCGTACTCTCTGTGTGGCGGTAGCTTGCTAGCTTCCTTCTCACTGAAAACCTCTCGGTACCGATTATAGATCTCTGGAAGAGTAGTAACAGCATTTACGCTCAAGATTCTCCCTCCTTCAGCTAAAGACCTTGCAGGCGTTTCCATCCTTATTTCTTCATGTACACATTGCAGGGTACAATGAACTGCACAGTAGTCCAAGCTAAGAATGATAGTACGAGCTGCCCATTGTACCAAAGGATCGTGTTGCGTTAACCACGGCATTCCCAAAATCAATTTAAACTGAGGAGCATCAATTAGATCAAAAGAAATGTGCTCATAATGGTTTTGTCCCACTTGCATGATCAATTGGCGTGTATGATAACACACCGGGCCCGACGTCAAATCTGATCCATCCACGGCCTTTACAACTTCAGGTGTTTCTTTCCGAATGCAAGGCACTCCCAATCTCTTGGCATATTGAAGATCTATAAAATTGCCTGTAGCACCAGAATCCAGCATTGCGTGTACCATCACAGGGGTCACCTCTGGCCATTTGATCGTAACGCACAAATTCATATGGGGTACCGAAGGTTGCATAGTGTTTGCAACAACATGTAAGACCGCTTTCTCCACATCTTGACTCAAACAAGGGGTCTCAGACTTGTTTGAGCATTCTCGTTTCCCAAAGCACTGAAGAGATTTGCAACCACTGGAACGTTTCTTGCCCCCTTGGTCTTGGATGTACAATCCTTGATAAAGTGCCCAGCCTTTCCACAGTACATGCACAGTTTCTGATTACGCCTTCTGGTTCGTTCTTCTTGACTCAAAGGATCCCGCACTCCTCCTATCTGCACAGGTTCAGTTGTCTCTGTGGGTACCGTACTCTCCATAACAGCCCTTGATCTAAAGAAAGGAAGGCGCATTTCGTTTCGATGTTTATCACCTTTGCGTTCTTGGAGTCTATGATCCAGCTGGACTGTCAGATCAATTAACTCTGCACAAGTCATTGGCATATGCACCACTTGGGCCAGCACATCTTTTAACTCACCCCTCAATCCTTGATAAAACAAGGAGACTCGCTTTTCAGTTGGCCAATCAGTTTCGACAACAAGACGGTTAAATGTAGTAATGTAGGACAGAAGATCCTGTGAGCCCTGTCTTAGCGTAATGAGTTCCCTATCTAGAGACAACATATCAGCCTTGCGATCAAACAATTTGCGCATTTCCTCACAAAACTCATCAAAATTGTCTAATACCGGATCTTTTCTCTCAATTAGAGGAAACGACCAACTAGCGGCATTACCCCCTAAATAGGACAACATAAAAGCTGTTTTAGAATGGTCATCTTGAAAAACAGCTGGTTTGCACATGAAATGCAATTTACACTGTCCCAAAAATGTGCTATACTTTTTGGGATCCCCCAAAAACCTCTCTGGTGGTGCCAATGGTAATTGTACCGGTTGTATAACCTGAATAGTAGACGGACCTTGCATTCCTGTTATCCCAGGGGTTTGAGTCTGTACAGGAGGGAATAAGGTTGCTTCTCTAATGTAATGGGCTCCCTTTGAAACAGTGGGGCTAGCCCTAGCCACTCCTGCCACCTCTTGTCTAAGTATACTCATATCGTGCCTCAATCCTTGATTTTCCCCTCTAATGGCTTCTACTTCCACCCTTAAAGCGGAAATAGCGTCCAACACGGACACCAAAACCGTGTCTGTATCCATCGCTCAGGCCGTATGACTACGTGGGCTTGTCACTCTGTCACAAAGCAAGGCAGATTGACTAACCTTGCAATCCAGATACAGCAGGAGCGATGCCGTTGCTTTATTCGTCCCTCCCTGAATGCGGTACCTCCAGTGAGTACAAGGAAAAACACTCCACTATGAGGACCTCACACAGGGAAGGGGAAAAAGTGGAGAAATGAAATATAAAGGCTGACAGCCAGAAACCATCCACAGCAAGGGTCGACAAACTAGGCACCTTCTGTAGTTCTGTAT
Organism: Lissotriton helveticus; assembly: GCF_964261635.1. Taxonomy (NCBI): domain Eukaryota; kingdom Metazoa; phylum Chordata; class Amphibia; order Caudata; family Salamandridae; genus Lissotriton; species Lissotriton helveticus. The sequence continues at coordinate 1,357,236,331 of NC_136061.1, read as the reverse complement.
TAAGTTTCCTGCAGAAAAGACATAAACAACACACATCAATTCAACCCACCCCTGTCTTCTATACCTAGTGATTTAAATTATGTGTGTGTCCCATTACACTTACTTGAAATGACTGCCACTAATATCCAAGAAAAAGTCATGTGAGAAAAAAGGGAAAAATAAAGCAAGAAAAAAGAAAGCAAAATAATACCCTTGAATTAAAGTTCTGAAGGACTATGAAACATAGCCATTCACAGGTAACTAGTCATTCGAGTATTAACCAACTGGCTTTCGAATTATAGTCCTTCTCACTTGTAACACAGTTCAGGTTGGTATGTCCAATACGTGATGAAAAAGCAATAACTCTTGCTTTATAGCTCTCACGTTACAACATTGTTTTCAGTGCCACTGAACAACACAGTGCTCGACAGGAACCTCCGTTCCGATATCCAAAGTCACTTTACCAGTCTGTAGAAGAAAAGTTCAAATAAAAATAGAAAAGCGTCTCTCACCCGCTTTTCTAAACTCGAGTCCTTCTCACTGATACCTCAAAAAGGCACTCCAAGCGCTAAGATTTCCCAAAAAGGTTCTGCAGAAAAAGCGCAGCTCCCTCTCAGCGCGGCTCCCTCTCAGCGTGGCTCCTAGGAAGGGGTCAAGGTTCACAGCACGCCGTGCTCGTCCAGATCGGCACAGTCACTTGATTTCTGTCGAAAACAGCAATAATCTTCCTCCACGAAACACGAAGCAAACTAGATACACCACAGGTGACAAGCACCGGATGCATGGTGGGAAGGAGGAGATATAGAAAACAGGAGGAGAATGAGGAGAAAGGAAAGACAGACCTCATGGTCAAGCATTCTGGGAATCGTAGTTTTCTAGCCAATGTGCCTAATTCATGACAGCCACTCACCCACTCAACACGACTCACACATGCAACCCCACTCACCCACGCAACGCCACTCACTCACACAAAACCACTCATGTCCACGCAGTGCCACTTTCACCCACACAGCACCACTTTCAGACACGCAAGGCCACTCACCCACGCAACACCACTCACCCATGCAACGCAACTCACCCACGCAACGCCGCTCACACAAAACAAAATCAACTCACATACGCAAGGCCATTCACCCACGCAACACCACTCAGCCACGCAACGCCACTCACCCGTGCAACGCCACTCACACAAAACAAAATAACTTTGACATTTTACATATCCAAAACTCAAACGTATCTATTGCGAGACCTATTGCATTTCCAATGCTTGTTGCTGTTGGAACAGAGTATAGTGACTTGATGGCTGTAATAAAGTTATTTGGGAGGCCGAATTTGGCCATAGCCATCCAGAGGTATTGCCAATCTACCTGATCGAAAGCCTTAGCAGCGTCGACTGCCACGATGGTCAGGGGTAGCTTTTTCTCTTGAGCAACATCTATTGCCGCGACTACTTGAAAGATCGCCACTAACTCTTGTTAAGCGCTTTTACCTGAAGGCGCTTGCTTTGGGATACCACTACTGCCTGTTGAAGCTCGCCGCACCCGCTCCGCGGGTGCCGCTTCGTCGTCTCTGCTAGGGGCTGGACCTTGGACGCTGCAACCGGCGCTGAGGAGGACCTGGGCCCGGGCGTGAGGCTTCAGCGGGGCTGCGAGCGTTAGCAGGGACTCCATTGCCCAGGAGTCCCTGCGTGACCGTGGGAGACCTTCCGGTCCGCTCTCCCTGTTGGCCCGCCCACCGCCCATTGGAGGGTTTTTAAACCCCTGTATTTACTTTCTCCCTGGGACGCCACTAACTCTTGTTAAGCGCTTGTACCTGAAGGCGCTTGCTTTGGGATACCACTACTGCCTGTTGAAGCTCGCCGCACCCGCTCCGCGGGTGCCGCTTCGTCATCTCTGCTAGGGGCTGGACCTTGGATGCTGCAACCGGCGCTGAGGAGGACCTGGGCTCGGGCGTGAGGCTTCACCGGGGCAGCGAGCGTTAGCAGGGACTCCATTGCCTAGGAGTCCCTGCGTGACCGTGGGAGACCTTCCGGTCCGCTCTCCCTGTTGGCTCGCCCACCGCCCTCTACGTTCACTACACCTAGGACCAGTACTCCCGCAGCGCGGGACGCAGCTCGGGGCGAAGACCGGGCTAAGAGCGGGCCGCTTAAGGCCGTTCGAGGCCGATCGGGGCCGGGCTGGGCCACCCCCCTAATCTCCAGCTCACAAACCGATCATACAAACCCCTCCATCTTTACAGGTATGTCTCCTAGAGGATCCAGGAGTAAGACTGCGGCAAAAAAGGGCAATTAACTGGCCCTATAGACAGTTTTATTACAAAAGCAAATTCTTTTATAGATCAGAGCATCAGCCTTATTGAACGAAGGGTATCCCAAGAACTCCTGGAGGCTAGAAGATCCTCAATGGGTCATCTGGCAACATCTAGAACACCGGTTCCTAAAAGGATCAAAGACTGAGTGAGGGTGGGAACGATAAAAGACAGAGTCTTCCAAACATAGTGGACTTATCGGTCTCGAAATTGTCACAACTTTCAGAATCCCAACTAACATCTGATTCTGATCTGGAAAAAACCCCAGACCTAGTTCCACACCCCACCCCTGAAGAGGTAAGACAGGCAAGAGGGAGGAGAGAGGGAGCTATAAGGAAGAGGAATCATCTAGCAATAAGTAAACTACCAACGACCCAACCAACCCCAGCCACAACAGAAGAAATAGGAAACACACTTAGCCCCCCTTCGTCGGAAAATCCGAACAGGCATACTGCGATGATACATCATGTACATGAGGCCTCACTTCCCACAAGCCTAGTGTTAACATCAGAGGATTCCTTAATAAAGGAACCTGAATATAATCATAACACAGACTTATTAGTTAAAATCGGAGACCTCTTACAGAAAACTCTTGCACCGATTCAAGTCACTTTGAAACTTAGAAAAAGCTGTAGCGGAACTCTCAGCCCTGGTGAAAATAAAGCATATCCCTAACCATATTCAAGAGCAATCCAAAGTACAGAAGCACGGGGTGGTTAAGTCGTCAAACCCAATCCCCGTGGCTCAAGCTAAAAGCTCGACTCCTGTGCCCACTACAGTACTGAAACCTACAACCACGATAGCATCAAATAAAAAAACTGATGAGATTTTATCCGCAAATACCCTATTAGGAAAAAATAGCATTCCTTGTAACACCGTCACCACAGACATGAAAAATAAACAACCCCAACCTAGACAACCCCAAATACATCGAGAGAGGGAGAGGCAACAACAGGGCGATGCACGACCAGTAACTCTTCCACCAGAAGCGAGTCCATTTGTTGTTATTATGACCGGTGTCCCAGAACTGAAGTACCAAAAATTTGAACCAAACTGGTCCTTAAAAAATAAGATACAGCATTGGCTCACTATAAATCGCCCACCACCTGCCTATTGCTCCACCAGAATTCTAATGGTTAGAAGAGCCCCCTGGGTTGGCCATGGTAAAAAAACAATACAGGGCGACTGCATCTTAATTACTTTTGAGGACCCTAGAATAGTGGAATATATCTGCTCAGAGGAGAAATTAAACCTAAATGGGGGGATAGGTATAAAGCGCCTCTCTTTCTTTTACCCACCTAGATTTCCGAATGGTCCCTCAAAAAATGATGGACCTTGGTATACAGTGGGTCCTCGTTACCGAGGAAGAGAAAGGGAAGAGTGGAGAGGGCAAGAGCAGTGGAGAAATTACAGAGAACCACCATGTTGGGAGGGTTGGAACGGAATACCACTAACAAACAGGTATAGTGGCCTGGAATGCGTGGACTGACCCTCACAGCTAGATGAACAGGCCCACAAACCCCCAGACCATCCCCCAACCCTAGATAACCCTCTAATCTTTGATGACCCCGTTGCTCTTGGCAACTCACAAATCGAAAATAGCCCTGATAACGATCCTCCATCTTTGTCCGTGATCTCCTGGAACATCGCAGGGTTGCGACCAAAGGTTGAGGATGGGAGTATCATGCATCCTGTGGACAGACATCATATAGTCTGCTTACAGGAGACATGGTCGCCAATAGAACTCCACCTGCTGGGTTATAAGACGTACTTCTCTCCAGCATTAGTGGGACATAAGGGTAGGCCAAAGGGAGGACTGATCATTTACATAGCTAATACCATCCAAAATATAAAAATAAACATCATTGAACTGGAACATAATTTCCAGATCATTTGTCTTTCCCTACCCAAAAATGAGTCTGTTGTCCTCGTCAACTTTTACAACAACCTCGAGGAATCACAGCTTCAGAAAGTGTTGGCGCACTTGCATGAGAAATTAACCACCATAAGGCAGAAACAAGGAGCAAAGGGCTCAGTATCTATAATATGGGCAGGGGATTTCAACCTGCATCACTGTACCCAGCCAGAGCAAAAATGCGCAGGAATGATGACAGAGGAAGGTAACCCCATTACTCACTTTTTCCACAATAATATTGGTGGAATAATGAACGACATTCTATCAGATCTGGACCTCCAAGTAGTAAATACTCCAGATGATAGAACCAATTCTTTAGAACCAACATATGTAGGAAGGGGATTTAGCACTACAGTCGGCTATATTATAATTTCGGCTAGCTTACGATCTAGAGTCAACCAGTTTGAAGTTTTATCTAACACCTTGAGTGATCATTCCATCCTTAGATTGAAAATGCTCCTAAATTATCAACAATCCCTACCTGTGACATTAGCTAGTGCACTGACCCCGGATAATATAAATCTGGGCCAAATAAATGGGTACACAATAAAGTGGGGAAAAATAAACCCGGGGGAACTTACCAAAGATCTGATAAAATTGGTATATCCCCAAATCAAGAAGTGTCTAGACATACAGATAGAAGATGAGGAACTTCTTAGTAATTTTGCCCAAATTATGGAAAAAAACAAATCTCTACTTACAGTAAAACATAAACTAGGCCCTCGACAAATGAAAGGATGGTTTAACCACGAATGCACCCAGGCTCATTCAAACCTCAAAATAGCACTAAATAAAGATGAAAGGGACCCCCATGCCATATCCGCACTAAGAAAGGAATATTTTGCCACCAGGAAAAAGAGAAAGGCGGAGCTAAAGCAAGCTTTGTGGGACGAGCTCCACTCTAGTGCCCAGGAAGATAACAGCCAGGCATTTTGGAGAGTAGTGAGAGCTCCATTTCTAGCTGATGATAAAATCCCAAAAATTGAAGTTGCTATAGACGAGGTAGAATGGGTGTCACACTTTACAAAATTTTTCCAAAAACAACCAACAGAACAAGAACAAGAAAAAGAAGACGGAAACTTAGTAGTTCCATCCTACCCCATCCAAATAGATTTTGAACTTTCTGAAGTCCTTTTGGCCTTGAAATTAAGCAAAAACGGAAAAGCCCCAGGACCGGACGGAGTCCCGGTAGACTTTTTTAAATATAACACAGATCTCTGGGCTCCTATCATCACCAGGGTATGCACGGCAGCGGCAAAGAAAGGAATTCCGGAGTCTTGGACAAGGTCCGTGATGGTACCGATCTTCAAGAAGGGCAATCGCCAGGACCCCACCTGCTACCGCCCAATATCTCTATTGGACTCATTGGGAAAGATAGCAGGCAGGGTGATCCTGGAGCGACTTCAAAAATGGGTGGAGCAGAGAGGCATCCTGTCTGAGTTACAATTCGGTTTCTGGGAGGGTTTCGGCACTGTGGAACAAGCCCTAAACCTCTCGATTATCATTGGAAAATATATACATGCAAAGAAGGACAAACTATATATGATCTACGTAGACTTGTCCTCTGCGTTTGACTGCGTCTCTCATACCAAATTGTGGTCCCTCTTGTCACAAATGGGAGTCGATTTACCACTCTTGAACTTTTTGAGAGAAATGTACTCCAAACCCTCTGCCAGAGTCCGCTACGGCACAAATGGAGAGCTGTCAGCGCCCCTTAGAGTGGAGCGTGGAGTCAGACAAGGATGTGTCCTGGCCCCCTTCCTCTTCTCCCTCTATACTAACAACTTGGAGGTTGAGCTTTTGAGGGGTGCCCAGGACCTCCCACAGGCAAAACAACGCCCGATTCCCGCTCTACTCTATGCGGACGATGCTGTCTTGCTGGCGCGGACTACCCGCGAACTTCAGAGGATACTCAACAGATATTCTCACTTCATGGGCACCCTAGACCTTCATATAAATGTGAAAAAAACCTTTGTGATGACGGCAGGGGCCGGGAGAAAACATCCTAAAGATTTAATCCTCAAAAATCAAAAAATAGAATCTGCCACTGAATATTGCTACTTGGGTATTACAATAGATAACAAATTGTCTTGGAAAAAGGCAGTGGAAGCAAGGAAACATTGCTTTAAGAGAGCGACAGCGGCCTTGGTGACTTTCTCGCAAAAACTGGGAAAACGACCACCCCTGGAATTACTAGCCATCTACAGAGCCAAGTGCCAATCAACAGCACTATACGGAGCTAGTGTATGGGGCCATATGGATGTCTCTTCCCTGCAAATTGCAGAAAATAATTTTCTGAGGTTCCTCTTAACGGCCCCAAAGCGATCCTCTACTTATGCATGCCATGTTGAACTAGGCGTCCCGTACATTGAGGACTTGGCAAGGATACAACCACTACTCCTATGGCGCCGTATTTGGACCTCAGAAAAAAACGCCCTCACCAAGACAATAGTGGCAGATGCCATGACACTAGACCATGCTCTAAAAATAAAATGGCTAGCTTACTTCAGGAACTTTTTTATTGACCTTGGAGCCGAAAAATACTATTCTACCCCCAAAAAAATCAGTGAACTCTCAAAAAAACTATTACAAACACTAGCCCTGGGACATTTGCAGAATTTGAGACTACAAATCGAAGCAGGCAAATCGTCTGTCCAACATGCTGTAATGGTCCAATCCACTTTTTCTATCCAGCCTTATTTAAATCTTGAAATCAGTGCTTTTGATCGTTTTCTTTTGGTAAGATTTAGATTAAACCTTTTTCATAGGCTAGTGGCATTCCCAGTGGCAAATGCATGGGATATGAGTCTACCCCTGTGTCCCTGCGACGAAAAGTCATTCCAAACCACTTTACATACAGTCTTGTTCTGTAAATTTTACCACGAACATCGTAAACTCTGGTTATTGACCCTGTTGAAATCTTGGGGATTCAGGCAGTGTCGCCCTGCTATGTTAAGCTTACAGCTCTTAGATACTGAAATTACCTGTTATCATGTTCTTAATTTTTTAAAATGCATATACAGACACAGAAAAAATCTGTAAAGTAACTTTTTCCAATTTAGAGTATCTGTAAATAGTCTTGTGAAAACTTAGCAATTTTTATGAATTTTTTTATGATTTACTTACTATGTATTAATATTGCTTTTATGGATTTCTAATACTGAAAGTCCGAATAAAGAATTTATATATATACTTGAAAGGTCAGTTCATTGAGTTGTCTATCTGGGATGAAACCCCTTTGGTCACAATGTATGACAGATTTTACTACCTTAGCCAGTCTAGTCGCTAATACCCCCGCAAACACCTTATAATCGACATTTAATAGAGAGATGGATCTGTATGACTCTATCTTGCTTGGATCTTTATTCGGCTTCAATAATAGTGTGACTATGGCCTCAGCCCATCACCTTGGAGCCTGCCCCCTTGAAATAAGATTTCATTAAATAATAATGTCAAGACTATAACTATTTGTTCCAATACTATCTTATAGAGTTCCACAGGAAGCCCATCCGGGCCTGCAGCCTTGCCTTTAACCATTTTCGATAATTGAGTCCTCACCTCTCCTTCCCTTATCTCAGAGCTGAGGAGAGACCTTTCTGTGTCTGACAACTCGGGGAGCTGTATATTATGTAACCAAGTTTCTGCCTGCTCCCTGCTCAGAGAAGTATTAGAACCGTATAGGGACTGCATGTACCTCTTGGCCTCATTTCTGATGGAATCATCGTCATTCGTGGTTTCCCCCGTGATTGACAATAATAGGTTATCGATCTGATTCCTCGTCCTGTCAGCTCGGGCTTTCCACGCGAGAAGGCGTGCACATTTCTCCCCATACGCAAACTGTTGTAATTTGCTCACGTCCCATTTGTCCTTAAGATCTTTATTTTGCTCTGCTTGATATTCTGCTCGCAGGATATCCAGTTCCCTTTGAAGGGGGAGCCTACTATGGGACTGCTCTGCTGATGCTCTCTGCAATTCAAGTTCTTTTGCTTTAATTTTCAATAGACGTTCTTCCCTTTTCTTCCTCCCCAGTCTGTTCTTCCTTATCATCATGGTGGTCAGAAGACCTCGGGTGAAAGCTTTGTATGTTTCCCACACAGTTTGTTTGCTTTCCGACCCATTGTTGACCCTAAAAAACTCCTCGGACTGAGTCACCAAGTCCTGTCTGACCTCCTCATCAGGTAATAGTGTCCAGTCTAAGGTCCACCTCCTTTGCTGTACTTTTTGCCTCAGCTCAATCACCATTTCCACAACTGAATGATCAGACAAGATGGCCGGGATGTAAGTTATGGAGTCCACTGCCGAGGAAAGAGTTTTGTCCAGTAGAAAAAAATCTATTCTGGAATGATGGCCGTACCTTCTGCTATAAAAGGAGTAGTCCCTTTTCCCTGCGTTTTTAAGTCTCCAGATATCTATTAGGTTAAAGTCCTGCATGATGTTCTTCAGCTCCAATCTAGATTTTTTGGGGGGAGTGAATCTCACTCTAGAGGTCCGATCCAGATCTTTATCAAGAATTAAGTTAAAATCGCCCCCTAGAATTATAGGACCATCTGTCTCTATTAATCTGTTTTTAAGTTTCAACAATGCCCCTGGAGCGTCCTGATTGGGACCATAGTAAACTGCACAGGTGAGAGGGGTGCGCCCAAACATTAGAGATGCCACCAACCATCTCCCTGAGTGATCTGCCTCATGTTTTGTGAGCCTTATCCCTGTGTTCGCTCTAATTATTATAGCCACCCCCCTCGTACTGCCAGTTTGCTCTGAGCAAACAACCTCCTGGATCCACCTACATTTTTTAAAAACGTACTTACATTCCTCCTTCTCTAAATGAGTCTCCTCAAGTAGACAAATATGTGCCCCCGAGTTATACAGAAAATCAATTATCCTGTGAGCTTTCTTACTGTCCCTCAGCCCATTGACATTCCAACTGAGTTTTATTTTACATGTCATATTGGCCGAATTATGATGTATCCACAGAATGATTCATTAACCAGCTCCCAAAAGAGATGCATTTTTTTTCTTTGTATATGAGGATTATTTTTCCTACTTTTTTCCCTGCCCCCCACCCACCAATGAGGACCCCCCCCCTTTTTTCTTCTGGCGATCTTGTCGCCAATTGAGATCTCGCCGGAACCCTGGTCGGTGATCCCTCTATTGTGTACCAAACTAAATACAGGCACCTAAACGCTATCCTTAAATCCTACCTGTACACCGTAAAACTATTGAATAATCCTAATTCTTCTATGTGTGTATATTCATATGTTCAGGTATACCCAAGTGCGTTTTTTTTTTCCTTCCCCCTCTCCCTTTTCTCTTTTTTTTTTTACCTTTTCTATTTTTATTTTACCTACTTGTGTCATTCTTTCCCCCTCCCTTAGCATCTGACCGTGTGTCATTTAATTTCAGATTATTCTGTATTCACCAAAAAAACAAAAAAAGCACACATTTATTTATTTATATATACTTTTTTTTTCCTTTTCCCTTCTTCTTCCCTTCCCTTTTCCTGCCCAACATTCTGTTGTGAGCTTTCAAAAAATCCTGCACAGTCTTAAAATATATATCTTAATGGGCTTACGCTGTTGATGGTTAACTAACCCCTGTTGATATATTCAGATATGTTTATATTTATGTTTTATTGACGTGCACTATCGCGCATTAGGGTGAGAAAAGCATCAACTTCTTGTGGTGAAGTAAAATTATGTGTTTTATTTCTCCACACCACTCTCAAAGAGGCTGGGAACTTCATTTGCACTTGTGCGCCCATGCTCTTTAAGTCTGCCATCCGGTTCCCCAGCTCCCACTGCCTCTGCGCTGTTACTTTCCCCACATCCAAGCGTATGAGATAATGAGCAGAGCCGATTTGCAAAGTTTTATCTTGCAGTGCCCTGCTCAAAATCAACTCTTTCACAGTGAAGGTGAGGAAGTTTACCAAAATCTTTCTTGGGCCTGACCTCCCCGCATGCAGCCTGTATGGGTCCCTGTGCGCTCTTTGAATCTCGGCCTCTAAATTAATATCCGGGCTGTCTTTTAGGACTCCCTCTCTTAGAAGTTTACATATAAGGCCCTTGACGTCACCATTTTCTGCTCCCTCAGGAATTTTCGAGAATTTTAGATTGTTTCTCCTTGAATGGATCTCTAATCTTGCAACGTCCATCTGCAGGGCTCTGTTCTGCACTCTAAGGTTTTCAATGTCTCTGTCATGCCTTTTTGAGGCCCCAGTAAGCAGGCTAACTTCCTCCTCCAAAACATCCGTGCGTTTAGAGACATCGTCTAACTTCATCTCCAGATTGGCGCACTGCTCGTGAATGCTTCTTTGATTTGTTTCTGATATATCACATTTTTTGTCTAGTTTTAACAAAAGGTCTTCCCTCAGGCTAAGAAGAACAGTCTCTACCTGTGATATGCCTCCTTCCGCTGTCCCTGGTGAAGTTGTGGTTTTATCGCTCCCGATTACAACTGCTGGTTTAATTGCAGGAATAAAAGGATCCATTTGATCCATTTGATCTGCCTGTGAGGAGCTGTAACTTCAAAAACGATGGATTTGGGCCCAGATCTTTGGACTGGGGTGAATGTGTGACATTGATCCACATTCTGTCCATCATTGTTGTGTTTGCAGGTACCGCTCTAAGTGTACTGGGGATGCTCAGACGTGAGTCCCAGGCACTCCACACCACTGGAATCAAGCTAGCCGGGCTGATGAGAGGTGTTACCTCGAAACCGGGCCGGTCCTTGGATGCTTGTTTCCGTTCTGGGAAGGACATGGCTTTTGTAGTTTGGACTGGACTGTTCCCATGGGGCACAGGGTCAGCGCTGATTTGCATATCGCCATTGTCTAACCCAGGGTGGTGTGGAGTGGAAAAACGATGGATTTGGGCCCAGATCTTTGGACTGGGGTGAATGTGTGACATTGATCCACATTCTGTCCATCATTGTTGTGTTTGCAGGTACCGCTCTAAGTGTACTGGGGATGCTCAGACGTGAGTCCCAGGCACTCCACACCACTGGAATCAAGCTAGCCGGGCTGATGAGAGGTGTTACCTCGAAACCGGGCCGGTCCTTGGATGCTTGTTTCCGTTCTGGGAAGGACATGGCTTTTGTAGTTTGGACTGGACTGTTCCCATGGGGCACAGGGTCAGCGCTGATTTGCATATCGCCATTGTCTAACCCAGGGTGGTGTGGAGTGGAAAAACGATGGATTTGGGCCCAGATCTTTGGACTGGGGTGAATGTGTGACATTGATCCACATTCTGTCCATCATTGTTGTGTTTGCAGGTACCGCTCTAAGTGTACTGGGGATGCTCAGACGTGAGTCCCAGGCACTCCACACCACTGGAATCAAGCTAGCCGGGCTGATGAGAGGTGTTACCTCGAAACCGGGCCGGTCCTTGGATGCTTGTTTCCGTTCTGGGAAGGACATGGCTTTTGTAGTTTGGACTGGACTGTTCCCATGGGGCACAGGGTCAGCGCTGATTTGCATATCGCCATTGTCTAACCCAGGGTGGTGTGGAGTGAAAAAACGATGGATTTGGGCCCAGATCTTTGGACTGGGGTGAATGTGTGACATTGATCCACATTCTGTCCATCATTGTTGTGTTTGCAGGTACCGCTCTAAGTGTACTGGGGATGCTCAGACGTGAGTCCCAGGCACTCCACACCACTGGAATCAAGCTAGCCGGGCTGATGAGAGGTGTTACCTCGAAACCGGGCCGGTCCTTGGATGCTTGTTTCCGTTCTGGGAAGGACATGGCTTTTGTAGTTTGGACTGGACTGTTCCCATGGGGCACAGGGTCAGCGCTGATTTGCATATCGCCGTTGTCTAACCCAGGGTGGTGTGGAGTGGAAAAACGATGGATTTGGGCCCAGATCTTTGGACTGGGGTGAATGTGTGACATTGATCCACATTCTGTCCATCATTGTTGTGTTTGCAGGTAGAGCTCTAACTTCAAAGCACCCCTGCTGTCTCTTCCATTTCTGTTTGTTCTGCCCGTTCCACCAGCCCCTCTACGTTTTTTATTGCTGCCAAAACAGTGTATCTATTTTTGTGAGGCACGGGGGGGGACATACTGGGCACATCAGGTATACTGGGTGAACTGTGGATAGGTGAGCTTTGAACGCTAAGCGAATCTGTCACATTCGGACCATCAGCCAACTGGGGGCTGGGAATACTTACACTAAGCATGCCTAGAGTACTAGGGGCAAAAGCCGTAACTCCTTTGCCTATACTAGACTCCGAGGTCAGGGTAATAGACCGCCCCACCTTGGGACCAACCACCTTCTCCATGATTTTAAAATAGGATTTTAGAGAGGGTGCAGGCTTCGGAAGAGAAGGGCACACTTTCGGGATTTTTTTCTTCTTAACCTCACCAGATCTTGCGATATTCCCCCTTCTCTCTCTTCTCTTTTCTTTGGGGGTTAACGGTGCGGCTTCTACCCTTGAGGTACCCAGACACCCAGTCCCAATCTTCTGGAGTTCTAATCTAGACCTTAGCTGGTATCTATTCCTGGTCTTGGGAGCAGGGGGGTCGTATGGAAGCTCCTTGCCCTTACTCTTAAAATTGCTCCCCTCCCCTCCCAAGCTACACTTAAAGGGGCTAGTCAAAGAGGCTGTGTCAGTTTCTGTTGTATGAGGGGGGTACAAATGCACTGTGTCAGGGGTTGTACCTGGGTCCATACCCTCATGCTGCGTCAGGGTTAAAATAGCAGATTCCACACAGTCTACTATATCAGCCTTCGGTGACCCTCTTCCAAAGAACTCCAAGCCAGCTGCCCCTATGGTTTGGCAATTCGATCATAGAAACCCCCCCCCGTACCCCCTTCACTGACCGTGCTATATGTAGAAATTAGCGGCTGCTGGTTAATGGAGAGCTGAGGCTGACTCTTGCCAACAGCTGCCTTGAGCGCCGCCAGATACTTGCCCGGTCCCCTGTGTGCCTCGCTAGTTCACCGGTACACCTCCTCCTTAATCTGACAGAGCAGACGTCTTCTGCCTTTCCAACCGCCTGATCCGGGTCCCGGTCCACCGCACACCAGCCCATCGCCCGGGCGCTTGCGTCGCTTGCTTGCCTCACCCCACTCGCCTCGTCAGCAGGGTCCTAGTGCTCGTTGAGTGCGGGGGCGGCCAGGACGCAGCCACGGAGCAGTTGACTCTCGCCGTAAAACTTAAAAAAAATAATGGGGAAAGCTCATCAGAGCGGGCTCGCTATAACAAAGAGCCTACATATGCTCTCCCACCATTTTAGTGCCTGTAACTCAGCCTAAAAGCAGGGAAACCACCTCCCGATCCGGAGATCCCACGGCAGACATCAGCCTGCCGCCATGTTCCCAAGAATAATAAGCTTGAGTTATCACCTGTATATCCAGCGCCATGTTGGTATACTTTATTTATTATTTTGTAAAGTGGAGTACTGACTACCCAATTGCTGATGTGAAAATAGGGGACTATTGGTGGTCGGTGGTTAACTAGTTAGTGGGGCAACCCGGGAATGTGATGTAAGTTGCATAGGGTGCCTTCAGGCAAGCGCTTTCACTACTCGTAGAACCTCAGTGGTGTCCCATGGTGCCTGCACAGGGTGAGCCGGCACATTGTTCTATTATCCTCTATGTCACATAAGGTGCATGCAGGCAAATGCTTTCTCTACTCGTGCCACCTCGATGCTGTCACAGAGTGATTGAAAATGGTGTACCTACAAATAGTTGCGTTGTTCTGCATAACTGTGCTTGGCGGCTGATGTTCTTCGGACGCTCAGCGCACTTTACGGGATTTATTTTCTCGGTGCACGGCACTCCTTCTCGGTCCTCTCGCTCCTACAGACGGCAACTCAGCAGATGATTCCGCACATGAGGGTATAGCCCTGACATTTCTAGGGCAATAAGAAATCGCCGCTCTTAAGAAAATAAATCCTGCAAAGTGAGCTCAGCACATATTATAGGATTCCCACCTCTGTTACTCCTTAATGGAATCAGTCCCCTGTTTTTTACCCTCTATCGGTTTTTAATGCACTGCTCTTGCTTCTTTCTGCACCTTTCTTTCAAATTTCTGAACCCCTCTTGCCTCCTTCTGCACCTATGTTTGTTCTTTCTGCATTGCTCTTACTTCTTTCTGTACCTCTTTTGAAATTTCTATACGCCTCTTGCCTCTTTCTGTACCACTTTTGCCTCTGTCGGCACCTCTGTTCCCTCTTTCTGTGCCTCTTTTGCCTGTTTCTGCAACTCTCTTGCCTCTTTCTACACTTCTCTTTCCTCTGTCTGTAGCACCGTGGCTTCATTCTGTACTTCTCTTGCCTCTTACTGCACCCCTCTTGCCTCTTTCTGCACCTTGGTTGCTTGTTTCTGCACTTCTTTTGTTTCATTTTGTACCCCTTGTGCCTCTTTCTGCACCGCTCTTGTCTCTTTCTGCACTTATTTTGCCTGTTTATGCAACTCTCTTGCTCTCTCTGTACCCCTCTTATGTCTTTCTGTGCCTCTGTTGCTTATTTCTGCACTTATGTTGCTTCTTTACGTACCTTTCTTGCTTCTTTTAGAACATCTCTTACCTCTTTCTGCATCCCTATAGCCTCTTTCTGCACATCTGCTTCTTTTTTCTGCACTTCTCTTACTACTTGCTGCACCTCTCTTGCTTCTTTCTGTACCTCTCTTGTAAAGTTCTGTACAACTCTTGCCTCTTTTTGCCCCTCTCTTGCCTCATTCTGTCCCTCCTGCCTCTTTCTGCAATTCTCTTGTCTCTTTCCGCACTTCTCTTGTCTCTTTCTGCTCTTCTCTTGCTTCTTTCTGCTCTTCTCTTGCTTCTTTCTGCACCTCTGTTGCTTTTTTCTATCCCCTCTTGCCTCTTTCTGCACCCTTCTTCCTTCTTTTTGCACCTCTCTTTCCTCTTTCTTCACCACTTTTCCCTGTTTCTGTACCTTTCCTGCATGTTTCTAAACATCTCTTGACTCTTTCTGTACCCCTATTGTCTGTTTCTGTACCTCTGCTGGTTCTTTCTGCACTGCTCTTGCTTTTTTTCTGGCCCTCTCTTGCAAATTACGGCACTCCTCTTGCCTATTTCTGCACCCCTTGCCTCCTTCTGCACCTATCATGTTTCTTTCTGCACTGCTCTTAGATTCTTTGTGCACTGCATTTTCCTGTTTCTGCAACCCTCTTGTCTCTTTCTGCACTTCTCTTGCCTCCTTCTGCACCTCTGTTACTTCTTTCTGTACTTCTCTTGCATTTTTCTGCACCCCTCTTGCCTAATTTTGCACTTCTGTTTCTTCTTTCTGCACCTCTCTTGCTTCTTTCTGCACCTCTCTTGCTTCTTTCTGCACCCCTCTTGTCTCTTTCTGAACCATTCTTCCCTCTTTCTGTACCTCTCTTGCCTCTTTTGGCAACACTGATCCCTTTTTCTGCACTTCTCTTGCCTCTTTCTGTTGTTCTCTTGTCTCCTTCTCCACATCTGTTGCTTGTTTCTGCACTTCTCTTGCCTCTTTCTGTACCCTCTTCCCTCTTTCTGCTGTTCTCTTGTCTCCTTCTGCATATCTGTTGCTCCTTTCTGCACTTCTCTTGCCCATTTCTGTACCCATTTTGTCTGTTTCTGTACATCTGTTGCTTTTTTCTGTACTTCTCTTGTCTCTTACTCTACCCCTCTTGCCTCTTACTGCACCTCTGTTGCTTTTTTCTGCACTTCTTTTATTTCTTTATGTACTTCTCTTGGCTCTTTCTGCACCACTCTTGACTCTTTCTGCACTTCTTTTGCCTGTTTCTGCTACTCTCTTGCTTCTTTCTGTACCCTCTTGCGTCTTTCTGTACTTCTGTTGCTTATTTCTGTACTTCCGTAGCTTCTTTGTGTACCTCTTGCTTCTTTCTGTACCTCTCTTACCTCTTTCTGTGCCGCTGTTGCTTCTTTCTGCACATCTCTTGCTTCTTTCTCCACTCCTCTTGCCTCTTTCTGCACCTGTGCATCTTTTTTCAGCACTTCTCTAGCTACATTATGCACCTCTCTTGCTTCTTTCTGAACCTCTTTTGTAAAGTTCTATACCAATTGTGCCTCTTTCTGCACCTCTCTTGCCTCATTCTGTATCCCTCTTACCTCTTTCTGTATCTCTTTTCCTTTTTTCTGCACTTATCCTGCCTCTTTCTGCCCCTCTTGCCTCCTTTTGCACTTCTCTTGTCTCTTTCTCCTATCCTCTTGCCTCTTTTTGCACCTCTCTTGTATGTTTATGCACTTCTCTTGACTCTTTCTGTACCCCTCTTGTTAGTTTCTGCACCTCTGTTGGTTCTTTCTGCACTGCTCCTGCTTCTTTCCAGACATCTAGTGCAAATTTCTGCACCCCTCTTGTCTCTTTCTACACCCCTTGCCTCCTGCACCTCTGTTGGGTTTCCTTCTGCTCTCCTCTTACTTCTTTCTGTACGTCTTTTCCTGTTTCTGCAACTCACTTGCCTCTTTCTGCACTTTTCTTACCTCCTTATGCACCTCTGTTGCTTCTTTCTGCACTTGTCTTGCCTTTTTTTCTGAATCCCTCTTGCCTATTTTTGAACCTCTGTTGCTTCTTTATACACCTCTCTTGCTCTTTATTCACCTCTCCTGCTTCTTTCTGCACCCCTCTTGCCTCTTTCTGAACCGTTCTTCCCTCTTTCTATACCTCTCTTGCCTCTTTCTACACCACTGTTCCCATTTTCTGTACTTCTCTTGCCTGTTTCTGTACTCTCATGCCTCTTTCTGCTGTTCTCTTGTCTCCTTCCGCACATCTGTTGCTTCTTTCTACACTTCTCTTGCCTCTTTCTGTACCCCTCTTGCCTTTTTCTCCAGCACTGTTGGTTCTTTCTTCACTACTCTTTCTTCTGTCTGCTCCTCTGTTGCCTGTTTCTGCACTCTCTTGCCTCTTTCTGATGTTCTTTTGTCTCCTTCTGCATATCATATATGTTGCTCCTTTCTGCTCTTCTCTTGCCTATTTATGTACCCCTCATGTTTGTTTCTGCACCCCTGTTGCTTCTTTCTGCACTTCTCTTGCCTCTTGCTGCACCCTGCTTGCTTCTTTTTGCACCTGTGCTGCTTCTTTCTGCACCTCTCTTGTCTCTTTCTGCACCCCTGTTACCTTTTTCTTCATCTCTCTTGCTTGTTTGTGTGACTCTCTTGCCTCTTTTTGCAGTTCTCTTGCCTCTTTCTGCACCTCTATTGCTTCTTTCCGTACTTCTCTTGCCTCTTTCTGTGGCCATCTTTCTTCACCTCTGTTGGTTCTCTCAGTTTACAGTTAATACAGTTTAGTTTAAGTTTCTCTGATTTAGTTCTCGACTCAGAACCACAAACATTTGATACATAATATAAGAGTTTAAACAGTAAAAGTTTTTCATTCTAATACAAAGTTAAAAAAGATTTAAAAAAAGTAAATATATTATAACAAATTCATTTGGCGGAAACTTGCAAAGCAAGATCAGGTCCTAAACAGAGGTGATTCTACTTTTTATATAAATTGGTTGTAGAAATCTTTTTCTTGCTGCTACGACTATTGGGTTTGGGCAAGTAAACAACAAGTGCTCCAGGTCTTGCTCCCCACCATTACATAAGTTACAGAGACTACTAGATTTTTCTTTTGGTAGCCACTTGTAAGTAAAAGATTGTAGAGGAAGTATCTCAAATTGGAGCAAAACTATGAATCTCCTGACCCCGTGCTTTAGGTTAAAATAAATATACTGTTGTGTTTTCCTATAGACCAAAGTTTCAGCGTATTGGTTATACAGTGACAGTTTGGCGCAATGCTAATCATCGAGGTCAAAGCTTAGTCTTGGAGTGAAGTTTTTTAAGAAAAGCTTCTGCTGGGCAGGAGTCCATGATTGCAACAAATCAGTATTCACATTAGATAATTTAAAAGCAGTTGAGAGGTTCCTACAGAATACATATTTCAGAGTTCTTTGTACAAATGTCTCTGTTTTGAGTAGGGATCGTAGCGTTCCTTCTTACGCATGGAGGAGGTTATATGCCCATCTGATCACATTAGTCAGTTCCTATGCTAGAGGAATTAGCAATGAGAATTCAAGGCAAAGAGTTTGTACCTTGGACTGCTTGGGACATCTTTGCGAGTTTCCATAAGATCTTCCCTTCTTTTAGATCTAGGTATTTCCATTGCTTTAATGGAATATGTTCCAGAGCCTATGAAAGCACTGGCGGAATCTTAGCACTATATACCTGGAGTAGCGAAGAGAAGTGCCTCTGACCAGTCGAGGCGTATAAATGTGACAGTGGCCCCGCATGAACGTCGGCTTTCCGGTTTGGATTTTGTATATGGGGCACATTTTGAAGGGACTTTGTAAAGATTCAACCTAGATAGGTGTACTTGATTGTCACTTCCTCCTATTTTCCCCCTAGAGTCCATTTGAATTTGGCACTCCGTTTCCTTCCAGAGAAGGGAACTATTTTTGTTTTTTCGATATTCGGTATTAGAAAGGCTTCTTTGCAGACCAAATGGTGTAACGTCTAAAATGATTACATCATCTGCATACATCATGGTGTGAATTTTGGGGAAAGTTGCAGATCTGTTTAAAACATTCAGGTAGATTGTTGAGATATAGGGAAAACAATATGGGAGCGAGAAGGCATCCTTGTCTCAGGTCATTTGGAGTCGGGATTGGGCTTGTGATACCCTTCTCCCTCCCCATTTAGACCTAGCACTAAGTCCTGGATTATAGTGATGTTATTACATGGAGCAGGTGATCCGGTAAACCCATTCTGCTGAGCTTTCTCCAAAGTGTTCCTCTGTCTACCCTATCGAATATGGTGGTAAAGTGGACAAAAGCAGCGTACACAACCTGAGATTTCATGGACACATATTTGTCTAGTATGGTTTGCAATACAGCGATGTTGTCAGTGACCGAGTGCTTTGATCTAAATCCGGCTTGATATAAGGGAATTAGACCTAATGAAAATGCCCAGTCTTTAAGGTTGTCTAATACTGTTGCTGCAAAGATCTTTCCTGTTGCATCCAGGAGGGTTATCTTCCTGAAGTTGCTGGGATGCAGCCTTGAACCGTTCTTGTGCATTGGGATTACAATGCTCCCCTTCCACAAATTGGGGATTTCCCCTACGATGAAAATGTGACTAAAGAATTTGCTACATTCTTTAGAATTGCTTTGGAGGACTTTAATTGAGATTTGGTCAGGGCCCGTTGCTCTCGACGTTCTTGCCTTTTTTATGTGCATCTCCATTAAAAAGGGGCTTGGAGCTCCGAAATCCGGTGAATTTACTCCAAAAGTTCTAGCCGGGCTGTTATTCCTTTCTGAGGTGGTATTTAATTTGTATAGATTGGCTGGGTACGATTCCCATTCTGCCAGAGGGACCGGGATAGCTTGTAATACTTTTTTGTGCCTATTTCTTTGGCAATTATATTCCACTATGCACGTTGGTTGTTCTGTTTAGCTGTTATCTAGATGTCAACCCAGTTTTTGTCTTGAATTTTTTCCTTGTTTTTTACTTTTTCTCTCCTGCCCTGATTTTTCAATTTGTTTATTTCTAGTTGTTTTAGATGCAGAGTATTCAAGAAACTGCAACCTTATCAGTTTATTCAAATGCTTTGCATTAGTGACTAAAGGTGCTGTTTAACATCTTCAGCCCTCTGGTGCGTAAGATAACACATGGTAGGAATACCACAATGATTTGTAGGCCCTGGAAAAATCTTGAAGGCACTGCTCTCGAGGAGCTTCTGGTGTTTTCTAGGACAGTGCTGCCAACTGATGTGAACAGAGCGGCTGCCAGGTACACGGACTGGATTGATCAGGCCTGCTGTATCCTGGCCCCACCGAAAGTGTGCCGCCCTAAGAGATCGGCCCCGTCAGCCCCATGGTTTACGGATGAGCTCAGAGATGCTAAAGCAGTTTGTAAGAAGCTGGAACGTATTTGGCGGTTCAACTACAACGACATAGACAAGGCCAGATTGAAAGCCTCCCAAAGGGTGTATAAAGATCTCATAAGGAAGGCTAAAATTGCTTATTTCAGCGATCAGATCGAGAGGGCCAAAAATTAATCTAGGGAACTCTTTGATACCGTTGCTGGCTTGGCCTCTCCCAAGCCAGTGATCGTTCCTCCAAGCCTGGAACTCTGTGAGTCTTTAGCCGAGTTCTTTCTTAACAAGGTTCAAGTTATCTTCACCACTCTTGAGCCCCAGGTAGCCTCAAGTTTCTGGATGGCTCACATAGGACTCCAGCGGGTATCCCTCAGGAAGAGAAATTTTTGGCGTTTGAGCCAGTGCGCACTGCAGACATTCTTAGATTGCTGCACGCAACAAAATCAGGTTCCCCCCATGACCCCTGCCCTGCGTCAGTAGCGAAGTTGGCAGCCCTCCCAATTGCAGATACCTTAGCCACGCTGTTCAACCAGATGTTTGATGTGGGTGATTTTCCCACATGTTGGAAACGGGCCTCTATTCTTCCCTTGCTTAAGAAGCCCTCATTGGATATCACTGATCCCAACAGCTATAGGCCCATTGCTAGGCTGACGCTTCCTGCTAAACTAATTGAGAAGGCCATGAATTTCCAGCTGTGTGCCTTTCTTCGTTCGTCACAGGGCCTGGACTTAGCCCAACATGGGTTCAGGGAAGGCCACAGTACTGAGACCGCCCTGATTAAATCCACGGAGGAGGTCAGGAAGGCTCTGGATGCAGGAGGCCAAGCGGTGCTGGTCCTTCTCGACTTATCTTCAGCCTTCGATACGGTCCTCCATAATGTGTTGGTGGACCGTTTAGAGGACTGTGGGATTCAGGGGAGAGCACTGAGTATCCTGAAAGCTTTCCTGAGGAATAGAGTCCAGGTGGTGGCAGTGGGAGACTTCGAGTCTAAACCTTTTGAACTCCCAGGGGAGGTCCCTCAGGGATCCTCCCTAAGCCCCACACTATTTAACCTTTATGTTTCCTCCCTTGCCCCGGTGATTCGATCCTACGGGTTTGAGTTAACATCGTACGCCGATGATACGCAGATCGTGGTATCATTGCTTCCGGGGAAAAATCTAGGCGTTGCCGCCAGGTTTCAGGATTGCATGAAGGCAGTCAGCATCTGGATGAAAAAAGTTGCTTAACGTTGAACTCCTCTTAAACGGAGATGCTACTTTTTGGGTCTAACACCAACCTCTGGAGCCCTGAGTGGTGGCCGGAAGATATGGGACCCCCCCTCCCCTGCCACGAAGGTGAAGAATTTAGGAGTGGTTATAGACGATCAACTCTCCTATAAACCCCAAGTATAGGCGCTCTCCTCATCCATTCATTGGACCTTGAAAATTATCAGGAATATCCTCCCCTACCTACCAGTAGGGAGCAGAAAGATGGTGGTGACAGCTCTTGTGCTCTCCCGCCTTCATTACTGTGACAGCCTGCTCCTAGAGGCCCAACAGGGGCTGCTTAATAAGCTGCAGGTATTACAAAATGCGGCGGCCAGTCTTATTGTCGGTCTGCCTAAATTTGCATCCGTTTCCACGGAGCTGGAGAAGTTGCATTGGCTCCCGGTGCGGAAACGGATCAGGTTCAAGTCCTTATGCATTGTTTATAAAGCGCTCCATGGAATAGGTCCAATGTTCCTCCAGCAGCTCTTCCAATGGTACATGCCGGAAAGACAACTAAGGTCAGCTAACTTGGGGCTGATCAAGACTGCCCGTATCAGGAAGGTGCGCTGGGGGGGGCGAAGCTTCGTTAGAGGGGCGGCGATGGCCTGGAATGCCCTTCCTTTGGCCCCAAAGCAAAGTGCCAACCTTTCGGCATTCGGGAAAAAATTGAAAACTTCTCTATTCTCGACCTAGATTAGAGGCTGGAAACTCAGGGAGCTACCACTTCAGCGCCAGGACACCGGTTGGTATTAGTGCGCTCTATAAATGGTATAAATAAATAAATAAATAATTAAAACTAAGTTTGGTTTTTGTTTTTGCCCTTTGTTATACCCCATTGCTTTAGTATTTCCTGTCATTTTTGTATCAGCCTTTTGGCAACCAAAGATCGGATTTGTAGAATGAGTTGTCTGTAATGATTGTGTGGTGTCTATTACGTTAATCATTTTGTTGAGTGTTGGTGAGTTCCACTGGATCCGTCCTTGGGCTTGATTGACCATAATGGTACTATGAGTATACATCACTCATAGTACGGCTCGCGGGCCACCAGCTGCCCAGCAAGCCTTTCTCTGCTGCCCGCGGACCTTTCAGACATCGTACCCGTGTTTAAAAAAAAGAGAAAGGAAGAGTGTCTGCAAACGTTGCCGGTTGCAGCAGCGCGATTCTGAGAGACCCTGCTGCTCTGTGGGGGCCGGGCGACCACTGATGGTCAAAGTGGAGCTCCAGGGGCGAAGAGGTGAAATACAACAAAGCCTCATTAACATGCAAATGGTCTTTTAAAGACCTGTGAAGTGCTCGGTTGCAGCTGTGTGTGCCCGGGAATCTGTCTCAGCCCTGGCACACTCAGGCAGGGTGAGATCACAGAGGGTGACAGAGGGAGGTAGAGGGAGGGAGCGAGGGAAAGGGAGGGAGACCGAGGAAGAAGGAAAGGGAAAGGGAGGGAGACAGAGGGAGGGAGGGAGGGAGGGAAAGGGAGGGAGACAGAGGGAGGCAGGGAAATTGGGAGAAGGAGGGAGAGAATGGGAGGGATGGAGAGGGGGGAGGGAAAGGGAGGGAGACAGAGGGAGGGAAATGAAGTGAGAGAGAGGGAGAGAGAGCGAGGGAAAGGGAGGGAGACAGAGGGAGGAAGGGAATGGAGGGAGACAGAGGAAGAGGGAGGAAGGGAGACAGAGGGAGGGAGGGAAATGGAGGGAGGGAGAGGGAGGGAGAGAAAGGGAGGAAGGGAGAGGGAGAGAGGGAAAGGGAGGGAGAGAAAGGGAGGGAGACAGGGAAAGGGAGACAGAGAAAGGGAGACAGAGAAAGTGAGACAGAGAAAGGGAGAGGGAAGGAGACAGAGGGAGGAGAGAGACAGAGGGTGACAGAGGGAGGAGGGAGACAAAGGGTGACAGAGGGAGGAGGTAGACAGAGGGAGGAGGGAGACAGTGAAGAGGGAGACAGGGAAGTAAAGGGAGGGGGAGGGAGAGGGAGACAGACAGAGGGAGTAGGGAGACAGAGGGAGGAGGGAGACAGACAGAGGGAGAGGGAGGGAGAGAGACATACAGAGGGAGAGGGAGGGAGGGAGGGGAGGAGAGGGAGACAGACAGAGGGAGGAGGGAGACAGATAGGTAGGGAGACAGACAGAGGGAGGAGGGAGACAGAGAGGGAGGAGGAAGACAGAGAGGGAGGAGGGAGACAGGGAGGAAGTAGGGGGAGAGACAGAGACGGAGGGAGTGAAGGAAACGGAGTGAGGGAGACAGAGAAAGGGAGAGGGAAACAGAGAAAGGGAGTGAGAGGGAAGGAGACAGAAGGAGGGAGGGAAGAGGGAGACAGAGTGAGGGAGACAGAGTGAGGGAGACAAAGAAAGGGAGACAGAGAGAGGAAGCGAGAGGGAAGGAGACAGAGGGAGGGAGACAAAGTGAGGGAGACAGAGAAAGGGAGACGGAGACAGAGAGAGGGAGAGGGAGCGAGAGAGAAGGAGACAGAGGGAGCGAGGGAGACAGGGAGCGAGAGGGAGGGAGACAGAGGGAGACAGAGGGAGACAGAGGGAGAGAGAAAGAGAGGGAGGGAGGGAGACAGAGAGAGAGAAAAAGAGAGAGAGAGAGAAATAGAAAGAGATGTGTGTATGCCGGGTCTGATAGCTCAGCGGACTCAGGCGTCCGCTGCAGGGACCTGTGTTCAATCTCATGGTCACAGTTTTTTTGTGCTGCTCTAGCCCCGCCCCCTCCCCCACTGACCCCGCCCCCACTGGTGCAGCCCTCAGACACAAACCACACTGTAAATTTTGCCCCGAGAGAAAGTTTGTGAGTACCCATGGTTTATATGATATGACCTGGTAATGCAAGTTTTGGTTTCCATTCTGAATCTTCTTGCAGGATTGCATGGTTGCTTCCCAGTGCAAAGTTAATCTTGAGTTGTAAAACAGGGCCAAACAGATCCGAGCTACAGATCATGTAATCCAGGATTGAGGATCTACAGTTCCCTTGTCTTGTGGATGATGCGGGGATGTCTCCTTCTACATTGCCATTTAATATTACTCCAATTAACATCGGGAGAAAGGCTAATAGGATTTTTCCTCTTTTGTCGGCTTTGTATTCTTTGGGAAATAAAGGGGTGGAGATCTCCAGAGCTTCTTCTTTGTCCCAGTTTGCCCATTTTTCAAGCAACTCATTTGATATTTTTCCATTGAAGTCGCCTGTGATAAAAAATGGCAGATAGCCTTGTCCCTCTACTACCTTTTCGATTGCTTCGAATATTTCTATAGCAAGTGCATCCATGTTTACAACATGGGGGATGTAAACATTGAAGATAAGAAGATCTTTTGGGTTTTCTAGTGGGTTGATCCCAAATTTGATCTTAATGCATTGAAAATTCTTTGACTCAATTGGGATTATTTATTGGGCCCACTTGTAGTCTTCGATAAGAAGAATTGCTATCCCACCCTTCGTGTGCCCCGGTTGACCTGCTCTGCGGGGATATCATATATGTAGTAGTCTTCATGGTCAAAATTTGTTATAGACCAGGTTTCTTGTAAGGCCACTATCCCTGGACTGTCTTTAGTTATTACAGCTAATTTTTCTTGTGTTTTTCCGGCGATATTCCAGGAAGGGATGGTCAAACCTGTGTTAGATAGGTTGTTTCTTGTCTTTGTCCTGTTTATTGCTGTTCAAATTCTCCGCGATCCAGGTCCATGAGGGGTCCCTTGTTGTTATTTACCCCTTTGGAGTATTTTTTCTCCAACTTCTCCTTTCTCCTTTTTTCATGGAAATGATTATGTTTTCCCCGTAGAGATTTGGAGGAGTATTAATGGCTTTGAGGTGTTGATTCGATTTCTGACTTTTGTGAAATTCTTCTGATGGTTCCGACTTATGGAATTCACGTTTTTTCACTGGCGTTAAATCATAGCCGTATTTGTGGAGAGTCTCACTTTCCTTTAGTATTATTCCAGGTATTACTGGAGACCAGAATTCAACAATCACTGTCGAGGTTTTATATTTTTAAGGGAACGTTACTAGTTTTACTTCATTTCTGGTTAAGGAATGTAATGACTGTAGCTTTTGTGGCAAATTAATAATTCGATCGCGATTTCCAGATGGCTTGACGTAGTCTTCTTGACTTGTGGGTTCATCTTCCAGATGGTGTAAGTTCTTTGTGGGATATCTTTTAGTGCCTGCGTCTTTGTTCTATAGTCTATTATTGAGAAAATTGTCACCCTTTGTAATGTGGCTGGTGAATTCAGTTCTTTTTCCCTCGAGTTCTGTGCCAATTCTGATATTTCTTCTTTTTCTGATAGTCGAGACGTAGTAAGGAGAATGCTCCGGAACCTTGATTTCTGGGCTTTCTTTTTCTAAATCTTTCTTAGTGCTCTTCTCTTTGTCCTTTTTTGTTTGGTTTTTTTTGATGGCTTTTGTTTTTTGGAGTTCCTGGGCTTGGTGAGACATCGGTAGGTAATACGATGTTATCAATGGCTTTGCGATGTTGAGTTACTGGGGTACTCAAATTTGATTGTATTTTAGCTTTTGTTTTGGTGAAAATTGGGTAATAAATTATGGGCGGTTGATGAGTGGCCGGCTTGTTATTCTCCATGAAAAGTTTTCTAAGGGAATAGATCTGATATAAATCTTGTTTAACTTTTTTTCCTCAGGTGAATTCTGACCAGTTTGAGTTACAATTTCTTTCTTCAGTGGGGAAGGCTCTTTTGTAATTTCACCTTTTGGTTTAAGGAGCTTTTTCACCTTACGTTTCTCATGGACTTCTGCTGTTGATGCTGATTTTGATTGGTATTTCTTCCTTTTTTTCTCCACTAGGTAGTTTAGCATTTTTACTTGAGTGTCAAGCATCTGATCGAAGTTTTCCAATATATTCCCTAAGTGAGTAAGAACTGATTCCATGATTCTTTGCAAGGTGAACAGAGATTTAGATACAAGGGTATATTCGTTAGAGTCCTGTCATCTTAAAAAGTAAAAAATCTGGAGATTGATTGAGAGATCCGTCTGGTTCGGTTCGCCGCAACTGGCGCCAATGTCAGGTAGACCGAGGAGACCGGGAGGTCCGGGATGCGCCGCCCGCCCCTGCCAGTCGCGGCATGATCGTGGCAAAAATTGTGTCTCTCCCAGTCGGAAAGCCTGCTGCTACACGTCTGCTTGTTCGCTTGCTCCGGCACAGTGAAAAACCGTCAAGATAATTAGAGATATGAATCCTGTGACACAAGATACATTCCAACTATGCACTCCTTTTTGAACTTTTGAACTTTTCAGTAATAATTCCAAAAGTCTTTTTTCAATATTGTATGTTTCATTTATTAATAGCGAAGGATTTCATTGTGGATATTTTCATGAATATTTTATATCGTATTTCATGGTATTGTTGTGCCCAATGCATTTCAAGCATATCGCCCTTCTTCAGGGGACTTTGTTATATCTTGTATGGTTTTTTTACAGCGATATCGATGTGCGAGTAAGTTACGGTATCGATCTCTCCTCGCTATCCTGGCGTGCAACGCTCTATTAGGCCCAACAATACCATGAAATACGATATAAAATATTCAGGAGTGCATAGTTGGAATGTATCTTGTGTCACAGGATTCATATCTCTAATTATCTTGACGTACTATTCCTGATAGCCCAGCAGGATTACCAGCTGATGCACCAACGAAATATATGAACAATTTAACAGATTTTCTACAAAACATACACTTGAGTGCGGAACCATACACAATTAATTTGCACAGTGAAAACACGGACAGGAATGGGTCACTCTATGCACTCTCCTGTGAAGCAACTGTCGGTTCTCTCTGAACTGTTCCTGCCTCTTTCATCACCTCTCTTGCCTCTTTCTATGCCTCTGTTACTTCTTTCTCCACTTCAATTGCCTCTTTCTGTACCCCTCTTTCCTCTTCATATACCTCTGTTGCTTCTTTCTATACTTCTCCTGCTTTTTTCTGCACCTCTTGCTTCTTTCTGCACCTCTCTTGTAACTTTTCTGCACCCCCTTGCCTCTTTCTGCACCTCTCTTGCCTCTTTCTGTATGCCCTGTCCCTTTTTCAGCATCTCTCTTGCCTGTTTCAGCGCACTTCTTGTCTGTTTCAGCACCTCTGTTTGTTCTTTCTGCTCTGCTCTTGCTTCTTTCTGCATATCTCTTGCTTCTTTCTGCACCACTCTTGCAAATTTTCTGTACCCCCTTGCCTCTTTGTGCCTCTCTTGCCTCTTTCTGTACCCCTGTCCCTGTTTCTGCAGCTCTCTTGCCTGTGTCTGCACCCTTCTTGTCTGTTTCCGCACCACTGTTCATTCTTTCTGCACTGCTCTTGCTTCTTTCTGCATCTCTCTTGCTTCTTTCTGCACCTCTCTTATACATTTTGTGCACCCCCTGCCTCTTTCTGCACCTCTCTTACATCTTTCTGTACCCCTGTCCCTTTTGCTACAGCTCTTTTGCCTGTTTCTGCACCCTTCTTGTCTGTTTCTGCACCTCTGTTTGTTCTTTCTGCACTGCTCCTGCTTCTTTCTGCACATATCTTGCTTCTTTCTGTACCCCTCTTCAGCACCTTTGTTGGTTTTTTTTCACACTGCACTTACTTCTTTCTGTACCTCGTTTTCCTGTTCTGAAACTCTCTTGACTCTTTCTGCACTTCTCCTGCCTCCTTCTGCACTGCTGTTGCTTCTTTATGCACTTCTCTTGCCTTTTTCTTCACCACTCCTGCATATTTTTGCATCTTTTACTCACCTCTTTTCCCTTTGTCTGCACCTCTCTTACCTGTTTCTGCACTCTTACCTCTTGCTGCTGTTCTAGTCTCCTTCTGAACATCTGTTGCTTCTTTCTGTACTTCTTGGCCTCTTTCTGCACCCCTTTTGCCTCTTTCTGCACCTCTGTTGGTTCTTTCTGCACGCTCTTGATTCTTTCTGTACCTCTCTTACACATTTCTGTACCCCTCTTGCCTCTTTCTGCACTACCATTGCCTCTTGCTGCACCCTGCTTGCCTCTTTCTGCACCTGTCCTGCTTCTTTCTGCATCTCTTGTCTCTTTCTGCATCCCTATTACCTCTTTGTGTACCTCTATTGCCTCTGTTTGTACCCCTCTTGTCTCTTTCTCCACCTCTTTTGCTTCTTTGTGTACTTCTCTTGCCTCTTTCTGCACACCTTTTGCCTCTTTCTGTCCCTTAGTTTGTTCTTTCGGCACTGCACTTGCAAATTTCTGCACCCCTCTTGCCTCTTTATGTACTCCTCTTCCGTTTTTCTACATCTCTCTTGCCTCTGTCCACACCCCTGTTCTCTCTTTCTGCACCTCTTTTGCCTGTTTACGCAACTCTCTTACTTCTTTCTGAACTTCTCGCAACTCTTTCTGTAGTTAAATGGGAAGTTTAAGCTGTCAGGTTTAAAGGTCTGCGCGCTTCCCTGAATGAGGTATATGTCTACTTGTACATGTATTCTTAAATGTGTTTTGCATCTCTAGATGGTAGCTTAAAATGCGGGTAACTTCTATAGGAGGTCATATCTTCTCAGTTCTGCTCTGTTATTCAGTTGCACAGGCAGACATGTCTCATGTATATATGTATTATAGAGCCCCTCAAATATACTATTTAATACTGATGTGCCCTGTATTGTGCGCAAAAAGAAATGAATATACCTTTTTGTACACACATTTACAGAGTATGCTGTTTGAAACACAGGTATTCAAGTATTTGTATGTTTATTTATATGTAAAATGTCACTAGGTCAAAGCAGAGACACACATGTATACCTTCACAAATTTGGTCTAACTTACAACAGTGATTTGCTTAGTATTGCTGTTTTATATTTAGTAGGCCTAACATTCTGAGCAGTCGATTAATAGTAAACCTTCAAGAGAAAAGTGAGGGTTAAGACATCTTGGGAGAAGGATTAGTGATTAGGCTACTTTGTATGAGTTTGCTGTAAGGTACAGTCAAAGTAGGCCTCTTTCTGTACCTCTGTTGGTTCTTTCTGCACTTCTCTTACATTTTCTGCACTTTTTATTCCCTTTATGGTCTTGTGTTGCCTCTTTCTGCATTTCTCTTGCTTCTTTCTGTACCTTTCTTCCTCTTTCTTTACCTCTCTTGCCTTTTTCTGTACTTCTCTTGCGCCTTTCTTCCTCTTTCTGCACACGTCCTATCTATGTAGGCATAGTTAGAAATTAGCATATAGAAAACCCTAAAAATTCACAAAATAAACCTAGAGGTTTCAGGGACATTATAGTTTTAAAAAAGCATTTAAAAACCTTAGTAATTGACTGAAAAGACAGAAGTTTCAGGGAAGTTATAGTTAGGAATTAGCATTTAAAAAACTCTAGAAATTCCCTGAAAAAAAACATAGGTTTCCGGGACTATATAGTAAGGCTGACATTTCACTCATCCAAAACCAGAGAAATTCGGCAGTTATAGTTAGCGGAGCTAACTATAACTCTTGCCCCCGCAATGCTCTGCTGATGACATCACATATTACATCACTCATGACATGGTCAGTGAAATGTCAGCCTAATTATATCGTCCCTGAAACCTGTGTTTTTTTTCATCCGGCACCTAGACAAAGATACCAAACCTGTACAGTTTTGAAAATTAGACACCTGTGGGGAATCCAGTATGGGGTGACTTGCATGTCTCTTGTCAGGTTTTCTTACCCAGAGCCCTTGGAATCGGTAGGGAGCAACTACTTTTCTACCACACACCATTTCCTCAAGTCGCTAGATAAGAATGGTACCTCAGATGTTTGGGTAGGGCTAGTGCCTGTGACTGGGAAAGTGCCAAAATGCAAAAAGGACACACCACATTTTTTCACTGGAAACTGACTGAACTTGGGACTTAGTTCAGCTGGCACTTAGGGTACCTATCAAACCTGCATATTTTAGAAAATTAGTCACATCGGGGAATCCAGGGTGTGGTAACGTGCATGGCTCTAAACAGGTTTTCTAACCCAGAAGCCCTTGAAAAGCTCTCACTTTCACTAAAAAGCACATTTTCATCTCATTCCTATGATGGAAACTACTGGATTTTGCAGGAGGCAGCTAATTTACTACAAGATACCGTTCTCCCAAGTTTGTGATACAAATAGTGCCTCACTTGTGTGGGTAGGGCTACTGATCAAGACAGGAAAGGCCACAAAACACAACATGGACGCATCCCATTTTCCAGCTGAATACTGACCCTATTTTTGCAATGTGCCTAGCTGTGTATTTTGTGCCAACACTTGGAACCAAGGGAAGCCTAGCAAACCTACACATTATTGAAACCTAGACACCTGGGTAAATCCAGGTTGGGGTGACCTATGTGACTCTCACCATGCTTTCTTCCCCAGAAGCTCTTGCAGATGTCAAACCTTCACATATTTATGTGATGCACAGTTCTAGAATCTGCAGGGAGCAACTAATTTCCTGCCACCTAGCATTCCCCAGGTACCTCAATAAAAATGTTACCTTATTTGTGTGTGTGGTGCTTGTGGCTGGAATAAAAAAGACAAACAAATGGAACATAGACACATCAGTTCTTTTCCACTTAAAACTGACCCTATTTTTGCAATGTGGCTTGCAGTGGATTATGGGCCCTACCTCTGCCAGCATCTAGGGAAAACGAGCAATACTGCACAATTTTTTAAAATAGACACCTGGGAAAATCTGTGGCAGGATGACACCTGTGGCTCTCACCAGATTTTCTTACTCAGATTCCCTTGCAAACCTCAAAGAATCAATGAAAAAAGACATGTCTTTTATGAAATGTTCTGGAATCTGATGGGAGCAACTTATTTCCTACTGTGAGAAGCTGGCCTGGTATATGATGTCCACTAATGTAAGTGCTCTGAAAAAGACTGATGCAGAGGAACACATCTGCCAATGGGTTTATCCTAGGTATAACTAAATTGGTCCATATCTACAAGTAATAAATCTCTACAATTGTTTCATTTATATGCAACACCAATACTTACTCCAGGTGTGGTTGTAAAAATATTTGTTTTTTGTCAAATTTGTCACAAACAAAGATGACAAATATATCCAAAAAACAATCTTTCCTGCCCAATATTTTTTGCGTGCCGATGTGCATACGACGTAATTCCATCCGTCACTAGAAAAAGAGAAAGAAAGAGGTAGCCCTGTACACATTCGAGAGGATTTTTTTAACCCTCACTCTATTATCTGGAACAGGTACACAATTGTGTTATATTAATCAGTATCTGGCAGACTCTTCTGTATCATGGGGTTGATGCGTTTCGGCAAGGAAATAGAAATTCCTGAATTGTCTGCGAGATTTACTCTTCCCAATGCACACCTAAATCAAAGGAGGGAAAGAGACCTCCTACTGTTTTCCATATTGTCACTATGTACTTAATCCCCAGAACAAGAAAAGTGTGCTGCTTTACTGGCAATAATGTCTCAGTAGGTCCTTTGTATCGACCTTATAAGTGCACCTCCTGTGTTCTCTTGAATAAATCCTGAAGTTATCGGGAAACATGCATTTGTTCCCACGGCACGGAGGATGCTGCAGAAATCACTTCAGGAGTGGCCACAGGAACAAATGTATGTTTCCCGATAACTTCAGGATTTATTCAAAAGAACACAGAAGGCGCGCTTATAAGGTTGATCCAAAGTAAAACAGGAGGAAGTCTCTTTCCCTCCTTTGATTTAAGAGCGCATTGGGAAGACTAAAGTGAGTGAGGGTTGAAAAATACCCTTAAATGTGTACAGGAATGACCCCTTTCTTTCACTTTCACTAGTGACAGATGGAATAAAGTCATTTGCACATCCACACGCAAAAAATTACAGGCAGGCAAAATTGTTTTTCGGATATATGTAGATATATGTATTTGTATGTTTGATATATTTGTTATCTTTGTGACAAATTTGATGAAAACAAATATTTTTACAACCACTCCTGGAGTAAGTATTGGCATGGCATGTAAATGAAAAACATTTAGAGATTTATTACTCATAGATAGAGACCACTTTAGTTCTCCCTGGCATAAACCTATTGGCAGATTTGTTCCTCTTCATCACAGTATTTTTCAGAGTGTTTCGTAGCCGAGATGCAGGAGGATTATTAGGGCTTACCCCATTTTTTTAACACTAATGTAAGTGGGCACCTTGCACTAGTCCAGACAACCTTTATGGTGATTTAAAAGGTCTCGGACAACCTTAGAAAGCTATCCAAGTGGTAGCTGTGGAGAGCAGCCTTCAGGCTTAGTCTTGAAGGAGTGTAAAGCAACTTGTTTACCAGAATGCAATCTTATAGTATAAATTAAATGAAAAAGAACCACACAAAGTCTTTATAAAAATATTTATTTATTATATAACACTATCTAGAAGTCACATTAAACAGCATTAATACACAGTGGGCCCCAGGGGGGGGACCAAACCATATACTAAGAAAGTGGTATAGGAACCATGACTAGAGTTGTGGCAATGTTGAGAGGATGTAGAATTGTTTGGAACCTACAGAACCACCCAAGGTAAGTAGATAGGGACCACAAGGAGAGCGTGTGCAGTATGTGAACATGACAGCGTGCTCTGCACAAGTCAATGTGTAAGTCGCGGTTGGAATTTTAAAGATTAGGGACCCTTACCAGTGGACCCTGAAGAAATACCCTGGAAGACAAAAGGTTGAAGAGCCAATCCACCTGTGGATACCGTGGTACCCAAGTTACCTATCCCAGGGAAGCCGGGTGCTTAGGTGTGAAGTGGAGGCGGAAAATGCCATTGAACCCAATGGAGGACTTCAGGAAAATACGGCTGCTGTAAAAGAAGAAAGATACGGAGGAATCCAAACATGGATTCTTGAAGAGGAGTTACTACCAGATACCAGTCTCCAAGGTCTGTGATAAAAATGGTGTCTCACTTGTGTGAGTAGGGCTACTGGTAGAGACAGGAAAGACCACTAAACACAACATGGACACATCACATTTTTCAATGAATGCAAGTGCATTAATAGGTGGGTTACCATTTTCAAAGTTATTGTAAAGCGCTTTCTGGAACTGTTTCTTGGTTCTAGTTACTTATTAGATGCACAGAGAATACATGACTATGTCATAAGTGTTATACATATTTGTTCTTAAAAAAAGGTAAAGAAAGGTTTTAATCAAAGATGTGGTTGATTCTCTTTTCCTCGCTTGCCTTGGTGTTTCAAGCTTATCTACGGCTTGAAGTTGTGTTCAGTTTTTTAGACTATGGCATTGATGGCCGTACAGGGGCAAGCTTTATACTTCATTGTGGTCTGGCAGTAGTGGTATACAACCGTTACAACGCAACTATTACAACGGACTACTTTTACAACGCAATTTTTACAACACAGGATCCATTACAACGAAATACCATTACAACGCATTTTTTACAACGCAATACCTTTACAACGCATGCCATTACAACGTAAGTATTGGTAAGTATATA
Organism: Lissotriton helveticus; assembly: GCF_964261635.1. Taxonomy (NCBI): domain Eukaryota; kingdom Metazoa; phylum Chordata; class Amphibia; order Caudata; family Salamandridae; genus Lissotriton; species Lissotriton helveticus. The sequence continues at coordinate 1,357,202,732 of NC_136061.1, read as the reverse complement.
ATTATAGTAAAAATGTTTTATTTTTGGGTTTTTGGGTAAAGGGGTATTTTTAGGGTTCAGGGCAAGGTTTGGGTTTTTAGGTAAAGGGGTATTTGTAGGGTTCAGGGCCAGGTTTGGGTTTTTGGGTAAAGGGGTATTTTTAGGGTTCAGGGCTAGGTTTGGGTTTTTGGGTAAAGGGGTATTTTTAGGGTTCAGGGCCAGGTTTGGGTTTTTGGGTAAAGGGGTATTTTTAGGGTTCAGGGCCAGGTTTGGGTTTTTGGGTAAAGGGGTATTTTTAGGGTTCAGGGCTAGGTTTGGGTTTTTGGGTAAAGGGGTATTTTAGGGTTCAGGGCCAGGTTTGGGTTTTTTGGGTAAAGGGGTATTTTTAGGGTTCAGGGCCAGGTTTGGGTTTTTGGGTAAAGGGGTATTTTTAGGGTTCAGGGCCAGGTTTGGGTTTTTGGGTAAAGGGGTATTTTTTAGGGTTCAGGGCCAGGTTTGGGTTTTTGGGTTACGGGGTATTTTTAGGGTTCAGGGCTAGGTTTGGGTTTTTGGGTAAAGGGGTATTTTTAGGGTTCAGGGCCAGGTTTGGGTTTTTGGGTAAAGGGGTATTTTTAGGGTTCAGGGCCAGGTTTGGGTTTTTGGGTAAAGGGGTATTTTTAGGGTTCAGGGCTAGGTTTGGCTTTTGGGGTAAAGGGGTACAGGGTAAAAATAAATTAAAAATAATATTAAATTAAAATAAATTAAATTAATTTTAATTAATTAAATTAAAAAAATTATTATATACTTACCATTTTGGGGTACAGGGGTACAGGGTAAAAATAAATTAAAAATAATATTAAATTAAAATAAATTAAATTAATTTTAATTAATTACATTTAAAAAAATACTATATACTTACCAATACTTACGTTGTAATGGTATGCGTTGTAAAAGTATTGCGTTGTAAAAAAATGCGTTGTAATGGTAGTTCGTTGTAATGGTTCCTGCGTTGTAATAATTGCGTTGTAAAGGTAGGCGTTGTAAATGTATGCGTTATAACGTCATACATCCGGCAGTAGTAATTGGCTAGTGGAATTCTGTGAATTGCCGGGTCAGTCGTAGTATCTGGTGACTCGTTTATGTTTGTATATATATTTATGTCCATATATACATCTGTGTGTCAATTGGCGCATTTGATGAATTTGAATGCTCTGTTTGTCCAAACTAAAATATTTACACCATGGATGTTTTGTTGTTCATCTCTCCTTTGAGAAAATGGGCTATCAAAGTCCTTCTTTGGGATTTTATCAGGACAATTCTTTTTCTGATTAGTCTGTATTGTCATGAACAATGCAGATTACATGGCTTTTTTTCATGCATTTGACCCTTTTGGGTCATCAAGTTTTCTTTCCCCTTTAGGGGATAGAGGATAATGTCTGTTATCTGAAAGATGGTTCTTTAGGAGTTTTTCCCCTTTTCCATCAAGGGCCGATTCTCTCGGACCTGGAAGGTTTTTTTAATGTATATGTTCTGTGTTAGACCTGGCCTTCTTGGCCTAGTATCCCCTGACTTTTTGCCTCTGCCTCTATATTTTTTACACTGTTCTGGAATTTGTTTTTGAGGGTTTATATGCTTTGGGTACTTTGCCACTGCTGATCAATGCCAAAGTGCAAGTGCTCCCTGGTTAAAATATTATTGTGATTGGGTATCCATGATTGGCATATTTGTTTTACCAGTAGGTCCCTAGTAATGTGCATTGAGTGTGCTAGGGCTGGTGATTCAAATGCTATCAGTGGGCCTGCAGCACTGATTGTGCCACCCACATGAATAGCCCTAAAATGGTTTCTCAGGCCTGCCACTGCAGTGCCTGTGCGCAGTGTGTTAACTGCCATGTTGTCCAGGCCAGGGTACACACTTGCCAGGCCTAACCCTTCCCTTTTCTTACACATTGGACACCCCTATGGTAGGCCCAAGGTACCCCCCCCTGGGCAGGGTGCAGTGCACGTGAAAGGTAGGACATGTTCTAGTGTGGGTAACATGTCCTGATAGTGAAATACGGCCAATTTCGTTTTTCACTTTTGAAAGGCTATTTTGCCCCTAGGATAACATGGTGAATCCTGTATAACATGTTTACCTGCATATCTTTCCATAGCAGCAAGATAGACATATGGAATCTGGTATCCATGAACTCAGAATTTAAGAACACATCTTTTAGTGAAGATTGTTTTTAAATTCTAAATTTGGAAATAGCACTTTTAGAAAGTGGCTATGTTCTTGCTCAGCCTTTCTGTGAGCCTCTGTCTGTTTGTTGATTGGCTGTCTGGTTTGTGAGTGACAGGGCCTGGGGTGGCTCCAGGAGTCTGGGTTAGTCAGCACTCGGCTGAATAGACCTATCTGCATGTAGAGTGGTGGGAGGAGGTGCATCTGGGTCTGAATAGGGCTGTGCCTTCCTTCCACAATGCTGGATCCACCTCCAGCAGTGCGTCCGATGGCCCTGGCCCACACTGACAAAGGAAGAAGATGTGCACTGGCAGAGTGCACCCAGAACTGATTTGGACTGGGTCCAGGACCCCTCACACATGAAGAACAAAGACTTTTGGGTTATAAAAGTAGAGCTGAGACCCCTGTAAAATTAGATTAGGAAAGACTTTGTGATCAATAAAGAATCCCTGTCAAAGAAGGACAGCCAGGAAGACTGAGGAAAAGTGCTGCCATTGCTGAGTGTCTGGGAGCTGACCTGCAGTTGCTGTGATTGCTGAGGAAGAGGACCAGGGGTCTGTCTGCTGTGTGCTGTGTACCCCTTGCTTGAAGAGGAGCTGTGCTGTGTGCATTGCCCCCCTATGACGCCTACCTATCTCCAAAGGTCAGAGAAGAGCTGGCCTCCTGTTGGGAACTCAGGGCTACAAAAGTTCTCAGAAAAATATCCTTCAAGCTGCTGTGTGCGAGTCTCTGCGCACAGCCTGTGCCCTTCGTGAAGACTGTCTGACCCTGTGTTATTTGACTCGGTGTGCTTGTCGGCACACAGTGGGGCTCTGTGTGAGGTCTGCCGTGCCTCCTGAACAACTGTATCGGTGCTCGAGAGTGCGTGTTAGTGTACTACCTGAGGCCGTCAACAAGGGGCCAAGATCCCTTCCGCCGGCTCGGTAGGACGGAGGAGAAAAGCGATGTTGAGGGACAATCACCGCCGCCGGCCCGGGAGACTCGCAGGCATCGTTTCCATTTCCCCGCATACGTGAAGGAAAAGCCGCACTGGGATTGGTTCCAGCATCAAGGGTTTCCCTCAACAACAAGGAGGCTCGTCCCAGCTGAGCTGCGTTACGGTGAGGGCAGCGCGAAGCGTAACCTATCAACCGGGGCCTCCCCACACGGGTCATCAAGGGCCGAGCCAACCCGAAAGTCAGGGAGTGCCACAGAGGAAATAGCTGGCCCGCTGAGGATCTGCACGAATTGCAAATCCTCCTGCGCATTCACAAGGTAGCTGGAGCCTGCAAAAGGGAGGAAACCGTGTTTTAAAGCGCTACTGGCGGCACGCCTAAACAGCGTGTAAATCCGCTGGTAGCTGGCGGCGCCCGCGCATTAAACGAAGGGAGTGATTTCAAGTTGTAAAACCAAGATTCAAGGACAGCGTCCTTCCAGTGATTTCAAGTAGAGAAGGCAATAGCTAAGGACAGCGTCCTTTTTGTAATTAGCGTGCGCCCCTGCATGAACGGAGGGGGTGACCTCCTGATCCCAAATTGAGCACACAAGTATAGCACATTCCGTGCTTACAGCGGGGGCATACTTTTTCACTAAGGGCACTGTTCTTCAAGCGATACTCCCTATGCCAGAAGCGTCCTTGTTAAGGAGCATTTTTTTTGCCTTTGGTGAGTTTCGACACACTAGAAAGAAGGGCTCACAGCCATACTGAGCCAACCAGTGTTTTTATTATTCCCAATACGTTTTCTAAGGAGAATATTGACAAAGAGAACATTAGTAAAGTGAACTTTTTCCACAAGAAAACATTTCTAAGAAAAGATAAATTGTGTATGTGATCTGCCTAATCTATATTTTTATAAACAACTTGTGTAGCGTCCACTACATTACTGTGAGTATTGGTACAAACACTTTACACATTGCCTTGGCGATAAGCCTGTCTGCTCAGTGTGTATCCCCCTTACCCTGACTAGAAGTAAGGGTCATTATTTGGACAAGGGTACCTAACTCTGCCAACTAGAGACCCCCAGATCTAACATTCTGTGACAGTGATCATGGATTTTATTAAGAGCCAAGCTCTTGTTCTGCTATTGCTATGTTCATTTGGTCAGTTATTAGCTTTGACCAGCTGGTTCTCTTTAGGAAGTTTTATAGGATTATTTTGCAGACCCTTCTCCAGTGGGATATAGCTGTGGTATTTAATTCAAAAGTTAAGAAATGTGCAGCTTTGGTAATGTGATTTCTGGTAGAGACACAGTCTAGCCACAGATTCATTAACTCCCTGCCCTTCCTCCCCACTCTGCAAATAACCTATACACACCAGGCATGCACAAAGACACAGGGGTCAGAACCCCAGATTCTCCCTAAATAACTACAATGCCTGGTATGGTAATACCAGACAAGCATTGTGAAGTCAAGTATAAATTTGACTAACGAGAAAAAAAAGTGTGATAATGCAAAATAAAAAATGCGTTCATGATTTAAATATGAGGAAAAAGTGTGAAGCCTGAATGCACTTTTTCCTCATGTTTCCACATTTTGAAAGCCAAGTATAAATAAGGATTATGAGGGTAGTGTCTTGGGCATCCCTTCCGGTCCAACAAGATAGTGATCTGTTAGTGACCTATGTCATGGCTCACACGTATGATACATGTTTGCAATATGACACCAAAAATCAGCATTGGGGATTGAGACAACAGTAGAGTTAGGCACTCAAAGCAAGGGTCTACAGTCCCTTACCATGAAGAGGAGTCTTCTGGCCCAAAAGGTGAGTTTTTTTGTGAAGTTATGGAACTCCGAAGTGACTTGAAATATCCTTATCATGTACGGCTGTGCGTTCTCTAGTCCTTAATACATGGACACACCATCGCTTTTCACAACAAGCATTTGCAATGCAATCGGTTTTGCATTAGAAACGTTTGAGCTATTGGTATTGTAAATGGCAATTTTTTTATTTATGTGTTGGTTTTGAAAATAGCGAAATTAATAGCTTTGTCATTTACAATGCCAATAGTTTTAACTTTCGCAAATGTGACACCTATAGCATTTGTAATGCAATATGTGTTGTATTTACGTGACTTAGATGTATTGATATTACAAATAACAATGGCTTTAATATTTTTTTTAATAATTAATACTTAACCCCTTCAGTGCTGGCCACGTTCAGCGGACATCGCGTGCACTACCTCGGTAGTGCTGTGCGCGTCTGTTGAACGCTCCGGCCCCGCCCTCGCAATAGAACGTTCCGCACCAGCGCGGAACGTTCAGCGCAGCGGAGGGGTTAAATAAAAGCTATTGTAATTTATAATGGCAATATGTTAAACTTTTGTAAATAACTTTTGTGAAGATTATGTTCAGTGTATTTTATTGTGAGGAAAATCCAAGAACAGAAGTGAAATATTAACATCTTTTTGTGACATTTGTAATAAAGCTTGAAACATTGAGAGAACATATTTGAATAAGGTGTTGTTGAATGGTTGCCCAGATTGATGCTGTGGTGGTGCTGAGTGATGTGGCGATGAGTGATGCTGTGGCGATCAGTGATGCTGTGGTAGCTCATAGTGATGTTGTGGTGCCCCTGAGTGATGCTGTGGTGGTGCTGAGTGATGTTGTGGTGATGCGATAGAGTGAGTGCGATAGATAGATAGAGTGAGGGCGATAGATAGAGGGAGGGAGGGCGATAGATAGAGGGAGGGAGGGCGATAGATAGATAGAGTGAGGGCGATAGAGGGAGGGCGATAGAAAGATAGAGGGAAGGCGATAGATAGAGGGAGGGCGATAGATAGATAGATAGATAGATAGATAGATAGATAGATAGATAGATAGATAGATAGATAGATAGATAGATAGATAGATAGATAGATAGATAGATAGATAGATAGATAGATAGATAGATAGATAGATAGATAGATAGATAGATAGATAGATAGATAGATAGATAGATAGAGTGAGGGCGATAGATAGATAGATAGATAGATAGATAGATAGATAGATAGATAGATAGATAGATAGATAGATAGATAGATAGATAGATAGATAGATAGAGTGATGGCGATAGATAGAGTGAGGGTGATAGATAGATAGATAGATAGATAGATAGATAGATAGATAGATAGATAGATAGATAGATAGATAGATAGATAGATAGATAGATAGATAGATAGATAGATAGATAGATAGATAGATAGATAGATAGATAGATAGATAGATAGATAGATAGATAGATAGATAGATAGATGAGGGCGATAGATAGATAGAGTGAGGGCGATAGATAGATAGATAGATAGATTGAGGGCGATAGATAGAGTGAGGGCGATAGATAGATAGATAGATAGATAGATAGATAGATAGATAGATAGATAGATAGATAGATAGATAGATAGATAGATAGATAGATAGATAGATAGATAGATAGATAGATAGATAGATAGATAGATAGAGTGAGGGCGATAGATAGATAGATAGATAGATAGATAGATAGATAGATAGATAGATAGATAGATAGATAGATAGATAGATGGATAGATAGAGTGATGGCGATAGATAGAGTGAGGGTGATAGATAGATAGATAGATAGATAGATAGATAGATAGATAGATAGATAGATAGATAGATAGATAGATAGATAGATAGATAGATAGATAGATAGATAGATAGATAGATAGATAGATAGATAGATAGATAGATAGATAGATAGATAGATAGATAGATAGATAGATAGATAGATAGATAGATAGATAGATAGATAGATAGATAGATAGATAAGGGCGATAAGACCAAGCGACTAATGACTTGTGTGTAGCATAAAAAATATATTGGAAGCATATTGTTTTTTACTTGGATACATTGAGGGCTATTGGAAAATAAATGCTACTGTATAATTAATGTATCTTGTCAAAAACATCAGCATCCAGCTGTTCCTTCAGAGATTGGCCTATTGCAGTTTTTTCAAAAGAGGAGAAGGTGGGGTGGGATTTTCACCTCATATTTGCTACTGAGGAAAGACACGGCCCATTCTCCATGAGGAATTTCCCAGCCCGAACACAACAGACCTATGGGGCAGATGTTCTCTCCGAGATAAATCAGCCAGAATAGTTTGGGCCACACCAGGGTCCACGTTCAGCGGACATCGCGTGCACTACCTCGGTAGTGCTGTGCGCGTCTGTTGAACGCTCCGGCCCCGCCCTCGCAATAGAACGTTCCGCACCAGCGCGGAACGTTCAGCGCAGCGGAGGGGTTAAATAAAAGCTATTGTAATTTATAATGGCAATAGGTTAAACTTTTGTAAATAACTTTTGTGAAGATTATGTTCAGTGTATTTTATTGTGAGGAAAATCCAAGAACAGAAGTGAAATATTAACATCTTTTTGTGACATTTGTAATAAAGCTTGAAACATTGAGAGAACATATTTGAATAAGGTGTTGTTGAATGGTTGCCCAGATTGATGCTGTGGTGGTGCTGATTGATGTGGCGATGAGTGATGCTGTGGCGATCAGTGATGCTGTGGTAGCTCATAGTGATGTTGTGGTGCCCCTGAGTGATGCTGTGGTGGTGCTGAGTGATGCTGTGGTGATGCGATAGAGTGAGTGCGATAGATAGATAGAGTGAGGGCGATAGATAGAGGGAGGGAGGGCGATAGATAGAGGGAGGGAGGGCGATAGATAGATAGAGTGAGGGCGATAGAGGGAGGGCGATAGATAGATAGAGGGAAGGCGATAGATAGAGGGAGGGCGATAGATAGATAGATAGATAGATAGATAGATAGATAGATAGATAGATAGATAGATAGATAGATAGATAGATAGATAGATAGATAGATAGATAGATAGATAGATAGATAGATAGATAGATAGATAGATAGATAGATAGATAGATAGATAGATAGATAGATAGATAGATAGATAGATAGATAGATAGATAGATAGATAGATAGATAGATAGATAGATAGATAGATAGATAGAGTGAGGGCGATAGATAGATAGAGTGAGGGCGGTAGATAGAGTGAGGGCGATAGATAGATAGAGTGAGGGCGATAGATAGATAGATAGATTGAGGGCGATAGATAGAGTGAGGGCAATAGATAGATAGATAGATAGATAGATAGATAGATAGATAGATAGATAGATAGATAGATAGATAGATAGATAGATAGATAGATAGATAGATAGATAGATAGAGTGAGGGCGATAGATAGATAGATAGATAGATAGATAGATAGATAGATAGATAGATAGATAGATAGATAGATAGATAGATAGATAGATAGAGTGATGGCGATAGATAGAGTGAGGGTGATAGATAGATAGATAGATAGATAGATAGATAGATAGATAGATAGATAGATAGATAGATAGATAGATAGATAGATAGATAGATAGATAGATAGATAGATAGAGGGCGATAGATAGATAGATAGATAGATTGAGGGCGATAGATAGAGTGAGGGCAATAGATAGATAGATAGATAGATAGATAGATAGATAGATAGATAGATAGATAGATAGATAGATAGATAGATAGATAGATAGATAGAGTGAGGGCGATAGATAGATAGATAGATAGATAGATAGATAGATAGATAGATAGATAGATAGATAGATAGATAGATAGATAGATAGATAGATAGATAGATAGATAGATAGATAGATAGAGTGATGGCGATAGATAGAGTGAGGGTGATAGATAGATAGATAGATAGATAGATAGATAGATAGATAGATAGATAGATAGATAGATAGATAGATAGATAGATAGATAGATAGATAGATAGATAAATAGATAGATAGATAGATAGATAGATAGATAGATAGATAGATAGATAGATAGATAGATAGATAGATAGATAGATAGATAGATAGATAGATAGATAAGGGCGATAAGACCAAGCGACTAATGACTTGTGTGTAGCATAAAAAATATATTGGAAGCATATTGTTTTTTACTTGGATACATTGAGGGCTATTGGAAAATAAATGCTACTGTATAATTAATGTATCTTGTCAAAAACATCAGCATCCAGCTGTTCCTTCAGAGATTGGCCTATTGCAGTTTTTTCAAAAGAGGAGAAGGTGGGGTGGGATTTTCACCTCATATTTGCTACTGAGGAAAGACACGGCCCATTCTCCATGAGGAATTTCCCAGCCCGAACACAACAGACCTATGGGGCAGATGTTCTCTCCGAGATAAATCAGCCAGAATAGTTTGGGCCACACCAGGGTAGATGCCATCTCTCACCTTGTTTACAGATTCCCCCGAGCTTTACACGAAGAAATTGGATTTACAGCAGACCACATGGTGAACACTCGTGCCATGAGCATGTAAGTGTGGGTGGGAGACATGCATGTCCGTCACTATCAGCTTGTCTGTAGGGGAAATGCACATCTCCATCACAAGGAATGTGCCCACAAGATAATCATCAACCGCATTACACTGAAAGGTGAGGAACACATAGCTCAAACACCATGCACATGTGCAGATGTAGCACCCGCAACCAATCTCCATAACAGATAAACAACCAATGATCCTGAGCAGATGTCAAGGGGACACGTTCCTCTATCACTATGAGCATGCCCAGGGGTTAAGGGTGAAAACATCCACCCAAGAATGTTGAGAGAGGATGATGGTACACATTGGTAACGCAAGTGCTGAAGAGAAACACCCATCCCCAATTTGCCAGAAAAAGACATTTTTACTGTTGTCACCACAGACAGAAGGTGGAGGGGGGTTCGCACATTCCTGGAAACCTCAGCACGCGGGACAATGCTCATCTCTAAACAACATCCTATATAAGTGATGTACTCTCCACTAGGACAAAGTAAATACGCCATATAATCACAACCAAGAAAGTGGGCGAACAGATATCCCATGAACACAGATGGCGGAGATGTAGCCCAATACCAAGAGTATGTCAGGGACCATCATGACTCACACCAAACATGACAGAGAATATTAAGTATAAGGCCACCTTAGAATATCATGGTAGCACTTTTACATTCACCATCGTCCAGAGCATGGCTGAAGCACATTCACCCCCGCTCCATCAACATACATGTCATATGAGGGAGTCAACACACCACTATCCCGAACATAATTTAATTTGTGTGGCTGAGTACACGAATCACTATTGACTCATATAAATAGCTTGTGCAAAACTACGGGGAAATTGAGGGTCTATGTATATATTTTCTCCAAATTGAGGGTCTATGTATATATTTTCTCCAAAGTAAGAGCCATGATTGCTTAACGAGACACATAACAAGAGGCCACTTGGCACTCAGTCCTTCCCCTCTTTCCACCTCCTCCCCTCTCTCTCTTTGCTGTGAAAGAGAGGAATATAAATAATGTTAACCCAATGCTGCCTCCAGCACTGAGAGTCTGAGAGATAGGGCCGGGAGTAGACAGCACGTGGCAGCTGCAGAAGGCACACAGGTGATGATGGAGCGGGGCGAGGCACTGAGGCTTGGCAAAGAGGGGTGGGGTCAGTCGACAATTAACCAACACTGACACCTATTCACATCAAGAGAGGATGTGGCGTAACCTCCAGAGCTGCAGACTTCAGACCTGGGGAACAGGGTTCGAGTCTCTGCATCAGAAAAACTGTTTAAAAATAAAAACGGAGCTTGGTCGGTGTGTGATGGCAAAGTTGCCCACAAGCCTCCCATTCCTGCTCTCCGCTGCCCAGACAGCCATAACGTGTCAAAAAAGTGTTTAAAAAATATGGAGTGGCCTTGTTGAAGATAGTTCACAGCACAGGACCAATTCAGTGAATAAAAAAGCACACCGAGCAAGCGATACATTAATTCGAAGTGTAAGGAGACATGTAACATGGGAAGTTGCCACAAAGTGAAAAACACACCCATACACACCGGGACAAAAAGCAATGTTTTACCAATACAAGTCATGTATCAAACTACCAACTACAGAGGCTAGTAAAAAAGAATGGAACGAGAAGCTGAGGAATTATTGAAGCCTATGATGAGAGCCCACTTTCTATTAGTTACCTCCCCATCTATTGAACCGTATTTAAAGACTGTAACAAGACCATACCATAATTGGTTGTTAATTAGATTTCGGTTCAACCAAATACACTTTTTATTGGGAACATACCAGGGATGGTCGGTACCTAAAAAGGCAGCACTCTGTAAGTGTGATAATTGCTCAATCCAAGACACGTTGCACTTTATGTTCTTTTGTAAATACTATTCTGATATTAGGAAAAGGTTTATTATCCCACTTTTAAGAGGTGCAGGGTTCCTACAGGTTAAACCTGCTTTAATGTATTTACAATTGTTGGATAACACATGGAATATTTTTAATATCACAAGTAATCTTGTAGCAGCCGTAAGATCAAAGAAACTAAGAGGCATGAGTTTAACTGAACTATGAATTTTATTGCAGTCTTTTCTATTTGTATATATATGAGATTTGTCAATAATCACTATAAGGACCTCCTGAGGATTTTTATATTGTTCTTAATATTGTATTTATTGATTGTGATTTATATGTGTACTTTTATGATTTTAATTAATCGAATAAAGTGATGTTGATGATGATGATGATGTCTCAAACGACCAACTATTCAGTACCTACTTATAAAATAAATGATATTGTGCCTGATTTATAAGGCAAACGTGTCATGAACTGGTGGAGCACACGTAAAGATAGAGTTCCTTCACCAACCGTACACCATGAAAACTAAAGTGAGGGTTCGTGCTTTGCTTTCAACGGCCACGAAATGCAATAAAAAAATGCGAGTGTGACGGGAGTTGTGCGCGTTCGACGGGACAAAATGCTGTATACTGTGCACGTCGCGTGAGCGCTTGTGCACGTTCTAGGAAGCTGGTCGCCAGACTGATAGCACTTTTGAAAGCAATACTAAATTTCTCGCAAGAGCAGTGCATGCGTGCTGACTCTAGCGAGACCTAAAAAGCACTTAAATCCTTTTTGTGTAGCTCTTTCAGATGAAAGAGAGAGAATTCTTGCAAACAGGTAGAATACAAATTGAAAAAACAAAGAGGAGCCAAGAGGGAGCATAAAGGTACAAAAGGGATCGCCCTCCACTCTAATCAGTCAATCCACAAAAAGATCCTTGTACCTGGGACAGTTAGTAGTGTCTATCTATTTAACATGAGTGTACACTCCTCTGGTTATATTTTTACAAAATACCAGAGAAACCCCCCTTCCCTCTTCAGGGTGAGGTGTGTATTCTCTAATGTCTTACTGTCCCCCGTAAATTACTATTCATATGTAAAATTTCAAGGTAGCCCTCAACTCAACCTGTCCAGTAATGTCTGCCCTCACTCTGGCAGTACATCCACCCACACTTGAACAGATATAGGAAATGAAAAAATGTGTGGTGGAAAGGAAGGCACCTCACGGGCGAACAACCCTCGGCGATCTTGGCAGATGTTACCAATTCTGTGCCCCTTTCTCATTATCGGTTGCCATTCCAATTCCAAACAAAAACAGTGTACGTAACACAAATATAGTACAACACATAAACTGAAATGCGTGCAAAAAGGTGCTAGACAGAGAATTTACGACAATAACTCACTAGTGTGACCAACATATAAGAGTGATATAAAATCATCAGACACACCCACTCTATAACTTTATTCTTCGTATTAGTGTGTACTGGTGAATTAAAACGGCTGGTAGCTTAATCTTGCATACCAATACCTGATACCGACATGTTTCACTGCCCCAATGCTTTCGGCAGATTCATCAGGGTATTTAACACTCGGTCACTGCACCAATTTTCAACATCTTTTTTTGGACACTGTTGAGTTGAGAAACACACCCATTAAAAACCATCAGAGACCATTCCTGTGACCAATCTGAATATCTTATTCTCAAAAGTATTAATAACAATTTCGAGGACAATTACCCCAGATCAGCACTGTCATCTCATACCGGCTGATTGAGCCACTATCCAACCTTTACTTTGTCGGTTGATATATCAATCTGTAGAAGTGAAAGTATGAAAATAAAGGAGTAAGTGCTTGGAGCCTCTAATTGTATCCTACATAGGAAAACATAGGGAGAACACAGAGGTATTATCCAGCACTGCTATGCCAATTAGATCACACGCGGCCTAACTGTGGAACTCCCATCCCACTAGCAGCCAATCATATAATCACACAAATTATTTCTCGTGGAGATCGATTAGTGAAAGGCAATACTGCAACAGGTTCCCAGTGCCTGCGCCGAAGAATTACAGCAATTGATAGTAATATCGTCACTTGCCTCAGTCACTCGGTGTCCATACTAAGCTCGTATAATTTACGCCCCTGACCCCTCTCCTCACCGTACAGAGTGGTAACCCGGACCATGAATCATCCCAGGCACGCTATGCGCTCGATGTCGCCGGTATTTAAACCTGATCTTCATTGCAGCCCAACCAGGGATGTCCGGTCACGTGGTTTCACGAGCATGCTCAAAAGCGTATGCTCGCGGGCCCAACACGGGCGCCATGTTGGAGTGGAGACGTTGTCGAAGTTAATTACTTTAAAGACAGTATAATTCATATTAGGCTGTCGTTTCAGATGTAAATTAAGCGCCTAGATTTTAACCAGCTGCAGCTGTCAACTTCATGTTAATTATGAACCATCAAATATATACTTATTAAACGAAATGCTTCTAAAGATACCAGTGATTTTAGAATTGTTGCATCTAAAGAAAGCGGGCAGCATTCAAATCTCGGGGACGGCGGACCTACAGTCATATTATGTATAGTGTGGTTTTACATAATACACTGAGTAGTACACGAGTGCAGTAAAGCCAGGTTATTCACATTTTAAGATAGAAAAATCAATGTGGCCACGCCCAGAGTCCCTTTATATCTCCATATGGACAGCAAAGAACACCCGCACAGGCTAGGAGTGTGGTATTAATCTGTAGACCCCTCCCCATCAGAATGTGAACAGGAGAGATTTAGTTAACTCTGTTCCACTCAATAATTTCGTTTAAGCCCACTATGTCACTATGTTCTCTGTATATCCATCTTGCTTCCTTGCTCAGTAACACTGCCTCCATATTCTGTGGATTTCCCTTCACTGTTTCAATCACAGTCCAAGTAAAACCATGCTTTTCTTTGTGGCAATGTTGGACCAATTTAGTAGTCAATTTGCCTGCCCTGATGGTACTGAGGTGTTCCTGGATACGTACTTTAATTTTTCTTGTTGCTTTTCTTCGCTCGGTCTGTCCTCTGACGAAGAAAAGCAACAGCGTGATTTGGAGCACAGGGAAGGAATGGTTTCTCAACCAGTTTAGTAATTGTAATACCGCTAATGTGGTGTATAGATTGCTGTGCTGTTGTGGTCTCCAGTATATCGGATTGACCACAAGAAAAATTAAAGTACGTATCCAGGAACACCTCAGTACCATCAGGGCAGACAAATTGACTTCTAAATTGGTCCAACATTGCCACAAAGAAAAGAATGGTTTTACTTGGACTGTGCTTGAAACAGTGAAGGGAAATCCACAGTATATGGAGGCAGTGTTACTGAGCAAGGAAGCAAGATGGATATACAGAGAACATAGTGACATAGTGGGCTTAAACAAAATTATTGAGTGGAACAGAGTTAAATAAATCTCTCCTGTTCACATTCTGATGGGGAGGGGTCTACAGATTAATACCACACTCCTAGCCTGTGCGGGTGTTCTTTGCTGTCCATATGGAGATATAAAGGGACTCTGGGCGTGGCCACATTGATCTTTCTATCTTAAAATGTGAATAACCTGGCTTTACTGCACCCGTGTACTACTCAGTGTATTATGTAAAACCACACTATACATAATATGACTGTAGGTCCGCCGTCCCCGAGATTTGAATGCTGTCCGCTTTCTTTAGATGCAACAATTCTAAAATCACTGGTATCTTTAGAAGCATTTAGTTTAATAAGTATATATTTGATGGTTCATAATTAACATGAAGTTGACAGCTGCAGCTGGTTAAAATCTAGGCGCTTAATTTACATCTGAAACGACAGCCTAATATGAATTATACTGTCTTTCAAGTAATTAACTTCGACAACGTCTCCACTCCAAGATGGCGCACGTGTTGGGCCCGCGAGCACACGCTTTTGAGCATGCGCGTGAAACCACGTGACCGGACATCCCCGGTTGGGCTGCAATGAAGATCAGGTTTAAATACCGGCGACATCGAGCGCATAGCGTTCCTGGGATGATTCATGGTCCGGGTTACCACTCTGTACGGTGAGGAGAGGGGTCAGAGGCGTAAATTATACGAGCTTAGTATGGACACCGAGTGACTGAGGCAAGTGGCGATATTACTATCCATTGCTGTAATTCTTCGGCGCAGGCACTGGGAACCTGTTGCAGTATTGCCTTTCACTAATCGATCTCCACGAGAAATAATTTGTGTGATAATATGATTGGCTGCTAGTGGGATGGCAGTTCCACAGTTAGGCCGCGTGTGATCTAATTGGCATAGCAGCGCTAGATAATACCTCTGTTTTCTCCCTATGTTTTCCTATGTAGGATACAATTAGAGGCTCCAAGCACTTACTCCTTAATTTTTATACTTTCACTTCTACAGATTGATATATCAACCGACAAAGTAAAGGTTGGATAGTGGCTCGATCTGCCGGTATGAGATGACAGTGCTGATCTTCAGTAATTGTCCTCGAAATTGTCATTAATACTTTTGAGAATAAGATATTCAGATTGGTCACAGGAATGGTCTCTGATGGTTTTTAATGGGTTTGTTTCTCAACTCAACAGTGTCCAAAAAAAGATGTTGAAAATTGGTGCAGTGACCGAGTGTTAAATACCCTGATGAATCTGCCGAAAGCATTGGGGCAGTGAAACATGTCGGTATCAGGTATTGGTATGCAAGATTAAGCTACCAGCCGTTTTAATTCACCAGTACACACTAATACGAAGACTAAAGTTATAGAGTGGGTGTGTCTGATGATTTTATATCACTCTTATATGTTGGTCACACTAGTGAGTTATTGTCGTAAATTCTCTGTCTAGCACCTTTTTGCACGCATTTCAGTTTATGTGTTGTACTATATTTGTGTTACGTACACTGTTTTTGTTTGGAATTGGAATGGCAACCGATGATGAGAAAGGGGCACAGAATTGGTTACATCTGCCAAGATCCCCGAGGGTTGTTCGCCCGTGAGGTGCCTTCCTTTCCACCACACATTTTTTCATTTCCTATATCTGTTCAAGTGTGGGTGGATGTACTGCCAGAGTGAGGGCAGACATTACTGGACAGGTTGAGTTGAGGGCTACCTTGAAATTTTACATATGAATAGTAATTTACGGGGGACAGTAAGACATTAGAGAATACACACCTCACCCTGAAGAGGGAAGGGGGGTTTCTCTGGTATTTTGTAAAAATATAACCAGAGGAGTGTACACTCATGTTAAATAGATAGACACTACTAACTGTCCCAGGTACAAGGATCTTTTTGTGGATTGACTGATTAGAGTGGAGGGCGATCCCTTTTGTACCTTTATGCTCCCTCTTGGCTCCTCTTTGTTTTTTCAATTTGTATTCTACCTGTTTGCAAGAATTCTCTCTCTTTCATCTGAAAGAGCTACACAAAAAGGATTTAAGTGCTTTTTAGGTCTGTTCGCCCGTGAGGTGCCTTCCTTTCCACCACACATTTTTTCATTTCCTATATCTGTTCAAGTGTGGGTGGATGTACTGCCAGAGTGAGGGCAGACATTACTGGACAGGTTGAGTTGAAGGCTACCTTGAAATTTTACATATGAATAGTAATTTACGGGGGACAGTAAGACATTAGAGAATACACACCTCACCGTGAAGGGGGAAGGGGGTTTCTCTGGTATTTTGTAAAAATATAACCAGAGCAGTGTACACTCATGTTAAATAGATAGACACTACTAACTGTCCCAGGTACAGGGATCTTTTTGTGGATTGACAGAATACAAATCGAGCCTTTAGTGCAAAATTAAACACTTAAAAAACTGATAGATATTTGTTGCAAAAAGATTTTAGAAGCAGTTTTATACAAGTATGTTGTTGTTGTATGTACTTTATTCAATAAAAAATTATCATAAAAGCGTATACATCCCAAATTCGTATTTAAAATTCATTATACAAAACAGCTTGATAAAATCAAACCAGTTAAGCAGTTTTCATTGTAAAAATATATACAATACAACATTAAAATTAAAATCTTAAAACAATGTATCAAAAAGCAGACCTGGGCACTATCTGGCTACTGCTTTTCGCTAGTAGCTTAGATCGTGTTAGCCATGCGCAGCCTAAGTATTTTGCTATGCCACAGACCAAGGAGAGGGAAGAAGTATCACATTTTAAAATACATAGTGCCACCCGATAATTCTTGGATCCAAGCTTTTTAACGGCAGGCTTGAGCCATTTGGTTCTGGCGAACCTATAGGCTGGGCATGTGAAGAGAAAGTGGGCTCAGTGGGGGCTGCGCAGCCAGGACAAGAAGCGGATGGTGAATTGCACCACTTCCAAGCTGCTGTCATTTCATTCAGCGTAAGGGTCCCAATTCTCAGCTTATATAAAGCGCCCTGTCCCTTGGGGTTTGAATAAAATCAAGGAAGAGTTCAAGTTTTCCGGACAGGTTTGTGTTCCAAGAACCGCTCAGTGAGTCTCCCCTGTTTGGAAGTACGAATCTCCTCAAACTGTATCCATTTCCAATATGCGCTTTTTAAATCTTGTTTTGATGGCGGGATCTGATTTGCCCCTGCCTCCCCGATCCCTATATCTTAAACAAGTATGTTTTTTTCTTTTCAGGTTTATAATTTCTTTATTGATTTTCTGAAATCACAAACAGAACAGGGACCTCTTATACAAGTCTGGCGCCCAACGATCATAGGGAGGCTTATAAAATAATCAAAACAAACATCCCCAAAAAACCTGGCCCTCTCCCTCCCCCGTACCCCCATCTACCAACCCCCTGATCAACCAGTATTTACCTGTGCTGAATCTTTGGGGTGCCGCCGGTGGAGGCTCTGTAAGTCGTAAGAGTCCTAAGTACTTTCTTAGGATCGTTAAGAATGGTTTCCGCAGGTCAGAGAACAAAGTCTCCTGATTAGTGAGAGAGAGAAATATCAGCTCCATTTCTAGAACATACCCTATGTGATGTAGCCACCCTGAATAGGTGGGGAGACGGGCTAACCCCCACTGTGCCAAAATATTTTGGCAGGCCGCCCCTAGCACCACGTGAGGGTGTTGGGCAAACCTAAGAGAATATATGCCAGAAAGTGAGGAAGCTCTGTGTCAAGATATGGGTCTATGTCATCGAGCACCTGTGCCCAGTAATTGGCGATTTGATGACACTCCCTTAATATGTGTGTCAGGATTTCAGGAGATCCGCAACCTCACCAGCATAAAGGATCTCTGGCTGGGTTTCCTTTGTGGAGTCTAGAGGGTTGAGGTACCAGTAATAGGTGGCTATTTTGGTGGCTGCCTCTATTCCTGCAACATTACGTACCATGTGTCAGGCCCTATAATTAATGTCCTCCCATTCTCGTGATGTAAGCGTGCGGCCCAGTTCTGATTCCCATCCTCTTTGACCCAGGGACTTTTAGGGGGCTAGGGGCGAGTCTAAATACGCTACATAATTCAGAGGTGAGGCGAGTATGAGAGGTTTTAGAAGACATCCATTTCTTGAATGCTGTTAGGTGGTGTCGCGCCTGTGGGCGAACACCTGGATTTATCACCCTGTGTCTGATTTGTTGGTAGCGGTATCGTTCGATTTCTGGGAGCCCCTGTTTTTGACGAAAGTCCTCGAAGGTCGAAAAGCCAGACTAATCGAAGAAGTACCTGACAGATCTGTAACCTTCCTAGGTCCAGTGGTGAAAGGTCTCCCTGTCCAGTCCGGGGGAAGAATTCTGGGTTGTCTACTATGGATGTCAGAGGTGATGGGAACATTGTTAGGGCTCTTATTTCTGCTGCCTTGTCCCACACCACTAGGGGGGCTTGTGTGATGGGCGAGAGGTATAGGCTCTTGGGGTTTGCTTGCTTAGGGAGGAGGAGGACCTATCACAGCGGCAGTCCCGCTACAGCTCTATCCATGAAGAGACAGTGCTTTTCTGATTCAGGACGTCTTGATCTGGACCCCCCAGTAATACTCCTGGAAGTGTGGAACCCCGAGCACTCCCTCTTTTGGAGACCTATAGCTTGGCTCCCGGCGTAGTCGGGGTCTCCTGTCAGTCCAAATGAAATGCTCACCTCTCTCTGCAGGGAGTGTATGGTGCCTGGAGGGGATTCTAGTGGGAGAGTCTGGAAAAGGAATAGTATTTTTGGTAATATAGTAATTTTTACTGCAAATATCCGGCCTATCCAGGACAGTCCAAATTGTCTCCAATGGCGAAGATGTGACCGTGTGTGACAGAGTAGAGCAGTGTAGTTCAATGATGTAGTATGTTGTAGTGATGCTGCAAGCTGTATCCCTAGATATGGTATTTTGACAGGTGCCCATTAGATGGGGTGGGCGTCTTATATTTCCGCTAGGGTGGGAGCCTCAAGAAAAAGGCTGAGAGCCTGGGACTTTTGAATATTAATTTTATAGCCCACCGCTAGAGAAAAATGCTCTAGTGCGGCCAAGAAGGCTGGGAAGGAGGTCCAGGGGTTCTCCAATGATATTATTACATCATCTGCATAAAAGCTCAGTGTGTGCTTGTCTTCCCCAAAGCACACTCCAGCAATAAGTGGACTGTTGTGAACTCTTCGGGCCATTGGCTCCATATACAGAGAGAAAAGCAGAGGGGAGATGACCCCCACCTTGAGCCTTTTTACATTAGGGAAGGGGGTAGATGTGTATCCATTTACACTGCCTGATGCCACTGGTCTAGTGTAGCCACTGTACACCCAATCTATACATCTAGTGAGGAGCACGAAGTGTCTCAGGGTCTCTTTTAGGTAAGGCCAATGTACTCTATCAAACGTTTTTTTCCGCGTCAATAGAAAGAAGCATGCAATTGGTATCAAATCGCTGTGCCTCATCTATAATATTGAGTAATCTCTTTGTATTGTCCACACAATGTCGATTAGGGACAAAAACCACCTGATCCGGATCAATCAGGCCAGGGAGAAGAGGGGACAGTCACGATGCTAGGATCCCAGTGAACAGTTTTAAATCAAAAATAATGTTGGACTTGACCCTTTTGCAGGGTCATCCCTGAACTATTTGCCTTCCTCCTGTATTTTCTCTGGTCTTGCTGCTGCTACCTGAACCATGACAGAGCCTGAGAGGGGGACAGTGTGCCATATCCCAGCGACACCGCATCTCCTCCCTGAGTGAGTCTCCCGCCGCCAGAAAAACCATCTGGCCGCAGAGTGGAGGAACTACATTTCCCATGGGGCATAGCGGTGCCCCACGTCATCGCCCGACACCGGAGGCGCTTTAAATTGCGCGCTCTCCCGGTGGAGCGGGTGTCTTGCTGCTGCTACCTGAACCTTGACAGAGCCTGAGAGGGGGACAGTGTGCCATATCCCAGCGACGCCGCATCTCCGCCCTGAGTGAGTCTCCCGCCGCCGGAAAAACCATCTGGCCGCAGAGTGGAGGAACTACATTTCCCAGGGGGCATAGCGGTGCCCCACGTCATCGCCCGACACCGGAGGCGTTTTAAATTGCGCGCTCTCCCGGTGGAGCGGGTGTCTTGCTGCTGCTACCTGAACCTTGACAGAGCCTGAGAGGGGGACAGTGTGCCACATCCCAGCGACGCCGCATCTCCGCCCTGAGTGAGTCTCCCACCGCCGGAAAAACCATCAGGCCGCAGAGTGGAGGAACTACATTTCCCAGGGGGCATAGCGGTGCCCCACGTCATCGCCCGACACCGGAGGCGCTTTAAATTGCGCGCTCTCCCGGTGGAGCGGGTGTCTTGCTGCTGCTACCGGAACCTTGACAGAGCCTGAGAGGGGGACAGTGTGCCATATCCCAGCGATGCCGCATCTCCGCCCTGAGTGAGTCTCCCGCCGCCGGAAAAACCATCTGGCCGCAGAGTGGAGGAACTACATTTCCCAGGGGGGCATAGCGGTGCCCCACGTCATCGCCCGACACCGGAGGCCCTTTAAATTGCGCGCTCTCCCGGTGGAGTGGGTGTCTTGCTGCTACTACCTGAACCTTGACAGAGCCTGAGAGGGGGACAGTGTGCCATATCCCAGCGACGCCGCATCTCCGCCCTGAGTGAGTCTCCCACCGCCGGAAAAACCATCTGGCCGCATAGTGGAGGAACTACATTTCCCAGGGGGCATAGCGGTGCCCCACGTCATCGCCCGACACCGGAGGTGCTTTAAATTGCGTGCTCTCCCCGCGTCGCGGGACGCGAGCGGGACTCCCGGACGAAGCCCGGACAAAGGGCGGACAGTCTAAGACAGTCCGAGACTGGCTGTGACTGGACTGGGCCAAGATCTCTGCCTGTAACATCATTCTGAGTTGCCTTTATTAATATTCGCTGCTGTAGTTAAAGTAGAGTGTTGGAGCTAAATTCGTAACACGATTTGTTGTCACACGTTTCCATCTTCTTGCCACTTATTGTGAATATCGGGGAGAGGGCTATTCTTTGCGTTTAAGCGCTATGTCAACGACAAAGACCCCCCTAGCACCAAACACCATGGACAACTATCTGGTCCAGGTGGTTACTAAAATTAATAATGACAGAAGGTCCTCTTTGGGCCTGAGCTTATCTCCTACCTCTACCGTGGTGGAAGACATGCGTGTAGATACATTTGAGCCAGATATTAGTAATAACACCTCGTTACAGAATCAACCTGATAACAACACACTAACACAACTTATAGTGGCAATAGCTGAGACTGATACGGAGAATACGCTCGAAGAAGAGCTAGTACTAATAGAGGTTGAGCCCCTGGTACCTGTTCCTGCACCAAGAGCAACCAGAGGGGGGGACAAGGGGGATAAGGGTCATCCCAAGCGTGGTGGGCTGCGCTCAAGTAAAAAAAGACCAGATACCCCACCCAATAAGAGCAATATAGTAGATGGTTGGGGGTCAAACGGGGAAAAATCACTCTTGGACGAAGACCATCTCAAGAGAATAGTAAATATGTTGGATATTAAGATAAAGGCCATCACTAAACCATTGTTGGTGAAAATTGACCAATTAACAGAGGAGGTGCATAGACTAGGGGGGCTATTAAATAAGACCTTAGAAGAGGTGGGAGACATTCCAAACCAAGTAGCATCCAGAGTAGAGCCTAAAATGGCCCCAACAGCTCTTTGGCCAGGGGGCAGAGAGAATGTAACTTGCCTTCCACCTACGACAACTCACCAGGAGGAAGGGGGACAGAATCTAGTTGAAGGGGATCCCGTGAGACCAAGGGATAAGCACATCGCATCTTGCCCAGAGAAAGGCCCAGTAGAGCTTATTGTTGAGGCCTCCCCCCTGGTATTGGTTTTGGCTAATGTTCCTCATTTGAAGCCCGGGCAAATAGAAACTACACCTTCCCTGATAAGTAAGGCACTGCATTGGCTAACCGAAAATATGGCGTTCTCACCTGGGGGCATGCAACAGTTGGCACAGGAGATAGTTAAGGCAAGGAGAGTTGAATGGATAGGGGGCAGCCACAAAAAATTTAGGGGAGATTGTGTGGTGATGCACCTTTCAGGCCCGGACGTTCTCCCGAACATTTTGTCTAACATATACCCCCCCCAACGTAGATCTGCTGAGCTTATTCCATTAACATTGGACTTCTTCTATACTAGACGAGGTAACATTTTGAATCCCACTATACTAAGAACAAAATGGAACTCTGTGGCCAACATGGGGAATAGGAGTTGTTCGAACAGTAGTTGGGGCGTGACTCTTGAAAATAGGTTCCTGGCGCTATCAAACCTAAATGAATGCGACTGACTTCATGGGGCAGAAGTTGTCGAACTCCCAAATATAGTCAGGCTCGACATCAAAAGTGCAAGTAGCGATGAGGGAAGGACAGATAATGAAGCCACGTCCAGTAGCAGGGTAGAACACTATGTAAATGAGCGAGGGATTGACCAGGATGCATTGGTAAAGTGGATTGCGAACATAGTGGAGGGGGATCCCGGTGGGACGCCCAAGCCCAACCTCAGCAAATTTAGTGGCAACAGGACACATAGTTTATTATTAAATACAAGGGTGGAGCCAGCTAGCTATGATATAATGTCAACCCAGGATCTAGCCGATCCAGATTTAGATAATGGAAGTTTAACCCTCCTTTCATGGAACCTTGCTGGAATAGCAAATAAACAGGCCTCCCCAGAATGGTGTGAGTTTATTGAACACTATGATATAATCTTGTTTCAGGAATCTTGGGCACTGAACCCAGTTCATCGGCTTGGATTTCTAAATTTTTATGACCTGGCAAAGAAAAAAAAAAAAAAAAAGGGCGGCCATCAGGAGGATTGATAATCTGGGTACGACAATCACTGCATTGTAAAATCCAGGAAAGATCTCTTAAATCCAGTGATATACTGTCAATTATGATCACCTGGGCAAATGGCCATGGGACGGCCCTTTTTAATATATATGCAAGGGGAGTTGTAGGGGGGAACACTTCTGAGGTGATAACAGCACTCGATAATGATCTTGAGCATCTCCCACCGCATCTATCCATCATGGTGGGAGGTGCCATGAACACCACCTTCGAACCTCTGGGACAGGAGGATCGTGCTCTGTCCGCAGAAGAGGATAGCAAATGGGGAGTGCCCCAACTGGAACTGCCGTTGGTCAGGAGATGGACGGATGTAGCAATCCAAGTTAAGAGCATGTGTTTAGCAAGGGGACTTAGAGCAGCAAACGGGCGTACCCCATCGGATCAACAGGGGAGCTGCACATTTGATAATGGGAGGGCTAAAAGCGGCATAGATTACATTCTGGTGGATGTGAGGGATTGGCATAGGCTGCTAGATATGAGCATTAAACCTAGAATGGAAAGTGACAACAATCCACTATGTATGGATTTACAATTTAACAAGGGGTCGCAAGCTCCAAGCCTGGGGAGGGGCGCAGTGACCCTGGATATAGTTTCCACTAATAATCAGCGTCACGTAAGGTGGGGAAGATTGGTTGAAATGCCAGAGATACTAGAGGACCTAAAGAAAGTAGTAGTCACTGAGGTAGCCATGATAAAACAACATTGTACTAAACCTAATTTTATCAAATATATGGAAGTGGCTCACTATGAGTTCTTTTCCAAACTTCAAGGGTTCTTTTTAAAACCAGTAAGTCAAAGGAAGGCGGTAAAATTACCTCCCAGGCAGGGGTGGTATGATCAATCCTGCAGAAGTGCACGACTGAAACTTCACTTTGAACTTAGGAGTAGAAACATTGAAGAAGTGAGGAAGGCCAGGGACGTATATAGAAAAGCCCAAATTAAAGCGAAAAGGGATTGGGACGAAAACCATTGGCTTGACTTAAAGCTTGCATGTGCAGCCAAGAATCAAAAAGAATTCTGGGCAATCGTTAAATGGGACAGAGGGGGTAGCAGAGCGCCCCCAAAACAATGTCGCAAAGAATCTATGGGTAGACTTTTTTAAACCACAGTACGCATGTAAACTAGACCTATGCCATCATGCACCACCCCCCATGGTCTTCTTTAAAGGGGAATTGTTTACCCTAGGTGATGTGAATGTAGCATTAGACGGGGTGACCGGGGGGAGAGCGCCAGGTATGGACGGAATTCCGGCCGATGTATTTCTAAGCGACCGGGATTCATGGTGCCAATACTTTGTTTGGCTAGCCAATTCGGTCGCCCTGGGTGCTTCAATACCAAATTCCTGGAAGGGAGCGGAAATTATCGCAGTTTTTAAAAAAGGTGATAAGGCACTACCTAGCAATTACAGACCCATCAGTCTTATTGATTCTGCTCAAAAGCTGATGGGGCGTTTAGTGCAAAATAAATTACCAGCATGGATAACTGAGAAGGACATTTTGTCTCCTTTTCAGGCTGGTTTCCGTCCACTAACAAGCTCCATCGATCAGGTCTTTTATTTTTTAGCTTTATATTGGAGAAACGTGACCTTGAGTGATGGTCCGTTGTATGCTGTATTTGTTGACCTAAAGTCAGCATTCGACTTAGTAACGCGGCAAAAACTGTGGAGTGTCCTTGCGGAAGTAGGTATCAGTCCCGAATTACTGACACTGTTAGTCCGCATGCATGAAAATAACTATGCCAGGATCAGGTGGGGGGCCCAGGGCGAAGTAACTGATTCATTCCCCGTAGAGCGTGGGGTTAGACAGGGATGCGTCCTGGCTCCCACCTTGTTTTCAATATACATTAATGGCATAGTGGACTATTTAAGGAAATCCCCTACTGATGCCCCAATATTAGATGGGGTTTGTGTGCCTGTACTTATGTTTGCTGATGATACGCTGTTGGTTTCGCGAACCCCTAGTGGCCCCCAGAAGGCAATTAATGCATTTGGGGATTTCTGCCAGATTCGGGGCTTAGAGTTAAACACTTCCAAGACTAAGTTTATGTGCATGAACTCAGCTAAATCTTTTAAGGGCATAATCACCTTCAATGGGACTGCTTTAGAACAGGTTGACGCTTTCACATACTTAGGCATCTCCCTGCAGGGCAACATGAAATGGAAGACCCATATAGAGACTGCAGTCTTAAAGTTTCACCAACTAGCAGGTGTTGTAGCACTAATACATAAAACTTCATTAACCAAACCT
The DNA here is from genome assembly GCF_964261635.1 of Lissotriton helveticus. Classification (NCBI taxonomy): domain Eukaryota; kingdom Metazoa; phylum Chordata; class Amphibia; order Caudata; family Salamandridae; genus Lissotriton; species Lissotriton helveticus. The sequence continues at coordinate 1,357,176,927 of NC_136061.1, read as the reverse complement.
ATATCTCCAGCTCTAGAGATTTATAGCATGAAGGTGTTAAGTGCTTATCTATCTGGCTCAGAATTGTGGGGTTTTGCCAACCTAAGGGAGTTGTCCTTAGCCGAGAACAAGTTCCTGCGACGCTTGGTTGGCGTCCCGTAGAGTACACCAATTGTTCCCCTATTGTTTGATCTGGGAAGGAAAAAGATTGAGGACCTGGCTCGGCTGCGCCCATTACTATTCTGGAGACGGATTATGTCAACGCCGGAGCTAGGCCACTACGCCTCTGCACTTATGGACATCATCAAGTTGGACCGATTTCACACAATTGTATGGCTCAAAGAAATCCAGAGCCTGTTAGCAAAACTCCATCTTGATCATCTCTGGGCCAACATTGATACAACTGCTTTTCCATCTAAGGAGATCCTAAAAAAAATGTACTGGGATATGATCGGGCAATCTGTCTTTTGCTCCAAACCAAACTCCAAGCTAACCTGCCGATTCCTGGAGATCAAATCTGCTCCATCCTGCGAAGCATGCTGGGACCTTATTACAGGACCCATGGACAGAAAACTGTATTTTCAATTTAGAACTGGAACTCTGCCCCTTAATGCTTTTACACAAAAGTGGTTGCCGAACCAGGACAATAAATGCCACCACTGTAAAGTCACAGTTGAGGATGTTTCTCACTTTTTGTTTGTTTGCCCTCTCTACGACTGCCCAAGAAAAAGGTGGCTAAAACCAGCGTGCCAGAATCTAGGGACACGCAGGTGCCTTGTGGCGCTCAGAATATTGGAAACAGACTGTACCCTTCATCTAGAGATTGCAGTAGCAACATTTTTAGGGTGGGCATGGATCATACGCACTCGCACTTTAGTTTGCGGAGATGCAGACAATGTAATGTGATTTTATGTGCCCCATGTCAATTAATTATGAACTTTGGATGTTTTTATTCTTAAACATGAAGTGACAGCGTAATTAGTTTAATGCGATTTTTAATATTTGATTGTATTTTAAGCTTAGTATTTATTGATGTAAAGATAGGGTGTTTAACGCTTTTATGACAAGCTGTCGAAATAAAGCTTTTGAATTTGATTTGTATTTTCTCTGACCTGTTTTTGTTTGCTTTTATGTCTCTGGGCACTTTACCACTGCTGACCAGTGCTAAAGTGCACATGTTCTCCCTATTGTAAATGGATGTATGGATTAGTGACTCCATGATTGGCTTATTTAATTTACTTGTCAGACCCTAGTACAGTGCACCATGTGTGCCCAGGGCCTGTAAATCAAATGCTGCTCATGGGTTTGCAGCACTGGTTGTGCCACCCACAGAAGCAGCTTGTAAAGTGTGTCTCAGGCCTGCCATTGCAGAGTCTATGTGCCACCTGCGACTGCCATGTTGACTTGGCAAGTCCTTCGCTTGCCTTGCCAGTCCCTAAACCTTCCCTTTTCTACATAGCAGACACCGCTGAGGTAGGCCCTACTGCAGGGTGCATTGTATGTAAAAGGTAGGTCATGCCCTGATGTGTGTGGCATCACCTGATAGTGAATTGCAGCCTATTTTGTCTTTCACTATTGCAAGGCTACCTTTCCCCTTAGGCCAGAATGGGCAGTTTGATTATAACATCTTATAATCCTAACTGACCCAGGAAACATGGTTGAAATTCGAGATTAGTATTCCTGAACTTAGAATGATAAAATACATATTTTAGTGAAGTTGGTTTAAACATTCTGTGTGTGAAAATACCACTTTTAGAAAGTAGGTATTTTCTTGCCTAACCATTAAGCCTGCCTCTGCTAGCGTGTGTATGTATGTCTGGGTTTGTGAGTGACAGGGGCTGGGTGGCTCCAGGAGACAGGGCGAGTCAGCACTAGGCTAAAAAGACCTATCTGCATTGGGAGTGGTGGGAGGAGTAGCACCTGGGCCTGAATAGGGCTGTGCCTGAATTCCACAATGCTAGCTCCACCTCCTGGGGTGCGTCTGATGACCCTGGCCCACACTGACAAAGGAAGAAGGTGTGCACTGGCAGAATGCACCCAGAACTGGTTTGGACTAGGTACAGGACCCTCTGCCTTCAGAGAACACAGAGAATAGTAGTATAAAGATGGGGGGCCAGACCCCAAGACTTTAGATCAGTTCTGGGAAAACAAGACAAACCTTTGCCAAGGAGATGCACCTGGGACCTGAATAGGGCTGGGCCTTCCCTCCACAATGCTGGCTCCACCTCCTGGGGTGCGGCTGATGTCTCTGCCCTGCACTGGGAAAGAAGAGAAGGAATCATGTCAACAAAGTGCTCCAGGGCTGTGCTTTCCCTCCACAATGCTGGTTCCACCTCCTGTGGGGTGTCTGATGTTTCTGCCCTGCAGTGTGAAAGGGAAAAAGGAGTCCTGTAAAGAAAGTGCTCAAGAGCTGGTTTGGACTAGGCAGAGGCCTCTCTGCCTTCAGAGATCAAAGAGAAAAGCAGTATACATATTGGGACTCAGACCCAAGGACTTTAGATCACTTCTGGGAACAAAACAAACCTTTGCCAAGGAGAAGAACGAAGGAAGCTGCAGGAGTTTGGACTGCCCCTCTGCCAGTGTGCTGTTTTGTTGGGGTGGCCTGCAGTGATTTCTTTATTGCCAAGGAAAGGAGAAGGAACTTTTAAGGAACTTTCATCATCTTGTAGAATATTTCTCCCACGGCTTGAATTTGAGCTTGCCTCCTGTCTGAAGTCTCAGGGATACAAAAGACTTTACCCCTTCTGTTTGCCTGCATCTGGAACTTGCTGTTCTAGCTGCTACATAGGGAATTTGCAACAGTGACACCGTAATCTGCATCGAAGCGGTGAATGCTGCTCTGACTTGCGGCGTAGGCCGGACGCCTGCTGCCGTGCCGCATCGACTCTGAAGCCGACATCATCGCGGAGCCGATCCTCAATGTGGGTGGTCAAGAATCCATCGACATCGAGACATTGTACGGAACCGTAGTTTTGGCGCCATTGTGACGTCACCTCCTCTCCGGTGAGGAACAGACGCATCCCCTGCTTTGTACAATCATCGAGGACCCGACGCATCGCCTCTCCCGAAGCAAGGAACCAATCCCGCACCGCGCCAACAACGCCGTGAGCTGTGTTGGTTTTCACTTTTCCAAGGTACTGTTCTCTGTGGGTCTGTTTTGACTCAGCACACCTCACGGTCGGCGCCCTACTTTGGGATTTCTTTGACCTCAACTTTGTGATAACTCCCGTTGGAGTTATCTGTTGCTAAAGACTGCTTTTAAGTAAATTACCTATTTTTGAACTACTTCTACCATCTTGCAGTATTATTTTTGATTACAGTATTGTGGATGTTTGTCGTTTGTGGTCTTGTGTTAAGTCTATATAAAGAATACTTATTTTTATAAAACCTGTGTGATGTACATCTGTAGTGTTTTCGCTGTATTACTGTGTGTATCCACAAATGCTTTACACACTGCCTCTGAGATAAGCCTGTCTGCTTGTGCCAAGCTACCAAGGGGGTGAGCAGGGGCTATCCAGGAGTGTAATCCCCTTACCCTGACTTAGAAGCAAGGGTATCTCTGCCAACTAGAGACCCCCAGTTCTAACAATTGAGAAGAGAAATCAGCCTGTAAGAGTCACACCATCTCTTATCCTTACCGGGTTTGGGTATTATGACCACCCAGGCTGAAAACATAGTTGTGGTGAAGAGATACCAATGGCGTAGTACACTCTGGTAAGGACCAGGGCCAAAATGGGGCAGGAAGTCTTATAAAACAGGGCTGTGAACCTGTCTTGGCCTTGGGATTTAAGTGGTTCATGTTTAGAGATGGCAGTAAGTACTTCCTCTAAATCTGCTGGTCTGTCACCCATAGCTCTCCCCTCGGTGCCAGCACCAAAGTGACCCCTGAAGTTAGTTTCTATATTCTCAATCTATTGGCCAGCAATCTCTTTCATCTGTCGTCCCCAGTGTAGAAGGTGTGGTGAAGTCTAAGCGCTGCATGCTCTGCCCTGTCCATGTCTAGGGCCACTAGGTGGGTACGTGTCGCCAGACCCTATGAGCGCCAATCCTCTGGTGTATCCACTCTAGTTCTTGCACTTGTGACATCAAGAGGTTTATCATTCCTCAACACATTTTATTGTCCAAGGCTGCAATCCCTGCAGATTCTCCCCAGACAACCACTTTCAGGGCATCCCAAAGGCTAGCTATGGAGGTCTCTGGAGTGTTGTTTATTATCAAGTAGTCTTGAAGAGTCTTTGAGATCCACTGTACCACCTCGGAGGTGTAACAGCATATCCCAGAGTGTAGGAGAGTAGGGTCTGCTATCCTACGGTCACCCCAATTTTTGCTTTTTGCTTCACTGCTTTTCGACTTAATGTGGCTGTGGGCCTGCTAATCAGACCCACAGCCTGCTGTTCTCTCTCTAAATTCACATACATGTACTATAGGTACATCACCAATTTGGTACTGGACACCTTGTCAGCCCCTGTACAGTGCACTATAGGTGCCCAGGGCATAGGTGCATCCAAGGCCTACCAGGGGCTGCAGCATATATTTTGCCACCCCTGGCTGGTACCTAAATCGACACAACTGGCTGATCACTCAGCTGGGGCAAGGTGGTGTAATCACCCCTTGCTTAGATATAGTATACCTATATCTAAACCTATATCTGGACACATATATACCTATAAGTCACTCCTATGGCAGGCCTTAACAATCCTGGAAACAGAGTGCTTGGTTTTATGTGAGATGGTGCTCTAGCATGAGCTGAGCCTGTCTGCAGCTTTCGGAACCATTTCCATTATAGCTGTTCTAGTGATACTGCCATACCATATACTCTTAAGTGCATTATAATCCTCGCTGTTATTGCTAACTTTGGTTTGGCTTTATAAAAACAACGTGCTTGGTGTCATACACTTTGGAATACTACCCCCTCGCCAGTTCTGGTGACGGGGCTAGCATTCCACCCTTCTAGAGGGAGAAGACATGTTACTTTACTGAAAACGCGGTTAATCCTAACCAGTGCCCCAGCATCACAAAATGGATGCTGCTGCCACAGACACGAGTCTGACCTTCTGCTGCCGACCAAAAATTGACAGGGGAGGCCTGGACAAAGGGTTTCCTGTCACAGGGAGGTGTCACACCACCCCAGACAGGAGATAGTTGATTGTAGCAGGGAGGGTTGAAAGAAACTAGACACTGCCTGGGGCGCACAAGGTGTCCCCAGCAAATGCCAGTCAAACTGGTTCTGGGGCACTCCAGCCCCAGTCCTGGCACAAAACTGGACAAAGGAAAAGGGTCCCACCCATAGGAGAGACCTAGCAGGTAATCCACCCCCTTGATTTGGAATAAAGGTAGGAGCTGTGCAGATGCACATCAGATTATCCTGACTGAAACTTATGAAACGAAACTCTGGACCCTTCGACATCCCACTCGATGCGGAAAACTGTTGTTTTTTCAGAATGAAGAATCGCCCTTGTGGTCAAGGAGTGACCACCCTGTGCAAACAGGCACCATCCAGCACCTCGACGTTTGCTTTGTTGCATTTCCTGCCGGAACTCGAGCAACAGAGATCAACAAGACCCAGCTTTCCTGCCTTCTAACGAAGCGTGGGAGCGGCTGTGAGAAGTTGGCCTGGTATATGATGCTCACTAATTCTAGTGATCACCTTGTACCATGCCAAGCAACCCTTATGGTGCAGGTTGTAAAGTCAACCTTATAGACAAGCTATCCTAGGGGTAGCATGGACTAAGCAGTCTTAGGCTAAACTTTGTAAAGGCATGTGAAGCAAGCTGTTTTACCATACACAATGCCCTTGAATACCAAATGAAAGGACACCACACAGATATATATTGAAAATATGTATAGATTTATTTCTACAAATATCCCCTATACTCTTTATGAGCACAGAAGCAAATGCGTTAAAACAAAACACAGTTTAAATATACAAAAGTTGCACAAATATGGAAGAGCCCTAGGGGCCACCTAAACCATATACTAAAATAGTGGTATAAGAACCACTATGGGGAAAGTGAAGAGGCCTAGGGCCTGGGGAATCGCTGGAGCTGTTCGAGACTAGCAGTGATGAAGTCGGGAAAGGCCCGCGGGACTCGGGTGCAGTGCGGAAAGTGCACGCATGCACCAATGCAATGTCAATGGTGCGTAAAAGTTACAAAGTTAGTGTTTTAAGAACCTTCCGATGGACCTACAAGGATAAAACTTTAGACACAGGCACTAGAGGTGTACACCAGTGTGGGAACACCGGCGTTGCTGAGTTACCTCACCGACAGGAAGCGGGTGCACAGGTGCGAAGTAGTGTCGGGTTTCGTCACGCAGGTCGATGGTGCTTGGAGCTGAAGATGCTGCAGGCGGGTCGTCGTGAAGAGTTCCGGTGGATCCAAGGGAGGATCTGAAGAGGTGAAGACCTGAAAACTGAGGGGACAATGCTCAAAGTCACTAGCCAGTGACTACCGTAGAACCAGGAAGGAACCAGGCGATGTCGGGTTCAAACAGGTGAAAAGGTGAAGATTCTCTCTGCACCCACGTGGACACGAAGAGGTCAAGGATGTCCAGGCATTGGTCAAGAGTTGTCCCGCAAAGGCTCTCGCTGATGGCGGTGTCGGCAACTTGATTGAAGCAAACAGGCCTTGACTAAAGCAAGCCACGCAGGAAGTGATTCAAGCTTCTCACTCGGACCAGCAAGGTCAGAGCGGGTGCTCCTTTTCAGGGGAGCAAGGGCCAGTTGGGAGCAACCAGACCAGTGGTGCAAATCATAGGTTTCGATGCCAAGATGGCCGCTAGCCACGTGGCAAGTGGCCGGGATGGCGCGTCGAGTGGCACAGTGCAAAAGGGCCCCACGCAGATCGTGGAGATGCTGGGGGGCTGATCTTCGGTGCAAGGGCTGCTCGATGTTGGGGCTTCTCAAACCCCAAAGCACAGCATCGAGGGTTCCTCGGGTGCTGCACAGTCAGCTTCTCGGGGTCTTTCAAGAGGTCCGGTCCCACGTCTCTCGGTGCCTCCACGGGTCCCTTCTTTGCAGGGACTGTGGATCGGGCTGAGATGTCTGGGAGTCTGGGTCTTGTCAGGCTCTGGGCTCCGGCAGGAGGCGGGAGGCGGCGGCAAAGCAGACGTCGAGTTGCTGGATGGTGCCTGTGTTCACAGGGTGGCCACTCCTAGGCCACAAGGGAGATACTCTTCAGTCTTCTGTGCAGCAGAATGTCGAAGTCCAGTTGTCTTCTTAGTTTCAAGTTGATTCAGGATGATCTGAAGTCTCAGTACACAGCTCCTACTCTTATTCCAATTCTAGGGGCCGGATCACCTGCTAGGTCCCTCCTCTGGGTGGGACCAGGAAGGGTGGCGGTTACACTCCCTTTCCTTTGTCCAGTTTCGCGCCAGGACTGGGGTTGGAAAGCCCCAGCACCGGTTTGAACTGGCCTATGCACAGGGACACCTTGTGTGCCCCAGGCATGTCTGATTCTATTCAGCCCTGTCCTACCCAATACACAAAATCCTGTCTGGGGTGGTGCTAGCACCTCCCAAGGCAGGAAGCCCTTTGTCCAAGCTGCCCTTGCTGGAAGGACTCCCAGCAACAGGAGGTCAGACTTGTGTCAGTGGTGGCAGCATCCATTTTGTGATGCTGAGGCTCTGTTTAACTTTAACCGGGATTCAGGTTAGGTACATGTCGTGTCCCTCTATAAGGGTGGAATGCTACCCCCGTCGCCAGAACTGGCGAGGGGGTAGTATTCCAATTCGTATGACACCTTACTCAACATGTTTTGATAAAGCCAAACCAAAGATAGCATTTAACCGCGAGGATTATAATGCACTTAAGAGTATATGGTATAGCACTATCATGAAACAGCTAACGGACATGGTTCCGAAAGCTGCATACAGGCTCAGCTCATGCCAGAGCTCCCTCTCACATATTTCCAAGCAATCTGCCTCCAGGATTGATGAGGCCTTCAATAGGAGTGGCTGATAGGAACATATGTGTCCATTTTAGGTTAGGTATAGGCATACTACACCTAAGTAAGAGGTGGTTACACCGACTTACCCCAGCTGAGTGATCAGCCAGTTGTGTCAAATATGGAGGCCAGGCCAAGGGTGGCACAATACGTGCGGCAGCCCCTGGTAGGCCTTGGAAGCACCTATGCCCTGGGTACCTGGGGTACACTGTTACAGGGGCCTATAAGGTGAACCAATTCCAATTGTGTATGTACCTAAGGTACATGGAGTCCATTTTAAGGAGAGAGCAATTAGCCTGGGGCCCTGAATAGCAGGATCACAGGCCAACTAAAGTCAAAAACCAGCTAAACACCAGGCAAAAAGTTTGGGGGTAACCATAGTCAGATATCCACCTTCCTACACACCCCCCCCAAACGAAAGGAGATAAGGTTATCCTTGACCAGGTAAGCCTATATTGCCTAAGTGGCCATATAAGGAAGTACCAGCTCTGGCTTGGTTACCCCCTGTCTCATGGTCCATTAAGCAATCCTTCACCCTAAGGGTATCTGAGGGTCTCCACCATAGGGAATCTCTACCTGTGGTGTGTCTTGGCAAAGTTAAAGGCTGATGTTGAGATGGAGTACTGAAGTGAGATTCCTCTGTAGGACTCAGCTTCCTCCTATCACTTTCCACCATGTAGGCCTTTCTTTCTTTGACTGAGTTGCACTGTGCTCTCAGGGTCAATCTCTGGCTACCTAAAGCTGGAGGCTGGGTCCCCTTGGTTGGCTTACTGGAGGGACAGTTCAGGTTTGGGCCCTTTGGGTCCCAGGTTTGGCTGTGCCCAACATAATCCATCTGTGGGAGGTCCCTAACTAATTTTAAGGGGGATCCCTCAGGAGTTTTTAAAGTTTTCACCTGGCTAGGGCTGCTAGCTTCGGTGCCCCTAATCTGTTGATGTGGGTGCTTTATTTGACAGGGGGTCCTTTGGAGCTCACTGTCCTTCTTGTCCTCTGCAGCCCTGGGCTGACTAAGGCAAGGTAGAGAGGGGCAGGATACCTTCTCCAGACTGGGCCCCACCTGAGAAGGGTCCACTGACATCAGAGGCTCTGTCAGGCTAGGCCTGACCACCTCTGGGGCAGTTCCTTCATCAGGGGTAAGATCAGTTCCCTGAGGAGGCTGATCCTTTCCTAAAGTCTGGTGGGAGGGAGATTTCTCTTCCTCCTCAATGCTCTCTGTTTGTATGGAGTGATCCATCTTTTCAGGCTTCACAACACATGTATCAGTTTGAGTTTGGGCTGTGGCCATCACAGCCCCACCAACCTTTTCAGGAGGAGACCCAGTTTGGGTGTGGGCTGTTACCATCACAGCCCTGCTAATCTTTTCAGGAGGGAAGTTAGCTAAAGATGGGGCTGAGGTTTGCTCAGCCCTACCAACCTTTTTCAGGAAGGACATCTTGGATTGGGGCTGTAGCCATCACAGCCCCACTAACCTTTCCATGGAGATTTACCATTCTAGAATGGGTTTGTTGTTCAACCTCAGCCCAGGCTGAGATTTCCAAATCATTACCAAGTAGGCAATCTACAGGCAAGTTTGCTGACACTGCCACTCTCTTTGGGCCAGTGACACCTCCCCAGCTAAGATTGACTACTGCCATGGGATGTTTGGTTTCTATTCCATCAATGTTTGTCACCTGATATCTGGCATCAGGTAAAAGTTGCCTTGAGGGGACTAGACATTCAGCCACCATGGTGATGCTAGCCCCTGTGTCTCTAAATGCCCCAACTTTCAAGCCATTGATGAGGGGCTCCTGTCTGTACTTGCTCAAAGTGTTTGGGCAAGCAGTGAAGTTGGCAAACCCCATGCCATTTTCATAGACAAGAGTATCTGAGGAAGGGGACCTGGTTAGGCCAGAGTCCACCTGTGCTCCAAAGGTAAACCCACCCAAATTCTTGGGGGTGCTCCCACCACATGGGGGACTACTGCTAACAGTGACAGAAGGTGTTGGGGCTCTACCTGGAGGTATGTTTTCCTTATTACTATTCTTTGGACAACACCTGTCTGTTTTCCAATGGCCAACCTGTTTACAGGAATGGCAATAAGGCTTTTTCTGTATAGAGGAAGTGTCTTGGGACCCACCCCCATCCTTGGAGTTTTGGGGCCCTGATGAAGTTTTCTCTTTGGTTTTATCCCCACCTTTCTCTTGAGGCTTGGTAGTCTCTTTCTTTTGGTCATGTTGGGTCTTCTCCTCCTGTCCCAGTGTTCTACACAGAATGTTCCCTGCGTGGAACACTTCCATGATTCCAGCCTCGGCAGTTGCTGCCGGGGAGTTACTGTGGCTGGACGTGAATAAAGCTACTTCCTTACCTTGGTGTGGATCCCACTTCTTTACAGTAGCGACGATCGTTTCCAGCCCCCAGCCTCCCCAACTTGATGTGGATTTCCTCTGAAGCGATCGGGTTCTCCTCACGAACTGGTGTTGTCGTGGTGTTGATGTCCTGCCAGAGGAAAAACCCTTCGTTTCCTGTTGACTTCCGCTGCCTGCTGCTGTGTTTTCAGTGCCTGCCTACTCCCCAGCGTGTGCTCTAAGGTACTTTTAACTAAGTTTCTCTGCGCGATAGAGCTTCCCCCTGCTCTTGCGCTGCATCGTTGATCTCGCCTGACCTGCCTGACGACGTCAGCGCGACCTAGCACGTTCCGGGCGGCCATTTTAGGTTGCTCCGGTATCCCAGCAACCGAAGAAACACTCACACGACGCGCACAGCTGCTCTGCCTATCTGATTTCACCGCTGATGCGCACAGCTTTTCCATCAAAGCGCCTTATCGCAATTTAATTGTAGATTGCGCACAGTTATTGCCAGTATTTCATTTTCATGGCGTGTGACACATATTAACCACATAAAAATGTTTTTTACTTGTAATTGCTCCCGATTTCGCGTGTGCACACTGCATTAAGTTCTTCACACGTGTTTTGGCATTATGCATTTCTCTGCACACCAGACCTGATCTTCATATACTTTATTACAGTCCCATCATTTATTGAAGTGTACCTAATTTAAAGATTTAACATTAGGGCAGCAACTCACCCACGCAATGGATCGTGTTTTGGCCCCTCCTCCTTTTTTACAAACTGCAGGTACCCCTCCTGTACCATGGGAGCAGTGGAAAGATACTTTCGAAGCGTATCTGGAAGCTATTGATGGCGATACCTTCACATGCAAAAAGAAAAGAGCTCTACTTATTTATAATCTTGGCACTGAAGGCAGGAACATACTAAAAACCTTGGGGTATATTATCAAGGGGTTTTATCTCCGCTTTTTTGGCTTTAAAAGCCAAGAAAGCGGAGATAAAATTATCTCCCTATTACCAAGCTGTCGCTAACACCAGTTAGCGACAGCTAATAGGAGATAGCGACCATCATGGGCCCCACTTTGCATGTCAGTGATATTTATCACTAATGACATGCAAAGTGGGCGTGCCAAGATGTTAGCGACTGGAAACAGTCGCTAACATCGCTATCTCCTATTACCAACTTTTGGAGATATTCGCGCTAAGCGCGAATATCTCCAAAAGCTAACACCTGCCCTGAGCAGTTCTTAGCCATGTTATCCAATGGGAGGTGGATAACATGGCTAAGAGCATTTGCTCGATAATGCATGAATATCGCTGACTTTTCAGCGATATTCATGCATTGCGGCCGTTTTTTATCGCATTTGCGATAAACCTTGCTAATAGCAAGGTTTATCTGCGATAAAAATCGCCGGTTTGCGGTGATAATTTTTGTCTCTAAACAAGTTAGAGACAAAAACTATCGCTAGTTGTTGGTAATATACCCCCTTGACTCTCGAAGTGGTCAGTATAACAGTGAGTGGTGGAGATGCCGGAGAATCACTCTTGATTGATGACTATGCCACATTGGTCAAAACTCTTGATAAAAGATTCTCTCCCAAAAGGAATGTTGTACTTGAACGCCACAAGTTTCTTCAACGTGCCCAAACCCCTGATGAATCAATCGATGACTTTGTAGCAGCCCTTCGCATTTTAGCTATCAACTGTAACTACAGGGAATTCAGAGATAAAATCATACGAGATCAACTAATTGAACGAACTTCCAACAAGAAAATTCAAGAGAAACTGCTTGCTTCTGGCGATCCAGATTTAGAGACTGCCCTCAATTTAGCTAAAAGCATTGAACATTCCCAATTTTGTGTCAAAGAAATGAGGGGCATATTATCAAGGGGCTTTATCTCCGCTTTTTTGGCTTTAAAAGCCAAGAAAGCGGAGATAAAATTATCTCCCTATTACCAAGCTGTCGCTAACACCAGTTAGCGACAGCTAATAGGAGATAGTGACCATCTTGGGCCCCGCTTTGCATGTCAGTGATATTTATCACTAATGACATGCAAAGTGGGCGTGCCAAGATGTTAGCGACTGAAAACAGTCGCTAACATCGCTATCTCCTATTACCAACTTTTGGAGATATTCGCGCTAAGCGCGAATATCTCCAAAAGCTAACACCTGCCCTGAGCAGTTCTTAGCCATGTTAACCAATGGGAGGTGGATAACATGGCTAAGAGCATTTGCTCGATAATGCATGAATATCGCTGACTTTTCAGCGATATTCATGCATTGCGGCCGTTTTTTATCGCATTTGCGATAAACCTTGCTAATAGCAAGATTTATCTGCGATAAAAATCGCCGATTTGCGGCGATAATTTTTGTCTCTAAACAAGTTAGAGACAAAAATTATCTCTATTGGTTGGTAATATGCCCCTGAGTTCCCCTTCTGTTTCCACGTCCTCTTCTGCCGTAGAAGTTAAGCTATTGAATTCCAAACCTCCTTTTAGACCTAAAGTCACCCCTTTGCCTAATGTTACCCGCTCAATTCCATCCAATGTTTCTACCAAAAGCAAGTCTGTGCAGAGTGAATTAATATGTTTTTGTTGTGGCAGCAGGTCCCATCTGGGTTCTGCTAAATTTTGCTTTGCACTCAATCAAACATGCTATAAATGTGGGAACAAGGGTCATTATTCCCGCATGTGCAAGGTTACTTCTACGAGCAAGCCCGTCCCTTCTATAAGAAACATTTCTGGGGAATCTGATGAAGAATGTTATGAACTGTTGATGCTGTCTGCTGCTTCACAGGAAGCCGGCGTAGTGGAACTGTTTGCTTTGTCTGGTCTTAGGAAGAGGAAGTCTCCTTCTTGTTCAATAGCTGTGAATGGGGTTGTCTGCAAATTTCTTGCAGATTCTGGATCTCCTTTTACTTTGTTGAATTTTACTGATTTCAAAAAATTATCTAATGTACTTCTGGAACCTTCCAGTATAACATTTTTTGCTGTATTATGTAGTAATGTAACTTGCTTTGTATCCATGCTTTACATTGTTAAATGATGTATTTTGCTTTGTTTTGCTTTTTCCCTTTTCTCTGTGTCCTTTTTCTTTCTGTTTCATCTCCTCTCCTATCTTCTTTTGTTCTTTTGTTTTCTCTATGAAGAAAGGGAGGTGTGTTGGGTCTTCTCCTCCTGTCCCAGTGTTCTACACAGAATGTTCCCTGCGTGGAACACTTCCATGATTCCAGTCTCGGCAGTTGCTGCCGGGGAGTTACTGTGGCTGGACGTGAATAAAGCTACTTCCTTTCCTTGGTGTGCATCCCACTTCTTTACAGGTCACCACCCTGGTTCTTAGGCCTGATCCTGGTTCTGACCCATTTGTCTGCCCTCTTACCCAATTCTTGTGGAGAGGTCAGATCAGAGTCCACCAGGTGCTGATGTAGAAGCTGATTTTGACAATTACTTAAGATTTACTCTCTCATAATTAAATTATACAATCCTGTATAGCCTGTAACCTTACTTCCCAGCAACCAGCCCTCCAGAGCCTTAGTGGCACATTCAACAAATTCAGACCAGTCCTGAGTCTGTGTCTTCTGGGTATCTCTGAACATTAACCTGTACTGTTCAGTGGTTAAGCCTAACCCATCAATCAGAGCACTCTTCAGGACCAGGTAGTTTCTAGAATCCCCATCACTAACTGTGAGGAGTCTGTCTCGGCCTCTACCTTCAAAGGAGAGCCACAAGATTTCTGCCCACTGATCCTGAGGGACCTGCTGTACTTTGCAGGCTCTCTCAAGTGCAGTCATCCATTTGTGGATATCATCCCCAACTTTGTAGGGGGCACAATCTTACTCAGGTTTCTATTGTCATAGGACCTGTCTTTATCCTTAGGGATATTGCTGCCACCAGTGGATCCTAATCCACTCTTTCTAGGCTGCCTTGCTCTAGCAAGTTTCTCTTTGGCCAGGGCAACTTCTAATTCTTGCTTCTGGATCCTAAGTTCAGACTCTCTCATTTTGGCCTCATGTTCCCTTCTCTGAGGTCTAGTCAACTCCCTTCTGGAGTTGCCATGAGAACCTCTAGAAACATGGGAGGTATTGGATTCACCTGAGTGATTCCTCCTCCTCCTGTGCTCCTGGTTAAGTCCACTTGGGGGTCTGAATGGGTTGGACCCACCTTCAGTCCCAAATAAGCTTAAGTTAGCCTGGTTAAGCCTGCTGATTAACACCTGGCTATTTCTCTCATCATCAGACCCACTTTCTTCCTCCTCCTCCTCTTCTTCCTCATCCTCAGGCTGAGTATCTCCAGTGTTCTGGTCTTCCTCCTCTATCTGGATGACAGGGGCAGGGGCATCAGTGTTTTATTCTTCAGAAGGAGAGCCTCCATCTCCAGTCCCTGAGGGGCCTGGTTTGGAGTTCTTTAGAGCTTCAGACTGGTCTAAAAGCTCTCTGAGGTGATCTGCTGTAGGGGTAGGACCCATTTTGATTCCTCTCATGGAACACAGCTGCCTCAGTTCCTTAAAAAGAAAGATAGCAAATTTGGATGGTGCCCTTGGAGGGTCACTCTCAACAGAGATAGGTCCAGTGGATCCCTCTGCTCCAGACATTGCTCTAGTGTGGTGGATGTGTTGTAATCTACCTACACTTGTGTTTTCCTACATAACCTATCTAGTAGTTGTAGTCAGGGTCTGCTACTCCCTATCCTCTACAACAACTAAGTTCAGTAGAACTTAAGTATACTAGTCTTGTTTTAGTGTACCTATCAGGTACCTGTATGATCTTTCAAATGATACTCTCAAAGATTGTAATGGTAAAACAACAGCAAGCTCAAATCCCAATCCGCTGCTCACCAATGTGAGAATTTGGCCTGGTATATGATGCTCACTAGTTCTAGTGATCACCTTGTACCATGCCAAGCAACCCTTATGGTGCAGGTTGTAAAGTCAACCTTATAGACAACCTATCCTAGGGGTAGCATGGACTAAGCAGTCTTAGGCTAAACTCTGTAAAGGCATGTGAAGCAAGCTGTTTTACCATACACAATCCCCTTGAATACCAAATGAAAGGACACCACACAGATATATATTGAAAATATATATAGATTTATTTCTACAAATATCCCCTATACTCTTTATGAGCACAGAAGCAAATGCGTTAAAACAAAACACAGTTTAAATATACAAAAGTTGCACGAATATGGATGAGCCCTAGGGGCCACCTAAACCATATACTAAAATAGTGGTATAAGAACCACTATGGGGAAAGTGAAGAGGCCTAGGGCCTGGGGAATCGCTGGAGCTGTTCGAGACTAGCAGTGATGAAGTCGGGAAAGGCCCGCGGGACACGGGTGCAGTGCGGAAAGTGCACGCATGCACCAATGCAATGTCAATGGTGCGTAAAAGTTACAAAGTTAGTGTTTTAAGAACCTTCCGATGGACCTAAAAGGATAAAACTTTAGACACAGGCACTAGAGGTGTACACCAGTGTGGGAACACCAGCGTTGCTGAGTTACCCCACCCACAGGAAGCGGGTGCACAGGTGCGAAGTAGTGTCGGGTTTAGTCACGCAGGTCGATGGTGCTTGGAGCTGAAGATGCTGCAGGCGGGTCGTCGTGAAGAGTTCTGGTGGATCCAAGGGTGGATCTGAAGAGGTGAAGACCTGAAAGCAGAGGGGACAATGTTCAAAGTCACTAGCCAGTGACTACCGTGGAACCAGGAAGGAACCAGGCGATGTTGGGTGCAAACAGGTAAGAAGGTGAAGATTGTCTCTGCACCCACGTGGACACGAAGAGGTCAAGGACGTCCAGGCGTTGGTCACAAGCTGTCCCACAAAGGCTCTCGCTGATGGCGGTGTCGGCAACTTGATTGAAGCAAACAGGCCTTGGCTAAAGCAAGCCACGCAGGAAGTGATTCAAGCTTCTCACTCGGACCAGCAAGGTCGGAGCGGATGCTCCTTTTTAGGGGAGCAAGTGCCAGTCTAAAGCAACCAGACCAGTGCTGCAAATCGTAGGTTTCATTGCCAAGATGGCCGCTAGCCACGTGGCAAGTGGCCGGGATGGCGCGTCAAGTGGCACAGTGCAAAAGGACCCCACGCAGATCGTGGAGATGCTGGGGGGCTGATCTTTGATGCAAGGGTTGCTCGATATTGAGGCTTCTCAAACCCCAAAGCACAGCATCGAGGGTGCCTCGGGTGCTGCTCAGTCAGCTTCTCGGGGGTCTTTCAAGAGGTCCGGTCCCACGTCTCTCGGTGCCGCCACAGGTCCCTTCTTTGCAGGGACTGTGGATCGGTCTGTGAGATGTCTGCGAGTCTGGGTCTTGTCAGGCTCTGGGCTCGGGCTCCGGCGGGAGACGGCGGCAAAGCAGATGTCGAGTTGCTGGATGGTGCCTGTGTTCACAGGGTGGCCACTCCTAGGCCACAAGGGAGATACTCTTCAGTCTTCTGTGCAGCAGAATGTCAAAGTCCAGTCGTCTTCTTAGTTTCAAGTTGATTCAGGATGATCTGAAGTCTCAGGACACAGCTCCTACTCTTATTCCAATTCTAGGGGCCGGATCACCTGCTAGGTCCCTCCTCTGGGTGGGACCAGGAAGGGGGGCGGTTACACCCCCTTTCCTTTGTCCAGTTTCGCGCCAGGACTGGGGTTGGAAAGCCCCAGCACCGGTTTGAACTGGCCTATGCACGGGGACACCTTGTGTGCCCCAGGCATGTCTGATTCTATTCAGCCCTGTCCTACCCAATACACAAAATCCTGTCTGGGGTGGTGCTAGTACCTCCCAAGGCAGGAAACCCTTTGTCCAAGCTGCCCTCGCTGGAAGGACTCCCAGCAACAGGAGGTCAGACTTGTGTCGGTGGTGGCAGCATCCATTTTGTGATGCTGAGGCTCTGTTTAACTTTAACCGGGGTTCAGGTTAGGTACATGTCGTGTCCCTCTATAAGGGTGGAATGCTACCCCCGTCGCCAGAACTGGCGAGGGGGTAGTATTCCAATTCGTATGACACCTTACATGACATGTTTTGATAAAGCCAAACCAAAGATAGCATTTAACCGCGAGGATTATAATGCACTTAAGAGTATATGGTATGGCAGTATCATGAAACAGCTAATGGACATGGTTCCGAAAGATGCAGACAGGCTCAGCTCATGCCAGAGCACCATCTCACATATTTTCAAGCACTCTGCCTCCAGGATTGATGAGGCCTTCCATAGGAGTGGCTGATAGGAACATATGTGTCCATTTTAGGTTAGGTATAGGCATACTACACCTAAGTAAGGGATTGTTACACCGACTTACCCCACCTGAGTGATAAGCCAGTTGTGTCAAATATGGAGGCCAGGCCAAGGGTGGCACAATACGTGCTGCAGTCCCTGGTAGGCCTTGGAAGCACCTATGCCCTGGGTACCTGGGGTACACTGTTACAGTGGCCTTTAAGGTTAACCAATTCCAATTGTGTATGTACCTAAGGTACATGGAGTCCATTTTAAGGAGAGAGCAATTAGCCTGGGGCCCTGAATAGCAGGATCCCAGGTCAACTAAAGTCAAAAACCAGCTAAACACCAGGCAAAAAGTTTGGGGGTAACCATAGTCAGATAGCCACCTTCCTACAGCGGCCATCTTGGAAAAACCACGAAGTGCAGCACCCGAGGCTTCCTGGAAGCTGTGCATTATAGTTTGAGAAGCTCCAGCCCCGAGCAGCTTTTGCACCGAAGCTCACCCCGCCACACTCACTGAGTGCTGCGTGGGGCCCTTTTGCATTTTCCTGCTCGACGTGTTGGTCCGGTCGCTTGCCCGTTGGCTGGTGGCCCCAGTACCGACGAACCTAAGAATTTACACAGCTAGTATGGTTGCTCCAGACTGGCCCTCGCTCCCCTGAAAAGGATCACCCACTCTTACCTTGCTGGTCCGAGTATTAAGCGATCTTTGAATCCTGCATGGGTTGCCCTTGCCAAGGCTTGTTAACTCCGATCCGGAAGTCGACACAGCCGACAGCGAGAAGCTTTGTGGGACAGCTCGTGATCCACTCCAGGGTATCCTCGGTGCCCCAGTGTCCACGTGGCAGCGGAGACAAGCTTCACAACATCAACCTGATTGCGCCCGACATCACCTGGTTCCTTCCTGGTCACTGGCTAGTGACCCAGACTCTGTCCCCTCTGCTTTCAGGTACTCAACATCTTCGATCCACCCTTGGATCACACCGGACACTTCTCTTCTTGATGCCTGCAGCATCTTCATCTTCAGGCACCATAGATCTTCGTGATGAAACCCGACACATCTTTGCACCTGTGCACCCACTTCCTGTGGGTGAGGTAACTCTTGAACGCCGGTGCCCCTGTAGTGGTTTACACCTCTAGTGTCTAAGTTTTTGTCCTTCTAGGCCAGTCGGAAGACTCTTAAAACTGTAACTCGATAACTTTTACGCACCATTGACTTTGCAGTGGTGCATGCGTGTGCTTTAGGCACTGCACCCGAATCCCGAGGGCTACTCTCGTCCTAACTGCTGTTAGTCCAGTGTAGTCCCAGCGATTCCCAAGGCCCCAGGCCTTACCACTGATCGATTAGTGATTGTTATACCACTTTTTTGATATATGGTTTGAGTGGCCACCGGCCTCATCCATAATTGTGCAACTTTCATATGTTATATTGTGCTTTTGTTTAAACGCTTGTGCTTCATTGCTCATAAAGAGTAGTGGGGATTATTCTGAGAATAAATACATATATTTTTATAAAATATAAATTGTGTGGTGTCCTTTCATTTGATATTACAGGATTGCATATGGTAAAACAGCTGGCTTCACATGCCCTCTTGAGTTAAGCCTTTAAGGCTGCTTAGTCCATGCTACCCCTAGGATAGCTTCTCTATAAGGTTGACTTACAACCACCACCATAAGGGATTGTTTGGACTGATACAAGGTGCCCACAGAACTGTGGACATCATATACCAGGCCAACTTCTCACACAGAGGCGTCAGGTTTGTGGCAATTACATCGCAGAGAATGGATCGTCGTTACCGCTGAATGATTGGATAGTGTGCGTGATTGTATCTCTATTTGCTGGATGTGAGACATTAAACTCTGCATGTCCAAAAAGTTGTCAATTCTTGCATAGGTCTTATGAGAGTGGGAGTAAAATGTATATTAACAAGCTGTGAGTTGCATGGCTCTCCAGATATCAGTTAGGCCTGCGCTCTTCAATGTCTGGGATCCCTCGGCGGAGAGTGCCCCAGATTGTCCCTGCCATTGAGCTTATCTATCTAGGGCATCGTTAAAGGCCTGATTTAAGCCTTCACAATAATAGTATCTTGTCAGAGGATGCACTGATTTCTTCTACTGCCTTCTGTATAAATCTCTCTTGCCCCTCATTTGGCACATAGAGTGAGCTGATTTTGAGAGTTTGAGAGCCTACTAGAAAGAAGCACGCCAATAATCTGCCCTTGAGCTCTGCTTGTTTAGGTCCAAGCTACCCAGGATGCGTGGCAAAGATGAGAGAAGCTACCCCTGCGGATTTGGTGGGAAGGAAGTAAAAGAGCTGCTAGGGGAATACTCTGGAGCGGAGCCTATGTGTGTCCACAGGGAGGAGGTGTGTCTCCTGGAGAAGACAGTCATGTTCGCCAGAGTGTTCTAGATAAGAGAGAATCATGCAGTTTACCTGGGCTGTTAAGCCCCTTGACATTTAAGGTAAGTATTTTAAGAGTCTGCGTCTTGAATATGATTGTGATGTATAGCTGTGATAGCGTGCTGCAGAAGTGTGGAGGGGCTACTGTGGCTGTGTAGCTGGGAAGTAGTAATCCTAGACCGGTGATGGAGCAACATGGTGGACCCAAAAGATGGGTCAAAGGAACATGAGGGGGGAGAAGACCCAACATACCCAAATAAACACAACAAACAAATAACATTGCAAAAGAGTTACTGTGAATGTCCTGGGTGGTTAGACCCATGGTAGAGGGGTGGAGGCGATCTGGAACATCCGTCTCTCCGTCCCACTTGGACCAACACCCTCTTCCAGCTGGCTAGTGAGGGATAGTGAGAGCCCCACTTCGGCGCCAGACCAGCAAACCAGACAGGAGGGCATGGATCAATTCTAGCCGGTAGAATCTTACCCCAAGGATGCTAGGACCGCTAGACATTCTTTAGTAATTGTCTCTGGGCCTGGGCGCAGCTGCACCAAGGTGAGGCCCACCGTTCTCAATTTACCACTGTCCTGCTCTCTTCTTGGGCTGTTAGGTCATGGTGGGCTTGTTGTGAGGTCATCTGCAATGTTAAGCAGTTGGCTAGCTTCCTTCAATGAGCACATTTGGTGGAGTTTCCTGTTGAAGCGTTAAATTAGGCGAAAGGTGTGCCCCCACACATATCAGATTTTGATATCTCAGAGGTGGGACGTAATCAACCAGAATGTCCTTCTTTTCTGCAGCATGGAGGCTGAAAGATCCTGAAAGAGGGTAGGAAGGAGCCCCTGGTATTGGACTGGATGGTTATCTCTGGGTTTTTGGAGAATGTGTTCCTTTAGCTGAAAGTCATAGACGAATGTGAGGATATCAGCTGGAGGAGCGGGAGAGGGTCTTCTTGGGCCCACCCGATGCTTGTGCTCGAGTTTGACCTCCAAGTCGGGAGGAGCTTCCAGTATTGATCTGAAGAGACCTTCCACAAAAAACAATGTTCTGGCCTTCTGTTCCATGTGGAACCCTTCAGATGCGTATATTATTACGTCTTGAGCAGTTCTCCAAGTCCTCGGCATGTGCTTGGAGGTCGAGATGTTGATCTCGGAGATGGATCACCTCTACTTGGAGCTGTCCAAACTCCTCTTCCCTGCTTGTGCTCTGTGATTCCAGTGTGTCAACCCTGTCCCCCAAGGCGTCCACGTCCCTTCTCACCTCCCTGAGCTCTTGAGAATATTCCATCTTCATTGTTTTCAGGTCCTCCCTCAGGGAGGCAAAGAACGTTTCTATGATGGAGTGTATGTGCAGGGCCTCCGCCTCTCCCGGGTCTGTGGAGTCCTGCACCTCTGGTGAATCAGTGCTGGATGTCTTAAGAAGGAAATCTTTGACTGGGCTGTCTATCTTCCATTTATTGGCTTCCAAGAGAGAGTGTGGTGGTCAACGGTGGTGCTACTGCGTGCCCCCCCCGGAGGTCTACCCATGTGCTGATGGCAATGGCGCCCCTCTCTAGGGGTCAGGCAATAGTGTAGTTGCTGACTGAGTATTGGCGTGTCTCCTCCTCAACGCAGGGCACAGGAGGCTGAGGAAGTGGGCCCCTCTAGACTTGGTGGGGCCGCAGTGTCCGACTTGGCAGGGGCTCGCATGCTGATGGGCAGAGGTCCTCTGTGTCTTCTGTGGAGGTCTCAGCACAGTGAGAGGATCCCGCTTGTGAGGGGCGTCTTGAAAGACAGAGGCACACCAATGTCATGGGTGGGGTCTCAAAGTGGTAAAGCGGAGCCCTGCCCCAGTGGCCCAGGCAGTCTCCCACTGGCTTCTTGCACCTTAATAGTCACTGTTATGCAATGGAGTGCCTTAGGAGTTCAACTATGCTGATGCAGGCCCCCCTTTCACCTTCCTTCCCTCCTAATCCCGGGTCGGCCCCTCTGGAGGTTCTCTTGGGTTCTGTCAGTGCAACCCTGATCGTGGCTGCACTGCCTGGAGGAAATGTGCTTAGCTCACCTTGGAACATCTAGGGCCGTCCGGTCTATCCTTTCTTTGGTGTGGCTTGTGTATTGGCTTCACTCCGCTCCCACCAGCCGACCTCGGTTCTCTCTGGGTCGCGGGTGATTGTCAACCCTCTCAGCCCACTGCAGTACTGTCCTCCTGTTGGTGGCACTGCACAGGGGAAGGCGTCAGCAGACAATCAGCCTAACCAGGGGGGGCTTCCCACCAGATGTTAGTTGCTGCCCAGAGAGACTCCAGTGTGATATCCTCAGCCTGGCCGGCCAGCTGTTCATTATCCTGCGGCTCGATTGAAGGCAAATACTTCTCTGTGGGGTCAAGTTGCTCCTGTTACTCCTCTCTTGGGCCTCCGTCAAGGGTCAATGGCCCCCTCAGTGCCTGTCACAATGCCTCTGCGGGGCTCCAAGGGGGCTCGAGCTTTCTCCTCCACGGACT
Organism: Lissotriton helveticus; assembly: GCF_964261635.1. Classification (NCBI taxonomy): domain Eukaryota; kingdom Metazoa; phylum Chordata; class Amphibia; order Caudata; family Salamandridae; genus Lissotriton; species Lissotriton helveticus. The sequence goes on along the minus strand of NC_136061.1, from coordinate 1,357,154,613 downwards.
CCGCTGGTTCCGCTCGGGCTGGCCCACACTTGCCCCGTAGCCCTTGTGTAGATTCTTGAATCCCACCATCCAATTCTACTTGCGGCGGCCCGCCTCCAGGCTCTGGACTCTTGAAAATGTGTAGACTGCTCCCGGGGCTGCTTCTGCGGGCTACTGCTGCATGCTTCTGGCTGCTGGCCGCCTCACAGCCTGGTGCGGTTTCTCTGCTGGGATGCGGGGGCCTAGGTCGTTCCCACAGTCTCTGGAAACTCTACTCAGGGCAGACCCGCCTTCACCCTCTCAACACCGGAGGTTGCCAGTCACTACTCTGTCTCAGGAAATCACCTCTCCAGATCCCGCTGGCCTCCTGCGCACCCCCAGAAGGTCGAGAGTGGGCTCTACGGTCCTGTAACTCAACACTATGGCAGTGGGCCCAGTTGGAGAGACAGAATGACGAGCAGGCACGTCCTACTCAGTCACAATCTTTGGCCACGCCCCCCAATTTTTTTAAAGCTACTGTAGAAATATACAGAAATTCGAATTTTGCGATAATTACCCAAGGGAGTGAAAAACATAAATATGTTGCCATAAATATGTGCTTTCTGCTTGTTACTGTACAGCTAGGAACACAGAGCAGAAAAAAGAAAAGCAAGATTACAGCTGTTTTCATTGTGTTCTGTGACCTGACCTGCTTTGCACCTGGGATCTGGCATTGTGCCTCAGAACTCCACTGTAGTACGTTATTACAGCTGAGTTTTGACTTCATTTTTTTTTTAAATAATCAGTTGGGTGCATCAAAATTTGACAATAAAAAAATAAATTATAGACAGTTTTTTATACAGGCACTGCAGAATCCAATGTGCTGGAAATGACACTCTATAAAGGGTCACCCCAAACATTTTGCCTTGCTCCTCCTTCCTTTTTGCTTGTTGGCCTTAGGACACTGTGCACTTTACCACTGCTAACCAGAGCTAAAGTGCATGTGCTCACTCTCCTAAAACATGGTAACATTGGTGTAACAACAATTGGTATATTTAAGTTACTTATATGTCACTAGAAAAGTGCACTACATGTGTCCAGGGCCTGTAAATTAAATGCTACTAGAGTGTACTGCAGCTCTGATTATACCACCCACTAAGTAGTCCTTCAAACATGTCTCTGGCCTACCACTGCAGAGCCTGTATGTGCAGTTTCACTTCCATGTCGACTTGCATTTAAAACCCCTTGTCAGGTGGACAAGATGGCGGCTGCTTGATCCGAGTGGGTGTCACTCCCTGACCAGCGCTGTAGTATCGGCGGTTCTCTAAGAGAGATAGAGAGTTTTTAAATGAGGGATCATTAACACAATCTTTGCGGAGCTATTGAGGAGTCAAGGTGGATTGTCGTTTGGTAAAGGATCCTATATTTGTGGACCGGTAGAAGCAGTAACTTTGGCTGCGGTCTGCGCGGCTTGCAGCAACAGCTCTCCGTAGCCGAGCACACCTGTGGACGTGGCGGGTGTGGCTAGCAGGGAACCTCCAGCGAGACCTGAGCGTGTACGGCAGCTTACCAAGCACCATGCTGCCCCGCAAGAATGGGAATGTACCCGTACTGAGCACCAAAGCTGCTGGAGACATCCCAGCCTCAGGGACGAGGAAAATACCACCTGCGCAGAAGAAGCCCAAGAAATCATCGAAATCGGACAGAGTGGTTGAAAAGCCCGCAGCTAAAGTAATGGTGGTGAGTTCTAAGAAGGCAAGCCTGGTAATAGGGAAAATTGTAGAGAAAATGCAGCCCCCATGCACCACAAATGACGAGAATGGGAGTAAGGACTTTGGGAGGTTGGGGACTGCTCCACAGATGATTGAGGGTTCTGGGCGGGGAAAACCAGTCATCGTCCCAGGGATGTTTGCGGTGAAACCCACAGCGACCAAAAGATTGACACAATTCTCGCTCTGTGGTATGAATGCTGCCGGCACCCCTAACAATAGCAAGGTGCTTGTAAAAGACAGTGATGGGGGAGAAAAGGATATCTGGGGGTCGAGAAGCCCGAGACAGACTGTGGTGTTAAAATTGTGAACAACTTAAACATGACACCCGAGGTCTCACTAGCGGCGTGTACTGTCACAGGAGGGGCTGAAGGGGCTGAAGGCAGGTCTGAAAAATTATTGCAAGGTTCGGAGATCGACTTGGGTAATACCTTTGTCTTTCAAACTCCCATTGGAGGGAAGCTGGATACAGGATCCGGTGCCGGCAGTATACCTGATGTCCAAGACAGAGATAGCTTTTTTTCCCTAGCTAAGGAGTCGGACAAAGAATCGACCACGGACTCCGCAAATGAAGATCTTATTTCGGGCGAAGAGAGTGGGAGTCCCCCAAACACAGCAGGCACTCTGAAAAGGGCCACACCCCGCCACAATAAATCCAGGAAGACACCTTCGCCTACTTTAAGGAAATCCGAGAGCGACGGCTCTGAGGCAAGCAATAAATTACAGTGGGATAATTCGTTCGCCACAATTAGCCTTGCAGGAACCGGGGGACCCGGGGATGAAACCAATATACCTCCCTCAAATACCCTGATCTATGCCATGCTTAAGTCTATTCAAAATGAGGCTCATCAAGAACACAAGAGAGCCCAGTTAGCCACGATGAAAATACAAATGGCTATTCGTAAAAATACTAAGGCGTGCTCAGAGGTTATAGCCAGGACAGTTGCTCTAGAGGAACGAATTGTAGGGCTCGAGGCTGGATTACAAAAAACCGAAATAAAAACTACAGCTAATGATGAAAGGCTCGCAGACATAATGTGGAAGTTGGAGGACTCTGAAAATCGGCTCCGCAGGAGCTATTTAAAACTGCGTTTCCAGAGCTCTCACATTGGTGTTGGGAAACCGAGATACAGAGAGTACATCGGTTTCCCCTTATGTTAAAAAAAAATGCTGGCCCTGAAGTCAAACCCCAGACAATATTGATTTTTTTTGGCAATTTCTTGCTGAGACAACCTATTTTCAAAAAAGCACGCCCGGATGCAAGGAGATCTGCAGAGGGCCATACCTTTTTTCGTGCGACACGATTTCTGCCATGTTACAGTGGAACGGAGGTGGCAGCTCCATCAGTTGATCACCCCTTTTCAAAAAAGGTGTGTGAGGTTTTTTGATGAACCCTGCACGGCTGAAGGTTATTTTTCATGGCAAGATACGGGTATTCTCCTCGGAAGTTCAAACTGAAAATTACTTGAAGGAACTTACCGATGGCTAATGGACTTTAGTTTCAGCTTGGAAATAAGCTTGTGTAGGCTGCCTTATATACCCTTTATATACCCTCAAGATGTTCTCTGTATTTTCTTGGCTCTTTTCTTTATTCTCTTTTTTCTCTCTCTTTAGGTTGTTCATATGGACAGGGAGTGACGAGGTGACACTCGAGAAGTGGGAGTCGTAACAAGGGTATAAGGACATTTTTTGCCAGTTTTTTGGGTTGGGGCCTAGGGTGGGTTGGGGGTTCAGGGTGGGGGATGAGCTACAGGGCAAGGGAAGGTTTGGATTGGGGTTTGTTTTTGGGAATAGTTTAGTCCAGCTAGGATTGACACAATCTTTTAGCTAGATATATCTTTGGAATGTTTTTTCAGTTGCATGGCTAATATTAGAATAGCATCTATAAATATTTGCGGGCTAAATGATCCAGCTAAACGGCGTCGGATCAGAGAGGATGTTCGTTTTTTGCTGGGAGATATTATCTACCTTTAAGAAACTCACATCGAAGCCAGTCGATATAAGCTTCTGGAGCTCGAGGGTTTTCAGCTGATCTCATGGACTAAATTAGAGACTGAAGGGGTCGCCATTCTAGCGTGACGGGGAAGGGTCGATATAATTCGCTCCTCTGCTGATGTCTATGGGCGTTGGGTTATTATTCATGGCAAATTTCAGAATAAAGTTCTCACACTCTGCACAGTATTTGATGATCCAGAACTATACCACTGGCTAAATCTTGAGTTGGTTGGTTGGCCAGCTCCGTTTATATTATATGGTCATTTCAACATAAATATTGACTGTGAGCTTGCTAATCAATCGGAGGTAGCATATGCTGGTCACAAAACTAAGGTTTATAGGTCTCTACGGCAAATGAATGAACTGCATGGTTTGATTGATATATGGGCTTCTCTTAGAAGGAATGACCCTGGGTTTACTTTTTTCTCCGCACCACACAAAACTCACTTCAGGCTAGATTATTTTTTTATCTCTCCAATTCTGGCTCAAGGTTCTAGCATTACTAGATATCCAAGAGTAATGTCGGATCATAATCCGCTTGTACTCGAGGTTAACATACAACCTTGTGTTAGTAAATCAGATGCATGGATGTTTAATCGTGGTCTGTTAAGAGACAGCAAGTACTTTGAATGCGTGGCTCTATGGATAACAGGATTTTTAAACGAAAATATAGGTAGTACTTGTGTACAAAATGTGTGGGACACACTTAAAGCTAAGATAAGAGGAGAGACTACTCGATTTAGATGGGAAAGCCAGAAAAGGGAAAAATGGGAAATTACAGGAGCTATATAGAGATCTTGAAGAGGCAGAGATCAATCTGGCCAGGGTTGTGTTGGGGGGTGGTGACGGTGATGCTGCTCATACCCAGATTATAATTGCTTAGTCAGCCATAATTGAAATTTCACAGGCTAAAGCAGCATGTCAATTTCTAGCCTGCCGTTCTAAAATCTTTGAGAATAGTGAAAGAGCTGGGCATATATTAACCTCCAGATTTAGAGAAAGAGAATCTGCCATGCGCATCGAAAGTATTTTCGATCCTGAAATAGGGGTAGTTACTGAAGAAAGTGCTATAGCTCTAGCTTTCCAGAAATGTTATCAAAATCTCTATAATGAAGATATTAGGGAGAACGAGGCAGTTCAGGCTGAAATCCAAAGATACCATAAGGAAATTGAGGCAGGGGCTCTATCCTTTGAAGAGCTTGATATGTTAGATGCGGAAATAAAAATCGAAGAGCTATGGCTAGCGATAGATTCTCTCCCTAGTGGCAAGGCTGTCGGTCCTGATTTTATACCGGGAGAATTTTGTACGTTTTTTCGATCTAAGCTCACTCCTGTTATGTTAGAAACGTTCCGTAGGGTCCAAAAAGGCGATAAACCTCCTGAATCTTAGCGGAGAGCCAGGATTGTTACATTCCTAAAGAAAGGCAAGATACTATTGGATACTGTGTCCTATCGACCAATAACTCTTATTAATAGTGATATTTAAATGTATTCCAAAATTCTTGCAAATCGGCTGGCAGGGGTGATCAAATAGCTTGTGTCGCCCCAAACAACATGGTTTTGTGCCTGGTCGCGAAACTATCGAACATATACGCCGCACAATCGTGTTGTTTGATTATACTAAGGTTCCAGGAGACCCTATGGCTTTAATCCTGCTTGATGCGGAGAAAGCTTTTGATAGGGTCTCCTGGCCTTTTTTTATGGGCTGTATTGAGGCATTATGGTCTTGGGGAGAGGTTTATTCTTGCGATTCAGAGCATGTATATACACCCAGCCGCTCAAATTTCGGTCATGGGAATTCAATCGAAAACAATCAACATACTGAGAGGAACAAGGCATTGGTGTCCCTGCTCCCCTTTATTATTTGCAATTTACATTGATCCCTTGATTAAAAATATTTTTTCTGATGTACTAATCCGTCCGGTGCGGGCTAAGGGCGGGGACACCAAAATCCTTGGTTATGCTGACGATTTAGCTATTCTGACAGACTCCCTGCAGGTAGCACTGCAAGAAATTCAAATAATTACATCACAGTTTGGTACAACTTCTGGTTACCACTTAAATGAAGCAAAAACCCAAATAATATGTAATGATGAAATTATTTTGGTGGACCCTACGGGTTGTCTGCAAGTCTGAATACTTAGGGATAGAGATCAGTTCTAAACCTGAGGAGATAGTTGAGATCAACCTGAACCCTCTGATGTGTAAATTAGAGGCTGATGCTCGTCGAATCAACAATTTACAGTTAACGTTGATGGACAGGTGTAATGTTATAAAAATGATCTTCTTACCCAAGATTTTATACTTTTTTAGAGCTATCCCTTTGCTGATTGATCAAATTTGGTTTAAAAAGTTAGAACGGATTACTTCTTGGTTTCTATAGGCCGGTAAACGCCCTAGACGGGCTTTGAAATATATGACTCTCCCTAGAGAGAGAGAAGGGGCTGGACGGTACCTAACTTTCAGGTTTACTATTGGTCGATAACCTTGAGACATATTGCTGAATTGTTAGATGTAGGACATGTAGATCGCTCGAATATTTCAATTTATCATTTAATTTATGGGGAAGAGGCTCTGGGACTTTTATTTAGACATAATGACTTTGCCTATTTTAAACGGGTGAGATTTAAGGTTCTGTTGGGTGATTTTCAAAGTCTGGACGACAGTTCGGAAAATGTTTAATATTGGGAGAATTCACCTATACTCTCCTTTTGCAGGGAATACTCTCCTCCCGGAAATTTTTCGGGATGGGTATTTTAAAGAGTAGTCAGCACAAGGGGTTATTGTAATAGGGAATATTTTCTCTGAATCAGGGTTACTCATCTTTGAATCCATAAAGCAAACATTTGGAATAGGTAACAGGCAATTGTTTTAATTCTTACAGATTCGAGACTTTTTCTCTATAAAAACAGTCAGCTGGATTCGTATTCTGGTAGTGGAATTGATTAATGGGAACCAATCGACTATATCCACTATCTATAAATTGGTTAATGCAAAGAGGAGTAATGATCTAAGCAAGCATTTTAGTCGTTGGCAGACTGGATTACATGTGGAACAAGGTGTTTGTGAAGATTTTCTAGCTTATAGTCGATCTGCCACTATCTCTGCTAATATCCAGGTTCAATTCTTCAAGACGTGGTTCAATTTGTATATCACTCCTTTTCGTATACATCAATGGGGTGGGGTGGTGGGGGTAAACTGTCCCCGATAGCCAGAAACCGTTCCTTGGATGCTTGATTCCCGTCCAGGGAAGACATGGCCTGGGGGTCCGGGCTGGACTGTTCCCATGAGGCACAGGGTCAAGTCTGATTTGCATATGGCCATGTCTGAACTGGGGTGGCGTGGTGAGCAAAATAACGATGGATTAAACCCAGATCTGTGACTGGGGGTGAATGTTTTGCCAATGTGTATCATTCCGTCCATCACCTTGTGTGTTTTGCTGTTCGCCCTAGGTGGGAAGGGTATGTCCAGACGTGGGTCCCGTGCTCACTACGCCACTGGAGTCGAGCTATCCTGGCTGATGATGGCTGATAGCCAGAAACCGGTCCTAGGATGCTTGATTCCGGTCCAGGGAAGACATGGCTTGGCGGTTCAGGCTGGACTGTTCCCATGAGGCACAGGGTCAAGACAGATTTCCATAAGTCCATGTCTGAACTGGGGTGGCGTGGTGAGCAAAATAACGATGAATTAAACCCAGATCTGTTACTGGGGGTGAATGTTTTGCCAATGTGCAACATTCCGTCCATCACCTTGTGCATTTTACTTTTAGAAAGTTGGCATTTTCCTACTCTTTGTGCCGGCAGTCTGTCTTGGGTCACATGACTGGGTATCGCTGACAGTTATTTTGTACATTTCCTCCAGACAGTCACACAATAGTGCGATTAGCAGAGTCTGAATGGCCCATTAACTGGCTTAAAGGTGGGCAGAGCAAAACACAGCACCACCTTCACCTAAATAGGCTATACCCAGTCACCTCACAATAGGCTTAATGACCAAGTATTGTCAGTCCAGCCAACTTGGAGCCAGTACACAGGAGTCAGGAGTCTCCAAGAACTTCAAAGGACCTTTCCAGAAACTTCTCCCACCTTCTAGTAGCAGGGCACCAGCAAATAAATACTGGACCTCAGACAACACCAAATCAGTTCGCTACTGGACCTGTGGGAGGACTCTCAGAGGACTGCCTGCTGCCGTGACCTGCTGTACACTTGGATTGCTGTAGTACCTGGAAGGACTGTTTTGCTGCCTGGATCTTGTTTTTAACGTTCAGAGGCCAGACCTGCATTGGAGCCCTGCATTTCCACCTGCAACCAGGACTTCCAGAAATGATTGTAAGGGCTAGTTTTGCTGGCCTCCTGTTCAGAGCCAAAGGGATAGAACAGGCTCCCACCATCTTGAACCCGCACCTGGACCCAGACCGAGTGAGTCTTGAACCCCAAGAGGTCTTCATCCACTCCCTGACCCTTGGTTGGAGTGCTAAAGGTGCCCAGCTGGCCATTTACTAAAACGTAAAACTTGCTAATTTGAGCCTTAAACTTCAAAAATTCATAATACGGGTACTACTAATTGGATTTTGTTGGTTTTGGTGTCAATTAATGTGTTAAGATTGACTCTGTGTTACAGATGTATTTAATTTGATCTTAAGTTAATTTATCAAATCCATCTTTTTCCATTCTTGTGGATTTGTCTTACAGATGTATTTAATTTATCAAATCCATTTTTTTTTTGCTGTCTTCAAAGGGCAGATTTATTGATTAAATGAAGTTACAAGGTGGACAGGTACAACTTATAATATAGATATGTGAACACCTCTAAAATATCAGAGCACAAATGTGGTTCACATCCCAAAATAAAGCAACCATCCTCTCTTTAAAACATCAAATAATTTGAACACCTCTAAAATATTAGAGCACAAAAGTGGTTCAGATCCTAAAATAGAGCAACTTGCAGCTCTTTTAACCTTGATCAAAATGAACACCTCTAACATAGTAGAGCACTAATGTGGTTCAGCAAAGCACTAAGCTTTTAAGGCTCATCCTCGGATGCAACCTCAAACACATTAAATGTAGAAGCACTATAACTCCTCACATAACACTCTTAAGGTTCATCCTTGGATGCAACCTAAACACATTAAATCTAGAAGCACTAAAGCAGCTCCTTGTAAAATTGAAAACCTCTTGCAGAATAGAGCACAGCATTGCTCTTTAAAATTAACTTGAAAAAAATGGAGCACCTCAACATTGAGCACAGAATGTGGCCCTGCAAAATACACATGTACACACCAAAAGACCCAACACATGAACAAGAAATTTAAATGCAACTGCAATCAAACATGCAATCTACACCAGATTTAAATAAAACAGCTGAGCACCTCAACCTAAATTGAGCATATGAATGGCTCACTCCATCGAATAACTAACACACCAGAAATCTGAATAAAAACAGCAGAGCACCTCAACCAACATTGAGCATAAACATGGCTCCCTCCATTAAAGATACTATCTCACTGTAGTATTATCAGCTCCAATACACACATGCAAAATTAAAACAACTAAACACCTCAACCATTAGAGATACTATCTCACTGTAGTACCCATTACCCACATATACCAATCATAAATCACAACATAAATAATATTCACTCCTTCCCAAAAACACCTTCCCAAAAACACATATATGAGACTCTACCACCTCTTTCATAAAACTAAATACAATAAAATGTTAATATTCCCTCAAGCAATAAAATGAGTAAACAAACTCCGGTGAGCGATCTCTCACCCGAGGTCTCTGTCTTTGAATAAAATGAACATAAATACTATAATTTTGTATATGTGACATAATATAGAAGAAGCTCCGGTCCGAAATGTTGATCCGATGCCTTGCAGAGGTGTTGTCATGGTGATATTATCTAAAATGGCCGCAGACGTCGTAATTGCGTCCTTTTTACGGGAAGTTGGACTTGTAAAAGCAACGTGAATGACGTGATGCAAGCATTGTTTTCATCGGGGGATTAAACACAGTCATTGACGTAAGACTTAGCTCGAGATCGCTCCGCTCGAGCCCAGTTCTCAAGGTAACGGTAACTTGGCTTAACTGTAAAAATACTTCAATTTGTGACATCCGATGAGGATTGAAATATTGTTTAAATAGTTATTAAAACGCTGTAATCACACTGCCGGACATCGCAACTGACTTTGAAAACACAGATGATCAAAATCTCGCTATACTCTTAGGAAGGTTGGAAACTAAGCACCCAAACAGTTCCACTAGATGGCGCTTGATCCTCACACAGTCACACATTACTTGCAGACGACAAATTTGAAAACACCGTTTCCTTTCCAGCTTCAGTGTAAATATTGCCACTTGCTCCTCACACTGTCATCACAGTTAAAATATAGATCAATAAACGATCTCTTATACTTGTAGTAAGGCAGGTGGCTTCAGTGCGAAAATTACTGGTTGCAAATGCTAAGTGGCACAATCACAATTATGGAAATTGTTAACCATTGAAATGCACTGATTTTTACTTCACCTCTTCACTTCTTCTTAACGGTGCTTTGCTATGCTAACAATGTCAGTAGTCCGCGTTCATAAATTTGTGACAGTCTCTGATAGCAGTTCAAACGTTGCACTCACAGTTTGCCTGGCTCTGCCTTTCATTAACAATTAAACACGCAGCGCTGTATCAGGCACTTCCTTAATTACAGCATCATTTTTCTTGACAAGTTTTCTTCTTGTTAGGCTGCACATCGTTTTCCCAACAACAACGTGTGTAAAAGTGCTCAAATCCTCTGCCTTCTCTCTGGCAAGGTTGCTTTCTCACTTGTAATATCTAATAATATACAAATACTGCGCATCCACTTCCTCACACTTGATGGCAGACTTTTAAAATATGACAGACATCAAAGTTCAGTGTCTAGTTCTCAGGTCAATAATGTCCAAATCATGCAGTTAGAACTCCAACACCCTGGAGAAACAGGCTGTCCAGATCACAAAGGACACTGGTGGGGTTAACCAGGGTGCTCTCATTAAATACCTTTTCCTCTTTGGCTTGAAAAAGTTCTCCAGTTGCAGTAGTTCCAAATTCTTAGTTGCAGTAATCCAGTCTTTTCTTCACACATAGGCTCTGTACCTCGTCGCCAAAATGTAACAAATTGAAGTCTTTAAGTCCAGTATATGAAACATATTAGGTTTATTGAAGATAAGATTCAGGTCATGTAGATAAAATAGAATAAAGTAGATCCAATAATAGAAGCCCCACCAGGAGCAGATGGACTCCAGCTCAGCCTCAGATGTAACTGTCTCTGCTTTCAAGCATATACAATTGGAACACTATGTGACATCATAGATGCCTGCTGAGAAAGTAATGACAAACACTAAAGAAGGACAGAGAAGAAATGAAAGTAGGATGCAACACTCCGTTTTCTAAAATTGGTTTGGGATTTTTATTGGGTCATGTTTTCAGTGTATTTCTGTTAGTGTGCTGCATAAATACTTTAAACAATGCCTCTAAGTTTAGCCTGACTGATTTTTGTGCCAAGCTACCCAGGATTAAACACAGGTTAATGTTGTGACTTTTTGTGGTTCACCCTGTAAGAAATTGTGGCTGTTGGTTGACCAGTGATCACACCAGTCAACCAAACAACCCAATTTCCCACACCATGTATTATACAAGCATAAAGTGTGATCGCTTTTGTAGTATAAAGTATTTAGATCATAATCTGTGACTCAGGTTTGAACATCTGACCAAATCCAGTATGTCTGTTCAGTTTTGGGTACAGTTTGAACATTTTTATGAATGCTTCGCATACTTAGGAGCTTGTAAATTAAAGTTATATTTGTGTAACTAAATACACATGTATTCCACTGATCACACGTTCCTTGTCTTCACAGGAACTGCCTGAGACGGAAGATGACTTTCTCACAGAAAGCCCATCAGATCACAGTGCCTTCAATTTTTCCAACTCTCCAGTTCCAGCATGCATATCACCAGCACCAACTCCTCGATCTACTCACAGGTACCACCGGTCTCCAGCCAGGTCACCAGCACGCAGCAGCAGCCACAAATCTCCACCCAGGGCACCAGGCTCACCTCAACGCTCTGAAAATGAGACATGCGTTGGGAGTTCAATCGGGGTTCAAATGATCCTTGAGCAGGATGACGCTAAGTCTGCAGAAATGAAGGCCTAGTAATTGTACAAAAGAGGCTTTTTGATTCTCATATAAGGCAAGACCAATAACAGAGGTGGAGCTACTGCAGCCTTCCATGTGTATATGTGCATTTGAGAAATTCATACTCACTATATGCACTTTTTACCTGTTATACCCGGTGTTGTTGATTATTAGTATAAAAAGATTACACACGTTGTATATTTAACATAGTGATGGTGTCCTAAATTGCTAGACTTTGTGATATGGATCAATTGAATGTGAAGAGCTTACACTGTATTTTTTTATTATCACACAGGCTTATTCTTCAGATGCTTTAACATGTATTCAAAATCTATTACAAGATCAGGATTATGTTCACGTCAGTTTCAAAACCGAAAAAGAAATCTGTGATTTTAAACGTAGTTCTGTACATCTCAAATTACATTTTGCATCTCGAAGAATTTATTCTGACTTGCTATATTAATGTCATGACCAATGGCTTGAATTATAACACTTTTTAGTGCAGCCTGTATGAATGGATTTCTTTAACAACACCTTTTGTCTACCTGTTTCATGACCTATTGACATCTACACCTGCAGATAGAACTCTTAAGCCTTAGAAATCCACAAGTATGGCAGATTTCCACAGTCATAGATTGATGGTGAGGTGTGGGATGGTGTTATTCTTATTGTTAGTTGCACTAGCATGCTGCACAATATGTGATCCCAGAGGAGGAGTAGGAGGCCAATGAAAACCGTAAAGCACCCACAATGTTTCTAAATAGTGGGTATTCACAAACACACTTCATGATTGTTTACACCACATTTGCATGCTACATGTTTATACATAAATGCAATACTTATTCCTTCAACTATCCAACCTGCTCATAATTGTAATTAAGGGTCAGTATGATCAGCCATGGAAATCTTTCATTTGCATGAATTTCTATCCATACTCTTCATTATTTTTATTAATGTATACAAAACACTAAAAGAAATGTATTTCTTCAAACCAGATATCCACAGTTGGTGGCTTTGTGCTTTTTTGCGCTATTTTTACTAAAAACATTCAAACTGAATATTTCCGGTTCTACTGATTGGATCTTTGTCATTTTGGTCTTGTTTTATTCATTAAAATATACTCTGTGTTTCGTAACTGGTGTGGTTTCCTTTTGTGGTGTGTTGTCACTGTGTTACTGTTTGAAGTGTTGCACAAATAATTTACACTTTACCCCTGAGTTGAGCCTGACTGCTCTGTGCCAAGCTACTCGATGGTTGAGCACATGTAAATTTAGAGTTGCTTTTGACTTCACCCTGAAAAGTTTTTTGGTTGCTGCTTGAGAAGGATTCACCCATCTCTACCAGCAACTCAGTTTCGTACACTGGTGTTCAGGGATGAGGATTATGACTTTTGTTTGTACAGTGCTAGACAGTGCCAGTAGTGTTCAGTGCAATGCTGTGTTACACTACCACCCCACATAAATATGCCCTGAATTGGAACTCCCTGCCAGAGCAGGAGACTGTCTTTCTTCACTTGGCCTGTCCCCAGAGGATTTGGCGGACAGGAAGACAGATTCAGGTTGTAAATGGCCAGATTTAAAATGGAGGAGAAGCTGGTTATAGAGGAGAAAAATATTGGTTATTGATAGTAGCCTGGGGGAGCTGGACCGTAAAGCTAGGCAAGCAGAGCCCAGCAGCATTGGTGGCACCATTACCTCAGTGTCTGATGAAGATAAGAACATCTGTATCCCCAAGAACCTGGTACCCACTAATGTGGTGGGAGATGATATAGATAGATGGTCTTCAGATTATGAGGTGACCCTAAAAATACACAAGATCCCCATGGAGGTCTGGGGATGGCGAGAGGCCTCTGGAAGCATATTCCTCCAGTGAGAAAGGACGCACTTCTGACCCCAGAAGAAGAGGACCAGACCAGGTATAACCCCATGAAAGCCATTCTTATAATCAAATTTGGGCTGACCGTTGAAAAGTATTGCAAATGGTTCAGGGACAGTCACAAACCCCCAAACAGTCTTGGGTGGATTTCTTGGATTACTCTAGCAAGGCACTGAATGGCTGGGTGAGGGGCAGCAAAGTTGATGATTACAATGAGCTGTACAACTTGATTTTCAGGGAGCCCATGCTCAATATTTGTTTTACAGAGCTGCAACAGCACCCAGTGGACAGCAAGCTGACTGACCCCAGAAAACTTGTGAGGAGGCAGACCTCTGGGTCAGCACTAGAATGTTTATAAAGGCATCAGCGTGTACTTCCAAAAGGGTGGTCAGGAGTCCCACCAGAAGAATGGGGAGGGGGAGAGAAAAACTTACATAAAAGCAAGGAGTTCTCAAAAAACCCTCAACATTGTTCCCAAGAGAACAGTGGTAACCAGTACCAATCTAAGCCAAAGAAAAAGGGATTTTTTTGATGAACAAACATGTAGGTTTGTCCGCCAATGCACAGAGTGTTACATATATGGGTACCCCAAGAGAGACACCAAATGTCCCAAGAGGGCACAACCCCCAACTGGTGGACAGACACCTTAGTTGGTGAATGTAGAACTGAAGAAGAGGTGATCCCAGGCAATTTTGGGGAGCAGACAGGGGTAACGCATGTGTTGCTGGGATACAAGTAGATGGTGGCAAAAGCTCATATACCTGAAAATATGTCTAAGTGGGTCACCAATAATGGGCATCGGGTGGAGGCTCTGAGAAAAATAGGAGCCAGCATGACTGTAACATGTCAGCTGGTGTCCTCTGAGCAGTTACTATCTAATACATTCCACCAAATCATGGTTTCAGACAATCATGAGAGTCATCAACTGGTGGCTCTGGTTCTCTTTGAGTGGGCGTGGTCCCAGGTTCTTTAAAAGTAGCTGTGAGCCCTGCCATGCCTGTAGATTGTTTGGTAGACAATGATCTGGAGCACACAGATCCATCTGTAAACCAACCTCAGATCCTCTAATAACTCATACTCACCTTGGGTCCATAAACACACATTCACACACCGGCCAGTTAAATCTGATAGGGTCAATTTTTATATTTGTCTTTCTAAGATTGGTTATCTATCATTTCTTTCTTTTTTTTGGAAAAAATGTTACCGCACAATTCCTGTATGTGTTACAGCACACAATAGTTCCACAAGTGATTGTACAGGATAACCAAATTTCGACCAATTTCTGGCAGGAAAATGACTCTAAACACTCCTATTTTAGTTCCAAAAGTGATAATTCATATTTAAAAGTCATTTACAGTCAAAAGAGAAAACATTAAAACATTACCATTTCTGACCATCTGGAGAAAGTTCGACAGGTCCGGGGTCATCGTTTTTCATAAAAAAATAAAATGTTTCAACTGTTGAAGAAATGATTCAAAATGTCAAATGGAGTGTGCCTCATGTTGAATAACCATTTTTTAAAGCCCCACAGTGACCAAAATTGCCAATTTTACAGACTTTTCCTCCTACTCAGAAGCTTATATTTCGACCAATTTCTGCAGAAAAATAACTCTAAACACACTTATTTTAGTTCCAAAAGTGGTAATTCATATTTAATAGCCATTTACAATCAAAAGAGAAAACAATAAAAATGACCATTTCTGACTATGTGGAGAAAGTTTGACAGGTCATCGTTTTTCATCAAAAAAATTATTTTTCAAATGTTGAAGAAATGATTCAAAATGTCAAATGGAGTGTGCCTGATGTTGAATAACCACTTTTTAGAGCCCCACAGTGACTAAAATTGCCATTTTTACAGACTTTTCCACCTACTCAGAACCAATTTCTGGCAGAAAAATGACTCTAAACACACTTATTTTAGTTCCAAAAGTGGTAATTCATATTTAATAGTCATTTACAGTCAAAAGAGAAAACATTAAAAAATGAACATTTCTGACCATAGGAGAAAGTTCGACAGGTCCGGGGTCATCGTTTTTGATCAAAAAAATTATTTTTTCAAATGTTGAAAAAATGATGCAAAATGTCAAATGGATTGTGCCTGATGTTGAATAACCACTTTTTAGAGCCCCACAGTGACTAAAATTACCATTTTTACAGACTTTTCCACCTACTCAGAACCAATTTCTGGCAGAAAAATGACTTAAACACACTTGTTTTAGTTCCAAATATGATAATTCACATTAACTAGTCATTTACAGTCAAAAGATAAAACATTAAAACATGACCATTTCTGAACATCTGGAGAAAGTTCGACAGGTCCGGGGTCATCGTTTTTCATCAAAAAATGTATTTTTTCAAATGTTGAAAAAATGATGCTAAATGTCAAAAGGATTGTGCCTGATGTTGAATAACCACTTTTTAGAGCCCCACTGTGACTACAATTGCCTTTTTTACAGACTTTTCCACCTACTCAGAAGCTTCTATTTCACCCAATTTCTGGCAGAAAAATGACTTAAACACACTTGTTTTAGTTCCAAATATGATAATTCACATTAACTAGTCATTTACAGTCAAAAGATAAAACATTAAAACATGACCATTTCTGAACATCTGGAGAAATTTCAACAGGTCCGGGGTCATTGTTTTTCATCAAAAAAATTATTTTTTCAAATATTGAAGAAATGATTCAAAATGTCAAATGGAGTGTGCCTCATGTTGAATAACCATTTTTTATAGCCCCACAGTGACCAAAATTACCATTTTTACAGACTTTTCCTCCTACTCAGAAGCTTCTATTTCGACCGATTTCTGGCAGAAAAATGACTTAAACACACTCGTTTTAGTTCCAAACATGATAATTCACATTTAATAGTCATTTACAGTGAAAAGATAAAACATTAAAACATGACCATTTCTGACCATCTGGAGAAAGTTCGACAGGTCCGGGGTCATCGTTTTTCATCAAAAAAATTATTTTTTCAAATATTGAAGAAATGAATCAACATCCCAAATGGAGTGTGCCTCATGTTGAATAACCATTTTTTAAAGCCCCACAGTGACTAAAATTGCCATTTTTACAGACTTTTCCACCTACTCAGAAGCTTCCATTTCAACCAATTTCTGGCAGAAAAATTACTCTAAACACACTCATTTTAGTTCCAAATATAATAATTAACATTTCCTAGTCATTTACAGTCAAAAGATAAAACATTAAAACATGACCATTTCTGACCATCTGGAGAAAGTTCAACAGGTCCGGGGTCATCGTTTTTCATCAAAAAATTTATTTTTTCAAATGTTGAAAAAATGATGCAAAATTTCAAAAGGATTGTGCCTGATGTTGAATAACCACTTTTTAAAGCCCCACAGTGACCAAAATTGCCATTTTTACAGACTTTTCCTCCTACTCAGAAGCTTCTATTTCGACCAATATCTGGCAGAAAAATGACTCTAAACACACTTATTTTGGTTCCAAAAGTGATAATTCATATTTAATAGTCATTTACAGTCAAAAGAGAAAACATTAAAAAATGAACATTTCTAACCATAGGAGAAAGTTCGAAAGTTCGAAAAGAGAAAACATTAAAACATTACCATTTCTGACCATCTGGAGAAAGTTCGACAGGTCATCGTTCTTCATCAAAAAATAATTTTTTTCAACTGTTGAAGAAATGATTCAAAATGTCAAATGGAGTGTGCCTCATGTTGAATAACCATTTTTTAAAGCCCCACAGTGACCAAAATTGCCATTTTTACAGACTTCCTCCTACTCAGAAGCTTATATTTCGACCAATTTCTGCAGAAAAATAACTCTAAACACACTTATTTTAGTTCCAAAAGTGATAATTCATATTTAATAGCCATTTACAATCAAAAGAGAAAACAATAAAAATGACCATTTCTGACTATGTGGAGAAAGTTTGACAAGTCATCGTTTTTCATCAAAAAAATAATTTTTCAAATGTTGAAGAAATGATTCAAAATGTCAAATGGAGTGTGCCTCATGTTGAATGACCATTTTTTAAAGCCCCACAGTGACCACAATTGCCAATTTTACAGACTTTTCCTCCTACTCAGAAGCTTCTATTTCGACCAATTTCTGGCAGAAAAATGACTCTAAACACACTTATTTTAGTTCCAAAAGTGGTAATTCATATTTTATAGTCATTTACAGTCAAAAGAGAAAACATTAAAAAATGAACATTTCTGACCATAGGAGAAAGTTCGACAGGTCCGGGGTCATCGTTTTTCAACAAAAAAATATTTTTTCAAATGTTGAAAAAATAATGAAAAATGTCTAAAGGATTGTGCCGGATGTTGAATTACCACTTTTTAAAGCCCCACAGTGACCAAAATTGCCATTTTTACAGACTCTTTCACATACTCAGAAGCTTCTATTTCGACCAATTTCTGGCAATAAAATGACTCTAAACACTCTTATTTTAGGTCCAAAAGTGATAATTCATATTTACTAGTCATTTAGTGTCAAAAGAGAAAACATTAAAACATGACCATTTCTGACCATCTGGAGAAAGTTCGACAGGTCCGGGGTCATCGTTTTTCATCAAAAAAATTATTTTTTCAAATGTTGAAAAAATGATGCAAAATGTCAAAAGGATTGTGCCTGATGTTGAATAACCCATTTTTAAAGGCCCCACAGTGACCAAAATTGCCATTTTTACATACTTTTCCTCCTACTGAGCAGCTTCTATTTTGACCAATTTCTGGCAGAAAAATGACTCTAAACACTATTATTTTAGTTCCAAAAGTGATAATTCATATGTAATAGTCATTTACAGTCAAAAGAGAAAACATTAAAACATGACCATTTCTGACCATCTGGAGAAAGTTCGACAGGTCCGGGGTCATCGTTTTTCATCCCAAAAATTATTTTTTCAAATATTGAAAAAATTATTCAAAATGTCAAATGGATTGTGCCTCATGTTGAAAAAACACTTTTTAAGCCCCACAGGACCAAAATTGCCATTTTTACAGACTTTTCCTCTTACTCCGAAGCTTCTATTTCGACCAATTTCTGGCAGAAAAAGGACTCTAAACACTCCTATTTTAGTTCCAATAGTGATAATTCATATTTAAAAGTCATTTACAGTCAAAAGAGAAAACATTAAAACATTACCATTTCTGACCATCTGGAGAAAGTTCGACAGGTCCGGGGTCATCGTTTTTCATCCCAAAAATTATTTTTTCACATATTGAAGAAATGATTCAAAATGTCAAATGGAGTGTGCCTCATATTGAATAACCATTTTTTATAGCCCCACAGTGACCAAAATTGACATTTTTACAGACTTTTCCTCCTACTCAGAAGCTTCTATTTCGACCAATTTCTGGCAGGAAAATGACTCTAAACACTCCTATTTTAGTTCCAATAGTGATAATTCATATTTAAAAGTCATTTACAGTCAAAAGAGAAAACATTAAAACATTACCATTTCTGACCATCTGGAGAAAGTTCGACAGGTCCGGGGTCATCGTTTTTCATCAAAAAATAAAATGTTTCAACTGTTGAAGAAATGATTCAAAATGTCAAATGGAGTGTGCCTCATGTTGAATAACCATTTTTTAAAGCCCCACAGTGAGCAAAATTGCCAATTTTACAGACTTTTCCTCCTACTCAGAAGCTTATATTTCGACCAATTTCTGCAGAAAAATAACTCTAAACACACTTATTTTAGTTCCAAAAGTGATAATTCATATTTAATAGCCATTTACAATCAAAAGAGAAAACAATAAAAATGACCATTTCTGACTATGTGGAGAGTTTGACAGGTCATCGTTTTTCATCAAAAAAAATATTTTTCAAATGTTGAAGAAATGATTCAAAATGTCAAATGGAGTGTGCCTCATGTTGAATGACCATTTTTTAAAGCCCCACAGTGACCACAATTGCCAATTTTACAGACTTTTCCTCCTACTCAGAAGCTTCTATTTCGACCAATTTCTGGCAGAAAAATGACTCTAAACACACTTATTTTAGTTCCAAACATGATAATTCACATTTAATAGTCATTTACAGTCAAAAGATAAAACATTAAAACATGACCATTTCTGACCATCTGGAGAAAGTTCGACAGGTCCGGGGTCATCGTTTTTCATCCCAAAAATTATTTTTTCACATATTGAAGAAATGATTCAAAATGTCAAATGGAGTGTGCCTGTTATTGAATAACCATTTTTTATAGCCCCACAGTGACCAAAATTGACATTTTTACAGACTTTTCCTCCTACTCAGAAGCTTCTATTTCGACCAATTTCTGGCAGGAAAATGACTCTAAACACTCCTATTTTAGTTCCAATAGTGATAATTCATATTTAAAAGTCATTTACAGTCAAAAGAGAAAACATTAAAACATTACCATTTCTGACCATCTGGAGAAAGTTCGACAGGTCCGGGGTCATCGTTTTTCATCAAAAAATAAAATGTTTCAACTGTTGAAGAAATGATTCAAAATGTCAAATGGAGTGTGCCTCATGTTGAATAACCATTTTTTAAAGCCCCACAGTGAGCAAAATTGCCAATTTTACAGACTTTTCCTCCTACTCAGAAGCTTCTATTTCGACCAATTTCTGGCAGAAAAATGACTCTAAACACACTTATTTTAGTTCCAAAAGTGGTAATTCATATTTTATAGTCATTTACAGTCAAAAGAGAAAACATTAAAAAATGAACATTTCTGACCATAGGAGAAAGTTCGACAGGTCCGGGGTCATCGTTTTTCAACAAAAAAATATTTTTTCAAATGTTGAAAAAATAATGAAAAATGTCTAAAGGATTGTGCCGGATGTTGAATTACCACTTTTTAAAGCCCCACAGTGACCAAAATTGCCATTTTTACAGACTCTTTCACATACTCAGAAGCTTCTATTTCGACCAATTTCTGGCAATAAAATGACTCTAAACACTCTTATTTTAGGTCCAAAAGTGATAATTCATATTTACTAGTCATTTAGTGTCAAAAGAGAAAACATTAAAACATGACCATTTCTGACCATCTGGAGAAAGTTCGACAGGTCCGGGGTCATCGTTTTTCATCAAAAAAATTATTTTTTCAAATGTTGAAAAAATGATGCAAAATGTCAAAAGGATTGTGCCTGATGTTGAATAACCCCTTTTTAAAGCCCCACAGTGACCAAAATTGCAATTTTTACATACTTTTCCTCCTACTCAGCAGCTTCTATTTTGACCAATTTCTGGCAGAAAAATGACTCTAAACACTATTATTTTAGTTCCAAAAGTGATAATTCATATGTAATAGTCATTTACAGTCAAAAGAGAAAACATTAAAACATTACCATTTCTGACCATCTGGAGAAAGTTCGACAGGTCATCATTTTTCATCGAAAAATGTATTTTTTCAAATGTTGAAAAAATGATGCAAAATGTAAAAAGGATTGTGCCTGATGTTGAATAACCACTTTTTAGAGCCCCACTGTGACTAAATTTGCCATTTTTACAGACTTTTCCACCTACTCAGAAGCTTCTATTTCAACCAATTTCAGGGAGAAAAATGACTTAAACACACTCGTTTTAGTTCCAAACATGATAATTCACATTTAATAGTCATTTACAGTCAAAAGATAAAACATTAAAACATGACCATTTCTGACCATCTGGAGAAAGTTCGACAGGTCCGGGGTCATCGTTTTTCATCCAAAAAATTATTTTTTCACATATTGAAGAAATGATTCAAAATGTCAAATGGAGTGTGCCTCATATTGAATAACCATTTTTTATAGCCCCACAGTGACCAAAATTGACATTTTTACAGACTTTTCCTCCTACTCAGAAGCTTCTATTTCGACCAATTTCTGGCAGGAAAATGACTCTAAACACTCCTATTTTAGTTCCAATAGTGATAATTCATATTTAAAAGTCATTTACAGTCAAAAGAGAAAACATTAAAACATTACCATTTCTGACCATCTGGAGAAAGTTCGACAGGTCCGGGGTCATCGTTTTTCATCAAAAAATAAAATGTTTCAACTGTTGAAGAAATGATTCAAAATGTCAAATGGAGTGTGCCTCATGTTGAATAACCATTTTTTAAAGCCCCACAGTGAGCAAAATTGCCAATTTTACAGACTTTTCCTCCTACTCAGAAGCTTATATTTCGACCAATTTCTGCAGAAAAATAACTCTAAACACACTTATTTTAGTTCCAAAAGTGATAATTCATATTTAATAGCCATTTACAATCAAAAGAGAAAACAATAAAAATGACCATTTCTGACTATGTGGAGAAAGTTTGACAGGTCATCGTTTTTCATCAAAAAAAATATTTTTCAAATGTTGAAGAAATGATTCAAAATGTCAAATGGAGTGTGCCTCATGTTGAATGACCATTTTTTAAAGCCCCACAGTGACCACAATTGCCAATTTTACAGACTTTTCCTCCCCACTCAGAAGCTTCTATTTCGACCAATTTCTGGCAGAAAAATGACTCTAAACACACTTATTTTAGTTCCAAAAGTGGTAATTCATATTTTATAGTCATTTACAGTCAAAAGAGAAAACATTAAAAAATGAACATTTCTGACCATAGGAGAAAGTTCGACAGGTTCGGGGTCATCGTTTTTCAACAAAAAAATATTTTTTCAAATGTTGAACAAATAATGAAAAATGTCTAAAGGATTGTGCCGGATGTTGAATTACCACTTTTTAAAGCCCCACAGTGACCAAAATTGCCATTTTTACAGACTCTTTCACATACTCAGAAGCTTCTATTTCGACCAATTTCTGGCAATAAAATGACTCTAAACACTCTTATTTTAGGTCCAAAAGTGATAATTCATATTTACTAGTCATTTAGTGTCAAAAGAGAAAACATTAAAACATGACCATTTCTGACCATCTGGAGAAAGTTCGACAGGTCCGGGGTCATCGTTTTTCATCAAAAAAATTATTTTTTCAAATGTTGAAAAAATGATGCAAAATGTCAAAAGGATTGTGCCTGATGTTGAATAACCACTTTTTAAAGCCCCACAGTGACCAAAATTGCCATTTTTACAGACTTCCTCCTACTCAGAAGCTTCTATTTCGACCAATTTCTGGCAGAAAAATGACTTAAACACACTCATTTAGTTCCAAACATGATAATTCACATTTAATAGTCATTTACAGTGAAAAGATAAAACATTAAAACATGACCATTTCTGACCATCTGGAGAAAGTTCGACAGGTCCGGGGTCATCGTTTTTCATCCAAAAAATTATTTTTTCACATATTGAAGAAATGATTCAAAATGTCAAATGGAGTGTGCCTCATATTGAATAACCATTTTTTATAGCCCCACAGTGACCAAAATTGCCTTTTTTACAGACTTTTCCTCCTACTCAGAAGCTTCTATTTCGACCAATTTCTGCCAGGAAAATGACTCTAAACACTCTTATTTTTGTTCCAAAAGTGATAATTCATATTTAAAAGTCATTTACAGTCAAAAGAGAAAACATTAAAACATGACCATTTCTGACCATCTGGAGAAAGTTCGACAGGTCTGGGGTCATTGTTTTTCATCAAAAAAAGTATTTTTTCAAATGTTTAAAAAATGATTCAACATATCAATTGGATTGTGCCTGATATTGAAAACCACTTTTTAAAGCCCCACAGTGACCAAAATTGCCATTTTTACAGACTTCCTCCTACTCAGAAGCTTCTATTTCGACCAATTTCTGGCAGAAAAATGACTTAAACACACTCATTTAGTTCCAAACATGATAATTCACATTTAATAGTCATTTACAGTGAAAAGATAAAACATTAAAACATGACCATTTCTGACCATCTGGAGAAAGTTCGACAGGTCCGGGGTCATCGTTTTTCATCAAAAAAATTATTTTTTCAAATATTGAAGAAATGATTCAAAATGCCAAATGGAGTGTGCCTCATGTTGAATAACCATTTTTTAAAGCCCCACAGTGACTAAAATTGCAATTTTTACAGACTTTTCCACCTACTCAGAAGCTTCCATTTCAACCAATTTCTGGCAGAAAAATGACTCTAAACACACTCATTTTAGTTCCAAATATAATAATTCACATTTACTAGTCATTTACAGTCAAAAGATAAGACATTAAAACATGACCATTTCTGAACATCTGGAGAAAGTTCAACAGGTCGTTTTTCATCAAAAAATTAATTTTTTCAAATGTTGAAAAAATGATGCAAAATGTCAAAAGGATTGTGCCTGATGTTGAATAACCACTTTTTAAAGCCCCTCAGTGACCAAATTTGCCATTTTTACAGACTTTTCCGCGTACTCAGAAGCTTCTATTTCGACCAATTTCTGGCAGAAAAATGACTCTAAACACTCTTATTTTAGTTCCAAAAGTGATAATTCATATTTAATAGTCATTTACAGTCAAAAGAGAAAACATTAAAACATGACCATTTCTGACCATCTAGAGAAAGTTTGACAGGTCCGGGGTCATCGTTTTTCATCAAAAAATTTATTTTTTCAAATGTTGAAACAATGATGCAAAATTTCAAAAGGATTGTGCCTGATGTTGAATAACCACTTTTTTAAGCCCCACAGGACCAAAATTGCCATTTTTACAGACTTTTCCTCCTACTCAGAAGCTTCTATTTCGACCGATTTCTGGCAGAAAAATGACTTAAACACACTCGTTTTAGTTCCAAACATGATAATTCACATTTAATAGTCATTTACAGTCAAAAGATAAAACATTAAAACATGACCATTTCTGACCATCTGGAGAAAGTTCGACAGGTCCGGGGTCATCGTTTTTCATCAAAAAATTTTTTTTTTCAAATATTGAAGAAATGATTTAAAATGTCAAATGGAGTGTGCCTCATGTTGAATAACCATTTTTTATAGCCCCACAGTGACCAAAATTGCCATTTTTACAGACTTTTCCTCCTACTCAGAAGCTTCTATTTCGACCAATTTCTGGCAGGAAAATGACTCTAAACACTCTTATTTTTGTTCCAAAAATGATAATTCATATTTAAAAGTCATTTACAGTCAAAAGAGAAAACATTAAAACATGACCATTTCTGACCATCTGGAGAAAGTTCGACAGGTCTGGGGTCATTGTTTTTCATCAAAAAAATGTATTTTTTCAAATATTGAAAAAATGATTCAAAATGTCAAATGGATTGTGCCTCATGTTGAAAAAACCACTTTTTTAAGCCCCACAGGACCAAAATTGCCATTTTTACAGACTTTTCCTCCTACTCAGAAGCTTCCATTTCAACCAATTTCTGGCAGAAAAATGACTCTAAACACACTCATTTTAGTTCCAAATATAATAATTCACATTTACTAGTCATTTACAGTCAAAAGATAAAACATTAAAACATGACCATTTCTGAACATCTGGAGAAAGTTCGACAGGTCCGGGGTCATCGTTTTTCATCAAAAAATTTATTTTTTCAAATGTTGAAAAAATGATGCAAAATGTCAAAAGGATTGTGCCTGATGTTGAATAACCACTTTTTAAAGCCCCACAGTGACCAAAATTGCAATTTTTACAGACTTTTCCACATACTCAGAAGCTTCTATTTCGACCAATTTCTGGCAGAAAAATGACTCTAAACACTCTTATTTTAGTTCCAAAAATGATAATTCATAATTAATAGTCATTTACAGTCAAAAGAGAAAACATTAAAACATTACCATTTCTGACCATCTGGAGAAAGTTCGACAGGTCCGGGGTCATCGTTTTTCATCAAAAAATTTATTTTTTCAAATGTTGAAAAAATGATGCAAAATTTCAAAAGGATTGTGCCTGATGTTGAATAACCACTTTTTAAAGCCCCACAGTGACCAAAATTGCCATTTTTACAGACTTTTCCTCCTACTCAGAAGCTTCTATTTCGACCAATTTCTGGCAGAAAAATGACTCTAAACACACTTATTTTGGTTCCAAAAGTGATAATTCATATTTAATAGTCATTTACAGTCAAAAGAGAAAACATTAAAAAATGAACATTTCTGAACATCTGGAGAAAGTTCGACAGGTCTGGTGTCATTGTTTTTCATCAAAAAAAATATTTTTTCAAATATTGAAAAAATGATTCGAAATGTCAAATGGATTGTGCCTCATGTTGAAAAACCACTTTTTTAAGCCCCACAGGACCAAAATTGCCATTTTTACAGACTTTTCCTCCTACTCAGAAGCTTCTATTTCGACCGATTTCTGGCAGAAAAATGACTTAAACACACTCGTTTTAGTTCCAAACATGATAATTCACATTTAATAGTCATTTACAGTCAAAAGATAAAACATTAAAACATGACCATTTCTGACCATCTGGAGAAAGTTCGACAGGTCCGGGGTCATCGTTTTTCATTAAAAAAATTTTTTTTTCAAATATTGAAGAAATGATTCAAAATGTCAAATGGAGTGTGCCTCATGTTGAATAACCATTTTTTATAGCCCCACAGTGACCAAAATTGCCATTTTTACAGACTTTTCCTCCTACTCAGAAGCTTCTATTTCGACCAATTTCTGGCAGAAAAATGACTCTAAACACACTTATTTTGGTTCCAAAAGTGATAATTCATATTTAATAGTCATTTACAGTCAAAAGAGAAAACATTAAAAAATGAACATTTCTGAACATCTGGAGAAAGTTCGACAGGTCTGGTGTCATTGTTTTTCATCAAAAAAAATATTTTTTCAAATATTGAAAAAATGATTCGAAATGTCAAATGGATTGTGCCTCATGTTGAAAAACCACTTTTTTAAGCCCCACAGGACCAAAATTGCCATTTTTACAGACTTTTCCTCCTACTCAGAAGCTTCTATTTCGACCGATTTCTGGCAGAAAAATGACTTAAACACACTCGTTTTAGTTCCAAACATGATAATTCACATTTAATAGTCATTTACAGTCAAAAGATAAAACATTAAAACATGACCATTTCTGACCATCTGGAGAAAGTTCGACAGGTCCGGGGTCATCGTTTTTCATTAAAAAAAATTTTTTTTCAAATATTGAAGAAATGATTCAAAATGTCAAATGGAGTGTGCCTCATGTTGAATAACCATTTTTTATAGCCCCACAGTGACCAAAATTGCCATTTTTACAGACTTTTCCTCCTACTCAGAAGCTTCTATTTCGACCAATTTCTGGCAGGAAAATGACTCTAAACACTCTTATTTTTGTTCCAAAAATGATAATTCATATTTAAAAGTCATTTACAGTCAAAAGAGAAAACATTAAAACATGACCATTTCTGACCATCTGGAGAAAGTTCGACAGGTCTGGGGTCATTGTTTTTCATCAAAAAAATGTATTTTTTCAAATATTGAAAAAATGATTCAAAATGTCAAATGGATTGTGCCTCATGTTGAAAAACCACTTTTTTAAGCCCCACAGGACCAAAATTGCCATTTTTACAGACTTTTCCTCCTACTCAGAAGCTTCCATTTCGACCAATTTCTGGCAGAAAAATGACTCTAAACACACTTATTTTGGTTCCAAAAGTGATAATTCATATTTAATAGTCATTTACAGTCAAAAGAGAAAACATTAAAAAAATGAACATTTCTATCCATAGGAGAAAGTTCGAAAGTTCGAAAAGAGAAAACATTAAAACATTACCATTTCTGACCATCTGGAGAAAGTTCGACAGGTCATCGTTCTTCATCAAAAAATAATTTTTTTCAACTGTAGACAAAATTATTCAAACTGTCTATTGGATTGTGCCTCATGTTGAATAACCACTTTTTAAAGCCCCACAGTGACCAAAATTGCCATTTTTACAGACTTCCTCCTACTCAGAAGCTTCTATTTCTACCAATTTCTGGCAGAAAAATGACTTAAACACACTCGATTTAGTTCCAAACATGATAATTCACATTTAATAGTCATTTACAGTCAAAAGATAAAACATTAAAACATGACCATTTCTGACCATCTGGAGAAAGTTCGACAGGTCCGGGGTCATCGTTTTTCATCAAAAAATGTATTTTTTCAAATGTTGAAAAAATGATGCAAAATGTCAAAAGGATTGTGCCTGATGTTGAATAACCACTTTTTAGAGCCCCACTGTGACTAAAATTGCCATTTTTACAGACTTTTCCTCCTACTCAGAAGCTTCTATTTCGACCGATTTCTGGCAGAAAAATGACTTAAACACACTCGTTTTAGTTCCAAACATGATAATTCACATTTAATAGTCATTTACAGTCAAAAGATAAAACATTAAAACATGACCATTTCTGACCATCTGGAGAAAGTTCGACAGGTCCGGGGTCGTCGTTTTTCATCAAAAAAAGTATTTTTTCAAATGTTTAAAAAATGATTCAACATCTCAATTGGATTGTGCCTGATGTTGAAAACCACTTTTTAAAGCCCCACAGTGACCAAAATTGCCATTTTTACAGACTTCCTCCTACTCAGAAGCTTCTATTTCGACCAATTTCTGGCAGAAAAATGACTTAAACACACTCATTTAGTTCCAAACATGATAATTCACATTTAATAGTCATTTACAGTGAAAAGATAAAACATTAAAACATGACCATTTCTGACCATCTGGAGAAAGTTCGACAGGTCCGGGGTCATCGTTTTTCATCAAAAAAATTATTTTTTCAAATATTGAAGAAATGATTCAAAATACCAAATGGAGTGTGCCTCATGTTGAATAACCATTTTTTAAAGCCCCACAGTGACTAAAATTGCAATTTTTACAGACTTTTCCACCTACTCAGAAGCTTCCATTTCAACCAATTTCTGGCAGAAAAATGACTCTAAACACACTCATTTTAGTTCCAAATATAATAATTCACATTTACTAGTCATTTACAGTCAAAAGATAAGACATTAAAACATGACCATTTCTGAACATCTGGAGAAAGTTCGACAGGTCGTTTTTCATCAAAAAATTTATTTTTTCAAATGTTGAAAAAATGATGCAAAATGTCAAAAGGATTGTGCCTGATGTTGAATAACCACTTTTTAAAGCCCCTCAGTGACCAAATTTGCCATTTTTACAGACTTTTCCGCGTACTCAGAAGCTTCTATTTCGACCAATTTCTGGCAGAAAAATGACTCTAAACACTCTTATTTTAGTTCCAAAAGTGATAATTCATATTTAATAGTCATTTACAGTCAAAAGAGAAAACATTAAAACATGACCATTTCTGACCATCTGGAGAAAGTTTGACAGGTCCGGGGTCATCGTTTTTCATCAAAAAATTTATTTTTTCAAATGTTGAAACAATGATGCAAAATTTCAAAAGGATTGTGCCTGATGTTGAATAACCACTTTTTAAAGCCCCACAGTGACCAAAATTGCCATTTTTACAGACTTTTCCTCCTACTCAGAAGCTTCTATTTCAACCAATTTCTGGCAGAAAAATGACTCTAAACACACTTATTTTGGTTCCAAAAGTGATAATTCATATTTAATAGTCATTTACAGTCAAAAGAGAAAACATTAAAAAATGAACATTTCTGAACATCTGGAGAAAGTTCGACAGGTCTGGTGTCATTGTTTTTCATCAAAAAAAATATTTTTTCAAATATTGAAAAAATGATTCGAAATGTCAAATGGATTGTGCCTCATGTTGAAAAACCACTTTTTTAAGCCCCACAGGACCAAAATTGCAATTTTTACAGACTTTTCCTCCTACTCAGAAGCTTCTATTTCGACCGATTTCTGGCAGAAAAATGACTTAAACACACTCGTTTTAGTTCCAAACATGATAATTCACATTTAATAGTCATTTACAGTCAAAAGATAAAACATTAAAACATGACCATTTCTGACCATCTGGAGAAAGTTCGACAGGTCCGGGGTCATCGTTTTTCATTAAAAAATTTTTTTTTTCAAATATTGAAGAAATGATTCAAAATGTCAAATGGAGTGTGCCTCATGTTGAATAACCATTTTTTATAGCCCCACAGTGACCAAAATTGCCATTTTTACAGACTTTTCCTCCTACTCAGAAGCTTCTATTTCGACCAATTTCTGGCAGGAAAATGACTCTAAACACTCTTATTTTTGTTCCAAAAATGATAATTCATATTTAAAAGTCATTTACAGTCAAAAGAGAAAACATTAAAACATGACCATTTCTGACCATCTGGAGAAAGTTCGACAGGTCTGGGGTCATTGTTTTTCATCAAAAAAATGTATTTTTTCAAATATTGAAAAAATGATTCAAAATGTCAAATGGATTGTGCCTCATGTTGAAAAACCACTTTTTTAAGCCCCACAGGACCAAAATTGCCATTTTTACAGACTTTTCCTCCTACTCAGAAGCTTCCATTTCAACCAATTTCTGGCAGAAAAATGACTCTAAACACACTCATTTTAGTTCCAAATATAATAATTCACATTTACTAGTCATTTACAGTCAAAAGATAAAACATTAAAACATGACCATTTCTGAACATCTGGAGAAAGTTCGACAGGTCCGGGGTCATCGTTTTTCATCAAAAAATTTATTTTTTCAAATGTTGAAAAAATGATGCAAAATGTCAAAAGGATTGTGCCTGATGTTGAATAACCACTTTTTAAAGCCCCACAGTGACCAAAATTGCAATTTTTACAGACTTTTCCACATACTCAGAAGCTTCTATTTCGACCAATTTCTGGCAGAAAAATGACTCTAAACACTCTTATTTTAGTTCCAAAAGTGATAATTCATAATTAATAGTCATTTACAGTCAAAAGAGAAAACATTAAAACATTACCATTTCTGACCATCTGGAGAAAGTTTGACAGGTACGGGGTCATCGTTTTTCATCAAAAAATTTATTTTTTCAAATGTTGAAAAAATGATGCAAAATTTCAAAAGGATTGTGCCTGATGTTGAATAACCACTTTTTAAAGCCCCACAGTGACCAAAATTGCCATTTTTACAGACTTTTCCTCCTACTCAGAAGCTTCTATTTCGACCAATTTCTGGCAGAAAAATGACTCTAAACACTCTTATTTTAGTTCCAAAAGTGATAATTCATAATTAATAGTCATTTACAGTCAAAAGATAAAACATTAAAACATGACCATTTCTGACCATCTGGAGAAAGTTCGACAGGTCCGGGGTCATCGTTTTTCATCAAAAAAATTATTTTTTCAAATATTGAAGAAATGATTCAAAATGTCAAATGGAGTGTGCCTCATGTTGAATAACCATTTTTTATAGCCCCAAAGTGACCAAAATTGCCATTTTTACAGACTTTTCCTCCTACTCAGAAGCTTCTATTTCGACCAATTTCTGGCAGGAAAATGACTCTAAACACTCTTATTTTTGTTCCAAAAGTGATAATTCATATTTAAAAGTCATTTACAGTCAAAAGAGAAAACATTAAAACGTGACCATTTCTGACCATCTGGAGAAAGTTCGACAGGTCTGGGGTCATTGTTTTTCATCAAAAAAAGTATTTTTTCAAATGTTTAAAAAATTATTCAACATATCAATTGGATTGTGCCTGATGTTGAAAACCACTTTTTAAAGCCCCACAGTGACCAAAATTGCCATTTTTACAGACTTCCTCCTACTCAGAAGCTTCTATTTCGACCAATTTCTGGCAGAAAAATGACTTAAACGCACTCGTTTTAGTTCCAAACATGATAATTCACATTTAATAGTCATTTACAGTCAAAAGATAAAACATTAAAACATGACCATTTCTGACCATCTGGAGAAAGTTGGACAGGTCCGGGGTCATCGTTTTTCATCAAAAAAATTATTTTTTCAAATATTGAAGAAATGATTCAAAATGCCAAATGGAGTGTGCCTCATGTTGAATAACCAATTTTTTAAAGCCCCACAGTGACTAAAATTGCCATTTTTACAGACTTTTCCTCCTACTCAGAAGCTTCTATTTCGACCAATTTCTGGCAGGAAAATGACTCTAAACACTCTTATTTTTGTTCCAAAAGTGATAATTCATATTTAAAAGTCATTTACAGTCAAAAGAGAAAACATTAAAACATGACCATTTCTGACCATCTGGAGAAAGTTCGACAGGTCTGGGGTCATTGTTTTTCATCAAAAAAAGTATTTTTTCAAATGTTTAAAAAATGATTCAACATATCAATTGGATTGTGCCTGATGTTGAAAACCACTTTTTAAAGCCCCACAGTGACCAAAATTGCCATTTTTACAGACTTCCTCCTACTCGGAAGCTTCTATTTTGACCAATTTCTGGCAGAAAAATGACTCTAAACACACTCATTTTAGTTCCAAATATAATAATTCACATTTACTAGTCATTTACAGTCAAAAGATAAAACATTAAAACATGACCATTTCTGACCATCTGGAGAAAGTTCGACAGGTCCGGGGTCATCGTTTTTCATCAAAAAATTTTTTTTTTCAAATGTTGAAAAAAGTGATGCAAAATGTCAATAGGATTGTGCCTGATGTTGAATAACCACTTTTTAAAGCCCCACAGTGACCAAAATTGCCATTTTTACAGACCTTTCCACATACTCAGAAGCTTCTATTTCGACCAATTTCTGGCAGAAAAATTACTTTAAACACTCTTATTTTAGTTCCAAAAGTGATAATTCATATTTAATAGTCATTTACAGTCAAAAGAGAAAACATTAAAACATGACCATTTCTGACCATCTGGAGAAAGTTCGACAGGTCCGGGGTCATCGTTTTTCATCAAAAAAATTATTTTTTCAAATGTTGAAAAAATGATGCAACATTTCAAAAGGATTTTGCCTGATGTTGAATAACCACTTTTTAAAGCCCCACAGTGACCAAAATTGCCATTTTTACAGACTTTTCTTCCTACTCAGAAGCTTCTATTTCGACCAATTTCTGGCAGAAAAATGACTCTAAACACACTTATTTTGGTTCCAAAAGTGATAGTTCATATTTAATAGTCATTTACAGTCAAAAGAGAAAACATTAAAAAATGAACATTTCTAACCATAGGAGAAAGTTCGAAAGTTCGAAAAGAGAAAACATTAAAACATTACCATTTCTGACCATCTGGAGAAAGTTCGACAGGTCATCGTTCTTCATCAAAAAATAATTTTTTTCAACTGTAGAAAAAATTATTCAAACTGTCAATTGGATTGTGCCTCATGTTGAATAACCACTTTTTAAAGCCCCACAGTGACCAAAATTGCCATTTTTACAGACTTCCTCCTACTCAGAAGCTTCTATTTCTACCAATTTCTGGCAGAAAAATGACTTAAACACACTTGTTTTAGTTCCAAACATGATAATTCACATTTAATAGCCATTTACAGTCAAAAGATAAAACATTAAAACATGACCATTTCTGACCATCTGGAGAAAGTTCGACAGGTCCGGGGTCATCGTTTTTCATCAAAAAAATTATTTTTTCAAATATTGAAAAAAATATTCAAACTGTCAAATGGATTGTGCCTCATGTTGAAAAAACACTTTTTAAGCCCCACAGGACCAAAATTGCCATTTTTACAGACTTTTCCTCTTACTCCGAAGCTTCTATTTCGACCAATTTCTGGCAGAAAAATGACTTAAACACACTCTTTTTAGTTCCAAACATGATAATTCACATGTAATAGTCATTTACAGTCAATAGATAAAACATTAAAACATGACCATTTCTGACCATCTGGAGAAAGTTCGACAGGTCCGGGGTCATCGTTTTTCATCCCAAAAATTATTTTTTCAAATATTGAAGAAATGATTCAAAATGTCAAATGGAGTGTGCCTCATATTGAATAACCATTTTTTATAGCCCCACAGTGACCAAAATTGACATTTTTACAGACTTTTCCTCCTACTCAGAAGCTTCTATTTCGACCGATTTCTGGCAGGAAAATGACTCTAAACACTCCTATTTTAGTTCCAATAGTGATAATTCATATTTAAAAGTCATATACAGTCAAAAGAGAAAACATTAAAACATTACCATTTCTGACCATCTGGAGAAAGTTCGACAGGTCTGGGGTCATTGTTTTTCATCAAAAAAAATATTTTTTCAAATATTGAAAAAATGATTCGAAATGTCAAATGGATTGTGCCTCATGTTGAAAAACCACTTTTTTAAGCCCCACAGGACCAAAATTGCAATTTTTACAGACTTTTCCTCCTACTCAGAAGCTTCTATTTCGACCAATTTCTGGCAGGAAAATGACTCTAAACACTCTTATTTTTGTTCCAAAAATGATAATTCATATTTAAAAGTCATTTACAGTCAAAAGAGAAAACATTAAAACATGACCATTTCTGACCATCTGGAGAAAGTTCGACAGGTCTGGGGTCATTGTTTTTCATCAAAAAAATGTATTTTTTCAAATATTGAAAAAATGATTCAAAATGTCAAATGGATTGTGCCTCATGTTGAAAAACCACTTTTTTAAGCCCCACAGGACCAAAATTGCCATTTTTACAGACTTTTCCTCCTACTCAGAAGCTTCCATTTCAACCAATTTCTGGCAGAAAAATGACTCTAAACACACTCATTTTAGTTCCAAATATAATAATTCACATTTACTAGTCATTTACAGTCAAAAGATAAAACATTAAAACATGACCATTTCTGAACATCTGGAGAAAGTTCGACAGGTCCGGGGTCATCGTTTTTCATCAAAAAATTTATTTTTTCAAATGTTGAAAAAATGATGCAAAATGTCAAAAGGATTGTGCCTGATGTTGAATAACCACTTTTTAAAGCCCCACAGTGACCAAAATTGCAATTTTTACAGACTTTTCCACATACTCAGAAGCTTCTATTTCGACCAATTTCTGGCAGAAAAATGACTCTAAACACTCTTATTTTAGTTCCAAAAGTGATAATTCATAATTAATAGTCATTTACAGTCAAAAGAGAAAACATTAAAACATTACCATTTCTGACCATCTGGAGAAAGTTTGACAGGTACGGGGTCATCGTTTTTCATCAAAAAATTTATTTTTTCAAATGTTGAAAAAATGATGCAAAATTTCAAAAGGATTGTGCCTGATGTTGAATAACCACTTTTTAAAGCCCCACAGTGACCAAAATTGCCATTTTTACAGACTTTTCCTCCTACTCAGAAGCTTCTATTTCGACCAATTTCTGGCAGAAAAATGACTCTAAACACACTTATTTTGGTTCCAAAAGTGATAATTCATATTTAATAGTCATTTACAGTCAAAAGAGAAAACATTAAAAAATGAACATTTCTATCCATAGGAGAAAGTTCGAAAGTTCGAAAAGAGAAAACATTAAAACATTACCATTTCTGACCATCTGGAGAAAGTTCGACAGGTCATCGTTCTTCATCAAAAAATAATTTTTTTCAACTGTAGACAAAATTATTCAAACTGTCTATTGGATTGTGCCTCATGTTGAATAACCACTTTTTAAAGCCCCACAGTGACCAAAATTGCAATTTTTACAGACTTTTCCACATACTCAGAAGCTTCTATTTCGACCAATTTCTGGCAGAAAAATGACTCTAAACACTCTTATTTTAGTTCCAAAAGTGATAATTCATAATTAATAGTCATTTACAGTCAAAAGATAAAACATTAAAACATGACCATTTCTGACCATCTGGAGAAAGTTCGACAGGTCCGGGGTCATCGTTTTTCATCAAAAAAATTATTTTTTCAAATATTGAAGAAATGATTCAAAATGTCAAATGGAGTGTGCCTCATGTTGAATAACCATTTTTTATAGCCCCAAAGTGACTAAAATTGCCATTTTTACAGACTTTTCCTCCTACTCAGAAGCTTCTATTTCGACCAATTTCTGGCAGGAAAATGACTCTAAACACTCTTATTTTTGTTCCAAAAGTGATAATTCATATTTAAAAGTCATTTACAGTCAAAAGAGAAAACATTAAAACATGACCATTTCTGACCATCTGGAGAAAGTTCGACAGGTCTGGGGTCATTGTTTTTCATCAAAAAAAGTATTTTTTCAAATGTTTAAAAAATGATTCAACATATCAATTGGATTGTGCCTGATGTTGAAAACCACTTTTTAAAGCCCCACAGTGACCAAAATTGCCATTTTTACAGACTTCCTCCTACTCGGAAGCTTCTATTTTGACCAATTTCTGGCAGAAAAATGACTTAAACACACTCGTTTTAGTTCCAAACATGATAATTCACATTTAATAGTCATTTACAGTGAAAAGATAAAACATTAAAACATGACCATTTCTGACCATCTGGAGAAAGTTCGACAGGTCCGGGGTCATCGTTTTTCATCAAAAAAATTATTTTTTCAAATATTGAAGAAATGATTCAAAATGCCAAATGGAGTGTGCCTCATGTTGAATAACCACTTTTTAAAAGCCCCACAGTGACTAAAATTGCCATTTTTACAGACTTCCTCCTACTCGGAAGCTTCTATTTTGACCAATTTCTGGCAGAAAAATGACTCTAAACACACTCATTTTAGTTCCAAATATAATAATTCACATTTACTAGTCATTTACAGTCAAAAGATAAAACATTAAAACATGACCATTTCTGACCATCTGGAGAAAGTTCGACAGGTCCGGGGTCATCGTTTTTCATCAAAAAATTTATTTTTTCAAATGTTGAAAAAATGATGCAAAATGTCAATAGGATTGTGCCTGATGTTGAATAACCACT
Source organism: Lissotriton helveticus (assembly GCF_964261635.1). Lineage (NCBI taxonomy): Eukaryota > Metazoa > Chordata > Amphibia > Caudata > Salamandridae > Lissotriton > Lissotriton helveticus. The sequence goes on along the minus strand of NC_136061.1, from coordinate 1,357,118,302 downwards.
TTTTAAAGCCCCACAGTGACCAAAATTGCCATTTTTACAGACCTTTCCACATACTCAGAAGCTTCTATTTTGACCAATTTCTGGCAGAAAAATTACTTTAAACACTCTTATTTTAGTTCCAAAAGTGATAATTCATATTTAATAGTCATTTACAGTCAAAAGAGAAAACATTAAAACATGACCATTTCTGACCATCTGGAGAAAGTTCGACAGGTCCGGGGTCATCGTTTTTCATCAAAAAAATTATTTTTTCAAATGTTGAAAAAATGATGCAACATTTCAAAAGGATTGTGCCTGATGTTGAATAACCACTTTTTAAAGCCCCACAGTGACCAAAATTGCCATTTTTACAGACTTTTCTTCCTACTCAGAAGCTTCTATTTCGACCAATTTCTGGCAGAAAAATGACTCTAAACACACTTATTTTGGTTCCAAAAGTGATAGTTCATATTTAATAGTCATTTACAGTCAAAAGAGAAAACATTAAAAAAAGAACATTTCTAACCATAGGAGAAAGTTCGAAAGTTCGAAAAGAGAAAACATTAAAACATTACCATTTCTGACCATCTGGAGAAAGTTCGACAGGTCATCGTTCTTCATCAAAAAATAATTTTTTTCAACTGTAGAAAAAATTATTCAAACTGTCAATTGGATTGTGCCTCATGTTGAATAACCACTTTTTAAAGCCCCACAGTGACCAAAATTGCCATTTTTACAGACTTCCTCCTACTCAGAAGCTTCTATTTCTACCAATTTCTGGCAGAAAAATGACTTAAACACACTTGTTTTAGTTCCAAACATGATAATTCACATTTAATAGCCATTTACAGTCAAAAGATAAAACATTAAAACATGAACATTTCTGACCATCTGGAGAAAGTTCGACAGGTCCGGGGTCATCGTTTTTCATCAAAAAAATTATTTTTTCAAATATTGAAAAAAATATTCAAACTGTCAAATGGATTGTGCCTCATGTTGAAAAAACACTTTTTAAGCCCCACAGGACCAAAATTGCCATTTTTACAGACTTTTCCTCTTACTCCGAAGCTTCTATTTCGACCAATTTCTGGCAGAAAAATGACTTAAACACACTCTTTTTAGTTCCAAACATGATAATTCACATGTAATAGTCATTTACAGTCAATAGATAAAACATTAAAACATGACCATTTCTGACCATCTGGAGAAAGTTCGACAGGTCCGGGGTCATCGTTTTTCATCCCAAAAATTATTTTTTCAAATATTGAAGAAATGATTCAAAATGTCAAATGGAGTGTGCCTCATATTGAATAACCATTTTTTATAGCCCCACAGTGACCTAAATTGACATTTTTACAGACTTTTCCTCCTACTCAGAAGCTTCTATTTCGACCAATTTCTGGCAGGAAAATGACTCTAAACACTCCTATTTTAGTTCCAATAGTGATAATTCATATTTAAAAGTCATATACAGTCAAAAGAGAAAACATTAAAACATTACCATTTCTGACCATCTGGAGAAAGTTCGACAGGTCTGGGGTCATTGTTTTTCATCAAAAAAAGTATTTTTTCAAATGTTTAAAAAATGATTCAACATATCAATTGGATTGTGCCTGATGTTGAAAACCACTTTTTAAAGCCCCACAGTGACTAAAATTGCCATTTTTACAGACTTCCTCCTACTCGGAAGCTTCTATTTTGACCAATTTCTGGCAGAAAAATGACTTAAACACACTCGTTTTAGTTCCAAACATGATAATTCACATTTAATAGTCATTTACAGTGAAAAGATAAAACATTAAAACATGACCATTTCTGACCATCTGGAGAAAGTTCGACAGGTCCGGGGTCATCGTTTTTCATCAAAAAAATTATTTTTTCAAATATTGAAGAAATGATTCAAAATGCCAAATGGAGTGTGCCTCATGTTGAATAACCAATTTTTAAAAGCCCCACAGTGACTAAAATTGCCATTTTTACAGACTTCCTCCTACTCGGAAGCTTCTATTTTGACCAATTTCTGGCAGAAAAATGACTCTAAACACACTCATTTTAGTTCCAAATATAATAATTCACATTTACTAGTCATTTACAGTCAAAAGATAAAGCATTAAAACATGACCATTTCTGACCATCTGGAGAAAGTTCGACAGGTCCGGGGTCATCGTTTTTCATCAAAAAATTTATTTTTTCAAATGTTGAAAAAATGATGCAAAATGTCAAAAGGATTGTGCCTGATGTTGAATAACCACTTTTTAAAGCCCCACAGTGACCAAAATTGCCATTTTTACAGACCTTTCCACATACTCAGAAGCTTCTATTTCGACCAATTTCTGGCAGAAAAATTACTTTAAACACTCTTATTTTAGTTCCAAAAGTGATAATTCATATTTAATAGTCATTTACAGTCAAAAGAGAAAACATTAAAACATGACCATTTCTGACCATCTGGAGAAAGTTCGACAGGTCCGGGGTCATCGTTTTTCATCAAAAAAATTATTTTTTCAAATGTTGAAAAAATGATGCAACATTTCAAAAGGATTGTGCCTGATGTTGAATAACCACTTTTTAAAGCGCCACAGTGACCAAAATTGCCATTTTTACAGACTTTTCCTCCTACTCAGAAGCTTCTATTTCGATCAATTTCTGGCAGAAAAATGACTCTAAACACACTTATTTTGGTTCCAAAAGTGATAGTTCATATTTAATAGTCATTTACAGTCAAAAGAGAAAACATTAAAAAATGAACATTTCTAACGATAGGAGAAAGTTCGAAAGTTCGAAAAGAGAAAACATTACCATTTCTGACCATCTGGAGAAAGTTCGACAGGTCATCGTTCTTCATCAAAAAATAACTTTTTTTCAACTGTAGAAAAAATTATTCAAACTGTCAATTGGATTGTGCCTCATGTTGAATAACCACTTTTTAAAGCCCCACAGTGACCAAAATTGCCATTTTTACAGACTTCCTCCTACTCAGAAGCTTCTATTTCTACCAATTTCTGGCAGAAAAATGACTTAAACACACTTGTTTTAGTTCCAAACATGATAATTCACATTTAATAGCCATTTACAGTCAAAAGATAAAACATTAAAACATGACCATTTCTGACCATCTGGAGAAAGTTCGACAGGTCCGGGGTCATCGTTTTTCATCCAAAAAATTATTTTTTCAAATATTGAAAAAAATATTCAAAATGTCAAATGGATTGTGCCTCATGTTGAAAAAACACTTTTTAAGCCCCACAGGACCAAAATTGCCATTTATACAGACTTTTCCTCTTACTCCGAAGCTTCTATTTCGACCAATTTCTGGCAGAAAAATGACTTAAACACACTCTTTTTAGTTCCAAACATGATAATTCACATGTAATAGTCATTTACAGTCAATAGATAAAACATTAAAACATGACCATTTCTGACCATCTGGAGAAAGTTCGACAGGTCCGGGGTCATCGTTTTTCATCCCAAAAATTATTTTTTCAAATATTGAAGAAATGATTCAAAATGTCAAATGGAGTGTGCCTCATATTGAATAACCATTTTTTTATAGCCCCACAGTGACCAAAATTGACATTTTTACAGACTTTTCCTCCTACTCAGAAGCTTCTATTTCGACCAATTTCTGGCAGGAAAATGACTCTAAACACTCCTATTTTAGTTCCAATAGTGATAATTCATATTTAAAAGTCATTTACAGTCAAAAGAGAAAACATTAAAACATTACCATTTCTGACCATCTGGAGAAAGTTCGACAGGTCTGGGGTCATTGTTTTTCATCAAAAAAAGTATTTTTTCAAATGTTTAAAAAATGATTCAACATATCAATTTGGATTGTGCCTGATGTTGAAAACCACTTTTTAAAGCCCCACAGTGACCAAAATTGCCATTTTTACAGACTTCCTCCTACTCGGAAGCTTCTATTTTGACCAATTTCTGGCAGAAAAATGACTTAAACACACTCGTTTTAGTTCCAAAAGTGGTAATTCACATTTAATAGTCATTTACAGTCAAAAGAGAAAACATTAAAACATGACCATTTCTGACCATCTGGAGAAAGTTCGACAGGTCCCGGGTCATCGTTTTTCATCAAAAAAATTATTTTTTCAAATATTGAAGAAATGATTCAAAATGCCAAATGGAGTGTGCCTCATGTTGAATAACCAATTTTTAAAAGCCCCACAGTGACGAAAATTGCCATTTTTACAGACTTCCTCCTACTCGGAAGCTTCTATTTTGACCAATTTCTGGCAGAAAAATGACTCTAAACACACTCATTTTAGTTCCAAATATAATAATTCACATTTACTAGTCATTTACAGTCAAAAGATAAAACATTAAAACATGACCATTTCTGACCATCTGGAGAAAGTTCGACAGGTCCGGGGTCATCGTTTTTCATCAAAAAATTTATTTTTTCAAATGTTGAAAAAATGATGCAAAATGTCAAAAGGATTGTGCCTGATGTTGAATAACCACTTTTTAAAGCCCCACAGTGACCAAAATTGCCATTTTTACAGACCTTTCCACATACTCAGAAGCTTCTATTTCGACCAATTTCTGGCAGAAAAATTACTTTAAACACTCTTATTTTAGTTCCAAAAGTGATAATTCATATTTAATAGTCATTTACAGTCAAAAGAGAAAACATTAAAACATGACCATTTCTGACCATCTGGAGAAAGTTCGACAGGTCCGGGGTCATCGTTTTTCATCAAAAAAATTATTTTTTCAAATGTTGAAAAAATGATGCAACATTTCAAAAGGATTGTGCCTGATGTTGAATAACCACTTTTTAAAGACCCACAGTGACCAAAATTGCCATTTTTACAGACTTTTCCTCCTACTCAGAAGCTTCTATTTCGATCAATTTCTGGCAGAAAAATGACTCTAAACACACTTATTTTGGTTCCAAAAGTGATAGTTCATATTTAATAGTCATTTACAGTCAAAAGAGAAAACATTAAAAAATGAACATTTCTAACGATAGGAGAAAGTTCGAAAGTTCGAAAAGAGAAAACATTACCATTTCTGACCATCTGGAGAAAGTTCGACAGGTCATCGTTCTTCATCAAAAAATAATTTTTTTCAACTGTAGAAAAAATTATTCAAACTGTCAATTGGATTGTGCCTCATGTTGAATAACCACTTTTTAAAGCCCCACAGTGACCAAAATTGCCATTTTTACAGACTTCCTCCTACTCAGAAGCTTCTATTTCTACCAATTTCTGGCAGAAAAATGACTTAAACACACTTGTTTTAGTTCCAAACATGATAATTCACATTTAATAGCCATTTACAGTCAAAAGATAAAACATTAAAACATGACCATTTCTGACCATCTGGAGAAAGTTCGACAGGTCCGGGGTCATCGTTTTTCATCCCAAAAATTATTTTTTCAAATATTGAAAAAAATATTCAAAATGTCAAATGGATTGTGCCTCATGTTGAAAAAACACTTTTTAAGCCCCACAGGACCAAAATTGCCATTTTTACAGACTTTTCCTCTTACTCCGAAGCTTCTATTTCGACCAATTTCTGGTAGAAAAATGACTTAAACACACTCTTTTTAGTTCCAAACATGATAATTCACATGTAATAGTCATTTACAGTCAATAGATAAAACATTAAAACATGACCATTTCTGACCATCTGGAGAAAGTTCGACAGGTCCGGGGTCATCGTTTTTCATCCCAAAAATTATTTTTTCAAATATTGAAGAAATGATTCAAAATGTCAAATGGAGTGTGCCTCATATTGAATAACCATTTTTTATAGCCCCACAGTGACCAAAATTGACATTTTTACAGACTTTTCCTCCTACTCAGAAGCTTCTATTTCGACCAATTTCTGGCAGGAAAATGACTCTAAACACTCCTATTTTAGTTCCAATAGTGATAATTCATATTTAAAAGTCATTTACAGTCAAAAGAGAAAACATTAAAACATTACCATTTCTGACCATCTGGAGAAAGTTCGACAGGTCCGGGGTCATCGTTTTTCATCAAAAAATAAAATGTTTCAACTGTTCAAGAAATGATTCAAAATGTCAAATGGAGTGTGCCTCATGTTGAATAACCATTTTTTAAAGCCCCACAGTGACCACAATTGCCAATTTTACAGACTTTTCCTCCTACTCAGAAGCTTCTATTTCGACCAATTTCTGGCAGAAAAATGACTCTAAACACACTTATTTTAGTTCCAAAAGTGGTAATTCATATTTAATAGTCATTTACAGTCAAAAGAGAAAACATTAAAAAATGAACATTTCTGACCATAGGAGAAAGTTCGACAGGTCCGGGGTCATCGTTTTTCAACAAAAAAATATTTTTTCAAATGTTGAAAAAATAATTAAAAATGTCTAAAGGATTGTGCCTGATGTTGAATTACCACTTTTTAAAGCCCCACAGTGACCAAAATTGCCATTTTTACAGACTCTTTCACATACTCAGAAGCTTCTATTTCGACCAATTTCTGGCAATAAAATGACTCTAAACACTATTATTTTAGTTCCAAAAGTGATAATTCATATTTAATAGTCATTTACAGTCAAAAGAGAAAACATTAAAACATTACCATTTCTGGCCATCTGGAGAAAGTTTGACAGGTCCGGGGTCATCGTTTTTCATCAAAAAAATTTTTTTTTCAAATGTTGAAAAAATTATTCAAACTGTCAATTGGATTGTGCCTCATGTTGAATAACCACTTTTTAAAGCCCCACAGTGACCAAAATTGCCATTTTTACAGACTTCCTCCTACTCAGAAGCTTCTATTTCTACCAATTTCTGGCAGAAAAATGACTTAAACACACTCGTTTTAGTTCCAAATATGATAATTCACATTTAATAGCCATTTACAGTCAAAAGATAAAACATTAAAACATGACCATTTCTGACCATCTGGAGAAAGTTCGACAGGTCCGGGGTCATCGTTTTTCATCAAAAAAATTATTTTTTCAAATATTGAAAAAAATATTCAAAATGTCAAATGGATTGTGCCTCATGTTGAAAAAAGACTTTTTAAGCCCCACAGGACCAAAATTGCCATTTATACAGACTTTTCCTCTTACTCCGAAGCTTCTATTTCGACCAATTTCTGGCAGAAAAATGACTTAAACACACTCTTTTTAGTTCCAAACATGATAATTCACATGTAATAGTCATTTACAGTCAATAGATAAAACATTAAAACATGACCATTTCTGACCATCTGGAGAAAGTTCGACAGGTCCGGGGTCATCGTTTTTCATCCCAAAAATTATTTTTTCAAATATTTAAAAAATGATTCAACATATCAATTTGGATTGTGCCTGATGTTGAAAACCACTTTTTAAAGCCCCACAGTGACCAAAATTGCCATTTTTACAGACTTCCTCCTACTCGGAAGCTTCTATTTTGACCAATTTCTGGCAGAAAAATGACTTAAACACACTCGTTTTAGTTCCAAACATGATAATTCACATTTAATAGTCATTTACAGTGAAAAGATAAAACATTAAAACATGACCATTTCTGACCATCTGGAGAAAGTTCGACAGGTCCGGGGTCATCGTTTTTCATCAAAAAATTTATTTTTTCAAATATTGAAGAAATGATTCAAAATGCCAAATGGAGTGTGCCTCATGTTGAATAACCAATTTTTAAAAGCCCCACAGTGACGAAAATTGCCATTTTTACAGACTTCCTCCTACTCGGAAGCTTCTATTTTGACCAATTTCTGGCAGAAAAATGACTCTAAACACACTCATTTTAGTTCCAAATATAATAATTCACATTTACTAGTCATTTACAGTCAAAAGATAAAACATTAAAACATGACCATTTCTGACCATCTGGAGAAAGTTCGACAGGTCCGGGGTCATCGTTTTTCATCAAAAAATTTATTTTTTCAAATGTTGAAAAAATTATGCAAAATGTCAAAAGGATTGTGCCTGATGTTGAATAACCACTTTTTAAAGCCCCACAGTGACCAAAATTGCCATTTTTACAGACCTTTCCACATACTCAGAAGCTTCTATTTCGACCAATTTCTGGCAGAAAAATTACTTTAAACACTCTTATTTTAGTTCCAAAAGTGATAATTCATATTTAATAGTCATTTACAGTCAAAAGAGAAAACATTAAAACATGACCATTTCTGACCATCTGGAGAAAGTTCGACAGGTCCGGGGTCATCGTTTTTCATCAAAAAATTTATTTTTTCAAATGTTGAAAAAATGATGCAACATTTCAAAAGGATTGTGCCTGATGTTGAATAACCACTTTTTAAAGCCCCACAGTGACCAAAATTGCCATTTTTACAGACTTTTCCTCCTACTCAGAAGCTTCTATTTCGACCAATTTCTGGCAGAAAAATGACTCTAAACACACTTATTTTGGTTCCAAAAGTGATAGTTCATATTTAATAGTCATTTACAGTCAAAAGAGAAAACATTAAAAAATGAACATTTCTAACGATAGGAGAAAGTTCGGAAGTTCGAAAAGAGAAAACATTAAAACATTACCATTTCTGACCATCTGGAGAAAGTTCGACAGGTCATCGTTCTTCATCAAAAAATAATTTTTTTCAACTGTAGAAAAAATTATTCAAACTGTCAATTGGATTGTGCCTCATGTTGAATAACCACTTTTTAAAGCCCCACAGTGACCAAAATTGCCATTTTTACAGACTTCCTCCTACTCAGAAGCTTCTATTTCTACCAATTTCTGGCAGAAAAATGACTTAAACACACTTGTTTTAGTTCCAAACATGATAATTCACATTTAATAGCCATTTACAGTCAAAAGATAAAACATTAAAACATGACCATTTCTGACCATCTGGAGAAAGTTCGACAGGTCCGGGGTCATCGTTTTTCATCAAAAAAATTATTTTTTCAAATATTGAAAAAAATATTCAAAATGTCAAATGGATTGTGCCTCATGTTGAAAAAACACTTTTTAAGCCCCACAGGACCAAAATTGCCATTTTTACAGACTTTTCCTCTTACTCCGAAGCTTCTATTTCGACCAATTTCTGGTAGAAAAATGACTTAAACACACTCTTTTTAGTTCCAAACATGATAATTCACATGTAATAGTCATTTACAGTCAATAGATAAAACATTAAAACATGACCATTTCTGACCATCTGGAGAAAGTTCGACAGGTCCGGGGTCATCGTTTTTCATCCCAAAAATTATTTTTTCAAATATTGAAGAAATGATTCAAAATGTCAAATGGAGTGTGCCTCATATTGAATAACCATTTTTTATAGCCCCACAGTGACCAAAATTGACATTTTTACAGACTTTTCCTCCTACTCAGAAGCTTCTATTTCGACCAATTTCTGGCAGGAAAATGACTCTAAACACTCCTATTTTAGTTCCAATAGTGATAATTCATATTTAAAAGTCATTTACAGTCAAAAGAGAAAACATTAAAACATTACCATTTCTGACCATCTGGAGAAAGTTCGACAGGTCCGGGGTCATCGTTTTTCATCAAAAAATAAAATGTTTCAACTGTTCAAGAAATGATTCAAAATGTCAAATGGAGTGTGCCTCGTGTTGAATAACCATTTTTTAAAGCCCCACAGTGACCAAAATTGCCAATTTTACAGACTTTTCCTCCTACTCAGAAGCTTATATTTCGACCAATTTCTGCAGAAAAATAACTCTAAACACACTTATTTTAGTTCCAAAAGTGATAATTCATATTTAATAGCCATTTACAATCAAAAGAGAAAACAATAAAAATGACCATTTCTGACTAAGTGGAGAAAGTTTGACAGGTCATCGTTTTTCATCAAAAAAATTATTTTTCAAATGTTGAAGAAATGATTCAAAATGTCAAATGGAGTGTGCCTCATGTTGAATAACCATTTTTTAAAGCCCCACAGTGACCACAATTGCCAATTTTACAGACTTTTCCTCCTACTCAGAAGCTTCTATTTCGACCAATTTCTGGCAGAAAAATGACTCTAAACACACTTATTTTAGTTCCAAAAGTGGTAATTCATATTTAATAGTCATTTACAGTCAAAAGAGAAAACATTAAAAAATGAACATTTCTGAACATCTGGAGAAAGTTCGACAGGTCTGGGGTCATTGTTTTTCATCAAAAAAATTATTTTTCAAATGTTGAAAAAATAATGAAAAATGTCTAAAGGATTGTGCCTGATGTTGAATTACCACTTTTTAAAGCCCCATAGTGACCAAAATTGCCATTTTTACAGACTCTTTCACATACTCAGAAGCTTCCATTTCAACCAATTTCTGGCAGAAAAATGACTCTAAACACACTCATTTTAGTTCCAAATATAATAATTCACATTTACTAGTCATTTACAGTCAAAAGATAAAACATTAAAACATGACCATTTCTGACCATCTGGAGAAAGTTCGACAGGTCCGGGGTCATCGTTTTTCATCCAAAAAATTATTTTTTCAAATATTGAAAAAAATATTCAAAATGTCAAATGGAGTGTGCCTCATATTGAATAACCATTTTTTATAGCCCCACAGTGACCAAAATTGACATTTTTACAGACTTTTCCTCCTACTCAGAAGCTTCTATTTCGACCAATTTCTGGCAGGAAAATGACTCTAAACACTCCTATTTTAGTTCCAATAGTGATAATTCATATTTAAAAGTCATTTACAGTCAAAAGAGAAAACATTAAAACATTACCATTTCTGACCATCTGGAGAAAGTTCGACAGGTCCGGGGTCATCGTTTTTCATCAAAAAATAAAATGTTTCAACTGTTGAAGAAATGATTCAAAATGTCAAATGGAGTGTGCCTCATGTTGAATAACCATTTTTTAAAGCCCCACAGTGACCAAAATTGCCAATTTTACAGACTTTTCCTCCTACTCAGAAGCTTATATTTCGACCAATTTCTGCAGAAAAATAACTCTAAACACACTTATTTTAGTTCCAAAAGTGATAATTCATATTTAATAGCCATTTACAATCAAAAGAGAAAACAATAAAAATGACCATTTCTGACTATGTGGAGAAAGTTTGACAAGTCATCGTTTTTCATCAAAAAAATTATTTTTCAAATGTTGAAGAAATGATTCAAAATGTCAAATGGAGTGTGCCTCATGTTGAATAACCATTTTTTAAAGCCCCACAGTGACCACAGTTGCCAATTTTACAGACTTTTCCTCCTACTCAGAAGCTTCTATTTCGACCAATTTCTGGCAGAAAAATGACTCTAAACACACTTATTTTAGTTCCAAAAGTGGTAATTCATATTTAATAGTCATTTACAGTCAAAAGAGAAAACATTAAAAAATGAACATTTCTGACCATAGGAGAAAGTTCGACAGGTCCGGGGTCATCGTTTTTCAACAAAAAAGTTTTTTTTCAAATGTTGAAAAAATAATGAAAAATGTCTAAAGGATTGTGCTTGATGTTGAATTACCACTTTTTAAAGCCCCACAGTGACCAAAATTGCCATTTTTACAGACTCTTTCACATACTCAGAAGCTTCTATTTCGACCAATTTCTGGCAATAAAATGACTCTAAACACTAATATTTTAGTTCCAAAAGTGATAATTCATATTTAATAGTCATTTACAGTCAAAAGAGAAAACATTAAAACATTACCATTTCTGACCATCTGGAGAAAGTTCGACAGGTCATCGTTCTTCATCAAAAAATAATTTTTTTCAACTGTAGAAAAAATTATTCAAACTGTCAATTGGATTGTGCCTCATGTTGAATAACCACTTTTTAAAGCCCCACAGTGACCAAAATTGCCATTTTTACAGACTTTTCCACCTACTCAGAAGCTTCCATTTCAACCAATTTCTGGCAGAAAAATGACTCTAAACACACTCATTTTAGTTCCAAATATAATAATTCACATTTACTAGTCATTTACAGTCAAAAGATGAAACATTAAAACATGACCATTTCTGACCATCTGGAGAAAGTTCGACAGGTCCGGGGTCATCGTTTTTCATCAAAAAAATTATTTTTTCAAATATTGAAGAAATGATTCAAAATGTCAAATGGAGTGTGCCTCATATTGAATAACCATTTTTTATAGCCCCACAGTGACCAAAATTGACATTTTTACAGACTTTTCCTCCTACTCAGAAGCTTCTATTTTGACCAATTTCTGGCAGGAAAATGACTCTAAACACTCCTATTTTAGTTCCAATAGTGATAATTCATATTTAAAAGTCATTTACAGTCAAAAGAGAAAACATTAAAACATTACCATTTCTGACCATCTGGAGAAAGTTCGACAGGTCTGGGGTCATCGTTTTTCATAAAAAAATAAAATGTTTCAACTGTTGAAGAAATGATTCAAAATGTCAAATGGAGTGTGCCTCATGTTGAATAACCATTTTTTAAAGCCCCACAGTGACCAAAATTGCCAATTTTACAGACTTTTCCTCCTACTCAGAAGATTATATTTCGACCAATTTCGGCAGAAAAATAACTCTAAACACACTTATTTTAGTTCCAAAAGTGATAATTCATATTTAATAGCCATTTACAATCAAAAGAGAAAACAATAAAAATGACCATTTCTGACTATGTGGAGAAAGTTTGACAGGTCATCGTTTTTCATCAAAAAAATTATTTTTCAAATGTTGAAGAAATTATTCAAAATGTCAAATGGAGTGTGCCTCATGTTGAATAACCATTTTTTATAGCCCCACAGTGACCAAAATTGCCATTTTTACAGACTTTTCCTCCTACTCAGAAGCTTCTATTTCGACCAATTTCTGGCAGGAAAATGACTCTAAACACTCTTATTTTTGTTCCAAAAGTGATAATTCATATTTAAAAGTCATTTACAGTCAAAAGAGAAAACATTAAAACATGACCATTTCTGACCATCTGGAGAAAGTTCGACAGGTCTGGGGTCATTGTTTTTCATCAAAAAATGTATTTTTTCAAATGTTTAAAAAATGATTCAACATATCAATTGGATTGTGCCTGATGTTGAAAACCACTTTTTAAAGCCCCACAGTGACCAAAATTGCCATTTTTACAGACTTCCTCCTACTCAGAAGCTTCTATTTTGACCAATTTCTGGCAGAAAAATGACTTAAACACACTCATTTTAGTTCCAAACATGATAATTCACATTTATTAGTCAATTACAGTGAAAAGATAAAACATTAAAACCTGACCATTTCGGACCATCTGGAGAAAGTTCGACAGGTCCGGGGTCATCGTTTTTCATCAAAAAAATTATTTTTTCAAATATTGAAAAAATGATTCAAAATGTCAAAAGGATTGTGCCTGATGTTGAATAACCCCTTTTTAAAGCCCGACAGTGACCAAAATTGCCATTTTTACATACTTTTCCTCCTACTCAGCAGCTTCTATTTTGACCAATTTCTGGCAGAAAAATGACTTAAACACACTCATTTTAGTTCCAAACATGATAATTCACATTTATTAGTCAATTACAGTGAAAAGATAAAACATTAAAACCTGACCATTTCGGACCATCTGGAGAAAGTTCGACAGGTCCGGGGTCATCGTTTTTCATCAAAAAAATTATTTTTTAAAATATTGAAAAAATGATTCAAAATGTCAAATGGATTGTGCCTCATGTTGAAAAACCACTTTTTTAAAGCCCCACAGTGACTAAAATTGCCATTTTACAGACTTTTCCACCTATTCAGAAGCTTCCATTTCAACCAATTTCTGGCAGAAAAATGACTCTAAACACACTCATTTTAGTTCCAAATATAATAATTCACATTTACTAGTCATTTACAGTCAAAAGATAAAACATTAAAACATGACCATTTCTGACCATCTGGAGAAAGTTCGACAGGTCCGGGGTCATCGTTTTTCATCAAAAAATTTATTTTTTCAAATGTTGAAAAAATGATGCAAAATGTCAAAAGGATTGTGCCTGTTGTTGAATAACCACTTTTTAAAGCCCCAGTGACCAAAATTGCCATTTTTACAGACTTTTCCACATACTCAGAAGCTTCTATTTCGACCAATTTCTGGCAGAAAAATGACTTAAATACACTCGTTTTAGTTCCAAATATGATAATTCACATTAACTAGTCATTTACAGTCAAAAGATAAAACATTAAAACATGACCATTTCGGACCATCTGGAGAAAGTTCGACAGGTCCGGGGTCATCGTTTTTCATCAAAAAAATTATTTTTTCAAATATTGAAAAAATTATTCAAAATGTCAAATGGATTGTGCCTCATGTTGAAAAAACACTTTTTTAAGCCCCACAGGACCAAAATTGCCATTTTTACAGACTTTTCCTCCTACTCCGAAGCTTCTATTTCGACCAATTTCTGGCAGAAAAATGACTTAAACACACTCGTTTTAGTTCCAAACATGATAATTCACATTTAATAGTCATTTACAGTCAAAAGATAAAACATTAAAACATGACCATTTCTGACCATCTGGAGAAAGTTCGACAGGTCCGGGGTCATCGTTTTTCATCAAAAAAATTTTTTTTTCAAATATTGAAGAAATGATTCAAAATGTCAAATGGAGTGTGCCTCATGTTGAATAACCATTTTTTATAGCCCCACAGTGACCAAAATTGCCATTTTTACAGGCTTTTCCTCCTACTCAGAAGCTTCTATTTCGACTAATTTCTGGCAGGAAAATGACTCTAAACACTCTTATTTTAGTTCCAAAAGTGATAATTCATATTTAAAAGTCATTTACAGTCAAAAGAGAAAACATTAAAACATTACCATTTCTGACCATCTGGAGAAAGTTCGACAGTTCCGGGGTCATTGTTTTTCATCAAAAAAATTATTTTTTCAAATATTGAAAAAATGATTCAAAATGTCAAATGGATTGTGCCTCATGTTGAAAAACCACTTTTTTAAAGCCCCACAGTGACTAAAATTGCCATTTTACAGACTTTTCCACCTATTCAGAAGCTTCCATTTCAACCAATTTCTGGCAGAAAAATGACTCTAAACACACTCATTTTAGTTCCAAATATAATAATTCACATTTACTAGTCATTTACAGTCAAAAGATAAAACATTAAAACATGACCATTTCTGACCATCTGGAGAAAGTTCGACAGGTCCGGGGTCATCGTTTTTCATCAAAAAATTTATTTTTTCAAATGTTGAAAAAATGATGCAAAATGTCAAAAGGATTGTGCCTGATGTTGAATAACCACTTTTTAAAGCCCCAGTGACCAAAATTGCCATTTTTACAGACTTTTCCACATACTCAGAAGCTTCTATTTCGACCAATTTCTGGCAGAAAAATGACTTAAATACACTCGTTTTAGTTCCAAATATGATAATTCACATTAACTAGTCATTTACAGTCAAAAGATAAAACATTAAAACATGACCATTTCTGACCATCTGGAGAAAGTTCGACAGGTCCGGGGTCATCGTTTTTCATCCAAAAAATAATTTTTTCAAATATTGAAGAAATGATTCAAAATGTCAAATGGAGTGTGCCTCATGTTGAATAACCATTTTTTATAGCCCCACAGTGACCAAAATTGCCATTTTTACAGACTTCCTCCTACTCAGAAGCTTCTATTTCGACCAATTTCTGGCAGAAAAATGACTTAAACACACTCGTTTTAGTTCCAAACATGATAATTCACATTTAATAGTCATTTACAGTGAAAAGATAAAACATTAAAACATGACCATTTCGGACCATCTGGAGAAAGTTCGACAGGTCCGGGGTCATCGTTTTTCATCAAAAAAATTATTTTTTCAAATATTGAAAAAATGATTCAAAATGTCAAATGGATTGTGCCTCATGTTGAAAAACCACTTTTTTATAGCCCCACAGTGACTAAAATTGCCATTTTACAGACTTTTCCACCTATTCAGAAACTTCCATTTCAACCAATTTCTGGCAGAAAAATGACTCTAAACACACTCATTTTAGTTCCAAATATAATAATTCACATTTACTAGTCATTTACAGTCAAAAGATAAAACATTAAAACATGACCATTTCTGACCATCTGGAGAAAGTTCGACAGGTCCGGGGTCATCGTTTTTCATCAAAAAATTTATTTTTTCAAATGTTGAAAAAATGATGCAAAATGTCAAAAGGATTGTGCCTGTTGTTGAATAACCACTTTTTAAAGCCCCAGTGACCAAAATTGCCATTTTTACAGACTTTTCCACATACTCAGAAGCTTCTATTTCGACCAATTTCTGGCAGAAAAATGACTCTAAACACACTTATTTTAGTTCCAAAAGTGGTAATTCATATTTAATAGTCATTTACAGTCAAAAGAGAAAACATTAAAAAATGAACATTTCTGACCATAGGAGAAAGTTCGACAGGTCCGGGGTCATCGTTTTTCAACAAAAAAATATTTTTTAAATGTTGAAAAAATAATGAAAAATGTCTAAAGGATTGTGCCTGATGTTGAATTACCACTTTTTAAAGCCCCACAGTGACCAAAATTGCCATTTTTACATACTTTTCCTCCTACTCAGCAGCTTCTATTTCGACCAATTTCTGGCAGGAAAATGACTCTAAACACTCCTATTTTAGTTCCAATAGTGATAATTCATATTTAAAAGTCATTTACAGTCAAAAGAGAAAACATTAAAACATTACCATTTCTGACCATCTGGAGAAAGTTCGACAGGTCCGGGGTCATCGTTTTTCATAAAAAAATAAAATGTTTCAACTGTTGAAGAAATGATTCAAAATGTCAAATGGAGTGTGCCTCATGTTGAATAACCATTTTTTAAAGCCCCACAGTGACCACAATTGCCAATTTTACAGACTTTTCCTCCTACTCAGAAGCTTCTATTTCGACCAATTTCTGGCAGAAAAATGACTCTAAACACACTTATTTTAGTTCCAAAAGTGGTAATTCATATTTAATAGTCATTTACAGTCAAAAGAGAAAACATTAAAAAATGAACATTTCTGACCATAGGTGAAAATTCGACAGGTCCGGGGTCATCGTTTTTCAACAAAAAAATATTTTTTCAAATTTTGAAAAAATAATGAAAAATGTCTAAAGGATTGTGCCTGATGTTGAATTACCACTTTTTAAAGCCCCACAGTGACCACAATTGCCATTTTTACAGACTCTTTCACATACTCAGAAGCTTCTATTTCGACCAATTTCTGGCAATAAAATGACTCTAAACACTCTTATTTTACGTCCAAAAGTGATAATTCATATTTACTAGTCATTTAGTGTCAAAAGAGAAAACATTAAAACATGACCATTTCTGACCATCTGGAGAAAGTTCGACAGGTCCGGGGTCATCGTTTTTCATCAAAAAAATTATTTTTTCAAATGTTGAAAAAATGATGCAAAATGTCAAAAGGATTGTGCCTGATGTTGAATAACCCCTTTTTAAAGCCCCACAGTGACCAAAATTGCCATTTTTACAGACTTTTCCTCCTACTCAGGAGCTTCTATTTTGACCACTTTCTGGCAGAAAAATGACTCTAAACACTATTATTTTAGTTCCAAAAGTGATAATTCATATGTTATAGTCATTTACAGTCAAAAGAGAAAACATTAAAACATTACCATTTCTGACCATCTGGAGAAAGTTTGACAGGTCCGGGGTCATCGTTTTTCATCAAAAAATTTATTTTTTCAAATGTTGAAAAAATGATGCAAAATGTCAAATGGATTGTGCCTCATGTTGAAAAACCACTTTTTTAAAGCCCCACAGTGACTAAAATTGCCATTTTACAGACTTTTCCACCTATTCAGAAGCTTCCATTTCAACCAATTTCTGGCAGAAAAATGACTCTAAACACACTCATTTTAGTTCCAAATATAATAATTCACATTTACTAGTCATTTACAGTCAAAAGATTAAACATTAAAACATGACCATTTCTGACCATCTGGAGAAAGTTCGACAGGTCCGGGGTCATCGTTTTTCATCAAAAAATTTATTTTTTCAAATGTTGAAAAAATGATGCAAAATGTCAAAAGGATTGTGCCTGTTGTTGAATAACCACTTTTTAAAGCCCCAGTGACCAAAATTGCCATTTTTACAGACTTTTCCACATACTCAGAAGCTTCTATTTCGACCAATTTCTGGCAGAAAAATGACTTAAATACACTCGTTTTAGTTCCAAATATGATAATTCACATTAACTAGTCATTTACAGTCAAAAGATAAAACATTAAAACATGACCATTTCTGACCATCTGGAGAAAGTTCGACAGGTCCGGGGTCATCGTTTTTCATCCAAAAAATAATTTTTTCAAATATTGAAGAAATGATTCAAAATGTCAAATGGAGTGTGCCTCATGTTGAATAACCATTTTTTATAGCCCCACAGTGACCAAAATTGCCATTTTTACAGACTTCCTCCTACTCAGAAGCTTCTATTTCGACCAATTTCTGGCAGAAAAATGACTTAAACACACTCGTTTTAGTTCCAAACATGATAATTCACATTTAATAGTCATTTACAGTGAAAAGATAAAACATTAAAACATGACCATTTCGGACCATCTGGAGAAAGTTCGACAGGTCCGGGGTCATCGTTTTTCATCAAAAAAATTATTTTTTCAAATATTGAAAAAATGATTCAAAATGTCAAATGGATTGTGCCTCATGTTGAAAAACCACTTTTTTATAGCCCCACAGTGACTAAAATTGCCATTTTACAGACTTTTCCACCTATTCAGAAACTTCCATTTCAACCAATTTCTGGCAGAAAAATGACTCTAAACACACTCATTTTAGTTCCAAATATAATAATTCACATTTACTAGTCATTTACAGTCAAAAGATAAAACATTAAAACATGACCATTTCTGACCATCTGGAGAAAGTTCGACAGGTCCGGGGTCATCGTTTTTCATCAAAAAATTAATTTTTTCAAATGTTGAAAAAATGATGCAAAATGTCAAAAGGATTGTGCCTGTTGTTGAATAACCACTTTTTAAAGCCCCAGTGACCAAAATTGCCATTTTTACAGACTTTTCCACATACTCAGAAGCTTCTATTTCGACCAATTTCTGGCAGAAAAATGACTCTAAACACACTTATTTTAGTTCCAAAAGTGGTAATTCATATTTAATAGTCATTTACAGTCAAAAGAGAAAACATTAAAAAATGAACATTTCTGACCATAGGAGAAAGTTCGACAGGTCCGGGGTCATCGTTTTTCAACAAAAAAATATTTTTTAAATGTTGAAAAAATAATGAAAAATGTCTAAAGGATTGTGCCTGATGTTGAATTACCACTTTTTAAAGCCCCACAGTGACCAAAATTGCCATTTTTACATACTTTTCCTCCTACTCAGCAGCTTCTATTTCGACCAATTTCTGGCAGGAAAATGACTCTAAACACTCCTATTTTAGTTCCAATAGTGATAATTCATATTTAAAAGTCATTTACAGTCAAAAGAGAAAACATTAAAACATTACCATTTCTGACCATCTGGAGAAAGTTCGACAGGTCCGGGGTCGTCGTTTTTCATAAAAAAATAAAATGTTTCAACTGTTGAAGAAATGATTCAAAATGTCAAATGGAGTGTGCCTCATGTTGAATAACCATTTTTTAAAGCCCCACAGTGACCACAATTGCCAATTTTACAGACTTTTCCTCCTACTCAGAAGCTTCTATTTCGACCAATTTCTGGCAGAAAAATGACTCTAAACACACTTATTTTAGTTCCAAAAGTGGTAATTCATATTTAATAGTCATTTACAGTCAAAAGAGAAAACATTAAAAAATGAACATTTCTGACCATAGGTGAAAATTCGACAGGTCCGGGGTCATCGTTTTTCAACAAAAAAATATTTTTTCAAATGTTGAAAAAATAATGAAAAATGTCTAAAGGATTGTGCCTGATGTTGAATTACCACTTTTTAAAGCCCCATAGTGACCACAATTGCCATTTTTACAGACTCTTTCACATACTCAGAAGCTTCTATTTCGACCAATTTCTGGCAATAAAATGACTCTAAACACTCTTATTTTACGTCCAAAAGTGATAATTCATATTTACTAGTCATTTAGTGTCAAAAGAGAAAACATTAAAACATGACCATTTCTGACCATCTGGAGAAAGTTCGAGAGGTCCGGGGTCATCGTTTTTCATCAAAAAAATTATTTTTTCAAATGTTGAAAAAATGATGCAAAATGTCAAAAGGATTGTGCCTGATGTTGAATAACCCCTTTTTAAAGCCCCACAGTGACCAAAATTGCCATTTTTACATACTTTTCCTCCTACTCAGCAGCTTCTATTTTGACCACTTTCTGGCAGAAAAATGACTCTAAACACTATTATTTTAGTTCCAAAAGTGATAATTCATATGTTATAGTCATTTACAGTCAAAAGAGAAAACATTAAAACATTACCATTTCTGACCATCTGGAGAAAGTTTGACAGGTCCGGGGTCATCGTTTTTCATCAAAAAAATTATTTTTTCAATTATTGAAGAAATGATTCAAAATGCCAAATGGAGTGTGCCTCATGTTGAATAACCATTTTTAAAGCCCCACAGTAACTAAAATTGCCATTTTTACAGACTTTTCCACCTACTCAGAAGCTTCTATTTTGACCAATTTCTGGCAGAAAAATGACTCTAAACACTCTTAATTTAGTTCCAAAAGTGATAATTCATATTTACTAGTCATTTACAGTCAAAAGATAAAACATTAAAACATGACCATTTCTGACCATCTGGAGAAAGTTCGACAGGTCCGGGGTCATCGTTTTTCATCAAAAAATTTATTTTTTCAAATGTTGAAAAAATGATGCAAAATGTCAAAAGGATTGTGCCTGATGTTGAATAACCACTTTTTAAAGCCCCACAGTGACCAAAATTGCCATTTTTACAGACTTTTCCACATACTCAGGAGCTTCTATTTCAACCAATTTCTGGCAGAAAAATGACTCTAAACACTCTTATTTTAGTTCCAAAAGTGATAATTCATATTTAATAGTCATTTACAGTCAAAAGATAAAACATTAAAACAAGACCATTTCTGACCATCTGGAGAAAGTTCGACAGGTCCGGGGTCATCAATTTTCATCAAAAAATTTATTTTTTCAAATGTTGAAAAAATGATGCAAAATTTCAAAAGGATTGTGCCTGATGTTGAATAACCACTTTTTAAAGCCCCACAGTGACCAAAATTGCCATTTTTACAGACTCTTTCACATACTCAGAAGCTTCTATTTCGACCAATTTCTGGCAATAAAATGACACTAAACACTCTTATTTTAGGTCCAAAAGTGATAATTCATATTTACTAGTCATTTAGTGTCAAAAGAGAAAACATTAAAACATGACCATTTCTGACCATCTGGAGAAAGTTCGACAGGTCCGGGGTCATCGTTTTTCATCAAAACAATTATTTTTTCAAATGTTGAAAAAATGATGCAAAATGTCAAAAGGATTGTGCCTGATGTTGAATAACCCCTTTTTAAAGCCCGACAGTGACCAAAATTGCCATTTTTACATACTTTTCCTCCTACTCAGCAGCTTCTATTTTGACCAATTTCTGGCAGAAAAATGACTTAAACACACTCGTTTTAGTTCCAAACATGATAATTCACATTTAATAGTCATTTACAGTGAAAAGATAAAACATTAAAACATGACCATTTCGGACCATCTGGAGAAAGTTCGACAGGTCCGGGGTCATCGTTTTTCATCAAAAAAATTATTTTTTCAAATATTGAAAAAATGATTCAAAATGTCAAATGGATTGTGCCTCATGTTGAAAAACCACTTTTTTAAAGCCCCACAGTGACTAAAATTGCCATTTTACAGACTTTTCCACCTATTCAGAAGCTTCCATTTCAACCAATTTCTGGCAGAAAAATGACTCTAAACACACTCATTTTAGTTCCAAATATAATAATTCACATTTACTAGTCATTTACAGTCAAAAGATAAAACATTAAAACATGACCATTTCTGACCATCTGGAGAAAGTTCGACAGGTCCGGGGTCATCGTTTTTCATCAAAAAATTTATTTTTTCAAATGTTGAAAAAATGATGCAAAATGTCAAAAGGATTGTGCCTGTTGTTGAATAACCACTTTTTAAAGCCCCAGTGACCAAAATTGCCATTTTTACAGACTTTTCCACATACTCAGAAGCTTCTATTTCGACCAATTTCTGGCAGAAAAATGACTTAAACACACTCGTTTTAGTTCCAAACATGATAATTCACATTTAATAGTCATTTACAGTGAAAAGATAAAACATTAAAACATGACCATTTCGGACCATCTGGAGAAAGTTCGACAGGTCCGGGGTCATCGTTTTTCATCAAAAAAATTATTTTTTCAAATATTGAAAAAATGATTCAAAATGTCAAATGGATTGTGCCTCATGTTGAAAAACCACTTTTTTAAAGCCCCACAGTGACTAAAATTGCCATTTTACAGACTTTTCCACCTATTCAGAAGCTTCCATTTCAACCAATTTCTGGCAGAAAAATGACTCTAAACACACTCATTTTAGTTCCAAATATAATAATTCACATTTACTAGTCATTTACAGTCAAAAGATAAAACATTAAAACATGACCATTTCTGACCATCTGGAGAAAGTTCGACAGGTCCGGGGTCATCGTTTTTCATAAAAAAATAAAATGTTTCAACTGTTGAAGAAATGATTCAAAATGTCAAATGGAGTGTGCCTCATGTTGAATAACCATTTTTTAAAGCCCCACAGTGACCAAAATTGCCAATTTTACAGACTTTTCCTCCTACTCAGAAGATTATATTTCGACCAATTTCTGCAGAAAAATAACTCTAAACACACTTATTTTAGTTCCAAAAGTGATAATTCATATTTAATAGCCATTTACAATCAAAAGAGAAAACAATAAAAATGACCATTTCTGACTATGTGGAGAAAGTTTGACAGGTCATCGTTTTTCATCAAAAAAATTATTTTTCAAATGTTGAAGAAATTATTCAAAATGTCAAATGGAGTGTGCCTCATGTTGAATAACCATTTTTTAAAGCCCCACAGTGACCACAATTGCCAATTTTACAGACTTTTCCTCCTACTCAGAAGCTTCTATTTCGACCAATTTCTGGCAGAAAAATGACTCTAAACACACTTATTTTAGTTCCAAAAGTGGTAATTCATATTTAATAGTCATTTACAGTCAAAAGAGAAAACATTAAAAAATGAACATTTCTGACCATAGGTGAAAATTCGACAGGTCCGGGGTCATCGTTTTTCAACAAAAAAATATTTTTTCAAATGTTGAAAAAATAATGAAAAATGTCTAAAGGATTGTGCCTGATGTTGAATTACCACTTTTTAAAGCCCCACAGTGACCACAATTGCCATTTTTACAGACTCTTTCACATACTCAGAAGCTTCTATTTCGACCAATTTCTGGCAATAAAATGACTCTAAACACTCTTATTTTACGTCCAAAAGTGATAATTCATATTTACTAGTCATTTAGTGTCAAAAGAGAAAACATTAAAACATGACCATTTCTGACCATCTGGAGAAAGTTCGAGAGGTCCGGGGTCATCGTTTTTCATCCCAAAAATTATTTTTTCAAATGTTGAAAAAATGATGCAAAATGTCAAAAGGATTGTGCCTGATGTTGAATAACCCCTTTTTAAAGCCCCACAGTGACCAAAATTGCCATTTTTACATACTTTTCCTCCTACTCAGCAGCTTCTATTTTGACCACTTTCTGGCAGAAAAATGACTCTAAACACTATTATTTTAGTTCCAAAAGTGATAATTCATATGTTATAGTAATTTACAGTCAAAAGAGAAAACATTAAAACATTACCATTTCTGACCATCTGGAGAAAGTTTGACAGGTCCGGGGTCATCGTTTTTCATCAAAAAAATTATTTTTTCAATTATTGAAGAAATGATTCAAAATGCCAAATGGAGTGTGCCTCATGTTGAATAACCATTTTTAAAGCCCCACAGTAACTAAAATTGCCATTTTTACAGACTTTTCCACCTACTCAGAAGCTTCTATTTTGACCAATTTCTGGCAGAAAAATGACTCTAAACACTCTTAATTTAGTTCCAAAAGTGATAATTCATATTTACTAGTCATTTACAGTCAAAAGATAAAACATTAAAACATGACCATTTCTGACCATCTGGAGAAAGTTCGACAGGTCCGGGGTCATCAATTTTCATCAAAAAATTTATTTTTTCAAATGTTGAAAAAATGATGCAAAATTTCAAAAGGATTGTGCCTGATGTTGAATAACCACTTTTTAAAGCCCCACAGTGACCAAAATTGCCATTTTTACAGACTTTTCCTCCTACTCAGAAGCTTCTATTTCGACCAATTTCTGGCAGAAAAATGACTCTAAACACACTTATTTTGGTTCCAAAAGTGATAATTCATATTTAATAGTCATTTACAGCCAAAAGAGAAAACATTAAAAAATGAACATTTCTAACCATAGGAGAAAGTTCGAAAGTTCGAAAAGAGAAAACATTAAAACATTACCATTTCTGACCATCTGGAGAAAGTTCGACAGGTCATCGTTTTTCATCCAAAAATAATTTTTTTCAACTGTAGAAAAAATTATTCAAACTGTCAATTGGATTGTGCCTCATGTTGAATAACCACTTTTTAAAGCCCCAGAGTGACCAAAATTGCCATTTTTACAGACTTCCTCCTACTCAGAAGCTTCTATTTAGACCAATTTCTGGCAGAAAAATGACTTAAACACACTTGTTTTAGTTCCAAACATGATAATTCACATTTAATAGCCATTTACAGTCAAAAGATAAAACATTAAAACATGACCATTTCTGACCATCTGGAGAAAGTTCGACAGGTCCGGGGTCATAGTTTTTCATCAAAAATTTTTTTTTTTAAATATTGAAAAAATTATTCAAAATGTCAAATGGATTGTGCCTCATGTTGAAAAAACACTTTTTTAAGCCCCACAGGACCAAAATTGCCCACATACTTTTCCACATACTCAGAAGCTTCTATTTCGACCAATTTCTGGCAGAAAAATGACTCTAAACACACTTATTTTAGTTCCAAAAGTGGTAATTCATATTTAATAGTCATTTACTGTCAAAAGAGAAAACATTAAAAAATGAACATTTCTGACCATAGGAGAAAGTTCGACAGGTCCGGGGTCATCGTTTTTCAACAAAAAAATATTTTTTCATTTGTTGAAAAAATAATGAAAAATGTCTAAAGGATTGTGCCTGATGTTGAATTACCACTTTTTAAAGCCCCACAGTGACCAAAATTGCCATTTTACATACTTTTCCTCCTACTCAGCAGCTTCTATTTTGACCACTTTCTGGCAGAAAAATGACTCTAAACACTATTATTTTAGTTCCAAAAGTGATAATTCATATGTTATAGTCATTTACAGTCAAAAGAGAAAACATTAAAACATTACCATTTCTGACCATCTGGAGAAAGTTCGACAGGTCCGGGGTCATCTTTTTTCATCAAAAAATTAATTTTTTCAAATGTTGAAAAAATGATGCAAAATGTCAAAAGGATTGTGCCTGATGTTGAAAAACCACTTTTTAGAGCCCCACAGTGACTAAAATTGCCATTTTTACAGACTTTTCCACCTACTCAGAAGCTTCTATTTCAACCAATTTCTGGCAGAAAAATGACTTAAACACACTCGTTTTAGTTCCAAATATGATAATTCACATTTAATAGTCATTTACAGTCAAAAGATAAAACATTAAAACATGACCATTTCTGACCATCTGGAGAAAGTTCGACAGGTCCGGGGTCATCTTTTTTCATCAAAAAATTAATTTTTTCAAATGTTGAAAAAATTATGCAAAATTTCAAAAGGATTGTGCCTGATGTTGAATAACCAATTTTTAAAGCCCCACAGTGACCAAAATTGCCAGTTTTACAGACTTTTCCTCCTACTCAGAAGCTTCTATTTCGACCAATATCTGGCAGAAAAATGAGTCTAAACACACTTATTTTGGTTCCAAAAGTGATAATTCATATTTAATAGTCATTTACAGCCAAAAGAGAAAACATTAAAAAATTAACATTTCTAACCATAGGAGAAAGTTCGAAAGTTCGGAAAGAGAAAACATTAAAACATTACCATTTCTGACCATCTGGAGAAAGTTCGACAGGTCATCGTTTTTCATCCAAAAATAATTTTTTTCAACTGTAGAAAAAATTATTCAAACTGTCAATTGGATTGTGCCTCATGTTGAATAACCACTTTTTAAAGCCCCACAGTGACCAAAATTGCCATTTTTACAGACTTCCTCCTACTCAGAAGCTTCTATTTCGACCAATTTCTGGCAGAAAAATGACTTAAACACACTTGTTTTAGTTCCAAACATGATAATTCACATTTAATAGCCATTTACAGTCAAAAGATAAAACATTAAAACATGACCATTTCTGGCCATCTGGAGAAAGTTCGACAGGTCCGGGGTCATCGTTTTTCATCAAAAAAATTATTTTTTTAAATATTGAAAAAATTATTCAAAATGTCAAATGGATTGTGCCTCATGTTGAAAAAACACTTTTTTAAGCCCCACAGGACCAAAATTGCCATTTTTACAGACTTTTCCACATACTCAGAAGCTTCTATTTCGACCAATTTCTGGCAGAAAAATGACTCTAAACACACATATTTTAGTTCCAAAAGTGGTAATTCATATTTAATAGTCATTTACTGTCAAAACAGAAAACATTAAAAAATGAACATTTCTGACCATAGGAGAAAGTTCGACAGGTCCGGGGTCATCGTTTTTCAACAAAAAAATATTTTTTCAATTGTTGAAAAAATAATGAAAAATGTCTAAAGGATTGTGCCTGATGTTGAATTACCACTTTTTAAAGCCCCACAGTGACCAAAATTAAAATTTTTACAGACTTCCTCCTACTCAGAAGCTTCTATTTCGACCAACTTCTGGCAGAAAAATGACTCTAAACACGCTTATTTTAGTTCCAAAAGTGATAATTCATATTTTTATTTTTTTATTTTTTTATTGTGTAAGTCGTTTATTGCACTTATAGCCAGGAAATACATAGGTGTTATGCCTACAACCTCAGCGGGCCGGCCTGTCACCACCCTAGTAGGTGCATAGTGCCATGTGGCGTACACAGCCATTTAGCCGACATCCACTGGACCAGCGGCGCATTAGCAATCGGCCTTTTCACTTCAACACAGTGCATCTTGTTCCACATTTCATATGTTCACACTTACATTTTTCATTTTTTGTCCTTATTCAGAACTTTAAGGACAGCAACCAAACCAATAAAACCCTTCAACTATAATCACTGTGTCACATCATTCTCCTCTCCTTACTTAAACGTTGCCAATACATACACATTCTTAGACAATAAGATCATGAGTTATACCATTAATATCATTCAGTTCCAGTCGACGATTGTGCCTGCAGGTAATCCTTCAGATACATCCAGAAGTCCGTGGGACGAGATCCAGTCGGCAATTCCTCTCCGTAGGTAGCTAGTGTATCGCGACAGTAAGTTAAATCTGTTAGCCAGTCTTTCACACTAGGCCCCTTTTTTACATTCCAATGCATCGCCACCCTTCTCTTAGCCATTAATAGAGCAATCACGCAAAACTTTCTCTGTTTCGCCCTAAGCTGCGGTACAAGGCCTAATAGACAGACCAGAATCGTGCATTCAAGTGTCTCCCCAATCATCTTACCGACCTCTCGCACCACCTTCTCCCAGTACTCCGCAACTAAGGGGCATTGCCAGGCTAGATGAATGAAATCCGCTTGTTCTTTCCTGCATCTCACACAATTCGAATCTTCCCGTAATCCATATCTGTGGAGCCGTTCAGGCGTATAGTACACCTGGTGTATGTATTTATAATGAATAATCCTGAGGTTCCCGTTGGGCGTCAGCATACTGGTGAGAGAACATGCTGTCTCCCAATCTTCCTCAGATATGGCGTCATTCAGTTGTGCGTTCCATTTATTTCTCATCTTTTCTGTATTTCCCCCTATGTCTCTCTGCAAGCTTGTGTATAGTCTGGATACTAGGTGTGTGGCTGCTGGGGCCGCCAGAAGTAATTGCAGTGTGTCTAGAGTTTTAGGCTCCTCCGGGAATGCCGGAAAGTGATCTTTAATCGCTCTCCGCAATCTGTAATAGGTAAAACTGAATAACAATGTTGGATGGCTGATGTAGTGTAGGTTGTTTAGTGTTCGAAAA
Organism: Lissotriton helveticus; assembly: GCF_964261635.1. Classification (NCBI taxonomy): domain Eukaryota; kingdom Metazoa; phylum Chordata; class Amphibia; order Caudata; family Salamandridae; genus Lissotriton; species Lissotriton helveticus. The sequence continues at coordinate 1,357,090,206 of NC_136061.1, read as the reverse complement.
ACCCCATCCTCCTACAGGTCCCCCAATGTATCAATGCCAGCAGTCCTCAGTAAATCCATCCCTACCTGTTCCTGTGTGACCGATACAGCTGGGTGATTCGCTAGAGGGAGTTTCGGTGCATATATCGGCAACTTGTCGGAAGCCCTACCCATCAGTCTCCAAGCCTCAATTGTGGTGTTCACTGGATTGATGTCACGATCATGTATTCTGGGTCGCTTGTGTGGCAATATGTTAACTAGTGGTATCGGATCAGTGTCCCCTTTTTCCACCGCTACATGAGTCAGGAAAGGTATTTCGTGAAACCAGTGATGTGCAAATTGCGCTTGAGCACAGAGGTAATACAGATACATATTTGGGACCTTAAAACCCCCCTTTTCATACGGCAGTGTCATCGTTTGCAATTCTATTCTAGCATGCCTTCCCGCCCAGAGCAAACTCAGTACTATTCTTGTAATGTCTCGGAAAACCTCCGTCGGGGGTCTAATTTTTTATGTTTGTGAATAAGTACAGAAGCTTGGGTAATATTACCATCTTCACGATCGCAGCCCTATCTGCTAATGTCAGTGGGAGCCTATTCCAACGTTTGATTTTATCTTCCAGGGACGATAGTACCCTGCCGTAATTGGTTCTTATTACTTGTTCTGGGTCCCTGTGAAACCACACCCCCAGGTATTTAGTGGGTTCTTCTTTCCATTCTAGTGGGTAATCCATTGTAATCGGGACAGTACTGTCAGTCATTGCCAGGACTAGGGACTTTGACCAGTTTATTCGTAGACCAGAATGTTGTCCTTATTTAATGTATTCACGTATTAATGGGTTGAGGTGTTGTTCTGGGTTTTTTACATAAACCACAATGTCATCTGCATATAAGGATATGTGGATCGGACGTGTCGGGAGTTGAATTGCAGAAGCATGATGATGTTGTCTAATTTTACAAGCCAGTGGCTCCAACACTAATGCGAAAAGCATAGGTGATAATGGGCAGCCCTGCCTCGTTCCCCGACATATGGCAACCGGTTCAGAAACATACTTGTTGACCCGAATACGGGCATATAAGTTTGTGTACAGCATTGAGATCCATTGTGTGAATATAGGCGGGAATCCCATCCTTATCAGTACTGTGTGTAAATAGGTCCAGGCTATCGTGTCAAACGCTTTTGCGGCGTCCAACAATACCGCTACTGCTTTGACATTGGGCGCCAGGTAGTGCGCCAGTGCAAATAGCGTCCTAGTGTTATGTGCGGTTGATCTGTCCGGTATAAAGCCTGATTGGTCTGGCCTGATCAGCAATGGCATTAAGGGCTTAAGTCTTGCAGCCAGTAGACTCGCTATTATTTTTGTGTCTACGTTCATGAGGGACAATGGGCGGTATGAGTCACATTGCTCCTCGTCCTTTCCCGGTTTAAGCAAGGCTATCAGCATTGCCTCCCTCATAGATGCCGGTAGAGTTTGTGCTTCGTGTGCTGCCCCGTATAGTCTGACCAGATGTGGCGCTAGTATATCAGCAAAAGTTTTATAAAATTCTGTTGTGTAGCCGTCAGGCCCCGGTGCATTATTGTTTGGTAAATGTTTTATTGTGTTTACAACATCTTCCACCGTGACTGGGCGGGCTAAATAGTTCCTGTGTGCATCTGATAGCCATGCGATTTCTACGTCTGCCATGTATGTCAGCATGTCTTCCCGTGCCGGTGTGGGTCGTGCTTTGTACAATTGACCGTAAAAGGCCATGAATTCACCCAGAATCCCTTTTATGTCTCTGGTGACTGTTCCCTCTCGTGTTTTGACCGCTATGATATGGTGTTGCGGTCTACCCTCACATATTTTCTCAGCTAGTGTTTTGCCCGGCCTTCCTCCTTCCCCATATGTTCTTGCAGTTTTGCGTTTGGAAATGTAGTTCAGTTCATCCGTTGCGAATTGTTGATGTTCCTGCAGTAAAGTTTTGATGTGTCCCAATAATGTTATGTCCCTCGTTCGTGCGTACTGCTGTTCTAGTGTTCGTATATCTTTTTCTCGTGATGTCAGTTGCTGCCTTATGTCTCTCAGTATTCCCGTGGTGGTGCTAATACACACCCCCCGTATTGTGGCCTTGAATGCTTCCCATATTAGACATGGATCGTCAGATGAGGGGCAATTTATGTCAAAGTAGTCCACTATCGCCTTGTGAAGTGTGTCCGTATATAGTGGATCTCTCAGAGCTCCCGCATTAAATCTCCATGTGAAGGGCGGGGGTATGTAGTGTGGTATTAGCAGCTCCAAAAGCACAGGACTATGGTCTGATAATGTTCTCGGCAGATGACTTACCGAAACTGTCCATGCCACTACTTCCCGCGTGCCCAACCAGTAACCCAGTCTGGACCAACGATTGTGCGCCGCAGTGATGTATGTCGCGGCCATCACCCCTGGGTTCTGCACTCTCCAAATATCCGACATCTGTAAGTCTGTAAGTGCATCTGTAAGTTTCAGTCTCGCACGTGTATGTGGTTCTGATGTGTTGTAGGATCTATCCAATCCGTCTTGTAGTGCGATGTTAAAATCCCCACCCCACAATACGTGTTTGGTCTGTAGTTGTGCTATTTCCTGCCACAGTTTTGTATAAAAGCCTGGGTCGTCTGTATTGGGGCCATATGTGTTCACCAATGCCATTTGTTGATGCCTCACCATCCCAACCATAATCCATAATTGAGACAGCCCAAGGCGTTATGATCCTCGAAAGAAAAGAACTTGAGGACTTAGAAACAGCATTTAAACAAAACTCATTAATTGAGGACATAAAAAAGAAACTAGATGAATTAATGCAGGAAACAGAAAGCTATCAAGAGTACTTAACAAATAAAAAATCGATTAAACTCAGGAAAGATATCGATAAGTTCAGTGCTGAACTTGTATATCCTTTTTTAAATAAAGACTACTATACAAACAAGAATGATCAAAGATGGGAAAAGCCTCAGTATTCCAAACAAATCTACTCTTGAGGTGGCAATAAAAGAATCACATTTTCTGAGACCTCTGGGTCCAGTGATGATGATGATCATACCAATGACCACACAGGAAGAACAGTTTGAAATTACCAACAGGAACCTAATTCTACTTTTTTAGGGCATCGTCCCTACAGAGGGAGACGAGGTTATCGGAATTTCCCCAGGGAAGAACCGATGAGGAACCATGCACCTCAAAATCAGAACACTCCCAACTTTCTGAAAACAAGAAATGCGAAATACTGGAGGTGAATCAATTTCCCATCATAAACCTTTCCGACAGAGAGCTGTCAAAAGAGGAAAAGGAGGTTTTAAAATTTGGTTTTAGCTTTGCCCCAACTGCTCCACCTAATAAATTTGAATTAGAGAAGGATATTAAATGTTTCTTTAGAAAAATTAGGCTAAATAGGTACTTTGCAGATAAGGTGTATGAACCTAGGTATAATAGAACAGGCTTCAAACCCAAATCAACTTTTACCCCGAATTTAACTCAAGTTGATAAAAATGTGGAACTATTTGAAAGAATAGTAGAAATAGAGATCAAAAATAGTCTTGATAACATCCAACCACAGTCCAACAATTTATCAAAAGCACATAGAATCGCTCTGAAAAATTTACAAGACTCTGAATGTATAACAATAAAACCCGCAGACAAGGGCGGTGGTGTTGTGGTTTTCAACACAGGTGATTATGACAACAAAATGAAGGCACTACTAGATGTCAAAGAGCATTACATCCCGGCATCATTCAGAGAATTTGAGGGATTAAAACGCGAGGTTGCCACCTTTCTTAAAGAGGGTAAGGACAATGATTGGATCTGTGATGATGAATACAAATTTCTTTTAAATAACAACCCCATTACCCCGGCAATCTATGGGTTGCCTAAAATTCATAAAAACACATTGGACCCGCCAATGCGGCCAATAGTGAGTAGTCTGGGATCCCTATTGGAGCCCCTCAGCAAGTATGCTGATTTCTTTTTAAGGCCTTTAGTTCAACAACAACGGTCGTATCTAAAAGATACTGCACATACTATTGCAATAATCGAAGGAATGAGCTTCGACAAGGTGACCCAGCTTTTGGTCACCTTAGACATCGAAGCATTGTATACCAACATCCCCCAGGACCATACCATCCAAGTATTGTCATCTATTCTTGAGGGGAAGGATCTTGGAGGTGGAAATAAAGATTTTATTATTGGCTGTGCAGAATTGGTATTAAAAAACAACCTTTTTTTATTCAAGGACGAGCTGTTTAAGCAGGTCAAAGGGACCAGCATGGGGGCCACATGTGCCCCCAGTCTGGCATGTCTATATGTTGGATATTTCGAAGAAAAACACATTCATAATGAATTGGCACCTTTTTTTGAAAATGTGTCCCACTGGCACCGTTTCATTGACGACATCATCTTTGTCTGGAACGGTGCCAGTGAGGAGCTACTGACCTTTCTGGAGTGGCTGAATCTGGGTGACAGTAACTTAAAATTTACTGCACACTACAGTGCCCAATGTGTAGATTTCTTAGACATAAAAATTAAAGAAGTCGAGGGTTTTTTGGAAGTCGAATTATACACAAAGCCGACAGACAAAAACACCCTCCTCCAGTACCAAAGCAACCATCCAAAATCCCAAAGGGACAATATTCCCTTTGGAGAATTTTTAAGACTACGTCGCAACTGTACAAGCCTAACAGATTTTTACCAACATGCTGAAATCATGAGTAAAAAATTGGGCGAGAGAGGTTATCCAAAGAGGCTAATAAAACAATCTATGAAGAGGGCCAGATTTTATAATAGAGAAAATCTATTAGAGGTAGATAGGGCCAAGAAAAACAAGGCGGACAATAGAATTGTGTTCGTAAGCCAATACTCTGGCCTCAGTAATAAAATAAAAAATATAGTGAATCGGAACTGGAAGATCATTAACACGGGTCTCCCAGCACCAATACCGAAGCCCCTGTTTTCGTTTAGACGAAATAAAACAATTAAGAATGCTTTGGTTAAAACATATAAAAATCCATCTACCCCTGTACAAACCACTCTGGTGAACAAGAGCAAAGCAACAGGCAACCACAAATGTGGAACTTGTGGCGCCGCGGCCAGGGCGACTGACACTGGAATCTGGGGACCACGGTTCGATCCCCGGCTCCGGCGGCAGGTCAGCCCCGCACCATGTGACTCTGGGCAATAGCTCGCTTAATCTTCCCGACGGCCCCCAGCGCCTAGAGACCCTTACGGGTAATTGTGCGCTTTACAAATGTGGACTTTACTTTACTTTACTTCAATCTGCCCCAACTGTATTGAAACAAAGAAATTGGTATTCAACGGAAAAACTTTGGTCCCTAGGACTCTTAACAATTGTAGGAGCAAAAATGTAGTCTACCTGCTTGTCTGCCCCTGTGGGTTAGGCTATGTAGGTGAGACAGGCAGGGAGCTGCGGACAAGACTACTTGAACATAGATCTTCACTAAAAAACAAGAAAGAAAATGCCCCCCTAGTGTACCACTACCAAAAGGAAAACCATGGGTGTAATGAATTCACATGGTATATTTTAGAAAAAATAACCATAAGTAGAAGAGGTGGGAATGTAGACGCCCTAAGAAAAACACGTGAACAATGGTTTATGTGTTTTTTAGATACAGTGGATAAAGGGTTAAACGCAAAGGAAGACTGGATGAAAATCGTAGCCTATAATTAAAAATAAACTGGAAGAATAATATTAACCAATAACTGAATAAACTGAAGCTGCATCTATTGCACGGTGATAAACCGGTAGAAATGCATTAGGGGTTGAAAATTCTCTAACTGTTTAGCCCCTGTAAAATTAGGACCATCGGAAAATTATTATTTTCCTTTTGTCTTGCCCCCCTTTTTTTTTCTTCATGTTTAATTGTACATTTGGAGGGTGCAGTGTCACCAAGGGAGGTCAGCAAAATAATACAATCACGTAAAGTTAGCGCGAGTGTAGAATTAGATATTATGCATGCCTTACTAAAGATAAATATTAATAGGCGAGATTGGTAATCTCATAAATGCGGTCAACATAAATAAATAATAGCGGACCTTAAAAGGCTGAGCCACGCAAGTTACATGAAAGCGAGGCTTTGTACGCATATGATAATGCGGGAATGGGAATAGGATCCGCCCATGAGGTGGGGTCGTGTAAAAGAAACAAAAACGAGGTGAGGCACGCATAGGATAAAGCGGAAACTGCATTTCAATAACATCCGCTCTCCAACCAGAATTAATCAGGTGATACAGATCTAACCAATTAATGGGGTTTAAAAAGAGGAAAGAAGTGTGGGTAATTTGAAACACCACGGGGGAATCAGACGTATGACCGAGACGGGCCGGGAGTGGAGACACGATAGCTGCTGAATTTCGAGGTAAGAGGGTGCATAATGCCGCGTCCGAGGGGAGGAGGGTTAGTGATAACACCCAAGCAAAAATAGACACTAACTTTAGCTCCCACTATCCCTTTCTACCCTATAGAGACAGAAAACAAAAGACTGTGTGCAGCCAAGTATCCACTCCTTCATAAACTCTGCTACTTGAGGAGCAAGGTGGGTCGTTTTGAATAGGCTTAATAGGTCATAAATGATTTAGACACCTTTTTAATGTAGGGCGGGTGTTATAATTAAGCAATACTCGTTATCCATTACTAGATACAAGCTAAATTAGAACAGAGCGGGCCGCCCCATCCAGCAGTCGCGACCAGTGGTTTATCGCCAAAGAGACAACAATAAACACAGGTAAATCCGGGCAAAAAATTAGTACGCCCATAATAAATTTAATGTAAAAAACGTCTAAATAATATGTGCTAGCAAGAGATCAATGTAAACTCTTTTACAGATAACCCCTGTGCAGGACGCATGATTTTACCATTGGAAAAGAACATACAACAAGGATTTCCCTAGCATGAATAAAGGTATAAGCAGGTTGACATTAGGAGGTTTAAGTAATAGGCCCATAGCAGCGCAACAGGCATAGTTACAAATATCTCATTACTTTTCAGAATAGCCCTGCCCCATAATATGCCTGTGCAGGACAATCAGAGAAGTCCTTCCCGAGTATGAAATAAAAGGTAACAACTGCCAAGAATATGTTGGTAATAAACTCATACCCATGGTAGCTTTGGTTTCCCAATATGCGGGAGGGTGACATTGAAATGTATAAGCACACATGGTAATATTGGACAACTGTAGGTGCTATGATGAATAAAAATGATGAGACCTTGGCTCAACCTGATCAAGTCGCGAATGGTAGTTAAAATATTGCTTGTTGACACAGCACAAGAGAAATGAAATTGATAGGTTGAAAGAAGATGTACATTGCCCTAGATGCATAGAGATCAGTTGTACTAGGGATAGGTGTGTCTATTGAATAGTAAAATCAGTAATATGTAAAATAGATACTGACGGCCATATGTTTGTTTATAGGACCTTCCTAAGTTTAAGGCAACCATCCAGTGCCGCAGATAAAGAGAGACGAAATATAACAGTCTTGAAAAAGATGGCAAGAAAATGAAATAAGCCATCGAAACGCGTCGACGCAAAACGAACTGCACAACTGAGTAACCGTGTCAATTTTGTAAAGTACAATAAGTATATGTACCCAAGATTGCCAGCCTGAGATTTATATACTCGGTGTGCTTTAGCTTTAATGACAAAACTGTATTGTCTTTATGTGTCTCTCTCTGATGTGCTGTAGCAGAATTTGATTAATCCATTTTGTATTGTCAGTTGGATTCGTGTTTAATTCTCCTCATTATATTGTGTTGGGTTTGATTTTATACTGTTGGAAGAAAAGGTTTTCCGCTTTCTTTTTCCCCTTTTTAATATCATTTGTAATATGGTACCACCATATTTTTTAACTTGTGATCCTCTATGCTTTTAATAATAATAAATTTGTACAAGTTTTTTTACATACGTATTGGTTTGTTTTATCTTGTTTAAATGTCAAAGTGTTCAAAATTAATATGTGGGCTTAACAAATGAATTGTGCCAAGGGAAACACTCTATTTCACTTTGAATAAGTACCCTACTCCCCTGGTTTTAAGGGGTCTCTCTCATTCAAATTAAATCACCATCCCAACCACCATAACGCTTCTCCCCTCGGCGTCCCTATGTACTGCCGATATCTCAAAGTGTACTCCCTTGCGTATGAGAATGCTGACACCACGAGAGTATGTGGAATAATTCGAGCTGGTGATCGACTCCGCCCACCTTGCTCCTATAGTGTCACCTGCTGTAGCGGCCTGGTGCGTCTCTTGAAGGAACACAATGTCTACGTGTAACCTATCGAAGTAGGCAAAGATCTGTCGTATCTTTTTTGGATTCCCCAGTCCCCGAATATTCCATGTTATGCATTTAAGTGCGGCGGATGGTGTCATGTTAGTGCATCGGGTACATATTCTGCTGTTGCTTGGTATCAAACACTTCAAATGTTGACCTTTGATAACTTTCAGTTTCGGAATGTGATGTACATTGCATTGCATCATCCCTGATAATAACGGAGGTCGCAATGCTTCTCAGACACAGTGACATCTGTAGAACAACTCTCGTTTCCCTGACCCTCCCCCCTCCCACTTTAGCGCCCAAACTTTGCCAAAGCCATCCCTTTAATACAACTAAATAGACAGTAGAACTGTAACAGGGGCGCACCCGCATGGGGGTGTCGCCAAGTGCACACTTCTCCATCCACGTGGTGGATGTGGACAGGTGCTTCTATCATGCTTGATAATTTACATGTTTTAACCCGTGTTGCCACGTCCCGCCTCCCTCCGCAATCTCCTTTTTACGCTGACAAAACACAATGGAGACTTTTGGTACCTGTCCTTCATGTTGTGTCTCAACGTACATAGTCCTGGGCATTGTACCGATCATTTCCTCCCACTATCCCTATGTGACTGTTGAAGGTCTTTTAGTTACTCACTGTTCCAAGTGTTCGGGTGGTATAAGATCACATCGTGAGTCCGCCCACTGCGCTCCATTATCTGTAATCCATGTAATTCTCACATCCTTACACTCTCGTGACCTCCCTCTTTTCACAACAGGAGACGTAGCCCTCTTTCACATCTTTGCCTTGGGAGCGGTCTTGTAAATGCGGTGCAGCATTAGTCGAGTGCATCGTTATGCCGTCTCCATGAAGTCATTCGTTATCACTTCCTTGGTCCTCACGGTCTTGCGTTTTTTGTCGTCGTCCCAGTTTTTTTATATATTCATGTGCCGCTTGGACTGTGAGGAGGACAGTGTGTTTGCCCGCCATGGTGATCCTAAGTCTTGCTGGATATAGCATTGCATATTCTATGCCTAGGTCTCGCAGTTTCTTCTTTATCGGTGCGAATTCCTTCCTCGCCAGTTGACCGCCATGGTGTGATCAGGATAGAATTGCAAGGTGTTGCCCTGATGAGTGATGTTACCCTTTTCCCTGGCCAGTCTAAGGACAGTGTCTCTGTCCCTATAGTTTAACAAGCGGGCAATTATCACACATGGTGGCGCTCCTGGTTTCGGTGTTGGTGCTAATGAGCGGTGCGCTCTTTCCACAAGAAAGACAGGCGAGAGGTGGTCCGCTTCAAACGATTCCTTCAGCAGCTTCTCTATGTAATCCTCCATTTTCCCCGTGTTTGTGGACTCCGGCAGGCCCGCTATTCTGACGTTGTTTCGCCTGGACCTGGCTTCTTGGTCTTCCACCTTTGCGCGTAGAACCTCCACTGTCTTTTCCAGTCCTCCATAGGCCTTTGAAGTGTTTGCAGAGTCGTCCACTATTCTTGATATGCGCTGTTCCGCCTCCACCAGCCTCTCGCCATGCTTATCAAGTTTGGCGGCCATGCTGTCTACACGTAGCACCACATTATCTAGCTTATTGTTCATGTCCTGCAGGCTTTGTTGGATAGCCCGTAGTATCTTCTCCATTCCTGTCCCCTCACAGGCCTCGCCGTCACCCTCTGTGTCTGACGTCCTTGTTGCGCCGCTTGATTGCTTTTTCGCTTCAAATTGTACTTTTGACTGCTGCTTCTCTGGTTTTCCCATGGCGCAGGATCGAGGTGGGGCGTTGCGCCCCGCTTTTTCTGCCGTTTTACCGTTAAAATCGCTTGTCGCTTGGGAGGGACGGTTTCTCGGCGTATTCGATCTCTGAGTCCCTGTGTTATTCATCTGCCGCACATCAGTCGAGCGAATCTTCGGTTCGGCAGGTAAATCCTGTGTTAGTAGTTTCGCGTGCTCAAACCTTCCTATTAGGTGATCCCACGTGCGTGACGTGTAGCAGCTGCAATTTACGCTATATGTGTTCCCCTGCTGTTGTTCTGAGTGATCTAAGGGCCAGCTTGGCAGTTTTCACAGTTTTGGCTCTTCATAGTTGCGCGCTCTATTCCTCTGCTCCATTCAGGTTTGCCCTGTAGTTAGTTATGAGGTCCCTATAGATGCACACTGCGCGTTACTCTCAGTCCTGCATCTCCTGTTTCCCAGTGTGTTCGTAACTGCCGCCCTACCCCCTTCACTCATTTCATGACAGTCGTGCTATGTGCGTGATCTGGGTTTGCAGTTAGCATTTTCCTCGCACAGGCAGTCTTCCTGCAGTCAACTCCTACCTTCTCCGCTGCATTTGTATCATATGTTCCCTTGCGGCGTTCACTGCTCCCCGGTCATTTGTTTTAGTCCCGATAAAAGGCTCCGTTCGCACTGCCATTCATGCGTTCCACTGCGGCCGTCATTTTGCCATTGCTGGAACGCACACCGAGCCGCCGCCTTTCCACCGTTTTAGGGCCACTGTTTCACCCTCAGGACTGTCTCGAGTGGTCCCAGCACTTCGGATCAGCCAGCGATGTGTGTCCGATCGCTCACCTGTACCTCCAACGTCTACTAGGTGCAGGCACTCAAAGTTCTCGCAGCCGCCATCTTGATTTCTCTCACGTCCCTGAGCAGTTTTTTCCAGGATATGCACGCTACCATTATATTTGCTCCCGTTTTTCCCGCACCAGGTCGCAGATATCACTCTCCGATGTCCTCGGTCACATTTTCGGAGTTCTTGTGGCGGTATTCACGGGGTTTTACCGCTGTTCAGGCACCCGTCCGGCGGAGCTGACTTACAAGTCAACCATCCCGCTGCGCTCTTAACACCCTTATTTTAGTTCCAAAAGTGGTAATTCATATTTAATAGTCATTTACAGTCAAAACAGAAAACATTAAAAAATGAACATTTCTGACCATAGGAGAAAGTTCGACAGGTCCGGGGTCATCGTTTTTCAACAAAAAAAATATTTTTTCAAATGTTGAAAAAATAATGAAAAATGTCAAAAGGATTGTGCCTGATGTTGAATAACCACTTTTTAAAGCCCCACTGTGACCAAAATTGCCATTTTTACAGACTTCCTCCTACTCAGAAGCTTCTATTTCAAACAATTTCTGGCAGCAAAATGACTCTAAACACTCTTATTTTAGTTCCAAAAGTGATAATTCATATTTAATAGTCATTTACAGTCAAAAGAGAAAACATTAAAACATTACCATTTCTGACCATCTGGAGAAAGTTCGACAGATCATCATTTTTCATCGAAAAAATTATTTTTTCAAATGTTGAAAAAATTATTCAAAATGTCAAATGGATTGTGCCTCATGTTGAAAAACCACTTTTTAAAGCCCCACAGGACCAAAATTGCCATTTTTACAGACTTTTCCTCCTACTCAGAAGCTTCTATTTCGACCAATTTCTGGCAGAAAAATGACTCTAAACACACTCATTTTAGTTCCAAACATGAGAATTCACATGTAATAGTCATTTATAGTCAAAAGAGAAAACAATAAACAATGACCATTTCTGACTATGTGGAGAAAGTTCGACAGGTCCGAGGTCATCGTTTTTCATCAAAAAATTTTTTTTCAAAAGTTGAAAAAATGATTCACAATGTCAAATGGATTGTGCCTCATGTTGAAAAATCACTTTTTTAAGCCCCACAGGACCAAAATTGCCATTTTTACTGACTTTTCCTCCTACTCAGAAGCTTCTATTTCAACCAATTTCTGGCAGAAAAATGACTTAAACACACTCGTTTTAGTTCGAAACATGATAATTCACATTTAATAGTCATTTACAGTCAAAAGAGAAAACAATAAAAATGACCATTTCTGACTATGTGGAGAAAGTTTGACAGGTCATCGTTTTTCATCAAAAAAATTATTTTTTCAAATGTTGAAAAAATGATGCAAAATGTCAAAAGGATTGTGCCTGATGTTGAATAACCCCTTTTTAAAGCCCCACAGTGACCAAAATTGCCATTTTTACATACTTTTCCTCCTACTCAGCAGCTTCTATTTCGACCAATTTCTGGCAGAAAAATGACTCTAAACACTCTTATTTTAGTTCCAAAAGTGATCATTCATATTTCATAGTCATTTACAGTCAAAAGAGAAAACATTAAAACATTACCATTTCTGACCATCTGGAGAAAGTTCGACAGGTCCGGGATCATCATTTTTCATCAAAAAAATTATTTTTTTAAATGTTGAAAAAATGATTCAAAATGTCAAATGGATTGTGCCTCATGTTGAAAAACCACTTTTTAAAGCCCCACAGGACAAAAATTGCCATTTTTACAGACTTTTCCTCCTACCCAGAAGCTTCTATTTCGACCAATTTCTGGCAGAAAAATGACTCTAAACACACTCATTTTAGTTCCAAACATGAGAATTCACATGTAATAGTCATTTACAGTCAAAAGAGAAAACCATAAAAAATGACCATTTCTGACTATGTGGAGAAAGTTTGACAGGTCCGATGTCATCGTTTTTCATAAAAAAAATTATTTTTTCAAATGTTGAAAAAATCATTCAAAATGTAAAATGGATTGTGCCTCATGTTGAATAACCACTATTTAAAGCCCCACAGTTACCAAAATTGCCATTTTTACAGACTTTTCCTCCTACTCAGAAGCTTCTATTTCGACACATTTCTGGCAGAAAAATGACTCTAACCACACTTATTTTAGTTCCAAAAGTGATCATTCATATTTCATAGTCATTTACAGTCAAAAGAGAAAACATTAAAACATTACCATTTCTGACCATCTGGAGAAAGTTCGACAGGTCCGGGATCATCATTTTTCATCAAAAAAAGTATTTTTTCAAATGTTGAAAAAATGATTCAAAATGTCAAATGGATTGTGCCTCATGTTGAAAAACCACTTTTTAAAGCCCCACAGGACCAAAATTGCCATTTTTACAGACTTTTCCTCCTACGCAGAAGCTTCTATTTCGACCAATTTCTGGCAGAAAAATTACTCTAAACACACTCATTTTAGTTCCAAACATGAGAATTCACATGTAATAGTCATTTACAGTCCAAAGAGAAAACCATAAAAAATGACCATTTCTGACTATGTGGAGAAAGTTTGACAGGTCCGAGGTCATCGTTTTTCATCAAAAAAATAATTTTTTCAAATGTTGAAAAAATTATTCAAAATGTCAAATGGATTGTGCCTCATGTTGAATAACCACTATTTAAACCCCACAGTTACCAAAATTGCAATTTTTACAGACTTTTCCTCCTACTCAGAAGCTTCTATTTCGACAAATTTCTGGCAGAAAAATGACTCTAACCACACTTATTTTAGTTCCAAAAGTGGTAATTCATATTTATTAGTCATTTACAGTCAAAAGAGAAAACATTAAAAAATTACCATTTCTGACCATCTGGAGAAAGTTCGACAGGTCCGGTCATCGTTTTTCATCAAAAAATTTATTTTTTCAAATGTTGAAAAAATGATGCAAAATGTCAAATGGATTGTGCCTCATGTTGAAAAACCACTTTTTAAAGCCCCACAGGACCAAAATTGCCATTTTTACAGACTTTTCCTCCTACTCTGAAGCTTCTATTTCGACCAATTTCAGGCAGAAAAATGACTCTAAACACACTCATTTTAGTTCCAAACATGAGAATTCACATGTAATAGTCATTTACAGTCAAAAGAGAAAACCATAAAAAATGACTATTTCTGACTATGTGGAGAAAGTTTGACAGGTCCGAGGTCATCGTTTTTCATCCAAAAAATTATTTTTTCAAATGTTGAAAAAATAATTCAAAATGTCAAATGGATTGTGCCTCATGTTGAATAACCACTATTTAAACCCCACAGTTACCAAAATTGCAATTTTTACAGACTTTTCCTCCTACTCAGAAGCTTCTATTTCGACACATTTCTGGCAGAAAAATTATTCTAACCACACTTATTTTAGTTCCAAAAGTGGAAATTCATATTTAATAGTCATTTACAGTCAAAAGAGAAAACATTAAAAAATTACCATTTCTGACCATCTGGAGAAAGTTCGACAGGTCCGGGGTCATCGTTTTTCATCAAAAAATGTATTTTTTCAAATGTTGAAAAAATGATGCAAAATGTCAAAAGGATTGTGCCTGATGTTGAATAACCACTTTTTAAAGCCCCATAGTGACCAAAATTGCCATTTTTTCATTCTTTTCCTCCTACTCAGCAGCTTCTATTTCGACCAATTTCTGGCAGAAAAATGACTCTAAACGCTCTTATTTTAGTTCCAAATGTGATCATTCATATTTCATAGTCATTTACAGTCAAAAGAGAAAACATTAAAACATTACCATTTCTGACCATCTGGAGAAAGTTCGACAGGTCCGGGATCATCATTTTTCATCAAAAAAAGTATTTTTTCAAATGTTGAAAAAATGATTCAAAATGTCAAATGGATTTTGCCTCATGTTGAAAAAACACTTTTTTAAGCCCCACAGGACCAAAATTGCCATTTTTACAGACTTTTCCTCCTACTCAGAAGCTTCTATTTCGACCAATTTCTGGCAGAAAAATGACTCTGAACACACTCATTTTAGTTCCAAACATGAGAATTCACATGTAATAGTCATTTACAGTCAAAAGAGAAAACAATAAAAAATGAACATTTCTGACCATAGGAGAAAGTTCGACAGGTCCGGGTCATCGTTTTTAAAAAAAATATATATTTTTTCAAATGTTGAAAAAATTATGAAAAATGTCAAAAGGATTGTGCCTGATTTTGGAGAAAGTTTGATAGGTCATCGTTTTCCATCAAAAAAATTATTTTTTCAAATGTTGAAGAAATGATTCAAAATGTCAAATGGAGTGTGCCTCATGTTGAATAACCATTTTTTAAAGCCCCACAGTGACCAAAATTGCCATTTTTACAGACTTTTCCTCCTACTCAGAAGCTTCTATTTCGACCGATTTCTGGCAGAACAATGACTTAAACACACTCGTTTTAGTTCCAAACATGATAATTCACATTTAATAGCCATTTACAGTCAAAAGAGAAAACAATAAAAATGACCATTTCTGACTATGTGGAGAAAGTTGGACAGGTCATCGTTTTTCATCAAAAAATATTTTTTCAAATGTTGAAGAAATAATTCAAAATGTCAAATGTAGTGTGCCTGATGTTGAATAACCATTTTTTAAAGCCCCACAGTGACCAAAATTGCCATTTTTACAGACTCTTCACATACTCAGAAACTTCTATTTCGACCAATTTCTGGCAAAAAAATGACTCTAAACAAACTCATTTTAGTTCCAAATATGATAATTCACATTTACTTATCATTTACAGTCAAGAGAGAAAACATTAGAACATGACCATTTCTGACCATCTGGAGAAATTTCGACAGGTCCGGGGTCATCGTTTTTCATCAAAAATGATATTTTTTCAAATGTTGAAAAAATGATGCAAAATGTCAAAAGGATTGGGCCTCCTGTTGAATAACCACTTTTTAAAGCACCACAGTGACCAAAATTGCTATTTTTACAGACTTTTACTCCTACTCAGAAGCTTCTATTTCGACCAATTTCTGACAGAAAAATGACTCTAAACACTCTTATTTTAGTTCCAAAAGTGATAATTCATATTTAATAGTCATTTACAGTCAAAAGAGAAAACATTAAAACATTACCATTTCTGACCATCTGGAGAAAGTTCGACAGGTCCAGGGTCATCGTTTTTCATCGAAAATGTTTTTTTTTCAAATGTTGAAAAAATGATTCAAAATGTCAAATGGAATGTGCCTCATGTGGAAAAACCACTTTTTAAAGCCCCACAGGTCCAAAATTGCCATTTTTACAGACCTTTCCTCCTACTCAAAAGCTTCTATTTCGACCAATTTCTGGCAGAAAAATGACTCTAAACATACTCATTTTAGTTCCAAACATGAGAATTCACATGTAATAGTCATTTACAGTCAAAAGAGAAAACAATAAAAAATGACCATTTCTGACTATGTGGAGAAAGTTCTACAGGTCCGAGGTCATCGTTTTTCATCAAAAAATACATTTTTTCAACTGTAGAAAAAATTATTCAAACTTTCAATTGGATTGTGCCTCATGTTGAATAACCACTTTTTAAAGCCCCACAGTGACCAAAATTGCCATTTTTTTAGACTTCCTCCTACTCAGAAGCTTCTATTTCGACCAATTTCTGGCAGAAAAATGACTCTAAACACACTTATTTTGGTTCCAAAAGTGATAATTCATATTTAATAGTCATTTACAGTCAAAAGAGAAAACATTAAAAAATGAACATTTCTAACCATAGGAGAAAGTTAGAAAGTTCGAAAAGAGAAAACATTAAAACATTACCATTTCTGACCATCTGGAGAAAGTTCGACAGGTCATCGTTTTTCATCAAAAAATAAATTTTTTCAACTGTAGAAAAAATTATTCAAACTGTCAATTGGATTGTGCCTCATGTTGAATAATCACTTTTTAAAGCCCCACAGTGACCAAAATTGCCATTTTTACAGACTTTTCCTCCTACTCAGAAGCTTCTATTTCGACAAATTTCTGGCAGAAAAATGACTCTAAACACTCTTATTTTAGTTCCAAAAGTGATAATTCATATTTAATAGTCATTTACAGTCAAAAGAGAAAACATTAAAACATTACCATTTCTGACCATCGGGAGAAAGTTCGACAGGTCCGGGGTCATCGTTTTTCATCAAAAATAATATTTTTTCAAATGTTGAAAAAATGATGCAAAATATCAAAAGGATTGGGCCTCCTGTTGAATAACCACTTTTTAAAGCACCACAGTGACCAAAATTGCTATTTTTACAGACTTTTACTCCTACTCAGAAGCTTCTATTTCGACCAATTTCTGACAGAAAAATGACTCTAAACACTCGTATTTTAGTTCCAAAAGTGATAATTCATATTTAATAGTCATTTACAGTCAAAAGAGAAAACATTAAAAAATGAACATTTCCGACCATAGGAGAAAGTTCGACAGGTCCGGGGTCATCGTTTTTCAACAAAAAAATATTTTTTCAAATGTTGAAAAAATAATGAAAAATGTCAAAAGGATTGTGCCTGATGTTGAATAACCACTTTTTAAAGCCCCACAGTGACCAAAATTGCCATTTTTACAGACTCTTTCACATACTCAGAAGCTTCTATTTCGACCAATTTCTGGCAGAAAAATGACTCTAAACACACTCATTTTAGTTCCAAATATGATAATTCACATTTACTTATCATTTACAGTCAAGAGAGAAAACATTAAAACATGACCATTTCTGACCATCTGGAGAAAGTTCGACAGGTCCGGGGTCATCATTTTTCATCAAAAAATAAATTTTTTCAACTGTAGAAAAAATTATTCAAACTGTCAATTGGATTGTGCCTCATGTTGAATAACCACTTTTTAAAGCCCCACAGTGACCAAAATTGCCATTTTTACAGACTTTTCCTCCTACTCAAAAGCTTCTATTTCGACCAATTTCTGGCAGAAAAATGACTTAAACACACTTGTTTTAGTTCCAAACATGATAATTCACATTTAATAGCCATTTACAGTCAAAAGAGAAAACATTAAAACATGACCATTTCTGACCATCTGGAGAAAGTTCGACAGGTCCGGGGTCATTGTTTTTCATCGAAAAAAGTTATTTTTTCAAATGTTGAAAAAAGTGATTCAAAATGTGAAATGGATTGTGCCTCATGTTGAAAAAACACTTTTTAAAGCCCCACAGGACCAAAATTGCCATTTTTACAGACTTTTCCTCCTACTCAAAAGCTTCTATTTCGACCAATTTCTGGCAGAAAAATGACTCTAAACACACTCATTTTAGTTCCAAACATGAGAATTCACATGTAATAATCATTTACAGTCAAAAGAGAAAACAATAAAAAATGACCATTTCTGACTATGTGGAGAAAGTTCGACAGGTCCGGGATCATCATTTTTCATCAAAAAAAGTATTTTTTTAAATTTTGAAAAAATGATTCAAAATGTCAAATGGATTGTGCCTCATGTTGAAAAACCACTTTTTAAAGCCCCACAGGACCAAAATTGCCATTTTTACAGACTTTTCCTCCTACTCAAAAGCTTCTATTTCGACCAATTTCTGGCAGAAAAATGACTTAAACACACTTGTTTTAGTTCCAAACATGATAATTCACATTTAATAGCCATTTACAGTCAAAAGAGAAAACATTAAAACATGACCATTTCTGACCATCTGGAGAAAGTTCGACAGGTCCGGGGTCATTGTTTTTCATCGAAAAAAGTTATTTTTTCAAATGTTGAAAAAATGATTCAAAATGTGAAATGGATTGTGCCTCATGTTGAAAAAACACTTTTTAAAGCCCCACAGGACCAAAATTGCCATTTTTACAGACTTTTCCTCCTACTCAAAAGCTTCTATTTTGACCAATTTCTGGCAGAAAAATGACTCTAAACACACTCATTTTAGTTCCAAACATGAGAATTCACATGTAATAGTCATTTACAGTCAAAAGAGAAAACCATAAAAAATGACCATTTCTGACTATGTGGAGAAAGTTTGACAGGTCCGAGATCATCGTTTTTCATCAAAAAAATAATTTTTTCAAATGTTGAAAAAATTATTCAAAATGTCAAATGGAATGTGCCTCATGTTGAATAACCACTATTTAAACCCCACAGTTACCAAAATTGCAATTTTTACAGACTTTTCCTCCTACTCAGAAGCTTCTATTTCGACACATTTCTGGCAGAAAAATGACTCTAACCACACTTATTTTAGTTCCAAAAGTGGTAATTGATATTTAATAGTCATTTACAGTCAAAAGAGAAAACATTAAAAAATTACCATTTCTGACCATCTGGAGAAAGTTCGACAGGTCCGGGGTCATCGTTTTTCATCAAAAAATGTATTTTTTCAAATGTTGAAAAAATGATGCAAAATGTCAAAAGGATTGTGCCTGATGTTGAATAACCACTTTTTAAAGCCCCACAGTGACTAAAATTGCCATTTTTACAGACTTTTCCTCCTACTCAGAAGCTTCTATTTCGATGAATTTCTGGCAGAAAAAGGACTCTAACCACACTTATTTTAGTTCCAAAAGTGGTAATTCATATTTAATAGTCATTTACAGTCAAAAGAGAAAACATTAAAAAACTTACCATTTCTGACCATCTGGAGAAAGTTCGACAGGGTCATCGTTTTTCATCAAAAAAATTATTTTTTCAAATGTTGAAAAAATGATGCAAAATGTCAAAAGGATTGTGCCTGATGTTGAATAACCACTTTTTAAAGCCCCATAGTGACCAAAATTGCCATTTTTTCATTCTTTTCCTCCTACTCAGCAGCTTCTATTTCGACCAATTTCTGGCATAAAAATGACTCTAAACGCTCTTATTTTAGTTCCAAATGTGATCATTCATATTTCATAGTCATTTACAGTCAAAAGAGAAAACATTAAAACATTACCATTTCTGACCATCTGGAGAAAGTTCGACAGGTCCGGGATCATCATTTTTCATCAAAAAAAGTATTTTTTCAAATGTTGAAAAAATTATTCAAAATGTCAAATGGATTGTGCCTCATGTTGAAAAAACACTTTTTTAAGCCCCACAGGACCAAAATTGCCATTTTTACAGACTTTTCCTCCTACTCAGAAGCTTCTATTTCGACCAATTTCTGGCAGAAAAATGACTCTGAACACACTCATTTTAGTTCCAAACATGAGAATTCACATGTAATAGTCATTTACAGTCAAAAGAGAAAACATTTAAAAATGAACATTTCTGACCATAGGAGAAAGTTCGACAGGTCCGGGTCATCGGTAAAATATTTTTTCAAATGTTGAAAAAATTATGAAAAATGTCAAAAGGATTGTGCCTGATGTTGAATAACCACTTTTTAAAGCCCCACAGTGACCAAAATTGCCATTTTTACATACTTTTCCTCCTACTCAGAAGCTTCTATTTCATTTCAACCAATTTCTGGCAGAAAAATGACTCTAAACACTCTTATTTTAGTTCCAAAAGTAATAAATCATATTTAATAGTCATTTACAGTCATAAGAGAAAACATTAAAACATCTGGAGAAAGTTCAACAAGTCCAGGGTCATCGTTTTTCATCAAAATACATTTTTTCAACTGTAGAAAAAATTATTCCAACTGTCAATTGGATTGTGCCTCATGTTGAATAATCACTTTTTAAAGCCCCACAGTGACCAAAATTGCCATTTTTACAGACTTCCTCCTACTCAGAATCTTCTAATTTGACCAATTTCTGGCAGAAAAATGACTCAAAACACTCTTATTTTAGTTCCAAAAGTGATAATTCATATTTAATAGTCATTTACAGTCAAAAGAGAAAACAATAAAAATGACCATTTCTGACTATGTGGAGAAAGTTTGACAGGTCATCGTTTTTCATCAAAAAAATTATTTTTTCAAATGTTGAAGAAATGATTCAAAATGTCAAATGGAGTGTGACTCATGTTGAATAACCATTTTTTAAAGCCCCACAGTGACCAAAATTGCCATTTTTACAGACTTTTCCTCCTACTCAGAATCTTCTATTTCGACCAATTTCTGGCAGAAAAATGACTCCAAACACACTTATTTTAGTTCCAATCATGATACTTCACATTTAATAGCCATTTACAGTCAAAAGAGAAAACAATAAAAATGACCATTTGTGACTATGTGGAGAAAGTTTGGCAGGTCACCGTTTTTCATCAAAAAAGTTATTTTTTCAAATGTTGAAAAAATTATTCAAAATGTCAAATGGATTGTGCCTCATGTTGAATAACCACTATTTAAAGCCCCACAGTTACCAAAATTGCAATTTTTACAGACTTTTCCTCCTACTCAGAAGCTTCTATTTCGACAAATTTCTGGCAGAAAAATGACTCTAACCACACTTATTTTAGTTCCAAAAGTGGTAATTCATATTAAATAGTCATTTACAGTCAAAAGAGAAAACATTAAAAAAATGAACATTTCTGACCATAGGAGAAAGTTAGACAGGTCCGGGGTCATCGTTTTTCATCAAAAAAATTATTTTTTCAAATGTTGAAAAAATTATGCAAAATGTCAAATGGATTGTGCCTCATGTTGAATAACCACTTTTTAAAGCCCCACAGTGACCAAAATTGCCATTTTTACAGACTTTTCCTCCTACTCAGAAGCTTCTATTTCGACCAATTTCTGGCAGAAAAATGACTCTAACCACACTTATTTTAGTTCCAAAAGTGGTAATTCATATTTAATATTCATTTACAGTCAAAAGAGAAACATTAAAAAATTAAAATTTCTGACCATCTGGAGAAAGTTCGACAGGTCCGGGGTCATCGTTTTTCATCAAAAAAATAATTTTTTCAAATGTTAAAAAAAGATTCAAAATGTTAAATGGATTGTGCCTCATGTTGAATAACCACTTTTTAAAGCCCCACAGTGACCAAAATTGCCATTTTTACAGACTTTTCCTCCTACTCAGAAGCTTCTTTTTCGACCAATTTCTGGCAGAAAAATGACTTAAACACACTTGTTTTAGTTCCAAACATGATAATTCACATTTAATAGCCATTTACAGTTCAGTCAAAAGAGAAAACAATAAAAATGACCATTTCTGACTATGTGGAGAAAGTTTGACAGGTCATCGTTTTTCATCCCAAAAATTATTTTTTCAAATGTTGAAAAAATGATTTAAAATGTCAAAAGGATTGTGCCTGATGTTGAACAACCACTTTTTAAAGCCCCACAGTGACCAAAATTGCCATTTTTACAGACTTTTCCTCCTACTCAAAAGATTCTATTGACCACTTTCTGGCAGAAAAATGACTCTAAACACACTCATTTTAGTTCCAAACATGAGAATTCACATGTAATAGTCATTTACAGTCAAAAGAGAAAACAATAAAAAATGACCATTTCTGACTATGTGGAGAAAGTGTGACAGGTCATCGTTTTTCATCAAAAAATATTTTTTCAAATGTTGAAGAAATAATTCAAAATGTCAAATGTAGTGTGCCTCATGTTGAATAACCATTTTTTAAAGCCCCACAGTGACCAAAATTGCCATTTTTACAGACTTCCTCCTACTCAGAAGCTTCTATTTCGACCAATTTTTTGCAGAAAAATGATTCTAAACACTCTTATTTTAGTTCCAAAAGTGATAACTCATATTTAATAGTCATTTACAGTCAAAAGAGAAAACATTAAAACATTACCATTTCTGACCATCTGGAGAAAGTTCGACAGATCCGGGGTCAACGTTTTTCATCAAAAAATAATTGTTTTCAACTGTAGAAAAAATTATTCAAACTGTCAATTGGATTGTGCCTCATGTTGAATAACCACTTTTTAAAGCCCCACAGTGACCAAAATTGCCATTTTTACAGACTTCCTCCTACTCAGAAGCTTCTATTTCGACCAATTTCTGGCAGAAAAATGACTTAAACACACTCGTTTTAGTTCCAAACATGATAATTCACATTTAATAGCCATTGAAGTAGTGTGGCTCACTGGTTAGAGGCGGCAGACCCGAGAGCAGAGGACGGCCCGGGACCAGGGTTCGATTCCCGGCGTGGCAGGTTTCTGGACCAGGGTCAGCGGACTTGATAATTCTCTCGCCTCGGTGCCCACTCTGATCAGCGTTCACACTCGGCAACTCTGGGCATTAGCTTGCCTCATCTTCACTAACGGCCCCACCAGACTGCCGGGGATGCCTGGTCTCACCCTGGAGATACCCATTAAGGGACCATCTCTCAGGGAAGCCAGGAAGGGTTTCGCAGCGGTCGAAGCGCCTTGGGACCCTACGGGTAAGTAGTGCGCTATATAAATGCCTATACATTTACATATACATTTACATACATTTACAGTCAATAGAGAAAACAATAAAAATTACCATTTCTGACTATGTGGAGAAAGTTTGACAGGTCATCGTTTTTCATCAAAAAAAATATTTTTTCAAATGTTGAAGAAATGATTCAAAATGTCAAATGTAGTGTGCCTCATGTTGAATAACCATTTTTTAAAGCCCCACAGTGACCAAAATTGTCAATTTTACAGACTTTTCCTCCTACTCAGCAGCTTCTATTTCGACCAATTTCTGGCGGAAAAATGACTCTAAACACTCTTATTTTAGTTCCAAAAGTGATCATTCATATTTCATAGTCATTTACAGTCAAAAGAGAAAACATTAAAACATTACCATTTCTGACCATCTGGAGAAAGTTTGACAGGTCCGGGATCATCATTTTTCATCAAAAAAAGTATTTTTTTAAATGTTGAAAAAATGATTCAAAATGTCAAATGGATTGTGCCTCATGTTGAAAAACCACTTTTTAAAGCCCCACAGGACCAAAATTGTCATTTTTACAGACTTTTCCTCCTACTCAGAAGCTTCTATTTCGACCAATTTCTGGCAGAAAAATGACTCTAAACACACTCATTTTAGTTCCAAACATGAGAATTCACATTTAATAGCCATTTACAGTCAATAGAGAAAACAATAAAAATGACCATTTCTGACTATGTGGAGAAAGTTTGACAGGTCATCGTTTTTCATCAAAAAAATTATTTTTTCAAATGTTGAAGAAATGATTCAAAATGTCAAATGTAGTGTGCCTCATGTTGAATAACCAGTTTTTTAAAGCCCCACATTGACCAAAATTGTCAATTTTACAGACTTTTCCTCCTACTCAGAAGCTTCTATTTCGACCAATTTCTGGCGGAAAAATGACTCTAAACACACTTATTTTAGTTCCAAAAGTGGTAATTCATATTTAATAGTCATTTACAGTCAAAAGAGAAAACATTAAAACGTTACCATTTCTGACCATCTGGAGAAAGTTCGACAGGTCCGGGGTCATCGTTTTTCATCAAAAAATAAATTTTTTCAACTGTAGAAAAAATTATTCAAACTGTCAATTGGATTGTGCCTCATGTTGAATAACCACTTTTTAAAGCCCCACAGTGACCAAAATTGCCATTTTTACAGACTTCCTCCTACTCAGAAGCTTCTATTTCGACCAATTTCTGGCAGAAAAATTACTCTAAACACGCTTATTTTAGTTTCAAAAGTTATAATTCATATTTAATAGTCATTTACAGTCAAAAGAGAAAACATTAAAACATTACCATTTCTGACCATCTGGAGAAAGTTCGACAGGTCCGGGATCATCATTTTTCATCGAAAAAATTATTTTTTCAAATGTTGAAAAAATGATTCAAAATGTCAAATGGATTGTGTCTCATGTTGAAAAACCACTTTTTAAAGCCCCACAGGACCAAAATTGCCATTTTTACAGACTTTTCCTCCTACGCAGAAGCTTCTATTTCGACCAATTTCTGGCAGAAAAATTACTCTAAACACACTCATTTTAGTTCCAAACATGAGAATTCACATGTAATAGTCATTTACAGTCAAAAGAGAAAACCATAAAAAATGACCATTTCTGACTATGTGGAGAAAGTTTGACAGGTCCGAGGTCATTGTTTTTCATCAAAAAAATAATTTTTTCAAATGTTGAAAAAATTATTCAAAATGTCAAATGGATTGTGCCTCATGTTGAATAACCACTATTTAAACCCCACAGTTACCAAAATTGCAATTTTTACAGACTTTTCCTCCTACTCAGAAGCTTCTATTTCGACAAATTTCTGGCAGAAAAATGACTCTAACCACACTTATTTTAGTTCCAAAAGTGGTAATTCATATTTAATAGTCATTTACAGGCAAAAGAGAAAACATTAAAAAACTTACCATTTCTGACCATCTGGAGAAAGTTCGACAGGGTCATCGTTTTTCATCAAAAAAATAATTTTTTCAAATGTTGAAAAAATGATTCAAAATGTCAAATGGATTGTGCCTCATGTTGAAAAAACACTTTTTTAAGCCCCACAGGACCAAAATTGCCATTTTTACAGACTTTTCCTCCTACTCAGAAGCTTCTATTTTGACCAATTTCTGGCAGAAAAATGACTTAAACACACTCGTTTTAGTTCCAAACATGATAATTCACATTTAATAGCCATTTACAGTCAAAAGAGAAAACAGTAAAAATGACCATTTCTGACTATGTGGAGAAAGTTTGACAGGTCATCCTTTTTCATCAAAAAAATTTATTTTTTCAAATGTTGAAGAAATGATTCAAAATGTCAAATGGAGTGTGCCTCATGTCGAATAACCATTTTTTAAAGCCCCACAGAGACCAAAATTGCCATTTTTACAGACTTTTCCTCCTACTCAGAAGCTTCTATCTCGACCAATTTCTGGCAGGAAAATGACTCTAAACACTCTTATTTTAGTTCCAAAAGTGATAATTCATATTTAATAGTCATTTACAGTCAAAAGAGAAAACATTAAAAAATGAACATTTCTGACCATAGGAGAAAGTTCGACAGGTCCGGGGTCATCGTTTTTCAACAAAAAAATATTTTTTCAAATGTTGAAAAAATTATGAAAAATGTCAAAAGGATTGTGCCTGATGTTGAATAACCACTTTTTAAAGCCCCACAGTGACCAAAATTGCCATTTTTACTGACTCTTTCACATACTCAGAAGCTTCTATTTCTACCAATTTCTGGCAGAAAAATGACTCTAAACACACTCATTTTAGTTCCAAATATGATAATTCACATTTACTAGTCATTTACAGTCAAGAGAGACAACATTAAAACATGACCATTTCGGACCATCTGGAGAAAGTTCGACAGGTCCGGGGTCATCGTTTTTCATCAAAAAAATTATTTTTTCCAATGTTGAAAAAATGATGCAAAATGTCAAAAGGATTGTGCCTGATGTTGAACAACCACTTTTTAAAGCCCCACAGTGACCAAAATTGCCATTTTTTCATACTTTTCCTCCTACTCAGCAGCTTCTATTTCGACCAATTTCTGGCAGAAAAATGACTCTAAACGCTCTTATTTTAGTTCCAAAAGTGATCATTCATATTTCATAGTCATTTACAGTCAAAAGAGAAAACAGTAAAACATTACCATTTCTGACCATCTGGAGAAAGTTCGACAGGTCCGGGATCATCATTTTTCATCAAAAAAAGTATTTTTTCAAATGTTGAAAAAATGATTCAAAATGTCAAATGGATTGTGCCTCATGTTGAAAAAACACTTTTTAAAGCCCCACAGGACCAAAATTGCCATTTTTACAGACTTTTCCTCCTACTCAGTAGCTTCGATTTCGACCAATTTCTGGCAGAAAAATGACTCTAAACACACTCATTTTAGTTCCAAACATGAGAATTCACATGTAATAGTCATTTACAGTCAAAAGAGAAAACCATAAAAAATAACCATTTCTGACTATGTGGAGAAAGTTTGACCGGTCCGAGGTCATCGTTTTTCATCAAAAAAATTATTTTTTCAAATGTTGAAAAAATTATTCAAAATGTCAAATGGATTGTGCCTCATGTTGAATAACCACTATTTAAAGCCTCACAGTTACCAAAATTGCAATTTTTACAGACTTTTCCTCCTACTCAGAAGCTTCTATTTCGACAAATTTCTGGCAGAAAAATGACTCTAACCACACTTATTTTAGTTCCAAAAGTGGTAATTCATATTTAATAGTCATTTACAGTCAAAAGAGAAAACATTAAAAAATTACCATTTCTGACCATCTGGAGAAAGTTCGACAGGTCATCGTTTTTCATCAAAAAATGTATTTTTTCAAATGTTGAAAAAATGATGCAAAATGTCAAATGGATTGTGCCTCATGTTGAAAAAACACTTTTTTAAGCCCCACAGGACCAAAATTGCCATTTTTACAGACTTTTCCTCCTACTCAGAAGCTTCTATTTCGACCAATTTCTGGCAGAAAAATGACTTAAACACACTCGTTTTAGTTCCAAACATGATAATTCACATTTAACAGCCATTTACAGTCAAAAGAGAAAACAATAAAAATGACCATTTCTGACTATGTGGAGAAAGTTTGATAGGTCATCGTTTTTCATCAAAAAAATTATTTTTTCAAATGTTGAAGAAATGATTCAAAATGTCAAATGGAGTGTGCCTCATGTTGAATAACCATTTTTTAAAGCCCCACAGTGACCAAAATTGCCATTTTTACAGACTTTTCCTCCTTCTCAGAAGCTTCTATTTCGACCAATTTCTGGCAGAAAAATGACTCTGAACACACTCATTTTAGTTCCAAACATGAGAATTCACATGTAATACTCATTTACAGTCAAAAGAGAAAACATTAAAAAATGAACATTTCTGACCATAGGAGAAAGTTCGAAAGGTCCGGGGTCATCGTTTTAAAAAAAATATATATTTTTTCAAATGTTGAAAAAATTATGAAAAATGTCAAAAGGATTGTGCCTGATGTTGAATAACCACTTTTTAAAGCCCCACAGTGACCAAAATTGCCATTTTTACAGACTTTTCCTCCTACTCAGAAGCTTCTATTTCGACCAATTTCTGGCAGAAAAATGACTCAAAACACTCTTATTTTAGTTCCAAAAGTGATAATTCATATGTAATAGTCATTTACAGTCAAAAGAGAAAACAATAAAAATTACCATTTCTGACTATGTGGAGAAAGTTTGACAGGTCATCCTTTTTCATCAAAAAAATTATTTTTTCAAATGTTGAAGAAATGATTCAAAATGTCAAATGGAGTGTGACTCATGTTGAATAACCAGTTTTTAAAGCCCCACAGTGACCAAAATTGCCATTTTTACAGACTTTTCCTCCTACTCAGAATCTTCTATTTCGACCAATTTCTGGCAGAAAAATGACTCCAAACACACTTAATTTTAGTTCCAAAAGTGGTAATTTATATGAAATAGTCATTTACAGTCAAAAGAGAAAACATTAAAAAATGAACATTTCTGACCATAGGAGAAAGTTAAACAAGTCCGGGGTCATCGTTTTTCATCAAAAAAATTATTTTTTCAAATGTTGAAAAAATGATGCAAAATGTCAAAAGGATTGTGCCTGATGTTGAATAACCACTTTTTAAAGCCCCACAGTGACCAAAATTGCCATTTTTACAGACTTTTGCACCTACTCAGCAGTTTCTATTTCAACCAATTTCTGGCAGAAAAATGACTCTAAACGCTCTTATTTTAGTTCCAAAAGTGATCATTCATATTTCATAGTCATTTACAGTCAAAAGAGTAAACATTAAAACATGACCATTTCTGACCATCTGGAGAAAGTTCGACAGGTCCGGGATCATCATTTTTCATCAAAAAAAGTATTTTTTCAAATGTTGAAAAAATGATTCAAAATGTCAAATGGATTGTGCCTCATGTTGAAAAAACACTTTTTAAAGCCCCACAGGACCAAAATTGCCATTTTTACAGACTTTTCCTCCTACTGAGAAGCTTCTATTTCGACCAATTTCTGGCAGAAAAATGACTCTAAACACTCTTATTTTAGTTCCAAAAGTGATAATTCATATTTAATAGTCAATTACAGTCCAAAGAAAAAACATTAAAACATTACCATTTCTGACCATCTGGAGAAAGTTCGACAGGTCCGGGGTCATCGTTTTTCATCAAAAAATACATTTTTTCAACTCTAGAAAAAATTATTCAAACTGTAAATTGGATTGTGCCTCATGTTGAATAACCACTTTTTAAAGTCCCACAGTGACCAAAATTGCAATTTTTACAGACTTTTCCTCCTACTCAGAAGCTTCTATTTCGACCAATTTCTGGCAGAAAAATTACTCTAAACACACTCATTTTAGTTCCAAATATGATAATTCACATTTAATAGTCATTTACAGTCAAGAGAGAAAACATAAAAACATGACCATTTCTGACCATCTGGAGAAAGTTCGACAGGTCCGGGGTCATCGTTTTTCATCAAAAAAATTATTTTTTCAAATGTTGAAAAAATGATGCAAAATGTCAAAAGGATTGTGCCTGATGTTGAAAAAACACTTTTTAAAGCCCCACAGGACCAAAATTGCCATTTTTACAGACTTTTCCTCCTACTCAGAAGCTTCTATTTCGACCAATTTCTGGCAGAAAAATGACTCTAAACACACTCATTTTAGTTCCAAACATGAGAATTCACATGTAATAGTCATTTACAGTCAAAAGAGAAGACCATAAAAAATGACCATTTCTGACTATGTGGAGAAAGTTTGACAGGTCCGAGGTCATCGTTTTTCATCAAAAAAATTATTTTTTCAAATGTTGAAAAAATTATTCAAAATGTCAAATGGATTGTGCCTCATGTTGAATAACCACTATTTAAAGCCCCACAGTTACCAAAATTGCAATTTTTACAGACTTCCTCCTACTCAGAAGCTTCTATTTCGACAAATTTCTGGCAGAAAAATGACTCTAACCACACTTATTTTAGTTCCAAAAGTGGTAATTCATATTTAATAGTCATTTACAGTCAAAAGAGAAAACATTAAAAAATTACCATTTCTGACCATCTGGAGAAAGTTCGACAGGTCATCGTTTTTCATCAAAAAATGTATTTTTTCAAATGTTGAAAAAATGATGCAAAATGTCAAAAAGATTGTGCCTGATGTTGAAAAACCACTTTTTAAAGCCCCACAGTGACTAAAATTGCCATTTTTACAAACTTTTCCACCTACTCAGAAGCTTCTATTTCGACCAATTTCTGGCATAAAAAGGACTCTAACCACACTTATTTTAGTTCCAAAAGTGATAATTCATATTTAATAGTCATTTACAGTCAAAAGAGAAAACATTAAAAAACGTACCATTTCTGACCATCTGGAGAAAGTTCAACAGGGTCATCGTTTTTCATCAAAAAAATATTTTTTCAAATGTTGAAAAAATGATTCAAAATGTCAAATGGATTGTGCCTCATGTTGAAAAAACACTTTTTTAAGCCCCACAGGACCAAAATTGCCATTTTTACATACTTTTCCTCCTACTCAGAAGCTTCTATTTCATTTCAACCCATTTCTGGCAGAAAAATGACTCTAAACACTCTTATTTTAGTTCCAAAAGTGATAAATCATATTTAATAGTCATTTACAGTCAAAAGAGAAAACATTAAAACATTACCATTTCTGACCATCTGGAGAAAGTTCGACATGTCCGGGGCCATCGTTTTTCATCAAAAAATAAATTTTTTCAACCGTAGAAAAAATTATTCAAACCGTCAATTGGATTGTGCATAATGTTGAATAACCACTTTTTAAGGCCCCACAGTGACCAAAATTGCAATTTTTACAGACTTTTCCTCCTACTCAGAAGCTTCTATTTCCACAAATTTCTGGCAGAAAAATGACTCTTAACACTCTTATTTTAGTTCCAAAAGTGATAATTCACATTTAATAGTCATTTACAGTCAAAAGAGAAAACATTAAAACATGAGCATTTCTGACTATCTGGAGAAAGTTCGACAGGTCCGGGCTCATCGTTTTTCATCAACATTTTTTTTTTTTCAAATGTTGAAAAAATGATGCAAAATGTCAAAAGGATTGTGCCTGATGTTGAACAGCCAATTTTTAAAGCCCCACATTGACCAAAATTGCCATTTGTACAGACTTTTCCACCTACTCAGAAGCTTCTATTTCGACCAATTTCTGGCAGAAAAATGACTCTAAACACACTCATTTTAGATCCAAACATGATAATTCACATTTATTTGTCATTTACAGTCAAAAGAGAAAACAATAAAAAATGACAATTTCTGACCATCTGGAGAAAGTTCGACAGGTCCGGGGTCATCGTTTTTCGTCAATAAATTTATTTTTTCAAATGTTGAAAAAATGATGCAAAATGTCAAAAAGATTGTGCCTGATGTTGAACAACCACTTTTTAACCCCTTCGACGCTGATGACGAGCTGGGCTCGTCATGAGGTAGCCTCCTCGCACGCTCATGACGAGCCCAGCTCGTCACGTAACATGCGCTTTTGAAAAAGTCAGCGTACGAGCGGAATTCCGCCCGCACGCATGCGGTTAAAGCCCCACAGTGACCAAAATTGCCATTTTTACAGACTTTTCCTCCTACTCTGAAGATTCTATTTCGACCAATTTCTGGCAGGAAAATGACTCTAAACACTCTTATTTTAGTTCCAAAAGTGATAATTCACATTTAATAGTCATTTACAGTCAAAAGAAAAAACATTAAAATATGACCATTTCTGACCATCTGGAGAAAGTTCGACAGGTCCGGGGTCATCATTTTTCATCAAAAATTTTTTTTTTTCAAATGTTGAAAAAATGATTCAGAATGTCAAATGGATTGTGCCTCATGTACAATACCCACTTTTTAAAGCCCCACGGTGACCAAAATTGCCATTTTTACAGACTTTTCCTCCTACTCAGAAGCTTCTATTTTGACCAATTTCTGGCAGAAAAATGACTCTAAACACTCTTATTTTAGTTCCAAAAGTGATAATTCATATTTAATAGTAATTTACAGTCAAAAGAGAAAACATTAAAAGATGACCATTTCTGACCATCTGGAGAAAGTTCGACAGGTCCGGGGTCACTGTTTTTCATCAAAAAATTTATTTTTTCAAATGTTGAAAAAATGATGCAAAATGTCAAAAGGATTGTGCCTGATGTTGAATAACCACTTTTTAAAGCCCCACAGTGACCAAAATTGCCATTTTTACAGACTTTTCCTCTTGCTCAGAAGCTTCTATTTCGACCAATTTCTGGCAGAAAAATGACTCTAAACACACTTATTTTAGTTCCAAAAGTGGTAATTCATATTTAATAGTCATTTACAGTCAAAAGAAAAATACATTAAAAAATGAACATTTCTGACCATCTGGAGAAAGTTCGACAGGTCCGGGGTCATCGTTTTTCATCAAAAAATGTATTTTTTCAAATGTTGAAAAAATGATGCAAAATGTCAAAAGGATTGTGCCTGATGTTGAATAACCACTTTTTAAAGCCCCACAGTGACCAAAATTACAATTTGTATAGACTTTTCCACCTACTCAGAAGCTTCTATTTCGACCTATTTCTGGCAGAAAAAGGACTCTAAACACACTCATTTTAGTTCCAAATATGATAATTCACATTTAATAGTCATTTACAGTCAAGAGAGAAAACATTAAAACATGACCATTTCTGACCATCTGGAGAAAGTTCGACAGGTCCGGGGTCATCGTTTTTCATCAAAAAAATTATTTTTTCAAATGTTGAAAAAATGATGCAAAATGTCAAAAGGATTGTGCCTGATGTTGAACAACCACTTTTTAAAGCCCCACAGTGACCAAAAAGAGCGATTTTTACAGACTTTTCCTCCTACTCAGAAGCTTTTATTTCGACCAATTTCTGGCAGATTATTGACTCTAAACACTCTTATTTTAGTTCCAAAAGTGATAATTCATATTTAATAGGCATTTACAGTCAAAAGAGAAAACATTAAAACATTACCATTTCTGATCATCTGGAGAAAGTTCGACAGGTTCGGGGGTCATTGTTTTTCATCAAAAAAATTATTTTTGCAAATGTTGAAAAAATTATTCAAAATGTCAAATGGATTGTGCCTCATGTTGAAAAACCACTTTTTTAAGCCCCACAGGACTAAAATTGCCATTTTTATAGACTTTTCCACCTACTCAGAAGCTTCTATTTCGACCAATTTCTGGCAGAAAAATGACTCTAAACACACTCATTTTAGTTCCAAATATGATAATTCACATTTACTAGTCATTTACAGTCAAAAGATAAAACATTAAAACATGACCATTTCTGACCATCTGGAGAAAGTTCGACAGGTCCGGGGTCATCCTTTTTCATCAAAAAAAGTTATTTTTGCAAATGTTGAAAAAATGATTCAAAATGTCAAATGGATTGTGCCTCATGCTGAAAAACCACTTTTTTAAGCCCCACAGGACCAACATTGCCATTTTTACAGACTTTTCCTCCTACTCAGAAGCTTCTATTCCGACCAGTTTCTGGCAGAAAAATGACTTAAACACACTCGTTTTAGTTCCAAACATGATACTTCACATTTAATAGCCATTTACAGTCAAAAGAGAAAACAATAAAAATGACCATTTGTGACTATGTGGAGAAAGTTTGGCAGGTCACCGTTTTTCATCAAAAAGTTATTTTTTCAAATGTTGAAAAAATTATGCAAAATGTCAAAAGGATTGTGCTTGATGTTGAATAACCACTTTTTAAAGCCCCACAGTGACCAAAATTGCCATTTTTACAGACTTTTCCACATACTCAGAAGCTTCTATGTCGACCAATTTCTGGCAGAAAAATGACTCTAAACACTCTTATTTTAGTTCCAAAAGTGATAATTCATATTTAATAGTCAATTACAGTCAAAAGAGAAAACATTAAAACATTACCATTTCTGACCATCTGGAGAAAGTTCGACTGGTCATCGTTTTTCATCGAAAAAAATATTTTTTCAAATGTTGAAAAAATGATGCGAAATGTCAAAAGGATTGTGCCTGATGTTGAACAACCACTTTTTAAAGCCCCACAGTGACCAAAATTGCCATTTTTACAGACTTTTCCTCCTACTCAGAAGATTCTATTTCGACCAATTTCTGGCAGGAAAATGACTCTAAACACTCTTATTTTAGTTCCAAAAGTGATAATTCACATTTAATAGTCATTTACAGTCAAAAGAGAAAACATTAAAACATGACCATTTCTGACCATCTGGAGAAAGTTCGACAGGTCCGGGGTCATCATTTTTCATTAAAAAAAATTATTTTTTCAAATGTTGAAAAAATGATTCAAAATGTCAAATGGATTGTGCCTCATGTACAATAACCACTTTTTAAAGCCCCACAGTGACCAAAATTGCCATTTTTACAGACTTTTCCTCCTACTCAGAAGCTTCTATTTCGACAAATTTCTGGCAGAAAAATGATTCTAAACACTCTTATTTTAGTTCCAAAAGTGATAATTCATATTTAATAGTCATTTACAGTCAAAAGAGAAAACATTAAAAGATGACCATTTGTGACCATCTGGAGAAAGTTCAACAGGTCCGGGGTCACTGTTTTTCATCAAAAAATGTATTTTTTCAAATGTTGAAAAAATGATGCAAAATGTCAAAAGGATTGTGCCTGATGTTGAATAACCACTTTTTAAAGTCCCACAGTGACCAAAATTGCAATTTTTACAGACTTTTCCTCCTACTCAGAAGCTTCTATTTCAACCAATTTCTGGCAGAAAAATTACTCTAAACACACTCATTTTAGTTCCAAATATGATAATTCATATTTAATAGTCATTTACAGTCAAAAGAGAAAACAATAAAAATGACCATTTCTGACTATGTGGAGAAAGTTTGACAGGTCATTGTTTTTCATCAAAAAAATTATTTTTTCAAATGTTGAAAAAAGTGATGCAAAATGTCAAATGGATATGCCTCATGTTGAATAACCACTTTTTAAAGCCCCACAGTGACCAAAATTGCCATTTTTACAGACTTTTCCTCCTACTCAGAATCTTCTATTTCGACCAATTTCTGGCAGAAAAATGACTCCAAACACACTTATTTTAGTTCCAAAAGTGGTAATTCATATTAAATAGTCATTTACAGTCAAAAGAGAAACCATTAAAAAATGAACATTTCTGACCATAGGAGAAAGTTAAACAAGTCCGGGGTCATCGTTTTTCATCAAAAAAATTATTTTTTCAAATGTTGAAAAAATTATGCAAAATGTCAAATGGATTGTGCCTCATGTTGAATAACCACTTTTTAAAGCCCCACAGTGACCAAAATTGCCATTTTTACAGACTTTTCCTCCTACTCAGAAGCTTCTATTTCGACCAATTTCTGGCAGAAAAATGACTCTAAACACTCTTATTTTAGTTCCAAAAGTGATAATTCATATTTAATAGTCAATTACAGTCCAAAGAGAAAACATTAAAAGATGACCATTTGTGACCATCTGGAGAAAGTTCAACAGGTCCGGGGTCATCGTTTTTCATCAAAAAAAGTTATTTTTGCAAATGTTGAAAAAATGATTCAAAATGTCAAATGGAGTGTGCCTCATGCTGAAAAACCACTTTTTTAAGCCCCACAGGACCAACATTGCCATTTTTACAGACTTTTCTTCCTACTCAGAATCTTCTATTTCCACCAATTTCTGGCAGAAAAATGACTCCAAACACACTTATTTTAGTTCCAATCATGATACTTCACATTTAATAGCCATTTACAGTCAAAAGAGAAAACAATAAAAATGACCATTTCTGACTATGTGGAGAAAGTTTGACAGGTCATCAATTTTCATCAAAAAAATTATTTTTTCAAATGTTGAAGAAATGATTCAAAATGTCAAATGGAGTGTGACTCATGTTGAATAACCATTTTTTAAAGCCCCACAGTGACCAAAATTGCCATTTTTACAGACTTTTCCTCCTACTCAGAATCTTCTATTTCGACCAATTTCTGGCAGAAAAATGACTCCAAACACACTTATTTTAGTTCCAATCATGATACTTCACATTTAATAGCCATTTACAGTCAAAAGAGAAAACAATAAAAATGACCATTTGTGACTATGTGGAGAAAGTTTGGCAGGTCACCGTTTTTCATCAAAAAAGTTATTTTTTCAAATGTTGAAAAAATTATGCAAAATGTCAAAAGGATTGTGCTTGATGTTGAATAACCACTTTTTAAAGCCCCACAGTGACCAAAATTGCCATTTTTACAGACTTTTCCAAATACTCAGAAGCTTCTATGTCGACCAATTTCTGGCAGAAAAATGATTCTAAACACTCTTATTTTAGTTCCAAAAGTGATAATTCACATTTAATAGTCATTTACAGTCAAAAGAGAAAACATTAAAACATGACCATTTCTGACCATCTGGAGAAAGTTCGACAGGTCCGGGGTCATCATTTTTCATAAAAAAAATTATTTTTTCAAATGTTGAAAAAATGATTCAAAATGTCAAATGGATTGTGCCTCATGTACAATAACCACTTTTTAAAGCCCCACAGTGACCAAAATTGCCATTTTTACAGACTTTTCCTCCTACTCAGAAGCTTCTATTTCGGCAAATTTCTGGCAGAAAAATGATTCTAAACACTCTTATTTTAGTTCCAAAAGTGATAATTCATATTTAATAGTCATTTACAGTCAAAAGAGAAAACATTAAAAGATGACCATTTGTGACCATCTGGAGAAAGTTCAACAGGTCCGGGGTCACTGTTTTTCATCAAAAAATGTATTTTTTCAAATGTTGAAAAAATGATGCAAAATGTCAAAAGGATTGTGCCTGATGTTGAATAACCACTTTTTAAAGCCCCACAGTGTCCAAAATTGCCATTTTTACAGACTTTTCCTCCTACTCAGAAGCTTCTATTTCGACCAATTTCTGGCAGAAAAATGACTCTAAACACACTCATTTTTGTTCCAAATACGACAATTCACATTTAATAGTCATTTACAGTCAAGAGAGAAAACATTAAAACATGACCATTTCTGACCATCTGGAGAAAGTTCGACAGGTCCGGGGTCATCGTTTTTCATCAAAAAAATTATTTTTTCAAATGTTGAAAAAATGATGCAAAATGTCAAAAGGATTGTGAGTGATGTTGAACAACCACTTTTTAAAGCCCCACAGTGACCAAAATTGCCATTTTTACAGACTTTTCCACCTACTCAGAAGCTTCTATTTCGACCAATTTCTGGCAGAAAAATTACTCTAAACACACTCATTTTAGTTCCAAAAGTGATAATTCATATTTAATAGTCATTTACAGTCAAAAGAGAAAACATTAAAACATGACCATTTCTGACCATGTGGAGAAAGTTCGACAGGTCCGGGGTCATCGTTTTTCAGCAAAAAATAATTTTTTTCAACCATAGAAAAAAATTATTCAAAACGTCAATTGGATTGTACCTCATGTTGAATAACCACTTTTTAAAGCCCCACAGTGACCAAAATTGCCATTTTTACAGACTTTTCCTCCTACTCAGTAGCTTTTATTTCAACCAATTTCTGGCAGAAAAATGACTCTAAACACTCGTATTTTAGTTCCAAAAGTGATAAGTCATATTTAATAGTCATTTACAGTCAAAAGAGAAAACATTAAAACATGACCATTTCTGACCATCTGGAGAAAGTTCGACAGGTCCGGGGACATCGTTTTTCATCAAAAATTTTTTTTTTCAAATGTTGAAAAAATGATGCAAAATGTCAAAAGGATTGTGCCTGATGTTGAACAACCACTTTTTAAAGCCCCACAGTGACCAAAATTGCCATTTTTACAGACTTTTCCACCTACTCAGAAGCTTTTATTTCAACCAATTTCTGGCAGAAAAATGACTCTAAACACACTCATTTTAGTTCCAAAAGTGATAATTCATATTTAATAGTCATTTACAGTCAAAAGAGAAAACATTAAAACATGACCATTTCTGACCATTTGGAGAAAGTTCGACATGTCCGGGGTCATCGTTTTTCATCAAAAAATAAATTTTTTCAACCGTAGAAAAAATTATTCAAACCGTCAATTGGATTGTGCATAATGTTGAATAACCACTTTTTAAGGCCCCACAGTGACCAAAATTGCAATTTTTACAGACTTTTCCTCCTACTCAGAAGCTTCTATTTCGACAAATTTCTGGCAGAAAAATTACTCTTAACACTCTTATTTTAGTTCCAAAAGTGATAATTCATATTTAATAGTCATTTACAGTCAAAAGAGAAAACATTAAAACATGAGCATTTCTGACTATCTGGAGAAAGTTCGACAGGTCCGGGGTCATCGTTTTTCATCAAAAGTTTTTTTTTTCAAATGTTGAAAAAATGATGCAAAATGTCAAAAGGATTGTGCCTGATGTTGAACAGCCACTTTTTAAAGCCCCACATTGACCAAAATTGCCATTTTTACAGACTTTTCCACCTACTCAGAAGCTTCTATTTCGACAAATTTCTGGCAGAAAAATGACTCTAAACACTCTTATTTTAGTTCCAAAAGTGATAATTCATATTTAATAGTCATTTACAGTCAAAAGAGAAAACATTAAAAGATGACCATTTCTGACCATCTGGAGAAAGTTCGACAGGTCCGGTGTCATCGTTTTTCAACAAAAAATGTATTTTTTCAAATGATGGAAAAATGATGCAAAATGTCAAACGGATTGTGCCTGATGTTGAATAACCACTTTTTAAATCCCCACAGTGACCAAAAAGAGCCATTTTTACAGACTTTTCCTCCTACTCAGAAGCTTTTATTTCGACCAATTTCTGGCAGATTATTGACTCTAAACACTCTTATTTTAGTTCCAAAAGTGATAAATCATATTTAATAGTCATTTACAGTCAAAAGAGAAAACATTAAAACATGACCATTTCTGACCATCTGGAGAAAGTTCGACAGGTCCGGGGTCATCATTTTTCATCAAAAAATTATTTTTTCAAATGTTGAAAAAATGATGCGAAATGTCAAAAGGATTGTGCCTGATGTTGAACAACCACTTTTTAAAGCCCCACAGTGACCAAAATTGCCATTTTTACAGACTTTTCCTCCTACTCAGAAGATTCTATTTCGACCAATTTCTGGCAGGAAAATGACTCTAAACACTCTTATTTTAGTTCCAAAAGTGATAATTCACATTTAATAGTCATTTACAGTCAAAAGAGAAAACATTAAAACATGACCATTTCTGACCATCTGGAGAAAGTTCGACAGGTCCGGGGTCATCATTTTTCATAAAAAAAATTATTTTTTCAAATGTTGAAAAAATGATTCAAAACGTCAAATGGATTGTGCCTCATGTACAATAACCACTTTTTAAATCCCCACAGTGACCAAAAATGCCATTTTTACAGACTTTTCCTCCTACTCAGAAGCTTCTATTTCGACAAATTTCTGGCAGAAAAATGACTCTAAACACACTCATTTTAGTTCCAAATACGATAATTCACATTTAATAGTCATTTACAGTCAAGAGAGAAAATATTAAAACATGACCATTTCTGACCATCTGGAGAAAGTTCGACAGGTCCGGGGTCATCGTTTTTCATCAAAAAAATTATTTTTTCAAATGTTGAAAAAATGATGCAAAATGTCAAAAGGATTGTGAGTGATGTTGAACAACCACTTTTTAAAGCCCCACAGTGACCACAATTGCCATTTTTACAGACTTTTCCACCTACTCAGAAGCTTCTATTTCGACCAATTTCTGGCAGAAAAATGACTCTAAACACACTCATTTTAGTTCCAAAAGTGATAATTCATATTTAATAGTCATTTACAGTCAAAAGAGAAAACATTAAAACATGACCATTTCTGACCATGTGGAGAAAGTTCGGCAGGTCCGGGGTCATCGTTTTTCAGCAAAAAATAATTTTTTTCAACCGTAGAAAAAATTAATCAAACCGTCAATTGGATTGTACCTCATGTTGAATAACCACTTTTTAAAGCCCCACAGTGACCAAAATTGCCATTTTTACAGACTTTTCCTCCTACTCAGAAGCTTCTATTTCGACAAATTTCTGGCAGAAAAATGACTCTAAACACTCTTATTTTAGTTCCAAAAGTGATAATTCATATTTAATAGTCATTTACAGTCAAAAGAGAAAACATTAAAACATGACCATTTCTGACTATCTGGAGAAAGTTCATCGTTTTTCATCAAAAAAATTATTTTTTCAAATGTTGAAAAAATTATGCAAAATGTCAAAAGGATTGTGCCTGATGTTGAACAACCACTTTTTAAAGCCCCACAGTGACCAAAATTGCCATTTTTACAGACTTTTTCACCTACTCAGAAGCTTCTATTTCGACCAATTTCTGGCAGAAAAATGACTCTAAACACACTCATTTTAGTTCCAAAAGTGATAATTCATATTTAATAGTCATTTACAGTCAAAAGAGAAAACATTAAAACATGACCATTTCTGACCATTTGGAGAAAGTTCGACAGGTCCGGGGTCATCGTTTTTCATCAAAAAATAAATTCTTTCAAATGTTGAAAAAATGATGCAAAATGTCAAAAGGATTGTGCCTGATGTTGAACAACCACTTTTTAAAGCCCCACAGTGACCAAAATTGCCATTTTTACAGACTTTTTCACCTACTCAGAAGCTTCTATTTCGACCAATTTCTGGCAGAAAAATGACTCTAAACACACTCATTTTAGTTCCAAAAGTGATAATTCATATTTAATAGTCATTTACAGTCAAAAGAGAAAACATTAAAACATGACCATTTCTGACCATTTGGAGAAAGTTCGACAGGTCCGGGGTCATCATTTTTCATCAAAAAATAAATTTTTTCAACCGTAGAAAAAATTATTCAAACCGTCAATTGGATTGTGCATAATGTTGAATAACCACTTTTTAAGGCCCCACAGTGACCAAAATTGCAATTTTTACAGACTTTTCCTCCTACTCAGAAGCTTCTATTTCGACAAATTTCTGGCAGAAAAATGACTCTTAACACTCTTATTTTAGTTCCAAAAGTGATAATTCATATTTAATAGTCATTTACAGTCAAAAGAGAAAACATTAAAACATGAGCATTTCTGACTATCTGGAGAAAGTTAGACAGGTCCGGGGTCATCGTTTTTCAACAAAAAATGTATTTTTTCAAATGATGGAAAAATGATGCAAAATGTCAAACGGGTTGTGCCTGATGTTGAATAACCACTTTTTAAATCCCCACAGTGACCAAAATTGCCATTTGTACAGACTTTTCCACATACTCAAAAGCTTCTATTTCGACCAATTTCTGGCAGAAAAATGACTCTAAACACACTCATTTTAGATCCAAACATGATAATTCACATTTATTTGTCATTTACAGTCAAAAGAGAAAACAATAAAAAATGACAATTTCTGACCATCTGGAGAAAGTTCGACAGGTCCGGGGTCATCGTTTTTCATCAAAAAATAAATTTTTTCAAATGTTGAAAAAATGATGCAAAATGTCAAAAGGATTGTGCCTGATGTTGAACAACCACTTTTTAAAGCCCCACAGTGACCAAAATTGCCATTTTTACAGACTTTTCCACCTACTCAGAAGCTTCTATTTCGACCAATTTCTGGCAGAAAAATGACTCTAAACACACTTATTTTAGTTCCAAAAGTGATAATTCATATTTAATAGTCATTTACAGTCAAAAGAAAAAACATGAAAAAATGAACATTTCTGACCATCTGGAGAAAGTTCGACAGGTCCGGGGTCATCGTTTTT
The DNA here is from genome assembly GCF_964261635.1 of Lissotriton helveticus. Classification (NCBI taxonomy): domain Eukaryota; kingdom Metazoa; phylum Chordata; class Amphibia; order Caudata; family Salamandridae; genus Lissotriton; species Lissotriton helveticus. Next base: position 1,357,048,852 of record NC_136061.1, on the reverse strand, counting down.
AATCAAAAAATGTATTTTTTCAAATGTTGAAAAAATGATGCAAAATGTCAAAAGGATTGTGCCTGATGTTGAATAACCACTTTTTAAAGCCCCACAGTGACCAAAATTACCATTTTTATAGACTTTTCCACCTACTCAGAAGCTTCTATTTCGACCAATTTCTGGCAGAAAAATGACTCTAAACACACTCATTTTAGTTCCAAATACGATAATTCACATTTAATAGTCATTTACAGTCAAGAGAGAAAACATTAAAACATGACCATTTCTGACCATCTGGAGAAAGTTCGACAGGTCCGGGGTCATCGTTTTTCATCAAAAAAATTATTTTTTCAAATGTTGAAAAAATGATGCAAAATGTCAAAAGGATTGTGCCTGATGTTGAACAACCACTTTTTAAAGCCCCACAGTGACCAAAAAGAGCCATTTTTACAGACTTTTCCTCCTACTCAGAAGCTTTTATTTCGACCAATTTCTGGCAGATTATTGACTCTAAACACTCTTATTTTAGTTCCAAAAGTGATAATTCATATTTAATAGGCATTTACAGTCAAAAGAGAAAACATTAAAACATTACCATTTCTGATCATCTGGAGAAAGTTCGACAGGTTCGGGGGTCATTGTTTTTCATCAAAAAAATTATTTTTGCAAATGTTGAAAAAATTATTCAAAATGTCAAATGGATTGTGCCTCATGTTGAAAAACCACTTTTTTAAGCCCCACAGGACTAAAATTGCCATTTTTATAGACTTTTCCACCTACTCAGAAGCTTCTATTTCGACCAATTTCTGGCAGAAAAATGACTCTAAACACACTCATTTTAGTTCCAAATATGATAATTCACATTTACTAGTCATTTACAGTCAAAAGATAAAACATTAAAACATGACCATTTCTGACCATCTGGAGAAAGTTCGACAGGTCCGGGGTCATCCTTTTTCATCAAAAAAAGTTATTTTTGCAAATGTTGAAAAAATGATTCAAAATGTCAAATGGATTGTGCCTCATGCTGAAAAACCACTTTTTTAAGCCCCACAGGACCAACATTGCCATTTTTACAGACTTTTCCTCCTACTCAGAAGCTTCTATTTCGACCAGTTTCTGGCAGAAAAATGACTTAAACACACTCGTTTTAGTTCCAAACATGATACTTCACATTTAATAGCCATTTACAGTCAAAAGAGAAAACAATAAAAATGACCATTTGTGACTATGTGGAGAAAGTTTGGCAGGTCACCGTTTTTCATCAAAAAGTTATTTTTTCAAATGTTGAAAAAATTATGCAAAATGTCAAAAGGATTGTGCTTGATGTTGAATAACCACTTTTTAAAGCCCCACAGTGACCAAAATTGCCATTTTTACAGACTTTTCCACATACTCAGAAGCTTCTATGTCGACCAATTTCTGGCAGAAAAATGACTCTAAACACTCTTATTCTAGTTCCAAAAGTGATAATTCATATTTAATAGTCAATTACAGTCAAAAGAGAAAACATTAAAACATTACCATTTCTGACCATCTGGAGAAAGTTCGACTGGTCATCGTTTTTCATCGAAAAAAATATTTTTTCAAATGTTGAAAAAATGATGCGAAATGTCAAAAGGATTGTGCCTGATGTTGAACAACCACTTTTTAAAGCCCCACAGTGACCAAAATTGCCATTTTTACAGACTTTTCCTCCTACTCAGAAGATTCTATTTCGACCAATTTCTGGCAGGAAAATGACTCTAAACACTCTTATTTTAGTTCCAAAAGTGATAATTCACATTTAATAGTCATTTACAGTCAAAAGAGAAAACATTAAAACATGACCATTTCTGACCATCTGGAGAAAGTTCGACAGGTCCGGGGTCATCATTTTTCATTAAAAAAAATTATTTTTTCAAATGTTGAAAAAATGATTCAAAATGTCAAATGGATTGTGCCTCATGTACAATAACCACTTTTTAAAGCCCCACAGTGACCAAAATTGCCATTTTTACAGACTTTTCCTCCCACTCAGAAGCTTCTATTTCGACAAATTTCTGGCAGAAAAATGATTCTAAACACTCTTATTTTAGTTCCAAAAGTGATAATTCATATTTAATAGTCATTTACAGTCAAAAGAGAAAACATTAAAAGATGACCATTTGTGACCATCTGGAGAAAGTTCAACAGGTCCGGGGTCACTGTTTTTCATCAAAAAATGTATTTTTTCAAATGTTGAAAAAATGATGCAAAATGTCAAAAGGATTGTGCCTGATGTTGAATAACCACTTTTTAAAGTCCCACAGTGACCAAAATTGCAATTTTTACAGACTTTTCCTACTACTCAGAAGCTTCTATTTCGACCAATTTCTGGCAGAAAAATTACTCTAAACACACTCATTTTAGTTCCAAATATGATAATTCATATTTAATAGTCATTTACAGTCAAAAGAGAAAACAATAAAAATGACCATTTCTGACTATGTGGAGAAAGTTTGACAGGTCATCGTTTTTCATCAAAAAAATTATTTTTTCAAATGTTGAAAAAAGTGATGCAAAATGTCAAATGGATATTCCTCATGTTGAATAACCACTTTTTAAAGCCCCACAGTGACCAAAATTGCCATTTTTACAGACTTTTCCTCCTACTCAGAATCTTCTATTTCGACCAATTTCTGGCAGAAAAATGACTCCAAACACACTTATTTTAGTTCCAAAAGTGGTAATTCATATTAAATAGTCATTTACAGTCAAAAGAGAAACCATTAAAAAATGAACATTTCTGACCATAGGAGAAAGTTAAACAAGTCCGGGGTCATCGTTTTTCATCAAAAAAATTATTTTTTCAAATGTTGAAAAAATTATGCAAAATGTCAAATGGATTGTGCCTCATGTTGAATAACCACTTTTTAAAGCCCCACAGTGACCAAAATTGCCATTTTTACAGACTTTTCCTCCTACTCAGAAGCTTCTATTTCGACCAATTTCTGGCAGAAAAATGACTCTAAACACTCTTATTTTAGTTCCAAAAGTGATAATTCATATTTAATAGTCAATTACAGTCCAAAGAGAAAACATTAAAAGATGACCATTTGTGACCATCTGGAGAAAGTTCAACAGGTCCGGGGTCATCGTTTTTCATCAAAAAAAGTTATTTTTGCAAATGTTGAAAAAATGATTCAAAATGTCAAATGGATTGTGCCTCATGCTGAAAAACCACTTTTTTAAGCCCCACAGGACCAACATTGCCATTTTTACAGACTTTTCCTCCTACTCAGAATCTTCTATTTCGACCAATTTCTGGCAGAAAAATGACTCCAAACACACTTATTTTAGTTCCAATCATGATACTTCACATTTAATAGCCATTTACAGTCAAAAGAGAAAACAATAAAAATTACCATTTCTGACTATGTGGAGAAAGTTTGACAGGTCATCGTTTTTCATCAAAAAAATTATTTTTTCAAATGTTGAAGAAATGATTCAAAATGTCAAATGGAGTGTGACTCATGTTGAATAACCATTTTTTAAAGCCCCACAGTGACCAAAATTGCCATTTTTACAGACTTTTCCTCCTACTCAGAATCTTCTATTTCGACCAATTTCTGGCAGAAAAATGACTCCAAACACACTTATTTTAGTTCCAATCATGATACTTCACATTTAATAGCCATTTACAGTCAAAAGAGAAAACAATAAAAATGACCATTTGTGACTATGTGGAGAAAGTTTGGCAGGTCACCGTTTTTCATCAAAAAAGTTATTTTTTCAAATGTTGAAAAAATTATGCAAAATGTCAAAAGGATTGTGCTTGATGTTGAATAACCACTTTTTAAAGCCCCACAGTGACCAAAATTGCCATTTTTACAGACTTTTCCAAATACTCAGAAGCTTCTATGTCGACCAATTTCTGGCAGAAAAATGATTCTAAACACTCTTATTTTAGTTCCAAAAGTGATAATTCACATTTAATAGTCATTTACAGTCAAAAGAGAAAACATTAAAACATGACCATTTCTGACCATCTGGAGAAAGTTCGACAGGTCCGGGGTCATCATTTTTCATAAAAAAAATTATTTTTTCAAATGTTGAAAAAATGATTCAAAATGTCAAATGGATTGTGCCTCATGTACAATAACCACTTTTTAAAGCCCCACAGTGACCAAAATTGCCATTTTTACAGACTTTTCCTCCTACTCAGAAGCTTCTATTTCGGCAAATTTCTGGCAGAAAAATGATTCTAAACACTCTTATTTTAGTTCCAAAAGTGATAATTCATATTTAATAGTCATTTACAGTCAAAAGAGAAAACATTAAAAGATGACCATTTGTGACCATCTGGAGAAAGTTCAACAGGTCCGGGGTCACTGTTTTTCATCAAAAAATGTATTTTTTCAAATGTTGAAAAAATGATGCAAAATGTCAAAAGGATTGTGCCTGATGTTGAATAACCACTTTTTAAAGCCCCACAGTGTCCAAAATTGCCATTTTTACAGACTTTTCCTCCTACTCAGAAGCTTCTATTTCGACCAATTTCTGGCAGAAAAATGACTCTAAACACACTCATTTTAGTTCCAAATACGACAATTCACATTTAATAGTCATTTACAGTCAAGAGAGAAAACATTAAAACATGACCATTTCTGACCATCTGGAGAAAGTTCGACAGGTCCGGGGTCATCGTTTTTCATCAAAAAAATTATTTTTTCAAATGTTGAAAAAATGATGCAAAATGTCAAAAGGATTGTGAGTGATGTTGAACAACCACTTTTTAAAGCCCCACAGTGACCAAAATTGCCATTTTTACAGACTTTTCCACCTACTCAGAAGCTTCTATTTCGACCAATTTCTGGCAGAAAAATTACTCTAAACACACTCATTTTAGTTCCAAAAGTGATAATTCATATTTAATAGTCATTTACAGTCAAAAGAGAAAACATTAAAACATGACCATTTCTGACCATGTGGAGAAAGTTCGACAGGTCCGGGGTCATCGTTTTTCAGCAAAAAATAATTTTTTTCAACCGTAGAAAAAAATTATTCAAACCGTCAATTGGATTGTACCTCATGTTGAATAACCACTTTTTAAAGCCCCACAGTGACCAAAATTGCCATTTTTACAGACTTTCCTCCTATTTAATAGTCATTTAATAGACTTTTCCTCCTACTCAGTAGCTTCGACCAATTTCTGGCAGGAAAATGACTCTAAACACTCTTATTTTAGTTCCAAAAGTGATAATTCACATTTAATAGTCATTTACAGTCAAAAGAGAAAACATTAAAACATGACCATTTCTGACCATCTGGAGAAAGTTCGACAGGTCCGGGGTCATCATTTTTCATAAAAAAAATTATTTTTTCAAATGTTGAAAAAATGATGCAAAATGTCAAAAGGATTGTGCCTGATGTTGAACAACCACTTTTTAAAGCCCCACAGTGACCAAAATTGCCATTTTTACAGACTTTTCCACCTACTCAGAAGCTTCTATTTCGACCAATTTCTGGCAGAAAAATGACTCTAAACACACTCATTTTAGTTCCAAAAGTGATAATTCATATTTAATAGTCATTTACAGTCAAAAGAGAAAACATTAAAACATGACCATTTCTGACCATTTGGAGAAAGTTCGACATGTCCGGGGTCATCGTTTTTCATCAAAAAATAAATTTTTTCAACCGTAGAAAAAATTATTCAAACCGTCAATTGGATTGTGCATAATGTTGAATAACCACTTTTTAAGGCCCCACAGTGACCAAAATTGCAATTTTTACAGACTTTTCCTCCTACTCAGAAGCTTCTATTTCGACACATTTCTGGCAGAAAAATGACTCTTAACACTCTTATTTTAGTTCCAAAAGTAATAATTCATATTTAATAGTCATTTACAGTCAAAAGAGAAAACATTAAAACATGAGCATTTCTGACTATCTGGAGAAAGTTCGACAGGTCCGGGGTCATCGTTTTTCATCAAAAGTTTTTTTTTTCAAATGTTGAAAAAATGATGCAAAATGTCAAAAGGATTGTGCCTGATGTTGAACAGCCACTTTTTAAAGCCCCACATTGACCAAAATTGCCATTTTTACAGACTTTTCCACCTACTCAGAAGCTTCTATTTCGACAAATTTCTGGCAGAAAAATGACTCTAAACACTCTTATTTTAGTTCCAAAAGTGATAATTCATATTTAATAGTCATTTACAGTCAAAAGAGAAAACATTAAAAGATGACCATTTCTGACCATCTGGAGAAAGTTCGACAGGTCCGGTGTCATCGTTTTTCAACAAAAAATGTATTTTTTCAAATGATGGAAAAATGATGCAAAATGTCAAACGGATTGTGCCTGATGTTGAATAACCACTTTTTAAATCCCCACAGTGACCAAAAAGAGCCATTTTTACAGACTTTTCCTCCTACTCAGAAGCTTTTATTTCGACCAATTTCTGGCAGATTATTGACTCTAAACACTCTTATTTTAGTTCCAAAAGTGATAAATCATATTTAATAGTCATTTACAGTCAAAAGAGAAAACATTAAAACATGACCATTTCTGACCATCTGGAGAAAGTTCGACAGGTCCGGGGTCATCATTTTTCATCAAAAAATTATTTTTTCAAATGTTGAAAAAATGATGCGAAATGTCAAAAGGATTGTGCCTGATGTTGAACAACCACTTTTTAAAGCCCCACAGTGACCAAAATTGCCATTTTTACAGACTTTTCCTCCTACTCAGAAGATTCTATTTCGACCAATTTCTGGCAGGAAAATGACTCTAAACACTCTTATTTTAGTTCCAAAAGTGATAATTCACATTTAATAGTCATTTACAGTCAAAAGAGAAAACATTAAAACATGACCATTTCTGACCATCTGGAGAAAGTTCGACAGGTCCGGGGTCATCATTTTTCATAAAAAAAATTATTTTTTCAAATGTTGAAAAAATGATTCAAAATGTCAAATGGATTGTGCCTCATGTACAATAACCACTTTTTAAAGCCCCACAGTGACCAAAATTGCCATTTTTACAGACTTTTCCTCCTACTCAGAAGCTTCTATTTCGACAAATTTCTGGCAGAAAAATGATTTTAAACACTCTTATTTTAGTTCCAAAAGTGATAATTCATATTTAATAGTCATTTACAGTCAAAAGAGAAAACATTAAAAGATGACCATTTGTGACCATCTGGAGAAAGTTCAACAGGTCCGGGGTCACTGTTTTTCATCAAAAAATTTATTTTTTCAAATGTTGAAAAAATGATGCAAAATGTCAAAAGGATTGTGCCTGATGTTGAATAACCACTTTTAAAGCCCCACAGTGTCCAAAATTGCAATTTTTACAGACTTTTCCTCCTACTCAGAAGCTTCTATTTCGACCAATTTCTGGCAGAAAAATGACTCTAAACACACTTATTTTAGTTCCAAAAGTGGTAATTCATATTTAATAGTCATTTACAGTCAAAAGAAAAAACATGAAAAAATGAACATTTCTGACCATCTGGAGAAAGTTCGACAGGTCCGGGGTCATCGTTTTTAATCAAAAAATGTATTTTTTCAAATGTTGAAAAAATGATGCAAAATGTCAAAAGGATTGTGCCTGATGTTGAATAACCACTTTTTAAAGCCCCACAGTGACCAAAATTACCATTTTTATAGACTTTTCCACCTACTCAGAAGCTTCTATTTCGACCAATTTCTGGCAGAAAAATGACTCTAAACACACTCATTTTAGTTCCAAATACGATAATTCACATTTAATAGTCATTTACAGTCAAGAGAGAAAATATTAAAACATGACCATTTCTGACCATCTGGAGAAAGTTCGACAGGTCCGGGGTCATCGTTTTTCATCAAAAAAATTATTTTTTCAAATGTTGAAAAAATGATGCAAAATGTCAAAAGGATTGTGAGTGATGTTGAACAACCACTTTTTAAAGCCCCACAGTGACCAAAATTGCCATTTTTACAGACTTTTCCACCTACTCAGAAGCTTCTATTTCGACCAATTTCTGGCAGAAAAATGACTCTAAACACACTCATTTTAGTTCCAAAAGTGATAATTCATATTTAATAGTCATTTACAGTCAAAAGAGAAAACATTAAAACATGACCATTTCTGACCATGTGGAGAAAGTTCGGCAGGTCCGGGGTCATCGTTTTTCAGCAAAAAATAATTTTTTTCAAATGTTGAAAAAATGATGCAAAATGTCAAAAGGATTGTGCCTGATGTTGAACAACCACTTTTTAAAGCCCCACAGTGACCAAAATTGCCATTTTTACAGACTTTTTCACCTACTCAGAAGCTTCTATTTCGACCAATTTCTGGCAGAAAAATGACTCTAAACACACTCATTTTAGTTCCAAAAGTGATAATTCATATTTAATAGTCATTTACAGTCAAAAGAGAAAACATTAAAACATGACCATTTCTGACCATTTGGAGAAAGTTCGACAGGTCCGGGGTCATCATTTTTCATCAAAAAATAAATTTTTTCAACCGTAGAAAAAATTATTCAAACCGTCAATTGGATTGTGCATAATGTTGAATAACCACTTTTTAAGGCCCCACAGTGACCAAAATTGCAATTTTTACAGACTTTTCCTCCTACTCAGAAGCTTCTATTTCGACAAATTTCTGGCAGAAAAATGACTCTTAACACTCTTATTTTAGTTCCAAAAGTGATAATTCATATTTAATAGTCATTTACAGTCAAAAGAGAAAACATTAAAACATGAGCATTTCTGACTATCTGGAGAAAGTTAGACAGGTCCGGGGTCATCGTTTTTCATCAAAAATTTTTTTTTTTCAAATGTTGAAAAAATGATGCAAAATGTCAAAAGGATTGTGCCTGATGTTGAACAGCCACTTTTTAAAGCCCCACATTGACCAAAATTGGCATTTTTACAGACTTTTCCACCTACTCAGAAGCTTCTATTTCGACAAATTTCTGGTAGAAAAATGACTCTAAACACTCTTATTTTAGTTCCAAAATTGATAATTCATATTTAATAGTCATTTACAGTCAAAAGAGAAAACATTAAAAGATGACCATTTCTGACCATCTGGAGAAAGTTCGACAGGTCCGGTGTCATCGTTTTTCAACAAAAAATGTATTTTTTCAAATGATGGAAAAATGATGCAAAATGTCAAACGGGTTGTGCCTGATGTTGAATAACCACTTTTTAAATCCCCACAGTGACCAAAACTGCCATTTGTACAGACTTTTCCACATACTCAAAAGCTTCTATTTCGACCAATTTCTGGCAGAAAAATGACTCTAAACACACTCATTTTAGATCCAAACATGATAATTCACATTTATTTGTCATTTACAGTCAAAAGAGAAAACAATAAAAAATGACAATTTCTGACCATCTGGAGAAAGTTCGACAGGTCTGGGGTCATCGTTTTTCGTCAATAAATTTATTTTTTCAAATGTTGAAAAAATGATGCAAAATGTCAAAAAGATTGTGCCTGATGTTGAACAACCACTTTTTAACCCCTTCGACGCTGATGACGAGCTGGGCTCGTCATGAGGTAGCCTCCTCGCACGCTCATGACGAGCCCAGCTCGTCACGTAACACGCGCTTTTGAAAAAGTCAGCGTACGAGCGGAATTCCGCCCGCACGCATGCGGTTAAAGCCCCCCAGTGACCAAAATTGCCATTTTTACAGACTTTTCCTCCTACTCTGAAGATTCTATTTCGACCAATTTCTGGCAGGAAAATGACTCTAAACACTCTTATTTTAGTTCCAAAAGTGATAATTCATATTTAATAGTCATTTACAGTCAAAAGAGAAAACATTAAAAGATGACCATTTCTGACCATCTGGAGAAAGTTCGACAGGTCCGGGGTCACTGTTTTTAATCAAAAAATTTATTTTTTCAAATATTGAAAAAATGATGCAGAATGTCAAAAGGATTGTGCCTGATGTTGAATAACCACTTTTTAAAGCCCCACAGTGACCAAAATTGCCATTTTTACAGACTTTTCCTCCTACTCAGAAGCTTCTATTTCGACCAATTTCTGGCAGAAAAAGGACTCTAAACGCTCTTATTTTAGTTCCAAAAGTGATCATTCATATTTCATAGTCATTTACAGTCAAAAGAGAAAACATTAAAACATTACCATTTCTGACCATCTGGAGAAAGTTCGACAGGTCCGGGATCATCATTTTTCATCAAAAAAAGTATTTTTTCAAATGTTGAAAAAATTATTCAAAATGTCAAATGGATTGTGCCTCATGTTGAAAAAACACTTTTTAAAGCCCCACAGGACCAAAATTGCCATTTTTACAGACTTTTCCTCCTACTCAGAAGCTTCGATTTCGACCAATTTCTGGCAGAAAAATTACTCTAAACACACTCATTTTAGTTCCAAACATGAGAATTCACATGTAATAGTCATTTACAGTCAAAAGAGAAAACCATAAAAAATGACCATTTCTGACTATGTGGAGAAAGTTTGACCGGTCCGAGGTCATCGTTTTTCATCCCAAAAATTATTTTTTCAAATGTTGAAAAAATTATTCAAACTGTCAATTGGATTGTGCCTCATGTTGAATAAACACTTTTTAAAGCCCCACAGTGACCAAAATTGCAATTTTTACAGACTTTTCCTCCTACTCAGAAGCTTCTATTTCGACAAATTTCAGGCAGAAAAATGACTCTAAACACTCTTATTTTAGTTCCAAAAGTGATAAATCATATTTAATAGTCATTTACAGTCAAAAGAGAAAACATTAAAACATGAGCATTTCTGACTATCTGGAGAAAGTTCGACAGGTCCGGGGTCATCGTTTTTCATCAAAAGTTTTTTTTTTCAAATGTTGAAAAAATGATGCAAAATGTCAAAAGGATTGTGCCTGATGTTGAACAGCCACTTTTTAAAGCCCCACATTGACCAAAATTGCCATTTTTACAGACTTTTCCACCTACTCAGAAGCTTCTATTTCGACAAATTTCTGGCAGAAAAATGACTCTAAACACTCTTATTTTAGTTCCAAAAGTGATAATTCATATTTAATAGTCATTTACAGTCAAAAGAGAAAACATTAAAAGATGACCATTTCTGACCATCTGGAGAAAGTTCGACAGGTCCGGTGTCATCGTTTTTCAACAAAAAATGTATTTTTTCAAATGATGGAAAAATGATGCAAAATGTCAAACGGGTTGTGCCTGATGTTGAATAACCACTTTTTAAATCCCCACAGTGACCAAAACTGCCATTTGTACAGACTTTTCCACATACTCAAAAGCTTCTATTTCGACCAATTTCTGGCAGAAAAATGACTCTAAACACACTCATTTTAGATCCAAACATGATAATTCACATTTATTTGTCATTTACAGTCAAAAGAGAAAACAATAAAAAATGACAATTTCTGACCATCTGGAGAAAGTTCGACAGGTCTGGGGTCATCGTTTTTCGTCAATAAATTTATTTTTTCAAATGTTGAAAAAATGATGCAAAATGTCAAAAAGATTGTGCCTGATGTTGAACAACCACTTTTTAACCCCTTCGACGCTGATGACGAGCTGGGCTCGTCATGAGGTAGCCTCCTCGCACGCTCATGACGAGCCCAGCTCGTCACGTAACACGCGCTTTTGAAAAAGTCAGCGTACGAGCGGAATTCCGCCCGCACGCATGCGGTTAAAGCCCCCCAGTGACCAAAATTGCCATTTTTACAGACTTTTCCTCCTACTCTGAAGATTCTATTTCGACCAATTTCTGGCAGGAAAATGACTCTAAACACTCTTATTTTAGTTCCAAAAGTGATAATTCATATTTAATAGTCATTTACAGTCAAAAGAGAAAACATTAAAAGATGACCATTTCTGACCATCTGGAGAAAGTTCGACAGGTCCGGGGTCACTGTTTTTAATCAAAAAATTTATTTTTTCAAATATTGAAAAAATGATGCAGAATGTCAAAAGGATTGTGCCTGATGTTGAATAACCACTTTTTAAAGCCCCACAGTGACCAAAATTGCCATTTTTACAGACTTTTCCTCCTACTCAGAAGCTTCTATTTCGACCAATTTCTGGCAGAAAAAGGACTCTAAACGCTCTTATTTTAGTTCCAAAAGTGATCATTCATATTTCATAGTCATTTACAGTCAAAAGAGAAAACATTAAAACATTACCATTTCTGACCATCTGGAGAAAGTTCGACAGGTCCGGGATCATCATTTTTCATCAAAAAAAGTATTTTTTCAAATGTTGAAAAAATTATTCAAAATGTCAAATGGATTGTGCCTCATGTTGAAAAAACACTTTTTAAAGCCCCACAGGACCAAAATTGCCATTTTTACAGACTTTTCCTCCTACTCAGAAGCTTCGATTTCGACCAATTTCTGGCAGAAAAATTACTCTAAACACACTCATTTTAGTTCCAAACATGAGAATTCACATGTAATAGTCATTTACAGTCAAAAGAGAAAACCATAAAAAATGACCATTTCTGACTATGTGGAGAAAGTTTGACCGGTCCGAGGTCATCGTTTTTCATCCCAAAAATTATTTTTTCAAATGTTGAAAAAATTATTCAAACTGTCAATTGGATTGTGCCTCATGTTGAATAAACACTTTTTAAAGCCCCACAGTGACCAAAATTGCAATTTTTACAGACTTTTCCTCCTACTCAGAAGCTTCTATTTCGACAAATTTCAGGCAGAAAAATGACTCTAAACACTCTTATTTTAGTTCCAAAAGTGATAAATCATATTTAATAGTCATTTACAGTCAAAAGAGAAAACATTAAAACATGAGCATTTCTGACTATCTGGAGAAAGTTCGACAGGTCCGGGGTCATCGTTTTTCATCAAAAGTTTTTTTTTTCAAATGTTGAAAAAATGATGCAAAATGTCAAAAGGATTGTGCCTGATGTTGAACAGCCACTTTTTAAAGCCCCACATTGACCAAAATTGCCATTTTTACAGACTTTTCCACCTACTCAGAAGCTTCTATTTCGACAAATTTCTGGCAGAAAAATGACTCTAAACACTCTTATTTTAGTTCCAAAAGTGATAATTCATATTTAATAGTCATTTACAGTCAAAAGAGAAAACATTAAAAGATGACCATTTCTGACCATCTGGAGAAAGTTCGACAGGTCCGGTGTCATCGTTTTTCAACAAAAAATGTATTTTTTCAAATGATGGAAAAATGATGCAAAATGTCAAACGGATTGTGCCTGATGTTGAATAACCACTTTTTAAATCCCCACAGTGACCAAAAACAGCCATTTTTACAGACCTTTTCCTCCTACTCAGAAGCTTTTATTTCGACCAATTTCTGGCAGATTATTGACTATAAACACTCTTATTTTAGTTCCAAAAGTGATAAATCATATTTAATAGTCATTTACAGTCAAAAGAGAAAACATTAAAACATGACCATTTCTGACCATCTGGAGAAAGTTCGACAGGTCCGGGGTCATCATTTTTCATCAAAAAATTATTTTTTCAAATGTTGAAAAAATGATGCGAAATGTCAAAAGGATTGTGCCTGATGTTGAACAACCACTTTTTAAAGCCCCACAGTGACCAAAATTGCCATTTTTACAGACTTTTCCTCCTACTCAGAAGATTCTATTTCGACCAATTTCTGGCAGGAAAATGACTCTAAACACTCTTATTTTAGTTCCAAAAGTGATAATTCACATTTAATAGTCATTTACAGTCAAAAGAGAAAACATTAAAACATGACCATTTCTGACCATCTGGAGAAAGTTCGACAGGTCCGGGGTCATCATTTTTCATAAAAAAAATTATTTTTTCAAATGTTGAAAAAATGATTCAAAATGTCAAATGGATTGTGCCTCATGTACAATAACCACTTTTTAAAGCCCCACAGTGACCAAAATTGCCATTTTTACAGACTTTTCCTCCTACTCAGAAGCTTCTATTTCGACAAATTTCTGGCAGAAAAATGATTTTAAACACTCTTATTTTAGTTCCAAAAGTGATAATTCATATTTAATAGTCATTTACAGTCAAAAGAGAAAACATTAAAAGATGACCATTTGTGACCATCTGGAGAAAGTTCAACAGGTCCGGGGTCACTGTTTTTCATCAAAAAATTTATTTTTTCAAATGTTGAAAAAATGATGCAAAATGTCAAAAGGATTGTGCCTGATGTTGAATAACCACTTTTAAAGCCCCACAGTGTCCAAAATTGCAATTTTTACAGACTTTTCCTCCTACTCAGAAGCTTCTATTTCGACCAATTTCTGGCAGAAAAATGACTCTAAACACACTTATTTTAGTTCCAAAAGTGGTAATTCATATTTAATAGTCATTTACAGTCAAAAGAAAAAACATGAAAAAATGAACATTTCTGACCATCTGGAGAAAGTTCGACAGGTCCGGGGTCATCGTTTTTAATCAAAAAATGTATTTTTTCAAATGTTGAAAAAATGATGCAAAATGTCAAAAGGATTGTGCCTGATGTTGAATAACCACTTTTTAAAGCCCCACAGTGACCAAAATTACCATTTTTATAGACTTTTCCACCTACTCAGAAGCTTCTATTTCGACCAATTTCTGGCAGAAAAATGACTCTAAACACACTCATTTTAGTTCCAAATACGATAATTCACATTTAATAGTCATTTACAGTCAAGAGAGAAAATATTAAAACATGACCATTTCTGACCATCTGGAGAAAGTTCGACAGGTCCGGGGTCATCGTTTTTCATCAAAAAAATTATTTTTTCAAATGTTGAAAAAATGATGCAAAATGTCAAAAGGATTGTGAGTGATGTTGAACAACCACTTTTTAAAGCCCCACAGTGACCAAAATTGCCATTTTTACAGACTTTTCCACCTACTCAGAAGCTTCTATTTCGACCAATTTCTGGCAGAAAAATGACTCTAAACACACTCATTTTAGTTCCAAAAGTGATAATTCATATTTAATAGTCATTTACAGTCAAAAGAGAAAACATTAAAACATGACCATTTCTGACCATGTGGAGAAAGTTCGGCAGGTCCGGGGTCATCGTTTTTCAGCAAAAAATAATTTTTTTCAAATGTTGAAAAAATGATGCAAAATGTCAAAAGGATTGTGCCTGATGTTGAACAACCACTTTTTAAAGCCCCACAGTGACCAAAATTGCCATTTTTACAGACTTTTTCACCTACTCAGAAGCTTCTATTTCGACCAATTTCTGGCAGAAAAATGACTCTAAACACACTCATTTTAGTTCCAAAAGTGATAATTCATATTTAATAGTCATTTACAGTCAAAAGAGAAAACATTAAAACATGACCATTTCTGACCATTTGGAGAAAGTTCGACAGGTCCGGGGTCATCATTTTTCATCAAAAAATAAATTTTTTCAACCGTAGAAAAAATTATTCAAACCGTCAATTGGATTGTGCATAATGTTGAATAACCACTTTTTAAGGCCCCACAGTGACCAAAATTGCAATTTTTACAGACTTTTCCTCCTACTCAGAAGCTTCTATTTCGACAAATTTCTGGCAGAAAAATGACTCTTAACACTCTTATTTTAGTTCCAAAAGTGATAATTCATATTTAATAGTCATTTACAGTCAAAAGAGAAAACATTAAAACATGAGCATTTCTGACTATCTGGAGAAAGTTAGACAGGTCCGGGGTCATCGTTTTTCATCAAAAATTTTTTTTTTTCAAATGTTGAAAAAATGATGCAAAATGTCAAAAGGATTGTGCCTGATGTTGAACAGCCACTTTTTAAAGCCCCACATTGACCAAAATTGGCATTTTTACAGACTTTTCCACCTACTCAGAAGCTTCTATTTCGACAAATTTCTGGTAGAAAAATGACTCTAAACACTCTTATTTTAGTTCCAAAATTGATAATTCATATTTAATAGTCATTTACAGTCAAAAGAGAAAACATTAAAAGATGACCATTTCTGACCATCTGGAGAAAGTTCGACAGGTCCGGTGTCATCGTTTTTCAACAAAAAATGTATTTTTTCAAATGATGGAAAAATGATGCAAAATGTCAAACGGGTTGTGCCTGATGTTGAATAACCACTTTTTAAATCCCCACAGTGACCAAAACTGCCATTTGTACAGACTTTTCCACATACTCAAAAGCTTCTATTTCGACCAATTTCTGGCAGAAAAATGACTCTAAACACACTCATTTTAGATCCAAACATGATAATTCACATTTATTTGTCATTTACAGTCAAAAGAGAAAACAATAAAAAATGACAATTTCTGACCATCTGGAGAAAGTTCGACAGGTCTGGGGTCATCGTTTTTCGTCAATAAATTTATTTTTTCAAATGTTGAAAAAATGATGCAAAATGTCAAAAAGATTGTGCCTGATGTTGAACAACCACTTTTTAACCCCTTCGACGCTGATGACGAGCTGGGCTCGTCATGAGGTAGCCTCCTCGCACGCTCATGACGAGCCCAGCTCGTCACGTAACACGCGCTTTTGAAAAAGTCAGCGTACGAGCGGAATTCCGCCCGCACGCATGCGGTTAAAGCCCCCCAGTGACCAAAATTGCCATTTTTACAGACTTTTCCTCCTACTCTGAAGATTCTATTTCGACCAATTTCTGGCAGGAAAATGACTCTAAACACTCTTATTTTAGTTCCAAAAGTGATAATTCATATTTAATAGTCATTTACAGTCAAAAGAGAAAACATTAAAAGATGACCATTTCTGACCATCTGGAGAAAGTTCGACAGGTCCGGGGTCACTGTTTTTAATCAAAAAATTTATTTTTTCAAATATTGAAAAAATGATGCAGAATGTCAAAAGGATTGTGCCTGATGTTGAATAACCACTTTTTAAAGCCCCACAGTGACCAAAATTGCCATTTTTACAGACTTTTCCTCCTACTCAGAAGCTTCTATTTCGACCAATTTCTGGCAGAAAAAGGACTCTAAACGCTCTTATTTTAGTTCCAAAAGTGATCATTCATATTTCATAGTCATTTACAGTCAAAAGAGAAAACATTAAAACATTACCATTTCTGACCATCTGGAGAAAGTTCGACAGGTCCGGGATCATCATTTTTCATCAAAAAAAGTATTTTTTCAAATGTTGAAAAAATTATTCAAAATGTCAAATGGATTGTGCCTCATGTTGAAAAAACACTTTTTAAAGCCCCACAGGACCAAAATTGCCATTTTTACAGACTTTTCCTCCTACTCAGAAGCTTCGATTTCGACCAATTTCTGGCAGAAAAATTACTCTAAACACACTCATTTTAGTTCCAAACATGAGAATTCACATGTAATAGTCATTTACAGTCAAAAGAGAAAACCATAAAAAATGACCATTTCTGACTATGTGGAGAAAGTTTGACCGGTCCGAGGTCATCGTTTTTCATCCCAAAAATTATTTTTTCAAATGTTGAAAAAATTATTCAAACTGTCAATTGGATTGTGCCTCATGTTGAATAAACACTTTTTAAAGCCCCACAGTGACCAAAATTGCAATTTTTACAGACTTTTCCTCCTACTCAGAAGCTTCTATTTCGACAAATTTCAGGCAGAAAAATGACTCTAAACACTCTTATTTTAGTTCCAAAAGTGATAAATCATATTTAATAGTCATTTACAGTCAAAAGAGAAAACATTAAAACATGACCATTTCTGACCATCTGGAGAAAGTTCGACAGGTCCGGTGTCATCGTTTTTCAACAAAAAATGTATTTTTTCAAATGTTGGAAAAATGATGCAAAATGTCAAAAGGATTGTGCCTGATGTTGAATAACCACTTTTTAAAGCCCCACAGTGACCAAAATTGCCATTTTTACAGACTTTTCCACCTAATCAGAAGCTTCTATTTCGACCAATTTCTGGCAGAAATATGACTCTAAACACACTCATTTTAGATCCAAACACGATAATTCACATTTAATTGTCATTTACAGTCAAAAGAGAAAACAATAAAAAATGACAATTTCTGAGCATCTGGAGAAAGTTCGACAGGTCCGGGGTCATCGTTTTTCATCAAAAAATTTATTTTTTCAAATGTTGAAAAAATGATGCAAAATGTCAAAAGGATTGTGCCTGATGTTGAACAACCACTTTTTGAAGCCCCACAGTGACCAAAATTGCCATTTTTACAGACTTTTCCTCCTACTCAGAAGATTCTATTTCTACCAATTTCTGGCAGGAAAATGACTCTAAACACTCTTATTTTAGTTCCAAAAGTGATAATTCACATTTAATAGTCATTTACAGTCAAAAGAGAAAACATTAAAACATGACCATTTCTGACCATCTGGAGAAAGTTCGACAGGTCCGGGGTCATCGTTTTTCATCAAAAAAATTATTTTTTCAACTGTAGAAAAAAATACTCAAACTGTCAATTGGATTGTGCCTCATGTTGATTAACCACTTTTTAAAGCCCCACAGTGACCAAAATTGCCATTTTTACAGACTTTTCCTAATACTCAGAAGCTTTTATTTCAACCAATTTCTGGCAGATTATTGACTCTAAACACTCTTATTTTAGTTCCAAAAGTGATAAATCATATTTAATAGTCATTTACAGTCAAAAGAGAAAACATTAAAACATGACCATTTCTGACCATCTGGAGAAAGTTCAACAGGTCCGGGGGTCATCGTTTTTCATCAAAAAAATTATTTTTTCAAATGTTGAAAAAATGATGCAAAATGTCAAAAGGATTGTGCCTGATGTTGAACAGCCACTTTTTAAAGCCCCACATTGACCAAAATTGCCATTTTTACAGACTTTTCCACCTACTCAGAAGCTTCTATTTCGACAAATTTGTGGCAGAAAAATGACTCTAAACACTCTTATTTTAGTTCCAAAAGTGAAATTCATATTTAATAGTCATTTACAGTCAAAAGAGAAAACATTAAAAGATGACCATTTCTGACCATCTGGAGAAAGTTCGACAGGTCCGGTGTCATCGTTTTTCAACAAAAAATGTATTTTTTCAAATGTTGGAAAAATGATGCAAAATGTCAAAAGGATTGTGCCAGATGTTGAATAACCACTTTTTAAAGCCCCACAGTGACCAAAATTGCCATTTTTACAGACTTTTCCACCTACTCAGAAGCTTCTATTTCGACCAATTTCTGGCAGGAAAATGACTCTAAACACACTCATTTTAGATCCAAACATGATATTTCACATTTAATTGTCATTTACAGTCAAAAGAGAAAACAATAAAAAATGACAATTTCTGACCATCTGGAGAAAGTTCGACAGGTCCGGTGTCATCGTTTTTCAACAAAAAATGTATTTTTTCAAATGTTGGAAAAATGATGCAAAATGTCAAAAAGATTGTGCCTGATGTTGAACAACCACTTTTTAAAGCCCCACAGTGACCAAAATTGCCATTTTTACAGACTTTTCCTCCTACTCAGAAGCTTCTATTTCGACCAATTTCTGGCAGAAAAATTACTCTAAACACACTTATTTTAGTTCCAAATATGATAATTCACATTTAATAGTCATTTACAGACAAGAGAGAAAACATTAAAACATGACCATTTCTGACCATCTGGAGAAAGTTCGACAGGTCCGGGGTCATCGTTTTTCATCAAAAAAATTATTTTTTCAAATGTTGAAAAAATGATGCAAAATGTCAAAAGGATTGTGCCTGATGTTGAACAACCACTTTTTAAAGCCCCACAGTGACCAAAATTGCCATTTTTACAGACTTTTCCTCCTACTCAGAAGCTTCTTTTTCGACCCATTTCTGGCAGATTATTGACTCTAAACACTCTTATTTTAGTTCCAAAAGTGATAAAACTTATTTAATAGTCATTTACAGTCAAAAGAGAAAACATTAAAACATGACCATTGCTGACCATCTGGAGAAAGTTGGACAGGTCCGGGGTCATCATTTTTCATCAAAAAAAGTATTTTTTCAAATGTTGAAAAAATGATGCAAAATGTCAAAAGGATTGTGCCTGATGTTGATAACCACTTTTTAAAGCCCCACAGTGACCAAAATTGCCATTTTTACAGACTTTTCCACCTACTCAGAAGCTTCTATTTCGACCAGTTTCTGGCAGAAAAATGACTCTAAACACACTCATTTTAGATCCAAACATGATAATTCACATTTAATAGTCATTTACAGTCAAAAGAGAAAACATTAAAATATGACCATTTCTGACCATCTGGAGAAAGTTCGACAGGTCCGGGGTCATCATTTTTCATCAAAAAAAATAATTTTTCAAATGTTGAAAAAATGATTCAATATGTCAAATGGATTGTGCCTCATGTACAATGACCACTTTTTAAAGCCCCACGGTGACCAAAATTGCCATTTTTACAGACTTTTCCTCCTACTCAGAAGCTTCTATTTCGACCAATTTCTGGCATAAAAATGACTCTAAACACTCTTATTTTAGTTCCAAAAGTAATCATTCACATTTAATAATTGTTTACAGTCAAAAGAGAAAACATTAAAAAATGACCATTTCTGACCATCTGGAGAAAGTTCGACAGTTCCGGGGTCATCGTTTTTTAATCAAATAAAATATTTTTTCAAATGTTGAAAAAATGATGCAAAATGTCAAAAGGATTGTGCCTGAAGTTGAATAACCACTTTTTAAAGCCCCACAGTGACCAAAATTGCCATTTTTACAGACTTTTCCTCCTACTCAGAAGCTTCTAGTTTGACCAATTTCTGGCAGAAAAATGACTCCAAACACACTCATTTGAGATCCAAAAGTGATAATTCACATTTAATAGTCATTTACAGTCAAAAGAGAAAACATTAAAACATGACCATTTCTGACCATCTGGAGAAAGTTCGACAGGTCCGGGGTCATCGTTTTTCATCAAACAAATTATTTTTTCAACTGTAGAAAAAATTATTCAAACTGTCAATTGGATTGTGCCTCATGTTGATTAACCACTTTTTAAAGCCCCACAGTGACCAAGATTGCCATTTTTACAGACTTTTCCTCCTACTCAGAAGCTTCTATTTCGACCAATGTCTGGCAGAAAAATGACTCTAAACACTCTTATTTTAGTTCCAAAAGTGATAATTCACATTTAATAGTCATTTACAGTCAAAAGAGAAAACATTAAAATATGACCATTTCTGACCATCTGGAGAAAGTTCGACAGGTCCGGGGTCATCATTTTTCATCAAAAAAATTAATTTTTCAAATGTTGAAAAAATGATTCAAAATGTCAAATGGATTGTGCCTCATGTACAATGACCACTTTTTAAAGCCCCACGGTGACCAAAATTGCCATTTTCTGGCATAAAAATGACTTTAAACACTCTTATTTTAGTTCCAAAAGTGATAATTCATATTTAATAGTCATTTGCAGTCAAAAGAGAAAACATTAAAACATGACCATTTCTGACAATCTGGAGAAAGTTCGACAGGTCCGGGGTCATCGTTTTTCATCAAAAAATTTATTTTTTCAAATGTTGAAAAAATGATGCAAAATGTCAAATGGATTGTGCCTGATATTGATTAACCACTTTTTAAGCCCCACAGTGACCAAAATTGCCATTTTTACAGACATTTCCTCCTACTCAGAAGCTTCTATTTGACCAATTTCTGGCAGAAAAATTACTCCAAACACACTCATTTTAGTTCCAAAAGTGATAATTCACATTTAATAGTCATTTACAGGCAAAAGAGAAAACATTAAAAAATGTACCATTTCTGACCATCTGGAGAAAGTTCGACAGTTCCGGGGTCATCGTTTTTCATCAAAAATAATATTTTTTCAAATGTTGAAAAAATGATGCAAAATGTCAAAAGGATTGTGCCTGAAGTTGAATAACCACTTTTTAAAGCCCCACAGTGACCAAAATTGCCATTTTTAAAGACTTTTCCTCCTACTCAGAAGCTTCTATTTGACCAATTTCTGGCCGAAAAATGACTCTAAACACACTTATTTTAGTTCCAAAAGTGATCATTCACATTTAATAATTGTTTACAGTCAAAAGAGAAAACATTAAAAAAATAACCATTTCTGACCATCTGGAGAAAGTTCGACAGTTCCGGGGTCATCGTTTTTCATCAAAAATGTTTTTTTTTCAAATGTTGAAAAAATGATGCAAAATGTCAAAAGGATTGTGCATGAAGTTGAATAACCACTTTTTAACCCCTTCCACGCTAATGACAAAGCCAGCTCGTCATGGGCGTTACCTGCGCTGCGTTCATGACGAGCAGGCTTTGTCATGTAAAG
This sequence comes from Lissotriton helveticus, assembly GCF_964261635.1. Classification (NCBI taxonomy): domain Eukaryota; kingdom Metazoa; phylum Chordata; class Amphibia; order Caudata; family Salamandridae; genus Lissotriton; species Lissotriton helveticus. Next base: position 1,357,026,728 of record NC_136061.1, on the reverse strand, counting down.
TGTGATTTATGAACATTCAGTGCACAGCGGGAAAACCCACTAGCGCTGTAGTGGTTAAAGCCCCACAGTGACCAAAATTGCCATTTTTACAGACTTTTCCTCCTACTCAGAAGCTTCTATTTTGACCAATCTCTGGCAGAAAAATGATTTCAAACACACTCATTTTAGATCCAAAAGTGATAATTCACATTTAATAGTCATTTACAAGCAAAAGAGAAAACATTAAAAAATGACCATTTCTGACCATCTGGAGAAAGTTCGACAGTTCCGGGGTCATCGTTTTTCATCAAAAAAAATCTTTTTTCAAATGTTTTTAAAATGATGCAAAATGTCAAATGGATTGTGCCTGATGTTGAATAACTACTTTTTAAGCCCTACAGTGACCAAAATTGACATTTTTACAGATATTTCCTCCTACTCAAAGCTTCTATTTGACCAATTTCTGGCAGAAAAATGACTCTAAACACACTTATTTTAGTTCCAAAAGTAATCATTCACATTTAATAATTGTTTACAGTCAAAAGAGAAAACATTAAAAAATGACCATTTCTGACCATCTGGAGAAAGTTCGACAGTTCCGGGGTCATCGTTTTTTAATCAAAAAAAATATTTTTTCAAATGTTGAAAAAATGATGCAAAATGTCAAAAGGATTGTGCCTGAAGTTGAATAACCACTTTTTAAAGCCCCACAGTGACCAAAATTGCCATTTTTACAGACTTTTCCTCCTACTCAGAAGCTTCTATTTTGACCAATTTCTGGCAGAAAAATGACCCCAAACACACTCATTTGAGATCCAAAAGTGATAATTCAAATTTAATAGTCATTTACAGGCAACAGAGAAAACATGAAAAATGACCATTTCTGACCATCTGGAGTAAGTTCGACAGTTCCGGGGTCATCGTTTTTCATCAAAAAAAATATTTTTTCAAATGTTTTAAAAATGATGCAAAATGTCAAATGGATTGTGCCTGATGTTGAATAACTACTTTTTAAGCCCTACAGTGACCAAAATTGCCATTTTTACAGATATTTCCTCCTACTCAGAAGCTTCTATTTGACCAATTTCTGGCAGAAAAATGGCTCTAAACACACTTATTTTAGTTCCAAAAGTGATCATTCACATTTAATAATTGTTTACAGTCAAAAGAGAAAACATTAAAAAATGACCATTTCTGACCATCTGGAGAAAGTTTGACAGTTCCGGGGTCATCGTTTTTCATCAAAAAAAATATTTTTTCAAATGTTGAAAAAATGATGCAAAATGTCAAAAGTATTGTGCCTGAAGTTGAATAACCACTTTTTAAAGCCCCACAGTGACCATAATTGCCATTTTTACAGACTTTTCCTCCTACTCAGAAGCTTCTATTTCGACCAATTTCTGGCAGAAAAATGACTCCAAACACACTCATTTTAGTTCCAAAAGTGATAATTCACATTTAATAGTCATTTACAGGCAAAAAAGAAAACATTAAAAAATTACCATTTCTTACCATCTGGAGAAAGTTCGACAGGTCCGGGGTCATCATTTTTCATAAAAGAAAATATTTTTTCAAATGTTGAAAAAATTATGCAAAATGTTAAAAGGATTGTGCCTGAAGTTGAATAACCACTTTTTAAAGCCCCACAGTGACCAAAATTGCCATTTTTACAGACTTTTCCTCCTACTCAGAAGCTTCTATTTGACCAATTTCTGGCCGAAAAATGACTCTAAACACACTTATTTTAGTTCCAAAATTGATCATTCACATTTATTAATTGTTTACAGTCAAAAGAGAAAACATTAAAAAAATAACCATTTCTGACCATCTGGAGAAAGTTCGACAGTTCCGGGGTCATCGTTTTTCATCAAAATTTTTTTTTTTTCAAATGTTGAAAAAATGATGCAAAATGTCAAAAGGATTGTGCATGAAGTTGAATAACCACTTTTTAACCCCTTTCACGCTAATGACAAAGCCAGCTCGTCATGGGCGTTACCTGCGCTGCGCTCATGACGAGCATGCTTTGTCATGTAAAGTGTGATTTATGAACATTCAGTGCACAGCGGGAAAACCCGCTAGCGCTGTAGTGGTTAAAGCCCCACAGTGACCAAAATTGCCATTTTTACAGACTTTTCCTCCTACTCAGAAGCTTCTATTTTGACCAATCTCTGGCAGAAAAATGATTTCAAACACACTCATTTTAGATCCAAAAGTGATCATTCACATTTAATAGTCATTTACAAGCAAAAGAGAAAACATTAAAAAATGACCATTTCTGAACATCTGGAGAAAGTTCGACAGTTCCGGGGGTCATCGTTTTTCATCAAAAAAAATATTTTTTTAAATGTTTTAAAAATGATGCAAAATGTCAAATGGATTGTGCCTGAAGTTGAATAACCACTTTTTAAAGCCCCACAGTGACCAAAATTGCCATTTTTACAGACTTTTCCTCCTACTCAGAAGCTTCTATTTTGACCAATTTCTGGCAGAAAAATGACTCCAAACACACTCATTTGAGATCCAAAAGTGATAATTCAAATTTAATAGCCATTTAAAGGCAAAAGAGAAAACATGAAAAATGACCATTTCTGACCATCTGGAGTAAGTTCGACAGTTCCGGGGTCATCGTTTTTCATCAAAAAAAATATTTTTTCAAATGTTTTAAAAATGATGCAAAATGTCAAATGGATTGTGCCTGATGTTGAATAACTACTTTTTAAGCCCTACAGTGACCAAAATTGCCATTTTTACAGATATTTCCTCCTACTCAGAAGCTTCTATTTGACCAATTTCTGGCAGAAAAATGGCTCTAAACACACTTATTTTAGTTCCAAAAGTGATCATTCACATTTAATAATTGTTTACAGTCAAAAGAGAAAACATTAAAAAATGACCATTTCTGACCATCTGGAGAAAGTTTGACAGTTCCGGGGTCATCGTTTTTCATCAAAAAAATTATTTTTCAACTGTAGAAAAAATTATTCAAACTGTCAATTGGATTGTGCCTCATGTTGATTAACCACTTTTTAAAGCCCCACGGTGACCAAAATTGCCATTTTTACAGACTTTTCCTCCTACTCAGAAGCTTCTATTTCGACCAATTTCTGGCATAAAAATGACTCTAAACACTCTTATTTTAGTTCCAAAAGTGATCATTCATATTTAATAGTCATTTACAGTCAAAAGAGAAAACATTAAAACATGACCATTTCTGACAATCTGGAGAAAGTTCGACAGGTCCGGGGTCATCGTTTTTCATCAAAAAATTTATTGTTTCAAATGTTGAAAAAATGATGCAAAATGTAAAAAGGATTGTGCCTGATGTTGAATAACCACTTTTTAAAGCCCCACAGTGACCAAAATTGCCATTTTTACAGACTTTTCCACCTACTGAGAAGCTTCTATTTCGACCAATTTCTGGCAGAAAAATGACTCTAAACACACTCATTTTAGATCCAAACATGATAATTCACATTTAATTGCCATTTACAGTCAAAAGAGAAAACAATAAAAAATGACAATTTCTGACCATCTGGAGAAAGTTCGACAGGTCCGGGGTCATCGTTTTTCATCAAAAAATTTATTTTTTTAAATGTTGAAAAAATGATGCAAAATGTCAAATGGATTGTGCCTGAAGTTGAATAACCACTTTTTAAAGCCCCACAGTGTCCATAATTGCCATTTTTACAGACTTTTCCTCCTACTCAGAAGCTTCTATTTCGACCAATTTCTGGTAGAAAAATGACTCCAAACACACTCATTTTAGTTCCAAAAGTGATAATCCACATTTAATAGTTGTTTTCTGTCAAAAGAGAAAACATAAAAAAAATGACCATTTCTGACCATCTGGAGAAAGTTCGACAGGTCCGGGGTCATCGTTTCTCATGAAAAATTTTTTTTTTCAAATGTTGAAAAAATGATGCAAAATGTCAAATGGATTGTGCCTCATGTTGTATAACCACTTTTTAAAGCCTCACAGTGACAAAAATTGCCATTTTTACAGACTTTTCCTCCTACTCAGAAGCTTCTATTTCGTCCAATTTCTGGCCGAAAAATGACTCCAAACACACTCATTTTAGTTCCAAAAGTGATAATTCACATTTAATAGTCATTTACAGGCAAAAGAGAAAACATTAAAAAATTACCATTTCTGACCATCTGGAGAAAGTTCGACAGTTCCGGGGTCATCGTTTTTCATCCCAAAAAATATTTTTTTAAATGTTGAAAAAATGATGCAAAATGTCAAAAGGTTTGGGCCTCCTGTTGAATAACCACTTTTGCCCCACAGTGACCAAAATTGCCATTTTTACATACTTTCCCTCCTACTCAGAAGCTTCCATTTGACCAATTTCTGGCAGAAAAATGACTCTAAACACACTTATTTTAGTTCCAAAAGTGATCATTCACATTTAATAGTCATTTACAGGCAAAAGAGAAAACATTAAAAAATGACTATTTCTGACCATCTGGAGAAAGTTCGACAGTTCCAGGGTCATCATTTTTCATCCCAAAAAATATTTTTTCAAATGTTGAAAAAATGATGCAAAATGCAAAAGGATTGTGCCTGAAGTTGAATAACCTCAGTGACCAAAATTGCAATTTTTACAGACTTTTCCTCCTACTCAGAAGCTTCTATTTTGACCAATTTCTGGCGGAAAAATTATTTCAAACATACTCATTTTAGATCCAAAAGTGATAATTCACATTTAATAGTCATTTACAGGCAAAAGAGAAAACATTAAAAAATGACTATTTCTGACCATCTGGAGAAAGTTCGACAGTTCCAGGGTCATCATTTTTCATCCAAAAAAATATTTTTTTAAATGTTGAAAAAATGATGCAAAATGTCAAAAGGTTTGGGCCTCCTGTTGAATAACCACTTTTGCCCCACAGTGACCAAAATTGCCATTTTTACATACTTTCCCTCCTACTCAGAAGCTTCCATTTGACCAATTTCTGGCAGAAAAATGACTCTAAACACACTTATTTTAGTTCCAAAAGTGATCATTCACATTTAATAATTGTTTACAGTCAAAACAGAAAACATTCAAAAATTACCATTTCTGACCATCTGGAGAAAGTTCGACAGTTCCGGGGTCATCGTTTTTCATCAAAAAAATATTTTTTCAAATGTTGAAAAAATGATGCAAAATGTCAAAAGGATTGTGCATGAAGTTGAATAACCACTTTAACCCCTTCCACGCTAATGACAAAGCCAGCTCGTCATGGGCGTTACCTGCGCTGCGCTCATGACGAGCAGGCTTTGTCATGTAAGGTGTGATTTATGAAGATTCAGTGCACAGCGGGAACACCCGCTAGCGCTGTAGTGGTTAAAGCCCCACAGTGACCAAAATTGCCATTTTTACAGACATTTACTCCTACTCAGAAGCTTCTATTTGACCAATTTCTGGCAGAAAAATGACTCTAAACACACTTATTTTAGTTCCAAAAGTGAACATTCACATTTAATAATTGTTTACAGGCAAAAGAGAAAACATTAAAAAATGACCATTTCTGACCATCTGGAGAAAGTTCGACAGTTTCGGGGTCATCATTTTTCATCAAAAAAAATATTTTTTCAAATGTTTTAAAAATGATGCAAAATGTCAAATGGATTGTGCCTGATGTTGAATAACTACTTTTTAAGTCCTACAGTGACCAAAATTGCCATATTTACAGATATTTCCTCCTACTCAGAAGCTTCTATTTGACCAATTTCTGGCAGAAAAATGGCTCTTAACACACCTATTTTAATTCCAAAAGTGATCATTCACATTTAATAATTGTTTACAGGCAAAAGAGAAAACATTAAAAAATGACCATTTCTGACCATCTTGAGAAAGTTCGACAGATCCGGGGACATCGTTTTTCATCAAAAAAAATATTTTTTCTAATGTTGAAAAAATGATACAAAATGTCAAAAGTATTGTGCCTGAAGTTGAATAACCACTTTTTAAAGCCTAACAGTGACAAAAATTGCCTTTTTTACACACTTTTCCTCCTACTCAGAAGCTTCTATTTTGACCAATTTCTGGCAGAAAAATGACTCCAAACACACTCATTTTAGATCCAAAAGTGATAATTCACATTTAATAGTCATTTACAGGCAAAAGAGAAAACATTAAAAAATGACCATTTCTGACCATCTGGAGAAAGTTCGACAGTTCCGGGGTCATCGTTTTTCATCAAAAAAAATATTTTTTCAAATGTTGAAAAAATGATGCAAAATGTCAAAAGGATTGTGCCTGAAGTTGACTAACCACTTTTTAAAGCCCCACAGTGACCAAAATTGCCATTTTTACAGACATTTACTCCTACTCACAAACTTCTATTTGACCAATTTCTGGCAGAAAAATGACTCTAAACACACTTATTTTAGTTCCAAAGGTGAACATTCACATTTAATAATTGTTTACAGGCAAAAGAGAAAACATTAAAAAATGACCATTTCTGACCATCTGGAGAAAGTTCGACAGTTCCGGGGTCATCGTTTTTCATCAAAAAAATATTTTTTCAAATGTTTTAAAAATGATGCAAAATGTCAAATGGATTGTGCCTGATGTTGAATAACTACTTTTTAAGCCCTACAGTGACCAAAATTGCCATTTTTACAGATATTTCCTCCTACTCAGAAGCTTCTATTTGACCAATTTCTGGCAGAAAAATGGCTCTAAACAAACCTATTTTAGTTCCAAAAGTGATCATTCACATTTAATAATTGTTTACAGTCAAAAGAGAAAACATTAAAAAATGACCATTTCTGACCATCTGGAGAAAGTTTGACAGGTCCGGGGTCATTGTTTTTCATAAAAAGAAATATGTTTTCAAATGTTGAAAAAATGATTCAAAATGTCAAATGGATTGTGCCTGATGTTGAATAACCACTTTTTAAGCCTCACAGTGACCAAAATTGCCATTTTTACAGACATTTCCTCCTATTCAGAAGCTTCTATTTGACCAATTTCTGGCAGAAAAATGACTCTAAACACACTTATTTTAGTTCCAAAAGTGATCATTCACATTTAATAATTGTTTACAGTCAAAAGAGAAAACATTAAAAAAATGACCATTTCTGACCATCTGGAGAAAGTTCGACAGTTCCGGGGTCATCGTTTTTCAACAAAAAAAATATTTTTTCAAATGTTGAAAAAATGATGCAAAATGTCAAAAGGATTGTGCCTGAAGTTGAATAACCACTTTTTAAAGCCCCACAGTGACCAAAATTGCCATTTTTACAGACTTTTCCTCCTACTCAGAAGTCTCTATTTTGACCAATTTCTGGCAGAAAAATGACTCCAAACACACTTATTTTTGTTCCAAAAGTGATCATTTACATTTAATAATTGTTTACAGTCAAAAGAGAAAACATTAAAAAATGACCATTTCTGACCATCTGGAGAAAGTTCGACAGTTCCGGGGTCATCGTTATTCATCCAAATTTTTTTTTTTCAAATGTTGAAAAAATTATGCAAAATGTCAAAAGGATTGTGCCTGAAGTTGAATAACCACTTTTTAATCCCTTCCACGCGATTGACAAAGCCAGCTCATCATGGGCATTACCTGCGCTACGCTCATGACGAGCTGGCTTTGTCATGTAAAGTGTGATTTATGAACATTCAGCGCACAGCGGGAAAACCCGCTAGCGCTGTAGTGGTTAAAGCCCCACAGTGACCAAAATTGCCATTTTTACTGACTTTTCCTCCTACTCAGAAGCTTCTATTTGACCAATTTCTGGCGGAAAAATGATTTCAAACATACTCATTTTAGATCCAAAAGTGATAATTCACATTTAATAGTCATTTACAGGCAAAAGAGAAAACATTAAAAAATGACTATTTCTGACCATCTGGAGAAAGTTCAACAGTTCCGGGGTCATCGTTTTTCATCAAAAAAAATATTTTTTTAAATGTTGAAAAAATGATGCAAAATGTCAAAAGGATTGGGCCTCCTGTTGAATAACCACTTTTGCCCCACAGTGACCAAAATTGCCATTTTTACAGACTTTTCCTCCTACTCAGAAGCTTCTATTTGACCAATTGCTGGCAGAAAAATGACTCTAAACACACTTATTTTAGTTCCAAAAGTGATCATTCACATTTAATAATTGTTTACAGTCAAAACAGAAAACATTAAAAAATGACCATATCTGACCATCTTGAGAAAGTTCGACAGTTCCGGGGTCATCGTTTTTCATCAAAAAAAATATTTTTTCAAATGTCAAAAAATGATGCTAAATGTCAAAAGGATTGTGCCTGAAGTTGAATAACTACTTTTTAAGCCCTACTGTGACCAAAATTGCCATTTTTACAGATATTTCCTCCTACTCAGAAGCTTCTATTTGACCAATTTCTGGCAGAAAAATGGCTCTAAACACACTTATTTTAGTTCCAAAAGTGATCATTCACATTTAATAATTGTTTACAGTCAAAAGAGAAAACATTAAAAAATGGCCATTTCTGACCATCTGGAGAAAGTTTGACAGATCCGGGGTCATCGTTTTTCATCAAAAAAAATATTTTTTCAAATGTTGAAAAAATTATTCAAAATGTCAAATGGATTATGCCTGATGTTGAATAACCACTTTTTAAAGCCCCACAGTGACCAAAATTGTCATTTTTACAGACATTTCCTTCTACTCAGAACCTTCTATTTCGACCAATTTCTGGCAGAAAAATGACTCCAAACACACTCATTTTAGTTCCAAAAGTGATAATTCACATTTAATAGTCATTTACAGGCAAAAGAGAAAACATTAAAAAATGACCATTTCTGACCATCTGGAGAAAGTTCGACAGGTCCGGGGTCATCATTTTTCATTAAAAAAAAATATTTTTTCAAATGTTGAAAAAATGATGCAAAATGTCAAATGGATTGTGCCTGATGTTGAATAACCAATTTTTAAGCCCCACAGTGACCAAAATTGCCATTTTTACAGACATTTCCTCCTACTCAGAAGCTTCTATTTGACCAATTTCTGGCAGAAAAATGACTCTTATCACACTCATTTTAGTTCCAAAAGTGATAATTCACATTTAATAGTCATTTTCAGGCAAAAGAAATAACATTAAAAAAGGACCATTTCTGACCATCTGGAGAAAGTTCGACAGTTCCGGGGTCATCATTTTCCATCAAAAATTTTTTTTTTCAAATGTTGAAAAAATGATGCAAAATGTCAAAAGGATTGTGCATGAAGTTGAATAACCACTTTTTAACCCCTTCCACGCTAATGACAAAGCCAGCTCGTCATGGGCGTTACCTGCGCTGCGCTCATGACGAGCAGGCTTTGTCATGTAAAGTGTGATTTATGAACATTCAGCGCACAGCCGGAAAACCCGCTAGCGCTGTAGTGGTTAAAGCCCCACAGTGACCAAAATTGCCATTTTTACAGACTTTTCCTCCTACTCAGAAGCTTCTATTTTGACCAATTTCTGGCAGAAAAATGATTTCAAACACACTCATTTTAGATCCAAAAGTGATAATTCACATTTAATAGTCATTTACAGGCAAAAGAGAAAACATAAAAAAATGACCATTTCTGACCATCTGGAGAATTTCGACAGTTCCGGGGTCATCGTTTTTCATGAAAAAAAATTTTTTTTCAAATGTTTTAAAAATGATGCAAAATGTCAAATGGATTGTGCCTGATGTTGAATAACTACTTTTTAAGCCCTACTGTGACCAAAATTGCCATTTTTACAGATATTTCCTCCTACTCAGAAGCTTCTATTTGACCAATTTCTGGCAGAAAAATGACTCTAAACACACTTATTTTAGTTCCAAAAGTGATCATTCACATTTAATAATTGTTTACAGTCAAAACAGAAAACATTAAAAAATGACCATATCTGACCATCTTGAGAAAGTTCGACAGTTCCGGGGTCATCGTTTTTCATCAAAAAAAATATTTTTTCAAATGTCAAAAAATGATGCTAAATGTCAAAAGGATTGTGCCTGAAGTTGAATAACTACTTTTTAAGCCCTACTGTGACCAAAATTGCCATTTTTACAGATATTTCCTCCTACTCAGAAGCTTCTATTTGACCAATTTCTGGCAGAAAAATGGCTCTAAACACACTTATTTTAGTTCCAAAAGTGATCATTCACATTTAATAATTGTTTACAGTCAAAAGAGAAAACATTAAAAAATGACCATTTCTGACCATCTGGAGAAAGTTTGACAGTTCCGGGGTCATCGTTTTTCATCAAAAAAAATATTTTTTCAAATGTTGAAAAAATGATGCAAAATGTCAAAAGTATTGTGCCTGAAGTTGAATAACCACTTTTTAAAGCCCCACAGTGACCATAATTGCCATTTTTACAGACTTTTCCTCCTACTCAGAAGCTTCTATTTCGACCAATTTCTGGCAGAAAAATGACTCCAAACACACTCATTTTAGTTCCAAAAGTGATAATTCACATTTAATAGTCATTTACAGGCAAAAAAGAAAACATTAAAAAATTACCATTTCTTACCATCTGGAGAAAGTTCGACAGGTCCGGGGTCATCATTTTTCATAAAAGAAAATATTTTTTCAAATGTTGAAAAAATTATGCAAAATGTTAAAAGGATTGTGCCTGAAGTTGAATAACCACTTTTTAAAGCCCCACAGTGACCAAAATTGCCATTTTTACAGACTTTTCCTCCTACTCAGAAGCTTCTATTTGACCAATTTCTGGCCGAAAAATGACTCTAAACACACTTATTTTAGTTCCAAAATTGATCATTCACATTTATTAATTGTTTACAGTCAAAAGAGAAAACATTAAAAAAATAACCATTTCTGACCATCTGGAGAAAGTTCGACAGTTCCGGGGTCATCGTTTTTCATCAAAATTTTTTTTTTTTCAAATGTTGAAAAAATGATGCAAAATGTCAAAAGGATTGTGCATGAAGTTGAATAACCACTTTTTAACCCCTTTCACGCTAATGACAAAGCCAGCTCGTCATGGGCGTTACCTGCGCTGCGCTCATGACGAGCATGCTTTGTCATGTAAAGTGTGATTTATGAACATTCAGTGCACAGCGGGAAAACCCGCTAGCGCTGTAGTGGTTAAAGCCCCACAGTGACCAAAATTGCCATTTTTACAGACTTTTCCTCCTACTCAGAAGCTTCTATTTTGACCAATCTCTGGCAGAAAAATGATTTCAAACACACTCATTTTAGATCCAAAAGTGATAATTCACATTTAATAGTCATTTACAAGCAAAAGAGAAAACATTAAAAAATGACCATTTCTGAACATCTGGAGAAAGTTCGACAGTTCCGGGGGTCATCGTTTTTCATCAAAAAAAATATTTTTTTAAATGTTTTAAAAATGATGCAAAATGTCAAATGGATTGTGCCTGAAGTTGAATAACCACTTTTTAAAGCCCCACAGTGACCAAAATTGCCATTTTTACAGACTTTTCCTCCTACTCAGAAGCTTCTATTTTGACCAATTTCTGGCAGAAAAATGACTCCAAACACACTCATTTGAGATCCAAAAGTGATAATTCAAATTTAATAGCCATTTAAAGGCAAAAGAGAAAACATGAAAAATGACCATTTCTGACCATCTGGAGTAAGTTCGACAGTTCCGGGGTCATCGTTTTTCATCAAAAAAAATATTTTTTCAAATGTTTTAAAAATGATGCAAAATGTCAAATGGATTGTGCCTGATGTTGAATAACTACTTTTTAAGCCCTACAGTGACCAAAATTGCCATTTTTACAGATATTTCCTCCTACTCAGAAGCTTCTATTTGACCAATTTCTGGCAGAAAAATGGCTCTAAACACACTTATTTTAGTTCCAAAAGTGATCATTCACATTTAATAATTGTTTACAGTCAAAAGAGAAAACATTAAAAAATGACCATTTCTGACCATCTGGAGAAAGTTTGACAGTTCCGGGGTCATCGTTTTTCATCAAAAAAATTATTTTTCAACTGTAGAAAAAATTATTCAAACTGTCAATTGGATTGTGCCTCATGTTGATTAACCACTTTTTAAAGCCCCACGGTGACCAAAATTGCCATTTTTACAGACTTTTCCTCCTACTCAGAAGCTTCTATTTCGACCAATTTCTGGCATAAAAATGGCTCTAAACACTCTTATTTTAGTTCCAAAAGTGATCATTCATATTTAATAGTCATTTACAGTCAAAAGAGAAAACATTAAAACATGACCATTTCTGACAATCTGGAGAAAGTTCGACAGGTCCGGGGTCATCGTTTTTCATCAAAAAATTTATTGTTTCAAATGTTGAAAAAATGATGCAAAATGTAAAAAGGATTGTGCCTGATGTTGAATAACCACTTTTTAAAGCCCCACAGTGACCAAAATTGCCATTTTTACAGACTTTTCCACCTACTGAGAAGCTTCTATTTCGACCAATTTCTGGCAGAAAAATGACTCTAAACACACTCATTTTAGATCCAAACATGATAATTCACATTTAATTGCCATTTACAGTCAAAAGAGAAAACAATAAAAAATGACAATTTCTGACCATCTGGAGAAAGTTCGACAGGTCCGGGGTCATCGTTTTTCATCAAAAAATTTTTTTTTTTAAATGTTGAAAAAATGATGCAAAATGTCAAATGGATTGTGCCTGAAGTTGAATAACCACTTTTTAAAGCCCCACAGTGTCCATAATTGCCATTTTTACAGACTTTTCCTCCTACTCAGAAGCTTCTATTTCGACCAATTTCTGGTAGAAAAATGACTCCAAACACACTCATTTTAGTTCCAAAAGTGATAATCCACATTTAATAGTTGTTTTCTGTCAAAAGAGAAAACATAAAAAAAATGACCATTTCTGACCATCTGGAGAAAGTTCGACAGGTCCGGGGTCATCGTTTCTCATGAAAATTTTTTTTTTTCAAATGTTGAAAAAATGATGCAAAATGTCAAATGGATTGTGCCTCATGTTGTATAACCACTTTTTAAAGCCTCACAGTGACAAAAATTGCCATTTTTACAGACTTTTCCTCCTACTCAGAAGCTTCTATTTCGTCCAATTTCTGGCCGAAAAATGACTCCAAACACACTCATTTTAGTTCCAAAAGTGATAATTCACATTTAATAGTCATTTACAGGCAAAAGAGAAAACATTAAAAAATTACCATTTCTGACCATCTGGAGAAAGTTCGACAGTTCCGGGGTCATCGTTTTTCATCCCAAAAAATATTTTTTTAAATGTTGAAAAAATGATGCAAAATGTCAAAAGGTTTGGGCCTCCTGTTGAATAACCACTTTTGCCCCACAGTGACCAAAATTGCCATTTTTACATACTTTCCCTCCTACTCAGAAGCTTCCATTTGACCAATTTCTGGCAGAAAAATGACTCTAAACACACTTATTTTAGTTCCAAAAGTGATCATTCACATTTAATAGTCATTTACAGGCAAAAGAGAAAACATTAAAAAATGACTATTTCTGACCATCTGGAGAAAGTTCGACAGTTCCAGGGTCATCATTTTTCATCCCAAAAAATATTTTTTCAAATGTTGAAAAAATGATGCAAAATGCAAAAGGATTGTGCCTGAAGTTGAATAACCTCAGTGACCAAAATTGCAATTTTTACAGACTTTTCCTCCTACTCAGAAGCTTCTATTTTGACCAATTTCTGGCGGAAAAATTATTTCAAACATACTCATTTTAGATCCAAAAGTGATAATTCACATTTAATAGTCATTTACAGGCAAAAGAGAAAACATTAAAAAATGACTATTTCTGACCATCTGGAGAAAGTTCGACAGTTCCAGGGTCATCATTTTTCATCCAAAAAAATATTTTTTTAAATGTTGAAAAAATGATGCAAAATGTCAAAAGGTTTGGGCCTCCTGTTGAATAACCACTTTTGCCCCACAGTGACCAAAATTGCCATTTTTACATACTTTCCCTCCTACTCAGAAGCTTCCATTTGACCAATTTCTGGCAGAAAAATGACTCTAAACACACTTATTTTAGTTCCAAAAGTGATCATTCACATTTAATAATTGTTTACAGTCAAAACAGAAAACATTCAAAAATTACCATTTCTGACCATCTGGAGAAAGTTCGACAGTTCCGGGGTCATCGTTTTTCATCAAAAAAATATTTTTTCAAATGTTGAAAAAATGATGCAAAATGTCAAAAGGATTGTGCATGAAGTTGAATAACCACTTTAACCCCTTCCACGCTAATGACAAAGCCAGCTCGTCATGGGCGTTACCTGCGCTGCGCTCATGACGAGCAGGCTTTGTCATGTAAGGTGTGATTTATGAAGATTCAGTGCACAGCGGGAACACCCGCTAGCGCTGTAGTGGTTAAAGCCCCACAGTGACCAAAATTGCCATTTTTACAGACATTTACTCCTACTCAGAAGCTTCTATTTGACCAATTTCTGGCAGAAAAATGACTCTAAACACACTTATTTTAGTTCCAAAAGTGAACATTCACATTTAATAATTGTTTACAGGCAAAAGAGAAAACATTAAAAAATGACCATTTCTGACCATCTGGAGAAAGTTCGACAGTTTCGGGGTCATCATTTTTCATCAAAAAAAATATTTTTTCAAATGTTTTAAAAATGATGCAAAATGTCAAATGGATTGTGCCTGATGTTGAATAACTACTTTTTAAGTCCTACAGTGACCAAAATTGCCATATTTACAGATATTTCCTCCTACTCAGAAGCTTCTATTTGACCAATTTCTGGCAGAAAAATGGCTCTTAACACACCTATTTTAATTCCAAAAGTGATCATTCACATTTAATAATTGTTTACAGGCAAAAGAGAAAACATTAAAAAATGACCATTTCTGACCATCTTGAGAAAGTTCGACAGTTCCGGGGACATCGTTTTTCATCAAAAAAAATATTTTTTCAAATGTTGAAAAAATGATACAAAATGTCAAAAGTATTGTGCCTGAAGTTGAATAACCACTTTTTAAAGCCTAACAGTGACAAAAATTGCCTTTTTTACACACTTTTCCTCCTACTCAGAAGCTTCTATTTTGACCAATTTCTGGCAGAAAAATGACTCCAAACACACTCATTTTAGATCCAAAAGTGATAATTCACATTTAATAGTCATTTACAGGCAAAAGAGAAAACATTAAAAAATGACCATTTCTGACCATCTGGAGAAAGTTCGACAGTTCCGGGGTCATCGTTTTTCATCAAAAAAAATATTTTTTCAAATGTTGAAAAAATGATGCAAAATGTCAAAAGGATTGTGCCTGAAGTTGACTAACCACTTTTTAAAGCCCCACAGTGACCAAAATTGCCATTTTTACAGACATTTACTCCTACTCACAAACTTCTATTTGACCAATTTCTGGCAGAAAAATGACTCTAAACACACTTATTTTAGTTCCAAAGGTGAACATTCACATTTAATAATTGTTTACAGGCAAAAGAGAAAACATTAAAAAATGACCATTTCTGACCATCTGGAGAAAGTTCGACAGTTCCGGGGTCATCGTTTTTCATCAAAAAAATATTTTTTCAAATGTTTTAAAAATGATGCAAAATGTCAAATGGATTGTGCCTGATGTTGAATAACTACTTTTTAAGCCCTACAGTGACCAAAATTGCCATTTTTACAGATATTTCCTCCTACTCAGAAGCTTCTATTTGACCAATTTCTGGCAGAAAAATGGCTCTAAACAAACCTATTTTAGTTCCAAAAGTGATCATTCACATTTAATAATTGTTTACAGTCAAAAGAGAAAACATTAAAAAATGACCATTTCTGACCATCTGGAGAAAGTTTGACAGGTCCGGGGTCATTGTTTTTCATAAAAAGAAATATGTTTTCAAATGTTGAAAAAATGATTCAAAATGTCAAATGGATTGTGCCTGATGTTGAATAACCACTTTTTAAGCCTCACAGTGACCAAAATTGCCATTTTTACAGACATTTCCTCCTATTCAGAAGCTTCTATTTGACCAATTTCTGGCAGAAAAATGACTCTAAACACACTTATTTTAGTTCCAAAAGTGATCATTCACATTTAATAATTGTTTACAGTCAAAAGAGAAAACATTAAAAAAATGACCATTTCTGACCATCTGGAGAAAGTTCGACAGTTCCGGGGTCATCGTTTTTCAACAAAAAAAATATTTTTTCAAATGTTGAAAAAATGATGCAAAATGTCAAAAGGATTGTGCCTGAAGTTGAATAACCACTTTTTAAAGCCCCACAGTGACCAAAATTGCCATTTTTACAGACTTTTCCTCCTACTCAGAAGTCTCTATTTTGACCAATTTCTGGCAGAAAAATGACTCCAAACACACTTATTTTTGTTCCAAAAGTGATCATTTACATTTAATAATTGTTTACAGTCAAAAGAGAAAACATTAAAAAATGACCATTTCTGACCATCTGGAGAAAGTTCGACAGTTCCGGGGTCATCGTTATTCATCCAAATTTTTTTTTTTCAAATGTTGAAAAAATTATGCAAAATGTCAAAAGGATTGTGCCTGAAGTTGAATAACCACTTTTTAATCCCTTCCACGCGATTGACAAAGCCAGCTCATCATGGGCATTACCTGCGCTACGCTCATGACGAGCTGGCTTTGTCATGTAAAGTGTGATTTATGAACATTCAGCGCACAGCGGGAAAACCCGCTAGCGCTGTAGTGGTTAAAGCCCCACAGTGACCAAAATTGCCATTTTTACTGACTTTTCCTCCTACTCAGAAGCTTCTATTTGACCAATTTCTGGCGGAAAAATGATTTCAAACATACTCATTTTAGATCCAAAAGTGATAATTCACATTTAATAGTCATTTACAGGCAAAAGAGAAAACATTAAAAAATGACTATTTCTGACCATCTGGAGAAAGTTCAACAGTTCCGGGGTCATCGTTTTTCATCAAAAAAAATATTTTTTTAAATGTTGAAAAAATGATGCAAAATGTCAAAAGGATTGGGCCTCCTGTTGAATAACCACTTTTGCCCCACAGTGACCAAAATTGCCATTTTTACAGACTTTTCCTCCTACTCAGAAGCTTCTATTTGACCAATTGCTGGCAGAAAAATGACTCTAAACACACTTATTTTAGTTCCAAAAGTGATCATTCACATTTAATAATTGTTTACAGTCAAAACAGAAAACATTAAAAAATGACCATATCTGACCATCTTGAGAAAGTTCGACAGTTCCGGGGTCATCGTTTTTCATCAAAAAAAATATTTTTTCAAATGTCAAAAAATGATGCTAAATGTCAAAAGGATTGTGCCTGAAGTTGAATAACTACTTTTTAAGCCCTACTGTGACCAAAATTGCCATTTTTACAGATATTTCCTCCTACTCAGAAGCTTCTATTTGACCAATTTCTGGCAGAAAAATGGCTCTAAACACACTTATTTTAGTTCCAAAAGTGATCATTCACATTTAATAATTGTTTACAGTCAAAAGAGAAAACATTAAAAAATGGCCATTTCTGACCATCTGGAGAAAGTTTGACAGATCCGGGGTCATCGTTTTTCATCAAAAAAAATATTTTTTCAAATGTTGAAAAAATTATTCAAAATGTCAAATGGATTATGCCTGATGTTGAATAACCACTTTTTAAAGCCCCACAGTGACCAAAATTGTCATTTTTACAGACATTTCCTTCTACTCAGAACCTTCTATTTCGACCAATTTCTGGCAGAAAAATGACTCCAAACACACTCATTTTAGTTCCAAAAGTGATAATTCACATTTAATAGTCATTTACAGGCAAAAGAGAAAACATTAAAAAATGACCATTTCTGACCATCTGGAGAAAGTTCGACAGGTCCGGGGTCATCATTTTTCATTAAAAAAAAATATTTTTTCAAATGTTGAAAAAATGATGCAAAATGTCAAATGGATTGTGCCTGATGTTGAATAACCAATTTTTAAGCCCCACAGTGACCAAAATTGCCATTTTTACAGACATTTCCTCCTACTCAGAAGCTTCTATTTGACCAATTTCTGGCAGAAAAATGACTCTTATCACACTCATTTTAGTTCCAAAAGTGATAATTCACATTTAATAGTCATTTTCAGGCAAAAGAAATAACATTAAAAAAGGACCATTTCTGACCATCTGGAGAAAGTTCGACAGTTCCGGGGTCATCATTTTCCATCAAAAATTTTTTTTTTCAAATGTTGAAAAAATGATGCAAAATGTCAAAAGGATTGTGCATGAAGTTGAATAACCACTTTTTAACCCCTTCCACGCTAATGACAAAGCCAGCTCGTCATGGGCGTTACCTGCGCTGCGCTCATGACGAGCAGGCTTTGTCATGTAAAGTGTGATTTATGAACATTCAGCGCACAGCCGGAAAACCCGCTAGCGCTGTAGTGGTTAAAGCCCCACAGTGACCAAAATTGCCATTTTTACAGACTTTTCCTCCTACTCAGAAGCTTCTATTTTGACCAATTTCTGGCAGAAAAATGATTTCAAACACACTCATTTTAGATCCAAAAGTGATAATTCACATTTAATAGTCATTTACAGGCAAAAGAGAAAACATAAAAAAATGACCATTTCTGACCATCTGGAGAATTTCGACAGTTCCGGGGTCATCGTTTTTCATGAAAAAAAATTTTTTTTCAAATGTTTTAAAAATGATGCAAAATGTCAAATGGATTGTGCCTGATGTTGAATAACTACTTTTTAAGCCCTACTGTGACCAAAATTGCCATTTTTACAGATATTTCCTCCTACTCAGAAGCTTCTATTTGACCAATTTCTGGCAGAAAAATGACTCTAAACACACTTATTTTAGTTCCAAAAGTGATCATTCACATTTAATAATTGTTTACAGTCAAAACAGAAAACATTAAAAAATGACCATATCTGACCATCTTGAGAAAGTTCGACAGTTCCGGGGTCATCGTTTTTCATCAAAAAAAATATTTTTTCAAATGTCAAAAAATGATGCTAAATGTCAAAAGGATTGTGCCTGAAGTTGAATAACTACTTTTTAAGCCCTACTGTGACCAAAATTGCCATTTTTACAGATATTTCCTCCTACTCAGAAGCTTCTATTTGACCAATTTCTGGCAGAAAAATGGCTCTAAACACACTTATTTTAGTTCCAAAAGTGATCATTCACATTTAATAATTGTTTACAGTCAAAAGAGAAAACATTAAAAAATGGCCATTTCTGACCATCTGGAGAAAGTTTGACAGATCCGGGGTCATCGTTTTTCATCAAAAAAAATATTTTTTCAAATGTTGAAAAAATTATTCAAAATGTCAAATGGATTATGCCTGATGTTGAATAACCACTTTTTAAAGCCCCACAGTGACCAAAATTGTCATTTTTACAGACATTTCCTTCTACTCAGAACCTTCTATTTCGACCAATTTCTGGCAGAAAAATGACTCCAAACACACTCATTTTAGTTCCAAAAGTGATAATTCACATTTAATAGTCATTTACAGGCAAAAGAGAAAACATTAAAAAATGACCATTTCTGACCATCTGGAGAAAGTTCGACAGGTCCGGGGTCATCATTTTTCATTAAAAAAAAATATTTTTTCAAATGTTGAAAAAATGATGCAAAATGTCAAATGGATTGTGCCTGATGTTGAATAACCAATTTTTAAGCCCCACAGTGACCAAAATTGCCATTTTTACAGACATTTCCTCCTACTCAGAAGCTTCTATTTGACCAATTTCTGGCAGAAAAATGACTCTTATCACACTCATTTTAGTTCCAAAAGTGATAATTCACATTTAATAGTCATTTTCAGGCAAAAGAAATAACATTAAAAAAGGACCATTTCTGACCATCTGGAGAAAGTTCGACAGTTCCGGGGTCATCATTTTCCATCAAAAATTTTTTTTTTCAAATGTTGAAAAAATGATGCAAAATGTCAAAAGGATTGTGCATGAAGTTGAATAACCACTTTTTAACCCCTTCCACGCTAATGACAAAGCCAGCTCGTCATGGGCGTTACCTGCGCTGCGCTCATGACGAGCAGGCTTTGTCATGTAAAGTGTGATTTATGAACATTCAGCGCACAGCCGGAAAACCCGCTAGCGCTGTAGTGGTTAAAGCCCCACAGTGACCAAAATTGCCATTTTTACAGACTTTTCCTCCTACTCAGAAGCTTCTATTTTGACCAATTTCTGGCAGAAAAATGATTTCAAACACACTCATTTTAGATCCAAAAGTGATAATTCACATTTAATAGTCATTTACAGGCAAAAGAGAAAACATAAAAAAATGACCATTTCTGACCATCTGGAGAATTTCGACAGTTCCGGGGTCATCGTTTTTCATGAAAAAAAATTTTTTTTCAAATGTTTTAAAAATGATGCAAAATGTCAAATGGATTGTGCCTGATGTTGAATAACTACTTTTTAAGCCCTACAGTGACCAAAATTGCCATTTTTACAGATATTTCCTCCTACTCAGAAGCTTCCATTTGACCAATTTCTGGCAGAAAAATGACTCTAAACACACTTATTTTAGTTCCAAAAGTGATCATTCACATTTAATAATTGTTTACAGTCAAAACAGAAAACATTAAAAAATTACCATTTCTGACCATCTGGAGATAGTTCGACAGTTCCGGGGTCATCGTTTTTCATCAACAAAAATATTTTTTCAAATGTCAAAAAATGATGCTAAATGTCAAAAGGATTGTGCCTGAAGTTGAATAACTACTTTTTAAGCCCTACTGTGACCAAAATTGCCATTTTTACAGATATTTCCTCCTACTCAGAAGCTTCCATTTGACCAATTTCTGGCAGAAAAATGACTCTAAACACACTTATTTTAGTTCCAAAAGTGATCATTCACATTTAATAATTGTTTACAGTCAAAACAGAAAACATTAAAAAATTACCATTTCTGACCATCTGGAGAAAGTTCGACAGTTCCGGGGTCATCGTTTTTCATCAACAAAAATATTTTTTCAAATGTCAAAAAATGATGCAAAATGTCAAAAGGATTGTGCCTGAAGTTGAATAACTACTTTTTAAGCCCTACTGTGACCAAAATTGCCATTTTTACAGATATTTCCTCCTACTCAGAAGCTTCTATTTGACCAATTTCTGGCAGAAAAATGGCTCTATACACACTTATTTTACTTCCAAAGTGATAATTCACATTTAATAGTCATTTACTGTCAAAAGAGAAAACATTAAAAAATGACCATTTCTGACCATCTGGAAAAAGTTCGACAGGTCCGGGGTCATCATTTTTCATAAAAAAAAATATTTTTTCAAATGTTGAAAAAATGATGCAAAATGTCAAATGGATTGTGCCTGATGTTGAATAACCACTTTTTAAGCCCAACAGTGACCAAAATTGCCATTTTTACAGACATTTCCTCCTACTCAGAAGCTTCTTTTTGACCAATTTCTGGCAGAAAAATGACTCCAAACACACTCATTTTAGATCCAAAAGTGATAATTCACATTTAATAGTCATTTACAGGCAAAAGAGAAAACATTAAAAAATGACCATTTCTGACCATCTGGAGAAAGTTCGACAGTTCCGGGGTCATCGTTTTTCATCAAAAAAAATATTTTTTCAAATGTTGAAAAAATGATGCAAAATGTCAAAAGGATTGTGCCTGAAGTTGACTAACCACTTTTTAAAGCCCCACAGTGACCAAAATTGCCATTTTTACAGACATTTACTCCTACTCACAAACTTCTATTTGACCAATTTCTGGCAGAAAAATGACTCTAAACACACTTATTTTAGTTCCAAAGGTGAACATTCACATTTAATAATTGTTTACAGGCAAAAGAGAAAACATTAAAAAATGACCATTTCTGACCATCTGGAGAAAGTTCGACAGTTCCGGGGTCATCGTTTTTCATCAAAAAAAATATTTTTTCAAATGTTTTAAAAATGATGCAAAATGTCAAATGGATTGTGCCTGATGTTGAATAACTACTTTTTAAGCCCTACAGTGACCAAAATTGCCATTTTTACAGATATTTCCTCCTACTCAGAAGCTTCTATTTGACCAATTTCTGGCAGAAAAATGGCTCTAAACAAACCTATTTTAGTTCCAAAAGTGATCATTCACATTTAATAATTGTTTACAGTCAAAAGAGAAAACATTAAAAAATGACCATTTCTGACCATCTGGAGAAAGTTTGACAGGTCCGGGGTCATTGTTTTTCATAAAAAGAAATATGTTTTCAAATGTTGAAAAAATGATTCAAAATGTCAAATGGATTGTGCCTGATGTTGAATAACCACTTTTTAAGCCTCACAGTGACCAAAATTGCCATTTTTACAGACATTTCCTCCTATTCAGAAGCTTCTATTTGACCAATTTCTGGCAGAAAAATGACTCTAAACACACTTATTTTAGTTCCAAAAGTGATCATTCACATTTAATAATTGTTTACAGTCAAAAGAGAAAACATTAAAAAAATGACCATTTCTGACCATCTGGAGAAAGTTCGACAGTTCCGGGGTCATCGTTTTTCATCAAAAAATATATTTTTTCAAATGTTGAAAAAATGATGCAAAATGTCAAAAGGATTGTGCCTGAAGTTGAATAACCACTTTTTAAAGCCCCACAGTGACCAAAATTGCCATTTTTACAGACTTTTCCTCCTACTCAGAAGTCTCTATTTTGACCAATTTCTGGCAGAAAAATGACTCCAAACACACTTATTTTTGTTCCAAAAGTGATCATTTACATTTAATAATTGTTTACAGTCAAAAGAGAAAACATTAAAAAATGACCATTTCTGACCATCTGGAGAAAGTTCGACAGTTCCGGGGTCATCGTTATTCATCCAAATGTTTTTTTTTCAAATGTTGAAAAAATTATGCAAAATGTCAAAAGGATTGTGCCTGAAGTTGAATAACCACTTTTTAATCCCTTCCACGCGATTGACAAAGCCAGCTCATCATGGGCATTACCTGCGCTACGCTCATGACGAGCTGGCTTTGTCATGTAAAGTGTGATTTATGAACATTCAGCGCACAGCGGGAAAACCCGCTAGCGCTGTAGTGGTTAAAGCCCCACAGTGACCAAAATTGCCATTTTTACTGACTTTTCCTCCTACTCAGAAGCTTCTATTTGACCAATTTCTGGCGGAAAAATGATTTCAAACATACTCATTTTAGATCCAAAAGTGATAATTCACATTTAATAGTCATTTACAGGCAAAAGAGAAAACATTAAAAAATGACTATTTCTGACCATCTGGAGAAAGTTCAACAGTTCCGGGGTCATCGTTTTTCATCAAAAAAAATATTTTTTTAAATGTTGAAAAAATGATGCAAAATGTCAAAAGGATTGGGCCTCCTGTTGAATAACCACTTTTGCCCCACAGTGACCAAAATTGCCATTTTTACAGACTTTTCCTCCTACTCAGAAGCTTCTATTTGACCAATTGCTGGCAGAAAAATGACTCTAAACACACTTATTTTAGTTCCAAAAGTGATCATTCACATTTAATAATTGTTTACAGTCAAAACAGAAAACATTAAAAAATGACCATATCTGACCATCTTGAGAAAGTTCAACAGTTCCGGGGTCATCGTTTTTCATCAAAAAAAATATTTTTTCAAATGTCAAAAAATGATGCTAAATGTCAAAAGGATTGTGCCTGAAGTTGAATAACTACTTTTTAAGCCCTACTGTGACCAAAATTGCCATTTTTACAGATATTTCCTCCTACTCAGAAGCTTCTATTTGACCAATTTCTGGCAGAAAAATGACTCTAAACACACTTATTTTAGTTCCAAAAGTGATCATTCACATTTAATAATTGTTTACAGTCAAAACAGAAAACATTAAAAAATGACCATATCTGACCATCTTGAGAAAGTTCGACAGTTCCGGGGTCATCGTTTTTCATCAAAAAAAATATTTTTTCAAATGTCAAAAAATGATGCTAAATGTCAAAAGGATTGTGCCTGAAGTTGAATAACTACTTTTTAAGCCCTACTGTGACCAAAATTGCCATTTTTACAGATATTTCCTCCTACTCAGAAGCTTCTATTTGACCAATTTCTGGCAGAAAAATGGCTCTAAACACACTTATTTTAGTTCCAAAAGTGATCATTCACATTTAATAATTGTTTACAGTCAAAAGAGAAAACATTAAAAAATGGCCATTTCTGACCATCTGGAGAAAGTTTGACAGATCCGGGGTCATCGTTTTTCATCAAAAAAAATATTTTTTCAAATGTTGAAAAAATTATTCAAAATGTCAAATGGATTATGCCTGATGTTGAATAACCACTTTTTAAAGCCCCACAGTGACCAAAATTGTCATTTTTACAGACATTTCCTTCTACTCAGAACCTTCTATTTCGACCAATTTCTGGCAGAAAAATGACTCCAAACACACTCATTTTAGTTCCAAAAGTGATAATTCACATTTAATAGTCATTTACAGGCAAAAGAGAAAACATTAAAAAATGACCATTTCTGACCATCTGGAGAAAGTTCGACAGGTCCGGGGTCATCATTTTTCATTAAAAAAAAATATTTTTTCAAATGTTGAAAAAATGATGCAAAATGTCAAATGGATTGTGCCTGATGTTGAATAACCAATTTTTAAGCCCCACAGTGACCAAAATTGCCATTTTTACAGACATTTCCTCCTACTCAGAAGCTTCTATTTGACCAATTTCTGGCAGAAAAATGACTCTTATCACACTCATTTTAGTTCCAAAAGTGATAATTCACATTTAATAGTCATTTTCAGGCAAAAGAAATAACATTAAAAAAGGACCATTTCTGACCATCTGGAGAAAGTTCGACAGTTCCGGGGTCATCATTTTTCATCAAATTTTTTTTTTTTCAAATGTTGAAAAAATGATGCAAAATGTCAAAAGGATTGTGCATGAAGTTGAATAACCACTTTTTAACCCCTTCCACGCTAATGACAAAGCCAGCTCGTCATGGGCGTTACCTGCGCTGCGCTCATGACGAGCAGGCTTTGTCATGTAAAGTGTGATTTATGAACATTCAGCGCACAGCCGGAAAACCCGCTAGCGCTGTAGTGGTTAAAGCCCCACAGTGACCAAAATTGCCATTTTTACAGACTTTTCCTCCTACTCAGAAGCTTCTATTTTGACCAATTTCTGGCAGAAAAATGATTTCAAACACACTCATTTTAGATCCAAAAGTGATAATTCACATTTAATAGTCATTTACAGGCAAAAGAGAAAACATAAAAAAATGACCATTTCTGACCATCTGGAGAATTTCGACAGTTCCGGGGTCATCGTTTTTCATGAAAAAAATTTTTTTTTCAAATGTTTTAAAAATGATGCAAAATGTCAAATGGATTGTGCCTGATGTTGAATAACTACTTTTTAAGCCCTACAGTGACCAAAATTGCCATTTTTACAGATATTTCCTCCTACTCAGAAGCTTCCATTTGACCAATTTCTGGCAGAAAAATGACTCTAAACACACTTATTTTAGTTCCAAAAGTGATCATTCACATTTAATAATTGTTTACAGTCAAAACAGAAAACATTAAAAAATTACCATTTCTGACCATCTGGAGATAGTTCGACAGTTCCGGGGTCATCGTTTTTCATCAACAAAAATATTTTTTCAAATGTCAAAAAATGATGCTAAATGTCAAAAGGATTGTGCCTGAAGTTGAATAACTACTTTTTAAGCCCTACTGTGACCAAAATTGCCATTTTTACAGATATTTCCTCCTACTCAGAAGCTTCCATTTGACCAATTTCTGGCAGAAAAATGACTCTAAACACACTTATTTTAGTTCCAAAAGTGATCATTCACATTTAATAATTGTTTACAGTCAAAACAGAAAACATTAAAAAATTACCATTTCTGACCATCTGGAGAAAGTTCGACAGTTCCGGGGTCATCGTTTTTCATCAACAAAAATATTTTTTCAAATGTCAAAAAATGATGCAAAATGTCAAAAGGATTGTGCCTGAAGTTGAATAACTACTTTTTAAGCCCTACTGTGACCAAAATTGCCATTTTTACAGATATTTCCTCCTACTCAGAAGCTTCTATTTGACCAATTTCTGGCAGAAAAATGGCTCTATACACACTTATTTTACTTCCAAAGTGATAATTCACATTTAATAGTCATTTACTGTCAAAAGAGAAAACATTAAAAAATGACCATTTCTGACCATCTGGAAAAAGTTCGACAGGTCCGGGGTCATCATTTTTCATAAAAAAAAATATTTTTTCAAATGTTGAAAAAATGATGCAAAATGTCAAATGGATTGTGCCTGATGTTGAATAACCACTTTTTAAGCCCAACAGTGACCAAAATTGCCATTTTTACAGACATTTCCTCCTACTCAGAAGCTTCTTTTTGACCAATTTCTGGCAGAAAAATGACTCTAAACACACTTATTTTAGTTCCAAAAGTGAACTTTCACATTTAATAATTGTTTACAGTGAAAAGAGAAAACATTAAAAAATGACAATTTCTGACCATCTGGAAAAAGTTCGACAGTTCCGGGGTCCTCGTTTTTCATTAAAAAATTTTTTTTTTCAAATGTTGAAAAAAGTGATGCAAAATGTCAAATGGATATGCCTCATGTTGAATAACCACTTTTTAAAGCCCCACAGTGACCAAAATTGCCATTTTTACAGACTTTTCCTCCTACTCAGAAGGTTCTATTTCGACCAATTTCTGGTAGAAAAATGACTCCAAACACACTCATTTTAGTTCCAAAAGTGATGATTCACATTTAATAGTCATTTACAGGCAAAAGAGAAAACATTAAAAAATGACCATTTCTGACCATCTGGAGAAAGTTCGACAGGTCCAGGGTCATCATTTTTCATCAAAAAAAATATTTTTTCAAATGTTGAAAAAATGATGCTAAAATGTCAAAATGTCAAATGGATTGTGCCTGATATTGAATAACCACTATTTAAGCCCCACAGTGACCAAAATTGCCATTTTTACAGACATTTCCTCCTACTCAGAAGCTTCTATTTGACCAATTTCTGGCAGAAAAATGGCTCTATACACACTTATTTTAGTTCCAAAAGTGATCATTCACATTTAATAATTGTTTACAGTCAAAAGAGAAAACATTAAAAAATGACCATTTCTGACCATCTGGAGAAAGTTCGACAGGTCCGGGGTCATCCTTTTTCATAAAAAAAAATACTTTTTTCAAATGTTGAAAAATTGATGCAAAATGTCAAATGGATTGTGCCTGATTTTGAATAACCACTTTTAAGCCCCACAGTGACCAAAATTGCCATTTTTACAGACATTTCCTCCTACTCAGAAGCTTCTTTTTGACCAATTTCTGGCAGAAAAATGACTCTAAACACACTTATTTTAGTTCCAAAAGTGATCATTCACATTTAATAATTGTTTACAGTTAAAACAGAAAACATTAAAAAATGACCATTTCCGACCATCTGGAGAAAGTTCGACAGTTCCGGGGTCATCGTTTTTCATCAAAAAGAATATTTTTTCAAATGTCAAAAAATTATGCTAAATGTCAAAAGGATTGTGCCTGAAGTTGAATAACTACTTTTTAAGCCCTACTGTGACCAAAATTGCCATTTTTACAGATATTTCCTCCTACTCAGAAGCTTCTATTTGACCAATTTCTGGCAGAAAAATGGCTCTATACACACTTATTTTAGTTCCAAAAGTGATCATTCACATTTAATAATTGTTTACAGTCAAAAGAGAAAACATTAAAAAATGACCATTTCTGACCATCTGGAGAAAGTTCGACAGTTCCGGGGTCATCATTTTTCATCAAAAAAAATATTTTTTCAAATGTTGAAAAAATGATTCAAAATGTCAAATGGATTGTGCCTCGTATTGAATAACCACTTTTTAAAGCCCCACGGTGACCAAAATTGCCATTTTTACAGACTTTTCCTCCTACTCAGAAGCTTCTATTTCGACCAATTTCTGGCAGAAAAATGACTCCAAACACACTCATTTTAGTTCCAAAAGTGATAATTCACATTTAATGGTCATTTACAGGCTAAAGAGATAACATTAAAAAAGGACCATTTCTGACCATCTGGGGGAAGTTCGACAGTTCCGGGGTCATCGTTTTTCATCAAAAAAATATTTTTTCAAATGTTGAAAAAATGATGCAAAATGTCAAAAGGATTGGGCCTCCTGTTGAATAACCACTTTTACCCCACAGTGACCAAAATTGCCATTTTTACAGACTTACTCAGAAGCGTCTATTTGACCAATTTCTGGCAGAAAAATGACTCTAAACACACTTATTTTAGTTCCAAAAGTGATCATTCACATTTAATAATTGATTACAGTCAAAAGAGAAAACATGAAAAAAATGACCATTTCTGACCATCTGGAGGAAGTTCGACAGTTCCGGGGTCATCGTTTTTCATCAAAAAAAATATTTTTTCATATGTTGAAAAAATGATGCAAAATGTCAAAAGGATTGTGCCTGAAGTTGAATAACCACTTTTTAAAGCCCCACAGTGACCAAAATTGCCATTTTTACAGACTTTTCCTCCTACTCAGAAGCCTATATTTTGACCAATTTCTGGCAGAAAAATGACTCCAAACACACTCATTTTAGATCGAAAAGTGATAATTCACATTTAATAGTCGTTTAATGTCAAAAGAGAAAACATTAAAAAATGACCGTTTCTGACCATCTGGAAAAAGTTCGACAGTTCCGGGGTCATCGTTTTTCATCAAAAAAAATATTTTTTCAAATGTCAAAAAATGATGCTAAATGTCAAAAGGATTGTGCCTGAAGTTGAATAACTACTTTTTAAGCCCTACTGTGACCAAAATTGCTATTTTTACAGATATTTCCTCCTACTCAGAAGCTTCTATTTGACCAATTTCTGGCAGAAAATGGCTCTATACACACTTATTTTAGTTCCAAAAGTGATCATTCACATTTAATAATTGTTTACAGTCAAAAGAGAAAACATTAAAAAATGACCATTGCTGACCATCTGGAGAAAGTTTGACAGATCCGGGGTCATCGTTTTTCATCAAAAAAAATATTTTTTCAAATGTTGAAAAAATGATTCAAAATGTCAAATGGATTGTGCCTGATGTTGAATAACCACTTTTTAAAGCCCCACAGTGACCAAAATTGTCATTTTTACAGACATTTCCTTCCACTCAGAACCTACTATTTCGACCAATTTCTGGCAGAAAAATGACTCTAAACACACTCATTTTAGTTCCAAAAGTGATAATTCACATTTAATAGTCATTTACTGTCAAAAGAGAAAACATTAAAAAATGACCATTTCTGACCATCTGGAGAAAGTTCGACAGGTCCGGGGTCATCGTTTTTCATCAAAAAAATATTTTTTCAAATGTTGAAAAAATGATGCAAAATGTCAAAAGGATTGGGCCTCCTGTTGAATAACCACTTTTGCCCCACAGTGACCAAAATTGCCATTTTTACAGACTTTTCCTCCTACTCAGAAGCTTCTATTTGACCAATTTCTGGCAGAAAATGGCTCTATACACACTTATTTTAGTTCCAAAAGTGATCATTCACATTTAATAATTGTTTACAGTCAAAAGAGAAAACATTAAAAAATGACCATTTCTGACCATCTGGAGAAAGTTTGACAGTTTTTCATTAAAAAAAATATTTTTTCAAATGTTGAAAAAATGATGCAAAATGTCAAATGGATTGTGCCTGATGTTGAATAACCACTTTTTAAAGCCCCACACTGACCAAAATTGCCATTTTTACAGACATTTCCTCCTACTCAGAAGCTTCTTTTTGACCAATTTCTGGCAGAAAAATGACTCTAAACACACTTATTTTAGTTCCAAAAGTGATCATTCACATTTAATAATTGTTTACAGTTAAAACAGAAAACATTAAAAAATGACCATTTCCGACCATCTGGAGAAAGTTCGACAGTTCCGGGGTCATCGTTTTTCATCAAAAAGAATATTTTTTCAAATGTCAAAAAATTATGCTAAATGTCAAAAGGATTGTGCCTGAAGTTGAATAACTACTTTTTAAGCCCTACTGTGACCAAAATTGCCATTTTTACAGATATTTCCTCCTACTCAGAAGCTTCTATTTGACCAATTTCTGGCAGAAAAATGGCTCTATACACACTTATTTTAGTTCCAAAAGTGATCATTCACATTTAATAATTGTTTACAGTCAAAAGAGAAAACATTAAAAAATGACCATTTCTGACCATCTGGAGAAAGTTCGACAGTTCCGGGGTCATCATTTTTCATCAAAAAAAATATTTTTTCAAATGTTGAAAAAATGATTCAAAATGTCAAATGGATTGTGCCTCGTATTGAATAACCACTTTTTAAAGCCCCACGGTGACCAAAATTGCCATTTTTACAGACTTTTCCTCCTACTCAGAAGCTTCTATTTCGACCAATTTCTGGCAGAAAAATGACTCCAAACACACTCATTTTAGTTCCAAAAGTGATAATTCACATTTAATGGTCATTTACAGGCTAAAGAGATAACATTAAAAAAGGACCATTTCTGACCATCTGGGGGAAGTTCGACAGTTCCGGGGTCATCGTTTTTCATCAAAAAAATATTTTTTCAAATGTTGAAAAAATGATGCAAAATGTCAAAAGGATTGGGCCTCCTGTTGAATAACCACTTTTACCCCACAGTGACCAAAATTGCCATTTTTACAGACTTACTCAGAAGCGTCTATTTGACCAATTTCTGGCAGAAAAATGACTCTAAACACACTTATTTTAGTTCCAAAAGTGATCATTCACATTTAATAATTGATTACAGTCAAAAGAGAAAACATGAAAAAAATGACCATTTCTGACCATCTGGAGGAAGTTCGACAGTTCCGGGGTCATCGTTTTTCATCAAAAAAAATATTTTTTCATATGTTGAAAAAATGATGCAAAATGTCAAAAGGATTGTGCCTGAAGTTGAATAACCACTTTTTAAAGCCCCACAGTGACCAAAATTGCCATTTTTACAGACTTTTCCTCCTACTCAGAAGCCTATATTTTGACCAATTTCTGGCAGAAAAATGACTCCAAACACACTCATTTTAGATCGAAAAGTGATAATTCACATTTAATAGTCGTTTAATGTCAAAAGAGAAAACATTAAAAAATGACCGTTTCTGACCATCTGGAAAAAGTTCGACAGTTCCGGGGTCATCGTTTTTCATCAAAAAAAATATTTTTTCAAATGTCAAAAAATGATGCTAAATGTCAAAAGGATTGTGCCTGAAGTTGAATAACTACTTTTTAAGCCCTACTGTGACCAAAATTGCTATTTTTACAGATATTTCCTCCTACTCAGAAGCTTCTATTTGACCAATTTCTGGCAGAAAATGGCTCTATACACACTTATTTTAGTTCCAAAAGTGATCATTCACATTTAATAATTGTTTACAGTCAAAAGAGAAAACATTAAAAAATGACCATTGCTGACCATCTGGAGAAAGTTTGACAGATCCGGGGTCATCGTTTTTCATCAAAAAAAATATTTTTTCAAATGTTGAAAAAATGATTCAAAATGTCAAATGGATTGTGCCTGATGTTGAATAACCACTTTTTAAAGCCCCACAGTGACCAAAATTGTCATTTTTACAGACATTTCCTTCCACTCAGAACCTACTATTTCGACCAATTTCTGGCAGAAAAATGACTCTAAACACACTCATTTTAGTTCCAAAAGTGATAATTCACATTTAATAGTCATTTACTGTCAAAAGAGAAAACATTAAAAAATGACCATTTCTGACCATCTGGAGAAAGTTCGACAGGTCCGGGGTCATCGTTTTTCATCAAAAAAATATTTTTTCAAATGTTGAAAAAATGATGCAAAATGTCAAAAGGATTGGGCCTCCTGTTGAATAACCACTTTTGCCCCACAGTGACCAAAATTGCCATTTTTACAGACTTTTCCTCCTACTCAGAAGCTTCTATTTGACCAATTTCTGGCAGAAAATGGCTCTATACACACTTATTTTAGTTCCAAAAGTGATCATTCACATTTAATAATTGTTTACAGTCAAAAGAGAAAACATTAAAAAATGACCATTTCTGACCATCTGGAGAAAGTTTGACAGTTTTTCATTAAAAAAAATATTTTTTCAAATGTTGAAAAAATGATGCAAAATGTCAAATGGATTGTGCCTGATGTTGAATAACCACTTTTTAAAGCCCCACACTGACCAAAATTGCCATTTTTACAGACATTTACTCCTACTCAGAAGCTTCTATTTGACCAATTTCTGGCAGAAAAATGACTCTAAACACACTTATTTTAGTTCCAAAAGTGAACATTCACATTTAATAATTGTTTACAGGCAAAAGAGAAAACATTAAAAAATGACCATTTCTGACCATCTGGAGAAAGTTCGACAGTTCCGGGGTCATCATTTTTCATCAAAAAAAATATTTTTTCAAATGTTTTAAAAATGATGCAAAATGTCAAATGGATTGTGCCTGATGTTGAATAACTACTTTTTAAGTCCTACAGTGACCAAAATTGCCATATTCACAGATATTTCCTCCTACTCAGAAGCTTCTATTTGACCAATTTCTGGCAGAAAAATGGCTCTTAACACACCTATTTTAATTCCAAAAGTGATCATTCACATTTAATAATTGTTTACAGGCAAAAGAGAAAACATTACAAAATGACCATTTCTGACCATCTTGAGAAAGTTCGACAGTTCCGGGGTCATCGTTTTTCATCAAAAAAAATATTTTTTCAAATGTTGAAAAAATGATACAAAATGTCAAAAGTATTGTGCCTGAAGTTGAATAACCACTTTTTAAAGCCTAACAGTGACAAAAATTGCCTTTTTTACACACTTTTCCTCCTACTCAGAAGCTTCTATTTTGACCAATTTCTGGCAGAAAAATGACTCCAAACACACTCATTTTAGATCCAAAAGTGATAATTCACATTTAATAGTCATTTACAGGCAAAAGAGAAAACATTAAAAAATGACCATTTCTGACCATCTGGAGAAAGTTCGACAGTTCCGGGGTCATCGTTTTTCATCAAAAAAAATATTTTTTCAAATGTTGAAAAAATGATACAAAATGTCAAAAGTATTCTGCCTGAAGTTGAATAACCACTTTTTAAAGCCCCACAGTGACAAAAATGGCCTTTTTTACAGACTTTTCCTCCTACTCAGAAGCTTCTATTTCGACCAATTTCTGGCAGAAAAATGACTCCAAACACACTCATTTTAGTTCCAAAAGTGATAATTCACATTTAATAGTCATTTACAGGCAAAAGAGAAAACATTAAAAAATTACCATTTCTGACCATCTGGAGAAAGTTCGACAGTTCCGGGGTCATCGTTTTTCATTACAAAAATTTTTTTTTCAAATGTTGAAAAAATTATGCAAAATGTCAAAAGGATTGTGCCTGAAGTTGAATAACCTCAGTGACCAAAATTGCAATTTTTACAGACTTTCCTCCTACTCAGAAGCTTCTATTTTGACCAATTTCTGGCAGAAAAATTATTTCAAACATACTCATTTTAGATCCAAAAGTGATAATTCACATTTAATAGTCATTTACAGGCAAAAGAGAAAACATTAAAAAATGACTATTTCTGACCATCTGGAGAAAGTTCGACAGTTCCGGGGTCATCATTTTTCATCAAAAAAACATATTTTTTTAAATGTTGAAAAAATGATGCAAAATGTCAAAAGGATTGGGCCTCCTGTTGAATAACCACTTTTGCCCCACAGTGACCAAAATTGCCATTTTTACAGACTTTCCCTCCTACTCAGAAGCTTCCATTTGACCAATTTCTGGCAGAAAAATGACTCTAAACACACTTATTTTAGTTCCAAAAGTGATCATTCACATTTAATAATTGTTTACAGTCAAAACAGAAAACATTAAAAAATTACCATTTCTGACCATCTGGAGAAAGTTCGACAGTTCCAGGGTCATCGTTTTTCATCAAAAAAGTTTTTTTTTCAAATGTTGAAAAAATGATGCAAAATGTCAAATGGATTGTGCCTGATGTTGAATAACCACTTTTTAAGCCCAACAGTGACCAAAATTGTCATTTTTACAGACATTTCCTCCTGCTCAGAAGATTCTTTTTGACCAATTTCTGGCAGAAAAATGACTCTAAACACACTTATTTTAGTTCCAAAAGTGAACATTCACATTTAATAATTGTTTACAGTTAAAAGAGAAAACATTACAAAATGACCATTTCTGACCATCTGGAGAAAGTTCGACAGTTCCGGGGTCTTCGTTATTCATAAAAAAAAATATTTTTTCAAATGTTGAAAAAATGATGCAAAATGTCAAATGGATATGCCTCATGTTGAATAACCACTTTTTAAAGCCCCACAGTGACCAAAATTGCCATTTTTACAGACTTTTCCTCCTACTCAGAAGGTTCTATTTCGACCAATTTCTGGCAGAAAAATGACTCCAAACACACTCATTTTAGTTCCAAGAGTGATAATTCACATTTAATAGTCATTTACAGGCAAAAGAGAAAACATTAAAAAATGACCATTTCTGACCATCTGGAGAAAGTTCGACAGGTCCGTTTTTCATCAAAAAAATATATTTTTTCAAATGTTGAAAAAATGATTCAAAATGTCAAATGGATTGTGCCTGATGTTGAATAACCACTTTTTAAGCCCCACAGTGACCAAAATTGCCATTTTTACAGACATTTCCTCCTACTCAGAACCTTCTATTTGACCAATTTCTGGCAGAAAAATGACTCTAAACACACTTATTTTAGTTCCAAAAGTGAACATTCACATTTAATAATTGTTTACAGTCAAAAGAGAAAACATTAAAAAATGACAATTTCTGACCATCTGGAGAAAGTTTGACAGTTTTTCATTAAAAAAAATATTTTTTCAAATGTTGAAAAAATGATGCAAAATGTCAAACGGATTGTGCCTGAAGTTGAATAACCACTTTTTAAAGCCCCACAGTGACCAAAATTGCCATTTTTACAGACATTTACTCCTACTCAGAAGCTTCTATTTGACCAATTTCTGGCAGAAAAATGACTCTAAACACACTTATTTTAGTTCCAAAGGTGAACATTCACATTTAATAATTGTTTACAGGCAAAAGAGAAAACATTAAAAAATGACCATTTCTGACCATCTGGAGAAAGTTCGACAGTTCCGGGGTCATCGTTTTTCATCAAAAAAAATATTTTTTCAAATGTTGAAAAAATGATGCAAAATGTCAAAAGGATTGTGCCTGAAGTTGAATAACCACTTTTTAAAGCCCCACAGTGACCAAAATTGCCATTTTTACAGACATTTACTCCTACTCAGAAACTTCTATTTGACCAATTTCTGGCAGAAAAATGACTCTAAACACACTTATTTTAGTTCCAAAGGTGAACATTCACATTTAATAATTGTTTACAGGCAAAAGAGAAAACATTAAAAAATGACCATTTCTGACCATCTGGAGAAAGTTCGACAGTTCCGGGGTCATCGTTTTTCATCAAAAAAAATATTTTTTCAAATGTTTTAAAAATGATGCAAAATGTCAAATGGATTGTGCCTGATGTTGAATAACTACTTTTTAAGCCCTACAGTGACCAAAATTGCCATTTTTACAGATATTTCCTCCTACTCAGAAGCTTCTATTTGACCAATTTCTGGCAGAAAAATGGCTCTAAACAAACCTATTTTAGTTCCAAAAGTGATCATTCACATTTAATAATTGTTTACAGTCAAAAGAGAAAACATTAAAAAATGACCATTTCTGACCATCTGGAGAAAGTTTGACCGGGGTCATTGTTTTTCATAAAAAAAAATATGTTTTCAAATGTTGAAAAAATGATTCAAAATGTCAAATGGATTGTGCCTGATGTTGAATAACCACTTTTTAAGCCTCACAGTGACCAAAATTGCCATTTTTACAGACATTTCCTCCTATTCAGAAGGTTCTATTTGACCAATTTCTGGCAGAAAAATGACTCTAAACACACTTATTTTAGTTCCAAAAGTGATCATTCACATTTAATAATTGTTTACAGTCAAAAGAGAAAACATTAAAAAAATGACCATTTCTGACCATCTGGAGAAAGTTCGACAGTTCCGGGGTCATCGTTTTTCATCAAAAAAAATATTTTTTCAAATGTTGAAAAAATGATGCAAAATGTCAAAAGGATTGTGCCTGAAGTTGAATAACCACTTTTTAAAGCCCCACAGTGACCAAAATTGCCATTTTTACAGACTTTTCCTCCTACTCAGAAGTCTCTATTTTGACCAATTTCTGGCAGAAAAATGACTCCAAACACACTTATTTTTGTTCCAAAAGTGATCATTTACATTTAATAATTGTTTACAGTCAAAAGAGAAAACATTAAAAAATGACCATTTCTGACCATCTGGAGAAAGTTCGACAGTTCCGGGGTCATCGTTATTCATCCAAATTTTTTTTTTCAAATGTTGAAAAAATTATGCAAAATGTCAAAAGGATTGTGCCTGAAGTTGAATAACCACTTTTTAATCCCTTCCACGCGATTGACAAAGCCAGCTCGTCATGGGCATTACCTGCGCTACGCTCATGACGAGCTGGCTTTGTCATGTAAAGTGTGATTCATGAACATTCAGCGCACAGCGGGAAAACCCGCTAGCGCTGTAGTGGTTAAAGCCCCACAGTGACCAAAATTGCCATTTTTACTGACTTTTCCTCCTACTCAGAAGCTTCTATTTGACCAATTTCTGGCGGAAAAATGATTTCAAATATACTCATTTTAGATCCAAAAGTGATAATTCACATTTAATAGTCATTTACAGGCAAAAGAGAAAACATTAAAAAATGACTATTTCTGACCATCTGGAGAAAATTCAACAGTTCCGGGGTCATCGTTTTTCATCAAAAAAAATATTTTTTTAAATGTTGAAAAAATGATGCAAAATGTCAAAAGGATTGGGCCTCCTGTTGAATAACCACTTTTGCCCCACAGTGACCAAAATTGCCATTTTTACAGACTTTTCCTCCTACTCAGAAGCTTCTATTTGACCAATTGCTGGCAGAAAAATGACTCTAAACACACTTATTTTAGTTCCAAAAGTGATCATTCACATTTAATAATTGTTTACAGTCAAAACAGAAAACATTAAAAAATGACCATATCTGACCATCTTGAGAAAGTTCGACAGTTCCGGGGTCATCGTTTTTCATCAAAAAAAATATTTTTTCAAATGTCAAAAAATGATGCTAAATGTCAAAAGGATTGTGCCTGAAGTTGAATAACTACTTTTTAAGCCCTACTGTGACCAAAATTGCCATTTTTACAGATATTTCCTCCTACTCAGAAGCTTCTATTTGACCAATTTCTGGCAGAAAAATGACTCCAAACACACTTATTTTTGTTCCAAAAGTGATCATTTACATTTAATAATTGTTTACAGTCAAAAGAGAAAACATTAAAAAATGACCATTTCTGACCATCTGGAGAAAGTTCGACAGTTCCGGGGTCATCGTTATTCATCCAAATTTTTTTTTTTCAAATGTTGAAAAAATTATGCAAAATGTCAAAAGGATTGTGCCTGAAGTTGAATAACCTCTTTTTAATCCCTTCCACGCGATTGACAAAGCCAGCTCGTCATGGGCATTACCTGCGCTACGCTCATGACGAGCTGGCTTTGTCATGTAAAGTGTGATTTATGAACATTCAGCGCACAGCGGGAAAACCCGCTAGCGCTGTAGTGGTTAAAGCCCCACAGTGACCAAAATTGCCATTTTTACTGACTTTTTCTCCTACTCAGAAGCTTCTATTTGACCAATTTCTGGCGGAAAAATGATTTCAAACATACTCATTTTAGATCCAAAAGTGATAATTCACATTTAATAGTCATTTACAGGCAAAAGAGAAAACATTAAAAAATGACTATTTCTGACCATCTGGAGAAAGTTCAACAGTTCCGGGGTCATCGTTTTTCATCAAAAAAAATATTTTTTTAAATGTTGAAAAAATGATGCAAAATGTCAAAAGGATTGGGCCTCCTGTTGAATAACCACTTTTGCCCCACAGTGACCAAAATTGCCATTTTTACAGACTTTTCCTCCTACTCAGAAGCTTCTATTTGACCAATTGCTGGCAGAAAAATGACTCTAAACACACTTATTTTAGTTCCAAAAGTGATCATTCACATTTAATAATTGTTTACAGTCAAAAGAGAAAACATTAAAAAATTGCCATTTCTGACCATCTGGAGAAAGTTTGACAGATCCGGGGTCATCGTTTTTCATCAAAAAAAATATTTTTTCAAATGTTGAAAAAATTATTCAAAATGTCAAATGGATTATGCCTGATGTTGAATAACCACTTTTTAAAGCCCCACAGTGACCAAAATTGTCATTTTTACAGACATTTCCTTCTACTCAGAACCTTCTATTTCGACCAATTTCTGGCAGAAAAATGACTCCAAACACACTCATTTTAGTTCCAAAAGTGATAATTCACATTTAATAGTCATTTACAGGCAAAAGAGAAAACATTAAAAAATGACCATTTCTGACCATCTGGAGAAAGTTCGACAGGTCCGGGGTCATCATTTTTCATTAAAAAAAAATATTTTTTCAAATGTTGAAAAAATGATGCAAAATGTCAAATGGATTGTGCCTGATGTTGAATAACCAATTTTTAAGCCCCACAGTGACCAAAATTGCCATTTTTACAGACATTTCCTCCTACTCAGAAGCTTCTATTTGACCAATTTCTGGCAGAAAAATGACTCTTATCACACTCATTTTAGTTCCAAAAGTGATAATTCACATTTAATAGTCATTTTCAGGCAAAAGAAATAACATTAAAAAAGGACCATTTCTGACCATCTGGAGAAAGTTCGACAGTTCCGGGGTCATCATTTTTCATAAAAAATTTTTTTTTTCAAATGTTGAAAAAATGATGCAAAATGTCAAAAGGATTGTGCATGAAGTTGAATAACCACTTTTTAACCCCTTCCACGCTAATGACAAAGCCAGCTCGTCATGGGCGTTACCTGCGCTGCCGCTCATGACGAGCAGGCTTTGTCATGTAAAGTGTGATTTATGAACATTCAGCGCACAGCCGGAAAACCCGCTAGCGCTGTAGTGGTTAAAGCCCCACAGTGACCAAAATTGCCATTTTTACAGACTTTTCCTCCTACTCAGAAGCTTCTATTTTGACCAATTTCTGGCAGAAAAATGATTTCAAACACACTCATTTTAGATCCAAAAGTGATAATTCACATTTAATAGTCATTTACAGGCAAAAGAGAAAACATAAAAAAATGACCATTTCTGACCATCTGGAGAATTTCGACAGTTCCGGGGTCATCGTTTTTCATCAAAAAATTTTTTTTTTCAAATGTTTTAAAAATGATGCAAAATGTCAAATGGATTGTGCCTGATGTTGAATAACTACTTTTTAAGCCCTACAGTGACCAAAATTGCCATTTTTACAGATATTTCCTCCTACTCAGAAGCTTCCATTTGACCAATTTCTGGCAGAAAAATGACTCTAAACACACTTATTTTAGTTCCAAAAGTGATCATTCACATTTAATAATTGTTTACAGTCAAAACAGAAAACATTAAAAAATTACCATTTCTGACCATCTGGAGAAAGTTCGACAGTTCCGGGGTCATCGTTTTTCATCAACAAAAATATTTTTTCAAATGTCAAAAAATGATGCTAAATGTCAAAAGGATTGTGCCTGAAGTTGAATAACTACTTTTTAAGCCCTACTGTGACCAAAATTGCCATTTTTACAGATATTTCCTCCTACTCAGAAGCTTCCATTTGACCAATTTCTGGCAGAAAAATGACTCTAAACACACTTATTTTAGTTCCAAAAGTGAGCATTCACATTTAATAATTGTTTACAGTCAAAACAGAAAACATTAAAAAATTACCATTTCTGACCATCTGGAGAAAGTTCGACAGTTCCGGGGTCATCGTTTTTCATCAAAAAAAATATTTTTTCAAATGTCAAAAAATGATGCTAAATGTCAAAAGGATTGTGCCTGAAGTTGAATAACTACTTTTTAAGCCCTACTGTGACCAAAATTGCCATTTTTACAGATATTTCCTCCTACTCAGAAGCTTCTATTTGACCAATTTCTGGCAGAAAAATGGCTCTATACACACTTATTTTAGTTCCAAAAGTGATCATTCACATTTAATAATTGTTTACAGTCAAAAGAGAAAACATTAAAAAATGACCATTTCTGACCATCTGGAGAAAGTTCGACAGTTCCGGGGTCATCATTTTTCATCAAAAAAAATATTTTTTCAAATGTTGAAAAAATGATTCAAAATGTCAAATGGATTGTGCCTCGTGTTGAATAACCACTTTTTAAAGCCCCACGGTGACCAAAATTGCCATTTTTACAGACTTTTCCTCCTACTCAGAAGCTTCTATTTCGACCAATTTCTGGCAGAAAAATGACTCCAAACACACTCATTTTAGTTCCAAAAGTGATAATTCACATTTAATGGTCATTTACAGGCTAAAGAGATAACATTAAAAAAGGACCATTTCTGACCATCTGAAGAAAGTTCGACAGTTCCGGGGTCATCGTTTTTCATCCAAAAAATATTTTTTCAAATGTTGAAAAAATGATGCAAAATGTCAAAAGGATTGGGCCTCCTGTTGAATAACCACTTTTACCCCACAGTGACCAAAATTGCCATTTTTACAGACTTACTCAGAAGCGTCTATTTGACCAATTTCTGGCAGAAAAATGACTCTAAACACACTTATTTTAGTTCCAAAAGTGATCATTCACATTTAATAATTGATTACAGTCAAAAGAGAAAACATTAAAAAAATGACCATTTCTGACCATCTGGAGAAAGTTCGACAGTTCAGGGGTCATCGTTTTTCATCAAAAAAAATATTTTTTCAAATGTTGAAAAAATGATGCAAAATGTCAAAAGGATTGTGCCTGAAGTTGAATAACCACTTTTTAAAGCCCCACAGTGACCAAAATTGCCATTTTTACAGACTTTTCCTCCTACTCAGAAGCCTATATTTTGACCAATTTCTGGCAGAAAAATGACTCCAAACACACTCATTTTAGATCCAAAAGTGATAATTCACATTTAATAGTCGTTTACTGTCAAAAGAGAAAACATTAAAAAATGACCATTTCTGACCATCTGGAAAAAGTTCGACAGTTCCGGGGTCATCGTTTTTCATCAAAAAAAATATTTTTTCAAATGTCAAAAAATGATGCTAAATGTCAAAAGGATTGTGCCTGAAGTTGAATAACTACTTTTTAAGCCCTACTGTGACCAAAATTGCCATTTTCACAGATATTTCCTCCTACTCAGACGCTTCTATTTGACCAATTTCTGGCAGAAAATGGCTCTATACACACTTATTTTAGTTCCAAAAGTGATCATTCACATTTAATAATTGTTTACAGTCAAAAGAGAAAACATTAAAAAATGACCATTTCTGACCATCTGG
Organism: Lissotriton helveticus; assembly: GCF_964261635.1. Classification (NCBI taxonomy): domain Eukaryota; kingdom Metazoa; phylum Chordata; class Amphibia; order Caudata; family Salamandridae; genus Lissotriton; species Lissotriton helveticus. The sequence continues at coordinate 1,356,985,400 of NC_136061.1, read as the reverse complement.
AGAAAGTTTGACAGATCCGGGGTCATCGTTTTTCATCAAAAAAAATATTTTTTCAAATGTTGAAAAAATGATTCAAAATGTCAAATGGATTGTGCCTGATGTTGAATAACCACTTTTTAAAGCCCCACAGTGACCAAAATTGTCATTTTGACAGACATTTCCTTCCACTCAGAACCTACTATTTCGACCAATTTCTGGCAGAAAAATGACTCTAAACACACTCATTTTAGTTCCAAAAGTGATAATTCACATTTAATAGTCATTTACTGTCAAAAGAGAAAACATTAAAAAATGACCATTTCTGACCATCTGGAGAAAGTTCGACAGGTCCGGGGTCATCGTTTTTCATCAAAAAAATATTTTTTCAAATGTTGAAAAAATGATGCAAAATGTCAAAAGGATTGTGCCTGAAGTTGAATAACCACTTTTTAAAGCCCCACAGTGACCAAAATTGCCATTTTTACAGACTTTTCCTCCTACTCAGAAGCCTATATTTTGACCAATTTCTGGCAGAAAAATGACTCCAAACACACTCATTTTAGATCCAAAAGTGATAATTCACATTTAATAGTCGTTTACTGTCAAAAGAGAAAACATTAAAAAATGACCATTTCTGACCATCTGGAAAAAGTTCGACAGTTCCGGGGTCATCGTTTTTCATCAAAAAAAATATTTTTTCAAATGTCAAAAAATGATGCTAAATGTCAAAAGGATTGTGCCTGAAGTTGAATAACTACTTTTTAAGCCCTACTGTGACCAAAATTGCCATTTTTACAGATATTTCCTCCTACTCAGACGCTTCTATTTGACCAATTTCTGGCAGAAAATGGCTCTATACACACTTATTTTAGTTCCAAAAGTGATCATTCACATTTAATAATTGTTTACAGTCAAAAGAGAAAACATTAAAAAATGACCATTTCTGACCATCTGGAGAAAGTTTGACAGATCCGGGGTCATCGTTTTTCATCAAAAAAAATATTTTTTCAAATGTTGAAAAAATGATTCAAAATGTCAAATGGATTGTGCCTGATGTTGAATAACCACTTTTTAAAGCCCCACAGTGACCAAAATTGTCATTTTGACAGACATTTCCTTCCACTCAGAACCTACTATTTCGACCAATTTCTGGCAGAAAAATGACTCTAAACACACTCATTTTAGTTCCAAAAGTGATAATTCACATTTAATAGTCATTTACTGTCAAAAGAGAAAACATTAAAAAATGACCATTTCTGACCATCTGGAGAAAGTTCGACAGGTCCGGGGTCATCGTTTTTCATCAAAAAAATATTTTTTCAAATGTTGAAAAAATTATGCAAAATGTCAAAAGGATTGTGCCTGAAGTTGAATAACCACTTTTTAAAGCCCCACAGTGACCAAAATTGCCATTTTTACAGACTTTTCCTCCTACTCAGAAGCCTATATTTTGACCAATTTCTGGCAGAAAAATGACTCCAAACACACTCATTTTAGATCCAAAAGTGATAATTCACATTTAATAGTCGTTTACTGTCAAAAGAGAAAACATTAAAAAATGACCATTTCTGACCATCTGGAAAAAGTTCGACAGTTCCGGGGTCATCGTTTTTCATCAAAAAAAATATTTTTTCAAATGTCAAAAAATGATGCTAAATGTCAAAAGGATTGTGCCTGAAGTTGAATAACTACTTTTTAAGCCCTACTGTGACCAAAATTGCCATTTTTACAGATATTTCCTCCTACTCAGACGCTTCTATTTGACCAATTTCTGGCAGAAAATGGCTCTATACACACTTATTTTAGTTCCAAAAGTGATCATTCACATTTAATAATTGTTTACAGTCAAAAGAGAAAACATTAAAAAATGACCATTTCTGACCATCTGGAGAAAGTTTGACAGATCCGGGGTCATCGTTTTTCATCAAAAAAATATTTTTTCAAATGTTGAAAAAATGATTCAAAATGTCAAATGGATTGTGCCTGATGTTGAATAACCACTTTTTAAAGCCCCACAGTGACCAAAATTGTCATTTTTACAGACATTTCCTTCCACTCAGAACCTACTATTTCAACCAATTTCTGGCAGAAAAATGACTCTAAACACACTCATTTTAGTTCCAAAAGTGATAATTCACATTTAATAGTCATTTACTGTCAAAAGAGAAAACATTAAAAAATGACCATTTCTGACCATCTGGAGAAAGTTCGACAGGTCCGGGGTCATCGTTTTTCATCAAAAAAATATTTTTTCAAATGTTGAAAAAATGATGCAAAATGTCAAAAGGATTGGGCCTCCTGTTGAATAACCACTTTTGCCCCACAGTGACCAAAATTGCCATTTTTACAGACTTTTCCTCCTACTCAGAAGCGTCTATTTGACCAATTTCTGGCAGAAAAATGACTCTAAACACACTTATTTTAGTTCCAAAAGTGATCATTCACATTTAATAATTGATTACAGTCAAAAGAGAAAACATTAAAAAAATGACCATTTCTGACCATCTGGAGAAAGTTCGACAGTTCCAGGGTCATCGTTTTTCATCAAAAAAAATATTTTTTCAAATGTTGAAAAAATGATGCAAAATGTCAAAAGGATTGTGCCTGAAGTTGAATAACCACTTTTTAAAGCCCCACAGTTACCAAAATTGCCTTTTTTACAGACTTTTCCTCCTACTCAGAAGCCTCTATTTTGACCAATTTCCGACAGAAAAATGACTCCAAACACACTCATTTTAGATCCAAAAGTGATAATTCACATTTAATAGTCGTTTACTGTCAAAAGAGAAAACATTAAAAAATGACCATATCTGACCATCTGGATAAAGTTCGACAGTTCCAGGGTCATTGTTTTTCATCAAAAAAAATATTTTTTCAAATGTCAAAAAATTATGCTAAATGTCAAAAGGATTGTGCCTGAAGTTGAATAACTACTTTTTAAGCCCTACTGTGACCAAAATTGCCATTTTTACAGATATTTCCTCCTACTCAGAAGCTTCTATTTGACCAATTTCTGGCAGAAAATGGCTCTATACACACTTATTTTAGTTCCAAAAGTGATCATTCACATTTAATAATTGTTTACAGTCAAAAGAGAAAACATTAAAAAATGACCATTTCTGACCATCTGGAGAAAGTTTGACAGATCCGGGGTCATCGTTTTTCATCAAAAAAAATATTTTTTCAAATGTTGAAAAAATGATTCAAAATGTCCAATGGATTGTGCCTGATGTTGAATAACCACTTTTTAAAGCCCCACAGTGACCAAAATTGTCATTTTTACAGACATTTCCTTCTACTCAGAACCTACTATTTCGACCAATTTCAGGCAGAAAAATGACTCTAAACACACTCATTTTAGTTCCAAAAGTGATAATTCACATTTAATAGTCATTTACTGTCAAAAGAGAAAACATTAAAAAATGACCATTTCTGACCATCTGGAGAAAGTTCGACAGGTCCGGGGTCATCATTTTTCATCAAAAAAAATATTTTTTCAAATGTTGAAAAAATGATTAAAAATGTCAAATGGATTGTGCCTCATGTTGAATAACCACTTTTTAAAGCCCCACGGTGACCAAAATTGCCATTTTTACAGACTTTTCCTCCTACTCAGAAGCTTCTTTTTGACCAATTTCTGGCAGAAAAATGACTCTAAACACACTAATTTTAGTTCCAAAAGTGATAATTCACATTTAATAATTGTTTACAGTCAAAAGAGAAAACATTAAAAAATGACCATTTCTGACCATCTGGAGAAAGTTCAACAGTTCCGGGGTCATCGTTTTTCATCAAAAAAATATTTTTTCAAATGTTGAAAAAATGATGCAAAATGTCAAAAGGATTGGGCCTCCTGTTGAATAACCACTTTTGCCCCACATTGACCAAAATTGCCATTTTTACAGACTTTTCCTCCTACTCAGAAGCCTCTATTTTGACCAATTTCTGGCAGAAAAATGACTCCAAACACACTCATTTTAGATCCAAAAGTGATAATTCACATTTAATAGTCGTTTACTGTCAAAAGAGAAAACATTAAAAAATGACCATTTCTGACCATCTGGAAAAAGTTCGACAGGTCCGGGGTCATCATTTTTCATAAAAAAAAATATTTTTTCAAATGTTGAAAAAATGATGCAAAATGTCAAATGGATTGTGCCTGATGTTGAATAACCACTTTTAAGCCCCACAGTGACCAAAATTGCCATTTTTACAGACATTTCCTCCTACTCAGAAGCTTCTATTTGACCAATTTCTGGCAGAAAAATGACTCTAAACACACTTATTTTAGTTCGAAAAGTGAACATTCACATTTAATAATTGTTTACAGTCAAAAGAGAAAACATTAAAAAAATGACCATTTCTGACCATCTGGAGAAAGTTCGACAGTTCCGGGGTCATCGTTTTTCATCAAAAAAAATATTTTTTCAAATGTTGAAAAAATGATGCAAAATGTCGTAAGGATTGTGCCTCATGTTGAATAACCACTTTTTAAAGCCCCACAGTGACCAAAATTGCCATTTTTACAGACTTTTCCTCCTACTCAGAAGCCTCTATTTTGACCAATTTCTGGCAGAAAAATGACTCTAAACACACTTATTTTAGTTCGAAAAGTGAACATTCACATTTAATAATTGTTTACAGGCAAAATAGAAAACATTAAAAAATGACCATTTCTGACCATCTGGAGAAAGTTCGACAGTTCCGGGGTCATCGTTTTTCATCAAAAAAAATATTTTTTCAAATGTTGAAAAAATTATTCAAAATGTCAAATGGATTGTGCCTGATGTTGAATAACCACTTTTTTAGCCTCACAGTGACCAAAATTGCCATTTTTACACTTATTTTAGTTCCAAAAGTCCGGGGTCATCATTTTTCATCAAAAAAAATATTTTTTCAAATGTTGAAAAAATGATTCAAAATGTCAAATGGATTGTGCCTCCTGTTGAATAACCACTTTTGCCCCACATTGACCAAAATTGCCATTTTTACAGACTTTTCCTCCTACTCAGAAGCGTCTATTTGACCAATTTCTGGCAGAAAAATTACTCTAAACACACTTATTTGAGTTCCAAAAGTGATCATTCACATTTAATAATTGTTTACAGTCAAAAGAGAAAACATTAAAAAAATGACCATTTCTGACCATCTGGAGAAAGTTCGACAGTTCCGGGGTCATCGTTTTTCATCAAAAAAATATTTTTTCAAATGTTGAAAAAATGATGCAAAATGTCAAAAGGATTGTGCCTCATGTTGAATAACCACTTTTTAAAGCCCCACAGTGACCAAAATTGCCATTTTTAAAGACTTTTCCTCCTACTCAGAAGCCTCTATTTTGACCAATTTCTGGCAGAAAAATGACTCCAAACACACTCATTTTAGATCCAAAAGTGATAATTCACATTTAATAGTCGTTTACTGTCAAAAGAGAAAACATTAAAAAAATGACCATTTCTGACCATCTGGAAAAAGTTCGACAGGTCCGGGGTCATCATTTTTCATAAAAAAAAATATTTTTTCAAATGTTGAAAAAATGATGCAAAATGTCAAATGGATTGTGCCTGATGTTGAATAACCACTTTTAAGCCCCACAGTGACCAAAATTGCCATTTTTACAGACATTTCCTCCTACTCAGAAGCTTCTGGACCAATTTCTGGCAGAAAAATGACTCTAAACACACTTATTTTAGTTCGAAAAGTGATAATTCACATTTAATAGTCATTTACAGGCAAAAGAGAAAACATTAAAAAATTACCATTTCTGACCATCTGGAGAAAGTTCGACAGGTCCGGGGTCATCATTTTTCATAAAAAAAAATATTTTTTCAAATGTTGAAAAAATGATGCAAAATGTCAAATGGATTGTGCCTGATGTTGAATAACCACTTTTAAGCCCGACAGTGACCAAAATTGCCATTTTTACAGACATTTCCTCCTACTCAGAAGCTTCTTTTTGACCAATTTCTGGCAGAAAAATGACTCTAAACACACTAATTTTAGTTCCAAAAGTGATAATTCACATTTAATAATTGTTTACAGTCAAAAGAGAAAACATTAAAAAATGACCATTTCTGACCATCTGGATAAAGTTCGACAGTTCCGGGGTCATCGTTTTTCATCAAAAAAATATTTTTTCAAATGTTGAAAAAATGATGCAAAATGTCAAAAGGATTGGGCCTCCTGTTGAATAACCACTTTTGCCCCACATTGACCAAAATTGCCATTTTTACAGACTTTTCCTCCTACTCAGAAGCGTCTATTTGACCAATTTCTGGCAGAAAAATTACTCTAAACACACTTATTTTAGTTCCAAAAGTGATCATTCACATTTAATAATTGTTTACAGTCAAAAGAGAAAACATTAAAAAAATTACCATTTCTGACCATCTGGAGAAAGTTCGACAGTTCCGGGGTCATCGTTTTTCATAAAAAAAAATATTTTTTCAAATGTTGAAAAAATGATGCAAAATGTCAAATGGATTGTGCCTGATGTTGAATAACCACTTTTAAGCCCCACAGTGACCAAAATTGCCATTTTTACAGACATTTCCTCCTACTCAGAAGCTTCTTTTTGACCAATTTCTGGCAGAAAAATGACTCTAAACACACTTATTTTAGTTCCAAAAGTGATCATTCACATTTAATAATTGTTTACAGTCAAAACAGAAAACATTAAAAAATGACCATTTCCGACCATCTGGAGAAAGTTCGACAGTTCCGGGGTCATCGTTTTTCATCAAAAAAAATATTTTTTCAAATGTCAAAAAATGATGATAAATGTCAAAAGGATTGTGCCTGAAGTTGAATAACTACTTTTAAGCCCGACAGTGACCAAAATTGCCATTTTTACAGACATTTCCTCCTACTCAGAAGCTTCTTTTTGACCAATTTCTGGCAGAAAAATGACTCTAAACACACTAATTTTAGTTCCAAAAGTGATAATTCACATTTAATAATTGTTTACAGTCAAAAGAGAAAACATCAAAAAATGACCATTTCTGACCATCTGGAGAAAGTTCGACAGTTCCGGGGTCATCGTTTTTCATCAAAAAAATATTTTTTCAAATGTTGAAAAAATGATGCAAAATGTCAAAAGGATTGGGCCTCCTGTTGAATAACCACTTTTGCCCCACATTGACCAAAATTACCATTTTTACAGACTTTTCCTCCTACTCAGAAGCGTCTATTTGACCAATTTCTGGCAGAAAAATTACTCTAAACACACTTATTTTAGTTCCAAAAGTGATCATTCACATTTAATAATTGTTTACAGTCAAAAGAGAAAACATTAAAAAAATGACCATTTCTGACCATCTGGAGAAAGTTCGACAGTTCCGGGGTCATCGTTTTTCATCAAAAAAAATATTTTTTCAAATGTTGAAAAAATGATGCAAAATGTCAAAAGGATTGTGCCTGAAGTTGAATAACCACTTTTTAAAGCCCCACAGTGACCAAAATTGCAATTTTTACAGACTTTTCCTCCTACTCAGAAGCCTCTATTTTGACCAATTTCTGGCAGAAAAATGACTCCAAACACACTCATTTTAGATCCAAAAGTGATAATTCACATTTAATAGTCATTTACAGGCAAAAGAGAAAACATTAAAAAATTACCATTTCTGACCATCTGGAGAAAGTTCGACAGGTCCGGGGTCATCATTTTTCATAAAAAAAAATATTTTTTCAAATGTTGAAAAAATGATGCAAAATGTCAAATGGATTGTGCCTGATGTTGAATAACCACTTTTAAGCCCGACAGTGACCAAAATTGCCATTTTTACAGACATTTCCTCCTACTCAGAAGCTTCTTTTTGACCAATTTCTGGCAGAAAAATGACTCTAAACACACTAATTTTAGTTCCAAAAGTGATAATTCACATTTAATAATTGTTTACAGTCAAAAGAGAAAACATTAAAAAATGACCATTTCTGACCATCTGGAGAAAGTTCAACAGTTCCGGGGTCATCGTTTTTCATCAAAAAAACATTTTTTCAAATGTTGAAAAAATGATGCAAAATGTCAAAAGGATTGGGCCTCCTGTTGAATAACCACTTTTGCCCCACATTGACCAAAATTGCCATTTTTACAGACTTTTCCTCCTACTCAGAAGCCTCTATTTTGACCAATTTCTGGCAGAAAAATGACTCCAAACACACTCATTTTAGATCCAAAAGTGATAATTCACATTTAATAGTCGTTTACTGTCAAAAGAGAAAACATTAAAAAATGACCATTTCTGACCATCTGGAGAAAGTTCAACAGTTCCGGGGTCATCGTTTTTCATCAAAAAAATATTTTTTCAAATGTTGAAAAAATGATGCAAAATGTCAAATGGATTGTGCCTGATGTTGAATAACCACTTTTAAGCCCCACAGTGACCAAAATTGCCATTTTTACAGACATTTCCTCCTACTCAGAAGCTTCTATTTGACCAATTTCTGGCAGAAAAATGACTCTAAACACACTTATTTTAGTTCGAAAAGTGAACATTCACATTTAATAATTGTTTACAGGCAAAATAGAAAACATTAAAAAATGACCATTTCTGACCATCTGGAGAAAGTTCGACAGTTCCGGGGTCATCGTTTTTCATCAAAAAAAATATTTTTTCAAATGTTGAAAAAATTATTCAAAATGTCAAATGGATTGTGCCTGATGTTGAATAACCACTTTTTTAGCCTCACAGTGACCAAAATTGCCATTTTTACACTTATTTTAGTTCCAAAAGTCCGGGGTCATCATTTTTCATCAAAAAAAATATTTTTTCAAATGTTGAAAAAATGATTCAAAATGTCAAATGGATTGTGCCTCCTGTTGAATAACCACTTTTGCCCCACAATGACCAAAATTGCCATTTTTACAGACTTTTCCTCCTACTCAGAAGCGTCTATTTGACCAATTTCTGGCAGAAAAATTACTCTAAACACACTTATTTGAGTTCCAAAAGTGATCATTCACATTTAATAATTGTTTACAGTCAAAAGAGAAAACATTAAAAAAATGACCATTTCTGACCATCTGGAGAAAGTTCGACAGTTCCGGGGTCATCGTTTTTCATCAAAAAAATATTTTTTCAAATGTTGAAAAAATGATGCAAAATGTCAAAAGGATTGTGCCTCATGTTGAATAACCACTTTTTAAAGCCCCACAGTGACCAAAATTGCCATTTTTAAAGACTTTTCCTCCTACTCAGAAGCCTCTATTTTGACCAATTTCTGGCAGAAAAATGACTCCAAACACACTCATTTTAGATCCAAAAGTGATAATTCACATTTAATAGTCGTTTACTGTCAAAAGAGAAAACATTAAAAAATGACCATTTCTGACCATCTGGAAAAAGTTCGACAGGTCCGGGGTCATCATTTTTCATAAAAAAAAATATTTTTTCAAATGTTGAAAAAATGATGCAAAATGTCAAATGGATTGTGCCTGATGTTGAATAACCACTTTTAAGCCCCACAGTGACCAAAATTGCCATTTTTACAGACATTTCCTCCTACTCAGAAGCTTCTATTTGACCAATTTCTGGCAGAAAAATGACTCTAAACACACTTATTTTAGTTCGAAAAGTGAACATTCACATTTAATAATTGTTTACAGGCAAAATAGAAAACATTAAAAAATGACCATTTCTGACCATCTGGAGAAAGTTCGACAGTTCCGGGGTCATCGTTTTTCATCAAAAAAAATATTTTTTCAAATGTTGAAAAAATTATTCAAAATGTCAAATGGATTGTGCCTGATGTTGAATAACCACTTTTTTAGCCTCACAGTGACCAAAATTGCCATTTTTACACTTATTTTAGTTCCAAAAGTCCGGGGTCATCATTTTTCATCAAAAAAAATATTTTTTCAAATGTTGAAAAAATGATTCAAAATGTCAAATGGATTGTGCCTCCTGTTGAATAACCACTTTTGCCCCACATTGACCAAAATTGCCATTTTTACAGACTTTTCCTCCTACTCAGAAGCGTCTATTTGACCAATTTCTGGCAGAAAAATTACTCTAAACACACTTATTTTAGTTCCAAAAGTGATCATTCACATTTAATAATTGTTTACAGTCAAAAGAGAAAACATTAAAAAAATGACCATTTCTGACCATCTGGAGAAAGTTCGACAGTTCCGGGGTCATCGTTTTTCATCAAAAAAAATATTTTTTCAAATGTTGAAAAAATGATGCAAAATGTCAAAAGGATTGTGCCTCATGTTGAATAACCACTTTTTAAAGCCCCACAGTGACCAAAATTGCCATTTTTACAGACTTTTCCTCCTACTCAGAAGCTTCTATTTCGACCAATTTCTGGCAGAAAAATGACTCCAAACACACTCATTTTAGTTCCAAAAGTGATAATTCACATTTAATAGTCATTTACAGGCAAAAGAGAAAACATTAAAAAATTACCATTTCTGACCATCTGGAGAAAGTTCGACAGGTCCGGGGTCATCATTTTTCATAAAAAAAAATATTTTTTCAAATGTTGAAAAAATGATGCAAAATGTCAAATGGATTGTGCCTGATGTTGAATAACCACTTTTAAGCCCGACAGTGACCAAAATTGCCATTTTTACAGACATTTCCTCCTACTCAGAAGCTTCTTTTTGACCAATTTCTGGCAGAAAAATGACTAAACACACTAATTTTAGTTCCAAAAGTGATAATTCACATTTAATAATTGTTTACAGTCAAAAGAGAAAACATTAAAAAATGACCATTTCTGACCATCTGGATAAAGTTCGACAGTTCCGGGGTCATCGTTTTTCATCAAAAAAATATTTTTTCAAATGTTGAAAAAATGATGCAAAATGTCAAAAGGATTGGGCCTCCTGTTGAATAACCACTTTTGCCCCACATTGACCAAAATTGCCATTTTTACAGACTTTTCCACCTACTCAGAAGCGTCTATTTGACCAATTTCTGGCAGAAAAATTACTCTAAACACACTTATTTTAGTTCCAAAAGTGATCATTCACATTTAATAATTGTTTACAGTCAAAAGAGAAAACATTAAAAAAATTACCATTTCTGACCATCTGGAGAAAGTTCGACAGTTCCGGGGTCATCGTTTTTCATCAAAAAAAATATTTTTTCAAATGTTGAAAAAATGATGCAAAATGTCAAATGGATTGTGCCTGATGTTGAATAACCACTTTTAAGCCCCACAGTGACCAAAATTGCCATTTTTACAGACATTTCCTCCTACTCAGAAGCTTCTTTTTGACCAATTTCTGGCAGAAAAATGACTCTAAACACACTTATTTTAGTTCCAAAAGTGATCATTCACATTTAATAATTGTTTACAGTCAAAACAGAAAACATTAAAAAATGACCATTTCCGACCATCTGGAGAAAGTTCGACAGTTCCGGGGTCATCGTTTTTCATCAAAAAAAATATTTTTTCAAATGTCAAAAAATGATGCTAAATGTCAAAAGGATTGTGCCTGAAGTTGAATAACTACTTTTAAGCCCGACAGCGACCAAAATTGCCATTTTTACAGACATTTCCTCCTACTCAGAAGCTTCTTTTTGACCAATTTCTGGCAGAAAAATTACTCTAAACACACTAATTTTAGTTCCAAAAGTGATAATTCACATTTAATAATTGTTTACAGTCAAAAGAGAAAACATCAAAAAATGACCATTTCTGACCATCTGGAGAAAGTTCGACAGTTCCGGGGTCATCGTTTTTCATCAAAAATTTTTTTTTTCAAATGTTGAAAAAATGATGCAAAATGTCAAAAGGATTGGGCCTCCTGTTGAATAACCACTTTTGCCCCACATTGACCAAAATTATCATTTTTACAGACTTTTCCTCCTACTCAGAAGCGTCTATTTGACCAATTTCTGGCAGAAAAATTACTCTAAACACACTTATTTTAGTTCCAAAAGTGATCATTCACATTTAATAATTGTTTACAGTCAAAAGAGAAAACATTAAAAAAATGACCATTTCTGACCATCTGGAGAAAGTTCGACAGTTCCGGGGTCATCGTTTTTCATCCAAAAAAATATTTTTTCAAATGTTGAAAAAATGATGCAAAATGTCAAAAGGATTGTGCCTGAAGTTGAATAACCACTTTTTAAAGCCCCACAGTGACCAAAATTGCCATTTTTACAGACTTTTCCTCCTACTCAGAAGCCTCTATTTTGACCAATTTCTGGCAGAAAAATGACTCCAAACACACTCATTTTAGATCCAAAAGTGATAATTCACATTTAATAGTCGTTTACTGTCAAAAGAGAAAACATTAAAAAATGACAATTTCTGACCATCTGGAAAAAGTTCGACAGGTCCGGGGTCATAATTTTTCATTAAAAAAAATATTTTTTCAAATGTTGAAAAAATGATGCTAAATGTCAAAAGGATTGTGCCTGAAGTTGAATAACTACTTTTTAAGCCCTACTGTGACCAAAATTACCATTTTTACAGATATTTCCTCCTACTCAGAAGCTTCTATTTGACCAATTTCTGGCAGAAAAATGGCTCTATACACACTTATTTTAGTTCCAAAAGTGATCATTCACATTTAATAATTGTTTACAGTCAAAAGAGAAAACATTAAAAAATGACCATTTCTGATCATCTGGAGAAAGTTTGACAGATTCGGGGTCATCGTTTTTCATCAAAAAAAAATATTTTTTCAAATGTTGAAAAAATGATTCAAAATGTCAAATGGATTGTGCCTGATGTTGAATAACCACTTTTTAAAGCCCCACAGTGACCAAAATTGTAATTTTTACAGACATTTCCTTCTACTCAGAACCTACTATTTCGACCAATTTCTGGCAGAAAAATGACTCTAAACACACTCATTTTAGTTCCAAAAGTGATAATTCACATTTAATAGTCATTTACTGTCAAAAGAGAAAACATTAAAAAATGACCATTTCTGACCATCTGGAGAAAGTTCGACAGGTCCGGGGTCATCATTTTTCATCAAAAAAAATATTTTTTCAAATGTTGAAAAAATGATTCAAAATGTCAAATGGATTGTGCCTGATGTTGAATAACCACTTTTAAGCCCCAGTGTGACCAAAATTGCCATTTTTACAGACATTTCCTCCTACTCAGAAGCTTCTTTTTGACCAATTTCTGGCAGAAAAATGACTCTAAACACACTTATTTTAGTTCCAAAAGTGATCATTCACATTTAATAATTGTTTACAGTCAAAACAGAAAACATTAAAAAAATGACCATTTCTGACCATCTGGAGAAAGTTCGACAGTTCCGGGGTCATCGTTTTTCATCAAAAAAAATATTTTTTCAAATGTTGAAAAAATGATGCAAAATGTCAAAAGGATTGTGCCTGAAGTTGAATAACCACTTTTTAAAGCCCCACAGTGACCAAAATTGCCATTTTTACAGACTTTTCCTCCTACTCAGAAGCCTCTATTTTGACCAATTTCTGGCAGAAAAATGACTCCAAACACACTCATTTTAGATCCAAAAGTGATAATTCACATTTAATAGTCGTTTACTGTCAAAAGAGAAAACATTAAAAAATGACAATTTCTGACCATCTGGAAAAAGTTCGACAGGTCCGGGGTCATCATTTTTCATTAAAAAAAATATTTTTTCAAATGTTGAAAAAATGATGCAAAATGTCAAATGGATTGTGCCTGATGTTGAATAACCACTTTTAAGCCCCAGTGTGACCAAAATGGCCATTTTTACAGACATTTCCTCCTACTCAGAAGCTTCTTTTTGACCAATTTCTGGCAGAAAAATGACTCTAAACACACTTATTTTAGTTCCAAAAGTGATCATTCACATTTAATAATTGTTTACAGTCAAAACAGAAAACATTAAAAAATGACCATTTCCGACCATCTGGAGAAAGTTCGACAGTTCCGGGGTCATCGTTTTTCATCAAAAAAAATATTTTTTCAAATGTCAAAAAATGATGCTAAATGTCAAAAGGATTGTGCCTGAAGTTGAATAACTACTTTTTAAGCCCTACTGTGACCAAAATTGCCATTTTTACAGATATTTCCTCCTACTCAGAAGCTTCTATTTGACCAATTTCTGGCAGAAAAATGCCTCTATACACACTTATTTTAGTTCCAAAAGTGATCATTAACATTTAATAATTGTTTACAGTCAAAAGAGAAATGACCATTTCTGATCATCTGGAGAAAGTTTGACAGATTCGGGGTCATCGTTTTTCATCAAAAAAAATATTTTTTCAAATGTTGAAAAAATGATTCAAAATGTCAAATGGATTGTGCCTGATGTTGAATAACCACTTTTTAAAGCCCCACAGTGACCAAAATTGTAATTTTTACAGACATTTCCTTCTACTCAGAACCTACTATTTCGACCAATTTCTGGCAGAAAAATGACTCTAAACACACTAATTTTAGTTCCAAAAGTGATAATTCACATTTAATAATTGTTTACAGTAAAAAGAGAAAACATTAAAAAATGACCATTTCTGACCATCTGGAGAAAGTTCGACAGTTCCGGGGTCATCGTTTTTCATCAAAAAAATATTTTTTCAAATGTTGAAAAAATGATGCAAAATGTCAAAAGGATTGGGCCTCCTGTTGAATAACCACTTTTGCCCCACATTGACCAAAATTGCCATTTTTACAGACTTTTTCTCCTACTCAGAAGCGTCTATTTGACCAATTTCTGGCAGAAAAATTACTCTAAACACACTTATTTTAGTTCCAAAAGTGATCATTCACATTTAATAATTGTTTACAGTCAAAAGAGAAAACATTAAAAAAATGACCATTTCTGACCATCTGGAGAAAGTTCGACAGTTCCGGGGTCATCGTTTTTCATCAAAAAAAATATTTTTTCAAATGTTGAAAAAATGATGCAAAATGTCAAATGGATTGTGCCTGATGTTGAATAACCACTTTTAAGCCCCACAGTGACCAAAATTGCCATTTTTACAGACATTTCCTCCTACTCAGAAGCTTCTTTTTGACCAATTTCTGGCAGAAAAATGACTCTAAACACACTTATTTTAGTTCCAAAAGTGATCATTCACATTTAATAATTGTTTACAGTCAAAACAGAAAACATTAAAAAATGACCATTTCCGACCATCTGGAGAAAGTTCGACAGTTCCGGGGTCATCGTTTTTCATCCCCAAATTTTTTTTTTTCAAATGTCAAAAAATGATGCTAAATGTCAAAAGGATTGTGCCTGAAGTTGAATAACTACTTTTTAAGCCCTACTGTGACCAAAATTGCCATTTTTACAGATATTTCCTCCTACTCAGAAGCTTCTATTTGACCAATTTCTGGCAGAAAAATGGCTCTATACACACTTATTTTAGTTCCAAAAGTGATCATTCACATTTAATAATTGTTTACAGTCAAAAGAGAAAACATTAAAAAATGACCATTTCTGATCATCTGGAGAAAGTTTGACAGATTCGGGGTCATCGTTTTTCATCCCAAAAAATATTTTTTCAAATGTTGAAAAAATGATTCAAAATGTCAAATGGATTGTGCCTGATGTTGAATAACCACTTTTTAAAGCCCCACAGTGACCAAAATTGTAATTTTTACAGACATTTCCTTCTACTCAGAACCTACTATTTCGACCAATTTCTGGCAGAAAAATTACTCTAAACACACTCATTTTAGTTCCAAAAGTGATAATTCACATTTAATAGTCATTTACAGGCAAAAGAGAAAACATTAAAAAATTACCATTTCTGACCATCTGGAGAAAGTTCGACAGGTCCGGGGTCATCATTTTTCATTAAAAAAAATATTTTTTCAAATGTTGAAAAAATGATGCAAAATGTCAAATGGATTGTGCCTGATGTTGAATAACCACTTTTAAGCCCGACAGTGACCAAAATTGCCATTTTTACAGACATTTCCTCCTACTCAGAAGCATCTTTTTGACCAATTTCTGGCAGAAAAATGACTCTAAACACACTAATTTTAGTTCCAAAAGTGATAATTCACATTTAATAATTGTTTACAGTCAAAAGAGAAAACATTAAAAAATGACCATTTCTGACCATCTGGAGAAAGTTCGACAGTTCCGGGGTCATCGTTTTTCATCAAAAAATATTTTTTCAAATGTTGAAAAAATGATGCAAAATGTCAAAAGGATTGGGCCTCCTGTTGAATAACCACTTTTGCCCCACATTGACCAAAATTGCCATTTTTACAGACATTTCCTCCTACTCAGAAGCGTCTATTTGACCAATTTCTGGCAGAAAAATTACTCTAAACACACTTATTTTAGTTCCAAAAGTGATCATTCACATTTAATAATTGTTTACAGTCAAAAGAGAAAACATTAAAAAAATGACCATTTCTGACCATCTGGAGAAAGTTCGACAGTTCCGGGGTCATCGTTTTTCATCAAAAAATATATTTTTTCAAATGTTGAAAAAATGATGCAAAATGTCAAAAGGATTGTGCCTGAAGTTGAATAACCACTTTTTAAAGCCCCACAGTGACCAAAATTGCCATTTTTACAGACTTTTCCTCCTACTCAGAAGCCTCTATTTTTACCAATTTCTGGCAGAAAAATGACTCCAAACACACTCATTTTAGATCCAAAAGTGATAGTTCACATTTAATAGTCGTTTACTGTCAAAGGAGAAAACATTAAAAAATGACAATTTCTGACCATCTGGAAAAAGTTCGACAGGTCCGGGGTCATCATTTTTCATTAAAAAAAATATTTTTTCAAATGTTGAAAAAATGATGCAAAATGTCAAATGGATTGTGCCTGATGTTGAATAACCACTTTTAAGCCCCAGTGTGACCAAAATTGCCATTTTTACAGACATTTCCTCCTACTCAGAAGCTTCTTTTTGACCAATTTCTGGCAGAAAAATGACTCTAAACACACTTATTTTAGTTCCAAAAGTGATCATTCACATTTAATAATTGTTTACAGTCAAAACAGAAAACATTAAAAAATGACCATTTCCGACCATCTGGAGAAAGTTCGACAGTTCCGGGGTCATCGTTTTTCATCAAAAAAAATATTTTTTCAAATGTCAAAAAATGATGCTAAATGTCAAAAGGATTGTGCCTGAAGTTGAATAACTACTTTTTAAGCCCTACTGTGACCAAAATTGCCATTTTTACAGATATTTCCTCCTACTCAGAAGCTTCTATTTGACCAATTTCTGGCAGAAAAATGGCTCTATACACACTTATTTTAGTTCCAAAAGTGATAATTCACATTTAATAATTGTTTACAGTCAAAAGAGAAAACATTAAAAAATGACCATTTCTGACCATCTGGAGAAAGTTCGACAGTTCCGGGGTCATCGTTTTTCATCAAAAAAATATTTTTTCAAATGTTGAAAAAATGATGCAAAATGTCAAAAGAATTGGGCCTCCTGTTGAATAACCACTTTTGCCCCACATTGACCAAAATTGCCATTTTTACAGACTTTTCCTCCTACTCAGAAGCGTCTATTTGACCAATTTCTGGCAGAAAAATTACTCTAAACACACTTATTTTAGTTCCAAAAGTGATCATTCACATTTAATAATTGTTTACAGTCAAAAGAGAAAACATTAAAAAAATGACCATTTCTGACCATCTGGAGAAAGTTCGACAGTTCCGGGGTCATCGTTTTTCATCAAAAAAAATATTTTTTCAAATGTTGAAAAAATGATGCAAAATGTCAAATGGATTGTGCCTGATGTTGAATAACCACTTTTAAGCCCCACAGTGACCAAAATTGCCATTTTTACAGACATTTCCTCCTACTCAGAAGCTTCTTTTTGACCAATTTCTGGCAGAAAAATGACTCTAAACACACTTATTTTAGTTCCAAAAGTGATCATTCACATTTAATAATTGTTTACAGTCAAAACAGAAAACATTAAAAAAATGACCATTTCCGACCATCTGGAGAAAGTTCGACAGTTCCGGGGTCATCGTTTTTCATCAAAAAAAATATTTTTTCAAATGTCAAAAAATGATGCTAAATGTCAAAAGGATTGTGCCTGAAGTTGAATAACTACTTTTTAAGCCCTACTGTGACCAAAATTGCCATTTTTACAGATATTTCCTCCTACTCAGAAGCTTCTATTTGACCAATTTCTGGCAGAAAAATGGCTCTATACACACTTATTTTAGTTCCAAAGGTGATCATTCACATTTAATAATTGTTTACAGTCAAAAGAGAAAACATTAAAAAATGACCATTTCTGATCATCTGGAGAAAGTTTGACAGATTTGGGGTCATCGTTTTTCATCCCAAAAAATATTTTTTCAAATGTTGAAAAAATTATTCAAAATGTCAAATGGATTGTGCCTGATGTTGAATAACCACTTTTTAAAGCCCCACAGTGACCAAAATTGTAATTTTTACAGACATTTCCTTCTACTCAGAACCTACTATTTCGACCAATTTCTGGCAGAAAAATGACTCTAAACACACTCATTTTAGTTCCAACAGTGATAATTCACATTTAATAGTCATTTACAGGCAAAAGAGAAAACATTACAAAATTACCATTTCTGACCATCTGGAGAAAGTTCGACAGGTCCGGGGTCATCATTTTTCATTAAAAAAAATATTTTTTCAAATGTTGAAAAAATGATGCAAAATGTCAAATGGATTGTGCCTGATGTTGAATAACCACTTTTAAGCCCGACAGTGACCAAAATTGCCATTTTTACAGACATTTCCTCCTACTCAGAAGCATCTTTTTGACCAATTTCTGGCAGAAAAATGACTCTAAACACAATAATTTTAGTTCCAAAAGTGATAATTCACATTTAATAATTGTTTACAGTCAAAAGAGAAAACATTAAAAAATGACCATTTCTGACCATCTGGAGAAAGTTCGACAGTTCCGGGGTCATCGTTTTTCATCAAAAAATATTTTTTCAAATGTTGAAAAAATGATGCAAAATGTCAAAAGGATTGGGCCTCCTGTTGAATAACCACTTTTGCCCCACATTGACCAAAATTGCCATTTTTACAGACTTTTCCTCCTACTCAGAAGCGTCTATTTGACCAATTTCTGGCAGAAAAATTACTCTAAACACACTTATTTTAGTTCCAAAAGTGATCATTCACATTTAATAATTGTTTACAGTCAAAAGAGAAAACATTAAAAAATGACCATTTCTGACCATCTGGAGAAAGTTCGACAGTTCCGGGGTCATCGTTTTTCATCAAAAAATATATTTTTTCAAATGTTGAAAAAATGATGCAAAATGTCAAAAGGATTGTGCCTGAAGTTGAATAACCACTTTTT
Organism: Lissotriton helveticus; assembly: GCF_964261635.1. NCBI lineage: Eukaryota > Metazoa > Chordata > Amphibia > Caudata > Salamandridae > Lissotriton > Lissotriton helveticus. The sequence continues at coordinate 1,356,966,203 of NC_136061.1, read as the reverse complement.
AAAGCCCCACAGTGACCAAAATTGCCATTTTTACAGACTTTTCCTCCTACTCAGAAGCCTCTATTTTGACCAATTTCTGGCAGAAAAATTACTCCAAACACACTCATTTTAGATCCAAAAGTGATAGTTCACAGTTAATAGTCGTTTACTGTCAAAAGAGAAAACATTAAAAAATGACAATTTCTGACCATCTGGAAAAAGTTCGACAGGTCCGGGGTCATCATTTTTCATAAAAAAAAAGATTTTTTCAAATGTTGAAAAAATGATGCAAAATGTCAAATGGATTGTGCCTGATGTTGAATAACCACTTTTAAGCCCCAGTGTGACCAAAATTGCCATTTTTACAGACATTTCCTCCTACTCAGAAGCTTCTTTTTGACCAATTTCTGGCAGAAAAATGACTCTAAACACACTTATTTCAGTTCCAAAAGTGATCATTCACATTTAATAATTGTTTACAGTCAAAACAGAAAACATTAAAAAATGACCATTTCCGACCATCTGGAGAAAGTTCGACAGTTCCGGGGTCATCGTTTTTCATCAAAAAAAATATTTTTTCAAATGTCAAAAAATGATGCTAAATGTCAAAAGGATTGTGCCTGAAGTTGAATAACTACTTTTTAAGCCCTACTGTGACCAAAATTGCCATTTTTACAGATATTTCCTCCTACTCAGAAGCTTCTATTTGACCAATTTCTGGCAGAAAAATGTCTCTATACACACTTATTTTAGTTCCAAAAGTGATAATTCACATTTAATAATTGTTTACAGTCAAAAGAGAAAACATTAAAAAATGACCATTTCTGACCATCTGGAGAAAGTTCGACAGTTCCGGGGTCATCGTTTTTCATCAAAAAAATATTTTTTCAAATGTTGAAAAAATGATGCAAAATGTCAAAAGGATTGGGCCTCCTGTTGAATAACCACTTTTGCCCCACATTGACCAAAATTGCCATTTTTACAGACTTTTCCTCCTACTCAGAAGCTTCTATTTGACCAATTTCTGGCAGAAAAATTACTCTAAACACACTTATTTTAGTTCCAAAAGTGATCATTCACATTTAATAATTGTTTACAGTCAAAAGAGAAAACATAAAAAAAATGACAATTTCTGACCATCTGGAGAAAGTTCGACAGTTCCGGGGTCATCGTTTTTCATCAAAAAAAATATTTTTTCAAATGTTGAAAAAATGATGCAAAATGTCAAATGGATTGTGCCTGATGTTGAATAACCACTTTTAAGCCCCACAGTGACCAAAATTGCCATTTTTACAGACATTTCCTCCTACTCAGAAGCTTCTTTTTGACCAATTTCTGGCAGAAAAATGACTCTAAACACACTTATTTTAGTTCCAAAAGTGATCATTCACATTTAATAATTGTTTACAGTCCAAACAGAAAACATTAAAAAATGACCATTTCCGACCATCTGGAGAAAGTTCGACAGTTCCGGGGTCATCGTTTTTCATCAAAAAAAATATTTTTTCAAATGTCAAAAAATGATGCTAAATGTCAAAAGGATTGTGCCTGAAGTTGAATAACTACTTTTTAAGCCCTACTGTGACCAAAATTGCCATTTTTACAGATATTTCCTCCTACACAGAAGCTTCTATTTGACCAATTTCTGGCAGAAAAATGGCTCTATACACACTTATTTTAGTTCCAAAAGTGATCATTCACATTTAATAATTGTTTACAGTCAAAAGAGAAAACATTAAAAAATGACCATTTCTGATCATCTGGAGAAAGTTTGACAGATTCGGGGTCATCGTTTTTCATCCCCAAAAATATTTTTTCAAATGTTGAAAAAATGATTCAAAATGTCAAATGGATTGTGCCTGATGTTGAATAACCACTTTTTAAAGCCCCACAGTGACCAAAATTGTAATTTTTTACAGACATTTCCTTCTACTCAGAACCTACTATTTCGACCAATTTGTGGCAGAAAAATGACTCTAAACACACTCATTTTAGTTCCAAAAGTGATAATTCACATTTAATAGTCATTTACTGTCAAAAGAGAAAACATTAAAAAATGACCATTTCTGACCATCTGGAGAAAGTTCGACAGGTCCGGGGTCATCATTTTTCATCAAAAAAAATATTTTTTCAAATGTTGAAAAAATGATTCAAAATGTCAAATGGATTGTGCCTCATGTTGAATAACCACTTTTTAAAGCCCCACGGTGACCAAAATTGCCATTTTTACAGACTTTTCCTCCTACTCAGAAGCTTCTATTTCGACCAATTTCTGGCAGAAAAATGACTCCAAACACACTCATTTTAGTTCCAAAAGTGATAATTCACATTTAATAGTCATTTACAGGCAAAAGAGAAAACATTAAAAAATTACCATTTCTGACCATCTGGAGAAAGTTCGACAGGTCCGGGGTCATCATTTTTCATTAAAAAAAATATTTTTTCAAATGTTGAAAAAATGATGCAAAATGTCAAATGGATTGTGCCTGATGTTGAATAACCACTTTTAAGCCCGACAGTGACCAAAATTGCCATTTTTACAGACATTTCCTCCTACTCAGAAGCGTCTATTTGACCAATTTCTGGCAGAAAAATCACTCTAAACACACTTATTTTAGTTCCAAAAGTGATCATTCACATTTAATAATTGTTTACAGTCAAAAGAGAAAACATTAAAAAAATGACCATTTCTGACCATCTGGAGAAAGTTCGACAGTTCCGGGGTCATCGTTTTTCATCAAAAAATATATTTTTTCAAATGTTGAAAAAATGATGCAAAATGTCAAAAGGATTGTGCCTGAAGTTGAATAACCACTTTTTAAAGCCCCACAGTGACCAAAATTGCCATTTTTACAGACTTTTCCTCCTACTCAGAAGCCTCTATTTTGACCAATTTCTGGCAGAAAAATGACTCCAAACACACTCATTTTAGATCCAAAAGTGATAATTCACATTTAATAGTCGTTTACTGTCAAAAGAGAAAACATTAAAAAATGACAATTTCTGACCATCTGGAAAAAGTTCGACAGGTCCGGGGTCATCATTTTTCATAAAAAAAATGTTTTTCAAATGTTGAAAAAATGATGCAAAATGTCAAATGGATTGTGCCTGATGTTGAATAACCACTTTTAAGCCCCACAGTGACCAAAATTGCCATTTTTACAGACATTTCCTCCTACTCAGAAGCTTCTTTTTGACCAATTTCTGGCAGAAAAATGACTCTAAACACACTTATTTTAGTTCCAAAAGTGATCATTCACATTTAATAATTGTTTACAGTCAAAACAGAAAACATTAAAAAATGACCATTTCCGAACATCTGGAGAAAGTTCGACAGTTCCGGGGTCATCGTTTTTCATCAAAAAAAATATTTTTTCAAATGTCAAAAAATGATGCTAAATGTCAAAAGGATTGTGCCTGAAGTTGAATAACTATTTTTTAAGCCCTACTGTGACCAAAATTGCCATTTTTACAGATATTTCCTCCTACTCAGAAGCTTCTATTTGACCAATTTCTGGCAGAAAAATGGCTCTATACACACTTATTTTAGTTCCAAAAGTGATCATTCACATTTAATAATTGTTTACAGTCAAAAGAGAAAACATTAAAAAATGACCATTTCTGACCATCTGGAGAAAGTTCGACAGGTCCGGGGTCATCATTTTTCATCAAAAAAAATATTTTTTCAAATGTTGAAAAAATGATTCAAAATGTCAAATGGATTGTGCCTCATGTTGAATAACCACTTTTTAAAGCCCCACGGTGACCAAAATTGCCATTTTTACAGACTTTTCCTCCTACTCAGAAGCTTCTATTTCGACCAATTTCTGGCAGAAAAATGACTCCAAACACACTCATTTTAGTTTCAAAAGTGATAATTCAAATTTAATGGTCATTTACAGGCTACAGAGATAACATTAAAAAAGGACCATTTCTGACCATCTGGAGAAAGTTCGACAGTTCCGGGTCATCGTTTTTCATCAAAAAAATATTTTTTCAAATGTTGAAAAAATGATGCAAAATGTCAAAAGGATTGGGCCTCCTGTTGAATAACCACTTTTGCCCCACAGTGACCAAAATTGCCATTTTTACAGACTTTTCCTCCTACTCAGAAGCGTCTATTTGACCAATTTCTGGCAGAAAAATGACTCCAAACACACTCATTTTAGATCCAAAAGTGATAATTCACATTTAATAGTCGTTTACTGTCAAAAGAGAAAACATTAAAAAATGACAATTTCTGACCATCTGGAAAAAGTTCGACAGTTCCGGGGTCATCGTTTTTCATCAAAAAAAATATTTTTTCAAATGTCAAAAAATTATGCTAAATGTCAAAAGGATTGTGCCTGAAGTTGAATAACTACTTTTTAAGCCCTACTGTGACCAAAATTGCCATTTTTACAGATATTTCCTCCTACTCAGAAGCTTCTATTTGACCAATTTCTGGCAGAAAATGGCTCTATACACACTTATTTTAGCTCCAAAAGTGATCATTCACATTTAATATTTGTTTACAGTCAAGAGAAAAAACATTAAAAAATTACCATTTCTGACCATCTGGGGAAAGTTTGACAGATCCGGGGTCATCGTTTTTCATCAAAAAAAATATTTTTTCAAACGTTGAAAAAATCATTCAAAATGTCAAATGGATTGTGCCTGATGTTGAATAACCACTTTTTAAAGCCCCACAGTGACCAAAATTGTCATTTTTACAGACATTTCCTTCTACTCAGAACCTACTATTTCGACCAATTTCTGGCAGAAAAATGACTCTAAACACACTCATTTTAGTTCCAAAAGTGATAATTCACATTTAATAGTCATTTACTGTCAAAAGAGAAAAAATTAAAAAAATGACCATTTCTGACCATCTGGAGAAAGTTCGACAGGTCCGGGGTCATCATTTTTCATCAAAAAAAATATTTTTTCAAATGTTGAAAAAATGATGCAAAATGTCAAATGGATTGTGCCTGATGTTGAATAACCACTTTTAAGCCCGACAGTGACCAAAATTGCCATTTTTACAGACATTTCCTCCTACTCAGTAGCTTCTTTTTGACCAATTTCTGGCAGAAAAATTACTCTAAACACACTCATTTTAGTTCCAAAAGTGATAATTCACATTTAATAATTGTTTACAGTCAAAAGAGAAAACATTAAAAAATGACCATTTCTGACCATCTGGAGAAAGTTCGACAGTTCCGGGGTCATCGTTTTTCATCAAAAAAATATTTTTTCAAATGTTGAAAAAATGATGCAAAATGTCAAAAGGATTGGGCCTCCTGTTGAATAACCACTTTTGCCCCACAGTGACCAAAATTGCCATTTTTACAGACTTTTCCTCCTACTCATAAGCCTCTATTTTGACCAATTTCTGGCAGAAAAATGACTCCAAACACACTCATTTTAGATCCAAAAGTGATAATTCACATTTAATAGTCGTTTACTGTCAAAAGAGAAAACATTAAAAAATGACCATTTCTGACCATCTGGAAAAAGTTCGACAGGTCCGGGGTCATCGTTTTTCATCAAAAAAAATATTTTTTCAAATGTTGAAAAAATGATGCAAAATGTCAAAAGGATTGTGCCTGAAGTTGAATAACCACTTTTTAAAGCCCTACAGTGACCAAAATTGCCATTTTTACAGACTTTTCCTCCTACTCATAAGCCTCCAATTTCTGGCAGAAAAATGACTCCAAACACACTCATTTTAGATCCAAAAGTGATAATTGACATTTAATAGTCGTTTACTGTCAAAAGAGAAAACATTAAAAAATGACCATTTCTGACCATCTGGAAAAAGTTCGACAGGTCCGGGGTCATCATTTTTCATTAAAAAAAATATTTTTTCAAATGTTGAAAAAATGATGCAAAATGTCAAATGGATATGCCTTATGTTGAATAACCACTTTTTAAAGCCCCACAGTGACCAAAATTGCCATTTTTACAGACTTTTCCTCCTACTCAGAAGCCTCTATTTTGACCAATTTCTGGCAGAAAAATGACTCCAAACACACTCATTTTAGTTCCAACAGTGATAATTCACATTTAATAGTCATTTACAGGCAAAAGAGAAAACATTAAAAAATGACCATTTCTGACCATCTGGAGAAAGTTTGACAGGTCCAGGGTCATCGTTTTTCATTAAAAAAAAATATTTTTTCAAATGTTGAAAAAATGATTCAAAATGTCAAATGGATTGTGCCTGCTGTCGAATAACCACTTTTTAAGCCCCACAGTGACCAAAATTGCCATTTTTACAGACATTTCCTCCTACTCAGAAGCTTCTATTTGACCAATTTCGGGCAGAAAAATGACGCTAAACACACTTATTTTAGTTCCAAAAGTGAACATTCACATTTAATAATTGTTTACAGTCAAAAGAGAAAACATTAAAAAATGACCATTTCTGACCATCTGGAGAAAGTTTGACAGTTCCGGGGTCATCGTTTTTCATTAAAAAAATATTTATTCAAATGTTGAAAAAATGATGCAAAATGTCAAATGGATTGTGCCTGATGTTGAATAACCACTTTTTAAAGCCCCACACTGACCAAAATTGCCATTTTTACAGACATTTACTCCTACTCAGAAGCTTCTATTTGACCAATTTCTGGCAGAAAAATGACTCTAAACACACTTATTTTAGTTCCAAAAGTGAACATTCACATTTAATAATTGTTTACAGGCAAAAGAGAAAACATTAAAAAATGACCATTTCTGACCATCTGGAGAAAGTTCGACAGTTCCGGGGTCATCGTTTTTCATCAAAAAAACATATTTTTTCAAATGTTTTAAAAATGATGCAAAATGTCAAATGGATTGTGCCTGATGTTGAATAACTACTTTTTAAGCCCTACAGTGACCAAAATTGCCATTTTTAAAGATATTTCCTCCTACTCAGAAGCTTCTATTTGACCAATTTCTGGCAGAAAAATGACTCTAAACACACTTATTTTAGTTCCAAAAGTGATCATTCACATTTAATAATTGTTTACAGTCAAAAGAGAAAACATTAAAAAATGACCATTTCTGACCATCTGGAGAAAGTTTGACAGGTCCGGGGTCATTGTTTTTCATCAAAAAAAATATTTTTTCAAATGTTGAAAAAATGATTCAAAATGTCAAATGGATTGTGCCTGATGTTGAATAACCACTTTTTAAGCCTCACAGTGACCAAAATTGCCATTTTTACAGACATTTACTCCTATTCAGAAGCTTCTATTTGACCAATTTCTGGCAGAAAAATGACTCTAAACACACTTATTTTAGTTCCAAAAGTGATCATTCAAATTTAATAATTGTTTACAGTCAAAAGAGAAAACATTAAAAAAATGACAATTTCTGACCATCTGGAGAAAGTTCGACAGTTCCGGAGTCATTGTTTTTCATCAAAAAAGAAATTTTTTCAAATGTCAAAAAATGATGCTAAATGTCAAAAGGATTGTGCCTGAAGTTGGATAACTACTTTTTAAGCCCTACTGTGACCAAAATTGCCATTTTTACAGATATTTCCTCCTACTCAGAAGTTTCTATTTGACCAATTTCTGGCAGAAAATGACTCCAAACACACTTATTTTAGTTCCAAAAGTGATCATTCACATTTAATAATTGTTTACAGTCAAAAGAGAAAACATTAAAAAAATGACCATTTCTGACCATCTGGAGAAAGTTCGACAGTTCCGGGGTCATCGTTTTTCATCAAAAAAGATATTTTTTCAAATGTTGAAAAAATGATGCAAAATGTCAAATGGATTGTGCCTGATGTTGAATAACCACTTTTTAAAGCCCTACAGTGACCAAAATTGCCATTTTTACAGACATTTCCTTCTACTCAGAACCTACTATTTCGACCAATTTCTGGCAGAAAAATGACTCCAAACACACTCATTTTAGATCCAAAAGTGATAATTCACATTTAATAGTCATTTACTGTCAAAAGAGAAAAAATTAAAAAATGACCATTTCTGACCATCTGGAAAAAGTTCGACAGGTCCGGGGTCATCGGGGCATATTACCAACCAATAGAGATAATTTTTGTCTCTAACTTGTTTAGAGACAAAAATTATCGCCGCAAATCGGCGATTTTTATCGCAGATAAACCTTGCTATTAGCAAGGTTTATCGCAAATGCGATAAAAAACGGCCGCAATGCATGAATATCGCTGAAAAGTCAGCGATATTCATGCATTATCGAGCAAATGCTCTTAGCCATGTTATCCACCTCCCATTGGATAACATGGATAAGAACTGCTCCTGGGCAAGTGTTAGCTTTTGGAGATATTCGCGCTTAGCGCGAATATCTCCAAAAGTTGGTAATAGGCGATAGCGATGTTAGCGACTGTTTTCAGTCGCTAACATCTTGGCACGCCCACTTTGCATGTCATTAGTGATAAATATCACTGACATGCAAAGCAGGGCCCAAGATGGTCACTATCTCCTATTAGCTGTCGCTAACTGGTGTTAGCGACAGCTTGGTAATAGGGAGATAATTTTATCTCCGCTTTCTTGGCTTTTAAAGCCAAAAAAGCGGAGATAAAGCCCCTTGATAATATGCCCCATCATTTTTCATTAAAAAAAATATTTTTTCAAATGTTGAAAAAATGATGCAAAATGTCAAATGGATTGTGCCTGATGTTGAATAACCACTTTTTAAGCCCAACAGTGACCAAAATTGCCATTTTTACAGACATTTCCTCCTACTCAGAAGCTTCTTTATGACCAATTTCTGACAGAAAAATGACTCTAAACACACGTATTTTAGTTCCAAAAGTGAACATTCACATTTAATAATTGTCTACAGTCAAAAGAGAAAACATTAAAAAATGACCATTTCTGACCATCTGGAGAAAGTTCGACAGTTCCGGGGTCATCGTTTTTCATAAAAAAAAATATTTTTTCAAATGTTGAAAAAATGATGCAAAATGTCAAATGGATATGCCTTATGTTGAATAACCACTTTTTAAAGCCCCACAGTGACCAAAATTGCCATTTTTACAGACTTTTCCTCCTACTCAGAAGCCTCTATTTTGACCAATTTCTGGCAGAAAAATGACTCCAAACACACTCATTTTAGTTCCAACAGTGATAATTCACATTTAATAGTCATTTACAGGCAAAAGAGAAAACATTAAAAAATGACCATTTCTGACCATCTGGAGAAAGTTTGACAGGTCCAGGGTCATCGTTTTTCATAAAAAAAAAATATTTTTTCAAATGTTGAAAAAATGATTCAAAATGTCAAATGGATTGTGCCTGATGTCGAATAACCACTTTTTAAGCCCCACAGTGACCAAAATTGCCATTTTTACAGACATTTACTCCTACTCAGAAGCTTCTATTTGACCAATTTCTGGCTGAAAAATGACTCTAAACACACTTATTTTAGTTCCAAAAGTGAACATTCACATTTAATAATTGTTTACAGTCAAAAGAGAAAACATTAAAAAATTACCATTTCTGACCATCTGGAGAAAGTTTGACAGTTCCGGGGTCATCGTTTTTCATTAAAAAAAATATTTATTCAAATGTTGAAAAAATGATGCAAAATGTCAAATGGATTGTGCCTGATGTTGAATAACCACTTTTTAAAGCCCCACACTGACCAAAATTGCCATTTTTACAGACATTTACTCCTACTCAGAAGCTTCTATTTGACCAATTTCTGGCAGAAAAATGACTCTAAACACACTTATTTTAGTTCCAAAAGTGAACATTCACATTTAATAATTGTTTACAGGCAAAAGAGAAAACATTAAAAAATGACCATTTCTGACCATCTGGAGAAAAATCGACAGTTCCGGGGTCATCGTTTTTCATCAAAAAAAATATTTTTTCAAATGTTTTAAAAATGATGCAAAATGTCAAATGGATTGTGCCTGATGTTGAATAACTACTTTTTAAGCCCTACAGTGACCAAAATTGCCATTTTTAAAGATATTTCCTCCTACTCAGAAGCTTCTATTTGACCAATTTCTGGCAGAAAAATGACTCTAAACACACTTATTTTAGTTCCAAAAGTGATCATTCACATTTAATAATTGTTTACAGTCAAAAGAGAAAACATTAAAAAATGACCATTTCTGACCATCTGGAGAAAGTTTGACAGGTCCGGGGTCATTGTTTTTCATCAAAAAAAATATTTTTTCAAATGTTGAAAAAATGATTCAAAATGTCAAATGGATTGTGCCTGATGTTGAATAACCACTTTTTAAAGCCCCACACTGACCAAAATTGCCATTTTTACAGACATTTACTCCTACTCAGAAGCTTCTATTTGACCAATTTCTGGCAGAAAAATGACTCTAAACACACTTATTTTAGTTCCAAAAGTGAACATTCACATTTAATAATTGTTTACAGGCAAAAGAGAAAACATTAAAAAATGACCATTTCTGACCATCTGGAGAAAGTTCGACAGTTCCGGGGTCATCGTTTTTCATCAAAAAAACATATTTTTTCAAATGTTTTAAAAATGAATCAAAATGTCAAATGGATTGTGCCTGATGTTGAATAACTACTTTTTAAGCCCTACAGTGACCAAAATTGCCATTTTTAAAGATATTTCCTCCTACTCAGAAGCTTCTATTTGACCAATTTCTGGCAGAAAAATGACTCTAAACACACTTATTTTAGTTCCAAAAGTGATCATTCACATTTAATAATTGTTTACAGGCAAAAGAGAAAACATTAAAAAATGACCATTTCTGACCATCTGGAGAAAGTTCGACAGTTCCGGGGTCATCGTTTTTCATCAAAAAAACATATTTTTTCAAATGTTTTAAAAATGAATCAAAATGTCAAATGGATTGTGCCTCATGTTGTATAACCACTTTTTAAAGCCCCACAGTGACCAAAATTGCCATTTTTACAGACTTTTCCTCCTACTCAGAAGCTTCTATTTCGACCAATTTCTGGCAGAAAAATGACTCCAAACACACTCATTTTAGTTCCAAAAGTGATAATTCACATTTAATAGTCAATTACAGGCAAAAGAGAAAACATTAAAAAATTACCATTTCTGACCATCTGGAGAAAGTTCGACAGTTCCGGGGTCATCGTTTTTCATCAAAAAATTATTTTTTTCAAATGTTGAAAAAATTATGCAAAATGTCAAAAGGATTGTGCCTGAAGTTGAATAACCACTTTTTAACCCCTTCCACGCTAATGACAAAGCCAGCTCGTCATGGGCGTTACCTGCGCTGCGCTCATGACGAGCTGGCTTTGTCATGTAAAGTGTGATTTATGAACATTCAGCGCACAGCGGGAAAACCCGCTAGCGCTGTAGTGGTTAAAGCCCCACAGTGACCAAAATTGCCATTTTTACAGACTTTTCCTCCTACTCAGAAGCTTCTATTTTGACCAATTTCTGGCGGAAAAATGATTTCAAACATACTCATTTTAGATCCAAAAGTGATAATTCACATTTAATAGTCATTTACAGGCAAAAGAGAAAACAGTAAAAAATGACTATTTCTGACCATCTGGAGAAAGTTCGACAGTTCCGGGGTCATCGTTTTTCATCAAAAAAAATATTTTTTTAAATGTTGAAAAAATGATGCAAAATGTCAAAAGGATTGGGCCTCCTGTTGAATAACCACTTTTGCCCCACAGTGACCAAAATTGCCATTTTTACAGACTTTTCCTCCTACTCAGAAGCTTCTATTTGACCAATTTCTGGCAGAAAAATGACTCTAAACACACTTATTTTAGTTCCAAAAGTGATCTTTCACATTTAATAATTGTTTACAGTCAAAACAGAAAACATAAAAAAATGACCATTTCCGACCATCTGGAGAAAGTTCGACAGTTCCGGGGTCATCGTTTTTCATTAAAAAAAAATATTTTTTCAAATGTCAAAAAATGATGCTAAATGTCAAAAGGATTGTGCCTGAAGTTGAATAACTACTTTTTAAGCCCTACTGTGACCAAAATTGCCATTTTTACAGATATTTCCTCCTACTCAGAAGCTTCTATTTGACCAATTTCTGGCAGAAAAATGACTCTAAACACACTTATTTTAGTTCCAAAAGTGATCATTCACATTTAATAATTGTTTACAGGAGGCCGGCATCCGAGGGACCGCCCTTGACTGGGTTCAGTCCTTTTTGACGGGACGACAACAAGCTGTCAGGCTGTCTCAGTTCTCCGCCACTCAGGTTGAGCTGTCCTGTGGTGTTCCTCAGGGCTCTTCATTATCCCCTCTTCTTTTTAATTTGTATTTGGCCCCGTTACTCCGTGCTCTCCGCGGGTTGAACGTTATTGCGTTCAACTATGCGGATGATATCCAATTGATTTTTAATATTGACTCTTCTGAGGACTCCATCTCTATTTTTCAAAATACACTTTGCCTCATCAGTGACTGGATGAGCTCAAATCATCTGAAGCTCAACCCCGACAAGACTGAACTAATTCTTGTCGGGGGAGCCTCCAACCCATGGCAACCGTCCATCTGGCCTGCCAGTCTTGGAAGCCCTCCTTCTCCAGTCCACTCTGCCAAAAGTCTGGGTGTCATTATCAGCAATGATCTTTCAATGACCCCCCAGATCAGCGCAGTGGTGTCCGCCAGCCACTTCCAACTCAGGAAACTCCGGAAAATATCTCGCCTTCTTACCACCGAAGCGCTCACGTTAGCACTCTTGGCGTCAGTGATCAGTCGACTCGACTATGCCAACGTGCTATACGTCGGTATTCCTGAGTACCAACAGAGAAGACTCCAGCTGATACAAAATCAGGCTGCTCGCCTGATTTTTCACCAGCCCAGAGATCAGCACGTTCGCCCACTCTTAAAGAGCCTTCATTGGCTGCCGGTTTCTGCCCGCTGCCAATTCAAGTTAGGCTGCACCATTTATAAGTCTCTCTCTGGTTCAGGTCCTTCTTTTATCTCCTCTCTCCTTCACTCTTATACTCCGTCCCGTACCTTACGCTCATCCCAAATGGCCCTGCTATCCATCCCTAGGTTCAAGAGGAAAAAACATGGGGGCCTGAGGTTCTCTCTTTTGGCCCCATCCTTCTGGAACTCTCTTCCTCTTTCTCTTAGACTAGCACCCTCACACTCTGGCTTTAGATCTCTTCTTAAAACTTTCCTCTTTACTATCTCGTATCCTTAGATTCTGCTTCCTTTCTATTTATTTTCACCACGCCCCAGCACAGCGCCAAGAAACCTAATGGTGTTAGCCGCGCTTAACAAATCCTTTTCAAATCAAATCAAATCAAATCACAGTCAAAACAGAAAACATAAAAAAATGACCATTTCTGACCATCTGGAGAAAGTTCGACAGTTCCGGGGTCATCGTTTTTCATCAAAAAAAATATTTTTTCAAATGTCAAAAAATGATGCTAAATGTCAAAAGGATTGTGCCTGAAGTTGAATAACTACTTTTTAAGCCCTACTGTGACCAAAATAGCCACTTTTTACAGACTTTTCCTCCTACCCAGAACCTACTATTTCGACCAATTTCTGGCAGAAAAATGACTCTAAACACACTCATTTTAGTTCCAAAAGTGATAATTCACATTTAATAGTCATTTACAGGCAAAAGAGAAAACATTAAAAAATTACCATTTCTGACCATCTGGAGAAAGTTCGACAGGTCCGGGGTCATCATTTTTCATTAAAAAAAATATTTTTTCAAATGTTGAAAAAATGATGCAAAATGTCAAATGGATTGTGCCTGATGTTGAATAACCACTTTTAAGCCCCACAGTGACCAAAATTGCCATTTTTACAGACGTTTCCTCCTACTCAGAAGCTTCTTTTTGACCAATTTCTGGCAGAAAAATGACTTTAACACACTCTGTTTTGTTCCAAAAGTGATAATTCACATTTAATGGTCATTTACAGGCTAAAGAGATAACATTAAAAAAGGACCATTTTTGACCATCTGGAGAAAGTTCGACAGTTCCGGGGTCATCGTTTTTCATCAAAAAAATATTTTTTCAAAAGTTGAAAAAATGATGCAAAATGTCAAAAGGATTGGGCGTCCTGTTGAATAACCACTTTTGCCCCACAGTGACCAAAATTGCCATTTTTACAGACTTTTTCTCCTACTCAGAAGCTTCTATTTGACCAATTTCTGGCAGAAAAATGACTCTAAACACACTTATTTTAGTTCCAAAAGTGATCATTCACATTTAATAATTGTTTACAGTCAAAAGAGAAAACATTTAAAAAATGACCATTTCTGACCATCTGGAGAAAATTCGACAGTTCCGGGGTCATCGTTTTTCATCAAAAAAATATTTTTTCAAATGTTGAAAAAATGATGCAAAATGTCAAAAGGATTGTGCCTGAAGATGAATAACCACTTTTTAAAGCCCCACTGTGACCAAAATTGCCATTTTTACAGACTTTTCCTCCTACTCAGAAGCCTCTATTTTGACCAATTTCTGGCAGAAAAATGACTCCAAACACACTCATTTTAGATCCAAAAGTGATAATTCACATTTAATAGTTGTTTACTGTCAAAAGAGAAAACATAAAAAAATGACAATTTCTGACCATTTGGAGAAAGTTCGACAGGTCAGGGGTCATCGTTTTTCATGAAAAATTTTTTTTTTCAAATGTTGAAAAAATGATGCAAAATGTCAAATGGATTGTGCCTCATGTTGTATAACCATGTTTTAAAGCCCCACAGTGACCAATATTGCCATTTTTACAGACATTTCCTCCTACTCAGAAGCTTCTATTTGACCAATTTCTGGCAGAAAAATGACTCCAAACACACTCATTTTAGTTCCAAAAGTGATAATTCACATTTAATAGTCATTTACAGGCAAAAGAGAAAACATTAAAAAATTACCATTTCTGACCATCTGGAGAAAGTTTGACAGTTCCGGGGTCATCGTTTTTCATAAAAAATTATTTTTTTTCAAATGTTGAAAAAATTATGCAAAATGTCAAAAGGATTGTGCCTGAAGTTGAATATCACTTTTTAACCCCTTCCACGCTAATGACAAAGCCAGCTCGTCATGGGCATTACCTGCGCTGCGCTCATGACGAGCTGGCTTTGTCATGTAAAGTGTGATTAATGAACATTCAGCGCACAGCGGGAAAACCCGCTAGCGCCGTAGTGGTTAAAGCCCCACAGTGACCAAAATTGCCATTTTTACAGACTTTTCCTCCTACTCAGAAGCTTCTATTTTGACCAATTTCTGGCGGAAAAATGATTTCAAACATACTCATTTTAGATCCAAAAGTGATAATTCACATTTAATAGTCATTTACAGGCAAAAGAGAAAACAGTAAAAAATGACTATTTCTGACCATCTGGAGAAAGTTCTACAGTTCCGGGGTCATCGTTTTTCATCAAAAAAAATATTTTTTTAAATGTTGAAAAAATGATGCAAAATGTCAAAAGGATTGGGCCTCCTGTTGAATAACCACTTTTGCCCCACAGTGACCAAAATTGCCATTTTTACAGACTTTTCCTCCTACTCAGAAGCTTCTATTTGACCAATTTCTGGCAGAAAAATGACTCTAAACACACTTATTTTAGTTCCAAAAGTGATCATTCACATTTAATAATTGTTTACAGTCAAAACAGAAAACATTAAAAAATGACCATTTCCGACCATCTGGAGAAAGTTCGATCGTTTTTCATCAAAAAAAATATTTTTTCAAATGTCAAAAAATGATGCTAAATGTCAAAAGGATTGTGCCTGAAGTTGAATAACTACTTTTTAAGCCCTACTGTGACCAAAATTGCCATTTTTACAGACTTTTCCTCCTACTCAGAACCTACTATTTCGACCAATTTATGGCAGAAAAATGACTCTAAACACACTCATTTTAGTTCCAAAAGTGATAATTCACATTTAATAGTCATTTACAGGCAAAAGAGAAAACATTAAAAAATTACCATTTCTGACCATCTGGAGAAAGTTCGACAGGTCCGGGGTCATCATTTTTCATAAAAAAAAATATTTTTTCAAATGTTGAAAAAATGATGCAAAATGTCAAATGGATTGTGCCTGATGTTGAATAACCACTTTAAAGCCCCACAGTGACCAACATTGCCATTTTTACAGACATTTCCTCCTACTCAGAAGCTTCTATTTGACCAATTTCTGGCAGAAAAATGACTCTAAACACACTTATTTTAGATCCAAAAGTGATAATTCACATTTAATAGTCGTTTACTGTCAAAAGAGAAAACATAAAAAAATGACAATTTCTGACCATTTGGAGAAAGTTCGACAGGTCAGGGGTCATCGTTTTTCATGAAAAAATTTTTTTTTCAAATGTTGAAAAAATGATGCAAAATGTCAAATGGATTGTGCCTCATGTTGTATAACCATGTTTTAAAGCCCCACAGTGACCAAAATTGCCATTTTTACTGACTTTTCCTCCTACTCAAGCTTCTATTTTGACCAATTTCTGGCAGAAAAATGACTCCAAACACACTCATTTTAGTTCCAAAAGTGATAATTCACATTTATAGTCATTTACAGGTAAAAGAGAAAACATTAAAAAATGACCATTTCTGACCATCTGGGGAAAGTTCGACAGGTCCAGGGTCATCGTTTTTCATCAAAAAAAATATTTATTCAAATGTTGAAAAAATGATGCAAAATGTCAAACGGATTGTGCCTGATGTTGAATAACCACTTTTTAAAGCCCCACACTGACCAAAATTGCCATTTTTACAGACATTTACTCCTACTCAGAAGCTTCTATTTGACCAATTTCTGGCAGAAAAATGACTGTAAACACACTTATTTTAGTTCCAAAAGTGAACATTCACATTTAATAATTGTTTACAGGCAAAAGAGAAAACATTAAAAAATGACCATTTCTGACCATCTGGAGAAAGTTCGACAGTTCCGGGGTCATCGTTTTTCATAAAAAAAAATATTTTTTCAAATGTTTTAAAAATGATGCAAAATGTCAAATGGATTGTGCCTGATGTTGAATAACCACTTTTTAAGCCTCACAGTGACCAAAATTGCCATTTTTACAGACATTTCCTCCTATTCAGAAGCTTCTATTTGACCAATTTCTGGCAGAAAAATGACTCTAAACACACTTATTTTAGTTCCAAAAGTGATCATTCACATTTAATAATTGTTTACAGTCAAAAGAGAAAACATTAAAAAAATGACAATTTCTGACCATCTGGAGAAAGTTCGACAGTTCCGGGGTCATCGTTTTTCATCAAAATTTTTTTTTTTCAAATGTTGAAAAAATTATGCAAAATGTCAAAAGGATTGTGCCTGAAGTTGAATAACCACTTTTTAACCCCTTCCACGCTAATGACAAAGCCAGCTCGTCATGGGCGTTACCTGCGCTGCGCTCATGACGAGCTGGCTTTGTCATGTAAAGTGTGATTTATGAACATTCAGCGCACAGCGGGAAAACCCGCTAGCGCTTTAGTGGTTAAAGCCCCACAGTGACCAAAATTGCCATTTTTACAGACTTTTCCTCCTACTCAGAAGCTTCTATTTTGACCAATTTCTGGCGGAAAAATGATTTCAAACATACTCATTTTAGATCCAAAAGTGATAATTCACATTTAATAGTCATTTACAGGCAAAAGAGAAAACAGTAAAAAATGACTATTTCTGACCATCTGGAGAAAGTTCGACAGTTCCGGGGTCATCGTTTTTCATCAAAAAAAATATTTTTTTAAATGTTGAAAAAATGATGCAAAATGTCAAAAGGATTGGGCCTCCTGTTGAATAACCACTTTTGCCCCACAGTGACCAAAATTGCCATTTTTACAGACTTTTCCTCCTACTCAGAAGCTTCTATTTGACCAATTTCTGGCAGAAAAATGATTCTATACACACTTATTTTAGTTCCAAAAGTGATCTTTCACATTTAATAATTGTTTACAGTCAAAAGAGAAAACATTAAAAAATGACCATTTCTGACCATCTGGAGAAAGTTTGACAGTTCCGGGGTCATCGTTTTTCATTAAAAAAAATATTTATTCAAATGTTGAAAAAATTATGCAAAATGTCAAAAGGATTGTGCCTGAAGTTGAATAACCACTTTTTAACCCCTTCCACGCTAATGACAAAGCCAGCTCGTCATGGGCGTTACCTGCGCTGCGCTCATGACGAGCTGGCTTTGTCATGTAAAGTGTGATTTATGAACATTCAGCGCACAGTGGGAAAACCCGCTAGCGCTTTAGTGGTTAAAGCCCCACAGTGACCAAAATTGCCATTTTTACAGACTTTTCCTCCTACTCAGAAGCTTCTATTTTGACCAATTTCTGGCGGAAAAATGATTTAAAACATACTCATATTAGATCCAAAAGTGATAGTTCACATTTAATAGTCATTTACAGGCAAAAGAGAAAACAGTAAAAAATGACCATTTCTGACCATCTGGAGAAAGTTCGACAGGTCCAGGGTCATCGTTTTTCATCAAAAAAAATATTTATTCAAATGTTGAAAAAATGATGCAAAATGTCAAATGGATTGTGCCTGATGTTGAATAACCACTTTTTAAAGCCCCACACTGACCAAAATTGCCATTTTTACAGACATTTACTCCTACTCAGAAGCTTCTATTTGACCAATTTCTGGCAGAAAAATGACTGTAAACACACTTATTTTAGTTCCAAAAGTGAACATTCACATTTAATAATTGTTTACAGGCAAAAGAGAAAACATTAAAAAATGACCATTTCTGACCATCTGGAGAAAGTTCGACAGTTCCGGGGTCATCGTTTTTCATTAAAAAAAATATTTTTTCAAATGTTTTAAAAATGATGCAAAATATCAAATGGATTGTGCCTGATGTTGAATAACTTCTTTTTAAGCCCTACAGTGACCAAAATTGCCATTTTTAAAGATATTTCCTCCTACTCAGAAGCTTCTATTTGACCAATTTCTGGCAGAAAAATGACTCTAAACACACTTATTTAAGTTCCAAAAGTGATCCTTCACATTTAATAATTGTTTACAGTCAAAAGTGAAAACATTAAAAAATGACCATTTCTGACCATCTGGGGAAAGTTAGACAGGTCCGGGGTCATTGTTTTTCATCAAAAAAAATTTTTTTTCAAATGTTGAAAAAATTATTCAAAATGTCAAATGGATTGTGCCTGATGTTGAATAACCACTTTTTAAGCCTCACAGTGACCAAAATTGCCATTTTTACAGACGTTTCCCCCTATTCAGAAGCTTCTATTTGACCAATTTCTGGCAGAAAAATGACTCTAAACACACTTATTTTAGTTCCAAAAGTGATCATTCACATTTAATAATTGTTTACAGTCAAAAGAGAAAACATTAAAAAAATGACAATTTCTGACCATCTGGAGAAAGTTCGACAGTTCCGGGGTCATCGTTTTTCATCAAAAAATTAATTTTTTTCAAATGTTGAAAAAATTATGCAAAATGTCAAAAGGATTGTGCCTGAAGTTGAATAACCACTTTTTAACCCCTTCCACGCTAATGACAAAGCCAGCTCGTCATGGGCGTTACCTGCGCTGCGCTCATGACGAGCTGGCTTTGTCATGTAAAGTGTGATTTATGAACATTCAGCGCACAGCGGGAAAACCCGCTAGCGCTTTAGTGGTTAAAGCCCCACAGTGACCAAAATTGCCATTTTTACAGACTTTTCCTCCTACTCAGAAGCTTCTATTTTGACCAATTTCTGGCGGAAAAATGATTTCAAACATACTCATTTTAGATCCAAAAGTGATAATTCACATTTAATAGTCATTTACAGGCAAAAGAGAAAACAGTAAAAAATGACTATTTCTGACCATCTGGAGAAAGTTCGACAGTTCCGGGGTCATCGTTTTTCATCAAAAAAAATATTTTTTTAAATGTTGAAAAAATGATGCAAAATGTCAAAAGGATTGGGCCTCCTGTTGAATAACCACTTTTGCCCCACAGCGACCAAAATTGCCATTTTTACAGACTTTTCCTCCTACTCAGAAGCTTCTATTTGACCAATTTCTGGCAGAAAAATGACTCTATACACACTTATTTTAGTTCCAAAAGTGATCTTTCACATTTAATAATTGTTTACAGTCAAAAGAGAAAACATTAAAAAATGACCATTTCTGACCATCTGGAGAAAGTTTGACAGTTCCGGGGTCATCGTTTTTCATTAAAAAAAATATTTATTCAAATGTTGAAAAAATTATGCAAAATGTCAAAAGGATTGTGCCTGAAGTTGAATAACCACTTTTTAACCCCTTCCACGCTAATGACAAAGCCAGCTCGTCATGGGCGTTACCTGCGCTGCGCTCATGACGAGCTGGCTTTGTCATGTAAAGTGTGATTTATGAACATTCAGCGCACAGCGGGAAAACCCGCTAGCGCTTTAGTGGTTAAAGCCCCACAGTGACCAAAATTGCCATTTTTACAGACTTTTCCTCCTACTCAGAAGCTTCTATTTTGACCAATTTCTGGCGGAAAAATGATTTCAAACATACTCATTTTAGATCCAAAAGTGATAATTCACATTTAATAGTCATTTACAGGCAAAAGAGAAAACAGTAAAAAATGACTATTTCTGACCATCTGGAGAAAGTTCGACAGTTCCTGGGTCATCGTTTTTCATCAAAAAAAATATTTTTTTAAATGTTGAAAAAATGATGCAAAATGTCAAAAGGATTGGGCCTCCTGTTGAATAACCACTTTTGCCCCACAGTGACCAAAATTGCAATTTTTACAGACTTTTCCTCCGACTCAGAAGCTTCTATTTGACCAATTTCTGGCAGAAAAATGACTCTATACACACTTATTTTAGTTCCAAAAGTGATCTTTCACATTTAATAATTGTTTACAGTCAAAAGAGAAAACATTAAAAAATGACCATTTCTGACCATCTGGAGAAAGTTTGACAGATCCGGGGTCATCGATTTGCATCAAAAAAAATATTTTTTCAAATGTTGAAAAAATGATTCAAAATGTCAAATGGATTGTGCCTGATATTGAATAACCACTTTTTAAAGCCCCACAGTGACCAAAATTGTCATTTTTACAGACATTTACTTCTACTCAGAACCTACTATTTCAACCAATTTCTGGCAGAAAAATGTCTCTAAACACACTCATTTTAGTTCCAAAAGTGATAATTCACATTTAATAGTCATTTACTGTCAAAAGAGACAACATTAAAAAATGACCATTTCTGACCATCTGGAGAAAGTTCGACAGGTCCGGGGTCATCATTTTTCATCAAAAAAAATATTTTTTCAAATGTTGAAAAAATGATTCAAAATGTCAAATGGATTGTGCCTCATGTTGAATAAACACTTTTTAAAGCCCCACGGTGACCAAAATTGCCATTTTTACAGACTTTTCCTCCTACTCAGAAGCTTCTATTTCGACCAATTTCTGGCAGAAAAATGACTCCAAACACACTCATTTTAGTTCCAAAAGTGATAATTCACATTTAATAGTCATTTAGAGGCAAAAGAGAAAACATTAAAAAATTACCATTTCTGACCATCTGGAGAAAGTTCGACAGGTCCGGGGTCATCATTTTTCATAAAAAAAAATATTTTTTCAAATGTTGAAAAAATGATGCAAAATGTCAAATGGATTGCGCCTGATGTTGAATAACCACTTTTAAGCCCCACAGTGACCAAAATTGCCATTTTTACAGACATTTCCTCCTACTGAGAAGCTTCTTTTTGACCAATTTCTGGCAGAAAAATGACTCTAAACACACTCATTTTAGTTCCAAAAGTGATAGTTCACATTTAATGGTCATTTACAGGCTAAAGAGATAACATTAAAAAAGGACCATTTCTAACCATCTGGAGAAAGTTCGACAGTTCCGGGGTCATCGTTTTTCATCAGAAAAATATTTTTTCAAATGTTGAAAAAATGATGCAAAATGTCAAAAGGATTGGGCCTCCTGTTGAATAACCACTTTTGCCCCACAGTGACCAAAATTGCCATTTTTACAGACTTTTCCTCCTACTCAGAAGCTTCTATTTGACCAATTTCTGGCAGAAAAATGACTCTAAACACACTTATTTTAGTTCCAAAAGTGATCATTCACATTTAATAATTGTTTACAGTCAAAAGAGAAAACATTAAAAAAATGACCATTTCTGACCATCTGGAGAAAGTTCGACAGTTCCGGGGTCATCGTTTTTCATCAAAAAAAATATTTTTTCAAATGTTGAAAAAATGATGCAAAATGTCAAAAGGATTGTGCCTGAAGTTGAATAACCACTTTTAAAGCCCCACAGTGACCAAAATTGCCATTTTTACAGACATTTCCTCCTACTCAGAAGCTTCTTTTTGACCAATTTCTGGCAGAAAAATGACTCTAAACACACTCATTTTAGTTCCAAAAGTGATAATTCACATTTAATGGTCATTTACAGGCTAAAGAGATAACATTAAAAAAGGACCATTTCTGACCATCTGGAGAAAGTTCGACAGTTCCGGGGTCATCGTTTTTCATCAGAAAAAATATTTTTTCAAATGTTGAAAAAATGATGCAAAATGTCAAAAGGATTGTGCCTGAAGATGAATAACCACTTTTTAAAGCCCCACTGTGACCAAAATTGCCATTTTTACAGACTTTTCCTCCTACTCAGAAGCCTCTATTTTGACCAATTTCTGGCAGAAAAATGACTCCAAACACACTCATTTTAGATCCAAAAGTGATAATTCACATTTAATAGTCGTTTACTGTCAAAAGAGAAAACATAAAAAAATGACAATTTCTGACCATTTGGAGAAAGTTCGACAGGTCAGGGGTCATCGTTTTTCATCAGAAAAATATTTTTTCAAATGTTGAAAAAAATGATGCAAAATGTCAAAAGGATTGGGCCTCCTGTTGAATAACCACTTTTGCCCCACAGTGACCAAAATTGCCATTTTTACAGACTTTTCCTCCTACTCAGAAGCTTCTATTTGACCAATTTCTGGCAGAAAAATGACTCTAAACACACTTATTTTAGTTCCAAAAGTGATCATTCACATTTAATAATTGTTTTCAGTCAAAACAGAAAACATTAAAAAATGACCATTTCCGACCATATGGAGAAAGTTCGACAGTTCCGGGGTCATCGTTTTTCATCAAAAAAAATATTTTTTCAAATGTCAAAAAATGATGCTAAATGTCAAAAGGATTGTGCCTGAAGTTGAATAACTACTTTTTAAGCCCTCCTGTGACCAAAATTGCCATTTTTACAGACTTTTCCTCCTACTCAGAAGCCTCTATTTTGACCAATTTCTGGCAGAAAAATGACTCCAAACACACTCATTTTAGATCCAAAAGTGATAATTCACATTTAATAGTCGTTTACTGTCAAAAGAGAAAACATAAAAAAATGACAATTTCTGACCATTTGGAGAAAGTTCGACAGGTCAGGGGTCATCGTTTTTCATCAGAAAAATATTTTTTCAAATGTTGAAAAAAATGATGCAAAATGTCAAAAGGATTGGGCCTCCTGTTGAATAACCACTTTTGCCCCACAGTGACCAAAATTGCCATTTTTACAGACTTTTCCTCCTACTCAGAAGCTTCTATTTGACCAATTTCTGGCAGAAAAATGACTCTAAACACACTTATTTTAGTTCCAAAAGTGATCATTCACATTTAATAATTGTTTACAGTCAAAAGAGAAAACAATAAAAAATTACCATTTCTGACCATCTGGAGAAAGTTCGACAGGTCCGGGGTCATCGTTTTTCATCCAAAATTTTTTTGTTTCAAATGTTGAAAAAATGATGCAAAATGTCAAAAGGATTGTGCCTGAAGTTGAATAACCACTTTTCAACCCCTTCCACGCTAATGACAAAGCCAGCTCGTCATGGGCGTTACCTGCGCGGCGCTCATGATGAGCTGGCTTTGTCATGTAAAGTGTGATTTATGAACATTCAGCGCACAGCGGGAAAACCCGCTAGCGCTGTAGTGGTTAAAGACCCACAGTGACCAAAATTGCCATTTTTACAGACTTTTCCTCCTACTCAGCAGATTCTATTTTGACCAATTTATGGCAGAAAAATGATTTCAAACACACTCATTTTATCCATAGATCCAAAAGTGATAATTCACATGTATTAGTCATTTACAGGCAAAAGAGAAAACATAAAAAAATGACCATTTCTGACCATCTGGAGAAAGTTCGTCATCAAAAAAAATATTTTTTCAAATGTTGAAAAAATGATGCAAAATGTCAAAAGGATTGGGCCTCCTGTTGAATAACCACTTTTGCCCCACAGTGACCAAAACTGCCATTTTTACAGACTTTACCTCCTACTCAGAAGCTTCTATTTGACCAATTTCTGGCAGAAAAATGACTCTGAAACACCCTTATTTTAGTTCCAAAAGTGATCATTCACATTTAATAGTCATTTACAGGCAAATAGAAAACATTAAAAAATGACCATTTCTGACCATCTGGAGAAAGTTCGACAGTTCCGGGGTCATCGTTTTTCATCAAAAAAATATTTTTTCAAATGTTTTAAAAATGATGCAAAATGTCAAATAGATTGTGCCTGATGTTGAATAACTACTTTTTAAGCCCTACAGTGACCAAAATTGCCATTTTTACAGACATTTCCTCCTACTCAGAACATTCTATTTGACCAATTTCTGGCAGAAAAATGACTCTAAACACACTTATTTTAGTTCGAAAAGTGATCATTCCCATTTAATAATTGTTTACAGTCAAAAGAGAAAACATTAAAAAAAGACAATTTCTGTCCATCTGGATAAAGTTCGACAGTTCCGGGGTCATCGTTTTTCATCAAAAAAAATATTTTTCAAATGTTGAAAAAATGATGCAAAATGTCAAAAGGATTGTTCCTGAAGTTGAATAACCACTTTTTAAAGCCCCACAGTGACCAAAATTGCCATTTTTACAGACTTTTCCTCCTACTCAGAAGCTTCTATTTTGACCAATTTCTGGCAGAAAAATTACTCCAAACACACTCATTTTAGATCCAAAAGTGATAATTCACATTTAATAGTCATTTACAGGCAAAAGAGAAAACATTAAAAAATGATAATTTCTGATCATCTGGAGAAAGTTCGACAGTTCCGGGGTCATCGTTTTTCATCAAAAAAAATATTTTTTCAAATGTTTTAAAAATGATGCAAAATGTCAAATGGATTGTGTCTGATGTTGAATAACTACTTTTTAAGCCCTACAGTGACCAAAATTGCCATTTTTACAGATATTTCCTCCTACTCAGAAACTTCTATTTGACCAATTTCTGGCAGAAAAATAGCTCTAAACACACTTATTTTAGTTCCAAAAGTGATCATTCACATTTAATAATTGTTTACAGTCAAAAGAGAAAACATTAAAAAATGACCATTTCTGACCATCTGGAGAAAGTTTGACAGGTCCGGGGTAATCGTTTTTCATCAAAAAAAATATTTTTTCAAATGTTTTAAAAATGATGCAAAATGTCAAATGGATTGTGCCTGATGTTGAATAACTACTTTTTAAGCCCTACAGTGACCAAAATTGCCATTTTTACAGATATTTCCTCCTACTCAGAAGCTTCTATTTGACCAATTTCTGGCAGAAAAATGGCTCTAAACACACTTATTTTAGTTCCAAAAGTGATCACTCACATTTAATAATTGTTTACAGTCAAAAGAGAAAACATTAAAAAAGGACCATTTCTGACCATCTGGAGAAGGTTTGACAGCCGGGGTCATCGTTTTTCATAAAAAAAAATATTTTTTCAAATGTTGAAAAAATGATGCAAAATGTCAAATGGATTGTGCCTGAAGTTTAATAACCACTTTTTAAAGCCCCACAGTGACCAAAATTGCAATTTTTACAGACATTTCCTCCTACTCAGAACATTCTATTTGACCAATTTCTGGCAGAAAAATGACTCTAAACACACCTATTTTAGTTCGAAAAGTGATCATTCACATTTAATAATTGTTTACAGTCAAAAGAGAAAACATTAAAAAATGACAATTTCTGACCATCTGGATAAAGTTCGACAGTTCCAGGGTCATCGTTTTTCATCAAAAAAATATTTTTCAAATGTTGAAAAAATGATGCAAAATGTCAAAAGGATTGTGCCTGAAGTTGAATAACCACTTTTTAAAGCCCCACAGTGACCAAAATTGCCATTTTTACAGACTTTTCTTTCCTACTCAGAAGCTTCTATTTTGACCAATTTCTGGCAGAAAAATGACTCCAAACACACTAATTTTAGATTCAAAAGTGATAATTCACATTTAATAGTCATTTACAGGCAAAAGAGAAAACATTCAAAAATGACAATTTCTGACCATCTGGAGAAAGTTCGACAGTTCCGGGGTCATCGTTTTTCATCAAAAAAATTTTTTTTCAAATGTTTTAAAAATGATGCAAAATGTCAAATGGATTGTTTCTGATGTTGAATAACTACTTTTTAAGCCCTACAGTGACCAAAATTGCCATTTTTACAGATATTTCCTCCTACTCAGAAGCTTCTATTTGACCAATTTCTGGCAGAAAAATGGCTCTAAACTAACCCTGGGCGTAGTGTGCGGAGTGGGGCTCCGCGGAGCTACGCGAAGTGGGCACACAACTACGCCCACCCGCGCACTCCGCGTAGCCCCACTCCGCGCCGGCTGCCACCCTCCCGCCCTCCCTAAATACATCAATAAAAGTATAAAAAGCTATTAAAAAAACTTACCTTGTCTGCCGCGTCCCCGGGGCTCCCTCTCGCTGTCGCGCGTTTCGCGCCGCCACCGACCCGGATACTAATGCGCATGCGCGGGCGTCCACGCATGCGCATTCCTCATGAGAAATGCGCATGCGCGGCTGCCCGCGCATGCGCATTAGGACCCAAAATGGCGGCGAGAATCGCGGGACGGCGAGAGGGAGCCCCGGGGACGCGGCAGACAAGGTAAGTGTTTTTAATAGCTTTTCATACTTTTATTGATGTATTTAGGGAGGGCGGGAGGGAGGCGGGTGGCGGCCGGCTACGCACCGTCTGCGGAGCGCGCGTAGTGCTGCCTGGCTACGCCCGCTACGCAAAATGCGTAGGAGACGGCACTCCGTGCACGGAGCGTAGCTGGCCGCCCACCCTTACTCTAAACACACTTATTTTAGTTCCAAAAGTGATCATTCACATTTAATAATTGTTTACAGTCAAAAGAGAAAACATTAAAAAATGACCATTTCTGACCATGTGGAGAAAGTTTGACAGTTCCGGGGTCATCGTTTTTCATTAAAAAAAATATTTTTTCAAATGTTGAAAAAATTATGCAAAATGTCAAATGGATTGTGCCTGATGTTGAATAACCACTTTTTAAAGCCCCACAGTGACCAAAATTGCCATTTTTACAGACATTTCCTCCTACTCAGAACATTCTATTTGACCAATTTCTGGCAGAAAAATGACTCTAACCACACTTATTTTAGTTCGAAAAGTGATCATTCACATTTAATAATTGTTTACAGTCAAAAGAGAAAACATTAAAAAATGACCATTTCTGACCATCTGGATAAAGTTCGACAGTTCCGGGGTCATCGTTTTTCATCAAAAAAAATATTTTTCAAATGTTGAAAAAATGATGCAAAATGTCAAAAGGATTGTGCCTGAAGTTGAATAACCATATTTAAAGCCCCACAGTGACCAAAATTGCCATTTTTACAGACTTTTCCTCCTACTCAGAAGCTTCTATTTTGACCAATTTCTGGCAGAAAAATGACTCCAAACACACTCATTTTAGATCCAAAAGTGATAATTCACATTTAATAGTCATTTACAGGTGTTAGATCTGGGGGTCTCTAGTTGGCAGAGGTAGGTACCACTGTCCAAATAGGGACCCTTGCTTCTAGTCAGGGCAAGGAGATAACCCTCCGAGATAACCCCTGCTCACCCTCTAGGTAGCTTGGCACGAGCAGTCTAGGCTAACCAGAGGCGATGCGTAAAGTATTTGTACCAACACTCACAGTAACACAGTGAAAACACCACAAACTGACTCCACAACAGTTTAGAAAAATAAAGGTATTTTAATCTAAACTACACAAGACCAAAACGATAAAAATCCAACATACACAGTTCAAGAATATGGTTTCAAAAAGAGTTCTTAAGGTTGCGTTAGAATTCTCTACGTTGCGATAGAATTCTCTACTGATGCGTGAACAGTTCACAGTTGCGTCACGTTTACTCACAGTACCTTTTAGTTGCAACAAAGTTCCAAAAGCAGAAGCTGGTGCGGTGGAAAACAAGCGATGCGTTGCTCCTGAAACCCTGGGGAGGCGATGCGACAGCCCCGCTGCAGCAGCGGGCGTGTTGCGACGAATCCGGTCTGTATGGGGAGGAAGGCCACTTGTATGGATTCCGGTGCGTAGGTTCCGTAGGAAGTCTGTTCTCGCAAAGGCACGATGCGACGATCTCGTAGGGGCTGCGACGATCTCCGGGGCGACGATGCGCGGTCCAGCGGGGATCCTCTCTCTCGCAGCTCCTCGATGCGTTGATTCTGCGACGATGCTCGCAGCGACGTGATGCGGTCTGCGAGCAAGCGGTGCGGCGTTCTCACCCAGCGACGATAGGCTCTGCGACGATACTCGCAGCGATGTTCGATTCTCCCGCACCGGTCTGGTGCGTCCCGCGAACGAAGGATGCGACGGCTCTGGCAGCGGCGTTAGGCGCTGCGACGATCTCGACCTTCGTAGCGGCGGGAAACTTCTCGCACTGTCGGGGATGCGCTCCGCAAGCGAGCGATGCGACACATTTCAGATTCAAAAGTCACTCAAGCTTAGTTTCAAGCTTCCCAGCACAGGTACAACTTCCAGAGGCCCCACAACTGGATCAAGCACTCTAGGAAGGACATAACTCTCTCAGCAGAGTTCAGGGAAGCTGGGGGTGAAGTCCTTTTGTTCCTGGGACTTCAAAACAGGGAGCCAGCTCTTCTCAGGCCCTTGGAGATTCCTTCAAGACAGGGGACACAGCACACAGCAAAGTCCTTCCCCTCTCCTTGGCAGCAAAGCAACAGGTCAGTCCAGCAGAGCAACAGCAGGACAATCTTCCTTCTTCAGTTTCAGATTTCTCCTTGGCAGAGGTTCCTTCTTGATTTCCAGGATGATCTAATTTTCTGTTGACAGGGGTCCTGTACTTATACCCCTAAAGTCTTTGTTCTCTTGGTGCATGTGGGCCCTGAGCCCGGTCTGAACCAGTTCTGGGTGGATCCTGAGCACTTTGTTTTCCTGGCTGCATCTTTCCTTTCAGAGTGAGGGGCAGGGTCCTCAGCCGCCCAGCAGGGGGGTGGAGCCAGCATTGTGGAAGGCAGGCACAGCCCTATTCAGCCCAGGTGCTAACTCCTCCCACCACTCCAGTTGCAATTGCAGTCATTCAGCCTAGTGCTGACTCATCCAGCCTCCTGGGGAATTCCCCAGCCCCTGTCACTCTCAAACCAGACAGTCAATACACAAACAGGCCCAGGCACACAGAAGGGTCAGAAAAGAGAACAGCAACTTTCTAAAAGTGCTGTTCTCAAACACAGGATTTAAAAACAACCTTTCCTAAAAGATGTGTTATTAAATTCTGAGTTCAGGGATACTAGATACTTATGTCCTATCTTGTTCCTATGGGAATAAATGCTGTTAACCACTGTAGCCAGCATCCCCCATGTTAACCTATGGAGCAAGATAGCCTTACAATAGTGAAAAACGAAAATGGCTGCCATTCACTACCAGAGCATGTCACCTGCACTAGTACATGCTCTACCTTTTACATACACTGCACCCTGCCCAGGGGGGTACCTTGGGCCTTCCATAGGGGTGACTGATGTGCACAAAAAGGGAAGGGTTAGGCCTGGTCAGTGGGGACACTGACCAGGAGGACATGCAGTTCTAAACTGCACACAGGCACTGCAGTGTCAGGCCTGAGACATCATTTTAGGGCTACTCCTGTGGGTGGCACAATCAGTGCTGCAGGCCCACTAGTAGCATTTGTCATCACCAGCCCTGGCACACCCAGTGCACTTTACTAGGGACTTCATGGTGATACAAATATGCCAAACATGTATATCCAATCAGAATAACAATTTACACAGAGAGCATATGCACTTTAACACTGATCAGCAGTGGTAAAGTGCGCAGAGTCCTATTGCCAACAGCCACGGGTCAGGAAAAATAAGGGAGGAAGAAGCAAAAAGTTTGGGGATGACCCTGCAAGAAGGGCCAGTTCCAACAACAGGCAAAAGAGAAAACATTAAAAAATGACAATTTCTGACCATCTGGAGAAAGTTCGACAGTTCCGGGGTCATCGTTTTTCATCAAAAAAAATATTTTTTCAAATGTTTTACAAATGATGCAAAATGTCAAATGGATTGTGTCTGATGTTGAATAACTACTTTTTAAGCCCTACAGTGACCAAAATTGGCATTTTTACAGATATTTCCTCCTACTCAGAAGCTTCTATTTGACCAATTTCTGGCAGAAAAATGGCTCTAAACACACTTATTTTAGTTCCAAAAGTGATCATTCACATTTAATAATTGTTTACAGTCAAAAGAGAAAACATTAAAAAATGACCATTTCTGACCATCTGGAGAAAGTTTGACAGGTCCGGGGTCATTGTTTTTCATCAAAAAAAATATTTTTTCAAATGTTGAAAAAATGATTCAAAATGTCAAATGGATTGTGCCTGATGTTGAATAACCACTTTTTAAGCCCCACAGTGACCAAAATTGCCATTTTTACAGACTTTTCCGCCTACTCAGAAGCTTCTATTTTGACCAATTTCTGGCAGAAAAATGACTCCAAACACACTCATTTTAGATCCAAAAGTGAACATTCACATTTAATAATTGTTTACAGTCAAAAGAGAAAACATTAAAAAATGACCATTTCTGACCATCTGGAGAAAGTTCGACAGTTCCGGGGTCATCATTTTTCATTAAAAAAAATATTTTTTCAAATGTTGAAAAAATGATGCAAAATGTCAAATGGATTGTGCCTGATGTTGAATAACCACTTTTTAAGCCCCACAGTGACCAAAATTGCCATTTTTACAGACATTTCCTCCTACTCAGAAGCTTCTATTTGACCAATTTCTGGCAGAAAAATGACTCCAAACACACTCATTTTAGTTCCAAAAGTGATAATTCACATTTAATAGTCATTTACAGGCAAAAGAGATAACATTAATAAAGGACCATTTCTGACCATCTGGAGAAAGTTCGACAGTTCCGGGGTCATCGTTTTTCATTAAAAAAAATATTTTTTCAAATGTTGAAAAAATGATGCAAAATGTCAAAAGGATTTGCCTGATGTTGAATAACCACTTTTT
The DNA here is from genome assembly GCF_964261635.1 of Lissotriton helveticus. Classification (NCBI taxonomy): domain Eukaryota; kingdom Metazoa; phylum Chordata; class Amphibia; order Caudata; family Salamandridae; genus Lissotriton; species Lissotriton helveticus. Next base: position 1,356,935,028 of record NC_136061.1, on the reverse strand, counting down.
AAGCCCCACAGTGACCAAAATTGCCATTTTTACATACATTTCCTCCTACTCAGAAGCTTCTATTTGACAAATTTCAGGCAGAAAAATTACTCTAAACACACTTATTTTAGTTCCAAAAGTGATCATTCACATTTAATAGTTGTTTACAGTCAAAAGAGAAAACATTAAAAAATGACCATTTCTGACCATCTGGAGAAAGTTCGACAGTTCCGTGGTCATCGTTTTTCATCAAAAAAAATATTTTTTCAAATGTTGAAAAAATGATTCAAAATGTCAAATGGGTTGTGCCTGATGTTGAATAACCACTTTTTAAGCCCCACAGTGACCAAAATTGCCATTTTTACAGACATTTCCTCCTACTCAGAAGCTTCTATTTGACCAATTTCTGCAGAAAAATGACTCTAAACACACTTATATTAGTTCCAAAAGTGAACATTCACATTTAATAATTGTTTACAGTCAAAAGAGAAAACATTAAAAAATGACAATTTCTGACCATCTGGAGAAAGTTCGACAGTTCCGGGGTCATCGTTTTTCATTAAAAAAAATATTTATTCAAATGTTGAAAAAATGATGCAAAATGTCAAATGGATTGTGCCTGATGTTGAATAACCACTTTTTAAGCCCCACAGTGACCAAAATTGCCATTTTTACAGACATTTCCTCCTACTCAGAAGCTTCTATTTGACCAATTTCTGCAGAAAAATGACTCTAAACACACTTATATTAGTTCCAAAAGTGATCATTCACATTTAATATTTGTTTACAGTCAAAAGAGAAAACATTAAAAAATGACCATTTCTGACCATCTGGAGAAAGTTCGACAGTTCCGGGGTCATCGTTTTTCATAAAAAATTTTTTTTTTTGAAATGTTGAAAAAATGATGCAAAATGTCAAAAGGATTTGCCTGATGTTGAATAACCACTTTTTAAGCCCCACAGTGACCAAAATTGCCATTTTTACATACATTTCCTCCTGCTCAGAAGCTTCTATTTTGACCAATTTCTGGCGGAAAAATGATTTCAAACATACTCATTTTAGATCCAAAAGTGATAATTCACATTTAATAGTCATTTACAGGCAAAAGAGAAAACATTAAAAAATGACTATTTCTGACCATCTGTAGAAAGTTCGACAGTTCCGGGGTCATCATTTTTCATCAAAAAAAATATTTTTTTAAATGTTGAAAAAATGATGCAAAATGTCAAAAGGATTGGGCCTCCTGTTGAATAACCACTTTTGCCCCACAGTGACCAAAATTGCCATTTTTACAGACTTTTCCTTCTACTCAGAAGCTTCTATTTGACCAATTTCTGGCAGAAAAATGACTCTAAACACAATGGGGCAGATTTATGAGGCACTTGCGCCACGTTTACGCCGCTGTTGCGTCACGCAAGGCGGCGTAAACGTGGCGCATCCCTACGAACGATTTACAACGTGACGCATCTAGGCAGATGCGTCACGTTGTAAAGCCCTGCGCCGCTTGTGGGCGTTCCGGCGCAGGGTGGGCGTTCCGGGGCAGGTGCGCATCGCAAAAGTGGCTGAGTGAAATCTATAAGATTTCACTCAGTCACTTTCAGGCCAATGCTGCGTCAAAAGCCTGCGCCTGCTTGAAGCAGGCGTAGGTCTTGACGCAGCATTGTGGAGATGGGGCACCCCCGAGCCTTGCTGGAGCTGCGTCGCGCTTGCGACGCAACTCCAGCAATGCGTCACCTTTACGGCACAGATGCGTCACGCATCTGTGCCGTTTTTGCCCCATGGTGCGCCGCATCATAAATGCGGCGCACCATGGGTGGCGGAGCTGTGGCGCACTGTGGCGCATGTTAACTGGCGCATCCCTGGGGATGCGCCAGTTAACATAAATCTGCCCCAATTATTTTAGTTCCAAAAGTGATCATTCACATTTAATAATTGTTTACAGTCAAAACAGAAAACATTAAAAAATGACCATTTCTGACCATCTGGAGAAAGTTCGACAGTTCCGGGGTCATCGTTTTTCATCAAAAAAAATATTTTTTCAAATGTCAAAAAATGATGCTAAATGTCAAAAGGATTGTGCCTGAAGTTGAATAACTACTTTTTAAGCCCTACTGTGACCAAAATTGCCAATTTTACAGATATTTCCTCCTACTCAGAAGCTTCTATTTGACCAATTTCTGGCAGAAAAATGGCTCTAAACACACTCATTTTAGTTCCAAAAGTGATAATTCACATTTAATAGTCATTTACTGTCAAAAGAGAAAACATTAAAAAATGACCATTTCTGACCATCTGGAGAAAGTTCGACAGTTCCGGGGTCATCGTTTTTCATCCAAAAATTTTTTGTTTCAAATGTTGAAAAAATGATGCAAAATGTCAAAAGGATTGTGCCTGAAGTTGAATAACCACTTTTTAACCCCTTCCACGCTAATGACAAAGCCAGCTCGTCATGGGCGTTACCTGCGCGGCGCTCATGACGAGCTGGCTTTGTCATGTAAAGTGTGATTTATGAACATTCAGCGCACAGCGTGAAAACCCGCTAGCGCTGTAGTGGTTAAAGACCCACAGTGACCAAAATTGCCATTTTTACAGACTTTTCCTCCTACTCAGAAGCTTCTATTTGACCAATTTCTGGCAGAAAAATGACTCTAAACACACTTATTTTAGTTCCAAAAGTGATCATTCACATTTAATAATTGTTTACAGTCAAAACAGAAAACATTAAAAAATGACCATTTCTGACCATCTGGAGAAAGTTCGACAGTTCCGGGGTCATCGTTTTTCATCAAAAAAAATATTTTTTCAAATGTCAAAAAATGATGCTAAATGTCAAAAGGATTGTGCCTGAAGTTGAATAACTACTTTTTAAGTCCTACTGTGACCAAAATTGCCAATTTTACAGATATTTCCTCCTACTCAGAAGCTTCTATTTGAGCAATTTCTGGCAGAAAAATGGCTCTAAACACACTCATTTTAGTTCCAAAAGTGATAATTCACATTTAATAGTCATTTACTGTCAAAAGAGAAAACATTAAAAAATGACCATTTCTGACCATCTGGAGAAAGTTCGACAGGTCCGGGATCATCATTTTTCATCAAAAAAAATATTTTTTCAAATGTTGAAAAAATGATTCAAAATGTCAAATGGATTGTGCCTCATGTTGAATAACCACTTTTTAAAGCCCAACGGTGACCAAAATTGCCATTTTTACAGACTTTTCCTCCTACTCAGAAGCTTCTATTTCGACCAATTTCTGGCAGAAAAATGACTTCAAACACACTCATTTTAGTTCCAAAAGTGATAATTCACATTTAATAGTCATTTACAGGCAAAAGAGAAAACATAAAAAAATGACCATTTCTGACCATCTGGAGAAAGTTCGTCATAAAAAAAAATATTTTTTCAAATGTTGAAAAAATGATGCAAAATGTCAAAAGGATTGGGCCTCCTGTTGAATAACCACTTTTGCCCCACAGTGACCAAAACTGCCATTTTTACAGACTTTACCTCCTACTCAGAAGCTTCTATTTGACCAATTTCTGGCAGAAAAATGACTCTGAAACACACTTATTTTAGTTCCAAAAGTGAACATTCACATTTAATAATTGTTTACAGTCAAAAGAGAAAACATTAAAAAAATGACCATTTCTGACCATCTGGAGAAAGTTCGACAGTTCCGGGGTCATCGTTTTTCATCAAAAAATTTTTTTTTTCAAATGTTGAAAAAATGATGCAAAATGTCAAAAGGATTGTGCCTGAAGTTGAATAACCACTTTTTAAAGCCCCACAGTGACCAAAATTGCCAATTTTTACAGACTTTTCCTCATACTCAGAAGCTTCTATTTGACCAATTTCTGGCAGAAAAATGACTCTAAACACACTTATTTTAGTTCCAAAAGTGATCATTCACATTTAATAATTGTTTACAGTCAAAACAGAAAACATTAAAAAATGACCATTTCTGACCATCTGGAGAAAGTTCGACAGTTCCGGGGTCATCGTTTTTCATCAAAACATTTTTTTTTTCAAATGTCAAAAAATGATGCTAAATGTCAAAAGGATTGTGCCTGAAGTTGAATAACTACTTTTTAAGCCCTACTGTGACCAAAATTGCCAATTTTACAGATATTTCCTCCTACTCAGAAGCTTCTATTTGACCAATTTCTGGCAGAAAAATGGCTCTAAACACACTCATTTTAGTTCCAAAAGTGATAATTCACATTTAATAGTCATTTACTGTCAAAAGAGAAAACATTAAAAAATGACCATTTCTGACCATCCGGAGAAAGTTCGACAGGTCCGGGATCATCATTTTTCATCAAAAAAAATATTTTTTCAAATGTTGAAAAAATGATTCAAAATGTCAAATGGATTGTGCCTCATGTTGAATAACCACTTTTTAAAGCCCCACGGTGACCAAAATTGCCATTTTTACAGACTTTTCCTCATACTCAGAAGCTTCTATTTGACCAATTTCTGGCAGAAAAATGACTCTAAACACACTTATTTTAGTTCCAAAAGTGATCATTCACATTTAATAATTGTTTACAGTCAAAACAGAAAACAATAAAAAATGACCATTTCTGACCATCTGGAGAAAGTTCGACAGTTCCGGGGTCATCGTTTTTCATCAAAAAAAATATTTTTTCAAATGTCAAAAAATGATGCTAAATGTCAAAAGGATTGTGCCTGAAGTTGAATAACTACTTTTTAAGCCCTACTGTGACCAAAATTGCCAATTTTACAGATATTTCCTCCTACTCAGAAGCTTCTATTTGACCAATTTCTGGCAGAAAAATGGCTCTAAACACAGTCATTTTAGTTCCAAAAGTGATAATTCACATTTAATAGTCATTTACTGTCAAAAGAGAAAACATTAAAAAATGACCATTTCTGACCATCCGGAGAAAGTTCGACAGGTCCGGGATCATCATTTTTCATCAAAAAAAATATTTTTTCAAATGTTGAAAAAATGATTCAAAATGTCAAATGGATTGTGCCTCATGTTGAATAACCACTTTTTAAAGCCCCACGGTGACCAAAATTGCCAATTTTACAGATATTTCCTCCTACTCAGAAGCTTCTATTTGACCAATTTCTGGCAGAAAAATGGCTCTAAACACACTCATTTTAGTTCCAAAAGTGATAATTCACATTTAATAGTCATTTACAGGCAAAAGAGAAAACATTAAAAAATGACCATTTCTGACCATCTGGAGAAAGTTCGACAGTTCCGGGGTCATCGTTTTTCATCCAAAAATTTTTTGTTTCAAATGTTGAAAAAATGATGCAAAATGTCAAAAGGATTGTGCCTGAAGTTGAATAACCACTTTTTAACCCCTTCCACGCTAATGACAAAGCCAGCTCGTCATGGGCGTTACCTGCGCGGCGCTCATGACGAGCTGGCTTTGTCATGTAAAGTGTGATTTATGAACATTCAGCGCACAGCGTGAAAACCCGCTAGCGCTGTAGTGGTTAAAGACCCACAGTGACCAAAATTGCCATTTTTACAGACTTTTCCTCCTACTCAGAAGCTTCTATTTTGACCAATTTATGGCAGAAAAATGATTTCAAACACACTCATTTTATCCATAGATCCAAAAGTGATAATTCACATGTATTAGTCATTTACAGGCAAAAGAGAAAACATAAAAAAATGATCATTTCTGACCATCTGGAGAAAGTTCGTCATAAAAAAAAATATTTTTTCAAATGTTGAAAAAATGATGCAAAATGTCAAAAGGATTGGGCCTCCTGTTGAATAACCACTTTTGCCCCACAGTGACCAAAACTGCCATTTTTACAGACTTTACCTCCTACTCAGAAGCTTCTATTTGACCAATTTCTGGCAGAAAAATGACTCTGAAACACACTTATTTTAGTTCCAAAAGTGAACATTCACATTTAATAATTGTTTACAGTCAAAAGAGAAAACATTAAAAAAATGACCATTTCTGACCATCTGGAGAAAGTTCGACAGTTCCGGGGTCATCGTTTTTCATCAAAAAAATTTTTTTTTCAAATGTTGAAAAAATGATGCAAAATGTCAAAAGGATTGTGCCTGAAGTTGAATAACCACTTTTTAAAGCCCCACAGTGACCAAAATTGCCAATTTTTACAGACTTTTCCTCATACTCAGAAGCCTCTATTTTGACCAATTTCTGGCAGAAAAATGACTCCAAACACACTCATTTTAGATTCAAAAGTGATAATTCACATTTAATAGTCGTTTACTGTCAAAAGAGAAAACATAAAAAAATGACCATTTCTGACCATCTGGAGAAAGTTCGACAGGTCAGGGGTCATCGTTTTTCATGAAATTTTTTTTTTTTTCAAATGTTGAAAAAATGATGCAAAATGTCAAATGGATTGTGCCTCATGTTGTATAACCACTTTTTAAAGCCCCACAGTGACCAAAATTGCAATTTTTACAGACTTTTCCTCCTACTCAGAAGCTTCTATTTCGACCAATTTCTGGCAGAAAAATGACTCCAAACACACTCATTTTAGTTCCAAAAGTGATAATTCACATTTAATAGTCATTTACAGGCAAAAGAGAAAACATTAAAAAATTACCATTTCTGACCATCTGGAGAAAGTTCGACAGTTCCGGGGTCATCGTTTTTCATCAAAAATTTTTTTTTTCAAATGTTGAAAAAATGATGCAAAATGTCAAAAGGATTGGGCCTCCTGTTGAATAACCACTTTTGCCCCACAGTGACCAAAATTGCCATTTTTACAGACTTTTCCTCCTACTCAGAAGCTTCTATTTGACCAATTTCTGGCAGAAAAATGACTCTAAACACACTTATTTTAGTTCCAAAAGTGATCATTCACATTTAATAATTGTTTACAGTCAAAAGAGAAAACATAAAAAAATGACAATTTCTGACCATTTGGAGAAAGTTCGACAGGTCAGGCAGGGGTCATCGTTTTTCATGAATTTTTTTTTTTTTTTAAATGTTGAAAAAATGATGCAAAATGTCAAAAGGATTGTGCCTGAAGAGAAATAACCACTTTTTAAAGCCCCACTGTGACCAAAATTGCCATATTTACAGACTTTTCCTCCTACTCAGAAGCCTCTATTTTGACCAATTTCTGGCAGAAAAATGACTCCAAACACACTCATTTTAGATCCAAAAGTGATAATTCACATGTAATAGTCGTTTACTGTCAAAAGAGAAAACATAAAAAAATGACAATTTCTGACCATTTGGAGAAAGTTCGACAGGTCAGGCAGGGGTCATCGTTTTTCATGATTTTTTTCTTTTTTTTAAATGTTGAAAAAATGATGCAAAATGTCAAATGGATTGTGCCTCATGTTGTATAACCACGTTTTAAGCCCCACAGTGACCAAAATTGCCATTTTTACAGACTTTTCCTCCTACTCAAGCTTCTATTTCGACCAATTTCTGGCAGAAAATGACTCCAAACACACTCATTTTAGTTCCAAAAGTGATAATTCACATTTAATAGTCATTTACAGGCAAAAGAGAAAACATTAAAAAATTACCATTTCTGACCATCTGGAGAAAGTTCGACAGTTCCGGGGTCATCGTTTTTCCTCAAAATATTTTTTTTTCAAATGTTGAAAAACATTATGCAAAATGTCAAAAGGATTGTGCCTGAAGTTGAATAACCACTTTTTAACCCCTTCCACGCTAATGACAAAGCCAGCTCGTCATAGGCGTTACCTGCGCTGCGCTCATGACGAGCTGGCTTTGTCATGTAAAGTGTGATTTATGAACATTCAGCGCACAGCGGGAAAACCCGCTAGCGCTGTAGTGGTTAAAGCCCCACAGTGACCAAAATTGCCATTTTTACAGATATTTCCTCCTACTCAGAAGCTTCTATTTGACCAATTTCTGGCAGAAAAATGGCTCTATACACACTTATTTTAGTTCCAAAAGTGATCATTCACATTTAATAATTGTTTACAGTCAAAAGAGAAAACATAAAAAAATGACCATTTCTGACCATCTGGAGAAAGTTTGACAGATCCGGGGTCATCGTTTTTCATCAAAAAAATATTTTTTCAAATGTTGAAAAAATTATTCAAAATGTCAAATGGATTGTGCCTGATGTTGAATAACCACTTTTTAAAGCACCACAGTGACCAAAATTGTCATTTTCACAGACATTTACTTCTACTCAGAACCTACTATTTCGACCAATTTCTGGCAGAAAAATGACTCTAAACACACTCATTTTAGTTCCAAAAGTGATAATTCACATTTAATAGTCATTTACTGTCAAAAGAGAAAACATTAAAAAATGACCATTTCTGACCATCTGGAGAAAGTTCGACAGGTCCGGGGTCATAATTTTTCATCAAAAAAAATATTTTTTCAAATGTTGAAAAAATGATTCAAAATGGCAAATGGATTGTGCCTCATGTTGAATAACCACTTTTTAAAGCCCCACGGTGACCAAAATTGCCATTTTTACAGACTTTTCCTCCTACTCAGAAGCTTCTATTTCGACCAATTTCTGGCAGAAAAATGACTCCAAACACACTCATTTTAGTTTCAAAAGTGATAATTCACATTTAATAGTCATTTACAGGCAAAAGAGAAAACATTAAAAAATTACCATTTCTGACCATCTGGAGAAAGTTCGACAGGTCCGGGGTCATCATTTTTCATTAAAAAAAATATTTTTTCAAATGTTGAAAAAATGATGCAAAATGTCAAATGGATTGTGCCTGATGTTGAATAACCACTTTTACGCCCCACAGTGACCAAAATTGCCATTTTTACAGACATTTCCTCCTACTCAGAAGCTTCTTTTTGACCAATTTCTGGCACAAAAATGACTCTAAACACACTCATTTTAGTTCCAAATGTGATAATTCACATTTAATGGTCATTTACAGGCTAAAGAGATAACATTTAAAAAGGACCATTTCTGACCATCTGGAGAAAGTTCGACAGTTCCGGGGTCATCGTTTTTCATCAAAAAAATATTTTTTCAAATGTTGAAAAAATGATGCAAAATGTCAAAAGGATTGGGCCTCCTGTTGAATAACCACTTTTGCCCCACAGTGACCAAAATTGCAATTTTTACAGACTTTTCCTCCTACTCAGAAGCTTCTATTTGACCAATTTCTGGCAGAAAAATCACTCTAAACACACTTATTTTAGTTCCAAAAGTGAAAATTCACATTTAATAATTGTTTACAGTCAAAAGAGAAAACATTTAAAAATGACCATTTCTGACCATCTGGAGAAAATTCGACAGTTCCGGGGTCATCGTTTTTCATCAAAAAAAATATTTTTTCAAATGTTGAAAAAATGATGCAAAATGTCAAAAGGATTGTGCCTGAAGATGAATAACCACTTTTTAAAGCCCCACTGTGACCAAAATTGCCATTTTTACAGACTTTTCCTCCTACTCAGAAGCCTCTATTTTGACCAATTTCTGGCAGAAAAATGACTCCAAACACACTCATTTTAGATCCAAAAGTGATAATTCATATTTAATAGTCGTTTACTGTCAAAAGAGAAAACATAAAAAAATGACAATTTCTGACCATTTGGAGAAAGTTCGACAGGTCAGGGGTCATCGTTTTTCATGAAAAATGTTTTTTTTCAAATGTTGAAAAAATGATGCAAAATGTCAAATGGATTGTGCCTCATGTTGTATAACCACGTTTTAAAGCCCCACAGTGACCAAAATTGCCATTTTTACAGACTTTTCCTCCTACTCAAGCTTCTATTTCGACCAATTTCTGGCAGAAAATGACTCCAAACACACTCATTTTAGTTCCAAAAGTCATAATTCACATTTAATAGTCATTTACAGGCAAAAGAGAAAACATTAAAAAATTACCATTTCTGACCATCTGGAGAAAGTTCGACAGTTCCGGGGTCATCGTTTTTCATCAAAATATTTTTTTTTTCAAATGTTGAAAAAATTATGCAAAATGTCAAAAGGATTGTGCCTGAAGTTGAATAACCACTTTTTAACCCCTTCCACGCTAATGACAAAGCCAGCTCGTCATAGGCGTTACCTGCGCTGCGCTCATGACGAGCTGGCTTTGTCATGTAAAGTTTGATTTATGAACATTCAGCGCACAGCGGGAAAACCAGCTAGCGCTGTCGTGGTTAAAGCCCCACAGTGACCAAAATTGCCATTTTTACAGACTTTTCCTCCTACTCAGAAGCTTCTATTTTGACCAATTTCTGGCGAAAAAATGATTTCAAACATACTCATTTTAGATCCAAAAGTGATAATTCACATTTAATAGTCATTTACAGGCAAAAGAGAACACATTAAAAAATGACTATTTCTGACCATCTGGAGAAAGTTCGACAGTTCCGGGGTCATCGTTTTTCATCAAAAAAATATTTTTTCAAATGTTGAAAAAATTATGCAAAATGTCAAAAGGATTGTGCCTGAAGTTGAATAACCACTTTTTAACCCCTTCCACGCTAATGACAAAGCCAGCTCGTCATGGGCGTTACCTGCGCTGCGCTCATGACGAGCTGGCTTTGTCATGTAAAGTGTGATTTATGAACATTCAGCGCACAGCGGGAAAACCAGCTAGCGCTGTCGTGGTTAAAGCCCCACAGTGACCAAAATTGCCATTTTTACAGACTTTTCCTCCTACTCAGAAGCTTCTATTTTGACCAATTTCTGGCGAAAAAATGATTTCAAACATACTCATTTTAGATCCAAAAGTGATAATTCACATTTAATAGTCATTTACAGGCAAAAGAGAACACATTAAAAAATGACTATTTCTGACCATCTGGAGAAAGTTCGACAGTTCCGGGGTCATCGTTTTTCATCAAAAAAATATTTTTTCAAATGTTGAAAAAATTATGCAAAATGTCAAAAGGATTGTGCCTGAAGTTGAATAACCACTTTTTAACCCCTTCCACGCTAATGACAAAGCCAGCTCGTCATGGGCGTTACCTGCGCTGCGCTCATGACGAGCTGGCTTTGTCATGTAAAGTGTGATTTATGAACATTCAGCGCACAGCGGGAAAACCCGCTAGCGCTGTAGTGGTTAAAGCCCCACAATGACCAAAATTGCCATTTTTACAGACTTTTCCTTCTACTCAGAAGCTTCTATTTTGACCAATTTCTGGCGGAAAAATGATTTCAAACATACTCATTTTAGATCCAAAAGTGATAATTCACATTTAATAGTCCTTTACAGGCAAAAGAGAACACATTAAAAAATGACTATTTCTGACCATCTGGAGAAAGTTCGACAGTTCCGGGGTCATCGTTTTTCATCAAAAAAATATTTTTTCAAATGTTGAAAAAATGATGCAAAATGTCAAAAGGATTGGGCCTCCTGTTGAATAACCACTTTTGCCCCACAGTGACCAAAATTGCCATTTTTACAGACTTTTCCTCCTACTCAGAAGCTTCTATTTGACCAATTTCTGGCAGAAAAATGACTCTAAACACACTCATTTTAGTTCCAAAAGTGATAATTCACATTTAATGGTCATTTACAGGCTAAAGAGATAACATTAAAAAAGGACCATTTCTGACCATCTGGAGAAAGTACGACAGTTCCGGAGTCATCGTTTTTCATCAAAAAAATATTTTTTCAAATGTTGAAAAAATGATGCAAAATGTCAAAAGGATTGTGCCTGAAGTTCAATAACCACTTTTTAAAGCCCCACAGTGACCAAAATTGCCATTTTTACAGACTTTTCCTCCTACTCAGAAGCCTCTATTTTGACCAATTTCTGGCAGAAAAATGACTCCAAACACACTCATTTTAGATCCAAAAGTGATAATTCACATTTAATAGTCGTTTACTGTCAAAAGAGAAAACATAAAAAAATGACCATTTCTGACCATCTGGAGAAAGTTCGACAGGTCAGGGGTCATCGTTTTTCATGAAAATTTGTTTTTTTTCAAATGTTGAAAAAATGATGCAAAATGTCAAATGGATTGTGCCTCATGTTGTATAACCACGTTTTAAAACCCCACAGTGACCAAAATTGCCATTTTTACAGACTTTTCCTCCTACTCAAGCTTCTATTTCGACCAATTTCTGGCAGAAAAAGGACTCCAAACACACTCATTTTAGTTCCAAAAGTGATAATTCACATTTAATAGTCATTTACAGGCAAAAGAGAAAACATTAAAAAATTACCATTTCTGACCATCTGGAGAAAGTTCGACAGTTCCGGGGTCATCGTTTTTCATCAAAATATTTTCTTTTTTCAAATGTTTAAAAAATTATGCAAAATGTCAAAAGGATTATGCCTGAAGTTGAATAACCACTTTTTAACTCCTTCCACGCTAATGACAAAGCCAGCTCGTCATGGGCGTTACCTGCGCTGCGCTCATGACGAGCAGGCTTTGTCATGTAAAGTGTGTTTTATGAACATTCCTCGCACAGCGGGAAAACCCGCTAGCGCTGTAGTGGTTAAAGACCCACAGTGACCAAAATTGCCATTTTTATAGACTTTTCCTCATACTCAGAAGCTTCTATTTTGACCAATTTCTGGCAGAAAAATTATTTCAAACACACTCAATTTTAGATCCAAAAGTGATAATTCACATTTAATAGTCATTTACAGGCAAATAGAAAACATTAAAAAAATAACCATTTCTGACCATCTGGAGAAAGTTCGACAGTTCCGGGGTCATCGTTTTTCATCAAAAAAAATATTTTTTCAAATGTTTTACAAATGATGCAAAATGTCAAATGGATTGTGTCTGATGTTGAATAACTACTTTTTAAGCCCTACAGTGACCAAAATTGCCATTTTTACAGATATTTCCTCCTACTCAGAAGCTTCTATTTGAACAATTTCTGGCAGAAAAATGGCTCTAAACACACTTATTTTAGTTCCAAAAGTGATCATTCACATTTAATAATTGTTTACAGTCAAAAGAGAAAACATTAAAAAATGACCATTTCTGACCATCTGGAGAAAGTTCGACAGTTCCGGGGTCATCATTTTTCATTAAAAAAAATATTTTTTCAAATGTTGAAAAAATGATGCAAAATGTCAAATGGATTGTGCCTGATGTTGAATAACCACTTTTTAAGCCCCACAGTGACCAAAATTGCCATTTTTACAGACTTTTCCGCCTACTCAGAAGCTTCTATTTTGACTAATTTCTGGCAGAAAAATGACTCCAAACACACTCATTTTAGATCCAAAAGTGAACATTCACATTTAATAATTGTTTACAGTCAAATGAGAAAACATTAAAAAATGACCATTTCTGACCATCTGGAGAAAGTTCGACAGTTCCGGGGTCATCATTTTTCATTAAAAAAAATATTTTTTCAAATGTTGAAAAAATGATGCAAAATGTCAAATGGATTGTGCCTGATGTTGAATAACCACTTTTTAAGCCCCACAGTGACCAAAATTGCCATTTTTACAGACATTTCCTCCTACTCAGAAGCTTCTATTTTACCAATTTCTGGCAGAAAAATGACTCTAAACACACTCATTTTAGTTCCAAAAGTGATAATTCACATTTAATAGTCATTTACAGGCAAAAGAGATAACATTAAAAAAGGACCATTTCTGACCATCTGGAGAAAGTTCGACAGTTCCGGGGTCATCGTTTTTCATCAAAATTTTTTTTTCAAATGTTGAAAAAATGATGCAAAATGTCAAAAGGATTGGGCCTCCTAAGCCCCACAGTGACCAAAATTGCCATTTTTACAGACTTTTCCTCCTACTCAGAAGCTTCTATTTGACCAATTTCTGGCAGAAAAATGACTCTAAACACACTTATTTTAGTTCCAAAATTGATCATTCACATTTAATAATTGTTTACAGTCAAAAGAAAAAACATTAAAAAATGACCATTTCTGACCATCTGGAGAAAGTTCGACAGTTCCGGGGTCATCGTTTTTCATAAAAAAATTTTTTTTTTCAAATGTTTAAAAAATTATGCAAAATGTCAAAAGGTGCCTGAAGTTGAATAACCACCTTTTAAAGCCCCACTGTGACCAAAATTGCCATTTTTACAGGCTTTTCCTCATACTCAGAAGCTTCTATTTTGACCAATTTCTGGCAGAAAAATGATTTCAAACACACTCATTTTAGATCCAAAAGTGATAATTCACATTTAATAGTCATTTACAGGCAAAAGAGAAAACATTAAAAAATGACAATTTCTGACCATCTGGAGAAAGTTCGACAGTTCCACAGGTCATCGTTTTTGATTAAAAAAAATATTTTTTCAAATGTTGAAAAAATGATGCAAAATGTCAAATGGATTGTGCCTGATGTTGAATAACCACTTTTTAAAGCCCCACAGTGACAAAAATTGTCATTTTTACAGACATTTCCTCCTACTCAGAACATTCTATTTGACCAATTTCTGGCAGAAAAATGACTCTAAACACACTTATTTTAGTTCGAAAAGTGATCATTCACATTTAATAATTGTTTACAGTCAAAAGAGAAAACATTAAAAAATGACCATTTCTGACCATCTGGATAAAGTTCGACAGTTCCGGGGTCATCGTTTTTCATCAAAAAAAATATTTTTTCAAATGTTGATAAAATGATGCAAACTGTCAAAAGGATTGTGCCTGAAGTTGAATAACCACATTTTGAAGCCCCACAGTGACCAAAATTGCCATTTTTACCGACTTTTCCTCCTACTCAGAAGCTTCTATTTTGACCAATTTCTGGCAGAAAAATGACTCCAAACACACTCATTTTAGATCCAAAAGTGATAATTCACATTTAATAGTCATTTACAGGCAAAAGAGAAAACATTAAAAAATGACCATTTCTGACCATCTGCAGAAAGTTCGACAGTTCCGGGGTCATTGTTTTTCATAAAAAAAAATATTTTTTCAAATGTTGAAAAAATGATGCAAAATGTCAAATGGATTGTGCCTGATGCTGAATAACCACTTTTTAAGCCCCACAGTGACCAAAATTGCCATTTTTACAGACATTTCCTCCTACTCAGAGGCTTCTATTTGACCAATTTCTGGCAGAAAAATTACTCTAAACACACTTATTTTAGTTCCAAAAGTGATCATTCACATTTAATAATTGTTTACAGTCAAAAGAGAAAACATAAAAAAATGACCATTTCTGACCATCTGAAGAAAGTTTGACAGGTCCGGGGTCATCGTTTTTCATCAAAAAAAATATTTTTTCAAATGTTGAAAAAATGATTCAAAATGTCAAATGGATTGTGCCTGATGTTGAATAAACACTTTTTAAGCCCCACAGTGACCAAAATTGCCATTTTTACACACATTCCCTCCTACTCAGAAGCTTCTATTTGACCAATTTCTGGCAGAAAAATGACTCTAAACACACTTATATTAGTTCCAAAAGTGAACATTCACATTTAATAATTGTTTACAGTCAAAAGAGAAAACATTAAAAAATGACCATTTCTGACCATCTGGAGAAAGTTCGACAGTTCCGGGGTCATCGTTTTTCATTAAAAAAAATATTTATTCAAATGTTGAAAAAATGATGCAAAATGTCAAATGGATTGTGCCTGATGTTGAATAACCTCTTTTTAAAGCCCCACAGTGACCAAAATTGCCATTTTTACACACATTTCCTCCTACTCAGAAGCTTCTATTTGACCAATTTCTGGCAGAAAAATGACTCTAAACACACTTATTTTAGTTCCAAAAGTGATCATTCACATTTAATATTTGTTTACAGTCAAAAGAGAAAACATTAAAAAATGACCATCTGACCATCTAGAGAAAGTTCGACAGTTCCGGGGTCATCGTTTTTCATTAAAAAAAATATTTTTTCAAATGTTGAAAAAATTATGCAAAATGTCAAATGGATTTGCCTGATGTTGAATAACCACTTTTTAAGCCCCACAGTGACCAAAATTGCCATTTTTACAGACATTTCCTCCTACTCAGAAGCTTCTATTTGACCAATTTCTGGCAGAAAAATTACTCTAAACACACTTATTTTAGATCCAAAAGTGATCATTCACATTTAATAATTGTTTACAGTCAAAAGAGAAAACATTAAAAAAATGACCATTTCTGACCATCTGGAGAAAGTTCGACAGTTCCGGGGTCATCGTTTTTCATCATAAATTTTTTTTTTTTCAAATGTTGAAAAAATGATGCAAAATGTCAAAAGGATTGTGCCTGAAGTTCAATAACCACTTTTTAAAGCCCCACAGTGACCAAAATTGCCATTTTTACAGACTTTTCCTCCTACTCAGAAGCCTCTATTTTGACCAATTTCTTGCGGAAAAATGACTCCAAACACACTCATTTTAGTTCCAAAAGTGATAATTCACATTTAATAGTCATTTACAGGCAAAAGAGAAAACATTAAAAAATTACCATTTCTGACCATCTGGAGAAAGTTCGACAGTTCCGGGGTCATCGTTTTTCATCAAAATATTTTCTTTTTTCAAATGTTGAAAAAATTATGCAAAATGTCAAAAGGATTGTGCCTGAAGTTGAATAACCACTTTTTAAGCCCTTCCACGCTAATGACAAAGCCAGCTCGTCATGGGCGTTACCTGCGCTGCGCTCATGACGAGCTGGCTTTGTCATGTAAAGTGTGATTTATGAACATTCAGCGCACAGCGGGAAAACCCGCTAGCGCTGTAGTGGTTAAAGCCCCACAATGACCAAAATTGCCATTTTTACAGACTTTTCCTTCTACTCAGAAGCTTCTATTTTGACCAATTTCTGGCGGAAAAATGATTTCAAACATACTCATTTTAGATCCAAAAGTGATAATTCACATTTAATAGTCCTTTACAGGCAAAAGAGAACACATTAAAAAATGACTATTTCTGACCATCTGGAGAAAGTTCGACAGTTCCGGGGTCATCGTTTTTCATCAAAAAAATATTTTTTCAAATGTTGAAAAAATGATGCAAAATGTCAAAAGGATTGGGCCTCCTGTTGAATAACCACTTTTGCCCCACAGTGACCAAAATTGCCATTTTTACAGACTTTTCCTCCTACTCAGAAGCTTCTATTTGACCAATTTCTGGCAGAAAAATGACTCTAAACACACTCATTTTAGTTCCAAAAGTGATAATTCACATTTAATGGTCATTTACAGGCTAAAGAGATAACATTAAAAAAGGACCATTTCTGACCATCTGGAGAAAGTACGACAGTTCCGGAGTCATCGTTTTTCATCAAAAAAATATTTTTTCAAATGTTGAAAAAATGATGCAAAATGTCAAAAGGATTGTGCCTGAAGTTCAATAACCACTTTTTAAAGCCCCACAGTGACCAAAATTGCCATTTTTACAGACTTTTCCTCCTACTCAGAAGCCTCTATTTTGACCAATTTCTGGCAGAAAAATGACTCCAAACACACTCATTTTAGATCCAAAAGTGATAATTCACATTTAATAGTCGTTTACTGTCAAAAGAGAAAACATAAAAAAATGACCATTTCTGACCATCTGGAGAAAGTTCGACAGGTCAGGGGTCATCGTTTTTCATGAAAATTTGTTTTTTTTCAAATGTTGAAAAAATGATGCAAAATGTCAAATGGATTGTGCCTCATGTTGTATAACCACGTTTTAAAACCCCACAGTGACCAAAATTGCCATTTTTACAGACTTTTCCTCCTACTCAAGCTTCTATTTCGACCAATTTCTGGCAGAAAAAGGACTCCAAACACACTCATTTTAGTTCCAAAAGTGATAATTCACATTTAATAGTCATTTACAGGCAAAAGAGAAAACATTAAAAAATTACCATTTCTGACCATCTGGAGAAAGTTCGACAGTTCCGGGGTCATCGTTTTTCATCAAAATATTTTCTTTTTTCAAATGTTTAAAAAATGATGCAAAATGTCAAAAGGATTATGCCTGAAGTTGAATAACCACTTTTTAACTCCTTCCACGCTAATGACAAAGCCAGCTCGTCATGGGCGTTACCTGCGCTGCGCTCATGACGAGCAGGCTTTGTCATGTAAAGTGTGTTTTATGAACATTCAGCGCACAGCGGGAAAACCCGCTAGCGCTGTAGTGGTTAAAGACCCACAGTGACCAAAATTGCCATTTTTATAGACTTTTCCTCATACTCAGAAGCTTCTATTTTGACCAATTTCTGGCAGAAAAATTATTTCAAACACACTCATTTTAGATCCAAAAGTGATAATTCACATTTAATAGTCATTTACAGGCAAATAGAAAACATTAAAAAATAACCATTTCTGACCATCTGGAGAAAGTTCGACAGTTCCGGGGTCATCGTTTTTCATCAAAAAAAATATTTTTTCAAATGTTTTACAAATGATGCAAAATGTCAAATGGATTGTGTCTGATGTTGAATAACTACTTTTTAAGCCCTACAGTGACCAAAATTGCCATTTTTACAGATATTTCCTCCTACTCAGAAGCTTCTATTTGAACAATTTCTGGCAGAAAAATGGCTCTAAACACACTTATTTTAGTTCCAAAAGTGATCATTCACATTTAATAATTGTTTACAGTCAAAAGAGAAAACATTAAAAAATGACCATTTCTGACCATCTGGAGAAAGTTCGACAGTTCCGGGGTCATCATTTTTTATTAAAAAATTTTTTTTTTCAAATGTTGAAAAAATGATGCAAAATGTCAAATGGATTGTGCCTGATGTTGAATAACCACTTTTTAAGCCCCACAGTGACCAAAATTGCCATTTTTACAGACTTTTCCGCCTACTCAGAAGCTTCTATTTTGACTAATTTCTGGCAGAAAAATGACTCCAAACACACTCATTTTAGATCCAAAAGTGAACATTCACATTTAATAATTGTTTACAGTCAAAAGAGAAAACATTAAAAAATGACCATTTCTGACCATCTGGAGAAAGTTCGACAGTTCCGGGGTCATCATTTTTCATTAAAAAAAATATTTTTTCAAATGTTGAAAAAATGATGCAAAATGTCAAATGGATTGTGCCTGATGTTGAATAACCACTTTTTAAGCCCCACAGTGACCTAAATTGCCATTTTTACAGACATTTCCTCCTACTCAGAAGCTTCTATTTGACCAATTTCTGGCAGAAAAATGACTCTAAACACACTCATTTTAGTTCCAAAAGTGATAATTCACATTTAATAGTCATTTACAGGCAAAAGAGATAACATTAAAAAAGGACCATTTCTGACCATCTGGAGAAAGTTCGACAGTTCCGGGGTCATCGTTTTTCATCAAAATTTTTTTTTCAAATGTTGAAAAAATGATGCAAAATGTCAAAAGGATTGGGCCTCCTAAGCCCCACAGTGACCAAAATTGCCATTTTTACAGACTTTTCCTCCTACTCAGAAGCTTCTATTTGACCAATTCTGGCAGAAAAATGACTCTAAACACACTTATTTTAGTTCCAAAATTGATCATTCACATTTAATAATTGTTTACAGTCAAAAGAAAAAACATAAAAAAATGACCATTTCTGACCATCTGGAGAAAGTTCGACAGTTCCGGGGTCATCGTTTTTCATAAAAAAAAATTTTTTTTCAAATGTTTAAAAAATTAGGCAAAATGTCAAAAGGTGCCTGAAGTTGAATAACCACCTTTTAAAGCCCCACTGTGACCAAAATTGCCATTTTTACAGGCTTTTCCTCATACTCAGAAGCTTCTATTTTGACCAATTTCTGGCAGAAAAATGATTTCAAACACACTCATTTTAGATCCAAAAGTGATAATTCACATTTAATAGTCATTTACAGGCAAAAGAGAAAACATTAAAAAATGACAATTTCTGACCATCTGGAGAAAGTTCGACAGTTCCGGGGTCATCGTTTTTCATAAAAAAAAATATTTTTTCAAATGTTGAAAAAATTATGCAAAATGTCAAATGGATTGTGCCTGATGCTGAATAACCACTTTTTAAGCCCCACAGTGACCAAAATTGCCATTTTTACAGACATTTCCTCCTACTCAGAGGCTTCTATTTGACCAATTTCTGGCAGAAAAATTACTCTAAACACACTTATTTTAGTTCGAAAAGTGATCATTCACATTTAATAATTGTTTACAGTCAAAAGAGAAAACATTAAAAAATGACCATTTCTGACCATCTGGATAAAGTTCGACAGTTCCGGGGTCATCGTTTTTCATCAAAAAAAATATTTTTTCAAATGTTGATAAAATGATGCAAACTGTCAAAAGGATTGTGCCTGAAGTTGAATAACCACATTTTGAAGCCCCACAGTGACCAAAATTGCCATTTTTACCGACTTTTCCTCCTACTCAGAAGCTTCTATTTTGACCAATTTCTGGCAGAAAAATGACTCCAAACACACTCATTTTAGATCCAAAAGTGATAATTCACATTTAATAGTCATTTACAGGCAAAAGAGAAAACATTAAAAAATGACCATTTCTGACCATCTGCAGAAAGTTCGACAGTTCCGGGGTCATTGTTTTTCATAAAAAAAAATATTTTTTCAAATGTTGAAAAAATGATGCAAAATGTCAAATGGATTGTGCCTGATGCTGAATAACCACTTTTTAAGCCCCACAGTGACCAAAATTGCCATTTTTACAGACATTTCCTCCTACTCAGAGGCTTCTATTTGACCAATTTCTGGCAGAAAAATTACTCTAAACACACTTATTTTAGTTCCAAAAGTGATCATTCACATTTAATAATTGTTTACAGTCAAAAGAGAAAACATAAAAAAATGACCATTTCTGACCATCTGAAGAAAGTTTGACAGGTCCGGGGTCATCGTTTTTCATCAAAAAAAATATTTTTTCAAATGTTGAAAAAATGATTCAAAATGTCAAATGGATTGTGCCTGATGTTGAATAAACACTTTTTAAGCCCCACAGTGACCAAAATTGCCATTTTTACACACATTCCCTCCTACTCAGAAGCTTCTATTTGACCAATTTCTGGCAGAAAAATGACTCTAAACACACTTATATTAGTTCCAAAAGTGAACATTCACATTTAATAATTGTTTACAGTCAAAAGAGAAAACATTAAAAAATGACCATTTCTGACCATCTGGAGAAAGTTCGACAGTTCCGGGGTCATCGTTTTTCATTAAAAAAAATATTTATTCAAATGTTGAAAAAATGATGCAAAATGTCAAATGGATTGTGCCTGATGTTGAATAACCTCTTTTTAAAGCCCCACAGTGACCAAAATTGCCATTTTTACACACATTTCCTCCTACTCAGAAGCTTCTATTTGACCAATTTCTGGCAGAAAAATGACTCTAAACACACTTATTTTAGTTCCAAAAGTGATCATTCACATTTAATATTTGTTTACAGTCAAAAGAGAAAACATTAAAAAATGACCATCTGACCATCTAGAGAAAGTTCGACAGTTCCGGGGTCATCGTTTTTCATTAAAAAAAATATTTTTTCAAATGTTGAAAAAATGATGCAAAATGTCAAAAGGATTGTGCCTGAAGTTCAATAACCACTTTTTAAAGCCCCACAGTGACCAAAATTGCCATTTTTACAGACTTTTCCTCCTACTCAGAAGCCTCTATTTTGACCAATTTCTTGCGGAAAAATGACTCCAAACACACTCATTTTAGTTCCAAAAGTGATAATTCACATTTAATAGTCATTTACAGGCAAAAGAGAAAACATTAAAAAATTACCATTTCTGACCATCTGGAGAAAGTTCGACAGTTCCGGGGTCATCGTTTTTCATCAAAATATTTTCTTTTTTCAAATGTTGAAAAAATTATGCAAAATGTCAAAAGGATTGTGCCTGAAGTTGAATAACCACTTTTTAAGCCCTTCCACGCTAATGACAAAGCCAGCTCGTCATGGGCGTTACCTGCGCTGCGCTCATGACGAGCTGGCTTTGTCATGTAAAGTGTGATTTATGAACATTCAGCGCACAGCGGGAAAACCCGCTAGCGCTGTAGTGGTTAAAGCCCCACAATGACCAAAATTGCCATTTTTACAGACTTTTCCTTCTACTCAGAAGCTTCTATTTTGACCAATTTCTGGCGGAAAAATGATTTCAAACATACTCATTTTAGATCCAAAAGTGATAATTCACATTTAATAGTCCTTTACAGGCAAAAGAGAACACATTAAAAAATGACTATTTCTGACCATCTGGAGAAAGTTCGACAGTTCCGGGGTCATCGTTTTTCATCAAAAAAATATTTTTTCAAATGTTGAAAAAATGATGCAAAATGTCAAAAGGATTGGGCCTCCTGTTGAATAACCACTTTTGCCCCACAGTGACCAAAATTGCCATTTTTACAGACTTTTCCTCCTACTCAGAAGCTTCTATTTGACCAATTTCTGGCAGAAAAATGACTCTAAACACACTCATTTTAGTTCCAAAAGTGATAATTCACATTTAATGGTCATTTACAGGCTAAAGAGATAACATTAAAAAAGGACCATTTCTGACCATCTGGAGAAAGTACGACAGTTCCGGAGTCATCGTTTTTCATCAAAAAAATATTTTTTCAAATGTTGAAAAAATGATGCAAAATGTCAAAAGGATTGTGCCTGAAGTTCAATAACCACTTTTTAAAGCCCCACAGTGACCAAAATTGCCATTTTTACAGACTTTTCCTCCTACTCAGAAGCCTCTATTTTGACCAATTTCTGGCAGAAAAATGACTCCAAACACACTCATTTTAGATCCAAAAGTGATAATTCACATTTAATAGTCGTTTACTGTCAAAAGAGAAAACATAAAAAAATGACCATTTCTGACCATCTGGAGAAAGTTCGACAGGTCAGGGGTCATCGTTTTTCATGAAAATTTGTTTTTTTTCAAATGTTGAAAAAATGATGCAAAATGTCAAATGGATTGTGCCTCATGTTGTATAACCACGTTTTAAAACCCCACAGTGACCAAAATTGCCATTTTTACAGACTTTTCCTCCTACTCAAGCTTCTATTTCGACCAATTTCTGGCAGAAAAAGGACTCCAAACACACTCATTTTAGTTCCAAAAGTGATAATTCACATTTAATAGTCATTTACAGGCAAAAGAGAAAACATTAAAAAATTACCATTTCTGACCATCTGGAGAAAGTTCGACAGTTCCGGGGTCATCGTTTTTCATCAAAATATTTTCTTTTTTCAAATGTTTAAAAAATGATGCAAAATGTCAAAAGGATTATGCCTGAAGTTGAATAACCACTTTTTAACTCCTTCCACGCTAATGACAAAGCCAGCTCGTCATGGGCGTTACCTGCGCTGCGCTCATGACGAGCAGGCTTTGTCATGTAAAGTGTGTTTTATGAACATTCAGCGCACAGCGGGAAAACCCGCTAGCGCTGTAGTGGTTAAAGACCCACAGTGACCAAAATTGCCATTTTTATAGACTTTTCCTCATACTCAGAAGCTTCTATTTTGACCAATTTCTGGCAGAAAAATTATTTCAAACACACTCATTTTAGATCCAAAAGTGATAATTCACATTTAATAGTCATTTACAGGCAAATAGAAAACATTAAAAAATAACCATTTCTGACCATCTGGAGAAAGTTCGACAGTTCCGGGGTCATCGTTTTTCATCAAAAAAAATATTTTTTCAAATGTTTTACAAATGATGCAAAATGTCAAATGGATTGTGTCTGATGTTGAATAACTACTTTTTAAGCCCTACAGTGACCAAAATTGCCATTTTTACAGATATTTCCTCCTACTCAGAAGCTTCTATTTGAACAATTTCTGGCAGAAAAATGGCTCTAAACACACTTATTTTAGTTCCAAAAGTGATCATTCACATTTAATAATTGTTTACAGTCAAAAGAGAAAACATTAAAAAATGACCATTTCTGACCATCTGGAGAAAGTTCGACAGTTCCGGGGTCATCATTTTTTATTAAAAAATTTTTTTTTTCAAATGTTGAAAAAATGATGCAAAATGTCAAATGGATTGTGCCTGATGTTGAATAACCACTTTTTAAGCCCCACAGTGACCAAAATTGCCATTTTTACAGACTTTTCCGCCTACTCAGAAGCTTCTATTTTGACTAATTTCTGGCAGAAAAATGACTCCAAACACACTCATTTTAGATCCAAAAGTGAACATTCACATTTAATAATTGTTTACAGTCAAAAGAGAAAACATTAAAAAATGACCATTTCTGACCATCTGGAGAAAGTTCGACAGTTCCGGGGTCATCATTTTTCATTAAAAAAAATATTTTTTCAAATGTTGAAAAAATGATGCAAAATGTCAAATGGATTGTGCCTGATGTTGAATAACCACTTTTTAAGCCCCACAGTGACCTAAATTGCCATTTTTACAGACATTTCCTCCTACTCAGAAGCTTCTATTTGACCAATTTCTGGCAGAAAAATGACTCTAAACACACTCATTTTAGTTCCAAAAGTGATAATTCACATTTAATAGTCATTTACAGGCAAAAGAGATAACATTAAAAAAGGACCATTTCTGACCATCTGGAGAAAGTTCGACAGTTCCGGGGTCATCGTTTTTCATCAAATTTTTTTTTTCAAATGTTGAAAAAATGATGCAAAATGTCAAAAGGATTGGGCCTCCTAAGCCCCACAGTGACCAAAATTGCCATTTTTACAGACTTTTCCTCCTACTCAGAAGCTTCTATTTGACCAATTTCTGGCAGAAAAATGACTCTAAACACACTTATTTTAGTTCCAAAATTGATCATTCACATTTAATAATTGTTTACAGTCAAAAGAAAAAACATTAAAAAATGACCATTTCTGACCATCTGGAGAAAGTTCGACAGTTCCGGGGTCATCGTTTTTCATAAAAAAAATTTTTTTTTCAAATGTTTAAAAAATTATGCAAAATGTCAAAAGGTGCCTGAAGTTGAATAACCACCTTTTAAAGCCCCACTGTGACCAAAATTGCCATTTTTACAGGCTTTTCCTCATACTCAGAAGCTTCTATTTTTACCAATTTCTGGCAGAAAAATGATTTCAAACACACTCATTTTAGATCCAAAAGTGATAATTCACATTTAATAGTCATTTACAGGCAAAAGAGAAAACATTAAAAAATGACAATTTCTGACCATCTGGAGAAAGTTCGACAGTTCCGGGGTCATCGTTTTTCATAAAAAAAAATATTTTTTCAAATGTTTTAAAAATGATGCAAAATGTCAAATGGATTGTGCCTGATGTTGAATAACTACTTTTTAAGCCCTACAGTGACCAAAATTGCAATTTTTACAGATATTTCCTCCTACTCAGAACTTCTATTTGACCAATTTCTGGCAGAAAAATGGCTCTAAACACACTTATTTTAGTTCCAAAAGTGATCATTCACATTTAATAATTGTTTACAGTCAAAAGAGAAAACATTAAAAAATGACCATTTCTGACCATCTGGAGAAAGTTTGACAGTTCCGGGGTCATCGTTTTTGATTAAAAAAAATATTTTTTCAAATGTTGAAAAAATGATGCAAAATGTCAAATGGATTGTGCCTGATGTTGAATAACCACTTTTTAAAGCCCCACAGTGACAAAAATTGTCATTTTTACAGACATTTCCTCCTACTCAGAACATTCTATTTGACCAATTTCTGGCAGAAAAATGACTCTAAACACACTTATTTTAGTTCGAAAAGTGATCATTCACATTTAATAATTGTTTACAGTCAAAAGAGAAAACATTAAAAAATGACCATTTCTGACCATCTGGATAAAGTTCGACAGTTCCGGGGTCATTGTTTTTCATCAAAAAAAATATTTTTTCAAATGTTGATAAAATGATGCAAACTGTCAAAAGGATTGTGCCTGAAGTTGAATAACCACATTTTGAAGCCCCACAGTGACCAAAATTGCCATTTTTACCGACTTTTCCTCCTACTCAGAAGCTTCTATTTTGACCAATTTCTGGCAGAAAAATGACTCCAAACACACTCATTTTAGATCCAAAAGTGATAATTCACATTTAATAGTCATTTACAGGCAAAAGAGAAAACATTAAAAAATGACCATTTCTGACCATCTGCAGAAAGTTCGACAGTTCCGGGGTCATTGTTTTTCATAAAAAAAAATATTTTTTCAAATGTTGAAAAAATGATGCAAAATGTCAAATGGATTGTGCCTGATGCTGAATAACCACTTTTTAAGCCCCACAGTGACCAAAATTGCCATTTTTACAGACATTTCCTCCTACTCAGAAGCTTCTATTTGACCAATTTCTGGCAGAAAAATTACTCTAAACACACTTATTTTAGTTCCAAAAGTGATCATTCACATTTAATAATTGTTTACAGTCAAAAGAGAAAACATAAAAAAATGACCATTTCTGACCATCTGAAGAAAGTTTGACAGGTCCGGGGTCATCGTTTTTCATCAAAAAAAATATTTTTTCAAATGTTGAAAAAATGATTCAAAATGTCAAATGGATTGTGCCTGATGTTGAATAAACACTTTTTAAGCCCCACAGTGACCAAAATTGCCATTTTTACACACATTCCCTCCTACTCAGAAGCTTCTATTTGACCAATTTCTGGCAGAAAAATGACTCTAAACACACTTATATTAGTTCCAAAAGTGAACATTCACATTTAATAATTGTTTACAGTCAAAAGAGAAAACATTAAAAATGACCATTTCTGACCATCTGGAGAAAGTTCGACAGTTCCGGGGTCATCGTTTTTCATTAAAAAAAATATTTATTCAAATGTTGAAAAAATGATGCAAAATGTCAAATGGATTGTGCCTGATGTTGAATAACCTCTTTTTAAAGCCCCACAGTGACCAAAATTGCCATTTTTACACACATTTCCTCCTACTCAGAAGCTTCTATTTGACCAATTTCTGGCAGAAAAATGACTCTAAACACACTTATTTTAGTTCCAAAAAAGATCATTCACATTTAATATTTGTTTACAGTCAAAAGAGAAAACATTAAAAAATGACCATCTGACCATCTAGAGAAAGTTCGACAGTTCCGGGGTCATCGTTTTTCATTAAAAAAAATATTTTTTCAAATGTTGAAAAAATTATGCAAAATGTCAAATGGATTTGCCTCTTGTTGAATAACCACTTTTTAAGCCCCACAGTGACCAAAATTGCCATTTTTACAGACATTTCCTCCTACTCAGAAGCTTCTATTTGACCAATTTCTGGCAGAAAAATTACTCTAAACACACTTATTTTAGTTCCAAAAGTGATCATTCACATTTAATAATTGTTTACAGTCAAAAGAGAAAACATTAAAAAAATGACCATTTCTGACCATCTGGAGAAAGTTCGACAGTTCCGGGGTCATCGTTTTTCATCATAAAATTTTTTTTTTTCAAATGTTGAAAAAATGATGCAAAATGTCAAAAGGATTGTGCCTGAAGTTCAATAACCACTTTTTAAAGCCCCACAGTGACCAAAATTGCCATTTTTACAGACTTTTCCTCCTACTCAGAAGCCTCTATTTTGACCAATTTCTTGCGGAAAAATGACTCCAAACACACTCATTTTAGTTCCAAAAGTGATAATTCACATTTAATAGTCATTTACAGGCAAAAGAGAAAACATTAAAAAATTACCATTTCTGACCATCTGGAGAAAGTTCGACAGTTCCGGGGTCATCGTTTTTCATCAAAATATTTTCTTTTTTCAAATGTTGAAAAAATTATGCAAAATGTCAAAAGGATTGTGCCTGAAGTTGAATAACCACTTTTTAACCCCTTCCACGCTAATGACAAAGCCAGCTCGTCATGGGCGTTACCTGCGCTGCGCTCATGACGAGCTGGCTTTGTCATGTAAAGTGTGATTTATGAACATTCAGCACACAGCGGGAAAACCCGCTAGCGCTGTAGTGGTTAAAGCCCCACAGTGACCAAAATTGCCATTTTTACAGACTTTTCCTCCTACTCAGAAGCTTCTATTTTGACCAATTTCTGGCGGAAAAATGATTTCAAACATACTCATTTTAGATCTAAAAGTGATAATTCACATTTAATAGTCATTTACAGGCAAAAGAGAAAACATTAAAAAATGACTATTTCTGACCATCTGTAGAAAGT
Organism: Lissotriton helveticus; assembly: GCF_964261635.1. Classification (NCBI taxonomy): domain Eukaryota; kingdom Metazoa; phylum Chordata; class Amphibia; order Caudata; family Salamandridae; genus Lissotriton; species Lissotriton helveticus. The sequence goes on along the minus strand of NC_136061.1, from coordinate 1,356,907,164 downwards.
TCGACAGTTCCGGGGTCATCATTTTTCATCAAAAAAAATATTTTTTTAAATGTTGAAAAAATTATGCAAAATGTCAAAAGGATTGGGCCTCCTGTTGAATAACCACTTTTGCCCCACAGTGACCAAAATTGCCATTTTTACAGACTTTTCCTCCTACTCAGAAGCTTCTATTTGACCAATTTCTGGCAGAAAAATGACTCTAATCACACTTATTTTAGTTCCAAAAGTGATCATTCACATTTAATAATTGTTTACAGTCAAAAGAGAAAACATTAAAAAAATGACCATTTCTGACCATCTGGAGAAAGTTCGACAGTTCCAGGGTCATCGTTTTTCATCATAAAATTTTTTTTTTTCAAATGTTGAAAAAATGATGCAAAATGTCAAAAGGATTGTGCCTGAAGTTCAATAACCACTTTTTAAAGCCCCACAGTGACCAAAATTGCCATTTTTACAGACTTTTCCTCCTACTCAGAAGCCTCTATTTTGACCAATTTCTTGCGGAAAAATGACTCCAAACACACTCATTTTAGTTCCAAAAGTGATAATTCACATTTAATAGTCATTTACAGGCAAAAGAGAAAACATTAAAAAATTACCATTTCTGACCATCTGGAGAAAGTTCGACAGTTCCGGGGTCATCGTTTTTCATCAAAATATTTTCTTTTTTCAAATGTTGAAAAAATTATGCAAAATGTCAAAAGGATTGTGCCTGAAGTTGAATAACCACTTTTTAACCCCTTCCACGCTAATGACAAAGCCAGCTCGTCATGGGCGTTACCTGCGCTGCGCTCATGACGAGCTGGCTTTGTCATGTAAAGTGTGATTTATGAACATTCAGCACACAGCGGGAAAACCCGCTAGCGCTGTAGTGGTTAAAGCCCCACAGTGACCAAAATTGCCATTTTTACAGACTTTTCCTCCTACTCAGAAGCTTCTATTTTGACCAATTTCTGGCGGAAAAATGATTTCAAACATACTCATTTTAGATCTAAAAGTGATAATTCACATTTAATAGTCATTTACAGGCAAAAGAGAAAACATTAAAAAATGACTATTTCTGACCATCTGTAGAAAGTTCGACAGTTCCGGGGTCATCATTTTTCATCAAAAAAAATATTTTTTTAAATGTTGAAAAAATTATGCAAAATGTCAAAAGGATTGGGCCTCCTGTTGAATAACCACTTTTGCCCCACAGTGACCAAAATTGCCATTTTTACAGACTTTTCCTCCTACTCAGAAGCTTCTATTTGACCAATTTCTGGCAGAAAAATGACTCTAATCACACTTATTTTAGTTCCAAAAGTGATCATTCACATTTAATAATTGTTTACAGTCAAAACAGAAAACATTAAAAAATGACCATTTCTGACCATCTGGAGAAAGTTCGACAGTTCCGGGGTCATCGTTTTTCATCAAAAAAAATATTTTTTCAAATGTCAAAAAATGATGCTAAATGTCAAAAGGATTGTGCCTGAAGTTGAATAACTACTTTTTAAGCCCTACTGTGACCAAAATTGCTAATTTCACAGATATTTCCTCCTACTCAGAAGCTTCTATTTGACCAATTTCTGGCAGAAAAATGGCTCTAAACAAACTCATTTTAGTTCCAAAAGTGATAATTCACATTTAATAGTCATTTACTGTCAAAAGAGAAAACATTAAAAAATGACCATTTCTGACCATCTGGAGAAAGTTCGACAGGTCCGGGATCATCATTTTTCATCAAAAAAAATATTTTTTCAAATGTTGAAAAAATGATGCAAAATGTCAAATGGATTGTGCCTCATGTTGTATAACCACTTTTTAAAGCCCCACAGTGACCAAAATTGCCATTTTTACAGACTTTTCCTCCTACTCAGAAGCTTCTATTTCGACCAATTTCTGGCAGAAAAATGACTCCAAACACACTCATTTTAGTTCCAAAAGTGATAATTCACATTTAATAGTCATTTACAGGCAAAAGAGAAAACATTAAAAAATTACCATTTCTGACCATCTGGAGAAAGTTCGACAGTTCCGGGGTCATCGTTTTTCATCAAAAAATTCTTTTTTTCAAATGTTGAAAAAATGATGCAAAATGTCAAAAGGATTGGGCCTCCTGTTGAATAACCACTTTTGCCCCACAGTGACCAAAATTGCCATTTTTACAGACTTTTCCTCCTACTCAGAAGCTTCTATTTGACCAATTTCTGGCAGAAAAATGACTCTAAACACACTTATTTTAGTTCCAAAAGTGATCATTCACATTTAATAATTGTTTACAGTCAAAAGAGAAAACATTAAAAAAATGACCATTTCTGACCATCTGGAGAAAATTCGACAGTTCCGGGGTCATCGTTTTTCCTCAAAAAAAATATTTTTTCAAATGTTGAAAAAATGATGCAAAATGTCAAAAGGATTGTGCCTGAAGATGAATAACCACTTTTTAAAGCCCCACTGTGACCAAAATTGCCATTTTTACAGACTTTTCCTCCTACTCAGAAGCCTCTATTTTGACCAATTTCTGGCAGAAAAATGACTCCAAACACACTTATTTTAGATCCAAAAGTGATAATTCACATTTAATAGTCGTTTACTGTCAAAAGAGAAAACATAAAAAAATGACAATTTCTGACCATTTGGAGAAAGTTCGACAGGTCAGGGGTCATCGTTTTTCATGAAAATTTTCTTTTTTTTTAAATGTTGAAAAAATGATGCAAAATGTCAAATGGATTGGGCCTCATGTTGTATAACCACGTTTTAAGCCCCACAGTTACCAAAATTGCCATTTTTACAGACTTTTCCTCCTACTCAAGCTTAAATTTCGACCAATTTCTGGCAGAAAATGACTCCAAACACACTCATTTTAGTTCCAAAAGTGATAATTCACATTTAATAGTCATTTACAGGCAAAAGAGAAAACATTAAAAAATTACCATTTCGGACCATCTGGAGAAAGTTCGACAGTTCCGGGGTCATCGTATTTCATCAAAAATTTTTTTTTTCAAATGTTGAAAAAATTATGCAAAATGTCAAAAGGATTGTGCCTGAAGTTGAATAACCACTTTTTAACCCCTTCCACGCTAATGACAAAGCCAGCTCGTCATAGGCGTTACCTGCGCTGCGCTCATGACGAGCTGGCTTTGTCATGTGAAGTGTGATTTATGAACATTCAGCGCACAGCGGGAAAACCCGCTAGCGCTGTAGTGGTTAAAGCCCCACAGTGACCAAAATTGCCATTTTTACAGATATTTCCTCCTACTCAGAAGCTTCTATTTTACCAATTTCTGGCAGAAAAATGGCTCTATACACACTTTTTTTAGTTCCAAAAGTGATCATTCACATTTAATAATTGTTTACAGTCAAAAGAGAAAACATTAAAAAATGACCATTTCTGACCATCTGGAGAAAGTTTGACAGATCCGGGGTCATCGTTTTTCATCAAAAAAATATTTTTTCAAATGTTGAAAAAATGATTCAAAATGTCAAATGGATTGTGCCTGATGTTGAATAACCACTTTTTAAAGCCCCACAGTGACCAAAATTGTCATTTTTACAGACATTTACTTCTACTCAGAACCTACTATTTCGACCAATTTCTGGCAGAAAAATGACTCTAAACACACTCATTTTAGTTCCAAAAGTGATAATTCACATTTAATAGTCATTTACTGTCAAAAGAGAAAACATTAAAAAATGACCATTTCTGACCACCTGGAGAAAGTTCGACAGGTCCGGGGTCATCATTTTTCATCAAAAAAAATATTTTTTCAAATGTTGAAAAAATGATTCAAAATGTCAAATGGATTGTGCCTCATGTTGAATAACCACTTTTTAAAGCCCCACGGTGACCAAAATTGCCATTTTTACAGACTTTTCCTCCTACTCAGAAGCTTCTATTTCGACCAATTTCTGGCAGAAAAATGACTCCAAACACACTCATTTTAGTTCCAAAAGTGATAATTCACATTTAATAGTCATTTACAGGCAAAAGAGAAAACATTAAAAAATTACCATTTCTGACCATCGGGAGAAAGTTCGACAGGTCCGGGGTCATTACCCCCTCATGGGTCCTCCCCGTCCCAGTCCTAACAACGTGAGGCAGTCCTGCCTCCACCCAGCCAATCACAACGCCAGTTATTCAAAGGTTACATAAGCCCCTCCCACCTACCGCCATCCCTGTTTTTTTTCTGCTCCGACGGCGGTCGGAACGCTGGTGCTCCCGGTTCCTGTTTCTGTTTCTGTTTTTCTTCAGGACTGTGCCGTGAGTGTTTCATTTGCAGTTTTATGCTTCTGCGTTATTTTTCTGTTTGAATTTCACGGGATTATTTCATTTGCAGTTTTTTACTACTGCATTGTTTCCTGTGGGTTTTTCTCTGCGCAGCCGCTCCGGTCCCCCGGTCTGCTGCGCTCCTGTTCTGGGGTCAGGGACTCTCCCCGTTCATGTGCTAGGCTGGGGCGGGGAGTTTTCGTGGTGTCCTGGCCCCGGGTCGTTCCGGCGCTGTGGTTCTAGTGCAGCGTCCGGCCCCCACGGTCATGGTCTTTTGACCTGGGGCTGTGGGTGGAGACTACAGGGCTGCCCTTGTAATTTTCACCGGTCTCACGTTGTGTGTTTTGGTGATTGGGGGCAGTGTTGCTTGGAGGTTGCTGGGCACTTCCTTTATTGTGTGGTGAGTTGCTGTTTGGTTCGTTTGCTCGGGTTCACTCACCATGTGTGAAGGGTCGTCTTCACCTGTGCCTGCCTGGGCTGTTTCCATGCGGCATAGTTTCCTAGTTCTGCAGGTGGATGACATTTTTGCAGATTCTGGGGCTGCGCTGACTACTGTGAAGGGCTACTGGTGTTCACGAGATCTTCCTGCCTATGCTGTCCAATTACCTGGGTTGATATAGTTTCAATCTGTGCTTTTACACACTTGTTGGTATTGGCTGCCCAGTTTGCGCTGCCTGGGCCTACGATGTGGCCCTGGATCCCTGGATGTTGTGGGGTTCTCCGCACGGTTTGTTTACTCTGTGGTGGTTGACCTTTTCCTTCCATGTTGTCCTGTTGGATATCTTGTCTGCTGCATGGCTTGCGGCAGATGCGCAGGGTTTTTCCTCGTTTTCTGGGTTGGTGGTTTCGCCTGGCGGACTTTGTCACTCACTTTCCTACATTTCCATGTGTTGCTTCTTCTTTTGGGCTGCGTGCTGGCTCTTGTTCGGCCTGTACTTCACTGTTCCTTCTCATGGGTTGTGTGGAGTTTGGCTGTTTGCGGGCCTTCCTTCCTGTCTTGGCTTGATGGGTTGCGTCTTCTCCTCGGCTGACGTGGTGCTGGCGTCTTGGTCCACTGTCTGTTTTTCTGTGGCTCCTTGGCTTTTTGGCTCCCTCTACTGACAGTCTGTGTGGTGGTGCTCTGTTTTCCTCTCGGCCCTTTCGTGGTTGGGGGGTGGGGGAGGCTGTGTTCCGTTTGGTTCCCGGCCTCTGTTGCGCCTACGGCTCCCCCTGGGTGTTGGTCGTCCGGGGCGTTGGGTATTGTTGTGCCCTGGGAGGGGGGTCTCTGTGACCTGGTGGTTGCGGTTGCGTCTTTTTCTTTGGGTCTGTGTCCCACTCCTGGTGTTCATCTGGCAGTGGGTTCCCCGTCTCCGTTGCTGTTTTTGTTTCGGTTTTGGGGGCTCGGATCCGTTGTTCCTGGCTTGTTGGTCCGGTCTGCTTTCCGACTGGTGGGTCCTGTCGGTCTTTGCTCTTGGTTTCCGGATTCCTTTCCGGACTGTCCCCCTTTTTGCGCTGTTTTCACGGTTGCTCCGTTGTCTTTTGACCCGTGTTGCATTTGCCTTCTTCTTTGGATGTCGGTCTCTTTTTGTCTCTGGGCGCTGTTGTGCTGGTTCCGGTGGCGGAGCGGGGCCGGGGTTCCTATTCCTCTTTGTTCTTGGTCCTGGCGCCCGTTGGTTCCTTTCTGCACGGTCTGTGTCCCGGGGCTTTATACCTTTGGTGCCGCTGGTCGGTTGTTCCCCTTACGGTCTGTCATTCCCCTCTTTCTGTTTTGGGTGTTGTCTGTTTTTCCCGTTCCATCCGTCTGGCTGGTCCGCGGTTCCTGCGGTTTGCTGTGGATGGGTTCATTTCTCTGTTTCGGGTGTTGCCTTTCGGCCGCTCTCCTGCTCCCCAGGTTTTTTCCGCGGTACTGGCTCCTGCTGTGCAGGTTTTTTGCTGGTTGGCGTTTCCGCTCTGCTTGCATCTGTTGTTCTATGTTATGCAGGGTCAGGTCTGGTCCATACCTGGGTGGGAGACCGCCTGGGGGGTGCTGTTGGCTTTAACCTATGTGGCTTTGGTCCGGTTTTTGCTTCCACCCTCCTTGTGGCTGTTCTGGCGATGGTGGCGTTGTGGCCTTGCTCCGGTTTCTGGGGTTCGTTGTGGTTCTGGCCATTTTTCTTCTGGTTCCTATTCGGGGCCTTCAGTTTCTCAGGGCCTGTTCGTCACTTTGCAAGGGGCTGTTTTCGCCCTCCGGCTCTGTTCTCTTCCCTGTTGGCTCTTTTGTGGGTCCTGCTGGGTCGCCCTTCTGCCCTTTGGGGTTGGTTGCGGTTCCTGGAGGTTGTGGCTGCCTCCGCGGCTGTGGTTCCTTGGGTTTGCCTGTTCCTCCTGTCCTTGGTGTTTCTTCTGATTGGCTCCTTGGGTCCTTTTTTGTGCAGGTTACATGGCTCTGGTTCCTCTCTCCCCTGTTCTGGTTCCTACTTTGGCCTGGTGGCTTTGCTCTCCTGACCTGGTGTTTGGGGTGCATTTTCAGCTCCCTTCTCTCCTCTTGTTGTCCTTGGACGCCTGTCCTTGGGGTTGGGCGCCACGTTGGGGTCCTTGGTGGCCGCCGAGTTTTTTGATTCGTGCTGGCCTTCCCGTGGCTATTTGCTGCTTGGGCCTTCTTGGGGGGACCAGTTGGTTGTCTCTGTTCCTGCTGGCTTCCATGTGTTGTTCCCACAACGCAATGGCTCATTGGTGTGTCTGATGCCTCTGGTAGTTCGGGCTCCCGCGGCTCTCTCTGGGCCGTGTCTCCTCTGTGGGCTTTGGGTTTGTATTCGGGTCTGTCTGCATTTTCGTTCGTAGACGCTGCTTGGGCCGTTTCCTCCTGTCCTCTGTTTTGTGCCCTCTGTGCTCGCTTCAGCGGCGCATTTCTTTGTTTAGTTCGATTTGGTGTGGATTTGATTGGCCCCTGCTCATTTCTTTGGCCTTCGGGCTTTCTGTGTGCCTTCCCTCCTATTTCTCCTCCTGCATATTCGGGGGATGTAAGGGGGTGTGTGTAGGTGTCTGTATCATTGGCCTCTCTGTCTTTGTTTCCGCTCCTGCTGCTGCTGGCGGGGGTCGGGTTTGGCCGGACTTCATTGTCTCCGGCTCTGCTTTTTGGTCCACAGCTGGTTTTTGCCCTGATGTCACTTGCTTCTGACGGCCTGGCTCTTGTGCGGCTGTGGTTGGCGTCTTTGGGCTGTTCCTCTGTGGTGGCTCGTGGCATCACTTTGTCACGTCGGCCTTCGACCCTTGGGTGCTGTGGTCGTCTTTGGGGTTCTTTTTTCTCTTTGTGTTCTTCCCATTGGGTAGTTCCTGTGCTGGGGGATCCTGCCTCTGTGTTGGATTTTCTCAGGTCTACTTTTTTTACAGGGCCTTGCCCCTTCCGCTTTGTCTTCTCAGTGGGCGGCGCTTCGTGCTTGTCGGGGTCCTGGTGCCTCCTTGGTGGTTTTTGCCCCTTTTGGTGAGTCGGTTTCTTTTAGGCTTTCGGCTTCGTCGGCCGGTCTCTCCTGTAATCGTACCTTCTTGGGTTTTTGCCTGCTGTTTGGGGGGGGTCTGATGTTGCCCCCTTTTGGGCTCTTGCTGATAGCTGACTTGTTCTGGTTGTCTGTTACTGTGGCTTTTTTGCTGGCCATCACCTCTGCTCGTTGGTTGGGTGTGTTTGGTGCTTTGGGTGCTATGCTCGTTTCTTTTCCCTGTTTGGAGTTCCTGCCGGATTGGGTTGGTTTGTGGCTTGTTCCGGCCTTTTTGCCTGTGGGTTCTTCCCGTTTCCTTTGGCAGCTGGAGGTGTTTCTTCCTGTTTTACCTGCTCGGGGGTCCCTTGTTCCCCCTTCCTTGGTGGTTCGCTGGGCTCTCCGGTTTTTCCCACCTTCGTTCCCTGGTGTTTTTCCGTTTTCTCCTGCCCTGTTTGTCTCCTGTGGAGGCCTGGCTTGGGGGTTATGGGTTTCCGGTTCTGAGGTTAGTCAGTGGGTGCGTCTGGCGGTTTGCCTGCCTTTTCGGTCCTTTGGGTCTGCCTCCTGCATCTCTGGTGCTGGGTCGTTAGACACGTTCTGTGCCTGCTTCCTGGGCTGGGGCGGCAGGAGTTTTCTGTCCGGGAGTTTGTTGGGCGGCCACCCGCTGTCCCGTCTCGTATTTATGCTGCCTTCTTGGCTTGTTGTTTTACATGCCTCTGCTGGCTGTTTTTCTGTTGGCATCTTGGACGTTGCTGTTCATTGATCTTTACTGATTTGTACTCTGCATGGATCCCTGGTGTCCTGCGTTTTTTAGTTGGTTCTCTGCTTGTGAGTTCCTCACATTGTTAGGACTGGGACGGGGAGGACCCATGAGGGGGTAATGTCTTATTACTTACCGGTAATCTTCATTACCCCGATTGGGGTCCTCCCCGTCCCAGTCCTGTACCCTCCCGCCCTCCCGCTGTGTTTATGTCGGAGTCTTGTTGATAACAGGCATGGCGGTAGGTGGGAGGGGCTTATGTAACCTTTGAATAACTGGCGTTGTGATTGGCTGGGTGGAGGCAGGACTGCCTCACGTTGTTAGGACTGGGACGGGGAGGACCCTAAACGGGGTAATGAAGATTACCGGTAAGTAATAAGACATCATTTTTCAGTAAAAAAAATATTTTTTCAAATGTTGAAAAAATTATGCAAAATGTCAAATGGATTGTGCCTGATGTTGAATAACCACTTTTAAGCCCCACAGTGACCAAAATTGCCATTTTTACAGACATTTCCTCCTACTCAGAAGCTTCTTTTTGACCAATTTCTGGCAGAAAAATGACTCTAAACACACTCATTTTAGTTCCAAAAGTGATAATTCACATTTAATGGTCATTTACAGGCTAAAGAGATAAAATTTAAAAAGGACCACTTCTGACCATCTGGAGAAAGTTCGACAGTTCCGGGGTCATCGATTTTCATCAAAAAAATATTTTTTCAAATGTTGAAAAAATGATGCAAAATGTCAAAAGGATTGGGCCTCCTGTTGAATAACCACTTTTGCCCCACAGTGACCAAAATTGCCATTTTTACAGACTTTTCCTCCTACTCAGAAGCTTCTATTTGACCAATTTCTGGCAGAAAAATGACTCTAAACACACTTATTTTAGTTCCAAAAGTGAAAATTCACATTTAATAATTGTTTACAGTCAAAAGAGAAAACATTTAAAAAATGACCATTTCTGACCATCTGGAGAAAATTCGACAGTCATCGTTTTTCATCAAAAAAAATATTTTTTCAAATGTTGAAAAAATGATGCAAAATGTCAAAAGGATTGTGCCTGAAGATGAATAACCACTTTTTAAAGCCCCACTGTGACCAAAATTGCCATTTTTACAGACTTTTCCTCCTACTCAGAAGCCTCTATTTTGACCAATTTCTGGCAGAAAAATGCTCCAAACACACTCATTTTAGATCCAAAAGTGATAATTCACATTTAATAGTCGTTTACTGTCAAAAGAGAAAACATAAAAAAATGACAATTTCTGACCATTTGGAGAAAGTTCGACAGGTCAGGGGTCATCGTTTTTCATGAAAAATGTTTTTTTTCAAATGTTGAAAAAATGATGCAAAATGTCAAATGGATTGTGCCTCATGTTGTATAACCACGTTTTAAAGCCCCACAGTGACCAAAATTGCCATTTTTACAGACTTTTCCTCCTACTCAAGCTTCTATTTCGACCAATTTCTGGCAGAAAATGACTCCAAACACACTCATTTTAGTTCCAAAAGTGATAATTCACATTTAATAGTCATTTACAGGCAAAGGAGAAAACATTAAAAAATTACCATTTCTGACCATCTGGAGAAAGTTCGACAGTTCTGGGGTCATCGTTTTTCATCAAAATATCTTTTTTTTTCAAATGTTGAAAAAATTATGCAAAATGTCAAAAGGATTGTGCCTGAAGTTGAATAACCACTTTTTAACCCCTTCCACGCTAATGACAAAGCCAGCTCGTCATAGGCGTTACCTGCGCTGCGCTCATGACGAGCTGGCTTTGTCATGTAAAGTGTGATTTATGAACATTCAGCGACAGCGGGAAAACCCGCTAGCGCTGTCGTGGTTAAAGCCCCACAGTGACCAAAATTGCCATTTTTACAGACTTTTCCTCCTACTCAGAAGCTTCTATTTTGACCAATTTCTGGAGAAAAAATGATTTCAAACATACTCATTTTAGATCCAAAAGTGATAATTCACATTTAATAGTCATTTACAGGCAAAAGAGAACACATTAAAAAATGACTATTTCTGACCATCTGGAGAAAGTTCGACAGTTCCGGGGTCATCGTTTTTCATCAAAAAAATATTTTTTCAAATGTTGAAAAAATGATGCAAAATGTCAAAAGGATTGGGCCTCCTGTTGAATAACCACTTTTGCCCCACAGTGACCAAAATTGCAATTTTTACAGACTTTTCCTCCTACTCAGAAGCTTCTATTTGACCAATTTCTGGCAGAAAAATGACTCTAAACACACTCATTTTAGTTCCAAAAGTGATAATTCACATTTAATGGTCATTTACAGGCTAAAGAGATAACATTAAAAAAGGACCATTTCTGACCATCTGGAGAAAGTACGACAGTTCCGGGGTCATCGTTTTTCATCAAAAAAATATTTTTTCAAATGTTGAAAAAATGATGCAAAATGTCAAAAGGATTGGGCCTCCTGTTGAATAACCACTTTTGCCCCACAGTGACCAAAATTGCAATTTTTACAGACTTTTCCTCCTACTCAGAAGCTTCTATTTGACCAATTTCTGGCAGAAAAATGACTCTAAACACACTTATTTTAGTTCCAAAAGTGATCATTCACATTTAATAATTGTTTACAGTCAAAAGAGAAAACATTAAAAAAATGACCATTTCTGACCATCTGGAGAAAGTTTGACATCGTTTTTCATCATAAAATTTTTTTTTTTCAAATGTTGAAAAAATGATGCAAAATGTCAAAAGGATTGTGCCTGAAGTTCAATAACCACTTTTTAAAGCCCCACAGTGACCAAAATTGCCATTTTTATAGACTTTTCCTCCTACTCAGAAGCCTCTGTTTTGACCAATTTCTGGCAGAAAAATGACTCCAAACACACTTATTTTAGATCCAAAAGTGATAATTCACATTTAATAGTCGTTTACTGTCTAAAGAGAAAACATAAAAAAATGACCATTTCGGGCCATCTGGTGAAAGTTCGACAGGTCAGGGGTCATCGTTTTTCATGAAAAATTTTTTTTTTCAAATGTTGAAAAAATGATGCAAAATGTCAAATGGATTGTGCCTCGTGTTGTATAACCACGTTTTAAAACCCCACAGTGAGCAAAATTGCCATTTTTACAGACTTTTCCTCCTACTCAAGCTTCTATTTCGACCAATTTCTGGCAGAAAAATGACTCCAAACACACTCATTTTAGTTCCAAAAGTGATAATTCACATTTAATAGTCATTTACAGGCAAAAGAGAAAACATTAAAAAATTACCATTTCTGACCATCTGGAGAAAGTTCGACAGTTCCGGGGTCATCGTTTTTCACCAAAATATTTTCTTTTTTCAAATGTTGAAAAAATTATGCAAAATGTCAAAAGGATTGTGCCTGAAGTTGAATAACCACTTTTTAACCCCTTCCACGCTAATGACAAAGCCAGCTCGTCATGGGCGTTACCTGCGCTGCGCTCATGACGAGCTGGCTTTGTCATGTAAAGTGTGATTTATGAACATTCAGCGCACAGCGGGAAAACCCGCTAGCGCTGTAGTGGTTAAAGCCCCACAGTGACCAAAATTGCAATTTTTACAGACTTTTCCTCCTACTCAGAAGCTTCTATTTTGACCAATTTCTGGCGGAAAAATCATTTCAAACATACTCATTTTAGATCCAAAAGTGATAATTCACATTTAATAGTCATTTACAGGCAAAAGAGAAAACATTAAAAAATGACTATTTCTGACCATCTGTAGAAAGTTCGACAGTTCCGGGGTCATCATTTTTCATCAAAAAAAATATTTTTTTAAATGTTGAAAAAATGATGCAAAATGTCAAAAGGATTGGGCCTCCTGTTGAATAACCACTTTTGCCCCACAGTGACCAAAATTGCCATTTTTACAGACTTTTCCTCCTACTCAGAAGCTTCTATTTAACCAATTTCTGGCAGAAAAATGACTCTAAACACACTTATTTTAGTTCCAAAAGTGATCATTCACATTTAATAATTGTTTACAGTCAAAACAGAAAACATTAAAAAATGACCATTTCTGACCATCTGGAGAAAGTTCGACAGTTCCGGGGTCATCGTTTTTCATCAAAAAATTATTTTTTTCAAATGTTGAAAAATTGATGCAAAATGTCAAATGGATTGTGCCTGAAGTTGAATAACTACTTTTTAAGCCCTACTGTGACCAAAATTGCCATTTTTACAGATATTTCCTCCTACTCAGAAGCTTCTATTTGACCAATTTCTGGCTGAAAAATGGCTCTAAACACACTCATTTTAGTTCCAAAAGTGATAATTCACATTTAATAGTCATTTACTGTCAAAAGAGAAAACATTAAAAAATGACCATTTCTGACCATCTGGAGAAAGTTCGACAGGTCCGGGGTCATCATTTTTCATAAAAAAAATATTTTTTCAAATGTTGAAAAATTGATGCAAAATGTCAAATGGATTGTGCCTGATGTTGAATAACGACTTTTTAAGCCCCACAGTGACCAAAATTGCCATTTTTACAGACATTTCCTCCTACTCAGAATCTTCTTTTTGACCAATTTCTGGCAGAAAAATTACTCTAAACACACTTATTTTAGTTCCAAAAGTGAACATTCACATTTAATAATTGTTTACAGTCAAAAGAGAAAACATTAAAAAATGACCATTTCTGACCATCTGGAGAAAGTTCGACAGTTCCGGGGTCATCATTTTTCATTAAAAAAAATATTTTTTTCAAATGTTTAAAGAATGATGCAAAATGTCAAAAGGATTGTGCCTGAAGTTGAATAACCACTTTTTAACCCCTTCCACGTTAATGACAAAGCCAGCTCGTCATGGGCGTTACCTGCGCTGCGCTCATGACGAGCAGGCTTTGTCATGTAAAGTGTGTTTTATGAACATTCAGCGCACAGCGGGAAAACCCGCTAGCGCTGTAGTGGTTAAAGACCCACAGTGACCAAAATTGCCATTTTTACAGACTTTTCCTCATACTCAGAAGCTTCTATTTTGACCAATTTCTGGCAGAAAAATGACTCTAAACACACTCATTTTAGTTCCAAAAGTGATAATTCACATTTAATGGTCATTTACAGGCTAAAGAGATAACATTAAAAAAGGACCATTTCTGACCATCTGGAGAAAGTACGACAGTTCCGGGGTCATCGTTTTTCATCAAAAAAATATTTTTTCAAATGTTAAAAAAGTGATGCAAAATGTCAAAAGGATTGGGCCTCCTGTTGAATAACCACTTTTGCCCCACAGTGACCAAAATTGCCATTTTTACAGACTTTTCCTCCTACTCAGAAGCTTCTATTTGACCAATTTCTGGCAGTAAAATGACTCTAAACACACTTATGTTAGTTCCAAAAGTGATCATTTACATTTAATAATTGTTTACAGTCAAAACAGAAAACATTAAAAAATGACCATTTCTGACCATCTGGAGAAAGTTCGACAGTTCCGGGGTCATCGTTTTTCATCAAAAAAAATATTTTTTCAAATGTCAAAAAATGATGCTAAATGTCAAAAGGATTGTGCCTGAAGTTGAATAACTACTTTTTAAGCCCTACTGTGACCAAAATTGCCATTTTTACAGATATTTCCTCCTACTCAGAAGCTTCTATTTGACCAATTTCTGGCTGAAAAATGGCTCTAAACACACTAATTTTAGTTCCAAAAGTGATAATTCACATTTAATAGTCATTTACTGTCAAAAGAGAAAACATTAAAAAATGACAATTTCTGACCATCTGGAGAAAGTTCGACAGGTCCGGGGTCATCATTTTTCATAAAAAAAATATTTTTTCAAATGTTGAAAAATTGATGCAAAATGTCAAATGGATTGTGCCTGATGTTGAATAACCACTTTTTAAAGCCCCACAGTGACCAAAATTGCCATTTTTACAGACTTTTCCTCCTACTCAGAAGCTTCTATTTTGACCAATTTCTGGCAGAAAAATGACTCCAAACACACTCATTTTAGATCCAAAAGTGATAATTCACATTTAATAGTCATTTACAGGCAAAAGAGAAAACATTAAAAAATGACAATTTCTGACCATCTGGAGAAAGTTCGACAGTTCCGGGGTCATCGTTTTTCATCAAAAAAATATTTTTTCAAATGTTTTAAAAATGATGCAAAATGTCAAATGGATTGTTTCTGATGTTGAATAACTACTTTTTAAGCCCTACAGTGACCAAAATTGCCATTTTTACAGATATTTCCTCCTACTCAGAAGCTTCTATTTGACCAATTTCTGGCAGAAAAATGGCTCTAAACACACTTATTTTAGTTCCAAAAGTGATCATTCACATTTAATAATTGTTTACAGTCAAAAGAGAAAACATTAAAAAGGACCATTTCTGACCATCTGGAGAAGGTTTGACAGCCGGGGTCATTGTTTTTCATAAAAAAAATATTTTTTCAAATGTTGAAAAAATGATGCAAAATGTCAAATGGATTGTGCCTGATGTTTAATAACCACTTTTTAAAGCCCCACAGTGACCAAAATTGCCATTTTTACAGACATTTCCTCCTACTCAGAACATTTTATTTGACCAATTTCTGGCAGAAAAATGACTCTAAACACACCTATTTTAGTTCGAAAAGTGATCATTCACATTTAATAATTTTTACAGTCAAAAGAGAAAACATTAAAAAATGACAATTTCTGACCATCTGGATAAAGTTCGACAGTTCCGGGGTCATCGTTTTTTTTCATCAAAAAAATATTTTTCAAATGTTGAAAAAATGATGCAAAATGTCAAAAGGATTGTGCCTGAAGTTGAATAACCACTTTTTAAAGCCCCACAGTGACCAAAATTGCCATTTTTACAGACTTTTCCTCCTACTCAGAAGCTTCTATTTTGACCAATTTCTGGCAGAAAAATGACTCCAAACACACTCATTTTAGATCCAAAAGTGATAATTCACATTTAATAGTCATTTACAGGCAAAAGAGAAAACATTAAAAAATGACCATTTCTGACCATCTGGAGAAAGTTCAACAGTTCCGGGGTCATCGTTTTTCATCAAAAAAAAATAAAATTCAAATTTTTTAAAAATGATGCAAAATGTCAAATGGATTGTGCCTGATGTTGAATAACTACTTTTTAAGCCCAACAGTGACCAAAATTGCCATTTTTACAGATATTTCCTCCTACTCAGAGCTTCTATTTGGCCAATTTCTGGCAGAAAAATGGCTCTAAACACACTTATTTTAGTTCCAATAGTGATCATTCACATTTAATTATTGTTTACAGGCAAAAGAGAAAACATTAAAAAATGACCATTTCTGACCATCTGGAGAAAGTTTGACAGTTCCGGGGTCATCGTTTTTCATTAAAAAAAATATTTATTCAAATGTTGAAAAAATGATGCAAAATGTCAAATGGATTGTGCCTGATGTTGAATAACCACTTTTTAAAGCCCCACAGTGACCAAAATTGCCATTTTTACAGGCATTTCCTCCTACTCAGAAGCTTCTATTTGACCAATTTCTGGCAGAAAAATGACTCTAAACACACTTATTTTAGTTCCAAAAGTAATCATTCACATTTAATATTTGTTTACAGTCAAAAGAGAAAACATTAAAAAATGACCATTTCTGACCATCTGGAGAAAGTTCGACAGTTCCGGGGTCATCGTTTTTCATAAAAAAATATTTTTTTTTCAAATGTTGAAAAAATTATGCAAAATGTCAAAAGGATTTGCCTGATGTTGAATAACCACTTTTTAAGCCCCACAGCGACCAAAATTGCCATTTTTACATACATTTCCTCCTACTCAGAAGCTTCTATTTGACCAATTTCAGGCAGAAAAATGACTCCAAACACACTCATTTTAGATCCAAAAGTGATAATTCACATTTAATAGTCATTTACAGGCAAAAGAGAAAACATTAAAAAATGACCATTTCTGACCATCTGGAGAAAGTTCGATAGTTCCGGGGTCATCGTTTTACATCAAAAAAAATATTTTTTTAAATGTTGAAAAAATGATTCAAAATGTCAAATGGATTGTGCCTGATGTTGAATAACCACTTTTTAAGCCCCACAGTGACCAAAATTGCCATTTTTACAGACTTTTCCACCTACTCAGAAGCTTCCATTTTGACCAATTTCTGGCAGAAAAATGACTCCAAACACACTTATTTTAGTTCCAAAAGTGATCATTCACATTTAATAATTGTTTACAGTCAAAAGAGAAAACATTAAAAAATGACCATTTCTGACCATCTGCAGAAAGTTCGACAGTTCCGGGGTCATCGTTTTTCATAAAAAAATGTTTTTTTTCAAATGTTGAAAAAATGATGCAAAATGTCAAATGGATTGTGCCTGATGCTGAATAACCACTTTTTAAGCCCCACAGTGACCCAAATTGCCATTTTTACAGACATTTCCTCCTACTCAGAAGCTTCTATTTGACCAATTTCTGGCAGAAAAATTACTCTAAACACACTTATTTTAGTTCCAAAAGTGATCATTCACATTTAATAATTGTTTACAGTCAAAAGAGAAAACATAAAAAAATGACAATTTCTGACCATCTGGAGAAAGTTTGACAGGTCCGGGGTCATCGTTTATCATCAAAAAAAATATTTTTTCAAATGTTGAAAAAATGATTCAAAATGTCAAATGGATTGTGCCTGATGTTGAATAACCACTTTTTAAGCCCCACAGTGACCAAAATTGCCATTTTTACACACATTTCCTCCTACTCAGAAGCTTCTAGTTGACCAATTTCTGGCAGAAAAATGACTCTAAACACACTTATATTAGTTCCAAAAGTGAACATTCACATTTAATAATTGTTTACAGTCAAAAGAGAAAACATTAAAAAATGACCATTTCTGACCATCTGGAGAAAGTTCGACAGTTCCGGGGTCATCGTTTTTCATTAAAAAAAATATTTATTCAAATGTTGAAAAAATGATGCAAAATGTCAAATGGATTGTGCCTGATGTTGAATAACCTCTTTTTAAAGCCCCACAGTGACCAAAATTGCCATTTTTACAGAAAGTTCCTCCTACTCAGAAGCTTCTATTTGACCAATTTCTGGCAAAAAAATGACTCTAAACACACTTATTTTAGTTCCAAAAGTGATCATTCACATTTAATATTTGTTTACAGTCAAAAGAGAAAACATTAAAAAATGACCATCTAACCATCTAGAGAAAGTTCGACAGTTCCGGGGTCATCGTTTTTCATTAAAAAAAATATTTTTTCAAATGTTGAAAAAATGATGCAAAATGTCAAATGGATTTGCCTGATGTTGAATAACCACTTTTTAAGCCCCACAGTGACCAAAATTGCCATTTTTACAGACATTTCCTCCTACTCAGAAGCTTCTATTTGACCAATTTCTGGCAGAAAAATTACTCTAAACACACTTATTTTAGTTCCAAAAGTGATCATTCACATTTAATAATTGTTTACAGTCAAAAGAGAAAACATTAAAAAAATGACCATTTCTGACCATCTGGAGAAAGTTCGACAGTTCCGGGGTCATCGTTTTTCATCATAAAATTTTTTTTTTTCAAATGTTGAAAAAATTATGCAAAATGTCAAAAGGATTGTGCCTGAAGTTCAATAACCACTTTTTAAAGCCCCACAGTGACCAAAATTGCCATTTTTACAGACTTTTCCTCCTACTCAGAAGCCTCTATTTTGACCAATTTCTGGCAGAAAAATGACTCCAAACACACTCATTTTAGATCCAAAAGTGATAATTCACATTTCATAGTCGTTTACTGTCAAAAGAGAAAACATAAAAAAATGACCATTTCTGACCATCTGGAGAAAGTTCGACAGGTCAGGGGTCATCGTTTTTCATGAAAACATTTTTTTTTTCAAATGTTGAAAAAATGATGCAAAATGTCAAATGGATTGTGCCTCATGTTGTATAACCACGTTTTAAAACCCCACAGTGACCAAAATTGCCATTTTTACAGACTTTTCCTCCTACTCAAGCTTCTATTTCGACCAATTTCTGGCAGAAAAATGACTCCAAACACACTCATTTTAGTTCCAAAAGTGATAATTCACATTTAATAGTCATTTACAGGCAAAAGAGAAAACATTAAAAAAATTACCATTTCTGACCATCTGGAGAAAGTTCGACAGTTCCGGGGTCATCGTTTTTCATTAAAATATTTTCTTTTTTCAAATGTCAAAAAATGATGCTAAATGTCAAAAGGATTGTGCCTGAAGTTGAATAACTACTTTTTAAGCCCTACTGTGACCAAAATTGCCAATTTTACAGATATTTCCTCCTACTCAGAAGCTTCTATTTGACCAATTTCAGGCAGAAAAATGGCTCTAAACACACTCATTTTAGTTCCAAAAGTGATAATTCACATTTAATAGTCATTTACTGTCAAAAGAGAAAACATAAAAAAAATGACAATTTCTGACCATTTGGAGAAAGTTCGACAGGTCAGGGGTCATTGGGGCATATTACCAACCAATAGAGATAATTTTTGTCTCTAACTTGTTTAGAGACAAAAATTATCGCCGCAAATCGGCGATTTTTATCGCAGATAAACCTTGCTATTAGCAAGGTTTATCGCAAATGCGATAAAAAACGGCCGCAATGCATGAATATCGCTGAAAAGTCAGCGATATTCATGCATTATCGAGCAAATGCTCTTAGCCATGTTATCCACCTCCCATTGGATAACATGGCTAAGAACTGCTCCTGGGCAAGTGTTAGCTTTCGGAGATATTCGCGCTTAGCGCGAATATCTCCAAAAGTTGGTAATAGGAGATAGCGATGTTAGTGACTGTTTTCAGTCGCTAACATCTTGGCACGCCCACTTTGCATGTCATTAGTGATAAATATCACTGACATGCAAAGTGGGGCCCAAGATGGTCACTATCTCCTATTAGCTGTCGCTAACTGGTGTTAGCGACAGCTTGGTAATAGGGAGATAATTTTATCTCTGCTTTCTTGGCTTTTAAAGCCAAAAAAGCGGAGATAAAGCCCCTTGATAATATGCCCCATTGTTTTTCATGAAAAATGTTTTTTTTCAAATGTTGAAAAAATGATGCAAAATGTCAAATGGATTGTGCCTCATGTTGTATAACCACGTTTTAAAGCCCCACAGTGACCAAAATTGCCATTTTTACAGACTTTTCCTCCTACTCAGAAGCTTCTATTTGACCAATTTCAGGCAGAAAAATGACTCTAAACACACTTATTTTAGTTCCAAAAGTGATCATTCACATTTAATAATTGTTTACAGTCAAAACAGAAAACATTAAAAAATTACCATTTCTGACCATCTGGAGAAAGTTCGACAGTTCCGGGGTCATCGTTTTTCATCAAAATATTTTTTTTTCAAATGTTGAAAAAATTATGCAAAATGTCAAAAGGATTGTGCCTGAAGTTGAATAACCACTTTTTAACCCCTTCCACGCTAATGACAAAGCCAGCTCGTCATAGGCGTTACTTGCGCTGCGCTCATGACGAGCTGGCTTTGTCATGTAAAGTGTGATTTATGAAAATTCAGCGCACAGCGGGAAAACCCGCTAGCGCTGTCGTGGTTAGAGCCCCACAGTCACCAAAATTGCCATTTTTACAGACTTTTCCTCCTACTCAGAAGCTTCTATTTTGACCAATTTCTGGCGAAAAAATGATTTCAAACATACTCATTTTAGATCCAAAAGTGATAATTCACATTTAATAGTCATTTACAGGCAAAAGAGAACACATTAAAAAATGACTATTTCTGACCATCTGGAGAAAGTTCGACAGTTCCGGGGTCATCGTTTTTCATCAAAAAAATATTTTTTCAAATGTTGAAAAAATGATGCAAAATGTCAAAAGGATTGGGCCTCCTGTTGAATAACCACTTTTACCCCACAGTCACCAAAACTGCCATTTTTACAGACTTTTCCTCCTACTCATATTTGACCAATTTCTGGCAGAAAAATGACTCTAAACACACTCATTTTAGTTCCAAAAGTGATAATTCACATTTAATGGTCATTTACAGGCTAAAGAGATAACATTAAAAAAGGACCATTTCTGACCATCTGGAGAAAGTACGACAGTTCCGGGGTCATCGTTTTTCATCAAAAAAATATTTTTTCAAATGTTGAAAAAATTATGCAAAATGTCAAAAGGATTGGGCCTCCTGTTGAATAACCACTTTTGCCCCACAGTGACCAAAATTGCAATTTTTACAGACTTTTCCTCCTACTCAGAAGCTTCTATTTGACCAATTTCTGGCAGAAAAATGACTCTAAACACACTTATTTTAGTTCCAAAAGTGATCATTCACATTTAATAATTGTTTACAGTCAAAAGAGAAAACATTAAAAAAATGACCATTTCTGACCATCTGGAGAAAGTTTGACAGTTCCGGGGTCATCGTTTTTCATCATAATTTTTTTTTTTTTCAAATGTTGAAAAAATGATGCAAAATGTCAAAAGGATTGTGCCTGAAGTTCAATAACCACTTTTTAAAACCCCACAGTGAGCAAAATTGCCATTTTTACAGACTTTTCCTCCTACTCAAGCTTCTATTTCGACCAATTTCTGGCAGAAAAATGACTCCAAACACACTCATTTTAGTTCCAAAAGTGATAATTCACATTTAATAGTCATTTACAGGCAAAAGAGAAAACATTAAAAAATTACCATTTCTGACCATCTGGAGAAAGTTCGACAGTTCCGGGGTCATCGTTTTTCACCAAAATATTTTCTTTTTTCAAATGTTGAAAAAATTATGCAAAATGTCAAAAGGATTGTGCCTGAAGTTGAATAACCACTTTTTAACCCCTTCCACGCTAATGACAAAGCCAGCTCGTCATGGGCGTTACCTGCGCTGCGCTCATGACGAGCTGGCTTTGTCATGTAAAGTGTGATTTATGAACATTCAGCGCACAGCGGGAAAACCCGCTAGCGCTGTAGTGGTTAAAGCCCCACCGTGACCAAAATTGCCATTTTTACAGACTTTTCCTCCTACTCAGAAGCTTCTATTTTGACCAATTTCTGGTGGAAAAATCATTTCAAACATACTCATTTTAGATCCAAAAGTGATAATTCACATTTAATAGTCATTTACAGGCAAAAGAGAAAACATTAAAAAATGACTATTTCTGACCATCTGTAGAAAGTTCGACAGTTCCGGGGTCATCATTTTTCATCAAAAAAAATATTTTTTTAAATGTTGAAAAAATGATGCAAAATGTCAAAAGGATTGGGCCTCCTGTTGAATAACCACTTTTGCCCCACAGTGACCAAAATTGCCATTTTTACAGACTTTTCCTCCTACTCAGAAGCTTCTATTTGACCAATTTCTGGCAGAAAAATGACTCTAAACACACTTATTTTAGTTCCAAAAGTGATCATTCACATTTAATAATTGTTTACAGTCAAAACAGAAAACATTAAAAAATGACCATTTCTGACCATCTGGAGAAAGTTCGACAGTTCCGGGGTCATCGTTTTTCATAAAAAAATTTTTTTTTTCAAATGTTGAAAAATTGATGCAAAATGTCAAATGGATTGTGCCTGAAGTTGAATAACTACTTTTTAAGCCCTACTGTGACCAAAATTGCCATTTTTACAGATATTTCCTCCTACTCAGAAGCTTCTATTTGACCAATTTCTGGCTGAAAAATGGCTCTAAACACACTCATTTTAGTTCCAAAAGTGATAATTCACATTTAATAGTCATTTACTGTCAAAAGAGAAAACATTAAAAAAATGACCATTTCTGACCATCTGGAGAAAGTTCGACAGGTCCGGGGTCATCATTTTTCATAAAAAAAATATTTTTTCAAATGTTGAAAAATTGATGCAAAATGTCAAATGGATTGTGCCTGATGTTGAATAACGACTTTTTAAGCCCCACAGTGACCAAAATTGCCATTTTTACAGAAATTTCCTCCTACTCAGAATCTTCTTTTTGACCAATTTCTGGCAGAAAAATTACTCTAAACACACTTATTTTAGTTCCAAAAGTGAACATTCACATTTAATAATTGTTTACAGTCGAAAGAGAAAACATTAAAAAATGACCATTTCTGACCATCTGGAGAAAGTTCGACAGTTCCGGGGTCATCATTTTTCATTAAAAAAAATATTTTTTTCAAATGTTTAAAGAATGATGCAAAATGTCAAAAGGATTGTGCCTGAAGTTGAATAACCACTTTTTAACCCCTTCCACGTTAATGACAAAGCCAGCTCGTCATGGGCGTTACCTGCGCTGCGCTCATGACGAGCAGGCTTTGTCATGTAAAGTGTGTTTTATGAACATTCAGCGCACAGCGGGAAAACCCGCTAGCGCTGTAGTGGTTAAAGACCCACAGTGACCAAATTTGCCATTTTTACAGACTTTTCCTCATACTCAGAAGCTTCTATTTTGACCAATTTCTGGCAAAAAAATGATTTCAAACACACTCATTTTAGATCCAAAAGTGATAATTCACATTTAATAGTCATTTACAGGCAAATAGAAAACATTAAAAAATGACCATTTCTGACCATCTGGAGAAAGTTCGACAGTTCCGGGGTCATCGTTTTTCATCAAAAAAAAAATGTTTTCAAATTTTTAAAAATGATGCAAAATGTCAAATGGATTGTGCCTGATGTTGAATAACTACTTTTAAGCCCTACAGTGACCAAAATTGCCATTTTTACAGATATTTCCTCCTACTCAGAAGCTTCCATTTGACCAATTTCTGGCAGAAAAATGACTCTAAACACACTTATTTTAGTTCCAAAAGTGATCATTCACATTTAATAATTGTTTACAGTCAAAAGAGAAAACATTAAAAAAGGACCATTTCTGACCATCTGGAGAAGGTCATCGTTTTTCATAAAAAATTTTTTTTTTTCAAATGTTGTAAAAATGATGCAAAATGTCAAATGGATTGTGCCTGATGTTTAATAACCACTTTTTAAAGCCCCACAGTGACCAAAATTGCCATTTTTACAGACATTTCCTCCTACTCAGAACATTCTATTTGACCAATTTCTGGCAGAAAAATGACTCTAAACACACTTATTTTAGTTCGAAAAAAGTGATCATTCCCATTTAATAATTGTTTACAGTCAAAAAAGAAAACATTAAAAAATGACCATTTCTGTCCATCCGGATAAAGTTCGACAGTTCCGGGGTCATCGTTTTTCATCAAAAAAAATATTTTTCAAATGTTGAAAAAATTATGCAAAATGTCAAAAGGATTGTGCCTGAAGTTGAATAACCACTTTTTAAAGCCCCACAGTGACCAAAATTGCCATTTTTACAGACTTTTCCTCCTACTCAGAAGCTTCTATTTTGACCAATTTCTGGCAGAAAAATGACTCCAAACACACTCATTTTAGATCCAAAAGTGATAATTCACATTTAATAGTCATTTACAGGCAAAAGAAAAAACATTAAAAAATGACAATTTCTGACCATCTGGAGAAAGTTCGACAGTTCCGGGGTCATCGTTTTTCATCAAAAAAAATATTTTTTCAAATGTTTTAAAAATGATGCAAAATGTCAAATGGATTGTGTCTGATGTTGAATAACTACTTTTTAAGCCCTACAGTGACCAAAATTGCCATTTTTACAGATATTTCCTCCTACTCAGAAACTTCTATTTGACCAATTTCTAGCAGAAAAATAGCTCTAAACACACTTATTTTAGTTCCAAAAGTGATCATTCACATTTAATAATTGTTTACAGTCAAAAGAGAAAACATTAAAATATGACCATTTCTGACCATCTGGAGAAAGTTTGACAGGTCCGGGGTAATCGTTTTTCATCAAAAAAAATATTTTTTCAAATGTTTTAAAAATGATGCAAAATGTCAAATGGATTGTGCCTGATGTTGAATAACTACTTTTTAAGCCCTACAGTGACCAAAATTGCCATTTTTACAGATATTTCCTCCTACTCAGAAGCTTCTATTTGACCAATTTCTGGCAGAAAAATGGCTCTAAACACACTTATTTTAGTTCCAAAAGTGATCATTCACATTTAATAATTGTTTACAGTCAAAAGAGAAAACATTAAAAAAGGACCATTTCTGACCATCTGGAGAAGGTTTGACAGCCGGGGTAATCGTTTTTCATAAAAAAAAATATTTTTTCAAATGTTGAAAAAATGATGCAAAATGTCAAATGGATTGTGCCTGATGTTTAATAACCACTTTTTAAAGCCCCACAGTGTCCAAAATTGCCATTTTTACAGACATTTCCTCCTACTCAGAACATTCTATTTGGCCAATTTCTGGCAGAAAAATGACTCTAAACACACCTATTTTAGTTCGAAAAGTGATCATTCACATTTAATAATTGTTTACAGTCAAAAGAGAAAACATTAAAAAATGAAAATTTCTGACCATCTGGATAAAGTTCGACAGTTCCGGGGTCATCGTTTTTCATCAAAAAAATATTTTTCAAATGTTGAAAAAATGATGCAAAATGTCAAAAGGATTGTGCCTGAAGTTGAATAACCACTTTTTAAAGCCCCACAGTGACCAAAATTGCCATTTTTACAGACTTTTCCTCCTACTCAGAAGCTTCTATTTTGACCAATTTCTGGCAGTAAAATTACTCTAAACACACTTATTTTAGTTCCAAAAGTGAACATTCACATTTAATAATTGTTTACAGTCAAAAGAGAAAACATTAAAAAATGACCATTTCTGACCATCTGGAGAAAGTTCGACAGTTCCAGGGTCATCATTTTTCATTAAAAAAAATATTTTTTTCAAATGTTTAAAGAATGATGCAAAATGTCAAAAGGATTGTGCCTGAAGTTGAATAACCACTTTTTAACCCCTTCCACGCTAATGATAAAGCCAGCTCGTCATGGGCGTTACCTGCGCTGCGCTCATGACGAGCAGGCTTTGTCATGTAAAGTGTGTTTTATGAACATTCAGTGCACAGCGGGAAAACCCGCTAGCGCTGTAGTGGTTAAAGACCCACAGTGACCAAAATTGCCATTTTTACAGACTTTTCCTCATACTCAGAAGCTTCTATTTTGACCAATTTCTGGCAGAAAAATGACTCTAAACACACTCATTTTAGTTCCAAAAGTGATAATTCACATTTAATGGTCATTTACAGGCTAAAGAGATAACATTAAAAAAGGACCATTTCTGACCATCTGGAGAAAGTACGACAGTTCCGGGGTCATCGTTTTTCATCAAAAAAATATTTTTTCAAATGTTGAAAAAATGATGCAAAATGTCAAAAGGATTGGGCCTCCTGTTGAATAACCACTTTTGCCCCACAGTGACCAAAATTGCCATTTTTACAGACTTTTCCTCCTACTCAGAAGCTTCTATTTGACCAATTTCTGGCAGTAAAATGACTCTAAACACACTTATGTTAGTTCCAAAAGTGATCATTTACATTTAATAATTGTTTACAGTCAAAACAGAAAACATTAAAAAATGACCATTTCTGACCATCTGGAGAAAGTTCGACAGTTCCGGGGTCATCGTTTTTCATCAAAAAAAATATTTTTTCAAATGTCAAAAAATGATGCTAAATGTCAAAAGGATTGTGCCTGAAGTTGAATAACTACTTTTTAAGCCCTACTGTGACCAAAATTGCCATTTTTACAGATATTTCCTCCTACTCAGAAGCTTCTATTTGACCAATTTCTGGCTGAAAAATGGCTCTAAACACACTCATTTTAGTTCCAAAAGTGATAATTCACATTTAATAGTCATTTACTGTCAAAAGAGAAAACATTAAAAAATGACAATTTTTGACCATCTGGAGAAAGTTCGACAGGTCCGGGGTCATCATTTTTCATAAAAAAAATATTTTTTCAAATGTTGAAAAATTGATGCAAAATGTCAAATGGATTGTGCCTGATGTTGAATAACCACTTTTTAAAGCCCCACAGTGACCAAAATTGCCATTTTTACAGACTTTTCCTCCTACTCAGAAGCTTCTATTTTGACCAATTTCTGGCAGAAAAATGACTCCAAACACACTCATTTTAGATCCAAAAGTGATAATTCACATTTAATAGTCATTTACAGGCAAAAGAGAAAACATTAAAAAATGACAATTTCTGACCATCTGGAGAAAGTTCGACAGTTCCGGGGTCATCGTTTTTCATCAAAAAAATATTTTTTCAAATGTTTTAAAAATGATGCAAAATGTCAAATGGATTGTTTCTGATGTTGAATAACTACTTTTTAAGCCCTACAGTGACCAAAATTGCCATTTTTACAGATATTTCCTCCTACTCAGAAGCTTCTATTTGACCAATTTCTGGCAGAAAAATGGCTCTAAACACACTTATTTTAGTTCCAAAAGTGATCATTCACATTTAATAATTGTTTACAGTCAAAAGAGAAAACATTAAAAAGGACCATTTCTGACCATCTGGAGAAGGTTTGACAGCCGGGGTCATTGTTTTTCATAAAAAAAATATTTTTTCAAATGTTGAAAAAATGATGCAAAATGTCAAATGGATTGTGCCTGATGTTTAATAACCACTTTTTAAAGCCCCAGAGTGACCAAAATTGCCATTTTTACAGACATTTCCTCCTACTCAGAACATTTTATTTGACCAATTTCTGGCAGAAAAATGACTCTAAACACACCTATTTTAGTTCGAAAAGTGATCATTCACATTTAATAATTTTTACAGTCAAAAGAGAAAACATTAAAAAATGACAATTTCTGACCATCTGGATAAAGTTCGACAGTTCCGGGGTCATCGTTTTTTTTCATCAAAAAAATATTTTTCAAATGTTGAAAAAATGATGCAAAATGTCAAAAGGATTGTGCCTGAAGTTGAATAACCACTTTTTAAAGCCCCACAGTGACCAAAATTGCAATTTTTACAGACTTTTCCTCATACTCAGAAGCTTCTATTTTGACCAATTTCTGGCAGAAAAATGATTTCAAACACACTCATTTTAGATCCAAAAGTGATAATTCACATTTAATAGTCATTTACAGGCAAAAGAGAAAACATTAAAAAATGACCATTTCGGGGGCGTGGCCAACTGCCGAACATGGCGGCAGCTTAACTCGGGAGCTCCGCAAGGCAATCCGGCCCGCGCAATAATCCGCATGCACATCCGTTTACTAACCTGCCTGAAGGGGTGAAATCGGCTCCGGGAACCGAGCGGCACACAACGAGCCGCCCCGGGCGCAAATCCGACGCCGGGAAGTGCTCCATCCGCCGGCAGCGGAACGAGGCCTAAGACAACTCAGCAGCACCGGCCTAAAGTACGGGGGCAGGCCGACCGGAAGCGCACCTTGCCCGGCCGGAAGAAGTCGACCTCGGCCGGCGTCCGCTCCTCTCCGCCTGGCGCCAAGTTCCGCCACAGCGCTCTCATCCCGCTGCACTTGGGAGCGACCTCCGGTCCCCCTGAGCCAGGACTTCAAGATCTCAGGGGCGAGGGAGGCCCCGCACAACGTCGAAGCAGTACTGGATCTGCGCTGCCGGGCGGACGCCCAGACAAACACGGCAGGGTAGGGCGGAGGACGCCTGGGTCGACGCAGTCCCCCCGCGGCACTGAACATTACTCCGGACCACCGTTGGGCAGAGGGGCCGAGTACAACGCAAGGGCGCCGGTCCCCGGCTACCCATTACAGCCCGAGCAGGCGGCGCAATCCACGTGGAGCGGGGAAACAGTACGGTGTGCGAGAGATGCACACACCCCCAACAGCACCACGGGAACCCTTCTGCTAACTCCGACGGCAGTCACAATAAGGCTACACTTCAGGCCGGGATCGACCTGGGCCCTGCGGCTCCTGCTCCTCTGCCGGCTGCTCCGACGGCAACCGCCAAGGGGAGGGCCTACACAGTAAGTGGCCGGGCCGGGGACAATTGAAGGACCGGACACTGTCAACCCAAGCAAGCCAACATGACGGGCAAAAACACGAGGAGCGTGACAACGACGCAAGCAAAGCTTGATAAATTTGCCTACGCCCAGAACAGCCACTCACAGGGACCTGGCCGGCACTCCGCCGGTGCCTCCTCCGACGCCAATGGCACTGGAAAAGTCACGCTGGAAGCCATAATGAGAACTCTTACCGACGTCCAGGCGACGGTAGGCACCATCTCCACTGAGGTGAACCTGCTACGAGCAGATTTTAAGAAAATGTCGGAGAGGGTGTCGCAAGTGGAGGTGGTCACGAAATCCCTCATTGAAGACACTTCAGACCTTCAGGTAGCGATGGAGCGACTAGAAAGGACCACTAAACAACTACAAGAAAAACTGGATGACCAGGAAGGACGCTCGAGAAGAAATAACGTCCGTATCCTAGGCCTTCCGGAATCGGAGGGGAAGGGGGCCATGGACCTGTACATCGAAGACCTCATTAAGACCAAACTGCAACCTAAAGGCCTGTCCGCCTTCTTCTCCATCGAGAGGGCTCATCGGGTCCCGGGGGGTACGCCCAAACCGGGGGCCATGCCGCGGCCGGTGCTGGCCAGGCTCTTCAACTTCAGGGACAGGGACGCCATTTTGCAGGCGGCCAGGGTGGCGCCACCGGTGAAAATCCTGAACTCCACGCTGGCTTTCTTCCCAGACTACACGGCCGAGGTGGCCAGGCGTCGAAAATCCTTCAATGAAGTCAAGAAGACGCTGCGAGACAGGGAACTACCCTATTCAATGCTCTTCCCCGCCAAACTGCGGATTGTGGCCGAGGGGAGGACATGGTTCTTCGACAATCCTGAGGTGGCACGGGAATGGCTGGATGGCTGGAGACCGGCGGGCAAGCCTCACCGCCCACATAAAGACCGCCAGGACCGCCGTACTGTGAAGACGCCGGAACACCGTGCGGCCAGCCCGGCCGATGAGCAGGGCGCAGCCGGGGGCCTGGAATCCGATCTCGAGAGGGACCCCGTTTGATTCAGGTCAGCCTAGCACGGGCTGAATGGCTACACTGGAAGCACCAAGATTTGGACACAGCCCGTGGGACCTTGGGCCGATGGAACTGAGTAGGGCAGGTTTTGGCCGGAGCCTGTAGGGGACTCGCCAACCCCACAAGCAAGTAAGACTAGATAGGGGGGGGACAAAAGCACTCTGCCAAGTTGGGGATGCGGGCGGGAACTCGTCCGTGGTGCAGGGGAGCAGGGAGGGGGTGGAGGGATGGGAGTTACGAGGTTCAAGTTAAAGTTACGTTTTATGGTCATCATCCTTGCAATCTTACAAGGCACGGAAACACTACTCACTATGGGCGGCGTGCGACGCCTCCGCGTTCTGGCGTCCTCATCCTGCTGAACATAGATCACACGGTTCATACACTCAAATGGCACGACATGATCGAGCTACACCCGCATTGGGTGCCCCTGTAACGACATTGGTCCCCCCACTGGGGCTCCTTACATGGAATGTCAGGGGGTTGGGGGACAAGATTAAACGGGGTCTGGTGCTGCAAACTGTTAAACGTAATCGATCAGACCTAGTGCTGCTGCAAGAAACACATCTGGCAGGGACCACCTGTAGGGCTCTGAACAGGCGTGGGTACACCATGGCAGTACACTCGGAGTTTACCTCAGGTTCCAGGGGCACCGGGATACTCCTCAGAAACAATTCCCCCTTCTTGGTCACGGGCCACAAGACAGATGATCAGGGACGGTTCGCAGCACTCTCAGGCCAGTGGGAGGGGAGGGCCTTGAATGTGATATCTGTATACATCCCCCCAGCACTGCATGCTACAGCCTTGCCGGCGCTTAGCCAATTCCTTATTAATCTCCCAGAGGGGGACATGATCCTGGGGGGAGACTTCAATGCCATCGCAGACCCCCTGCTGGACACTTTTCTCCAGCGGGATCGCCAGAGAGGGTCGGCCACACTTCCGGGATTCTTGTCAGCTATGGGCCTCAAAGACGTCTGGCGTCACCTGAACCCTACAGCGCAGCAATACACACACTACTCTGCACCCCACAATAGCCTCGCACGTATTGACTACTTCTTCTTTCTAGGGGTTGGACTGAGCTCGGTGGATAGTATTGCTATTCTACCACGAGGAATCTCCGATCACTCCCCGGTCTCCCTTCACGTTTCTACCAAAGATTGTAAACGGGGTAGGCTGTACCCGATCTATCCCAATTATCTGCAGGTCCCTGCCATTAGGAAAAAACTCAAGTTAACCACCACACACTATTTCACTGAGAACACGGGGTCGGTCACCTCACCCTCAGTTCTGTGGGAGGCTTACAAGACGGTCCTCAGAGGGGCGTCCATATCTGCCATTACTGGGCATAAAAGGGAGTCTAGGGCTACACTGGCCAATTTGGAATTAGCATTACACACGGCAAACACTGCGCATATGGCAGACCCCACCCCTGAGACGCTTCATGAACTACAGCTCCGTCAGCAGCAGCACCAGGCACACCTCACTGTGATCACCAAAGGACACCTCGCGAGCACGGCGCACAGAATCTATGATGTGGGAGATAAGGCGGGGAGGATGCTGGCATGGCTGGACAAACGAGGGGGCAGTAACAAGGGGATACACGGGCTCTACGATGCGGCCGGCGTGCTGCAAACTCACCCGGAACAAATAATCCAGACTCTAGCTCGCCACTTCCAGGGGATCTACACACCGACGCGGCCAGTCACTGAGCGGGAGGCCACAGAATCACTTGATCACATCCCTGTCCCCGTGCTCGCACCTGAAGCACAGCAGGAACTTGATGCAGATCTGACAGAGGGGGAGGTCCAGTTGGCAATACAGGCGCTGCAGTCAGGCAAAGCCCTGGGCCCAAACGGAATTCCTGTGGAGTGGTATAAGGCGATGGACTCTGTGCTGGCCAAGCCCCTCTTAGACATGTATAACGACAGCGCAAAACAGGCGCTGCTTCCACTCGATCAACGCACGGCCACCATTGTGGCCATCCCCAAACCAACCAAGCCACCGACAGACAGTGCCTCATACCGACCCATCTCACTGCTCAACACAGAAGCAAAGGTACTGGCGAAGCTCCTGGCCAGTCGCCTGACCAAACATCTGAGTACCCTAATACACCCTGACCAATCGGGATTGATGCCGCACAGAAGCACAGCGCTAAATCTACGGAGGGTCCATGGGGTACTGGCGCAGGCGCATCTTCTTACGGAGCAGGCTGTGATACTTTCCCTGGATGCTAAAATGGCATTTGACTTGGTGGAGTGGGAATACCTTTTTGCTGTCCTAGCCCGCATGGGATTCGGGCCCCAGTATATGGCATGGGTGCGACTGCTCTACGCCCAACCGATGGCACAGGTGGTTGCAAATGGACGCATGTCCTCGACCTTTCCACTGGGGAGGGGAACTAGGCAGGGGTGCCCGCTGTCGCCCCTGTTGTTTGCGATAGTACTGGAGCCACTGGCAATCCTGCTTAGATCGACGCCGTTGTTTCGGGGACTCACTTGGAGCGACGGGCGGGAAGACAAAGTCTCCTTGTACGCCGACGACATGTTAGTATACATGACCGGCCCAACTGAGGGGGTCCCCGCCCTATTGGCAATCTGCGATGAACACGGCAGGGCCTCGGGATATACCCTGAACTGGTCCAAGTCTATACTCTATGTCCTTACTGGCCCGGCTCCGGTGTTGCCGGCTAACTGTCCTCTCACAATAACCGCCTCCTCCTTTAAGTACTTAGGTATTTATGTGACGAAGGACTCTAAACAGTTTTATATCGAAAACCTGCAGCCGCCTCTGCAAAGATTGCGTGCTGATGTCCAATACTGGGCGGCGCTGCCGCTGACCCTCCTAGGGCGCGCGGCGCTCTATAAAATGATGGCTCTCCCGAGATTTTTGTATGTGCTAGAAAACTCCCCTTATGTGGTTAACCCACAGTATTTTAGACGGGTAGCGGCATTGGTCTCCAGCCTGTTGTGGGGTAATGGTCCGGCGCGGATAGCGCAGGCAAAACTGGTGAAGAGCTGGTACGAGGGGGGTATTGCATTACCCAATCTCCAACTATATTACTGGGCGTCACAGCTTAAAGTTATTAATCATTGGATTCATGTTTCACGGAACGACCCCGCATACCAGGCGGACTGGTCGCAACTGGGGACTGAGGGCATGCTCTCGGTGCTGTACAACTACCCGCAGGTAAAGACCCTACTAGGCCCAACATTCCACACAGCGACAATCTGGCATGCGGCACAATCACGCCTAGGGTGGAAGGGTAAAATCACCAGGCTGACCCCACTATGGGACACTAAAACACTGGGTAACCTACGGACCTGTAAGGGATTTGCGAGGTGGGACGACATAGGGATCTCGGTAGTTGGGGACCTCTGGGACAAAGGCACGGTTATTCCCTTCCAGCACCTCCAGCAACAATACGGCCTGGGGCCCACTGAAACATACCGCTATGTACAAATCCGGCATGCACTACTACAGGCGATCCCACCAGACACCACACTCCCAGAATCATCGCCACTTGAGGATAGGCTGCTCACCGAATTCATGGAGCAAAAAGCAACCTCACTCATGTACAAAAAATTGATTAACAACATGCCGGATCCCACACACAAACTTAAGGAGAAATGGGTGGACGAACTGGGCGACATGGATGAAACGGAGTGGAATGAGGCATTGGCCTCGCCGAGGGAAGTGGGCATATCAGCCAGATTCCGCCTGGTGCAACTCAAGGTGCTACACCGCACCTACTACACTCGCACGTTAGTCCACAAAATACAGAGAGCACCACACCCATACTGCCTCAGGGGATGCGGGGAGGAAGGGACTCTCCTACACACGTTATGGGAATGTCCACAAATCAGGGAACTATGGCGTCAGATTATGCGCACAGTCTCTCAGGCCATCAATGTTTCTGTCCTGCCGGAACCTCGTAAATGCCTGTTGAACATTTGGGACCCTACGGACTTAAACAGGTATGGACAACTGTGGGTCACCCTAGCCGTGACAGTGGCCAAACGAGACATTGCACAGAAGTGGGGCGCTCCAGAATTGCCGACGGTGGCAGGGTGGATAAGAAACATGGACCTTCTCATGGTAAAGGAGAGAGCAGTATATGTATTAAGAGCCTGCCCCCGCAAATGGAATCGGGTGTGGATGCCATGGAACGCATATAGGGGTGACCCATGTGAGGCATTGCCGGAGGGTGAGGACTCAGACTCAGAGGAAGACGAGGACTAGTGGCTATAGAGATGTTAGCATAAACGGGGGGGGGGGGCCGGGGGGCGGAGGGCGTGCACCGCTATTGCAGACGAAATGCTGAATGTGTAAGCATGTGGGATAGTATATATGACCGTGCACAAGTATTGGTAAACTGATGACCGTTGTTGGGTTTTTTAGATTTGTTTTCTTTATTCTGATATGTCCCCGCTAATACCATGTGTGGGGGAAGTCAGCCTACTGAATCGAAAAAGTATGGGCGGGGTGGGCGTTAAGAAGAACGGGTAACATTGGGCCATGTGATACATATGTCTGTCTATTCACTTCTTAACTACTGGGCCTTACATGGAAATGATAATTGTTGATACAATCTGTGTTAAATCCTTTCCCCGCCGGGGGATCATATTACTGTTATGTCGCTTCAACTACAACATGTCGATATGTATATCTCTTCTACTCTCCTGACAATAAAGAATTTAAAAAAAAAAAAAAAAAATGACCATTTCTGACCATCTGGAGAAAGTTCGACAGGTCCGGGGTCATCATTTTTCATAAAAAAAATATTTTTTCAAATGTTGAAAAATTGATTCAAAATGTCAAATGGATTGTGCCTGATGTTGAATAACCACTTTTTAAAGCCCCACAGTGACCAAAATTGCCATTTTTACAGATATTTCCTCCTACTCAGAGCTTCTATTTGGCCAATTTCTGGCAGAAAAATGGCTCTAAACACACTTATTTTAGTTCCAATAGTGATCATTCACATTTAATAATTGTTTACAGTCAAAAGAGAAAACATTAAAAAATGACCATTTCTGACCATCTGGAGAAAGTTTGACAGTTCCGGGGTCATCGTTTTTGATTAAAAAAAATATTTTTTCAAATGTTGAAAACATGATGCAAAATGTCAAATGGATTGTGCCTGATGTTGAATAACCACTTTTTAAAGCCCCACAGTGACAAAAATTGCCATTTTTACAGACATTTCCTTCTACTCAGAACATTCTATTGACCAATTTCTGGCAGAAAAATGACTCTAAACACACTTATTTTAGTTCGAAAAGTGATCATTCACATTTAATAATTGTTTACAGTCAAAAGAGAAAACATTAAAAAATGACCATTTCTGACCATCTGGAGAAAGTTTGACAGGTCCGGGGTCATCGTTTTTCATTAAAAAAAATATTTTTTCAAATGTTGAAAAAATGATTCAAAATGTCAAATGGATTGTGCCTGATGTTGAATAACCACTTTTTAAGCCCCACAGGGGTATATTATCAAGGGGTTTTATCTCCGCTTTTTTGGCTTTAAAAGCCAAGAAAGCGGAGATAAAATTATCTCCCTATTACCAAGCTGTCGCTAACACCAGTTAGCGACAGCTAATAGGAGATAGCGACCATCATGGGCCCCACTTTGCATGTCAGTGATATTTATCACTAATGATATGCAAAGTGGGCGTGCCAAGATGTTAGCGACTGGAAACAGTCGCTAACATCGCTATCTCCTATTACCAACTTTTGGAGATATTTGCGCTAAGGGCGAATATCTCCAAAAGCTAACACCTGCCCTGAGCAGTTCTTAGCCATGTTATCCAATGGGAGGTGGATAACATGGCTAAGAGCATTTGCTCGATAATGCATGAATATCGCTGACTTTTCAGCGATATTCATGCATTGCGGGCGTTTTTTATCGCATTTGCGATAAACCTTGCTAATAGCAAGGTTTATCTGCGATAAAAATCGCCGATGTGCGGCGATAATTTTTGTCTCTAAACAAGTTAGAGACAAAAATTATCGCTAGTTGTTGATAATATACCCCACAGTGACCAAAATTGCCATTTTTACAGACATTTCCTCCTACTCAGAAGCTTCTATTTGACCAATTTCTGGCAGAAAAATGACTCCAAACACATTTATTTTACTTGCAAAAGTGAACATTCACATTTAATAATGGTTTACAGTCAAAAGAGAAAACATTAAAAAATGACCATTTCTGACCATCTGGAGAAAGTTCGACAGTTCCGGGGTCATCGTTTTTCACCAAAAAAAATATTTTTTCAAATGTTGAAAAAATGATTCAAAATGTCAAATGGATTGTGCCTGATGTTGAATAACCACTTTTTAAGCCCCACAGTGACCAAAATTGCCATTTTTACAGACATTTCCTCCTACTCAGAAGCTTCTATTTGACCAATTTCTGGCAGAAAAATGACTCTAAACACACTTATATTAGTTCCAAAAGTGAACATTCACATTTAATAATTGTTTACAGTCAAAAGAGAAAACATTAAAAAATGACCATTTCTGACCATCTGGAGAAAGTTTGACAGTTCCGGGGTCATCGTTTTTCATTAAAAAAAATATTTATTCAAATGTTGAAAAAATGATGCAAAATGTCAAATGGATTGTGCCTGATGTTGAATAACCACTTTTTAAAGCCCCACAGTGACCAAAATTGCCATTTTTACAGGCATTTCCTCCTACTCAGAAGCTTCTATTTGACCAATTTCTGGCAGAAAAATGACTCTAAACACACTTATTTTAGTTCCAAAAGTAATCATTCACATTTAATATTTGTTTACAGTCAAAAGAGAAAACATTAAAAAATGACCATTTCTGACCATCTGGAGAAAGTTCGACAGTTCCGGGGTCATCGTTTTTCATAAAAAAAAATTTTTTTTTCAAATGTTGAAAAAATTATGCAAAATGTCAAAAGGATTTGCCTAATGTTGAATAACCACTTTTTAAGCCCCACAGTGACCAAAATTGCCATTTTTACATACATTTCCTCCTACTCAGAAGCTTCTATTTGACCAATTTCAGGCAGAAAAATTACTCTAAACACACTTATTTTAGTTCCAAAAGTGATCATTCACATTTAATAGTTGTTTACAGTCAAAAGAGAAAACATTAAAAAATGACCATTTCTGACCATCTGGAGAAAGTTCGACAGTTCCGGGGTCATCGTTTTTTATTAAAAAAAATATTTTTTCAAATGTTGAAAAAATGATGCAAAATGTCAAAAGGATTGTGCCTGAAGTTGAATAACCACTTTTTAAAGCCCCACAGTGACCAAAATTGCCATTTTTACACACTTTTCCTCCTACTCAGAAGCTTCTATTTGACCAATTTCTGGCAGAAAAATGACTCTAAACACACTTATTTTAGTTCCAAAAGTGATCATTCACATTTAATAATTGTTTACAGTCAAAAGAGAAAACATTAAAAAATGACCATTTCTGACCATCTAGAGAAAGTTCGACAGTTCCGGGGTCATCGTTTTTCATAAAAAAATTATTTTTTTCAAATGTTTAAAAAATGATGCAACATGTCAAAAGGATTGTGCCTGAAGTTGAATAACCACTTTTTAAAGCCCCACAGTGACCAAAATTGCCGATTTTTACCGACTTTTCCTCCTACTCAGAAGCTTCTATTTTGACCAATTTCTGGCAGAAAAATGACTCCAAACACACTCATTTTAGATCCAAAAGTGATAATTCACATTTAATAGTCATTTACAGGCAAAAGAGAAAACATAAAAAAATGACCATTTCTGACCATCTGGAGAAAGTTCGATAGTTCCGGGGTCATCGTTTTACATCAAAAAAAATATTTTTTTAAATGTTGAAAAAATGTTTCAAAATGTCAAATGGATTGTGCCTGATGTTGAATAACCACTTTTTAAGCCCCACAGTGACCAAAATTGCCATTTTTACAGACTTTTCCACCTACTCAGAAGCTTCCATTTTGACCAATTTCTGGCAGAAAAATGACTCGAAACACACTCATTTTAGATCCAAAAGTGAACATTCACATTTAATAATTGTTTACAGCCAAAAGAGAAAACATTAAAAAATGACCATTTCTGACCATCTGCAGAAAGTTCGACAGTTCCGGGGTCATCGTTTTTCATAAAAAAATGTTTTTTTTCAAATGTTGAAAAAATGATGCAAAATGTCAAATGGATTGTGCCTGATGCTGAATAACCACTTTTTAAGCCCCACAGTGACCCAAATTGCCATTTTTACAGACATTTCCTCCTACTCAGAAGCTTCTATTTGACCAATTTCTGGCAGAAAAATTACTCTAAACACACTTAGTTTAGTTCCAAAAGTGATCATTCACATTTAATAATTGTTTACAGTCAAAAGAGAAAACATAAAAAAATGACAATTTCTGACCATCTGGAGAAAGTTTGACAGGTCCGGGGTCATCGTTTTTCATCAAACAAAATATTGTTTCAAATGTTGAAAAAATGATTTAAAATGTCAAATATATTGTGCCTGATGTTGAATAACCACTTTTTAAGCCCCACAGTGACCAAAATTGCCATTTTTACACACATTTCCTCCTACTCAGAAGCTTCTAGTTGACCAATTTCTGGCAGAAAAATGACTCTAAACACACTTATTTTAGTTCCAAAAGTGATCATTCACATTTAATATTTGTTTACAGTCAAAAGAGAAAACATTAAAAAATGACCATCTAACCATCTAGAGAAAGTTCGACAGTTCCGGGGTCATCGTTTTTCATAAAAAAAAATATTTTTTCAAATGTTGAAAAAATGATGCAAAATGTCAAATGGATTTGCCTGATGTTGAATAACCACTTTTTAAGCCCCACAGTGACCAAAATTGCCATTTTTACAGACATTTCCTCCTACTCAGAAGCTTCTATTTGACCAATTTCAGGCAGAAAAATTACTCTAAACACACTTATTTTAGTTCCAAAAGTGATCATTCACATTTAATAGTTGTTTACAGTCAAAAGAGAAAACATTAAAAAATGACCATTTCTGACCATCTGGAGAAAGTTCGACAGTTCCGGGGTCATCGTTTTTTATTAAAAAAAATATTTTTTCAAATGTTGAAAAAATGATGCAAAATGTCAAAAGGATTGTGCCTGAAGTTGAATAACCACTTTTTAAAGCCCCACTGTGACCAAAATTGCAATTTCTACAGACTTTTCCTCCTACTCAGAAGCTTCCATTTTGACCAACTTCTGGCAGAAAAATGACTCCAAACACACTCATTTTAGATCCAAAAGTGAACATTCACATTTAATAATTGTTTACAGTCAAAAGGGAAAACATTAAAAAATGACCATTTCTGACCATCTGGAGAAAGTTCGACAGTTCCGGGGTCATCGTTTTTCATGAAAAAAAATATTTTTTCAAATGTTGAAAAAATGATGCAAAATGTCAAATGGATTATGCCTCATGTTTAATAACCACTTTTTAAAGCCCCACAGTGACCAAAATTGCCATTTTTACAGACTTTTCCTCCTACTCAGAAGCTTCTATTTGACCAATTTCTGGCAGAAAAATGACTCTAAACACACTTATTTTAGTTCCAAAAGTGATCATTCACATTTAATATTTGTTTACAGTCAAAAGAGAAAACATAAAAAAATGACCATTTCTGACCATCTGGAGAAAGTTTGACAGGTCCGGGGCATCGTTTTTCATCAAAAAAAATATTTTTTCAAATGTTTTAAAAATGAAGCAAAATGTCAAATGGATTGTGCCTGATGTTGAATAACCACTTTTTAAGCCCCACAGTGACCAAAATTGCCATTTTTACAGACTTTTCCGCCTACTCAGAAGCTTCCATTTTGACCAATTTCTGGCAGAAAAATGACTCCAAACACACTCATTTTAGATCCAAAAGTGAACATTCACATTTAATAATTGTTTACAGTCAAAAGAGAAAACATTAAAAAATGACCATTTCTGACCATCTGGAGAAAGTTTGTCAGTTCCGGGGTCATCGTTTTTCATTAAAAAAAATTTTTTTTCAAATGTTGAAAAATGATGCAAAATGTCAAATGGATTGTGCCTGATGTTGAATAACCACTTTTTAAAGCCCCACAGTGACCAAAATTGCCATTTTTACAGATATTTCCTCCTACTCAGAACTTCTATTTGACCAATTTCTGGCAGAAAAATGACTCTAAACACACTTATTTTAGTTCCAAAAGTGATCATTCACATTTAATAATTGTTTACAGTCAAAAGAGAAAACATTAAAAAATGACCATTTCTGACCATCTGGAGAAAAATTGACAGGTCCGGGGTCATCGTTTTTCTTCAAAAAAAATATTTTTTCAAACGTTGAAAAAATGATTCAAAATGTCAAATGGATTGTGCCTGATGTTGAATAATCACTTTTTAAGCCCCACAGTGACCAAAATTGCCATTTTTACAGACATTTCCTCCTACTCAGAAGCTTCTATTTGACCAATTTCTGGCAGAAAAATGACTCTAAACACACTTATTTTAGTTCCAAAAGTGATCATTCACATTTAATAATTGTTAACAGTCAAAAGAGAAAACATAAAAAAATGACCATTTCTGACCATCTGGAGAAAGTTCGACAGTTCCGGGGTCATCGTTTTTCATCCCAAAATGTTTTTTTTCAAATGTTGAAAAAATAATGCAAAATGTCAAAAGGATTGTGTCTGAAGTTGAATAACCACTTTTTAAAGCCCCACAGTGACCAAAATTGCCATTTTTACAGACTTTTCCTCCTACTCAGAAGCTTCTATTTTGACCAATTTCTGGCAGAAAAATGACTCCAAACAAACTCATTTTAGATCCAAAAGTGATAATTCACATTTAATAGTCATTTACAGGCAAAAGAGAAAACATTAAAAAATGACCATTTCTGACCATCTGGAGAAAGTTCGACAGTTCCGGGGTCATCGTTTTTCATCAAAAAAAATATTTTTTCAAATGTTTTAAAAATGATGCAAAATGTCAAATGGATTGTGTCTGATGTTGAATAACTACTTTTTCAGCCCTACAGTGACCAAAATTGCCATTTTTACAGGTATTTTTTCTCCTACTCAGAAGCTTCTATTTGACCAATTTCTGGCAGAAAAATGGCTCTGAAACACACTTATTTTAGTTCCAAAAGTGATCATTCACATTTAATAATTGTTTACAGTCAAAAGAGAAAACATTAAAAAATGACCATTTCTGACCATCTAGAGAAAGTTTGACAGGTCCGGGGTCATCGTTTTTCATAAAAAAAAATATTTTTTCAAATGTTTTAAAAATGATGCATAATGTCAAATGGATTGTGCCTGATGTTGAATAACTACTTTTTAAGCCCTACAGTGACCAAAATTGCCATTTTTACAGATATTTCCTCCTACTCAGAAGCTTCTATTTGACCAATTTCTGGCAGAAAAATGGCTCTAAACACACTTATTTTAGTTCCAAAAGTGATCATTCACATTTAATAATTGTTTACAGTCAAAAGAGAAAACATTAAAAAATGACCATTTCTGACCATGTGGAGAAAGTTTGACAGTTCCGGGGTCATCGTTTTTCATAAAAAAAAATATTTTTTCAAATGTTTTAAAAATTATGCAAAATGTCAAATGGATTGTGCCTGATGTTGAATAACCACTTTTTAAAGCCCCACAGTGACCAAAATTGCCATTTTTACAGACATTTCCTCCTACTCAGAAGCTTCTATTTGACCAATTTCTGGCAGAAAAATGGCTCTAAACACACTTATTTTAGTTCCAAAAGTGATCATTCACATTAAATAATTGTTTACAGTCTAAAGAGAAAACATTAAAAAATGACCATTTCTGACCATCTGGATAAAGTTCGACAGTTCCGGGGTCATCGTTTTTCATCAAAAAAAATATTTTTTCAAATGTTAATAAAATGATGCAAACTGTCAAAAGGATTGTGCCTGAAGTTGAATAACCACATTTTAAAGCCCCACAGTGACCAAAATTGACATTTTTACCGACTTTTCCTCCTGCTCAGAAGCTTCTATTTTGACCAATTTCTGGCTGAAAAATGACTCCAAACACACTCATTTTAGATCCAAAAGTGATAATTCACATTTAATAGTCATTTACAGGCAAAAGAGAAAACATTAAAAAATGACCATTTCTGACCATCTGGAGAAAGTTCGATAGTTCCGGGGTCATCGTTTTACATCAAAAAAAATATTTTTTTAAAC
Source organism: Lissotriton helveticus (assembly GCF_964261635.1). Lineage (NCBI taxonomy): Eukaryota > Metazoa > Chordata > Amphibia > Caudata > Salamandridae > Lissotriton > Lissotriton helveticus. The sequence goes on along the minus strand of NC_136061.1, from coordinate 1,356,865,698 downwards.
GTTGAAAAAATGATTCAAAATGTCAAATGGATTGTGCCTGATGTTGAATAACCACTTTTAAGCCCCACAGTGACCAAAATTGCCATTTTTACAGACTTTTCCGCCTACTCAGAAGCTTCCATTTTGACCAATTTCTGGCAGAAAAATGACTCCAAACACACTAATTTTAGATCCAAAAGTGAACATTCACATTTAATAATGGTTTACAGTCAAAAGAGAAAACATTAAAAAATGACCATTTCTGACCATCTGCAGAAAGTTCGACAGTTCCGGGGTCATCGTTTTTCATAAAATAATATTTTTTCAAATGTTGAAAAAATGATGCAAAATGTCAAATGGATTGTGCCTGATGTTGAATAACCACTTTTTAAAGCCCCACAGTGACCAAAATTGCCATTTTTATAGATATTTCCTCCTACTCAGAACTTCTATTTGACCAATTTCTGGCAGAAAAATGGCTCTAAACACACTTATTTTAGTTCCAAAAGTGATAATTCACATTTAATAGTCACTAAACCAGGGGGGCAGGGCTGTTCTTGTCCTCCTCGACTTATCGGCAGCATTCGACACGGTGTCCCATACCATATTATTACATCGCCTAGCAGAGGCAGGTATAGGGGGCACCGTGTTGAACTGGTTTACAAACTTTTTGTTAAACAGAAAACAAATCGTCAGGTTAGGACAATTCTATTCAAAGGAGAAGGAGATTGGCTCAGGGGTACCTCAGGGCTCCAGTCTGAGCCCTACCTTATTTAATTTGTACATGGCTCCCCTGATCAGTCTTATTGCGTCCTTCAATGTGAATACGGTCGCATACGCCGACGACACCCAATTGGTCCTGATTCTGGACAAAGATATAGCCAAAGCAGAACGAGACCTAAAAGAGTGTCTGACGGCAACCTTTAAGTGGATGCACGAAAACCATCTGAAATGTAACTCTGCAAAGACAGAGATCATACCATTTGGAAAAAATAACTTATTTTCCCCACTCACCTGTTGGCCACCCGATGCGGAAGCTCCCCCAGACACCATCAATGCCACTCGTAATCTGGGCATAAAATTTGATAACTTGCTTTCTTTTAAGCAACAATCCAAAGAAATAGCAGCTGCTTGCTTTAACATCATGAAAGGGCTACGCAAATTCTTTGACTATCTACCATTGCCCGCCCGCCGAACAGTAGCAGTTGCCTTAATAACATCCAAAATTGACTACTGTAATAGTCTGTATGCGGGAGTAACAAAATCTACCTTACATAAACTACAGACTATTCAAAACGCGGCAGCGAGATTGGTCCTAAGGTTGCCCAGAAGATCATCAGCATCAGCTGCCCTGAATAAGCTGCATTGGCTTCCTATTCAGAAGCGGATCTTATTTAAAATCATTGTGATCACATTTAGGTGTTTTCACAAACGGGGCCCAAAATACTTAAATGATAGATTCCACAGGTACTATCCCTCAAGAGAACTTAGATCAGCCACAGCCAATCTGATTATTGTCCCCAAGTTTAAACTCACCACCAAGGGAGGAAAATAATTGGCAGTTCTTGGGGCCAAGGCCTGGAACACACTCCCTACAGACCTTCGTCTAATAACATCAGAACAGACTTTCAAAAAATCTTTAAAAACTTGAATATACGGACTCCCAGAATCCAAATGTAAAACTTTGGTCTGATTATACTCAAATGTTCCAAACACAGTCGAAACATCATACTACGGGTCAGCAATGAAGATAAAGCGCCAGGATGCTCCCTGGAGTGACAGAGCGCTATACAAAAAACCACAAACATCAAACATCAAACATCATTCACATTTAATAATTGTTTACAGTCAAAAGAGAATACATTAAAAAATGACCATTTCTGACCATCTGGAGAAAGTTTGACAGGTCCGGGGTCATCGTTTTTCATTAAAAAAAATATTTTTTCAAATTTTGAAAAAATGATTCAAAATGTCAAATGGATTGTGCCTGATGTTGAATAACCACTTTTTAAGCCCCACAGTGACCAAAATTGCCATTTTTACCGACTTTTCCTCCTGCTCAGAAGCTTCTATTTTGACCAATTTCTGGCAGAAAAATGACTCTAAACACACTTTTTTTAGTTCGAAAAGTGATCATTCACATTTAATAATTGTTTACAGTCAAAAGAGAAAACATTAAAAAATGACCATTTCTGACCATCTGGATAAAGTTCGACAGTTCCGGGGTCATCGTTTTTCATCAAAAAAAAATATTTTTTCAAATGTTAATAAAATGATGCAAACTGTCAAAAGGATTGTGCCTGAAGTTGAATAACCACATTTTAAAGCCCCACAGTGACCAAAATTGCCATTTTTACCGACTTTTCCTCCTGCTCAGAAGCTTCTATTTTGACCAATTTCTGGCAGAAAAATGACTCCAAACACACTCATTTTAGATCCAAAAGTGATAATTCACATTTAATAGTCATTTACAGGCAAAAGAGAAAACATTAAAAAATGACCATTTCTGACCATCTGGAGAAAGTTCGATAGTTCCGGGGTCATCGTTTTACATCAAAAAAAATATTTTTTTAAACGTTGAAAAAATGATTCAAAATGTCAAATGGATTGTGCCTGATGTTGAATAACCACTTTTAAGCCCCACAGTGACCAAAATTGCCATTTTTACAGACTTTTCCGCCTACTCAGAAGCTTCCATTTTGACCAATTTCTGGCAGAAAAATGACTCCAAACACACTCATTTTAGATCCAAAAGTGAACATTCACATTTAATAATGGTTTACAGTCAAAAGAGAAAACATTAAAAAATGACCATTTCTGACCATCTGCAGAAAGTTCGACAGTTCCGGGGTCATCGTTTTTCATAAAATAATATTTTTTCAAATGTTGAAAAAATGATGCAAAATGTCAAATGGATTGTGCCTGATGTTGAATAACCACTTTTTAAAGCCCCACAGTGACCAAAATTGCCATTTTTACAGATATTTCCTCCTACTCAGAACTTCTATTTGACCAATTTCTGGCAGAAAAATGGCTCTAAACACACTTATTTTAGTTCCAAAAGTGATAATTCACATTTAATAGTCACTAAACCAGGGGGGCAGGGCTGTTCTTGTCCTCCTCGACTTATCGGCAGCATTCGACACGGTGTCCCATACCATATTATTACATCGCCTAGCAGAGGCAGGTATAGGGGGCACCGTGTTGAACTGGTTTACAAACTTTTTGTTAAACAGAAAACAAATCGTCAGGTTAGGACAATTCTATTCAAAGGAGAAGGAGATTGGCTCAGGGGTACCTCAGGGCTCCAGTCTGAGCCCTACCTTATTTAATTTGTACATGGCTCCCCTGATCAGTTTTATTGCGTCCTTCAATGTGAATACGGTCGCATACGCCGACGACACCCAATTGGTCCTGATTCTGGACAAAGATATAGCCAAAGCAGAACGAGACCTAAAAGAGTGTCTGACGGCAACCTTTAAGTGGATGCATGAAAACCATCTGAAATGTAACTCTGCAAAGACAGAGATCATACCATTTGGAAAAAATAACTTATTTTCCCCACTCACCTATTGGCCACCCGATGCGGAAGCTCCCCCAGACACCATCAATGCCACTCGTAATCTGGGCATAACATTTGAAAACTTGCTTTCTTTTAAGCAACAATCCAAAGAAATAGCAGCTGCTTGCTTTAACATCATGAAAGGGCTACGCAAATTCTTTGACTATCTACCATTGCCCGCCCGCCGAACAGTAGCAGTTGCCTTAATAACATCCAAAATTGACTACTGTAATAGTCTGTATGCGGGAGTAACAAAATCTACCTTACATAAACTACAGACTATTCAAAACGCGGCAGCGAGATTAGTCCTAAGGTTGCCCAGAAGATCATCAGCATCAGCTGCCCTGAATAAGCTGCATTGGCTTCCTATTCAGAAGCGGATCTTATTTAAGATCATTGTGATCACATTTAGGTGTTTTCACAAACGGGGCCCAAAATACTTAAATGATAGATTCCACAGGTACTATCCCTCAAGAGAACTTAGATCAGCCACAGCCAATCTGATTATTGTCCCCAAGTTTAAACTCACCACCAAGGGAGGAAAATCATTGGCAGTTCTTGGGGCCAAGGCCTGGAACACACTCCCTACAGACCTTCGTCTAATAACATCAGAACAGACTTTCAAAAAATCTTTAAAAACTTGAATATACGGACTCCCAGAATCCAAATGTAAAAATTTGGTCTGATTATACTCAAATGTTCCAAACACAGTCGAAACATCATACTACGGGTCAGCAATGAAGATAAAGCGCCAGGATGCTCCCTGGAGTGACAGAGCGCTATACAAAAAACCACAAACATCAAACATCAAACATCATTCACATTTAATAATTGTTTACAGTCAAAAGAGAATACATTAAAAAATGACCATTTCTGACCATCTGGAGAAAGTTTGACAGGTCCGGGGTCATCGTTTTTCATTAAAAAAAATATTTTTTCAAATTTTGAAAAAATGATTCAAAATGTCAAATGGATTGTGCCTGATGTTGAATAACCACTTTTTAAGCCCCACAGTGACCAAAATTGCCATTTTTACAGACATTTCCTCCTACTCAGAAGCTTCTATTTGACCAATTTCTGGCAGAAAAATTACTCCAAACACACTTATTTTACTTCCAAAAGTGAACATTCACATTTAATAATTGTTTACAGTCAAAAGAGAAAACATTAAAAAATGACCATTTCTGACCATCTGGAGAAAGTTCGACAGTTCCGGGGTCATCGTTTTTCATCAAAAAAAATATTTTTTCAAATGTTGAAAAAATGATTCAAAATGTCAAATGGATTGTGCCTGATGTTGAATAACCACTTTTTAAGCCCCACAGTGACCAAAATTGCAATTTTTACAGACATTTCCTCCTACTCAGAAGCTTCTATTTGACCAATTTCTGGCAGAAAAATGACTCTAAACACACTTATATTAGTTCCAAAAGTGAACATTCACATTTAATAATTGTTTACAGTCAAAAGAGAAAACATTAAAAAATGACCATTTCTGACCATCTGGAGAAAGTTCGACAGTTCCAGGGTCATCGTTTTTCATAAAAAAAATATTTTTTCAAATGTTGAAAAAATGATGCAAAATGTCAAAAGGATTTGCCTGATGTTGAATAACCACTTTTTAAGCCCCACAGTGACCAAAATTGCCATTTTTACAGACATTTCCTCCTACTCAGAAGCTTCTATTTGACCATTTTCAGGCAGAAAAATTACTCTAAACACACTTATTTTAGTTCCAAAAGTGATCATTCACATTTAATAGTTGTTTACAGTCAAAAGAGAAAACATTAAAAAATGACCATTTCTGACCATCTGGAGAAAGTTCGACAGTTCCGGGGTCATCATTTTTTATTAAAAAAAATATTTTTTCAAATGTTGAAAAAATTATGCAAAATGTCAAAAGGATTGTGCATGAAGTTGAATAACCACTTTTTAAAGCCCCACAGTGACCAAAATTGCCATTTTTACAGACTTTTCCTCCTACTCAGAAGCTTCTATTTGACCAATTTCTGGCAGAAAAATTACTCTAAACACACTTATTTTAGTTCCAAAAGTGAACATTCACATTTAATAATTGTTTACAGTCAAAAGAGAAAACATTAAAAAATGACCATTTCTGACCATCTGCAGAAAGTTCGACAGTTCCGGGGTCATTGTTTTTCTTCAAAAAAAATATTTTTTCAAATGTTGAAAAAATGATGCAAAATGTCAAATGGATTGTGCCTGATGTTGAATAACCACTTTTTAAGCCCCACAGTGACCAAAATTGCCATTTTTACAGACATTTCCTCCTACTCAGAAGCTTCTATTTGACCAATTTCTGGCAGAAAAATGACTCTAAACACACTTATTTTAGTTCCAAAAGTGATCATTCACATTTAATAATTGTTTACAGTCAAAAGAGAAAACATAAAAAAATGACCATTTCTGACCATCTGGAGAAAGTTTGACAGGTCCAGGGTCATCATTTTTCATCAAAAAAAATATTTTTTCAAATGTTGAAAAAATGATTCAAAATGTCAAATGGATTGTGCCCGATGTTGAATAACCACTTTTTAAGCCCCACAGTGACCAAAATTGCCATTTTTACACACATTTCCTCCTACTCAGAAGCTTCTATTTGACCAATTTCTGGCAGAAAAATGACTCTAAACACACTTATATTAGTTCCAAAAGTGAACATTCACATTTAATAATTGTTTACAGTCAAAAGAGAAAACATTAAAAAATGACCATTTCTGACCATCTGGAGAAAGTTCGACAGTTCCGGGGTCATCGTTTTTCATTAAAAAAATATTTATTCAAATGTTGAAAAAATGATGCAAAATGTCAAATGGATTGTGCCTGATGTTGAATAACCACTTTTTAAGCCCCACAGTGACCAAAATTGCCATTTTTACAGACATTTCCTCCTACTCAGAAGCTTCTATTTGACCAATTTCTGGCAGAAAAAGGACTCTAAACACACTTATTTTAGTTCCAAAAGTGATCATTCACATTTAATATTTGTTTACAGTCAAAAGAGAAAACATTAAAAAATGACCATTTCTGACCATCTGGAGAAAGTTTGACAGGTCCGGGGCATCGTTTTTCATCAAAAAAAATATTTTTTCAAATGTTTTAAAAATGAAGCAAAATGTCAAATGGATTGTGCCTGATGTTGAATAACCACTTTTTAAGCCCCACAGTGACCAAAATGGCCATTTTTACAGACGTTTCCGCCTTCTCAGAAGCTTCCATTTTGACCAATTTCTGGCAGAAAAATGACTCCAAACACACTCATTTTAGATCCAAAAGTGAACATTCACATTTAATAAGTGTTTACAGTCAAAAGAGAAAACATTAAAAAATGACAATTTCTGACCATCTGGAAAAAGTTTGACAGGTCCGGGGTCATCGTTTTTCATCAAAAAAAATATTTTTTCAAATGTTGAAAAAATGATGCAAAATGTCAAAAGGATTTGCCTGATGTTGAATAACCACTTTTTAAGCCCCACAGTGACCAAAATTGCCATTTTTACAAACATTTCCTCCTACTCAGAAGCTTCTATTTGACCATTTTCAGGCAGAAAAATTACTCTAAACACACTTATTTTAGTTCCAAAAGTGATCATTCACATTTAATAGTTGTTTACAGTCAAAAGAGAAAACATTAAAAAATGACCATTTCTGACCATCTGGAGAAAGTTCGACAGTTCCGGGGTCATCATTTTTTATTAAAAAAAATATTTATTCAAATGTTGAAAAAATTATGCAAAATGTCAAAAGGATTGTGCCTGAAGTTGAATAACCACTTTTTAAAGCCCCACAGTGACCAAAATTGCCATTTTTACAGACTTTTCCTCCTACTCAGAAGCTTCTATTTGACCAATTTCTGGCAGAAAAATGACTCTAAACACACTTATTTTAGTTCCAAAAGTGATCATTCACATTTCATAATTGTTTACAGTCAAAAGAGAAAACATAAAAAAATGACCATTTCTGACCATCTGGAGAAAGTTTGACAGGTCCGGGGTCATCATTTTTCATCCAAAAAAATATTTTTTCAAATGTTGAAAAAATGATTCAAAATGTCAAATGGATTGTGCCTGATGTTGAATAACCACTTTTTAAGCCCCACAGTGACCAAAATTGCCATTTTTACACACATTTCCTCCTACTCAGAAGCTTCTATTTGACCAATTTCTGGCAGAAAAATGACTCTAAACACACTTATATTAGTTCCAAAAGTGAACATTCACATTTATTAATTGTTTACAGTCAAAAGAGAAAACATTAAAAAATGACCATTTCTGACCATCTGGAGAAAGTTCGACAGTTCCGGGGTCATCGTTTTTCATTAAAAAAAATATTTATTCAAATGTTGAAAAAATGATGCAAAATGTCAAATGGATTGTGCCTGATGTTGAATAACCACTTTTTAAGCCCCACAGTGACCAAAAGTGCCATTTTTACAGACATTTCCTCCTACTCAGAAGCTTCTATTTGACCAATTTCTGGCAGAAAAATGACTCTAAACACACTTATTTTAGTTCCAAAAGTGATCATTCACATTTAATATTTGTTTACAGTCAAAAGAGAAAACATTAAAAAAATGACCATTTCTGACCATCTGGAGAAAGTTTGACAGGTCCGGGGCATCGTTTTTCATCCAAAAAAATATTTTATCAAATGTTTTAAAAATGAAGCAAAATGTCTAATGGATTGTGCCTGATGTTGAATAACCACTTTTTAAGCCCCACAGTGACCAAAATTGCCATTTTTACAGACTTTTCCGCCTACTCAGAAGCTTCCATTTTGACCAATTTCTGGCAGAAAAATGACATCAAACACACTCATTTTAGATCCAAAAGTGAACATTCACATTTAATAAGTGTTTACAGTCAAAAGAGAAAACATTAAAAAATGACAATTTCTGACCATCTGGAGAAAGTTTGACAGGTCCGGGGTCATCGTTTTTCATCAAAAAAAATATTTTTTCAAATGTTGAAAAAATGATTCAAAATGTCAAATGGATTGTGCCTGATGTTGAATAACCACTTTTTAAGCCCCACTGCGACCAAAATTGCCATTTTTACAGACATTTCCTCCTACTCAGAAGCTTCTATTTGACCAATTTCTGGCAGAAAAATGACTCTAAACACACTTATTTTAGTTCCAAAAGTGATCATTCACATTTAATATTTTTTTACAGTCAAAAGAGAAAACATTAAAAAATGACCATTTCTGACCATCTGGAGAAAGTTTGACAGGTCCGGGGCATCGTTTTTCATCAAAAAAAATATTTTTTCAAATGTTTTAAAAATGAAGCAAAATGTCAAATGGATTGTGCCTGATGTTGAATAACCACTTTTTAAGCCCCACAGTGACCAAAATTGCCATTTTTACAGACTTTTCCGCCTACTCAGAAGCTTCCATTTTGACCAATTTCTGGCAGAAAAATGACTCCAAACACACTCATTTTAGATCCAAAAGTGAACATTCACATTTAATAATTGTTTACAGTCAAAAGAGAAAACATTAAAAAATGACCATTTCTGACCATCTGGAGAAAGTTTGTCAGTTCCGGGGTCATCGTTTTTCATTAAAAATTTTTTTTTTTCAAATGTTGAAAAATGATGCAAAATGTCAAATGGATTGTGCCTGATGTTGAATAACCACTTTTTAAAGCCCCACAGTGACCAAAATTGCCATTTTTACAGATATTTCCTCCTACTCAGAACTTCTATTTGACCAATTTCTGGCAGAAAAATTACTCTAAACACACTTATTTTAGTTCCAAAAGTGATCATTCACATTTAATATTTGTTTACAGTCAAAAGAGAAAACATTAAAAAATGACCATTTCTGACCATCTGGAGAAAGTTTGACAGGTCCGGGGTCATCATTTTTCATCAAAAAAAATATTTTTTTAAAATGTTTTAAAAATGATGCAAAATGTCAAATGGATTGTGCCTGATTTTGAATAACTACTTTTTAAGCCCTACAGTGACCAAAAATGCAATTTTTACAGATATTTCCTCCTACTCAGAAGCTTCTATTTGACCAATTTCTGGCAGAAAAATGACTCAAACACACTTATTTTAGTTCCAAAAGTGATCATTCACATTTAATAATTGTTTACAGTCAAAAGAGAAAACATAAAAAAAATGACCATTTCTGACCATCTGGAGAAAGTTCGACAGTTCCGGGGTCATCGTTTTTCATCCCAAAATGTTTTTTTTCAAATGTTGAAAAAATAATGCAAAATGTCAAAAGGATTGTGTCTGAAGTTGAATAACCACTTTTTAAAGCCCCACAGTGACCAAAATTGCCATTTTTACAGACTTTTCCTCCTACTCAGAAGCTTCTATTTTGACCAATTTCTGGCAGAAAAATGACTCCAAACAAACTCATTTTAGATCCAAAAGTGATAATTCACATTTAATAGTCATTTACAGGCAAAAGAGAAAACATTAAAAAATGACCATTTCTGACCATCTGGAGAAAGTTCGACAGTTCCGGGGTCATCGTTTTTCATCAAAAAAAATATTTTTTCAAATGTTTTAAAAATGATGCAAAATGTCAAATGGATTGTGTCTGATGTTGAATAACTACTTTTTCAGCCCTACAGTGACCAAAATTGCCATTTTTACAGGTATTTTTTCTCCTACTCAGAAGCTTCTATTTGACCAATTTCTGGCAGAAAAATGGCTCTAAACACACTTATTTTAGTTCCAAAAGTGATCATTCACATTTAATAATTGTTTACAGTCAAAAGAGAAAACATAAAAAAATGACCATTTCTGACCATCTAGAGAAAGTTTGACAGGTCCGGGGTCATCGTTTTTCATAAAAAAAAATATTTTTTCAAATGTTTTAAAAATGATGCATAATGTCAAATGGATTGTGCCTGATGTTGAATAACTACTTTTTAAGCCCTACAGTGACCAAAATTGCCATTTTTACAGATATTTCCTCCTACTCAGAAGCTTCTATTTGACCAATTTCTGGCAGAAAAATGGCTCTAAACACACTTATTTTAGTTCCAAAAGTGATCATTCACATTTAATAATTGTTTACAGTCAAAAGAGAAAACATAAAAAAATGGCCATGTCTGACCATGTGGAGAAAGTTTGACAGTTCCGGGGTCATCGTTTTTCATAAAAAAAAATATTTTTTCAAATGTTTTAAAAATTATGCAAAATGTCAAATGGATTGTGCCTGATGTTGAATAACCACTTTTTAAAGCCCCACAGTGACCAAAATTGCCATTTTTACAGACATTTCCTCCTACTCAGAAGCTTCTATTTGACCAATTTCTGGCAGAAAAATGGCTCTAAACACACTTATTTTAGTTCCAAAAGTGATCATTCACATTTAATAATTGTTTACAGTCTAAAGAGAAAACATTAAAAAATGACCATTTCTGACCATCTGGATAAAGTTCGACAGTTCCGGGGTCATCGTTTTTCATCAAAAAAAATATTTTTTCAAATGTTAATAAAATGATGCAAACTGTCAAAAGGATTGTGCCTGAAGTTGAATAACCACATTTTAAAGCCCCACAGTGACCAAAATTGACATTTTTACTGACTTTTCCTCCTGCTCAGAAGCTTCTATTTTGACCAATTTCTGGCAGAAAAATGACTCCAAACACACTCATTTTAGATCCAAAAGTGATAATTCACATTTAATAGTCATTTACAGGCAAAAGAGAAAACATTAAAAAATGACCATTTCTGACCATCTGGAGAAAGTTCGATAGTTCCGGGGTCATCGTTTTACATAAAAAAAAATATTTTTTTAAACGTTGAAAAAATGATTCAAAATGTCAAATGGATTGTGCCTGATGTTGAATAACCACTTTTAAGCCCCACAGTGACCAAAATTGCCATTTTTACAGACTTTTCCGCCTACTCAGAAGCTTCCATTTTGACCAATTTCTGGCAGAAAAATGACTCCAAACACACTTATTTTAGATCCAAAAGTGAACATTCACATTTAATAATGGTTTACAGTCAAAAGAGAAAACATTAAAAAATGACCATTTCTGACCATCTGCAGAAAGTTCGACAGTTCCGGGGTCATCGTTTTTCATAAAATAATATTTTTTCAAATGTTGAAAAAATTATGCAAAATGTCAAATGGATTGTGCCTGATGTTGAATAACCACTTTTTAAAGCCCCACAGTGACCAAAATTGCCATTTTTACAGATATTTCCTCCTACTCAGAACTTCTATTTGACCAATTTCTGGCAGAAAAATGGCTCTAAACACACTTATTTTAGTTCCAAAAGTGATAATTCACATTTAATAGTCACTAAACCAGGGGGGCAGGGCTGTTCTTGTCCTCCTCGACTTATCGGCAGCATTCGACGCGGTGTCCCATACCATATTATTACATCGCCTAGCAGAGGCAGGTATAGGGGGCACCGTGTTGAACTGGTTTACAAACTTTTTGTTAAACAGAAAACAAATCGTCAGGTTAGGACAATTCTATTCAAAGGAGAAGGAGATTGGCTCAGGGGTACCTCAGGGCTCCAGTCTGAGCCCTACCTTATTTAATTTGTACATGGCTCCCCTGATCAGTCTTATTGCGTCCTTCAATGTGAATACGGTCGCATACGCCGACGACACCCAATTGGTCCTGATTCTGGACAAAGATATAGCCAAAGCAGAACGAGACCTAAAAGAGTGTCTGACGGCAACCTTTAAGTGGATGCATGAAAACCATCTGAAATGTAACTCTGCAAAGACAGAGATCATACCATTTGGAAAAAATAACTTATTTTCCCCACTCACCTGTTGGCCACCCGATGCGGAAGCTCCCCCAGACACCATCAATGCCACTCGTAATCTGGGCATAACATTTGAAAACTTGCTTTCTTTTAAGCAACAATCCAAAGAAATAGCAGCTGCTTGCTTTAACATCATGAAAGGGCTACGCAAATTCTTTGACTATCTACCATTGCCCGCCCGCCGAACAGTAGCAGTTGCCTTAATAACATCCAAAATTGACTACTGTAATAGTCTGTATGCGGGAGTAACAAAATCTACCTTACATAAACTACAGACTATTCAAAACGCGGCAGCGAGATTAGTCCTAAGGTTGCCCAGAAGATCATCAGCATCAGCTGCCCTGAATAAGCTGCATTGGCTTCCTATTCAGAAGCGGATCTTATTTAAAATCATTGTGATCACATTTAGGTGTTTTCACAAACGGGGCCCAAAATACTTAAATGATAGATTCCACAGGTACTATCCCTCAAGAGAACTTAGATCAGCCACAGCCAATCTGATTATTGTCCCCAAGTTTAAACTCACCACCAAGGGAGGAAAATCATTGGCAGTTCTTGGGGCCAAGGCCTGGAACACACTCCCTACAGACCTTCGTCTAATAACATCAGAACAGACTTTCAAAAAATCTTTAAAAACTTGAATATACGGACTCCCAGAATCCAAATGTAAAAATTTGGTCTGATTATACTCAAATGTTCCAAACACAGTCGAAACATCATACTACGGGTCAGCAATGAAGATAAAGCGCCAGGATGCTCCCTGGAGTGACAGAGCGCTATACAAAAAACCACAAACATCAAACATCAAACATCATTCACATTTAATAATTGTTTACAGTCAAAAGAGAATACATTAAAAAATGACCATTTCTGACCATCTGGAGAAAGTTTGACAGGTCCGGGGTCATCGTTTTTCATTAAAAAAAATATTTTTTCAAATTTTGAAAAAATGATTCAAAATGTCAAATGGATTGTGCCTGATGTTGAATAACCACTTTTTAAGCCCCACAGTGACCAAAATTGCCATTTTTACAGACATTTCCTCCTACTCAGAAGCTTCTATTTGACCAATTTCTGGCAGAAAAATTACTCCAAACACACTTATTTTACTTCCAAAAGTGAACATTCACATTTAATAATTGTTTACAGTCAAAAGAGAAAACATTAAAAAATGACCATTTCTGACCATCTGGAGAAAGTTCGACAGTTCCGGGGTCATCGTTTTTCATCAAAAATTTTTTTTTTTCAAATGTTGAAAAAATGATTCAAAATGTCAAATGGATTGTGCCTGATGTTGAATAACCACTTTTTAAGCCCCACAGTGACCAAAATTGCCATTTTTACAGACATTTCCTCCTACTCAGAAGCTTCTATTTGACCAATTTCTGGCAGAAAAATGACTCTAAACACACTTATTTTAGTTCCAAAAGTGATCATTCACATTTAATATTTGTTTACAGTCAAAAGAGAAAATATTAAAAAATGAACATTTCTGACCATCTGGAGAAAGTTCGACAGTTCCAGGGTCATCGTTTTTCATAAAAAAAATATTTTTTCAAATGTTGAAAAAATGATGCAAAATGTCAAAAGGATTTGCCTGATGTTGAATAACCACTTTTTAAGCCCCACAGTGACCAAAATTGCCATTTTTACAGACATTTCCTCCTACTCAGAAGCTTCTATTTGACCATTTTCAGGCAGAAAAATTACTCTAAACACACTTATTTTAGTTCCAAAAGTGATCATTCACATTTAATAATTGTTTACAGTCAAAAGAGAAAACATTAAAAAATGACCATTTCTGACCATCTGGAGAAAGTTCGACAGTTCCGGGGTCATTGTTTTTCTTCAAAAAAAATATTTTTTCAAATGTTGAAAAAATTATGCAAAATGTCAAAAGGATTGTGCATGAAGTTGAATAACCACTTTTTAAAGCCCCACAGTGACCAAAATTGCCATTTTTACAGACTTTTCCTCCTACTCAGAAGCTTCTATTTGACCAATTTCTGGCAGAAAAATGACTCTAAACACACTTATATTACTTCCAAAAGTGAACATTCACATTTAATAATTGTTTACAGTCGAAAGAGAAAACATTAAAAAATGACCATTTCTGACCATCTGGAGAAAGTTTGACAGGTCCGGGGTCATCGTTTTTCATCAAAAAAAATATTTTTTCAAATGTTGAAAAAATGATGCAAAATGTCAAAAGGATTTGCCTGATGTTGAATAACCACTTTTTAAGCCCCACAGTGACCAAAATTGCCATTTTTACAGACATTTCCTCCTACTCAGAAGCTTCTATTTGACCATTTTCAGGCAGAAAAATTACTCTAAACACACTTATTTTAGTTCCAAAAGTGATCATTCACATTTAATAGTTGTTTACAGTCAAAAGAGAAAACATTAAAAAATGACCATTTCTGACCATCTGGAGAAAGTTCGACAGTTCCGGGGTCATCATTTTTTATTAAAAAAAATATTTATTCAAATGTTGAAAAAATTATGCAAAATGTCAAAAGGATTGTGCCTGAAGTTGAATAACCACTTTTTAAAGCCCCACAGTGACCAAAATTGCCATTTTTACAGACTTTTCCTCCTACTCAGAAGCTTCTATTTGACCAATTCGTGGCAGAAAAATGACTCTAAACACACTTATTTTAGTTCCAAAAGTGATCATTCACATTTAATAATTGTTTACAGTCAAAAGAGAAAACATAAAAAAATGACCATTTCTGACCATCTGGAGAAAGTTTGACAGGTCCGGGGTCATCATTTTTCATCAAAAAAAATATTTTTTCAAATGTTGAAAAAATGATTCAAAATGTCAAATGGATTGTGCCTGATGTTGAATAACCACTTTTTAAGCCCCACAGTGACCAAAATTGCCATTTTTACACACATTTCCTCCTACTCAGAAGCTTCTATTTGACCAATTTCTGGCAGAAAAATGACTCTAAACACACTTATATTAGTTCCAAAAGTGAACATTCACATTTAATAATTGTTTACAGTCAAAAGAGAAAACATTAAAAAATGACCATTTCTGACCATCTGGAGAAAGTTCGACAGTTCCGGGGTCATCGTTTTTCATTAAAAAAAATATTTATTCAAATGTTGAAAAAATGATGCAAAATGTCAAATGGATTGTGCCTGATGTTGAATAACCACTTTTTAAGCCCCACAGTGACCAAAAGTGCCATTTTTACAGACATTTCCTCCTACTCAGAAGCTTCTATTTGACCAATTTCTGGCAGAAAAATGACTCTAAACACACTTATTTTAGTTCCAAAAGTGATCATTCACATTTAATATTTGTTTACAGTCAAAAGAGAAAACATTAAAAAAATGACCATTTCTGACCATCTGGAGAAAGTTTGACAGGTCCGGGGCATCGTTTTTCATCAAAAAAAATATTTTTTCAAATGTTTTAAAAATGAAGCAAAATATCTAATGGATTGTGCCTGATGTTGAATAACCACTTTTTAAGCCCCACAGGGACCAAAATTGCCATTTTTACAGACTTTTCCGCCTACTCAGAAGCTTCCATTTTGACCAATTTCTGGCAGAAAAATGACTTCAAACACACTCATTTTAGATCCAAAAGTGAACATTCACATTTAATAAGTGTTTACAGTCAAAAGAGAAAACATTAAAAAATGACAATTTCTGACCATCTGGAGAAAGTTTGACAGGTCCGGGGTCATCGTTTTTCATCAAAAAAAATATTTTTTCAAATGTTGAAAAAATGATTCAAAATGTCAAATGGATTGTGCCTGATGTTGAATAACCACTTTTTAAGCCCCACTGCGACCAAAATTGCCATTTTTACAGACATTTCCTCCTACTCAGAAGCTTCTATTTGACCAATTTCTGGCAGAAAAATGACTCTAAACACACTTATTTTAGTTCCAAAAGTGATCATTCACATTTAATAATTGTTTACAGTCAAAAGAGAAAACATTAAAAAATGACCATTTCTGACCAACTGGAGAAAAATTGACCGGTCCGGGGTCATCGTTTTTCTTCAAAAAAAATATTTTTTCAAATGTTTTAAAAATGATGCATAATGTCAAATGGATTGTGCCTGATGTTGAATAACCACTTTTTAAGCCCCACAGTGACCAAAATTGCAATTTTTACAGACATTTCCTCCTACTCAGAAGCTTCTATTTGACCAATTTCTGGCAGAAAAATTACTCTAAACACACTTATTTTAGTTCCAAAAGTGATCATTCACATTTAATAATTGTTTACAGTCAAAAGAGAAAACATTAAAAAAATGACAATTTCTGACCATCTGGATTGTGCCTGAAGTTGAATAACCACTTTTTAACCCCTTCCACGCTAATGACAAAGCCAGCTGGTCATGGGCGTTACCTGCGCTGCGCTCATGACGAGCTGGCTTTGTCATGTAAAGTGTGATTTATGAACATTCAGCGCACAGCGGGAAAACCCGCTAGCGCTGTAGTGGTTAAAGCCCCACAGTGACCAAAATTGCAATTTTTACAGACTTTTCCTCCTACTCAGAAGCTTCTATTTTGACCAATTTCTGGCAGAAAAATGACTACAAACAAACTCATTTTAGATCCAAAAGTGATAATTCACATTTAATAGTCATTTACAGGCAAAAGAGAAAACATTAAAAAATGACAATTTCTGACCATCTGGAGAAAGTTCGACAGTTCCGGGGTCATCGTTTTTCATCAAAAAAAATATTTTTTCAAATGTTTTAAAAATGATGCAAAATGTCAAATGGATTGTGTCTGATGTTGAATAACTACTTTTTCAGCCCTACAGTGACCAAAATTGCCATTTTTACAGGTATTTCCTCCTACTCAGAAGCTTCTATTTGACCAATTTCTGGCAGAAAAATGGCTCTAAACACACTTATTTTAGTTCCAAAAGTGATCATTCACATTTAATAATTGTTTACAGTCAAAAGAGAAAACATTAAAAAATGACCATTTCTGACCATCTGGAGAAAGTTTGATAGGTCCGGAGTCATCGTTTTTCATCAAAAAAAATATTTTTTCAAATGTTTTTAAAATGATGCATAATGTCAAATGGATTGTGCCTGATGTTGAATAACTACTTTTTAAGCCCTACAGTGACCAAAATTGCCATTTTTACAGATATTTCCTCCTACTCAGAAGCTTCTATTTGACTAATTTCTGGCAGAAAAATGGCTCTAAACACACTTATTTTAGTTCCAAAAGTGATCATTCACATTTAATAATTGTTTACAGTCAAAAGAGAAAACATTAAAAAATGACCATTTCTGACCATGTGGAGAAAGTTTGACAGTTCCGGGGTCATCGTTTTTCATCAAAAAAAATATTTTTTCAAATGTTTTAAAAATTATGCAAAATGTCAAATGGATTGTGCCTGATGTTGAATAACCACTTTTTAAAGCCCCACAGTGACCAAAATTGCCTTTTTACAGACATTTCCTCCTACTCAGAAGCTTCTATTTGACCAATTTCTGGCAGAAAAATGGCTCTAAACACACTTATTTTAGTTCCAAAAGTGATCATTCACATTAAATAATTGTTTACAGTCTAAAGAGAAAACATTAAAAAATGACCATTTCTGACCATCTGGAGAAAGTTTGACAGGTCCGGGGTCATTGTTTTTCATCAAAAAAAATATATATTCAAATGTTGAGAAAATGATTCAAAATGTCAAATGGATTGTGCCTGATGTTGAATAACCACTTTTTAAGCCCCAAAGTGACCAAAATTGCCATTTTTACAGACTTTTCCGCCTACTCAGAAGCTTCTATTTTGACCAATTTCTGGCAGAAAAAATGATTTCAAACATACTCATTTTAGATCCAAAAGTGATAATTCACATTTGATAGTCATTTACAGGCAAAAGAGAAAACATTAAAAAAGGACTATTTCTGACCATCTGGAGAAAGTTCGACAGTTCCGGGGTCATCGTTTTTCATCAAAAAAAATATTTTTTTAAATGTTGAAAAAATGATGCAAAATGTCAAAAGGATTGGGCCTCCTGTTGAATAACCACTTTTGCCCCACAGTGACCAAAACTGCCATTTTTACAGACTTTTCCTCCTACTCAGAAGCTTCTATTTGACCAATTTCTGGCAGAAAAATGACTCTAAACACACTTATTTTAGTTCCAAAAGTGATCATTCACATTTAATAATTGTTTACAGTCAAAACAGAAAACATTAAAAAATGACCATTTCCGACCATCTGGAGAAAGTTCGACAGTTCCAGGGTCATCGTTTTTCCTTCAAAAAAAATATTTTTTCAAATGTCAAAAAATGATGCTAAATGTCAAAAGGATTGTGCCTGAAGTTGAATAACTACTTTTTAAGCCTTACTGTGACCAAAATTGCCATTTTTACAGATATTTCCTCCTAATCAGTAGCTTCTATTTGACCAATTTCTGGCAGAAAAATGGCTCTATACACACTTATTTTAGTTCCAAAAGTGATCATTCACATTTAATAATTGTTTACAGTCAAAAGAGAAAACATTAAAAAATGACCATTTCTGACCATCTGGAGAAAGTTTGACAGGTCCGGGGTCATCGTTTTTCATCAAAAAAAATATTTTTTCAAATGTTAAAAAAATGATTCAAAATGTCAAATGGATTGTGCCTGATGTTGAATAACCACTTTTTAAGCCCCACAGTGACCAAAATTGCCATTTTTACAGACATTTCCTCCTACTCAGAAGTTTTTATTTGACCAATTTCTGGCAGAAAAATGACTCTAAACACACTTATATTAGTTCCAAAAGTGAACATTCACATTTTATAATTGTTTACAGTCAAAAGAGAAAACATTAAAAAATGACCATTTCTGACCATCTGGAGAAAGTTCGACAGTTCCGGGGTCATCGTTTTTCATCAAAAAAAATATTTTTTCAAATGTTGAAAAAATGATGCAAAATGTCAAATGGATTGTGCCTGAGGTTGAATAACCACTTTTTAAAGCCCCACAGTGACCAAAATTGCCATTTTTACAGACTTTTCCTCCTACTCAGAAGCTTCTATTTCGACCAATTTCTGGCAGAAAAATGACTCCAAACACACTCATTTTAGATCCAAAAGTGAACATTCACATTTAATAATTGTTTACAGTCAAAAGAGAAAACATTAAAAAATGACCATTTCTGACCATCTGGAGAAAGTTCGACAGTTCCGGGGTCATCGTTTTTCATAAAAAAAAATATTTTTTCAAATGTTGAAACAATGATGCAAAATGTCAAATGGATTATGCCTCATGTTGAATAACCACTTTTTAAAGCCCCACAGTGACCAAAATTGCCATTTTTACAGACTTTTCCTCCTACTCAGAAGCTTCTATTTCGACCAATTTCTGGCAGAAAAATGACTCCAAACACACTCATTTTAGTTCCAAAAGTGATAATTCACATTTAATAGTCATTTACAGGCAAAAGAGAAAACATTAAAAAATGACCATTTCTGACCATCTGGAGAAAGTTCGACAGGTCCGGGGTCATCATTTTTCATAAAAAAAAATATTTTTTCAAATGTTGAAAAAATGATGCAAAATGTCAAATGGGTTGTGCCTGATGTTGAATAACCACTTTTTAAGCCCCACAGTGACCAAAATTGCCATTTTTACAGACATTTCCTCCTACTCAGAAGCTTCTATTTGACCAATTTCTGGCAGAAAAATGACTCTAAACACACTTATTTTAGTTTCAAAAGTGATCATTCACATTTAATAATTGTTTACAGTCAAAACAGAAAACATTAAAAAATGACCATTTCTGACCATCTGGATAAAGTTCGACAGTTCCGGGGTCATCGTTTTTCATCAAAAAAAATATTTTTCAAATGTTGAAAAAATGATGCAAAATGTCAAAAGGATTGTGCCTGAAGTTGAATAACCACTTTTTAAAGCCCCACAGTGACCAAAATTGCCATTTTTACAGACTTTTCCTCCTACTCAGAAGCTTCTATTTTGACCAATTTCTGGCAGAAAAATGACTACAAACAAACTCATTTTAGATCCAAAAGTGATAATTCACATTTAATAGTCATTTACAGGCAAAAGAGAAAACATTAAAAAATGACAATTTCTGACCATCTGGAGAAAGTTCGACAGTTCCGGGGTCATCGTTTTTCATCAAAAAAAATATTTTTTCAAATGTTTTAAAAATGATGCAAAATGTCAAATGGATTGTGTCTGATGTTGAATAACTACTTTTTCAGCCCTACAGTGACCAAAATTGCCATTTTTACAGGTATTTCCTCCTACTCAGAAGCTTCTATTTGACCAATTTCTGGCAGAAAAATGGCTCTAAACACACTTATTTTAGTTCCAAAAGTGATCATTCACATTTAATAATTGTTTACAGTCAAAAGAGAAAACATTAAAAAATGACCATTTCTGACCATGTGGAGAAAGTTTGACAGTTCCGGGGTCATCGTTTTTCATCAAAAAAAATATTTTTTCAAATGTTTTAAAAATTATGCAAAATGTCAAATGGATTGTGCCTGATGTTGAATAACCACTTTTTAAAGCCCCACAGTGACCAAAATTGCCATTTTTACAGACATTTCCTCCTACTCAGAAGCTTCTATTTGACCAATTTCTGGCAGAAAAATGGCTCTAAACACACTTATTTTAGTTCCAAAAGTGATCATTCACATTAAATAATTGTTTACAGTCTAAAGAGAAATCATTAAAAAATGACCATTTCTGACCATCTGTAGAAAGTTTGAAAGGTCCGGGGTCATTGTTTTTCATCAAAAAAAATATTTTTTCAAATGTTGAAAAAATGATTCAAAATGTCAAATGGATTGTGCCTGATGTTGAATAACCACTTTTTAAGCCCCATAGTGACCAAAATTGCCATTTTTACAGACTTTTCCGCCTACTCAGAAGCTTCTATTTTGACCAATTTCTGGTAGAAAAATGATTTCAAACATACTCATTTTAGATCCAAAAGTGATAATTCACATTTAATAGTCATTTACAGGCAAAAGAGAAAACATTAAAAAATGACTATTTCTGACCATCTGGAGAAAGTTCGACAGTTCCGGGGTCATCGTTTTTCATAAAAAAAAATATTTTTTCAAATGTTGAAAAAATGATGAAAAATGTCAAATGGATTGTGCTTGATGTTGAATAACCACTTTTTAAAGCCCCACAGTGACCAAAATTGCCATTTTTACAGATATTTCCTCCTAATCAGTAGCTTCTATTTGACCAATTTCTGGCAGAAAAATGGCTCTATACACACTTATTTTAGTTCCAAAAGTGATCATTCACATTTAATAATTGTTTACAGTCAAAAGAGAAAACATTAAAAAATGACCATTTCTGACCATCTGGATAAAGTTCGACAGTTCCGGGGTCATCGTTTTTCATCAAAAAAAATATTTTTCAAATGTTGAAAAAATGATGCAAAATGTCAAAAGGATTGTGCCTGAAGTTGAATAACCACTTTTTAAAGCCCCACAGTGACCAAAATTGCCATTTTTACAGACTTTTCCTCCTACTCAGAAGCTTCTATTTTGACCAATTTCTGGCAGAAAAATGACTACAAACACGCTCATTTTAGATCCAAAAGTGATAATTCACATTTAATAGTCATTTACAGGCAAAAGAAAAACATTATAAAATGACAATTTCTGACCATCTGGAGAAAGTTCGACAGTTCCGGGGTCATCGTTTTTCATCAAAAAAAATATTTTTTCAAATGTTTTAAAAATGATGCAAAATGTCAAATGGATTGTGTCTGATGTTGAATAACTACTTTTTCAGCCCTACAGTGACCAAAATTGCCATTTTTACAGGTATTTCCTCCTACTCAGAAGCTTCTATTTGACCAATTTCTGGCAGAAAAATGGCTCTAAACACACTTATTTTAGTTCCAAAAGTGATCATTCACATTTAATAATTGTTTACAGTCAAAAGAGAAAACATTAAAAAATGACCATTTCTGACCATGTGGAGAAAGTTTAACAGTTCCGGGGTCATCGTTTTTCATCAAAAAAAATATTTTTTCAAATGTTTTAAAAATTATGCAAAATGTCAAATGGATTGTGCCTGATGTTGAATAACCACTTTTTAAAGCCCCACAGTGACCAAAATTGCCATTTTTACAGACATTTCCTCCTACTCAGAAGCTTCTATTT
This sequence comes from Lissotriton helveticus, assembly GCF_964261635.1. Taxonomy (NCBI): domain Eukaryota; kingdom Metazoa; phylum Chordata; class Amphibia; order Caudata; family Salamandridae; genus Lissotriton; species Lissotriton helveticus. The sequence goes on along the minus strand of NC_136061.1, from coordinate 1,356,843,228 downwards.
GACCAATTTCTGGCAGAAAAATGGCTCTAAACACACTTATTTTAGTTCCAAAAGTGATCATTCACATTAAATAATTGTTTACAGTCTAAAGAGAAAACATTAAAAAATGACCATTTCTGACCATCTGGAGAAAGTTTGAAGGGTCCGGGGTCATTGTTTTTCATCAAAAAAAATATTTTTTCAAATGTTGAAAAAATGATTCAAAATGTCAAATGGATTGTGCCTGATGTTGAATAACCACTTTTTAAGCCCCAAAGTGACCAAAATTGCCATTTTTACAGACTTTTCCGCCTACTCAGAAGCTTCTATTTTGACCAATTTCTGGCAGAAAAATGATTTCAAACATACTCATTTTAGATCCAAAAGTGATAATTCACATTTAATAGTCATTTACAGGCAAAAGAGAAAACATTAAAAAATGACTATTTCTGACCATCTGGAGAAAGTTCGACAGTTCCGGGGTCATCGTTTTTCATTAAAAAAAATATTTTTTCAAATGTTGAAAAAATGATGAAAAATGTCAAATGGATTGTGCTTGATGTTGAATAACCACTTTTTAAAGCCCCACAGTGACCAAAATTGCCATTTTTACAGATATTTCCTCCTACTCAGAACTTCTATTTGACCAATTTCTGGCAGAAAAATGGCTCTAAACACACTTATTTTAGTTCCAAAAGTGATCATTCACATTTATAATTGTTTACAGTCAAAAGAGAAAACATTAAAAAATGATCATTTCTGACCATCTGGAGAAAGTTCGACAGGTCGGGGTCATCGTTTTTCATAAAAAAAATTTTTTTTTCAAATGTCAAAAAATGATGCTAAATGTCAAAAGGATTGTGCCTGAAGTTGAATAACCACTTTTTAAGCCCCACAGTGACCAAAATTGCCATTTTTACAGACATTTCCTCCTACTCAGAAGTTTTTATTTGACCAATTTCTGGCAGAAAAATGACTCTAAACACACTTATATTAGTTCCAAAAGTGAACATTCACATTTAATAATTGTTTACAGTCAAAAGAGAAAACATTAAAAAATGACCATTTCTGACCATCTGGAGAAAGTTCGACAGTTCCGGGGTCATCGTTTTTCATAAAAAAAATATTTTTTCAAATGTTGAAAAAATGATGAAAAATGTCAAATGGATTGTGCTTGATGTTGAATAACCACTTTTTAAAGCCCCACAGTGACCAAAATTGCCATTTTTACAGGTATTTCCTCCTACTCAGAAGCTTCTATTTGACCAATTTCTGGCAGAAAAATGGCTCTAAACACACTTATTTTAGTTCCAAAAGTGATCATTCACATTTAATAATTGTTTACAGTCAAAAGAGAAAACATTAAAAAATGACCATCTATCCCTCAAGAGAACTTAGATCAGCCACAGCCAATCTGATTATTGTCCCCAAGTTTAAACTCACCACCAAGGGAGGAAAATCATTGGCAGTTCTTGGGGCCAAGGCCTGGAACACACTCCCTACAGACCTTCGTCTAATAACATCAGAACAGACTTTCAAAAAATCTTTAAAAACTTGAATATACGGACTCCCAGAATCCAAATGTAAAACTTTGGTCTGATTATACTCAAATGTTCCAAACACAGTCGAAACATCATACTACGGGTCAGCAATGAAGATAAAGCGCCAGGATGCTCCCTGGAGTGACAGAGCGCTATACAAAAAACCACAAACATCAAACATCAAACATCATTCACATTTAATAATTGTTTACAGTCAAAAGAGAATACATTAAAAAATGACCATTTCTGACCATCTGGAGAAAGTTTGACAGGTCCGGGGTCATCGTTTTTCATTAAAAAAAATATTTTTTCAAATTTTGAAAAAATGATTCAAAATGTCAAATGGATTGTGCCTGATGTTGAATAACCACTTTTTAAGCCCCACAGTGACCAAAATTGCCATTTTTACCGACTTTTCCTCCTGCTCAGAAGCTTCTATTTGACTAATTTCTGGCAGAAAAATGGCTCTAAACACACTTATTTTAGTTCGAAATGTGATCATTCACATTTAATAATTGTTTACAGTCAAAAGAGAAAACATAAAAAAATGACCATTTCTGACCATGTGGAGAAAGTTTGACAGTTCCGGGGTCATCGTTTTTCATCAAAAAAAATATTTTTTCAAATGTTTTAAAAATTATGCAAAATGTCAAATGGATTGTGCCTGATGTTGAATAACCACTTTTTAAAGCCCCACAGTGACCAAAATTGCCATTTTTACAGACATTTCCTCCTACTCAGAAGCTTCTATTTGACCAATTTCTGGCAGAAAAATGGCTCTAAACACACTTATTTTAGTTCCAAAAGTGATCATTCACATTAAATAATTGTTTACAGTCAAAACAGAAAACATAAAAAAATGACCATTTCCGACCATCTGGAGAAAGTTCGACAGTTCCGGGGTCATCGTTTTTCATCAAAAAAAAATATTTTTTCAAATGTCAAAAAATGATGCTAAATGTCAAAAGGATTGTGCCTGAAGTTGAATAACTACTTTTTAAAGCCCCACAGTGACCAAAATTGCCAATTTTTACAGATATTTCCTCCTAATCAGTAGCTTCTATTTTGACCAATTTCTGGCAGAAAAATGACTCCAAACACACTCATTTTAGATCCAAAAGTGATAATTCACATTTAATAGTCATTTACAAGCAAAAGAGAAAACTTTAAAAAATGACCTTTTCTGACCATCTGGAGAAAGTTTGACAGATCCGGGGTCATCGTTTTTCATCAAAAAAAATATTTTTTCAAATGTTGAAAAAATGATTCAAAATGTCAAATGGATTGTGCCTGATATTGATTAACCACTTTTTAAGCCCCACAGTGACCAAAATTGCCATTTTTACAGACATTTCCTCCTACTCAGAAGCTTCTATTTGACCAAATTCTGGCAGAAAAATGACTCTAAACACACTTATTTTAGTTCCAAAAGTGATCATTCACATTCAATAATTGTTTAGAGACAAAAGAGAAAACATTAAAAAATGACCATTTCTGACCATCTGGAGAAAGTTCGACAGTTCCGGGGTCATCGTTTTTCATTAAAAAAAATATTTTTTCAAATGTTGAAAAAATGATGCAAAATGTCAAATGGATTATGCCTCATGTTGAATAACCACTTTTTAAAGCCCCACAGTGACCAAAATTGCCATTTTTACAGACTTTTCCTCCTACTCAGAAGCTTCTATTTCGACCAATTTCTGGCAGAAAAATGACTCCAAACACACTCATTTTAGTTCCAAAAGTGATAATTCACATTTAATAGTCATTTACAGGCAAAAGAGAAAACATTAAAAAATGACCATTTCTGACCATCTGGAGAAAGTTCGACAGGTCCGGGGTCATCATTTTTCATCAAAAAAAATATTTTTTCAAATGTTGAAAAAATGATGCAAAATGTCAAATGGGTTGTGCCTGATGTTGAATAACCACTTTTTAAGCCCCAAAGTGACCAAAATTGCCATTTTTACAGACTTTTCCGCCTACTCAAAAGCTTCTATTTTGACCAATTTCTGGCAGAAAAATGATTTCAAACATACTCATTTTAGATCCAAAAGTGATAATTCACATTTAATAGTCATTTACAGGCAAAAGAGAAAACATTAAAAAATGACAATTTCTGACCATCTGGAGAAAGTTCGACAGTTCCGGGGTCATCGTTTTTCATCAAAAAAAATATTTTTTCAAATGTTTTAAAAATGATGCAAAATGTCAAATGGATTGTGTCTGATGTTGAATAACTACTTTTTCAGCCCTACAGTGACCAAAATTGCCATTTTTACAGGTATTTCCTCCTACTCAGAAGCTTCTATTTGACCAATTTCTGGCAGAAAAATGGCTCTAAACACACTTATTTTAGTTCCAAAAGTGATCATTCACATTTAATAATTGTTTACAGTCAAAAGAGAAAACATTAAAAAATGACCATTTCTGACCATCTGGAGAAAGTTTGACAGGTCCGGGGTCATCGTTTTTCATCAAAAAAAATATTTTTTCAAATGTTTTAAAAATGATGCATAATGTCAAATGGATTGTGCCTGATGTTGAATAACTACTTTTTAAGCCCTACAGTGACCAAAATTGCCATTTTTACAGATATTTCCTCCTACTCAGAAGCTTCTATTTGACTAATTTCTGGCAGAAAAATGGCTCTAAACACACTTATTTTAGTTCCAAAAGTGATCATTCACATTTAATAATTGTTTACAGTCAAAAGAGAAAACATTAAAAAATGACCATTTCTGACCATGTGGAGAAAGTTTGACAGTTCCGGGGTCATCGTTTTTCATCAAAAAAAATATTTTTTCAAATGTTTTAAAAATTATGCAAAATGTCAAATGGATTGTGCCTGATGTTGAATAACCACTTTTTAAAGCCCCACAGTGACCAAAATTGTCATTTTTACAGACATTTCCTCCTACTCAGAAGCTTCTATTTGACCAATTTCTGGCAGAAAAATGGCTCTAAACACACTTATTTTAGTTCCAAAAGTGATCATTCACATTAAATAATTGTTTACAGTCTAAAGAGAAAACATTAAAAAATGACCATTTCTGACCATCTGGAGAAAGTTTGACAGGTCCGGGGTCATTGTTTTTCATCAAAAAAAATATTTTTTCAAATGTTGAAAAAATGATTCAAAATGTCAAATGGATTGTGCCTGATGTTGAATAACCACTTTTTAAGCCCCAAAGTGACCAAAATTGCCATTTTTACAGACTTTTCCGCCTACTCAGAAGCTTCTATTTTGACCAATTTCTGGCAGAAAAATGATTTCAAACATACTCATTTTAGATCCAAAAGTGATAATTCACATTTAATAGTCATTTACAGGCAAAAGAGAAAACATTAAAAAATGACTATTTCTGACCATCTGGAGAAAGTTCGACAGTTCCGGGGTCATCGTTTTTCATCAAAAAAAATATTTTTTTAAATGTTGAAAAAATGATGCAAAATGTCAAAAGGATTGGGCCTCCTGTTGAATAACCACTTTTGCCCCACAGTGACCAAAATTGCCATTTTTACAGACTTTTCCTCCTACTCAGAAGCTTCTATTTGACCAATTTCTGGCAGAAAAATGACTCTAAAGACACTTATTTTAGTTCCAAAAGTGATCATTCACATTTAATAATTGTTTACAGTCAAAACAGAAAACATAAAAAAATGACCATTTCCGACCATCTGGAGAAAGTTCGACAGTTCCGGGGTCATCGTTTTTCATCAAAAAAAAATATTTTTTCAAATGTCAAAAAATGATGCTAAATGTCAAAAGGATTGTGCCTGAAGTTGAATAACTACTTTTTAAAGCCCCACAGTGACCAAAATTGCCAATTTTTACAGATATTTCCTCCTAATCAGTAGCTTCTATTTTGACCAATTTCTGGCAGAAAAATGACTCCAAACACACTCATTTTAGATCCAAAAGTGATAATTCACATTTAATAGTCATTTACAAGCAAAAGAGAAAACTTTAAAAAATGACCTTTTCTGACCATCTGGAGAAAGTTTGACAGGTCCGGGGTCATCGTTTTTCATCAAAAAAAATATTTTTTCAAATGTTGAAAAAATGATTCAAAATGTCAAATGGATTGTGCCTGATATTGATTAACCACTTTTTAAGCCCCACAGTGACCAAAATTGCCATTTTTACAGACATTTCCTCCTACTCAGAAGCTTCTATTTGACCAAATTCTGGCAGAAAAATGACTCTAAACACACTTATTTTAGTTCCAAAAGTGATCATTCACATTCAATAATTGTTTAGAGACAAAAGAGAAAACATTAAAAAATGACCATTTCTGACCATCTGGAGAAAGTTCGACAGTTCCGGGGTCATCGTTTTTCATTAAAAAAATATTTTTTCAAATGTTGAAAAAATGATGCAAAATGTCAAATGGATTATGCCTCATGTTGAATAACCACTTTTTAAAGCCCCACAGTGACCAAAATTGCCATTTTTACAGACTTTTCCTCCTACTCAGAAGCTTCTATTTCGACCAATTTCTGGCAGAAAAATGACTCCAAACACACTCATTTTAGTTCCAAAAGTGATAATTCACATTTAATAGTCATTTACAGGCAAAAGAGAAAACATTAAAAAATGACCATTTCTGACCATCTGGAGAAAGTTCGACAGGTCCGGGGTCATCATTTTTCATCAAAAAAAATATTTTTTCAAATGTTGAAAAAATGATGCAAAATGTCAAATGGGTTGTGCCTGATGTTGAATAACCACTTTTTAAGCCCCAAAGTGACCAAAATTGCCATTTTTACAGACTTTTCCGCCTACTCAAAAGCTTCTATTTTGACCAATTTCTGGCAGAAAAATGATTTCAAACATACTCATTTTAGATCCAAAAGTGATAATTCACATTTAATAGTCATTTACAGGCAAAAGAGAAAACATTAAAAAATGACTATTTCTGACCATCTGGAGAAAGTTCGACAGTTCCGGGGTCATCGTTTTTCATCAAAAAAAAAAAATTTTTTTAAATGTTGAAAAAATGATGCAAAATGTCAAAAGGATTGGGCCTCCTGTTGAATAACCACTTTTGCCCCACAGTGACCAAAATTGCCATTTTTACAGACTTTTCCTCCTACTCAGAAGCTTCTATTTGACCAATTTCTGGCAGAAAAATGACTCTAAACACACTTATTTTAGTTCCAAAAGTGATCATTCACATTTAATAATTGTTTACAGTCAAAACAGAAAACATTAAAAAATGACCATTTCCGACCATCTGGAGAAAGTTCGACAGTTCCGGGGTCATCGTTTTTCATCAAAAAAAAATATTTTTTCAAATGTCAAAAAATGATGCTAAATGTCAAAAGGATTGTGCCTGAAGTTGAATAACTACTTTTTAAGCCTTACTGTGACCAAAATTGCCATTTTTAGAGATATTTCCTCCTAATCAGTAGCTTCTATTTGACCAATTTCTGGCAGAAAAATGGCTCTATACACACTTATTTTAGTTCCAAAAGTGATCATTCACATTTAATAATTGTTTACAGTCAAAAGAGAAAACATTAAAAAATGACCTTTTCTGACCATCTGGAGAAAGTTTGACAGGTCCGGGGTCATCGTTTTTCATCAAAAAAAATATTTTTTCAAATGTTGAAAAAATGATTCAAAATGTCAAATGGATTGTGCCTGATATTGATTAACCACTTTTTAAGCCCCACAGTGACCAAAATTGCCATTTTTACAGACATTTCCTCCTACTCAGAAGTTTTTATTTGACCAATTTCTGGCAGAAAAATGACTCTAAACACACTTATATTAGTTCCAAAAGTGAACATTCACATTTAATAATTGTTTACAGTCAAAAGAGAAAACATTAAAAAATGACCATTTCTGACCATCTGGAGAAAGTTCGACAGTTCCGGGGTAATCGTTTTTCATTAAAAAATATATTTTTTCAAATGTTGAAAAAATGATGAAAAATGTCAAATGGATTGTGCTTGATGTTGAATAACCACTTTTTAAAGCCCCACAGTGACCAAAATTGCCATTTTTACAGATATTTCCTCCTACTCAGAACTTCTATTTGACCAATTTCTGGCAGAAAAATGGCTCTAAACACACTTATTTTAGTTCCAAAAGTGATCATTCACATGTAATAATTGTTTACAGTCAAAAGAGAAAACATTAAAAAATGACCATTTCTGACCATCTGGAGAAAGTTCGACAGTTCCGGGGTCATCGTTTTTCATTAAAAAAAATATTTATTGAAATGTTGAAAAAATGATGCAAAATTTCAAATGGATTGTGCCTGATGTTGAATAACCACTTTTTAAAGCCCCACAGTGACCAAAATTGCAATTTTTACAGACTTTTCCTCCTACTCAGAAGCTTCTATTTTGACCAATTTCTGGCAGAAAAATGACTCCAAACACACTCATTTTAGATCCAAAAGTGATAATTCACATTTAATAGTCATTTACAAGCAAAAGAGAAAACTTTAAAAAATGACCTTTTCTGACCATCTGGAGAAAGTTTGACAGGTCCGGGGTCATCGTTTTTCATCAAAAAAAATATTTTTTCAAATGTTGAAAAAATTATTCAAAATGTCAAATGGATTGTGCCTGATATTGATTAACCACTTTTTAAACCCCACAGTGACCAAAATTGCCATTTTTACAGACATTTCCTCCTACTCAGAAGCTTCTATTTGACCAAATTCTGGCAGAAAAATGACTCTAAACACACTTATTTTAGTTCCAAAAGTGATCATTCACATTCAATAATTGTTTACAGACAAAAGAGAAAACATTAAAAAATGACCATTTCTGACCATCTGGAGAAAGTTCGACAGTTCCGGGGTCATCGTTTTTCATAAAAAAAAATATTTTTTCAAATGTTGAAAAAATGATGCAAAATGTCAAATGGATTATGCCTCATGTTGAATAACCACTTTTTAAAGCCCCACAGTGACCAAAATTGCCATTTTTACAGACTTTTCCTCCTACTCAGAAGCTTCTATTTCGACCAATTTCTGGCAGAAAAATGACTCCAAACACACTCATTTTAGTTCCAAAAGTGATAATTCACATTTAAAAGTCATTTACAGGCAAAAGAGAAAACATTAAAAAATGACCATTTCTGACCATCTGGAGAAAGTTCGACAGGTCCGGGGTCATCATTTTTCATAAAAAAAAATATTTTTTCAAATGTTGAAAAAATGATGCAAAATGTCAAATGGGTTGTGCCTGATGTTGAATAACCACTTTTTAAGCCCCACAGTGACCAAAATTGCCATTTTTACAGACATTTCCTCCTACTCAGAAGCTTCTATTTGACCAATTTCTGGCAGAAAAATGACTCTAACCACACTTATTTTAGTTTCAAAAGTGATCATTCACATTTAATAATTGTTTACAGTCAAAAGAGAAAACATTAAAAAATGACCATTTCTGACCATCTGGATAAAGTTCGACAGTTCCGGGGTCATCGTTTTTCATCAAAAAAAATATTTTTCAAATGTTGAAAAAATGATGCAAAATGTCAAAAGGATTGTGCCTGAAGATGAATAACCACTTTTTAAAGCCCCACAGTGACCAAAATTGCCATTTTTACAGACTTTTCCTCCTACTCAGAAGCTTCTATTTTGACCAATTTCTGGCAGAAAAATGACTACAAACACACTTATATTAGTTCCAAAAGTGAACATTCACATTTAATAATTGTTTACAGTCAAAAGAGAAAACATTAAAAAATGACCATTTCTGACCATCTGGAGAAAGTTCGACAGTTCCGGGGTAATCGTTTTTCATTAAAAAATATATTTTTTCAAATGTTGAGAAAATGATGAAAAATGTCAAATGGATTGTGCTTGATGTTGAATAACCACTTTTTAAAGCCCCACAGTGACCAAAATTGCCATTTTTACAGATATTTCCTCCTACTCAGAACTTCTATTTGACCAATTTCTGGCAGAAAAATGGCTCTAAACACACTTATTTTAGTTCCAAAAGTGATCATTCACATGTAATAATTGTTTACAGTCAAAAGAGAAAACATTAAAAAATTACCATTTCTGACCATCTGGAGAAAGTTCGACAGTTCCGGGGTCATCGTTTTTCATTAAAAAAAATATTTATTGAAATGTTGAAAAAATGATGCAAAATGTCAAATGGATTGTGCCTGATGTTGAATAACCACTTTTTAAAGCCCCACAGTGACCAAAATTGCAATTTTTACAGACTTTTCCTCCTACTCAGAAGCTTCTATTTTGACCAATTTCTGGCAGAAAAATGACTCCAAACACACTCATTTTTGATCCAAAAGTGATAATTCACATTTAATAGTCATTTACAAGCAAAAGAGAAAACTTTAAAAAATGAACTTTTCTGACCATCTGGAGAAAGTTTGACAGGTCCGGGGTCATCGTTTTTCATCAAAAAAAATATTTTTTCAAATGTTGAAAAAATTATTCAAAATGTCAAATGGATTGTGCCTGATATTGATTAACCACTTTTTAAACCCCACAGTGACCAAAATTGCCATTTTTACAGACATTTCCTCCTACTCAGAAGCTTCTATTTGACCAAATTCTGGCAGAAAAATGACTCTAAACACACTTATTTTAGTTCCAAAAGTGATCATTCACATTCAATAATTGTTTACAGACAAAAGAGAAAACATTAAAAAATGACCATTTCTGACCATCTGGAGAAAGTTCGCCAGTTCCGGGGTCATCGTTTTTCATAAAAAAAATATTTTTTCAAATGTTGAAAAAATGATGCAAAATGTCAAATGGATTATGCCTCATGTTGAATAACCACTTTTTAAAGCCCCACAGTGACCAAAATTGCCATTTTTACAGACTTTTCCTCCTACTCAGAAGCTTCTATTTTGACCAATTTCTGGCAGAAAAATGACTACAAACAAACTCATTTTAGATCCAAAAGTGATAATTCACATTTAATAGTCATTTACAGGCAAAAGAGAAAACATTAAAAAATGACAATTTCTGACCATCTGGAGAAAGTTCGACAGTCATCGTTTTTCATCAAAAAAAATATTTTTTCAAATGTTTTAAAAATGATGCAAAATGTCAAATGGATTGTGTCTGATGTTGAATAACTACTTTTTCAGCCCTACAGTGACCAAAATTGCAATTTTTACAGGTATTTCCTCCTACTCAGAAGCTTCTAATTGACCAATTTCTGGCAGAAAAATGGCTCTAAACACACTTATTTTAGTTCCAAAAGTGATCATTCACATTTAATAATTGTTTACAGTCAAAAGAGAAAACATAAAAAAATGACCATTTCTGACCATCTGGAGAAAGTTTGACAGGTCCGGGGTCATCGTTTTTCATCAAAAATAATATTTTTTCAAATGTTTTAAAAATGATGCATAATGTCAAATGGATTGTGCCTGATGTTGAATAACCACTTTTTAAGCCCCACAGTGACCAAAATTGCCATTTTTACAGACATTTCCTCCTACTCAGAAGTTTTTATTTGACCAATTTCTGGCAGAAAAATGACTCTAAACACACTTATATTAGTTCCAAAAGTGAACATTCACATTTAATAATTGTTTACAGTCAAAAGAGAAAACATTAAAAAATGACCATTTCTGACCATCTGGAGAAAGTTCGACAGTTCCGGGGTCATCGTTTTTCATAAAAAAAAATATTTTTCAAATGTTGAAAAAATGATGAAAAATGTCAAATGGATTGTGCTTGATGTTGAATAACCACTTTTTAAAGCCCCACAGTGACCAAAATTGCCATTTTTACAGATATTTCCTCCTACTCAGAACTTCTATTTGACCAATTTCTGGCAGAAAAATGGCTCTAAACACACTTATTTTAGTTCCAAAAGTGATCATTCACATTTAATAATTGTTTACAGTCAAAAGAGAAAACAAAATGACCATTTCTGACCATCTGGAGAAAGTTTGACAGGTCCGGGGTCATCGTTTTTCATCAAAAAAAATATTTTTTCAAATGTTGAAAAAATGATTCAAAATGTCAAATGGATTGTGCCTGATGTTGAATAACCACTTTTTAAGCCCCACAGTGACCAAAATTGCCATTTTTACAGACATTTCCTCCTACTCAGAAGCTTCTATTTGACCAATTTCTGGCAGAAAAATGACTCTAAACACACTTATATTAGTTCCAAAAGTGAACATTCACATTTAATAATTGTTTACAGTCAAAAGAGAAAACATTAAAAAATGACCATTTCTGACCATCTGGAGAAAGTTCGTCAGTTCCGGGGTCATCGTTTTTCATTAAAAAAAATATTTATTCAAATGTTGAAAAAATGATGCAAAATGTCAAATGGATTGTGCCTGATGTTGAATAACCACTTTTTAAAGCCCCACAGTGACCAAAATTGCAATTTTTACAGACTTTTCCTCCTACTCAGAAGCTTCTATTTTGACCAATTTCTGGCAGAAAAATGACTCCAAACACACTCATTTTAGATCCAAAAGTGATAATTCACATTTAACAGTCATTTACAAGCAAAAGAGAAAACTTTAAAAAATGACCTTTTCTGACCATCTGGAGAAAGTTTGACAGGTCCGGGGTCATCGTTTTTCATCAAAAAAAATATTTTTTCAAATGTTGAAAAAATGATTCAAAATGTCAAATGGATTGTGCCTGATATTGATTAACCACTTTTTAAGCCCCACAGTGACCAAAATTGCCATTTTTACAGACATTTCCTCCTACTCAGAAGCTTCTATTTGACCAAATTCTGGCAGAAAAATGACTCTAAACACACTTATTTTAGTTCCAAAAGTGATCATTCACATTCAATAATTGTTTAGAGACAAAAGAGAAAACATTAAAAAATGACCATTTCTGACCATCTGGAGAAAGTTCGACAGTTCCGGGGTCATCGTTTTTCATAAAAAAAAATATTTTTTCAAATGTTGAAAAAATGATGCAAAATGTCAAATGGATTATTCCTCATGTTGAATAACCACTTTTTAAAGCCCCACAGTGACCAAAATTGCCATTTTTACCGACTTTTCCTCCTACTCAGAAGCTTCTATTTCGACCAATTTCTGGCAGAAAAATGACTCCAAACACACTCATTTTAGTTCCAAAAGTGATAATTCACATTTAATAGTCATTTACAGGCAAAAGAGAAAACATTAAAAAATGACCATTTCTGACCATCTGGAGAAAGTTCGACAGGTCTGGGGTCATCGTTTTTCATTAAAAAAAATATTTTTTCAAATGTTGAAAAAATGATTCAAAATGTCAAATGGATTGTGCCTGATGTTGAATAACCACTTTTTAAGCCCCACAGTGACCAAAATTGCCATTTTTACAGACATTTCCTCCTACTCAGAAGCTTTCATTTGACCAATTTCTGGCAGAAAAATGACTCTAAACACACTTATTTTAGTCCCAAAAGTGAACATTCACATTTAATAGTCATTTACAGGTAAAAGAGAAAACATTAAAAAATGACCATTTCTGACCATCTGGAGAAAGTTCGACAGTTCCGGGGTCATCGTTTTTCATCAAAAAAATATTTTTTCAAATGTTATAAAAATGATGCAAAATGTCAAATGGATTGTGCCTGATGTTGAATAACTACTTTTTAGGCCCTACAGTGACCAAAATTGCCATTTTTACAGATATTTCCTCCTACTCAGAAGCTTCTATTTGACCAATATCAGGCAGAAAAATGGCTCTAAACACACTTATTTTAGTTCCAAAAGTGATCATTCACATTTAATAATTGTTTACAGTCAAAAGAGAAAACATTAAAAAATTACCATTTCTGACCATCTGGAGAAAGTTTGACAGGTCCGGGGTCATCGTTTTTCATCAAAAAAAATAATTTTTCAAATGTTGAAAAAATGATTCAAAATGTCAAATGGATTGTGCCTGATGTTGAATAATCACTTTTTGAGCCCCACAGTGACCACAATTGCCATTTTTACAAACATTTCCTCCTACTCAGATGCTTCTATTTGACCAATTTCTGGCATAAAAATGACTCTAAACACATTTATTTTAGTTCCAAAAGTGAACATTCACATTTAATAATTGTTTACAGTCAAAAGAGAAAACATAAAAAAATGACAATTTCTGACCATCTGGAGAAAGTTCGACAGTTCCGGGGTCATCGTTTTTCATCAAAAAAAATATTTTTTCAAATGTTGAAAAAATGATGCAAAATGTCAAATGGATTGTGCCTGATGTTGAATAACTACTTTTTAAGCCCTACAGTGACCAAAATTGCCATTTTTACAGACATTTCCTCCTACTCAGTAGGAGTGAAGTAGTGTGGCTCACTGGTTAGAGGCGGCAGACCCGAGAGCAGAGGACGGCCCGGGACCAGGGTTCGATTCCCGGCGTGGCAGGTTTCTGGACCAGGGTCAGCGGACTCGATAATTCTCTCGCCTCGGTGCCCACTCTGATCAGTGATCACACTCGGCAACTCTGGGCATTAGCTTGCCTCATCTTCACTAACGGCCCCACCAGACCGCCGGGGATGCCTGGTCTCACCCTGGAGATACCCATTAAGGGACCATCCCTCAGGGAAGCCAGGAAGGGTTTCGCAGCGGTCGAAGCGCCTTGGGACCCTACGGGTAAGTAGTGCGCTATATAAATGCCTATACATACATACATACATACTCAGAAGCTTCTATTTGCAATTTCTGGCAGAAAAATGGCTCTAAACACACTTATTTTTGTTCCAAAAGTGATCATTCACATTTAATAATTGTTTACAGTCAAAAGAGAAAACATTAAAAAATGACCATTTCTGACCATCTGGAGAAAGTTCGACAGTTCCGGGGTCATCGTTTTCATTAAAAAAATATTTTTTCAAATGTTGAAAAAATGATGCAAAATGTCAAATGGATTGTGCCTGATGTTGAATAACCACTTTTTAAAGCTCCACAGTGACCAAAATTGCCAATTTTTACAGACATTTCCTCCTACTCAGAAGCTTCTATTTGGCCAATTTCTGGCAGAAAATGACTCTAAACACACTTATTTTAGTTCCAAAAGTGATCATTCACATTTAATAATTGTTTACAGTCAAAAGAGAAAACATTAAAAAATGAGAATTTCTGACCATCTGGAGAAAGTTCGACAGTTCCAGGGTCATCGTTTTTCATTAAAAAAAATATTTTTTCAAATGTTGAAAAAATTATGCAAAATGTCAAAAGGATTGTGCCTGAAGTTGAATAACCACTTTTTAAAGATCCACAGAGACCAAAATTGCCATTTTAACAGACATTTCCTCATACTCAGAAGCTTCTATTTGACCAATATCTGGCAGAAAAATAACTCTAAACACACTTATTTTAGTTCCAAAAGTGATCATTCACATTTAATAATTGTTTACAGTCAAAAAAGAAAACATTAAAAAATGACCATTTCTGACCATCTGGAGAAAGTTCGACAGTTCCGGGGTCATCGTTTTCATTAAAAAAATATTTTTTCAAATGTTGAAAAAATGATGCAAAATGTCAAATGGATTGTGCCTGATGTTGAATAACCACTTTTTAAAGCTCCACAGTGACCAAAATTGCCATTTTTACAGACATTTCCTCATACTCAGAAGCTTCTATTTGACCAATATCTGGCAGAAAAATAACTCTAAACACACTTATTTTAGTTCCAAAAGTGATCATTCACATTTAATAATTGTTTACAGTCAAAAGAGAAAACATTAAAAAATGACCATTTCTGACCATCTGGAGAAAGTTCGACAGTTCCGGGGTCATCGTTTTCATTAAAAAAATATTTTTTCAAATGTTGAAAAAATGATGCAAAATGTCAAATGGATTGTGCCTGATGTTGAATAACCACTTTTTAAAGCTCCACAGTGACCAAAATTGCCAATTTTTACAGACATTTCCTCCTACTCAGAAGCTTCTATTTGGCCAATTTCTGGCAGAAAATGACTCTAAACACACTTATTTTAGTTCCAAAAGTGATCATTCACATTTAATAATTGTTTACAGTCAAAAGAGAAAACATTAAAAAATGAGAATTTCTGACCATCTGGAGAAAGTTCGACAGTTCCAGGGTCATCGTTTTTCATTAAAAAAAATATTTTTTCAAATGTTGAAAAAATTATGCAAAATGTCAAAAGGATTGTGCCTGAAGTTGAATAACCACTTTTTAAAGATCCACAGAGACCAAAATTGCCATTTTAACAGACATTTCCTCATACTCAGAAGCTTCTATTTGACCAATATCTGGCAGAAAAATAACTCTAAACACACTTATTTTAGTTCCAAAAGTGATCATTCACATTTAATAATTGTTTACAGTCAAAAAAGAAAACATTAAAAAATGACCATTTCTGACCATCTGGAGAAAGTTCGACAGTTCCGGGGTCATCGTTTTCATTAAAAAAATATTTTTTCAAATGTTGAAAAAATGATGCAAAATGTCAAATGGATTGTGCCTGATGTTGAATAACCACTTTTTAAAGCTCCACAGTGACCAAAATTGCCAATTTTTACAGACATTTCCTCCTCCTCAGAAGCTTCTATTTGGCCAATTTCTGGCAGAAAATGACTCTAAACACACTTATTTTAGTTCCAAAAGTGATCATTCACATTTAATAATTGTTTACAGTCAACAGAGAAAACATAAAAAAATGACCATTTCTGACCTTTTGGAGAAAGTTCGACGTTCCGTGGTCATCGTTTTTCATCAAAAAAAATATTTTTTCAAATGTTGAAAAAATGATGCAAAATGTCAAAAGGATTGTGCCTGAAGTTGAATAACCACTTTTTAAAGATCCACAGAGACCAAAATTGCCATTTTAACAGACATTTCCTCATACTCAGAAGCTTCTATTTGACCAATATCTGGCAGAAAAATAACTCTAAACACACTTATTTTAGTTCCAAAAGTGATCATTCACATTTAATAATTGTTTACAGTCAAAAGAGAAAACATTAAAAAATGACCATTTCTGACCATCTGGAGAAAGTTCGACAGTTCCGGGGTCATCGTTTTCATTAAAAAAATATTTTTTCAAATGTTGAAAAAATGATGCAAAATGTCAAATGGATTGTGCCTGATGTTGAATAACCACTTTTTAAGCCCTACAGTGACCAAAATTGCTATTTTTACAGATATTTCCTCCTACTCAGAAGCTTCTATTTGCAATTTCTGGCAGAAAAATGGCTCTAACACACTTATTTTAGTTCCAAAACTGATAATTCACATTAAATAGTCATTTACTGTCAAAAGAGAAAACATTAAAAAATGACCATTTCTGACCATCTGGAGAAAGTTCGACGTTCCGAGGTCATCGTTTTTCATCAAAAAAAACATTTTTTCAAATGTTGAAAAAATGATGCAAAATGTCAAAAGGATTGTGCCTGAAGTTGAATAACCACTTTTTAAAGCCCCACAGTGACCAAAATTGCCATTTTTACAGACATTTCCTCCTACTCAGAAGCTTTCATTTGACCAATTTCTGGCAGAAAAATGACTCTAAACACACTTATTTTAGTTCCAAAAGTGAACATTCACATTTAATAGTCATTTACAGGTAAAAGAGAAAACATTAAAAAATGACCATTTCTGACCATCTGGAGAAAGTTCGACAGTTCCGGGGTCATCGTTTTTCATCAAAAACAATTTTTTTTCAAATGTTGAAAAAATGATGCAAAATGTCAAAAGGATTGTGCCTGAAGTTGAATAACCACTTTTTAAAGCCCCACAGTGACCAAATTTGCCATTTTTACAGACTTTTCCTCCTACTCAGAAGCTTTCATTTGACCAATTTCTGGCAGAAAAATGACTCTAAACACACTTATTTTAGTTCCAAAAGTGAACATTCACATTTAATAATTGTTTACAGTCAAAAGAGAAAACATTAAAAAATGACAATTTCTGACCATCTGGAGATAGTTCGACAGGTCTGGGGTCATCGTTTTTCATCAAAAAAAATATTTTTTCAAATGTTGAAAAAATGATTCAAAATGTCAAATGGATTGTGCCTGATGTTGAATAACCACTTTTAAAGCCCCACAGTGACCAAAATTGCCATTTTTACAGACATTTCCTCCTACTCAGAAGCTTTCATTTGACCAATTTCTGGCAGAAAAATGACTCTAAACACACTTATTTTAGTTCCAAAAGTGAACATTCACATTTAATAGTCATTTACAGGTAAAAGATAAAACATTAAAAAATGACCATTTTTGACCATCTGGAGAAAGTTCGACAGTTCCGGGGTCATCGTTTTTCATCAAAAACAATTTTTTTTCAAATGTTGAAAAAATGATGCAAAACGTCAAAAGGATTGTGCCTGAAGTTGAATAACCACTTTTTAAAGCCCCACAGTGACCAAAATTGCCATTTTTACAGACTTTTCCTCCTACTCAGAAGCTTCTATTTTGACCAATTTCTGGCAGAAACATGACTGCAAACACACTCATTTTAGATCCAAAAGTGATAATTCACATTAAATAGTCATTTACTGTCAAAAGAGAAAACATAAAAAAATGACCATTTCTGACCATCTGGAGAAAGTTCGACACGTCCGTGGTCATCGTTTTTCATCAAAAAAAATAATTTTTTCAAATGTTTAAAAAATTATGCAAAATGTCAAATGGATTGTGCCTCATGTTGAATAACCACTTTTTAAAGCCCCACAGTGACCAAAATTGCCATTTTTACAGACATTTCCTCCTACTCAGAAGCTTTCATTTGACCAATTTCTGGCAGAAAAATGACTCTAAACACACTTATTTTAGTTCCAAAAGTGATCATTCACATTTAATAATTGTTTACAGTCAAAAGAGAAAACATTAAAAAATGAGAATTTCTGACCATCTGGAGAAAGTTCGACAGTTCCAGGGTCATCGTTTTTCATAAAAAAAAATATTTTTTCAAATGTTGAAAAAATGATGCAAAATGTCAAAAGGATTGTGCTTGAAGTTGAATAACCACTTTTTAAAGATCCACGGAGACCAAAATTGCCATTTTTACAGACATTTCCTCCTACTCAGAAGCTTCTATTTGACCAATTTCTGGCAGAAAAATGACTCTAAACACACTTACTTTAGTTCCAAAAGTGATCATTCACATTTAATAATTGTTTACAGTCAACAGAGAAAACATTAAAAAATGACCATTTCTGACCATCTGGAGAAAGTTCAACGTTCCGTGGTCATCGTTTTTCATCAAAAAAATATTTTTTCAAATGTTATAAAAATGATGCAAAATGTCAAATGGATTGTGCCTGATGTTGAATAACTACTTTTTAGGCCCTACAGTGACCAAAATTGCCATTTTTACAGATATTTCCTCCTACTCAGAAGCTTCTATTTGACCAATATCAGGCAGAAAAATGGCTCTAAACACACTTATTTTAGTTCCAAAAGTGATCATTCACATTTAATAATTGTTTACAGTCAAAAGAGAAAACATTAAAAAATGACCATTTCTGACCATCTGGAGAAAGTTTGACAGGTCCGGGGTCATCGTTTTTCATCAAAAAAAATAATTTTTCAAATGTTGAAAAAATGATTCAAAATGTTAAATGGATTGTGCCTGATGTTGAATAATCACTTTTTGAGCCCCACAGTGACCACAATTGCCATTTTTACAGACATTTCCTCCTACTCAGATGCTTGTATTTGACCAATTTCTGGCATAAAAATGACTCTAAACACACTTATTTTAGTTCCAAAAGTGAACATTCACATTTAATAATTGTTTACAGTCAAAAGAGAAAACATAAAAAAATGACAATTTCTGACCATCTGGAGAAAGTTCGACAGTTCCGGGGTCATCGTTTTTCATCAAAAAAAATATTTTTTCAAATGTTGAAAAAATGATGCAAAATGTCAAATGGATTGTGCCTGATGTTGAATAACTACTTTTTAAGCCCTACAGTGACCAAAATTGCCATTTTTACAGACATTTCCTCCTACTCAGAAGCTTCTATTTGCAATTTCTGGCAGAACAATGGCTCTAAACACACTTATTTTTGTTCCAAAAGTGATCATTCACATTTAATAGTCATTTACAGTCAAAAGAGAAAACATTAAAAAATGACATTTTCTGACCATCTGGAGATAGTTCGACAGTTCCGGGGTCATCGTTTTTCATCAAAAAAATATTTTTTCAAATGTTATAAAAATGATGCAAAATGTCAAATGGATTGTGCCGGATGTTGAATAACTACTTTTTAGGCCCTACAGTGACCAAAATTGCCATTTTTACAGATATTTCCTCCTACTCAGAAGCTTCTATTTGACCAATTTCTGGCATAAAAATGACTCTAAACACACTTATTTTAGTTCCAAAAGTGAACATTCACATTTAATAATTGTTTACAGTCAAAAGAGAAAACATTAAAAAATGACAATTTCTGACCATCTGGAGAAAGTTCGACAGTTCCGGGGTCATCGTTTTTCCTAAAAAAAATTTTTTGTTCAAATGTTGAAAAAATGATGCAAAATGTCAAATGGATTGTGCCTGATGTTGAATAACCACTTTTTGAAGCCCCACAGTGACCAAAATTGCTATTTTTACAGACATTTCCTCCTACTCAGAAGCTTCTATTTGACCAATTTCTGGCAGAAAAATGACTCTAACACACTTATTTTAGTTCCAAAACTGATAATTCACATTAAATAGTCATTTACTGTCAAAAGAGAAAACATTAAAAAATGACCATTTCTGACCATCTGGAGAAAGTTCGACGTTCCGGGGTCATCGTTTTTCATCAAAAAAAATATTTTTTCAAATGTTGAAAAAATGATGCAATATGTCAAAAGGATTGTGCCTGAAGTTGAATAACCACTTTTTAAAGCCCCACAGTGACCAAAATTGCAATTTTTACAGACTTTTCCTCCTACTCAGAAGCTTCTATTTTGACCAATTTCTGGCAGAAAAATGACTTCAAACACACTCATTTTAGATCCAAAAGTGATAATTCACATTTAATAGTCATTTACAGGCAAAAGAGAAAACATTAAAAAATGACCATTTCTGACCATCTGGAGAAAGTTTGACAGTTCCGGGGTCATCGTTTTTCATCAAAAAAAATATTTTTTCAAATGTTGAAAAAATGATGCAAAATGTCAAAAGGATTGTGCCTGAAGTTGAATAACCACTTTTTAAAGATCCACAGAGACCAAAATTGCCATTTTTACAGACATTTCCTCCTACTCAGAAGCTTCTATTTGACCAATATCAGGCAGAAAAATGGCTCTAAACACACTTATTTTAGTTCCAAAAGTGATCATTCACATTTAATAATTGTTTACAGTCAAAAGAGAAAACATTAAAAAATGACCATTTCTGACCATCTGGAGAAAGTTTGACAGGTCCGGGGTCATCGTTTTTCATCAAAAGAAATATTTTTTCAAATGTTGAAAAAATGATTCAAAATGTCAAATGGATTCTGCCTGATGTTGAATAACCACTTTTTAAGCCCCACAGTGACCAAAATTGCTATTTTTACAGACATTTCCTCCTACTCAGAAGCTTCTATTTGACCAATTTCTGGCAGAAAAATGACTCTAACACACTTATTTTAGTTCCAAAACTGATAATTCACATTAAATAGTCATTTACTGTCAAAAGAGAAAACATTAAAAAATGACCATTTCTGACCATCTGGAGAAAGTTCGACATGTCCGGGATCATCGTTTTTCATCAAAAAAATATTTTTTCAAATGTTGAAAAAATGATGCAAAATGTCAAATGGATTGTGCCTGATGTTGAATAACCACTTTTTAAAGCTCCACAGTGACCAAAATTGCCATTTTTACAGACATTTCCTCATACTCAGAAGCTTCTATTTGACCAATATCTGGCAGAAAAATAACTCTAAACACACTTATTTTAGTTCCAAAAGTGATCATTCACATTTAATAATTGTTTACAGTCAAAAGAGAAAACATTAAAAAATGACCATTTCTGACCATCTGGAGAAAGTTCGACAGTTCCGGGGTCATCGTTTTCATTAAAAAAATATTTTTTCAAATGTTGAAAAAATGATGCAAAATGTCAAATGGATTGTGCCTGATGTTGAATAACCACTTTTTAAAGCTCCACAGTGACCAAAATTGCCAATTTTTACAGACATTTCCTCCTACTCAGAAGCTTCTATTTGGAATATTTCTGGCAGAAAATGACTCTAAACACACTTATTTTAGTTCCAAAAGTGAACATTCACATTTAATAATTGTTTACAGTCAAAAGAGAAAACATTAAAAAATGACAATTTCTGACCATCTGGAGAAAGTTCGAAAGTTCCGGGGTCATCGTTTTTCCTAAAAAATTTTTTTTTTCAAATGTTGAAAAAATGATGCAAAATGTCAAATGGATTGTGCCTGATGTTGAATAACCACTTTTTGAAGCCCCACAGTGACCAAAATTGATATTTTTACAGACTTTTCCTCCTACTCAGAAGCTTCTATTTTGACCAATTTCTGGCAGAAAAATGACTTCAAACACACTCATTTTAGATCCAAAAGTGATAATTCACATTTAATAGTCATTTACAGGCAAAAGAGAAAACATTAAAAAATGACCATTTCTGACCATCTGGAGAAAGTTTGACAGTTCCGGGGTCATCGTTTTTCATCAAAAAAAATATTTTTTCAAATGTTGAAAAAATGATGCAAAATGTCAAAAGGATTGTGCCTGAAGTTGAATAACCACTTTTTAAAGATCCACAGAGACCAAAATTGCCATTTTTACAGACATTTCCTCCTACTCAGAAGCTTCTATTTGACCAATATCAGGCAGAAAAATGGCTCTAAACACACTTATTTTAGTTCCAAAAGTGATCATTCACATTTAATAATTGTTTACAGTCAAAAGAGAAAACATTAAAAAATGACCATTTCTGACCATATGGAGAAAGTTTGACAGGTCCGGGGTCATCGTTTTTCATCAAAAGAAATATTTTTTCAAATGTTGAAAAAATGATTCAAAATGTCAAATGGATTGTGCCTGATGTTGAATAACCACTTTTTAAGCCCCACAGTGACCAAAATTGCTATTTTTACAGACATTTCCTCCTACTCAGAAGCTTCTATTTGACCAATTTCTGGCAGAAAAATGACTCTAACACACTTATTTTAGTTCCAAAACTGATAATTCACATTAAATAGTCATTTACTGTCAAAAGAGAAAACATTAAAAAATGACCATTTCTGACCATCTGGAGAAAGTTCGACACGTCCGGGATCATCGTTTTTCATCAAAAAAATATTTTTTCAAATGTTGAAAAAATGATGCAAAATGTCAAATGGATTGTGCCTGATGTTGAATAACCACTTTTTAAAGCTCCACAGTGACCAAAATTGCCATTTTTACAGACATTTCCTCATACTCAGAAGCTTCTATTTGACCAATATCTGGCAGAAAAATAACTCTAAACACACTTATTTTAGTTCCAAAAGTGATCATTCACATTTAATAATTGTTTACAGTCAAAAGAGAAAACATTAAAAAATGACCATTTCTGACCATCTGGAGAAAGTTCGACAGTTCCGGGGTCATCGTTTTCATTAAAAAAATATTTTTTCAAATGTTGAAAAAATGATGCAAAATGTCAAATGGATTGTGCCTGATGTTGAATAACCACTTTTTAAAGCTCCACAGTGACCAAAATTGCCAATTTTTACAGACATTTCCTCCTACTCAGAAGCTTCTATTTGGCCAATTTCTGGCAGAAAATGACTCTAAACACACTTATTTTAGTTCCAAAAGTGATCATTCACATTTAATAATTGTTTACAGTCAAAAGAGAAAACATTAAAAAATGACCATTTCTGACCATCCGGAGAAAGTTCGACATGTCCGGGATCATCGTTTTTCATCAAAAAAATATTTTTTCAAATGTTGAAAAAATGATGCAAAATGTCAAATGGATTGTGCCTGATGTTGAATAACCACTTTTTAAAGCTCCACAGTGACCAAAATTGCCATTTTTACAGACATTTCCTCATACTCAGAAGCTTCTATTTGACCAATATCTGGCTGAAAAATAACTCTAAACATACTTATTTTAGTTCCAAAAGTGATCATTCACATTTAATAATTGTTTACAGTCAAAAGAGAAAACATTAAAAAATGACCATTTCTGACCATCTGGAGAAAGTTCGACAGTTCCGGGGTCATCGTTTTCATTAAAAAAATATTTTTTCAAATGTTGAAAAAATGATGCAAAATGTCAAATGGATTGTGCCTGATGTTGAATAACCACTTTTTAAAGCTCCACAGTGACCAAAATTGCCAATTTTTACAGACATTTCCTCCTACTCAGAAGCTTCTATTTGGCCAATTTCTGGCAGAAAATGACTCTAAACACACTTATTTTAGTTCCAAAAGTGATCATTCACATTTAATAATTGTTTACAGTCAAAAGAGAAAACATTAAAAAATGAGAATTTCTGACCATCTGGAGAAAGTTCGACAGTTCCAGGGTCATCGTTTTTCATTAAAAAAAATATTTTTTCAAATGTTGAAAAAATGATGCAAAATGTCAAATGGATTGTGCCTGATGTTGAATAACCACTTTTTAAGCCCCACAGTGACCAAAATTGCTATTTTTACAGACATTTCCTCCTACTCAGAAGCTTCTATTTGACCAATTTCTGGCAGAAAAATGACTCTAACACACTTATTTTAGTTCCAAAACTGATAATTCACATTAAATAGTCATTTACTGTCAAAAGAGAAAACATTAAAAAATGACCATTTCTGACCATCTGGAGAAAGTTCGACACGTCCGGGATCATCGTTTTTCATCAAAAAAATATTTTTTCAAATGTTGAAAAAATGATGCAAAATGTCAAATGGATTGTGCCTGATGTTGAATAACCACTTTTTAAAGCTCCACAGTGACCAAAATTGCCATTTTTACAGACATTTCCTCATACTCAGAAGCTTCTATTTGACCAATATCTGGCAGAAAAATAACTCTAAACACACTTATTTTAGTTCCAAAAGTGATCATTCACATTTAATAATTGTTTACAGTCAAAAGAGAAAACATTAAAAAATGACCATTTCTGACCATCTGGAGAAAGTTCGACAGTTCCGGGGTCATCGTTTTCATTAAAAAAATATTTTTTCAAATGTTGAAAAAATGATGCAAAATGTCAAATGGATTGTGCCTGATGTTGAATAACCACTTTTTAAAGCTCCACAGTGACCAAAATTGCCAATTTTTACAGACATTTCCTCCTACTCAGAAACTTCTATTTGGCCAATTTCTGGCAGAAAATGACTCTAAACACACTTATTTTAGTTCCAAAAGTGATCATTCACATTTAATAATTGTTTACAGTCAAAAGAGAAAACATTAAAAAATGAGAATTTCTGACCATCTGGAGAAAGTTCGACAGTTCCAGGGTCATCGTTTTTCATTAAAAAAAATATTTTTTCAAATGTTGAAAAAATGATGCAAAATGTCAAATGGATTGTGCCTGATGTTGAATAACCACTTTTTAAGCCCTACAGTGACCAAAATTGCCATTTTTACAGATATTTCCTCCTACTCAGAAGCTTCTATTTGCAATTTCTGGCAGAAAAATGGCTCTAACACACTTATTTTAGTTCCAAAACTGATAATTCACATTAAATAGTCATTTACTGTCAAAAGAGAAAACATTAAAAAATGACCATTTCTGACCATCTGGAGAAAGTTCGACGTTCCGAGGTCATCGTTTTTCATCAAAAAAAATATTTTTTCAAATGTTGAAAAAATGATGCAAAATGTCAAATGGATTGTGCCTGATGTTGAATAACCACTTTTTAAGCCCTACAGTGACCAAAATTGCCATTTTTACAGACATTTCCTCCTACTCAGAAGCTTTCATTTGACCAATTTCTGGCAGAAAAATGACTCTAAACACACTTATTTTAGTTCCAAAAGTGAACATTCACATTTAATAGTCATTTACAGGTAAAAGAGAAAACATTAAAAAATGACCATTTCTGACCATCTGGAGAAAGTTCGACAGTTCCGGGGTCATCGTTTTTCATCAAAAACAATTTTTTTTCAAATGTTGAAAAAATGATGCAAAATGTCAAAAGGATTGTGCCTGAAGTTGAATAACCACTTTTTCAAGCCCCACAGTGACCAAATTTGCCATTTTTACAGACTTTTCCTCCTACTCAGAAGCTTTCATTTGACCAATTTCTGGCAGAAAAATGACTCTAAACACACTTATTTTAGTTCCAAAAGTGAACATTCACATTTAATAATTGTTTACAGTCAAAAGAGAAAACATTAAAAAATGACAATTTCTGACCATCTGGAGATAGTTCGACAGGTCTGGGGTCATCGTTTTTCATCAAAAAAAATATTTTTTCAAATGTTGAAAAAATGATTCAAAATGTCAAATGGATTGTGCCTGATGTTGAATAACCACTTTTAAAGCCCCACAGTGACCAAAATTGCCATTTTTACAGACATTTCCTCCTACTCAGAAGCTTTCATTTGACCAATTTCTGGCAGAAAAATGACTCTAAACACACTTATTTTAGTTCCAAAAGTGAACATTCACATTTAATAGTCATTTACAGGTAAAAGATAAAACATTAAAAAATGACCATTTCTGACCATCTGGAGAAAGTTCAACAGTTCCGGGGTCATCGTTTTTCATCAAAAACAATTTTTTTTCAAATGTTGAAAAAATGATGCAAAACGTCAAAAGGATTGTGCCTGAAGTTGAATAACCACTTTTTAAAGCCCCACAGTGACCAAAATTGCCATTTTTACAGACTTTTCCTCCTACTCAGAAGCTTCTATTTTGACCAATTTCTGGCAGAAACATGACTGCAAACACACTCATTTTAGATCCAAGAATGATAATTCACATTAAATAGTCATTTACTGTCAAAAGAGAAAACATAAAAAAATGACCATTTCTGACCATCTGGAGAAAGTTCGACACGTCCGTGGTCATCGTTTTTCATCAAAAAAAATAATTTTTTCAAATGTTTAAAAAATTATGCAAAATGTCAAATGGATTGTGCCTCATGTTGAATAACCACTTTTTAAAGCCCCACAGTGACCAAAATTGCCATTTTTACAGACATTTCCTCCTACTCAGAAGCTTTCATTTGACCAATTTCTGGCAGAAAAATGACTCTAAACACACTTATTTTAGTTCCAAAAGTGATCATTCACATTTAATAATTGTTTACAGTCAAAAGAGAAAACATTAAAAAATGAGAATTTCTGACCATCTGGAGGAAGTTCGACAGTTCCAGGGTCATCGTTTTTCATAAAAAAAAATATTTTTTCAAATGTTGAAAAAATGATGCAAAATGTCAAAAGGATTGTGCCTGAAGTTGAATAACCACTTTTTAAAGATCCACGGAGACCAAAATTGCCATTTTTACAGACATTTCCTCCTACTCAGAAGCTTCTATTTGACCAATTTCTGGCAGAAAAATGACTCTAAACACACTTACTTTAGTTCCAAAAGTGATCATTCACATTTAATAATTGTTTACAGTCAACAGAGAAAACATTAAAAAATGACCATTTCTGACCATCTGGAGAAAGTTCAACGTTCCGTGGTCATCGTTTTTCATCAAAAAAATATTTTTTCAAATGTTATAAAAATGATGCAAAATGTCAAATGGATTGTGCCTGATGTTGAATAACTACTTTTTAGGCCCTACAGTGACCAAAATTGCCATTTTTACAGATATTTCCTCCTACTCAGAAGCTTCTATTTGACCAATATCAGGCAGAAAAATGGCTCTAAACACACTTATTTTAGTTCCAAAAGTGATCATTCACATTTAATAATTGTTTACAGTCAAAAGAGAAAACATTAAAAAATGACCATTTCTGACCATCTGGAGAAAGTTTGACAGGTCCGGGGTCATCGTTTTTCATCAAAAAAAATAATTTTTCAAATGTTGAAAAAATGATTCAAAATGTTAAATGGATTGTGCCTGATGTTGAATAATCACTTTTTGAGCCCCACAGTGACCACAATTGCCATTTTTACAGACATTTCCTCCTACTCAGATGCTTGTATTTGACCAATTTCTGGCATAAAAATGACTCTAAACACACTTATTTTAGTTCCAAAAGTGAACATTCACATTTAATAATTGTTTACAGTCAAAAGAGAAAACATAAAAAAATGACAATTTCTGACCATCTGGAGAAAGTTCGACAGTTCCGGGGTCATCGTTTTTCATCAAAAAAAATATTTTTTCAAATGTTGAAAAAATGATGCAAAATGTCAAATGGATTGTGCCTGATGTTGAATAACTACTTTTTAAGCCCTACAGTGACCAAAATTGCCATTTTTACAGACATTTCCTCCTACTCAGAAGCTTCTATTTGCAATTTCTGGCAGAACAATGGCTCTAAACACACTTATTTTTGTTCCAAAAGTGATCATTCACATTTAATAGTCATTTACAGTCAAAAGAGAAAACATTAAAAAATGACATTTTCTGACCATCTGGAGATAGTTCGACAGTTCCGGGGTCATCGTTTTTCATCAAAAAAATATTTTTTCAAATGTTATAAAAATGATGCAAAATGTCAAATGGATTGTGCCTGATGTTGAATAACTACTTTTTAGGCCCTACAGTGACCAAAATTGCCATTTTTACAGATATTTCCTCCTACTCAGAAGCTTCTATTTGACCAATTTCTGGCATAAAAATGACTCTAAACACACTTATTTTAGTTCCAAAAGTGAACATTCACATTTAATAATTGTTTACAGTCAAAAGAGAAAACATTAAAAAATGACAATTTCTGACCATCTGGAGAAAGTTCGACAGTTCCGGGGTCATCGTTTTTCCTAAAAAAAGTTTTTTTTCAAATGTTGAAAAAATGATGCAAAATGTCAAATGGATTGTGCCTGATGTTGAATAACCACTTTTTGAAGCCCCACAGTGACCAAAATTGCTATTTTTACAGACATTTCCTCCTACTCAGAAGCTTCTATTTGACCAATTTCTGGCAGAAAAATGACTCTAACACACTTATTTTAGTTCCAAAACTGATAATTCACATTAAATAGTCATTTACTGTCAAAAGAGAAAACATTAAAAAATGACCATTTCTGACCATCTGGAGAAAGTTCGACGTTCCGGGGTCATCGTTTTTCATCAAAAAAAATATTTTTTCAAATGTTGAAAAAATGATGCAAAATGTCAAAAGGATTGTGCCTGAAGTTGAATAACCACTTTTTAAAGCCCCACAGTGACCAAATTTGCCATTTTTACAGACTTTTCCTCCTACTCAGAAGCTTTCATTTGACCAATTTCTGGCAGAAAAATGACTCTAAACACACTTATTTTAGTTCCAAAAGTGAACATTCACATTTAATAATTGTTTACAGTCAAAAGAGAAAACATTAAAAAATGACAATTTCTGACCATCTGGAGATAGTTCGACAGGTCTGGGGTCATCGTTTTTCATCAAAAAAAATATTTTTTCAAATGTTGAAAAAATGATTCAAAATGTCAAATGGATTGTGCCTGATGTTGAATAACCACTTTTAAAGCCCCACAGTGACCAAAATTGCCATTTTTACAGACATTTCCTCCTACTCAGAAGCTTTCATTTGACCAATTTCTGGCAGAAAAATGACTCTAAACACACTTATTTTAGTTCCAAAAGTGAACATTCACATTTAATAGTCATTTACAGGTAAAAGATAAAACATTAAAAAATGACCATTTCTGACCATCTGGAGAAAGTTCGACAGTTCCGGGGTCATCGTTTTTCATCAAAAACAATTTTTTTTCAAATGTTGAAAAAATGATGCAAAACGTCAAAAGGATTGTGCCTGAAGTTGAATAACCACTTTTTAAAGCCCCACAGTGACCAAAATTGCCATTTTTACAGACTTTTCCTCCTACTCAGAAGCTTCTATTTTGACCAATTTCTGGCAGAAACATGACTGCAAACACACTCATTTTAGATCCAAAAGTGATAATTCACATTAAATAGTCATTTACTGTCAAAAGAGAAAACATAAAAAAATGACCATTTCTGACCATCTGGAGAAAGTTCGACACGTCCGTGGTCATCGTTTTTCATCAAAAAAAATAATTTTTTCAAATGTTTAAAAAATTATGCAAAATGTCAAATGGATTGTGCCTCATGTTGAATAACCACTTTTTAAAGCCCCACAGTGACCAAAATTGCCATTTTTACAGACATTTCCTCCTACTCAGAAGCTTTCATTTGACCAATTTCTGGCAGAAAAATGACTCTAAACACACTTATTTTAGTTCCAAAAGTGATCATTCACATTTAATAATTGTTTACAGTCAAAAGAGAAAACATTAAAAAATGAGAATTTCTGACCATCTGGAGAAAGTTCGACAGTTCCAGGGTCATCGTTTTTCATAAAAAAAAATATTTTTTCAAATGTTGAAAAAATGATGCAAAATGTCAAAAGGATTGTGCCTGAAGTTGAATAACCACTTTTTAAAGATCCACGGAGACCAAAATTGCCATTTTTACAGACATTTCCTCCTACTCAGAAGCTTCTATTTGACCAATTTCTGGCAGAAAAATGACTCTAAACACACTTACTTTAGTTCCAAAAGTGATCATTCACATTTAATAATTGTTTACAGTCAACAGAGAAAACATTAAAAAATGACCATTTCTGACCATCTGGAGAAAGTTCAACGTTCCGTGGTCATCGTTTTTCATCAAAAAAATATTTTTTCAAATGTTATAAAAATGATGCAAAATGTCAAATGGATTGTGCCTGATGTTGAATAACTACTTTTTAGGCCCTACAGTGACCAAAATTGCCATTTTTACAGATATTTCCTCCTACTCAGAAGCTTCTATTTGACCAATATCAGGCAGAAAAATGGCTCTAAACACACTTATTTTAGTTCCAAAAGTGATCATTCACATTTAATAATTGTTTACAGTCAAAAGAGAAAACATTAAAAAATGACCATTTCTGACCATCTGGAGAAAGTTTGACAGGTCCGGGGTCATCGTTTTTCATCAAAAAAATAATTTTTCAAATGTTGAAAAAATGATTCAAAATGTTAAATGGATTGTGCCTGATGTTGAATAATCACTTTTTGAGCCCCACAGTGACCACAATTGCCATTTTTACAGACATTTCCTCCTACTCAGATGCTTGTATTTGACCAATTTCTGGCATAAAAATGACTCTAAACACACTTATTTTAGTTCCAAAAGTGAACATTCACATTTAATAATTGTTTACAGTCAAAAGAGAAAACATAAAAAAATGACAATTTCTGACCATCTGGAGAAAGTTCGACAGTTCCGGGGTCATCGTTTTTCATCAAAAAAAATATTTTTTCAAATGTTGAAAAAATGATGCAAAATGTCAAATGGATTGTGCCTGATGTTGAATAACTACTTTTTAAGCCCTACAGTGACCAAAATTGCCATTTTTACAGACATTTCCTCCTACTCAGAAGCTTCTATTTGCAATTTCTGGCAGAACAATGGCTCTAAACACACTTATTTTTGTTCCAAAAGTGATCATTCACATTTAATAGTCATTTACAGTCAAAAGAGAAAACATTAAAAAATGACATTTTCTGACCATCTGGAGATAGTTCGACAGTTCCGGGGTCATCGTTTTTCATCCAAAAAATATTTTTTCAAATGTTATAAAAATGATGCAAAATGTCAAATGGATTGTGCCTGATGTTGAATAACTACTTTTTAGGCCCTACAGTGACCAAAATTGCCATTTTTACAGATATTTCCTCCTACTCAGAAGCTTCTATTTGACCAATTTCTGGCATAAAAATGACTCTAAACACACTTATTTTAGTTCCAAAAGTGAACATTCACATTTAATAATTGTTTACAGTCAAAAGAGAAAACATTAAAAAATGACAATTTCTGACCATCTGGAGAAAGTTCGACAGTTCCGGGGTCATCGTTTTTCCTAAAAATTTTTTTTTTTCAAATGTTGAAAAAATGATGCAAAATGTCAAATGGATTGTGCCTGATGTTGAATAACCACTTTTTGAAGCCCCACAGTGACCAAAATTGCTATTTTTACAGACATTTCCTCCTACTCAGAAGCTTCTATTTGACCAATTTCTGGCAGAAAAATGACTCTAACACACTTATTTTAGTTCCAAAACTGATAATTCACATTAAATAGTCATTTACTGTCAAAAGAGAAAACATTAAAAAATGACCATTTCTGACCATCTGGAGAAAGTTCGACGTTCCGGGGTCATCGTTTTTCATCAAAAAAAATATTTTTTCAAATGTTGAAAAAATGATGCAAAATGTCAAAAGGATTGTGCCTGAAGTTGAATAACCACTTTTTAAAGCCCCACAGTGACCAAAATTGCAATTTTTACAGACTTTTCCTCCTACTCAGAAGCTTCTATTTTGACCAATTTCTGGCAGAAAAATGACTTCAAACACACTCATTTTAGATCCAAAAGTGATAATTCACATTTAATAGTCATTTACAGGCAAAAGAGAAAACATTAAAAAATGACCATTTCTGACCATCTGGAGAAAGTTTGACAGTTCCGGGGTCATCGTTTTTCATCAAAAAAAATATTTTTTCAAATGTTGAAAAAATGATGCAAAATGTCAAAAGGATTGTGCCTGAAGTTGAATAACCACTTTTTAAGCCCCACAGTGACCAAAATTGCTATTTTTACAGACATTTCCTCCTACTCAGAAGCTTCTATTTGACCAATTTCTTGGCAGAAAAATGACTCTAACACACTTATTTTAGTTCCAAAACTGATAATTCACATTAAATAGTCATTTACTGTCAAAAGAGAAAACATAAAAAAATGACCATTTCTGACCATCTGGAGAAAGTTCGACATGTCCGGGATCATCGTTTTTCATCAAAAAAATATTTTTTCAAATGTTGAAAAAATGATGCAAAATGTCAAATGGATTGTGCCTGATGTTGAATAACCACTTTTTAAAGCTCCACAGTGACCAAAATTGCCAATTTTTACAGACATTTCCTCCTACTCAGAAGCTTCTATTTGGACAATTTCTGGCAGAAAATGACTCTAAACACACTTATTTTAGTTCCAAAAGTGATCATTCACATTTAATAATTGTTTACAGTCAAAAGAGAAAACATTAAAAAATGAGAATTTCTGACCATCTGGAGAAAGTTCGACAGTTCCAGGGTCATCGTTTTTCATTAAAAAAAATATTTTTTCAAATGTTGAAAAAATGATGCAAAATGTCAAAAGGATTGTGCCTGAAGTTGAATAACCACTTTTTAAAGATCCACAGAGACCAAAATTGCCATTTTAACAGACATTTCCTGCTACTCAGAAGCTTCTATTTGACCAATTTCTGGCAGAAAAATGACTCTAAACACACTTATTTTAGTTCCAAAAGTGATCATTCACATTTACTAATTGTTTACAGTCAACAGAGAAAACATAAAAAAATGACCATTTCTGACCATCTGGAGAAAGTTTGACAGTTCCGGGGTCATCGTTTTTCATCAAAAAAAATATTTTTTCAAATGTTGAAAAAATGATGCAAAATGTCAAAAGGATTGTGCCTGAAGTTGAATAACCACTTTTTAAAGATCCACAGAGTCCAAAATTGCCATTTTTACAGACATTTCCTCCTACTCAGAAGCTTCTATTTGACCAATATCAGGCAGAAAAATGGCTCTAAACACACTTTTTTTAGTTCCAAAAGTGATCATTCACATTTAATAATTGTTTACAGTCAAAAGAGAAAACATTAAAAAATGACCATTTCTGACCATCTGGAGAAAGTTTGACAGGTCCGGGGTCATCGTTTTTCATCAAAAGAAATATTTTTTCAAATGTTGAAAAAATGATTCAAAATGTCAAATGGATTCTGCCTGATGTTGAATAACCACTTTTTAAGCCCCACAGTGACCAAAATTGCTATTTTTACAGACATTTCCTCCTACTCAGAAGCTTCTATTTGACCAATTTCTGGCAGAAAAATGACTCTAACACACTTATTTTAGTTCCAAAACTGATAATTCACATTAAATAGTCATTTACTGTCAAAAGAGAAAACATTAAAAAAATGACCATTTCTGACCATCTGGAGAAAGTTCGACATGTCCGGGATCATCGTTTTTCATCAAAAAAATATTTTTTCAAATGTTGAAAAAATGATGCAAAATGTCAAATGGATTGTGCCTGATGTTGAATAACCACTTTTTAAAGCTCCACAGTGACCAAAATTGCAATTTTTACAGACATTTCCTCATACTCAGAAGCTTCTATTTGGACAATTTCTGGCAGAAAATGACTCTAAACACACTTATTTTAGTTCCAAAAGTGATCATTCACATTTAATAATTGTTTACAGTCAAAAGAGAAAACATTAAAAAATGAGAATTTCTGACCATCTGGAGAAAGTTCGACAGTTCCAGGGTCATCGTTTTTCATTAAAAAAAATATTTTTTCAAATGTTGAAAAAATGATGCAAAATGTCAAATGGATTATGCCTGATGTTGAATAACTACTTTTTAAGCCCTACAGTGACCAAAATTGCCATTTTTACAGATATTTCCTCCTACTCAGAAGCTTCTATTTGCAATTTCTGGCAGAAAAATGGCTCTAAACACACTTATTTTTGTTCCAAAAGTGATCATTCACATTTAATAGTAATTTACAGTCAAAAGAGAAAACATTAAAAAATGACAATTTCTGACCATCTGGAGATAGTTCGACAGGTCTGGGGTCATCGTTTTTCATCAAAAAAAATATTTTTTCAAATGTTGAAAAAATGATTCAAAATGTCAAATGGATTGTGCCTGATGTTGAATAACCACTTTTAAAGCCCCACAGTGACCAAAATTGCCATTTTTACAGACATTTCCTCCTACTCAGAAGCTTTCATTTGACCAATTTCTGGCAGAAAAATGACTCTAAACACACTTATTTTAGTTCCAAAAGTGAACATTCACATTTAATAGTCATTTACAGTCAAAAGAGAAAACATTAAAAAATGACAATTTCTGACCATCTGGAGATAGTTCGACAGTACCGGGGTCATCGTTTTTCATCAAAAAAATATTTTTTTAAATGTTATAAAAATGATGCAAAATGTCAAATGGATTGTGCCTGATGTTGAATAACTACTATTTAGGCCCTACAGTGACCAAAATTGCCATTTTTACAGATATTTCCTCCTACTCAGAAGCTTCTATTTGACCAATTTCTGGCATAAAAATGACTCTAAACACACTTATTTTAGTTCCAAAAGTGAACATTCACATTTAATAATTTTTTACAGTCAAAAGAGAAAACATTAAAAAATGACCATTTCTGACCTTTTGGAGAAAGTTCGACGTTCCGTGGTCATCGTTTTTCATCAAAAAAAATATTTTTTCAAATGTTGAAAAAATTATGCAAAATGTCAAATGGATTATGCCTGATGTTGAATCACTACTTTTTAAGCCCTACAGTGACCAACATTGCCATTTTTACAGATATTTCCTCCTACTCAGAAGCTTCTATTTGCAATTTCTGGCAGAAAAATGGCTCTAAACACACTTATTTTTGTTCCAAAAGTGATCATTCACATTTAATAGTCATTTACAGTCAAAAGAGAAAACATTAAAAAATGACAATTTCTGACCATCTGGAGATAGTTCGACAGTACCGGGGTCATCGTTTTTCATCAAAAAAATATTTTTTTAAATGTTATAAAAATGATGCAAAATGTCAAATGGATTGTGCCTGATGTTGAATAACTACTATTTAGGCCCTACAGTGACCAAAATTGCCATTTTTACAGATATTTCCTCCTACTCAGAAGCTTCTATTTGACCAATTTCTGGCATAAAAATGACTCTAAACACACTTATTTTAGTTCCAAAAGTGAACATTCACATTTAATAATTTTTTACAGTCAAAAGAGAAAACATTAAAAAATGACCATTTCTGACCATCTGGAGAAAGTTCGACACGTCCGGGATCATCGTTTTTCATCAAAAAAATATTTTTTCAAATGTTGAAAAAATGATGCAAAATGTCAAATGGATTGTGCCTGATGTTGAATAACCACTTTTTAAAGCCCCACAGTGACCAAAATTGCAATTTTTACAGACTTTTCCTCCTACTCAGAAGCTTCTATTTTGACCAATTTCTGGCAGAAAAATGACTTCAAACACACTCATTTTAGATCCAAAAGTGATAATTCACATTTAATAGTCATTTACAGGCAAAAGAGAAAACATTAAAAAATGACCATTTCTGACCATCTGGAGAAAGTTTGACAGGTCCGGGGTCATCGTTTTTCATCAAAAGAAATATTTTTTCAAATGTTGAAAAAATGATTCAAAATGTCAAATGGATTGTGCCTGATGTTGAATAACCACTTTTTAAGCCCCACAGTGACCAAAATTGCTATTTTTACAGACATTTCCTCCTACTCAGAAGCTTCTATTTGACCAATTTCTGGCAGAAAAATGACTCTAACACACTTATTTTAGTTCCAAAACTGATAATTCACATTAAATAGTCATTTACTGTCAAAAGAGAAAACATTAAAAAATGACCATTTCTGACCATCTGGAGAAAGTTCGACACGTCCGGGATCATCGTTTTTTATCAAAAAAATATTTTTTCAAATGTTGAAAAAATGATGCAAAATGTCAAATGGATTGTGCCTGATGTTGAATAACCACTTTTTAAAGCTCCACAGTGACCAAAATTGCCATTTTTACAGACATTTCCTCATACTCAGAAGCTTTTATTTGACCAATATCTGGCAGAAAAATAACTCTAAACACACTTATTTTAGTTCCAAAAGTGATCATTCACATTTAATAATTGTTTACAGTCAAAAGAGAAAACATTAAAAAATGACCATTTCTGACCATCTGGAGAAAGTTCGACAGTTCCGGGGTCATCGTTTTCATTAAAAAAATATTTTTTCAAATGTTGAAAAAATGATGCAAAATGTCAAATGGATTGTGCCTGATGTTGAATAACCACTTTTTAAAGCTCCACAGTGACCAAAATTGCCAATTTTTACAGACATTTCCTCCTACTCAGAAGCTTCTATTTGGACAATTTCTGGCAGAAAATGACTCTAAACACACTTATTTTAGTTCCAAAAGTGATCATTCACATTTAATAATTGTTTACAGTCAACAGAGAAAACATAAAAAAATGACCATTTCTGACCTTTTGGAGAAAGTTCGACGTTCCGTGGTCATCGTTTTTCATCAAAAAAAATATTTTTTCAAATGTTGAAAAAATTATGCAAAATGTCAAATGGATTATGCCTGATGTTGAATAACTACTTTTTAAGCCCTACAGTGACCAAAATTGCCAATTTTACAGATATTTCCTCCTACTCAGAAGCTTCTATTTGCAATTTCTGGCAGAAAAATGGCTCTAAACACACTTATTTTTGTTCCAAAAGTGATCATTCACATTTAATAGTCATTTACAGTCAAAAGAGAAAACATTAAAAAATGACAATTTCTGACCATCTGGAGATAGTTCGACACGTCCGGGATCATCGTTTTTCATCAAAATTTTTTTTTTTCCAAATGTTGAAATAATGATTCAAAATGTCAAATGGATTGTGCCTGATGTTGAATAACCACTTTTCAAGCCCCACAGTGACCAAAATTGCCATTTTTACAGACATTTCCTCCTACTCAGAAGCTTTCATTTGACCAATTTGTGACAGAAAAATGACTCTAAACACACTTATTTTAGTTCCAAAAGTGAACATTCACATTTAATACTCATTTACAGGTAAAAGAGAAAACATTAAAAAATGACCATTTCTGACCATCTGGAGAAAGTTCGACAGTTCCGGGGTCATCGTTTTTCATCAAAAAAATATTTTTTCAAATGTTATAAAAATGATGCAAAATGTCAAATGGATTGTGCCTGATGTTGAATAACCACTTTTAAAGCCCCACAGTGACCAAAATTGCCATTTTTACAGACATTTCCTCCTACTCAGAAGCTTTCATTTGACCAATTTCCTGTAGAAAAATGACTCTAAACACACTTATTTTAGTTCCAAAAGTGAACATTCACATTTAATAGTCATTTACAGGTAAAAGAGAAAACATTAAAAAATGACCATTTCTGACCATCTGGAGAAAGTTCGACAGTTCCGGGGTCATCGTTTTTCATCAAAAACAATTTTTTTTCAAATGTTGAAAAAATGATGCAAAATGTCAAAAGGATTGTGCCTGAAGTTGAATAACCACTTTTTAAAGATCCACAGAGACCAAAATTGCCATTTTTACAGACATTTCCTCCTACTCAGAAGCTTCTATTTGACCAATATCAGGCAGAAAAATGGCTCTAAACACACTTATTTTAGTTCCAAAAGTGATCATTCACATTTAATAATTGTTTACAGTCAAAAGAGAAAACATTAAAAAATGACCATTTCTGACCATCTGGAGAAAGTTTGACAGGTCCGGGGTCATCGTTTTTCATCAAAAGAAATATTTTTTCAAATGTTGAAAAAATGATGCAAAATGTCAAATGGATTGTGCCTGATGTTGAATAACCACTTTTCAAGCCCCACAGTGACCAAAATTGCCATTTTTACAGACATTTCCTCCTACTCAGAAGCTTTCATTTGACCAATTTCTGACAGAAAAATGACTCTGAACACACTTATTTTAGTTCCAAAAGTTGTGGAAAAGTAAATTTTGTCATGTTCTGTGTCCCTACGTGTCATCCATCATATGTTATGTGTGCATGATTAAATATGCATATGCATTCCCTATGTTCGATTAATGACGCAATTACAGTTGTGTCCACCTCTAGTATGGCAGTTTCCAGTTCTCGTGAATACTACGAATATCAGGCCCATGTAAAACTACGTTGCCACGTTTCTCAGTGTGCACGTTATTTCATTGTAAAGTCCCCGTTTCTAGGCCTCAAAAGGGCCTGGACACCAGATTCAGCTCCTGTCTCCTGTCTCCTGAAGCCCTCGCTGAGGAGCGATACAGCCCCACCTGTGTCCTCGACCCTTCACTTACTTCCTGCCTCGCAGTGCCCGGCTCAGCCTGGCTCTGCCTCTGAGTCTGCCAAGAGTATGTTATGATTCCAGTTATCCGTTCAGTCCTCCTTCTCTGCATTCCTAAAGCTACTGAATCGCATCAATAGTTTCCGTCATTGTCTAGCCTTCACGTCTCCATGTAAGAGAAATACTGCATTTAATGGTCATTTAATATTCTTCATCACGCACTACATGTAGAATAATGCATGGTCCAGTCTTAGTGTCTGTTAGCCTCTCCCCTCCTGACTTCTAGTTTATATCAACATGTTCTCTAAACATCAGATACTAGATACTGTTTAGGTACATGTCGCCCTGACTCTCCAGACTTCAGTCTCTGCTCCTAGCACAGAGTTCGAAGCCCCCAGCTTCTCCTAGTAACACGTCATTGCTAGTTTGCGCGCACCATCAGGTTAGAGGTCCCGGCTCCTCAGGTAGCCCCCTCCATGGTTTCCGCCCCATTCATGA
This sequence comes from Lissotriton helveticus, assembly GCF_964261635.1. NCBI lineage: Eukaryota > Metazoa > Chordata > Amphibia > Caudata > Salamandridae > Lissotriton > Lissotriton helveticus. The sequence goes on along the minus strand of NC_136061.1, from coordinate 1,356,804,262 downwards.
CATATTCTGTTACGTTTGCATCACATGCCTATGTATACGCCCTGTTACACCTCTTTTCACCCTTATCTTTCGCGACTGCTACGCGTCACGCCTATTGCTCCACCCACTGCTACGCCCATTGCAATGTAATGCTATGTGTTTGCGATATGTATATATGCCCATGTACTGTTATTAAAAAGTCACCCTCCTTTGTCCCGATTCTGCCCCCGGCAGCGCTGCCATCCTATTCCTGTGCAGGTGGTCCTGTTCCTGTCCTTTATGCTGTAATAAACCTGCAAACTCCTACTACCTCGAATCTTGACTCTTATTTATTGAGCTATCTGTTATTCATTTATTCATTCAAAAATAGGGTATTATTTATTTATTTACCACAAAGTGAACATTCACATTTAATACTCATTTACAGGTAAAAGAGAAAACATTAAAAAATGACCATTTCTGACCATCTGGAGAAAGTTCGACAGTTCCGGGGTCATCGTTTTTCATCAAAAAAATATTTTTTCAAATGTTATAAAAATGATGCAAAATGTCAAATGGATTGTGCCTGATGTTGAATAACTACTTTTTAGGCCCTACAGTGACCAAAATTGCCATTTTTACAGATATTTCCTCCTACTCAGAAGCTTCTATTTACCAATATCAGGCAGAAAAATGGCTCTAAACACACTTATTTTAGTTCCAAAAGTGATCATTCACATTTAATAATTGTTTACAGTCAAAAGAGAAAACATTAAAAAATGATAATTTCTGACCATCTGGAGATAGTTCGACAGGTCTGGGGTCATCGTTTTTCATCAAAAAAAATATATTTTTCAAATGTTGAAAAAATGATTCAAAATGTCAAATGGATTGTGCCTGATGTTGAATAACCACTTTTAAAGCCCCACAGTGACCAAAATTGCCATTTTTACAGACATTTCCTCCTACTCAGAAGCTTTCATTTGACCAATTTCTGGCAGAAAAATGACTCTAAACACACTTATTTTAGTTCCAAAAGTGAACATTCACATTTAATAGTCATTTACAGGTAAAAGAGAAAACATAAAAAAATGACCATTTCTGACCATCTGGAGAAAGTTCGACACGTCCGGGGTCATCGTTTTTCACCCCAAAAAATATTTTTTCAAATGTTTAAAAAATAATGCAAAATGTCAAATGGATTGTGCCTCATGTTGAATAACCACTTTTTAAAGCCCCACAGTGACCAAAATTGCCATTTTTACAGACATTTCCTCCTACTCAGAAGCTTTCATTTGACCAATTTCTGGCAGAAAAATGACTCTAAACACACTTATTTTAGTTCCAAAAGTGATCATTCACATTTAATAATTGTTTACAGTCAAAAGAGAAAACATTAAAAAATGAGAATTTCTGACCATCTGGAGAAAGTTCGACAGTTCCAGGGTCATCGTTTTTCATTAAAAAAAATATTTTTTCAAATGTTGAAAAAATGATGCAAAATGTCAAAAGGATTGTGCCTGAAGTTGAATAACCACTTTTTAAAGATCCACAGAGACCAAAATTGCCATTTTTACAGACATTTCCTCCTACTCAGAAGCTTCTATTTGACCAATTTCTGGCAGAAAAATGACTCTAAACACACTTATTTTAGTTCCAAAAGTGATCATTCACATTTAATAATTGTTTACAGTCAACAGAGAAAACATTAAAAAATGACCATTTCTGACCATCTGGAGAAAGTTCAACGGTCCGTTGTCATCGTTTTTCATCAAAAAAAATATTGTTTCAAATGTTGAAAAAATTATGCAAAATGTCAAATGGATTATGCCTGATGTTGAATAACTACTTTTTAAGCCCTACAGTGACCAAAATTGCCATTTTTACAGATATTTCCTCCTACTCAGAAGCTTCTATTTGCAATTTCTGGCAGAAAAATGGCTCTAAACACACTTATTTTTGTTCCAAAAGTGATCATTCACATTTAATAGTAATTTACAGTCAAAAGAGAAAACATTAAAAAATGACAATTTCTGACCATCTGGAGATAGTTCGACAGGTCTGGGGTCATCGTTTTTCATCAAAAAAAATATTTTTTCAAATGTTGAAAAAATGATTCAAAATGTCAAATGGATTGTGCCTGATGTTGAATAACCACTTTTAAAGCCCCACAGTGACCAAAATTGCCATTTTTACAGACATTTCCTCCTACTCAGAAGCTTTCATTTGACCAATTTCTGGCAGAAAAATGACTCTAAACACACTTATTTTAGTTCCAAAAGTGAACATTCACATTTAATAGTCATTTACAGGTAAAAGAGAAAACATTAAAAAATGACCATTTCTGACCATCTGGAGAAAGTTCGACAGTTCCGGGGTCATCGTTTTTCATCAAAAACAATTTTTTTTCAAATGTTGAAAAAATGATACAAAATGTCAAAAGGATTGTGCCTGAAGTTGAATAACCACTTTTTCAAGCCCCACAGTGACCAAAATTGCCATTTTTACAGACTTTTCCTCCTACTCAGAAGCTTCTATTTTGACCAATTTCTGGCAGAAAAATGACTCCAAACACACTCATTTTAGATCCAAAAGTGATAATTCACATTAAATAGTCATTTACTGTCAAAAGAGAAAACATAAAAAAATGACCATTTCTGACCATCTGGAGAAAGTTCGACACGTCCGGGGTCATCGTTTTTCACCCAAAAAAATATTTTTTCAAATGTTTAAAAAATTATGCAAAATGTCAAATGGATTGTGCCTCATGTTGAATAACCACTTTTTAAAGCCCCACAGTGACCAAAATTGCCATTTTTACAGACATTTCCTCCTACTCAGAAGCTTTCATTTGACCAATTTCTGGCAGAAAAATGACTCTAAACACACCTACTTTAGTTCCAAAAGTGATCATTCACATTTAATAATTGTTTACAGTCAAAAGAGAAAACATTAAAAAATGAGAATTTCTGACCATCTGGAGAAAGTTCGACAGTTCCAGGGTCATCGTTTTTCATAAAAAAAAATATTTTTTCAAATGATGCAAAATGTCAAAAGGATTGTGCCTGAAGTTGAATAACCACTTTTTAAAGATCCACAGAGACCAAAATTGCCATTTTTACAGACATTTCCTCCTACTCAGAAGCTTCTATTTGACCAATTTCTGGCAGAAAAATGACTCTAAACACACTTATTTTAGTTCCAAAAGTGATCATTCACATTTAATAATTGTTTACAGTCAGCAGAGAAAACATTAAAAAATGACCATTTCTGACCATCTGGAGAAAGTTCAACGTTCCGTGGTCATCGTTTTTCATCAAAAAATATATTTTTTCAAATGTTGAAAAAATTATGCAAAATGTCAAATGGATTATGCCTGATGTTGAATAACTACTTTTTAAGCCCTACAGTGACCAAAATTGCCATTTTTACAGATATTTCCTCCTACTCAGAAGCTTCTATTTGCAATTTCTGGCAGAAAAATGGCTCTAAACACACTTATTTTTGTTCCAAAAGTGATCATTCACATTTAATAGTAATTTACAGTCAAAAGAGAAAACATTAAAAAATGACAATTTCTGACCATCTGGAGATAGTTCGACAGGTCTGGGGTCATCGTTTTTCATCAAAAAAAATATTTTTTCAAATTTTGAAAAAATGATTCAAAATGTCAAATGGATTGTGCCTGATGTTGAATAACCACTTTTTAAGCCCCACAGTGACCAAAATTGCCATTTTTTACAGACATTTCCTCCTACTCAGAAGCTTTCATTTGACCAATTTCTGGCAGAAAAATGACTCTAAACACACTTATTTTAGTCCCAAAAGTGAACATTCACATTTAATAGTCATTTACAGGTAAAAGAGAAAACATTAAAAAATGACCATTTCTGACCATCTGGAGAAAGTTCGACAGTTCCGGGGTCATCGTTTTTCATCAAAAAAATATTTTTTCAAATGTTATAAAAATGATGCAAAATGTCAAATGGATTGTGCCTGATGTTGAATAACTACTTTTTAGGCCCTACAGTAACCAAAATTGCCATTTTTACAGATATTACCTCCTACTCAGAAGCTTCTATTTGACCAATATCAGGCAGAAAAATGGCTCTAAACACACTTATTTTAGTTCCAAAAGTGATCATTCACATTTAATAATTGTTTACAGTCAAAAGAGAAAACATTAAAAAATGACCATTTCTGACCATCTGGAGAAAGTTTGACAGGTCCGGGGTCATCGTTTTTCATCAAAAAAAATAATTTTTCAAATGTTGAAAAAATGATTCAAAATGTCAAATGGATTGTGCCTGATGTTGAATAATCACTTTTTGAGCCCCACAGTGACCACAATTGCCATTTTTACAGACATTTCCTCCTACTCAGATGCTTCTATTTGACCAATTTCTGGCATAAAAATGACTCTAAACACACTTATTTTAGTTCCAAAAGTGAACATTCACATTTAATAATTGTTTACAGTCAAAAGAGAAAACATAAAAAAATGACAATTTCTGACTATCTGGAGAAAGTTCGACAGTTCCGGGGTCATCCTTTTTCATCAAAAAAAAATATTTTTTCAAATGTTGAAAAAATGATGCAAAATGTCAAATGGATTGTGCCTGATGTTGAATAACTACTTTTTAAGCCCTACAGTGACCAAAATTGCCATTTTTACAGACATTTCCTCCTACTCAGAAGCTTCTATTTGCAATTTCTGGCAGAAAAATGGCTCTAATCACACTTATTTTTGTTCCAAAAGTGATCATTCACATTTAATAGTCATTTACAGTCAAAAGAGAAAACATTAAAAAATGACATTTTCTGACCATCTGGAGATAGTTCGACAGTTCCGGGGTCATCGTTTTTCATCAAAAAAATATTTTTTCAAATGTTATAAAAATGATGCAAAATGTCAAATGGATTGTGCCTGATGTTGAATAACTACTTTTTAGGCCCTACAGTAACCAAAATTGCCATTTTTACAGATATTTCCTCCTACTCAGAAGCTTCTATTTGACCAATATCAGGCAGAAAAATGGCTCTAAACACACTTATTTTAGTTCCAAAAGTGATCATTCACATTTAATAATTGTTTACAGTCAAAAGAGAAAACATTAAAAAATGACCATTTCTGACCATCTGGAGAAAGTTTGACAGGTCCGGGGTCATCGTTTTTCATCAAAAAAAATAATTTTTCAAATGTTGAAAAAATGATTCAAAATGTCAAATGGATTGTGCCTGATGTTGAATAATCACTTTTTGAGCCCCACAGTGACCACAATTGCCATTTTTACAGACATTTCCTCCTACTCAGATGCTTCTATTTGACCAATTTCTGGCATAAAAATGACTCTAAACACACTTATTTTAGTTCCAAAAGTGAACATTCACATTTAATAATTGTTTACAGTCAAAAGAGAAAACATAAAAAAATGACAATTTCTGACTATCTGGAGAAAGTTCGACAGTTCCGGGGTCATCGTTTTTCATCAAAAAAAAATATTTTTTCAAATGTTGAAAAAATGATGCAAAATGTCAAATGGATTGTGCCTGATGTTGAATAACTACTTTTTAAGCCCTACAGTGACCAAAATTGCCATTTTTACAGACATTTCCTCCTACTCAGAAGCTTCTATTTGCAATTTCTGGCAGAAAAATGGCTCTAATCACACTTATTTTTGTTCCAAAAGTGATCATTCACATTTAATAGTCATTTACAGTCAAAAGAGAAAACATTAAAAAATGACATTTTCTGACCATCTGGAGATAGTTCGACAGTTCCGGGGTCATCGTTTTTCATCAAAAAAATATTTTTTCAAATGTTATAAAAATGATGCAAAATGTCAAATGGATTGTGCCTGATGTTGAATAACTACTTTTTAGGCCCTACAGTGACCAAAATTGACATTTTTACAGATATTTCCTCCTACTCAGAAGCTTCTATTTGACCAATTTCTGGCATAAAAATGACTCTAAACACACTTATTTTAGTTCCAAAAGTGAACATTCACATTTAATAATTGTTTACAGTCAAAAGAGAAAACATTAAAAAATGACAATTTCTGACCATCTGGAGAAAGTTCGACAGTTCCGGGGTCATCGTTTTTCCTAAAAAAAAATTTTTTTCAAATGTTGAAAAAATGATGCAAAATGTCAAATGGATTGTGCCTGATGTTGAATAACCACTTTTTGAAGCCCCACAGTGACCAAAATTGCTATTTTTACAGACATTTCCTCCTACTCAGAAGCTTCTATTTGACCAATTTCTGGCAGAAAAATGACTCTAACACACTTATTTTAGTTCCAAAACTGATAATTCACATTAAATAGTCATTTACTGTCAAAAGAGAAAACATTAAAAAATGACCATTTCTGACCATCTGGAGAAAGTTCGACGTTCCGGGGTCATCGTTTTTCATCAAAAAAAATATTTTTTCAAATGTTGAAAAAATGATGCAAAATGTCAAAAGGATTGTGCCTGAAGTTGAATAACCACTTTTTAAAGATCCACAGAGACCAAAATTGCCATTTTTACAGACATTTCCTCCTACTCAGAAGCTTCTATTTGACCAATATCAGGCAGAAAAATGGCTCTAAACACACTTATTTTAGTTCCAAAAGTGATCATTCACATTTAATAATTGTTTACAGTCAAAAGAGAAAACATTAAAAAATGACCATTTCTGACCATCTGGAGAAAGTTTGACAGGTCCGGGGTCATCGTTTTTCATCAAAAGAAATATTTTTTCAAATGTTGAAAAAATGATTCAAAATGTCAAATGGATTGTGCCTGATGTTGAATAACCACTTTTTAAGCCCCACAGTGACCAAAATTGCTATTTTTACAGACATTTCCTCCTACTCAGAAGCTTCTATTTGACCAATTTCTGGCAGAAAAATGACTCTAACACACTTATTTTAGTTCCAAAACTGATAATTCACATTAAATAGTCATTTACTGTCAAAAGAGAAAACATTAAAAAATGACCATTTCTGACCATCTGGAGAAAGTTCGACACGTCCGGGATCATCGTTTTTCATCAAAAATTTTTTTTTTCAAATGTTGAAAAAATTATGCAAAATGTCAAATGGATTGTGCCTGATGTTGAATAACCACTTTTTAAAGCTCCACAGTGACCAAAATTGCCATTTTTACAGACATTTCCTCATACTCAGAAGCTTCTATTTGACCAATATCTGGCAGAAAAATAACTCTAAAAAACTTATTTTAGTTCCAAAAGTGATCATTCACATTTAATAATTGTTTACAGTCAAAAGAGAAAACATTAAAAAATGACAATTTCTGACCATCTGGAGAAAGTTCGACAGTTCCGGGGTCATCGTTTTCATTAAAAAAATATTTTTTCAAATGTTGAAAAAATGATGCAAAATGTCAAATGGATTGTGCCTGATGTTGAATAACCACTTTTTAAAGCTCCACAGTGACCAAAATTGCCATTTTTACAGACATTTCCTCATACTCAGAAGCTTCTATTTGACCAATATCTGGCAGAAAAATAACTCTAAACACACTTATTTTAGTTCCAAAAGTGATCATTCACATTTAATAATTGTTTACAGTCAAAAGAGAAAACATTAAAAAATGACCATTTCTGACCATCTGGAGAAAGTTCGACAGTTCCGGGGTCATCGTTTTCATTAAAAAAATATTTTTTCAAATGTTGAAAAAATGATGCAAAATGTCAAATGGATTGTGCCTGATGTTGAATAACTACTTTTTAAGCCCTACAGTGACCAAAATTGCCATTTTTACAGATATTTCCTCCTACTCAGAAGCTTCTATTTGCAATTTCTGGCAGAAAAATGGCTCTAAACACACTTATTTTTGTTCCAAAAGTGATCATTCACATTTAATAGTCATTTACAGTCAAAAGAGAAAACATTAAAAAATGACAATTTCTGACCATCTGGAGATAGTTCGACAGGTCTGGGTCATCGTTTTTCATCAAAAAAAAATATTTTTTCAAATGTTGAAATAATGATTCAAAATGTCAAATGGATTGTGCCTGATGTTGAATAACCACTTTTCAAGCCCCACAGTGACCAAAATTGCCATTTTTACAGACATTTCCTCCTACACAGAAGCTTTCATTTGACCAATTTCTGACAGAAAAATGACTCTAAACACACTTATTTTAGTTCCAAAAGTGAACATTCACATTTAATACTCATTTACAGGTAAAAGAGAAAACATTAAAAAATGACCATTTCTGACCATCTGGAGAAAGTTCGACAGTTCCGGGGTCGTCGTTTTTCATCAAAAAAATATTTTTTCAAATGTTATAAAAATGATGCAAAATGTCAAATGGATTGTGCCTGATGTTGAATAACTACTATTTAGGCCCTACAGTGACCAAGATTGCCATTTTTACAGATATTTCCTCCTACTCAGAAGCTTCTATTTGACCAATTTCTGGCATAAAAATGACTCTAAACACACTTATTTTAGTTCCAAAAGTGAACATTCACATTTAATAATTGTTTACAGTCAAAAGAGAAAACATTAAAAAATGACAATTTCTGACCATCTGGAGAAAGTTCGACAGTTCCGGGGTCATCGTTTTTCCTAAAAAAATTTTTTTTTCAAATGTTGAAAAAATGATGCAAAATGTCAAAAGGATTGTGCCTGAAGTTGAATAACCACTTTTTAAAGCCCCACAGTGACCAAAATTGCAATTTTTACAGACTTTTCCTCCTACTCAGAAGCTTCTATTTTGACCAATTTCTGGCAGAAAAATGACTTCAAACACACTCATTTTAGATCCAAAAGTGATAATTCACATTTAGTAGTCATTTACAGGCAAAAGAGAAAACATAAAAAAATGACCATTTCTGACCATCTGGAGAAAGTTTGACAGTTCCGGGTCATCGTTTTTCATCAAAAAAAATATTTTTTCAAATGTTGAAAAAATGATGCAAAATGTCAAAAGGATTGTGCCTGAAGTTGAATAACCACTTTTTAAAGATCCACAGAGACCAAAATTGCCATTTTTACAGACATTTCCTCCTACTCAGAAGCTTCTATTTGACCAATATCAGGCAGAAAAATGGCTCTAAACACACTTATTTTAGTTTCAAAAGTGATCATTCACATTTAAAAATTGTTTACAGTCAAAAGAGAAAACATTAAAAAATGACCATTTCTGACCATCTGGAGAAAGTTTGACAGGTCCGGGGTCATCGTTTTTCATCAAAAGAAATATTTTTTCAAATGTTGAAAAAATGATTCAAAATGTCAAATGGATTGTGCCTGATGTTGAATAACCACTTTTTAAGCCCCACAGTGACCAAAATTGCTATTTTTACAGACATTTCCTCCTACTCAGAAGCTTCTATTTGACCAATTTCTGGCAGAAAATGACTCTAACACACTTATTTTAGTTCCAAAACTGATAATTCACATTAAATAGTAATTTACTGTCAAAAGAGAAAACATTAAAAAATGACCATTTCTGACCATCTGGAGAAAGTTCGACACGTCCGGGATCATCGTTTTTCATCAAAAAAATATTTTTTCAAATGTTGAAAAAATGATGCAAAATGTCAAATGGATTGTGCCTGATGTTGAATAACCACTTTTTAAAGCTCCACAGTGACCAAAATTGCCATTTTTACAGACATTTCCTCATACTCAGAAGCTTCTATTTGACCAATATCTGGCAGAAAAATAACTCTAAACACACTTATTTTAGTTCCAAAAGTGATCATTCACATTTAATAATTGTTTACAGTCAAAAGAGAAAACATTAAAAAATGACCATTTCTGACCATCTGGAGAAAGTTCGACAGTTCCGGGGTCATCGTTTTCATTAAAAAAATATTTTTTCAAATGTTGAAAAAATGATGCAAAATGTCAAATGGATTGTGCCTGATGTTGAATAACCACTTTTTGAGCCCCACAGTGACCACAATTGCCATTTTTACAGACATTTCCTCCTACTCAGATGCTTCTATTTGACCAATTTCTGGCATAAAAATGACCCTAAACACACTTATTTTAGTTCCAAAAGTGAACATTCACATTTAATAATTGTTTACAGTCAAAAGAGAAAACATAAAAAAATGACAATTTCTGACCATCTGGAGAAAGTTCGACAGTTCCGGGGTCATCGTTTTTCATCAAAAAAAATATTTTTTCAAATGTTGAAAAAATGATGCAAAATGTCAAATGGATTGTGCCTGATGTTGAATAACTACTTTTTAGGCCCTACAGTGACCAAAATTGCCATTTTTACAGATATTTCCTCCTACTCAGAAGCTTCTATTTGACCAATATCAGGCAGAAAAATGGCTCTAAACACACTTATTTTAGTTCCAAAAGTGATCATTCACATTTAATAATTGTTTACAGTCAAAAAAGAAAACATTAAAAAATGACCATTTCTGACCATCTGGAGAAAGTTTGACAGGTCCGGGGTCATCGTTTTTCATCAAAAAAAATAATTTTTCAAATGTTGAAAAAATGATTCAAAATGTCAAATGGATTGTGCCTGATGTTGAATAATCACTTTTTGAGCCCCACAGTGACCACAATTGCCATTTTTACAGACATTTCCTCCTACTCAGATGCTACTATTTGACCAATTTCTGGCATAAAAATGACTCTAAACACACTTATTTTAGTTCCAAAAGTGAACATTCACATTTAATAATTGTTTACAGTCAAAAGAGAAAACATAAAAAAATGACAATTTCTGACCATCTGGAGAAAGTTCGACAGTTCCGGGGTCATCGTTTTTCATCAAAAAAAATATTTTTTCAAATGTTGAAAAAATGATGCAAAATGTCAAATGGATTGTGCCTGATGTTGAATAACTACTTTTTAAGCCCTACAGTGACCAAAATTGCCATTTTTACAGACATTTCCTCCTACTCAGAAGCTTCTATTTGCAATTTCTGGCAGAAAAATGGCTCTAAACACACTTATTTTTGTTCCAAAAGTGATCATTCACATTTAATAGTCATTTACAGTCAAAAGAGAAAACATTAAAAAATGACATTTTCTGACCATCTGGAGATAGTTCGACAGTTCCGGGGTCATCGTTTTTCATCAAAAAAATATTTTTTCAAATGTTATAAAAATGATGCAAAATGTCAAATGGATTGTGCCTGATGTTGAATAACTACTTTTTAGGCCCTACAGTGACCAAAATTGACATTTTTACAGATATTTCCTCCTACTCAGAAGCTTCTATTTGACCAATTTCTGGCATAAAAATGACTCTAAACACACTTATTTTAGTTCCAAAAGTGAACATTCACATTTAATAATTGTTTACAGTCAAAAGAGAAAACATTAAAAAATGACAATTTCTGACCATCTGGAGAAAGTTCGACAGTTCCGGGGTCATCGTTTTTCCTAAAAAAAATTTTTTTTCAAATGTTGAAAAAATGATGCAAAATGTCAAATGGATTGTGCCTGATGTTGAATAACCACTTTTTGAAGCCCCACAGTGACCAAAATTGCTATTTTTACAGACATTTCCTCCTACTCAGAAGCTTCTATTTGACCAATTTCTGGCAGAAAAATGACTCTAACACACTTATTTTAGTTCCAAAACTGATAATTCACATTAAATAGTCATTTACTGTCAAAAGAGAAAACATTAAAAAATGACCATTTCTGACCATCTGGAGATAGTTCGACAGTACCGGGGTCATCGTTTTTCATCAAAAAAATATTTTTTTAAATGTTATAAAAATGATGCAAAATGTCAAATGGATTGTGCCTGATGTTGAATAACTACTATTTAGGCCCTACAGTGACCAAAATTGCCATTTTTACAGATATTTCCTCCTACTCAGAAGCTTCTATTTGACCAATTTCTGGCATAAAAATGACTCTAAACACACTTATTTTAGTTCCAAAAGTGAACATTCACATTTAATAATTTTTTACAGTCAAAAGAGAAAACATTAAAAAATGACCATTTCTGACCATCTGGAGAAAGTTCGACACGTCCGGGATCATCGTTTTTCATCAAAAAAATATTTTTTCAAATGTTGAAAAAATGATGCAAAATGTCAAATGGATTGTGCCTGATGTTGAATAACCACTTTTTAAAGCCCCACAGTGACCAAAATTGCAATTTTTACAGACTTTTCCTCCTACTCAGAAGCTTCTATTTTGACCAATTTCTGGCAGAAAAATGACTTCAAACACACTCATTTTAGATCCAAAAGTGATAATTCACATTTAATAGTCATTTACAGGCAAAAGAGAAAACATTAAAAAATGACCATTTCTGACCATCTGGAGAAAGTTTGACAGGTCCGGGGTCATCGTTTTTCATCAAAAGAAATATTTTTTCAAATGTTGAAAAAATGATTCAAAATGTCAAATGGATTGTGCCTGATGTTGAATAACCACTTTTTAAGCCCCACAGTGACCAAAATTGCTATTTTTACAGACATTTCCTCCTACTCAGAAGCTTCTATTTGACCAATTTCTGGCAGAAAAATGACTCTAACACACTTATTTTAGTTCCAAAACTGATAATTCACATTAAATAGTCATTTACTGTCAAAAGAGAAAACATTAAAAAATGACCATTTCTGACCATCTGGAGAAAGTTCGACACGTCCGGGATCATCGTTTTTTATCAAAAAAATATTTTTTCAAATGTTGAAAAAATGATGCAAAATGTCAAATGGATTGTGCCTGATGTTGAATAACCACTTTTTAAAGCTCCACAGTGACCAAAATTGCCATTTTTACAGACATTTCCTCATACTCAGAAGCTTTTATTTGACCAATATCTGGCAGAAAAATAACTCTAAACACACTTATTTTAGTTCCAAAAGTGATCATTCACATTTAATAATTGTTTACAGTCAAAAGAGAAAACATTAAAAAATGACCATTTCTGACCATCTGGAGAAAGTTCGACAGTTCCGGGGTCATCGTTTTCATTAAAAAAAATTTTTTTCAAATGTTGAAAAAATGATGCAAAATGTCAAATGGATTGTGCCTGAAGTTGAATAACCACTTTTTAAAGCTCCACAGTGACCAAAATTGCCAATTTTTACAGACATTTCCTCCTACTCAGAAGCTTCAATTTGGCCAATTTCTGGCAGAAAATGACTCTAAACACACTTATTTTAGTTCCAAAAGTGATCATTCACATTTAATAATTGTTTACAGTCAACAGAGAAAACATAAAAAAATGACCATTTCTGACCTTTTGGAGAAAGTTCGACGTTCCGTGGTCATCGTTTTTCATCAAAAAAAATATTTTTTCAAATGTTGAAAAAATTATGCAAAATGTCAAATGGATTATGCCTGATGTTGAATAACTACTTTTTAAGCCCTACAGTGACCAAAATTGCCAATTTTACAGATATTTCCTCCTACTCAGAAGCTTCTATTTGCAATTTCTGGCAGAAAAATGGCTCTAAACACACTTATTTTTGTTCCAAAAGTGATCATTCACATTTAATAGTCAATTACAGTCAAAAGAGAAAACATTAAAAAATGACAATTTCTGACCATCTGGAGATAGTTCGACACGTCCGGGATCATCGTTTTTCATCAAAATTTTTTTTTTTCCAAATGTTGAAATAATGATTCAAAATGTCAAATGGATTGTGCCTGATGTTGAATAACCACTTTTCAAGCCCCACAGTGACCAAAATTGCCATTTTTACAGACATTTCCTCCTACTCAGAAGCTTTCATTTGACCAATTTGTGACAGAAAAATGACTCTAAACACACTTATTTTAGTTCCAAAAGTGAACATTCACATTTAATACTCATTTACAGGTAAAAGAGAAAACATTAAAAAATGACCATTTCTGACCATCTGGAGAAAGTTCGACAGTTCCGGGGTCATCGTTTTTCATCAAAAAAATATTTTTTCAAATGTTATAAAAATGATGCAAAATGTCAAATGGATTGTGCCTGATGTTGAATAACCACTTTTAAAGCCCCACAGTGACCAAAATTGCCATTTTTACAGACATTTCCTCCTACTCAGAAGCTTTCATTTGACCAATTTCCTGTAGAAAAATGACTCTAAACACACTTATTTTAGTTCCAAAAGTGAACATTCACATTTAATAGTCATTTACAGGTAAAAGAGAAAACATTAAAAAAATGACCATTTCTGACCATCTGGAGAAAGTTCGACAGTTCCGGGGTCATCGTTTTTCATCAAAAACAATTTTTTTTCAAATGTTGAAAAAATGATGCAAAATGTCAAAAGGATTGTGCCTGAAGTTGAATAACCACTTTTTAAAGATCCACAGAGACCAAAATTGCCATTTTTACAGACATTTCCTCCTACTCAGAAGCTTTCATTTGACCAATTTCTGGCAGAAAAATGACTCTAAACACACTTATTTTAGTTCCAAAAGTGAACATTCACATTTAATAGTCATTTACAGGTAAAAGAGAAAACATTAAAAAATGACCATTTCTGACCATCTGGAGAAAGTTCGACAGTTCCGGGGTCATCGTTTTTCATCAAAAACAATTTTTTTTCAAATGTTGAAAAAATGATACAAAATGTCAAAAGGATTGTGCCTGAAGTTGAATAACCACTTTTTCAAGCCCCACAGTGACCAAAACTGCCATTTTTACAGACTTTTCCTCCTACTCAGAAGCTTCTATTTTGACCAATTTCTGGCAGAAAAATGACTCCAAACACACTCATTTTAGATCCAAAAGTGATAATTCACATTAAATAGTCATTTACTGTCAAAAGAGAAAACATAAAAAAATGACCATTTCTGACCATCTGGAGAAAGTTCGACACGTCCGGGGTCATCGTTTTTCACCCAAAAAAATATTTTTTCAAATGTTTAAAAAATTATGCAAAATGTCAAATGGATTGTGCCTCATGTTGAATAACCACTTTTTAAAGCCCCACAGTGACCAAAATTGCCATTTTTACAGACATTTCCTCCTACTCAGAAGCTTTCATTTGACCAATTTCTGGCAGAAAAATGACTCTAAACACACCTACTTTAGTTCCAAAAGTGATCATTCACATTTAATAATTGTTTACAGTCAAAAGAGAAAACATTAAAAAATGAGAATTTCTGACCATCTGGAGAAAGTTCGACAGTTCCAGGGTCATCGTTTTTCATAAAAAAAAATATTTTTTCAAATGTTGAAAAAATGATGCAAAATGTCAAAAGGATTGTGCCTGAAGTTGAATAACCACTTTTTAAAGATCCACAGAGACCAAAATTGCCATTTTTACAGACATTTCCTCCTACTCAGAAGCTTCTATTTGACCAATTTCTGGCAGAAAAATGACTCTAAACACACTTATTTTAGTTCCAAAAGTGATCATTCACATTTAATAATTGTTTACAGTCAGCAGAGAAAACATTAAAAAATGACCATTTCTGACCATCTGGAGAAAGTTCAACGTTCCGTGGTCATCGTTTTTCATCAAAAAATATATTTTTTCAAATGTTGAAAAAATTATGCAAAATGTCAAATGGATTATGCCTGATGTTGAATAACTACTTTTTAAGCCCTACAGTGACCAAAATTGCCATTTTTACAGATATTTCCTCCTACTCAGAAGCTTCTATTTGCAATTTCTGGCAGAAAAATGGCTCTAAACACACTTATTTTTGTTCCAAAAGTGATCATTCACATTTAATAGTAATTTACAGTCAAAAGAGAAAACATTAAAAAATGACAATTTCTGACCATATGGAGATAGTTCGACAGGTCTGGGGTCATCGTTTTTCATCAAAAAAAATATTTTTTCAAATTTTGAAAAAATGATTCAAAATGTCAAATGGATTGTGCCTGATGTTGAATAACCACTTTTAAGCCCCACAGTGACCAAAATTGCCATTTTTTACAGACATTTCCTCCTACTCAGAAGCTTTCATTTGACCAATTTCTGGCAGAAAAATGACTCTAAACACACTTATTTTAGTCCCAAAAGTGAACATTCACATTTAATAGTCATTTACAGGTAAAAGAGAAAACATTAAAAAATGACCATTTCTGACCATCTGGAGAAAGTTCGACAGTTCCGGGGTCATCGTTTTTCATCAAAAAAATATTTTTTCAAATGTTATAAAAATGATGCAAAATGTCAAATGGATTGTGCCTGATGTTGAATAACTACTTTTTAGGCCCTACAGTAACCAAAATTGCCATTTTTACAGATATTTCCTCCTACTCAGAAGCTTCTATTTGACCAATATCAGGCAGAAAAATGGCTCTAAACACACTTATTTTAGTTCCAAAAGTGATCATTCACATTTAATAATTGTTTACAGTCAAAAGAGAAAACATTAAAAAATGACCATTTCTGACCATCTGGAGAAAGTTTGACAGGTCCGGGGTCATCGTTTTTCATCAAAAAAAATAATTTTTCAAATGTTGAAAAAATGATTCAAAATGTCAAATGGATTGTGCCTGATGTTGAATAATCACTTTTTGAGCCACACAGTGACCACAATTGCCATTTTTACAGACATTTCCTCCTACTCAGATGCTTCTATTTGACCAATTTCTGGCATAAAAATGACTCTAAACACACTTATTTTAGTTCCAAAAGTGAACATTCACATTTAATAATTGTTTACAGTCAAAAGAGAAAACATAAAAAAATGACAATTTCTGACTATCTGGAGAAAGTTCGACAGTTCCGGGGTCATCGTTTTTCATCAAAAAAAAATATTTTTTCAAATGTTGAAAAAATGATGCAAAATGTCAAATGGATTGTGCCTGATGTTGAATAACTACTTTTTAAGCCCTACAGTGACCAAAATTGCCATTTTTACAGACATTTCCTCCTACTCAGAAGCTTCTATTTGCAATTTCTGGCAGAAAAATGGCTCTAATCACACTTATTTTTGTTCCAAAAGTGATCATTCACATTTAATAGTCATTTACAGTCAAAAGAGAAAACATTAAAAAATGACATTTTCTGACCATCTGGAGATAGTTCGACAGTTCCGGGGTCATCGTTTTTCATCAAAAAAATATTTTTTCAAATGTTATAAAAATGATGCAAAATGTCAAATGGATTGTGCCTGATGTTGAATAACTACTTTTTAGGCCCTACAGTAACCAAAATTGCCATTTTTACAGATATTTCCTCCTACTCAGAAGCTTCTATTTGACCAATATCAGGCAGAAAAATGGCTCTAAACACACTTATTTTAGTTCCAAAAGTGATCATTCACATTTAATAATTGTTTACAGTCAAAAGAGAAAACATTAAAAAATGACCATTTCTGACCATCTGGAGAAAGTTTGACAGGTCCGGGGTCATCGTTTTTCATCAAAAAAAATAATTTTTCAAATGTTGAAAAAATGATTCAAAATGTCAAATGGATTGTGCCTGATGTTGAATAATCACTTTTTGAGCCCCACAGTGACCACAATTGCCATTTTTACAGACATTTCCTCCTACTCAGATGCTTCTATTTGACCAATTTCTGGCATAAAAATGACTCTAAACACACTTATTTTAGTTCCAAAAGTGAACATTCACATTTAATAATTGTTTACAGTCAAAAGAGAAAACATAAAAAAATGACAATTTCTGACTATCTGGAGAAAGTTCGACAGTTCCGGGGTCATCGTTTTTCATCAAAAAAAAATATTTTTTCAAATGTTGAAAAAATGATGCAAAATGTCAAATGGATTGTGCCTGATGTTGAATAACTACTTTTTAAGCCCTACAGTGACCAAAATTGCCATTTTTACAGACATTTCCTCCTACTCAGAAGCTTCTATTTGCAATTTCTGGCAGAAAAATGGCTCTAATCACACTTATTTTTGTTCCAAAAGTGATCATTCACATTTAATAGTCATTTACAGTCAAAAGAGAAAACATTAAAAAATGACATTTTCTGACCATCTGGAGATAGTTCGACAGTTCCGGGGTCATCGTTTTTCATCAAAAAAATATTTTTTCAAATGTTATAAAAATGATGCAAAATGTCAAATGGATTGTGCCTGATGTTGAATAACTACTTTTTAGGCCCTACAGTGACCAAAATTGACATTTTTACAGATATTTCCTCCTACTCAGAAGCTTCTATTTGACCAATTTCTGGCATAAAAATGACTCTAAACACACTTATTTTAGTTCCAAAAGTGAACATTCACATTTAATAATTGTTTACAGTCAAAAGAGAAAACATTAAAAAATGACAATTTCTGACCATCTGGAGAAAGTTCGACAGTTCCGGGGTCATCGTTTTTCCTAAAAAAAATTTTTTTTCAAATGTTGAAAAAATGATGCAAAATGTCAAATGGATTGTGCCTGATGTTGAATAACCACTTTTTGAAGCCCCACAGTGACCAAAATTGCTATTTTTACAGACATTTCCTCCTACTCAGAAGCTTCTATTTGACCAATTTCTGGCAGAAAAATGACTCTAACACACTTATTTTAGTTCCAAAACTGATAATTCACATTAAATAGTCATTTACTGTCAAAAGAGAAAACATTAAAAAATGACCATTTCTGACCATCTGGAGAAAGTTCGACGTTCCGGGGTCATCGTTTTTCATCAAAAAAAATATTTTTTCAAATGTTGAAAAAATGATGCAAAATGTCAAAAGGATTGTGCCTGAAGTTGAATAACCACTTTTTAAAGATCCACAGAGACCAAAATTGCCATTTTTACAGACATTTCCTCCTACTCAGAAGCTTCTATTTGACCAATATCAGGCAGAAAAATGGCTCTAAACACACTTATTTTAGTTCCAAAAGTGATCATTCACATTTAATAATTGTTTACAGTCAAAAGAGAAAACATTAAAAAATGACCATTTCTGACCATCTGGAGAAAGTTTGACAGGTCCGGGGTCATCGTTTTTCATCAAAAGAAATATTTTTTCAAATGTTGAAAAAATGATTCAAAATGTCAAATGGATTGTGCCTGATGTTGAATAACCACTTTTTAAGCCCCACAGTGACCAAAATTGCTATTTTTACAGACATTTCCTCCTACTCAGAAGCTTCTATTTGACCAATTTCTGGCAGAAAAATGACTCTAACACACTTATTTTAGTTCCAAAACTGATAATTCACATTAAATAGTCATTTACTGTCAAAAGAGAAAACATTAAAAAATGACCATTTCTGACCATCTGGAGAAAGTTCGACACGTCCGGGATCATCGTTTTTCATCAAAAAATTTTTTTTTCAAATGTTGAAAAAATGATGCAAAATGTCAAATGGATTGTGCCTGATGTTGAATAACCACTTTTTAAAGCTCCACAGTGACCAAAATTGCCATTTTTACAGACATTTCCTCATACTCAGAAGCTTCTATTTGACCAATATCTGGCAGAAAAATAACTCTAAAAAACTTATTTTAGTTCCAAAAGTGATCATTCACATTTAATAATTGTTTACAGTCAAAAGAGAAAACATTAAAAAATGACAATTTCTGACCATCTGGAGAAAGTTCGACAGTTCCGGGGTCATCGTTTTCATTAAAAAAATATTTTTTCAAATGTTGAAAAAATGATGCAAAATGTCAAATGGATTGTGCCTGATGTTGAATAACCACTTTTTAAAGCTCCACAGTGACCAAAATTGCCATTTTTACAGACATTTCCTCATACTCAGAAGCTTCTATTTGACCAATATCTGGCAGAAAAATAACTCTAAACACACTTATTTTAGTTCCAAAAGTGATCATTCACATTTAATAATTGTTTACAGTCAAAAGAGAAAACATTAAAAAATGACCATTTCTGACCATCTGGAGAAAGTTCGACAGTTCCGGGGTCATCGTTTTCATTAAAAAAATATTTTTTCAAATGTTGAAAAAATGATGCAAAATGTCAAATGGATTGTGCCTGATGTTGAATAACTACTTTTTAAGCCCTACAGTGACCAAAATTGCCATTTTTACAGATATTTCCTCCTACTCAGAAGCTTCTATTTGCAATTTCTGGCAGAAAAATGGCTCTAAACACACTTATTTTTGTTCCAAAAGTGATCATTCACATTTAATAGTCATTTACAGTCAAAAGAGAAAACATTAAAAAATGACAATTTCTGACCATCTGGAGATAGTTCGACAGGTCTGGGTCATCGTTTTTCATCAAAAAAAAATATTTTTTCAAATGTTGAAATAATGATTCAAAATGTCAAATGGATTGTGCCTGATGTTGAATAACCACTTTTCAAGCCCCACAGTGACCAAAATTGCCATTTTTACAGACATTTCCTCCTACACAGAAGCTTTCATTTGACCAATTTCTGACAGAAAAATGACTCTAAACACACTTATTTTAGTTCCAAAAGTGAACATTCACATTTAATACTCATTTACAGGTAAAAGAGAAAACATTAAAAAATGACCATTTCTGACCATCTGGAGAAAGTTCGACAGTTCCGGGGTCGTCGTTTTTCATCAAAAAAATATTTTTTCAAATGTTATAAAAATGATGCAAAATGTCAAATGGATTGTGCCTGATGTTGAATAACTACTATTTAGGCCCTACAGTGACCAAGATTGCCATTTTTACAGATATTTCCTCCTACTCAGAAGCTTCTATTTGACCAATTTCTGGCATAAAAATGACTCTAAACACACTTATTTTAGTTCCAAAAGTGAACATTCACATTTAATAATTGTTTACAGTCAAAAGAGAAAACATTAAAAAATGACAATTTCTGACCATCTGGAGAAAGTTCGACAGTTCCGGGGTCATCGTTTTTCCTAAAAAAAATTTTTTTTCAAATGTTGAAAAAATGATGCAAAATGTCAAAAGGATTGTGCCTGAAGTTGAATAAC
Organism: Lissotriton helveticus; assembly: GCF_964261635.1. Taxonomy (NCBI): domain Eukaryota; kingdom Metazoa; phylum Chordata; class Amphibia; order Caudata; family Salamandridae; genus Lissotriton; species Lissotriton helveticus. Next base: position 1,356,783,537 of record NC_136061.1, on the reverse strand, counting down.
CACTTTTTAAAGCCCCACAGTGACCAAAATTGCAATTTTTACAGACTTTTCCTCCTACTCAGAAGCTTCTATTTTGACCAATTTCTGGCAGAAAAATGACTTCAAACACACTCATTTTAGATCCAAAAGTGATAATTCACATTTAGTAGTCATTTACAGGCAAAAGAGAAAACATAAAAAAATGACCATTTCTGACCATCTGGAGAAAGTTTGACAGTTCCGGGTCATCGTTTTTCATCAAAAAAAATATTTTTTCAAATGTTGAAAAAATGATGCAAAATGTCAAAAGGATTGTGCCTGAAGTTGAATAACCACTTTTTAAAGATCCACAGAGACCAAAATTGCCATTTTTACAGACATTTCCTCCTACTCAGAAGCTTCTATTTGACCAATATCAGGCAGAAAATGGCTCTAAACACACTTATTTTAGTTTCAAAAGTGATCATTCACATTTAAAAATTGTTTACAGTCAAAAGAGAAAACATTAAAAAATGACCATTTCTGACCATCTGGAGAAAGTTTGACAGGTCCGGGGTCATCGTTTTTCATCAAAAGAAATATTTTTTCAAATGTTGAAAAAATGATTCAAAATTTCAAATGGATTGTGCCTGATGTTGAATAACCACTTTTTAAGCCCCACAGTGACCAAAATTGCTATTTTTACAGACATTTCCTCCTACTCAGAAGCTTCTATTTGACCAATTTCTGGCAGAAAATGACTCTAACACACTTATTTTAGTTCCAAAACTGATAATTCACATTAAATAGTAATTTACTGTCAAAAGAGAAAACATTAAAAAATGACCATTTCTGACCATCTGGAGAAAGTTCGACACGTCCGGGATCATCGTTTTTCATCAAAAAAATATTTTTTCAAATGTTGAAAAAATGATGCAAAATGTCAAATGGATTGTGCCTGATGTTGAATAACCACTTTTTAAAGCTCCACAGTGACCAAAATTGCCATTTTTACAGACATTTCCTCATACTCAGAAGCTTCTATTTGACCAATATCTGGCAGAAAAATAACTCTAAACACACTTATTTTAGTTCCAAAAGTGATCATTCACATTTAATAATTGTTTACAGTCAAAAGAGAAAACATTAAAAAATGACCATTTCTGACCATCTGGAGAAAGTTCGACAGTTCCGGGGTCATCGTTTTCATTAAAAAAATATTTTTTCAAATGTTGAAAAAATGATGCAAAATGTCAAATGGATTGTGCCTGATGTTGAATAACCACTTTTTGAGCCCCACAGTGACCACAATTGCCATTTTTACAGACATTTCCTCCTACTCAGATGCTTCTATTTGACCAATTTCTGGCATAAAAATGACCCTAAACACACTTATTTTAGTTCCAAAAGTGAACATTCACATTTAATAATTGTTTACAGTCAAAAGAGAAAACATAAAAAAATGACAATTTCTGACCATCTGGAGAAAGTTCGACAGTTCCGGGGTCATCGTTTTTCATCAAAAAAAATATTTTTTCAAATGTTGAAAAAATGATGCAAAATGTCAAATGGATTGTGCCTGATGTTGAATAACTACTTTTTAGGCCCTACAGTGACCAAAATTGCCATTTTTACAGATATTTCCTCCTACTCAGAAGCTTCTATTTGACCAATATCAGGCAGAAAAATGGCTCTAAACACACTTATTTTAGTTCCAAAAGTGATCATTCACATTTAATAATTGTTTACAGTCAAAAAAGAAAACATTAAAAAATGACCATTTCTGACCATCTGGAGAAAGTTTGACAGGTCCGGGGTCATCGTTTTTCATCAAAAAAAATAATTTTTCAAATGTTGAAAAAATGATTCAAAATGTCAAATGGATTGTGCCTGATGTTGAATAATCACTTTTTGAGCCCCACAGTGACCACAATTGCCATTTTTACAGACATTTCCTCCTACTCAGATGCTACTATTTGACCAATTTCTGGCATAAAAATGACTCTAAACACACTTATTTTAGTTCCAAAAGTGAACATTCACATTTAATAATTGTTTACAGTCAAAAGAGAAAACATAAAAAAATGACAATTTCTGACCATCTGGAGAAAGTTCGACAGTTCCTGGGTCATCGTTTTTCATCAAAAAAAATATTTTTTCAAATGTTGAAAAAATGATGCAAAATGTCAAATGGATTGTGCCTGATGTTGAATAACTACTTTTTAAGCCCTACAGTGACCAAAATTGCCATTTTTACAGACATTTCCTCCTACTCAGAAGCTTCTATTTGCAATTTCTGGCAGAAAAATGGCTCTAAACACACTTATTTTTGTTCCAAAAGTGATCATTCACATTTAATAGTCATTTACAGTCAAAAGAGAAAACATTAAAAAATGACATTTTCTGACCATCTGGAGATAGTTCGACAGTTCCGGGGTCATCGTTTTTCATCAAAAAAATATTTTTTCAAATGTTATAAAAATGATGCAAAATGTCAAATGGATTGTGCCTGATGTTGAATAACTACTTTTTAGGCCCTACAGTGACCAAAATTGACATTTTTACAGATATTTCCTCCTACTCAGAAGCTTCTATTTGACCAATTTCTGGCATAAAAATGACTCTAAACACACTTATTTTAGTTCCAAAAGTGAACATTCACATTTAATAATTGTTTACAGTCAAAAGAGAAAACATTAAAAAATGACAATTTCTGACCATCTGGAGAAAGTTCGACAGTTCCGGGGTCATCGTTTTTCCTAAAAAAAATTTTTTTTCAAATGTTGAAAAAATGATGCAAAATGTCAAATGGATTGTGCCTGATGTTGAATAACCACTTTTTGAAGCCCCACAGTGACCAAAATTGCTATTTTTACAGACATTTCCTCCTACTCAGAAGCTTCTATTTGACCAATTTCTGGCAGAAAAATGACTCTAACACACTTATTTTAGTTCCAAAACTGATAATTCACATTAAATAGTCATTTACTGTCAAAAGAGAAAACATTAAAAAATGACCATTTCTGACCATCTGGAGAAAGTTCGACGTTCCGGGGTCATCGTTTTTCATCAAAAAAAATATTTTTTCAAATGTTGAAAAAATGATGCAAAATGTCAAAAGGATTGTGCCTGAAGTTGAATAACCACTTTTTAAAGATCCACAGAGACCAAAATTGCCATTTTTACAGACATTTCCTCCTACTCAGAAGCTTCTATTTGACCAATATCAGGCAGAAAAATGGCTCTAAACACACTTACTTGAGTTCCAAAAGTGATCATTCACATTTATTAATTGTTTACAGTCAAAAGAGAAAACATTAAAAAATGACCATTTCTGACCATCTGGAGAAAGTTTGACAGGTCCGGGGTCATCGTTTTTCATCAAAAGAAATATTTTTTCAAATGTTGAAAAAATGATTCAAAATGTCAAATGGATTGTGCCTGATGTTGAATAACCACTTTTTAAGCCCCACAGTGACCAAAATTGCTATTTTTACAGACATTTCCTCCTACTCAGAAGCTTCTATTTGACCAATTTCTGGCAGAAAAATGACTCTAAACACACTTATTTTAGTTCCAAAAGTGAACATTCACATTTAATAATTGTTTACAGTCAAAAGAGAAAACATAAAAAAATGACAATTTCTGACCATCTGGAGAAAGTTCGACAGTTCCGGGGTCATCGTTTTTCATCAAAAAAAATATTTTTTCAAATGTTGAAAAAATGATGCAAAATGTCAAATGGATTGTGCCTGATGTTGAATAACTACTTTTTAAGCCCTACAGTGACCAAAATTGCCATTTTTACAGACATTTCCTCCTACTCAGAAGCTTCTATTTGCAATTTCTGGCAGAAAAATGGCTCTAAACACACTTATTTTTGTTCCAAAAGTGATCATTCACATTTAATAGTCATTTACAGTCAAAAGAGAAAACATTAAAAAATGACATTTTCTGACCATCTGGAGATAGTTCGACAGTTCCGGGGTCATCGTTTTTCATCAAAAAAATATTTTTTCAAATGTTATAAAAATGATGCAAAATGTCAAATGGATTGTGCCTGATGTTGAATAACCACTTTTTGAGCCCCACAGTGACCACAATTGCCATTTTTACAGACATTTCCTCCTACTCAGATGCTTCTATTTGACCAATTTCTGGCATAAAAATGACTCTAAACACACTTATTTTAGTTCCAAAAGTGAACATTCACATTTAATAATTGTTTACAGTCAAAAGAGAAAACATAAAAAAATGACAATTTCTGACCATCTGGAGAAAGTTCGACAGTTCCGGGGTCATCGTTTTTCATCAAAAAAAATATTTTTTCAAATGTTGAAAAAATGATGCAAAATGTCAAATGGATTGTGCCTGATGTTGAATAACTACTTTTTAGGCCCTACAGTGACCAAAATTGCCATTTTTACAGATATTTCCTCCTACTCAGAAGCTTCTATTTGACCAATATCAGGCAGAAAAATGGCTCTAAACACACTTATTTTAGTTCCAAAAGTGATCATTCACATTTAATAATTGTTTACAGTCAAAAGAGAAAACATTAAAAAATGACCATTTCTGACCATCTGGAGAAAGTTTGACAGGTCCGGGGTCATCGTTTTTCATCAAAAAAAATAATTTTTCAAATGTTGAAAAAATGATTCAAAATGTCAAATGGATTGTGCCTGATGTTGAATATTCACTTTTTGAGCCCCACAGTGACCACAATTGCCATTTTTACAGACATTTCCTCCTACTCAGATGCTTCTATTTGACCAATTTCTGGCATAAAAATGACTCTAAACACACTTATTTTAGTTCCAAAAGTGAACATTCACATTTAATAATTGTTTACAGTCAAAAGAGAAAACATAAAAAAATGACAATTTCTGACCATCTGGAGAAAGTTCGACAGTTCCGGGGTCATCGTTTTTCATCAAAAAAAATATTTTTTCAAATGTTGAAAAAATGATGCAAAATGTCAAATGGATTGTGCCTGATGTTGAATAACTACTTTTTAAGCCCTACAGTGACCAAAATTGCCATTTTTACAGACATTTCCTCCTACTCAGAAGCTTCTATTTGCAATTTCTGGCAGAAAAATGGCTCTAAACACACTTATCTTTGTTCCAAAAGTGATCATTCACATTTAATAGTCATTTACAGTCAAAAGAGAAAACATTAAAAAATGACATTTTCTGACCATCTGGAGATAGTTCGACAGTTCCGGGGTCATCGTTTTTCATCAAAAAAATATTTTTTCAAATGTTATAAAAATGATGCAAAATGTCAAATGGATTGTGCCTGATGTTGAATAACTACTTTTTAGGCCCTACAGTGACCAAAATTGCCATTTTTAGAGATATTTTCTCCTAATCAGTAGCTTCTATTTGACCAATTTCTGGCATAAAAATGACTCTAAACACACTTATTTTAGTTCCAAAAGTGAACATTCACATTTAATAATTGTTTACAGTCAAAAGAGAAAACATTAAAAAATGACAATTTCTGACCATCTGGAGAAAGTTCGACAGTTCCGGGGTCATCGTTTTTCCTATAAAATTTTTTTTTTCAAATGTTGAAAAAATGATGCAAAATGTCAAATGGATTGTGCCTGATGTTGAATAACCACTTTTTGAAGCCCCACAGTGACCAAAATTGCTATTTTTACAGACATTTCCTCCTACTCAGAAGCTTCTATTTGACCAATTTCTGGCAGAAAAATGACTCTAACACACTTATTTTAGTTCCAAAACTGATAATTCACATTAAATAGTCATTTACTGTCAAAAGAGAAAACATTAAAAAATGACCATTTCTGACCATCTGGAGAAAGTTCGACGTTCCGGGGTCATCGTTTTTCATCAAAAAAAATATTTTTTCAAATGTTGAAAAAATGATGCAAAATGTCAAAAGGATTGTGCCTGAAGTTGAATAACCACTTTTTAAAGATCCACAGAGACCAAAATTGCCATTTTTACAGACATTTCCTCCTACTCAGAAGCTTCTATTTGACCAATATCAGGCAGAATAATGGCTCTAAACACACTTATTTGAGTTCCAAAAGTGATCATTCACATTTAATAATTGTTTACAGTCAAAAGAGAAAACATTAAAAAATGACCATTTCTGACCATCTGGAGAAAGTTTGACAGGTCCGGGGTCATCGTTTTTCATCAAAAGAAATATTTTTTCAAATGTTGAAAAAATGATTCAAAATGTCAAATGGATTGTGCCTGATGTTGAATAACCACTTTTTAAGCCCCACAGTGACCAAAATTGCTATTTTTACAGACATTTCCTCCTACTCAGAAGCTTCTATTTGACCAATTTCTGGCAGAAAATGACTCTAACACACTTATTTTAGTTCCAAAACTGATAATTCACATTAAATAGTAATTTACTGTCAAAAGAGAAAACATTAAAAAATGACCATTTCTGACCATCTGGAGAAAGTTCGACACGTCCGGGATCATCGTTTTTCATCAAAAAAATATTTTTTCAAATGTTGAAAAAATGATGCAAAATGTCAAATGGATTGTGCCTGATGTTGAATAACCACTTTTTAAAGCTCCACAGTGACCAAAATTGCCATTTTTACAGACATTTCCTCATACTCAGAAGCTTCTATTTGACCAATATCTGGCAGAAAAATAACTCTAAACACACTTATTTTAGTTCCAAAAGTGATCATTCACATTTAATAATTGTTTACAGTCAAAAGAGAAAACATTAAAAAATGACCATTTCTGACCATCTGGAGAAAGTTCGACAGTTCCGGGGTCATCGTTTTCATTAAAAAAATATTTTTTCAAATGTTGAAAAAATGATGCAAAATGTCAAATGGATTGTGCCTGATGTTGAATAACCACTTTTTGAGCCCCACAGTGACCACAATTGCCATTTTTACAGACATTTCCTCCTACTCAGATGCTTCTATTTGACCAATTTCTGGCATAAAAATGACTCTAAACACACTTATTTTAGTTCCAAAAGTGAACATTCACATTTAATAATTGTTTACAGTCAAAAGAGAAAACATAAAAAATGACAATTTCTGACCATCTGGAGAAAGTTCGACAGTTCCGGGGTCATCGTTTTTCATCAAAAAAAATATTTTTTCAAATGTTGAAAAAATGATGCAAAATGTCAAATGGATTGTGCCTGATGTTGAATAACTACTTTTTAGGCCCTACAGTGACCAAAATTGCCATTTTTACAGATATTTCCTCCTACTCAGAAGCTTCTATTTGACCAATATCAGGCAGAAAAATGGCTCTAAACACACTTATTTTAGTTCCAAAAGTGATCATTCACATTTAATAATTGTTTACAGTCAAAAAAGAAAACATTAAAAAATGACCATTTCTAACCATCTGGAGAAAGTTTGACAGGTCCGGGGTCATCGTTTTTCATCAAAAAAAATAATTTTTCAAATGTTGAAAAAATGATTCAAAATGTCAAATGGATTGTGCCTGATGTTGAATAATCACTTTTTGAGCCCCACAGTGACCACAATTGCCATTTTTACAGACATTTCCTCCTACTCAGATGCTTCTATTTGACCAATTTCTGGCATAAAAATGACTCTAAACACACTTATTTTAGTTCCAAAAGTGAACATTCACATTTAATAATTGTTTACAGTCAAAAGAGAAAACATAAAAAAATGACAATTTCTGACCATCTGGAGAAAGTTCGACAGTTCCGGGGTCATCGTTTTTCATCAAAAAAAATATTTTTTCAAATGTTGAAAAAATGATGCAAAATTTCAAATGGATTGTGCCTGATGTTGAATAACTACTTTTTAAGCCCTACAGTGACCAAAATTGCCATTTTTACCGACATTTCCTCCTACTCAGAAGCTTCTATTTGCAATTTCTGGCAGAAAAATGGCTCTAAACACACTTATTTTTGTTCCAAAAGTGATCATTCACATTTAAAAGTCATTTACAGTCAAAAGAGAAAACATTAAAAAATGACATTTTCTGACCATCTGGAGATAGTTCGACAGTTCCGGGGTCATCGTTTTTCATCAAAAAAATATTTTTTCAAATGTTGAAAAAATGATGCAAAATGTCAAAAGGATTGTGCCTGAAGTTGAATAACCACTTTTTAAAGCCCCACAGTGACCAAAATTGCAATTTTTATAGACTTTTCCTCCTACTCAGAAGCTTCTATTTTGACCAATTTCTGGCAGAAAAATGACTTCAAACACACTCATTTTAGATCCAAAAGTGATAATTCACATTTAGTAGTCATTTACAGGCAAAAGAGAAAACATAAAAAAATGACCATTTCTGACCATCTGGAGAAAGTTTGACAGTTCCGGGTCATCGTTTTTCATCAAAAAAAATATTTTTTCAAATGTTGAAAAAATGATGCAAAATGTCAAAAGGATTGTGCCTGAAGTTGAATAACCACTTTTTAAAGATCCACAGAGACCAAAATTGCCATTTTTACAGACATTTCCTCCTACTCAGAAGCTTCTATTTGACCAATATCAGGCTGAAAAATGGCTCTAAACACACTTATTTTAGTTTCAAAAGTGATCATTCACATTTAAAAATTGTTTACAGTCAAAAGAGAAAACATAAAAAAATGACCATTTCTGACCATCTGGAGAAAGTTTGACAGGTCCGGGGTCATCGTTTTTCATCAAAAGAAATATTTTTTCAAATGTTGAAAAAATGATTCAAAATGTCAAATGGATTGTGCCTGATGTTGAATAACCACTTTTTAAGCCCCACAGTGACCAAAATTGCTATTTTTACAGACATTTCCTCCTACTCAGAAGCTTCTATTTGACCAATTTCTGGCAGAAAAATGACTCTAACACACTTATTTTAGTTCCAAAACTGATAATTCACATTAAATAGTAATTTACTGTCAAAAGAGAAAACATTAAAAAATGACCATTTCTGACCATCTGGAGAAAGTTCGACACGTCCGGGATCATCGTTTTTCATCAAAAAAATATTTTTTCAAATGTTGAAAAAATGATGCAAAATGTCAAATGGATTGTGCCTGATGTTGAATAACCACTTTTTAAAGCTCCACAGTGACCAAAATTGCCATTTTTACAGACATTTCCTCATACTCAGAAGCTTCTATTTGACCAATATCTGGCAGAAAAATAACTCTAAACACACTTATTTTAGTTCCAAAAGTGATCATTCACATTTAATAATTGTTTACAGTCAAAAGAGAAAACATTAAAAAATGACCATTTCTGACCATCTGGAGAAAGTTCGACAGTTCCGGGGTCATCGTTTTCATTAAAAAAATATTTTTTCAAATGTTGAAAAAATGATGCAAAATGTCAAATGGATTGTGCCTGATGTTGAATAACCACTTTTTAAAGCTCCACAGTGACCAAAATTGCCAATTTTTACAGACATTTCCTCCTACTCAGAAGCTTCTATTTGGCCAATTTCTGGCAGAAAATGACTCTAAACACACTTATTTTAGTTCCAAAAGTGATCATTCACATTTAATAATTGTTTACAGTCAAAAGAGAAAACATTAAAAAATGAGAATTTCTGACCATCTGGAGAAAGTTCGACAGTTCCAGGGTCATCGTTTTTCATTAAAAAAAATATTTTTTTAAATGTTGAAAAAATGATGCAAAATGTCAAAAGGATTGTGCCTGAAGTTGAATAACCACTTTTTAAAGATCCACAGAGACCAAAATTGCCATTTTAACAGACATTTCCTGCTACTCAGAAGCTTCTATTTGACCAATTTCTGGCAGAAAAATGACTCTAAACACACTTATTTTAGTTCCAAAAGTGATCATTCACATTTAATAATTGTTTACAGTCAACAGAGAAAACATAAAAAAATGACCATTTCTGACCTTTTGGAGAAAGTTCGACGTTCCGTGGTCATCGTTTTTCATCAAAAAAAATATTTTTTCAAATGTTGAAAAAATTATGCAAAATGTCAAATGGATTATGCCTGATGTTGAATAACTACTTTTTAAGCCCTACAGTGACCAAAATTGCCATTTTTACAGATATTTCCTCCTACTCAGAAGCTTCTATTTGCAATTTCTGGCAGAAAAATGGCTCTAAACACACTTATTTTTGTTCCAAAAGTGATCATTCACATTTAATAGTCATTTACAGTCAAAAGAGAAAACATTAAAAAAATGACAATTTCGGACCATCTGGAGATAGTTCGACAGGTCTGGGGTCATCGTTTTTCATCAAAAAAAATATTTTTTCAAATGTTGAAATAATGATTCAAAATGTCAAATGGATTGTGCCTGATGTTGAATAACCACTTTTCAAGCCCCACAGTGACCAAAATTGCCATTTTTACAGACATTTCCTCCTACTCAGAAGCTTTCATTTGACCAATTTCTGACAGAAAAATGACTCTAAACACACTTATTTTAGTTCCAAAAGTGAACATTCACATTTAATAGTCATTTACAGGTAAAAGAGAAAACATTAAAAAATGACCATTTCTGACCATCTGGAGAAAGTTCGACAGTTCCGGGGTCATCGTTTTTCATCAAAAAAATATTTTTTCAAATGTTATAAAAATGATGCAAAATGTCAAATGGATTGTGCCTGATGTTGAATAACTACTTTTTAGGCCCTACAGTGACCAAAATTGCCATTTTTACAGATATTTCCTCCTACTCAGAAGCTTCTATTTAACCAATATCAGGCAGAAAAATGGCTCTAAACACACTTATTTTAGTTCCAAAAGTGATCATTCACATTTAATAATTGTTTACAGTCAAAAGAGAAAACATTAAAAAATGACAATTTCTGACCATCTGGAGATAGTTCGACAGGTCTGGGGTCATCGTTTTTCATCAAAAAAAATATTTTTTCAAATGTTGAAAAAATGATTCAAAATGTCAAATGGATTGTGCCTGATGTTGAATAACCACTTTTAAAGCCCCACAGTGACCAAAATTGCCATTTTTACAGACATTTCCTCCTACTCAGAAGCTTTCATTTGACCAATTTCTGGCAGAAAAATGACTCTAAACACACTTATTTTAGTTCCAAAAGTGAACATTCACATTTAATAGTCATTTACAGGTAAAAGAGAAAACATTAAAAAATGACCATTTCTGACCATCTGGAGAAAGTTCGACAGTTCCGGGGTCATCGTTTTTCATCAAATAAATATTTTTTCAAATGTTATAAAAATGATGCAAAATGTCAAATGGATTGTGCCTGATGTTGAATAACTACTTTTTAGGCCCTACAGTGACCAAAATTGCCATTTTTACAGATATTTCCTCCTACTCAGAAGCTTCTATTTGACCAATATCAGGTAGAAAAATGGCTCTAAACACACTTTTTTTAGTTCCAAAAGTGATCATTCACATTTAATAATTGTTTACAGTCAAAAGAGAAAACATTAAAAAATGACCATTTCTGACCATCTGGAGAAAGTTCGACACTTCCGGGGTCATCGTTTTTCATCAAAAACAATTTTTTTTCAAATGTTGAAAAAATGATGTAAAATGTCAAAAGGATTGTGCCTGAAGTTGAATAACCACTTTTTAAAGCCCCACAGTGACCAAAATTGCCATTTTTACAGACTTTTCCTCCTACTCAGAAGCTTCTATTTTGACCAATTTCTGGCAGAAAAATGACTCCAAACACACTCATTTTAGATCCAAAAGTGATAATTCACATTAAATAGTCATTTACTGTCAAAAGAGAAAACATAAAAAAATGACCATTTCTGACCATCTGGAGAAAGTTCGACACGTCCGGGGTCATCGTTTTTCATCAAAAAAAATATTTTTTCAAATGTTTAAAAAATTATGCAAAATGTCAAATGGATTGTGCCTCATGTTGAATAACCACTTTTTAAAGCCCCACAGTGACCAAAATTGCCATTTTTACAGACTTTTCCTCCTACTCAGAAGCTTCTATTTCGACCAATTTCTGGCAGAAAAATGACTCCAAACACACTAATTTTAGTTCCAAAAGTGATAATTCACATTTAATAGTCATTTACAGGCAAAAGAGAAAACATTAAAAAATGACCGGGGTCATCATTTTTCATTAAAAAAAATATTTTTTCAAATGTTGAAAAAATGATGCAAAATGTCAAATGGGATGTGCCTGATGTTGAATAACCACTTTTTAAGCCCCACAGTGACCAAAATTGCCATTTTTACAGACATTTCCTCCTACTCAGAAGCTTCTATTTGACCAATTTCTGGCAAAAAAATGACTCTAAACACACTTATTTTAGTTCCAAAAGTGATCATTCACATTTAATAATTGTTTACAGTCAAAAGAGAAAACATTAAAAAATGAGAATTTCTGACCATCTGGGGAAAGTTCGACAGTTCCAGGGTCATCGTTTTTCATAAAAAAAAATATTTTTTCAAATGTTGAAAAAATGATGCAAAATGTCAAAAGGATTGTGCCTGATGTTGAATAACTACTTTTTAAGCCCTACAGTGACCAAAATTGCCATTTTTACAGATATTTCCTCCTACTCAGAAGCTTCTATTTGCAATTTCTGGCAGAAAAATGGCTCTAAACACACTTATTTTTGTTCCAAAAGTGATCATTCACATTTAATAGTCATTTACAGTCAAAAGAGAAAACATTAAAAAATGACAATTTCTGACCATCTGGAGATAGTTCGACAGGTCTGGGGTCATCGTTTTTCATCAAAAAAAATATTTTTTCAAATGTTGAAAAAATGATTCAAAATGTCAAATGGATTGTGCCTGATGTTGAATAACTACTTTTTAGGCCCTACAGTGACCAAAATTGCCATTTTTACAGATATTTCCTCCTACTCAGAAGCTTCTATTTGACCAATATCAGGCAGAAAAATGGCTCTAAACACACTTATTTTAGTTCCAAAAGTCATCATTCACATTTAATAATAGTTTACAGTCAAAAGAGAAAACATTAACAAATGACCATTTCTGACCATCTGGAGAAAGTTTGACAGTTCCGGGGTCATCGTTTTTCATCAAAAAAAATATTTTTTCAAATGTTGAAAAAATGATGCAAAATGTCAAATGGATTGTGCCTGATGTTGAATAACCACTTTTTAAGCCCTACAGTGACCAAAATTGCAATTTTTACAGACATTTCCTCCTACTCAGAAGCTTCTATTTGACCAATATCTGGCAGAAAAATGGCTCTAAACACACTTATTTTTGTTCCAAAAGTGATCATTCACATTTAATATTTGTTTACAGTCAAAACATTAAGAAATGACCATTTCTGACCATCTGGAGAAAGTTTGACAGGTCCGGGGTCATCGTTTTTCATCAAAAAAAATATTTTTTCAAATGTTGAAAAAATGATGCAAAATGTCAAATGGATTGTGCCTGATGTTGAATAACCACTTTTTAAAGATCCACAGTGACCAAAATTGCCATTTTTACAGACATTTCCTCCTACTCAGAAGCTTCTATTTGACCAATTTCTGGCAGAAAAATGACTCTAAACACATTTATTTTAGTTCCAAAAGTGATCATTCACATTTAATAATTGTTTACAGTCAAAAGAGAAAACATTAAAAAATGACCATTTCTGACCATCTGGAGAAAGTTCGACGTTCCGGGGTCATCGTTTTTCATCAAAAAAAATATTTTTTCAAATGTTGAAAAAATGATGCAAAATGTCAAAAGGATTGTGCCTGAAGTTGAATAACCACTTTTTAAAGCCCCACAGTGACCAAAATTGCAATTTTTACAGACTTTTCCTCCTACTCAGAAGCTTCTATTTTGACCAATTTCTGGCAGAAAAATGACTTCAAACACACTCATTTTAGATCCAAAAGTGATAATTCACATTTAATAGTCATTTACAGGCAAAAGAGAAAACATTAAAAAATGACCATTTCTGACCATCTGGAGAAAGTTCAACAGTTCCGGGGTCATCGTTTTTCATCAAAAAAAATATTTTTTCAAATGTTGAAAAAATGATGCAAAATGTCAAATGGATTGTGCCTGATATTGAATAACTACTTTTTAAGCCCTACAGTGACCAAAATTGCCATTTTTACAGATATTTCCTCCTACTCAGAAGCTTCTATTTGACCAATTTCTGGCAGAAAAATGGCTCTAAACACACTTATTTTAGTTCCAAAAGTGATCATTCACATTTAATAATTGTTTACAGTCAAAAGAGAAAACATTAAAAAATGACCATTTCTGACCATCTGGAGAAAGTTTGACAGGTCCGGGGTCATCGTTTTTCATCAAAAGAAATATTTTTTCAAATGTTGAAAAAATGATTCAAAATGTCAAATGGATTGTGCCTGATGTTGAATAACCACTTTTTAAGCCCCACAGTGACCAAAATTGCCATTTTTGCAGACATTTCCTCATACTCAGAAGCTTCTATTTGACACATTTCTGGCAGAAAAATGACTCTAAACACACTTATTTTAGTTCCGAAATTGAACATTCACATTTAATAATTGTTTACATTCAAAAGAGAAAACATTAAAAAATGACCATTTCTGACCATCTGGAGAAAGTTCGACAGTTCCGGGGTCATCGTTTTTCATTAAAAAAAATATTTTTTCAAATGTTGAAAAAATGATGCAAAATGTCAAATGGATTGTGCCTGATGTTGAATAACCACTTTTTAAAGCTCCACAGTGACCAAAATTGCCAATTCTTACAGACATTTCCTCCTACTCAGAAGCTTCTATTTGACCAATATCTGGCAGAAAAATATCTCTAAACACACTTATTTTAGTTCCAAAAGTGATCATTCACATTTAATAATTGTTTACAGTCAAAAGAGAAAACATTAAAAAATGACCATTTCTGACCATCTGGAGAAAGTTTGACAGGTCCGGGGTCATCGTTTTTAATAAAAAAAATTTTTTTTCAAATGTTGAAAAAATGATGCAAAATGTCAAATGGATTGTGCCTGATGTTGAATAACCACTTTTTAAAGATCCACAGTGACTAAAATTGCCATCTTTACAGACATTTCCTCCTACTCAGAAGCTTCTATTTGACCAATTTCTGGCAGAAAATTACTCAAAACACACTTATTTTAGTTCCAAAAGTGATCATTCACATTTAATAATTGTTTACAGTCAAAAGAGAAAACATTAAAAAATGACCATTTCTGACCATCTGGAGAAAGTTCGACGTTCCGGGGTCATCGTTTTTCATCAAAAAAAATATTTTTTCTAATGTTGAAAAAATGATGCAAAATGTCAAAAGGATTGTGCCTGAAGTTGAATAACCACTTTTTAAAGCCCAACAGTGACCAAAATTGCATTTTTTACAGACTTTTCCTCCTACTCAGAAGCTTCTATTTTGACCAATTTCTGGCAGAAAAATGACTTCAAACACACTCATTTTAGATCCAAAAGTGATAATTCACATTTAATAGTCATTTACAGGCAAAAGAGAAAACATTAAAAAATGACCATTTCTGACCATCTGGAGAAAGTTCGACAGTTCCGGGGTCATCGTTTTTCATCAAAAAAAATATTTTTTCAAATGTTGAAAAAATGATGCAAAATGTCAAAAGGATTGTGCCTGAAGTTGAATAACCACTTTTTAAAGATCCACAGACACCAACATTGCCATTTTTACAGACATTTCCTCCTACTCAGAAGCTTCTATTTGACCAATTTCTGGCAGAAAAATGACTCTAAACACACTTATTTTAGTTCCAAAAGTGATCATTCACATTTAATAATTGTTTACAGTCAACAGAGAAAACATTAAAAAATGACCATTTCTGACCATCTGGAGAAAGTTCAACGTTCCGTGGTCATCGTTTTTCATCAAAAAAAATATTTTTTCAAATGTTGAAAAAATTATGCAAAATGTCAAATGGATTATGCTTGATGTTGAATAACTACTTTTTAAGTCTACAGTGACCAAAATTGCCATTTTTACAGATATTTCCTCCTACTCAGAAGCTTCTATTTGCAATTTCTGGCAGAAAAATGGCTCTAAACACACTTATTTTTGTTCCAAAAGTGATCATTCACATTTAATAGTCATTTACAGTCAAAAGAGAAAACATTAAAAAATGACAATTTCTGACCATCTGGAGATAGTTCGACAGGTCTGGGGTCATCGTTTTTCATCAAAAAAAATATTTTTTCAAATGTTGAAAAAATGATTCAAAATGTCAAATGGATTGTGCCTGATGTTGAATAACCACTTTTTAAGCCCCACAGTGACCAAAATTGCCATTTTTACAGACATTTCCTCCTACTCAGAAGCTTTCATTTGACCAATTTCTGGCAGAAAAATGACTCTAAACACACTTATTTTAGTCCCAAAAGTGAACATTCACATTTAATAGTCATTTACAGGTAAAAGAGAAAACATTAAAAAATGAGCCGTTTTTGGGCAAGATGGAGGCGTCAGGCTAGACGCCGGTAGCAGCTCTGATCAGGACAGCGGAGTGTACCATATCAATACCGGAGACTGATATGCGGTGACATGCGGTGATGCGGTGATGCGGTGATGTACTAACGCCTAGAGGGAGAAATTGAAAAGACCAATGCAGCCCGGCGAAGCTGAGTTTGTTCCGTCCGAGCGCTCACCTCCAACGAGGACGCCGCTGTCACTTCTCGCCTCTGCAGTCGGGTTTGCTGTTCTCCGCCTGCTGATCGGCAATCACCGATCAGTGACTGAACTGCGCTCCTTTTGGTGGCTACGGCTAGCAAGTCTGAAGAGTCTGAAGAGTGCTGCAGAGAACTTGAATTCCACGAGAGAGACGGAATACGGGAGAATAGCAGCAGCAGCAGCAGCGCATAACGTGCAGAAACTGACATCATCTATGGCCCCGAAAAACGCGGCGGCGGCGGCCGCAGCAGCAGCTAAGACAAGGGCTGCAAGACAAGCACTACGTGAACAGGAGACGAGTAGGCAGCAGCAGCATGGGAGGGCGCAAGCGGTGCCCGCAGAGATTGCAGAGATTGCAGCAAAAGTAAAAGCAGTGGAAAAAACACCGGTTCGGAGGGGGACCGCTAGTAAAACATCGCTAGCTACCCAACCCCGTAAGAATACACCAACAAACGTCACTACAGTGGTAACAATGTTCCGCGCTGCTAACCAGAGAACAGTGTCAAGAGAGACACAGCAGAGCATGGAAAAGCAGCAAGCGCCCGTCCCAATTTTGTAAATGCGGGGGGCGTAGTGAGCGACATTGGAGGAATGAGAGCAGCAGGGCAGATGGGCCCCTCAATGCCAATATTGGTGGGAAACAATGGTGCAACCGATCTAATAGGGGCACAGAGAGTACCAGACCTACAGCAGGAGCAGGAGCAAAGACAAGGGTCTGAACCTGAGGCGGAGACTGACAACAGATCTGGACCTGTGTCTACTGCCGATCAGGTAAGCCACTGTACCTCTTCTGGTTCTGGTTCTGGTTCGGCACTCGTCAGGTCTGATATAACTAATCAGGGGGGGGCTGATATTACCAACGGAGAGATGGCGGTTAATAACTGTCCAGCAAGCCGAGTGGAGAATCGTTATCCAACCAATGCAACCAATGCAACCAATGAAAATGCTTTTGCAAATATGGATTGTGCCTGATGTTGAATAATCACTTTTTGAGCCCCACAGTGACCACAATTGCCATTTTTACAGACATTTCCTCCTACTCAGATGCTTCTATTTGACCAATTTCTGGCATAAAAATGACTCTAAACACACTTATTTTAGTTCCAAAAGTGAACATTCACATTTAATAATTGTTTACAGTCAAAAGAGAAAACATAAAAAAATGACAATTTCTGACCATCTGGAGAAAGTTCGCAGTTCCGGGGTCATCGTTTTTCATCAAAAAAAATATTTTTTCAAATGTTGAAAAAATGATGCAAAATGTCAAATGGATTGTGCCTGATGTTGAATAACTACTTTTTAAGCCCTACAGTGACCAAAATTTCCATTTTTACAGATATTTCCTCCTACTCAGAAGCTTCTATTTGACCAATTTCTGGCAGAAAAATGGCTCTAAACACACTTATTTTAGTTTCAAAAGTGATCATTCACATTTAATAATTGTTTACAGTCAAAAGAGAAAACATTAAAAAATGACCATTTCTGACCATCTGGAGAAAGTTTGACAGGTCCGGGGTCATCGTTTTTCATCAAAAGAAATATTTTTTCAAATGTTGAAAAAATGATTCAAAATGTCAAATGGATTGTGCCTGATGTTGAATAACCACTTTTTAAGCCCCACAGTGACCAAAATTGCCATTTTTACAGACATTTCCTCATACTCAGAAGCTTCTATTTGACACATTTCTGGCAGAAAAATGACTCTAAACACACTTATTTTAGTTCCAAAATTGAACATTCACATTTAATAATTGTTTACATTCAAAAGAGAAAACATTAAAAAATGACCATTTCTGACCATCTGGAGAAAGTTCGACAGTTCCGGGGTCATCGTTTTTCATTAAAAAAAATATTTTTTCAAATGTTGAAAAAATGATGCAAAATGTCAAATGGATTGTGCCTGATGTTGAATAACCACTTTTTAAAGCTCCACAGTGACCAAAATTGCCAATTCTTACAGACATTTCCTCCTACTCAGAAGCTTCTATTTGACCAATATCTGGCAGAAAAATATCTCTAAACACACTTATTTTAGTTCCAAAAGTGATCATTCACATTTAATAATTGTTTACAGTCAAAAGAGAAAACATTAAAAAATGAGAATTTCTGACCATCTGGAGAAAGTTCGACAGTTCCAAGGTCATCGTTTTTCATGAAAAAAAATATTTTTTCAAATGTTGAAAAAATGATGCAAAATGTCAAAAGGATTGTGCCTGAAGTTGAATAACCACTTTTTAAAGATCCACAGAGACCAAAATTGCCATTTTTTACAGACATTTCCTCCTACTCAGAAGCTTCTATTTGACCAATTTCTGGCAGAAAAATGACTCTAAACACACTTATTTTAGTTCCAAAAGTGATCATTCACATTTAATAATTGTTTACAGTCAACAGAGAAAACATAAAAAAATGACCATTTCTGACCATCTGGAGAAAGTTCAACGTTCCGTGGTCATCGTTTTTCATCAAAAAAAATATTTTTTCAAATGTTGAAAAAATTATGCAAAATGTCAAATGGATTATGCCTGATGTTGAGTAACTACTTTTTAAGCCCTACAGTGACCAAAATTGCCATTTTTACAGATATTTCCTCCTACTCAGAAGCTTCTATTTGCAATTTCTGGCAGAAAAATGGCTCTAAACACACTTATTTTTGTTCCAAAAGTGATCATTCACATTTAATAGTCATTTACAGTCAAAAGAGAAAACATTAAAAAATGACAATTTCTGACCATCTGGAGATAGTTCGACAGGTCTGGGGTCATCGTTTTTCATCAAAAAAAATATTTTTTCAAATGTTGAAAAAATGATTCAAAATGTCAAATGGATTGTGCCTGATGTTGAATAACCACTTTTTAAGCCCCACAGTGACCAAAATTGCCATTTTTACAGACATTTCCTCCTACTCAGAAGCTTTCATTTGACCAATTTCTGGCAGAAAAATGACTCTAAACACACTTATTTTAGTTCCAAAAGTGAACATTCACATTTAATAGTCATTTACAGGTAAAAGAGAAAACATTAAAAAATTACCATTTCTGACCATCTGGAGAAAGTTCGACAGTTCCGGGGTCATCGTTTTTCATCAAAAAAATATTTTTTCAAATGTTATAAAAATGATGCAAAATGTCAAATGGATTGTGCCTGATGTTGAATAACTACTTTTTAGGCCCTACAGTGACCAAAATTGCCATTTTTACAGATATTTCCTCCTACTCAGAAGCTTCTATTTGACAAATATCAGGCAGAAAAATGGCTCTAAACACACTTATTTTAGTTCCAAAAGTGAACATTCACATTAAATAGTCATTTACTGTCAAAAGAGAAAACATTAAAAAATTACCATTTCTGACCATCTGGAGAAATTTCGACACATCCGGGGTCATCGTTTTCATCAAAAAAAATATTTTTTCAAATGTTTAAAAAACTTATGCAAAATGTCAAATGGATTGTGCCTCATGTTGAATAACCACTTTTTAAAGCCCCACAGTGACCAAAATTGCCATTTTTACAGACTTTTCCTCCTACTCAGAAGCTTCTATTTCGACCAATTTCTGGCAGAAAAATGACTCCAAACACACTAATTTTAGTTCCAAAAGTGATAATTCACATTTAATAGTCATTTACAGGCAAAAGAGAAAACATAAAAAAATGACCGGGGTCATCATTTTTCATTAAAAAAAATATTTTTTCAAATGTTGAAAAAATGATGCAAAATGTCAAATGGATTGTGCCTGATGTTGAATAACCACTTTTTAAGCCCCACGGTGACCAAAATTGCCATTTTTACAGACATTTCCTCCTCCTCAGAAGCTTCTATTTGACCAATTTCTGGCAAAAAAATGACTCTAAACACACTCATTTTAGTTCCAAAAGTGATAATTCACATTTAATAGTCATTTACAGGCAAAAGAGATAACATTAAAAAAGGACCATTTCTGACCATCTGGAGAAAGTTCGACAGTTCCGGGGTCATCGTTTTTCATCAAAAAAATATTTTTTCAAATGTTGAAAAAATGATGCAAAATGTCAAAAGGATTGGTCTCCTGTTGAATAACCACTTTTGCCCCACAGTGACCAACATTGCCATTTTTACAGACTTTTCCTCCTACTCAGAAGTTTCTATTTGACCAATTTCTGGAAGAAAAATGACTCTAAACACACTTATTTTAGTTCCAAAAGTGATCATTCACATTTAATAATTGTTTACAGTCAAAAGAGAAAACATTAAAAAATGACAATTTCTGACCATCTGGAGAAAGTTCAACAGTTCCTGGGTGTTGGAACTGGGGTAGCCTGGCCTAGGGCAAGACAAACATTTCAGAGGCACAGTGTTAAGGTTGCAGACCACCCAAAAGTAATTCCACGCAATAGCACTCAAAAGAAAACACTACACCAAAACTGTAGAAAAATACGAGCTGCTTTATAAAAATAATATACTCCTTATCCTCAAAATATATAAATATAACTTAGAACATTGCAGGTCACTTTTGTATCAGCACTTATATCACTTAAACTGCTAAGCAATTAATCATTTAACTTGTCAGTACTCTTACACTTTTTACTCTAGAATTCACAGTTCATTACTTTATAATCACACAGGTGAAATAATAATCTGCTAGAACCTTGGGAGAGAAAACTACCACTCAATTTAAGTACATGCAGATTTCATGGAATTAATAGGGTACTTTTCAGCAGTGTTAACTGTCATAAAAAATTCCACATCAGTAGTATTCTCTCATTACATCCAGATAACATATAAACAGTAGCTCCACTTTCAGGGATATTTACTTATTTTACTTGTTATTGATAACAGTACAGTTAATAAGTTCACCACATTGGCCAGATCTGCTTTCCTTATGCTATTCCCCAACCTGTGTTTAGCAGGGATTGACTGACCAGTATCTAATTCTCTCCTTTGTAGGCACTAGCGCCACTCCCCCTGCTTTTCCACTCCTTACTTGTTTCCACCGCGTGGTTAAGTTCTTCTCTGTGTTCAGCAGCAAGATGAGAAAGGGGGGGGGGCTGAGTACACCACCGAGGTGGTCAATCACTTAACTGGGGCGAAGGCTCCCTGGAAGCTCCCCTGCTCTCTCCTCGCTCGGGCCAGCTCCTCTGCCGGGCGCTCAAGCGGAGAACAGGGCCGATTTCCCAATGCCCCCAAAAACAGCCGAGTCTCTCAACTCCCTCTCCCTACTCGGCCAGCTCCTCTGCGTGGCGCGCGAGCAGGGGAGCAGGGAGACACTCACTCTGGCTGCAGCCGGCTCCTCACGTTGCTCGGCGGGGTCTCTGCTCCCGCGGGCATGCGCTGAAGCGCTCGCTCCGATGCTCCTCCTCACGATGATCGGCGGGGCCACTGATCTCCTCGTCATGCGCGGAAGCGCTCGCACCCGCTCTCAGGAAGGAAAACGCTACTCACGGACCTGCCCGACCCTAGGCCCTTCCTGAAGAGACGATGAACCCGCTTTGGGCATGCGCGAAGGCGCCTTTTTGCAGCGTCTCGCTCTGGCTCTTCCCTGGCAACCGGGTCACTCCCCAACAATGTAATTACAGCGCGGGAGGGCCCCCGGGGTCCCAATCACGGCAGAAGCGCTCAGGACTCCTCAGCTGGGATGAGACTTTCCTTCACACTTCACCACCTTAGCGTTCAGAGGGGGATCGGCTCACTAGCAGTCCTGCCACAGGTAAGGGGTGTACAGCGCTACCCAGGCAACCAGCTTTCTTCCTATCCTCAGAAGGGAGGAGGGAATCAAGGGGGGGCTTCCTCAGTAGACAGTCACTGTGCACTTTTAAGGCACTGGAACCCCAGCCCACCTTACTGGACGGATGACAGGTTCAGGAGTCTTCTTTAGTTCCGATCCTCCCACTGGGCAGAGGACTGCGCACCGCAGCACTGCAGTCTCCTTCTCCTTGGACTTCCCCTGTTTAGTTTGGACAAGGGGCAAGCTAGGCGCCCAGGGTCTCCAGTAACCCTTCACAGCGGGGTCAGGACAAGTAACCCAAAAGGGGATAATGAGGTGACAACCCAAGGGAGCTTCCCTATCTAGGAGGTCAACCCTATGTCTAACCTCTCCCACCCTTGGCTACAGCCTGTCCTCCAGCTGACTTCCACAGGTAGACAAAATGGCTGCCCCGCATTCCGCCTTATATAGGCTGCCCTTCAGTGGTCCAGAGTGGACCAGAAGGTTCTAGAATGCCCTATGCTAGGCTATGGCCAAGTTCTGGGTGTGACAGTTAGAGCAGTTGGTGGCCACCATTTTAGGTAGTGCCAACTTTCCTGTCAGAACAGGCCTCAGGGCCTGAGGTAAAAGATTATGGGGGGAAAAAGAACACCTATTCCCTTGACCAACACCTAAAAAAATAGTAGACAGAAAAATATTAAGGATATGAGGGGCAAAAAGGGGACAAAATAAATAATAATGAGGAGGGACTGCGCAAAAAATCCAGACAGGTCTAACACACGTCCCCCCCAGCTGAAAGTGGGGAGAACTACCCAACCCCTTGGGAGTCCTCATCACTAAGGCGGAAATACCTGGAGAGACCGTCTGCATTGGCGTGGTCCACTCCAGGCCGATGTTCCACCCGGAAGTCCATTCCCTGTAGGGAGATGGACCACCTCAACAGCTTGGGATTTTCCCCCTTCATTTGCATCAGCCAACGAAGGGGATGGTGGTCAGTCTGAACTAGGAAGTGCGAGCCAAAGAGGTATGGCCGCAGCTTCTTCAGAGCCCACACCACCGCAAAAGCTTCCCTCTCAATTGCACTCCACTTCTGTTCCCGGGGAAGCAGTCTCCTGGATAAGAAGACTACAGGCTGATCCAGGCCCTCTTCATTTAGTTGCGATAACACTGCCCCAATGCCATGTTCGGATGCATCTGTTTGCACAATAAACTCCTTGGAGAAATTGGGAGCCTTCAGGACCGGTGCTTCACACATTGCCTGCTTCAACTTTTCAAAGGCTTGCTGACAAGCCTTTGTCCAAACTACCCGTCGAGGTTGTTTCCTTGAGGTGAGCTCTGTGAGGGGCGCTACAATAGTGCCATACCCCTTCACAAAGCGACGGTAGTAACCTGTGAGGCCCAGAAAAGCTCGGACCTCAGTTTGTGTCTTGGGGGGTTCCCAGGCCATGAATGCCTCAATTTTTGCCTGCAGGGGCTGCACTGACCCCCTACCCACCAAGTGTCCAAGGTACACAACCGATCCCTGCCCAATCTGGCATTTACTGGCTTTGATGGTCAATCCAGCTTGTTTCAGCGCCTGGAGAACTGCTTGCAAATGTTGCAAGTGGTCCTCCCAACTGCTACTGAAGACAGCAATGTCATCCAGGTAAGCAGCCGAGAAACCCTCCATTCCAGAGAGGACCTGGTTCACCAGTCGCTGAAATGTAGCAGGAGCGTTCTTGAGACCAAAGGGCATCACACAGAACTGGAAGTGTCCCTCAGGCGTGGAGAAGGCTGACCTTTCCTTTGCTCCATCTGTCAAGGAGATCTGCCAGTACCCTGAAGTGAGGTCAAAGGTACTTAGGTATTGGGCAGCTCCTAGCCGGTCAATCAACTCATCCGCCCTGGGGATTGGATGAGCATCAGTTTTGGTAACTGAGTTCAGTCCTCGGTAATCCACACAGAACCTCTCAACCAGTCCATTGGACTGGGGGTGATAGGGAGTGGTGAACCGGTAGGTCACCCCACACTCCTTCCACATGGTCCGCATGTAAGCAGACAGGAAGTTAGTCCCCCTGTCAGACACAACCTCCTTCGGGAATCCTACCCTAGTAAAGATTCCCATCAGGGCCCTAGCTACCACAGGTGCAGTAACAGTCCTCAGAGGGATGGCCTCTGGGTACCGTGTGGCATGATCCACCAGAACCAGGATGAACCTGTGACCAGCTGTTGTTGGTGGATCCAATGGCCCTACAATGTCGATGCCCACCCTTTCAAAGGGGGTGCTAACGACAGGAAGTGGTTCCAGGGGAGCCTTTAGCTTCACCCCTGTCTTCCCACTGGCCTGGCAGGATACACATGTCCTACAGTATGTGTTGGACGCCACTTTCATCTGAGGCCAGTAAAAGTGGAGGACAAGCCGTGCAAAGGTCTTGTCCTGGCCTAAGTGTCCTGCCAGTGGTATCGCATGAGCCAATTCCAGCAGAAAGGCTCGGTATTGCTGCGGGACCCCAAGGCTCTTGATGAGCCAGGTAGAGGTATCTTGGGTTCACTGTAGAGGAGGCCATCCTCCCAGTAAATATGGTGGTGTCCCGTAGCATCACCTGCTGCCTCGGCTTCAGCCTGACGCCTCAGTCCCTCAAGGGTAGGGCACTCCCTCTGCCCCTTACAGAATTCCTCTCTGGTAGGACCTCCCTCCACATGCCATTCAGCAGGGATGGGCAAATCCTCCAGAGAGTCTACTTCCCCCTCCACGGACTCCTGGCCTACCACTGCAGGTGGCCGATCTGTCACATGGGGCGTGGAAGCCGGAGCAGGCTGTCCCTGTCTCCGTTTCTGACCCTTTTTGGCAGCGGGTTGGGCCATTGTTCCAGGCTCCAACCCAGGCGAACTCCCTCTCCGGGCAGTCGCAGACCGTGTGCTTACACAGGCCCAGTCAGGTGTTCCCAGCATCGCAGAATGCGTCCGGTATTCCACCTCTCTCCAAGTGTTGTGCTCCATGTCATTCCCCAACAGACAATCAACTGGCACGGCAGGGCTTACGGCAACTCGAAGTGAACCTGCAACCCCTTCCCACTCAAAGGGAACCTCAGCCACTGGATAGTGGCCCATTCTGCCGTCAGCCATCGCGGCGGGGTGGAGTACATTAGGAACAACCTGCTCTGGAGACACCAGTTGACTTCTTACCATAGTCATACTGGCTCCTGTGTCTCTCAGAGCCTCCCCTCTTTGGCCATTAATGGTAACCCATTGCCCATACTTAATAGTATTTGGGGGCACCTGGATCTTTGGCACCATCTCCCGTTCTCCCAGGGACACTAAGGTGACACCCGCCCACTCACCCCCCTTATCTAAGGGCAACTCCTCCCCGAGCGCTACACTAGCTACTCCCGGTGACTTTCCTCCGGTGGGAGGGGGTGGTCTCTTTGGGCATTTGACATCTCCCTTATAATGTCCAACACCACCGCATTCAAAACAGTGGAGAACCCTTGGCTGCTGGCTTTGGCCAGGATTAGGGTTTCTGGGCGGGTTTGCCCTAGGGGTGAAACCTGCTCCCTTACCTTGGAAATTATTTTGGGGACCTTTGGAGAACTCCTTCTTTTTGTCTCCTCCCTCTTTCTTCTGGGGGGCGCCCTGTCCGGCTTTTTGAGAATCCCCTCCAGTCCCCTTGGAGGACACCCGGGTACTTGCCCAAGTGTCCGCCTCCTCTGCAAGCTTCCGGGGATCGGTCAGCTTGCTGTCCACCAGGTGTTGGCGCAACTCGGGAAAGCATTCCTCGAGGAGATGTTCTTTCAAAAATAGATTGTACAGCCCCTCATAATCTTTTACCTCGCTGCCCTTGACCCAACCCTCTAAAGCTTTCTTGGCGTAGTCTAGAAAGTCTACCCAATTCTGGTTACTCATTTTGTGACTTCCCCTGAACTTTTGTCTGTACTTTTCAGGGGTAAGTCCAAACTTTTTCACCAGTGCCACCTTCATGGCAGGGTAGTGGGTTTGCTCATTCTGCTCCAGAGCCAACAAAGTGTCTCTGCCAGCAGGTGGCATGTATTTGTACAGCCCACCTCCCCAGTGAGTCTCTAGGATCCCGTGAGCCCTTAAAGAAACTTCATAGGCGGCTAACCATTTGGCAATGTCATCACCTGAGGTATAACTAGCGATGACATCTTTAGGTAAGTAGGGTCTGGATTCCCTGGTGTCTACTTTCTTTTCGCTGCCACCATTGTCTGGAGTGGGAGGCCTTCGTATCAGGACCTGTAGGTCCATCTCCTTGAGGGTTCGCTCATGAGCTAACCTCCTTTCCTCCCTTTGCATATCCATCCTAGCTAACTCCAGCCTCATTCTCCTCTCCTCCCTCCTATCTTCTAGCTCAGCTTCAGTTAAACCCTTCTCCGAGACGCTGCTGCCCGCCCTGGGAGGTGTCTTGGAACCTGTCAGTAGATTTCCCCCCTCCCCTTGGTACAGCATGGCAGTCTCAACGACAGTGTCCCTGTCACTCCCTTCTGACACTGGTACCTCCCCGGAATGAGCCTCCACCCATGCCCGTATGCTTGTCTGCAGCTCGCCTTTCTTGGCACCCTTGTTGAAAAACACACCTTGCTGCTGACACCAGTCCTTTAGTTGGGTCACAGTATAGTTATCCAGCTCTTCCACATTTATCTCCATTTTTGCTAGAGTATAAACTTTTCACACAGGAGGAAACCAAAAGTGTCCTAGGGTCAACCTCCACCCACCACCAGAAATAAATTTAGAAAAAACAAAAATGTAAATTAGGAGGGCCGCAAGGAGAAAACTCCTGGTGTAGGTTTAGTGTATTGCGTTAAATTACTAGTGAGTAGCTGCAACCAAGTCAGTAATCCCACCGCAAGGCACCAAATGTTGGAACTGGGGTAGCCTGGCCTAGGGCAAGACAAACATTTCAGAGGCACAGTGTTAAGGTTGCAGACCACCCAAAAGTAATTCCACGCAATAGCACTCAAAAGAAAACACTACACCAAAACTGTAGAAAAATACAAGCTGCTTTATAAAAATAATATACTCCTTATCCTCAAAATATATAAATATAACTTAGAACATTGCAGGTCACTTTTGTATCAGCACTTATATCACTTAAACTGCTAAGCAATTAATCATTTAACTTGTCAGTACTCTTACACTTTTTACTCTAGGATTCACAGTTCATTACTTTATAATCACACAGGTGAAATATTAATCTGCTAGAACCTTGGGAGAGAAAACTACCACTCAATTTAAGTACATGCAGATTTCATGGAATTAATAGGGTACTTTTCAGCAGTGTTAACTGTCATAAAAAATTCCACATCAGTAGTATTCTCTCATTACATCCAGATAACATATAAACAGTAGCTCCACTTTCAGGGATATTTACTTATTTTACTTGTTATTGATAACAGTACAGTTAATAAGTTCACCACATTGGCCAGATCTGCTTTCCTTATGCTATTCCCCAACCTGTGTTTAGCAGGGATTGACTGACCAGTATCTAATTCTCTCCTTTGTAGGCACTAGCGCCACTCCCCCTGCTTTTCCACTCCTTACTTGTTTCCACCGCGTGGTTAAGTTCTTCTCTGTGTTCAGCAGCAAGATGAGAAAGGGGGGGGGGGGGGCTGAGTACACCACCGAGGTGGTCAATCACTTAACTGGGGCGAAGGCTCCCTGGAAGCTCCCCTGCTCTCTCCTCGCTCGGGCCAGCTCCTCTGCCGGGCGCTCAAGCGGAGAACAGGGCCGATTTCCCAATGCCCCCAAAAACAGCCGAGTCTCTCAACTCCCTCTCCCTACTCGGCCAGCTCCTCTGCGTGGCGCGCGAGCAGGGGAGCAGGGAGACACTCACTCTGGCTGCAGCCGGCTCCTCACGTTGCTCGGCGGGGTCTCTGCTCCCGCGGGCATGCGCTGAAGCGCTCGCTCCGATGCTCCTCCTCACGATGATCGGCGGGGCCACTGATCTCCTCGTCATGCGCGGAAGCGCTCGCACCCGCTCTCAGGAAGGAAAACGCTACTCACGGACCTGCCCGACCCTAGGCCCTTCCTGAAGAGACGATGAACCCGCTTTGGGCATGCGCGAAGGCGCCTTTTTGCAGCGTCTCGCTCTGGCTCTTCCCTGGCAACCGGGTCACTCCCCAACAATGTAATTACAGCGCGGGAGGGCCCCCGGGGTCCCAATCACGGCAGAAGCGCTCAGGACTCCCCAGCTTTCTTCCTATCCTCAGAAGGGAGGAGGGAATCAAGGGGGGGCTTCCTCAGTAGACAGTCACTGTGCACTTTTAAGGCACTGGAACCCCAGCCCACCTTACTGGACGGATGACAGGTTCAGGAGTCTTCTTTAGTTCCGATCCTCCCACTGGGCAGAGGACTGCGCACCGCAGCACTGCAGTCTCCTTCTCCTTGGACTTCCCCTGTTTAGTTTGGACAAGGGGCAAGCTAGGCGCCCAGGGTCTCCAGTAACCCTTCACAGCGGGGTCAGGACAAGTAACCCAAAAGGGGATAATGAGGTGACAACCCAAGGGAGCTTCCCTATCTAGGAGGTCAACCCTATGTCTAACCTCTCCCACCCTTGGCTACAGCCTGTCCTCCAGCTGACTTCCACAGGTAGACAAAATGGCTGCCCCGCATTCCGCCTTATATAGGCTGCCCTTCAGTGGTCCAGAGTGGACCAGAAGGTTCTAGAATGCCCTATGCTAGGCTATGGCCAAGTTCTGGGTGTGACAGTTAGAGCAGTTGGTGGCCACCATTTTAGGTAGTGCCAACTTTCCTGTCAGAACAGGCCTCAGGGCCTGAGGTAAAAGATTATGGGGGGAAAAAGAACACCTATCCCCTTGACCAACACCTAAAAAAATAGTAGACAGAAAAATATTAAGGATATGAGGGGCAAAAAGGGGACAAAATAAATAATAATGAGGAGGGACTGCGCAAAAAATCCAGACAGGTCTAACACTGGGTCATCGTTTTTCAACAAAATTTTTTTTTTCAAATGTTGAAAAAATGATGCAAAATGTCAAAAGGATTGTGCCTGAAGTTGAATAACCACTTTTTAACCCCTTCAACGCTAATGACAAAGCCAGCTCGTCATGGGCGTTACCTGCGCTGCACTCATGACGAGCTGGCTTTGTCATGTAAAGTGTGATTTATGAACATTCAGCACACAGCGGGAAAACCCGCTAGCGCTGTAGTGGTTAAAGCCCCACAGTGACCAAAATTGCCATTTTTACAGACTTTTCCTCCTACTCAGAAGCTTCTATTTTGACCAATTGCTGGCAGAAAAATGACTCCAAACACACTCATTTTAGATCCAAAAGTGATAATTCACATTTAATAGTAATTTACAGGCAAAAGAGAAAACATTAAAAAATGACCATTTCTGACCATCTGGAGAAAGTTCGACAGGTCATCGTTTTTCATAAAAAAAATATTTTTTTCAAATATTTTAAAAATGATGCAAATGGATTGTGCCTGATGTTGAATAACTACATTTTAAGCCCTACAGTGACCAAAATTGCCATTTTTACAGATATTTCCTCCTACTCAGAAGCCTCTATTTGACCAATATCAGGGAGAAAAATGGCTCTAAACACACTTATTTTAGTTCCAAAAGTGATCATTCACATTTAATAATTGTTTACAGTCAAAAGAGAAAACATTAAAAAATGACCATTTCTGACCATCTGGAGAAAGTTTGACAAGTCCGGGGTCATCGTTTTTCATCAAAAAAATATTTTATCAAATGTTGAAAAAATGATTCAAAATGTCAAATGGATTGTGCCTGATGTTGAATAACCACTTTTTAAGACCCTCAGTGACCACAATTGCCATTTTAACAGACATTTCCTCCTACTCATAAAATTCTATTTGACCAATTTCTGGCAGAAAAATGACTCTAAACACACTTATTTTAGTTCCAAAAGTGAACATTCACATTTAATAATTGTTTACAGTCAAAATAGAAAACATTAAAAATGACCATTTCTGACCATCTGGAGAAAGTTCGACAGTTCCGGGGTCATCGTTTTTCATCAAAAAAAATATTTTTTCAAATGTTGAAAAAATGATGCAAAATGTCAAATGGATTGTGCCTGATGTTGAATAACAACTTTTTAAAGCCCCACAGTGACCAAAATTGCCATTTTTACAGACATTTCCTCCTACTCAGAAGCTTCTATTTGACCAATTTCTGGCAGAAAAATGACTCTAAACACACTTATTTTAGTTCCAAAAGTGATCATTCACATTTAATAATTGTTTACAGTCAAAAGAGAAAACATTAAAAAATGACCATTTCTGACCATCTGGAGAAAGTTCGACAGTTCCGGGGTCATCGTTTTTCATCAAAAAAAATGTTTTTTCAAATGTTGAAAAAATGATGCAAAATGTCAAAAGGATTGTGCCTGAAGTTGAATAACTACTTTTTAAGCCCTACAGTGACCAAAATTGCCATTTTTACAGATATTTCCTCCTACTCAGAAGCTTCTATTTGACCAATTTCTGGCAGAAAAATGGCTCTAAACACACTTATTTTAGTTCCAAAAAGTGATCATTCACATTTAATAATTGTTTACAGTCAAAAGAGAAAACATAAAAAAATGACCATTTCTGACCATCTGGAGAAAGTTTGACTGGCCTGGGGTCATCGTTTCTCATCAAAAAAAATATTTTTTCAAATGTTGAAAAAATGATTCAAAATGTCAAATGGATTGTGCCTGATGTTGAATAACCACTTTTTAAGCCCCACAGTGACCAAAATTGCCATTTTTACAGATATTTCCTCCTACTCAGAAGCTTCTATTTGACCAATTTCTGGCAGAAAAATGGCTCTAAACACACTTATTTTAGTTCCAAAAAGTGATCATTCACATTTAATAATTGTTTACAGTCAAAAGAGAAAACATTAAAAAATGACCATTTCTGACCATCTGGAGAAAGTTTGACTGGCCTGGGGTCATCGTTTTTCATAAAAAAAAATATTTTTTCAAATGTTGAAAAAATGATGGAAAATGTCAAATGGATTGTGCCTGATGTTGAATAACTACTTTTTAAGCCCTACAACCAAAATTTCCATTTTTACAGATATTTCCTCCTACTCAGAAGCTTCTATTTGACCAATTTCTGGCAGAAAAATGACTCTAAACACACTTATTTTAGTTCCAAAATTGAACATTCACATTTAATAATTGTTTACATTCAAAAGAGAAAACATTAAAAAAATGACCATTTCTGACCATCTGGAGAAAGTTCGACAGCTCCGGGGTCATCGTTTTTCATTAAAAAAAATATTTTTTCAAATGTTGAAAAAATGATGCAAAATGTCAAAAGGATTGTGCCTGAAGTTGAATAACCACTTTTTAACCCCTTCAACGCTAATGACAAAGCCAGCTCGTCATGGGCGTTACCTGCGCTGCACTCATGACGAGCTGGCTTTGTCATGTAAAGTGTGATTTATGAACATTCAGCACACAGCGGGAAAACCCGCTAGCGCTGTAGTGGTTAAAGCCCCACAGTGACCAAAATTGCCATTTTTACAGACTTTTACTCCTACTCAGAAGCTTCTATTTTGACCAATTGCTGGCAGAAAAATGACTCCAAACACACTCATTTTAGATCCAAAAGTGATAATTCACATTTAATAGTCATTTACAGGCAAAAGAAAAAACATTAAAAAATGACCATTTCTGACCATCTGGAGAAAGTTCGACAGTTCCGGGGTCATCGTTTTTCATCAAAAAAATATTTTTTTCAAATATTTTAAAAATGATGCAAATGGATTGTGCCTGATGTTGAATAACTACATTTTAAGCCCTACAGTGACCAAAATTGCCATTTTTACAGATATTTCCTCCTACTCAGAAGCCTCTATTTGACCAATATCAGGGAGAAAAATGGCTCTAAACACTCTTATTTTAGTTCCAAAAGTGATCATTCACATTTAATAATTGTTTACAGTCAAAAGAGAAAACATTAAAAAATGACCATTTCTGACCATCTGGAGAAAGTTTGACAAGTCCGGGGTCAACGTTTTTCATCAAAAAAATATTTTATCAAATGTTGAAAAAATGATTCAAAATGTCAAATGGATTGTGCCTGATGTTGAATAACCACTTTTTAAGACCCACAGTGACCACAATTGCCATTTTAACAGACATTTCCTCCTACTCATAAAATTCTATTTGACCAATTTCTGGCAGAAAAATGACTCTAAACACACTTATTTTAGTTCCAAAAGTGAACATTCACATTTAATAATTGTTTACAGTCAAAAGAGAAAACATTAAAAAATGACCATTTCTGACCATCTGGAGAAAGTTCGACAGTTCCGGGGTCATCGTTTTTTATCAAAAAAAATGTTTTTTCAAATGTTGAAAAAATGATGCAAAATGTCAAAAGGATTGTGCCTGAAGTTGAATAACTACTTTTTAAGCCCTACAGTGACCAAAATTGCCATTTTTACAGATATTTCCTCCTACTCAGAAGCTTCTATTTGACCAATTTCTGGCAGAAAAATGACTCTAAACACACTTATTTTAGTTCCAAAAAGTGATCATTCACATTTAATAATTGTTTACAGTCAAAAGAGAAAACATTAAAAAATGACCATTTCTGACCATCTGGAGAAAGTTTGACTGGTCCGGGGTCATCGTTTCTCATCAAAAAAAATATTTTTTCAAATGTTGAAAAAATGATTCAAAATGTCAAATGGATTGTGCCTGATGTTGAATAACCACTTTTTAAGCCCCACAGTGACCAAAATTGCCATTTTTACAGACATTTCCTCCTACTCAGAAGCTTCTATTTGACCAATTTCTGGCAGAAAAATGACTCTAAACACACTTAATTTAGTTCCAAAAGTGAACATTCACATTTAATAATTGTTTACAGTCAAAAGAGAAAACATTAAAAAATGACCATTTCTGAACATCTGGAGAAAGTTTGACAGTTCCAGGGTCATCGTTTTTCATAAAAAAAAATATTTTTTCAAATGTTGAAAAAATGATGGAAAATGTCAAATGGATTGTGCCTGATGTTGAATAACCACTTTTTAAGCCCCACAGTGACCAAAATTGCCATTTTTACAGACATTTCCTCCTCCTCAGAAGCTTCTATTTGACCAATTTCTGGCAAAAAAATGACTCTAAACACACTCATTTTAGTTGCAAAAGTGATAATTCACATTTAATAGTCATTTACAGGCAAAAGAAATAACATTAAAAAAGGACCATTTCTGACCATCTGGAGAAAGTTCGACAGTTCCGGGGTCATCGTTTTTCATCAAAAAAATATTTTTTCAAATGTTGAAAAAATGATGCAAAATGTCAAAAGGATTGGTCTCCTGTTGAATAACCACTTTTGCCCCACAGTGACCAACATT
Organism: Lissotriton helveticus; assembly: GCF_964261635.1. Lineage (NCBI taxonomy): Eukaryota > Metazoa > Chordata > Amphibia > Caudata > Salamandridae > Lissotriton > Lissotriton helveticus. The sequence goes on along the minus strand of NC_136061.1, from coordinate 1,356,749,984 downwards.
GCCATTTTTACAGACTTTTCCTCCTTTTCAGAAGTTTCTATTTGACCAATTTCTGGAAGAAAAATGACTCTAAACACACTTATTTTAGTTCCAAAAGTGATCATTCACATTTAATAATTGTTTACAGTCAAAAGAGAAAACATTAAAAAATGACAATTTCTGACCATCTGGAGAAAGTTCGACAATTCCTGGGTCATCGTTTTTCAACAAAAAAATTTTTTTTCAAATGTTGAAAAAATGATGCAAAATGTCAAAAGGATTGTGCCTGAAGTTGAATAACCACTTTTTAACCCCTTCAACGCTAATGACAAAGCCAGCTCGTCATGGGAGTTACCTGCGCTGCACTCATGACGAGCTGGCTTTGTCATGTAAAGTGTGATTTATGAACATTCAGCACACAGCGGGAAAACCCGCTAGCGCTGTAGTGGTTAAAGCCCCACAGTGACCAAAATTGCCATTTTTACAGACTTTTCCTCCTACTCAGAAGCTTCTATTTTGACCAATTGCTGGCAGAAAAATGACTCCAAACACACTCATTTTAGATCCAAAAGTGATAATTCACATTTAATAGTCATTTACAGGCAAAAGAGAAAACATTAAAAAATGACCATTTCTGACCATCTGGAGAAAGTTCGACAGGTCATCGTTTTTCATCAAAAAAATATTTTTTTCAAATATTTTAAAAATGATGCAAATGGATTGTGCCTGATGTTGAATGACTACATTTTAAGCCCTACAGTGACCAAAATTGCCATTTTTACAGATATTTCCTCCTACTCAGAAGCCTCTATTTGACCAATATCAGGGAGAAAAATGGCTCTAAACACACTTATTTTAGTTCCAAAAGTGATCATTCACATTTAATAATTGTTTACAGTCAAAAGAGAAAACATTAAAAAATGACCATTTCTGACCATCTGGAGAAAGTTTGACAAGTCCGGGGTCATCGTTTTTCATCAAAAAAATATTTTATCAAATGTTGAAAAAATGATTCAAAATGTCAAATGGATTGTGCCTGATGTTGAATAACCACTTTTTAAGACCCACAGTGACCACAATTGCCATTTTAACAGACATTTCCTCCTACTCATAAAATTCTATTTGACCAATTTCTGGCAGAAAAATGACTCTAAACACACTTATTTTAGTTCCAAAAAGTGATCATTCACATTTAATAATTGTTTACAGTCAAAAGAGAAAACATTAAAAAATGACCATTTCTGACCATCTGGAGAAAGTTTGACTGGTCCGGGGTCATCGTTTCTCATCAAAAAAAATATTTTTTCAAATGTTGAAAAAATGATTCAAAATGTCAAATGGATTGTGCCTGATGTTGAATAACCACTTTTTAAGCCCCACAGTGACCAAAATTGCCATTTTTACAGACATTTCCTCCTACTCAGAAGCTTCTATTTGACCAATTTCTGGCAGAAAAATGACTCTAAACACACTTAATTTAGTTCCAAAAGTGAACATTCACATTTAATAATTGTTTACAGTCAAAAGAGAAAACATAAAAAAATGACCATTTCTGAACATCTGGAGAAAGTTTGACAGTTCCAGGGTCATCGTTTTTCATAAAAAAAAATATTTTTTCAAATGTTGAAAAAATGATGGAAAATGTCAAATGGATTGTGCCTGATGTTGAATAACTACTTTTTAAGCCCTACAACCAAAATTGCCATTTTTACAGACATTTCCTCCTACTCAGAAGCTTCTATTTGACCAATATCTGGCAGAAAAATATCTCTAAACACACTTATTTTAGTTCCAAAAGTGATCATTCACATTTAATAATTGTTTACAGTCAAAAGAGAAAACATTAAAAAATGAGAATTTCTGACCATCTGGAGAAAGTTCGACAGTTCCAGGGTCATCATTTTTCATAAAAAAAATATTTTTTCAAATGTTGAAAAAATGATGCAAAATGTCAAAAGGATTGTGCTTGAAGTTGAATACCACTTTTTAACCCCTTCAACGCTAATGACAAAGCCAGCTCGTCATGGGCGTTACCTGCGCTGCACTCATGACGAGCTGGCTTTGTCATGTAAAGTGTGATTTATGAACATTCAGCACACAGCGGGAAAACCCGCTAGCGCTGTAGTGGTTAAAGCCCCACAGTGACCAAAATTGCCATTTTTACAGACTTTTCCTCCTACTCAGAAGCTTCTATTTTGACCAATTGCTGGCAGAAAAATGACTCCAAACACACTCATTTTAGATCCAAAAGTGATAATTCACATTTAATAGTCATTTACAGGCAAAAGAAAAAACATTAAAAAATGACCATTTCTGACCATCTGGAGAAAGTTCGACAGTTCCGGGGTCATCGTTTTTCATCAAAAAAATATTTTTTTCAAATATTTTAAAAATGATGCAAATGGATTGTGCCTGATGTTGAATAACTACATTTTAAGCCCTACAGTGACCAAAATTGCCATTTTTACAGATATTTCCTCCTACTCAGAAGCCTCTATTTGACCAATATCTGGGAGAAAAATGGCTCTAAACACACTTATTTTAGTTCCAAAAGTGATCATTCACATTTAATAATTGTTTACAGTCAAAAGAGAAAACATTAAAAAATGACCATTTCTGACCATCTGGAGAAAGTTTGACAAGTCCGGGGTCAACGTTTTTCATCAAAAAAATATTTTATCAAATGTTGAAAAAATGATGCAAAATGTCAAATGGATTGTGCCTGATGTTGAATAACCACTTTTTAAGACCCACAGTGACCACAATTGCCATTTTAACAGACATTTCCTCCTACTCATAAAATTCTATTTGACCAATTTCTGGCAGAAAAATGACTCTAAACACACTTATTTTAGTTCCAAAAGTGAACATTCACATTTAATAATTGTTTACAGTCAAAATAGAAAACATTAAAAATGACCATTTCTGACCATCTGGAGAAAGTTCGACAGTTCCGGGGTCATCGTTTTTCATCAAAAAAAATATTTTTTCAAATGTTGAAAAAATGATGCAAAATGTCAAATGGATTGTGCCTGATGTTGAATAACAACTTTTTAAAGCACCACAGTGACCAAAATTGCCATTTTTACAGACATTTCCTCCTACTCAGAAGCTTCTATTTGACCAATTTCTGGCAGAAAAATGACTCTAAACACACTTATTTTAGTTCCAAAAGTGATCATTCACATTTAATAATTGTTTACAGTCAAAAGAGAAAACATTAAAAAATGACCATTTCTGACCATCTGGAGAAAGTTCGACAGTTCCGGGGTCATCGTTTTTTATCAAAAAAAATGTTTTTTCAAATGTTGAAAAAATGATGCAAAATGTCAAAAGGATTGTGCCTGAAGTTGAATAACTACTTTTTAAGCCCTACAGTGACCAAAATTGCCATTTTTACAGATATTTCCTCCTACTCAGAAGCTTCTATTTGACCAATTTCTGGCAGAAAAATGGCTCTAAACACACTTATTTTAGTTCCAAAAAGTGATCATTCACATTTAATAATTGTTTACAGTCAAAAGAGAAAACATTAAAAAATGACCATTTCTGACCATCTGGAGAAAGCTTGACTGGTCCGGGGTCATCGTTTCTCATCAAAAAAAATATTTTTTCAAATGTTGAAAAAATGATTCAAAATGTCAAATGGATTGTGCCTGATGTTGAATAACCACTTTTTAAGCCCCACAGTGACCAAAATTGCCATTTTTACAGACATTTCCTCCTACTCAGAAGCTTTTATTTGACCAATTTCTGGCAGAAAAATGACTCTAAACACACTTAATTTAGTTCCAAAAGTGAACATTCACATTTAATAATTGTTTACAGTCAAAAGAGAAAACATTAAAAAATGACCATTTCTGAACATCTGGAGAAAGTTTGACAGTTCCAGGGTCATCGTTTTTCATTAAAAAAAAAAATATTTTTTCAAATGTTGAAAAAATGATGCAAAATGTCAAATGGATTGTGCCTGATGTTGAATAACCACTTTTTAAAGCTCCACAGTGACCAAAATTGCCAATTTTTACAGACATTTCCTCCTACTCAGAAGCTTCTATTTGACCAATTTCTGGCAGAAAAATGACTCTAAACACACTTATTTTAGTTCCAAAATTGAACATTCACATTTAATAATTGTTTACATTCAAAAATAGAAAACATTAAAAAAAATGACCATTTCTGACCATCTGGAGAAAGTTCGACAGTTCCGGGGTCATCGTTTTTCATTAAAAAAAATATTTTTTCAAATGTTGAAAAAATGATGCAAAATGTCAAATGGATTGTGCCTGATGTTGAATAACCACTTTTTAAAGCTCCACAGTGACCAAAATTGCCAATTTTTACAGACATTTCCTCCTACTCAGAAGCTTCTATTTGACCAATATCTGGCCGAAAAATATCTCTAAACACACTTATTTTAGTTCCAAAAGTGATCATTCACATTTAATAATTGTTTACAGTCAAAAGAGAAAACATTAAAAAATGAGAATTTCTGACCATCTGGAGAAAGTTCGACAGTTCCAGGGTCATCGTTTTTCATTAAAAAAAATAATTTTTCAAATGTTGAAAAAATGATGCAAAATGTCAAAAGGATTGTGCCTGAAGTTGAATAACCACTTTTTAAAGATCCACAGAGACCAAAATTGCCATTTTTACAGACATTTCCTCCTACTCAGAAGCTTCTATTTGACCAATTTCTGGCAGAAAAATGACTCTAAACACACTTATTTTAGTTCCAAAAGTGATCATTCACATTTAATAATTGTTTACAGTCAACAGAGAAAACATTAAAAAATGACCATTTCTGACCATCTGGAGAAAGTTCGATGTTCCGTGGTCATCGTTTTTCATCAAAAAAAATATTTTTTCAAATGTTGAAAAAATTATGCAAAATGTCAAATGGATTATGCCTGATGTTGAATAACTACTTTTTAAGCCCTACAGTGACCAAAATTGCCATTTTTACAGATATTTCCTCCTACTCAGAAGCTTCTATTTGCAATTTCTGGCAGAAAAATGGCTCTAAACACACTTATTTTTGTTCCAAAAGTGATCATTCACATTTAATAGTCATTTACAGTCAAAAGAGAAAACATTACAAAATTACCATTTCTGACCATCTGGAGAAAGTTCGACAGTTGAAGGGTCCTCGTTTTTCATCAAAAAAATATTTTTTCAAATGTTATAAAAATGATGCAAAATGTCAAATGGATTGTGCCTGATGTTGAATAACTACTTTTTAGGCCCTACAGTGACCAAAATTGCCATTTTTACAGATATTTCCTCCTACTCAGAAGCTTCTATTTGACCAATATCAGGCAGAAAAATGGCTCTAAACACACTTATTTTAGTTCCAAAAGGGATCATTCACATTTAATAATTGTTTACAGTCAAAAGAGAAAACATTAAAAAATGACCATTTCTGACCATCTGGAGAAAGTTTGACAGGTGGTCATCGTTTTTCATCAAAAAAAATAATTTTTCAAATGTTGAAAAAATGATTCAAAATGTCAAATGGATTGTGCCTGATGTTGAATAATCACTTTTTAAGCCCCACAGTGACCACAATTGCCATTTTTACAGACATTTCCTCCTACTCAGATGCCTCTATTTGACCAATTTCTGGCATAAAAATAACTCTAAACACACTCATTTTAGATCCAAAAGTGATCATTCACATTTAATAGTCATTTACAGGCAAAAGAGATAACATTAAAAAATGACCATTTCTGACCATCTGGAGAAAGTTCGACAGTTCCGGGGTCATCGTTTTTCATCAAAAAAAATATTTTTTCAAATGTTGAAAAAATGATGCAAAATGTCAAATGGATTGTGCCTGATGTTGAATAACCACTTTTTAAAGCTCCACAGTGACCAAAATTGCCATTTTTACAGACATTTCCTCCTACTCAGAAGCTTCTATTTGACCAATATCTGGCAGAAAAATAACTCTAAACACACTTATTTTAGTTCCAAAAGTGATGTAAAGTGTGATTTATGAACATTCAGCACACAGCGGGAAAACCCGCTAGCGCTGTAGTGGTTAAAGCCCCACAGTGACCAAAATTGCCATTTTTACAGACTTTTCCTCCTACTCAGAAGCTTCTATTTTGACCAATTGCTGGCAGAAAAATGACTCCAAACACACTCATTTTAGATCCAAAAGTGATAATTCACATTTAATAGTCATTTACAGGCAAAAGAGAAAACATTAAAAAATGACCATTTCTGACCATCTGGAGAAAGTTCGACAGGTCATCGTTTTTCATCAAAAAAATATTTTTTTCAAATATTTTAAAAATGATGCAAATGGATTGTGCCTGATGTTGAATAACTACATTTTAAGCCCTACAGTGACCAAAATTGCCATTTTTACAGATATTTCCTCCTACTCAGAAGCCTCTATTTGACCAATATCAGGGAGAAAAATGGCTCTAAACACACTTATTTTAGTTCCAAAAGTGATCATTCACATTTAATAATTGTTTACAGTCAAAAGAGAAAACATTAAAAAATGACCATTTCTGACCATCTGGAGAAAGTTTGACAAGTCCGGGGTCATCGTTTTTCATCAAAAAAATATTTTATCAAATGTTGAAAAAATGATTCAAAATGTCAAATGGATTGTGCCTGATGTTGAATAACCACTTTTTAAGACCCACAGGGGTATATTATCAAGGGGTTTATCTCCGCTTTTTTGGCTTTAAAAGCCAAGAAAGCGGAGATAAAATTATCTCCCTATTACCAAGCTGTCGCTAACACCAGTTAGTGACAGCTAATAGGAGATAGCGACCATCTTGGGCCCCGCTTTGCATGTCAGTGATATTTATCACTAATGACATGCAAAGTGGGCGTGCCAAGATGTTAGCGACTGGAAACAGTCGCTAACATCGCTATCTCCTATTACCAACTTTTGGAGATATTCGCGCTAAGCGCGAATATCTCCAAAAGCTAACACCTGCCCTGAGCAGTTCTTCACCATGTTATCCAATGGGAGGTGGATAACATGGCTAAGAGCATTTGCTCGATAATGCATGAATATCGCTGACTTTTCAGCGATATTCATGCATTGCGGCCGTTTTTTATCGCATTTGCGATAAACCTTGCTAATAGCAAGGTTTATCTGCGATAAAAATCGCCGATGTGCGGCGATAATTTTTGTCTCTAAACAAGTTAGAGACAAAAATTATCGCTAGTTGTTGGTAATATACCCCACAGTGACCACAATTGCCATTTTAACAGACATTTCCTCCTACTCATAAAATTCTATTTGACCAATTTCTGGCAGAAAAATGACTCTAAACACACTTATTTTAGTTCCAAAAAGTGATCATTCACATTTAATAATTGTTTACAGTCAAAAGAGAAAACATTAAAAAATGACCATTTCTGACCATCTGGAGAAAGTTTGACTGGTCCGGGGTCATCGTTTCTCATCAAAAAAAATATTTTTTCAAATGTTGAAAAAATGATTCAAAATGTCAAATGGATTGTGCCTGATGTTGAATAACCACTTTTTAAGCCCCACAGTGACCAAAATTGCCATTTTTACAGACATTTCCTCCTACTCAGAAGCTTCTATTTGACCAATTTCTGGCAGAAAAATGACTCTAAACACACTTAATTTAGTTCCAAAAGTGAACATTCACATTTAATAATTGTTTACAGTCAAAAGAGAAAACATTAAAAAATGACCATTTCTGAACATCTGGAGAAAGTTTGACAGTTCCAGGGTCATCGTTTTTCATAAAAAAAAATATTTTTTCAAATGTTGAAAAAATGATGGAAAATGTCAAATGGATTGTGCCTGATGTTGAATAACTACTTTTTAAGCCCTACAACCAAAATTGCCATTTTTACAGATATTTCCTCCTACTCAGAAGCTTCTATTTGACCAATTTCTGGCAGAAAAATGACTCTAAACACACTTATTTTAGTTCCAAAATTGAACATTCACATTTAATAATTGTTTACATTCAAAAGAGAAAACATTAAAAAAATGACAATTTCTGACCATCTGGAGAAAGTTCGACAGTTCCGGGGTCATCGTTTTTCATTAAAAAAAATATTTTTTCAAATGTTGAAAAAATGATGCAAAATGTCAAATGGATTGTGTCTGATGTTGAATAACTACTTTTTCAGCCCTACAGTGACCAAAATTGCCATTTTTACAGGTATTTCCTCCTACTCAGAAGCTTCTAATTGACCAATTTCTGGCAGAAAAATGGCTCTAAACACACTTATTTTAGTTCCAAAAGTGATCATTCACATTTAATAATTGTTTACAGTCAAAAGAGAAAACATTAAAAAATGACCATTTCTGACCATCTGGAGAAAGTTTGACAGGTCCGGGGTCATCGTTTTTCATCAAAAATAATATTTTTTCAAATGTTTTAAAAATGATGCATAATGTCAAATGGATTGTGCCTGATGTTGAATAACCACTTTTTAAGCCCCACAGTGACCAAAATTGCCATTTTTACAGATATGTCCTCCTACTCAGAACTTCTATTTGACCAATTTCTGGCAGAAAAATGGCTCTAAACACACTTATTTTAGTTCCAAAAGTGATCATTCACATTTAATAATTGTTTACAGTCAAAAGAGAAAACAAAATGACCATTTCTGACCATCTGGAGAAAGTTTGACAGGTCCGGGGTCATCGTTTTTCATCAAAAAAAATATTTTTTCAAATGTTGAAAAAATGATTCAAAATGTCAAATGGATTGTGCCTGATGTTGAATAACCACTTTTTAAGCCCCACAGTGACCAAAATTGCCATTTTTACAGACATTTCCTCCTACTCAGAAGCTTCTATTTGACCAATTTCTGGCAGAAAAATGACTCTAAACACACTTATATTAGTTCCAAAAGTGAACATTCACATTTAATAATTGTTTACAGTCAAAAGAGAAAACATTAAAAAATGACCATTTCTGACCATCTGGAGAAAGTTCGTCAGTTCCGGGGTCATCGTTTTTCATTAAAAAAAATATTTATTCAAATGTTGAAAAAATGATGTAAAATGTCAAATGGATTGTGCCTGATGTTGAATAACCACTTTTTAAAGCCCCACAGTGACCAAAATTGCAATTTTTACAGACTTTTCCTCCTACTCAGAAGCTTCTATTTTGACCAATTTCTGGCAGAAAAATGACTCCAAACACACTCATTTTAGATCCAAAAGTGATAATTCACATTTAACAGTCATTTACAAGCAAAAGAGAAAACTTTAAAAAATGACCTTTTCTGACCATCTGGAGAAAGTTTGACAGGTCCGGGGTCATCGTTTTTCATCAAAAAAAATATTTTTTCAAATGTTGAAAAAATGATTCAAAATGTCAAATGGATTGTGCCTGATATTGATTAACCACTTTTTAAGCCCCACAGTGACCAAAATTGCCATTTTTACAGACATTTCCTCCTACTCAGAAGCTTCTATTTGACCAAATTCTGGCAGAAAAATGACTCTAAACACACTTATTTTAGTTCCAAAAGTGATCATTCACATTCAATAATTGTTTAGAGACAAAAGAGAAAACATTAAAAAATGACCATTTCTGACCATCTGGAGAAAGTTCGACAGTTCCGGGGTCATCGTTTTTCATAAAAAAAAATATTTTTTCAAATGTTGAAAAAATGATGCAAAATGTCAAATGGATTATTCCTCATGTTGAATAACCACTTTTTAAAGCCCCACAGTGACCAAAATTGCCATTTTTACCGACTTTTCCTCCTACTCAGAAGCTTCTATTTCGACCAATTTCTGGCAGAAAAATGACTCCAAACACACTCATTTTAGTTCCAAAAGTGATAATTCACATTTAATAGTCATTTACAGGCAAAAGAGAAAACATTAAAAAATGACCATTTCTGACCATCTGGAGAAAGTTCGACAGGTCTGGGGTCATCGTTTTTCATTAAAAAAAATATTTTTTCAAATGTTGAAAAAATGATTCAAAATGTCAAATGGATTGTGCCTGATGTTGAATAACCACTTTTTAAGCCCCACAGTGACCAAAATTGCCATTTTTACCGACTTTTCCTCCTACTCAGAAGCTTCTATTTGACCAATATCTGGCAGAAAAATAACTCTAAACACACTTATTTTAGTTCCAAAAGTGATCATTCACATTTCATAATTGTTTACAGTCAAAAGAGAAAACATTAAGAAATGACCATTTCTGACCATCTGGAGAAAGTTTGACAGGTCCGGGGTCATCGTTCTTCATCAAAAGAAATATTTTTTCAAAAGTTGAAAAAATGATTCAAAATGTCAAATGGATTGTGCCTGATGTTGAATAACCACTTTTTAAGCCCCACAGTGACCAAAATTGCCATTTTTACAGACATTTCCTCATACTCAGAAGCTTCTATTTGACACATTTCTGGCAGAAAAATGACTCTAAACACACTTATTTTAGTTCCAAAATTGAACATTCACATTTAATAAATGTTTACATTCAAAAGAGAAAACATTACAAAATGACCATTTCTGACCATCTGGAGAAAGTTCGACAGTTCCGGGATCATCGTTTTTTCATAAAAAAAAATATTTTTTCAAATATTGAAAAAATGATGCAAAATGTCAAATGGATTGTGCCTGATGTTGAATAACCACTTTTTAAAGATCCACGGTGACCAAAATTGCCATTTTTACAGACATTTCCTCCTACTCAGAAGCTTCTATTTGACCAATTTCTGGCAGAAAAATGACTCTAAACAAATGTATTTTAGTTCCAAAAGTGATCATTCACATTTAATAATTGTTTACAGTCAAAAGAGAAAACATAAAAAAATGACCATTTCTGACCATCTGGAGAAAGTTCGACGTTCTGGGGTCATCGTTTTTCATCAAAAAAAATATTTTTTCAAATGTTGAAAAAATGATGCAAAATGTCAAAAGGATTGTGCCTGAAGTTGAATAACCACTTTTTAAAGCCCCACAGTGACCAAAATTGCAATTTTTACAGACTTTTCCTCCTACTAAGAAGCTTCTATTTTGACCAATTTCTGGCAGAAAAATGACTTCAAACACACTCATTTTAGATCCAAAAGTGATAATTCACATTTAATAGTCAATTACAGGCAAAAGAGAAAACATTAAAAAATGACCATTTCTGACCATCTGGAGAAAGTTCAACAGTTCCGGGGTCATCGTTTTTCATCAAAAAAATATTTTTTCAAATGTTGAAAAAATGATGCAAAATGTCAAATGGATTGTGCCTGATGTTGAATAACTACTTTTTAAGCCCTACAGTGACCAAAATTGCCATTTTTACAGATATTTCCTCCTACTCAGAAGCTTCTATTTGACCAATTTCTGGCAGAAAAATGGCTCTAAACACACTTATTTTAGTTCCAAAAGTGATCATTCACATTTAATAATTGTTTACAGTCAAAAGAGAAAACATTAAAAAATGACCATTTCTGACCATCTGGAGAAAGTTTGACAGGTCCGGGGTCATCGTTTTTCATCAAAAGAAATATTTTTTCAAATGTTGAAAAAATGATTCAAAATGTCAAATGGATTGTGCCTGATGTTGAATAACCACTTTTTAAGCCCCACAGTGACCAAAATTGCCATTTTTACAGACATTTCCTCATACTCAGAAGCTTCTATTTGACACATTTCTGGCAGAAAAATGACTCTAAACACACTTATTTTAGTTCCAAAATTGAACATTCACATTTAATAATTGTTTACATTCAAAAGAGAAAACATTAAAAAATTACCATTTCTGACCATCTGGAGAAAGTTCGACAGTTCCAGGGCCATCGTTTTTCATTAAAAAAAATATTTTTTCAAATGTTGAAAAAATGATGCAAAATGTCAAATGGATTGTGCCTGATGTTGAATAACCACTTTTTAAAGCTCCACAGTGACCAAAATTGCCATTTTTACAGACATTTCCTCATACTCTGAAGCTTCTATTTGACCAATATCTGGCAGAAAAATATCTCTAAACACACTTATTTTAGTTCCAAAAGTGATCATTCACATTTAATAATTGTTTACAGTCAAAAAAGAAAACATTAAAAAATGACCATTTCTGACCATCTGGAGAAAGTTTGACAGGTCCGGGGTCATCGTTTTTAATAAAAAAAAATATTTTTTCAAATGTTGAAAAAATGTGGCAAAATGTCAAATGGATTGTGCCTGATGTTGAATAACCACTTTTTAAAGATCCACAGTGACCAAAATTGCCATTTTTATAGACATTTCCTCCTACTCAGAAGCTTCTATTTGACCAATTTCTGGCAGAAAATGACTCTAAACACACTTATTTTAGTTCCAAAAGTGATCATTCACATTTAATAATTGTTTACAGTCAAAAGAGAAAACATTAAAAAATGAGAATTTCTGACCATCTGGAGAAAGTTCGACAGTTCCAGGGTCATCGTTTTTCATTAAAAAAAATATTTTTTCAAATGTTGAAAAAATGATGCAAAATGTCAAAAGGATTGTGCCTGAAGTTGAATAACCACTTTTTAAAGATCCACAGAGACCAAAATTGCCATTTTTACAGACATTTCCTCCTACTCAGAAGCTTCTATTTGACCAATTTCTGGCAGAAAAATGACTCTAAACACACTTATTTTAGTTCCAAAAGTGATCATTCACATTTAATAATTGTTTACAGTCAACAGAGAAAACATTAAAAAATGACCATTTCTGACCATCTGGAGAAAGTTCGACGTTCCGTGGTCATCGTTTTTCATCAAAAAAAATATTTTTTCAAATGTTGAAAAAATTATGCAAAATGTCAAATGGATTATGCCTGATGTTGAATAACTACTTTTTAAGCCCTACAGTGACCAAAATTGGCATTTTTACAGATATTTCCTCCTACTCAGAAGCTTCTATTTGCAATTTCTGGCAGAAAAATGGCTCTAAACACACTTATTTTTGTTCCAAAAGTGATCATTCTCATTTAATAGTCATTTACAGTCAAAAGAGAAAACATTAAAAAATGACCATTTCTGACCATCTGGAGAAAGTTCGACAGTTGAAGGGTCCTCGTTTTTCATCAAAAAAATATTTGTTCAAATGTTATAAAAATGATGCAAAATGTCAAATGGATTGTGCCTGATGTTGAATAACTACTTTTTAGGCCCTACAGTGACCAAAATTGCCATTTTTACAGATATTTCCTCCTACTCAGAAGCTTCTATTTGACCAATATCAGGCAGAAAAATGGCTCTAAACACACTTATTTTAGTTCCAAAAGTGATAATTCACATTTAATAGTCATCTACAGGCAAAAGAGATAACATTAAAAAATGACCATTTCTGACCATCTGGAGAACGTTCGACAGTTCCGGGGTCATCGTTTTTCATCAAAAAAAATATTTTTTCAAATGTTGAAAAAATGATGCAAAATGTCAAATGGATTGTGCCTGATGTTGAATAACCACTTTTTAAAGCTCCACAGTGACCAAAATTGCCATTTTTACAGACATTTCCTCCTACTCAGAAGCTTCTATTTGACCAATATCTGGCAGAATAATAACTCTAAACACACTTATTTTAGTTCCAAAAGTGATCATTCACATTTAATAATTGTTTACAGTCAAAAGAGAAAACATTAAGAAATTACCATTTCTGACCATCTGGAGAAAGTTTGACAGGTCCGGGGTCATCGTTTTTCATCAAAAGAAATATTTTTTGAAATGTTGAAAAAATGATTCAAAATGTCAAATGGATTGTGCCTGATGTTGAATAACCACTTTTTAAAGATCCACGGTGACCAAAATTGCCATTTTTACAGACATTTCCTCCTACTCAGAAGCTTCTATTTTGACCAATTTCTGGCAGAAAAATGACTTCAAACACACTCATTTTAGATCCAAAAGTGATAATTCACATTTAATAGTCAATTACAGGCAAAAGAGAAAACATTAAAAAATGACCATTTCTGACCATCTGGAGAAAGTTCGACAGTTCCGGGGTCATCGTTTTTCATCAAAAAAAATATTTTTTCAAATGTTGAAAAAATGATGCAAAATGTCAAATGGATTGTGCCTGATGTTGAATAACTACTTTTTAAGCCCTACAGTGACCAAAATTGCCATTTTTACAGATATTTCCTCCTACTCAGAAGCTTCTATTTGACCAATTTCTGGCGGAAAAATGGCTCTAAACACACTTATTTTAGTTCCAAAAGTGATCATTCACATTTAATAATTGTTTACAGTCAAAAGAGAAAACATAAAAAAATGACCATTTCTGACCATCTGGAGAAAGTTTGACAGGTCCGGGGTCATCGTTTTTCATCAAAAGAAATATTTTTTCAAATGTTGAAAAAATGATTCAAAATGTCAAATGGATTGTGCCTGATGTTGAATAACCACTTTTTAAGCCCCACAGTGACCAAAATTGCCATTTTTACAGACATTTCCTCATACTCAGAAGCTTCTATTTGACACATTTCTGGCAGAAAAATGACTCTAAACACACTTATTTTAGTTCCAAAATTGAACATTCACATTTAATAATTGTTTACATTCAAAAGAGAAAACATTAAAAAATGACCATTTCTGACCATCTGGAGAAAGTTCGACAGTTCCGGGGTCATCGTTTTTCATCAAAAAAAATATTTTTTCAAATGTTGAAAAAATGATGCAAAATGTCAAATGGATTGTGCCTGATGTTGAATAACTACTTTTTAAGCCCTACAGTGACCAAAATTGCCATTTTTACAGACATTTCCTCCTACTCAGATGCTTCTATTTGACCAATTTCTGGCATAAAAATGACTCTAAACACACTCATTTTAGATCCAAAAGTGATAATTCACATTTAATAGTCATCTACAGGCAAAAGAGATAACATTAAAAAATGACCATTTCTGACCATCTGGAGAAAGTTCGACAGTTCCGGGGTCATCGTTTTTCATCAAAAAAAATATTTTTTCAAATGTTGAAAAAATGATGCAAAATGTCAAATGGATTGTGCCTGATGTTGAATAACCACTTTTTAAAGCTCCACAGTGACCAAAATTGCCATTTTTACAGACATTTCCTCCTACTCAGAAGCTTCTATTTGACCAATATCTGGCAGAAAAATAACTCTAAACACACTTATTTTAGTTCCAAAAGTGATCATTCACATTTAATAATTGTTTACAGTCAAAAGAGAAAACATTAAGAAATGACCATTTCTGACCATCTGGAGAAAGTTTGACAGGTCCGGGGTCATCGTTTTTCATCAAAAGAAATATTTTTTCAAATGTTGAAAAAATGATTCAAAATGTCAAATGGATTGTGCCTGATGTTGAATAACCACTTTTTAAAGATCCACAGTGACCAAAATTGCCATTTTTACAGACATTTCCTACTACTCAGAAGCTTCTATTTTGACCAATTTCTGGCAGAAAAATGACTTCAAACACACTCATTTTAGATCCAAAAGTGATAATTCACATTTAATAGTCAATTACAGGCAAAAGAGAAAACATTAAAAAATGACCATTTCTGACCATCTGGAGAAAGTTCGACAGTTCCGGGGTCATCGTTTTTCATCAAAAAAAATATTTTTTCAAATGTTGAAAAAATGATGCAAAATGTCAAATGGATTGTGCCTGATGTTGAATAACTACTTTTTAAGCCCTACAGTGACCAAAATTGCCATTTTTACAGATATTTCCTCCTACTCAGAAGCTTCTATTTGACCAATTTCTGGCAGAAAAATGGCTCTAAACACACTTATTTTAGTTCCAAAAGTGATCATTCACATTTAATAATTGTTTACAGTCAAAAGAGAAAACATTAAAAAATGACCATTTCTGACCATCTGGAGAAAGTTTGACAGGTCCGGGGTCATCGTTTTTCATCAAAAGAAATATTTTTTCAAATGTTGAAAAAATGATTCAAAATGTCAAATGGATTGTGCCTGATGTTGAATAACCACTTTTTAAGCCCCACAGTGACCAAAATTGCCATTTTTACAGACATTTCCTCATACTCAGAAGCTTCTATTTGACACATTTCTGGCAGAAAAATGACTCTAAACACACTTATTTTAGTTCCAAAATTGAACATTCACATTTAATAATTGTTTACATTCAAAAGAGAAAACATTAAAAAATGACCATTTCTGACCATCTGGAGAAAGGTCGACAGTTCCAGGGTCATCGTTTTTCATTAAAAAAAATATTTTTTCAAATGTTGAAAAAATGATGCAAAATGTCAAATGGATTGTGCCTGATGTTGAATAACCACTTTTTAAAGCTCCACAGTGACCAAAATTGCCAATTCTTACAGACATTTCCTCCTACTCAGAAGCTTCTATTTGACCAATATCTGGCAGAAAAATATCTCTAAACACACTTATTTTAGTTCCAAAAGTGATCATTCACATGTAATAATTGTTTACAGTCAAAAGAGAAAACATTAAAAAATGACCATTTCTGACCATCTGGAGAAAGTTTGACAGGTCCGGGGTCATCGTTTTTAATAAAAAAAAATCTTTTTTCAAATGTTGAAAAAATGATGCAAAATGTCAAATGGATTGTGCCTGATGTTGAATAACCACTTTTTAAAGATCCACAGTGACCAAAATTGCCATTTTTACAGACATTTCCTCCTACTCAGAAGCTTCTATTTGACCAATTTCTGACAGAAAATGACTCTAAACACACTTATTTTAGTTCCAAAAGTGATCATTCACATTTAATAATTGTTTACAGTCAAAAGAGAAAACATTAAAAAATGAGAATTTCTGACCATCTGGAGAAAGTTCGACAGTTCCAGGGTCATCGTTTTTCATAAAAAAAATATTTTTTCAAATGTTGAAAAAATTATGCAAAATGTCAAAAGGATTGTGCCTGAAGTTGAATAACCACTTTTTAAAGATCCACAGAGACCAAAATTGCCATTTTTACAGACATTTCCTCCTACTCAGAAGCTTCTATTTGACCAATTTCTGGCAGAAAAATGACTCTAAACACACTTATTTTAGTTCCAAAAGTGATCATTCACATTTAATAATTGTTTACAGTCAACAGAGAAAACATTAAAAAAATGACCATTTCTGACCATCTGGAGAAAGTTCAACGTTCCGTGGTCATCGTTTTTCATCAAAAAAAATATTTTTTCAAATGTTGAAAAAATTATGCAAAATGTCAAATGGATTATGCCTGATGTTGAATAACTACTTGTTAAGCCCTACAGTGACCAAAATTGCCATTTTTACAGATATTTCCTCCTACTCAGAAGCTTCTATTTGCAATTTCTGGCAGAAAAATGGCTCTAAACACACTTATTTTTGTTCCAAAAGTGATCATTCACATTTAATAGTCATTTACAGTCAAAAGAGAAAACATTAAAAAATGACCATTTCTGACCATCTGGAGAAAGTTCGACAGTTGAAGGGTCCTCGTTTTTCATCAAAAAAATATTTTTTCAAATGTTATAAAAATGATGCAAAATGTCAAATGGATTGTGCCTGATCTTGAATAACTACTTTTTAGGCCCTACAGTGACCAAAATTGCCATGTTTACAGATATTTCCTCCTACTCAGAAGCTTCTATTTGACCAATATCAGGCAGAAAAATGGCTCTAAACACACTTATTTTAGTTCCAAAAGGGATCATTCACATTTAATAATTGTTTACAGTCAAAAGAGAAAACATTAAAAAATGACAATTTCTGACCATCTGGAGAAAGTTTGACAGGTCCGGGGTCATCGTTTTTCATCAAAAAAATTTTTTTTTCAAATGTTGAAAAAATGATTCAAAATGTCAAATGGATTGTGCCTGATGTTGAATAATCACTTTTTAAGCCCCACAGTGACCACAATTGCCATTTTTACAGACATTTCCTCCTACTCAGATGCTTCTATTTGACCAATTTCTGGCATAAAAATGACTCTAAACACACTCATTTTAGATCCAAAAGTGATAATTCACATATAATAGTCATTTACAGGCAAAAGAGATAACATTAACAAATGACCATTTCTGACCATCTGGAGAAAGTTCGACAGTTCCGGGGTCATCGTTTTTCATCAAAAAAAATATTTTTTCAAATGTTGAAAAAATGATGCAAAATGTCAAATGATTGTGCCTGATGTTGAATAACCACTTTTTAAAGCTCCACAGTGACCAAAATTGCCAATTCTTACAGACATTTCCTCCTACTCAGAAGCTTCTATTTGACCAATATCTGGCAGAAAAATATCTCTAAACACACTTATTTTAGTTCCAAAAGTGATCATTCACATTTAATAATTGTTTACAGTCAAAAGAGAAAACATTAAAAAATGAGAATTTCTGACCATCTGGAGAAAGTTCGACAGTTCCAGGGTCATCGTTTTTCATAAAAAAAATATTTTTTCAAATGTTGAAAAAATTATGCAAAATGTCAAAAGGATTGTGCCTGAAGTTGAATAACCACTTTTTAAAGATCCACAGAGACCAAAATTGCCATTTTTACAGACATTTCCTCCTACTCAGAAGCTTCTATTTGACCAATTTCTGGCAGAAAAATGACTCTAAACACACTTATTTTAGTTCCAAAAGTGATCATTCACATTTAATAATTGTTTACAGTCAACAGAGAAAACATTAAAAAAATGACCATTTCTGACCATCTGGAGAAAGTTCAACGTTCCGTGGTCATCGTTTTTCATCAAAAAAAATATTTTTTCAAATGTTGAAAAAATGATGCAAAATGTCAAATGGATTATGCCTGATGTTGAATAACTACTTGTTAAGCCCTACAGTGACCAAAATTGCCATTTTTACAGATATTTCCTCCTACTCAGAAGCTTCTATTTGCAATTTCTGGCAGAAAAATGGCTCTAAACACACTTATTTTTGTTCCAAAAGTGATCATTCACATTTAATAATTGTTTACAGTCAACAGAGAAAACATTAAAAAAATGACCATTTCTGACCATCTGGAGAAAGTTCGACAGTTGAAGGGTCCTCGTTTTTCATCAAAAAAATATTTTTTCAAATGTTATAAAAATGATGCAAAATGTCAAATGGATTGTGCCTGATCTTGAATAACTACTTTTTAGGCCCTACAGTGACCAAAATTGCCATGTTTACAGATATTTCCTCCTACTCAGAAGCTTCTATTTGACCAATATCAGGCAGAAAAATGGCTCTAAACACACTTATTTTAGTTCCAAAAGGGATCATTCACATTTAATAATTGTTTACAGTCAAAAGAGAAAACATTAAAAAATGACAATTTCTGACCATCTGGAGAAAGTTTGACAGGTCCGGGGTCATCGTTTTTCATAAAAAAAATATTTTTTCAAATGTTGAAAAAATTATGCAAAATGTCAAAAGGATTGTGCCTGAAGTTGAATAACCACTTTTTAAAGATCCACAGAGACCAAAATTGCCATTTTTACAGACATTTCTTCCTACTCAGAAGCTTCTATTTGACCAATATCAGGCAGAAAAATGGCTCTAAACACACTTATTTTAGTTCCAAAAGGGATCATTCACATTTAATAATTGTTTACAGTCAAAAGAGAAAACATTAAAAAATGACCATTTCTGACCATCTGGAGAAAGTTCGACAGTTCCGGGGTCATCGTTTTTCATCAAAAAAAATATTTTTTCAAATGTTGAAAAAATGATGCAAAATGTCAAATGATTGTGCCTGATGTTGAATAACCACTTTTTAAAGCTCCACAGTGACCAAAATTGCCAATTCTTACAGACATTTCCTCCTACTCAGAAGCTTCTATTTGACCAATATCTGGCAGAAAAATATCTCTAAACACACTTATTTTAGTTCCAAAAGTGATCATTCACATTTAATAATTGTTTACAGTCAAAAGAGAAAACATTAAAAAATGACCATTTCTGACCATCTGGAGAAAGTTTGACAGGTCCGGGGTCATCGTTTTTAATAAAAAAAAATATTTTTTCAAATGTTGAAAAAATGATGCAAAATGTCAAATGGATTGTGCCTGATGTTGAATAACCACTTTTTAAAGATCCACAGTGACCAAAATTGCCATTTTTACAGACATTTCCTCCTACTCAGAAGCTTCTATTTGACC
Source organism: Lissotriton helveticus (assembly GCF_964261635.1). Lineage (NCBI taxonomy): Eukaryota > Metazoa > Chordata > Amphibia > Caudata > Salamandridae > Lissotriton > Lissotriton helveticus. The sequence goes on along the minus strand of NC_136061.1, from coordinate 1,356,729,975 downwards.
AATTTCTGGCAGAAAATGACTCTAAACACACTTATTTTAGTTCCAAAAGTGATCATTCACATTTAATAATTGTTTACAGTCAAAAGAGAAAACATTAAAAAATGAGAATTTCTGACCATCTGGAGAAAGTTCGACAGTTCCAGGGTCATCGTTTTTCATTAAAAAAAATATTTTTTCAAATGTTGAAAAAATGATGCAAAATGTCAAAAGGATTGTGCCTGAAGTTGAATAACCACTTTTTAAAGATCCACAGAGACCAAAATTGCCATTTTTACAGACATTTCCTCCTACTCAGAAGCTTCTATTTGACCAATTTCTGGCAGAAAAATGACTCTAAACACACTTATTTTAGTTCCAAAAGTGATCATTCACATTTAATAATTGTTTACAGTCAAAAGAGAAAACATTAAAAAATGAGAATTTCTGACCATCTGGAGAAAGTTCGACAGTTCCAGGGTCATCGTTTTTCATTAAAAAAAATATTTTTTCAAATGTTGAAAAAATGATGCAAAATGTCAAAAGGATTGTGCCTGAAGTTGAATAACCACTTTTTAAAGATCCACAGAGACCAAAATTGCCATTTTTACAGACATTTCCTCCTACTCAGAAGCTTCTATTTGACCAATTTCTGGCAGAAAAATGACTCTAAACACACTTATTTTAGTTCCAAAAGTGATCATTCACATTTAATAATTGTTTACAGTCAACAGAGAAAACATTAAAAAATGACCATTTCTGACCATCTGGAGAAAGTTCGACGTTCCGTGGTCATCGTTTTTCATCAAAAAAAATATTTTTTCAAATGTTGAAAAAATTATGCAAAATGTCAAATGGATTATGCCTGATGTTGAATAACTACTTTTTAAGCCCTACAGTGACCAAAATTGCCATTTTTACAGATATTTCCTCCTACTCAGAAGCTTCTATTTGCAATTTCTGGCAGAAAAATGGCTCTAAACACACTTATTTTTGTTCCAAAAGTGATCATTCTCATTTAATAGTCATTTACAGTCAAAAGAGAAAACATTAAAAAATGACCATTTCTGACCATCTGGAGAAAGTTCGACAGTTGAAGGGTCATCGTTTTTCATCAAAAAAAATATTTTTTCAAATGTTGAAAAAATGATGCAAAATGTCAAATGGATTGTGCCTGATGTTGAATAACCACTTTTTAAAGCTCCACAGTGACCAAAATTGCCATTTTTACAGACATTTCCTCCTACTCAGAAGCTTCTATTTGACCAATATCTGGCAGAAAAATAACTCTAAACACACTTATTTTAGTTCCAAAAGTGATCATTCACATTTAATAATTGTTTACAGTCAAAAGAGAAAACATTAAGAAATTACCATTTCTGACCATCTGGAGAAAGTTTGACAGGTCCGGGGTCATCGTTTTTCATCAAAAGAAATATTTTTTGAAATGTTGAAAAAATGATTCAAAATGTCAAATGGATTGTGCCTGATGTTGAATAACCACTTTTTAAAGATCCACAGTGACCAAAATTGCCATTTTTACAGACATTTCCTCCTACTCAGAAGCTTCTATTTTGACCAATTTCTTGCAGAAAAATGACTTCAAACACACTCATTTTAGATCCAAAAGTGATAATTCACATTTAATAGTCAATTACAGGCAAAAGAGAAAACATTAAAAAATGACCATTTCTGACCATCTGGAGAAAGTTCGACAGTTCCGGGGTCATCGTTTTTCATCAAAAAAAATATTTTTTCAAATGTTGAAAAAATGATGCAAAATGTCAAATGGATTGTGCCTGATGTTGAATAACTACTTTTTAAGCCCTACAGTGACCAAAATTGCCATTTTTACTGATATTTCCTCCTACTCAGAAGCTTCTATTTGACCAATTTCTGGCGGAAAAATGGCTCTAAACACACTTATTTTAGTTCCAAAAGTGATCATTCACATTTAATAATTGTTTACAGTCAAAAGAGAAAACATTAAAAAATGACCATTTCTGACCATCTGGAGAAAGTTTGACAGGTCCGGGGTCATCGTTTTTCATCAAAAGAAATATTTTTTCAAATGTTGAAAAAATGATTCAAAATGTCAAATGGATTGTGCCTGATGTTGAATAACCACTTTTTAAGCCCCACAGTGACCAAAATTGCCATTTTTACAGACATTTCCTCATACTCAGAAGCTTCTATTTGACACATTTCTGGCAGAAAAATGACTCTAAACACACTTATTTTAGTTCCAAAATTGAACATTCACATTTAATAATTGTTTACATTCAAAAGAGAAAACATTAAAAAATGACCATTTCTGACCATCTGGAGAAAGTTCGACAGTTCCGGGGTCATCGTTTTTCATCAAAAAAAATATTTTTTCAAATGTTGAAAAAATGATGCAAAATGTCAAATGGATTGTGCCTGATGTTGAATAACTACTTTTTAAGCCCTACAGTGACCAAAATTGCCATTTTTACAGACATTTCCTCCTACTCAGATGCTTCTATTTGACCAATTTCTGGCATAAAAATGACTCTAAACACACTCATTTTAGATCCAAAAGTGATAATTCACATTTAATAGTCATCTACAGGCAAAAGAGATAACATTAAAAAATGACCATTTCTGACCATCTGGAGAAAGTTCGACAGTTCCGGGGTCATCGTTTTTCATCAAAAAAAATATTTTTTCAAATGTTGAAAAAATGATGCAAAATGTCAAATGGATTGTGCCTGATGTTGAATAACCACTTTTTAAAGCTCCACAGTGACCAAAATTGCCATTTTTACAGACATTTCCTCCTACTCAGAAGCTTCTATTTGACCAATATCTGGCAGAAAAATAACTCTAAACACACTTATTTTAGTTCCAAAAGTGATCATTCACATTTAATAATTGTTTACAGTCAAAAGAGAAAACATTAAGAAATGACCATTTCTGACCATCTGGAGAAAGTTTGACAGGTCCGGGGTCATCGTTTTTCATCAAAAGAAATATTTTTTCAAATGTTGAAAAAATGATTCAAAATGTCAAATGGATTGTGCCTGATGTTGAATAACCACTTTTTAAAGATCCACAGTGACCAAAATTGCCATTTTTACAGACATTTCCTCCTACTCAGAAGCTTCTATTTTGACCAATTTCTGGCAGAAAAATGACTTCAAACACACTCATTTTAGATCCAAAAGTGATAATTCACATTTAATAGTCAATTACAGGCAAAAGAGAAAACATTAAAAAATGACCATTTCTGACCATCTGGAGAAAGTTCGACAGTTCCGGGGTCATCGTTTTTCATCAAAAAAAAATATTTTTTCAAATGTTGAAAAAATGATGCAAAATGTCAAATGGATTGTGCCTGATGTTGAATAACTACTTTTTAAGCCCTACAGTGACCAAAATTGCCATTTTTACAGATATTTCCTCCTACTCAGAAGCTTCTATTTGACCAATTTCTGGCAGAAAAATGGCTCTAAACACACTTATTTTAGTTCCAAAATTGAACATTCACATTTAATAATTGTTTACATTCAAAAGAGAAAACATTAAAAAAATGACCATTTCTGACCATCTGGAGAAAGGTCGACAGTTCCAGGGTCATCGTTTTTCATTAAAAAAAATATTTTTTCAAATGTTGAAAAAATGATGCAAAATGTGAAATGGATTGTGCCTGATGTTGAATAACCACTTTTTAAAGCTCCACAGTGACCAAAATTGCCAATTCTTACAGACATTTCCTCCTACTCAGAAGCTTCTATTTGACCAATATCTGGCAGAAAAATATCTCTAAACACACTTATTTTAGTTCCAAAAGTGATCATTCACATGTAATAATTGTTTACAGTCAAAAGAGAAAACATTAAAAAATGACCATTTCTGACCATCTGGAGAAAGTTTGACAGGTCCGGGGTCATCGTTTTTAATAAAAAAAAATCTTTTTTCAAATGTTGAAAAAATGATGCAAAATGTCAAATGGATTGTGCCTGATGTTGAATAACCACTTTTTAAAGATCCACAGTGACCAAAATTGCCATTTTTACAGACATTTCCTCCTACTCAGAAGCTTCTATTTGACCAATTTCTGACAGAAAATGACTCTAAACACACTTATTTTAGTTCCAAAAGTGATCATTCACATTTAATAATTGTTTACAGTCAAAAGAGAAAACATTAAAAAATGAAAATTTCTGACCATCTGGAGAAAGTTCGACAGTTCCAGGGTCATCGTTTTTCATAAAAAAAATATTTTTTCAAATGTTGAAAAAATTATGCAAAATGTCAAAAGGATTGTGCCTGAAGTTGAATAACCACTTTTTAAAGATCCACAGAGACCAAAATTGCCATTTTTACAGACATTTCCTCCTACTCAGAAGCTTCTATTTGACCAATTTCTGGCAGAAAAATGACTCTAAACACACTTATTTTAGTTCCAAAAGTGATCATTCACATTTAATAATTGTTTACAGTCAACGGAGAAAACATTAAAAAAATGACCATTTCTGACCATCTGGAGAAAGTTCAACGTTCCGTGGTCATCGTTTTTCATCAAAAAAAATATTTTTTCAAATGTTGAAAAAATTATGCAAAATGTCAAATGGATTATGCCTGATGTTGAATAACTACTTGTTAAGCCCTACAGTGACCAAAATTGCCATTTTTACAGATATTTCCTCCTACTCAGAAGCTTCTATTTGCAATTTCTGGCAGAAAAATGGCTCTAAACACACTTATTTTTGTTCCAAAAGTGATCATTCACATTTAATAGTCATTTACAGTCAAAAGAGAAAACATTAAAAAATGACCATTTCTGACCATCTGGAGAAAGTTCGACAGTTGAAGGGTCCTCGTTTTTCATCAAAAAAATATTTTTTCAAATGTTATAAAAATGATTCAAAATGTCAAATGGATTGTGCCTGATGTTGAATAATCACTTTTTAAGCCCCACAGTGACCACAATTGCCATTTTTACAGACATTTCCTCCTACTCAGATGCTTCTATTTGACCAATTTCTGGCATAAAAATGACTCTAAACACACTCATTTTAGATCCAAAAGTGATAATTCACATTTAATAGTCATTTACAGGCAAAAGAGATAACATTAAAAAATGACCATTTCTGACCATCTGGAGAAAGTTCGACAGTTCCGGGGTCATCGTTTTTCATCAAAAAAAATATTTTTTCAAATGTTGAAAAAATGATGCAAAATGTCAAATGATTGTGCCTGATGTTGAATAACCACTTTTTAAAGCTCCACAGTGACCAAAATTGCCAATTCTTACAGACATTTCCTCCTACTCAAAAGCTTCTATTTGACCAATATCTGGCAGAAAAATATCTCTAAACACACTTATTTTAGTTCCAAAAGTGATCATTCACATGTAATAATTGTTTACAGTCAAAAGAGAAAACATTAAAAAATGACCATTTCTGACCATCTGGAGAAAGTTTGACAGGTCCGGGGTCATCGTTTTTAATAAAAAAAAATCTTTTTTCAAATGTTGAAAAAATGATGCAAAATGTCAAATGGATTGTGCCTGATGTTGAATAACCACTTTTTAAAGATCCACAGTGACCAAAATTGCCATTTTTACAGACATTTCCTCCTACTCAGAAGCTTCTATTTGACCAATTTCTGACAGAAAATGACTCTAAACACACTTATTTTAGTTCCAAAAGTGATCATTCACATTTAATAATTGTTTACAGTCAAAAGAGAAAACATTAAAAAATGAGAATTTCTGACCATCTGGAGAAAGTTCGACAGTTCCAGGGTCATCGTTTTTCATAAAAAAAATATTTTTTCAAATGTTGAAAAAATTATGCAAAATGTCAAAAGGATTGTGCCTGAAGTTGAATAACCACTTTTTAAAGATCCACAGAGACCAAAATTGCCATTTTTACAGACATTTCCTCCTACTCAGAAGCTTCTATTTGACCAATTTCTGGCAGAAAAATGACTCTAAACACACTTATTTTAGTTCCAAAAGTGATCATTCACATTTAATAATTGTTTACAGTCAACAGAGAAAACATTAAAAAAATGACCATTTCTGACCATGTGGAGAAAGTTCAACGTTCCCTGGTCATCGTTTTTCATCAAAAAAAATATTTTTTCAAATGTTGAAAAAATGATGCAAAATGTCAAATGGATTATGCCTGATGTTGAATAACTACTTGTTAAGCCCTACAGTGACCAAAATTGCCATTTTTACAGATATTTCCTCCTACTCAGAAGCTTCTATTTGCAATTTCTGGCAGAAAAATGGCTCTAAACACACTTATTTTTGTTCCAAAAGTGATCATTCACATTTAATAGTCATTTACAGTCAAAAGAGAAAACATTAAAAAATGACCATTTCTGACCATCTGGAGAAAGTTCGACAGTTGAAGGGTCCTCGTTTTTCATCAAAAAAATATTTTTTCAAATGTTATAAAAATGATGCAAAATGTCAAATGGATTGTGCCTGATCTTGAATAACTACTTTTTAGGCCCTACAGTGACCAAAATTGCCATGTTTACAGATATTTCCTCCTACTCAGAAGCTTCTATTTGACCAATATCAGGCAGAAAAATGGCTCTAAACACACTTATTTTAGTTCCAAAAGGGATCATTCACATTTAATAATTGTTTACAGTCAAAAGAGAAAACATTAAAAAATGACCATTTCTGACCATCTGGAGAAAGTTTGACAGGTCCGGGGTCATCGTTTTTCATCAAAAATTCTTTTTTTTCAAATGTTGAAAAAATGATTCAAAATGTCAAATGGATTGTGCCTGATGTTGAATAATCACTTTTTAAGCCCCACAGTGACCACAATTGCCATTTTTACAGACATTTCCTCCTACTCAGATGCTTCTATTTGACCAATTTCTGGCATAAAAATGACTCTAAACACACTCATTTTAGATCCAAAAGTGATAATTCACATTTAATAGTCATTTACAGGCAAAAGAGATAACATTAAAAAATGACCATTTCTGACCATCTGGAGAAAGTTCGACAGTTCCGGGGTCATCGTTTTTCATCAAAAAAAATATTTTTTCAAATGTTGAAAAAATGATGCAAAATGTCAAATGATTGTGCCTGATGTTGAATAACCACTTTTTAAAGCTCCACAGTGACCAAAATTGCCAATTCTTACAGACATTTCCTCCTACTCAGAAGCTTCTATTTGACCAATATCTGGCAGAAAAATATCTCTAAACACACTTATTTTAGTTCCAAAAGTGATCATTCACATTTAATAGTCATTTACAGTCAAAAGAGATAACATTAAAAAATGACCATTTCTGACCATCTGGAGAAAGTTTGACAGGTCCGGGGTCATCGTTTTTCATCAAAAAAAATATTTTTTCAAATGTTGAAAAAATGATGCAAAATGTCAAATGGATTGTGCCTGATGTTCAATAACCACTTTTTAAAGATCCACAGTGACCAAAATTGCCATTTTTACAGACATTTCCTCCTACTCAGAAGCTTCTATTTGACCAATTTCTGGCAGAAAATGACTCTAAACACACTTATTTTAGTTCCAAAAGTGATCATTCACATTTAATAATTGTTTACAGTCAAAAGAGAAAACATTAAAAAATGAGAATTTCTGACCATCTGGAGAAAGTTTGACAGGTCCGGGGTCATCGTTTTTCATCAAAAGAAATATTTTTTCAAAAGTTGAAAAAATGATTCAAAATGTCAAATGGATTGTGCCTGATGTTGAATAACCACTTTTTAAAGCTCCACAGTGACCAAAATTGCCATTTTTACAGACATTTCCTCCTACTCAGAAGCTTCTATTTGACCAATATCTGGCAGAAAAATAACTCTAAACACACTTATTTTAGTTCCAAAAGTGATCATTCACATTTAATAATTGTTTACAGTCAAAAGAGATAACATTAAGAAATGACCATTTCTGACCATCTGGAGAAAGTTTGACAGGTCCGGGGTCATCGTTTTTCATCAAAAGAAATATTTTTTCAAATGTTGAAAAAATGATTCAAAATGTCAAATGGATTGTGCCTGATGTTGAATAACCACTTTTTAAAGATCCACAGTGACCAAAATTGCCATTTTTACAGACATTTCCTCCTACTCAGAAGCTTCTATTTTGACCAATTTCTGGCAGAAAAATGACTTCAAACACACTCATTTTAGATCCAAAAGTGATAATTCACATTTAATAGTCAATTACAGGCAAAAGAGAAAACATTAAAAAATGACCATTTCTGACCATCTGGAGAAAGTTCGACAGTTCCGGGGTCATCGTTTTTCATCAAAAAAAATATTTTTTCAAATGTTGAAAAAATGATGCAAAATGTCAAATGGATTGTGCCTGATGTTGAATAACTACTTTTTAAGCCCTACAGTGACCAAAATTGCCATTTTTACAGATATTTCCTCCTACTCAGAAGCTTCTATTTGACCAATTTCTGGCGGAAAAATGGCTCTAAACACACTTATTTTAGTTCCAAAAGTGATCATTCACATTTAATAATTGTTTACAGTCAAAAGAGAAAACATAAAAAAATGACAATTTCTGACCATCTGGAGAAAGTTTGACAGGTCCGGGGTCATCGTTTTTCATCAAAAGAAATATTTTTTCAAATGTTGAAAAAATGATTCAAAATGTCAAATGGATTGTGCCTGATGTTGAATAACCACTTTTTAAGCCCCACAGTGACCAAAATTGCCATTTTTACAGACATTTCCTCATACTCAGAAGCTTCTATTTGACACATTTCTGGCAGAAAAATGACTCTAAACACACTTATTTTAGTTCCAAAATAGAACATTCACATTTAATAATTGTTTACATTCAAAAGAGAAAACATTAAAAAATGACCATTTCTGACCATCTGGAGAAAGTTCGACAGTTCCGGGGTCATCGTTTTTCATCAAAAAAAATATTTTTTCAAATGTTGAAAAAATGATGCAAAATGTCAAATGGATTGTGCCTGATGTTGAATAACTACTTTTTAAGCCCTACAGTGACCAAAATTGCCATTTTTACAGACATTTCCTCCTACTCAGATGCTTCTATTTGACCAATTTCTGGCATAAAAATGACTCTAAACACACTCATTTTAGATCCAAAAGTGATAATTCACATTTAATAGTCATCTACAGGCAAAAGAGATAACATTAAAAAATGACCATTTCTGACCATCTGGAGAAAGTTCGACAGTTCCGGGGTCATCGTTTTTCATCAAAAAAAATATTTTTTCAAATGTTGAAAAAATGATGCAAAATGTCAAATGGATTGTGCCTGATGTTGAATAACCACCTTTTAAAGCTCCACAGTGACCACAATTGCCATTTTTACAGACATTTCCTCCTACTCAGAAGCTTCTATTTGACCAATATCTGGCAGAAAAATAACTCTAAACACACTTATTTTAGTTCTAAAAGTGATCATTCACATTTAATAATTGTTTACAGTCAAAAGAGAAAACATTAAAAAATGACCATTTCTGACCATCTGGAGAAAGTTTGACTGGTCCGGGGTCATCGTTTCTCATCAAAAAAAATATTTTTTCAAATGTTGAAAAAATTATTCAAAATGTCAAATGGATTGTGCCTGATGTTGAATAACCACTTTTTAAAGATCCACAGTGACCAAAATTGCCATTTTTACAGACATTTCCTCCTACTCAGAAGCTTCTATTTTGACCAATTTCTGGCAGAAAAATGACTTCAAACACACTCATTTTAGATCCAAAAGTGATAATTCACATTTAATAGTCAATTACAGGCAAAAGAGAAAACATTAAAAAATGACCATTTCTGACCATCTGGAGAAAGTTCGACAGTTCCGGGGTCATCGTTTTTCATCAAAAAAAATATTTTTTCAAATGTTGAAAAAATGATGCAAAATGTCAAATGGATTGTGCCTGATGTTGAATAACTACTTTTTAAGCCCTACAGTGACCAAAATTGCCATTTTTACAGATATTTCCTCCTACTCAGAAGCTTCTATTTGACCAATTTCTGGCAGAAAAATGGCTCTAAACACACTTATTTTAGTTCCAAAAGTGATCATTCACATTTAATAATTGTTTACAGTCAAAAGAGAAAACATTAAAAAATGACCATTTCTGACCATCTGGAGAAAGTTTGACAGGTCCGGGGTCATCGTTTTTCATCAAAAGAAATATTTTTTCAAATGTTGAAAAAATGATTCAAAATGTCAAATGGATTGTGCCTGATGTTGAATAACCACTTTTTAAGCCCCACAGTGACCAAAATTGCCATTTTTACAGACATTTCCTCATACTCAGAAGCTTCTATTTGACACATTTCTGGCAGAAAAATGACTCTAAACACACTTATTTTAGTTCCAAAATTGAACATTCACATTTAATAATTGTTTACATTCAAAAGAGAAAACATTAAAAAATGACCATTTCTGACCATCTGGAGAAAGTTTGACAGGTCCGGGGTCATCGTTTTTAATAAAAAGAAATCTTTTTTCAAATGTTGAAAAAATGATGCAAAATGTCAAATGGATTGTGCCTGATGTTGAATAACCACTTTTTAAAGATCCACAGTGACCAAAATTGCCATTTTTTCAGACATTTCCTCCTACTCAGAAGCTTCTATTTGACCAATTTCTGACAGAAAATGACTCTAAACACACTTATTTTAGTTCCAAAAGTGATCATTCACATTTAATAATTGTTTAAAGTCAAAAGAGAAAACATTAAAAAATGAGAATTTCTGACCATCTGGAGAAAGTTCGACAGTTCCAGGGTCATCGTTTTTCATAAAAAAAATATTTTTTCAAATGTTGAAAAAATGATGCAAAATGTCAAAAGGATTGTGCCTGAAGTTGAATAACCACTTTTTAAAGATCCACAGAGACCAAAATTGCCATTTTTACAGACATTTCCTCCTACTCAGAAGCTTCTATTTGACCAATTTCTGGCAGAAAAATGACTCTAAACACACTTATTTTAGTTCCAAAAGTGATCATTCACATTTAATAATTGTTTACAGTCAACAGAGAAAACATTAAAAAAATGACCATTTCTGACCATCTGGAGAATGTTCAACGTTCCGTGGTCATCGTTTTTCATCAAAAAAAATATTTTTTCAAATGTTGAAAAAATTATGCAAAATGTCAAATGGATTATGCCTGATGTTGAATAACTACTTGTTAAGCCCTACAGTGACCAAAATTGCCATTTTTACAGATATTTCCCCCTACTCAGAAGCTTCTATTTGCAATTTCTGGCAGAAAAATGGCTCTAAACACACTTATTTTTGTTCCAAAAGTGATCATTCACATTTAATAGTCATTTACAGTCAAAAGAGAAAACATTAAAAAATGACAATTTCTGACCATCTGGAGAAAGTCCGACAGTTGAAGGGTCCTCGTTTTTCCTCAAAAAAATATTTTTTCAAATGTTATAAAAATGATGCAAAATGTCAAATGGATTGTGCCTGATCTTGAATAACTACTTTTTAGGCCCTACAGTGACCAAAATTGCCATGTTTACAGATATTTCCTCCTACTCAGAAGCTTCTATTTGACCAATATCAGGCAGAAAAATGGCTCTAAACACACTTATTTTAGTTCCAAAAGGGATCATTCACATTTAATAATTGTTTACAGTCAAAAGAGAAAACATTAAAAAATGACCATTTCTGACCATCTGGAGAAAGTTTGACAGGTCCGGGGTCATCGTTTTTCATCAAAAATTTTTTTTTTTCAAATGTTGAAAAAATGATTCAAAATGTCAAATGGATTGTGCCTGATGTTGAATAATCACTTTTTAAGCCCCACAGTGACCACAATTGCCATTTTTACAGACATTTCCTCCTACTCAGATGCTTCTATTTGACCAATTTCTGGCATAAAAATGACTCTAAACACACTCATTTTAGATCCAAAAGTAATAATTCACATTTAATAGTCATTTACAGGCAAAAGAGATAACATTAAAAAATGACCATTTCTGACCATCTGGAGAAAGTTCGACAGTTCCGGGGTCATCGTTTTTCATCAAAAAAAATATTTTTTCAAATGTTGAAAAAATGATGCAAAATGTCAAATGGATTGTGCCTGATGTTGAATAACCACTTTTTAAAGCTCCACAGTGACCAAAATTGCCAATTCTTACAGACATTTCCTCCTACTCAGAAGCTTCTATTTGACCAATATCTGGCAGAAAAATATCTCTAAACACACTTATTTTAGTTCCAAAAGTGATCATTCACATTTAATAATTGTTTACAGTCAAAAGAGAAAACATTAAAAAATGACCATTTCTGACCATCTGGAGTAAGTTTGACAGGTCCGGGGTCATCGTTTTTAATAAAAAAAATATTTTTTCAAATGTTGAAAAAATGATGCAAAATGTCAAATGGATTGTGCCTGATGTTGAATAACCACTTTTTAAAGATCCACAGTGACCAAAATTGCCATTTTTACAGACATTTCCTCCTACTCAGAAGCTTCTATTTGACCAATTTCTGGCAGAAAATGACTCTAAACACACTTATTTTAGTTCCAAAAGTGATCATTCACATTTAATAATTGTTTACAGTCAAAAGAGAAAACATTAAAAAATGAGAATTTCTGACCATCTGGAGAAAGTTCGACAGTTCCAGGGTCATCGTTTTTCATTAAAAAAAATATTTTTTCAAATGTTGAAAAAATGATGCAAAATGTCAAAAGGATTGTGCCTGAAGTTGAATAACCACTTTTTAAAGATCCACAGAGACCAAAATTGCCATTTTTACAGACATTTCCTCCTACTCAGAAGCTTCTATTTGACCAATTTCTGGCAGAAAAATGACTCTAAACACACTTATTTTAGTTCCAAAAGTGATCATTCACATTTAATAATTGTTTACAGTCAACAGAGAAAACATTAAAAAATGACCATTTCTGACCATCTGGAGAAAGTTCGACGTTCCGTGGTCATCGTTTTTCATCAAAAAAAATATTTTTCCAAATGTTGAAAAAATTATGCAAAATGTCAAATGGATTATGCCTGATGTTGAATAACTACTTTTTAAGCCCTACAGTGACCAAAATTGCCATTTTTACAGATATTTCCTCCTACTCAGAAGCTTCTATTTGCAATTTCTGGCAGAAAAATGGCTCTAAACACACTTATTTTTGTTCCAAAAGTGATCATTCACATTTAATAGTCATTTACAGTCAAAAGAGAAAACATTACAAAATTACCATTTCTGACCATCTGGAGAAAGTTCGACAGTTGAAGGGTCCTCGTTTTTCATCAAAGAAATATTTTTTCAAATGTTGAAAAAATGATGCAAAATGTCAAATGGATTGTGCCTGATGTTGAATAACCACTTTTTAAAGCTCCACAGTGACCAAAATTGCCAATTCTTACAGACATTTCCTCCTACTCAGAAGCTTCTATTTGACCAATATCTGGCAGAAAAATATCTCTAAACACACTTATTTTAGTTCCAAAAGTGATCATTCACATTTAATAATTGTTTACAGTCAAAAGAGAAAACATTAAAAAATGACCATTTCTGACCATCTGGAGAAAGTTTGACAGGTCCGGGGTCATCGTTTTTAATAAAAAAAATATTTTTTCAAATGTTGAAAAAATGATGCAAAATGTCAAATGGATTGTGCCTGATGTTGAATAACCACTTTTTAAAGATCCACAGTGACCAAAATTGCCATTTTTACAGACATTTCCTCCTACTCAGAAGCTTCTATTTGACCAATTTCTGGCAGAAAATGACTCTAAACACACTTATTTTAGTTCCAAAAGTGATCATTCACATTTAATAATTGTTTACAGTCAAAAGAGAAAACATTAAAAAATGAGAATTTCTGACCATCTGGAGAAAGTTCGACAGTTCCAGGGTCATCGTTTTTCATTAAAAAAAATATTTTTTCAAATGTTGAAAAAATGATGCAAAATGTCAACAGGATTGTGCCTGATGTTGAATAACTACTTTTTAAGCCCTACAGTGACCAAAATTGCCATTTTTACAGATATTTCCTCCTACTCAGAAGCTTCTATTTGACCAATTTCTGGCAGAAAAATGGCTCTAAACACACTTATTTTAGTTCCAAAAGTGATCATTCACATTTAATAATTGTTTACAGTCAAAAGAGAAAACATTAAAAAATGACCATTTCTGACCATCTGGAGAAAGTTTGACAGGTCCGGGGTCATCGTTTTTCATCAAAAGAAATATTTTTTCAAATGTTGAAAAAATGATTCAAAATGTCAAATGGATTGTGCCTGATGTTGAATAACCACTTTTTAAGCCCCACAGTGACCAAAATTTCCATTTTTACAGACATTTCCTCATACTCAGAAGCTTCTATTTGACACATTTCTGGCAGAAAAATGACTCTAAACACACTTATTTTAGTTCCAAAATTGAACATTCACATTTAATAATTGTTTACATTCAAAAGAGAAAACATTAAAAAATGACCATTTCTGACCATCTGGAGAAAGTTCGACAGTTCCAGGGTCATCGTTTTTCATTAAAAAAAATATTTTTTCAAATGTTGAAAAAATGATGCAAAATGTCAAATGGATTGTGCCTGATGTTGAATAACCACTTTTTAAAGCTCCACAGTGACCAAAATTGCCAATTCTTACAGACATTTCCTCCTACTCAGAAGCTTCTATTTGACCAATATCTGGCAGAAAAATATCTCTAAACACACTTATTTTAGTTCCAAAAGTGATCATTCACATGTAATAATTGTTTACAGTCAAAAGAGAAAACATTAAAAAATGACCATTTCTGACCATCTGGAGAAAGTTTGACAGGTCCGGGGTCATCGTTTTTAATAAAAAAAAATCTTTTTTCAAATGTTGAAAAAATGATGCAAAATGTCAAATGGATTGTGCCTGATGTTGAATAACCACTTTTTAAAGATCCACAGTGACCAAAATTGCCATTTTTTCAGACATTTCCTCCTACTCAGAAGCTTCTATTTGACCAATTTCTGACAGAAAATGACTCTAAACACACTTATTTTAGTTCCAAAAGTGATCATTCACATTTAATAATTGTTTAAAGTCAAAAGAGAAAACATTAAAAAATGAGAATTTCTGACCATCTGGAGAAAGTTCGACAGTTCCAGGGTCATCGTTTTTCATAAAAAAAATATTTTTTCAAATGTTGAAAAAATGATGCAAAATGTCAAAAGGATTGTGCCTGAAGTTGAATAACCACTTTTTAAAGATCCACAGAGACCAAAATTGCCATTTTTACAGACATTTCCTCCTACTCAGAAGCTTCTATTTGACCAATTTCTGGCAGAAAAATGACTCTAAACACACTTATTTTAGTTCCAAAAGTGATCATTCACATTTAATAATTGTTTACAGTCAACAGAGAAAACATTAAAAAAATGACCATTTCTGACCATCTGGAGAATGTTCAACGTTCCGTGGTCATCGTTTTTCATCAAAAAAAATATTTTTTCAAATGTTGAAAAAATTATGCAAAATGTCAAATGGATTATGCCTGATGTTGAATAACTACTTGTTAAGCCCTACAGTGACCAAAATTGCCATTTTTACAGATATTTCCTCCTACTCAGAAGCTTCTATTTGCAATTTCTGGCAGAAAAATGGCTCTAAACACACTTATTTTTGTTCCAAAAGTGATCATTCACATTTAATAGTCATTTACAGTCAAAAGAGAAAACATTAAAAAATGACCATTTCTGACCATCTGGAGAAAGTCCGACAGTTGAAGGGTCCTCGTTTTTCATCAAAAATATATTTTTTCAAATGTTATAAAAATGATGCAAAATGTCAAATGGATTGTGCCTGATCTTGAATAACTACTTTTTAGGCCCTACAGTGACCAAAATTGCCATGTTTACAGATATTTCCTCCTACTCAGAAGCTTCTATTTGACCAATATCAGGCAGAAAAATGGCTCTAAACACACTTATTTTAGTTCCAAAAGGGATCATTCACATTTAATAATTGTTTACAGTCAAAAGAGAAAACATAAAAAAATGACCATTTCTGACCATCTGGAGAAAGTTTGACAGGTCCGGGGTCATCGTTTTTCATCAAAAAATTTTTTTTTTCAAATGTTGAAAAAATGATTCAAAATGTCAAATGGATTGTGCCTGATGTTGAATAATCACTTTTTAAGCCCCACAGTGACCACAATTGCCATTTTTACAGACATTTCCTCCTACTCAGATGCTTCTATTTGACCAATTTCTGGCATAAAAATGACTATAAACACACTCATTTTAGATCCAAAAGTAATAATTCACATTTAATAGTCATTTACAGGCAAAAGAGATAACATTAAAAAATGACCATTTCTGACCATCTGGAGAAAGTTCGACAGTTCCGGGGTCATCGTTTTTCATCAAAAAAAATATTTTTTCAAATGTTGAAAAAATGATGCAAAATGTCAAATGGATTGTGCCTGATGTTGAATAACCACTTTTTAAAGCTCCACAGTGACCAAAATTGCCAATTCTTACAGACATTTCCTCCTACTCAGAAGCTTCTATTTGACCAATATCTGGCAGAAAAATATCTCTAAACACACTTATTTTAGTTCCAAAAGTGATCATTCACATTTAATAATTGTTTACAGTCAAAAGAGAAAACATTAAAAAATGACCATTTCTGACCATCTGGAGAAAGTTTGACAGGTCCGGGGTCATCGTTTTTAATAAAAAAAATATTTTTTCAAATGTTGAAAAAATGATGCAAAATGTCAAATGGATTGTGCCTGATGTTGAATAACCACTTTTTAAAGATCCACAGTGACCAAAATTGCCATTTTTACAGACATTTCCTCCTACTCAGAAGCTTCTATTTGACCAATTTCTGGCAGAAAATGACTCTAAACACACTTATTTTAGTTCCAAAAGTGATCATTCACATTTAATAATTGTTTACAGTCAAAAGAGAAAACATTAAAAAATGAGAATTTCTGACCATCTGGAGAAAGTTCGACAGTTCCAGGGTCATCGTTTTTCATTAAAAAAAATATTTTTTCAAATGTTGAAAAAATGATGCAAAATGTCAAAAGGATTGTGCCTGAAGTTGAATAACCACTTTTTAAAGATCCACAGAGACCAAAATTGCCATTTTTACAGACATTTCCTCCTACTCAGAAGCTTCTATTTGACCAATTTCTGGCAGAAAAATGACTCTAAACACACTTATTTTAGTTCCAAAAGTGATCATTCACATTTAATAATTGTTTACAGTCAACAGAGAAAACATTAAAAAAATGACCATTTCTGACCATCTGGAGAAAGTTCGACGTTCCGTGGTCATCGTTTTTCATCAAAAAAAATATTTTTTCAAATGTTGAAAAAATTATGCAAAATATCAAATGGATTATGCCTGATGTTGAATAACTACTTTTTAAGCCCTACAGTGACCAAAATTGCCATTTTTACAGATATTTCCTCCTACTCAGAAGCTTCTATTTGCAATTTCTGGCAGAAAAATGGCTCTAAACACACTTATTTTTGTTCCAAAAGTGATCATTCACATTTAATAGTCATTTACAGTCAAAAGAGAAAACATTACAAAATTACCATTTCTGACCATCTGGAGAAAGTTCGACAGTTGAAGGGTCCTCGTTTTTCATCAAAAAAATATTTTTTCAAATGTTGAAAAAATGATGCAAAATGTCAAATGGATTGTGCCTGATGTTGAATAACCACTTTTTAAAGCTCCACAGTGACCAAAATTGCCAATTCTTACAGACATTTCCTCCTACTCAGAAGCTTCTATTTGACCAATATCTGGCAGAAAAATATCTCTAAACACACTTATTTTAGTTCCAAAAGTGATCATTCACATTTAATAATTGTTTACAGTCAAAAGAGAAAACATTAAAAAATGACCATTTCTGACCATCTGGAGAAAGTTTGACAGGTCCGGGGTCATCGTTTTTAATTAAAAAAAATATTTTTTCAAATGTTGAAAAAATGATGCAAAATGTCAAATGGATTGTGCCTGATGTTGAATAACCACTTTTTAAAGATCCACAGTGACCAAAATTGCCATTTTTACAGACATTTCCTCCTACTCAGAAGCTTCTATTTGACCAATTTCTGGCAGAAAATGACTCTAAACACACTTATTTTAGTTCCAAAAGTGATCATTCACATTTAATAATTGTTTACAGTCAAAAGAGAAAACATTAAAAAATGAGAATTTCTGACCATCTGGAGAAAGTTCGACAGTTCCAGGGTCATCGTTTTTCATTAAAACAAATATTTTTTCAAATGTTGAAAAAATGATGCAAAATGTCAAAAGGATTGTGCCTGAAGTTGAATACCCACTTTTTAAAGATCCACAGAGACCAAAATTGCCATTTTTACAGATATTTCCTCCTACTCAGAAGCTTCTATTTGCAATTTCTGGCAGAAAAATGGCTCTAAACACACTTATTTTTGTTCCAAAAGTGATCATTCACATTTAATAGTCATTTACAGTCAAAAGAGAAAACATTACAAAATTACCATTTCTGACCATCTGGAGAAAGTTCGACAGTTGAAGGGTCCTCGTTTTTCATCAAAAAAATATTTTTTCAAATGTTATAAAAATGATGCAAAATGTCAAATGGATTGTGCCTGATGTTGAATAACTACTTTTTAGGCCCTACAGTGACCAAAATTGCCATTTTTACAGATATTTCCTCCTACTCAGAAGCTTCTATTTGACCAATATCAGGCATAAAAATGGCTCTAAACACACTTATTTTAGTTCCAAAAGGGATCATTCACATTTAATAATTGTTTACAGTCAAAAGAGAAAACATTAACAAATGACCATTTCTGCCCATCTGGAGAAAGTTTGACAGGTCCGGGGTCATCGTTTTTCATCAAAAAAAATAATTTTTCAAATGTTGAAAAAATGATTCAAAATGTCAAATGGATTGTGCCTGATGTTGAATAATCACTTTTTAAGCCCCACAGTGACCACAATTGCCATTTTTACAGACATTTCCTCCTACTCAGATGCTTCTATTTGACCAATTTCTGGCATAAAAATGACTCTAAACACACTCATTTTAGATCCAAAAGAGATAATTCACATTTAATAGTCATTTACAGGCAAAAGAGATAACATTAAAAAATGACCATTTCTGACCATCTGGAGAAAGTTCGACAGTTCCGGGGTCATCGTTTTTCATCAAAAAAAATATTTTTTCAAATGTTGAAAAAATGATGCAAAATGTCAAATGGATTGTGCCTGATGTTGAATAACCACTTTTTAAATCTCCACAGTGACCAAAATTGCCATTTTTACAGACATTTCCTCCTACTCAGAAGCTTCTATTTGACCAATATCTGGCAGAAAAATAACTCTAAACACACTTATTTTAGTTCCAAAAGTGATCATTCACATTTAATAATTGTTTACAGTCAAAAGAGAAAACATTAAGAAATGACCATTTCTGACCATCTGGAGAAAGTTTGACAGGTCCGGGGTCATCGTTTTTCATCAAAAGAAATATTTTTTCAAAAGTTGAAAAAATGATTCAAAATGTCAAATGGATTGTGCCTGATGTTGAATAACCACTTTTTAAGCCCCACAGTGACCAAAATTGCCATTTTTACAGACATTTCCTCCTACTCAGAAGCTTCTATTTGACCAATTTCTGGCAGAAAAATGACTCTAAACACACTTATTTTAGTTCCAAAAGTGATCATTCACATTTAATAATTGTTTACAGTCAACAGAGAAAACATTAAAAAATGACCATTTCTGACCATCTGGAGAAAGTTGACGTTCCGTGGTCATCGTTTTTCATCAAAAAAAATATTTTTTCAAATGTTGAAAAAATTATGCAAAATGTCAAATGGATTATGCCTGATGTTGAATAACTACTTTTTAAGCCCTACAGTGACCAAAATTGCCATTTTTACAGATATTTCCTCCTACTCAGAAGCTTCTATTTGCAATTTCTGGCAGAAAAATGGCTCTAAACACACTTATTTTTGTTCCAAAAGTGATCATTCACATTTAATAGTCATTTACAGTCAAAAGAGAAAACATTACAAAATTACCATTTCTGACCATCTGGAGAAAGTTCGACAGTTGAAGGGTCCTCGTTTTTCATCAAAAAAATATTTTTTCAAATGTTGAAAAAATGATGCAAAATGTCAAATGGATTGTGCCTGATGTTGAATAACCACTTTTTAAAGCTCCACAGTGACCAAAATTGCCAATTCTTACAGACATTTCCTCCTACTCAGAAGCTTCTATTTGACCAATATCTGGCAGAAAAATATCTCTAAACACACTTATTTTAGTTCCAAAAGTGATCATTCACATTTAATAATTGTTTACAGTCAAAAGAGAAAACATTAAAAAATGACCATTTCTGACCATCTGGAGAAAGTTTGACAGGTCCGGGGTCATCGTTTTTAATAAAAAAAATATTTTTTCAAATGTTGAAAAAATGATGCAAAATGTCAAATGGATTGTGCCTGATGCTGAATAACCACTTTTTAAAGATCCACAGTGACCAAAATTGCCATTTTTACAGACATTTCCTCCTACTCAGAAGCTTCTATTTGACCAATTTCTGGCAGAAAATGACTCTAAACACACTTATTTTAGTTCCAAAAGTGATCATTCACATTTAATAATTGTTTACAGTCAAAAGAGAAAACATTAAAAAATGAGAATTTCTGACCATCTGGAGAAAGTTCGACAGTTCCAGGGTCATCGTTTTTCATTAAAACAAATATTTTTTCAAATGTTGAAAAAATGATGCAAAATGTCAAAAGGATTGTGCCTGAAGTTGAATAACCACTTTTTAAAGATCCACAGAGACCAAAATTGCCATTTTTACAGACATTTCCTCCTACTCAGAAGCTTCTATTTGACCAATTTCTGGCAGAAAAATGACTCTAAACACACTTATTTTAGTTCCAAAAGTGATCATTCACATTTAATAATTGTTTACAGTCAACAGAGAAAACATTAAAAAATTACCATTTCTGACCATCTGGAGAAAGTTCGACGTTCCGTGGTCATCGTTTTTCATCAAAAAAAATATTTTTTCAAATGTTGAAAAAATTATGCAAAATGTCAAATGGATTATGCCTGATGTTGAATACCTACTTTTTAAGCCCTACAGTGACCAAAATTGCCATTTTTACAGATATTTCCTCCTACTTAGAAGCTTCTATTTGCAATTTCTGGCAGAAAAATGGCTCTAAACACACTTATTTTTGTTCCAAAAGTGATCATTCACATTTAATAATTGTTTACAGTCAAAAGAGAAAACATTAAAAAATGAGAATTTCTGACCATCTGGAGAAAGTTCGACAGTTCCAGGGTCATCGTTTTTCATTAAAACAAATATTTTTTCAAATGTTGAAAAAATGATGAAAAATGTCAAAAGGATTGTGCCTGAAGTTGAATACCCACTTTTTAAAGATCCACAGAGACCAAAATTGCCATTTTTACAGATATTTCCTCCTACTCAGAAGCTTCTATTTGCAATTTCTGGCAGAAAAATGGCTCTAAACACACTTATTTTTGTTCCAAAAGTGATCATTCACATTTAATAGTCATTTACAGTCAAAAGAGAAAACATTACAAAATTACCATTTCTGACCATCTGGAGAAAGTTCGACAGTTGAAGGGTCCTCGTTTTTCATCAAAAAAATATTTTTTCAAATGTTATAAAAATGATGCAAAATGTCAAATGGATTGTGCCTGATGTTGAATAACTACTTTTTAGGCCCTACAGTGACCAAAATTGCCATTTTTACAGATATTTCCTCCTACTCAGAAGCTTCTATTTGACCAATATCAGGCATAAAAATGGCTCTAAACACACTTATTTTAGTTCCAAAAGGGATCATTCACATTTAATAATTGTTTACAGTCAAAAGAGAAAACATTAACAAATGACCATTTCTGCCCATCTGGAGAAAGTTTGACAGGTCCGGGGTCATCGTTTTTCATCAAAAAAAATATTTTTTCAAATGTTGAAAAAATGATTCAAAATGTCAAATGGATTGTGCCTGATGTTGAATAATCACTTTTTAAGCCCCACAGTGACCAAAATTGCCATTTTTACAGACATTTCCTCCTACTCAGAAGCTTCTATTTGACCAATATCTGGCAGAAAAATAACTCTAAACACACTTATTTTAGTTCCAAAAGTGATCATTCACATTTAATAATTGTTTACAATCAAAAGAGAAAACATTAAGAAATGACCATTTCTGACCATCTGGAGAAAGTTTGACAGGTCCGGGGTCATCGTTTTTCATCAAAAGAAATATTTTTTCAAAAGTTGAAAAAATGATTCAAAATGTCAAATGGATTGTGCCTGATGTTGAATAACCACTTTTTAAGCCCCACAGTGACCAAAATTGCCATTTTTACAGACATTTCCTCATACTCAGAAGCTTCTATTTGACACATTTCTGGCAGAAAAATGACTCTAACACACTTATTTTAGTTCCAAAATTGAACATTCACATTTAATAAATGTTTACATTCAAAAGAGAAAACATTACAAAATGACCATTTCTGACCATCTGGAGAAAGTTCGACAGTTCCGGGATCATCGTTTTTTCATAAAAAAAAATATTTTTTCAAATGTTGAAAAAATGATGCAAAATGTCAAATGGATTGTGCCTGATGTTGAATAACCACTTTTTAAAGATCCACAGTGACCAAAATTGCCATTTTTACAGACATTTCCTCCTACTCAGAAGCTTCTATTTGACCAATTTCTGGCAGAAAAATGACTCTAAACACATTTATTTTAGTTCCAAAAGTGATCATTCACATTTAATAATTGTTTACAGTCAAAAGAGAAAACATTAAAAAATGACCATTTCTGACCATCTGGAGAAAGTTCGACGTTCTGGGGTCATCGTTTTTCATCAAAAAAAATATTTTTTCAAATGTTGAAAAAATGATGCAAAATGTCAAAAGGATTGTGCCTGAAGTTGAATAACCACTTTTTAAAGCCCCACAGTGACCAAAATTGCAATTTTTACAGACTTTTCCTCCTACTCAGAAGCTTCTATTTTGACCAATTTCTGGCAGAAAAATGACTTCAAACACACTCATTTTAGATCCAAAAGTGATAATTCACATTTAATAGTCAATTACAGGCAAAAGAGAAAACATTAAAAAATGACCATTTCTGACCATCTGGAGAAAGTTCGACAGTTCCGGGGTCATCATTTTTCATCAAAAGAAATATTTTTTCAAAAGTTGAAAAAATGATTCAAAATGTCAAATGGATTGTGCCTGATGTTGAATAACCACTTTTTAAGCCCCACAGTGACCAAAATTGCCATTTTTACAGACATTTCCTCCTACTCAGAAGCTTCTATTTGACCAATTTCTGGCAGAAAATGACTCTAAACACACTTATTTTAGTTCCAAAAGTGATCATTCACATTTAATAATTGTTTACAGTCAAAAGAGAAAACATTAAAAAATGAGAATTTCTGACCATCTGGAGAAAGTTCGACAGTTCCAGGGTCATCGTTTTTCATTAAAACAAATATTTTTTCAAATGTTGAAAAAATGATGCAAAATGTCAAAAGGATTGTGCCTGAAGTTGAATACCCACTTTTTAAAGATCCACAGAGACCAAAATTGCCATTTTTACAGATATTTCCTCCTACTCAGAAGCTTCTATTTGCAATTTCTGGCAGAAAAATGGCTCTAAACACACTTATTTTTGTTCCAAAAGTGATCATTCACATTTAATAGTCATTTACAGTCAAAAGAGAAAACATTACAAAATTACCATTTCTGACCATCTGGAGAAAGTTCGACAGTTGAAGGGTCCTCGTTTTTCATCAAAAAAATATTTTTTCAAATGTTATAAAAATGATGCAAAATGTCAAATGGATTGTGCCTGATGTTGAATAACTACTTTTTAGGCCCTACAGTGACCAAAATTGCCATTTTTACAGATATTTCCTCCTACTCAGAAGCTTCTATTTGACCAATATCAGGCATAAAAATGGCTCTAAACACACTTATTTTAGTTCCAAAAGGGATCATTCACATTTAATAATTGTTTACAGTCAAAAGAGAAAACATTAACAAATGACCATTTCTGCCCATCTGGAGAAAGTTTGACAGGTCCGGGGTCATCGTTTTTCATCAAAAAAAATAATTTTTCAAATGTTGAAAAAATGATTCAAAATGTCAAATGGATTGTGCCTGATGTTGAATAATCACTTTTTAAGCCCCACAGTGACCACAATTGCCATTTTTACAGACATTTCCTCCTACTCAGATGCTTCTATTTGACCAATTTCTGGCATAAAAATGACTCTAAACACACTCATTTTAGATCCAAAAGAGATAATTCACATTTAATAGTCATTTACAGGCAAAAGAGATAACATTAAAAAATGACCATTTCTGACCATCTGGAGAAAGTTCGACAGTTCCGGGGTCATCGTTTTTCATCAAAAAAAATATTTTTTCAAATGTTGAAAAAATGATGCAAAATGTCAAATGGATTGTGCCTGATGTTGAATAACCACTTTTTAAATCTCCACAGTGACCAAAATTGCCATTTTTACAGACATTTCCTCCTACTCAGAAGCTTCTATTTGACCAATATCTGGCAGAAAAATAACTCTAAACACACTTATTTTAGTTCCAAAAGTGATCATTCACATTTAATAATTGTTTACAGTCAAAAGAGAAAACATTAAGAAATGACCATTTCTGACCATCTGGAGAAAGTTTGACAGGTCCGGGGTCATCGTTTTTCATCAAAAGAAATATTTTTTCAAAAGTTGAAAAAATGATTCAAAATGTCAAATGGATTGTGCCTGATGTTGAATAACCACTTTTTAAGCCCCACAGTGACCAAAATTGCCATTTTTACAGACATTTCCTCCTACTCAGAAGCTTCTATTTGACCAATTTCTGGCAGAAAAATGACTCTAAACACACTTATTTTAGTTCCAAAAGTGATCATTCACATTTAATAATTGTTTACAGTCAACAGAGAAAACATTAAAAAATGACCATTTCTGACCATCTGGAGAAAGTTGACGTTCCGTGGTCATCGTTTTTCATCAAAAAAAATATTTTTTCAAATGTTGAAAAAATTATGCAAAATGTCAAATGGATTATGCCTGATGTTGAATAACTACTTTTTAAGCCCTACAGTGACCAAAATTGCCATTTTTACAGATATTTCCTCCTACTCAGAAGCTTCTATTTGCAATTTCTGGCAGAAAAATGGCTCTAAACACACTTATTTTTGTTCCAAAAGTGATCATTCACATTTAATAGTCATTTACAGTCAAAAGAGAAAACATTACAAAATTACCATTTCTGACCATCTGGAGAAAGTTCGACAGTTGAAGGGTCCTCGTTTTTCATCAAAAAAATATTTTTTCAAATGTTGAAAAAATGATGCAAAATGTCAAATGGATTGTGCCTGATGTTGAATAACCACTTTTTAAAGCTCCACAGTGACCAAAATTGCCAATTCTTACAGACATTTCCTCCTACTCAGAAGCTTCTATTTGACCAATATCTGGCAGAAAAATATCTCTAAACACACTTATTTTAGTTCCAAAAGTGATCATTCACATTTAATAATTGTTTACAGTCAAAAGAGAAAACATTAAAAAATGACCATTTCTGACCATCTGGAGAAAGTTTGACAGGTCCGGGGTCATCGTTTTTAATAAAAAAAATATTTTTTCAAATGTTGAAAAAATGATGCAAAATGTCAAATGGATTGTGCCTGATGCTGAATAACCACTTTTTAAAGATCCACAGTGACCAAAATTGCCATTTTTACAGACATTTCCTCCTACTCAGAAGCTTCTATTTGACCAATTTCTGGCAGAAAATGACTCTAAACACACTTATTTTAGTTCCAAAAGTGATCATTCACATTTAATAATTGTTTACAGTCAAAAGAGAAAACATTAAAAAATGAGAATTTCTGACCATCTGGAGAAAGTTCGACAGTTCCAGGGTCATCGTTTTTCATTAAAACAAATATTTTTTCAAATGTTGAAAAAATGATGCAAAATGTCAAAAGGATTGTGCCTGAAGTTGAATAACCACTTTTTAAAGATCCACAGAGACCAAAATTGCCATTTTTACAGACATTTCCTCCTACTCAGAAGCTTCTATTTGACCAATTTCTGGCAGAAAAATGACTCTAAACACACTTATTTTAGTTCCAAAAGTGATCATTCACATTTAATAATTGTTTACAGTCAACAGAGAAAACATTAAAAAATTACCATTTCTGACCATCTGGAGAAAGTTCGACGTTCCGTGGTCATCGTTTTTCATCAAAAAAAATATTTTTTCAAATGTTGAAAAAATTATGCAAAATGTCAAATGGATTATGCCTGATGTTGAATACCTACTTTTTAAGCCCTACAGTGACCAAAATTGCCATTTTTACAGATATTTCCTCCTACTTAGAAGCTTCTATTTGCAATTTCTGGCAGAAAAATGGCTCTAAACACACTTATTTTTGTTCCAAAAGTGATCATTCACATTTAATAATTGTTTACAGTCAAAAGAGAAAACATTAAAAAATGAGAATTTCTGACCATCTGGAGAAAGTTCGACAGTTCCAGGGTCATCGTTTTTCATTAAAACAAATATTTTTTCAAATGTTGAAAAAATGATGAAAAATGTCAAAAGGATTGTGCCTGAAGTTGAATACCCACTTTTTAAAGATCCACAGAGACCAAAATTGCCATTTTTACAGATATTTCCTCCTACTCAGAAGCTTCTATTTGCAATTTCTGGCAGAAAAATGGCTCTAAACACACTTATTTTTGTTCCAAAAGTGATCATTCACATTTAATAGTCATTTACAGTCAAAAGAGAAAACATTACAAAATTACCATTTCTGACCATCTGGAGAAAGTTCGACAGTTGAAGGGTCCTCGTTTTTCATCAAAAAAATATTTTTTCAAATGTTATAAAAATGATGCAAAATGTCAAATGGATTGTGCCTGATGTTGAATAACTACTTTTTAGGCCCTACAGTGACCAAAATTGCCATTTTTACAGATATTTCCTCCTACTCAGAAGCTTCTATTTGACCAATATCAGGCATAAAAATGGCTCTAAACACACTTATTTTAGTTCCAAAAGGGATCATTCACATTTAATAATTGTTTACAGTCAAAAGAGAAAACATTAACAAATGACCATTTCTGCCCATCTGGAGAAAGTTTGACAGGTCCGGGGTCATCGTTTTTCATCAAAAAAAATATTTTTTCAAATGTTGAAAAAATGATTCAAAATGTCAAATGGATTGTGCCTGATGTTGAATAATCACTTTTTAAGCCCCACAGTGACCAAAATTGCCATTTTTACAGACATTTCCTCCTACTCAGAAGCTTCTATTTGACCAATATCTGGCAGAAAAATAACTCTAAACACACTTATTTTAGTTCCAAAAGTGATCATTCACATTTAATAATTGTTTACAATCAAAAGAGAAAACATTAAGAAATGACCATTTCTGACCATCTGGAGAAAGTTTGACAGGTCCGGGGTCATCGTTTTTCATCAAAAGAAATATTTTTTCAAAAGTTGAAAAAATGATTCAAAATGTCAAATGGATTGTGCCTGATGTTGAATAACCACTTTTTAAGCCCCACAGTGACCAAAATTGCCATTTTTACAGACATTTCCTCATACTCAGAAGCTTCTATTTGACACATTTCTGGCAGAAAAATGACTCTAACACACTTATTTTAGTTCCAAAATTGAACATTCACATTTAATAAATGTTTACATTCAAAAGAGAAAACATTACAAAATGACCATTTCTGACCATCTGGAGAAAGTTCGACAGTTCCGGGATCATCGTTTTTTCATAAAAAAAAATATTTTTTCAAATGTTGAAAAAATGATGCAAAATGTCAAATGGATTGTGCCTGATGTTGAATAACCACTTTTTAAAGATCCACAGTGACCAAAATTGCCATTTTTACAGACATTTCCTCCTACTCAGAAGCTTCTATTTGACCAATTTCTGGCAGAAAAATGACTCTAAACACATTTATTTTAGTTCCAAAAGTGATCATTCACATTTAATAATTGTTTACAGTCAAAAGAGAAAACATTAAAAAATGACCATTTCTGACCATCTGGAGAAAGTTCGACGTTCTGGGGTCATCGTTTTTCATCAAAAAAAATATTTTTTCAAATGTTGAAAAAATGATGCAAAATGTCAAAAGGATTGTGCCTGAAGTTGAATAACCACTTTTTAAAGCCCCACAGTGACCAAAATTGCAATTTTTACAGACTTTTCCTCCTACTCAGAAGCTTCTATTTTGACCAATTTCTGGCAGAAAAATGACTTCAAACACACTCATTTTAGATCCAAAAGTGATAATTCACATTTAATAGTCAATTACAGGCAAAAGAGAAAACATTAAAAAATGACCATTTCTGACCATCTGGAGAAAGTTCGACAGTTCCGGGGTCATCATTTTTCATCAAAAGAAATATTTTTTCAAAAGTTGAAAAAATGATTCAAAATGTCAAATGGATTGTGCCTGATGTTGAATAACCACTTTTTAAGCCCCACAGTGACCAAAATTGCCATTTTTACAGACATTTCCTCCTACTCAGAAGCTTCTATTTGACCAATTTCTGGCAGAAAAATGACTCTAAACACACTTATTTTAGTTCCAAAAGTGATCATTCACATTTAATAATTGTTTACAGTCAACAGAGAAAACATTAAAAAATGACCATTTCTGACCATCTGGAGAAAGTTCGACGTTCCGTGGTCATCGTTTTTCATCAAAAAAAATATTTTTTCATATGTTGAAAAAATTATGCAAAATGTCAAATGGATTATGCCTGATGTTGAATAACTACTTTTTAAGCCCTACAGTGACCAAAATTGCCATTTTTACAGATATTTCCTCCTACTCAGAAGCTTCTATTTGCAATTTCTGGCAGAAAAATGGCTCTAAACACACTTATTTTTGTTCCAAAAGTGATCATTCACATTTAATAGTCATTTACAGTCAAAAGAGAAAACATTACAAAATTACCATTTCTGACCATCTGGAGAAAGTTCGACAGTTGAAGGGTCCTCGTTTTTCATCAAAAAAATATTTTTTCAAATGTTGAAAAAATGATGCAAAATGTCAAATGGATTGTGCCTGATGTTGAATAACCACTTTTTAAAGCTCCACAGTGACCAAAATTGCCAATTCTTACAGACATTTCCTCCTACTCAGAAGCTTCTATTTGACCAATATCTGGCAGAAAAATATCTCTAAACACACTTATTTTAGTTCCAAAAGTGATCATTCACATTTAATAATTGTTTACAGTCAAAAGAGAAAACATTAAAAAATGACCATTTCTGACCATCTGGAGAAAGTTTGACAGGTCCGGGGTCATCGTTTTTAATAAAAAAAATATTTTTTCAAATGTTGAAAAAATGATGCAAAATGTCAAATGGATTGTGCCTGATGTTGAATAACCACTTTTTAAAGATCCACAGTGACCAAAATTGCCATTTTTACAGACATTTCCTCCTACTCAGAAGCTTCTATTTGACCAATTTCTGGCAGAAAATGACTCTAAACACACTTATTTTAGTTCCAAAAGTGATCATTCACATTTAATAATTGTTTACAGTCAACAGAGAAAACATTAAAAAATGACCATTTCTGACCATCTGGAGAAAGTTCGACGTTCCGTGGTCATCGTTTTTCATCAAAAAAAATATTTTTTCAAATGTTGAAAAAATTATGCAAAATGTCAAATGGATTATGCCTGATGTTGAATAACTACTTTTTAAGCCCTACAGTGACCAAAATTGCCATTTTTACAGATATTTCCTCCTACTTAGAAGCTTCTATTTGCAATTTCTGGCAGAAAAATGGCTCTAAACACACTTATTTTTGTTCCAAAAGTGATCATTCACATTTAATAGTCATTTACAGTCAAAAGAGAAAACATTACAAAATTACCATTTCTGACCATCTGGAGAAAGTTCGACAGTTGAAGGGTCCTCGTTTTTCATCAAAAAAATATTTTTTCAAATGTTGAAAAAATGATGCAAAATGTCAAATGGATTGTGCCTGATGTTGAATAACCACTTTTTAAAGCTCCACAGTGACCAAAATTGCCAATTCTTACAGACATTTCCTCCTACTCAGAAGCTTCTATTTGACCAATATCTGGCAGAAAAATATCTCTAAACACACTTATTTTAGTTCCAAAAGTGATCATTCACATTTAATAATTGTTTACAGTCAAAAGAGAAAACATTAAAAAATGACCATTTCTGACCATCTGGAGAAAGTTTGACAGGTCCGGGGTCATCGTTTTTAATAAAAAAAAATATTT
Organism: Lissotriton helveticus; assembly: GCF_964261635.1. Lineage (NCBI taxonomy): Eukaryota > Metazoa > Chordata > Amphibia > Caudata > Salamandridae > Lissotriton > Lissotriton helveticus. The sequence continues at coordinate 1,356,699,648 of NC_136061.1, read as the reverse complement.
TTTCAAATGTTGAAAAAATGATGCAAAATGTCAAATGGATTGTGCCTGATGTTGAATAACCACTTTTTAAAGATCCACAGTGACCAAAATTGCCATTTTTACAGACATTTCCTCCTACTCAGAAGCTTCTATTTGACCAATTTCTGGCAGAAAATGACTCTAAACACACTTATTTTAGTTCCAAAAGTGATCATTCACATTTAATAATTGTTTACAGTCAAAAGAGAAAACATTAAAAAATGAGAATTTCTGACCATCTGGAGAAAGTTCGACAGTTCCAGGGTCATCGTTTTTCATTAAAACAAATATTTTTTCAAATGTTGAAAAAATGATGCAAAATGTCAAAAGGATTGTGCCTGAAGTTGAATACCCACTTTTTAAAGATCCACAGAGACCAAAATTGCCATTTTTACAGATATTTCCTCCTACTCAGAAGCTTCTATTTGCAATTTCTGGCAGAAAAATGGCTCTAAACACACTTATTTTTGTTCCAAAAGTGATCATTCACATTTAATAGTCATTTACAGTCAAAAGAGAAAACATTACAAAATTACCATTTCTGACCATCTGGAGAAAGTTCGACAGTTGAAGGGTCCTCGTTTTTCATCAAAAAAATATTTTTTCAAATGTTATAAAAATGATGCAAAATGTCAAATGGATTGTGCCTGATGTTGAATAACTACTTTTTAGGCCCTACAGTGACCAAAATTGCCATTTTTACAGATATTTCCTCCTACTCAGAAGCTTCTATTTGACCAATATCAGGCATAAAAATGGCTCTAAACACACTTATTTTAGTTCCAAAAGGGATCATTCACATTTAATAATTGTTTACAGTCAAAAGAGAAAACATTAACAAATGACCATTTCTGCCCATCTGGAGAAAGTTTGACAGGTCCGGGGTCATCGTTTTTCATCAAAAAAAATAATTTTTCAAATGTTGAAAAAATGATTCAAAATGTCAAATGGATTGTGCCTGATGTTGAATAATCACTTTTTAAGCCCCACAGTGACCACAATTGCCATTTTTACAGACATTTCCTCCTACTCAGATGCTTCTATTTGACCAATTTCTGGCATAAAAATGACTCTAAACACACTCATTTTAGATCCAAAAGAGATAATTCACATTTAATAGTCATTTACAGGCAAAAGAGATAACATTAAAAAATGACCATTTCTGACCATCTGGAGAAAGTTCGACAGTTCCGGGGTCATCGTTTTTCATCAAAAAAAATATTTTTTCAAATGTTGAAAAAATGATGCAAAATGTCGAATGGATTGTGCCTGATGTTGAATAACCACTTTTTAAATCTCCACAGTGACCAAAATTGCCATTTTTACAGACATTTCCTCCTACTCAGAAGCTTCTATTTGACCAATATCTGGCAGAAAAATAACTCTAAACACACTTATTTTAGTTCCAAAAGTGATCATTCACATTTAATAATTGTTTACAGTCAAAAGAGAAAACATTAAGAAATGACCATTTCTGACCATCTGGAGAAAGTTTGACAGGTCCGGGGTCATCGTTTTTCATCAAAAGAAATATTTTTTCAAAAGTTGAAAAAATGATTCAAAATGTCAAATGGATTGTGCCTGATGTTGAATAACCACTTTTTAAGCCCCACAGTGACCAAAATTGCCATTTTTACAGACATTTCCTCATACTCAGAAGCTTCTATTTGACACATTTCTGGCAGAAAAATGACTCTAAACACACTTATTTTAGTTCCAAAATTGAACATTCACATTTAATAAATGTTTACATTCAAAAGAGAAAACATTACAAAATGACCATTTCTGACCATCTGGAGAAAGTTCGACAGTTCCGGGATCATCGTTTTTTCATAAAAAAAAATATTTTTTCAAATGTTGAAAAAATGATGCAAAATGTCAAATGGATTGTGCCTGATGTTGAATAACCACTTTTTAAAGATCCACAGTGACCAAAATTGCCATTTTTACAGACATTTCCTCCTACTCAGAAGCTTCTATTTGACCAATTTCTGGCAGAAAAATGACTCTAAACACATTTATTTTAGTTCCAAAAGTGATCATTCACATTTAATAATTGTTTACAGTCAAAAGAGAAAACATTAAAAAATGACCATTTCTGACCATCTGGAGAAAGTTCGACGTTCTGGGGTCATCGTTTTTCATCAAAAAAAATATTTTTTCAAATGTTGAAAAAATGATGCAAAATGTCAAAAGGATTGTGCCTGAAGTTGAATAACCACTTTTTAAAGCCCCACAGTGACCAAAATTGCAATTTTTACAGACTTTTCCTCCTACTCAGAAGCTTCTATTTTGACCAATTTCTGGCAGAAAAATGACTTCAAACACACTCATTTTAGATCCAAAAGTGATAATTCACATTTAATAGTCAATTACAGGCAAAAGAGAAAACATTAAAAAATGACCATTTCTGACCATCTGGAGAAAGTTCGACAGTTCCGGGGTCATCATTTTTCATCAAAAGAAATATTTTTTCAAAAGTTGAAAAAATGATTCAAAATGTCAAATGGATTGTGCCTGATGTTGAATAACCACTTTTTAAGCCCCACAGTGACCAAAATTGCCATTTTTACAGACATTTCCTCATACTCAGAAGCTTCTATTTGACACATTTCTGGCAGAAAAATGACTCTAAACACACTTATTTTAGTTCCAAAATTGAACATTCACATTTAATAAATGTTTACATTCAAAAGAGAAAACATTACAAAATGACCATTTCTGACCATCTGGAGAAAGTTCGACAGTTCCGGGATCATCGTTTTTTCATAAAAAAAAATATTTTTTCAAATGTTGAAAAAATGATGCAAAATGTCAAATGGATTGTGCCTGATGTTGAATAACCACTTTTTAAAGATCCACAGTGACCAAAATTGCCATTTTTACAGACACTTCCTCCTACTCAGAAACTTCTATTTGACCAATTTCTGGCAGAAAAATGACTCTAAACACATTTATTTTAGTTCCAAAAGTGATCATTCACATTTAATAATTGTTTACAGTCAAAAGAGAAAACATTAAAAAATGACCATTTCTGACCATCTGGAGAAAGTTCGACGTTCTGGGGTCATCGTTTTTCATCAAAAAAATATTTTTTCAAATGTTGAAAAAATGATGCAAAATGTCAAATGGATTGTGCCTGATGTTGAATAACTACTTTTTAAGCCCTACAGTGACCAAAATTGCCATTTTTACAGATATTTCCTCCTACTCAGAAGCTTCTATTTGACCAATTTCTGGCAGAAAAATGGCTCTAAACACACTTATTTTAGTTCCAAAAGTGATCATTCACATTTAATAATTGTTTACAGTCAAAAGAGAAAACATTAAAAAATGACCATTTCTGACCATCTGGAGAAAGTTTGACAGGTCCGGGGTCATCGTTTTTCATCAAAAGAAATATTTTTTCAAATGTTGAAAAAATGATTCAAAATGTCAAATGGATTGTGCCTGATGTTGAATAACCACTTTTTAAGCCCCACAGTGACCAAAATTGCCATTTTTACAGACATTTCCTCATACTCAGAAGCTTCTATTTGACACATTTCTGGCAGAAAAATGACTCTAAACACACTTATTTTAGTTCCAAAATTGAACATTCACATTTAATAATTGTTTACATTCAAAAGAGAAAACATTAAAAAATTACCATTTCTGACCATCTGGAGAAAGTTCGACAGTTCCAGGGTCATCGTTTTTCATTAAAAAAAATATTTTTTCAAATGTTGAAAAAATGATGCAAAATGTCAAATGGATTGTGCCTGATGTTGAATAACCACTTTTTAAAGCTCCACAGTGACCAAAATTGCCATTTTTACAGACATTTCCTCCTACTCAGAAGCTTCTATTTGACCAATTTCTGGCAGAAAATGACTCTAAACACACTTATTTTAGTTCCAAAAGTGATCATTCACATTTAATAATTGTTTACAGTCAAAAGAGAAAACATTAAAAAATGAGAATTTCTGACCATCTGGAGAAAGTTCAACGTTCTGTGGTCATCGTTTTTCATCAAAAAAAATATTTTTTCAAATGTTGAAAAAATTATGCAAAATGTCAAATGGATTATGCCTGATGTTGAATAACTACTTTTTAAGCCCTAATGTGACCAAAATTGCCATTTTTACAGATATTTCCTCCTACTCAGAAGCTTCTATTTGCAATTTCTGGCAGAAAAATGGCTCTAAACACACTTATTTTTGTTCCAAAAGTGATCATTCACATTTAATAGTCATTTACAGTCAAAAGAGAAAACATTAAAAAATGACCATTTCTGACCATCTGGAGAAAGTTCGACAGTTGAAGGGTCCTCGTTTTTCATCAAAAAAATATTTTTTCAAATGTTATAAAAATGATGCAAAATGTCAAATGGATTGTGCCTGATGTTGAATAACTACTTTTTAGGCCCTACAGTGACCAAAATTGCCATTTTTACAGATATTTCCTCCTACTCAGAAGCTTCTATTTGACCAATATCAGGCAGAAAAATGGCTCTAAACGCACTTATTTTAGTTCCAAAAGGGATCATTCACATTTAATAATTGTTTACAGTCAAAAGAGACAACATTAAAAAATGACCATTTCTGACCATCTGGAGAAAGTTTGACAGGTCCGGGGTCATCGTTTTTCATCAAAAAAAATAATTTTTCAAATGTTGAAAAAATTATTCAAAATGTCAAATGTATTGTGCCTGATGTTGAATAATCACTTTTTAAGCCCCACAGTGACCACAATTGCCATTTTTACAGACATTTCCTCCTACTCAGATGCTTCTATTTGACCAATTTCTGGCATAAAAATGACTCTAAACACACTCATTTTAGATCCAAAAGTGATAATTCACATTTAATAGTCATCTACAGGCAAAAGAGATAACATTAAAAAATGACCATTTCTGACCATCTGGAGAAAGTTCGACAGTTCCGGGGTCATCGTTTTTCATCAAAAAAAATATTTTTTCAAATGTTGAAAAAATGATGCAAAGAGAAAACATTAAAAAATGACCATTTCTGACCATCTGGAGAAAGTTTGACAGGTCGGGGGTCATCGTTTTTCATCAAAAAAAATATTTTTTCAAATGTTGAAAAAATGATTCAAAATGTCAAATGGATTGTGCCTGATGTTGTATAACCCTATTTAAGCCCCACAGTGACCAAAATTGCCATTTTTACAGACATTTCCTCCAACTCAGAAGCTTCTATTTGAACAATTTCTGGCAGAAAAATAACTCCAAACACACTTATTTTAGTTCCAAAAGTGATAATTCACATTTAATAGTCATTTACAGGCAAAAGAGAAAACATTAAAAAATGACCGGGGTCATCATTTTTCATGAAAAAAATATTTTTTCGAATGTTGAAAAAATGATGCAAAATGTCAAATGGATTGTGCCTGATGTTGAATAACCAGTTTTAAGCCCCACAGTGACCAAAATTGCCATTTTTACAGACATTTCCTCCTACTCAGAAGCTTCTATTTGACCAATTTCTGGCAGAAAAATTACTCTAAACACACTCATTTTAGTTCCAAAAGTGATAATTCACATTTAATACTCATTTACAGGCAAAAGAGAAAACATTAAAAAATGACCATTTCTGACCATCTGGAGAAAGTTCGACAGTTCCGGGGTCATCGTTTTTCATCCAAAAAAATATTTTTTCAAATGTTGAAAAAATGATGCAAAATGTCAAATGGATTGTGCCTGATGTTGAATAACCACTTTTTAAAGCCCCACAGTGACCAAAATTGCCATTTTTACAGACATTTCCTCCTACTCAGAAGCTTCTATTTGACCAATTTCTGGCAGAAAAATGACTCTAAACACACTTATTTTAGTTCCAAAAGTGAACATTCACATTTAATAATTGTTTACAGTCAAAAGAGAAAACATTAAAAAATGACCATTTCTAACCATCTGGAGAAAGTTCGACAGTTCCGGGGTCATCGTTTTTCATTAAAAAAAATATTTTTTCAAATTTTGAAAAAATGATGCAAAATGTCAAATGGATTGTGCCTGATGTTGAATAACAACTTTTTAAAAACCCACAGTGACCAAAATTGCCATTTTTACAGACATTTCCTCCTACTCAGAAGCTTCTATTTGACCAATTTCTGGCAGAAAAATGACTCCAAACACACTCATATTAGATCCAAAAGTGATAATTCACATTTAATAGTCATTTACTGTCAAAAGAGAAAACATTAAAAAATGACCATTTCTGACCATCTGGAGAAAGTTCGACAGTTCCGGGGTCATCGTTTTTCATCAAAAAAAATATTTTTTTAAATGTTGAAAAAATGATGCAAAATGTCAAAAGGATTGTGCCTGAAGTTGAATAACCACTTTTTAAAGCCCCACAGTGACCAAAATTGCCATTTTTACAGACATTTCCTCCTACTCAGAAGCTTCTATTTGACCAATTTCTGGCAGAAAAATTACTCTAAACACACTCATTTTAGTTCCAAAAGTGATAATTCACATTTAATAGTCATTTACAGGCAAAAGAGAAAACATTAAAAAATGACCATTTCTGACCATCTGGAGAAAGTTCGACAGTTCCGGGGTCATCGTTTTTCATCAAAAAAAATATTTTTTCAAATGTTGAAAAAATGATGCAAAATGTCAAATGGATTGTGCCTGATGTTGAATAACCACTTTTTAAAGCCCCACAGTGACCAAAATTGCCATTTTTACAGACATTTCCTCCTACTCAGAAGCTTCTATTTTCACCAATTTCTGGCAGAAAAATGACTACAAACACACTCATTTTAGATCCAAAAGTGATAATTCACATTTAATAGTCATTTACAGGCAAAAGAGAAAACATTAAAAAATGACCATTTCTGACCATCTGGAGAAAGTTCGACAGTTCCTGGGTCATCGTTTTTCATTAAAAAAAAATATTTTTTCAAATGTTGAAAAAATGATGCAAAATGTCAAAAGGATTGTGCCTGAAGTTGAATAACCACTTTTTAACCCCTTCAACGCTAATGACAAAGCCAGCTCGTCATGGGCGTTACCTGCGCTGCACTCATGACGAGCTGGCTTTGTCATGTAAAGTGTGATTTATGAACATTCAGCACACAGCGGGAAAACCCGCTAGCGCTGTAGTGGTTAAAGCCCCACAGTGACCAAACGTGCCATTTTTACAGACTTTTCCTCCTACTCAGAAGCTTCTATTTTGACCAATTTCTGGCAGAAAAATGACTCCAAACACACTCATTTTAGATCCAAAAGTGATAATTCACATTTAATAGTCATTTACAGTCAAAAGAGAAAACATTAAAAAATGACCATTTCTGACCATCTGGAGAAAGTTCGACAGTTCCGGGGTCATCGTTTTTCATTAAAAAAATATTTTTTCAAATGTTGAAAAAATGATGCAAAATGTCAAATGGATTGTGCCTGATGTTGAATAACCACTTTTTAAAGCCCCACAGTGACCAAAATTGACATTTTTACAGACATTTCCTCCTACTCAGAAGCTTCTATTTTTACCATTTTCTGGCAGAAAAAAGACTACAAACACACTCATTTTAGATCCAAAAGTGATAATTCACATTTAATAGTCATTTACAGGCAAAAGAGAAAACATTAAAAAATGACCATTTCTGACCATCTGGAGAAAGTTCGACAGTTCCGGGGTCATCGTTTTTCATCAAAAAAAATATTTTTTCAAATGTTTTAAAAATGATGCAAAATGTCAAATGGATTGTGCCTGATGTTGAATAACTACTTTTTAAGCCCTACAGTGACCACAATTGCCATTTTTACAGATATTTTCTCCTACTCAGAAGCTTCTATTTGACAAATTTCTGGCAGAAAAATGGCTTTCATCAAAATGGTTTTTCATCAAAAAAAATATTTTTTCAAATGTTGAAAAAATGATGCAAAATGTCAAATGGATTGTGCCTGATGTTTAATAACCACTTTTTAAAGCCCCACAGTGACCAAAATTGCCATTTTTACAGACATTTCCTCCTACTCAGAAGCTTCTATTTTTACCAATTTCTGGCAGAAAAAAGACTACAAACACACTCATTTTAGATCCAAAAGTGATAATTCACATTTAATAGTCATTTACTGTCAAAAGAAAAAACATTAAAAAATGACCATTTCTGACCATCTGGAGAAAGTTCGACAGTTCCGGGGTCATCGTTTTTCATCAAAAAAAATATTTTTTCAAATGTTGAAAAAATGATGCAAAATGTCAAAAGGATTGTGCCTGAAGTTGAATAACCACTTTTTAAAGCCCCACAGTGACCAAAATTGCCATTTTTACAGACATTTCCTCCTACTCAGAAGCTTCTATTTCGACCAATTTCTGGCAGAAAAATGACTCCAAACACACTAATTTTAGTTCCAAAAGTGATAATTCACATTTAATAGTCATTTACAGGCAAAAGAGAAAACATTAAAAAATGACCGGGGTCATCATTTTTCATTTAAAAAAATATTTTTTCAAATGTTGAAAAAATGATGCAAAATGTCAAATGGATTGTGCCTGATGTTGAATAACCACTTTTTAAGCCCCACAGTGACCAAAATTGACATTTTTGCAGACATTTCCTCCTACTCAGAAGCTTCTATTTGACCAATTTCTTGCAGAAAAAGGACTCTAAACACACTTATTTTAGTTCCAAAAGTGATCATTCACATTTAATATTTGTTTACAGTCAAAAGAGAAAACATTAAAAAATGACCATTTCTGACCATCTGGAGAAAGTTCGACAGTTCCGGGGTCATCGTTTTTCATCAAAAAAAATATTTTTTCAAATGTTGAAAAAATGATTCAAAATGTCAAATGGATTGTGCCTGATGTTGAATAACCACTTTTTAAGCCGCACAGTGACCAAAATTGACATTTTTGCAGACATTTTCTCCTACTCAGAAGCTTCTATTTGACCAATTTCTTGCAGAAAAATGACTCTAAACACACTTATTTTAGTTCCAAAAGTGATCATTCACATTTAATATTTGTTTACAGTCAAAAGAGAAAACATTAAAAAATGACCATTTCTGACCATCTGGAGAAAGTTCGACAGTTCCGGGGTCATCGTTTTTCATCAAAAAAAATATTTTTTCAAATGTTGAAAAAATGATGCAAAATGTCAAAAGGATTGTGCCTGAAGTTGAATAACCACTTTTAACCCCTTCCACGCTAATGACAAAGCCAGCTCATCATGGGCGTTACCTGCGCTGCACTCATGACGAGCTGGCTTTGTCATGTAAAGTGTGATTTATGAACATTCAGCACACAGCGGGAAAACCCGCTAGCGCTGTAGTGGTTAAAGCCCCACAGTGACCAAAATTGCCATTTTTACAGACTTTTCCTCCTACTCAGATGCTTCTATTTGACAAATTTCTGGCAGAAAAATGACTCCAAACACACTCATTTTAGATCCAAAAGTGATAATTCACATTTAATAGTCGTTTACAGGCAAAAGAGAAAACATTAAAAAATGACCATTTCTGACCATCTGGAGAAAGTTTGACAGGTCTGGGGTCATCGTTTTTCATCAAAAAAAATATTTTTTCAAATGTTGAAAAAATGATTCAAAATGTCAAATGGATTGTGCCTGATGTTGAATAACCACTATTTAAGCCCCACAGTGACCAAAATTGCCATTTTTACAGACATTTCCTCCTACTCAGAAGCTTCTATTTGACCAATTTCTGGCAGAAAAATGACTCTAAACACACTTATTTTAGTTCCAAAAGTGAACATTCACATTTAATAATTGTTTACAGTCAAAAGAGAAAACATAAAAAAATGACCATTTCTGACCATCTGGAGAAAGTTCGACAGTTCCGGGGTCATCGTTTTTCATTAAAAAAAATATTTTTTCAAATTTTGAAAAAATGATTCAAAATGTCAAATGGATTGTGCCTGATGTTGAATAACAACTTTTTAAAGCCCCACAGTGACCAAAATTGCCATTTTTACAGACATTTCCTCCTACTCAGAAGCTTCTATTTGACCAATTTCTGGCAGAAAAATGACTACAAACACACTCATTTTAGTTCCAAAAGTGAACATTCACATTTAATAATTGTTTACAGTCAAAAGAGAAAACATAAAAAAATGACCATTTCTGACCATCTGGAGAAAGTTCGACAGTTCCGGGGTCATCGTTTTTCATTAAAAAAAATATTTTTTCAAATTTTGAAAAAATGATTCAAAATGTCAAATGGATTGTGCCTGATGTTGAATAACAACTTTTTAAAGCCCCACAGTGACCAAAATTGCCATTTTTACAGACATTTCCTCCTACTCAGAAGCTTCTATTTGACCAATTTCTGGCAGAAAAATGACTACAAACACACTCATTTTAGTTCCAAAAGTGATAATTCACATTTAATAGTCATTTACAGGCAAAAGAGAAAACATTAAAAAATGACCATTTCTGACCATCTGGAGAAAGTTCGACAGTTCCGGGGTCATCGTTTTTCATCAAAAAAAATATTTTTTCAAATGTTGAAAAAATGATGCAAAATGTCAAATGGATTGTGCCTGATGTTGAATAACCACTTTTTAAAGCCCCACAGTGACCAAAATTGCCATTTTTACAGACATTTCCTCCTACTCAGAAGCTACTATTTTTACCAATTTCTGGCAGAAAAAAGACTACAAACACACTCATTTTAGATCCAAAAGTGATAATTCACATTTAATAGTCATACTGTCAAAAGAAAAAACATTAAAAAATGACCATTTCTGACCATCTGGAGAAAGTTCGACAGTTCCGGGGTCATCGTTTTTCATCAAAAAAAATATTTTTTCAAATGTTGAAACAATGATGCAAAATGTCAAAAGGATTGTGCCTGAAGTTGAATAACCACTTTTTAAAGCCCCACAGTGACCAAAATTGCCATTTTTACAGACATTTCCTCCTACTCAGAAGCTTCTATTTCGACCAATTTCTGGCAGAAAAATGACTCCAAACACACTAATTTTAGTTCCAAAAGTGATAATTCACATTTAATAGTCATTTACAGGCAAAAGAGAAAACATTAAAAAATGACCGGGGTCATCATTTTTCATTTAAAAAAATATTTTTTCAAATGTTGAAAAAATGATGCAAAATGTCAAATGGATTGTGCCTGATGTTGAATAACCACTTTTTAAGCCCCACAGTGACCAAAATTGCCATTTTTACAGACATTTCCTCCTACTCAGAAGCTTCTATTTGACCAATTTCTGGCAGAAAAATGGCTCTAAACACACTTATTTTAGTTCCAAAAGTGATCATTCACATTTAATAATTGTTTACAGTCAAAAGAGAAAACATTAAGAAATGACCATTTCTGACCATCTGGAGAAAGTTTGACAGGTCCGGGGTCATCGTTTTTCATCAAAAGAAATATTTTTTCAAAAGTTGAAAAAATGATTCAAAATGTCAAATGGATTGTGCCTGATGTTGAATAACCACTTTTTAAGCCCCACAGTGACCAAAATTGCCATTTTTACAGACATTTCCTCCTACTCAGAAGCTTCTATTTGACCAATTTCTGGCAGAAAAATGACTCTAAACACACTTATTTTAGTTCCAAAAGTGAACATTCACATTTAATTATTGTTTACAGTCAAAAGAGAAAACATAAAAAAATGACCATTTCTGACCATCTGGAGAAAGTTCGACAGTTCCGGGGTCATCGTTTTTCATTAAAAAAAATATTTTTTCAAATTTTGAAAAAATGATTCAAAATGTCAAATGGATTGTGCCTGATGTTGAATAACAACTTTTTAAAGCCCCACAGTGACCAAAATTGCCATTTTTACAGACATTTCCTCCTACTCAGAAGCTTCTATTTGACCAATTTCTGGCAGAAAAATGACTACAAACACACTCATTTTAGTTCCAAAAGTGATAATTCACATTTAATAGTCATTTACAGGCAAAAGAGAAAACATTAAAAAATGACCATTTCTGACCATCTGGAGAAAGTTCGACAGTTCCGGGATCATCGTTTTTTCATAAAAAATAATATTTTTTCAAATGTTGAAAAATGATGCAAAATGTCAAATGGATTGTGCCTGATGTTGAATAACCACTTTTTAAAGATCCACAGTGACCAAAATTGCCATTTTTACAGACATTTCCTCCTACTCAGAAGCTTCTATTTGACCAATTTCTGGCAGAAAAATGACTCTAAACACATTTATTTTAGTTCCAAAAGTGATCATTCACATTTAATAATTGTTTACAGTCAAAAGAGAAAACATTAAAAAATGACCATTTCTGACCATCTGGAGAAAGTTCGACGTTCTGGGGTCATCGTTTTTCATCAAAAAAAATATTTTTTCAAATGTTGAAAAAATGATGCAAAATGTCAAAAGGATTGTGCCTGAAGTTGAATAACCACTTTTTAAAGCCCCACAGTGACCAAAATTGCAATTTTTACAGACTTTTCCTCCTACTCAGAAGCTTCTATTTTGACCAATTTCTGGCAGAAAAATGACTTCAAACACACTCATTTTAGATCCAAAAGTGATAATTCACATTTAATAGTCAATTACAGGCAAAAGAGAAAACATTAAAAAAATGACCATTTCTGACCATCTGGAGAAAGTTCGACAGTTCCGGGGTCATCGTTTTTCATCAAAAGAAATATTTTTTCAAAAGTTGAAAAAATGATTCAAAATGTCAAATGGATTGTGCCTGATGTTGAATAACCACTTTTTAAGCCCCACAGTGACCAAAATTGCCATTTTTACAGACATTTCCTCATACTCAGAAGCTTCTATTTGACACATTTCTGGCAGAAAAATGACTCTAAACACACTTATTTTAGTTCCAAAATTGAACATTCACATTTAATAAATGTTTACATTCAAAAGAGAAAACATTACAAAATGACCATTTCTGACCATCTGGAGAAAGTTCGACAGTTCCGGGATCATCGTTTTTTCATAAAAAAAAATATTTTTTCAAATGTTGAAAAAATGATGCAAAATGTCAAATGGATTGTGCCTGATGTTGAATAACCACTTTTTAAAGATCCACAGTGACCAAAATTGCCATTTTTACAGACATTTCCTCCTACTCAGAAGCTTCTATTTGACCAATTTCTGGCAGAAAAATGACTCTAAACACATTTATTTTAGTTCCAAAAGTGATCATTCACATTTAATAATTGTTTACAGTCAAAAGAGAAAACATTAAAAAATGACCATTTCTGACCATCTGGAGAAAGTTCGACGTTCTGGGGTCATCGTTTTTCATCAAAAAAAATATTTTTTCAAATGTTGAAAAAATGATGCAAAATGTCAAATGGATTGTGCCTGATGTTGAATAACTACTTTTTAAGCCCTACAGTGACCACAATTGCCATTTTTACAGATATTTCCTCCTACTCAGAAGCTTCTATTTGACCAATTTCTGGCAGAAAAATGGCTCTAAACACACTTATTTTAGTTCCAAAAGTGATTATTCACATTTAATAATTGTTTACAGTCAAAAGAGAAAACATTAAAAAATGACCATTTCTGACCATCTGGAGAAAGTTTGACAGGTCCGGGGTCATCGTTTTTCATCAAAAGAAATATTTTTTCAAATGTTGAAAAAATGATTCAAAATGTCAAATGGATTGTGCCTGATGTTGAATAACCACTTTTTAAGCCCCACAGTGACCAAAATTGCCATTTTTACAGACATTTCCTCATACTCAGAAGCTTCTATTTGACACATTTCTGGCAGAAAAATGACTCTAAACACACTTATTTTAGTTCCAAAATTGAACATTCACATTTAATAATTGTTTACATTCAAAAGAGAAAACATTAAAAAAATTACCATTTCTGACCATCTGGAGAAAGTTCGACAGTTCCAGGGTCATCGTTTTTCATTAAAAAAAATATTTTTTCAAATGTTGAAAAAATGATGCAAAATGTCAAATGGATTGTGCCTGATGTTGAATAACCACTTTTTAAAGCTCCACAGTGACCAAAATTGCCAATTCTTACAGACATTTCCTCCTACTCAGAAGCTTCTATTTGACCAATATCTGGCAGAAAAATATCTCTAAACACACTTATTTTAGTTCCAAAAGTGATCATTCACATTTAATAATTGTTTACAGTCAAAAGAGAAAACATTAAAAAATGACCATTTCTGACCATCTGGAGAAAGTTTGACAGGTCCGGGGTCATCGTTTTTAATAAAAAAAAAATATTTTTTCAAATGTTGAAAAAATGATGCAAAATGTCAAATGGATTGTGCCTGATGTTGAATAACCACTTTTTAAAGATCCACAGTGACCAAAATTGCCATTTTTACAGACATTTCCTCCTACTCAGAAGCTTCTATTTGACCAATTTCTGGCAGAAAATGACTCTAAACACACTTATTTTAGTTCCAAAAGTGATCATTCACATTTAATAATTGTTTACAGTCAAAAGAGAAAACATTAAAAAATGAGAATTTCTGACCATCTGGAGAAAGTTCAACGTTCCGTGGTCATCGTTTTTCATCAAAAAAAATATTTTTTCAAATGTTGAAAAAATTATGCAAAATGTCAAATGGATTATGCCTGATGTTGAATAACTACTTTTTAAGCCCTAATGTGACCAAAATTGCCATTTTTACAGATATTTCCTCCTACTCAGAAGCTTCTATTTGCAATTTCTGGCAGAAAAATGGCTCTAAACACACTTATTTTTGTTCCAAAAGTGATCATTCACATTTAATAGTCATTTACAGTCAAAAGAGAAAACATTAAAAAATGACCATTTCTGACCATCTGGAGAAAGTTCGACAGTTGAAGGGTCCTCGTTTTTCATCAAAAAAATATTTTTTCAAATGTTATAAAAATGATGCAAAATGTCAAATGGATTGTGCCTGATGTTGAATAACTACTTTTTAGGCCCTTCAGTGACCAAAATTGCCATTTTTACAGATATTTCCTCCTACTCAGAAGCTTCTATTTGACCAATATCAGGCAGAAAAATGGCTCTAAACGCACTTATTTTAGTTCCAAAAGGGATCATTCACATTTAATAATTGTTTACAGTCAAAAGAGACAACATTAAAAAATGACCATTTCTGACCATCTGGAGAAAGTTTGACAGGTCCGGGGTCATCGTTTTTCATCAAAAAAAATTATTTTTCAAATGTTGAAAAAATTATTCAAAATGTCAAATGTATTGTGCCTGATGTTGAATAATCACTTTTTAAGCCCCACAGTGACCAAAATTGCCATTTTTACAGACATTTCCTCCTACTCAGAAGCTTCTATTTGACCAATTTCTGGCAGAAAAATGACTACAAACACACTCATTTTAGTTCCAAAAGTGATAATTCACATTTAATAGTCATTTACAGGCAAAAGAGAAAACATTAAAAAAATGACCATTTCTGACCATCTGGAGAAAGTTCGACAGTTCTGGGGTCATCGTTTTTCATCAAAAAAAATATTTTTTCAAATGTTGAAAAAATGATTCAAAATGTCAAATGGATTGTGCCTGATGTTGAATAACCACTATTTAAGCCCCACAGTGACCAAAATTGCCATTTTTACAGACATTTCCTCCTACTCAGAAGCTTCTATTTGACCAATTTCTGGCAGAAAAATGACTCTAAACACACTTATTTTAGTTCCAAAAGTGAACATTCACATTTAATAATTGTTTACAGTCAAAAGAGAAAACATAAAAAAAATGACCATTTCTGACCATCTGGAGAAAGTTCGACAGTTCCGGGGTCATCGTTTTTCATTAAAAAAAATATTTTTTCAAATTTTGAAAAAATGATTCAAAATGTCAAATGGATTGTGCCTGATGTTGAATAACAACTTTTTAAAGCCCCACAGTGACCAAAATTGCCATTTTTACAGACATTTCCTCCTACTCAGAAGCTTCTATTTGACCAATTTCTGGCAGAAAAATGACTACAAACACACTCATTTTAGTTCCAAAAGTGATAATTCACATTTAATAGTCATTTACAGGCAAAAGAGAAAACATTAAAAAATGACCATTTCTGACCATCTGGAGAAAGTTCGACAGTTCCGGGGTCATCGTTTTTCATCAAAAAAAATATTTTTTCAAATGTTGAAAAAATGATTCAAAATGTCAAATGGATTGTGCCTGCTGTTGAATAACCACTTTTTAAGCCCCACAGTGACCAAAATTGCCATTTTTACAGACATTTCCTCCTACTCAGAAGCTTCTATTTGACCAATATCTGGCAGAAAAATAACTCTAAACACACTTATTTTAGTTCCAAAAGTGATCATTCACATTTAATAATTGTTTACAGTCAAAAGAGAAAACATTAAGAAATGACCATTTCTGACCATCTGGAGAAAGTTTGACAGGTCCGGGGTCATCGTTTTTCATCAAAAGAAATATTTTTTCAAAAGTTGAAAAAATGATTCAAAATGTCAAATGGATTGTGCCTGATGTTGAATAACCACTTTTTAAGCCCCACAGTGACCAAAATTGCCATTTTTACAGACATTTCCTCATACTCAGAAGCTTCTATTTGACACATTTCTGGCAGAAAAATGACTCTAAACACACTTATTTTAGTTCCAAAATTGAACATTCACATTTAATAAATGTTTACATTCAAAAGAGAAAACATTACAAAATGACCATTTCTGACCATCTGGAGAAAGTTCGACAGTTCCGGGATCATCGTTTTTTCATAAAAAAATATATTTTTTCAAATGTTGAAAAAATGATGCAAAATGTCAAATTGATTGTGCCTGATGTTGAATAACCACTTTTTAAAGATCCACAGTGACCAAAATTGCCATTTTTACAGACATTTCCTCCTACTCAGAAGCTTCTATTTGACCAATTTCTGGCAGAAAAATGACTCTAAACACATTTATTTTAGTTCCAAAAGTGATCATTCACATTTAATAATTGTTTACAGTCAAAAGAGAAAACATTAAAAAATGACCATTTCTGACCATCTGGAGAAAGTTCGACGTTCTGGGGTCATCGTTTTTCATCAAAAAAAATATTTTTTCAAATGTTGAAAAAATGATGCAAAATGTCAAATGGATTGTGCCTGATGTTGAATAACCACTTTTTAAAGCCCCACAGTGACCAAAATTGCCATTTTTACAGACATTTCCTCCTACTCAGAAGCTTCTATGTGACCAATTTCTGGCAGAAAAATGACTCTAAACACACTTATTTTAGTTCCAAAAGTGAACATTCACATTTAATAATTGTTTACAGTCAAAAGAGAAAACATTAAAAAATGACCATTTCTAACCATCTGGAGAAAGTTCGACAGTTCCGGGGTCATCGTTTTTCATTAAAAAAAATATTTTTTCAAATTTTGAAAAAATGATGCAAAATGTCAAATGGATTGTGCCTGATGTTGAATAACAACTTTTTAAAAACCCACAGTGACCAAAATTGCCATTTTTACAGACATTTCCTCCTACTCAGAAGCTTCTATTTGACCAATTTCTGGCAGAAAAATGACTCCAAACACACTCATATTAGATCCAAAAGTGATAATTCACATTTAATAGTCATTTACTGTCAAAAGAGAAAACATTAAAAAATGACCATTTCTGACCATCTGGAGAAAGTTCGACAGTTCCGGGGTCATCGTTTTTCATCAAAAAAAATATTTTTTAAAATGTTGAAAAAATGATGCAAAATGTCAAAAGGATTGTGCCTGAAGTTGAATAACCACTTTTTAAAGCCCCACAGTGACCAAAATTGCCATTTTTACAGACATTTCCTCCTACTCAGAAGCTTCTATTTGACCAATTTCTGGCAGAAAAATTACTCTAAACACACTCATTTTAGTTCCAAAAGTGATAATTCACATTTAATAGTCATTTACAGGCAAAAGAGAAAACATTAAAAAATGACCATTTCTGACCATCTGGAGAAAGTTCGACAGTTCCGGGGTCATCGTTTTTCATCAAAAAAAATATTTTTTCAAATGTTGAAAAAATGATTCAAAATGTCAAATGGATTGTGCCTGATGTTGATTAACCACTTTTTAAGCCCCACAGTGACCAAAATTGTCATTTTTGCAGACATTTCCTCCTACTCAGAAGCTTCTATTTGACCAATTTCTTGCAGAAAAATGACTCTAAACACACTTATTTTAGTTCCAAAAGTGATCATTCACATTTAATATTTGTTTACAGTCAAAAGAGAAAACATTAAAAAATGACCATTTCTGACCATCTGGAGAAAGTTCGACAGTTCCGGGGTCATCGTTTTTCATCAAAAAAAATATTTTTTCAAATGTTGAAAAAATGATGCAAAATGTCAAAAGGATTGTGCCTGAAGTTGAATAACCACTTTTAACCCCTTCCACGCTAATGACAAAGCCAGCTCATCATGGGCGTTACCTGCGCTGCACTCATGACGAGCTGGCTTTGTCATGTAAAGTGTGATTTATGAACATTCAGCACACAGCGGGAAAACCCGCTAGCGCTGTAGTGGTTAAAGCCCCACAGTGACCAAAATTGCCATTTTTACAGACTTTTCCTCCTACTCAGAAGCTTCTATTTGACAAATTTCTGGCAGAAAAATGACTCCAAACACACTCATTTTAGTTCCAAAAGTGATAATTCACATTTAATAGTCATTTACAGGCAAAAGAGAAAACATTAAAAAATGACCATTTCTGACCATCTGGAGAAAGTTCGACAGTTCCGGGGTCATCGTTTTTCATCAAAAAAAATATTTTTTCAAATGTTGAAAAAATGATTCAAAATGTCAAATGGATTGTGCCTGATGTTGAATAATCACTTTTTAAGCCCCACAGTGACCACAATTGCCATTTTTACAGACATTTCCTCCTACTCAAATGCTTCTATTTGACCAATTTCTGGCATAAAAATGACTCTAAACACACTCATTTTAGATCCAAAAGTGATAATTCACATTTAATAGTCATTTACAGGCAAAAGAGATAACATTAAAAAATGACCATTTCTGACCATCTGGAGAAAGTTCGACAGTTCCGGGGTCATCGTTTTTCATCAAAAAAAATATTTTTTCAAATGTTGAAAAAATTATTCAAAATGTCAAATGGATTGTGCCTGATGTTGAATAACCACTTTTTAAGCCCCACAGTGACCAAAATTGCCATTTTTACAGACATTTCCTCCTACTCAGAAGCTTCTATTTGACCAATATCTGGCAGAAAAATAACTCTAAACACACTTATTTTAGTTCCAAAAGTGATCATTCACATTTAATAATTGTTTACAGTCAAAAGAGAAAACATTAAGAAATGACCATTTCTGACCATCTGGAGAAAGTTCGACAGTTCCGGGATCATCGTTTTTTCATAAAAAAAAATATTTTTTCAAATGTTGAAAAAATGATGCAAAATGTCAAATGGATTGTGCCTGATGTTGAATAACCACTTTTTAAAGATCCACAGTGACCAAAATTGCCATTTTTACAGACATTTCCTCCTACTCAGAAGCTTCTATTTGACCAATTTCTGGCAGAAAAATGACTCTAAACACATTTATTTTAGTTCCAAAAGTGATCATTCACATTTAATAATTGTTTACAGTCAAAAGAGAAAACATTAAAAAATGACCATTTCTGACCATCTGGAGAAAGTTCGACGTTCTGGGGTCATCGTTTTTCATCAAAAAAAATATTTTTTCAAATGTTGAAAAAATGATGCAAAATGTCAAAAGGATTGTGCCTGAAGTTGAATAACCACTTTTTAAAGCCCCACAGTGACCAAAATTGCAATTTTTACAGACTTTTCCTCCTACTCAGAAGCTTCTATTTTGACCAATTTCTGGCAGAAAAATGACTTTAAACACACTCATTTTAGATCCAAAAGTGATAATTCACATTTAATAGTCAATTACAGGCAAAAGAGAAAACATTAAAAAATGACCATTTCTGACCATCTGGAGAAAGTTCGACAGTTCCGGGGTCATCGTTTTTCATCAAAAGAAATATTTTTTCAAAAGTTGAAAAAATGATTCAAAATGTCAAATGGATTGTGCCTGATGTTGAATAACCACTTTTTAAGCCCCACAGTGACCAAAATTGCCATTTTTACAGACATTTCCTCATACTCAGAAGCTTCTATTTGACACATTTCTGGCAGAAAAATGACTCTAAACACACTTATTTTAGTTCCAAAATTGAACATTCACATTTAATAATTGTTTACATTCAAAAGAGAAAACATTACAAAATGACCATTTCTGACCATCTGGAGAAAGTTCGACAGTTCCGGGATCATCGTTTTTTCATAAAAAAAAATATTTTTTCAAATGTTGAAACAATGATGCAAAATGTCAAATGGATTGTGCCTGATGTTGAATAACCACTTTTTAAAGCTCCACAGTGACCAAAATTGCCATTTTTACAGACATTTCCTCCTACTCAGAAGCTTCTATTTGACCAATTTCTGGCAGAAAAATGACTCTAAACACATTTATTTTAGTTCCAAAAGTGATCATTCACATTTAATAATTGTTTACAGTCAAAAGAGAAAACATTAAGAAATGACCATTTCTGACCATCTGGAGAAAGTTTGACAGGTCCGGGGTCATCGTTTTTCATCAAAAGAAATATTTTTTCAAAAGTTGAAAAAATGATTCAAAATGTCAAATGGATTGTGCCTGATGTTGAATAATCACTTTTTAAGCCCCACAGTGACCACAATTGCCATTTTTACAGACATTTCCTCCTACTCAGATGCTTCTATTTGACCAATTTCTGGCATAAAAATGACTCTAAACACACTCATTTTAGATCCAAAAGTGATAATTCACATTTAATAGTCATTTACAGGCAAAAGAGATAACATTAAAAAATGACCATTTCTGACCATCTGGAGAAAGTTCGACAGTTCCGGGGTCATCGTTTTTCATCAAAAAAAATATTTTTTCAAATGTTGAAAAAATGATGCAAAATGTCAAATGGATTGTGCCTGATGTTGAATAACCACTTTTTAAAGCTCCACAGTGACCAAAATTGCCATTTTTACAGACATTTCCTCCTACTCAGAAGCTTCTATTTGACCAATTTCTGGCAGAAAAATGACTCTAAACACATTTATTTTAGTTCCAAAAGTGATCATTCACATTTAATAATTGTTTACAGTCAAAAGAGAAAACATTAAAAAATGACCATTTCTGACCATCTGGAGAAAGTTCGACGTTCTGGGGTCATCGTTTTTCATCAAAAAAAATATTTTTTCAAATGTTGAAAAAATGATGCAAAATGTCAAATGGATTGTGCCTGATGTTGAATAACTACTTTTTAAGCCCTACAGTGACCAAAATTGCCATTTTTACAGATATTTCCTCCTACTCAGAAGCTTCTATTTGACCAATTTCAGGCAGAAAAATGGCTCTAAACACACTTATTTTAGTTCCAAAAGTGATCATTCACATTTAATAATTGTTTACAGTCAGAAGAGAAAACAATAAAAAATGACCATTTCTGACCATCTGGAGAAAGTTTGACAGGTCCGGGGTCATCGTTTTTCATCAAAAGAAATATTTTTTCAAATGTTGAAAAAATGATTCAAAATGTCAAATGGATTGTGCCTGATGTTGAATAACCACTTTTTAAGCCCCACAGTGACCAAAATTGCCATTTTTACAGACATTTCCTCATACTCAGAAGCTTCTATTTGACACATTTCTGGCAGAAAAATGACTCTAAACACACTTATTTTAGTTCCAAAATTGAACATTCACATTTAATAATTGTTTACATTCAAAAGAGAAAACATTAAAAAATTACCATTTCTGACCATCTGGAGAAAGTTCGACAGTTCCAGGGTCATCGTTTTTCATTAAAAAAAACATTTTTTCAAATGTTGAAAAAATGATGCAAAATGTCAATGTATTGTGCCTGATGTTGAATAACCACTTTTTAAAGCTCCACAGTGACCAAAATTGCCAATTCTTACAGACATTTCCTCCTACTCAGAAGCTTCTATTTGACCAATATCTGGCAGAAAAATATCTCTAAACACACTTATTTTAGTTCCAAAAGTGATCATTCACATTTAATAATTGTTTACAGTCAAAAGAGAAAACATTAAAAAATGACCATTTCTGACCATCTGGAGAAAGTTTGACAGGTCCGGGGTCATCGTTTTTAATAAAAAAAAATATTTTTTCAAATGTTGAAAAAATGATGCAAAATGTCAAATGGATTGTGCCTGATGTTGAATAACCACTTTTTAAAGATCCACAGTGACCAAAATTGCCATTTTTACAGACATTTCCTCCTACTCAGAAGCTTCTATTTGACCAATTTCTGGCAGAAAATGACTCTAAACACACTTATTTTAGTTCCAAAAGTGATCATTCACGTTTAATAATTGTTTACAGTCAAAAGAGAAAACATTAAAAAATGAGAATTTCTGACCATCTGGAGAAAGTTCAACGTTCCGTGGTCATCGTTTTTCATCAAAAAAAATATTTTTTCAAATGTTGAAAAAATTATGCAAAATGTCAAATGGATTATGCCTGATGTTGAATAACTACTTTTTAAGCCCTAATGTGACCAAAATTGCCATTTTTACAGATATTTCCTCCTACTCAGAAGCTTCTCTTTGCAATTTCTGGCAGAAAAATGGCTCTAAACACACTTATTTTTGTTCCAAAAGTGATCATTCACATTTAATAGTCATTTACAGTCAAAAGAGAAAACATTAAAAAATGACCATTTCTGACCATCTGGAGAAAGTTCGACAGTTGAAGGGTCCTCGTTTTTCATCAAAAAAATATTTTTCAAATGTTATAAAAATGATGCAAAATGTCAAATGGATTGTGCCTGATGTTGAATAACTACTTTTTAGGCCCTACAGTGACCAAAATTGCCATTTTTACAGATATTTCCTCCTACTCAGAAGCTTCTATTTGACACATTTTTGGCAGAAAAATGACTCTAAACACACTTATTTTAGTTCCAAAAGTGAACATTCACATTTAATAATTGTTTACAGTCAAAAGAGAAAACATTAAAAAATGACCATTTCTAACCATCTGGAGAAAGTTCGACAGTTCCGGGGTCATCGTTTTTCATTAAAAAAAATATTTTTTCAAATTTTGAAAAAATGATGCAAAATGTCAAATGGATTGTGCCTGATGTTGAATAACAACTTTTTAAAAACCCACAGTGACCAAAATTGCCATTTTTACAGACATTTCCTCCTACTCAGAAGCTTCTATTTGACCAATTTCTGGCAGAAAAATGACTCCAAACACACTCATATTAGATCCAAAAGTGATAATTCACATTTAATAGTCATTTACTGTCAAAAGAGAAAACATTAAAAAATGACCATTTCTGACCATCTGGAGAAAGTTCGACAGTTCCGGGGTCATCGTTTTTCATCAAAAAAAATATTTTTTAAAATGTTGAAAAAATGATGCAAAATGACAAAAGGATTGTGCCTGAAGTTGAATAACCACTTTTTAAAGCCCCACAGTGACCAAAATTGCCATTTTTACAGACATTTCCTCCTACTCAGAAGCTTCTATTTGACCAATTTCTGGCAGAAAAATTACTCTAAACACACTCATTTTAGTTCCAAAAGTGATAATTCACATTTAATAGTCATTTACAGGCAAAAGAGAAAACATTAAAAAATGACCATTTCTGACCATCTGGAGAAAATTCGACAGTTCCGGGGTCATCGTTTTTCATCAAAAAAAATATTTTTTCAAATGTTGAAAAAATGATGCAAAATGTCAAATGGATTGTGCCTGATGTTGAATAACCACTTTTTAAAGCCCCACAGTGACCAAAATTGCCATTTTTACAGACATTTCCTCCTACTCAGAAGCTTCTATTTTGACCAATTTCTGGCAGAAAAATGACTACAAACACACTCATTTTAGATCCAAAAGTGATAATTCACATTTAATAGTCATTTACAGGCAAAAGAGAAAACATTAAAAAATGACCATTTCTGACCATCTGGAGAAAGTTCGACAGTTCCAGGGTCATCGTTTTTCATTAAAAAAAATATTTTTTCAAATGTTGAAAAAATGATGCAAAATGTCAAATGTATTGTGCCTGATGTTGAATAACCACTTTTTAAAGCTCCACAGTGACCAAAATTGCCAATTCTTACAGACATTTCCTCCTACTCAGAAGCTTCTATTTGACCAATATCTGGCAGAAAAATATCTCTAAACACACTTATTTTAGTTCCAAAAGTGATCATTCACATTTAATAATTGTTTACAGTCAAAAGAGAAAACATTAAAAAATGACCATTTCTGACCATCTGGAGAAAGTTTGACAGGTCCGGGGTCATCGTTTTTAATAAAAAAAAATATTTTTTCAAATGTTGAAAAAATGATGCAAAATGTCAAATGGATTGTGCCTGATGTTGAATAACCACTTTTTAAAGATCCACAGTGACCAAAATTGCCATTTTTACAGACATTTCCTCCTACTCAGAAGCTTCTATTTGACCAATTTCTGGCAGAAAATGACTCTAAACACACTTATTTTAGTTCCAAAAGTGATCATTCACGTTTAATAATTGTTTACAGTCAAAAGAGAAAACATTAAAAAATGAGAATTTCTGACCATCTGGAGAAAGTTCAACGTTCCGTGGTCATCGTTTTTCATCAAAAAAAATATTTTTTCAAATGTTGAAAAAATTATGCAAAATGTCAAATGGATTATGCCTGATGTTGAATAACTACTTTTTAAGCCCTAATGTGACCAAAATTGCCATTTTTACAGATATTTCCTCCTACTCAGAAGCTTCTCTTTGCAATTTCTGGCAGAAAAATGGCTCTAAACACACTTATTTTTGTTCCAAAAGTGATCATTCACATTTAATAGTCATTTACAGTCAAAAGAGAAAACATTAAAAAATGACCATTTCTGACCATCTGGAGAAAGTTCGACAGTTGAAGGGTCCTCGTTTTTCATCAAAAAAATATTTTTTCAAATGTTATAAAAATGATGCAAAATGTCAAATGGATTGTGCCTGATGTTGAATAACTACTTTTTAGGCCCTACAGTGACCAAAATTGCCATTTTTACAGATATTTCCTCCTACTCAGAAGCTTCTATTTGACACATTTCTGGCAGAAAAATGACTCTAAACACACTTATTTTAGTTCCAAAAGTGAACATTCACATTTAATAATTGTTTACAGTCAAAAGAGAAAACATTAAAAAATGACCATTTCTAACCATCTGGAGAAAGTTCGACAGTTCCGGGGTCATCGTTTTTCATTAAAAAAAATATTTTTTCAAATTTTGAAAAAATGATGCAAAATGTCAAATGGATTGTGCCTGATGTTGAATAACAACTTTTTAAAAACCCACAGTGACCAAAATTGCCATTTTTACAGACATTTCCTCCTACTCAGAAGCTTCTATTTGACCAATTTCTGGCAGAAAAATTACTCCAAACACACTCATATTAGATCCAAAAGTGATAATTCACATTTAATAGTCATTTACTGTCAAAAGAGAAAACATTAAAAAATGACCATTTCTGACCATCTGGAGAAAGTTCGACAGTTCCGGGGTCATCGTTTTTCATCAAAAAAAATATTTTTTAAAATGTTGAAAAAATGATGCAAAATGACAAAAGGATTGTGCCTGAAGTTGAATAACCACTTTTTAAAGCCCCACAGTGACCAAAATTGCCATTTTTACAGACATTTCCTCCTACTCAGAAGCTTCTATTTGACCAATTTCTGGCAGAAAAATTACTCTAAACACACTCATTTTAGTTCCAAAAGTGATAATTCACATTTAATAGTCATTTACAGGCAAAAGAGAAAACATTAAAAAATGACCATTTCTGACCATCTGGAGAAAATTCGACAGTTCCGGGGTCATCGTTTTTCATCAAAAAAAATATTTTTTCAAATGTTGAAAAAATGATGCAAAATGTCAAAAGGATTGTGCCTGAAGTTGAATAACCACTTTTTAACCCCTTCAACGCTAATGACAAAGCCAGCTCGTCATGGGCGTTACCTGCGCTGCACTCATGACGAGCTGGCTTTGTCATGTAAAGTGTGATTTATGAACATTCAGCACACAGCGGGAAAACCCGCTAGCGCTGTAGTGGTTAGCCCCACAGTGACCAAACGTGCCATTTTTACAGACTTTTCCTCCTACTCAGAAGCTTCTATTTTGACCAATTTCTGGCAGAAAAATGACTCCAAACACACTCATTTTATATCCAAAAGTGATAATTCACATTTAATAGTCATTTACAGGCAAAAGAGAAAACAATAAAAAATGACTATTTCTGACCATCTGGAGAAAGTTCGACAGTTCCGGGGTCATCGTTTTTCATAAAAAAAATATTTTTTCAAATGTTTTAAAAATGATGCAAAATGTCAAATGGATTGTGCCTGATGTTGAATAACTACTTTTTAAGCCCTACAGTGACCAAAATTGCCATTTTTACAGATATTTCCTCCTACTCATAAGCTTCTATTTGACCAATTTCTGGCAGAAAAATGACTCTAAACACACTTATTTTAGTTCCAAAAGTGAACATTCACATTTAATAATTGTTTACAGTCAAAAGAGAAAACATTAAAAAATGACCATTTCTGACCATCTGGAGAAAGTTCGACAGTTCCGGGGTCATCGTTTTTCATTAAAAAAATATTTTTTCAAATGTTGAAAAAATGATGCAAAATGTCAAATGGATTGTGCCTGATGTTGAATAACCACTTTTTAAAGCCCCACAGTGACCAAAATTGCCATTTTTACAGACATTTCCTCCTACTCAGAAGCTTCTATTTTTACCATTTTCTGGCAGAAAAAAGACTACAAACACACTCATTTTAGATCCAAAAGTGATAATTCGCATTTAATAGTCATTTACAGGCAAAAGAGAAAACATTAAAAAATGACCATTTCTGACCATCTGGAGAAAGTTCGACAGTTCCGGGGTCATCGTTTTTCATCAAAAAAAATATTTTTTCAAATGTTTTAAAAATGATGCAAAATGTCAAATGGATTGTGCCTGATGTTGAATAACTACTTTTTAAGCCCTACAGTGACCACAATTGCCATTTTTACAGATATTTTCTCCTACTCAGAAGCTTCTATTTGACAAATTTCTGGCAGAAAAATGGCTTTCATCAAAATGGTTTTTCATCAAAAAAAATATTTTTTCAAATGTTGAAAAAATGATGCAAAATGTCAAATGGATTGTGCCTGATGTTGAATAACCACTTTTTAAAGCCCCACAGTGACCAAAATTGCCATTTTTACAGACATTTCCTCCTACTCAGAAGCTTCTATTTTTACCAATTTCTGGCAGAAAAAAGACTACAAACACACTCATTTTAGATCCAAAAGTGATAATTCACATTTAATAGTCATTTACTGTCAAAAGAAAAAACATTAAAAAATGACCATTTCTGACCATCTGGAGAAAGTTCGACAGTTCCGGGGTCATCGTTTTTCATCAAAAAAAATATTTTTTCAAATGTTGAAAAAATGATGCAAAATGTCAAAAGGATTGTGCCTGAAGTTGAATAACCACTTTTTAAAGCCCCACAGTGACCAACATTGCCATTTTTACAGACATTTCCTCCTACTCAGAAGCTTCTATCTCGACCAATTTCTGGCAGAAAAATGACTCCAAACACACTAATTTTAGTTCCAAAAGTGATAATTCACATTTAATAGTCATTTACAGGCAAAAGAGAAAACATTAAAAAATGACCGGGGTCATCATTTTTCATTTAAAAAAATATTTTTTCAAATGTTGAAAAAATGATGCAAAATGTCAAATGGATTGTGCCTGATGTTGAATAACCACTTTTTAAGCCCCACAGTGACCAAAATTGACATTTTTGCAGACATTTCCTCCTACTCAGAAGCTTCTATTTGACCAATTTCTTGCAGAAAAAGGACTCTAAACACACTTATTTTAGTTCCAAAAGTGATCATTCACATTTAATATTTGTTTACAGTCATAAGAGAAAACATTAAAAAATGACCATTTCTGACCATCTGGAGAAAGTTCGACAGTTCCGGGGTCATCGTTTTTCATCAAAAAAAATATTTTTTCAAATGTTGAAAAAATGATGCAAAATGTCAAAAGGATTGTGCCTGAAGTTGAATAACCACTTTTAACCCCTTCCACGCTAATGACAAAGCCAGCTCATCATGGGCGTTACCTGCGCTGCACTCATGACGAGCTGGCTTTGTCATGTAAAGTGTGATTTATGAACATTCAGCACACAGCGGGAAAACCCGCTAGCGCTGTAGTGGTTAAAGCCCCACAGTGACCAAAATTGCCATTTTTACAGACTTTTCCTCCTACTCAGAAGCTTCTATTTGACAAATTTCTGGCAGAAAAATGACTCCAAACACACTCATTTTAGATCCAAAAGTGATAATTCACATTTAATAGTCGTTTACAGGCAAAAGAGAAAACATTAAAAAATGACCATTTCTGACCATCTGGAGAAAGTTTGACAGGTCTGGGGTCATCGTTTTTCATCAAAAAAAATATTTTTTAAATGTTGAAATAATGATTCAAAATGTCAAATGGATTGTGCCTGATGTTGAATAACCACTATTTAAGCCCCACAGTGACCAAAATTGCCATTTTTACAGACATTTCCTCCTACTCAGAAGCTTCTATTTGACCAATTTCTGGCAGAAAAATGACTCTAAACACACTTATTTTAGTTCCAAAAGTGAACATTCACATTTAATAATTGTTTACAGTCAAAAGAGAAAACATAAAAAAATGACAATTTCTGACCATCTGGAGAAAGTTCGACAGTTCCGGGGTCATCGTTTTTCATTAAAAAAAATATTTTTTCAAATGTTGAAAAAATGATTCAAAATGTCAAATGGATTGTGCCTGATGTTGAATAACCACTTTTTAAGCCCCACAGTGACCAAAATTGCCATTTTTACAGACATTTCCTCATACTCAGAAGCTTCTATTTGACACATTTCTGGCAGAAAAATGACTCTAAACACACTTATTTTAGTTCCAAAATTGAACATTCACATTTAATAATTGTTTACATTCAAAAGAGAAAACATTAAAAAATTACCATTTCTGACCATCTGGAGAAAGTTCGACAGTTCCAGGGTCATCGTTTTTCATTAAAAAAAATATTTTTTCAAATGTTGAAAAAATGATGCAAAATGTCAAATGTATTGTGCCTGATGTTGAATAACCACTTTTTAAAGCTCCACAGTGACCAAAATTGCCAATTCTTACAGACATTTCCTCCTACTCAGAAGCTTCTATTTGACCAATATCTGGCAGAAAAATATCTCTAAACACACTTATTTTAGTTCCAAAAGTGATCATTCACATTTAATAATTGTTTACAGTCAAAAGAGAAAACATTAAAAAATGACCATTTCTGACCATCTGGAGAAAGTTTGACAGGTCCGGGGTCATCGTTTTTAATAAAAAAAAATATTTTTTCAAATGTTGAAAAAATGATGCAAAATGTCAAATGGATTGTGCCTGATGTTGAATAACCACTTTTTAAAGATCCACAGTGACCAAAATTGCCATTTTTACAGACATTTCCTCCTACTCAGAAGCTTCTATTTGACCAATTTCTGGCAGAAAATGACTCTAAACACACTTATTTTAGTTCCAAAAGTGATCATTCACGTTTAATAATTGTTTACAGTCAAAAGAGAAAACATTAAAAAATGAGAATTTCTGACCATCTGGAGAAAGTTCAACGTTCCGTGGTCATCGTTTTTCATCAAAAAAAATATTTTTTCAAATGTTGAAAAAATTATGCAAAATGTCAAATGGATTATGCCTGATGTTGAATAACTACTTTTTAAGCCCTAATGTGACCAAAATTGCCATTTTTACAGATATTTCCTCCTACTCAGAAGCTTCTCTTTGCAATTTCTGGCAGAAAAATGGCTCTAAACACACTTATTTTTGTTCCAAAAGTGATCATTCACATTTAATAGTCATTTACAGTCAAAAGAGAAAACATTAAAAAATGACCATTTCTGACCATCTGGAGAAAGTTCGACAGTTGAAGGGTCCTCGTTTTTCATCAAAAAAATATTTTTTCAAATGTTATAAAAATGATGCAAAATGTCAAATGGATTGTGCCTGATGTTGAATAACTACTTTTTAGGCCCTACAGTGACCAAAATTGCCATTTTTACAGATATTTCCTCCTACTCAGAAGCTTCTATTTGACACATTTTTGGCAGAAAAATGACTCTAAACACACTTATTTTAGTTCCAAAAGTGAACATTCACATTTAATAATTGTTTACAGTCAAAAGAGAAAACATTAAAAAATGACCATTTCTAACCATCTGGAGAAAGTTCGACAGTTCCGGGGTCATCGTTTTTCATTAAAAAAAATATTTTTTCAAATTTTGAAAAAATGATGCAAAATGTCAAATGGATTGTGCCTGATGTTGAATAACAACTTTTTAAAAACCCACAGTGACCAAAATTGCCATTTTTACAGACATTTCCTCCTACTCAGAAGCTTCTATTTGACCAATTTCTGGCAGAAAAATGACTCCAAACACACTCATATTAGATCCAAAAGTGATAATTCACATTTAATAGTCATTTACTGTCAAAAGAGAAAACATTAAAAAATGACCATTTCTGACCATCTGGAGAAAGTTCGACAGTTCCGGGGTCATCGTTTTTCATCAAAAAAAATATTTTTTAAAATGTTGAAAAAATGATGCAAAATGACAAAAGCATTGTGCCTGAAGTTGAATAACCACTTTTTAAAGCCCCACAGTGACCAAAATTGCCATTTTTACAGACATTTCCTCCTACTCAGAAGCTTCTATTTGACCAATTTCTGGCAGAAAAATTACTCTAAACACACTCATTTTAGTTCCAAAAGTGATAATTCACATTTAATAGTCATTTACAGGCAAAAGAGAAAACATTAAAAAATGACCATTTCTGACCATCTGGAGAAAATTCGACAGTTCCGGGGTCATCGTTTTTCATCAAAAAAAATATTTTTTCAAATGTTGAAAAAATGATGCAAAATGTCAAATGGATTGTGCCTGATGTTGAATAACCACTTTTTAAAGCCCCACAGTGACCAAAATTGCCATTTTTACAGACATTTCCTCCTACTCAGAAGCTTCTATTTTGACCAATTTCTGGCAGAAAAATGACTACAAACACACTCATTTTAGATCCAAAAGTGATAATTCACATTTAATAGTCATTTACAGGCAAAAGAGAAAACATTAAAAAATGACCATTTCTGACCATCTGGAGAAAGTTCGACAGTTCCAGGGTCATCGTTTTTCATTAAAAAAAATATTTTTTCAAATGTTGAAAAAATGATGCAAAATGTCAAATGTATTGTGCCTGATGTTGAATAACCACTTTTTAAAGCTCCACAGTGACCAAAATTGCCAATTCTTACAGACATTTCCTCCTACTCAGAAGCTTCTATTTGACCAATATCTGGCAGAAAAATATCTCTAAACACACTTATTTTAGTTCCAAAAGTGATCATTCACATTTAATAATTGTTTACAGTCAAAAGAGAAAACATTAAAAAATGACCATTTCTGACCATCTGGAGAAAGTTTGACAGGTCCGGGGTCATCGTTTTTAATAAAAAAAAATATTTTTTCAAATGTTGAAAAAATGATGCAAAATGTCAAATGGATTGTGCCTGATGTTGAATAACCACTTTTTAAAGATCCACAGTGACCAAAATTGCCATTTTTACAGACATTTCCTCCTACTCAGAAGCTTCTATTTGACCAATTTCTGGCAGAAAATGACTCTAAACACACTTATTTTAGTTCCAAAAGTGATCATTCACGTTTAATAATTGTTTACAGTCAAAAGAGAAAACATTAAAAAATGAGAATTTCTGACCATCTGGAGAAAGTTCAACGTTCCGTGGTCATCGTTTTTCATCAAAAAAAATATTTTTTCAAATGTTGAAAAAATTATGCAAAATGTCAAATGGATTATGCCTGATGTTGAATAACTACTTTTTAAGCCCTAATGTGACCAAAATTGCCATTTTTACAGATATTTCCTCCTACTCAGAAGCTTCTCTTTGCAATTTCTGGCAGAAAAATGGCTCTAAACACACTTATTTTTGTTCCAAAAGTGATCATTCACATTTAATAGTCATTTACAGTCAAAAGAGAAAACATTAAAAAATGACCATTTCTGACCATCTGGAGAAAGTTCGACAGTTGAAGGGTCCTCGTTTTTCATCAAAAAAATATTTTTTCAAATGTTATAAAAATGATGCAAAATGTCAAATGGATTGTGCCTGATGTTGAATAACTACTTTTTAGGCCCTACAGTGACCAAAATTGCCATTTTTACAGATATTTCCTCCTACTCAGAAGCTTCTATTTGACACATTTCTGGCAGAAAAATGACTCTAAACACACTTATTTTAGTTCCAAAAGTGAACATTCACATTTAATAATTGTTTACAGTCAAAAGAGAAAACATTAAAAAATGACCATTTCTAACCATCTGGAGAAAGTTCGACAGTTCCGGGGTCATCGTTTTTCATTAAAAAAAATATTTTTTCAAATTTTGAAAAAATGATGCAAAATGTCAAATGGATTGTGCCTGATGTTGAATAACAACTTTTTAAAAACCCACAGTGACCAAAATTGCCATTTTTACAGACATTTCCTCCTACTCAGAAGCTTCTATTTGACCAATTTCTGGCAGAAAAATGACTCCAAACACACTCATATTAGATCCAAAAGTGATAATTCACATTTAATAGTCATTTACTGTCAAAAGAGAAAACATTAAAAAATGACCATTTCTGACCATCTGGAGAAAGTTCGACAGTTCCGGGGTCATCGTTTTTCATCAAAAAAAATATTTTTTAAAATGTTGAAAAAATGATGCAAAATGACAAAAGGATTGTGCCTGAAGTTGAATAACCACTTTTTAAAGCCCCACAGTGACCAAAATTGCCATTTTTACAGACATTTCCTCCTACTCAGAAGCTTCTATTTGACCAATTTCTGG
This sequence comes from Lissotriton helveticus, assembly GCF_964261635.1. Lineage (NCBI taxonomy): Eukaryota > Metazoa > Chordata > Amphibia > Caudata > Salamandridae > Lissotriton > Lissotriton helveticus. The sequence goes on along the minus strand of NC_136061.1, from coordinate 1,356,666,669 downwards.
CAGAAAAATTACTCTAAACACACTCATTTTAGTTCCAAAAGTGATAATTCACATTTAATAGTCATTTACAGGCAAAAGAGAAAACATTAAAAAATGACCATTTCTGACCATCTGGAGAAAATTCGACAGTTCCGGGGTCATCGTTTTTCATCAAAAAAAATATTTTTTCAAATGTTGAAAAAATGATGCAAAATGTCAAAAGGATTGTGCCTGAAGTTGAATAACCACTTTTTAACCCCTTCAACGCTAATGACAAAGCCAGCTCGTCATGGGCGTTACCTGCGCTGCACTCATGACGAGCTGGCTTTGTCATGTAAAGTGTGATTTATGAACATTCAGCACACAGCGGGAAAACCCGCTAGCGCTGTAGTGGTTAGCCCCACAGTGACCAAACGTGCCATTTTTACAGACTTTTCCTCCTACTCAGAAGCTTCTATTTTGACCAATTTCTGGCAGAAAAATGACTCCAAACACACTCATTTTATATCCAAAAGTGATAATTCACATTTAATAGTCATTTACAGGCAAAAGAGAAAACAATAAAAAATGACTATTTCTGACCATCTGGAGAAAGTTCGACAGTTCCGGGGTCATCGTTTTTCATCAAAAAAATATTTTTTCAAATGTTTTAAAAATGATGCAAAATGTCAAATGGATTGTGCCTGATGTTGAATAACTACTTTTTAAGCCCTACAGTGACCAAAATTGCCATTTTTACAGATATTTCCTCCTACTCATAAGCTTCTATTTGACCAATTTCTGGCAGAAAAATGACTCTAAACACACTTATTTTAGTTCCAAAAGTGAACATTCACATTTAATAATTGTTTACAGTCAAAAGAGAAAACATTAAAAAATGACCATTTCTGACCATCTGGAGAAAGTTCGACAGTTCCGGGGTCATCGTTTTTCATTAAAAAAATATTTTTTCAAATGTTGAAAAAATGATGCAAAATGTCAAATGGATTGTGCCTGATGTTGAATAACCACTTTTTAAAGCCCCACAGTGACCAAAATTGCCATTTTTACAGACATTTCCTCCTACTCAGAAGCTTCTATTTTTACCATTTTCTGGCAGAAAAAAGACTACAAACACACTCATTTTAGATCCAAAAGTGATAATTCGCATTTAATAGTCATTTACAGGCAAAAGAGAAAACATTAAAAAATGACCATTTCTGACCATCTGGAGAAAGTTCGACAGTTCCGGGGTCATCGTTTTTCATCAAAAAAAATATTTTTTCAAATGTTTTAAAAATGATGCAAAATGTCAAATGGATTGTGCCTGATGTTGAATAACTACTTTTTAAGCCCTACAGTGACCACAATTGCCATTTTTACAGATATTTTCTCCTACTCAGAAGCTTCTATTTGACAAATTTCTGGCAGAAAAATGGCTTTCATCAAAATGGTTTTTCATCAAAAAAAATATTTTTTCAAATGTTGAAAAAATGATGCAAAATGTCAAATGGATTGTGCCTGATGTTGAATAACCACTTTTTAAAGCCCCACAGTGACCAAAATTGCCATTTTTACAGACATTTCCTCCTACTCAGAAGCTTCTATTTTTACCAATTTCTGGCAGAAAAAAGACTACAAACACACTCATTTTAGATCCAAAAGTGATAATTCACATTTAATAGTCATTTACTGTCAAAAGAAAAAACATTAAAAAATGACCATTTCTGACCATCTGGAGAAAGTTCGACAGTTCCGGGGTCATCGTTTTTCATCAAAAAAAATATTTTTTCAAATGTTGAAAAAATGATGCAAAATGTCAAAAGGATTGTGCCTGAAGTTGAATAACCACTTTTTAAAGCCCCACAGTGACCAACATTGCCATTTTTACAGACATTTCCTCCTACTCAGAAGCTTCTATTTCGACCAATTTCTGGCAGAAAAATGACTCCAAACACACTAATTTTAGTTCCAAAAGTGATAATTCACATTTAATAGTCATTTACAGGCAAAAGAGAAAACATTAAAAAATGACCGGGGTCATCATTTTTCATTTAAAAAAATATTTTTTCAAATGTTGAAAAAATGATGCAAAATGTCAAATGGATTGTGCCTGATGTTGAATAACCACTTTTTAAGCCCCACAGTGACCAAAATTGACATTTTTGCAGACATTTCCTCCTACTCAGAAGCTTCTATTTGACCAATTTCTTGCAGAAAAAGGACTCTAAACACACTTATTTTAGTTCCAAAAGTGATCATTCACATTTAATATTTGTTTACAGTCATAAGAGAAAACATTAAAAAATGACCATTTCTGACCATCTGGAGAAAGTTCGACAGTTCCGGGGTCATCGTTTTTCATCAAAAAAAATATTTTTTCAAATGTTGAAAAAATGATGCAAAATGTCAAAAGGATTGTGCCTGAAGTTGAATAACCACTTTTAACCCCTTCCACGCTAATGACAAAGCCAGCTCATCATGGGCGTTACCTGCGCTGCACTCATGACGAGCTGGCTTTGTCATGTAAAGTGTGATTTATGAACATTCAGCACACAGCGGGAAAACCCGCTAGCGCTGTAGTGGTTAAAGCCCCACAGTGACCAAAATTGCCATTTTTACAGACTTTTCCTCCTACTCAGAAGCTTCTATTTGACAAATTTCTGGCAGAAAAATGACTCCAAACACACTCATTTTAGATCCAAAAGTGATAATTCACATTTAATAGTCGTTTACAGGCAAAAGAGAAAACATTAAAAAATGACCATTTCTGACCATCTGGAGAAAGTTTGACAGGTCTGGGGTCATCGTTTTTCATCAAAAAAAATATTTTTTAAATGTTGAAAAAATGATTCAAAATGTCAAATGGATTGTGCCTGATGTTGAATAACCACTATTTAAGCCCCACAGTGACCAAAATTGCCATTTTTACAGACATTTCCTCCTACTCAGAAGCTTCTATTTGACCAATTTCTGGCAGAAAAATGACTACAAACACACTCATTTTAGTTCCAAAAGTGATAATTCACATTTAATAGTCATTTACAGGCAAAAGAGAAAACATTAAAAAATGACCATTTCTGACCATCTGGAGAAAGTTCGACAGTTCCGGGGTCATCGTTTTTCATCAAAAAAAATATTTTTTCAAATGTTGAAAAAATGATGCAAAATGTCAAATGGATTGTGCCTGATGTTGAATAACCACTTTTTAAAGCCCCACAGTGACCAAAATTGCCATTTTTACAGACATTTCCTCCTACTCAGAAGCTTCTATTTTTACCAATTTCTGGCAGAAAAAAGACTACAAACACACTCATTTTAGATCCAAAAGTGATAATTCACATTTAATAGTCATTTACTGTCAAAAGAAAAAACATTAAAAAATGACCATTTCTGACCATCTGGAGAAAGTTCGACAGTTCCGGGGTCATCGTTTTTCATCAAAAAAAATATTTTTTCAAATGTTGAAAAAATGATGCAAAATGTCAAAAGGATTGTGCCTGAAGTTGAATAACCACTTTTTAAAGCCCCACAGTGACCAAAATTGCCATTTTTACAGACATTTCCTCCTACTCAGAAGCTTCTATTTCGACCAATTTCTGGCAGAAAAATGACTCCAAACACACTAATTTTAGTTCCAAAAGTGATAATTCACATTTAATAGTCATTTACAGGCAAAAGAGAAAACATTAAAAAATGACCGGGGTCATCATTTTTCATTTAAAAAAATATTTTTTCAAATGTTGAAAAAATGATGCAAAATGTCAAATGGATTGTGCCTGATGTTGAATAACCACTTTTTAAGCCCCACAGTGACCAAAATTGCCATTTTTACAGACATTTCCTCCTACTCAGAAGCTTCTATTTGACCAATTTCTCAGAAAAATGGCTCTAAACACACTTATTTTAGTTCCAAAAGTGATCATTCACATTTAATAATTGTTTACAGTCAAAAGAGAAAACATTAAAAAATGACCATTTCTGACCATCTGGAGAAAGTTCGACAGTTCCGGGTCATCGTTTTTCATCAAAAAAAATTTTTTTTCAAATGTTTTAAAAATGATGCAAAATGTCAAATGGATTGTGCCTGATGTTGAATAACTACTTTTTAAGCACTACAGTGACCACAATTGCCATTTTTACAGATATTTCCTCCTACTCAGAAGCTTCTATTTGACCAATTTCTGGCAGAAAAATGGCTCTAAATACACTTATTTTAGTTCCAAAAGTGATCATTCACATTTAATAATTGTTTACAGTCAAAAGAGAAAACATTAAAAAATGACAATTTCTGACCATCTGGAGAAAGTTCGACAGTTCCGGGGTCATCGTTTTTCATTAAAAAAAATATTTTTTCAAATTTTGAAAAAATGATTCAAAATGTCAAATGGATTGTGCCTGATGTTGAATAACAACTTTTTAAAGCCCCACAGTGACCAAAATTGCCATTTTTACAGACATTTCCTCCTACTCAGAAGCTTCTATTTGACCAATTTCTGGCAGAAAAATGACTACAAACACACTCATTTTAGTTCCAAAAGTGATAATTCACATTTAATAGTCATTTACAGGCAAAAGAGAAAACATAAAAAAATGACCATTTCTGACCATCTGGAGAAAGTTCGACAGTTCCGGGGTCATCGTTTTTCATCAAAAAAAATATTTTTTCAAATGTTGAAAAAATGATTCAAAATGTCAAATGGATTGTGCCTGATGTTGAATAACCACTATTTAAGCCCCACAGTGACCAAAATTGCCATTTTTACAGACATTTCCTCCTACTCAGAAGCTTCTATTTGACCAATTTCTGGCAGAAAAATGACTCTAAACACACTTATTTTAGTTCCAAAAGTGAACATTCACATTTAATAATTGTTTACAGTCAAAAGAGAAAACATAAAAAAATGACAATTTCTGACCATCTGGAGAAAGTTCGACAGTTCCGGGGTCATCGTTTTTCATTAAAAAAAATATTTTTTCAAATTTTGAAAAAATGATTCAAAATGTCAAATGGATTGTGCCTGATGTTGAATAACAACTTTTTAAAGCCCCACAGTGACCAAAATTGCCATTTTTACAGACATTTCCTCCTACTCAGAAGCTTCTATTTGACCAATTTCTGGCAGAAAAATGACTACAAACACACTCATTTTAGTTCCAAAAGTGATAATTCACATTTAATAGTCATTTACAGGCAAAAGAGAAAACATTAAAAAATGACCATTTCTGACCATCTGGAGAAAGTTCGACAGTTCCGGGGTCATCGTTTTTCATCAAAAAAAATATTTTTTCAAATGTTGAAAAAATGATGCAAAATGTCAAATGGATTGTGCCTGATGTTGAATAACCACTTTTTAAAGCCCCACAGTCACCAAAATTGCCATTTTTACAGACATTTCCTCCTACTCAGAAGCTTCTATTTTTACCAATTTCTGGCAGAAAAAAGACTACAAACACACTCATTTTAGATCCAAAAGTGATAATTCACATTTAATAGTCATTTACTGTCAAAAGAAAAAACATTAAAAAATGACCATTTCTGACCATCTGGAGAAAGTTCGACAGTTCCGGGGTCATCGTTTTTCATCAAAAAAAATATTTTTTCAAATGTTGAAAAAATGATGCAAAATGTCAAAAGGATTGTGCCTGAAGTTGAATAACCACTTTTTAAAGCCCCACAGTGACCAAAATTGCCATTTTTACAGACATTTCCTCCTACTCAGAAGCTTCTATTTCGACCAATTTCTGGCAGAAAAATGACTCCAAACACACTAATTTTAGTTCCAAAAGTGATAATTCACATTTAATAGTCATTTACAGGCAAAAGAGAAAACATTAAAAAATGACCGGGGTCATCATTTTTCATTTAAAAAAATATTTTTTCAAATGTTGAAAAAATGATGCAAAATGTCAAATGGATTGTGCCTGATGTTGAATAACCACTTTTTAAGCCCCACAGTGACCAAAATTGCCATTTTTACAGACATTTCCTCCTACTCAGAAGCTTCTATTTGACCAATTTCTCAGAAAAATGGCTCTAAACACACTTATTTTAGTTCCAAAAGTGATCATTCACATTTAATAATTGTTTACAGTCAAAAGAGAAAACATTAAAAAATGACCATTTCTGACCATCTGGAGAAAGTTCGACAGTTCCGGGTCATCGTTTTTCATCAAAAAAAATTTTTTTTCAAATGTTTTAAAAATGATGCAAAATGTCAAATGGATTGTGCCTGATGTTGAATAACTACTTTTTAAGCACTACAGTGACCACAATTGCCATTTTTACAGATATTTCCTCCTACTCAGAAGCTTCTATTTGACCAATTTCTGGCAGAAAAATGGCTCTAAATACACTTATTTTAGTTCCAAAAGTGATCATTCACATTTAATAATTGTTTACAGTCAAAAGAGAAAACATTAAAAAATGACAATTTCTGACCATCTGGAGAAAGTTCGACAGTTCCGGGGTCATCGTTTTTCATTAAAAAAAATATTTTTTCAAATTTTGAAAAAATGATTAAAAATGTCAAATGGATTGTGCCTGATGTTGAATAACAACTTTTTAAAGCCCCACAGTGACCAAAATTGCCATTTTTACAGACATTTCCTCCTACTCAGAAGCTTCTATTTGACCAATTTCTGGCAGAAAAATGACTACAAACACACTCATTTTAGTTCCAAAAGTGATAATTCACATTTAATAGTCATTTACAGGCAAAAGAGAAAACATAAAAAAATGACCATTTCTGACCATCTGGAGAAAGTTCGACAGTTCCGGGGTCATCGTTTTTCATCAAAAAAAATATTTTTTCAAATGTTGAAAAAATGATGCAAAATGTCAAATGGATTGTGCCTGATGTTGAATAACCACTTTTTAAAGCCCCACAGTGACCAAAATTGCCATTTTTACAGACATTTCCTCCTACTCAGAAGCTTCTATTTTTACCAATTTCTGGCAGAAAAAAGACTACAAACACACTCATTTTAGATCCAAAAGTGATAATTCACATTTAATAGTCATTTACTGTCAAAAGAAAAAACATTAAAAAATGACCATTTCTGACCATCTGGAGAAAGTTCGACAGTCATCGTTTTTCATCAAAAAAAATATTTTTTCAAATGTTGAAAAAATGATGCAAAATGTCAAAAGGATTGTGCCTGAAGTTGAATAACCACTTTTTAAAGCCCCACAGTGACCAAAATTGCCATTTTTACAGACATTTCCTCCTACTCAGAAGCTTCTATTTCGACCAATTTCTGGCAGAAAAATGACTCCAAACACACTAATTTTAGTTCCAAAAGTGATAATTCACATTTAATAGTCATTTACAGGCAAAAGAGAAAACATTAAAAAATGACCGGGGTCATCATTTTTCTTTTAAAAAAATATTTTTTCAAATGTTGAAAAAATGATGCAAAATGTCAAATGGATTGTGCCTGATGTTGAATAACCACTTTTTAAGCCCCACAGTGACCAAAATTGCCATTTTTACAGACATTTCCTCCTACTCAGAAGCTTCTATTTGACCAATTTCTGGCAGAAAAATGGCTCTAAACAGACTTATTTTAGTTCCAAAAGTGATCATTCACATTTAATAATTGTTTACAGTCAAAAGAGAAAACATTAAAAAATGACCATTTCTGACCATCTGGAGAAAGTTCGACAGTTCCGGGTCATCGTTTTTCATCCCAAAAATTTTTTTTTCAAATGTTTTAAAAATGATGCAAAATGTCAAATGGATTGTGCCTGATGTTGAATAACTACTTTTTAAGCACTACAGTGACCACAATTGCCATTTTTACAGATATTTCCTCCTACTCAGAAGCTTCTATTTGACCAATTTCTGGCAGAAAAATGGCTCTAAATACACTTATTTTAGTTCCAAAAGTGATCATTCACATTTAATAATTGTTTACAGTCAAAAGAGAAAACATTAAAAAATGACCATTTCTGACCATCTGGAGAAAGTTTGACAGGTCCGGGGTCATCGTTTTTCATCAAAAAAAATATTTTTTCAAATGTTGAAAAAATGATTCAAAATGTCAAATGGATTGTGCCTGATGTTGAATAACCACTTTTTAAGCCCCACAGTGACCAAAATTGACATTTTTGCAGACATTTCCTCCTACTCAGAAGCTTCTATTTGACCAATTTCTTGCAGAAAAATGACTCTAAACACACTTATTTTAGTTCCAAAAGTGATCATTCACATTTAATATTTGTTTACAGTCAAAAGAGAAAACATTAAAAAAATGACCATTTCTGACCATCTGGAGAAAGTTCAACAGTTCCGGGGTCATCGTTTTTCATCAAAAAAAATATTTTTTCAAATGTTGAAAAAATGATGCAAAATGTCAAAAGGATTGTGCCTGAAGTTGAATAACCACTTTTAACCCCTTCCACGCTAATGACAAAGCCAGCTCATCATGGGCGTTACCTGCGCTGCACTCATGACGAGCTGGCTTTGTCATGTAAAGTGTGATTTATGAACATTCAGCACACAGCGGGAAAACCCGCTAGCGCTGTAGTGGTTAAAGCCCCACAGTGACCAAAATTGCCATTTTTACAGACTTTTCCTCCTACTCAGAAGCTTCTATTTGACAAATTTCTGGCAGAAAAATGACTCCAAACACACTCATTTTAGATCCAAAAGTGATAATTCACATTTAATAGTCGTTTACAGGCAAAAGAGAAAACATTAAAAAATGACCATTTCTGACCATCTGGAGAAAAATTGACAGGTCTTCGGTCATCGTTTTTCATCCCAAAATTTTTTTTTTCAAATGTTGAAAAAATGATTCAAAATGTCAAATGGATTGTGCCTGATGTTGAATAACCACTATTTAAGCCCCACAGTGACCAAAATTGCCATTTTTACAGACATTTCCTCCTACTCAGAAGCTTCTATTTGACCAATTTCTGGCAGAAAAATGACTCTAAACACACTTATTTTAGTTCCAAAAGTGAACATTCACATTTAATAATTGTTTACAGTCAAAAGAGAAAACATAAAAAAATGACCATTTCTGACCATCTGGAGAAAGTTCGACAGTTCCGGGGTCATCGTTTTTCATTAAAAAAAATATTTTTTCAAATTTTGAAAAAATGATTCAAAATGTCAAATGGATTGTGCCTGATGTTGAATAACAACTTTTTAAAGCCCCACAGTGACCAAAATTGCCATTTTTACAGACATTTCCTCCTACTCAGAAGCTTCTATTTGACCAATTTCTGGCAGAAAAATGACTCCAAACACACTCATTTTAGATCCAAAAGTGATAATTCACATTTAATAGTCATTTACTGTCAAAAGAGAAAACATTAAAAAATGACAATTTCTGACCATCTGGAGAAAGTTCGACAGTTCCGGGGTCATCGTTTTTCATCAAAACATTTTTTTTTTCAAATGTTGAAAAAATGATACAAAATGTCAAAAGGATTGTGCCTGATGTTGAATAACCACTTTTTAAAGCCCCACAGTGACCAAAATTGCCATTTTTACAGACATTTCCTCCTACTCAGAAGCTTCTATTTTTACCAATTTCTGGCAGAAAAAAGACTACAAACACACTCATTTTAGATCCAAAAGTGATAATTCACATTTAATAGTCATTTACTGTCAAAAGAAAAAACATTAAAAAATGACCATTTCTGACCATCTGGAGAAAGTTCGACAGTCATCGTTTTTCATCAAAAAAAATATTTTTTCAAATGTTGAAAAAATGATGCAAAATGTCAAAAGGATTGTGCCTGAAGTTGAATAACCACTTTTTAAAGCCCCACAGTGACCAAAATTGCCATTTTTACAGACATTTCCTCCTACTCAGAAGCTTCTATTTCGACCAATTTCTGGCAGAAAAATGACTCCAAACACACTAATTTTAGTTCCAAAAGTGATAATTCACATTTAATAGTCATTTACAGGCAAAAGAGAAAACATAAAAAAATGACCATTTCTGACCATCTGGAGAAAGTTCGACAGTTCCGGGGTCATCGTTTTTCATTAAAAAAAATATTTTTTCAAATTTTGAAAAAATGATTCAAAATGTCAAATGGATTGTGCCTGATGTTGAATAACAACTTTTTAAAGCCCCACAGTGACCAAAATTGCCATTTTTACAGACATTTCCTCCTACTCAGAAGCTTCTATTTGACCAATTTCTGGCAGAAAAATGACTACAAACACACTCATTTTAGTTCCAAAAGTGATAATTCACATTTAATAGTCATTTACAGGCAAAAGAGAAAACATAAAAAAATGACCATTTCTGACCATCTGGAGAAAGTTCGACAGTTCCGGGGTCATCGTTTTTCATCAAAAAAAATATTTTTTCAAATGTTGAAAAAATGATGCAAAATGTCAAATGGATTGTGCCTGATGTTGAATAACCACTTTTTAAAGCCCCACAGTGACCAAAATTGCCATTTTTACAGACATTTCCTCCTACTCAGAAGCTTCTATTTTTACCAATTTCTGGCAGAAAAAAGACTACAAACACACTCATTTTAGATCCAAAAGTGATAATTCACATTTAATAGTCATTTACTGTCAAAAGAAAAAACATTAAAAAATGACCATTTCTGACCATCTGGAGAAAGTTCGACAGTCATCGTTTTTCATCAAAAAAAATATTTTTTCAAATGTTGAAAAAATGATGCAAAATGTCAAAAGGATTGTGCCTGAAGTTGAATAACCACTTTTTAAAGCCCCACAGTGACCAAAATTGCCATTTTTACAGACATTTCCTCCTACTCAGAAGCTTCTATTTGACCAATTTCTGGCAGAAAAATGGCTCTAAACAGACTTATTTTAGTTCCAAAAGTGATCATTCACATTTAATAATTGTTTACAGTCAAAAGAGAAAACATTAAAAAATGACCATTTCTGACCATCTGGAGAAAGTTCGACAGTTCCGGGTCATCGTTTTTCATCCCAAAAATTTTTTTTTCAAATGTTTTAAAAATGATGCAAAATGTCAAATGGATTGTGCCTGATGTTGAATAACTACTTTTTAAGCACTACAGTGACCACAATTGCCATTTTTACAGATATTTCCTCCTACTCAGAAGCTTCTATTTGACCAATTTCTGGCAGAAAAATGGCTCTAAATACACTTATTTTAGTTCCAAAAGTGATCATTCACATTTAATAATTGTTTACAGTCAAAAGAGAAAACATTAAAAAATGACCATTTCTGACCATCTGGAGAAAGTTTGACAGGTCCGGGGTCATCGTTTTTCATCAAAAAAAATATTTTTTCAAATGTTGAAAAAATGATTCAAAATGTCAAATGGATTGTGCCTGATGTTGAATAACCACTTTTTAAGCCCCACAGTGACCAAAATTGACATTTTTGCAGACATTTCCTCCTACTCAGAAGCTTCTATTTGACCAATTTCTTGCAGAAAAATGACTCTAAACACACTTATTTTAGTTCCAAAAGTGATCATTCACATTTAATATTTGTTTACAGTCAAAAGAGAAAACATTAAAAAATGACCATTTCTGACCATCTGGAGAAAGTTCAACAGTTCCGGGGTCATCGTTTTTCATCAAAAAAAATATTTTTTCAAATGTTGAAAAAATGATGCAAAATGTCAAAAGGATTGTGCCTGAAGTTGAATAACCACTTTTAACCCCTTCCACGCTAATGACAAAGCCAGCTCATCATGGGCGTTACCTGCGCTGCACTCATGACGAGCTGGCTTTGTCATGTAAAGTGTGATTTATGAACATTCAGCACACAGCGGGAAAACCCGCTAGCGCTGTAGTGGTTAAAGCCCCACAGTGACCAAAATTGCCATTTTTACAGACTTTTCCTCCTACTCAGAAGCTTCTATTTGACAAATTTCTGGCAGAAAAATGACTCCAAACACACTCATTTTAGATCCAAAAGTGATAATTCACATTTAATAGTCGTTTACAGGCAAAAGAGAAAACATTAAAAAATGACCATTTCTGACCATCTGGAGAAAGTTTGACAGGTCTTCGGTCATCGTTTTTCATCCCAAAATTTTTTTTTTTCAAATGTTGAAAAAATGATTCAAAATGTCAAATGGATTGTGCCTGATGTTGAATAACCACTATTTAAGCCCCACAGTGACCAAAATTGCCATTTTTACAGACATTTCCTCCTACTCAGAAGCTTCTATTTGACCAATTTCTGGCAGAAAAATGACTCTAAACACACTTATTTTAGTTCCAAAAGTGAACATTCACATTTAATAATTGTTTACAGTCAAAAGAGAAAACATAAAAAAATGACCATTTCTGACCATCTGGAGAAAGTTCGACAGTTCCGGGGTCATCGTTTTTCATTAAAAAAATATTTTTTCAAATTTTGAAAAAATGATTCAAAATGTCAAATGGATTGTGCCTGATGTTGAATAACAACTTTTTAAAGCCCCACAGTGACCAAAATTGCCATTTTTACAGACATTTCCTCCTACTCAGAAGCTTCTATTTGACCAATTTCTGGCAGAAAAATGACTCCAAACACACTCATTTTAGATCCAAAAGTGATAATTCACATTTAATAGTCATTTACTGTCAAAAGAGAAAACATTAAAAAATGACAATTTCTGACCATCTGGAGAAAGTTCGACAGTTCCGGGGTCATCGTTTTTCATCAAAAAATTTTTTTTTTCAAATGTTGAAAAAATGATGCAAAATGTCAAAAGGATTGTGCTGAAGTTGAATAACCACTTTTTAAAGCCCCACAGTGACCAAAATTGCCATTTTTACAGGCATTTCCTCCTACTCAGAAGCTTCTATTTGACCAATTTCTGGCAGAAAAATGACTACAAACACACTCATTTTAGTTCCAAAAGTGATAATTCACATTTAATAGTCATTTACAGGCAAAAGAGAAAACATTAAAAAATGACCATTTCTGACCATCTGGAGAAAGTTCGACAGTTCCGGGGTCATCGTTTTTCATCAAAAAAAATATTTTTTCAAATGTTGAAAAAATGATGCAAAATGTCAAATGGATTGTGCCTGATGTTGAATAACCACTTTTTAAAGCCCCACAGTGACCAAAATTGCCATTTTTACAGACATTTCCTCCTACTCAGAAGCTTCTATTTTGACCAATTTCTGGCAGAAAAATGACTACAAACACACTCATTTTAGATCCAAAAGTGATAATTCACATTTAATAGTCATTTACAGGCAAAAGAGAAAACATTAAAAAATGACCATTTCTGACCATCTGGAGAAAGTTCGACAGTTCCGGGGTCATCGTTTTTCATCAAAAAAAATATTTTTTCAAATGTTTTAAAAATGATGCAAAATGTCAAATGGATTGTGCCTGATGTTGAATAACTACTTTTTAAGCACTACAGTGACCACAATTGCCATTTTTACAGATATTTCCTCCTACTCAGAAGCTTCTATTTGACCAATTTCTGGCAGAAAAATGGCTCAAACACACTTATTTTAGTTCCAAAAGTGATCATTCATATTTAATAATTGTTTACAGTCAAAAGAGAAAACATTAAAAAATGACCATTTCTGACCATCTGGAGAAAGTTTGACAGGTCCGGGGTCATCGTTTTTCATCAAAAAAAATATTTTTTCAAATGTTGAAAAAATGATTCAAAATGTCAAATGGATTGTGCCTGATGTTGAATAACCACTTTTTAAGCCCCACAGTGACCAAAATTGCCATTTTTGCAGACATTTCCTCCTACTCATAAGCTTCTATTTGACCAATTTCTGGCAGACAAATGACTCTAAACACACTTATTTTAGTTCCAAAAGTGAACATTCACATTTAATAATTGTTTACAGTCAAAAGAGAAAACATTAAAAAATGACCATTTCTGACCATCTGGAGAAAGTACAACAGTTCCTGGGTCATCGTTTTTCATAAAAAAAAAATATTTTTTCAAATGTTGAAAAAATGATGCAAAATGTCAAAAGGATTGTGCCTGAAGTTGAATATCCACTTTTTAACCCCTTCAACGCTAATGACAAAGCCAGCTCGTCATGGGCGTTACCTGCGCTGCACTCATGACGAGCTGGCTTTGTCATGTAAAGTGTGATTTATGAACATTCAGCACACAGCGGGAAAACCCGCTAGCGCTGTAGTGGTTAGCCCCACAGTGACCAAACGTGCCATTTTTACAGACTTTTCCTCCTACTCAGAAGCTTCTATTTTGACCAATTTCTGGCAGAAAAATGACTCCAAACACACTCATTTTAGATCCAAAAGTGATAATTCACATTTAATAGTCATTTACAGGCAAAAGAGAAAACAATAAAAAATGACTATTTCTGACCATCTGGAGAAAGTTCGACAGTTCCGGGGTCATCGTTTTTCATCAAAAAAATATTTTTTCAAATGTTTTAAAAATGATGCAAAATGTCAAATGGATTGTGCCTGATGTTGAATAACTACTTTTTAAGCCCTACAGTGACCAAAATTGCCATTTTTACAGATATTTCCTCCTACTCATAAGCTTCTATTTGACCAATTTCTGGCAGAAAAATTACTCTAAACACACTTATTTTAGTTCCAAAAGTGAACATTCACATTTAATAATTGTTTACAGTCAAAAGAGAAAACATTAAAAAATGACCATTTCTGACCATCTGGAGAAAGTTCGACAGTTCCGGGGTCATCGTTTTTCATCAAAAAATTTTTTTTTCAAATGTTGAAAAAATGATGCAAAATGTCAAAAGGATTGTGCCTGAAGTTGAATAACCACTTTTTAAAGCCCCACAGTGACCAAAATTGCCATTTTTACAGACATTTCCTCCTACTCAGAAGCTTCTATTTGACCAATTTCTGGCAGAAAAATGACTACAAACACACTCATTTTAGTTCCAAAAGTGATAATTCACATTTAATAGTCATTTACAGGCAAAAGAGAAAACATTAAAAAACTGACCATTTCTGACCATCTGGAGAAAGTTCGACAGTTCCGGGGTCATCGTTTTTCATCAAAAAAAATATTTTTTCAAATGTTGAAAAAATGATGCAAAATGTCAAATGGATTGTGCCTGATGTTGAATAACCACTTTTTAAAGCCCCACAGTGACCAAAATTGCCATTTTTACAGACATTTCCTCCTACTCAGAAGCTTCTATTTTGACCAATTTCTGGCAGAAAAATGACTACAAACACACTCATTTTAGATCCAAAAGTGATAATTCACATTTAATAGTCATTTACAGGCAAAAGAGAAAACATTAAAAAATGACCATTTCTGACCATCTGGAGAAAGTTCGACAGTTCCGGGGTCATCGTTTTTCATCAAAAAAAATATTTTTTCAAATGTTTTAAAAATGATGCAAAATGTCAAATGGATTGTGCCTGATGTTGAATAACCACTTTTTAAAGCCCCACAGTGACCAAAATTGCCATTTTTACAGACATTTCCTCCTACTCAGAAGCTTCTCTTTTGACCAATTTCTGGCAGAAAAATGACTACAAACACACTCATTTTAGATCCAAAAGTGATAATTCACATTTAATAGTCATTTACAGGCAAAAGAGAAAACATTAAAAAATGACCATTTCTGACCATCTGGAGAAAGTTCGACAGTTCCGGGGTCATCGTTTTTCATCAAAAAAAATATTTTTTCAAATGTTTTAAAAATGAAGCAAAATGTCAAATGGATTGTGCCTGATGTTGAATAACTACTTTTTAAGCACTACAGTGACCACAATTGCCATTTTTACAGATATTTCCTCCTACTCAGAAGCTTCTATTTGACCAATTTCTGGCAGAAAAATGGCTCAAACACACTTATTTTAGTTCCAAAAGTGATCATTCATATTTAATAATTGTTTACAGTCAAAAGAGAAAACATTAAAAAATGACCATTTCTGACCATCTGGAGAAAGTTTGACAGGTCCGGGGTCATCGTTTTTCATCAAAAAAAATATTTTTTCAAATGTTGAAAAAATGATTCAAAATGTCAAATGGATTGTGCCTGATGTTGAATAACCACTTTTTAAGCCCCACAGTGACCAAAATTGCCATTTTTGCAGACATTTCCTCCTACTCATAAGCTTCTATTTGACCAATTTCTGGCAGACAAATGACTCTAAACACACTTATTTTAGTTCCAAAAGTGAACATTCACATTTAATAATTGTTTACAGTCAAAAGAGAAAACATTAAAAAATGACCATTTCTGACCATCTGGAGAAAGTTCAACAGTTCCTGGGTCATCGTTTTTCATAAAAAAAAAAATATTTTTTCAAATGTTGAAGAAATGATGCAAAATGTCAAAAGGATTGTGCCTGAAGTTGAATATCCACTTTTTAACCCCTTCAACGCTAATGACAAAGCCAGCTCGTCATGGGCGTTACCTGCGCTGCACTCATGACGAGCTGGCTTTGTCATGTAAAGTGTGATTTATGAACATTCAGCACACAGCGGGAAAACCCGCTAGCGCTGTAGTGGTTAGCCCCACAGTGACCAAACGTGCCATTTTTACAGACTTTTCCTCCTACTCAGAAGCTTCTATTTTGACCAATTTCTGGCAGAAAAATGACTCCAAACACACTCATTTTAGATCCAAAAGTGATAATTCACATTTAATAGTCATTTACAGGCAAAAGAGAAAACAATAAAAAATGACTATTTCTGACCATCTGGAGAAAGTTCGACAGTTCCGGGGTCATCGTTTTTCATCAAAAAAATATTTTTTCAAATGTTTTAAAAATGATGCAAAATGTCAAATGGATTGTGCCTGATGTTGAATAACTACTTTTTAAGCCCTACAGTGACCAAAATTGCCATTTTTACAGATATTTCCTCCTACTCATAAGCTTCTATTTGACCAATTTCTGGCAGAAAAATTACTCTAAACACACTTATTTTAGTTCCAAAAGTGAACATTCACATTTAATAATTGTTTACAGTCAAAAGAAAAAACATTAAAAAATGACCATTTCTGACCATCTGGAGAAAGTTCGACAGTTCCGGGGTCATCGTTTTTCATCAAAAATTTTTTTTCAAATGTTGAAAAAATGATGCAAAATGTCAAAAGGATTGTGCCTGAAGTTGAATAACCACTTTTTAAAGCCCCACAGTGACCAAAATTGCCATTTTTACAGACATTTCCTCCTACTCAGAAGCTTCTATTTGACCAATTTCTGGCAGAAAAATGACTACAAACACACTCATTTTAGTTCCAAAAGTGATAATTCACATTTAATAGTCATTTACAGGCAAAAGAGAAAACATTAAAAAACTGACCATTTCTGACCATCTGGAGAAAGTTCGACAGTTCCGGGGTCATCGTTTTTCATCAAAAAAAATATTTTTTCAAATGTTGAAAAAATGATGCAAAATGTCAAATGGATTGTGCCTGATGTTGAATAACCACTTTTTAAAGCCCCACAGTGACCAAAATTGCCATTTTTACAGACATTTCCTCCTACTCAGAAGCTTCTATTTTGACCAATTTCTGGCAGAAAAATGACTACAAACACACTCATTTTAGATCCAAAAGTGATAATTCACATTTAATAGTCATTTACAGGCAAAAGAGAAAACATTAAAAAATGACCATTTCTGACCATCTGGAGAAAGTTCGACAGTTCCGGGGTCATCGTTTTTCATCAAAAAAAATATTTTTTCAAATGTTTTAAAAATGATGCAAAATGTCAAAAGGATTGTGCCTGAAGTTGAATATCCACTTTTTAACCCCTTCAACGCTAATGACAAAGCCAGCTCGTCATGGGCGTTACCTGCGCTGCACTCATGACGAGCTGGCTTTGTCATGTAAAGTGTGATTTATGAACATTCAGCACACAGCGGGAAAACCCGCTAGCGCTGTAGTGGTTAGCCCCACAGTGACCAAACGTGCCATTTTTACAGACTTTTCCTCCTACTCAGAAGCTTCTATTTTGACCAATTTCTGGCAGAAAAATGACTCCAAACACACTCATTTTAGATCCAAAAGTGATAATTCACATTTAATAGTCATTTACAGGCAAAAGAGAAAACAATAAAAAATGACTATTTCTGACCATCTGGAGAAAGTTCGACAGTTCCGGGGTCATCGTTTTTCATCAAAAAAATATTTTTTCAAATGTTTTAAAAATGATGCAAAATGTCAAATGGATTGTGCCTGATGTTGAATAACTACTTTTTAAGCCCTACAGTGACCAAAATTGCCATTTTTACAGATATTTCCTCCTACTCATAAGCTTCTATTTGACCAATTTCTTGCAGAAAAATTACTCTAAACACACTTATTTTAGTTCCAAAAGTGAACATTCACATTTAATAATTGTTTACAGTCAAAAGAAAAAACATTAAAAAATGACCATTTCTGACCATCTGGAGAAAGTTCGACAGTTCCGGGGTCATCGTTTTTCATCAAAAATTTTTTTTTTCAAATGTTGAAAAAATGATGCAAAATGTCAAAAGGATTGTGCCTGAAGTTGAATAACCACTTTTTAAAGCCCCACAGTGACCAAAATTGCCATTTTTACAGACATTTCCTCCTACTCAGAAGCTTCTATTTGACCAATTTCTGGCAGAAAAATGACTACAAACACACTCATTTTAGTTCCAAAAGTGATAATTCACATTTAATAGTCATTTACAGGCAAAAGAGAAAACATTAAAAAACTGACCATTTCTGACCATCTGGAGAAAGTTCGACAGTTCCGGGGTCATCGTTTTTCATCAAAAAAAATATTTTTTCAAATGTTGAAAAAATGATGCAAAATGTCAAATGGATTGTGCCTGATGTTGAATAACCACTTTTTAAAGCCCCACAGTGACCAAAATTGCCATTTTTACAGACATTTCCTCCTACTCAGAAGCTTCTATTTTGACCAATTTCTGGCAGAAAAATGACTACAAACACACTCATTTTAGATCCAAAAGTGATAATTCACATTTAATAGTCATTTACAGGCAAAAGAGAAAACATTAAAAAATGACCATTTCTGACCATCTGGAGAAAGTTCGACAGTTCCGGGGTCATCGTTTTTCATCAAAAAAAATATTTTTTCAAATGTTTTAAAAATGATGCAAAATGTCAAATGGATTGTGCCTGATGTTGAATAACTACTTTTTAAGCACTACAGTGACCACAATTGCCATTTTTACAGATATTTCCTCCTACTCAGAAGCTTCTATTTGACCAATTTCTGGCAGAAAAATGGCTCAAACACACTTATTTTAGTTCCAAAAGTGATCATTCACATTTAATAATTGTTTACAGTCAAAAGAGAAAACATTAAAAAATGACCATTTCTGACCATCTGGAGAAAGTCATCGTTTTTTATCAAAAAAAATATTTTTTCAAATGTTGAAAAAATGATTCAAAATGTCAAATGGATTGTGCCTGATGTTGAATAACCACTTTTTAAGCCCCACAGTGACCAAAATTGCCATTTTTGCAGACATTTCCTCCTACTCAGAAGCTTCTATTTGACCAATTTCTGGCAGAAAAATGACTCTAAACACACTTATTTTAGTTCCAAAAGTGAACATTCACATTTAATAATTGTTTACAGTCAAAAGAGAAAACATGAAAAAATGACCATTTCTGACCAATCGGAGAAAGTTCAACAGTTCCTGGGTCATTGTTTTTCATAAAAAAAAATATTTTTTCAAATGTTGAAAAAATGATGCAAAATGTCAAAAGGATTGTGCCTGAAGTTGAATAACCACTTTTAACCCCTTCCACGCTAATGACAAAGCCAGCTCATCATGGGCGTTACCTGCGCTGCACTCATGACGAGCTGGCTTTGTCATGTAAAGTGTGATTTATGAACATTCAGCACACAGCGGGAAAACCCGCTAGCGCTGTAGTGGTTAAAGCCCCACAGTGACCAAAATTGCCATTTTTACAGACTTTTCCTCCTACTCAGAAGCTTCTATTTGACAAATTTCTGCAGAAAAATGACTCCAAACACACTCATTTTAGATCCAAAAGTGATAATTCACATTTAATAGTCGTTTACAGGCAAAAGAGAAAACATTAAAAAATGACCATTTCTGACCATCTGGAGAAAGTTTGACAGGTCTTCGGTCATCGTTTTTCATCCCAAAATTTTTTTTTTCAAATGTTGAAAAAATGATTCAAAATGTCAAATGGATTGTGCCTGATGTTGAATAACCACTATTTAAGCCCCACAGTGACCAAAATTGCCATTTTTACAGACATTTCCTCCTACTCAGAAGCTTCTATTTGACCAATTTCTGGCAGAAAAATGACTCTAAACACACTTATTTTAGTTCCAAAAGTGAACATTCACATTTAATAATTGTTTACAGTCAAAAGAGAAAACATAAAAAAATGACCATTTCTGACCATCTGGAGAAAGTTCGACAGTTCCGGGGTCATCGTTTTTCATTAAAAAAAATATTTTTTCAAATTTTGAAAAAATGATTCAAAATGTCAAATGGATTGTGCCTGATGTTGAATAACAACTTTTTAAAGCCCCACAGTGACCAAAATTGACATTTTTACAGACATTTCCTCCTACTCAGAAGCTTCTATTTGACCAATTTCTGGCAGAAAAATGACTCCAAACACACTCATTTTAGATCCAAAAGTGATAATTCACATTTAATAGTCATTTACTGTCAAAAGAGAAAACATTAAAAAATGACAATTTCTGACCATCTGGAGAAAGTTCGACAGTTCCGGGGTCATCGTTTTTCATCAAAAATTTTTTTTTTTCAAATGTTGAAAAAATGATGCAAAATGTCAAAAGGATTGTGCTGAAGTTGAATAACCACTTTTTAAAGCCCCACAGTGACCAAAATTGCCATTTTTACAGACATTTCCTCCTACTCAGAAGCTTCTATTTGACCAATTTCTGGCAGAAAAATGACTACAAACACACTCATTTTAGTTCCAAAAGTGATAATTCACATTTAATAGTCATTTACAGGCAAAAGAGAAAACATTAAAAAATGACCATTTCTGACCATCTGGAGAAAGTTCGACAGTTCCGGGGTCATCGTTTTTCATCAAAAAAAATATTTTTTCAAATGTTGAAAAAATGATGCAAAATGTCAAATGGATTGTGCCTGATGTTGAATAACCACTTTTTAAAGCCCCACAGTGACCAAAATTGCCATTTTTACAGACATTTCCTCCTACTCAGAAGCTTCTATTTTGACCAATTTCTGGCAGAAAAATGACTACAAACACACTCATTTTAGATCCAAAAGTGACAATTCACATTTAATAGTCATTTACAGGCAAAAGAGAAAACATTAAAAAATGACCATTTCTGACCATCTGGAGAAAGTTCGACAGTTCCGGGGTCATCGTTTTTCATCAAAAAAAATATTTTTTCAAATGTTTTAAAAATGATGCAAAATGTCAAATGGATTGTGCCTGATGTTGAATAACTACTTTTTAAGCACTACAGTGACCACAATTGCCATTTTTACAGATATTTCCTCCTACTCAGAAGCTTCTATTTGACCAATTTCTGGCAGAAAAATGGCTCAAACACACTTATTTTAGTTCCAAAAGTGATCATTCATATTTAATAATTGTTTACAGTCAAAAGAGAAAACATTAAAAAATGACCATTTCTGACCATCTGGAGAAAGTTTGACAGGTCCGGGGTCATCGTTTTTCATCAAAAAAAATATTTTTTCAAATGTTGAAAAAATGATTCAAAATGTCAAATGGATTGTGCCTGATGTTGAATAACCACTTTTTAAGCCCCACAGTGACCAAAATTGCCATTTTTGCAGACATTTCCTCCTACTCATAAGCTTCTATTTGACCAATTTCTGGCAGACAAATGACTCTAAACACACTTATTTTAGTTCCAAAAGTGAACATTCACATTTAATAATTGTTTACAGTCAAAAGAGAAAACATTAAAAAATGACCATTTCTGACCATCTGGAGAAAGTACAACAGTTCCTGGGTCATCGTTTTTCATAAAAAAAAAAATTTTTTTTCAAATGTTGAAAAAATGATGCAAAATGTCAAAAGGATTGTGCCTGAAGTTGAATATCCACTTTTTAACCCCTTCAACGCTAATGACAAAGCCAGCTCGTCATGGGCGTTACCTGCGCTGCACTCATGACGAGCTGGCTTTGTCATGTAAAGTGTGATTTATGAACATTCAGCACACAGCGGGAAAACCCGCTAGCGCTGTAGTGGTTAGCCCCACAGTGACCAAACGTGCCATTTTTACAGACTTTTCCTCCTACTCAGAAGCTTCTATTTTGACCAATTTCTGGCAGAAAAATGACTCCAAACACACTCATTTTAGATCCAAAAGTGATAATTCACATTTAATAGTCATTTACAGGCAAAAGAGAAAACAATAAAAAATGACTATTTCTGACCATCTGGAGAAAGTTCGACAGTTCCGGGGTCATCGTTTTTCATCAAAAAAATATTTTTTCAAATGTTTTAAAAATGATGCAAAATGTCAAATGGATTGTGCCTGATGTTGAATAACTACTTTTTAAGCCCTACAGTGACCAAAATTGCCATTTTTACAGATATTTCCTCCTACTCATAAGCTTCTATTTGACCAATTTCTGGCAGAAAAATTACTCTAAACACACTTATTTTAGTTCCAAAAGTGAACATTCACATTTAATAATTGTTTACAGTCAAAAGAGAAAACATAAAAAAATGACCATTTCTGACCATCTGGAGAAAGTTCGACAGTTCCGGGGTCATCGTTTTTCATCAAAAAAATTTTTTTTCAAATGTTGAAAAAATTATGCAAAATGTCAAAAGGATTGTGCCTGAAGTTGAATAACCACTTTTTAAAGCCCCACAGTGACCAAAATTGCCATTTTTACAGACATTTCCTCCTACTCAGAAGCTTCTATTTGACCAATTTCTGGCAGAAAAATGACTACAAACACACTCATTTTAGTTCCAAAAGTGATAATTCACATTTAATAGTCATTTACAGGCAAAAGAGAAAACATTAAAAAACTGACCATTTCTGACCATCTGGAGAAAGTTCGACAGTTCCGGGGTCATCGTTTTTCATCAAAAAAAATATTTTTTCAAATGTTGAAAAAATGATGCAAAATGTCAAATGGATTGTGCCTGATGTTGAATAACCACTTTTTAAAGCCCCACAGTGACCAAAATTGCCATTTTTACAGACATTTCCTCCTACTCAGAAGCTTCTATTTTGACCAATTTCTGGCAGAAAAATGACTACAAACACACTCATTTTAGATCCAAAAGTGATAATTCACATTTAATAGTCATTTACAGGCAAAAGAGAAAACATTAAAAAATGACCATTTCTGACCATCTGGAGAAAGTTCGACAGTTCCGGGGTCATCGTTTTTCATCAAAAAAGATATTTTTTCAAATGTTTTAAAAATGATGCAAAATGTCAAATGGATTGTGCCTGATGTTGAATAACCACTTTTTAAAGCCCCACAGTGACCAAAATTGCCATTTTTACAGACATTTCCTCCTACTCAGAAGCTTCTATTTTGACCAATTTCTGGCAGAAAAATGACTACAAACACACTCATTTTAGATCCAAAAGTGATAATTCACATTTAATAGTCATTTACAGGCAAAAGAGAAAACATTAAAAAATGACCATTTCTGACCATCTGGAGAAAGTTCGACAGTTCCGGGGTCATCGTTTTTCATCAAAAAAAATATTTTTTCAAATGTTTTAAAAATGAAGCAAAATGTCAAATGGATTGTGCCTGATGTTGAATAACTACTTTTTAAGCCCCACAGTGACCAAAATTGCCATTTTTGCAGACATTTCCTCCTACTCATAAGCTTCTATTTGACCAATTTCTGGCAGACAAATGACTCTAAACACACTTATTTTAGTTCCAAAAGTGAACATTCACATTTAATAATTGTTTACAGTCAAACGAGAAAACATTAAAAAATGACCATTTCTGACCATCTGGAGAAAGTTCGACAGTTCCGGGGTCATCGTTTTTCATCAAAAATTTTTTTTTTCAAATGTTGAAAAAATGATGCAAAATGTCAAAAGGATTGTGCCTGAAGTTGAATAACCACTTTTTAAAGCCCCACAGTGACCAAAATTGCCATTTTTACAGACATTTCCTCCTACTCAGAAGCTTCTATTTGACCAATTTCTGGCAGAAAAATGACTACAAACACACTCATTTTAGTTCCAAAAGTGATAATTCACATTTAATAGTCATTTACAGGCAAAAGAGAAAACATTAAAAAACTGACCATTTCTGACCATCTGGAGAAAGTTCGACAGTTCCGGGGTCATCGTTTTTCATCAAAAAAAATATTTTTTCAAATGTTGAAAAAATGATGCAAAATGTCAAATGGATTGTGCCTGATGTTGAATAACCACTTTTTAAAGCCCCACAGTGACCAAAATTGCCATTTTTACAGACATTTCCTCCTACTCAGAAGCTTCTATTTTGACCAATTTCTGGCAGAAAAATGACTACAAACACACTCATTTTAGATCCAAAAGTGATAATTCACATTTAATAGTCATTTACAGGCAAAAGAGAAAACATTAAAAAATGACCATTTCTGACCATCTGGAGAAAGTTCGACAGTTCCGGGGTCATCGTTTTTCATCAAAAAACATATTTTTTCAAATGTTTTAAAAATGATGCAAAATGTCAAATGGATTGTGCCTGATGTTGAATAACTACTTTTTAAGCACTACAGTGACCACAATTGCCATTTTTACAGATATTTCCTCCTACTCAGAAGCTTCTATTTGACCAATTTCTGGCAGAAAAATGGCTCAAACACACTTATTTTAGTTCCAAAAGTGATCATTCACATTTAATAATTGTTTACAGTCAAAAGAGAAAACATTAAAAAATGACCATTTCTGACCATCTGGAGAAAGTTTGACAGGTCCGGGGTCATCGTTTTTTATCAAAAAAAATATTTTTTCAAATGTTGAAAAAATGATTCAAAATGTCAAATGGATTGTGCCTGATGTTGAATAACCACTTTTTAAGCCCCACAGTGACCAAAATTGCCATTTTTGCAGACATTTTCTCCTACTCAGAAGCTTCTATTTGACCAATTTCTGGCAGAAAAATGACTCTAAACACACTTATTTTAGTTCCAAAAGTGAACATTCACATTTAATAATTGTTTACAGTCAAAAGAGAAAACATTAAAAAATGACCATTTCTGACCAATCGGAGAAAGTTCAACAGTTCCTGGGTCATCGTTTTTCATAAAAAAAAATATTTTTTCAAATGTTGAAAAAATTATGCAAAATGTCAAAAGGATTGTGCCTGAAGTTGAATATCCACTTTTTAACCCCTTCAACGCTAATGACAAAGCCAGCTCGTCATGGGCGTTACCTGCGCTGCACTCATGACGAGCTGGCTTTGTCATGTAAAGTGTGATTTATGAACATTCAGCACACAGCGGGAAAACCCGCTAGCGCTGTAGTGGTTAAAGCCCGACAGTGACCAAAATTGCCATTTTTACAGACTTTTCCTCCTACTCAGAAGCTTCTATTTTGACCAATTTCTGGCAGAAAAATGACTCCAAACACACTCATTTTAGATCCAAAAGTGATAATTCACATTTAATAGTCATTTACAGGCAAAAGAGAAAACATTAAAAAATGACTATTTCTGACCATCTGGAGAAAGTTCGACAGTTCCGGGGTCATCGTTTTTCATCAAAAAAATATTTTTTCAAATGTTTTAAAAATGATGCAAAATGTCAAATGGATTGTGCCTGATGTTGAATAACCACTTTTTAAGCCCCACAGTGACCAAAATTGCCATTTTTGCAGACATTTCCTCCTACTCAGAAGCTTCTATTTGACCAATTTCTGGCAGAAAAATGACTCTAAACACACTTATTTTAGTTCCAAAAGTGAACATTCACATTTAATAATTGTTTACAGTCAAAAGAGAAAACATTAAAAAATGACCATTTCTGACCAATCGGAGAAAGTTCAACAGTTCCTGGGTCATCGTTTTTCATAAAAAAAAAATATTTTTTCAAATGTTGAAAAAATGATGCAAAATGTCAAAAGGATTGTGCCTGTAGTTGAATATCCACTTTTTAACCCCTTCAACGCTAATGACAAAGCCAGCTCGTCATGGGCGTTACCTGCGCTGCACTCATGACGAGCTGGCTTTGTCATGTAAAGTGTGATTTATGAACATTCAGCACACAGCGGGAAAACCCGCTAGCGCTGTAGTGGTTAAAGCCCCACAGTGACCAAAATTGCCATTTTTACAGACTTTTCCTCCTACTCAGAAGCTTCTATTTTGACCAATTTCTGGCAGAAAAATGACTCCAAACACACTCATTTTAGATCCAAAAGTGATAATTCACATTTAATAGTCATTTACAGGCAAAAGAGAAAACATTAAAAAATGACTATTTCTGACCATCTGGAGAAAGTTCGACAGTTCCGGGGTCATCGTTTTTCATCAAAAAAATATTTTTTCAAATGTTTTAAAAATGATGCAAAATGTCAAATGGATTGTGCCTGATGTTGAATAACTACTTTTTAAGCCCCACAGTGACCAAAATTGCCATTTTTACAGATATTTCCTCCTACTCAGAAGCCTCTTTTTGACCAATATCAGGCAGAAAAATGTCTCTAAACACACCTATTTTAGTTCCAAAAGTGATCATTCACATTTAATAATTGTTTACAGTCAAAAGAGAAAACATTAAAAAATGACCATTTCTGACCATCTGGAGAAAGTTTGACAGGTCCGGTGTCATCATTTTTCATCAAAAAAATATTTTTTCAAATATTGAAAAAATGATTCAAAATGTCAAATGGATTGTGCCTGATGTTGAATAACCACTTTTTAAGACCCACAGTGACCACAATTGCCATTTTTACAGACATTTCCTCCTACTCATAAGCTTCTATTTGACCAATTTCTGGCAGAAAAATGACTCTAAACACACTTATTTTAGTTCCAAAAGTGAACATTCACATTTAATAATTGTTTACAGTCAAAAGAGAAAACATTAAAATATGACCATTTCTGACCATCTGGAGAAAGTTCGACAGTTCCGGGGTCATCGTTTTTCATCAAAAAAAATATTTTTTCAGATGTTGAAAAAATGATGCAAAATGTCAAATGGATTGTGCCTGATGTTGAATAACCACTTTTTAAAGCCCCACAGTGACCAAAATTGCCATTTTTACAGACATTTCCTCCTACTCAGAAGCTTCTATTTTTACCAATTTCTGGCAGAAAAAAGACTACAAACACACTCATTTTAGATCCAAAAGTGATAATTCACATTTAATAGTCATTTACAGGCAAAAGAGAAAACATTAAAAAATGACCATTTCTGACCATCTGGAGAAAGTTCGACAGTTCCGGGGTCATCGTTTTTCATCAAAAAAAATATTTTTTCAAATGTTGAAAAAATGATGCAAAATGTCAAATGGATTGTGCCTGATGTTGAATAACCACTTTTTAAAGCCCCACAGTGACCAAAATTGCCATTTTTACAGACATTTCCTCCTACTCAGAAGCTTCTATTTTGACCAATTTCTGGCAGAAAAATGACTACAAACACACTCATTTTAGATCCAAAAGTGATAATTCACATTTAATAGTCATTTACAGGCAAAAGAGAAAACATTAAAAAATGACCATTTCTGACCATCTGGAGAAAGTTCGACAGTTCCGGGGTCATCGTTTTTCATCAAAAAAAATATTTTTTCAAATGTTTTAAAAATGATGCAAAATGTCAAATGGATTGTGCCTGATGTTGAATAACTACTTTTTAAGCACTACAGTGACCACAATTGCCATTTTTACAGATATTTCCTCCTACTCAGAAGCTTCTATTTGACCAATTTCTGGCAGAAAAATGGCTCAAACACACTTATTTTAGTTCCAAAAGTGATCATTCACATTTAATAATTGTTTACAGTCAAAAGAGAAAACATTAAAAAATGACCATTTCTGACCATCTGGAGAAAGTTTGACAGGTCCGGGGTCATCGTTTTTCATCAAAAAAAATATTTTTTCAAATGTTGAAAAAATGATTCAAAATGTCAAATGGATTGTGCCTGATGTTGAATAACTACTTTTTAAGCCCCACAGTAACCAAAATTGCCATTTTTGCAGACATTTCCTCCTACTCAGAAGCTTCTATTTGACCAATTTCTGGCAGAAAAATGACTCTAAACACACTTATTTTAGTTCCAAAAGTGAACATTCACATTTAATAATTGTTTACAGTCAAAAGAGAAAACATTAAAAAATGACCATTTCTGACCAATCGGAGAAAGTTCAACAGTTCCTGGGTCATCGTTTTTCATTAAAAAAAAATATTTTTTCAAATGTTGAAAAAATGATGCAAAATGTCAAAAGGATTGTGCCTGAAGTTGAATATCCACTTTTTAACCCCTTCAACGCTAATGACAAAGCCAGCTCGTCATGGGCGTTACCTGCGCTGCACTCATGACGAGCTGGCTTTGTCATGTAAAGTGTGATTTATGAACATTCAGCACACAGCGGGAAAACCCGCTAGCGCTGTAGTGGTTAAAGCCCCACAGTGACCAAAATTGCCATTTTTACAGACTTTTCCTCCTACTCAGAAGCTTCTATTTTGACCAATTTCTGGCAGAAAAATGACTCCAAACACACTCATTTTAGATCCAAAAGTGATAATTCACATTTAATAGTCATTTACAGGCAAAAGAGAAAACATTAAAAAATGACTATTTCTGACCATCTGGAGAAAGTTCGACAGTTCCGGGGTCATCGTTTTTCATCAAAAAAATATTTTTTCAAATGTTTTAAAAATGATGCAAAATGTCAAATGGATTGTGCCTGATGTTGAATAACTACTTTTTAAGCCCCACAGTGGCCAAAATTGCCATTTTTACAGATATTTCCTCCTACTCAGAAGCCTCTATTTGACCAATATCAGGCAGAAAAATGTCTCTAAACACACCTATTTTAGTTCCAAAAGTGATCATTCACATTTAATAATTGTTTACAGTCAAAAGAGAAAACATTAAAAATGACCATTTCTGACCATCTGGAGAAAGTTTGACAGGTCCGGTGTCATCGTTTTTCATCAAAAAAATATTTTTTCAAATGTTGAAAAAATGATTCAAAATGTCAAATGGATTGTGCCTGATGTTGAATAACCACTTTTTAAAGCCCCACAGTGACCAAAATTGCCATTTTTACAGACATTTCCTCCTACTCAGAAGCTTCTATTTTTACCAATTTCTGGCAGAAAAAAGACTACAAACACACTCATTTTAGATCCAAAAGTGATAATTCACATTTAATAGTCATTTACAGGCAAAAGAGAAAACATTAAAAAATGACCATTTCTGACCATCTGGAGAAAGTTCGACAGTTCCGGGGTCATCGTTTTTCATCAAAAAAAATATTTTTTCAAATGTTTTAAAAATGATGCAAAATGTCAAAAAGATTGTGCCTGAAGTTGAATAACCACTTTTTAAAGCCCCACAGTGACCAAAATTGCCATTTTTACAGACTTTTCCTCCTACTCAGAAGCTTCTATTTTGACCAATTTCTGACAGAAAAATGACTCCAAACACACTCATTTTAGATCCAAAAGTGATAATTCACATTTAATAGTCATTTACTGTCAAAAGAGAAAACATTAAAAAATGACCGGGGTCATCATTTTTCATTAAAAAAATATTTTTTCAAATGTTGAAAAAATGATGCAAAATGTCAAATGGATTGTGCCTGATGTTGAATAACCACTTTTTAAGCCCCACAGTGACCAAAAATGCCATTTTTACAGACATTTCCTCCTACTCAGAAGCTTCTATTTGACCAATTTCTGGCAGAAAAATGGCTCTAAACACACTTATTTTAGTTCCAAAAGTGATCATTCACATTTAATAATTGTTTACAGTCAAAAGAGAAAACATTAAAAAATGACCATTTCTGACCATCTGGAGAAAGTTCGACAGTTCCGGGGTCATCTTTTTTCATCAAAAGAATTTTTTTTTCAAACGTTTTAAAAATGATGCAAAATGTCAAATGGATTGTGCCTGATGTTGAATAACCACTTTTTAAAGCCCCACAGTGACCAAAATTGCCATTTTTACAGACATTTCCTCCTACTCAGAAGCTTCTATTTTGACCAATTTCTGGCAGAAAAATGACTACAAACACACTCATTTAAGATCCAAAAGTGATAATTCACATTTAATAGTCATTTACAGGCAAAAGAGAAAACATTAAAAAATGACCATTTCTGACCATCTGGAGAAAGTTCGACAGTTCCGGGGTCATCGTTTTTCATCAAAAAAAATATTTTTTCAAATGTTTTAAAAATGATGCAAAATGTCAAATGGATTGTGCCTGATGTTGAATAACTACTTTTTAAGCACTACAGTGACCACAATTGCCATTTTTACAGATATTTCCTCCTACTCAGAAGCTTCTATTTGACCAATTTCTGGCAGAAAAATGGCTCAAACACACTTATTTTAGTTCCAAAAGTGATCATTCATATTTAATAATTGTTTACAGTCAAAAGAGAAAACATTAAAAAATGACCATTTCTGACCATCTGGAGAAAGTTTGACAGGTCCGGGGTCATCGTTTTTCATCAAAAAAAATATTTTTTCAAATGTTGAAAAAATGATTCAAAATGTCAAATGGATTGTGCCTGATGTTGAATAACCACTTTTTAAGCCCCACAGTGACCAAAATTGCCATTTTTGCAGACATTTCCTCCTACTCAGAGGCTTCTATTTGACCAATTTCTGGCAGAAAAATGACTCTAAACACACTTATTTTAGTTCCAAAAGTGAACATTCACATTTAATAATTGTTTACAGTCAAAAGAGAAAACATTAAAAAATGACCATTTCTGACCATCTGGAGAAAGTTCAACAGTTCCTGGGTCATCGTTTTTCATAAAAAAAAAATATTTTTTCATATGTTGAAAAAATGATGCAAAATGTCAAAAGGATTGTGCCTGAAGTTGAATATCCACTTTTTAACCCCTTCAACGCTAATGACAAAGCCAGCTCGTCATGGGCGTTACCTGCGCTGCACTCATGACGAGCTGGCTTTGTCATGTAAAGTGTGATTTATGAACATTCAGCACACAGCGGGAAAACCCGCTAGCGCTGTAGTGGTTAAAGCCCCACAGTGACCAAAATTGCCATTTTTACAGACTTTTCCTCCTACTCAGAAGCTTCTATTTGACACATTTCTGGCAGAAAAATGATTCTAAACACACTTATTTTAGTTCCAAAAGTGAACATTCACATTTAATAATTGTTTACAGTCAAAAGAGAAAACATTAAAAAATGACCATTTCTGACCATCTGGAGAAAGTTCGACAGTTCCGGGGTCATCGTTTTTCATCAAAAAATTTTTTTTTCAAATGTTGAAAAAATGATGCAAAATGTCAAAAGGATTGTGCCTGAAGTTGAATAACCACTTTTTAAAGCCCCACAGTGACCAAAATTGCCATTTTTACAGACATTTCCTCCTACTCAGAAGCTTCTATTTGACCAATTTCTGGCAGAAAAATGACTACAAACACACTCATTTTAGTTCCAAAAGTGATAATTCACATTTAATAGTCATTTACAGGCAAAAGAGAAAACATTAAAAAACTGACCATTTCTGACCATCTGGAGAAAGTTCGACAGTTCCGGGGTCATCGTTTTTCATCAAAAAAAATATTTTTTCAAATGTTGAAAAAATGATGCAAAATGTCAAATGGATTGTGCCTGATGTTGAATAACCACTTTTTAAAGCCCCACAGTGACCAAAATTGCCATTTTTACAGACATTTCCTCCTACTCAGAAGCTTCTATTTTGACCAATTTCTGGCAGAAAAATGACTACAAACACACTCATTTTAGATCCAAAAGTGATAATTCACATTTAATAGTCATTTACAGGCAAAAGAGAAAACATTAAAAAATGACCATTTCTGACCATCTGGAGAAAGTTCGACAGTTCCGGGGTCATCGTTTTTCATCAAAAAAAATATTTTTTCAAATGTTTTAAAAATGATGCAAAATGTCAAATGGATTGTGCCTGATGTTGAATAACTACTTTTTAAGCACTACAGTGACCACAATTGCCATTTTTACAGATATTTCCTCCTACTCAGAAGCTTCTATTTGACCAATTTCTGGCAGAAAAATGGCTCAAACACACTTATTTTAGTTCCAAAAGTGATCATTCACATTTAATAATTGTTTACAGTCAAAAGAGAAAACATTAAAAAATGACCATTTCTGACCATCTGGAGAAAGTTTGACAGGTCCGGGGTCATCGTTTTTTATCAAAAAAAATATTTTTTCAAATGTTGAAAAAATGATTCAAAATGTCAAATGGATTGTGCCTGATGTTGAATAACCACTTTTTAAGCCCCACAGTGACCAAAATTGCCATTTTTGCAGACATTTCCTCCTACTCAGAAGCTTCTATTTGACCAATTTCTGGCAGAAAAATGCCTCTAAACACACTTATTTTAGTTCCAAAAGTGAACATTCACATTTAATAATTGTTTACAGTCAAAAGAGAAAACATTACAAAATGACCATTTCTGACCAATCGGAGAAAGTTCAACAGTTCCTGGGTCATCGTTTTTCATTAAAAAAAAATATTTTTTCAAATGTTGAAAAAATGATGCAAAATGTCAAAAGGATTGTGCCTGTAGTTGAATATCCACTTTTTAACCCCTTCAACGCTAATGACAAAGCCAGCTCGTCATGGGCGTTACCTGCGCTGCACTCATGACGAGCTGGCTTTGTCATGTAAAGTGTGATTTATGAACATTCAGCACACAGCGGGAAAACCCGCTAGCGCTGTAGTGGTTAAAGCCCCACAGTGACCAAAATTGCCATTTTTACAGACTTTTCCTCCTACTCAGAAGCTTCTATTTTGACCAATTTCTGGCAGAAAAATGACTCCAAACACACTCATTTTAGATCCAAAAGTGATAATTCACATTTAATAGTCATTTACAGGCAAAAGAGAAAACATTAAAAAATGACTATTTCTGACCATCTGGAGAAAGTTCGACAGTTCCGGGGTCATCGTTTTTCATCAAAAAAAATATTTTTTCAAATGTTTTAAAAATGATGCAAAATGTCAAATGGATTGTGCCTGATGTTGAATAACTACTTTTTAAGCACTACAGTGACCACAATTGCCATTTTTACAGATATTTCCTCCTACTCAGAAGCTTCTATTTGACCAATTTCTGGCAGAAAAATGGCTCAAACACACTTATTTTAGTTCCAAAAGTGATCATTCATATTTAATAATTGTTTACAGTCAAAAGAGAAAACATTAAAAAATGACCATTTCTGACCATCTGGAGAAAGTTTGACAGGTCCGGGGTCATCGTTTTTCATCAAAAAAAATATTTTTTCAAATGTTGAAAAAATGATT
Organism: Lissotriton helveticus; assembly: GCF_964261635.1. Classification (NCBI taxonomy): domain Eukaryota; kingdom Metazoa; phylum Chordata; class Amphibia; order Caudata; family Salamandridae; genus Lissotriton; species Lissotriton helveticus. The sequence goes on along the minus strand of NC_136061.1, from coordinate 1,356,633,356 downwards.
CAAAATGTCAAATGGATTGTGCCTGATGTTGAATAACCACTTTTTAAGCCCCACAGTGACCAAAATTGCCATTTTTGCAGACATTTCCTCCTACTCAGAGGCTTCTATTTGACCAATTTCTGGCAGAAAAATGACTCTAAACACACTTATTTTAGTTCCAAAAGTGAACATTCACATTTAATAATTGTTTACAGTCAAAAGAGAAAACATTAAAAAATGACCATTTCTGACCATCTGGAGAAAGTTCAACAGTTCCTGGGTCATCGTTTTTCATTAAAAAAAAATATTTTTTCATATGTTGAAAAAATGATGCAAAATGTCAAAAGGATTGTGCCTGAAGTTGAATATCCACTTTTTAACCCCTTCAACGCTAATGACAAAGCCAGCTCGTCATGGGCGTTACCTGCGCTGCACTCATGACGAGCTGGCTTTGTCATGTAAAGTGTGATTTATGAACATTCAGCACACAGCGGGAAAACCCGCTAGCACTGTAGTGGTTAAAGCCCCACAGTGACCAAAATTGCCATTTTTACAGACTTTTCCTCCTACTCAGAAGCTTCTATTTGACACATTTCTGGCAGAAAAATGATTCTAAACACACTTATTTTAGTTCCAAAAGTGAACATTCACATTTAATAATTGTTTACAGTCAAAAGAGAAAACATTAAAAAATGACCATTTCTGACCATCTGGAGAAAGTTCGACAGTTCCGGGGTCATCGTTTTTCATCAAAAATTTTTTTTTTCAAATGTTGAAAAAATGATGCAAAATGTCAAAAGGATTGTGCCTGAAGTTGAATAACCACTTTTTAAAGCCCCACAGTGACCAAAATTGCCATTTTTACAGACATTTCCTCCTACTCAGAAGCTTCTATTTGACCAATTTCTGGCAGAAAAATGACTACAAACACACTCATTTTAGTTCCAAAAGTGATAATTCACATTTAATAGTCATTTACAGGCAAAAGAGAAAACATTAAAAAACTGACCATTTCTGACCATCTGGAGAAAGTTCGACAGTTCCGGGGTCATCGTTTTTCATCAAAAAAAATATTTTTTCAAATGTTGAAAAAATGATGCAAAATGTCAAATGGATTGTGCCTGATGTTGAATAACCACTTTTTAAAGCCCCACAGTGACCAAAATTGCCATTTTTACAGACATTTCCTCCTACTCAGAAGCTTCTATTTTGACCAATTTCTGGCAGAAAAATGACTACAAACACACTCATTTTAGATCCAAAAGTGATAATTCACATTTAATAGTCATTTACAGGCAAAAGAGAAAACATTAAAAAATGACCATTTCTGACCATCTGGAGAAAGTTCGACAGTTCCGGGGTCATCGTTTTTCATCAAAAAAAATATTTTTTCAAATGTTTTAAAAATGATGCAAAATGTCAAATGGATTGTGCCTGATGTTGAATAACTACTTTTTAAGCACTACAGTGACCACAATTGCCATTTTTACAGATATTTCCTCCTACTCAGAAGCTTCTATTTGACCAATTTCTGGCAGAAAAATGGCTCAAACACACTTATTTTAGTTCCAAAAGTGATCATTCACATTTAATAATTGTTTACAGTCAAAAGAGAAAACATTAAAAAATGACCATTTCTGACCATCTGGAGAAAGTTTGACAGGTCCGGGGTCATCGTTTTTTATCAAAAAAAATATTTTTTCAAATGTTGAAAAAATGATTCAAAATGTCAAATGGATTGTGCCTGATGTTGAATAACCACTTTTTAAGCCCCACAGTGACCAAAATTGCCATTTTTGCAGACATTTCCTCCTACTCAGAAGCTTCTATTTGACCAATTTCTGGCAGAAAAATGCCTCTAAACACACTTATTTTAGTTCCAAAAGTGAACATTCACATTTAATAATTGTTTACAGTCAAAAGAGAAAACATTACAAAATGACCATTTCTGACCAATCGGAGAAAGTTCAACAGTTCCTGGGTCATCGTTTTTCATTAAAAAAAAATATTTTTTCAAATGTTGAAAAAATGATGCAAAATGTCAAAAGGATTGTGCCTGTAGTTGAATATCCACTTTTTAACCCCTTCAACGCTAATGACAAAGCCAGCTCGTCATGGGCGTTACCTGCGCTGCACTCATGACGAGCTGGCTTTGTCATGTAAAGTGTGATTTATGAACATTCAGCACACAGCGGGAAAACCCGCTAGCGCTGTAGTGGTTAAAGCCCCACAGTGACCAAAATTGCCATTTTTACAGACTTTTCCTCCTACTCAGAAGCTTCTATTTTGACCAATTTCTGGCAGAAAAATAACTCCAAACACACTCATTTTAGATCCAAAAGTGATAATTCACATTTAATAGTCATTTACAGGCAAAAGAGAAAACATTAAAAAATGACTATTTCTGACCATCTGGAGAAAGTTCGACAGTTCCGGGGTCATCGTTTTTCATCAAAAAAATATTTTTTCAAATGTTTTAAAAATGATGCAAAATGTCAAATGGATTGTGCCTGATGTTGAATAACTACTTTTTAAGCCCCACAGTGACCAAAATTGCCATTTTTACAGATATTTCCTCCTACTCAGAAGCCTCTATTTGACCAATATCAGGCAGAAAAATGTCTCTAAACACACCTATTTTAGTTCCAAAAGTGATCATTCACATTTAATAATTGTTTACAGTCAAAAGAGAAAACATTAAAAAATGACCATTTCTGACCATCTGGAGAAAGTTTGACAGGTCCGGTGTCATCGTTTTTCATCAAAAAAATATTTTTTCAAATGTTGAAAAAATGATTCAAAATGTCAAATGGATTGTGCCTGATGTTGAATAACCACTTTTTAAGACCCACAGTGACCACAATTGCCATTTTTACAGACATTTCCTCCTACTCATAAGCTTCTATTTGACCAATTTCTGGCAGAAAAATGACTCTAAACACACTTATTTTAGTTCCAAAAGTGAACATTCACATTTAATAATTGTTTACAGTCAAAAGAGAAAACATTAAAAAATGACCATTTCTGACCATCTGGAGAAAGTTCGACAGTTCCGGGGTCATCGTTTTTCATCAAAAAATTTTTTTTTTCAAATGTTGAAAAAATGATGCAAAATGTCAAATGGATTGTGCCTGATGTTGAATAACCACTTTTTAAAGCCCCACAGTGACCAAAATTGCCATTTCTACAGACATTTCCTCCTACTCAGAAGCTTCTATTTTTACCAATTTCTGGCAGAAAAAAGACTACAAACACACTCATTTTAGATCCAAAAGTGATAATTCACATTTAATAGTCATTTACAGGCAAAAGAGAAAACATTAAAAAATGACCATTTCTGACCATCTGGAGAAAGTTCGACAGTTCCGGAGTCATCGTTTTTCATCAAAAAAAATATTTTTTCAAATGTTGAAAAAATGATGCAAAATGTCAAATGGATTGTGCCTGATGTTGAATAACCACTTTTTAAAGCCCCACAGTGACCAAAATTGCCATTTTTACAGACATTTCCTCCTACTCAGAAGCTTCTATTTTGACCAATTTCTGGCAGAAAAATGACTACAAACACACTCATTTTAGATCCAAAAGTGATAATTCACATTTAATAGTCATTTACAGGCAAAAGAGAAAACATTAAAAAATGACCATTTCTGACCATCTGGAGAAAGTTCGACAGTTCCGGGGTCATCGTTTTTCATCAAAAAAAATATTTTTTCAAATGTTTTAAAAATGATGCAAAATGTCAAATGGATTGTGCCTGATGTTGAATAACTACTTTTTAAGCACTACAGTGACCACAATTGCCATTTTTACAGATATTTCCTCCTACTCAGAAGCTTCTATTTGACCAATTTCTGGCAGAAAAATAGCTCAAACACACTTATTTTAGTTCCAAAAGTGATCATTCACATTTAATAATTGTTTACAGTCAAAAGAGAAAACATTAAAAAATGACCATTTCTGACCATCTGGAGAAAGTTTGACAGGTCCGGGGTCATCGTTTTTCATCAAAAAAAATATTTTTTCAAATGTTGAAAAAATGATTCAAAATGTCAAATGGATTGTGCCTGATGTTGAATAACCACTTTTTAAGCCCCACAGTGACCAAAATTGCCATTTTTGCAGACATTTCCTCCTACTCAGAAGCTTCTATTTGACCAATTTCTGGCAGAAAAATGACTCTAAACACACTTATTTTAGTTCCAAAAGTGAACATTCACATTTAATAATTGTTTACAGTCAAAAGAGAAAACATTAAAAAATGACCATTTCTGACCAATCAGAGAAAGTTCAACAGTTCCTGGGTCATCGTTTTTCATTAAAAAAAAATATTTTTTCAAATGTTGAAAAAATGATGCAAAATGTCAAAAGGATTGTGCCTGAAGTTGAATATCCACTTTTTAACCCCTTCAACGCTAATGACAAAGCCAGCTCGTCATGGGCGTTACCTGCGCTGCACTCATGACGAGCTGGCTTTGTCATGTAAAGTGTGATTTATGAACATTCAGCACACAGCGGGAAAACCCGCTAGCGCTGTAGTGGTTAAAGCCCCACAGTGACCAAAATTGCCATTTTTACAGACTTTTCCTCCTACTCAGAAGCTTCTATTTTGACCAATTTCTGGCAGAAAAATGACTCCAAACACACTCATTTTAGATCCAAAAGTGATAATTCACATTTAATAGTCATTTACAGGCAAAAGAGAAAACATTAAAAAATGACTATTTCTGACCATCTGGAGAAAGTTCGACAGTTCCGGGGTCATCGTTTTTCATCAAAAAAATATTTTTTCAAATGTTTTAAAAATGATGCAAAATGTCAAATGGATTGTGCCTGATGTTGAATAACTACTTTTTAAGCCCCACAGTGGCCAAAATTGCCATTTTTACAGATATTTCCTCCTACTCAGAAGCCTCTATTTGACCAATATCAGGCAGAAAAATGTCTCTAAACACACCTATTTTAGTTCCAAAAGTGATCATTCACATTTAATAATTGTTTACAGTCAAAAGAGAAAACATTAAAAAATGACCATTTCAGACCATCTGGAGAAAGTTCGACAGTTCCGGGGTCATCGTTTTTCATCAAAAAAAATATTTTTTCAAATGTTGAAAAAATGATGCAAAATGTCAAATGGATTGTGCCTGATGTTGAATAACCACTTTTTAAAGCCCCACAGTGACCAAAATTGCCATTTTTACAGACATTTCCTCCTACTCAGAAGCTTCTATTTTTACCAATTTCTGGCAGAAAAATGACTCCAAACACACTAATTTTAGTTCCAAAAGTGATAATTCACATTTAATAGTCATTTACAGGCAAAAGAGAAAACATTAAAAAATGACCGGGGTCATCATTTTTCATTAAAAAAAATATTTTTTCAAATGTTGAAAAAATGATGCAAAATGTCAAATGGATTGTGCCTGATGTTGAATAACCACTTTTTAAGCCCCACAGTGACCAAAATTGCCATTTTTACAGACATTTCCTCCTACTCAGAAGCTTCTATTTGACCAATTTCTGGCAGAAAAATGGCTCTAAACACACTTATTTTAGTTCCAAAAGTGATCATTCACATTTAATAATTGTTTACAGTCAAAAGAGAAAACATTAAAAAATGACCATTTCTGACCATCTGGAGAAAGTTCGACAGTTCCGGGGTCATCGTTTTTCATCAAAAAAAAAATATTTTCAAATGTTTTAAAAATGATGCAAAATGTCAAATGGATTGTGCCTGATGTTGAATAACCACTTTTTAAAGCCCCACAGTGACCAAAATTGCCATTTTTACAGACATTTCCTCCTACTCAGAAGCTTCTATTTTGACCAATTTCTGGCAGAAAAATGACTACAAACACACTCATTTAAGATCCAAAAGTGATAATTCACATTTAATAGTCATTTACAGGCAAAAGAGAAAACATTAAAAAATGACCATTTCTGACCATCTGGAGAAAGTTCGACAGTTCCGGGGTCATCGTTTTTCATCAAAAAAAATATTTTTTCAAATGTTTTAAAAATGATGCAAAATGTCAAATGGATTGTGCCTGATGTTGAATAACTACTTTTTAAGCACTACAGTGACCACAATTGCCATTTTTACAGATATTTCCTCCTACTCAGAAGCTTCTATTTGACCAATTTCTGGCAGAAAAATGGCTCAAACACACTTATTTTAGTTCCAAAAGTGATCATTCACATTTAATAATTGTTTACAGTCAAAAGAGAAAACATTAAAAAATGACCATTTCTGACCATCTGGAGAAAGTTTGACAGGTCCGGGGTCATCGTTTTTTATCAAAAAAAATATTTTTTCAAATGTTGAAAAAATGATTCAAAATGTCAAATGGATTGTGCCTGATGTTGAATAACCACTTTTTAAGCCCCACAGTGACCAAAATTGCCATTTTTGCAGACATTTCCTCCTACTCAGAAGCTTCTATTTGACCAATTTCTGGCAGAAAAATGCCTCTAAACACACTTATTTTAGTTCCAAAAGTGAACATTCACATTTAATAATTGTTTACAGTCAAAAGAGAAAACATTACAAAATGACCATTTCTGACCAATCGGAGAAAGTTCAACAGTTCCTGGGTCATCGTTTTTCATTAAAAAAAAATATTTTTTCAAATGTTGAAAAAATGATGCAAAATGTCAAAAGGATTGTGCCTGTAGTTGAATATCCACTTTTTAACCCCTTCAACGCTAATGACAAAGCCAGCTCGTCATGGGCGTTACCTGCGCTGCACTCATGACGAGCTGGCTTTGTCATGTAAAGTGTGATTTATGAACATTCAGCACACAGCGGGAAAACCCGCTAGCGCTGTAGTGGTTAAAGCCCCACAGTGACCAAAATTGCCATTTTTACAGACTTTTCCTCCTACTCAGAAGCTTCTATTTTGACCAATTTCTGGCAGAAAAATAACTCCAAACACACTCATTTTAGATCCAAAAGTGATAATTCACATTTAATAGTCATTTACAGGCAAAAGAGAAAACATAAAAAAATGACTATTTCTGACCATCTGGAGAAAGTTCGACAGTTCCGGGGTCATCGTTTTTCATCAAAAAAATATTTTTTCAAATGTTTTAAAAATGATGCAAAATGTCAAATGGATTGTGCCTGATGTTGAATAACTACTTTTTAAGCCCCACAGTGACCAAAATTGCCATTTTTACAGATATTTCCTCCTACTCAGAAGCCTCTATTTGACCAATATCAGGCAGAAAAATGTCTCTAAACACACCTATTTTAGTTCCAAAAGTGATCATTCACATTTAATAATTGTTTACAGTCAAAAGAGAAAACATTAAAAAATGACCATTTCTGACCATTTGGAGAAAGTTTGACAGGTCCGGTGTCATCGTTTTTCATCAAAAAAATATTTTTTCAAATGTTGAAAAAATGATTCAAAATGTCAAATGGATTGTGCCTGATGTTGAATAACCACTTTTTAAGACCCACAGTGACCACAATTGCCATTTTTACAGACATTTCCTCCTACTCATAAGCTTCTATTTGACCAATTTCTGGCAGAAAAATGACTCTAAACACACTTATTTTAGTTCCAAAAGTGAACATTCACATTTAATAATTGTTTACAGTCAAAAGAGAAAACATTAAAAAATGACCATTTCTGACCATCTGGAGAAAGTTCGACAGTTCCGGGGTCATCGTTTTTCATCAAAAAAATTTTTTTTTCAAATGTTGAAAAAATGATGCAAAATGTCAAATGGATTGTGCCTGATGTTGAATAACCACTTTTTAAAGCCCCACAGTGACCAAAATTGCCATTTCTACAGACATTTCCTCCTACTCAGAAGCTTCTATTTTTACCAATTTCTGGCAGAAAAAAGACTACAAACACACTCATTTTAGATCCAAAAGTGATAATTCACATTTAATAGTCATTTACAGGCAAAAGAGAAAACATTAAAAAATGACCATTTCTGACCATCTGGAGAAAGTTCGACAGTTCCGGAGTCATCGTTTTTCATCAAAAAAAATATTTTTACAAATGTTGAAAAAATGATGCAAAATGTCAAATGGATTGTGCCTGATGTTGAATAACCACTTTTTAAAGCCCCACAGTGACCAAAATTGCCATTTTTACAGACATTTCCTCCTACTCAGAAGCTTCTATTTTGACCAATTTCTGGCAGAAAAATGACTACAAACACACTCATTTTAGATCCAAAAGTGATAATTCACATTTAATAGTCATTTACAGGCAAAAGAGAAAACATTAAAAAATGACCATTTCTGACCATCTGGAGAAAGTTCGACAGTTCCGGGGTCATCGTTTTTCATCAAAAAAAATATTTTTTCAAATGTTTTAAAAATGATGCAAAATGTCAAATGGATTGTGCCTGATGTTGAATAACTACTTTTTAAGCACTACAGTGACCACAATTGCCATTTTTACAGATATTTCCTCCTACTCAGAAGCTTCTATTTGACCAATTTCTGGCAGAAAAATGGCTCAAACACACTTATTTTAGTTCCAAAAGTGATCATTCACATTTAATAATTGTTTACAGTCAAAAGAGAAAACATTAAAAAATGACCATTTCTGACCATCTGGAGAAAGTTTGACAGGTCCGGGGTCATCGTTTTTCATCAAAAAAAATATTTTTTCAAATGTTGAAAAAATGATTCAAAATGTCAAATGGATTGTGCCTGATGTTGAATAACCACTTTTTAAGCCCCACAGTGACCAAAATTGCCATTTTTGCAGACATTTCCTCCTACTCAGAAGCTTCTATTTGACCAATTTCTGGCAGAAAAATGACTCTAAACACACTTATTTTAGTTCCAAAAGTGAACATTCACATTTAATAATTGTTTACAGTCAAAAGAGAAAACATTAAAAAATGACCATTTCTGACCAATCAGAGAAAGTTCAACAGTTCCTGGGTCATCGTTTTTCATTAAAAAAAAATATTTTTTCAAATGTTGAAAAAATGATGCAAAATGTCAAAAGGATTGTGCCTGAAGTTGAATATCCACTTTTTAACCCCTTCAACGCTAATGACAAAGCCAGCTCGTCATGGGCGTTACCTGCGCTGCACTCATGACGAGCTGGCTTTGTCATGTAAAGTGTGATTTATGAACATTCAGCACACAGCGGGAAAACCCGCTAGCGCTGTAGTGGTTAAAGCCCCACAGTGACCAAAATTGCCATTTTTACAGACTTTTCCTCCTACTCAGAAGCTTCTATTTTGACCAATTTCTGGTAGAAAAATGACTCCAAACACACTCATTTTAGATCCAAAAGTGATAATTCACATTTAATAGTCATTTACAGGCAAAAGAGAAAACATTAAAAAATGACTATTTCTGACCATCTGGAGAAAGTTCGACAGTTCCGGGGTCATCGTTTTTCATCAAAAAAATATTTTTTCAAATGTTTTAAAAATGATGCAAAATGTCAAATGGATTGTGCCTGATGTTGAATAACTACTTTTTAAACCCCACAGTGGCCAAAATTGCCATTTTTACAGATATTTCCTCCTACTCAGAAGCCTCTATTTGACCAATATCAGGCAGAAAAATGTCTCTAAACACACCTATTTTAGTTCCAAAAGTGATCATTCACATTTAATAATTGTTTACAGTCAAAAGAGAAAACATTAAAAAATGACCATTTCAGACCATCTGGAGAAAGTTCGACAGTTCCGGGGTCATCGTTTTTCATCAAAAAAAATATTTTTTCAAATGTTGAAAAAATGATGCAAAATGTCAAATGGATTGTGCCTGATGTTGAATAACCACTTTTTAAAGCCCCACAGTGACCAAAATTGCCATTTTTACAGACATTTCCTCCTACTCAGAAGCTTCTATTTTTACCAATTTCTGGCAGAAAAATGACTCCAAACACACTAATTTTAGTTCCAAAAGTGATAATTCACATTTAATAGTCATTTACAGGCAAAAGAGAAAACATTAAAAAATGACCGGGGTCATCATTTTTCATTAAAAAAAATATTTTTTCAAATGTTGAAAAAATGATGCAAAATGTTAAATGGATTGTGCCTGATGTTGAATAACCACTTTTTAAGCCCCACAGTGACCAAAATTGCCATTTTTACAGACATTTCCTCCTACTCAGAAGCTTCTATTTGACCAATTTCTGGCAGAAAAATGGCTCTAAACACACTTATTTTAGTTCCAAAAGTGATCATTCACATTTAATAATTGTTTACAGTCAAAAGAGAAAACATTAAAAAATGACCATTTCTGACCATCTGGAGAAAGTTCGACAGTTCCGGGGTCATCGTTTTTCATCAAAAAAAAAATATTTTCAAATGTTTTAAAAATGATGCAAAATGTCAAATGGATTGTGCCTGATGTTGAATAACCACTTTTTAAAGCCCCACAGTGACCAAAATTGCCATTTTTACAGACATTTCCTCCTACTCAGAAGCTTCTATTTTGACCAATTTCTGGCAGAAAAATGACTACAAACACACTCATTTAAGATCCAAAAGTGATAATTCACATTTAATAGTCATTTACAGGCAAAAGAGAAAACATTAAAAAATGACCATTTCTGACCATCTGGAGAAAGTTCGACAGTTCCGGGGTCATCGTTTTTCATCAAAAAAAATATTTTTTCAAATGTTTTAAAAATGATGCAAAATGTCAAATGGATTGTGCCTGATGTTGAATAACTACTTTTTTAGCACTACAGTGACCACAATTGCCATTTTTACAGATATTTCCTCCTACTCAGAAGCTTCTATTTGACCAATTTCTGGCAGAAAAATGGCTCAAACACACTTATTTTAGTTCCAAAAGTGATCATTCATATTTAATAATTGTTTACAGTCAAAAGAGAAAACATTAAAAAATGACCATTTCTGACCATCTGGAGAAAGTTCAACAGTTCCTGGGTCATCGTTTTTCATTAAAAAAAAATATTTTTTCATATGTTGAAAAAATGATGCAAAATGTCAAAAGGATTGTGCCTGAAGTTGAATATCCACTTTTTAACCCCTTCAACGCTAATGACAAAGCCAGCTCGTCATGGGCGTTACCTGCGCTGCACTCATGACGAGCTGGCTTTGTCATGTAAAGTGTGATTTATGAACATTCAGCACACAGCGGGAAAACCCGCTAGCGCTGTAGTGGTTAAAGCCCCACAGTGACCAAAATTGCCATTTTTACAGACTTTTCCTCCTACTCAGAAGCTTCTATTTGACACATTTCTGGCAGAAAAATGATTCTAAACACACTTATTTTAGTTCCAAAAGTGAACATTCACATTTAATAATTGTTTACAGTCAAAAGAGAAAACATTAAAAAATGACCATTTCTGACCATCTGGAGAAAGTTCGACAGTTCCGGGGTCATCGTTTTTCATCAAAATTTTTTTTTTTCAAATGTTGAAAAAATGATGCAAAATGTCAAAAGGATTGTGCCTGAAGTTGAATAACCACTTTTTAAAGCCCCACAGTGACCAAAATTGCCATTTTTACAGACATTTCCTCCTACTCAGAAGCTTCTATTTGACCAATTTCTGGCAGAAAAATGACTACAAACACACTCATTTTAGTTCCAAAAGTGATAATTCACATTTAATAGTCATTTACAGGCAAAAGAGAAAACATTAAAAAACTGACCATTTCTGACCATCTGGAGAAAGTTCGACAGTTCCGGGGTCATCGTTTTTCATCAAAAAAAATATTTTTTCAAATGTTGAAAAAATGATGCAAAATGTCAAATGGATTGTGCCTGATGTTGAATAACCACTTTTTAAAGCCCCACAGTGACCAAAATTGCCATTTTTACAGACATTTCCTCCTACTCAGAAGCTTCTATTTTGACCAATTTCTGGCAGAAAAATGACTACAAACACACTCATTTTAGATCCAAAAGTGATAATTCACATTTAATAGTCATTTACAGGCAAAAGAGAAAACATTAAAAAATGACCATTTCTGACCATCTGGAGAAAGTTCGACAGTTCCGGGGTCATCGTTTTTCATCAAAAAAAATATTTTTTCAAATGTTTTAAAAATGATGCAAAATGTCAAATGGATTGTGCCTGATGTTGAATAACTACTTTTTAAGCACTACAGTGACCACAATTGCCATTTTTACAGATATTTCCTCCTACTCAGAAGCTTCTATTTGACCAATTTCTGGCAGAAAAATGGCTCAAACACACTTATTTTAGTTCCAAAAGTGATCATTCACATTTAATAATTGTTTACAGTCAAAAGAGAAAACATTAAAAAATGACCATTTCTGACCATCTGGAGAAAGTTTGACAGGTCTGGGGTCATCGTTTTTTATCAAAAAAAATATTTTTTCAAATGTTGAAAAAATGATTCAAAATGTCAAATGGATTGTGCCTGATGTTGAATAACCACTTTTTAAGCCCCACAGTGACCAAAATTGCCATTTTTGCAGACATTTCCTCCTACTCAGAAGCTTCTATTTGACCAATTTCTGGCAGAAAAATGCCTCTAAACACACTTATTTTAGTTCCAAAAGTGAACATTCACATTTAATAATTGTTTACAGTCAAAAGAGAAAACATTACAAAATGACCATTTCTGACCAATCGGAGAAAGTTCAACAGTTCCTGGGTCATCGTTTTTCATTAAAAAAAATATTTTTTCAAATGTTGAAAAAATGATGCAAAATGTCAAAAGGATTGTGCCTGTAGTTGAATATCCACTTTTTAACCCCTTCAACGCTAATGACAAAGCCAGCTCGTCATGGGCGTTACCTGCGCTGCACTCATGACGAGCTGGCTTTGTCATGTTGTGGTAAATAAATAAATAATACCCTATTTTTGACTAGGCATATAGCATAACAGATAGCTCAATAAATAAGAGTCAAGATTCGAGGTAGTAGGAGTTTCTGCAGGTTTAATACAGCATAAGGACAAGATCAGGACAACCTGCATAGGATGACCCAGCAGCTGCTGGGACCGGGTCTGGGATGAGCGCGCTAACTTTTAATAACAATACATGAGCATTTATACATAGCGCGAACACATAGCATTACATTGCAGTAGGCGTAGCAGTGGGTGGAGCAGAAGGCGTGACGCGTAGCAGTCGCGAAAGATAACAGTAAAAGTAGGTGTAACTGGGAGTATACATAGACATGTGATGCGAACGTAACAGAATATGTCATGAATGGGCGGAAACATAGGAGGGGGCTACCTAAGGAGCCGGGACCTCTAACCTGGTGGTGCGCGCAAACTGGCAATGACGTGTTACGAGGAGAAGCTGGGGGCTATGAACTCTGTGCTAGGAGCAGAGACTAAAGTCTGGAGGGTCGGAGCGACATGTACCTAAACCCTATCTAGTATCTGATGTTTAGGGAACATGTTGATATAAACTAGAAGTCATGAGGGGAAAAGCTAACTTGACTCTAAGACTGGACCATGCATTATTCTACATGTAGTGCGTGATGAAGAATATTAAATGACCATTAAATACAGTATTTCTCTAACATGGAGACGCGAAGGCTAGACAATGACGGAAACTATTGATGCAGTTCAGTAGCTTAGGAATGCAGAGAAGGAGGACTAAACTGATAGCTGGAATCATAACATACTCTTGGCAGACCCAGAGGCAGAGCCGAGCTGCACCGGGCACTGCGAGGCAGGAAGTAAGTGAAAGGTCGAGGATACAGGTGGGGGCTGTATCGCTCCTTAGCGAGGCTTCAGGAGACAGGAGCTGAATCTGTGGTCCGGGCCCTGTTGAGGCCTGGAAACGGGAACTTTATAATGAAATAACGTGCACACTGAGAAACGTGGCAACGTAGCTTTACATAGGCCTGATATTCGTAGTATTCACGAGGACTGGAAACTAACATACTAAAGGTGGACACAACTGGAATTGCGTCATTAATCGGACATGGGGAATAACATATGCATATTGGTCATGCACACATAACATATGATGGATGAGGCGTAGGGACACAGAACATGGCAAAATTTACTTTTCCACATTCCCTCCTTGTCACTACGTTTCCATCAGGAAACATCAATTTTCATGATACCATCTATCATTTCATACAGTACCATTTGCTCGTCTCGAATTGTCTTGGAACGGGATTTAGAACGGGGCTTGGGACTAGGAATACAAGAGGTAGCACACATGCTGCAAATCGCAGGGCCACATTGTATACAGAGGCAGCAGCTAAATATGATCGCTACTGCAATGCCTAAAAAGGACAGGACTTTCCATCCCCATGCGGAAATTATATTCCAGAACCAACCGGACCATGTCCAGGTGCCTGGGTCTTGGTGTAACAGATGTGCCATTTTATGGAGTCTGGTTATAGCTGAATAAACAGACGGCGCGTTATTTGGAATGAAAATGCAGCAACTAGATCCGATGACTCTACAGGCCCCGCCCCTATCGGCCAGTATGACGTCAAGGACGAGACGATTCTGTAAAACGACAATTCTCATAAAGGATTGCTCTTCAGTTAAGTTACCTAGAGCGGAGGCAGTCTCATCTACTACTGCTTCAAGGGTTCTTGTTAACCTACGGATTAGCTTACTATTTACAACTGTACCTAAATAAGGGAAGACACCTTTATCTATATCAATGAATTGCTCTGCGGCAGTTTCAGTATAATCGACAATCGGGAGATTTCTCTTGTGTCTAGTGTGTACTAGATGTGTGTTTCTATGATAGTCAGGTGGGGCTAGGAAAACGGGTGGCAGTAGGAAAGCAATGTAACAGGTTCCCTCCCAATCGAGGGGCAGACGGACATATGCGGTTTGACCACAAATAAAATAAGAATGACGTGAAGCTTTGAAAACAGATTTCCCACTGTCACTATACTGGATAACAGTAGTACATTCACTATGTCCTACATGTACAGAACCATAACTACGGACACATAATTCGCCTTTGACTGGTAGTACTGAAATAGCAGGCAAGTCTGGAGTAGTATCAGACTGAACATTCAGGACCATAAAATTCGACGAATAATTACCTAAATTATATACTTCATTTTCTAGATCTAAACCTGTTCTGTGGGGGAGACCTTGCTTGTCTGGGAAACATGTACTGTTAAGAAAAGACATATCTGTTGAGGATGACGTTAACGTGGACCATGCTCCACATGAACCATTATGTGAGAATGGATAAGGAAAGAGTGGCAGAACTCCCTTCGGTGTCTGGAAAGGGGGGAGTCGACCACACACCCAACAACTAGTGGCATTGCTGGTCTGGTGTGAGTAATGTAACATACGGATAAATGAGTTGTTGCGCATAGCAAGGCGGTAAGAATATTCGTGAGGAGGCAGATCACTAAACGTGTGCTCTACTGTAGCATTAGCAGACATATTAGCATGAGGAACTGGAAAATACAGATAGAACGCATAGCTGGTGCAGGAAATCAAAATGCTGATGAATAATATGAAACTTAGAAAAACGATACATCTGATTGAACTTTGACTGACTCTCTCACTATGGGGGTCTATTTTATACATGTCAGAAACAGTCTAACCGTTTCACCTAGGGGAGGACTTATACAATCAAACTGACTGACTTATTTTACTAGACCTGAGCTTTAACTTATACTCCTGTTGCGGAGTTTTCTCTAACAAGGGAGGGGTTGTAGTAATGTCTTTTGCGGGACAGTCCTTTAAAACAATGTCTTGACAGTTTTTAAAATCCTGGAAATCCTGGGAAATGTTCTTGGAGACGGGTTTCAATCCATTGAAAAGCTTTACATGAGAAAGATGGACCCACCCCTTCCTGCCTTCCAGCTTGACGGCAGTACGGGTGGTCAAGAGGACCTGACGTGGCTCCTTCCAACGTGGTTCCAGCGGACTTGATCTGTCAAAATTTCTGATCATCACCAAGGAGCCTGGAACGATCTCGTGCGGTGCCACCTCGGTATTGTCTGGAAATGCGGCGGCAACCTGTGAACGACATGAGTTGAGGGCAGACATCAAGGAAGCTAGGTAATCTGTCAGCATATTACATGAAACATCGGTAATACTTCGGGGTCTAGGAGTACCCCACATATTAGGGGGGCGGCCGAATACGACCTCATACGGGGACAGACCTGATCTAGAATGTGCGACCATGCGCATATAAAATAAAGCGACTGGCAGAGCTACTAGCCAGTCCACACCCTTGTCTTTACATATTTTAGCAATTCGGATTTTCAGAGTCTGATTATGTCTCTCAACTAGACCGGCTGCTTCAGGATGGCGTACACAATGGAACTTCCACTGGTACCCTAACAAAAGGGAAACGTGCTTCATGAGTTCAGATGAGAATGGCTGACCGTTATCAGAATATACGACTCTAGGAAGTCCATACCTAGGGAAAAATTCACGAACCAACTGCTTGGCAGTGGTCGCGGCTGTGTAATCTGGGACTGGATATGCTTCTGTCCACCTGGACAAAGCGCATACAACTACAAGGACATACTTGAAACCTCGACATCGCTCCATCTGAATATAATCCATCTGGAGGACCTCAAAAGGGTGGTCAGGAGGCTGGAAACCACCTTGTTTCACCGGAACACTTTTACCTGGATTGAACTGACAACATATCATACAGGTACGGACTTTCTGCTTGGCTGCAGCTCGTAAATGCTTGTTGAACCAAATGTTCTGGATACTGTCTAACATAGCTTTTTCTCCTAAATGTGCTGGACTATGTGCGGTATTAATAATGACTTGAACCATAGAGTCGGGGAGAAACCATGTGGCTCTACCCTTCGTTAACCATCCTTGATCTGTCTGGACCCCTCCTTGTTCAGACCATTTCTTGATTTCATCGGGAGTAGCATGTAACTGGATATCTATGACGTCTTGAGTAGGGTCCTTAACTGTCATGCATGTAGTCGGATCTGGAGTATGTGTCTGATTAACTGGAATGTCTGGAGTCTGTGCTGTAAGCTTGGCTGTGCGGTCTGCTAGATCGTTACCTTGGGAAATAATGTCAGTAATTTTCGTATGTGCTTTGCACTTCATGATAGCAATAGATGTCGGTAAATGTATGGCATCTAACAGGGCTTGAATAAGGAGACCATGCTGAATCTTGGTTCCATGAGAAGTCATGAAACCTCTCTCCTGCCAGAGCACTCCGAAGTCGTGTACAACTCCGAATGCGTAACGTGAATCTGTGTAAACATTAACTTTCAGATTCTTGGCGTGTATACAGGCTTGTGTCAGAGCAACTAGCTCTGCTGCTTGAGCGGACAGGGTATCAATACGGTGTGTTTCAATAACTTCGGTGTCAGTAGTCACTGCATACGCGGCGACTAGTTCTCCTGTACTAGTTCTCATACATGAACCATCCACATAAAGTGTCAGGTCAGGATCTGGTAACGGAATGTCTGTCAGGTCTTGTCTTGGCTTTGTCGTAATGTTAACTACTTCCACACAATCATGTGGGTCAGGGTTTGAATTAACTGATGGTAACAGGGTAGCAGGATTCAGAGCGTTGCAGCGTCTAATTTCTATGTGTGGCTGGAACAGAGTCAATTCATAACCTGTTAAACGTGCAATTGTCAAGTGCTGAGTTTGTGTTCGGTTTAAAAGAACTTCCACGGAATGTGGAACTTGTACTGTCAGGGAGTGTCCTAAAACTATGGAATCACTTTGTCTGATAGCTAGTGCTGTGGCTGCAACTGACTTGAGGCACGCAGGCAACGCCTGGGCGACTGGATCTAGTGTGCTCGAAAAATAAGCACAGGGCTTGTATTGACCTGCTTGATCTTGTGTGAGAACAGATAATGCTGTACCTTCGCGTTCAGTAACGAAAAGTGTAAAAGGCTTACTGTAGTTCGGTGTAGCTAGAACTGGAGCTTGACATAGGGCTTTCTTTAACTCGTTGAAACTAAGTGTATGTTCAGATGTCCAAGGGAGGACAGTCGATACGGCTGCCTCCTGTGTCGTTAACTGTATCAGTGGCTTAGCTAGAAATGCATACTGGGGAATCCATTGTCTACAATAAGAAGTAAGGCCGATAAAGGCACGTACCTCCTTCTGGGTTCTGGGCTGGGAAAGACTCGCTATTAACTGGATACGGTCTGGTGTCAACTGCCTACCCCTCTTGGACAGCAAGTGACCTAAGTATACCACTTGCTGGACACAGAATTGAAGCTTCGAAGGTGACACCTTGTGCCCCATCTCGGCTAGAAAATACAGGACTGTAAGTGATGCTCGCTCGCAAGCACGTTCAGAACGGGCTGTGATCAGTAGATCATCGACATACTGGAGCAGGGCAGTGTCAGTTGGCATGTGAATGTTGTCTAGTTGTCTCTTGAGTGCTTGACTGTAAATACTAGGGCTTTCTGTGAAACCTTGAGGAGCGCGTGTAAACATATAGCTCCTTCCATTTAAACAAAATCCGAAAAGAAACTGGCTGTCTGGATGAATCGGAACACTGAAAAATGCATTCTTGAGGTCTATGACAGTGAAGAACATGGCTTCGGAATCAATAGCAGTTAACAGGGAAGAGATATCTGGAACAACTGGGTACTGAGGAATAATACATTTGTTAAGCTCTCGTAAATCAATCACTAATCGATATACTGGGGGTGCATTTGGATCAGTACGTTTCATGACTGGAATGATCGGAGAATTGCATACATTGGAGTCAGTTTCTACAACTACTCCTTGAGCCATGAGCTCGTCAATAATCGTGGATAAGGCTGCTACAGCCTCAGGTGGCAATCTGTACTGTCTGATTCGGGGTAACACTACACCTGGCTTGAGAGTCACACGATGCGGTGTGATTTGCATGTAACCTACATCAGTTGGACCTTGCGCCCATAAATGCTGCGGAACATTAGACAATCTTGAATCAAAATCTCGTAATACATAGTGACCCTTAAAGTCACGTAGGAACAATCGTATTCCTTCTGGGGAGCAGCAAATAACTGCACCTAATTCTTTCAGTGTCTTAATGCCTAATAGATTTTCTGGACATGACTTAGTAAGTAACAGATCAGTAGTACGGGACAATGGACCTACTTCTAGAGTAACTGGCTTAGATATCTCGTTAACGATAGGTTTTCCTGAAAATCCAAGGGAAACATTTCTTGAGCCTGAGAGCGGAGCCCCTGGAACTTCGGCGTGACTAATTGTGGTCCTACTTGCCCCTGTATCGATCAAAAACTTTCTGTCTTTCCCTAATACTTGACTGTGAACATAGGGACCTTCTTGATCTATAGGTATCTCGATGAGAGGCAAGCCTACCTCCCTCTCTAGGCTGTTTCATGAATATGGCTGATACTCTGGATACTCAGACTGCGCATACTGGTACATCTGCGATGTAACGTGCTGTGTTGCAGCAATAGGCTGCGGTGCTGTAACTGTCTGTTGTGCATTCTGTGACTGAGGAATCTGTGAAACTTGTTCTTGTCTAGGCGGACGTGGTCTTTCTTTAGTCTTACCAGTAGCTATGTTATGTTTCAGAACTGCACACTCGTTTATAAAATGACCTGGCTGTTTACAATAATTGCAGTTCCCTTTAACGGGAGCTGCAGGATGACTGGCTTGATTCGGACCCCTCTTCTGACTGTCTTGAGGAACAGATTGTGCAACTAGCACTTTCATTTTCGTGTCTTTCATACGTTTTCTTTCGTGTTCTTGCTCTTCTCTGATTCTATTCTGGTGATACTGGAGCATCTGGAGCATCTGGGACGGAGTATTTGCTTGCCAGGTGCTTTCAACTTTCAAAACTCGGTTTTTAATTTGTGGACTTGAATTCTCGACTAATTTAGTAACGAAAAGGTGAGGGTATGACTCACTACTTGTCTTGAGACCACTATTGATACTGAAACATTTTTCAAATCTAGAATAAAAATCACTAATATCTTCGTCTTGTTTCTGTTTACAGGCTGAGATTGCATCCCAGTCTTCCTTTCTCGTTGTCAATAATCTGGGTAAGACTTGAATCAATAATTCTGGTAATTCTTTACATTTATCTCCAAGACCGGTACCTGGTACTCGTGCCTTGTCTTCAGCTTCTAGAGCTGCCCAATCGATCTTTTTCTCTCCCACCTCCCATTCTTTTTCCTTTAACTTTTCATACACCCCTGCGGGTAACAGGACCTTTAACATTTTAATGATATCTGGGTAAGTGTATTCTCCCATACGGAGCATGTCTTTTAATTCTCTATGGAACCCTGCTGGATCTTTGTCATGACAGGGAATTAATTTCTTCATTTCAAGAAGTTCCATCTTTGATATTGGAGTGTATACAAACACTCGTTGCATTTCGCCACCCGTCCCTCTGACTGGGTGGACTTCTCGTAACGGATTCTGTCTGTCTATGTAAAATGATTTACTTTCTGGGGGTGAGACATGAACAAAATGCGGGTTCAAAAACGTTCTATATTTGTGGCGCTGTTCTAGAATGACACTAATTAAATCGGTACCTAGACCTCTCCATCTATACTGGAGTAACTCGTTCAGGATATCGTGTAACGGACCTGGATCAGAATGTTGACCCTCATACAAAGTAATGAGGTGCTGGATCATATACATACCCACCAGTCGTTGCTCGGCTGGGGGCAGTTTCAGAAACATTTGTGCCACTATTTCGTCTGGAAAAGTGGTAGAATCAGTAATCCATCGGACTGCTGATCGGGCTAGTTCTTGTTCATGCATAGTATTTAACTCACTGTAACCGATTCGTGATTTCAGAATGTGATCGGTAACTTGAAATACTTGTTCTAGAGAACCTTGTTCTGGTGCTGGATGATGAAAAATAGACTTGTGTTCTAGACGTAAATGGCGATCTGGGAATCTAGATTTTCCTACATACGCTATTCTGACGGGATTCTCGTCTTCCTCTTCAGGATCAGAGATACTTTCTTTCTCGCTTACTTGTGCTGCTTTACGCTGTTCGTGTAACCTTATTATTTCTTTACGAATTTTCTTGTACATACTCTCCATGGCACCGACGGTCTTGTGCTTACCCTCGGCTATATTATCACTCCACCTTGTCAGGATTCTCATTTCGGCGGAATCTTTAGACGGGTAATCTTGTTCTCTTATTAGACAATTGATCAGGAACTTTAATATCATGAGCTGGATCTCGGCTTTCCTTTGAGACATAATCTCGCCAATACTTTCTGGATCATCCCCTGTACGGATGAAACGATATATTCTGTCTAGATCTTCTTTCATATTCGGCAAGGTGACTAGATACTCGGTCACCCTCCTTACACGTACGGAATATAAAACCATATTATACTCGCCTGGGACTGCGTCATAAACACATTCGCCAAGGGCTTGTCTGATTTCTGTGACGGACTTATTACTTTTAGGAGTACGCTGTGATGCTTGAGCATGTAATTCGAGTGCTGATAAACGTTTGTGTGGCGGTGGGGTTTGAGGAGTAGCTCCTCCTGCGGCCCCTAGACTGGAGTCGTCTACTGAGGCTCTACGTCCTGGCAGAGTGGGAAATGGAACTGTAGGCTGGACCGGGGGTACCGTAACAGGTACTCCGGTGTCTGGAGGAGCGGGAAGTGCCTGATTTGCAGGGACTGGCGGAGCGCGAACAGGATTTGCATATTCTGGGACTGTGTCGTCCAGATAGGACGAAATAAAAATATCAGCTGCGGTCGGTTTGTGACGTAGCTTGGTCGGAACTAATGGTGGCGGGAAATTACTAGATGCCTCTGGGGTCGCTTTTGGCAAGCCTTCGGCAAGGAGAGGATACATACCCTTAATAAGGGCATGCCTCTGTCTGTCTGACTGTTCGGTTTTGACTTGTTCACCTATCTCGATTAATTCTCTTTCTTGGGCTCGTTCTTGGGATTCTCTACTTAACTCTGACTTTCTGACTTCCTTTTCAGTTCTTCTATGAGCTTCTTTACGCCATAACTCGATGGCATCTTTCTGTGACTGTCTGGCTTTCTTTTTCCATAATGCTTCTTCTACTCGCATGATACATTCGGCATCCCATGTACCCGATACGGGCCATCTATACTTTTCTTCTAACTGTTTGGTATACTCTACCCATAAATCTAGATATAATATGGCGCTTATGCCATGTTTCTGATACATAAAGTGACCTGGACTGTCCCTAGGCGGGACAGGAACTGCTGCTTCCAGCAGACCCTTTCTAGTTTTTAACTGACGTAACTTGGAAAATATAGGCATGACTGAACTGTAATCTGGACACAATACAATACACAATAAAAACACGAAATCACATCACACTCATACCACAACATTAAAATACATAAAGAACATTATAAATAACAGTTCGAGCAGAATATTACCTGAAATACTGAGAACGGAAACAGAACAGAATTTCTCGAGAACGGAACAGACTAGAATTACTGGATGCACTGCTGTAACAGTACGGAACATACCGGTCCCATAGAGGGACGCATCAAGACCCGTATCCACCTAGGTGAACACTTCGTTTGTGAGTCTGGGCACCACCAACCCACGGACCAGGAGTCAATTTAGATTGGTCCTGTCTAGATACTACCCCAGCAATGGTACTCACCGGGCAGCACGGAACGGAAGGCCTCGGACTGGACTGGACTTCTACGACCACGAACTATGAACTTCGGACTTCAGTTACGGGTGGGCCTCCGGATACCTCGGACCTTGGACTCTCGGCTTGGGCTCTGGTCGGGACTCGCCGCGTTCCTCCACCGTCTCGTTTGGATGCTGGACCGCCTCCTCCGTCTCCTCCGTGGGCCTGAGGGATACTTGGAGCAGAAATATCTGCCAGTGCACGGTATGGTTCCGTCACGACTGCAGAGGGTCAGGGGGTCGGCGTGGCTTCACCGACGCGTGGGGAAAGGGCAAGTCCCTATTCGGGCGCCATTATGTGGTAAATAAATAAATAATACCCTATTTTTGACTAGGCATATAGCATAACAGATAGCTCAATAAATAAGAGTCAAGATTCGAGGTAGTAGGAGTTTCTGCAGGTTTAATACAGCATAAGGACAAGATCAGGACAACCTGCATAGGATGACCCAGCAGCTGCTGGGACCGGGTCTGGGATGAGCGCGCTAACTTTTAATAACAATACATGAGCATTTATACATAGCGCGAACACATAGCATTACATTGCAGTAGGCGTAGCAGTGGGTGGAGCAGAAGGCGTGACGCGTAGCAGTCGCGAAAGATAACAGTAAAAGTAGGTGTAACTGGGAGTATACATAGACATGTGATGCGAACGTAACAGAATATGTCATGAATGGGCGGAAACATAGGAGGGGGCTACCTAAGGAGCCGGGACCTCTAACCTGGTGGTGCGCGCAAACTGGCAATGACGTGTTACGAGGAGAAGCTGGGGGCTATGAACTCTGTGCTAGGAGCAGAGACTAAAGTCTGGAGGGTCGGAGCGACATGTACCTAAACCCTATCTAGTATCTGATGTTTAGGGAACATGTTGATATAAACTAGAAGTCATGAGGGGAAAAGCTAACTTGACTCTAAGACTGGACCATGCATTATTCTACATGTAGTGCGTGATGAAGAATATTAAATGACCATTAAATACAGTATTTCTCTAACATGGAGACGCGAAGGCTAGACAATGACGGAAACTATTGATGCAGTTCAGTAGCTTAGGAATGCAGAGAAGGAGGACTAAACTGATAGCTGGAATCATAACATACTCTTGGCAGACCCAGAGGCAGAGCCGAGCTGCACCGGGCACTGCGAGGCAGGAAGTAAGTGAAAGGTTGAGGATACAGGTGGGGGCTGTATCGCTCCTTAGCGAGGCTTCAGGAGACAGGAGCTGAATCTGTGGTCCGGGCCCTGTTGAGGCCTGGAAACGGGAACTTTATAATGAAATAACGTGCACACTGAGAAACGTGGCAACGTAGCTTTACATAGGCCTGATATTCGTAGTATTCACGAGGACTGGAAACTAACATACTAAAGGTGGACACAACTGGAATTGCGTCATTAATCGGACATGGGGAATAACATATGCATATTGGTCATGCACACATAACATATGATGGATGAGGCGTAGGGACACAGAACATGGCAAAATTTACTTTTCCACAATGTAAAGTGTGATTTATGAACATTCAGCACACAGCGGGAAAACCCGCTAGCGCTGTAGTGGTTAAAGCCCCACAGTGACCAAAATTGCCATTTTTACAGACTTTTCCTCCTACTCAGAAGCTTCTATTTTGACCAATTTCTGGCAGAAAAATGACTCCAAACACACTCATTTTAGATCCAAAAGTGATAATTCACATTTAATAGTCATTTACAGGCAAAAGAGAAAACATTAAAAAATTACTATTTCTGACCATCTGGAGAAAGTTCGACAGTTCCGGGGTCATCGTTTTTCATCAAAAAAATATTTTTTCAAATGTTTTAAAAATGATGCAAAATGTCAAATGGATTGTGCCTGATGTTGAATAACTACTTTTTAAGCCCCACAGTGACCAAAATTGCCATTTTTACAGATATTTCCTCCTACTCAGAAGCCTCTATTTGACCAATATCAGGCAGAAAAATGTCTCTAAACACACCTATTTTAGTTCCAAAAGTGATCATTCACATTTAATAATTGTTTACAGTCAAAAGAGAAAACATTAAAAAATGACCATTTCTGACCATCTGGAGAAAGTTTGACAGGTCCGGTGTCATCGTTTTTCATCAAAAAAATATTTTTTCAAATGTTGAAAAAATGATTCAAAATGTCAAATGGATTGTGCCTGATGTTGAATAACCACTTTTTAAGACCCACAGTGACCACAATTGCCATTTTTACAGACCTTTCCTCCTACTCATAAGCTTCTATTTGACCAATTTCTGGCAGAAAAATGACTCTAAACACACTTATTTTAGTTCCAAAAGTGAACATTCACATTTAATAATTGTTTACAGTCAAAAGAGAAAACATTAAAAAATGACCATTTCTGACCATCTGGAGAAAGTTCGACAGTTCCGGGGTCATCGTTTTTCATCAAAAAAAATATTTTTTCAAATGTTGAAAAAATGATGCAAAATGTCAAATGGATTGTGCCTGATGTTGAATAACCACTTTTTAAAGCCCCACAGTGACCAAAATTGCCATTTTTACAGACATTTCCTCCTACTCAGAAGCTTCTATTTTTACCAATTTCTGGCAGAAAAAAGACTACAAACACACTCATTTTAGATCCAAAAGTGATAATTCACATTTAATAGTCATTTACAGGCAAAAGAGAAAACATTAAAAAATGACCATTTCTGACCATCTGGAGAAAGTTCGACAGTTCCGGGGTCATCGTTTTTCATCAAAAAAAATATTTTTTCAAATGTTGAAAAAATGATGCAAAATGTCAAATGGATTGTGCCTGATGTTGAATAACCACTTTTTAAAGCCCCACAGTGACCAAAATTGCCATTTTTACAGACATTTCCTCCTACTCAGAAGCTTCTATTTTGACCAATTTCTGGCAGAAAAATGACTACAAACACACTCATTTTAGATCCAAAAGTGATAATTCACATTTAATAGTCAATTACAGGCAAAAGAGAAACCATTAAAAAATGACCATTTCTGACCATCTGGAGAAAGTTCGACAGTTCCGGGGTCATCGTTTTTCATCAAAAAAAATATTTTTTCAAATGTTTTAAAAATGATGCAAAATGTCAAATGGATTGTGCCTGATGTTGAATAACTACTTTTTAAGCACTACAGTGACCACAATTGCCATTTTTACAGATATTTCCTCCTACTCAGAAGCTTCTATTTGACCAATTTCTGGCAGAAAAATGGCTCAAACACACTTATTTTAGTTCCAAAAGTGATCATTCACATTTAAAAATTGTTTACAGTCAAAAGAGAAAACATTAAAAAATGACCATTTCTGACCATCTGGAGAAAGTTTGACAGGTCCGGGGTCATCGTTTTTCATCAAAAAAAATATTTTTTCAAATGTTGAAAAAATGATTCAAAATGTCAAATGGATTGTGCCTGATGTTGAATAACCACTTTTTAAGCCCCACAGTGACCAAAATTGCCATTTTTGCAGACATTTCCTCCTACTCAGAAGCTTCTATTTGACCAATTTCTGGCAGAAAAATGCCTCTAAACACACTTATTTTAGTTCCAAAAGTGAACATTCACATTTAATAATTGTTTACAGTCAAAAGAGAAAACATTACAAAATGACCATTTCTGACCAATCAGAGAAAGTTCAACAGTTCCTGGGTCATCGTTTTTCATTAAAAAAAAATATTTTTTCAAATGTTGAAAAAATGATGCAAAATGTCAAAAGGATTGTGCCTGTAGTTGAATATCCACGTTTTAACCCCTTCAACGCTAATGACAAAGCCAGCTTGTCATGGGCGTTACCTGCGCTGCACTCATGACGAGCTGGCTTTGTCATGTAAAGTGTGATTTATGAACATTCAGCACACAGCGGGAAAACCCGCTAGCGCTGTAGTGGTTAAAGCCCCACAGTGACCAAAATTGCCATTTTACAGACTTTTCCTCCTACTCAGAAGCTTCTATTTTGACCAATTTCTGGCAGAAAAATGACTCCAAACACACTCATTTTAGATCCAAAAGTGATAATTCACATTTAATAGTCATTTACAGGCAAAAGAGAAAACATTAAAAAATGACTATTTCTGACCATCTGGAGAAAGTTCGACAGTTCCGGGGTCATCGTTTTTCATCAAAAAAATATTTTTTCAAATGTTTTAAAAATGATGCAAAATGTCAAATGGATTGTGCCTGATGTTGAATAACTACTTTTTAAGCCCCACAGTGACCAAAATTGCCATTTTTACAGATATTTCCTCCTACTCAGAAGCCTCTATTTGACCAATATCAGGCAGAAAAATGTCTCTAAACACACCTATTTTAGTTCCAAAAGTGATCATTCACATTTAATAATTGTTTACAGTCAAAAGAGAAAACATTAAAAAATGACCATTTCTGACCATCTGGAGAAAGTTTGACAGGTCCGGTGTCATCGTTTTTCATCAAAAAAATATTTTTTCAAATGTTGAAAAAATGATTCAAAATGTCAAATGGATTGTGCCTGATGTTGAATAACCACTTTTTAAGACCCACAGTGACCACAATTGCCATTTTTACAGACATTTCCTCCTACTCATAAGCTTCTATTTGACCAATTTCTGGCAGAAAAATGACTCTAAACACACTTATTTTAGTTCCAAAAGTGAACATTCACATTTAATAATTGTTTACAGTCAAAAGAGAAAACATTAAAAAATGACCATTTCTGACCATCTGGAGAAAGTTCGACAGTTCCGGGGTCATCGTTTTTCATCAAAAAAAATATTTTTTCAAATGTTGAAAAAATGATGCAAAATGTCAAATGGATTGTGCCTGATGTTGAATAACCACTTTTTAAAGCCCCACAGTGACCAAAATTGCCATTTTTACAGACATTTCCTCCTACTCAGAAGCTTCTATTTTTACCAATTTCTGGCAGAAAAGAGACTACAAACACACTCATTTTAGATCCAAAAGTGATAATTCACATTTAATAGTCATTTACAGGCAAAAGAGAAAACATTAAAAAATGACCATTTCTGACCATCTGGAGAAAGTTCGACAGTTCCGGGGTCATCGTTTTTCATCAAAAAAAATATTTTTTCAAATGTTGAAAAAATTATGCAAAATGTCAAATGGATTGTGCCTGATGTTGAATAACCACTTTTTAAAGCCCCACAGTGACCAAAATTGCCATTTTTACAGACATTTCCTCCTACTCAGAAGCTTCTATTTTGACCAATTTATGGCAGAAAAATGACTACAAACACACTCATTTTAGATCCAAAAGTGATAATTCACATTTAATAGTCATTTACAGGCAAAAGAGAAAACATTAAAAAATGACCATTTCTGACCATCTGGAGAAAGTTCGACAGTTCCGGGGTCATCGTTTTTCATCAAAAAAAATATTTTTTCAAATGTTTTAAAAATGATGCAAAATGTCAAATGGATTGTGCCTGATGTTGAATAACTACTTTTTAAGCACTACAGTGACCACAATTGCCATTTTTACAGATATTTCCTCCTACTCAGAAGCTTCTATTTGACCAATTTCTGGCAGAAAAATGGCTCAAACACACTTATTTTAGTTCCAAAAGTGATCATTCACATTTAATAATTGTTTACAGTCAAAAGAGAAAACATTAAAAAATGACCATTTCTGACCATCTGGAGAAAGTTTGACAGGTCCGGGGTCATCGTTTTTCATCAAAAAAAATATTTTTTCAAATGTTGAAAAAATGATTCAAAATGTCAAATGGATTGTGCCTGATGTTGAATAACCACTTTTTAAGCCCCACAGTGACCAAAATTGCCATTTTTGCAGACATTTCCTCCTACTCAGAAGCTTCTATTTGACCAATTTCTGGCAGAAAAATGACTCTAAACACACTTATTTTAGTTCCAAAAGTGAACATTCACATTTAATAATTGTTTACAGTCAAAAGAGAAAACATTAAAAAATGACCATTTCTGACCAATCAGAGAAAGTTCAACAGTTCCTGGGTCATCGTTTTTCATTAAAAAAAAATATTTTTTCAAATGTTGAAAAAATGATGCAAAATGTCAAAAGGATTGTGCCTGAAGTTGAATATCCACTTTTTAACCCCTTCAACGCTAATGACAAAGCCAGCTCGTCATGGGCGTTACCTGCGCTGCACTCATGACGAGCTGGCTTTGTCATGTAAAGTGTGATTTATGAACATTCAGCACACAGCGGGGAAAACCCGCTAGCGCTGTAGTGGTTAAAGCCCCACAGTGACCAAAATTGCCATTTTTACAGACTTTTCCTCCTACTCAGAAGCTTCTATTTTGACCAATTTCTGGCAGAAAAATGACTCCAAACACACTCATTTTAGATCCAAAAGTGATAATTCACATTTAATAGTCATTTACAGGCAAAAGAGAAAACATTAAAAAATGACTATTTCTGACCATCTGGAGAAAGTTCGACAGTTCCGGGGTCATCGTTTTTCATCAAAAAAATATTTTTTCAAATGTTTTAAAAATGATGCAAAATGTCAAATGGATTGTGCCTGATGTTGAATAACTACTTTTTAAGCCCCACAGTGGCCAAAATTGCCATTTTTACAGATATTTCCTCCTACTCAGAAGCCTCTATTTGACCAATATCAGGCAGAAAAATGTCTCTAAACACACCTATTTTAGTTCCAAAAGTGATCATTCACATTTAATAATTGTTTACAGTCAAAAGAGAAAACATTAAAAAATGACCATTTCTGACCATCTGGAGAAAGTTTGACAGGTCCGGTGTCATCGTTTTTCATCAAAAAAATATTTTTTCAAATGTTTTAAAAATGATGCAAAATGTCAAATGGATTGTGCCTGATGTTGAATAACTACTTTTTAAGCACTACAGTGACCACAATTGCCATTTTTACAGATATTTCCTCCTACTCAGAAGCTTCTATTTGACCAATTTCTGGCAGAAAAATGGCTCAAACACACTTATTTTAGTTCCAAAAGTGATCATTCACATTTAATAATTGTTTACAGTCAAAAGAGAAAACATTAAAAAATGACCATTTCTGACCATCTGGAGAAAGTTTGACAGGTCCGGGGTCATCGTTTTTCATCAAAAAATATATTTTTTCAAATGTTGAAAAAATGATTCAAAATGTCAAATGGATTGTGCCTGATGTTGAATAACCACTTTTTAAGCCCCACAGTGACCAAAATTGCCATTTTTGCAGACATTTCCTCCTACTCAGAAGCTTCTATTTGACCAATTTCTGGCAGAAAAATGCCTCTAAACACACTTATTTTAGTTCCAAAAGTGAACATTCACATTTAATAATTGTTTACAGTCAAAAGAGAAAACATTACAAAATGACCATTTCTGACCAATCGGAGAAAGTTCAACAGTTCCTGGGTCATCGTTTTTCATTAAAAAAAAATATTTTTTCAAATGTTGAAAAAATGATGCAAAATGTCAAAAGGATTGTGCCTGTAGTTGAATATCCACGTTTTAACCCCTTCAACGCTAATGACAAAGCCAGCTTGTCATGGGCGTTACCTGCGCTGCACTCATGACGAGCTGGCTTTGTCATGTAAAGTGTGATTTATGAACATTCAGCACACAGCGGGAAAACCCGCTAGCGCTGTAGTGGTTAAAGCCCCACAGTGACCAAAATTGCCATTTTACAGACTTTTCCTCCTACTCAGAAGCTTCTATTTTGACCAATTTCTGGCAGAAAAATGACTCCAAACACACTCATTTTAGATCCAAAAGTGATAATTCACATTTAATAGTCATTTACAGGCAAAAGAGAAAACATTAAAAAATGACTATTTCTGACCATCTGGAGAAAGTTCGACAGTTCCGGGGTCATCGTTTTTCATCAAAAAAATATTTTTTCAAATGTTTTAAAAATGATGCAAAATGTCAAATGGATTGTGCCTGATGTTGAATAACTACTTTTTAAGCCCCACAGTGACCAAAATTGCCATTTTTACAGATATTTCCTCCTACTCAGAAGCCTCTATTTGACCAATATCAGGCAGAAAAATGTCTCTAAACACACCTATTTTAGTTCCAAAAGTGATCATTCACATTTAATAATTGTTTACAGTCAAAAGAGAAAACATTAAAAAATGACCATTTCTGACCATCTGGAGAAAGTTTGACAGGTCCGGTGTCATCGTTTTTCATCAAAAAAATATTTTTTCAAATGTTGAAAAAATGATTCAAAATGTCAAATGGATTGTGCCTGATGTTGAATAACCACTTTTTAAGACCCACAGTGACCACAATTGCCATTTTTACAGACATTTCCTCCTACTCATAAGCTTCTATTTGACCAATTTCTGGCAGAAAAATGACTCTAAACACACTTATTTTAGTTCCAAAAGTGAACATTCACATTTAATAATTGTTTACAGTCAAAAGAGAAAACATTAAAAAATGACCATTTCTGACCATCTGGAGAAAGTTCGACAGTTCCGGGGTCATCGTTTTTCATCAAAAAAAATATTTTTTCAAATGTTGAAAAAATGATGCAAAATGTCAAATGGATTGTGCCTGATGTTGAATAACCACTTTTTAAAGCCCCACAGTGACCAAAATTGCCATTTTTACAGACATTTCCTCCTACTCAGAAGCTTCTATTTTTACCAATTTCTGGCAGAAAAGAGACTACAAACGCACTCATTTTAGATCCAAAAGTGATAATTCACATTTAATAGTCATTTACAGGCAAAAGAGAAAACATTAAAAAATGACCATTTCTGACCATCTGGAGAAAGTTCGACAGTTCCGGGGTCATCGTTTTTCATCAAAAAAAATATTTTTTCAAATGTTGAAAAAATGATGCAAAATGTCAAATGGATTGTGCCTGATGTTGAATAACCACTTTTTAAAGCCCCACAGTGACCAAAATTGCCATTTTTACAGACATTTCCTCCTACTCAGAAGCTTCTATTTTGACCAATTTCTGGCAGAAAAATGACTACAAACACACTCATTTTAGATCCAAAAGTGATAATTCACATTTAATAGTCATTTACAGGCAAAAGAGAAAACATTAAAAAATGACCATTTCTGACCATCTGGAGAAAGTTCGACAGTTCCGGGGTCATCGTTTTTCATCAAAAAAAATATTTTTTCAAATGTTTTAAAAATGATGCAAAATGTCAAATGGATTGTGCCTGATGTTGAATAACTACTTTTTAAGCACTACAGTGACCACAATTGCCATTTTTACAGATATTTCCTCCTACTCAGAAGCTTCTATTTGACCAATTTCTGGCAGAAAAATGGCTCAAACACACTTATTTTAGTTCCAAAAGTGATCATTCACATTTAATAATTGTTTACAGTCAAAAGAGAAAACATTAAAAAATGACCATTTCTGACCATCTGGAGAAAGTTTGACAGGTCCGGGGTCATCGTTTTTCATCAAAAAAAATATTTTTTCAAATGTTGAAAAAATGATTCAAAATGTCAAATGGATTGTGCCTGATGTTGAATAACCACTTTTTAAGCCCCACAGTGACCAAAATTGCCATTTTTGCAGACATTTCCTCCTACTCAGAAGCTTCTATTTGACCAATTTCTGGCAGAAAAATGACTCTAAACACACTTATTTTAGTTCCAAAAGTGAACATTCACATTTAATAATTGTTTACAGTCAAAAGAGAAAACATTAAAAAATGACCATTTCTGACCAATCAGAGAAAGTTCAACAGTTCCTGGGTCATCGTTTTTCATTAAAAAAAAATATTTTTTCAAATGTTGAAAAAATGATGCAAAATGTCAAAAGGATTGTGCCTGAAGTTGAATATCCACTTTTTAACCCCTTCAACGCTAATGACAAAGCCAGCTCGTCATGGGCGTTACCTGCGCTGCACTCATGACGAGCTGGCTTTGTCATGTAAAGTGTGATTTATGAACATTCAGCACACAGCGGGGAAAACCCGCTAGCGCTGTAGTGGTTAAAGCCCCACAGTGACCAAAATTGCCATTTTTACAGACTTTTCCTCCTACTCAGAAGCTTCTATTTTGACCAATTTCTGGCAGAAAAATGACTCCAAACACACTCATTTTAGATCCAAAAGTGATAATTCACATTTAATAGTCAATTACAGGCAAAAGAGAAACCATTAAAAAATGACCATTTCTGACCATCTGGAGAAAGTTCGACAGTTCCGGGGTCATCGTTTTTCATCAAAAAAAATATTTTTTCAAATGTTTTAAAAATGATGCAAAATGTCAAATGGATTGTGCCTGATGTTGAATAACTACTTTTTAAGCACTACAGTGACCACAATTGCCATTTTTACAGATATTTCCTCCTACTCAGAAGCTTCTATTTGACCAATTTCTGGCAGAAAAATGGCTCAAACACACTTATTTTAGTTCCAAAAGTGATCATTCACATTTAAAAATTGTTTACAGTCAAAAGAGAAAACATTAAAAAATGACCATTTCTGACCATCTGGAGAAAGTTTGACAGGTCCGGGGTCATCGTTTTTCATCAAAAAAAATATTTTTTCAAATGTTGAAAAAATGATTCAAAATGTCAAATGGATTGTGCCTGATGTTGAATAACCACTTTTTAAGCCCCACAGTGACCAAAATTGCCATTTTTGCAGACATTTCCTCCTACTCAGAAGCTTCTATTTGACCAATTTCTGGCAGAAAAATGCCTCTAAACACACTTATTTTAGTTCCAAAAGTGAACATTCACATTTAATAATTGTTTACAGTCAAAAGAGAAAACATTACAAAATGACCATTTCTGACCAATCGGAGAAAGTTCAACAGTTCCTGGGTCATCGTTTTTCATTAAAAAAAAATATTTTTTCAAATGTTGAAAAAATGATGCAAAATGTCAAAAGGATTGTGCCTGTAGTTGAATATCCACGTTTTAACCCCTTCAACGCTAATGACAAAGCCAGCTTGTCATGGGCGTTACCTGCGCTGCACTCATGACGAGCTGGCTTTGTCATGTAAAGTGTGATTTATGAACATTCAGCACACAGCGGGAAAACCCGCTAGCGCTGTAGTGGTTAAAGCCCCACAGTGACCAAAATTGCCATTTTACAGACTTTTCCTCCTACTCAGAAGCTTCTATTTTGACCAATTTCTGGCAGAAAAATGACTCCAAACACACTCATTTTAGATCCAAAAGTGATAATTCACATTTAATAGTCATTTACAGGCAAAAGAGAAAACATTAAAAAATGACTATTTCTGACCATCTGGAGAAAGTTCGACAGTTCCGGGGTCATCGTTTTTCATCAAAAAAATATTTTTTCAAATGTTTTAAAAATGATGCAAAATGTCAAATGGATTGTGCCTGATGTTGAATAACTACTTTTTAAGCCCCACAGTGACCAAAATTGCCATTTTTACAGATATTTCCTCCTACTCAGAAGCCTCTATTTGACCAATATCAGGCAGAAAAATGTCTCTAAACACACCTATTTTAGTTCCAAAAGTGATCATTCACATTTAATAATTGTTTACAGTCAAAAGAGAAAACATTAAAAAATGACCATTTCTGACCATCTGGAGAAAGTTTGACAGGTCCGGTGTCATCGTTTTTCATCAAAAAAATATTTTTTCAAATGTTGAAAAAATGATTCAAAATGTCAAATGGATTGTGCCTGATGTTGAATAACCACTTTTTAAGACCCACAGTGACCACAATTGCCATTTTTACAGACATTTCCTCCTACTCATAAGCTTCTATTTGACCAATTTCTGGCAGAAAAATGACTCTAAACACACTTATTTTAGTTCCAAAAGTGAACATTCACATTTAATAATTGTTTACAGTCAAAAGAGAAAACATTAAAAAATGACCATTTCTGACCATCTGGAGAAAGTTCGACAGTTCCGGGGTCATCGTTTTTCATCAAAAAAAATATTTTTTCAAATGTTGAAAAAATGATGCAAAATGTCAAATGGATTGTGCCTGATGTTGAATAACCACTTTTTAAAGCCCCACAGTGACCAAAATTGCCATTTTTACAGACATTTCCTCCTACTCAGAAGCTTCTATTTTTACCAATTTCTGGCAGAAAAGAGACTACAAACACACTCATTTTAGATCCAAAAGTGATAATTCACATTTAATAGTCATTTACAGGCAAAAGAGAAAACATTAAAAAATGACCATTTCTGACCATCTGGAGAAAGTTCGACAGTTCCGGGGTCATCGTTTTTCATCAAAAAAAATATTTTTTCAAATGTTGAAAAAATGATGCAAAATGTCAAATGGATTGTGCCTGATGTTGAATAACCACTTTTTAAAGCCCCACAGTGACCAAAATTGCCATTTTTACAGACATTTCCTCCTACTCAGAAGCTTCTATTTTGACCAATTTATGGCAGAAAAATGACTACAAACACACTCATTTTAGATCCAAAAGTGATAATTCACATTTAATAGTCATTTACAGGCAAAAGAGAAAACATTAAAAAATGACCATTTCTGACCATCTGGAGAAAGTTCGACAGTTCCGGGGTCATCGTTTTTCATCAAAAAAAATATTTTTTCAAATGTTTTAAAAATGATGCAAAATGTCAAATGGATTGTGCCTGATGTTGAATAACTACTTTTTAAGCACTACAGTGACCACAATTGCCATTTTTACAGATATTTCCTCCTACTCAGAAGCTTCTATTTGACCAATTTCTGGCAGAAAAATGGCTCAAACACACTTATTTTAGTTCCAAAAGTGATCATTCACATTTAATAATTGTTTACAGTCAAAAGAGAAAACATTAAAAAATGACCATTTCTGACCATCTGGAGAAAGTTTGACAGGTCCGGGGTCATCGTTTTTCATCAAAAAAAATATTTTTTCAAATGTTGAAAAAATGATTCAAAATGTCAAATGGATTGTGCCTGATGTTGAATAACCACTTTTTAAGCCCCACAGTGACCAAAATTGCCATTTTTGCAGACATTTCCTCCTACTCAGAAGCTTCTATTTGACCAATTTCTGGCAGAAAAATGACTCTAAACACACTTATTTTAGTTCCAAAAGTGAACATTCACATTTAATAATTGTTTACAGTCAAAAGAGAAAACATTAAAAAATGACCATTTCTGACCAATCAGAGAAAGTTCAACAGTTCCTGGGTCATCGTTTTTCATTAAAAAAAAATATTTTTTCAAATGTTGAAAAAATGATGCAAAATGTCAAAAGGATTGTGCCTGAAGTTGAATATCCACTTTTTAACCCCTTCAACGCTAATGACAAAGCCAGCTCGTCATGGGCGTTACCTGCGCTGCACTCATGACGAGCTGGCTTTGTCATGTAAAGTGTGATTTATGAACATTCAGCACACAGCGGGGAAAACCCGCTAGCGCTGTAGTGGTTAAAGCCCCACAGTGACCAAAATTGCCATTTTTACAGACTTTTCCTCCTACTCAGAAGCTTCTATTTTGACCAATTTCTGGCAGAAAAATGACTCCAAACACACTCATTTTAGATCCAAAAGTGATAATTCACATTTAATAGTCATTTACAGGCAAAAGAGAAAACATTAAAAAATGACTATTTCTGACCATCTGGAGAAAGTTCGACAGTTCCGGGGTCATCGTTTTTCATCAAAAAAATATTTTTTCAAATGTTTTAAAAATGATGCAAAATGTCAAATGGATTGTGCCTGATGTTGAATAACTACTTTTTAAGCCCCACAGTGGCCAAAATTGCCATTTTTACAGATATTTCCTCCTACTCAGAAGCCTCTATTTGACCAATATCAGGCAGAAAAATGTCTCTAAACACACCTATTTTAGTTCCAAAAGTGATCATTCACATTTAATAATTGTTTACAGTCAAAAGAGAAAACATTAAAAAATGACCATTTCTGACCATCTGGAGAAAGTTTGACAGGTCCGGTGTCATCGTTTTTCATCAAAAAAATATTTTTTAAATGTTTTAAAAATGATGCAAAATGTCAAATGGATTGTGCCTGATGTTGAATAACTACTTTTTAAGCACTACAGTGACCACAATTGCCATTTTTACAGATATTTCCTCCTACTCAGAAGCTTCTATTTGACCAATTTCTGGCAGAAAAATGGCTCAAACACACTTATTTTAGTTCCAAAAGTGATCATTCACATTTAATAATTGTTTACAGTCAAAAGAGAAAACATTAAAAAATGACCATTTCTGACCATCTGGAGAAAGTTTGACAGGTCCGGGGTCATCGTTTTTCATCAAAAAAAATATTTTTTCAAATGTTGAAAAAATGATTCAAAATGTCAAATGGATTGTGCCTGATGTTGAATAACCACTTTTTAAGCCCCACAGTGACCAAAATTGCCATTTTTGCAGACATTTCCTCCTACTCAGAAGCTTCTATTTGACCAATTTCTGGCAGAAAAATGCCTCTAAACACACTTATTTTAGTTCCAAAAGTGAACATTCACATTTAATAATTGTTTACAGTCAAAAGAGAAAACATTACAAAATGACCATTTCTGACCAATCGGAGAAAGTTCAACAGTTCCTGGGTCATCGTTTTTCATTAAAAAAAAATATTTTTTCAAATGTTGAAAAAATGATGCAAAATGTCAAAAGGATTGTGCCTGTAGTTGAATATCCACGTTTTAACCCCTTCAACGCTAATGACAAAGCCAGCTTGTCATGGGCGTTACCTGCGCTGCACTCATGACGAGCTGGCTTTGTCATGTAAAGTGTGATTTATGAACATTCAGCACACAGCGGGAAAACCCGCTAGCGCTGTAGTGGTTAAAGCCCCACAGTGACCAAAATTGCCATTTTACAGACTTTTCCTCCTACTCAGAAGCTTCTATTTTGACCAATTTCTGGCAGAAAAATGACTCCAAACACACTCATTTTAGATCCAAAAGTGATAATTCACATTTATTAGTCATTTACAGGCAAAAGAGAAAACATTAAAAAATGACTATTTCTGACCATCTGGAGAAAGTTCGACAGTTCCGGGGTCATCGTTTTTCATCAAAAAAATATTTTTTCAAATGTTTTAAAAATGATGCAAAATGTCAAATGGATTGTGCCTGATGTTGAATAACTACTTTTTAAGCCCCACAGTGACCAAAATTGCCATTTTTACAGATATTTCCTCCTACTCAGAAGCCTCTATTTGACCAATATCAGGCAGAAAAATGTCTCTAAACACACCTATTTTAGTTCCAAAAGTGATCATTCACATTTAATAATTGTTTACAGTCAAAAGAGAAAACATTAAAAAATGACCATTTCTGACCATCTGGAGAAAGTTTGACAGGTCCGGTGTCATCGTTTTTCATCAAAAAAATATTTTTTCAAATGTTGAAAAAATGATTCAAAATGTCAAATGGATTGTGCCTGATGTTGAATAACCACTTTTTAAGACCCACAGTGACCACAATTGCCATTTTTACAGACATTTCCTCCTACTCATAAGCTTCTATTTGACCAATTTCTGGCAGAAAAATGACTCTAAACACACTTATTTTAGTTCCAAAAGTGAACATTCACATTTAATAATTGTTTACAGTCAAAAGAGAAAACATTAAAAAATGACCATTTCTGACCATCTGGAGAAAGTTCGACAGTTCCGGGGTCATCGTTTTTCATCAAAAAAAATATTTTTTCAAATGTTGAAAAAATGATGCAAAATGTCAAATGGATTGTGCCTGATGTTGAATAACCACTTTTTAAAGCCCCACAGTGACCAAAATTGCCATTTTTACAGACATTTCCTCCTACTCAGAAGCTTCTATTTTTACCAATTTCTGGCAGAAAAGAGACTACAAACGCACTCATTTTAGATCCAAAAGTGATAATTCACATTTAATAGTCATTTACAGGCAAAAGAGAAAACATTAAAAAATGACCATTTCTGACCATCTGGAGAAAGTTCGACAGTTCCGGGGTCATCGTTTTTCATCAAAAAAAATATTTTTTCAAATGTTGAAAAAATGATGCAAAATGTCAAATGGATTGTGCCTGATGTTGAATAACCACTTTTTAAAGCCCCACAGTGACCAAAATTGCCATTTTTACAGACATTTCCTCCTACTCAGAAGCTTCTATTTTGACCAATTTCTGGCAGAAAAATGACTACAAACACACTCATTTTAGATCCAAAAGTGATAATTCACATTTAATAGTCATTTACAGGCAAAAGAGAAAACATTAAAAAATGACCATTTCTGACCATCTGGAGAAAGTTCGACAGTTCCGGGGTCATCGTTTTTCATCAAAAAAAATATTTTTTCAAATGTTTTAAAAATGATGCAAAATGTCAAATGGATTGTGCCTGATGTTGAATAACTACTTTTTAAGCACTACAGTGACCACAATTGCCATTTTTACAGATATTTCCTCCTACTCAGAAGCTTCTATTTGACCAATTTCTGGCAGAAAAATGGCTCAAACACACTTATTTTAGTTCCAAAAGTGATCATTCACATTTAATAATTGTTTACAGTCAAAAGAGAAAACATTAAAAAATGACCATTTCTGACCATCTGGAGAAAGTTTGACAGGTCCGGGGTCATCGTTTTTCATCAAAAAAAATATTTTTTCAAATGTTGAAAAAATGATTCAAAATGTCAAATGGATTGTGCCTGATGTTGAATAACCACTTTTTAAGCCCCACAGTGACCAAAATTGCCATTTTTGCAGACATTTCCTCCTACTCAGAAGCTTCTATTTGACCAATTTCTGGCAGAAAAATGACTCTAAACACACTTATTTTAGTTCCAAAAGTGAACATTCACATTTAATAATTGTTTACAGTCAAAAGAGAAAACATTAAAAAATGACCATTTCTGACCAATCAGAGAAAGTTCAACAGTTCCTGGGTCATCGTTTTTCATTAAAAAAAAATATTTTTTCAAATGTTGAAAAAATGATGCAAAATGTCAAAAGGATTGTGCCTGAAGTTGAATATCCACTTTTTAACCCCTTCAACGCTAATGACAAAGCCAGCTCGTCATGGGCGTTACCTGCGCTGCACTCATGACGAGCTGGCTTTGTCATGTAAAGTGTGATTTATGAACATTCAGCACACAGCGGGGAAAACCCGCTAGCGCTGTAGTGGTTAAAGCCCCACAGTGACCAAAATTGCCATTTTTACAGACTTTTCCTCCTACTCAGAAGCTTCTATTTTGACCAATTTCTGGCAGAAAAATGACTCCAAACACACTCATTTTAGATCCAAAAGTGATAATTCACATTTAATAGTCATTTACAGGCAAAAGAGAAAACATTAAAAAATGACTATTTCTGACCATCTGGAGAAAGTTCGACAGTTCCGGGGTCATCGTTTTTCATCAAAAAAATATTTTTTCAAATGTTTTAAAAATGATGCAAAATGTCAAATGGATTGTGCCTGATGTTGAATAACTACTTTTTAAGCCCCACAGTGGCCAAAATTGCCATTTTTACAGATATTTCCTCCTACTCAGAAGCCTCTATTTGACCAATATCAGGCAGAAAAATGTCTCTAAACACACCTATTTTAGTTCCAAAAGTGATCATTCACATTTAATAATTGTTTACAGTCAAAAGAGAAAACATTAAAAAATGACCATTTCTGACCATCTGGAGAAAGTTTGACAGGTCCGGTGTCATCGTTTTTCATCAAAAAAATATTTTTTCAAATGTTGAAAAAATGATTCAAAATGTCAAATGGATTGTGCCTGATGTTGAATAACCACTTTTTAAGACCCACAGTGACCACAATTGCCATTTTTACAGACATTTCCTCCTACTCATAAGCTTCTATTTGACCAATTTCTGGCAGAAAAATGACTCTAAACACACTTATTTTAGTTCCAAAAGTGAACATTCACATTTAATAATTGTTTACAGTCAAAAGAGAAAACATTAAAAAATGACCATTTCTGACCATCTGGAGAAAGTTCGACAGTTCCGGGGTCATCGTTTTTCATCAAAAAAAATATTTTTTCAAATGTTGAAAAAATGATGCAAAATGTCAAATGGATTGTGCCTGATGTTGAATAACCACTTTTTAAAGCCCCACAGTGACCAAAATTGCCATTTTTACAGACATTTCCTCCTACTCAGAAGCTTCTATTTTTACCAATTTCTGGCAGAAAAAAGACTACAAACACACTCATTTTAGATCCAAAAGTGATAATTCACATGTAATAGTCATTTACAGGCAAAAGAGAAAACATTAAAAAATGACCATTTCTGACCATCTGGAGAAAGTTCGACAGTTCCGGGGTCATCGTTTTTCATCAAAAAAAATATTTTTTCAAATGTTTTAAAAATGATGCAAAATGTCAAAAAGATTGTGCCTGAAGTTGAATAACCACTTTTTAAAGCCCCACAGTGACCAAAATTGCCATTTTTACAGACTTTTTCTCCTACTCAGAAGCTTCTATTTTGACCAATTTCTGACAGAAAAATGACTCCAAACACACTCATTTTAGATCCAAAAGTGATAATTCACATTTAATAGTCATTTACTGTCAAAAGAGAAAACATTAAAAAATGACCATTTCTGACCATCTGGAGAAAGTTCGACAGTTCCGGGGTCATCGTTTTTCATTAAAAAAAAATACTTTTTCAAATGTTGAAAAAATGATGCAAAATGTCAAAAGGATTGTGCCTGAAGTTGAATAACCATTCTTTAAAGCCACACAGTGACCAAAATTGCCATTTTTACAGACATTTCCTCCTACTCAGAAGCTTCTATTTCGACCAATTTCTGGCAGAAAAATGACTCCAAACACACTAATTTTAGTTCCAAAAGTGATAATTCACATTTAATAGTCATTTACAGGCAAAAGAGAAAACATTAAAAAATGACCAGGGTCATCATTTTTCATTAAAAAAAATATTTTTTCAAATGTTGAAAAAATGATGCAAAATGTCAAATGGATTGTGCCTGATGTTGAATAACCACTTTTTAAGCCCCACAGTGACCAAAATTGCCATTTTTACCTACATTTCCTCCTACTCAGAAGCTTCTATTTGACCAATTTCTGGCAGAAAAATGGCTCTAAACACACTTATTTTAGTTCCAAAAGTGATCATTCACATTTAATAATTGTTTACAGTCAAAAGAGAAAACATTAAAAAATGACCATTTCTGACCATCTGGAGAAAGTTCGACAGTTCCGGGGTCATCGTTTTTCATCAAAAAAAATATTTTTTCAAATGTTTTAAAAATGATGCAAAATGTCAAATGGATTGTGCCTGATGTTGAATAACTACTTTTTAAGCACTACAGTGACCACAATTGCCATTTTTACAGATATTTCCTCCTACTCAGAAGCTTCTATTTGACCAATTTCTGGCAGAAAAATGGCTCTAAACACACTTATTTTAGTTCCAAAAGTGATCATTCACATTTAATATTTGTTTACAGTCAAAAGAGAAAACATTAAAAAATGACCATTTCTGACCATCTGGAGAAAGTTCGACAGTTCCGGGGTCATCGTTTTTCATCAAAAAAAATATTTTTTCAAATGTTGAAAAAATGATGCAAAATGTCAAAAGGATTGTGCCTGAAGTTGAATAACCACTTTTAACCCCTTCCACGCTAATGACAAAGCCAGCTCATCATGGGCGTTACCTGCGCTGCACTCATGACGAGCTGGCTTTGTCATGTAAAGTGTGATTTATGAACATTCAGCACACAGCGGGAAAACCCGCTAGCGCTGTAGTGGTTAAAGCCCCACAGTGACCAAAATTGCCATTTTTACAGACTTTTCCTCCTACTCAGAAGCTTCTATTTGACAAATTTCTGGCAGAAAAATGACTCCAAACACACTCATTTTAGATCCAAAAGTGATAATTCACATTTAATAGTCGTTTACAGTCAAAAGAGAAAACATAAAAAAATGACCATTTCTGACCATCTGGAGAAAGTTCGACAGTTCCGGGGTCATCGTTTTTCATTAAAAAAAATATTTTTTCAAATGTTGAAAAAATGATGCAAAATGTCAAATGGATTGTGCCTGATGTTGAATAACCACTTTTTAAAGCCCCACAGTGACCAAAATTGCCATTTTTACAGACATTTCCTCCTACTCAGAAGCTTCTATTTTGACCAATTTCTGGCAGAAAAATGACTACAAACACACTCATTTTAGATCCAAAAGTGATAATTCACATTTAATAGTCATTTACAGGCAAAAGAGAAAACATTAAAAAAATGACTATTTCTGACCATCTGGAGAAAGTTCGACAGTTCCGGGGTCATCGTTTTTCATCAAAAAAAATATTTTTTCAAATGTTTTAAAAATGATGCAAAATGTCAAATGGATTGTGCCTGATGTTGAATAACCACTTTTTAAGCCCCACAGTGACCAAAATTGCCATTTTTGCAGACATTTCCTCCTACTCAGAAGCTTCTATTTGACCAATTTCTGGCAGAAAAATGACTCTAAACACACTTATTTTAGTTCCAAAAGTGAACATTCACATTTAATATTTGTTTACAGTCAAAAGAGAAAACATTAAAAAATGACCATTTCTGACCATCTGGACAAAGTTCAACAGTTCCTGGGTCATCGTTTTTCATTAAAAAAAAATATTTTTTCAAATGTTGCAAAAATGATGCAAAATGTCAAAAGGATTGTGCCTGAAATTGAATAACCACTTTTTAACCCCTTCAACGCTAATGACAAAGCCAGCTCGTCATGGGCGTTACCTGCGCTGCACTCATGACAAGCTGGCTTTGTCATGTAAAGTGTGATTTATGAACATTCAGCACACAGCGGGAAAACTCGCTAGCGCTGTAGTGGTTAAAGCCCCACAGTGACCAAAATTGCCATTTTTACAGACTTTTCCTCCTACTCAGAAGCTTCTATTTTGACCAATTTCTGGCAGAAAAATGACTCCAAACACACTCATTTTAGATCCAAAAGTGATAATTCACATTTAATAGTCATTTACAGGCAAAAGAGAAAACATTAAAAAATGACTATTTCTGACCATCTGGAGAAAGTTCGACAGTTCCGGGGTCATCGTTTTTCATCAAAAAAATATTTTTTCAAATGTTTTAAAAATGATGCAAAATGTCAAATGGATTGTGCCTGATGTTGAATAACTACTTTTTAAGCCCTACCAGTGACCAAAATTGCCATTTTTACAGATATTTCCTCCTACTCAGAAGCCTCTATTTGACCAATATCAGGCAGAAAAATGTCTCTGAACACACCTATTTTAGTTCCAAAAGTGATCATTCACATTTAATAATTGTTTACAGTCAAAAGAGAAAACATTAAAAAATTACCATTTCTGACCATCTGGAGAAAGTTTGACAGGTCCGGTGTCATCGTTTTTCATCAAAAAAAATATTTTTTCAAATGTTGAAAAAATGATTCAAAATGTCAAATGGATTGTGCCTGATGTTGAATAACCACTTTTTAAGACCCACAGTGACCACAATTGCCATTTTTACAGACATTTCCTCCTACTCATAAGCTTCTATTTAACCAATTTCTGGCAGAAAAATGACTCTAAACACACTTATTTTAGTCCCAAAAGTGATCATTCACATTTAACAATTGTTTACAGTCAAAAGAGAAAACATTAAAAAATGACCATTTCTGACCATCTGGAGAAAGTTTGACAGGTCCGGTGTCATCGTTTTTCATCAAAAAAATATTTTTTCAAATGTTGAAAAAATGATTCAAAATGTCAAATGGATTGTGCCTGATGTTGAATAACCACTTTTTAAGACCCACAGTGACCACAATTGCCATTTTTACAGACATTTCCTCCTACTCATAAGCTTCTAAGCTTCTATTTGACCAATTTCTGGCAGAAAAATGACTCTAAACACACTTATTTTAGTTCCAAAAGTGAACATTCACATTTAATAATTGTTTACAGTCAAAAGAGAAAACTTTAAAAAATGACCATTTCTGACCATCTGGAGAAAGTTCGACAGTTCCGGGGTCATCGTTTTTCATCAAAAAAAATATTTTTTCAAATGTTGAAAAAATG
Source organism: Lissotriton helveticus (assembly GCF_964261635.1). NCBI lineage: Eukaryota > Metazoa > Chordata > Amphibia > Caudata > Salamandridae > Lissotriton > Lissotriton helveticus. Next base: position 1,356,588,965 of record NC_136061.1, on the reverse strand, counting down.
ATGCAAAATGTCAAATGGATTGTGCCTGATGTTGAATAACCACTTTTTAAAGCCCCACAGTGACCAAAATTGCCATTTTTACAGACATTTCCTCCTACTCAGAAGCTTCTATTTTTACCAATTTCTGGCAGAAAAAAGACTACAAACACACTCATTTTAGATCCAAAAGTGATAATTCACATTTAATAGTCATTTACAGGCAAAAGAGAAAACATTAAAAAATGACTATTTCTGACCATCTGGAGAAAGTTCGACAGTTCCGGGGTCATCGTTTTTCATCAAAAAAATATTTTTTCAAATGTTTTAAAAATGATGCAAAATGTCAAATGGATTGTGCCTGATGTTGAATAACTACTTTTTAAGCCCCACAGTGGCCAAAATTGCCATTTTTACAGATATTTCCTCCTACTCAGAAGCCTCTATTTGACCAATATCAGGCAGAAAAATGTCTCTAAACACACCTATTTTAGTTCCAAAAGTGATCATTCACATTTAATAATTGTTGACAGTCAAAAGAGAAAACATTAAAAAATGACCATTTCTGACCATCTGGAGAAAGTTTGACAGGTCCGGTGTCATCGTTTTTCATCAAAAAAATATTTTTTCAAATGTTGAAAAAATGATTCAAAATGTCAAATGGATTGTGCCTGATGTTGAATAACCACTTTTTAAGACCCACAGTGACCACAATTGCCATTTTTACAGACATTTCCTCCTACTCATAAGCTTCTATTTGACCAATTTCTGGCAGAAAAATGACTCTAAACACACTTATTTTAGTTCCAAAAGTGAACATTCACATTTAATAATTGTTTACAGTCAAAAGAGAAAACATTAAAAAATGACCATTTCTGACCATCTGGAGAAAGTTCGACAGTTCCGGGGTCATCGTTTTTCATCAAAAAAAATATTTTTTCAAATGTTGAAAAAATGATGCAAAATGTCAAATGGATTGTGCCTGATGTTGAATAACCACTTTTTAAAGCCCCACAGTGACCAAAATTGCCATTTTTACAGACATTTCCTCCTACTCAGAAGCTTCTATTTTTACCAATTTCTGGCAGAAAAAAGACTACAAACACACTCATTTTAGATCCAAAAGTGATAATTCACATTTAATAGTCATTTACAGGCAAAAGAGAAAACATTAAAAAATGACCATTTCTGACCATCTGGAGAAAGTTCGACAGTTCCGGGGTCATCGTTTTTCATCAAAAAAAATATTTTTTCAAATGTTTTAAAAATGATGCAAAATGTCAAAAAGATTGTGCCTGAAGTTGAATAACCACTTTTTAAAGCCCCACAGTGACCAAAATTGCCATTTTTACAGACTTTTTCTCCTACTCAGAAGCTTCTATTTTGACCAATTTCTGACAGAAAAATGACTCCAAACACACTCATTTTAGATCCAAAAGTGATAATTCACATTTAATAGTCATTTACTGTCAAAAGAGAAAACATTAAAAAATGACCATTTCTGACCATCTGGAGAAAGTTCGACAGTTCCGGGGTCATCGTTTTTCATTAAAAAAAAATACTTTTTCAAATGTTGAAAAAATGATGCAAAATGTCAAAAGGATTGTGCCTGAAGTTGAATAACCATTCTTTAAAGCCACACAGTGACCAAAATTGCCATTTTTACAGACATTTCCTCCTACTCAGAAGCTTCTATTTCGACCAATTTCTGGCAGAAAAATGACTCCAAACACACTAATTTTAGTTCCAAAAGTGATAATTCACATTTAATAGTCATTTACAGGCAAAAGAGAAAACATTAAAAAATGACCAGGGTCATCATTTTTCATTAAAAAAAATATTTTTTCAAATGTTGAAAAAATGATGCAAAATGTCAAATGGATTGTGCCTGATGTTGAATAACCACTTTTTAAGCCCCACAGTGACCAAAATTGCCATTTTTACCTACATTTCCTCCTACTCAGAAGCTTCTATTTGACCAATTTCTGGCAGAAAAATGGCTCTAAACACACTTATTTTAGTTCCAAAAGTGATCATTCACATTTAATAATTGTTTACAGTCAAAAGAGAAAACATTAAAAAATGACCATTTCTGACCATCTGGAGAAAGTTCGACAGTTCCGGGGTCATCGTTTTTCATCAAAAAAAATATTTTTTCAAATGTTTTAAAAATGATGCAAAATGTCAAATGGATTGTGCCTGATGTTGAATAACTACTTTTTAAGCACTACAGTGACCACAATTGCCATTTTTACAGATATTTCCTCCTACTCAGAAGCTTCTATTTGACCAATTTCTGGCAGAAAAATGGCTCTAAACACACTTATTTTAGTTCCAAAAGTGATCATTCACATTTAATATTTGTTTACAGTCAAAAGAGAAAACATTAAAAAATGACCATTTCTGACCATCTGGAGAAAGTTCGACAGTTCCGGGGTCATCGTTTTTCATCAAAAAAAATATTTTTTCAAATGTTGAAAAAATGATGCAAAATGTCAAAAGGATTGTGCCTGAAGTTGAATAACCACTTTTAACCCCTTCCACGCTAATGACAAAGCCAGCTCATCATGGGCGTTACCTGCGCTGCACTCATGACGAGCTGGCTTTGTCATGTAAAGTGTGATTTATGAACATTCAGCACACAGCGGGAAAACCCGCTAGCGCTGTAGTGGTTAAAGCCCCACAGTGACCAAAATTGCCATTTTTACAGACTTTTCCTCCTACTCAGAAGCTTCTATTTGACAAATTTCTGGCAGAAAAATGACTCCAAACACACTCATTTTAGATCCAAAAGTGATAATTCACATTTAATAGTCGTTTACAGTCAAAAGAGAAAACATAAAAAAATGACCATTTCTGACCATCTGGAGAAAGTTCGACAGTTCCGGGGTCATCGTTTTTCATTAAAAAAAATATTTTTTCAAATGTTGAAAAAATGATGCAAAATGTCAAATGGATTGTGCCTGATGTTGAATAACCACTTTTTAAAGCCCCACAGTGACCAAAATTGCCATTTTTACAGACATTTCCTCCTACTCAGAAGCTTCTATTTTGACAAATTTCTGGCAGAAAAATGACTACAAACACACTCATTTTAGATCCAAAAGTGATAATTCACATTTAATAGTCATTTACAGGCAAAAGAGAAAACATTAAAAAATGACTATTTCTGACCATCTGGAGAAAGTTCGACAGTTCCGGGGTCATCGTTTTTCATCAAAAAAAATATTTTTTCAAATGTTTTAAAAATGATGCAAAATGTCAAATGGATTGTGCCTGATGTTGAATAACCACTTTTTAAGCCCCACAGTGACCAAAATTGCCATTTTTGCAGACATTTCCTCCTACTCAGAAGCTTCTATTTGACCAATTTCTGGCAGAAAAATGACTCTAAACACACTTATTTTAGTTCCAAAAGTGAACATTCACATTTAATATTTGTTTACAGTCAAAAGAGAAAACATTAAAAAATGACCATTTCTGACCATCTGGACAAAGTTCAACAGTTCCTGGGTCATCGTTTTTCATTAAAAAAAAATATTTTTTCAAATGTTGCAAAAATGATGCAAAATGTCAAAAGGATTGTGCCTGAAATTGAATAACCACGTTTTAACCCCTTCAACGCTAATGACAAAGCCAGCTTGTCATGGGCGTTACCTGCGCTGCACTCATGACGAGCTGGCTTTGTCATGTAAAGTGTGATTTATGAACATTCAGCACACAGCGGGAAAACCCGCTAGCGCTGTAGTGGTTAAAGCCCCACAGTGACCAAAATTGCCATTTTACAGACTTTTCCTCCTACTCAGAAGCTTCTATTTTGACCAATTTCTGGCAGAAAAATGACTCCAAACACACTCATTTTAGATCCAAAAGTGATAATTCACATTTAATAGTCATTTACAGGCAAAAGAGAAAACATTAAAAAATGACTATTTCTGACCATCTGGAGAAAGTTCGACAGTTCCGGGGTCATCGTTTTTCATCAAAAAAATATTTTTTCAAATGTTTTAAAAATGATGCAAAATGTCAAATGGATTGTGCCTGATGTTGAATAACTACTTTTTAAGCCCCACAGTGACCAAAATTGCCATTTTTACAGATATTTCCTCCTACTCAGAAGCCTCTATTTGACCAATATCAGGCAGAAAAATGTCTCTAAACACACCTATTTTAGTTCCAAAAGTGATCATTCACATTTAATAATTGTTTACAGTCAAAAGAGAAAACATTAAAAAATGACCATTTCTGACCATCTGGAGAAAGTTTGACAGGTCCGGTGTCATCGTTTTTCATCAAAAAAATATTTTTTCAAATGTTGAAAAAATGATTCAAAATGTCAAATGGATTGTGCCTGATGTTGAATAACCACTTTTTAAGACCCACAGTGACCACAATTGCCATTTTTACAGACATTTCCTCCTACTCATAAGCTTCTATTTGACCAATTTCTGGCAGAAAAATGACTCTAAACACACTTATTTTAGTTCCAAAAGTGAACATTCACATTTAATAATTGTTTACAGTCAAAAGAGAAAACATTAAAAAATGACCATTTCTGACCATCTGGAGAAAGTTCGACAGTTCCGGGGTCATCGTTTTTCATCAAAAAAAATATTTTTTCAAATGTTGAAAAAATGATGCAAAATGTCAAATGGATTGTGCCTGATGTTGAATAACCACTTTTTAAAGCCCCACAGTGACCAAAATTGCCATTTTTACAGACATTTCCTCCTACTCAGAAGCTTCTATTTTTACCAATTTCTGGCAGAAAAAAGACTACAAACACACTCATTTTAGATCCAAAAGTGATAATTCACATTTAATAGTCATTTACAGGCAAAAGAGAAAACATTAAAAAATGACCATTTCTGACCATCTGGAGAAAGTTCGACAGTTCCGGGGTCATCGTTTTTCATCAAAAAAAATATTTTTTCAAATGTTTTAAAAATGATGCAAAATGTCAAAAAGATTGTGCCTGAAGTTGAATAACCACTTTTTAAAGCCCCACAGTGACCAAAATTGCCATTTTTACAGACTTTTTCTCCTACTCAGAAGCTTCTATTTTGACCAATTTCTGACAGAAAAATGACTCCAAACACACTCATTTTAGATCCAAAAGTGATAATTCACATTTAATAGTCATTTACTGTCAAAAGAGAAAACATTAAAAAATGACCATTTCTGACCATCTGGAGAAAGTTCGACAGTTCCGGGGTCATCGTTTTTCATTAAAAAAAAATACTTTTTCAAATGTTGAAAAAATGATGCAAAATGTCAAAAGGATTGTGCCTGAAGTTGAATAACCATTCTTTAAAGCCACACAGTGACCAAAATTGCCATTTTTACAGACATTTCCTCCTACTCAGAAGCTTCTATTTCGACCAATTTCTGGCAGAAAAATGACTCCAAACACACTAATTTTAGTTCCAAAAGTGATAATTCACATTTAATAGTCATTTACAGGCAAAAGAGAAAACATTAAAAAATGACCAGGGTCATCATTTTTCATTAAAAAAAATATTTTTTCAAATGTTGAAAAAATGATGCAAAATGTCAAATGGATTGTGCCTGATGTTGAATAACCACTTTTTAAGCCCCACAGTGACCAAAATTGCCATTTTTACCTACATTTCCTCCTACTCAGAAGCTTCTATTTGACCAATTTCTGGCAGAAAAATGGCTCTAAACACACTTATTTTAGTTCCAAAAGTGATCATTCACATTTAATAATTGTTTACAGTCAAAAGAGAAAACATTAAAAAATGACCATTTCTGACCATCTGGAGAAAGTTCGACAGTTCCGGGGTCATCGTTTTTCATCAAAAAAAATATTTTTTCAAATGTTTTAAAAATGATGCAAAATGTCAAATGGATTGTGCCTGATGTTGAATAACTACTTTTTAAGCACTACAGTGACCACAATTGCCATTTTTACAGATATTTCCTCCTACTCAGAAGCTTCTATTTGACCAATTTCTGGCAGAAAAATGGCTCTAAACACACTTATTTTAGTTCCAAAAGTGATCATTCACATTTAATATTTGTTTACAGTCAAAAGAGAAAACATTAAAAAATGACCATTTCTGACCATCTGGAGAAAGTTCGACAGTTCCGGGGTCATCGTTTTTCATCAAAAAAAATATTTTTTCAAATGTTGAAAAAATGATGCAAAATGTCAAAAGGATTGTGCCTGAAGTTGAATAACCACTTTTAACCCCTTCCACGCTAATGACAAAGCCAGCTCATCATGGGCGTTACCTGCGCTGCACTCATGACGAGCTGGCTTTGTCATGTAAAGTGTGATTTATGAACATTCAGCACACAGCGGGAAAACCCGCTAGCGCTGTAGTGGTTAAAGCCCCACAGTGACCAAAATTGCCATTTTTACAGACTTTTCCTCCTACTCAGAAGCTTCTATTTGACAAATTTCTGGCAGAAAAATGACTCCAAACACACTCATTTTAGATCCAAAAGTGATAATTCACATTTAATAGTCGTTTACAGTCAAAAGAGAAAACATAAAAAAATGACCATTTCTGACCATCTGGAGAAAGTTCGACAGTTCCGGGGTCATCGTTTTTCATTAAAAAAAATATTTTTTCAAATGTTGAAAAAATGATGCAAAATGTCAAATGGATTGTGCCTGATGTTGAATAACCACTTTTTAAAGCCCCACAGTGACCAAAATTGCCATTTTTACAGACATTTCCTCCTACTCAGAAGCTTCTATTTTGACAAATTTCTGGCAGAAAAATGACTACAAACACACTCATTTTAGATCCAAAAGTGATAATTCACATTTAATAGTCATTTACAGGCAAAAGAGAAAACATTAAAAAATGACTATTTCTGACCATCTGGAGAAAGTTCGACAGTTCCGGGGTCATCGTTTTTCATCAAAAAAAATATTTTTTCAAATGTTTTAAAAATGATGCAAAATGTCAAATGGATTGTGCCTGATGTTGAATAACCACTTTTTAAGCCCCACAGTGACCAAAATTGCCATTTTTGCAGACATTTCCTCCTACTCAGAAGCTTCTATTTGACCAATTTCTGGCAGAAAAATGACTCTAAACACACTTATTTTAGTTCCAAAAGTGAACATTCACATTTAATATTTGTTTACAGTCAAAAGAGAAAACATTAAAAAATGACCATTTCTGACCATCTGGACAAAGTTCAACAGTTCCTGGGTCATCGTTTTTCATTAAAAAAAAATATTTTTTCAAATGTTGCAAAAATGATGCAAAATGTCAAAAGGATTGTGCCTGAAATTGAATAACCACGTTTTAACCCCTTCAACGCTAATGACAAAGCCAGCTTGTCATGGGCGTTACCTGCGCTGCACTCATGACGAGCTGGCTTTGTCATGTAAAGTGTGATTTATGAACATTCAGCACACAGCGGGAAAACCCGCTAGCGCTGTAGTGGTTAAAGCCCCACAGTGACCAAAATTGCCATTTTACAGACTTTTCCTCCTACTCAGAAGCTTCTATTTTGACCAATTTCTGGCAGAAAAATGACTCCAAACACACTCATTTTAGATCCAAAAGTGATAATTCACATTTAATAGTCATTTACAGGCAAAAGAGAAAACATTAAAAAATGACTATTTCTGACCATCTGGAGAAAGTTCGACAGTTCCGGGGTCATCGTTTTTCATCAAAAAAATATTTTTTCAAATGTTTTAAAAATGATGCAAAATGTCAAATGGATTGTGCCTGATGTTGAATAACTACTTTTTAAGCCCCACAGTGACCAAAATTGCCATTTTTACAGATATTTCCTCCTACTCAGAAGCCTCTATTTGACCAATATCAGGCAGAAAAATGTCTCTAAACACACCTATTTTAGTTCCAAAAGTGATCATTCACATTTAATAATTGTTTACAGTCAAAAGAGAAAACATTAAAAAATGACCATTTCTGACCATCTGGAGAAAGTTTGACAGGTCCGGTGTCATCGTTTTTCATCAAAAAAATATTTTTTCAAATGTTGAAAAAATGATTCAAAATGTCAAATGGATTGTGCCTGATGTTGAATAACCACTTTTTAAGACCCACAGTGACCACAATTGCCATTTTTACAGACATTTCCTCCTACTCATAAGCTTCTATTTGACCAATTTCTGGCAGAAAAATGACTCTAAACACACTTATTTTAGTTCCAAAAGTGAACATTCACATTTAATAATTGTTTACAGTCAAAAGAGAAAACATTAAAAAATGACCATTTCTGACCATCTGGAGAAAGTTCGACAGTTCCGGGGTCATCGTTTTTCATCAAAAAAAATATTTTTTCAAATGTTGAAAAAATGATGCAAAATGTCAAATGGATTGTGCCTGATGTTGAATAACCACTTTTTAAAGCCCCACAGTGACCAAAATTGCCATTTTTACAGACATTTCCTCCTACTCAGAAGCTTCTATTTTTACCAATTTCTGGCAGAAAAGAGACTACAAACACACTCATTTTAGATCCAAAAGTGATAATTCACATTTAATAGTCATTTACAGGCAAAAGAGAAAACATTAAAAAATGACCATTTCTGACCATCTGGAGAAAGTTCGACAGTTCCGGGGTCATCGTTTTTCATCAAAAAAAATATTTTTTCAAATGTTGAAAAAATGATGCAAAATGTCAAATGGATTGTGCCTGATGTTGAATAACCACTTTTTAAAGCCCCACAGTGACCAAAATTGCCATTTTTACAGACATTTCCTCCTACTCAGAAGCTTCTATTTTGACCAATTTATGGCAGAAAAATGACTACAAACACACTCATTTTAGATCCAAAAGTGATAATTCACATTTAATAGTCATTTACAGGCAAAAGAGAAAACATTAAAAAATGACCATTTCTGACCATCTGGAGAAAGTTCGACAGTTCCGGGGTCATCGTTTTTCATCAAAAAAAATATTTTTTCAAATGTTTTAAAAATGATGCAAAATGTCAAATGGATTGTGCCTGATGTTGAATAACTACTTTTTAAGCACTACAGTGACCACAATTGCCATTTTTACAGATATTTCCTCCTACTCAGAAGCTTCTATTTGACCAATTTCTGGCAGAAAAATGGCTCAAACACACTTATTTTAGTTCCAAAAGTGATCATTCACATTTAATAATTGTTTACAGTCAAAAGAGAAAACATTAAAAAATGACCATTTCTGACCATCTGGAGAAAGTTTGACAGGTCCGGGGTCATCGTTTTTCATCAAAAAAAATATTTTTTCAAATGTTGAAAAAATGATTCAAAATGTCAAATGGATTGTGCCTGATGTTGAATAACCACTTTTTAAGCCCCACAGTGACCAAAATTGCCATTTTTGCAGACATTTCCTCCTACTCAGAAGCTTCTATTTGACCAATTTCTGGCAGAAAAATGACTCTAAACACACTTATTTTAGTTCCAAAAGTGAACATTCACATTTAATAATTGTTTACAGTCAAAAGAGAAAACATTAAAAAATGACCATTTCTGACCAATCAGAGAAAGTTCAACAGTTCCTGGGTCATCGTTTTTCATTAAAAAAAAATATTTTTTCAAATGTTGAAAAAATGATGCAAAATGTCAAAAGGATTGTGCCTGAAGTTGAATATCCACTTTTTAACCCCTTCAACGCTAATGACAAAGCCAGCTCGTCATGGGCGTTACCTGCGCTGCACTCATGACGAGCTGGCTTTGTCATGTAAAGTGTGATTTATGAACATTCAGCACACAGCGGGGAAAACCCGCTAGCGCTGTAGTGGTTAAAGCCCCACAGTGACCAAAATTGCCATTTTTACAGACTTTTCCTCCTACTCAGAAGCTTCTATTTTGACCAATTTCTGGCAGAAAAATGACTCCAAACACACTCATTTTAGATCCAAAAGTGATAATTCACATTTAATAGTCATTTACAGGCAAAAGAGAAAACATTAAAAAATGACTATTTCTGACCATCTGGAGAAAGTTCGACAGTTCCGGGGTCATCGTTTTTCATCAAAAAAATATTTTTTCAAATGTTTTAAAAATGATGCAAAATGTCAAATGGATTGTGCCTGATGTTGAATAACTACTTTTTAAGCCCCACAGTGGCCAAAATTGCCATTTTTACAGATATTTCCTCCTACTCAGAAGCCTCTATTTGACCAATATCAGGCAGAAAAATGTCTCTAAACACACCTATTTTAGTTCCAAAAGTGATCATTCACATTTAATAATTGTTTACAGTCAAAAGAGAAAACATTAAAAAATGACCATTTCTGACCATCTGGAGAAAGTTTGACAGGTCCGGTGTCATCGTTTTTCATCAAAAAAATATTTTTTCAAATGTTTTAAAAATGATGCAAAATGTCAAATGGATTGTGCCTGATGTTGAATAACTACTTTTTAAGCACTACAGTGACCACAATTGCCATTTTTACAGATATTTCCTCCTACTCAGAAGCTTCTATTTGACCAATTTCTGGCAGAAAAATGGCTCAAACACACTTATTTTAGTTCCAAAAGTGATCATTCACATTTAATAATTGTTTACAGTCAAAAGAGAAAACATTAAAAAATGACCATTTCTGACCATCTGGAGAAAGTTTGACAGGTCCGGGGTCATCGTTTTTCATCAAAAAAAATATTTTTTCAAATGTTGAAAAAATGATTCAAAATGTCAAATGGATTGTGCCTGATGTTGAATAACCACTTTTTAAGCCCCACAGTGACCAAAATTGCCATTTTTGCAGACATTTCCTCCTACTCAGAAGCTTCTATTTGACCAATTTCTGGCAGAAAAATGCCTCTAAACACACTTATTTTAGTTCCAAAAGTGAACATTCACATTTAATAATTGTTTACAGTCAAAAGAGAAAACATTACAAAATGACCATTTCTGACCAATCGGAGAAAGTTCAACAGTTCCTGGGTCATCGTTTTTCATTAAAAAAAAATATTTTTTCAAATGTTGAAAAAATGATGCAAAATGTCAAAAGGATTGTGCCTGTAGTTGAATATCCACGTTTTAACCCCTTCAACGCTAATGACAAAGCCAGCTTGTCATGGGCGTTACCTGCGCTGCACTCATGACGAGCTGGCTTTGTCATGTAAAGTGTGATTTATGAACATTCAGCACACAGCGGGAAAACCCGCTAGCGCTGTAGTGGTTAAAGCCCCACAGTGACCAAAATTGCCATTTTACAGACTTTTCCTCCTACTCAGAAGCTTCTATTTTGACCAATTTCTGGCAGAAAAATGACTCCAAACACACTCATTTTAGATCCAAAAGTGATAATTCACATTTAATAGTCATTTACAGGCAAAAGAGAAAACATTAAAAAATGACTATTTCTGACCATCTGGAGAAAGTTCGACAGTTCCGGGGTCATCGTTTTTCATCAAAAAAATATTTTTTCAAATGTTTTAAAAATGATGCAAAATGTCAAATGGATTGTGCCTGATGTTGAATAACTACTTTTTAAGCCCCACAGTGACCAAAATTGCCATTTTTACAGATATTTCCTCCTACTCAGAAGCCTCTATTTGACCAATATCAGGCAGAAAAATGTCTCTAAACACACCTATTTTAGTTCCAAAAGTGATCATTCACATTTAATAATTGTTTACAGTCAAAAGAGAAAACATTAAAAAATGACCATTTCTGACCATCTGGAGAAAGTTTGACAGGTCCGGTGTCATCGTTTTTCATCAAAAAAATATTTTTTCAAATGTTGAAAAAATGATTCAAAATGTCAAATGGATTGTGCCTGATGTTGAATAACCACTTTTTAAGACCCACAGTGACCACAATTGCCATTTTTACAGACATTTCCTCCTACTCATAAGCTTCTATTTGACCAATTTCTGGCAGAAAAATGACTCTAAACACACTTATTTTAGTTCCAAAAGTGAACATTCACATTTAATAATTGTTTACAGTCAAAAGAGAAAACATTAAAAAATGACCATTTCTGACCATCTGGAGAAAGTTCGACAGTTCCGGGGTCATCGTTTTTCATCAAAAAAAATATTTTTTCAAATGTTGAAAAAATGATGCAAAATGTCAAATGGATTGTGCCTGATGTTGAATAACCACTTTTTAAAGCCCCACAGTGACCAAAATTGCCATTTTTACAGACATTTCCTCCTACTCAGAAGCTTCTATTTTTACCAATTTCTGGCAGAAAAGAGACTACAAACGCACTCATTTTAGATCCAAAAGTGATAATTCACATTTAATAGTCATTTACAGGCAAAAGAGAAAACATTAAAAAATGACCATTTCTGACCATCTGGAGAAAGTTCGACAGTTCCGGGGTCATCGTTTTTCATCAAAAAAAATATTTTTTCAAATGTTGAAAAAATGATGCAAAATGTCAAATGGATTGTGCCTGATGTTGAATAGCCCCACAGTGACCAAAATTGTCATTTTTACAGACATTTCCTCCTACTCAGAAGCTTCTATTTTGACCAATTTCTGGCAGAAAAATGACTACAAACACACTCATTTTAGATCCAAAAGTGATAATTCACATTTAATAGTCATTTACAGGCAAAAGAGAAAACATTAAAAAATGACCATTTCTGACCATCTGGAGAAAGTTCGACAGTTCCGGGGTCATCGTTTTTCATCAAAAAAAATATTTTTTCAAATGTTTTAAAAATGATGCAAAATGTCAAATGGATTGTGCCTGATGTTGAATAACTACTTTTTAAGCACTACAGTGACCACAATTGCCATTTTTACAGATATTTCCTCCTACTCAGAAGCTTCTATTTGACCAATTTCTGGCAGAAAAATGGCTCAAACACACTTATTTTAGTTCCAAAAGTGATCATTCACATTTAATAATTGTTTACAGTCAAAAGAGAAAACATTAAAAAATGACCATTTCTGACCATCTGGAGAAAGTTTGACAGGTCCGGGGTCATCGTTTTTCATCAAAAAAAATATTTTTTCAAATGTTGAAAAAATGATTCAAAATGTCAAATGGATTGTGCCTGATGTTGAATAACCACTTTTTAAGCCCCACAGTGACCAAAATTGCCATTTTTGCAGACATTTCCTCCTACTCAGAAGCTTCTATTTGACCAATTTCTGGCAGAAAAATGACTCTAAACACACTTATTTTAGTTCCAAAAGTGAACATTCACATTTAATAATTGTTTACAGTCAAAAGAGAAAACATTAAAAAATGACCATTTCTGACCAATCAGAGAAAGTTCAACAGTTCCTGGGTCATCGTTTTTCATTAAAAAAAAATATTTTTTCAAATGTTGAAAAAATGATGCAAAATGTCAAAAGGATTGTGCCTGAAGTTGAATATCCACTTTTTAACCCCTTCAACGCTAATGACAAAGCCAGCTCGTCATGGGCGTTACCTGCGCTGCACTCATGACGAGCTGGCTTTGTCATGTAAAGTGTGATTTATGAACATTCAGCACACAGCGGGGAAAACCCGCTAGCGCTGTAGTGGTTAAAGCCCCACAGTGACCAAAATTGCCATTTTTACAGACTTTTCCTCCTACTCAGAAGCTTCTATTTTGACCAATTTCTGGCAGAAAAATGACTCCAAACACACTCATTTTAGATCCAAAAGTGATAATTCACATTTAATAGTCATTTACAGGCAAAAGAGAAAACATTAAAAAATGACTATTTCTGACCATCTGGAGAAAGTTCGACAGTTCCGGGGTCATCGTTTTTCATCAAAAAAATATTTTTTCAAATGTTTTAAAAATGATGCAAAATGTCAAATGGATTGTGCCTGATGTTGAATAACTACTTTTTAAGACCCACAGTGGCCAAAATTGCCATTTTTACAGATATTTCCTCCTACTCAGAAGCCTCTATTTGACCAATATCAGGCAGAAAAATGTCTCTAAACACACCTATTTTAGTTCCAAAAGTGATCATTCACATTTAATAATTGTTTACAGTCAAAAGAGAAAACATTAAAAAATGACCATTTCTGACCATCTGGAGAAAGTTTGACAGGTCCGGTGTCATCGTTTTTCATCAAAAAAATATTTTTTCAAATGTTGAAAAAATGATTCAAAATGTCAAATGGATTGTGCCTGATGTTGAATAACCACTTTTTAAGACCCACAGTGACCACAATTGCCATTTTTACAGACATTTCCTCCTACTCATAAGCTTCTATTTGACCAATTTCTGGCAGAAAAATGACTCTAAACACACTTATTTTAGTTCCAAAAGTGAACATTCACATTTAACAATTGTTTACAGTCAAAAGAGAAAACATTAAAAAATGACCATTTCTGACCATCTGGAGAAAGTTCGACAGTTCCGGGGTCATCGTTTTTCATCAAAAAAAATATTTTTTCAAATGTTGAAAAAATGATGCAAAATGTCAAATGGATTGTGCCTGATGTTGAATAACCACTTTTTAAAGCCCCACAGTGACCAAAATTGCCATTTTTACAGACATTTCCTCCTACTCAGAAGCTTCTATTTTTACCAATTTCTGGCAGAAAAAAGACTACAAACACACTCATTTTAGATCCAAAAGTGATAATTCACATTTAATAGTCATTTACAGGCAAAAGAGAAAACATTAAAAAATGACCATTTCTGACCATCTGGAGAAAGTTCGACAGTTCCGGGGTCATCGTTTTTCATCAAAAAAAATATTTTTTCAAATGTTTTAAAAATGATGCAAAATGTCAAAAAGATTGTGCCTGAAGTTGAATAACCACTTTTTAAAGCCCCACAGTGACCAAAATTGCCATTTTTACAGACTTTTTCTCCTACTCAGAAGCTTCTATTTTGACCAATTTCTGACAGAAAAATGACTCCAAACACACTCATTTTAGATCCAAAAGTGATAATTCACATTTAATAGTCATTTACTGTCAAAAGAGAAAACATTAAAAAATGACCATTTCTGACCATCTGGAGAAAGTTCGACAGTTCCGGGGTCATCGTTTTTCATTAAAAAAAAATACTTTTTCAAATGTTGAAAAAATGATGCAAAATGTCAAAAGGATTGTGCCTGAAGTTGAATAACCATTCTTTAAAGCCACACAGTGACCAAAATTGCCATTTTTACAGACATTTCCTCCTACTCAGAAGCTTCTATTTCGACCAATTTCTGGCAGAAAAATGACTCCAAACACACTAATTTTAGTTCCAAAAGTGATAATTCACATTTAATAGTCATTTACAGGCAAAAGAGAAAACATTAAAAAATGACCAGGGTCATCATTTTTCATTAAAAAAAATATTTTTTCAAATGTTGAAAAAATGATGCAAAATGTCAAATGGATTGTGCCTGATGTTGAATAACCACTTTTTAAGCCCCACAGTGACCAAAATTGCCATTTTTACCTACATTTCCTCCTACTCAGAAGCTTCTATTTGACCAATTTCTGGCAGAAAAATGGCTCTAAACACACTTATTTTAGTTCCAAAAGTGATCATTCACATTTAATAATTGTTTACAGTCAAAAGAGAAAACATTAAAAAATGACCATTTCTGACCATCTGGAGAAAGTTCGACAGTTCCGGGGTCATCGTTTTTCATCAAAAAAAATATTTTTTCAAATGTTTTAAAAATGATGCAAAATGTCAAATGGATTGTGCCTGATGTTGAATAACTACTTTTTAAGCACTACAGTGACCACAATTGCCATTTTTACAGATATTTCCTCCTACTCAGAAGCTTCTATTTGACCAATTTCTGGCAGAAAAATGGCTCTAAACACACTTATTTTAGTTCCAAAAGTGATCATTCACATTTAATATTTGTTTACAGTCAAAAGAGAAAACATTAAAAAATGACCATTTCTGACCATCTGGAGAAAGTTCGACAGTTCCGGGGTCATCGTTTTTCATCAAAAAAAATATTTTTTCAAATGTTGAAAAAATGATGCAAAATGTCAAAAGGATTGTGCCTGAAGTTGAATAACCACTTTTAACCCCTTCCACGCTAATGACAAAGCCAGCTCATCATGGGCGTTACCTGCGCTGCACTCATGACGAGCTGGCTTTGTCATGTAAAGTGTGATTTATGAACATTCAGCACACAGCGGGAAAACCCGCTAGCGCTGTAGTGGTTAAAGCCCCACAGTGACCAAAATTGCCATTTTTACAGACTTTTCCTCCTACTCAGAAGCTTCTATTTGACAAATTTCTGGCAGAAAAATGACTCCAAACACACTCATTTTAGATCCAAAAGTGATAATTCACATTTAATAGTCGTTTACAGTCAAAAGAGAAAACATAAAAAAATGACCATTTCTGACCATCTGGAGAAAGTTCGACAGTTCCGGGGTCATCGTTTTTCATTAAAAAAAATATTTTTTCAAATGTTGAAAAAATGATGCAAAATGTCAAATGGATTGTGCCTGATGTTGAATAACCACTTTTTAAAGCCCCACAGTGACCAAAATTGCCATTTTTACAGACATTTCCTCCTACTCAGAAGCTTCTATTTTGACCAATTTCTGGCAGAAAAATGACTACAAACACACTCATTTTAGATCCAAAAGTGATAATTCACATTTAATAGTCATTTACAGGCAAAAGAGAAAACATTAAAAAATGACTATTTCTGACCATCTGGAGAAAGTTCGACAGTTCCGGGGTCATCGTTTTTCATCAAAAAAAATATTTTTTCAAATGTTTTAAAAATGATGCAAAATGTCAAATGGATTGTGCCTGATGTTGAATAACCACTTTTTAAGCCCCACAGTGACCAAAATTGCCATTTTTGCAGACATTTCCTCCTACTCAGAAGCTTCTATTTGACCAATTTCTGGCAGAAAAATGACTCTAAACACACTTATTTTAGTTCCAAAAGTGAACATTCACATTTAATATTTGTTTACAGTCAAAAGAGAAAACATTAAAAAATGACCATTTCTGACCATCTGGACAAAGTTCAACAGTTCCTGGGTCATCGTTTTTCATTAAAAAAAAATATTTTTTCAAATGTTGCAAAAATGATGCAAAATGTCAAAAGGATTGTGCCTGAAATTGAATAACCACTTTTTAACCCCTTCAACGCTAATGACAAAGCCAGCTCGTCATGGGCGTTACCTGCGCTGCACTCATGACAAGCTGGCTTTGTCATGTAAAGTGTGATTTATGAACATTCAGCACACAGCGGGAAAACTCGCTAGCGCTGTAGTGGTTAAAGCCCCACAGTGACCAAAATTGCCATTTTTACAGACTTTTCCTCCTACTCAGAAGCTTCTATTTTGACCAATTTCTGGCAGAAAAATGACTCCAAACACACTCATTTTAGATCCAAAAGTGATAATTCACATTTAATAGTCATTTACAGGCAAAAGAGAAAACATTAAAAAATGACTATTTCTGACCATCTGGAGAAAGTTCGACAGTTCCGGGGTCATCGTTTTTCATCAAAAAAATATTTTTTCAAATGTTTTAAAAATGATGCAAAATGTCAAATGGATTGTGCCTGATGTTGAATAACTACTTTTTAAGCCCTACCAGTGACCAAAATTGCCATTTTTACAGATATTTCCTCCTACTCAGAAGCCTCTATTTGACCAATATCAGGCAGAAAAATGTCTCTGAACACACCTATTTTAGTTCCAAAAGTGATCATTCACATTTAATAATTGTTTACAGTCAAAAGAGAAAACATTAAAAAATTACCATTTCTGACCATCTGGAGAAAGTTTGACAGGTCCGGTGTCATCGTTTTTCATCAAAAAAAATATTTTTTCAAATGTTGAAAAAATGATTCAAAATGTCAAATGGATTGTGCCTGATGTTGAATAACCACTTTTTAAGACCCACAGTGACCACAATTGCCATTTTTACAGACATTTCCTCCTACTCATAAGCTTCTATTTAACCAATTTCTGGCAGAAAAATGACTCTAAACACACTTATTTTAGTCCCAAAAGTGATCATTCACATTTAATAATTGTTTACAGTCAAAAGAGAAAACATTAAAAAATGACCATTTCTGACCATCTGGAGAAAGTTTGACAGGTCCGGTGTCATCGTTTTTCATCAAAAAAAT
The DNA here is from genome assembly GCF_964261635.1 of Lissotriton helveticus. Lineage (NCBI taxonomy): Eukaryota > Metazoa > Chordata > Amphibia > Caudata > Salamandridae > Lissotriton > Lissotriton helveticus. The sequence continues at coordinate 1,356,570,994 of NC_136061.1, read as the reverse complement.
ATTTTTTCAAATGTTGAAAAAATGATTCAAAATGTCAAATGGATTGTGCCTGATGTTGAATAACCACTTTTTAAGACCCACAGTGACCACAATTGCCATTTTTACAGACATTTCCTCCTACTCATAAGCTTCTAAGCTTCTATTTGACCAATTTCTGGCAGAAAAATGACTCTAAACACACTTATTTTAGTTCCAAAAGTGAACATTCACATTTAATAATTGTTTACAGTCAAAAGAGAAAACTTTAAAAAATGACCATTTCTGACCATCTGGAGAAAGTTCGACAGTTCCGGGGTCATCGTTTTTCATCAAAAAAAATATTTTTTCAAATGTTGAAAAAATGATGCAAAATGTCAAATGGATTGTGCCTGATGTTGAATAACCACTTTTTAAAGCCCCACAGTGACCAAAATTGCCATTTTTACAGACATTTCCTCCTACTCAGAAGCTTCTATTTTTACCAATTTCTGGCAGAAAAAAGACTACAAACACACTCATTTTAGATCCAAAAGTGATAATTCACATTTAATAGTCATTTACAGGCAAAAGAGAAAACATTAAAAAATGACTATTTCTGACCATCTGGAGAAAGTTCGACAGTTCCGGGGTCATCGTTTTTCATCAAAAAAATATTTTTTCAAATGTTTTAAAAATGATGCAAAATGTCAAATGGATTGTGCCTGATGTTGAATAACTACTTTTTAAGCCCCACAGTGGCCAAAATTGCCATTTTTACAGATATTTCCTCCTACTCAGAAGCCTCTATTTGACCAATATCAGGCAGAAAAATGTCTCTAAACACACCTATTTTAGTTCCAAAAGTGATCATTCACATTTAATAATTGTTTACAGTCAAAAGAGAAAACATTAAAAAATGACCATTTCTGACCATCTGGAGAAAGTTTGACAGGTCCGGTGTCATCGTTTTTCATCAAAAAAATATTTTTTCAAATGTTGAAAAAATGATTCAAAATGTCAAATGGATTGTGCCTGATGTTGAATAACCACTTTTTAAGACCCACAGTGACCACAATTGCCATTTTTACAGACATTTCCTCCTACTCAGAAGCTTCTATTTTTACCAATTTCTGGCAGAAAAAAGACTACAAACACACTCATTTTAGATCCAAAAGTGATAATTCACATTTAATAGTCATTTACAGGCAAAAGAGAAAACATTAAAAAATGACCATTTCTGACCATCTGGAGAAAGTTCGACAGTTCCGGGGTCATCGTTTTTCATCAAAAAAAATATTTTTTCAAATGTTTTAAAAATGATGCAAAATGTCAAAAAGATTGTGCCTGAAGTTGAATAACCACTTTTTAAAGCCCCACAGTGACCAAAATTGCCATTTTTACAGACTTTTTCTCCTACTCAGAAGCTTCTATTTTGACCAATTTCTGACAGAAAAATGACTCCAAACACACTCATTTTAGATCCAAAAGTGATAATTCACATTTAATAGTCATTTACTGTCAAAAGAGAAAACATTAAAAAATGACCATTTCTGACCATCTGGAGAAAGTTCGACAGTTCCGGGGTCATCGTTTTTCATTAAAAAAAAATACTTTTTCAAATGTTGAAAAAATGATACAAAATGTCAAAAGGATTGTGCCTGAAGTTGAATAACCATTCTTTAAAGCCACACAGTGACCAAAATTGCCATTTTTACAGACATTTCCTCCTACTCAGAAGCTTCTATTTCGACCAATTTCTGGCAGAAAAATGACTCCAAACACACTAATTTTAGTTCCAAAAGTGATAATTCACATTTAATAGTCATTTACAGGCAAAAGAGAAAACATTAAAAAATGACCAGGGTCATCATTTTTCATTAAAAAAAATATTTTTTCAAATGTTGAAAAAATGATGCAAAATGTCAAATGGATTGTGCCTGATGTTGAATAACCACTTTTTAAGCCCCACAGTGACCAAAATTGCCATTTTTACCTACATTTCCTCCTACTCAGAAGCTTCTATTTGACCAATTTCTGGCAGAAAAATGGCTCTAAACACACTTATTTTAGTTCCAAAAGTGATCATTCACATTTAATAATTGTTTACAGTCAAAAGAGAAAACATTAAAAAATGACCATTTCTGACCATCTGGAGAAAGTTCGACAGTTCCGGGGTCATCGTTTTTCATCAAAAAAAATATTTTTTCAAATGTTTTAAAAATGATGCAAAATGTCAAATGGATTGTGCCTGATGTTGAATAACTACTTTTTAAGCACTACAGTGACCACAATTGCCATTTTTACAGATATTTCCTCCTACTCAGAAGCTTCTATTTGACCAATTTCTGGCAGAAAAATGGCTCTAAACACACTTATTTTAGTTCCAAAAGTGATCATTCACATTTAATATTTGTTTACAGTCAAAAGAGAAAACATTAAAAAATGACCATTTCTGACCATCTGGAGAAAGTTCGACAGTTCCGGGGTCATCGTTTTTCATCAAAAAAAATATTTTTTCAAATGTTGAAAAAATGATGCAAAATGTCAAAAGGATTGTGCCTGAAGTTGAATAACCACTTTTAACCCCTTCCACGCTAATGACAAAGCCAGCTCATCATGGGCGTTACCTGCGCTGCACTCATGACGAGCTGGCTTTGTCATGTAAAGTGTGATTTATGAACATTCAGCACACAGCGGGAAAACCCGCTAGCGCTGTAGTGGTTAAAGCCCCACAGTGACCAAAATTGCCATTTTTACAGACTTTTCCTCCTACTCAGAAGCTTCTATTTGACAAATTTCTGGCAGAAAAATGACTCCAAACACACTCATTTTAGATCCAAAAGTGATAATTCACATTTAATAGTCGTTTACAGTCAAAAGAGAAAACATAAAAAAATGACCATTTCTGACCATCTGGAGAAAGTTCGACAGTTCCGGGGTCATCGTTTTTCATTAAAAAAAATATTTTTTCAAATGTTGAAAAAATGATGCAAAATGTCAAATGGATTGTGCCTGATGTTGAATAACCACTTTTTAAAGCCCCACAGTGACCAAAATTGCCATTTTTACAGACATTTCCTCCTACTCAGAAGCTTCTATTTTGACCAATTTCTGGCAGAAAAATGACTACAAACACACTCATTTTAGATCCAAAAGTGATAATTCACATTTAATAGTCATTTACAGGCAAAAGAGAAAACATTAAAAAATGACTATTTCTGACCATCTGGAGAAAGTTCGACAGTTCCGGGGTCATCGTTTTTCATCAAAAAAAATATTTTTTCAAATGTTTTAAAAATGATGCAAAATGTCAAATGGATTGTGCCTGATGTTGAATAACCACTTTTTAAGCCCCACAGTGACCAAAATTGCCATTTTTGCAGACATTTCCTCCTACTCAGAAGCTTCTATTTGACCAATTTCTGGCAGAAAAATGACTCTAAACACACTTATTTTAGTTCCAAAAGTGAACATTCACATTTAATATTTGTTTACAGTCAAAAGAGAAAACATTAAAAAATGACCATTTCTGACCATCTGGACAAAGTTCAACAGTTCCTGGGTCATCGTTTTTCATTAAAAAAAAATATTTTTTCAAATGTTGCAAAAATGATGCAAAATGTCAAAAGGATTGTGCCTGAAATTGAATAACCACTTTTTAACCCCTTCAACGCTAATGACAAAGCCAGCTCGTCATGGGCGTTACCTGCGCTGCACTCATGACAAGCTGGCTTTGTCATGTAAAGTGTGATTTATGAACATTCAGCACACAGCGGGAAAACTCGCTAGCGCTGTAGTGGTTAAAGCCCCACAGTGACCAAAATTGCCATTTTTACAGACTTTTCCTCCTACTCAGAAGCTTCTATTTTGACCAATTTCTGGCAGAAAAATGACTCCAAACACACTCATTTTAGATCCAAAAGTGATAATTCACATTTAATAGTCATTTACAGGCAAAAGAGAAAACATTAAAAAATGACTATTTCTGACCATCTGGAGAAAGTTCGACAGTTCCGGGGTCATCGTTTTTCATCAAAAAAATATTTTTTCAAATGTTTTAAAAATGATGCAAAATGTCAAATGGATTGTGCCTGATGTTGAATAACTACTTTTTAAGCCCTACCAGTGACCAAAATTGCCATTTTTACAGATATTTCCTCCTACTCAGAAGCCTCTATTTGACCAATATCAGGCAGAAAAATGTCTCTGAACACACCTATTTTAGTTCCAAAAGTGATCATTCACATTTAATAATTGTTTACAGTCAAAAGAGAAAACATTAAAAAATTACCATTTCTGACCATCTGGAGAAAGTTTGACAGGTCCGGTGTCATCGTTTTTCATCAAAAAAAATATTTTTTCAAATGTTGAAAAAATGATTCAAAATGTCAAATGGATTGTGCCTGATGTTGAATAACCACTTTTTAAGACCCACAGTGACCACAATTGCCATTTTTACAGACATTTCCTCCTACTCATAAGCTTCTATTTAACCAATTTCTGGCAGAAAAATGACTCTAAACACACTTATTTTAGTCCCAAAAGTGATCATTCACATTTAATAATTGTTTACAGTCAAAAGAGAAAACATTAAAAAATGACCATTTCTGACCATCTGGAGAAAGTTTGACAGGTCCGGTGTCATCGTTTTTCATCAAAAAAATATTTTTTCAAATGTTGAAAAAATGATTCAAAATGTCAAATGGATTGTGCCTGATGTTGAATAACCACTTTTTAAGACCCACAGTGACCACAATTGCCATTTTTACAGACATTTCCTCCTACTCATAAGCTTCTAAGCTTCTATTTGACCAATTTCTGGCAGAAAAATGACTCTAAACACACTTATTTTAGTTCCAAAAGTGAACATTCACATTTAATAATTGTTTACAGTCAAAAGAGAAAACTTTAAAAAATGACCATTTCTGACCATCTGGAGAAAGTTCGACAGTTCCGGGGTCATCGTTTTTCATCAAAAAAAATATTTTTTCAAATGTTGAAAAAATGATGCAAAATGTCAAATGGATTGTGCCTGATGTTGAATAACCACTTTTTAAAGCCCCACAGTGACCAAAATTGCCATTTTTACAGACATTTCCTCCTACTCAGAAGCTTCTATTTTTACCAATTTCTGGCAGAAAAAAGACTACAAACACACTCATTTTAGATCCAAAAGTGATAATTCACATTTAATAGTCATTTACAGGCAAAAGAGAAAACATTAAAAAATGACCATTTCTGACCATCTGGAGAAAGTTCGACAGTTCCGGGGTCATCGTTTTTCATCAAAAAAAATATTTTTTCAAATGTTGAAAAAATGATGCAAAATGTCAAATGGATTGTGCCTGATGTTGAATAACCACTTTTTAAAGCCCCACAGTGACCAAAATTGCCATTTTTACAGACATTTCCTCCTACTCAGAAGCTTCTATTTTGACCAATTTCTGGCAGAAAAATGACTACAAACACACTCATTTTAGATCCAAAAGTGATAATTCACATTTAATAGTCATTTACAGGCAAAAGAGAAAACATTAAAAAATGACCATTTCTGACCATCTGGAGAAAGTTCGACAGTTCCGGGGTCATCGTTTTTCATCAAAAAAATATTTTTTCAAATGTTTTAAAAATGATGCAAAATGTCAAATGGATTGTGCCTGATGTTGAATAACTACTTTTTAAGCCCCACAGTGGCCAAAATTGCCATTTTTACAGGTATTTCCTCCTACTCAGAAGCCTCTATTTGACCAATATCAGGCAGAAAAATGTCTCTAAACACACCTATTTTAGTTCCAAAAGTGATCATTCACATTTAATAATTGTTTACAGTCAAAAGAGAAAACATTAAAAAATGACCATTTCTGACCATCTGGAGAAAGTTTGACAGGTCCGGTGTCATCGTTTTTCATCAAAAAAATATTTTTTCAAATGTTGAAAAAATGATTCAAAATGTCAAATGGATTGTGCCTGATGTTGAATAACCACTTTTTAAGACCCACAGTGACCACAATTGCCATTTTTACAGACATTTCCTCCTACTCATAAGCTTCTATTTGACCAATTTCTGGCAGAAAAATTACTCTAAACACACTTATTTTAGTTCCAAAAGTGAACATTCACATTTAATAATTGTTTACAGTCAAAAGAGAAAACATTAAAAAATGACCATTTCTGACCATCTGGAGAAAGTTCGACAGTTCCGGGGTCATCGTTTTTCATCAAAAAAAATATTTTTTCAAATGTTGAAAAAATGATGCAAAATGTCAAATGGATTGTGCCTGATGTTGAATAACCACTTTTTAAAGACCCACAGTGACCAAAATTGCCATTTTTACAGACATTTCCTCCTACTCAGAAGCTTCTATTTTTACCAATTTCTGGCAGAAAAAAGACTACAAACACACTCATTTTAGATCCAAAAGTGATAATTCACATTTAATAGTCATTTACAGGCAAAAGAGAAAACATTAAAAAATGACCATTTCTGACCATCTGGAGAAAGTTCGACAGTTCCGGGGTCATCGTTTTTCATCAAAAAAAATATTTTTTCAAATGTTTTAAAAATGATGCAAAATGTCAAAAAGATTGTGCCTGAAGTTGAATAACCACTTTTTAAAGCCCCACAGTGACCAAAATTGCCATTTTTACAGACTTTTCCTCCTACTCAGAAGCTTCTATTTTGACCAATTTCTGACAGAAAAATGACTCCAAACACACTCATTTTAGATCCAAAAGTGATAATTCACATTTAATAGTCATTTACTGTCAAAAGAGAAAACATTAAAAAATGACCATTTCTGACCATCTGGAGAAAGTTCGACAGTTCCGGGGTCATCGTTTTTCATCAAAAAAAATACTTTTTCAAATGTTGAAAAAATGATGCAAAATGTCAAAAGGATTGTGCCTGAAGTTGAATAACCACTTTTTAAAGCCACACAGTGACCAAAATTGCCATTTTTACAGACATTTCCTCCTACTCAGAAGCTTCTATTTCGACCAATTTCTGGCAGAAAAATGACTCCAAACACACTAATTTTAGTTCCAAAAGTGATAATTCACATTTAATAGTCATTTACAGGCAAAAGAGAAAACATTAAAAAATGACCGGAGTCATCATTTTTCATTAAAAAAAATATTTTTTCAAATGTTGAAAAAATGATGCAAAATGTCAAATGGATTGTGCCTGATGTTGAATAACCACTTTTTAAGCCCCACAGTGACCAAAATTGCCATTTTTACAGACATTTCCTCCTACTCAGAAGCTTCTATTTGACCAATTTCTGGCAGAAAAATGGCTCTAAACACACTTATTTTAGTTCCAAAAGTGATCATTCACATTTAATAATTGTTTACAGTCAAAAGAGAAAACATTAAAAAATGACCATTTCTGACCATCTGGAGAAAGTTCGACAGTTCCGGGGTCATCGTTTTTCATCAAAAAAAATATTTTTTCAAATGTTTTAAAAATGATGCAAAATGTCAAATGGATTGTGCCTGATGTTGAATAACTACTTTTTAAGCACTACAGTGACCGCAATTGCCATTTTTACAGATATTTCCTCCTACTCAGAAGCTTCTATTTGACCAATTTCTGGCAGAAAAATGGCTCTAAACACACTTATTTTAGTTCCAAAAGTGATAATTCACATTTAATAGTCGTTTACAGTCAAAAGAGAAAACATTAAAAAATGACCATTTCTGACCATCTGGAGAAAGTTCGACAGTTCCGGGGTCATCGTTTTTCATCAAAAAAAATATTTTTTCAAATGTTGAAAAAATGATGCAAAATGTCAAATGGATTGTGCCTGATGTTGAATAACCACTTTTTAAAGCCCCACAGTGACCAAAATTGCCATTTTTACAGACATTTCCTCCTACTCAGAAGCTTCTATTTTTACCAATTTCTGGCAGAAAAAAGACTACAAACACACTCATTTTAGATCCAAAAGTGATAATTCACATTTAATAGTCATTTACAGGCAAAAGAGAAAACATTAAAAAATGACCATTTCTGACCATCTGGAGAAAGTTCGACAGTTCCGGGGTCATCGTTTTTCATCAAAAAAAATATTTTTTCAAATGTTGAAAAAATGATGCAAAATGTCAAATGGATTGTGCCTGATGTTGAATAACCACTTTTTAAAGCCCCACAGTGACCAAAATTGCCATTTTTACAGACATTTCCTTCTACTCAGAAGCTTCTATTTTGACCAATTTCTGGCAGAAAAATGACTACAAACACACTCATTTTAGATCCAAAAGTGATAATTCACATTTAATAGTCATTTACAGGCAAAAGAGAAAACATTAAAAAATGACCATTTCTGACCATCTGGAGAAAGTTCGACAGTTCCGGGGTCATCGTTTTTCATCAAAAAAAATATTTTTTCAAATGTTTTAAAAATGATGCAAAATGTCAAATGGATTGTGCCTGATGTTGAATAACTACTTTTTAAGCACTACAGTGACCACAATTGCCATTTTTACAGATATTTCCTCCTACTCAGAAGCTTCTATTTGACCAATTTCTGGCAGAAAAATGGCTCAAACACACTTATTTTAGTTCCAAAAGTGATCATTCACATTTAATAATTGTTTACAGTCAAAAGAGAAAACATTAAAAAATGACCATTTCTGACCATCTGGAGAAAGTTTGACAGGTCCGGGGTCATCGTTTTTCATCAAAAAAAATATTTTTTCAAATGTTGAAAAAATGATTCAAAATGTCAAATGGATTGTGCCTGATGTTGAATAACCACTTTTTAAGCCCCACAGTGACCAAAATTGCCATTTTTGCAGACATTTCCTCCTACTCAGAAGCTTCTATTTGACCAATTTCTGGCAGAAAAATGACTCTAAACACACTTATTTTAGTTCCAAAAGTGAACATTCACATTTAATAATTGTTTACAGTCAAAAGAGAAAACATTAAAAAATGACCATTTCTGACCAATCGGAGAAAGTTCAACAGTTCCTGGGTCATCGTTTTTCATTAAAAAAAAATATTTTTTCAAATGTTGAAAAAATGATGCAAAATGTCAAAAGGATTGTGCCTGAAGTTGAATATCCACTTTTTAACCCCTTCAACGCTAATGACAAAGCCAGCTCGTCATGGGCGTTACCTGCGCTGCACTCATGACGAGCTGGCTTTGTCATGTAAAGTGTGATTTATGAACATTCAGCACACAGCGGGAAAACCCGCTAGCGCTGTAGTGGTTAAAGCCCCACAGTGACCAAAATTGCCATTTTTACAGACTTTTCCTCCTACTCAGAAGCTTCTATTTTGACCAATTTCTGGCAGAAAAATGACTCCAAACACACTCATTTTAGATCCAAAAGTGATAATTCACATTTAATAGTCATTTACAGGCAAAAGAGAAAACATTAAAAAATGACTATTTCTGACCATCTGGAGAAAGTTCGACAGTTCCGGGGTCATCGTTTTTCATCAAAAAAATATTTTTTCAAATGTTTTAAAAATGATGCAAAATGTCAAATGGATTGTGCCTGATGTTGAATAACTACTTTTTAAGCCCCACAGTGGCCAAAATTGCCATTTTTACAGATATTTCCTCCTACTCAGAAGCCTCTATTTGACCAATATCAGGCAGAAAAATGTCTCTAAACACACCTATTTTAGTTCCAAAAGTGATCATTCACATTTAATAATTGTTTACAGTCAAAAGAGAAAACATTAAAAAATGACCATTTCTGACCATCTGGAGAAAGTTTGACAGGTCCGGTGTCATCGTTTTTCATCAAAAAAATATTTTTTCAAATGTTGAAAAAATGATTCAAAATGTCAAATGGATTGTGCCTGATGTTGAATAACCACTTTTTAAGACCCACGGTGGCCAAAATTGCCATTTTTACAGATATTTCCTCCTACTCAGAAGCCTCTATTTGACCAATATCAGGCAGAAAAATGTCTCTAAACACACCTATTTTAGTTCCAAAAGTGATCATTCACATTTAATAATTGTTTACAGTCAAAAGAGAAAACATAAATAAATGACCATTTCTGACCATCTGGAGAAAGTTCGACAGTTCCGGGGTCATCGTTTTTCATTAAAAAAAATATTTTTTCAAATGTTGAAAAAATGATGCAAAATGTCAAATGGATTGTGCCTGATGTTGAATAACCACTTTTTAAAGCCCCACAGTGACCAAAATTGCCATTTTTACAGACATTTCCTCCTTCTCAGAAGCTTCTATTTTGACCAATTTCTGGCAGAAAAATGACTACAAACACACTCATTTTAGATCCAAAAGTGATAATTCACATTTAATAGTCATTTACAGGCAAAAGAGAAAACATTAAAAAATGACCATTTCTGACCATCTGGAGAAAGTTCGACAGTTCCGGGGTCATCGTTTTTCATCAAAAAAAATATTTTTTCAAATGTTTTAAAAATGATGCAAAATGTCAAATGGATTGTGCCTGATGTGGAATAACTACTTTTTAAACACTACAGTGACCACAATTGCCATTTTTACAGATATTTCCTCCTACTCAGAAGCTTCTATTTGACCAATTTCTGGCAGAAAAATGACTCTAAACACACTTATTTTAGTTCCAAAAGTGAACATTCACATTTAATATTTGTTTACAGTCAAAAGAGAAAACATTAAAAAATGACCATTTCTGACCATCTGGACAAAGTTCAACAGTTCCTGGGTCATCGTTTTTCATTAAAAAAAAATATTTTTTCAAATGTTGCAAAAATGATGCAAAATGTCAAAAGGATTGTGCCTGAAATTGAATAACCACTTTTTAACCCCTTCAACGCTAATGACAAAGCCAGCTCGTCATGGGCGTTACCTGCGCTGCACTCATGACAAGCTGGCTTTGTCATGTAAAGTGTAATTTATGAACATTCAGCACACAGCGGGAAAACCCGCTAGCGCTGTAGTGGTTAAAGCCCCACAGTGACCAAAATTGCCATTTTTACAGACTTTTCCTCCTACTCAGAAGCTTCTATTTTGACCAATTTCTGGCAGAAAAATGACTCCAAACACACTCATTGTAGATCCAAAAGTGATAATTCACATTTAATAGTCATTTACAGGCAAAAGAGAAAACATTAAAAAATGACTATTTCTGACCATCTGGAGAAAGTTCGACAGTTCCGGGGTCATCGTTTTTCATCAAAAAAATATTTTTTCAAATGTTTTAAAAATGATGCAAAATGTCAAATGGATTGTGCCTGATGTTGAATAACTACTTTTTAAGCCCTACAGTGACCAAAATTGCCATTTTTACAGATATTTCCTCCTACTCAGAAGCCTCTATTTGACCAATATCAGGCAGAAAAATGTCTCTGAACACACCTATTTTAGTTCCAAAAGTGATCATTCACATTTAATAATTGTTTACAGTCAAAAGAGAAAACATTAAAAAATTACCATTTCTGACCATCTGGAGAAAGTTTGACAGGTCCGGTGTCATCGTTTTTCATCAAAAAAAATATTTTTTCAAATGTTGAAAAAATGATTCAAAATGTCAAATGGATTGTGCCTGATGTTGAATAACTACTTTTTAAGACCCACAGGGGTATATTACCAACAACTAGCGATAATTTTTGTCTCTAACTTGTTTAGAGACAAAAATTATCGCCGCACATCGGCGATTTTTATCGCAGATAAACCTTGCTATTAGCAAGGTTTATCGCAAATGCGATAAAAAACGCCCGCAATGCATGAATATCGCTGAAAAGTCAGCGATATTCATGCATTATCGAGCAAATGCTCTTAGCCATGTTATCCACCTCCCGTTGGATAACATGGTGAAGAACTGCTCAGGGCAGGTGTTAGCTTTTGGAGATATTCGCGCTTAGCGCGAATATCTCCAAAAGTTGGTAATAGGAGTTAGCGATGTTAGCGACTGTTTCCAGTCGCTAACATCTTGGCACGCCCACTTTGCATGTCATTAGTGATAAATATCACTGACATGCAAAGCGGGGCCCAAGATGGTCGCTATCTCCTATTAGCTGTCACTAACTGGTGTTAGCGACAGCTTGGTAATAGGGAGATAATTTTATCTCCGCTTTCTTGGCTTTTAAAGCCAAAAAAGCGGAGATAAAACCCCTTGATAATATACCCCTAAGTGACCACAATTGCCATTTTTACAGACATTTCCTCCTACTCATAAGCTTCTATTTAACCAATTTCTGGCAGAAAAATGACTCTAAACACACTTATTTTAGTCCCAAAAGTGATCATTCACATTTAATAATTGTTTACAGTCAAAAGAGAAAACATTAAAAAATGACCATTTCTGACCATCTGGAGAAAGTTTGACAGGTCCGGTGTCATCGTTTTTCATCAAAAAAATATTTTTTCAAATGTTGAAAAAATGATTCAAAATGTCAAATGGATTGTGCCTGATGTTGAATAACCACTTTTTAAGACCCACAGTGACCACAATTGCCATTTTTACAGACATTTCCTCCTACTCATAAGCTTCTATTTGACCAATTTCTGGCAGAAAAATGACTCTAAACACACTTATTTTAGTTCCAAAAGTGAACATTCACATTTAATAATTGTTTACAGTCAAAAGAGAAAACTTTAAAAAATGACCATTTCTGACCATCTGGAGAAAGTTCGACAGTTCCGGGGTCATCGTTTTTCATCAAAAAAAATATTTTTTCAAATGTTGAAAAAATGATGCAAAATGTCAAATGGATTGTGCCTGATGTTGAATAACCACTTTTTAAAGCCCCACAGTGACCAAAATTGCCATTTTTACAGACATTTCCTCCTACTCAGAAGCTTCTATTTTTACCAATTTCTGGCAGAAAAAAGACTACAAACACACTCATTTTAGATCCAAAAGTGATAATTCACATTTAATAGTCATTTACAGGCAAAAGAGAAAACATTAAAAAATGACCATTTCTGACCATCTGGAGAAAGTTCGACAGTTCCGGGGTCATCGTTTTTCATCAAAAAAAATATTTTTTCAAATGTTTTAAAAATGATGCAAAATGTCAAATGGATTGTGCCTGATGTTGAATAACTACTTTTTAAGCACTACAGTGACCACAATTGCCATTTTTACAGATATTTCCTCCTACTCAGAAGCTTCTATTTGACCAATTTCTGGCAGAAAAATGGCTCAAACACACTTATTTTAGTTCCAAAAGTGATCATTCACATTTAATAATTGTTTACAGTCAAAAGAGAAAACATTAAAAAATGACCATTTCTGACCATCTGGAGAAAGTTTGACAGGTCCGGGGTCATCGTTTTTCATCAAAAAAAATATTTTTTCAAATGTTGAAAAAATGATTCAAAATGTCAAATGGATTGTGCCTGATGTTGAATAACCACTTTTTAAGCCCCACAGTGACCACAATTGCCATTTTTACAGACATTTCCTCCTACTCATAAGCTTCTATTTGACCAATTTCTGGCAGAAAAATGACTCTAAACACACTTATTTTAGTTCCAAAAGTGAACATTCACATTTAATAATTGTTTACAGTCAAAAGAGAAAACTTTAAAAAATGACCATTTCTGACCATCTGGAGAAAGTTCGACAGTTCCGGGGTCATCGTTTTTCATCAAAAAAAATATTTTTTCAAATGTTGAAAAAATGATGCAAAATGTCAAATGGATTGTGCCTGATGTTGAATAACCACTTTTTAAAGACCCACAGTGACCAAAATTGCCATTTTTACAGACATTTCCTCCTACTCAGAAGCTTCTATTTTTACCAATTTCTGGCAGAAAAAAGACTACAAACACACTCATTTTAGATCCAAAAGTGATAATTCACATTTAATAGTCATTTACAGGCAAAAGAGAAAACATTAAAAAATGACCATTTCTGACCATCTGGAGAAAGTTCGACAGTTCCGGGGTCATCGTTTTTCATCAAAAAAAATATTTTTTCAAATGTTGAAAAAATGATGCAAAATGTCAAATGGATTGTGCCTGATGTTGAATAACCACTTTTTAAAGCCCCACAGTGACCAAAATTGCCATTTTTACAGACATTTCCTCCTACTCAGAAGCTTCTATTTTGACCAATTTCTGGCAGAAAAATGACTACAAACACACTCATTTTAGATCCAAAAGTGATAATTCACATTTAATAGTCATTTACAGGCAAAAGAGAAAACATTAAAAAATGACTATTTCTGACCATCTGGAGAAAGTTCGACAGTTCCGGGGTCATCGTTTTTCATCAAAAAAATATTTTTTCAAATGTTTTAAAAATGATGCAAAATGTCAAATGGATTGTGCCTGATGTTGAATAACTACTTTTTAAGCCCCACAGTGGCCAAAATTGCCATTTTTACAGATATTTCCTCCTACTCAGAAGCCTCTATTTGACCAATATCAGGCAGAAAAATGTCTCTAAACACACCTATTTTAGTTCCAAAAGTGATCATTCACATTTAATAATTGTTTACAGTCAAAAGAGAAAACATTAAAAAATGACCATTTTTGACCATCTGGAGAAAGTTTGACAGGTCCGGTGTCATCGTTTTTCATCAACAAAATATTTTTTCAAATGTTGAAAAAATGATTCAAAATGTCAAATGGATTGTGCCTGATGTTGAATAACCACTTTTTAAGACCCACAGTGACCACAATTGCCATTTTTACAGACATTTCCTCCTACTCATAAGCTTCTATTTGACCAATTTCTGGCAGAAAAATGACTCTAAACACACTTATTTTAGTTCCAAAAGTGAACATTCACATTTAATAATTGTTTACAGTCAAAAGAGAAAACATTAAAAAATGACCATTTCTGACCATCTGGAGAAAGTTCGACAGTTCCGGGGTCATCGTTTTTCATCAAAAAAAATATTTTTTCAAATGTTGAAAAAATGATGCAAAATGTCAAATGGATTGTGCCTGATGTTGAATAACCACTTTTTAAAGCCCCACAGTGACCAAAATTGCCATTTTTACAGACATTTCCTCCTACTCAGAAGCTTCTATTTTTACCAATTTCTGGCAGAAAAAAGACTACAAACACACTCATTTTAGATCCAAAAGTGATAATTCACATTTAATAGTCATTTACAGGCAAAAGAGAAAACATTAAAAAATGACCATTTCTGACCATCTGGAGAAAGTTCGACAGTTCCGGGGTCATCGTTTTTCATCAAAAAAAATATTTTTTCAAATGTTTTAAAAATGATGCAAAATGTCAAAAAGATTGTGCCTGAAGTTGAATAACCACTTTTTAAAGCCCCACAGTGACCAAAATTGCCATTTTTACAGACTTTTTCTCCTACTCAGAAGCTTCTATTTTGACCAATTTCTGACAGAAAAATGACTCCAAACACACTCATTTTAGATCCAAAAGTGATAATTCACATTTAATAGTCATTTACTGTCAAAAGAGAAAACATTAAAAAATGACCATTTCTGACCATCTGGAGAAAGTTCGACAGTTCCGGGGTCATCGTTTTTCATAAAAAAAAAATACTTTTTCAAATGTTGAAAAAATGATGCAAAATGTCAAAAGGATTGTGCCTGAAGTTGAATAACCATTCTTTAAAGCCACACAGTGACCAAAATTGCCATTTTTACAGACATTTCCTCCTACTCAGAAGCTTCTATTTCGACCAATTTCTGGCAGAAAAATGACTCCAAACACACTAATTTTAGTTCCAAAAGTGATAATTCACATTTAATAGTCATTTACAGGCAAAAGAGAAAACATTAAAAAATGACCAGGGTCATCATTTTTCATTAAAAAAAATATTTTTTCAAATGTTGAAAAAATGATGCAAAATGTCAAATGGATTGTGCCTGATGTTGAATAACCACTTTTTAAGCCCCACAGTGACCAAAATTGCCATTTTTACCTACATTTCCTCCTACTCAGAAGCTTCTATTTGACCAATTTCTGGCAGAAAAATGGCTCTAAACACACTTATTTTAGTTCCAAAAGTGATCATTCACATTTAATAATTGTTTACAGTCAAAAGAGAAAACATTAAAAAATGACCATTTCTGACCATCTGGAGAAAGTTCGACAGTTCCGGGGTCATCGTTTTTCATCAAAAAAAATATTTTTTCAAATGTTTTAAAAATGATGCAAAATGTCAAATGGATTGTGCCTGATGTTGAATAACTACTTTTTAAGCACTACAGTGACCACAATTGCCATTTTTACAGATATTTCCTCCTACTCAGAAGCTTCTATTTGACCAATTTCTGGCAGAAAAATGGCTCTAAACACACTTATTTTAGTTCCAAAAGTGATCATTCACATTTAATATTTGTTTACAGTCAAAAGAGAAAACATTAAAAAATGACCATTTCTGACCATCTGGAGAAAGTTCGACAGTTCCGGGGTCATCGTTTTTCATCAAAAAAAATATTTTTTCAAATGTTGAAAAAATGATGCAAAATGTCAAAAGGATTGTGCCTGAAGTTGAATAACCACTTTTAACCCCTTCCACGCTAATGACAAAGCCAGCTCATCATGGGCGTTACCTGCGCTGCACTCATGACGAGCTGGCTTTGTCATGTAAAGTGTGATTTATGAACATTCAGCACACAGCGGGAAAACCCGCTAGCGCTGTAGTGGTTAAAGCCCCACAGTGACCAAAATTGCCATTTTTACAGACTTTTCCTCCTACTCAGAAGCTTCTATTTGACAAATTTCTGGCAGAAAAATGACTCCAAACACACTCATATTAGATCCAAAAGTGATAATTCACATTTAATAGTCGTTTACAGTCAAAAGAGAAAACATAAAAAAATGACCATTTCTGACCATCTGGAGAAAGTTCGACAGTTCCGGGGTCATCGTTTTTCATTAAAAAAAATATTTTTTCAAATGTTGAAAAAATGATGCAAAATGTCAAATGGATTGTGCCTGATGTTGAATAACCACTTTTTAAAGCCCCACAGTGACCAAAATTGCCATTTTTACAGACATTTCCTCCTACTCAGAAGCTTCTATTTTGACCAATTTCTGGCAGAAAAATGACTACAAACACACTCATTTTAGATCCAAAAGTGATAATTCACATTTAATAGTCATTTACAGGCAAAAGAGAAAACATTAAAAAATGACTATTTCTGACCATCTGGAGAAAGTTCGACAGTTCCGGGGTCATCGTTTTTCATCAAAAAAAATATTTTTTCAAATGTTTTAAAAATGATGCAAAATGTCAAATGGATTGTGCCTGATGTTGAATAACCACTTTTTAAGCCCCACAGTGACCAAAATTGCCATTTTTGCAGACATTTCCTCCTACTCAGAAGCTTCTATTTGACCAATTTCTGGCAGAAAAATGACTCTAAACACACTTATTTTAGTTCCAAAAGTGAACATTCACATTTAATATTTGTTTACAGTCAAAAGAGAAAACATAAAAAAATGACCATTTCTGACCATCTGGACAAAGTTCAACAGTTCCTGGGTCATCGTTTTTCATTAAAAAAAAATATTTTTTCAAATGTTGCAAAAATGATGCAAAATGTCAAAAGGATTGTGCCTGAAATTGAATAACCACTTTTTAACCCCTTCAACGCTAATGACAAAGCCAGCTCGTCATGGGCGTTACCTGCGCTGCACTCATGACAAGCTGGCTTTGTCATGTAAAGTGTGATTTATGAACATTCAGCACACAGCGGGAAAACTCGCTAGCGCTGTAGTGGTTAAAGCCCCACAGTGACCAAAATTGCCATTTTTACAGACTTTTCCTCCTACTCAGAAGCTTCTATTTTGACCAATTAATGGCAGAAAAATGACTCCAAACACACTCATTTTAGATCCAAAAGTGATAATTCACATTTAATAGTCATTTACAGGCAAAAGAGAAAACATTAAAAAATGACTATTTCTGACCATCTGGAGAAAGTTCGACAGTTCCGGGGTCATCGTTTTTCATCAAAAAAATATTTTTTCAAATGTTTTAAAAATGATGCAAAATGTCAAATGGATTGTGCCTGATGTTGAATAACTACTTTTTAAGCCCTACCAGTGACCAAAATTGCCATTTTTACAGATATTTCCTCCTACTCAGAAGCCTCTATTTGACCAATATCAGGCAGAAAAATGTCTCTGAACACACCTATTTTAGTTCCAAAAGTGATCATTCACATTTAATAATTGTTTACAGTCAAAAGAGAAAACATTAAAAAATTACCATTTCTGACCATCTGGAGAAAGTTTGACAGGTCCGGTGTCATCGTTTTTCATCAAAAAAAATATTTTTTCAAATGTTGAAAAAATGATTCAAAATGTCAAATGGATTGTGCCTGATGTTGAATAACCACTTTTTAAGACCCACAGTGACCACAATTGCCATTTTTACAGACATTTCCTCCTACTCATAAGCTTCTATTTAACCAATTTCTGGCAGAAAAATGACTCTAAACACACTTATTTTAGTCCCAAAAGTGATCATTCACATTTAATAATTGTTTACAGTCAAAAGAGAAAACATTAAAAAATGACCATTTCTGACCATCTGGAGAAAGTTTGACAGGTCCGGTGTCATCGTTTTTCATCAAAAAAATATTTTTTCAAATGTTGAAAAAATGATTCAAAATGTCAAATGGATTGTGCCTGATGTTGAATAACCACTTTTTAAGACCCACAGTGACCACAATTGCCATTTTTACAGACATTTCCTCCTACTCATAAGCTTCTAAGCTTCTATTTGACCAATTTCTGGCAGAAAAATGACTCTAAACACACTTATTTTAGTTCCAAAAGTGAACATTCACATTTAATAATTGTTTACAGTCAAAAGAGAAAACTTTAAAAAATGACCATTTCTGACCATCTGGAGAAAGTTCGACAGTTCCGGGGTCATCGTTTTTCATCAAAAAAAATATTTTTTCAAATGTTGAAAAAATGATGCAAAATGTCAAATGGATTGTGCCTGATGTTGAATAACCACTTTTTAAAGCCCCACAGTGACCAAAATTGCCATTTTTACAGACATTTCCTCCTACTCAGAAGCTTCTATTTTTACCAATTTCTGGCAGAAAAAAGACTACAAACACACTCATTTTAGATCCAAAAGTGATAATTCACATTTAATAGTCATTTACAGGCAAAAGAGAAAACATTAAAAAATGACCATTTCTGACCATCTGGAGAAAGTTCGACAGTTCCGGGGTCATCGTTTTTCATCAAAAAAAATATTTTTTCAAATGTTGAAAAAATGATGCAAAATGTCAAATGGATTGTGCCTGATGTTGAATAACCACTTTTTAAAGCCCCACAGTGACCAAAATTGCCATTTTTACAGACATTTCCTCCTACTCAGAAGCTTCTATTTTGACCAATTTCTGGCAGAAAAATGACTACAAACACACTCATTTTAGATCCAAAAGTGATAATTCACATTTAATAGTCATTTACAGGCAAAAGAGAAAACATTAAAAAATGACCATTTCTGACCATCTGGAGAAAGTTCGACAGTTCCGGGGTCATCGTTTTTCATCAAAAAAATATTTTTTCAAATGTTTTAAAAATGATGCAAAATGTCAAATGGATTGTGCCTGATGTTGAATAACTACTTTTTAAGCCCCACAGTGGCCAAAATTGCCATTTTTACAGGTATTTCCTCCTACTCAGAAGCCTCTATTTGACCAATATCAGGCAGAAAAATGTCTCTAAACACACCTATTTTAGTTCCAAAAGTGATCATTCACATTTAATAATTGTTTACAGTCAAAAGAGAAAACATTAAAAAATGACCATTTCTGACCATCTGGAGAAAGTTTGACAGGTCCGGTGTCATCGTTTTTCATCAAAAAAATATTTTTTCAAATGTTGAAAAAATGATTCAAAATGTCAAATGGATTGTGCCTGATGTTGAATAACCACTTTTTAAGACCCACAGTGACCACAATTGCCATTTTTACAGACATTTCCTCCTACTCATAAGCTTCTATTTGACCAATTTCTGGCAGAAAAATTACTCTAAACACACTTATTTTAGTTCCAAAAGTGAACATTCACATTTAATAATTGTTTACAGTCAAAAGAGAAAACATTAAAAAATGACCATTTCTGACCATCTGGAGAAAGTTCGACAGTTCCGGGGTCATCGTTTTTCATCAAAAAAAATATTTTTTCAAATGTTGAAAAAATGATGCAAAATGTCAAATGGATTGTGCCTGATGTTGAATAACCACTTTTTAAAGACCCACAGTGACCAAAATTGCCATTTTTACAGACATTTCCTCCTACTCAGAAGCTTCTATTTTTACCAATTTCTGGCAGAAAAAAGACTACAAACACACTCATTTTAGATCCAAAAGTGATAATTCACATTTAATAGTCATTTACAGGCAAAAGAGAAAACATTAAAAAATGACCATTTCTGACCATCTGGAGAAAGTTCGACAGTTCCGGGGTCATCGTTTTTCATCAAAAAAAATATTTTTTCAAATGTTTTAAAAATGATGCAAAATGTCAAAAAGATTGTGCCTGAAGTTGAATAACCACTTTTTAAAGCCCCACAGTGACCAAAATTGCCATTTTTACAGACTTTTCCTCCTACTCAGAAGCTTCTATTTTGACCAATTTCTGACAGAAAAATGACTCCAAACACACTCATTTTAGATCCAAAAGTGATAATTCACATTTAATAGTCATTTACTGTCAAAAGAGAAAACATTAAAAAATGACCATTTCTGACCATCTGGAGAAAGTTCGACAGTTCCGGGGTCATCGTTTTTCATCAAAAAAAATACTTTTTCAAATGTTGAAAAAATGATGCAAAATGTCAAAAGGATTGTGCCTGAAGTTGAATAACCACTTTTTAAAGCCACACAGTGACCAAAATTGCCATTTTTACAGACATTTCCTCCTACTCAGAAGCTTCTATTTCGACCAATTTCTGGCAGAAAAATGACTCCAAACACACTAATTTTAGTTCCAAAAGTGATAATTCACATTTAATAGTCATTTACAGGCAAAAGAGAAAACATTAAAAAATGACCGGAGTCATCATTTTTCATTAAAAAAAATATTTTTTCAAATGTTGAAAAAATGATGCAAAATGTCAAATGGATTGTGCCTGATGTTGAATAACCACTTTTTAAGCCCCACAGTGACCAAAATTGCCATTTTTACAGACATTTCCTCCTACTCAGAAGCTTCTATTTGACCAATTTCTGGCAGAAAAATGGCTCTAAACACACTTATTTTAGTTCCAAAAGTGATCATTCACATTTAATAATTGTTTACAGTCAAAAGAGAAAACATTAAAAAATGACCATTTCTGACCATCTGGAGAAAGTTCGACAGTTCCGGGGTCATCGTTTTTCATCAAAAAAAATATTTTTTCAAATGTTTTAAAAATGATGCAAAATGTCAAATGGATTGTGCCTGATGTTGAATAACTACTTTTTAAGCACTACAGTGACCGCAATTGCCATTTTTACAGATATTTCCTCCTACTCAGAAGCTTCTATTTGACCAATTTCTGGCAGAAAAATGGCTCTAAACACACTTATTTTAGTTCCAAAAGTGATAATTCACATTTAATAGTCGTTTACAGTCAAAAGAGAAAACATTAAAAAATGACCATTTCTGACCATCTGGAGAAAGTTCGACAGTTCCGGGGTCATCGTTTTTCATCAAAAAAAATATTTTTTCAAATGTTGAAAAAATGATGCAAAATGTCAAATGGATTGTGCCTGATGTTGAATAACCACTTTTTAAAGCCCCACAGTGACCAAAATTGCCATTTTTACAGACATTTCCTCCTACTCAGAAGCTTCTATTTTTACCAATTTCTGGCAGAAAAAAGACTACAAACACACTCATTTTAGATCCAAAAGTGATAATTCACATTTAATAGTCATTTACAGGCAAAAGAGAAAACATTAAAAAATGACCATTTCTGACCATCTGGAGAAAGTTCGACAGTTCCGGGGTCATCGTTTTTCATCAAAAAAAATATTTTTTCAAATGTTGAAAAAATGATGCAAAATGTCAAATGGATTGTGCCTGATGTTGAATAACCACTTTTTAAAGCCCCACAGTGACCAAAATTGCCATTTTTACAGACATTTCCTCCTACTCAGAAGCTTCTATTTTGACCAATTTCTGGCAGAAAAATGACTACAAACACACTCATTTTAGATCCAAAAGTGATAATTCACATTTAATAGTCATTTACAGGCAAAAGAGAAAACATTAAAAAATGACCATTTCTGACCATCTGGAGAAAGTTCGACAGTTCCGGGGTCATCGTTTTTCATCAAAAAAAATATTTTTTCAAATGTTTTAAAAATGATGCAAAATGTCAAATGGATTGTGCCTGATGTTGAATAACTACTTTTTAAGCACTACAGTGACCACAATTGCCATTTTTACAGATATTTCCTCCTACTCAGAAGCTTCTATTTGACCAATTTCTGGCAGAAAAATGGCTCAAACACACTTATTTTAGTTCCAAAAGTGATCATTCACATTTAATAATTGTTTACAGTCAAAAGAGAAAACATTAAAAAATGACCATTTCTGACCATCTGGAGAAAGTTTGACAGGTCCGGGGTCATCGTTTTTCATCAAAAAAAATATTTTTTCAAATGTTGAAAAAATGATTCAAAATGTCAAATGGATTGTGCCTGATGTTGAATAACCACTTTTTAAGCCCCACAGTGACCAAAATTGCCATTTTTGCAGACATTTCCTCCTACTCAGAAGCTTCTATTTGACCAATTTCTGGCAGAAAAATGACTCTAAACACACTTATTTTAGTTCCAAAAGTGAACATTCACATTTAATAATTGTTTACAGTCAAAAGAGAAAACATTAAAAAATGACCATTTCTGACCAATCGGAGAAAGTTCAACAGTTCCTGGGTCATCGTTTTTCATTAAAAAAAAATATTTTTTCAAATGTTGAAAAAATGATGCAAAATGTCAAAAGGATTGTGCCTGAAGTTGAATATCCACTTTTTAACCCCTTCAACGCTAATGACAAAGCCAGCTCGTCATGGGCGTTACCTGCGCTGCACTCATGACGAGCTGGCTTTGTCATGTAAAGTGTGATTTATGAACATTCAGCACACAGCGGGAAAACCCGCTAGCGCTGTAGTGGTTAAAGCCCCACAGTGACCAAAATTGCCATTTTTACAGACTTTTCCTCCTACTCAGAAGCTTCTATTTTGACCAATTTCTGGCAGAAAAATGACTCCAAACACACTCATTTTAGATCCAAAAGTGATAATTCACATTTAATAGTAATTTACAGGCAAAAGAGAAAACATTAAAAAATGACTATTTCTGACCATCTGGAGAAAGTTCGACAGTTCCGGGGTCATCGTTTTTCATCAAAAAAATATTTTTTCAAATGTTTTAAAAATTATGCAAAATGTCAAATGGATTGTGCCTGATGTTGAATAACTACTTTTTAAGCCCCACAGTGGCCAAAATTGCCATTTTTACAGATATTTCCTCCTACTCAGAAGCCTCTATTTGACCAATATCAGGCAGAAAAATGTCTCTAAACACACCTATTTTAGTTCCAAAAGTGATCATTCACATTTAATAATTGTTTACAGTCAAAAGAGAAAACATTAAAAAATGACCATTTCTGACCATCTGGAGAAAGTTTGACAGGTCCGGTGTCATCGTTTTTCATCAAAAAAATATTTTTTCAAATGTTGAAAAAATGATTCAAAATGTCAAATGGATTGTGCCTGATGTTGAATAACCACTTTTTAAGACCCACAGTGGCCAAAATTGCCATTTTTACAGATATTTCCTCCTACTCAGAAGCCTCTATTTGACCAATATCAGGCAGAAAAATGTCTCTAAACACACCTATTTTAGTTCCAAAAGTGATCATTCACATTTAATAATTGTTTACAGTCAAAAGAGAAAACATAAATAAATGACCATTTCTGACCATCTGGAGAAAGTTCGACAGTTCCGGGGTCATCGTTTTTCATTAAAAAAAATATTTTTTCAAATGTTGAAAAAATGATGCAAAATGTCAAATGGATTGTGCCTGATGTTGAATAACCACTTTTTAAAGCCCCACAGTGACCAAAATTGCCATTTTTACAGACATTTCCTCCTTCTCAGAAGCTTCTATTTTGACCAATTTCTGGCAGAAAAATGACTACAAACACACTCATTTTAGATCCAAAAGTGATAATTCACATTTAATAGTCATTTACAGGCAAAAGAGAAAACATTAAAAAATGACCATTTCTGACCATCTGGAGAAAGTTCGACAGTTCCGGGGTCATCGTTTTTCATCAAAAAAAATATTTTTTCAAATGTTTTAAAAATGATGCAAAATGTCAAATGGATTGTGCCTGATGTGGAATAACTACTTTTTAAACACTACAGTGACCACAATTGCCATTTTTACAGATATTTCCTCCTACTCAGAAGCTTCTATTTGACCAATTTCTGGCAGAAAAATGACTCTAAACACACTTATTTTAGTTCCAAAAGTGAACATTCACATTTAATATTTGTTTACAGTCAAAAGAGAAAACATTAAAAAATGACCATTTCTGACCATCTGGACAAAGTTCAACAGTTCCTGGGTCATCGTTTTTCATTAAAAAAAAATATTTTTTCAAATGTTGCAAAAATGATGCAAAATGTCAAAAGGATTGTGCCTGAAATTGAATAACCACTTTTTAACCCCTTCAACGCTAATGACAAAGCCAGCTCGTCATGGGCGTTACCTGCGCTGCACTCATGACAAGCTGGCTTTGTCATGTAAAGTGTAATTTATGAACATTCAGCACACAGCGGGAAAACCCGCTAGCGCTGTAGTGGTTAAAGCCCCACAGTGACCAAAATTGCCATTTTTACAGACTTTTCCTCCTACTCAGAAGCTTCTATTTTGACCAATTTCTGGCAGAAAAATGACTCCAAACACACTCATTGTAGATCCAAAAGTGATAATTCACATTTAATAGTCATTTACAGGCAAAAGAGAAAACATTAAAAAATGACTATTTCTGACCATCTGGAGAAAGTTCGACAGTTCCGGGGTCATCGTTTTTCATCAAAAAAATATTTTTTCAAATGTTTTAAAAATGATGCAAAATGTCAAATGGATTGTGCCTGATGTTGAATAACTACTTTTTAAGCCCTACAGTGACCAAAATTGCCATTTTTACAGATATTTCCTCCTACTCAGAAGCCTCTATTTGACCAATATCAGGCAGAAAAATGTCTCTGAACACACCTATTTTAGTTCCAAAAGTGATCATTCACATTTAATAATTGTTTACAGTCAAAAGAGAAAACATTAAAAAATTACCATTTCTGACCATCTGGAGAAAGTTTGACAGGTCCGGTGTCATCGTTTTTCATCAAAAAAAATATTTTTTCAAATGTTGAAAAAATGATTCAAAATGTCAAATGGATTGTGCCTGATGTTGAATAACCACTTTTTAAGACCCACAGGGGTATATTACCAACAACTAGCGATAATTTTTGTCTCTAACTTGTTTAGAGACAAAAATTATCGCCGCACATCGGCGATTTTTATCGCAGATAAACCTTGCTATTAGCAAGGTTTATCGCAAATGCGATAAAAAACGCCCGCAATGCATGAATATCGCTGAAAAGTCAGCGATATTCATGCATTATCGAGCAAATGCTCTTAGCCATGTTATCCACCTCCCGTTGGATAACATGGTGAAGAACTGCTCAGGGCAGGTGTTAGCTTTTGGAGATATTCGCGCTTAGCGCGAATATCTCCAAAAGTTGGTAATAGGAGTTAGCGATGTTAGCGACTGTTTCCAGTCGCTAACATCTTGGCACGCCCACTTTGCATGTCATTAGTGATAAATATCACTGACATGCAAAGCGGGGCCCAAGATGGTCGCTATCTCCTATTAGCTGTCACTAACTGGTGTTAGCGACAGCTTGGTAATAGGGAGATAATTTTATCTCCGCTTTCTTGGCTTTTAAAGCCAAAAAAGCGGAGATAAAACCCCTTGATAATATACCCCTAAGTGACCACAATTGCCATTTTTACAGACATTTCCTCCTACTCATAAGCTTCTATTTAACCAATTTCTGGCAGAAAAATGACTCTAAACACACTTATTTTAGTCCCAAAAGTGATCATTCACATTTAATAATTGTTTACAGTCAAAAGAGAAAACATTAAAAAATGACCATTTCTGACCATCTGGAGAAAGTTTGACAGGTCCGGTGTCATCGTTTTTCATCAAAAAAATATTTTTTCAAATGTTGAAAAAATGATTCAAAATGTCAAATGGATTGTGCCTGATGTTGAATAACCACTTTTTAAGACCCACAGTGACCACAATTGCCATTTTTACAGACATTTCCTCCTACTCATAAGCTTCTATTTGACCAATTTCTGGCAGAAAAATGACTCTAAACACACTTATTTTAGTTCCAAAAGTGAACATTCACATTTAATAATTGTTTACAGTCAAAAGAGAAAACTTTAAAAAATGACCATTTCTGACCATCTGGAGAAAGTTCGACAGTTCCGGGGTCATCGTTTTTCATCAAAAAAAATATTTTTTCAAATGTTGAAAAAATGATGCAAAATGTCAAATGGATTGTGCCTGATGTTGAATAACCACTTTTTAAAGCCCCACAGTGACCAAAATTGCCATTTTTACAGACATTTCCTCCTACTCAGAAGCTTCTATTTTTACCAATTTCTGGCAGAAAAAAGACTACAAACACACTCATTTTAGATCCAAAAGTGATAATTCACATTTAATAGTCATTTACAGGCAAAAGAGAAAACATTAAAAAATGACCATTTCTGACCATCTGGAGAAAGTTCGACAGTTCCGGGGTCATCGTTTTTCATCAAAAAAAATATTTTTTCAAATGTTTTAAAAATGATGCAAAATGTCAAATGGATTGTGCCTGATGTTGAATAACTACTTTTTAAGCACTACAGTGACCACAATTGCCATTTTTACAGATATTTCCTCCTACTCAGAAGCTTCTATTTGACCAATTTCTGGCAGAAAAATGGCTCAAACACACTTATTTTAGTTCCAAAAGTGATCATTCACATTTAATAATTGTTTACAGTCAAAAGAGAAAACATTAAAAAATGACCATTTCTGACCATCTGGAGAAAGTTTGACAGGTCCGGGGTCATCGTTTTTCATCAAAAAAAATATTTTTTCAAATGTTGAAAAAATGATTCAAAATGTCAAATGGATTGTGCCTGATGTTGAATAACCACTTTTTAAGCCCCACAGTGACCACAATTGCCATTTTTACAGACATTTCCTCCTACTCATAAGCTTCTATTTGACCAATTTCTGGCAGAAAAATGACTCTAAACACACTTATTTTAGTTCCAAAAGTGAACATTCACATTTAATAATTGTTTACAGTCAAAAGAGAAAACTTTAAAAAATGACCATTTCTGACCATCTGGAGAAAGTTCGACAGTTCCGGGGTCATCGTTTTTCATCAAAAAAAATATTTTTTCAAATGTTGAAAAAATGATGCAAAATGTCAAATGGATTGTGCCTGATGTTGAATAACCACTTTTTAAAGCCCCACAGTGACCAAAATTGCCATTTTTACAGACATTTCCTCCTACTCAGAAGCTTCTATTTTGACCAATTTCTGGCAGAAAAAAGACTACAAACACACTCATTTTAGATCCAAAAGTGATAATTCACATTTAATAGTCATTTACAGGCAAAAGAGAAAACATTAAAAAATGACCATTTCTGACCATCTGGAGAAAGTTCGACAGTTCCGGGGTCATCGTTTTTCATCAAAAAAAATATTTTTTCAAATGTTTTAAAAATGATGCAAAATGTCAAATGGATTGTGCCTGATGTTGAATAACTACTTTTTAAGCACTACAGTGACCACAATTGCCATTTTTACAGATATTTCCTCCTACTCAGAAGCTTCTATTTGACCAATTTCTGGCAGAAAAATGGCTCAAACACACTTATTTTAGTTCCAAAAGTGATCATTCACATTTAATAATTGTTTACAGTCAAAAGAGAAAACATTAAAAAATGACCATTTCTGACCATCTGGAGAAAGTTTGACAGGTCCGGGGTCATCGTTTTTCATCAAAAAAAATATTTTTTCAAATGTTGAAAAAATGATTCAAAATGTCAAATGGATTGTGCCTGATGTTGAATAACCACTTTTTAAGCCCCACAGTGACCAAAATTGCCATTTTTGCAGACATTTCCTCCTACTCAGAAGCTTCTATTTGACCAATTTCTGGCAGAAAAATGACTCTAAACACACTTATTTTAGTTCCAAAAGTGAACATTCACATTTAATAATTGTTTACAGTCAAAAGAGAAAACATTAAAAAATTACCATTTCTGACCAATCGGAGAAAGTTCAACAGTTCCTGGGTCATCGTTTTTCATAAAAAAAAAATATTTTTTCAAATGTTGAAAAAATGATGCAAAATGTCAAAAGGATTGTGCCTGAAGTTGAATATCCACTTTTTAACCCCTTCAACCCTAATGACAAAGCCAGCTCGTCATGGGCGTTACCTGCGCTGCACTCATGACGAGCTGGCTTTGTCATGTAAAGTGTGATTTATGAACATTCAGCACACAGCGGGAAAACCCGCTAGCGCTGTAGTGGTTAAAGCCCCACAGTGACCCAAATTGCCATTTTTACAGACTTTTCCTCCTACTCAGAAGCTTCTATTTTGACCAATTTCTGGCAGAAAAATGACTCCAAACACACTCATTTTAGATCCAAAAGTGATAATTCACATTTAATAGTCATTTACAGGCAAAAGAGAAAACATTAAAAAATGACTATTTCTGACCATCTGGAGAAAGTTCGACAGTTCCGGGGTCATCGTTTTTCATCAAAAAAATATTTTTTCAAATGTTTTAAAAATGATGCAAAATGTCAAATGGATTGTGCCTGATGTTGAATAACTACTTTTTAAGCCCCACAGTGGCCAAAATTGCCATTTTTACAGATATTTCCTCCTACTCAGAAGCCTCTATTTGACCAATATCAGGCAGAAAAATGTCTCTAAACACACCTATTTTAGTTCCAAAAGTGATCATTCACATTTAATAATTGTTTACAGTCAAAAGAGAAAACATAAAAAAATGACCATTTCTGACCATCTGGAGAAAGTTCGACAGTTCCGGGGTCATCGTTTTTCATCAAAAAAATTTATTTTTCAAATGTTGAAAAAATGATGCAAAATGTCAAATGGATTGTGCCTGATGTTGAATAACCACTTTTTAAAGCCCCACAGTGACCAAAATTGCCATTTTTACAGACATTTCCTCCTACTCATAAGCTTCTATTTGACCAATTTCTGGCAGAAACATTACTCTAAACACACTTATTTTAGTTCCAAAAGTGAACATTCACATTTAATAATTGTTTACAGTCAAAAGAGAAAACATAAAAAAATGACCATTTCTGACCATCTGGAGAAAGTTCGACAGTTCCGGGGTCATCGTTTTTCATCAAAAAAATTTATTTTTCAAATGTTGAAAAAATGATGCAAAATGTCAAATGGATTGTGCCTGATGTTGAATAACCACTTTTTAAAGCCCCACAGTGACCAAAATTGCCATTTTTACAGACATTTCCTCCTACTCAGAAGCTTCTATTTTTACCAATTTCTGGCAGAAAAAAGACTACAAACACACTCATTTTAGATCCAAAAGTGATAATTCACATTTTATATTCATTTACAGGCAAAAGAGAAAACATTAAAAAATGACCATTTCTGACCATCTGGAGAAAGTTCGACAGTTCCGGGGTCATCGTTTTTCATCAAAAAAAATATTTTTTCAAATGTTGAAAAAATGATGCAAAATGTCAAATGGATTGTGCCTGATGTTGAATAACCACTTTTTAAAGCCCCACAGTGACCAAAATTGCCATTTTTACAGACATTTCCTCCTACTCAGAAGCTTCTATTTTGACCAATTTCTGGCAGAAAAATGACTACAAACACACTCATTTTAGATCCAAAAGTGATAATTCACATTTAATAGTCATTTACAGGCAAAAGAGAAAACATTAAAAAATGACCATTTCTGACCATCTGGAGAAAGTTCGACAGTTCCGGGGTCATCGTTTTTCATCAAAAAAAATATTTTTTCAAATGTTTTAAAAATGATGCAAAATGTCAAATGGATTGTGCCTGATGTTGAATAACTACTTTTTAAGCACTACAGTGACCACAATTGCCATTTTTACAGATATTTCCTCCTACTCAGAAGCTTCTATTTGACCAATTTCTGGCAGAAAAATGGCTCAAACACACTTATTTTAGTTCCAAAAGTGATCATTCACATTTAATAATTGTTTACAGTCAAAAGAGAAAACATTAAAAAATGACCATTTCTGACCAATCGGAGAAAGTTCAACAGTTCCTGGGTCATCGTTTTTCATTAAAAAAAAATATTTTTTCAAATGTTGAAAAAATGATGCAAAATGTCAAAAGGATTGTGCCTGAAGTTGAATATCCACTTTTTAACCCCTTCAACGCTAATGACAAAGCCAGCTCGTCATGGGCGTTACCTGCGCTGCACTCATGACGAGCTGGCTTTGTCATGTAAAGTGTGATTTATGAACATTCAGCACACAGCGGGAAAACCCGCTAGCGCTGTAGTGGTTAAAGCCCCACAGTGACCCAAATTGCCATTTTTACAGACTTTTCCTCCTACTCAGAAGCTTCTATTTTGACCAATTTCTGGCAGAAAAATGACTCCAAACACACTCATTTTAGATCCAAAAGTGATAATTCACATTTAATAGTCATTTACAGGCAAAAGAGAAAACATTAAAAAATGACTATTTCTGACCATCTGGAGAAAGTTCGACAGTTCCGGGGTCATCGTTTTTCATCAAAAAAATATTTTTTCAAATGTTTTAAAAATGATGCAAAATGTCAAATGGATTGTGCCTGATGTTGAATAACTACTTTTTAAGCCCCACAGTGGCCAAAATTGCCATTTTTACAGATATTTCCTCCTACTCAGAAGCCTCTATTTGACCAATATCAGGCAGAAAAATGTCTCTAAACACACCTATTTTAGTTCCAAAAGTGATCATTCACATTTAATAATTGTTTACAGTCAAAAGAGAAAACATTAAAAAATGACCATTTCTGACCATCTGGAGAAAGTTTGACAGGTCCGGTGTCATCGTTTTTCATCAAAAAAATATTTTTTCAAATGTTGAAAAAATGATTCAAAATGTCAAATGGATTGTGCCTGATGTTGAATAACCACTTTTTAAGACCCACAGTGACCACAATTGCCATTTTTACAGACATTTCCTCCTACTCATAAGCTTCTATTTGACCAATTTCTGGCAGAAAAATTACTCTAAACACACTTATTTTAGTTCCAAAAGTGAACATTCACATTTAATAATTGTTTACAGTCAAAAGAGAAAACATTAAAAAATGACCATTTCTGACCATCTGGAGAAAGTTCGACAGTTCCGGGGTCATCGTTTTTCATCAAAAAAATATTTTTTCAAATGTTTTAAAAATGATGCAAAATGTCAAATGGATTGTGCCTGATGTTGAATAACTACTTTTTAAGCCCCACAGTGGCCAAAATTGCCATTTTTACAGATATTTCCTCCTACTCAGAAGCCTCTATTTGACCAATATCAGGCAGAAAAATGTCTCTAAACACACCTATTTTAGTTCCAAAAGTGATCATTCACATTTAATAATTGTTTACAGTCAAAAGAGAAAACATTAAAAAATGACCATTTCTGACCATCTGGAGAAAGTTTGACAGGTCCGGTGTCATCGTTTTTCATCAAAAAAATATTTTTTCAAATGTTGAAAAAATGATTCAAAATGTCAAATGGATTGTGCCTGATGTTGAATAACCACTTTTTAAGACCCACAGTGACCACAATTGCCATTTTTACAGACATTTCCTCCTACTCATAAGCTTCTATTTGACCAATTTCTGGCAGAAAAATTACTCTAAACACACTTATTTTAGTTCCAAAAGTGAACATTCACATTTAATAATTGTTTACAGTCAAAAGAGAAAACATTAAAAAATGACCATTTCTGACCATCTGGAGAAAGTTCGACAGTTCCGGGGTCATCGTTTTTCATCAAAAAATTTTTTTTTTCAAATGTTGAAAAAATGATGCAAAATGTCAAATGGATTGTGCCTGATGTTGAATAACCACTTTTTAAAGCCCCACAGTGACCAAAATTGCCATTTTTACAGACATTTCCTCCTACTCAGAAGCTTCTATTTTTACCAATTTCTGGCAGAAAAAAGACTACAAACACACTCATTTTAGATCCAAAAGTGATAATTCACATTTAATAGTCATTTACAGGCAAAAGAGAAAACATTAAAAAATGACCATTTCTGACCATCTGGAGAAAGTTCGACAGTTCCGGGGTCATCGTTTTTCATCAAAAAAAATATTTTTTCAAATGTTTTAAAAATGATGCAAAATGTCAAAAAGATTGTGCCTGAAGTTGAATAACCACTTTTTAAAGCCCCACAGTGACCAAAATTGCCATTTTTACAGACTTTTCCTCCTACTCAGAAGCTTCTATTTTGACCAATTTCTGACAGAAAAATGACTCCAAACACACTCATTTTAGATCCAAAAGTGATAATTCACATTTAATAGTCATTTACTGTCAAAAGAGAAAACATTAAAAAATGACCATTTCTGACCATCTGGAGAAAGTTCGACAGTTCCGGGGTCATCGTTTTTCATCAAAAAAAATACTTTTTCAAATGTTGAAAAAATGATGCAAAATGTCAAAAGGATTGTGCCTGAAGTTGAATAACCACTTTTTAAAGCCACACAGTGACCAAAATTGCCATTTTTACAGACATTTCCTCCTACTCAGAAGCTTCTATTTCGACCAATTTCTGGCAGAAAAATGACTCCAAACACACTAATTTTAGTTCCAAAAGTGATAATTCACATTTAATAGTCATTTACAGGCAAAAGAGAAAACATTAAAAAATGACCGGGGTCATCATTTTTCATTAAAAAAAATATTTTTTCAAATGTTGAAAAAATGATGCAAAATGTCAAATGCATTGTGCCTGATGTTGAATAACCACTTTTTAAGCCCCACAGTGACCAAAATTGCCATTTTTACAGACATTTCCTCCTACTCAGAAGCTTCTATTTGACCAATTTCTGGCAGAAAAATGGCTCTAAACACACTTATTTTAGTTCCAAAAGTGATCATTCACATTTAATAATTGTTTACAGTCAAAAGAGAAAACATTAAAAAATGACCATTTCTGACCATCTGGAGAAAGTTCGACAGTTCCGGGGTCATCGTTTTTCATCAAAAAAAATATTTTTTCAAATGTTTTAAAAATGATGCAAAATGTCAAATGGATTGTGGCTGATGTTGAATAACTACTTTTTAAGCACTACAGTGACCACAATTGCCATTTTTACAGACATTTCCTCCTACTCAGAAGCTTCTATTTCGACCAATTTCTGGCAGAAAAATGACTCCAAACACACTAATTTTAGTTCCAAAAGTGATAATTCACATTTAATAGTCATTTACAGGCAAAAGAGAAAACATTAAAAAATGACCGGGGTCATCATTTTTCATTAAAAAAAATATTTTTTCAAATGTTGAAAAAATGATGCAAAATGTCAAATGGATTGTGCCTGATGTTGAATAACCACTTTTTAAGCCCCACAGTGACCAAAATTGCCATTTTTACAGACATTTCCTCCTACTCAGAAGCTTCTATTTGACCAATTTCTGGCAGAAAAATGGCTCTAAACACACTTATTTTAGTTCCAAAAGTGATCATTCACATTTAATAATTGTTTACAGTCAAAAGAGAAAACATTAAAAAATGACCATTTCTGACCATCTGGAGAAAGTTCGACAGTTCCGGGGTCATCGTTTTTCATCAAAAAAAATATTTTTTCAAATGTTGAAAAAATGATGCAAAATGTCAAAAGGATTGTGCCTGAAGTTGAATAACCACTTTAAACCCCTTCCACGCTAATGACAAAGCCAGCTCATCATGGGCGTTACCTGCGCTGCACTCATGACGAGCTGGCTTTGTCATGTAAAGTGTGATTTATGAACATTCAGCACACAGCGGGAAAACCCGCTAGCGCTGTAGTGGTTAAAGCCCCACAGTGACCAAAATTGCCATTTTTACAGACTTTTCCTCCTACTCAGAAGCTTCTATTTGACAAATTTCTGGCAGAAAAATGACTCCAAACACACTCATTTTAGATCCAAAAGTGATAATTCACATTTAATAGTCGTTTACAGTCAAAAGAGAAAACATAAAAAAATGACCATTTCTGACCATCTGGAGAAAGTTCGACAGTTCCGGGGTCATCGTTTTTCATTAAAAAAAATATTTTTGCAAATGTTGAAAAAATGATGCAAAATGTCAAATGGATTGTGCCTGATGTTGAATAACCACTTTTTAAAGCCCCACAGTGACCAAAATTGCCATTTTTACAGACATTTCCTCCTACTCAGAAGCTTCTATTTTGACCAATTTCTGGCAGAAAAATGACTACAAACACACTCATTTTAGATCCAAAAGTGATAATTCACATTTAATAGTCATTTACAGGCAAAAGAGAAAACATTAAAAAATGACCATTTCTGACCATCTGGAGAAAGTTCGACAGTTCCGGGGTCATCGTTTTTCATCAAAAAAATATTTTTTCAAATGTTTTAAAAATGATGCAAAATGTCAAATGGATTGTGCCTGATGTGGAATAACTACTTTTTAAACACTACAGTGACCACAATTGCCATTTTTACAGATATTTCCTCCTACTCAGAAGCTTCTATTTGACCAATTTCTGGCAGAAAAATGGCTCTAAACACACTTATTTTAGTTCCAAAAGTGATCATTCACATTTAATAATTGTTTACAGTCAAAAGAGAAAACATTAAAAAATGACCATTTCTGACCATCTGGAGAAAGTTTGACAGGTCCGGTGTCATCGTTTTTCATCAAAAAAATATTTTTTCAAATGTTGAAAAAATGATTCAAAATGTCAAATGGATTGTGCCTGATGTTGAATAACCACTTTTTAAGACCCACAGTGACCACAATTGCCATTTTTACAGACATTTCCTCCTACTCATAAGCTTCTATTTGACCAATTTCTGGCAGAAAAATTACTCTAAACACACTTATTTTAGTTCCAAAAGTGAACATTCACATTTAATAATTGTTTACAGTCAAAAGAGAAAACATTAAAAAATGACCATTTCTGACCATCTGGAGAAAGTTCGACAGTTCCGGGGTCATCGTTTTTCATCAAAAAAATATTTTTTCAAATGTTTTAAAAATGATGCAAAATGTCAAATGGATTGTGCCTGATGTTGAATAACTACTTTTTAAGCCCCACAGTGGCCAAAATTGCCATTTTTACAGATATTTCCTCCTACTCAGAAGCCTCTATTTGACCAATATCAGGCAGAAAAATGTCTCTAAACACACCTATTTTAGTTCCAAAAGTGATCATTCACATTTAATAATTGTTTACAGTCAAAAGAGAAAACATTAAAAAATGACCATTTCTGACCATCTGGAGAAAGTTTGACAGGTCCGGTGTCATCGTTTTTCATCAAAAAAATATTTTTTCAAATGTTGAAAAAATGATTCAAAATGTCAAATGGATTGTGCCTGATGTTGAATAACCACTTTTTAAGACCCACAGTGACCACAATTGCCATTTTTACAGACATTTCCTCCTACTCATAAGCTTCTATTTGACCAATTTCTGGCAGAAAAATTACTCTAAACACACTTATTTTAGTTCCAAAAGTGAACATTCACATTTAATAATTGTTTACAGTCAAAAGAGAAAACATTAAAAAATGACCATTTCTGACCATCTGGAGAAAGTTCGACAGTTCCGGGGTCATCGTTTTTCATCAAAAAATTTTTTTTTTCAAATGTTGAAAAAATGATGCAAAATGTCAAATGGATTGTGCCTGATGTTGAATAACCACTTTTTAAAGCCCCACAGTGACCAAAATTGCCATTTTTACAGACATTTCCTCCTACTCAGAAGCTTCTATTTTTACCAATTTCTGGCAGAAAAAAGACTACAAACACACTCATTTTAGATCCAAAAGTGATAATTCACATTTAATAGTCATTTACAGGCAAAAGAGAAAACATTAAAAAATGACCATTTCTGACCATCTGGAGAAAGTTCGACAGTTCCGGGGTCATCGTTTTTCATCAAAAAAAATATTTTTTCAAATGTTTTAAAAATGATGCAAAATGTCAAAAAGATTGTGCCTGAAGTTGAATAACCACTTTTTAAAGCCCCACAGTGACCAAAATTGCCATTTTTACAGACTTTTCCTCCTACTCAGAAGCTTCTATTTTGACCAATTTCTGACAGAAAAATGACTCCAAACACACTCATTTTAGATCCAAAAGTGATAATTCACATTTAATAGTCATTTACTGTCAAAAGAGAAAACATTAAAAAATGACCATTTCTGACCATCTGGAGAAAGTTCGACAGTTCCGGGGTCATCGTTTTTCCTCAAAAAAAATACTTTTTCAAATGTTGAAAAAATGATGCAAAATGTCAAAAGGATTGTGCCTGAAGTTGAATAACCACTTTTTAAAGCCACACAGTGACCAAAATTGCCATTTTTACAGACATTTCCTCCTACTCAGAAGCTTCTATTTCGACCAATTTCTGGCAGAAAAATGACTCCAAACACACTAATTTTAGTTCCAAAAGTGATAATTCACATTTAATAGTCATTTACAGGCAAAAGAGAAAACATTAAAAAATGACCGGGGTCATCATTTTTCATTAAAAAAAATATTTTTTCAAATGTTGAAAAAATGATGCAAAATGTCAAATGCATTGTGCCTGATGTTGAATAACCACTTTTTAAGCCCCACAGTGACCAAAATTGCCATTTTTACAGACATTTCCTCCTACTCAGAAGCTTCTATTTGACCAATTTCTGGCAGAAAAATGGCTCTAAACACACTTATTTTAGTTCCAAAAGTGATCACTCACATTTAATAATTGTTTACAGTCAAAAGAGAAAACATTAAAAAATGACCATTTCTGACCATCTGGAGAAAGTTCGACAGTTCCGGGGTCATCGTTTTTCATCAAAAAAAATATTTTTTCAAATGTTTTAAAAATGATGCAAAATGTCAAATGGATTGTGCCTGATGTTGAATAACTACTTTTTAAGCACTACAGTGACCACAATTGCCATTTTTACAGACATTTCCTCCTACTCAGAAGCTTCTATTTCGACCAATTTCTGGCAGAAAAATGACTCCAAACACACTAATTTTAGTTCCAAAAGTGATAATTCACATTTAATAGTCATTTACAGGCAAAAGAGAAAACATTAAAAAATGACCGGGGTCATCATTTTTCATTAAAAAAAATATTTTTTCAAATGTTGAAAAAATGATGCAAAATGTCAAATGGATTGTGCCTGATGTTGAATAACCACTTTTTAAGCCCCACAGTGACCAAAATTGCCATTTTTACAGACATTTCCTCCTACTCAGAAGCTTCTATTTGACCAATTTCTGGCAGAAAAATGGCTCTAAACACACTTATTTTAGTTCCAAAAGTGATCATTCACATTTAATAATTGTTTACAGTCAAAAGAGAAAACATTAAAAAATGACCATTTCTGACCATCTGGAGAAAGTTCGACAGTTCCGGGGTCATCGTTTTTCATCAAAAAAAATATTTTTTCAAATGTTGAAAAAATGATGCAAAATGTCAAAAGGATTGTGCCTGAAGTTGAATAACCACTTTAAACCCCTTCCACGCTAATGACAAAGCCAGCTCATCATGGGCGTTACCTGCGCTGCACTCATGACGAGCTGGCTTTGTCATGTAAAGTGTGATTTATGAACATTCAGCACACAGCGGGAAAACCCGCTAGCGCTGTAGTGGTTAAAGCCCCACAGTGACCAAAATTGCCATTTTTACAGACTTTTCCTCCTACTCAGAAGCTTCTATTTGACAAATTTCTGGCAGAAAAATGACTCCAAACACACTCATTTTAGATCCAAAAGTGATAATTCACATTTAATAGTCGTTTACAGTCAAAAGAGAAAACATAAAAAAATGACCATTTCTGACCATCTGGAGAAAGTTCGACAGTTCCGGGGTCATCGTTTTTCATTAAAAAAAATATTTTTTCAAATGTTGAAAAAATGATGCAAAATGTCAAATGGATTGTGCCTGATGTTGAATAACCACTTTTTAAAGCCCCACAGTGACCAAAATTGCCATTTTTACAGACATTTCCTCCTACTCAGAAGCTTCTATTTTGACCAATTTCTGGCAGAAAAATGACTACAAACACACTCATTTTAGATCCAAAAGTGATAATTCACATTTAATAGTCATTTACAGGCAAAAGAGAAAACATTAAAAAATGACCATTTCTGACCATCTGGAGAAAGTTCGACAGTTCCGGGGTCATCGTTTTTCATCAAAAAAATATTTTTTCAAATGTTTTAAAAATGATGCAAAATGTCAAATGGATTGTGCCTGATGTGGAATAACTACTTTTTAAACACTACAGTGACCACAATTGCCATTTTTACAGATATTTCCTCCTACTCAGAAGCTTCTATTTGACCAATTTCTGGCAGAAAAATGGCTCTAAACACACTTATTTTAGTTCCAAAAGTGATCATTCACATTTAATAATTGTTTACAGTCAAAAGAGAAAACATTAAAAAATGACCATTTCTGACCATCTGGAGAAAGTTTGACAGGTCCGGTGTCATCGTTTTTCATCAAAAAAATATTTTTTCAAATGTTGAAA
Source organism: Lissotriton helveticus (assembly GCF_964261635.1). Classification (NCBI taxonomy): domain Eukaryota; kingdom Metazoa; phylum Chordata; class Amphibia; order Caudata; family Salamandridae; genus Lissotriton; species Lissotriton helveticus. The sequence goes on along the minus strand of NC_136061.1, from coordinate 1,356,532,260 downwards.
AAATGATTCAAAATGTCAAATGGATTGTGCCTGATGTTGAATAACCACTTTTTAAGACCCACAGTGACCACAATTGCCATTTTTACAGACATTTCCTCCTACTCATAAGCTTCTATTTGACCAATTTCTGGCAGAAAAATTACTCTAAACACACTTATTTTAGTTCCAAAAGTGAACATTCACATTTAATAATTGTTTACAGTCAAAAGAGAAAACATTAAAAAATGACCATTTCTGACCATCTGGAGAAAGTTCGACAGTTCCGGGGTCATCGTTTTTCATCAAAAAATTTTTTTTTTCAAATGTTGAAAAAATGATGCAAAATGTCAAATGGATTGTGCCTGATGTTGAATAACCACTTTTTAAAGCCCCACAGTGACCAAAATTGCCATTTTTACAGACATTTCCTCCTACTCAGAAGCTTCTATTTTTACCAATTTCTGGCAGAAAAAAGACTACAAACACACTCATTTTAGATCCAAAAGTGATAATTCACATTTAATAGTCATTTACAGGCAAAAGAGAAAACATTAAAAAATGACCATTTCTGACCATCTGGAGAAAGTTCGACAGTTCCGGGGTCATCGTTTTTCATCAAAAAAAATATTTTTTCAAATGTTTTAAAAATGATGCAAAATGTCAAAAAGATTGTGCCTGAAGTTGAATAACCACTTTTTAAAGCCCCACAGTGACCAAAATTGCCATTTTTACAGACTTTTCCTCCTACTCAGAAGCTTCTATTTTGACCAATTTCTGACAGAAAAATGACTCCAAACACACTCATTTTAGATCCAAAAGTGATAATTCACATTTAATAGTCATTTACTGTCAAAAGAGAAAACATTAAAAAATGACCATTTCTGACCATCTGGAGAAAGTTCGACAGTTCCGGGGTCATCGTTTTTCATCAAAAAAAATACTTTTTCAAATGTTGAAAAAATGATGCAAAATGTCAAAAGGATTGTGCCTGAAGTTGAATAACCACTTTTTAAAGCCACACAGTGACCAAAATTGCCATTTTTACAGACATTTCCTCCTACTCAGAAGCTTCTATTTCGACCAATTTCTGGCAGAAAAATGACTCCAAACACACTAATTTTAGTTCCAAAAGTGATAATTCACATTTAATAGTCATTTACAGGCAAAAGAGAAAACATTAAAAAATGACCGGGGTCATCATTTTTCATTAAAAAAAATATTTTTTCAAATGTTGAAAAAATGATGCAAAATGTCAAATGGATTGTGCCTGATGTTGAATAACCACTTTTTAAGCCCCACAGTGACCAAAATTGCCATTTTTACAGACATTTCCTCCTACTCAGAAGCTTCTATTTGACCAATTTCTGGCAGAAAAATGGCTCTAAACACACTTATTTTAGTTCCAAAAGTGATCATTCACATTTAATAATTGTTTACAGTCAAAAGAGAAAACATTAAAAAATGACCATTTCTGACCATCTGGAGAAAGTTCGACAGTTCCGGGGTCATCGTTTTTCATCAAAAAAAATATTTTTTCAAATGTTGAAAAAATGATGCAAAATGTCAAAAGGATTGTGCCTGAAGTTGAATAACCACTTTAAACCCCTTCCACGCTAATGACAAAGCCAGCTCATCATGGGCGTTACCTGCGCTGCACTCATGACGAGCTGGCTTTGTCATGTAAAGTGTGATTTATGAACATTCAGCACACAGCGGGAAAACCCGCTAGCGCTGTAGTGGTTAAAGCCCCACAGTGACCAAAATTGCCATTTTTACAGACTTTTCCTCCTACTCAGAAGCTTCTATTTGACAAATTTCTGGCAGAAAAATGACTCCAAACACACTCATTTTAGATCCAAAAGTGATAATTCACATTTAATAGTCGTTTACAGTCAAAAGAGAAAACATAAAAAAATGACCATTTCTGACCATCTGGAGAAAGTTCGACAGTTCCGGGGTCATCGTTTTTCATTAAAAAAAATATTTTTTCAAATGTTGAAAAAATGATGCAAAATGTCAAATGGATTGTGCCTGATGTTGAATAACCACTTTTTAAAGCCCCACAGTGACCAAAATTGCCATTTTTACAGACATTTCCTCCTACTCAGAAGCTTCTATTTGACCAATTTCTGGCAGAAAAATGGCTCTAAACACACTTATTTTAGTTCCAAAAGTGATCATTCACATTTAATAATTGTTTACAGTCAAAAGAGAAAACATAAAAAAATGACCATTTCTGACCATCTGGAGAAAGTTTGACAGGTCCGGGGTCATCGTTTTTCATCAAAAAAAAAATATTTTTTCAAATGTTGAAAAAATGATTCAAAATGTCAAATGGATTGTGCCTGATGTTGAATAACCACTTTTTAAGCCCCACAGTGACCAAAATTGCCATTTTTGCAGACATTTCCTCCTACTCAGAAGCTTCTATTTGACCAATTTCTGGCAGAAAAATGACTCTAAACACACTTATTTTAGTTCCAAAAGTGAACATTCACATTTAATATTTGTTTACAGTCAAAAGAGAAAACATTAAAAAATGACCATTTCTGACCATCTGGACAAAGTTCAACAGTTCCTGGGTCATCGTTTTTCATAAAAAAAAAATATTTTTTCAAATGTTGCAAAAATGATGCAAAATGTCAAAAGGATTGTGCCTGAAATTGAATAACCACTTTTTAACCACTTCAACGCTAATGACAAAGCCAGCTCGTCATGGGCGTTACCTGCGCTGCACTCATGACAAGCTGGCTTTGTCATGTAAAGTGTGATTTATGAACATTCAGCACACAGCGGGAAAACCCGCTAGCGCTGTAGTGGTTAAAGCCCCACAGTGACCAAAATTGCCATTTTTACAGACTTTTCCTCCTACTCAGAAGCTTCTATTTTGACCAATTTCTGGCAGAAAAATGACTCCAAACACACTCATTTTAGATCCAAAAGTGATAATTCACATTTAATAGTCATTTACAGGCAAAAGAGAAAACATTAAAAAATGACTATTTCTGACCATCTGGAGAAAGTTCGACAGTTCCGGGGTCATCGTTTTTCATCAAAAAAATATTTTTTCAAATGTTTTAAAAATGATGCAAAATGTCAAATGGATTGTGCCTGATGTTGAATAACTACTTTTTAAGCCCTACAGTGACCAAAATTGCCATTTTTACAGATATTTCCTCCTACTCAGAAGCCTCTATTTGACCAATATCAGGCAGAAAAATGTCTCTGAACACACCTATTTTAGTTCCAAAAGTGATCATTCACATTTAATAATTGTTTACAGTCAAAAGAGAAAACATTAAAAAATTACCATTTCTGACCATCTGGAGAAAGTTTGACAGGTCCGGTGTCATCGTTTTTCATCAAAAAAAATATTTTTTCAAATGTTGAAAAAATGATTCAAAATGTCAAATGGATTGTGCCTGATGTTGAATAACCACTTTTTAAGACCCACAGTGACCACAATTGCCATTTTTACAGACATTTCCTCCTACTCATAAGCTTCTATTTAACCAATTTCTGGCAGAAAAATGACTCTAAACACACTTATTTTAGTCCCAAAAGTGAACATTCACATTTAATAATTGTTTACAGTCAAAAGAGAAAACATTAAAAAATGACCATTTCTGACCATCTGGAGAAAGTTCGACAGTTCCGGGGTCATCGTTTTTCATTAAAAAAAATATTTTTTCAAATGTTGAAAAAATGATGCAAAATGTCAAATGGATTGTGCCTGATGTTGAATAACCACTTTTTAAAGCCCCACAGTGACCAAAATTGCCATTTTTACAGACATTTCCTCCTACTCAGAAGCTTCTATTTTTACCAATTTCTGGCAGAAAAAAGACTACAAACACACTCATTTTAGATCCAAAAGTGATAATTCACATTTAATAGTCATTTACAGGCAAAAGAGAAAACATTAAAAAATGACCATTTCTGACCATCTGGAGAAAGTTCGACAGTTCCGGGGTCATCGTTTTTCATCAAAAAAAATATTTTTTCAAATGTTTTAAAAATGATGCAAAATGTCAAATGGATTGTGCCTGATGTTGAATAACTACTTTTTAAGCCCTACAGTGACCACAATTGCCATTTTTACAGATATTTCCTCCTACTCAGAAGCTTCTATTTGACAAATTTCTGGCAGAAAAATGGCTTTCATCAAAATGGTTTTTCATCAAAAAAAATATTTTTTCAAATGTTGAAAAAATGATGCAAAATGTCAAAAGGATTGTGCCTGAAGTTGAATAACCACTTTTTAAAGCCCCACAGTGACCAAAATTGCCATTTTTACAGACATTTTCTCCTACTCAGAAGCTTCTATTTCGACCAATTTCTGGCAGAAAAATGACTCCAAACACACTAATTTTAGTTCCAAAAGTGATAATTCACATTTAATAGTCATTTACAGGCAAAAGAGAAAACATTAAAAAATGACCGGGGTCATCATTTTTCATCAAAAAAAATATTTTTTCAAATGTTTTAAAAATGATGCAAAATGTCAAAAGGATTGTGCCTGATGTTGAATAACCACTTTTTAAAGCCCCACAGTGACCAAAATTGCCATTTTTACAGACTTTTCCTCCTACTCAGAAGCTTCTATTTTGACCAATTTCTGGCAGAAAAATGACTCCAAACACACTCATTTTAGATCCAAAAGTGATAATTCACATTTAATAGTAATTTACTGTCAAAAGAGAAAACATTAAAAAATGACCATTTCTGACCATCTGGAGAAAGTTCGACAGTTCCGGGGTCATCGTTTTTCATCAAAAAAAATATTTTTTCAAATGTTGAAAAAATGATGCAAAATGTCAAAAGGATTGTGCCTGAAGTTGAATAACCACTTTTTAAAGCCCCACTGTGACCAAAATTGCCATTTTTACAGACATTTCCTCCTACTCAGAAGCTTCTATTTCGACCAATTTCTGGCAGAAAAATGACTCCAAACACACTAATTTTAGTTCCAAAAGTGATAATTCACATTTAATAGTCATTTACAGGCAAAAGAGAAAACATTAAAAAATGACCGGGGTCATCATTTTTCATTAAAAAAAAATATTTTTTCAAATGTTGAAAAAATGATGCAAAATGTCAAATGGATTGTGCCTGATGTTGAATAACCACTTTTTAAGCCCCACAGTGACCAAAATTGCCATTTTTACAGACATTTCCTCCTACTCAGAAGCTTCTATTTTTACCAATTTCTGGCAGAAAAAAGACTACAAACACACTCATTTTAGATCCAAAAGTGATAATTCACATTTAATAGTCATTTACAGGCAAAAGAGAAAACATTAAAAAATGACCATTTCTGACCATCTGGAGAAAGTTCGACAGTTCCGGGGTCATCGTTTTTCATCAAAAAAATATTTTTTCAAATGTTTTAAAAATGATGCAAAATGTCAAATGGATTGTGCCTGATGTGGAATAACTACTTTTTAAACACTACAGTGACCACAATTGCCATTTTTACAGATATTTCCTCCTACTCAGAAGCTTCTATTTGACCAATTTCTGGCAGAAAAATGGCTCTAAACACACTTATTTTAGTTCCAAAAGTGATCATTCACATTTAATAATTGTTTACAGTCAAAAGAGAAAACATAAAAAAATGACCATTTCTGACCATCTGGAGAAAGTTTGACAGGTCCGGGGTCATCGTTTTTCATCAAAAAAAAAATATTTTTTCAAATGTTGAAAAAATGATTCAAAATGTCAAATGGATTGTGCCTGATGTTGAATAACCACTTTTTAAGCCCCACAGTGACCAAAATGGCCATTTTTGCAGACATTTCCTCCTACTCAGAAGCTTCTATTTGACCAATTTCTGGCAGAAAAATGACTCTAAACACACTTATTTTAGTTCCAAAAGTGAACATTCACATTTAATATTTGTTTACAGTCAAAAGAGAAAACATTAAAAAATGACCATTTCTGACCATCTGGACAAAGTTCAACAGTTCCTGGGTCATCGTTTTTCATAAAAAAAAAATATTTTTTCAAATGTTGCAAAAATGATGCAAAATGTCAAAAGGATTGTGCCTGAAATTGAATAACCACTTTTTAACAACTTCAACGCTAATGACAAAGCCAGCTCGTCATGGGCGTTACCTGCGCTGCACTCATGACAAGCTGGCTTTGTCATGTAAAGTGTGATTTATGAACATTCAGCACACAGCGGGAAAACCCGCTAGCGCTGTAGTGGTTAAAGCCCCACAGTGACCAAAATTGCCATTTTTACAGACTTTTCCTCCTACTCAGAAGCTTCTATTTTGACCAATTTCTGGCAGAAAAATGACTCCAAACACACTCATTTTAGATCCAAAAGTGATAATTCACATTTAATAGTCATTTACAGGCAAAAGAGAAAACATTAAAAAATGACTATTTCTGACCATCTGGAGAAAGTTCGACAGTTCCGGGGTCATCGTTTTTCATCAAAAAAATATTTTTCAAATGTTTTAAAAATGATGCAAAATGTCAAATGGATTGTGCCTGATGTTGAATAACTACTTTTTAAGCCCTACAGTGACCAAAATTGCCATTTTTACAGATATTTCCTCCTACTCAGAAGCCTCTATTTGACCAATATCAGGCAGAAAAATGTCTCTGAACACACCTATTTTAGTTCCAAAAGTGATCATTCACATTTAATAATTGTTTACAGTCAAAAGAGAAAACATTAAAAAATTACCATTTCTGACCATCTGGAGAAAGTTTGACAGGTCCGGTGTCATCGTTTTTCATCAAAAAAAATATTTTTTCAAATGTTGAAAAAATGATTCAAAATGTCAAATGGATTGTGCCTGATGTTGAATAACCACTTTTTAAGACCCACAGTGACCACAATTGCCATTTTTACAGACATTTCCTCCTACTCATAAGCTTCTATTTAACCAATTTCTGGCAGAAAAATGACTCTAAACACACTTATTTTAGTCCCAAAAGTGAACATTCACATTTAATAATTGTTTACAGTCAAAAGAGAAAACATTAAAAAATGACCATTTCTGACCATCTGGAGAAAGTTCGACAGTTCCGGGGTCATCGTTTTTCATTAAAAAAAATATTTTTTCAAATGTTGAAAAAATGATGCAAAATGTCAAATGGATTGTGCCTGATGTTGAATAACCACTTTTTAAAGCCCCACAGTGACCAAAATTGCCATTTTTACAGACATTTCCTCCTACTCAGAAGCTTCTATTTTTACCAATTTCTGGCAGAAAAAAGACTACAAACACACTCATTTTAGATCCAAAAGTGATAATTCACATTTAATAGTCATTTACAGGCAAAAGAGAAAACATTAAAAAATGACCATTTCTGACCATCTGGAGAAAGTTCGACAGTTCCGGGGTCATCGTTTTTCATCAAAAAAAATATTTTTTCAAATGTTTTAAAAATGATGCAAAATGTCAAATGGATTGTGCCTGATGTTGAATAACTACTTTTTAAGCCCTACAGTGACCACAATTGCCATTTTTACAGATATTTCCTCCTACTCAGAAGCTTCTATTTGACAAATTTCTGGCAGAAAAATGGCTTTCATCAAAATGGTTTTTCATCAAAAAAAATATTTTTTCAAATGTTGAAAAAATGATGCAAAATGTCAAAAGGATTGTGCCTGAAGTTGAATAACCACTTTTTAAAGCCCCACAGTGACCAAAATTGCCATTTTTACAGACTTTTCCTCCTACTCAGAAGCTTCTATTTTGACCAATTTCTGGCAGAAAAATGACTCCAAACACACTCATTTTAGATCCAAAAGTGATAATTCACATTTAATAGTAATTTACTGTCAAAAGAGAAAACATTAAAAAATGACCATTTCTGACCATCTGGAGAAAGTTCGACAGTTCCGGGGTCATCGTTTTTCATCAAAAAAAATATTTTTTCAAATGTTGAAAAAATGATGCAAAATGTCAAAAGGATTGTGCCTGAAGTTGAATAACCACTTTTTAAAGCCCCACTGTGACCAAAATTGCCATTTTTACAGACATTTCCTCCTACTCAGAAGCTTCTATTTCGACCAATTTCTGGCAGAAAAATGACTCCAAACACACTAATTTTAGTTCCAAAAGTGATAATTCACATTTAATAGTCATTTACAGGCAAAAGAGAAAACATTAAAAAATGACCGGGGTCATCATTTTTCATTAAAAAAAAATATTTTTTCAAATGTTGAAAAAATGATGCAAAATGTCAAATGGATTGTGCCTGATGTTGAATAACCACTTTTTAAGCCCCACAGTGACCAAAATTGCCATTTTTACAGACATTTCCTCCTACTCAGAAGCTTCTATTTTTACCAATTTCTGGCAGAAAAAAGACTACAAACACACTCATTTTAGATCCAAAAGTGATAATTCACATTTAATAGTCATTTACAGGCAAAAGAGAAAACATTAAAAAATGACCATTTCTGACCATCTGGAGAAAGTTCGACAGTTCCGGGGTCATCGTTTTTCATCAAAAAAAATATTTTTTCAAATGTTTTAAAAATGATGCAAAATGTCAAATGGATTGTGCCTGATGTTGAATAACTACTTTTTAAGCCCTACAGTGACCACAATTGCCATTTTTACAGATATTTCCTCCTACTCAGAAGCTTCTATTTGACAAATTTCTGGCAGAAAAATGGCTTTCATCAAAATGGTTTTTCATCAAAAAAAATATTTTTTCAAATGTTGAAAAAATGATGCAAAATGTCAAAAGGATTGTGCCTGAAGTTGAATAACCACTTTTTAAAGCCCCACAGTGACCAAAATTGCCATTTTTACAGACTTTTCCTCCTACTCAGAAGCTTCTATTTTGACCAATTTCTGGCAGAAAAATGACTCCAAACACACTCATTTTAGATCCAAAAGTGATAATTCACATTTAATAGTAATTTACTGTCAAAAGAGAAAACATTAAAAAATGACCATTTCTGACCATCTGGAGAAAGTTCGACAGTTCCGGGGTCATCGTTTTTCATCAAAAAAAATATTTTTTCAAATGTTGAAAAAATGATGCAAAATGTCAAAAGGATTGTGCCTGAAGTTGAATAACCACTTTTTAAAGCCCCACAGTGACCAAAATTGCCATTTTTACAGACTTTTCCTCCTACTCAGAAGCTTCTATTTTGACCAATTTCTGGCAGAAAAATGACTCCAAACACACTCATTTTAGATCCAAAAGTGATAATTCACATTTAATAGTCATTTACAGGCAAAAGAGAAAACATTAAAAAATGACCGGGGTCATCATTTTTCATTAAAAAAAATATTTTTTCAAATGTTGAAAAAATGATGCAAAATGTCAAATTGATTGTGCCTGATGTTGAATAACCACTTTTTAAGCCCCACAGTGACCAAAATTGCCATTTTTACAGACATTTCCTCCTACTCAGAAGCTTCTATTTGACCAATTTCTGGCAGAAAAATGGCTCTAAACACACTTATTTTAGTTCCAAAAGTGATCATTCACATTTAATAATTGTTTACAGTCAAAAGAGAAAACATTAAAAAATGACCATTTCTGACCATCTGGAGAAAGTTCGACAGTTCAAGGGTCATAGTTTTTCATCAAAAAAAATATTTTTTCAAATGTTTTAAAAATGATGCAAAATGTCAAATGGATTGTGCCTGATGTTGAATAACTACTTTTTAAGCACTACAGTGACCACAATTGCCATTTTTACAGTTATTTCCTCCTACTCAGAAGCTTCTATTTGACCAATTTCTGGCAGAAAAATGGCTCTAAACACACTTATTTTAGTTCCAAAAGTGATCATTCACATTTAATTAATGTTTACAGTCAAAAGAGAAAACATTAAAAAATGACCATTTCTGACCATCTGGAGAAAGTTTGACAGGTCCGGGGTCATCGTTTTTCATCAAAAAAAATAATTTCAAATGTTGAAAAAATGATGCAAAATGTCAAATGGATTGTGCCTGATGTTGAATAACCACTTTTTAAGCCCCACAGTGACCAAAATTGCAATTTTTACAGACTTTTCCTCCTACTCAGAAGCTTCTATTTGACAAATTTCTGGCAGAAAAATGACTCCAAACACACTCATTTTAGATCCAAAAGTGATAATTCACATTTAATAGTCGTTTACAGGCAAAAGAGAAAACATTAAAAAATGACCATTTCTGACCATCTGGAGAAAGTTTGACAGGTCTGGTCATCGTTTTTCATCAAAAAAAATATTTTTTCAAATGTTGAAAAAATGATTCAAAATGTCAAATGGATTGTACCTGATGTTGAATAACCACTATTTAAGCCCCACAGTGACCAAAATTGCCATTTTTACAGACATTTCCTCCTACTCAGAAGCTTCTATTTGACCAATTTCTGGCAGAAAAATGACTCTAAACACACTTATTTTAGTTCCAAAAGTGAACATTCACATTTAATAATTGTTTACAGTCAAAAGAGAAAACATAAAAAAATGACCATTTCTGACCATCTGGAGTAAGTTCCACAGTTCCGGGGTCATCGTTTTTCATTAAAAAAAATATTTTTTCAAATTTTGAAAAAATGATTCAAAATGTCAAATGGATTGTGCCTGATGTTGAATAACAACTTTTTAAAGCCCCACAGTGACCAGAATTGCCATTTTTACAGACATTTCCTCCTACTCAGAAGCTTCTATTTGACCGATTTCTGGCAGAAAAATGGCTCTAAACACACTTATTTTAGTTCCAAAAGTGATAATTCACATTTAATAGTCATTTACAGGCAAAAGAGAAAACATTAAAAAATGACCGGGGTCATCATTTTTCATCAAAAAAAATATTTTTTCAAATGTTTTAAAAATGATGCAAAATGTCAAAAGGATTGTGCCTGAAGTTGAATAACCACTTTTTAAAGCCCCACAGTGACCAAAATTGCCATTTTTACAGACTTTTCCTCCTACTCAGAAGCTTCTATTTTGACCAATTTCTGGCAGAAAAATGACTCCAAACACACTCATTTTAGATCCAAAAGTGATAATTCACATTTAATAGTAATTTACTGTCAAAAGAGAAAACATTAAAAAATGACCATTTCTGACCATCTGGAGAAAGTTCGACAGTTCCGGGGTCATCGTTTTTCATCAAAAAAATATTTTTTCAAATGTTGAAAAAATGATGCAAAATGTCAAAAGGATTGTGCCTGAAGTTGAATAACCACTTTTTAAAGCCCCACAGTGACCAAAATTGCCATTTTTACAGACATTTCCTCCTACTCAGAAGCTTCTATTTCGACCAATTTCTGGCAGAAAAATGACTCCAAACACACTAATTTTAGTTCCAAAAGTGATAATTCACATTTAATAGTCATTTACAGGCAAAAGAGAAAACATTAAAAAATGACCGGGGTCATCATTTTTCATTAAAAAAAAATATTTTTTCAAATGTTGAAAAAATTATGCAAAATGTCAAATGGATTGTGCCTGATGTTGAATAACCACTTTTTAAGCCCCACAGTGACCAAAATTGCCATTTTTACAGACATTTCCTCCTACTCAGAAGCTTCTATTTTTACCAATTTCTGGCAGAAAAAAGACTACAAACACACTCATTTTAGATCCAAAAGTGATAATTCACATTTAATAGTCATTTACAGGCAAAAGAGAAAACATTAAAAAATGACCATTTCTGACCATCTGGAGAAAGTTCGACAGTTCCGGGGTCATCGTTTTTCATCAAAAAAAATATTTTTTCAAATGTTTTAAAAATGATGCAAAATGTCAAATGGATTGTGCCTGATGTTGAATAACTACTTTTTAAGCCCTACAGTGACCACAATTGCCATTTTTACAGATATTTCCTCCTACTCAGAAGCTTCTATTTGACAAATTTCTGGCAGAAAAATGGCTTTCATCAAAATGGTTTTTCATCAAAAAAAATATTTTTTCAAATGTTGAAAAAATGATGCAAAATGTCAAAAGGATTGTGCCTGAAGTTGAATAACCACTTTTTAAAGCCCCACAGTGACCAAAATTGCCATTTTTACAGACATTTTCTCCTACTCAGAAGCTTCTATTTCGACCAATTTCTGGGAGAAAAATGACTCCAAACACACTAATTTTAGTTCCAAAACTGATAATTCACATTTAATAGTCATTTACAGGCAAAAGAGAAAACATTAAAAAATGACCGGGGTCATCATTTTTCATCAAAAAAAATATTTTTTCAAATGTTTTAAAAATGATGCAAAATGTCAAAAGGATTGTGCCTGAAGTTGAATAACCACTTTTTAAAGCCCCACAGTGACCAAAATTGCCATTTTTACAGACTTTTCCTCCTACTCAGAAGCTTCTATTTTGACCAATTTCTGGCAGAAAAATGACTCCAAACACACTCATTTTAGATCCAAAAGTGATAATTCACATTTAATAGTAATTTACTGTCAAAAGAGAAAACATTAAAAAATGACCATTTCTGACCATCTGGAGAAAGTTCGACAGTTCCGGGGTCATCGTTTTTCATCAAAAAAATATTTTTTCAAATGTTGAAAAAATGATGCAAAATGTCAAAAGGATTGTGCCTGAAGTTGAATAACCACTTTTTAAAGCCCCACAGTGACCAAAATTGCCATTTTTACAGACATTTCCTCCTACTCAGAAGCTTCTATTTCGACCAATTTCTGGCAGAAAAATGACTCCAAACACACTAATTTTAGTTCCAAAAGTGATAATTCACATTTAATAGTCATTTACAGGCAAAAGAGAAAACATTAAAAAATGACCGGGGTCATCATTTTTCATTAAAAAAAATATTTTTTCAAATGTTGAAAAAATGATGCAAAATGTCAAATTGATTGTGCCTGATGTTGAATAACCACTTTTTAAGCCCCACAGTGACCAAAATTGCCATTTTTACAGACATTTCCTCCTACTCAGAAGCTTCTATTTGACCAATTTCTGGCAGAAAAATGGCTCTAAACACACTTATTTTAGTTCCAAAAGTGATCATTCACATTTAATAATTGTTTACAGTCAAAAGAGAAAACATTAAAAAATGACCATTTCTGACCATCTGGAGAAAGTTCGACAGTTCAAGGGTCATAGTTTTTCATCAAAAAAAATATTTTTTCAAATGTTTTAAAAATGATGCAAAATGTCAAATGGATTGTGCCTGATGTTGAATAACTACTTTTTAAGCACTACAGTGACCACAATTGCCATTTTTACAGTTATTTCCTCCTACTCAGAAGCTTCTATTTGACCAATTTCTGGCAGAAAAATGGCTCTAAACACACCTATTTTAGTTCCAAAAGTGATCATTCACATTTAATTAATGTTTACAGTCAAAAGAGAAAACATTAAAAAATGACCATTTCTGACCATCTGGAGAAAGTTTGACAGGTCCGGGGTCATCGTTTTTCATCAAAAAAAATAATTTCAAATGTTGAAAAAATGATGCAAAATGTCAAATGGATTGTGCCTGATGTTGAATAACCACTTTTTAAGCCCCACAGTGACCAAAATTGCAATTTTTACAGACTTTTCCTCCTACTCAGAAGCTTCTATTTGACAAATTTCTGGCAGAAAAATGACTCCAAACACACTCATTTTAGATCCAAAAGTGATAATTCACATTTAATAGTCGTTTACAGGCAAAAGAGAAAACATTAAAAAATGACCATTTCTGACCATCTGGAGAAAGTTTGACAGGTCTGGTCATCGTTTTTCATCAAAAAAAATATTTTTTCAAATGTTGAAAAAATGATTCAAAATGTCAAATGGATTGTACCTGATGTTGAATAACCACTATTTAAGCCCCACAGTGACCAAAATTGCCATTTTTACAGACATTTCCTCCTACTCAGAAGCTTCTATTTGACCAATTTCTGGCAGAAAAATGACTCTAAACACACTTATTTTAGTTCCAAAAGTGAACATTCACATTTAATAATTGTTTACAGTCAAAAGAGAAAACATAAAAAAATGACCATTTCTGACCATCTGGAGTAAGTTCCACAGTTCCGGGGTCATCGTTTTTCATTAAAAAAAATATTTTTTCAAATTTTGAAAAAATGATTCAAAATGTCAAATGGATTGTGCCTGATGTTGAATAACAACTTTTTAAAGCCCCACAGTGACCAGAATTGCCATTTTTACAGACATTTCCTCCTACTCAGAAGCTTCTATTTGACCAATTTCTGGCAGAAAAATGGCTCTAAACACACTTATTTTAGTTCCAAAAGTGATAATTCACATTTAATAGTCATTTACAGGCAAAAGAGAAAACATTAAAAAATGACCGGGGTCATCATTTTTCATCAAAAAAAATATTTTTTCAAATGTTTTAAAAATGATGCAAAATGTCAAAAGGATTGTGCCTGAAGTTGAATAACCACTTTTTAAAGCCCCACAGTGACCAAAATTGCCATTTTTACAGACTTTTCCTCCTACTCAGAAGCTTCTATTTTGACCAATTTCTGGCAGAAAAATGACTCCAAACACACTCATTTTAGATCCAAAAGTGATAATTCACATTTAATAGTAATTTACTGTCAAAAGAGAAAACATTAAAAAATGACCATTTCTGACCATCTGGAGAAAGTTCGACAGTTCATCGTTTTTCATCAAAAAAATATTTTTTCAAATGTTGAAAAAATGATGCAAAATGTCAAAAGGATTGTGCCTGAAGTTGAATAACCACTTTTTAAAGCCCCACAGTGACCAAAATTGCCATTTTTACAGACATTTCCTCCTACTCAGAAGCTTCTATTTCGACCAATTTCTGGCAGAAAAATGACTCCAAACACACTAATTTTAGTTCCAAAAGTGATAATTCACATTTAATAGTCATTTACAGGCAAAAGAGAAAACATTAAAAAATGACCGGGGTCATCATTTTTCATTAAAAAAAATATTTTTTCAAATGTTGAAAAAATTGATGCAAAATGTCAAATGGATTGTGCCTGATGTTGAATAACCACTTTTTAAGCCCCACAGTGACCAAAATTGCCATTTTTACAGACATTTCCTCCTACTCAGAAGCTTCTATTTGACCAATTTCTGGCAGAAAAATGGCTCTAAACACACTTATTTTAGTTCCAAAAGTGATCATTCACATTTAATAATTGTTTACAGTCAAAAGAGAAAACATTAAAAAATGACCATTTCTGACCATCTGGAGAAAGTTCGACAGTTCCGGGGTCATCGTTTTTCATCAAAAAAAATATTTTTTCAAATGTTTTAAAAATGATGCAAAATGTCAAATGGATTGTGCCTGATGTTGAATAACTACTTTTTAAGCACTACAGTGACCACAATTGCCATTTTTACAGATATTTCCTCCTACTCAGAAGCTTCTATTTGACCAATTTCTGGCAGAAAAATGGCTCTAAACACACTTATTTTAGTTCCAAAAGTGATCATTCACATTTAATAATTGTTTACAGTCAAAAGAGAAAACATTAAAAAATGACCATTTCTGACCATCTGGAGAAAGTTTGACAGGTCCGGGGTCATCGTTTTTCATCAAAAAAAATAATTTCAAATGTTACAAAAATGATGCAAAATGTCAAATGGATTGTGCCTGATGTTGAATAACCACTTTTTAAGCCCCACAGTGACCAAAATTGCAATTTTTACAGACTTTTCCTCCTACTCAGAAGCTTCTATTTGACAAATTTCTGGCAGAAAAATGACTCCAAACACACTCATTTTAGATCCAAAAGTGATAATTCACATTTAATAGTCGTTTACAGGCAAAAGAGAAAACATTAAAAAATGACCATTTCTGACCATCTGGAGAAAGTTTGACAGGTCTGGGGTCATCGTTTTTCATCAAAAAAAATATTTTTTCAAATGTTGAAAAAATGATTCAAAATGTCAAATGGATTGTACCTGATGTTGAATAACCACTATTTAAGCCCCACAGTGACCAAAATTGCCATTTTTACAGACATTTCCTCCTACTCAGAAGCTTCTATTTGACCAATTTCTGGCAGAAAAATGACTCTAAACACACTTATTTTAGTCCCAAAAGTGAACATTCACATTTAATAATTGTTTACAGTCAAAAGAGAAAACATAAAAAAATGACCATTTCTGACCATCTGGAGTAAGTTCCACAGTTCCGGGGTCATCGTTTTTCATTAAAAAAAATATTTTTTCAAATTTTGAAAAAATGATTCAAAATGTCAAATGGATTGTGCCTGATGTTGAATAACAACTTTTTGAAGCCCCACAGTGACCAGAATTGCCATTTTTACAGACATTTCCTCCTACTCAGAAGCTTCTATTTGACCTATTTCTGGCAGAAAAATGACTCCAAACACACTCATTTTAGATCCAAAAGTGATAATTCACATTTAATAGTCATTTACTGTCAAAAGAGAAAACATTAAAAAATGACCATTTCTGACCATCTGGAGAAAGTTCGACAGTTCAGGGGTCATCGTTTTTCATCAAAAAAAATATTTTTTCAAATGTTGAAAAAATGATGCAAAATGTCAAAAGGATTGTGCCTGAAGTTGAATAACCACTTTTTAAAGCCCCACAGTGACCAAAATTGCCATTTTTACAGACATTTCCTCCTACTCAGAAGCTTGTATTTCGACCAATTTCTGGCAGAAAAATGACTCCAAACACACTAATTTTAGTTCCAAAAGTGATAATTCACATTTAATAGTCATTTACAGGCAAAAGAGAAAACATTAAAAAATGACCGGGGTCATCATTTTTCATTAAAAAAAATATTTTTTCAAATGTTGAAAAAATGATGCAAAATGTCAAATGGATTGTGCCTGATGTTGAATAACCACTTTTTAAGCCCCACAGTGACCAAAATTGCCATTTTTACAGACATTTCCTCCTACTCAGAAGCTTCTATTTGACCAATTTCTGGCAGAAAAATGGCTCTAAACACACTTATTTTAGTTCCAAAAGTGATCATTCACATTTAATAATTGTTTACAGTCAAAAGAGAAAACATTAAAAAATGACCATTTCTGACCATCTGGAGAAAGTTCAACAGTTCCGGGGTCATCGTTTTTCATCAAAAAAAATATTTTTTCAAATGTTTTAAAAATGATGCAAAATGTCAAATGGATTGTGCCTGATGTTGAATAACTACTTTTTAAGCACTACAGTGACCACAATTGCCATTTTTACAGATATTTCCTGCTACTCAGAAGCTTCTATTTGACCAATTTCTGGCAGAAAAATGGCTCTAAACACACTTATTTTAGTTCCAAAAGTGATCATTCACATTTAATAATTGTTTACAGTCAAAAGAGAAAACATTAAAAAATGACCATTTCTGACCATCTGGAGAAAGTTTGACAGGTCCGGGGTCATCGTTTTTCATCAAAAAAAATATTTTTTCAAATGTTGAAAAAATGATTCAAATGTCAAATGGATTGTGCCTGATGTTGAATAACCACTTTTTAAGCCCCACAGTGTCCAAAATTGCCATTTTTGCAGACATTTCCTCCTACTCAGAAGCTTCTATTTGACCAATTTCTTGCAGAAAAAAGACTCTAAACACACTTATTTTAGTTCCAAAAGTGATCATTCACATTTAATTTTTGTTTACAGTCAAAAGAGAAAACATTAAAAAATGACCATTTCTGACCATCTGGAGAAAGTTCGACAGTTCCGGGGTCATCGTTTTTCATCAAAAAAAATATTTTTTCAAATGTTGAAAAAATGATGCAAAATGTCAAAAGGATTGTGCCTGAAGTTGAATAACCACTTTTAACCCCTTCCACGCTAATGACAAAGCCAGCTCATCATGGGCGTTACCTGCGCTGCACTCATGACGAGCTGGCTTTGTCATGTAAAGTGTGATTTATGAACATTCAGCACACAGCGGGAAAACCCGCTAGCGCTGTAGTGGTTAAAGCCCCACAGTGACCAAAATTGCCATTTTTACAGACTTTTCCTCCTACTCAGAAGCTTCTATTTGACAAATTTCTGGCAGAAAAATGACTCCAAACGACACTCATTTTAGATCCAAAAGTGATAATTCACATTTAATAGTCGTTTACAGGCAAAAGAGAAAACATTAAAAAATGACCATTTCTGACCATCTGGAGAAAGTTTGACAGGTCTGGGGTCATCGTTTTTCATCAAAAAAAATATTTTTTCAAATGTTGAAAAAATGATTCAAAATGTCAAATGGATTGTGCCTGATGTTGAATAACAACTTTTTAAAGCCCCACAGTGACCAAAATTGCCATTTTTACAGACATTTCCTCCTACTCAGAAGCTTCTATTTGACCTATTTCTGGCAGAAAAATGACTCCAAACACACTCATTTTAGATCCAAAAGTGATAATTCACATTTAATAGTCATTTACTGTCAAAAGAGAAAACATTAAAAAATGACATTTTCTGACCATCTGGAGAAAGTTCGACAGTTCCGGGGTCATCGTTTTTCATAAAAAATTTTTTTTTTTCAAATGTTGAAAAAATGATGCAAAATGTCAAATGGATTGTGCCTGATGTTGAATAACCACTTTTTAAAGCCCCACAGTGACCAAAATTGCCATTTTTACAGACATTTCCTCCTACTCAGAAGCTTCTATTTTTACCAATTTCTGGCAGAAAAAAGACTACAAACACACTCATTTTAGATCCAAAAGTGATAATTCACATTTAATAGTCATTTACAGGGAAAAGAGAAAACATTAAAAAATGACCATTTCTGACCATCTGGAGAAAGTTCGACAGTTCCGGGGTCATCGTTTTTCATCAAAAAAATATTTTTTCAAATGTTTTAAAAATGATGCAAAATGTCAAATGGATTGTGCCTGATGTTGAATAACTACTTTTTAAGCCCTACAGTGACCACAATTGCCATTTTTACAAATATTTTCTCCTACTCAGAAGCTTCTATTTGACAAATTTCTGGCAGAAAAATGGCTTTCATCAAAATGGTTTTTCATCAAAAAAAATATTTTTTCAAATGTTGAAAAAATTATGCAAAATGTCAAAAGGATTGTGCCTGAAGTTGAATAACCACTTTTTAAAGCCCCACAGTGACCAAAATTGCCATTTTTACAGACTTTTCCTCCTACTCAGAAGCTTCTATTTTGACCAATTTCTGGCAGAAAAATGACTCCAAGCACACTCATTTTAGATCCAAAAGTGATAATTCACATTTAATAGTCATTTACAGGCAAAAGAGAAAACATTAAAAAATGACCATTTCTGACCATCTGGAGAAAGTTCGACAGTTCCAGGGTCATCGTTTTTCATCAAAAAAAATATTTTTTCAAATGTTGAAAAAATGATGCAAAATGTCAAAAGGATTGTGCCTGAAGTTGAATAACCACTTTTTAAAGCCCCACAGTGACCAAAATTGCCCTTTTTACAGACATTTCCTCCTACTCAGAAGCTTCTATTTCGACCAATTTCTGGCAGAAAAATGACTCCAAACACACTAATTTTAGTTCCAAAAGTGATAATTCACATTTAATAGTCATTTACAGGCAAAAGAGAAAACATTAAAAAATGACCGGGGTCATCATTTTTCATTAAAAAAAATATTTTTTCAAATGTTGAAAAAATGATGCAAAATGTCAAATGGATTGTGCCTGATGTTGAATAACCACTTTTTAAGCCCCACAGTGACCAAAATTGCCATTTTTACAGACATTTCCTCCTACTCAGAAGCTTCTATTTGACCAATTTCTGGCAGAAAAATGGCTCTAAACACACTTATTTTAGTTCCAAAAGTGATCATTCACATTTAATAATTGTTTACAGTCAAAAGAGAAAACATTAAAAAATGACCATTTCTGACCATCTGGAGAAAGTTCGACAGTTCCGGGGTCATCGTTTTTCATCAAAAAAAATATTTTTTCAAATGTTTTAAAAATGATGCAAAATGTCAAATGGATTGTGCCTGATGTTGAATAACTTCTTTTTAAGCACTACAGTGACCACAATTGCCATTTTTACAGATATTTCCTCCTACTCAGAAGCTTCTATTTGACCAATTTCTGGCAGAAAAATGGCTCTAAACACACTTATTTTAGTTCCAAAAGTGATCATTCACATTTAATAATTGTTTACAGTCAAAAGAGAAAACATTAAAAAATGACCATTTCTGACCATCTGGAGAAAGTTTGACAGGTCCGGGGTCATCGTTTTTCATCCAAAAAAATATTTTTTCAAATGTTGAAAAAATGATTCAAAATGTCAAATGGATTGTGCCTGATGTTGAATAACCACTTTTTAAGCCCCACAGTGACCAAAATTGCCATTTTTGCAGACATTTCCTCCTACTCAGAAGCTTCTATTTGACCAATTTCTGGCAGAAAAATGACTCTAAACACACTTATTTTAGTTCCAAAAGTGATCATTCACATTTAATATTTGTTTACAGTCAAAACAGAAAACATTAAAAAATGACCATTTCTGACCATCTGGAGAAAGTTCGACAGTTCCGGGGTCATCGTTTATCATAAAAAAAAATATTTTTTCAAATGTTGAAAAAATGATTCAAAATGTCAAAAGGATTGTGCCTGAAGTTGAATAACCACTTTTAACCCCTTCCACTCTAATGACAAAGCCAGCTCATCATGGGCGTTACCTGCGCTGCACTCATGACGAGCTGGCTTTGTCATGTAAAGTGTGATTTATGAACATTCAGCACACAGCGGGAAAACCCGGTAGCGCTGCAGTGGTTAAAGCCCCACAGTGACCAAAATTGCCATTTTTACAGACTTTTCCTCCGACTCAGAAGCTTCTATTTTGACCAATTTCTGGCAGAAAAATGACTCCAAACACACTCATTTTAGATCCAAAAGTGATAATTCACATTTAATAGTCATTTACAGGCAAAAGAGAAAACATTAAAAAATGACCATTTCTGACCATCTGGAGAAAGTTCGACAGTTCCGGGGTCATCGTTTTTCATTAAAAAAATATTTTTTCAAATGTTGAAAAAATGATGCAAAATGTCAAATGGATTGTGCCTGATGTTGAATAACTACTTTTTAAAGCCCCACAGTGACCAAATTGCCATTTTTACAGACATTTCCTCCTACTCACAAGCTTCTATTTTGACCAATTTCTGGCAGAAAAATTACTACAAACACACTCATTTTAGATCCGAAAGTGATAATTCACATTTAATAGTCATTTACAGGCAAAAGAGAAAACATTAAAAAATGACCATTTCTGACCATCTGGAGAAAGTTTGACAGTTCCGGGGTCATCGTTTTTCATTAAAAAAAATATTTTTCAAATTTTGAAAAAATGATTCAAAATGTCAAATGGATTGTGCCTGATGTTGAATAACCACTATTTAAGCCCCACAGTGACCAAAATTGCCATTTTTACAGACATTTCCTCCTACTCAGAAGCTTCTATTTGACCAATTTCTGGCAGAAAAATGACTCTAAACACACTTATTTTAGTTCCAAAAGTGAACATTCACATTTAATACTTGTTTACAGTCAAAAGAGAAAACATAAAAAAATGACCATTTCTGACCATCTGGAGTAAGTTCCACAGTTCCGGGGTCATCGTTTTTCATTAAAAAAAATATTTTTTCAAATTTTGAAAAAATGATTCAAAATGTCAAATGGATTGTGCCTGATGTTGAATAACAACTTTTTAAAGCCCCACAGTGACCAAAATTGCCATTTTTACAGACATTTCCTCCTACTCAGAAGCTTCTATTTGACCTATTTCTGGCAGAAAAATTACTCCAAACACACTCATTTTAGATCCAAAAGTGATAATTCACATTTAATAGTCATTTACTGTCAAAAGAGAAAACATTAAAAAATGACCGGGGTCATCATTTTTCATTAAAAAAAATATTTTTTCAAATGTTGAAAAAATGATGCAAAATGTCAAATGGATTGTGCCTGATGTTGAATAACCACTTTTTAAGCCCCACAGTGACCAAAATTGCAATTTTTACAGACATTTCCTCCTACTCAGAAGCTTCTATTTGACCAATTTCTGGCAGAAAAATTACTCTAAACACACTCATTTTAGTTCCAAAATTGATAATTCACATTTAATAGTAATTTACAGGCAAAAGAGATAACATTAAAAAAGGACCATTTCGGACCATCTGGAGAAAGTTCGACAGTTCCGGGGTCATCGTTTTTCATCAAAAAAATATTTTTTCAAATGTTGAAAAAATGATGCAAAATGTCAAAAGGATTGGGCCTCCTGTTGAATAACCACTTTTGCCCCACAGTGACCAAAATTGCCATTTTTACAGACTTTTCCTCCTACTCAGAAGATTCTATTCGACCAATTTCTGGCAGAAAAATGACTCTAAACACACTTATTTTAGTTCCAAAAGTGATCATTCACATTTAATATTTGTTTACAGTCAAAAGA
Source organism: Lissotriton helveticus (assembly GCF_964261635.1). Taxonomy (NCBI): domain Eukaryota; kingdom Metazoa; phylum Chordata; class Amphibia; order Caudata; family Salamandridae; genus Lissotriton; species Lissotriton helveticus. The sequence goes on along the minus strand of NC_136061.1, from coordinate 1,356,509,969 downwards.
GAAAACATTAAAAAATGACCATTTCTGACCATCTGGAGAAAGTTCGACAGTTCCGGGGTCATCGTTTATCATAAAAAAAATTTTTTTTTCAAATGTTGAAAAAATGATTCAAAATGTCAAAAGGATTGCGCCTGAAGTTGAATAACCACTTTTAACCCCTTCCACGCTAATGACAAAGCCAGCTCATCATGGGCGTTACCTGCGCTTCACTCATGACGAGCTGGCTTTGTCATGTAAAGTGTGATTTATGAACATTCAGCACACAGCGGGAAAACCCGGTAGCGCTGTAGTGGTTAAAGCCCCACAGTGACCAAAATTGCCATTTTTACAGACTTTTCCTCCTACTCAGAAGCTTCTATTTTGACCAATTTCTAGCAGAAAAATGACTCCAAACACACTCATTTTAGATCCAAAAGTGATAATTCACATTTAATAGTCATTTACAGGCAAAAGAGAAAACATTAAAAAATGACCATTTCTGACCATCTGGAGAAAGTTCGACAGTTCCGGGGTCATCGTTTTTCATTAAAAAAAATATTTTTTCAAATGTTGAAAAAATGATGCAAAATGTCAAATGGATTGTGCCTGATGTTGAATAACCACTTTTTAAAGCCCCACAGTGACCAAATTGCCATTTTTACAGACATTTCCTCCTACTCAGAAGCTTCTATTTTGACCAATTTCTGGCAGAAAAATGACTACAAACACACTCATTTTAGATCCAAAAGTGATAATTCACATTTAATAGTCATTTACAGGCAAAAGAGAAAACATTACAAAATGACCATTTCTGACCATCTGGAGAAAGTTCGACAGTTCCGGGGTCATCGTTTTTCATCAAAAAAAATATTTTTTTCAAATGTTGAAAAAATGATTCAAAATGTCAAATGGATTGTGCCTGATGTTGAATAACCACTATTTAAGCCCCACAGTGACCAAAATTGCCATTTTTACAGACATTTCCTCCTACTCAGAAGCTTCTATTTGACCAATTTCTGGCAGAAAAATGACTCTAAACACACTTATTTTAGTTCCAAAAGTGAACATTCACATTTAATAATTGTTTACAGTCAAAAGAGAAAACATTAAAAAATGACCATTTCTGACCATCTGGAGGAAGTTCGACAGTTCCGGGGTCATCGTTTTTCATTAAAAAAAATATTTTTTCAAGTTTTGAAAAAATGATGCAAAATGTCAAATGGATTGTGCCTGATGTTGAATAACAACTTGTTAAAGCCCCACAGTGACCAAAATTGCCATTTTTACAGATATTTCCTCCTACTCAAGACTTCTATTTGACCAATTTCTGGCAGAAAAATGACTCTAAACACACTTATTTTAGTTCCAAAAGTGATCATTCACATTTAATATTTGTTTACAGTCAAAAGAGAAAACATAAAAAAATGACCAATTCTGACCATCTGGAGAAAGTTTGACAGGTCCGGGGTCATCGTTTTTCATCAAAAAAAATATTTTTTCAAATGTTGAAAAAATGATTCAAAATGTCAAATGGATTGTGCCTGATGTTGAATAACCACTTTTTAAAGCCCCACAGTGACCAAAATTGTCATTTTTACAGACATTTCCTCCTACTCAGAACCTTCTATTTGACCAATTTCTGGCAGAAAAATGACTCTAAACACACTTATTTTAGTTCCAAAAGTGAACATTAATAATTGTTTACAGTCAAAAGAGAAAACATTAAAAAATGACCATTTCTGACCATCTGCAGAAAGTTTGACAGGCCATCGTTTTCATAAAAAAAATATTTTTTCAAATCTTGAAAAAATGATGCAAAATGTCAAATGGATTGTGCCTGATGTTGAATAACCACTTTTTAAAGCCCCACAGTGACCAAAATTGCCATTTTTACAGACATTTCCTCCTACTCAGAAGCTTCTATTTGACCAATTTCAGGCAGAAAAATGACTCTAAACAAACCTATTTTAGTTCCAAAAGTGATCATTCACATTTAATAATTGTTTACAGTCAAAAGAGAAAACATTAAAAAATGACCATTTCTGACCATCTGCAGAAAGTTTGACAGGCCATCGTTTTTCATCAAAAAAAATATTTTTTCAAATGTTGAAAAAATTATTCAAAATGTCAAATGGATTGTGCCTGATGTTGAATAACCACTTTTTAAAGCCCCACAGTGACCAAAATTGTCATTTTTACAGACATTTCCTCCTACTCAGAACCTTCTATTTCGACCAATTTCTGGCAGAAAAATGGCTCTAAACACACTTATTTTAGTTCCAAAAGTGATCATTCACATTTAATAATTGTTTACAGTCAAAAGAGAAAACATTAAAAAATGACCATTTCTGACCATCTGGAGAAAGTTTGACAGGTCCGGGGTCATCGTTTTTCATCAAAAAAAATAATTTCAAATGTTACAAAAATGATGCAAAATGTCAAATGGATTGTGCCTGATGTTGAATAACCACTTTTTAAGCCCCACAGTGACCAAAATTGCAATTTTTACAGACTTTTCCTCCTACTCAGAAGCTTCTATTTGACAAATTTCTGGCAGAAAAATGACTCCAAACACACTCATTTTAGATCCAAAAGTGATAATTCACATTTAATAGTCGTTTACAGGCAAAAGAGAAAACATTAAAAAATGACCATTTCTGACCATCTGGAGAAAGTTTGACAGGTCTGGGGTCATCGTTTTTCATCAAAAAAAATATTTTTTCAAATGTTGAAAAAATGATTCAAAATGTCAAATGGATTGTACCTGATGTTGAATAACCACTATTTAAGCCCCACAGTGACCAAAATTGCCATTTTTACAGACATTTCCTCCTACTCAGAAGCTTCTATTTGACCAATTTCTGGCAGAAAAATGACTCTAAACACACTTATTTTAGTCCCAAAAGTGAACATTCACATTTAATAATTGTTTACAGTCAAAAGAGAAAACATAAAAAAATGACCATTTCTGACCATCTGGAGTAAGTTCCACAGTTCCGGGGTCATCGTTTTTCATTAAAAAAAATATTTTTTCAAATTTTGAAAAAATGATTCAAAATGTCAAATGGATTGTGCCTGATGTTGAATAACAACTTTTTGAAGCCCCACAGTGACCAGAATTGCCATTTTTACAGACATTTCCTCCTACTCAGAAGCTTCTATTTGACCTATTTCTGGCAGAAAAATGACTCCAAACACACTCATTTTAGATCCAAAAGTGATAATTCACATTTAATAGTCATTTACTGTCAAAAGAGAAAACATTAAAAAATGACCATTTCTGACCATCTGGAGAAAGTTCGACAGTTCAGGGGTCATCGTTTTTCATCAAAAAAAATATTTTTTCAAATGTTGAAAAAATGATGCAAAATGTCAAAAGGATTGTGCCTGAAGTTGAATAACCACTTTTTAAAGCCCCACAGTGACCAAAATTGCCATTTTTACAGACATTTCCTCCTACTCAGAAGCTTGTATTTCGACCAATTTCTGGCAGAAAAATGACTCCAAACACACTAATTTTAGTTCCAAAAGTGATAATTCACATTTAATAGTCATTTACAGGCAAAAGAGAAAACATTAAAAAATGACCGGGGTCATCATTTTTCATTAAAAAAAATATTTTTTCAAATGTTGAAAAAATGATGCAAAATGTCAAATGGATTGTGCCTGATGTTGAATAACCACTTTTTAAGCCCCACAGTGACCAAAATTGCCATTTTTACAGACATTTCCTCCTACTCAGAAGCTTCTATTTGACCAATTTCTGGCAGAAAAATGGCTCTAAACACACTTATTTTAGTTCCAAAAGTGATCATTCACATTTAATAATTGTTTACAGTCAAAAGAGAAAACATTAAAAAATGACCATTTCTGACCATCTGGAGAAAGTTCAACAGTTCCGGGGTCATCGTTTTTCATCAAAAAAAATATTTTTTCAAATGTTTTAAAAATGATGCAAAATGTCAAATGGATTGTGCCTGATGTTGAATAACTACTTTTTAAGCACTACAGTGACCACAATTGCCATTTTTACAGATATTTCCTGCTACTCAGAAGCTTCTATTTGACCAATTTCTGGCAGAAAAATGGCTCTAAACACACTTATTTTAGTTCCAAAAGTGATCATTCACATTTAATAATTGTTTACAGTCAAAAGAGAAAACATTAAAAAATGACCATTTCTGACCATCTGGAGAAAGTTTGACAGGTCCGGGGTCATCGTTTTTCATCAAAAAAAATATTTTTTCAAATGTTGAAAAAATGATTCAAATGTCAAATGGATTGTGCCTGATGTTGAATAACCACTTTTTAAGCCCCACAGTGTCCAAAATTGCCATTTTTGCAGACATTTCCTCCTACTCAGAAGCTTCTATTTGACCAATTTCTTGCAGAAAAAAGACTCTAAACACACTTATTTTAGTTCCAAAAGTGATCATTCACATTTAATTTTTGTTTACAGTCAAAAGAGAAAACATTAAAAAATGACCATTTCTGACCATCTGGAGAAAGTTCGACAGTTCCGGGGTCATCGTTTTTCATCAAAAAAAATATTTTTTCAAATGTTGAAAAAATGATGCAAAATGTCAAAAGGATTGTGCCTGAAGTTGAATAACCACTTTTAACCCCTTCCACGCTAATGACAAAGCCAGCTCATCATGGGCGTTACCTGCGCTGCACTCATGACGAGCTGGCTTTGTCATGTAAAGTGTGATTTATGAACATTCAGCACACAGCGGGAAAACCCGCTAGCGCTGTAGTGGTTAAAGCCCCACAGTGACCAAAATTGCCATTTTTACAGACTTTTCCTCCTACTCAGAAGCTTCTATTTGACAAATTTCTGGCAGAAAAATGACTCCAAACGACACTCATTTTAGATCCAAAAGTGATAATTCACATTTAATAGTCGTTTACAGGCAAAAGAGAAAACATTAAAAAATGACCATTTCTGACCATCTGGAGAAAGTTTGACAGGTCTGGGGTCATCGTTTTTCATCAAAAAAAATATTTTTTCAAATGTTGAAAAAATGATTCAAAATGTCAAATGGATTGTGCCTGATGTTGAATAACAACTTTTTAAAGCCCCACAGTGACCAAAATTGCCATTTTTACAGACATTTCCTCCTACTCAGAAGCTTCTATTTGACCTATTTCTGGCAGAAAAATGACTCCAAACACACTCATTTTAGATCCAAAAGTGATAATTCACATTTAATAGTCATTTACTGTCAAAAGAGAAAACATTAAAAAATGACATTTTCTGACCATCTGGAGAAAGTTCGACAGTTCCGGGGTCATCGTTTTTCATAAAAAATTTTTTTTTTTCAAATGTTGAAAAAATGATGCAAAATGTCAAATGGATTGTGCCTGATGTTGAATAACCACTTTTTAAAGCCCCACAGTGACCAAAATTGCCATTTTTACAGACATTTCCTCCTACTCAGAAGCTTCTATTTTTACCAATTTCTGGCAGAAAAAAGACTACAAACACACTCATTTTAGATCCAAAAGTGATAATTCACATTTAATAGTCATTTACAGGGAAAAGAGAAAACATTAAAAAATGACCATTTCTGACCATCTGGAGAAAGTTCGACAGTTCCGGGGTCATCGTTTTTCATCAAAAAAATATTTTTTCAAATGTTTTAAAAATGATGCAAAATGTCAAATGGATTGTGCCTGATGTTGAATAACTACTTTTTAAGCCCTACAGTGACCACAATTGCCATTTTTACAAATATTTTCTCCTACTCAGAAGCTTCTATTTGACAAATTTCTGGCAGAAAAATGGCTTTCATCAAAATGGTTTTTCATCAAAAAAAATATTTTTTCAAATGTTGAAAAAATTATGCAAAATGTCAAAAGGATTGTGCCTGAAGTTGAATAACCACTTTTTAAAGCCCCACAGTGACCAAAATTGCCATTTTTACAGACTTTTCCTCCTACTCAGAAGCTTCTATTTTGACCAATTTCTGGCAGAAAAATGACTCCAAGCACACTCATTTTAGATCCAAAAGTGATAATTCACATTTAATAGTCATTTACAGGCAAAAGAGAAAACATTAAAAAATGACCATTTCTGACCATCTGGAGAAAGTTCGACAGTTCCAGGGTCATCGTTTTTCATCAAAAAAAATATTTTTTCAAATGTTGAAAAAATGATGCAAAATGTCAAAAGGATTGTGCCTGAAGTTGAATAACCACTTTTTAAAGCCCCACAGTGACCAAAATTGCCCTTTTTACAGACATTTCCTCCTACTCAGAAGCTTCTATTTCGACCAATTTCTGGCAGAAAAATGACTCCAAACACACTAATTTTAGTTCCAAAAGTGATAATTCACATTTAATAGTCATTTACAGGCAAAAGAGAAAACATTAAAAAATGACCGGGGTCATCATTTTTCATTAAAAAAAATATTTTTTCAAATGTTGAAAAAATGATGCAAAATGTCAAATGGATTGTGCCTGATGTTGAATAACCACTTTTTAAGCCCCACAGTGACCAAAATTGCCATTTTTACAGACATTTCCTCCTACTCAGAAGCTTCTATTTGACCAATTTCTGGCAGAAAAATGGCTCTAAACACACTTATTTTAGTTCCAAAAGTGATCATTCACATTTAATAATTGTTTACAGTCAAAAGAGAAAACATTAAAAAATGACCATTTCTGACCATCTGGAGAAAGTTCGACAGTTCCGGGGTCATCGTTTTTCATCAAAAAAAATATTTTTTCAAATGTTTTAAAAATGATGCAAAATGTCAAATGGATTGTGCCTGATGTTGAATAACTTCTTTTTAAGCACTACAGTGACCACAATTGCCATTTTTACAGATATTTCCTCCTACTCAGAAGCTTCTATTTGACCAATTTCTGGCAGAAAAATGGCTCTAAACACACTTATTTTAGTTCCAAAAGTGATCATTCACATTTAATAATTGTTTACAGTCAAAAGAGAAAACATTAAAAAATGACCATTTCTGACCATCTGGAGAAAGTTTGACAGGTCCGGGGTCATCGTTTTTCATCCAAAAAAATATTTTTTCAAATGTTGAAAAAATGATTCAAAATGTCAAATGGATTGTGCCTGATGTTGAATAACCACTTTTTAAGCCCCACAGTGACCAAAATTGCCATTTTTGCAGACATTTCCTCCTACTCAGAAGCTTCTATTTGACCAATTTCTGGCAGAAAAATGACTCTAAACACACTTATTTTAGTTCCAAAAGTGATCATTCACATTTAATATTTGTTTACAGTCAAAACAGAAAACATTAAAAAATGACCATTTCTGACCATCTGGAGAAAGTTCGACAGTTCCGGGGTCATCGTTTATCATAAAAAAAAATATTTTTTCAAATGTTGAAAAAATGATTCAAAATGTCAAAAGGATTGTGCCTGAAGTTGAATAACCACTTTTAACCCCTTCCACTCTAATGACAAAGCCAGCTCATCATGGGCGTTACCTGCGCTGCACTCATGACGAGCTGGCTTTGTCATGTAAAGTGTGATTTATGAACATTCAGCACACAGCGGGAAAACCCGGTAGCGCTGCAGTGGTTAAAGCCCCACAGTGACCAAAATTGCCATTTTTACAGACTTTTCCTCCGACTCAGAAGCTTCTATTTTGACCAATTTCTGGCAGAAAAATGACTCCAAACACACTCATTTTAGATCCAAAAGTGATAATTCACATTTAATAGTCATTTACAGGCAAAAGAGAAAACATTAAAAAATGACCATTTCTGACCATCTGGAGAAAGTTCGACAGTTCCGGGGTCATCGTTTTTCATTAAAAAAATATTTTTTCAAATGTTGAAAAAATGATGCAAAATGTCAAATGGATTGTGCCTGATGTTGAATAACTACTTTTTAAAGCCCCACAGTGACCAAATTGCCATTTTTACAGACATTTCCTCCTACTCACAAGCTTCTATTTTGACCAATTTCTGGCAGAAAAATTACTACAAACACACTCATTTTAGATCCGAAAGTGATAATTCACATTTAATAGTCATTTACAGGCAAAAGAGAAAACATTAAAAAATGACCATTTCTGACCATCTGGAGAAAGTTTGACAGTTCCGGGGTCATCGTTTTTCATTAAAAAAAATATTTTTCAAATTTTGAAAAAATGATTCAAAATGTCAAATGGATTGTGCCTGATGTTGAATAACCACTATTTAAGCCCCACAGTGACCAAAATTGCCATTTTTACAGACATTTCCTCCTACTCAGAAGCTTCTATTTGACCAATTTCTGGCAGAAAAATGACTCTAAACACACTTATTTTAGTTCCAAAAGTGAACATTCACATTTAATACTTGTTTACAGTCAAAAGAGAAAACATAAAAAAATGACCATTTCTGACCATCTGGAGTAAGTTCCACAGTTCCGGGGTCATCGTTTTTCATTAAAAAAAATATTTTTTCAAATTTTGAAAAAATGATTCAAAATGTCAAATGGATTGTGCCTGATGTTGAATAACAACTTTTTAAAGCCCCACAGTGACCAAAATTGCCATTTTTACAGACATTTCCTCCTACTCAGAAGCTTCTATTTGACCTATTTCTGGCAGAAAAATTACTCCAAACACACTCATTTTAGATCCAAAAGTGATAATTCACATTTAATAGTCATTTACTGTCAAAAGAGAAAACATTAAAAAATGACCGGGGTCATCATTTTTCATTAAAAAAAATATTTTTTCAAATGTTGAAAAAATGATGCAAAATGTCAAATGGATTGTGCCTGATGTTGAATAACCACTTTTTAAGCCCCACAGTGACCAAAATTGCAATTTTTACAGACATTTCCTCCTACTCAGAAGCTTCTATTTGACCAATTTCTGGCAGAAAAATTACTCTAAACACACTCATTTTAGTTCCAAAATTGATAATTCACATTTAATAGTAATTTACAGGCAAAAGAGATAACATTAAAAAAGGACCATTTCGGACCATCTGGAGAAAGTTCGACAGTTCCGGGGTCATCGTTTTTCATCAAAAAAATATTTTTTCAAATGTTGAAAAAATGATGCAAAATGTCAAAAGGATTGGGCCTCCTGTTGAATAACCACTTTTGCCCCACAGTGACCAAAATTGCCATTTTTACAGACTTTTCCTCCTACTCAGAAGATTCTATTCGACCAATTTCTGGCAGAAAAATGACTCTAAACACACTTATTTTAGTTCCAAAAGTGATCATTCACATTTAATATTTGTTTACAGTCAAAAGAGAAAACATTAAAAAATGACCATTTCTGACCATCTGGAGAAAGTTCGACAGTTCCGGGGTCATCGTTTATCATAAAAAAAATTTTTTTTTCAAATGTTGAAAAAATGATTCAAAATGTCAAAAGGATTGCGCCTGAAGTTGAATAACCACTTTTAACCCCTTCCACGCTAATGACAAAGCCAGCTCATCATGGGCGTTACCTGCGCTTCACTCATGACGAGCTGGCTTTGTCATGTAAAGTGTGATTTATGAACATTCAGCACACAGCGGGAAAACCCGGTAGCGCTGTAGTGGTTAAAGCCCCACAGTGACCAAAATTGCCATTTTTACAGACTTTTCCTCCTACTCAGAAGCTTCTATTTTGACCAATTTCTAGCAGAAAAATGACTCCAAACACACTCATTTTAGATCCAAAAGTGATAATTCACATTTAATAGTCATTTACAGGCAAAAGAGAAAACATTAAAAAATGACCATTTCTGACCATCTGGAGAAAGTTCGACAGTTCCGGGGTCATCGTTTTTCATTAAAAAAAATATTTTTTCAAATGTTGAAAAAATGATGCAAAATGTCAAATGGATTGTGCCTGATGTTGAATAACCACTTTTTAAAGCCCCACAGTGACCAAATTGCCATTTTTACAGACATTTCCTCCTACTCAGAAGCTTCTATTTTGACCAATTTCTGGCAGAAAAATGACTACAAACACACTCATTTTAGATCCAAAAGTGATAATTCACATTTAATAGTCATTTACAGGCAAAAGAGAAAACATTACAAAATGACCATTTCTGACCATCTGGAGAAAGTTCGACAGTTCCGGGGTCATCGTTTTTCATCAAAAAAAATATTTTTTTCAAATGTTGAAAAAATGATTCAAAATGTCAAATGGATTGTGCCTGATGTTGAATAACCACTATTTAAGCCCCACAGTGACCAAAATTGCCATTTTTACAGACATTTCCTCCTACTCAGAAGCTTCTATTTGACCAATTTCTGGCAGAAAAATGACTCTAAACACACTTATTTTAGTTCCAAAAGTGAACATTCACATTTAATAATTGTTTACAGTCAAAAGAGAAAACATTAAAAAATGACCATTTCTGACCATCTGGAGGAAGTTCGACAGTTCCGGGGTCATCGTTTTTCATTAAAAAAAATATTTTTTCAAGTTTTGAAAAAATGATGCAAAATGTCAAATGGATTGTGCCTGATGTTGAATAACAACTTGTTAAAGCCCCACAGTGACCAAAATTGCCATTTTTACAGATATTTCCTCCTACTCAAGACTTCTATTTGACCAATTTCTGGCAGAAAAATGACTCTAAACACACTTATTTTAGTTCCAAAAGTGATCATTCACATTTAATATTTGTTTACAGTCAAAAGAGAAAACATAAAAAAATGACCAATTCTGACCATCTGGAGAAAGTTTGACAGGTCCGGGGTCATCGTTTTTCATCAAAAAAAATATTTTTTCAAATGTTGAAAAAATGATTCAAAATGTCAAATGGATTGTGCCTGATGTTGAATAACCACTTTTTAAAGCCCCACAGTGACCAAAATTGTCATTTTTACAGACATTTCCTCCTACTCAGAACCTTCTATTTGACCAATTTCTGGCAGAAAAATGACTCTAAACACACTTATTTTAGTTCCAAAAGTGAACATTAATAATTGTTTACAGTCAAAAGAGAAAACATTAAAAAATGACCATTTCTGACCATCTGCAGAAAGTTTGACAGGCCATCGTTTTCATAAAAAAAATATTTTTTCAAATCTTGAAAAAATGATGCAAAATGTCAAATGGATTGTGCCTGATGTTGAATAACCACTTTTTAAAGCCCCACAGTGACCAAAATTGCCATTTTTACAGACATTTCCTCCTACTCAGAAGCTTCTATTTGACCAATTTCAGGCAGAAAAATGACTCTAAACAAACCTATTTTAGTTCCAAAAGTGATCATTCACATTTAATAATTGTTTACAGTCAAAAGAGAAAACATTAAAAAATGACCATTTCTGACCATCTGCAGAAAGTTTGACAGGCCATCGTTTTTCATCAAAAAAAATATTTTTTCAAATGTTGAAAAAATTATTCAAAATGTCAAATGGATTGTGCCTGATGTTGAATAACCACTTTTTAAAGCCCCACAGTGACCAAAATTGTCATTTTTACAGACATTTCCTCCTACTCAGAACCTTCTATTTCGACCAATTTCTGGCAGAAAAATTTCTCTAAACACACTCATTTTAGTTCCAAACGTGATAATTCACATTTAATAGTATTTTACTGTCAAAAGAGAAAACATTAAAAAATGACCATTTCTGACCATCTGGAGAAAGTTCTACAGGTCCGGGGACATCGTTTTTCATCAAAAAAAATATTTTTTCAAATTTTGAAAAAATTATTCAAGATGTCAAATGGTTTGTGCCTCATGTTAAATACCCACTTTTTAAAGCCCCACAGTGACCAAAATTGCAATTTTTACAGACTTTTCCTCCTACTCAGAAGCTTCTATTTGACCAATTTCTGGCAGAAAAATGACTCTAAACACACTTATTTTAGTACCAAAAGTGAACATTCACATTTAATAATTGTTTACAGTCAAAAGAGAAAACATTAAAAAATGACCATTTCTGACCATCTGGAGAAAGTTCGACAGTTCCGGGGTCATCGTTTTCATTAAAAAAAATATTTTTTCAAATGTTGAAAAAATGATGCAAAATGTCAAATGGATTGTGCCTATGTTGAATAACCACTTTTTAAAGCCCCAAGTGACCAAAATTGCCATTTTTACAGACATTTCCTCCTACTCAGAAGCTTCTATTTGACCAATTTCTGGCAGAAAAATGACTCTAAACACACTTATTTTAGTACCAAAAGTGAACATTCACATTTAATAATTGTTTACAGTCAAAAGAGAAAACATTAAAAAATGACCATTTCTGACCATCTGGAGAAAGTTCGACAGTTCCGGGGTCATCGTTTTCATCAAAAAAAATATTTTTTCAAATGCTGAAAAAATGATTCAAAATGTCAAATGGATTGTGCCTGATGTTGAATAACCACTTTTTAAGCCCCACAGTGACCAAAATTGCCATTTTTACAGACATTTCCTCCTACTCGGAAGCTTCTATTTGACCAATTTCTGGCAGAAAAATGGCTCTAAACACACTTATTTTAGTTCCAAAAGTGATCATTCACATTTAATAATTGTTTACAGTCAAAAGAGAAAACATTAAAAAATGACCATTTCTGACCATCTGGAGAAAGTTCGACAGTTCCGGGGTCATCGTTTTTCATCACAAAAAATATTTTTTCAAATGTTGAAAAAATGATGCAAAATGTCAAAAGGATTGTGCCTGAAGTTGAATAACCACTTTAACCCCTTCCACGCTAATGACAAAGCCAGCTCATCATGGGCGTTACCTGCGCTGCACTCATGACGAGCTGGCTTTGTCATGTAAAGTGTGATTTATGAACATTCAGCACACAGCGGGAAAACCCGCTAGCGCTGTAGTGGTTAAAGCCCCACAGTGACCAAAATTGCCATTTTTACAGACTTTTCCTCCTACTTAGAAGCTTCTATTTGACAAATTTCTGGCAGAAAAATGACTCTAAACACACTTATTTTAGTTCCAAAAGTGAACATTCACATTTAATAATTGTTTACAGTCAAAAGAGAAAACATTAAAAAATGACCATTTCTGACCATCTGGAGAAAGTTCGACAGTTCCGGGGTCATCGTTTTCATTAAAAAAAATATTTTTTCAAATGTTGAAAAAATGATGCAAAATGTCAAATGGATTGTGCCTGATGTTGAATAACCACTTTTTAAAGCCCCACAGTGACCAAAATTGCCATTTTTACAGACATTTCCTCCTACTCAGAAGCTTCTATTTGACCAATTTCTGGCAGAAAAAGGACTCTAAACACACTTATTTTAGTTCCAAAAGTGATCATTCACATTTAATAATTGTTTACAGTCAAAAGAAAAAACATTAAAAAATGACAATTTCTGACCATCTGGAGAAAGTTTCACAGGTCCGGGGTCATCGTTTTTCATCCAAAAAAATATTTTTTCAAATGTTGAAAAAATGATTCAAAATGTCAAATGGATTGTGCCTGATGTTGAATAACCACTTTTTAAGCCCCACAGTGACCAAAATTGCCATTTTTACAGACATTTCCTCCTACTCAGAAGCTTCTATTTTGACCAATTTCTGGCAGAAAAATGACTCCAAACACACTCATTTTAGATCCAAAAGTGATAATTCACATTTAATAGTCATTTACAGGCAAAAGAGAAAACATTAAAAAATGACCATTTCTGACCATCTGGAGAAAGTTCGACAGTTCCGGGGTCATCGTTTTTTATAAAAAAAATGTTTTTTTCAAATGTTGAAAAAATGATGCAAAATGTCAAATGGATTGTGCCTGATGTTGAATAACCACTTTTTAAAGCCCCACAGTGACCAAATTGCCATTTTTACAGACATTTCCTCCTACTCAGAAGCTTCTATTTTACCAATTTCTAGCAGAAAAATTACTCTAAACACACTTATTTTAGTTCCAAAAGTGAACATTCACATTTAATAATTGTTTACAGTCAAAAGAGAAAACATAAAAAAATGACCATTTCTGACCATCTGGAGAAAGTTCGACAGTTCCGGGGTCATCGTTTTCATTAAAAAAAATATTTTTTCAAATGTTGAAAAAATGATGCAAAATGTCAAATGGATTGTGCCTATGTTGAATAACCACTTTTTAAGCCCCACAGTGACCAAAATTGCCATTTTTACAGACATTTCCTCCTACTCGGAAGCTTCTATTTGACCAATTTCTGGCAGAAAAATGGCTCTAAACACACTTATTTTAGTTCCAAAAGTGATCATTCACATTTAATAATTGTTTACAGTCAAAAGAGAAAACATTAAAAAATGACCATTTCTGACCATCTGGAGAAAGTTTGACAGGTCCGGCCGGGGTCATCGTTTTTCATCAAAAAAAATATTTTTTCAAATGTTGAAAAAATGATTCAAAATGTCAAATGGATTGTGCCTGATGTTGATTAACCACTTTTTAAGCCCCACAGTGACCAAAATTGCCATTTTTGCAGACATTTCCTCCTACTCAGAAGCTTCTATTTGACCAATTTCTTGCAGAAAAATGACTCCAAACACACTAATTTTAGTTCCAAAAGTGATAATTCACATTTAATAGTCATTTACAGGAAAAAGAGAAAACATTAAAAAATGACCAATTCTGACCATCTGGAGAAAGTTTGACAGGTCCGGGGTCATCGTTTTTCATCAAAAAAAATATTTTTTCAAATGTTGAAAAAATGATTCAAAATGTCAAATGGATTGTGCCTGATGTTGAATAACCACTTTTTAAAGCCCCACAGTGACCAAAATTGTCATTTTTACAGACATTTCCTCCTACTCAGAACCTTCTATTTGACCAATTTCTGGCAGAAAAATGACTCTAAACACACTTATTTTAGTTCCAAAAGTGAACATTAATAATTGTTTACAGTCAAAAGAGAAAACATTAAAAAATGACCATTTCTGACCATCTGCAGAAAGTTTGACAGGCCATCGTTTTCATAAAAAAAATATTTTTTCAAATCTTGAAAAAATGATGCAAAATGTCAAATGGATTGTGCCTGATGTTGAATAACCACTTTTTAAAGCCCCACAGTGACCAAAATTGCCATTTTTACAGACATTTCCTCCTACTCAGAAGCTTCTATTTGACCAATTTCAGGCAGAAAAATGACTCTAAACAAACCTATTTTAGTTCCAAAAGTGATCATTCACATTTAATAATTGTTTACAGTCAAAAGAGAAAACATTAAAAAATGACCATTTCTGACCATCTGCAGAAAGTTTGACAGGCCATCGTTTTTCATCAAAAAAAATATTTTTTCAAATGTTGAAAAAATGATTCAAAATGTCAAATGGATTGTGCCTGATGTTGAATAACCACTTTTTAAAGCCCCACAGTGACCAAAATTGTCATTTTTACAGACATTTCCTCCTACTCAGAACCTTCTATTTCGACCAATTTCTGGCAGAAAAATGTCTCTAAACACACTCATTTTAGTTCCAAACGTGATAATTCACATTTAATAGTAATTTACTGTCAAAAGAGAAAACATTAAAAAATGACCATTTCTGACCATCTGGAGAAAGTTCTACAGGTCCGGGGACATCGTTTTTCATCAAAAAAAATATTTTTTCAAATTTTGAAAAAATTATTCAAGATGTCAAATGGTTTGTGCCTCATGTTAAATACCCACTTTTTAAAGCCCCACAGTGACCAAAATTGCAATTTTTACAGACTTTTCCTCCTACTCAGAAGCTTCTATTTGACCAATTTCTGGCAGAAAAATGACTCTAAACACACTTATTTTAGTTCCAAAAGTGAACATTCACATTTAATAATTGTTTACAGTCAAAAGAGAAAACATTAAAAAATGACCATTTCTGACCATCTGGAGAAAGTTCGACAGTTCCGGGGTCATCGTTTTCATTAAAAAAAATATTTTTTCAAATGTTGAAAAAATGATGCAAAATGTCAAATGGATTGTGCCTATGTTGAATAACCACTTTTTAAAGCCCCAAGTGACCAAAATTGCCATTTTTACAGACATTTCCTCCTACTCAGAAGCTTCTATTTGACCAATTTCTGGCAGAAAAATGACTCTAAACACACTTATTTTAGTTCCAAAAGTGATCATTCACATTTAATAATTGTTTACAGTCAAATGAAAAAACATTAAAAAATGACAATTTCTGACCATCTGGAGAAAGTTTGACAGGTGCGGGGTCATCGTTTTTCATCAAAAAAAATATTTTTTCAAATGCTGAAAAAATGATTCAAAATGTCAAATGGATTGTGCCTGATGTTGAATAACCACTTTTTAAGCCCCACAGTGACCAAAATTGCCATTTTTACAGACATTTCCTCCTACTCGGAAGCTTCTATTTGACCAATTTCTGGCAGAAAAATGGCTCTAAACACACTTATTTTAGTTCCAAAAGTGATCATTCACATTTAATAATTGTTTACAGTCAAAAGAGAAAACATTAAAAAATGACCATTTCTGACCATCTGGAGAAAGTTTGACAGGTCCGGGGTCATCGTTTTTCATCAAAAAAAATATTTTTTCAAATGTTGAAAAAATGATTCAAAATGTCAAATGGATTGTGCCTGATGTTGATTAACCACTTTTTAAGCCCCACAGTGACCAAAATTGCCATTTTTGCAGACATTTCCTCCTACTCAGAAGCTTCTATTTGACCAATTTCTTGCAGAAAAATGACTCTAAACACACTTATTTTAGTTCCAAAAGTGATCATTCACATTTAATATTTGTTTACAGTCAAAAGAGAAAACATTAAAAAATGACCATTTCTGACCATCTGGAGAAAGTTCGACAGTTCCGGGGTCATCGTTTTTCATCACAAAAAATATTTTTTCAAATGTTGAAAAAATGATGCAAAATGTCAAAAGGATTGTGCCTGAAGTTGAATAACCACTTTAACCCCTTCCACGCTAATGACAAAGCCAGCTCATCATGGGCGTTACCTGCGCTGCACTCATGACGAGCTGGCTTTGTCATGTAAAGTGTGATTTATGAACATTCAGCACACAGCGGGAAAACCCGCTAGCGCTGTAGTGGTTAAAGCCCCACAGTGACCAAAATTGCCATTTTTACAGACTTTTCCTCCTACTTAGAAGCTTCTATTTGACAAATTTCTGGCAGAAAAATGACTCTAAACACACTTATTTTAGTTCCAAAAGTGAACATTCACATTTAATAATTGTTTACAGTCAAAAGAGAAAACATTAAAAAATGACCATTTCTGACCATCTGGAGAAAGTTCGACAGTTCCGGGGTCATCGTTTTCATTAAAAAAAATATTTTTTCAAATGTTGAAAAAATGATGCAAAATGTCAAATGGATTGTGCCTGATGTTGAATAACCACTTTTTAAAGCCCCACAGTGACCAAAATTGCCATTTTTACAGACATTTCCTCCTACTCAGAAGCTTCTATTTGACCAATTTCTGGCAGAAAAAGGACTCTAAACACACTTATTTTAGTTCCAAAAGTGATCATTCACATTTAATAATTGTTTACAGTCAAAAGAAAAAACATTAAAAAATGACAATTTCTGACCATCTGGAGAAAGTTTCACAGGTCCGGGGTCATCGTTTTTCATCCAAAAAAATATTTTTTCAAATGTTGAAAAAATGATTCAAAATGTCAAATGGATTGTGCCTGATGTTGAATAACCACTTTTTAAGCCCCACAGTGACAAAAATTGCCATTTTTACAGACATTTCCTCCTACTCAGAAGCTTCTATTTTGACCAATTTCTGGCAGAAAAATGACTCCAAACACACTCATTTTAGATCCAAAAGTGATAATTCACATTTAATAGTCATTTACAGGCAAAAGAGAAAACATTAAAAAATGACCATTTCTGACCATCTGGAGAAAGTTCGACAGTTCCGGGGTCATCGTTTTTTATAAAAAAAATGTTTTTTTCAAATGTTGAAAAAATGATGCAAAATGTCAAATGGATTGTGCCTGATGTTGAATAACCACTTTTTAAAGCCCCACAGTGACCAAATTGCCATTTTTACAGACATTTCCTCCTACTCAGAAGCTTCTATTTTACCAATTTCTAGCAGAAAAATTACTCTAAACACACTTATTTTAGTTCCAAAAGTGAACATTCACATTTAATAATTGTTTACAGTCAAAAGAGAAAACATAAAAAAATGACCATTTCTGACCATCTGGAGAAAGTTCGACAGTTCCGGGGTCATCGTTTTCATTAAAAAAAATATTTTTTCAAATGTTGAAAAAATGATGCAAAATGTCAAATGGATTGTGCCTATGTTGAATAACCACTTTTTAAGCCCCACAGTGACCAAAATTGCCATTTTTACAGACATTTCCTCCTACTCGGAAGCTTCTATTTGACCAATTTCTGGCAGAAAAATGGCTCTAAACACACTTATTTTAGTTCCAAAAGTGATCATTCACATTTAATAATTGTTTACAGTCAAAAGAGAAAACATTAAAAAATGACCATTTCTGACCATCTGGAGAAAGTTTGACAGGTCCGGCCGGGGTCATCGTTTTTCATCAAAAAAAATATTTTTTCAAATGTTGAAAAAATGATTCAAAATGTCAAATGGATTGTGCCTGATGTTGATTAACCACTTTTTAAGCCCCACAGTGACCAAAATTGCCATTTTTGCAGACATTTCCTCCTACTCAGAAGCTTCTATTTGACCAATTTCTTGCAGAAAAATGACTCCAAACACACTAATTTTAGTTCCAAAAGTGATAATTCACATTTAATAGTCATTTACAGGAAAAAGAGAAAACATTAAAAAATGACCGGGGTCATCATTTTTCATTAAAAAAAATATTTTTTCAAATGTTGAAAAAATGATGCAAAATGTAAAAATGGATTGTGCCTGATGTTGAATAACCACTTTTTAAGCCCCACAGTGACCAAAATTGCCATTTTTACAGACATTTCCTCCTACTCAGAAGCTTCTATTTGACAAATTTCTGGCAGAAAAATGGCTCTAAACACACTTATTTTAGTTCCAAAAGTGATCATTCACATTTAATAATTGTTTACAGTCAAAAGAGAAAACATTAAAAAATTACCATTTCTGACCATCTGGAGAAAGTTCGACAGTTCCGGGGTCATCGTTTTTCATCAAAAAAAATATTTTTTCAAATGTTTTAAAAATGATGCAAAATGTCAAATGGATTGTGCCTGATGTTGAATAACTACTTTTTAAGCACTACAGTGACCACAATTGCCATTTTTACAGATATTTCCTCCTACTCAGAAGCTTCTATTTGACCAATTTCTGGCAGAAAAATGGCTCTAAACACACTTATTTTAGTTCCAAAAGTGATCATTCACATTTAATAATCGTTTACAGTCAAAAGAGAAAACATTAAAAAATTACCATTTCTGACCATCTGGAGAAAGTTTGACAGGTCCGGGGTCATCGTTTTTCATCAAAAAAAATATTTTTTCAAATGCTTTAAAAATGATGCAAAATGTCAAATGGATTGTGCCTGATGTTGAATAACTACTTTTTAAGCACTACAGTGACCACAATTGCCATTTTTACAGATATTTCCTCCTACTCAGAAGCTTCTATTTGACCAATTTCTTGCAGAAAAATGACGCTAAACACACTTATTTTAGTTCCAAAAGTGATCATTCACATTTAATATTTGTTTACAGTCAAAAGAGAAAACATTAAAAAATGACCATTTCTGACAATCTAGAGAAAGTTCGACAGTTTTGGGGTCATCGTTTTTCTTCAAAAAAAATATTTTTTCAAATGTTGAAAAAATGATGCAAAATGTCAAAAGGATTGTGCCTGAAGTTGAATAACCACTTTTAACCCCTTCCACGCTAATGACAAAGCCAGCTCATCATGGGCGTTACCTGCGCTGCACTCATGACGAGCTGGCTTTGTCATGTAAAGTGTGATTTATGAACATTCAGCACACAGCGGGAAAACCCGCTAGCGATGTAGTGGTTAAAGCCCCACAGTGACCAAAATTGCCATTTTTACAGACTTTTCCTCCTACTCAGAAGCTTCTATTTGACAAATTTCTGGCAGAAAAATGACTCCAAACACACTCATTTTAGATCCAAAAGTGATAATTCACATTTAATAGTCGTTTACAGGCAAAAGAGAAAACATTAAAAAATGACCATTTCTGACCATCTGGAGAAAGTTCGACAGTTCCGGGGTCATCGTTTTTCATTAAAAAAAATATTTTTTCAAATTTTGAAAAAATGATTCAAAATGTCAAATGGATTGTGCCTGATGTTGAATAACAACTTTTTAAAGCCCCACAGTGACCAAAATTGCCATTTTTACAGACATTTCCTCCTACTCAGAAGCTTCTATTTGACCAATTTCTGGCAGAAAAATGACTCCAAACACACTCATTTTAGATCCAAAAGTGATAATTCACATTTATTAGTCATTTACTGTCAAAAGAGAAAACATTAAAAAATGACCATTTCTTACCATCTGGAGAAAGTTCGACAGTTCCGGGGTCATCGTTTTTCATCAAAAAATTTTTTTTTTCAAATGTTGAAAAAATGATGCAAAATGTCAAAAGGATTGTGCCTGAAGTTGAATAACCACTTTTTAAAGCCCCACAGTGACCAAAATTGCCATTTTTACAGACATTTCCTCCTACTCAGAAG
Source organism: Lissotriton helveticus (assembly GCF_964261635.1). Lineage (NCBI taxonomy): Eukaryota > Metazoa > Chordata > Amphibia > Caudata > Salamandridae > Lissotriton > Lissotriton helveticus. The sequence goes on along the minus strand of NC_136061.1, from coordinate 1,356,489,468 downwards.
TTTCTATTTCGACCAATTTCTGGCAGAAAAATGACTCCAAACACACTTATTTTAGTTCCAAAAGTGATCATTCACATTTAATAATTGTTTACAGTCAAAAGAGAAAACATTAAAAATTACCATTTCTGACCATCTGGAGAAAGTTCGACAGTTCCGGGGTCATCGTTTTTCATAAAAAAATATATTTTTTCAAATGTTTTAAAAATGATGAAAAATGTCAAATGGATTGTGCCTGATGTTGAATAACTACTTTTTAAGCACTACAGTGACCACAATTGCCATTTTTACAGATATTTCCTCCTACTCAGAAGCTTCTATTTGACCAATTTCTGGCAGAAAAATGACTCTAAACACACCTATTTTAGTTCCAAAAGTGATCATTCACATTTAATAATTGTTTACAGTCAAAAGAGAAAACATTAAAAAATGACCATTTCTGACCATCTGGAGAAAGTTTGACAGGTCCGGGGTCATCGTTTTTCATCAAAAAAAATATTTTTTCAAATGTTGAAAAAATGATTCAAAATGTCAAATGGATTGTGCCTGATGTTGAATAACCACTTTTTAAGCCCCACAGTGACCAAAATTGCCATTTTTGCAGACATTTCCTCCTACTCAGAAGCTTCTATTTGACCAATTTCTTGCAGAAAAATGACTCTAAACACACTTATTTTAGTTCCAAAAGTGATCATTCACATTTAATATTTGTTTACAGTCAAAAGAGAAAACATTAAAAAATGACCATTTCTGACCATCTGGAGAAAGTTCGACAGTTTCGGGGGATCATCGTTTTTCATCAAAAAAAATATTTTTTCAAATGTTGAAAAAATGATGCAAAATGTCAAAAGGATTGTGCCTGAAGTTGAATAACCACTTTTAACCCCTTCCATGCTAATGACAAAGCCAGCTCATCATGGGCGTTACCTGCGCTGCACTCATGACGAGCTGGCTTTGTCATGTAAAGTGTGATTTATGAACATTCAGCACACAGCGGGAAAACCCGCTAGCGCTGTAGTGGTTAAAGCCCCACAGTGACCACAATTGCCATTTTTACAGACTTTTCCTCCTACTCAGAAGCTTCTATTTGACACATTTCTGGCAGAAAAATGACTCCAAACACACTCATTTTAGATCCAAAAGTGATAATTCACATTTAATAGTCGTTTACAGGCAAAAGAGAAAACATTAAAAAATTACCATTTCTGACCATCTGGAGAAAGTTTGACAGGTCTGGGGTCATCGTTTTTCATCAAAAAAAATATTTTTTCAAATGTTGAAAAAATGATTCAAAATGTCAAATGGATTGTGCCTGATGTTGAATAACCACTATTTAAGCCCCACAGTGACCAAAATTGCCATTTTTACAGACATTTCCTCCTACTCAGAAGCTCTATTTGACCAATTTCTGGCAGAAAAAAGACTCTAAACACACTTATTTTAGTTCCAAAAGTGAACATTCACATTTAATAGTCATTTACTGTCAAAAGAGAAAACATTAAAAAATGACCATTTCTGACCATCTGGAGAAAGTTCGACAGTTCCGGGGTCATCGTTTTTCATCAAAATGTTTTTTTTTTCAAATGTTGAAAAAATGATGCAAAATGTCAAAAGGATTGTGCCTGAAGTTGAATAACCACTTTTTAAAGCCCCACAGTGACCAAAATTGCCATTTTTACAGACATTTCCTCCTACTCAGAAGCTTCTATTTGACCAATTTCTGGCAGAAAAATGACTCTAAACACACTCATTTTAGTTCCAAAAGTGATAATTCACATTTAATAGTCATTTACAGGCAAAAGAGAAAACATTAAAAAATGACCATTTCTGACCATCTGGAGAAAGTTCGACAGTTCCGGGGTCATCGTTTTTCATCAAAAAAAATATTTTTTCAAATGTTGAAAAAATGATGCAAAATGTCAAATGGATTGTGCCTGATGTTGAATAACTACTTTTTAAGCACTACAGTGACCACAATTGCCATTTTTACAGATATTTCCTCCTACTCAGAAGCTTCTATTTGACCAATTTCTGGCAGAAAAATGGCTCTAAACACACTTATTTTAGTTCCAAAAGTGATCATTCACATTTAATAATTGTTTACAGTCAAAAGAGAAAACATTAAAAAATGACCATTTCTGACCATCTGGAGAAAGTTCGACAGTTCCGGGGTCATCGTTTTTCATCAAAAAAAATATTTTTTCAAATGTTGAAAAAATGATTCAAAATGTCAAATGGATTGTGCCTGATGTTGAATAACCACTTTTTAAGCCCCACAGTGACCAAAATTGCCATTTTTGCAGACATTTCCTCCTACTCAGTAGCTTCTATTTGACAAATTTCTGGCAGAAAAATGACTCTAAACACACTCATTTTAGTTCCAAAAGTGATAATTCACATTTAATAGTAATTTACAGGCAAAAGAGATAACATTAAAAAAGGACCATTTCTGACCATCTGGAGAAAGTTCGACAGTTCCGGGGTCATCGTTTTTCATCAAAAAATATTTTTTCAAATGTTGAAAAAATGATGCAAAATGTCAAAAGGATTGGGCCTCCTGTTGAATAACCACTTTTGCCCCACAGTGACCAAAATTGCCATTTTTACAGACTTTTCCTCCTACTCAGAAGATTCTATTTGATCAATTTCTGGCAGAACAATGACTCTAAACACACTTATTTTAGTTCCAAAAGTGATCATTCACATTTAATATTTGTTTACAGTCAAAAGAGAAAACATTAAAAAATGACCATTTCTGACCATCTGGAGAAAGTTCGACAGTTCCGGGGTCATCGTTTTCGTTAAAAAAAATATTTTTTCAAATGTTGAAAAAATGATGCAAAATGTCAAATGGATTGTGCCTGATGTTGAATAACCACTTTTTAAAGCCCCACAGTGACCAAAATTGCCATTTTTACAGACATTTCCTCCTACTCAGAAGCTTCTATTTGACCAATTTCTGGCAGAAAAATGACTCTAAACACACTTATTTTAGTTCCAAATGTGATCATTCACATTTAATAATTGTTTACAGTCAAAAGAAAAAACATTAAAAAATGACAATTTCTGACCATCTGGAGAAAGTTTGACGGTTCCGGGGTAATCGTTTTTCATCCAAAAAAATATTTTTTCAAATGTTGAAAAAATGATTCAAAATGTCAAATGGATTGTGCCTGATGTTGAATAACCACTTTTTAAGCCCCACAGTGACCAAAATTGCCATTTTTACAGACATTTCCTCCTACTCAGAAGCTTCTATTTTACCAATTTCTAGCAGAAAAATTACTCTAAACACACTTATTTTAGTTCCAAAAGTGAACATTCACATTTAATAATTGTTTACAGTCAAAAGAGAAAACATGAAAAAATGACCATTTCTGACCATCTAAAGAAAGTTCGACAGTTCCGGGGTCATCGTTTTTCATTAAAAAAAATATTTTTTCAAATTTTGAAAAAATGATTCAAAATGTCAAATGGATTGTGCCTGATGTTGAATAACAACTTTTTAAAGCCCCACAGTGACCAAAATTGCCATTTTTACAGACATTTCCTCCGACTCAGAAGCTTCTATTTGACCAATTTCTGGCAGAAAAATGACTCCAAACACACTCATTTTAGATCCAAAAGTGATCATTCACATTTAATAGTCATTTACTGTCAAAAGAGAAAACATTAAAAAATGACCATTTCTGACCATCTGGAGAAAGTTCGACAGTTCCGGGGTCATCGTTTTTCATCAAAATTTTTTTTTTTTCAAATGTTGAAAAAATGATGCAAAATGTCAAAAGGATTGTGCCTGAAGTTGAATAACCACTTTTTAAAGCCCCACAGTGACCAAAATTGCCATTTTTACAGACTTTTCCTCCTACTCAGAAGCTTCTATTTTGACCAACTTCTGGCAGAAAAATGACTCCAAACACACTCATTTTAGATCCAAAAGTGATAATTCACATTTAATAGTCATTTACTGTCAAAAGAGAAAACATTAAAAAATGACCATTTCTGACCATCTGGAGAAAGTTCGACAGTTCCGGGGTCATCGTTTTTCATCAAAAAAAATATTTTTTCAAATGTTGAAAAAATGATGCAAAATGTCAAAAGGATTGTGCCTGAAGTTGAATAACCACTTTTTAAAGCCCCACAGTGACCAAAATTGCCATTTTTACAGACTTTTCCTCCTACTCAGAAGCTTCTATTTTGACCAATTTCTGGCAGAAAAATGACTCCAAACACACTCATTTTAGATCCAAAAGTGATAATTCACATTTAATAGTCATTTACTGTCAAAAGAGAAAACATTAAAAAATGACCATTTCTGACCATCTGGAGAAAGTTCGACAGTTCCGGGGTCATCGTTTTTCATCAAAAAAAATATTTTTTCAAATGTTGAAAAAATGATGCAAAATGTCAAAAGGATTGTGCCTGAAGTTGAATAACCACTTTTTAAAGCCCCACAGTGACCAAAATTGCCATTTTTACAGACATTTCCTCCGACTCAGAAGCTTCTATTTGACCAATTTCTGGCAGAAAAATGACTCCAAACACACACATTTTAGATCCAAAAGTGATCATTCACATTTAATAGTCATTTACTGTCAAAAGAGAAAACATTAAAAAATGACCATTTCTGACCATCTGGAGAAAGTTCGACAGTTCCGGGGTCATCGTTTTTCATCAAAAAATTTTTTTTTTCAAATGTTGAAAAAATGATGCAAAATGTCAAATGGATTGTGCCTGATGTTGAATAACCACTTTTTAAAGCCCCACAGTGACCAAAATTGCCATTTTTACAGACATTTCCTCCTACTCAGAAGCTTCTATTTGACCAATTTCTGGCAAAAAAATGACTCTAAACACACTTATTTTAGTTCCATAAGTGATCATTCACATTTAATAATTGTTTACAGTCAAAAGAAAAAACATTAAAAAATGACAATTTCTGACCATCTGGAGAAAGTTTGACAGGTCCGGGGTCATCGTTTTTCATCCAAAAAAATATTTTTTCAAATGTTGAAAAAATGATTCAAAATGTCAAATGGATTGTGCCTGATGTTGAATAACCACTTTTTAAGCCCCACAGTGACCAAAATTGCCATTTTTACAGACATTTCCTCCTACTCAGAAGCTTCTATTTTGACCAATTTCTGGCAGAAAAATGACTCCAAACACACTCATTTTAGATCCAAAAGTGATAATTCACATTTAATAGTCATTTACAGGCAAAAGAGAAAACATTAAAAAATGACCATTTCTGACCATCTGGAGAAAGTTCGACAGTTCCGGGGTCATCGTTTTTCATAAAAAAAATTTTTTTTCAAATGTTGAAAAAATGATTCAAAATGTCAAATGGATTGTGCCTGAAGTTGAATAACCTCTTATTAAAGCCCCACAGTGACCAACATTGCCATTTTTACAGACATTTCCTCCTACTCAGAAGCTTCTATTTGACCAATTTCTGGCAGAAAAATGGCTCTAAACACACTTATTTTAGTTCCAAAAGTGATCATTCACATTTAATAATCGTTTACAGTCAAAAGAGAAAACATTAAAAAATGACCATTTCTGACCATCTGGAGAAAGTTTGACAGGTCCGGGGTCATCGTTTTTCATCAAAAAAAATATTTTTTCAAATGTTGAAAAAATGATTCAAAATGTCAAATGGATTGTGCCTGATGTTGAATAACCACTTTTTAAGCCCCACAGTGAACAAAATTGCCATTTTTGCAGACATTTCCTCCTACTCAGAAGCTTCTATTTGACCAATTTCTTGCAGAAAAATGACTCTAAACACACTTATTTTAGTTCCAAAAGTGATCATTCACATTTAATATTTGTTTACAGTCAAAAGAGAAAACATTAAAAAATGACCATTTCTGACAATCTGGAGAAAGTTCGACAGTTCCGGGGTCATCGTTTTTCATCAAAAAAAATATTTTTTCAAATGCTTTAAAAATTATGCAAAATGTCAAATGGATTGTGCCTGATGTTGAATAACTACTTTTTAAGCACTACAGTGACCACAATTGCCATTTTTACAGATATTTCCTCCTACTCAGAAGCTTCTATTTGACCAATTTCTTGCAGAAAAATGACTCTAAACACACTTATTTTAGTTCCAAAAGTGATCATTCACATTTAATATTTGTTTACAGTCAAAAGAGAAAACATTAAAAAATGACCATTTCTGACAATCTGGAGAAAGTTCGCCTGTTCCGGGGTCATCGTTTTTCTTCAAAAAAAATATTTTTTCAAATGTTGAAAAAATGATGCAAAATGTCAAAAGGATTGTGCCTGAAGTTGAATAACCACTTTTAACCCCTTCCACGCTAATGACAAAGCCAGCTCATCATGGGCGTTACCTGCGCTGCACTCATGACGAGCTGGCTTTGTCATGTAAAGTGTGATTTATGAACATTCAGCACACAGCGGGAAAACCCGCTAGCGCTGTAGTGGTTAAAGCCCCACAGTGACCAAAATTGCCATTTTTACAGACTTTTCCTCCTATTCAGAAGCTTCTATTTGACAAATTTCTGGCAGAAAAATGACTCCAAACACACTCATTTTAGATCCAAAAGTGATAATTCACATTTAATAGTCGTTTACAGGCAAAAGAGAAAACATTAAAAAATGACCATTTCTGACCATCTGGAGAAAGTTCGACAGGTCCGGGGTCATCGTTTTTCATCAAAAAAAATATTTTTTCAAATGTTGAAAAAATGATTCAAAATGTCAAATGGATTGTGCCTGATGTTGAATAACCACTATTTAAGCCCCACAGTGACCAAAATTGCCATTTTTACAGACATTTCCTCCTACTCAGAAGCTTCTATTTGACCAATTTCTGGCAGAAAAAAGACTCTAAACACACTTATTTTAGTTCCAAAAGTGAACATTCACATTTAATAGTCATTTACTGTCAAAAGAGAAAACATTAAAAAATGACCATTTCTGACCATCTGGAGAAAGTTCGACAGTTCCGGGGTCATCGTTTTTCATCAAAATTTTTTTTTTTTCAAATGTTGAAAAAATGATGCAAAATGTCAAAAGGATTGTGACTGAAGTTGAATAACCACTTTTTAAAGCCCCACAGTGACCAAAATTGCCATTTTTACAGACATTTCCTCCTACTCAGAAGCTTCTATTTGACCAATTTCTGGCAGAAAAATGACTCTAAACACACTCATTTTAGTTCCAAAAGTGATAATTCACATTTAATAGTCATTTACAGGCAAAAGAGAAAACATTAAAAAATGACCATTTCTGACCATCTGGAGAAAGTTCGACAGTTCCGGGGTCATCGTTTTTCATCAAAAATTTTTTTTTTTCAAATGTTGAAAAAATGATGCAAAATGTCAAATGGATTGTGCCTGATGTTGAATAACCACTTTTTAAAGCCCCACAGTGACCAAAATTGCCATTTTTACAGACATTTCCTCCTACTCAGAAGCTTCTATTTTGACCAATTTCTGGCAGAAAAATGACTCTAAACACACTCATTTTAGATCCAAAAGTGATAATTCACATTTAATAGTCATTTACAGGCAAAAGAGAAAACATTAAAAAATGACCATTTCTGACCATCTGGAGAAAGTTCGACAGTTCCGGGGTCATCGTTTTTCATCAAAAAAAATATTTTTTCAAATGTTTTAAAAATGATGCAAAATGTCAAATGGATTGTGCCTGATGTTGAATAACTACTTTTTAAGCACTACAGTGACCACAATTGCCATTTTTACAGATATTTCCTCCTACTCAGAAGCTTCTATTTGACCAATTTCTGGCAGAAAAATGGCTCTAAACACACTTATTTTAGTTCCAAAAGTGATCATTCACATTTAATAATCGTTTACAGTCAAAAGAGAAAACATTAAAAAATGACCATTTCTGACAATCTGGAGAAAGTTCGACAGTTCCGGGGTCATCGTTTTTCATCAAAAAAAATATTTTTTCAAATGCTTTAAAAATGATGCAAAATGTCAAATGGATTGTGCCTGATGTTGAATAACTACTTTTTAAGCACTACAGTGACCACAATTGCCATTTTTACAGATATTTCCTCCTACTCAGAAGCTTCTATTTGACCAATTTCTTGCAGAAAAATGACTCTAAACACACTTATTTTAGTTCCAAAAGTGATCATTCACATATAATATTTGTTTACAGTCAAAAGAGAAAACATTAAAAAATGACCATTTCTGACAATCTGGAGAAAGTTCGCCTGTTCCGGGGTCATCGTTTTTCTTCAAAAAAAATATTTTTTCAAATGTTGAAAAAATGATGCAAAATGTCAAAAGGATTGTGCCTGAAGTTGAATAACCACTTTTAACCCCTTCCACGCTAATGACAAAGCCAGCTCATCATGGGCGTTACCTGCGCTGCACTCATGACGAGCTGGCTTTGTCATGTAAAGTGTGATTTATGAACATTCAGCAAACAGCGGGAAAACCCGCTAGCGCTGTAGTGGTTAAAGCCCCACAGTGACCAAAATTGCCATTTTTACAGACTTTTCCTCCTACTCAGAAGCTTCTATTTGACAAATTTCTGGCAGAAAAATGACTCCAAACACACTCATTTTAGATCCAAAAGTGATAATTCACATTTAATAGTCGTTTACAGGCAAAAGAGAAAACATTAAAAAATGACCATTTCTGACCATCTGGAGAAAGTTCGACAGTTCCGGGGTCATCGTTTTTCATTAAAAAAAATATTTTTTCAAATTTTGAAAAAATGATTCAAAATGTCAAATGGATTGTGCCTGATGTTGAATAACAACTTTTTAAAGCCCCACAGTGACCAAAATTGCCATTTTTACAGACATTTCCTCCTACTCAGAAGCTTCTATTTGACCAATTTCTGGCAGAAAAATGACTCCAAACACACTCATTTTAGATCCAAAAGTGATAATTCACATTTAATAGTCATTTACTGTCAAAAGAGAAAACATTAAAAAATGACCATTTCTTACCATCTGGAGAAAGTTCGACAGTTCCGGGGTCATCGTTTTTCATCAAAAAATTTTTTTTTTCAAATGTTGAAAAAATGATGCAAAATGTCAAAAGGATTGTGCCTGAAGTTGAATAACCACTTTTTAAAGCCCCACAGTGACCAAAATTGCCATTTTTACAGACATTTCCTCCTACTCAGAAGTTTCTATTTCGACCAATTTCTGGCAGAAAAATGACTCCAAACACACTTATTTTAGTTCCAAAAGTGATCATTCACATTTAATAATTGTTTACAGTCAAAAGAGAAAACATTAAAAAATGACCATTTCTGACCATCTGGAGAAAGTTCGACAGTTCCGGGGTCATCGTTTTTCATCAAAAAAAATATTTTTTCAAATGTTTTAAAAATGATGAAAAATGTCAAATGGATTGTGCCTGATGTTGAATAACTACTTTTTAAGCACTACAGTGACCACAATTGCCATTTTTACAGATATTTCCTCCTACTCAGAAGCTTCTATTTGACCAATTTCTGGCAGTAAAATGGCTCTAAACACACCTATTTTAGTTCCAAAAGTGATCATTCACATTTAATAATTGTTTACAGTCAAAAGAGAAAACATTAAAAAATGACCATTTCTGACCATCTGGAGAAAGTTTGACAGGTCCGGGGTCATCGTTTTTCATCAAAAAAAATATTTTTTCAAATGTTGAAAAAATGATTCAAAATGTCAAATGGATTGTGCCTGATGTTGAATAACCACTTTTTAAGCCCCACAGTGACCAAAATTGCCATTTTTGCAGACATTTCCTCCTACTCAGAAGCTTCTATTTGACCAATTTCTTGCAGAAAAATGACTCTAAACACACTTATTTTAGTTCCAAAAGTGATCATTCACATTTAATATTTGTTTACAGTCAAAAGAGAAAACATTAAAAAATGACCATTTCTGACCATCTGGAGAAAGTTCGACAGTTTCGGGGGATCATCGTTTTTCATCAAAAAAAATATTTTTTCAAATGTTGAAAAAATGATGCAAAATGTCAAAAGGATTGTGCCTGAAGTTGAATAACCACTTTTAACCCCTTCCACGCTAATGACAAAGCCAGCTCATCATGGGCGTTACCTGCGCTGCACTCATGACGAGCTGGCTTTGTCATGTAAAGTGTGATTTATGAACATTCAGCACACAGCGGGAAAACCCGCTAGCGCTGTAGTGGTTAAAGCCCCACAGTGACCAAAATTGCCATTTTTACAGACTTTTCCTCCTACTCAGAAGCTTCTATTTGACAAATTTCTGGCAGAAAAATGACTCCAAACACACTCATTTTAGATCCAAAAGTGATAATTCACATTTAATAGTCATTTACAGGCAAAAGAGAAAACATTAAAAAATGACCATTTCTGACCATCTGGAGAAAGTTTGACAGGTCTAGGGTCATCGTTTTTCATCAGAAAAAATATTTTTTCAAATGTTGAAAAAATGATTCAAAATGTCAAATGGATTGTGCCTGATGTTGAATAACCACTATTTAAGCCCCACAGTGACCAAAATTGCCATTTTTACAGACATTTCCTCCTACTCAGAAGCTTCTATTTGACCAATTTCTGGCAGAAAAAAGACTCTAAACACACTTATTTTAGTTCCAAAAGTGATAATTCACATTTAATAGTCATTTACAGGCAAAAGAGAAAACATTAAAAAATGACCATTTCTGACCATCTGGAGAAAGTTCGACAGTTCCGGGGTCATCGTTTTTCATCAAATTTTTTTTTTTTTTCAAATGTTGAAAAAATGATGCAAAATGTCAAAAGGATTGTGACTGAAGTTGAATAACCACTTTTTAAAGCCCAACAGTGACCAAAATTGCCATTTTTACAGACATTTCCTCCTACTCAGAAGCTTCTATTTGACCAATTTCTGGCAGAAAAATGACTCTAAACACACTCATTTTAGTTCCAAAAGTGATAATTCACATTTAATAGTCATTTACAGGCAAAAGAGAAAACATTAAAAAATGACCATTTCTGACCATCTGGAGAAAGTTCGACAGTTCCGGGGTCATCGTTTTTCATCAAAAAAATTTTTTTTTCAAATGTTGAAAAAATGATGCAAAATGTCAAATGGATTGTGCCTGATGTTGAATAACCACTTTTTAAAGCCCCACAGTGACCAAAATTGCCATTTTTACAGACATTTCCTCCTACTCAGAAGCTTCTATTTTGACCAATTTCTGGCAGAAAAATGACTACAAACACACTCATTTTAGATCCAAAAGTGATAATTCACATTTAATAGTCATTTACAGGCAAAAGAGAAAACATTAAAAAATGACCATTTCTGACCATCTGGAGAAAGTTCGACAGTTCCGGGGTCATCGTTTTTCATAAAAAAAAATATTTTTTCAAATGTTTTAAAAATGATGCAAAATGTCAAATGGATTGTGCCTGATGTTGAATAACTACTTTTTAAGCACTACAGTGACCACAATTGCCATTTTTACAGATATTTCCTCCTACTCAGAAGCTTCTATTTGACCAATTTCTGGCAGAAAAATGGCTCTAAACACACTTATTTTAGTTCCAAAAGTGATCATTCACATTTAATAATTGTTTACAGTCAAAAGAGAAAACATTAAAAAATGACCATTTCTGACCATCTGGAGAAAGTTCGACAGTTCCGGGGTCATCGTTTTTCATCAAAAAATATTTTTTCAAATGTTGAAAAAATGATGCAAAATGTCAAAAGGATTGGGCCTCCTGTTGAATAACCACTTTTGCCCCACAGTGACCAAAATTGCCATTTTTACAGACTTTTCCTCCTACTCAGAAGATTCTATTTGACCAATTTCTGGCAGAAAAATGACTCTAAACACACTTATTTTAGTTCCAAAAGTGATCATTCACATTTAATATTTGTTTACAGTCAAAAGAGAAAACATTAAAAAATGACCATTTCTGACCATCTGGAGAAAGTTCGACAGTTCCGGGGTCATCGTTTTTCATAAAAAAAAATATTTTTTCAAATGTTGAAAAATGATTCAAAATGTCAAATGGATTGTGCCTGAAGTTGAATAACCTCTTATTAAAGCCCCACAGTGACCAACATTGCCATTTTTACAGACATTTCCTCCTACTCAGAAGCTTCTATTTCGACCAATTTCTGGCAGAAAAATGACTCCAAACACACTAATTTTAGTTCCAAAAGTGATAATTCACATTTAATAGTCATTTACAGGCAAAAGAGAAAACATTAAAAAATGACCGGGGTCATCATTTTTCATTAAAAAAAATATTTTTTCAAATGTTGAAAAAATGATGCAAAATGTAAAAATGGATTGTGCCTGATGTTGAATAACCACTTTTTAAGCCCCACAGTGACCAAAATTGCCATTTTTACAGACATTTCCTCCTACTCAGAAGCTTCTATTTGACACATTTCTGGCAGAAAAATGGCTCTAAACACACTTATTTTAGTTCCAAAAGTGATCATTCACATTTAATAATTGTTTACAGTCAAAAGAGAAAACATTAAAAAATTACCATTTCTGACCATCTGGAGAAAGTTCGACAGTTCCGGGGTCATCGCTTTTCATCAAAAAAAATATTTTTTCAAATGTTTTAAAAATGATGCAAAATGTCAAATGGATTGTGCCTGATGTTGAATAACTACTTTTTAAGCACTACAGTGACCACAATTGCCATTTTTACAGATATTTCCTCCTACTCAGAAGCTTCTATTTGACCAATTTCTGGCAGAAAAATGGCTCTAAACACACTTATTTTAGTTCCAAAAGTGATCATTCACATTTAATAATCGTTTACAGTCAAAAGAGAAAACATTAAAAAATGACCATTTCTGACCATCTGGAGAAAGTTTGACAGGTCCGGGGTCATCGTTTTTCATCAAAAAAAATATTTTTTCAAATGTTGAAAAAATGATTCAAAATGTCAAATGGATTGTGCCTGATGTTGAATAACCACTTTTTAAGCCCCACAGTGAACAAAATTGCCATTTTTGCAGACATTTCCTCCTACTCAGAAGCTTCTATTTGACCAATTTCTTGCAGAAAAATGACTCTAAACACACTTATTTTAGTTCCAAAAGTGATCATTCACATTTAATATTTGTTTACAGTCAAAAGAGAAAACATTAAAAAATGACCATTTCTGACAATCTGGAGAAAGTTCGACAGTTCCGGGGTCATCGTTTTTCATCAAAAAAAATATTTTTTCAAATGCTTTAAAAATTATGCAAAATGTCAAATGGATTGTGCCTGATGTTGAATAACTACTTTTTAAGCACTACAGTGACCACAATTGCCATTTTTACAGATATTTCCTCCTACTCAGAAGCTTCTATTTGACCAATTTCTTGCAGAAAAATGACTCTAAACACACTTATTTTAGTTCCAAAAGTGATCATTCACATTTAATATTTGTTTACAGTCAAAAGAGAAAACATTAAAAAATGACCATTTCTGACAATCTGGAGAAAGTTCGCCTGTTCCGGGGTCATCGTTTTTCTTCAAAAAAAATATTTTTTCAAATGTTGAAAAAATGATGCAAAATGTCAAAAGGATTGTGCCTGAAGTTGAATAACCACTTTTAACCCCTTCCACGCTAATGACAAAGCCAGCTCATCATGGGCGTTACCTGCGCTGCACTCATGACGAGCTGGCTTTGTCATGTAAAGTGTGATTTATGAACATTCAGCACACAGCGGGAAAACCCGCTAGCGCTGTAGTGGTTAAAGCCCCACAGTGACCAAAATTGCCATTTTTACAGACTTTTCCTCCTATTCAGAAGCTTCTATTTGACAAATTTCTGGCAGAAAAATGACTCCAAACACACTCATTTTAGATCCAAAAGTGATAATTCACATTTAATAGTCGTTTACAGGCAAAAGAGAAAACATTAAAAAATGACCATTTCTGACCATCTGGAGAAAGTTCGACAGGTCCGGGGTCATCGTTTTTCATCAAAAAAAATATTTTTTCAAATGTTGAAAAAATGATTCAAAATGTCAAATGGATTGTGCCTGATGTTGAATAACCACTATTTAAGCCCCACAGTGACCAAAATTGCCATTTTTACAGACATTTCCTCCTACTCAGAAGCTTCTATTTGACCAATTTCTGGCAGAAAAAAGACTCTAAACACACTTATTTTAGTTCCAAAAGTGAACATTCACATTTAATAGTCATTTACTGTCAAAAGAGAAAACATTAAAAAATGACCATTTCTGACCATCTGGAGAAAGTTCGACAGTTCCGGGGTCATCGTTTTTCATCAAAATTTTTTTTTTTTCAAATGTTGAAAAAATGATGCAAAATGTCAAAAGGATTGTGACTGAAGTTGAATAACCACTTTTTAAAGCCCCACAGTGACCAAAATTGCCATTTTTACAGACATTTCCTCCTACTCAGAAGCTTCTATTTGACCAATTTCTGGCAGAAAAATGACTCTAAACACACTCATTTTAGTTCCAAAAGTGATAATTCACATTTAATAGTCATTTACAGGCAAAAGAGAAAACATTAAAAAATGACCATTTCTGACCATCTGGAGAAAGTTCGACAGTTCCGGGGTCATCGTTTTTCATCAAAAATTTTTTTTTTTCAAATGTTGAAAAAATGATGCAAAATGTCAAATGGATTGTGCCTGATGTTGAATAACCACTTTTTAAAGCCCCACAGTGACCAAAATTGCCATTTTTACAGACATTTCCTCCTACTCAGAAGCTTCTATTTTGACCAATTTCTGGCAGAAAAATGACTCTAAACACACTCATTTTAGATCCAAAAGTGATAATTCACATTTAATAGTCATTTACAGGCAAAAGAGAAAACATTAAAAAATGACCATTTCTGACCATCTGGAGAAAGTTCGACAGTTCCGGGGTCATCGTTTTTCATCAAAAAAAATATTTTTTCAAATGTTTTAAAAATGATGCAAAATGTCAAATGGATTGTGCCTGATGTTGAATAACTACTTTTTAAGCACTACAGTGACCACAATTGCCATTTTTACAGATATTTCCTCCTACTCAGAAGCTTCTATTTGACCAATTTCTGGCAGAAAAATGGCTCTAAACACACTTATTTTAGTTCCAAAAGTGATCATTCACATTTAATAATCGTTTACAGTCAAAAGAGAAAACATTAAAAAATGACCATTTCTGACAATCTGGAGAAAGTTCGACAGTTCCGGGGTCATCGTTTTTCATCAAAAAAAATATTTTTTCAAATGCTTTAAAAATGATGCAAAATGTCAAATGGATTGTGCCTGATGTTGAATAACTACTTTTTAAGCACTACAGTGACCACAATTGCCATTTTTACAGATATTTCCTCCTACTCAGAAGCTTCTATTTGACCAATTTCTTGCAGAAAAATGACTCTAAACACACTTATTTTAGTTCCAAAAGTGATCATTCACATATAATATTTGTTTACAGTCAAAAGAGAAAACATTAAAAAATGACCATTTCTGACAATCTGGAGAAAGTTCGCCTGTTCCGGGGTCATCGTTTTTCTTCAAAAAAAATATTTTTTCAAATGTTGAAAAAATGATGCAAAATGTCAAAAGGATTGTGCCTGAAGTTGAATAACCACTTTTAACCCCTTCCACGCTAATGACAAAGCCAGCTCATCATGGGCGTTACCTGCGCTGCACTCATGACGAGCTGGCTTTGTCATGTAAAGTGTGATTTATGAACATTCAGCACACAGCGGGAAAACCCGCTAGCGCTGTAGTGGTTAAAGCCCCACAGTGACCAAAATTGCCATTTTTACAGACTTTTCCTCCTACTCAGAAGCTTCTATTTGACAAATTTCTGGCAGAAAAATGACTCCAAACACACTCATTTTAGATCCAAAAGTGATAATTCACATTTAATAGTCGTTTACAGGCAAAAGAGAAAACATTAAAAAATGACCATTTCTGACCATCTGGAGAAAGTTCGACAGTTCCGGGGTCATCGTTTTTCATTAAAAAAAATATTTTTTCAAATTTTGAAAAAATGATTCAAAATGTCAAATGGATTGTGCCTGATGTTGAATAACAACTTTTTAAAGCCCCACAGTGACCAAAATTGCCATTTTTACAGACATTTCCTCCTACTCAGAAGCTTCTATTTGACCAATTTCTGGCAGAAAAATGACTCCAAACACACTCATTTTAGATCCAAAAGTGATAATTCACATTTAATAGTCATTTACTGTCAAAAGAGAAAACATTAAAAAATGACCATTTCTTACCATCTGGAGAAAGTTCGACAGTTCCGGGGTCATCGTTTTTCATCAAAAAATTTTTTTTTTCAAATGTTGAAAAAATGATGCAAAATGTCAAAAGGATTGTGCCTGAAGTTGAATAACCACTTTTTAAAGCCCCACAGTGACCAAAATTGCCATTTTTACAGACATTTCCTCCTACTCAGAAGTTTCTATTTCGACCAATTTCTGGCAGAAAAATGACTCCAAACACACTTATTTTAGTTCCAAAAGTGATCATTCACATTTAATAATTGTTTACAGTCAAAAGAGAAAACATTAAAAAATGACCATTTCTGACCATCTGGAGAAAGTTCGACAGTTCCGGGGTCATCGTTTTTCATCAAAAAAAATATTTTTTCAAATGTTTTAAAAATGATGAAAAATGTCAAATGGATTGTGCCTGATGTTGAATAACTACTTTTTAAGCACTACAGTGACCACAATTGCCATTTTTACAGATATTTCCTCCTACTCAGAAGCTTCTATTTGACCAATTTCTGGCAGTAAAATGGCTCTAAACACACCTATTTTAGTTCCAAAAGTGATCATTCACATTTAATAATTGTTTACAGTCAAAAGAGAAAACATTAAAAAATGACCATTTCTGACCATCTGGAGAAAGTTTGACAGGTCCGGGGTCATCGTTTTTCATCAAAAAAAATATTTTTTCAAATGTTGAAAAAATGATTCAAAATGTCAAATGGATTGTGCCTGATGTTGAATAACCACTTTTTAAGCCCCACAGTGACCAAAATTGCCATTTTTGCAGACATTTCCTCCTACTCAGAAGCTTCTATTTGACCAATTTCTTGCAGAAAAATGACTCTAAACACACTTATTTTAGTTCCAAAAGTGATCATTCACATTTAATATTTGTTTACAGTCAAAAGAGAAAACATTAAAAAATGACCATTTCTGACCATCTGGAGAAAGTTCGACAGTTTCGGGGGATCATCGTTTTTCATCAAAAAAAATATTTTTTCAAATGTTGAAAAAATGATGCAAAATGTCAAAAGGATTGTGCCTGAAGTTGAATAACCACTTTTAACCCCTTCCACGCTAATGACAAAGCCAGCTCATCATGGGCGTTACCTGCGCTGCACTCATGACGAGCTGGCTTTGTCATGTAAAGTGTGATTTATGAACATTCAGCACACAGCGGGAAAACCCGCTAGCGCTGTAGTGGTTAAAGCCCCACAGTGACCAAAATTGCCATTTTTACAGACTTTTCCTCCTACTCAGAAGCTTCTATTTGACAAATTTCTGGCAGAAAAATGACTCCAAACACACTCATTTTAGATCCAAAAGTGATAATTCACATTTAATAGTCATTTACAGGCAAAAGAGAAAACATTAAAAAATGACCATTTCTGACCATCTGGAGAAAGTTTGACAGGTCTAGGGTCATCGTTTTTCATCAGAAAAAATATTTTTTCAAATGTTGAAAAAATGATTCAAAATGTCAAATGGATTGTGCCTGATGTTGAATAACCACTATTTAAGCCCCACAGTGACCAAAATTGCCATTTTTACAGACATTTCCTCCTACTCAGAAGCTTCTATTTGACCAATTTCTGGCAGAAAAAAGACTCTAAACACACTTATTTTAGTTCCAAAAGTGATAATTCACATTTAATAGTCATTTACAGGCAAAAGAGAAAACATTAAAAAATGACCATTTCTGACCATCTGGAGAAAGTTCGACAGTTCCGGGGTCATCGTTTTTCATCAAATTTTTTTTTTTTTTCAAATGTTGAAAAAATGATGCAAAATGTCAAAAGGATTGTGACTGAAGTTGAATAACCACTTTTTAAAGCCCAACAGTGACCAAAATTGCCATTTTTACAGACATTTCCTCCTACTCAGAAGCTTCTATTTGACCAATTTCTGGCAGAAAAATGACTCTAAACACACTCATTTTAGTTCCAAAAGTGATAATTCACATTTAATAGTCATTTACAGGCAAAAGAGAAAACATTAAAAAATGACCATTTCTGACCATCTGGAGAAAGTTCGACAGTTCCGGGGTCATCGTTTTTCATCAAAAAATTTTTTTTTTCAAATGTTGAAAAAATGATGCAAAATGTCAAATGGATTGTGCCTGATGTTGAATAACCACTTTTTAAAGCCCCACAGTGACCAAAATTGCCATTTTTACAGACATTTCCTCCTACTCAGAAGCTTCTATTTTGACCAATTTCTGGCAGAAAAATGACTACAAACACACTCATTTTAGATCCAAAAGTGATAATTCACATTTAATAGTCATTTACAGGCAAAAGAGAAAACATTAAAAAATGACCATTTCTGACCATCTGGAGAAAGTTCGACAGTTCCGGGGTCATCGTTTTTCATAAAAAAAAATATTTTTTCAAATGTTTTAAAAATGATGCAAAATGTCAAATGGATTGTGCCTGATGTTGAATAACTACTTTTTAAGCACTACAGTGACCACAATTGCCATTTTTACAGATATTTCCTCCTACTCAGAAGCTTCTATTTGACCAATTTCTGGCAGAAAAATGGCTCTAAACACACTTATTTTAGTTCCAAAAGTGATCATTCACATTTAATAATTGTTTACAGTCAAAAGAGAAAACATTAAAAAATGACCATTTCTGACCATCTGGAGAAAGTTCGACAGTTCCGGGGTCATCGTTTTTCATCAAAAAATATTTTTTCAAATGTTGAAAAAATGATGCAAAATGTCAAAAGGATTGGGCCTCCTGTTGAATAACCACTTTTGCCCCACAGTGACCAAAATTGCCATTTTTACAGACTTTTCCTCCTACTCAGAAGATTCTATTTGACCAATTTCTGGCAGAAAAATGACTCTAAACACACTTATTTTAGTTCCAAAAGTGATCATTCACATTTAATATTTGTTTACAGTCAAAAGAGAAAACATTAAAAAATGACCATTTCTGACCATCTGGAGAAAGTTCGACAGTTCCGGGGTCATCGTTTTTCATAAAAAAAAATATTTTTTCAAATGTTGAAAAAATGATTCAAAATGTCAAAAGGATTGTGCCTGAAGTTGAATAACCACTTTTAACCCCTTCCACGCTAATGACAAAGCCAGCTCATCATGGGCGTTACCTGCGCTGCACTCATGACGAGCTGGCTTTGTCATGTAAAGTGTGATTTATGAACATTCAGCACACAGCGGGAAAACCCGGTAGCGCTGTAGTGGTTAAAGCCCCACAGTGACCAAAATTGCCATTTTTACAGACTTTTCCTCCTACTCAGAAGCTTCTATTTTGACCAATTTCTGGCAGAAAAATGACTCCAAACACACTCATTTTAGATCCAAAAGTGATAATTCACATTTAATAGTCATTTACAGGCAAAAGAGAAAACATTAAAAAATGACCATTTCTGACCATCTAAAGAAAGTTCGACAGTTCCGGGGTCATCGTTTTTCATAAAAAAAAATATTTTTTCAAATGTTGAAAAAATGATGCAAAATGTCAATTGGATTGTGCCTGATGTTGAATAACAACTTTTTAAAGCCCCACAGTGACCAAAATTGCCATTTTTACAGACATTTCCTCCGACTCAGAAGCTTCTATTTGACCAATTTCTGGCAGAAAAATGACTCCAAACACACTCATTTTAGATCCAAAAGTGATCATTCACATTTAATAGTCATTTACTGTCAAAAGAGAAAACATTAAAAAATGACAATTTCTGACCATCTGGAGAAAGTTCGACAGTTCCGGGGTCATCGTTTTTCATCCCAAAAATTTTTTTTTCAAATGTTGAAAAAATGATGCAAAATGTCAAAAGGATTGTGCCTGAAGTTGAATAACCACTTTTTAAAGCCCCACAGTGACCAAAATTGCCATTTTTACAGACTTTTCCTCCTACTCAGAAGCTTCTATTTTGACCAATTTCTGGCAGAAAAATGACTCCAAACACACTCATTTTAGATCCAAAAGTGATAATTCACATTTAATAGTCATTTACTGTCAAAAGAGAAAACATTAAAAAATGACCATTTCTGACCATCTGGAGAAAGTTCGACAGTTCCGGGGTCATCGTTTTTCATCAAAAAAAATATTTTTTCAAATGTTGAAAAAATGATGCAAAATGTCAAAAGGATTGTGCCTGAAGTTGAATAACCACTTTTTAAAGCCCCACAGTGACCAAAATTGCCATTTTTACAGACATTTCCTCCTACTCAGAAGCTTCTATTTCGACCAATTTCTGGCAGAAAAATGACTCCAAACACACTAATTTTAGTTCCAAAAGTGATAATTCACATTTAATAGTCATTTACAGGCAAAAGAGAAAACATTAAAAAATGACCGGGGTCATCATTTTTCATTAAAAAAAATATTTTTTCAAATGTTGAAAAAATGATGCAAAATGTAAAAATGGATTGTGCCTGATGTTGAATAACCACTTTTTAAGCCCCACAGTGACCAAAATTGCCATTTTTACAGACATTTCCTCCTACTCAGAAGCTTCTATTTGACCAATTTCTGGCAGAAAAATGGCTCTAAACACACTTATTTTAGTTCCAAAAGTGATCATTCACATTTAATAATTGTTTACAGTCAAAAGAGAAAACATTAACAAATGACCATTTCTGACCATCTGGAGAAAGTTCGACAGTTCCGGGGTCATCGTTTTTCATCAAAAAAAATATTTTTTCAAATGCTTTAAAAATGATGCAAAATGTCAAATGGATTGTGCCTGATGTTGAATAACTACTTTTTAAGCACTACAGTGACCACAATTGCCAATTTTACAGATATTTCCTCCTACTCAGAAGCTTCTATATGACCAATTTCTTGCAGAAAAAGGACTCTAAACACACTTATTTTAGTTCCAAAAGTGATCATTCACATTTAATATTTGTTTACAGTCAAAAGAGAAAACATTAAAAAATGACCATTTCTGACAATCTGGAGAAAGTTCGACAGTTCCGGGGTCATCGTTTTTCTTCAAAAAAAATATTTTTTCAAATGTTGAAAAAATGATGCAAAATGTCAAAAGGATTGTGCCTGAAGTTGAATAACCACTTTTAACCCCTTCCACGCTAATGACAAAGCCAGCTCATCATGGGCGTTACCTGCGCTGCACTCATGACGAGCTGGCTTTGTCATGTAAAGTGTGATTTATGAACATTCAGCACACAGCGGGAAAACCCGCTAGCGCTGTAGTGGTTAAAGCCCCACAGTGACCAAAATTGCCATTTTTACAGACTTTTCCTCCTACTCAGAAGCTTCTATTTGACAAATTTCTGGCAGAAAAATGACTCCAAACACACTCATTTTAGATCCAAAAGTGATAATTCACATTTAATAGTCGTTTACAAGCAAAAGAGAAAACATAAAAAAATGACCATTTCTGACCATCTGGAGAAAGTTCGACAGTTCCGGGGTCATCGTTTTTCATCAAAAAATTTTTTTTTTCAAATGTTGAAAAAATGATGCAAAATGTCAAAAGGATTGTGCCTGAAGTTGAATAACCACTTTTTAAAGCCCCACAGTGACCAAAATTGCCATTTTTACAGACATTTCCTCCTACTCAGAAGTTTCTATTTCGACCAATTTCTGGCAGAAAAATGACTCCAAACACACTTATTTTAGTTCCAAAAGTGATCATTCACATTTCATAATTGTTTACAGTCAAAAGAGAAAACATTAAAAAATGACCATTTCTGACCATCTGGAGAAAGTTTGACAGTTCCGGGGTCATCGTTTTTCATCAAAAAAAATATTTTTTCAAATGTTTTAAAAATGATGAAAAATGTCAAATGGATTGTGCCTGATGTTGAATAACTACTTTTTAAGCACTACAGTGACCACAATTGCCATTTTTACAGATATTTCCTCCTACTCAGAAGCTTCTATTTGACCAATTTCTGGCACAAAAATGGCTCTAAACACACCTATTTTAGTTCCAAAAGTGATCATTCACATTTAATAATTGTTTACAGTCAAAAGAGAAAACATTAAAAAATGACCATTTCTGACCATCTGGAGAAAGTTTGACAGGTCCGGGGTCATCGTTTTTCATCAAAAAAAATATTTTTTCAAATGTTGAAAAAATGATTCAAAATGTCAAATGGATTGTCCCTGATGTTGAATAACCACTTTTTAAGCCCCACAGTGACCAAAATTGCCATTTTTGCAGACATTTCCTCCTACTCAGAAGCTTCTATTTGACCAATTTCTTGCAGAAAAATGACTCTAAACACACTTATTTTAGTTCCAAAAGTGATCATTCACATTTAATATTTGTTTACAGTCAAAAGAGAAAACATTAAAAAATGACCATTTCTGACCATCTGGAGAAAGTTCGACAGTTTCGGGGGATCATCGTTTTTCATCAAAAAAAATATTTTTTCAAATGTTGAAAAAATGATGCAAAATGTCAAAAGGATTGTGCCTGAAGTTGAATAACCACTTTTAACCCCTTCCACGCTAATGACAAAGCCAGCTCATCATGGGCGTTACCTGCGCTGCACTCATGACGAGCTGGCTTTGTCATGTAAAGTGTGATTTATGAACATTCAGCACACAGCGGGAAAACCCGCTAGCGCTGTAGTGGTTAAAGCCCCACAGTGACCAAAATTGCCATTTTTACAGACTTTTCCTCCTACTCAGAAGCTTCTATTTGACAAATTTCTGGCAGAAAAATGACTTCAAACACACTCATTTTAGATCCAAAAGTGATAATTCACATTTAATAGTCGTTTACAGGCAAAAGAGAAAACATTAAAAAATGACCATTTCTGACCATCTGGAGAAAGTTTGACAGGTCTGGGGTCATCGTTTTTCATCAAAAAAATATTTTTTCAAATGTTGAAAAAATGATTCAAAATGTCAAATGGATTGTGCCTGATGTTGAATAACCACTATTTAAGCCCCACAGTGACCAAAATTGCCATTTTTACAGACATTTCCTCCTACTCAGAAGCTTCTATTTGACCAATTTCTGGCAGAAAAAAGACTCTAAACACACTTATTTTAGTTCCAAAAGTGAACATTCACATTTAATAGTCATTTACTGTCAAAAGAGAAAACATTAAAAAATGACCATTTCTGACCATCTGGAGAAAGTTCGACAGTTCCGGGGTCATCGTTTTTCATCAAAAAAATTTTTTTTTTCAAATGTTGAAAAAATGATGCAAAATGTCAAAAGGATTGTGCCTGAAGTTGAATAACCACTTTTTTAAAGCCCCACAGTGACCAAAATTGCCAATTTTACAGACATTTCCTCCTACTCAGAAGCTTCTATTTGACCAATTTCTGGCAGAAAAATGACTCTAAACACACTCATTTTAGTTCCAAAAGTGATAATTCACATTTAATAGTCATTTACAGGCAAAAGAGAAAACATTAAAAAATGACCATTTCTGACCATCTGGAGAAAGTTCGACAGTTCCGGGGTCATCGTTTTTCATCAAAAAAAATATTTTTTCAAATGTTGAAAAAATGATGCAAAATGTCAAATGGATTGTGCCTGATGTTGAATAACCACTTTTTAAAGCCCCACAGTGACCAAAATTGCCATTTTTACAGACATTTCCTCCTACTCAGAAGCTTCTATTTTGACCAATTTCTGGCAGAAAAATGACTACAAACACACTCATTTTAGATCCAAAAGTGATAATTCACATTTAATAGTCATTTACAGGCAAAAGAGAAAACATTAAAAAATGACCATTTCTGACCATCTGGAGAAAGTTCGACAGTTCCGGGGTCATCGTTTTTCATAAAAAAAAATATTTTTTCAAATGTTTTAAAAATGATGCAAAATGTCAAATGGATTGTGCCTGATGTTGAATAACTACTTTTTAAGCAGTACAGTGACCACAATTGCCATTTTTACAGATATTTCCTCCTACTCAGAAGCTTCTATTTGACCAATTTCTGGCAGAAAAATGGCTCTAAACACACTTATTTTAGTTCCAAAAGTGATCATTCACATTTAATAATTGTTTACAGTCAAAAGAGAAAACATTAAAAAAATGACCATTTCTGACCATCTGGAGAAAGTTTGACAGGTCCGGGGTCATCGTTTTTCATCAAAAAAAATATTTTTTCAAATGTTGAAAAAATGATTCAAAATGTCAAATGGATTGTGCCTGATGTTGAATAACCACTTTTTAAGCCCCACAGTGACCAAAATTGCCATTTTTGCAGACATTTCCTCCTACTCAGTAGCTTCTATTTGACCAATTTCTGGCAGAAAAATGACTCTAAACACACTTATTTTAGTTCCAAAAGTGAACATTCACATTTAATAATTGTTTACAGTCAAAAGAGAAAACATTAAAAAATAACCATTTCTGACCATCTGGAGAAAGTTTAACAGTTCCTGGGTCATCGTTTTTCATTAAAAAAAAAATATTTTTTCAAATGTTGAAAAAATGATGCAAAATGTCAAAAGGATTGTGCCTGAAGTTGAATAACCACTTTTTAACCCCTTCAACGCTAATGACAAAGCCAGCTCGTCATGGGCGTTACCTGCGCTGCACTCATGACGGGCTGGCTTTGTCATGTAAAGTGTGATTTATGAACATTCAGCACACAGCGGGAAAACCCGCTAGCGCTGTAGTGGTTAAAGCCCCACAGTGACCAAAATTGCCATTTTTACAGACTTTTCCTCCTACTCAGAAGCTTCTATTTTGACCAATTTCTGGCAGAAAAATGACTCCAAACACACTCATTTTAGATCCAAAAGTGATAATTCACATTTAATAGTCATTTACAGGCAAAAGAGAAAACATTAAAAAATGACTATTTCTGACCATCTGGAGAAAGTTCGACAGTTCCGGGGTCATCGTTTTTCATCAAAAAATATTTTTTCAAATGTTTTAAAAATGATGCAAAATGTCAAATGGATTGTGCCTGATGTTGAATAACTACTTTTTAAGCCCTACAGTGACCAAAATTGCCATTTTTACAGATATTTCCTCCTACTCAGAAGCCTCTATTTGACCAATATCAGGCAGAAAAATGTCTCTAAACACACCTATTTTAGTTCCAAAAGTGATCATTCACATTTAATAATTGTTTACAGTCAAAAGAGAAAACATTAAAAAATGACAATTTCTGACCATCTGGAGAAAGTTTGACAGGTCCGGTGTCATCGTTTTTCATCAAAAAAAATATTTCTTCAAATGTTGAAAAAAGTGATTCAAAATGTCAAATGGATTGTGCCTGATGTTGAATAACCACTTTTTAAGACCCACAGTGACCAAAATTGCCATTTTTACAGACATTTCCTCCTACTCATAAGCTTCTATTTGACCAATTTCTGGCAGAAAAATGACTCTAAACACACTTATTTTAGTTCCAAAAGTGAACATTCACATTTAATAATTGTTTACAGTCAAAAGAGAAATCATTAAAAAATGACCATTTCTGACCATCTGGAGAAAGTTCGACAGTTCCGGGGTCATCGTTTTTCATTAAAAAAAATATTTTTTCAAATGTTGAAAAAATGATGCAAAATGTCAAATGGATTGTGCCTGATGTTGAATAACCACTTTTTAAAGCCCCACAGTGACCAAAATTGCCATTTTTACAGACATTTCCTCCTACTCAGAAGCTTCTATTTTTACCAATTTCTGGCAGAAAAAAGACTACAAACACACTCATTTTAGATCCAAAAGTGATAATTCACATTTAATAGTCATTTACAGGCAAAAGAGAAAACATTAAAAAATGACCATTTCTGACCATCTGGAGAAAGTTCGACAGTTCCGGGGTCATCGTTTTTCATCAAAAAAAATATTTTTTCAAATGTTTTAAAAATGATGCAAAATGTCAAATGGATTGTGCCTGATGTTGAATAACTACTTTTTAAGCCCTACAGTGACCACAATTGGCATTTTTACAGATATTTCCTCCTACTCAGAAGCTTCTATTTGACAAATTTCTGGCAGAAAAATGGCTTTCATCAAAATGGTTTTTCATCAAAAAAAATATTTTTTCAAATGTTGAAAAAATGATGCAAAATGTCAAAAGGATTGTGCCTGAAGTTGAATAACCACTTTTTAAAGCCCCACAGTGACCAAAATTGCCATTTTTACAGACTTTTCCTCCTACTCAGAAGCTTCTATTTTGACCAATTTCTGGCAGAAAAATGACTCCAAACACACTCATTTTAGATCCAAAAGTGACAATTCACATTTAATAGTCATTTACTGTCAAAAGAGAAAACATTAAAAAATGACCATTTCTGACCATCTGGAGAAAGTTCGACAGTTCCGGGGTCATCGTTTTTCATCAAAAAAAATATTTTTTCAAATGTTGAAAAAATGATGCAAAATGTCAAATGGATTGTGCCTGATGTTGAATAACCACTTTTTAAGCCCCACTGTGACCAAAATTGCCATTTTTACAGACATTTCCTCCTACTCAGAAGCTTCTATTTGACCAATTTCTGGCAGAAAAATGGCTCTAAACACACTTATTTTAGTTCCAAAAGTGATCATTCACATTTAATAATTGTTTACAGTCAAAAGAGAACATTAAAAAATGACCATTTCTGACCATCTGGAGAAAGTTCGACAGTTCCGGGGTCATCGTTTTTCATCAAAAAAAATATTTTTTCAAATGTTTTAAAAATGATGCAAAATGTCAAATGGATTGTGCCTGATGTTGAATAACTACTTTTTAAGCACTACAGTGACCACAATTGCCATTTTTACAGATATTTCCTCCTACTCAGAAGGTTCTATTTGACCAATTTCTGCAGAAAAATGGCTCTAAACACACTTATTTTAGTTCCAAAAGTGATCATTCACATTTAATAATTGTTTACAGTCAAAAGAGAAAACATTAAAAATTGACCATTTCTGACCATCTGGAGAAAGTTTGACAGGTCCGGGGTCATCGTTTTTCATAAAAAAAAAATATTTTTTCAAATGTTGAAAAAATGATTCAAAATGTCAAATGGATTGTGCCTGATGTTGAATAACCGCTTTTTAAGCCCTACAGTGACCAAAATTGCCATTTTTACAGACATTTCCTCCTACTCAGAAGCTTCTATTTGACCAATTTCTGGCAGAAAAATGACTCCAAACACACTTATTTTAGTTCCAAAAGTGATCATTCACATTTAACAATTGTTTACAGTCAAAAGAGAAAACATTAAAAAATGGCCATTTCTGACCATCTGGAGAAAGTTCGACAGTTCAGGGGTCATCGTTTTTAATAAAAAAAAACATTTTTTCAAATGTTGAAAAAATGATGCAAAGTATTCAAATGGATTGTGCCTGATGTTGAATAACCACTTTTTAAGCCCCACAGTGACCAAAATTGACATTTTTACAGACATTTCCTCCTACTCAGAAGCTTCTATTTGACCAATTTCTTGCAGAAAAATGACTCTAAACATAGTTATTTTAGTTCCAAAAGTGAACATTCAGATTTAATAATTGTTTACAGTCAAAAGAGAAAACATAAAAAAATGACCATTTCTGACCATCTGGAGAAAGTTCGACAGTTCCGGGGTCATCGTTTTCATAAAAAAAATATTTTTTCAAATGTTGAAAAAATGATGCAAAATGTCAAATGGATTGTGCCTGATGTTGAATAACCACTTTTTAAAGCCCCACAGTGACCAAAATTGCCATTTTTACAGACATTTCCTCCTACTCAGAAGCTTCTATTTGACCAATTTCTGGCAGAAAAATGACTCTAAACACACTTATTTTAGTTCCAAAAGTGATCATTCACATTTAATAATTGTTTACAGTCAAAAGAAAAAACATTAAAAAATGACAATTTCTGACCATCTGGAGAAAGTTTGACAGGTCCGGGGTCATCGTTTTTCATCAAAAAAAATATTTTTTCAAATGTTGAAAAAATGATTCAAAATGTCAAATGGATTGTGCCTGATGTTGAATAACCACTTTTTAAAGCCCCACAGTGACCAAAATTGCCATTTTTACGGACATTTCCTCCTACTCAGAAGCTTCTATTTGACCAATTTCTGGCAGAAAAATGACTCTAAACACACTTATTTTAGTTCCAAAAGTGATCATTCACATATAATAATTGTTTACAGTCAAAAGAAAAAACATTAAAAAATTACAATTTCTGACCATCTGGAGAAAGTTTGACAGGTCCGGGGTCATCGTTTTTCATCAAAAAAAATATTTTTTTAAATGTTGAAAAAATGATTCAAAATGTCAAATGGATTGTGCCTGATGTTGAATAACCACTTTTTAAGCCCCACAGTGACCAAAATTGCCATTTTTACAGACATTTCCTCCTACTCAGAAGCTTCTATTTTGACCAATTTCTGGCAGAAAAATGACTACAAACACACTCATTTTAGATCCAAAAGTGATAATTCACATTTAATAGTCATTTACAGGCAAAAGAGAAAACATTAAAAAATGACCATTTCTGACCATCTGGAGAAAGTTCGACAGTTCCGGGGTCATCGTTTTTCATAAAAAAAAATATTTTTTCAAATGTTTTAAAAATGATGCAAAATGTCAAATGGATTGTGCCTGATGTTGAATAACTACTTTTTAAGCACTACAGTGACCACAATTGCCATTTTTACAGATATTTCCTCCTACTCAGAAGCTTCTATTTGACCAATTTCTGGCAGAAAAATGGCTCTAAACACACTTATTTTAGTTCCAAAAGTGATCATTCACATTTAATAATTGTTTACAGTCAAAAGAGAAAACATTAAAAAAATGACCATTTCTGACCATCTGGAGAAAGTTTGACAGGTCCGGGGGTCATCGTTTTTCATCAAAAAAAATATTTTTTCAAATGTTGAAAAAATGATTCAAAATGTCAAATGGATTGTGCCTGATGTTGAATAACCACTTTTTAAGCCCCACAGTGACCAAAATTGCCATTTTTGCAGACATTTCCTCCTACTCAGTAGCTTCTATTTGACCAATTTCTGGCAGAAAAATGACTCTAAACACACTTATTTTAGTTCCAAAAGTGAACATTCACATTTAATAATTGTTTACAGTCAAAAGAGAAAACATTAAAAAATGACCATTTCTGACCATCTGGAGAAAGTTTAACAGTTCCTGGGTCATCGTTTTTCATTAAAAAAAAAATATTTTTTCAAATGTTGAAAAAATGATGCAAAATGTCAAAAGGATTGTGCCTGAAGTTGAATAACCACTTTTTAACCCCTTCAACGCTAATGACAAAGCCAGCTCGTCATGGGCGTTACCTGCGCTGCACTCATGACGGGCTGGCTTTGTCATGTAAAGTGTGATTTATGAACATTCAGCACACAGCGGGAAAACCCGCTAGCGCTGTAGTGGTTAAAGCCCCACAGTGACCAAAATTGCCATTTTTACAGACTTTTCCTCCTACTCAGAAGCTTCTATTTTGACCAATTTCTGGCAGAAAAATGACTCCAAACACACTCATTTTAGATCCAAAAGTGATAATTCACATTTAATAGTCATTTACAGGCAAAAGAGAAAACATTAAAAAATGGCTATTTCTGACCATCTGGAGAAAGTTCGACAGTTCCGGGGTCATCGTTTTTCATCAAAAAATATTTTTTCAAATGTTTTAAAAATGATGCAAAATGTCAAATGGATTGTGCCTGATGTTGAATAACTACTTTTTAAGCCCTACAGTGACCAAAATTGCCATTTTTACAGATATTTCCTCCTACTCAGAAGCCTCTATTTGACCAATATCAGGCAGAGAAATGTCTCTAAACACACCTATTTTAGTTCCAAAAGTGATCATTCACATTTAATAATTGTTTACAGTCAAAAGAGAAAACATTAAAAAATGACCATTTCTGACCATCTGGAGAAAGTTTGACAGGTCCGGTGTCATCGTTTTTCATCAAAAAAAATATTTCTTCAAATGTTGAAAAAAGTGATTCAAAATGTCAAATGGATTGTGCCTGATGTTGAATAACCACTTTTTAAGACCCACAGTGACCAAAATTGCCATTTTTACAGACATTTCCTCCTACTCATAAGCTTCTATTTGACCAATTTCTGGCAGAAAAATGACTCTAAACACACTTATTTTAGTTCCAAAA
This sequence comes from Lissotriton helveticus, assembly GCF_964261635.1. Taxonomy (NCBI): domain Eukaryota; kingdom Metazoa; phylum Chordata; class Amphibia; order Caudata; family Salamandridae; genus Lissotriton; species Lissotriton helveticus. The sequence continues at coordinate 1,356,459,226 of NC_136061.1, read as the reverse complement.
GTGAACATTCACATTTAATAATTGTTTACAGTCAAAAGAGAAATCATTAAAAAATGACCATTTCTGACCATCTGGAGAAAGTTCGACAGTTCCGGGGTCATCGTTTTTCATTAAAAAAATTTTTTTTTCAAATGTTGAAAAAATGATGCAAAATGTCAAATGGATTGTGCCTGATGTTGAATAACCACTTTTTAAAGCCCCACAGTGACCAAAATTGCCATTTTTACAGACATTTCCTCCTACTCAGAAGCTTCTATTTTTACCAATTTCTGGCAGAAAAAAGACTACAAACACACTCATTTTAGATCCAAAAGTGATAATTCACATTTAATAGTCATTTACAGGCAAAAGAGAAAACATTAAAAAATGACCATTTCTGACCATCTGGAGAAAGTTCGACAGTTCCGGGGTCATCGTTTTTCATCAAAAAAAATATTTTTTCAAATGTTTTAAAAATGATGCAAAATGTCAAATGGATTGTGCCTGATGTTGAATAACTACTTTTTAAGCCCTACAGTGACCACAATTGGCATTTTTACAGATATTTCCTCCTACTCAGAAGCTTCTATTTGACAAATTTCTGGCAGAAAAATGGCTTTCATCAAAATGGTTTTTCATCAAAAAAAATATTTTTTCAAATGTTGAAAAAATGATGCAAAATGTCAAAAGGATTGTGCCTGAAGTTGAATAACCACTTTTTAAAGCCCCACAGTGACCAAAATTGCCATTTTTACAGACTTTTCCTCCTACTCAGAAGCTTCTATTTTGACCAATTTCTGGCAGAAAAATGACTCCAAACACACTCATTTTAGATCCAAAAGTGACAATTCACATTTAATAGTCATTTACTGTCAAAAGAGAAAACATTAAAAAATGACCATTTCTGACCATCTGGAGAAAGTTCGACAGTTCCGGGGTCATCGTTTTTCATCAAAAAAAATATTTTTTCAAATGTTGAAAAAATGATGCAAAATGTCAAATGGATTGTGCCTGATGTTGAATAACCACTTTTTAAGCCCCACTGTGACCAAAATTGCCATTTTTACAGACATTTCCTCCTACTCAGAAGCTTCTATTTGACCAATTTCTGGCAGAAAAATGGCTCTAAACACACTTATTTTAGTTCCAAAAGTGATCATTCACATTTAATAATTGTTTACAGTCAAAAGAGAACATTAAAAAATGACCATTTCTGACCATCTGGAGAAAGTTCGACAGTTCCGGGGTCATCGTTTTTCATCAAAAAAAATATTTTTTCAAATGTTTTAAAAATGATGCAAAATGTCAAATGGATTGTGCCTGATGTTGAATAACTACTTTTTAAGCACTACAGTGACCACAATTGCCATTTTTACAGATATTTCCTCCTACTCAGAAGCTTCTATTTGACCAATTTCTGCAGAAAAATGGCTCTAAACACACTTATTTTAGTTCCAAAAGTGATCATTCACATTTAATAATTGTTTACAGTCAAAAGAGAAAACATTAAAAATTGACCATTTCTGACCATCTGGAGAAAGTTTGACAGGTCCGGGGTCATCGTTTTTCATCAAAAAAAATATTTTTTCAAATGTTGAAAAAATGATTCAAAATGTCAAATGGATTGTGCCTGATGTTGAATAACCGCTTTTTAAGCCCTACAGTGACCAAAATTGCCATTTTTACAGACATTTCCTCCTACTCAGAAGCTTCTATTTGACCAATTTCTGGCAGAAAAATGACTCTAAACACACTTATTTTTGTTCCAAAAGTGATCATTCACATTTAACAATTGTTTACAGTCAAAAGAGAAAACATTAAAAAATGGCCATTTCTGACCATCTGGAGAAAGTTCGACAGTTCAGGGGTCATCGTTTTTAATCAAAAAAAACATTTTTTCAAATGTTGAAAAAATGATGCAAAGTATTCAAATGGATTGTGCCTGATGTTGAATAACCACTTTTTAAGCCCCACAGTGACCAAAATTGACATTTTTACAGACATTTCCTCCTACTCAGAAGCTTCTATTTGACCAATTTCTTGCAGAAAAATGACTCTAAACATAGTTATTTTAGTTCCAAAAGTGAACATTCAGATTTAATAATTGTTTACAGTCAAAAGAGAAAACATAAAAAAATGACCATTTCTGACCATCTGGAGAAAGTTCGACAGTTCCGGGGTCATCGTTTTCATAAAAAAAAATATTTTTTCAAATGTTGAAAAAATGATGCAAAATGTCAAATGGATTGTGCCTGATGTTGAATAACCACTTTTTAAAGCCCCACAGTGACCAAAATTGCCATTTTTACAGACATTTCCTCCTACTCAGAAGCTTCTATTTGACCAATTTCTGGCAGAAAAATGACTCTAAACACACTTATTTTAGTTCCAAAAGTGATCATTCACATTTAATAATTGTTTACAGTCAAAAGAAAAAACATTAAAAAATGACAATTTCTGACCATCTGGAGAAAGTTTGACAGGTCCGGGGTCATCGTTTTTCATCAAAAAAAATATTTTTTCAAATGTTGAAAAAATGATTCAAAATGTCAAATGGATTGTGCCTGATGTTGAATAACCACTTTTTAAGCCCCACAGTGACCAAAATTGCCATTTTTACAGACATTTCCTCCTACTCAGAAGCTTCTATTTTGACCAATTTCTGGCAGAAAAATGACTACAAACACACTCATTTTAGATCCAAAAGTGATAATTCACATTTAATAGTCATTTACAGGCAAAAGAGAAAACATTAAAAAATGACCATTTCTGACCATCTGGAGAAAGTTCGACAGTTCCGGGGTCATCGTTTTTCATAAAAAAAAATATTTTTTCAAATGTTTTAAAAATGATGCAAAATGTCAAATGGATTGTGCCTGATGTTGAATAACTACTTTTTAAGCACTACAGTGACCACAATTGCCATTTTTACAGATATTTCCTCCTACTCAGAAGCTTCTATTTGACCAATTTCTGGCAGAAAAATGGCTCTAAACACACTTATTTTAGTTCCAAAAGTGATCATTCACATTTAATAATTGTTTACAGTCAAAAGAGAAAACATTAAAAAAATGACCATTTCTGACCATCTGGAGAAAGTTTGACAGGTCCGGGGGTCATCGTTTTTCATCAAAAAAAATATTTTTTCAAATGTTGAAAAAATGATTCAAAATGTCAAATGGATTGTGCCTGATGTTGAATAACCACTTTTTAAGCCCCACAGTGACCAAAATTGCCATTTTTGCAGACATTTCCTCCTACTCAGTAGCTTCTATTTGACCAATTTCTGGCAGAAAAATGACTCTAAACACACTTATTTTAGTTCCAAAAGTGAACATTCACATTTAATAATTGTTTACAGTCAAAAGAGAAAACATTAAAAAATGACCATTTCTGACCATCTGGAGAAAGTTTAACAGTTCCTGGGTCATCGTTTTTCATTAAAAAAAAAATATTTTTTCAAATGTTGAAAAATTGATGCAAAATGTCAAAAGGATTGTGCCTGAAGTTGAATAACCACTTTTTAACCCCTTCAACGCTAATGACAAAGCCAGCTCGTCATGGGCGTTACCTGCGCTGCACTCATGACGGGCTGGCTTTGTCATGTAAAGTGTGATTTATGAACATTCAGCACACAGCGGGAAAACCCGCTAGCGCTGTAGTGGTTAAAGCCCCACAGTGACCAAAATTGCCATTTTTACAGACTTTTCCTCCTACTCAGAAGCTTCTATTTTGACCAATTTCTGGCAGAAAAATGACTCCAAACACACTCATTTTAGATCCAAAAGTGATAATTCACATTTAATAGTCATTTACAGGCAAAAGAGAAAACATTAAAAAATGGCTATTTCTGACCATCTGGAGAAAGTTCGACAGTTCCGGGGTCATCGTTTTTCATCAAAAAATATTTTTTCAAATGTTTTAAAAATGATGCAAAATGTCAAATGGATTGTGCCTGATGTTGAATAACTACTTTTTAAGCCCTACAGTGACCAAAATTGCCATTTTTACAGATATTTCCTCCTACTCAGAAGCCTCTATTTGACCAATATCAGGCAGAAAAATGTCTCTAAACACACCTATTTTAGTTCCAAAAGTGATCATTCACATTTAATAATTGTTTACAGTCAAAAGAGAAAACATTAAAAAATGACCATTTCTGACCATCTGGAGAAAGTTTGACAGGTCCGGTGTCATCGTTTTTCATCAAAAAAAATATTTCTTCAAATGTTGAAAAAAGTGATTCAAAATGTCAAATGGATTGTGCCTGATGTTGAATAACCACTTTTTAAGACCCACAGTGACCAAAATTGCCATTTTTACAGACATTTCCTCCTACTCATAAGCTTCTATTTGACCAATATCTGGCAGAAAAATGACTCTAAACACACTTATTTTAGTTCCAAAAGTGAACATTCACATTTAATAATTGTTTACAGTCAAAAGAGAAAACATTAAAAAATGACCATTTCTGACCATCTGGAGAAAGTTCGACAGTTCCGGGGTCATCGTTTTTCATTAAAAAAAATATTTTTTCAAATGTTGAAAAAATGATGCAAAATGTCAAATGGATTGTGCCTGATGTTGAATAACCACTTTTTAAAGCCCCACAGTGACCAAAATTGCCATTTTTACAGACATTTCCTCCTACTCAGAAGCTTCTATTTTTACCAATTTCTGGCAGAAAAAAGACTACAAACACACTCATTTTAGATCCAAAAGTGATAATTCACATTTAATAGTCATTTACAGGCAAAAGAGAAAACATTAAAAAATGACCATTTCTGACCATCTGGAGAAAGTTCGACAGTTCCGGGGTCATCGTTTTTCATCAAAAAAAATATTTTTTCAAATGTTTTAAAAATGATGCAAAATGTCAAATGGATTGTGCCTGATGTTGAATAACTACTTTTTAAGCCCTACAGTGACCACAATTGGCATTTTTACAGATATTTCCTCCTACTCAGAAGCTTCTATTTGACAAATTTCTGGCAGAAAAATGGCTTTCATCAAAATGGTTTTTCATCAAAAAAAATATTTTTTCAAATGTTGAAAAAATGATGCAAAATGTCAAATGGATTGTGCCTGAAGTTGAATAACCACTTTTTAAAGCCCCACAGTGACCAAAATTGCCATTTTTACAGACTTTTCCTCCTACTCAGAAGCTTCTATTTTGACCAATTTCTGGCAGAAAAATGACTCCAAACACACTCATTTTAGATCCAAAAGTGACAATTCACATTTAATAGTCATTTACTGTCAAAAGAGAAAACATTAAAAAATGACCATTTCTGACCATCTGGAGAAAGTTCGACAGTTCCGGGGTCATCGTTTTTCATCAAAAAAAATATTTTTTCAAATGTTGAAAAAATGATGCAAAATGTCAAATGGATTGTGCCTGATGTTGAATAACCACTTTTTAAGCCCCACTGTGACCAAAATTGCCATTTTTACTGACATTTCCTCCTACTCAGAAGCTTCTATTTGACCAATTTCTGGCAGAAAAATGGCTCTAAACACACTTATTTTAGTTCCAAAAGTGATCATTCACATTTAATAATTGTTTACAGTCAAAAGAGAACATTAAAAAATGACCATTTCTGACCATCTGGAGAAAGTTCGACAGTTCCGGGGTCATCGTTTTTCATCAAAAAAAATATTTTTTCAAATGTTTTAAAAATGATGCAAAATGTCAAATGGATTGTGCCTGATGTTGAATAACTACTTTTTAAGCACTACAGTGACCACAATTGCCATTTTTACAGATATTTCCTCCTACTCAGAAGCTTCTATTTGACCAATTTCTGCAGAAAAATGGCTCTAAACACACTTATTTTAGTTCCAAAAGTGATCATTCACATTTAATAATTGTTTACAGTCAAAAGAGAAAACATTAAAAATTGACCATTTCTGACCATCTGGAGAAAGTTTGACAGGTCCGGGGTCATCGTTTTTCATCAAAAAAAATATTTTTTCAAATGTTGAAAAAATGATTCAAAATGTCAAATGGATTGTGCCTGATGTTGAATAACCGCTTTTTAAGCCCTACAGTGACCAAAATTGCCATTTTTACAGACATTTCCTCCTACTCAGAAGCTTCTATTTGACCAATTTCTGGCAGAAAAATGACTCCAAACACACTTATTTTAGTTCCAAAAGTGATCATTCACATTTAACAATTGTTTACAGTCAAAAGAGAAAACATTAAAAAATGGCCATTTCTGACCATCTGGAGAAAGTTCGACAGTTCAGGGGTCATCGTTTTTCATCAAAAAAAACATTTTTTCAAATGTTGAAAAAATGATGCAAAGTATTCAAATGGATTGTGCCTGATGTTGAATAACCACTTTTTAAGCCCCACAGTGACCAAAATTGCCATTTTTGCAGACATTTCCTCCTACTCAGTAGCTTCTATTTGACCAATTTCTGGCAGAAAAATGACTCTAAACACACTTATTTTAGTTCCAAAAGTGAACATTCACATTTAATAATTGTTTACAGTCAAAAGAGAAAACATTAAAAAATTACCATTTCAGACCATCTGGAGAAAGTTTAACAGTTCCTGGGTCATCGTTTTTCATAAAAAAAAAAATATTTTTTCAAATGTTGAAAAAATGATGCAAAATGTCAAAAGGATTGTGCCTGAAGTTGAATAACCACTTTTTAACCCCTTCAACGCTAATGACAAAGCCAGCTCGTCATGGGCGTTACCTGCGCTGCACTCATGACGGGCTGGCTTTGTCATGTAAAGTGTGATTTATGAACATTCAGCACACAGCGGGAAAACCCGCTAGCGCTGTAGTGGTTAAAGCCCCACAGTGACCAAAATTGCCATTTTTACAGACTTTTCCTCCTACTCAGAAGCTTCTATTTTGACCAATTTCTGGCAGAAAAATGACTCCAAACACACTCATTTTAGATCCAAAAGTGATAATTCACATTTAATAGTCATTTACAGGCAAAAGAGAAAACATTAAAAAATGACTATTTCTGACCATCTGGAGAAAGTTCGACAGTTCCGGGGTCATCGTTTTTCATCAAAAAATATTTTTTCAAATGTTTTAAAAATGATGCAAAATGTCAAATGGATTGTGCCTGATGTTGAATAACTACTTTTTAAGCCCTACAGTGACCAAAATTGCCATTTTTACAGATATTTCCTCCTACTCAGAAGCCTCTATTTGACCAATATCAGGCAGAAAAATGTCTCTAAACACACCTATTTTAGTTCCAAAAGTGATCATTCACATTTAATAATTGTTTACAGTCAAAAGAGAAAACATTAAAAAATGACCATTTCTGACCATCTGGAGAAAGTTTGACAGGTCCGGTGTCATCGTTTTTCATCAAAAAAAATATTTCTTCAAATGTTGAAAAAAGTGATTCAAAATGTCAAATGGATTGTGCCTGATGTTGAATAACCACTGTTTAAGACCCACAGTGACCAAAATTGCCATTTTTACAGACATTTCCTCCTACTCATAAGCTTCTATTTGACCAATTTCTGGCAGAAAAATGACTCTAAACACACTTATTTTAGTTCCAAAAGTGAACATTCACATTTAATAATTGTTTACAGTCAAAAGAGAAAAAATTAAAAAATGACCATTTCTGACCATCTGGAGAAAGTTCGACAGTTCCGGGGTCATCGTTTTTCATTAAAAAAAATATTTTTTCAAATGTTGAAAAAATGATGCAAAATGTCAAATGGATTGTGCCTGATGTTGAATAACCACTTTTTAAAGCCCCACAGTGACCAAAATTGCCATTTTTACAGACATTTCCTCCTACTCAGAAGCTTCTATTTTTACCAATTTCTGGCAGAAAAAAGACTACAAACACACTCATTTTAGATCCAAAAGTGATAATTCACATTTAATAGTCATTTACAGGCAAAAGAGAAAACATTAAAAAATGACAATTTCTGACCATCTGGAGAAAGTTCGACAGTTCCGGGGTCATCGTTTTTCATCAAAAAAAATATTTTTTCAAATGTTTTAAAAATGATGCAAAATGTCAAATGGATTGTGCCTGATGTTGAATAACTACTTTTTAAGCCCTACAGTGACCACAATTGGCATTTTTACAGATATTTCCTCCTACTCAGAAGCTTCTATTTGACAAATTTCTGGCAGAAAAATGGCTTTCATCAAAATGGTTTTTCATCAAAAAAAATATTTTTTCAAATGTTGAAAAAATGATGCAAAATGTCAAAAGGATTGTGCCTGAAGTTGAATAACCACTTTTTAAAGCCCCACAGTGACCAAAATTGCCATTTTTACAGACTTTTCCTCCTACTCAGAAGCTTCTATTTTGACCAATTTCTGGCAGAAAAATGACTCCAAACACACTCATTTTAGATCCAAAAGTGACAATTCACATTTAATAGTCATTTACTGTCAAAAGAGAAAACATTAAAAAATGACCATTTCTGACCATCTGGAGAAAGTTCGACAGTTCCGGGGTCATCGTTTTTCATCAAAAAAAATATTTTTTCAAATGTTGAAAAAATGATGCAAAATGTCAAATGGATTGTGCCTGATGTTGAATAACCACTTTTTAAGCCCCACTGTGACCAAAATTGCCATTTTTACAGACATTTAATCCTACTCAGAAGCTTCTATTTGACCAATTTCTGGCAGAAAAATGGCTCTAAACACACTTATTTTAGTTCCAAAAGTGATCATTCACATTTAATAATTGTTTACAGTCAAAAGAGAACATTAAAAAATGACCATTTCTGACCATCTGGAGAAAGTTCGACAGTTCCGGGGTCATCGTTTTTCATCAAAAAAAATATTTTTTCAAATGTTTTAAAAATGATGCAAAATGTCAAATGGATTGTGCCTGATGTTGAATAACTACTTTTTAAGCACTACAGTGACCACAATTGCCATTTTTACAGATATTTCCTCCTACTCAGAAGCTTCTATTTGACCAATTTCTGCAGAAAAATGGCTCTAAACACACTTATTTTAGTTCCAAAAGTGATCATTCACATTTAATAATTGTTTACAGTCAAAAGAGAAAACATTAAAAATTGACCATTTCTGACCATCTGGAGAAAGTTTGACAGGTCCGGGGTCATCGTTTTTCATCAAAAAAAATATTTTTTCAAATGTTGAAAAAATGATTCAAAATGTCAAATGGATTGTGCCTGATGTTGAATAACCGCTTTTTAAGCCCTACAGTGACCAAAATTGCCATTTTTACAGACATTTCCTCCTACTCAGAAGCTTCTATTTGACCAATTTCTGGCAGAAAAATGACTCCAAACACACTTATTTTAGTTCCAAAAGTGATCATTCACATTTAACAATTGTTTACAGTCAAAAGAGAAAACATTAAAAAATGGCCATTTCTGACCATCTGGAGAAAGTTCGACAGTTCAGGGGTCATCGTTTTTAATCAAAAAAAACATTTTTTCAAATGTTGAAAAAATGATGCAAAGTATTCAAATGGATTGTGCCTGATGTTGAATAACCACTTTTTAAGCCCCACAGTGACCAAAATTGACATTTTTACAGACATTTCCTCCTACTCAGAAGCTTCTATTTGACCAATTTCTTGCAAAAAAATGACTCTAAACATAGTTATTTTAGTTCCAAAAGTGAACATTCAGATTTAATAATTGTTTACAGTCAAAAGAGAAAACATAAAAAAATGACCATTTCTGACCATCTGGAGAAAGTTCGACAGTTCCGGGGTCATCGTTTTCATAAAAAAAAATATTTTTTCAAATGTTGAAAAAATGATGCAAAATGTCAAATGGATTGTGCCTGATGTTGAATAACCACTTTTTAAAGCCCCACAGTGACCAAAATTGCCATTTTTACAGACATTTCCTCCTACTCAGAAGCTTCTATTTGACCAATTTCTGGCAGAAAAATGACTCTAAACACACTTATTTTAGTTCCAAAAGTGATCATTCACATTTAATAATTGTTTACAGTCAAAATAAAAAACATTAAAAAATGACAATTTCTGACCATCTGGAGAAAGTTTGACAGGTCCGGGGTCATCGTTTTTCATCAAAAAAAATATTTTTTCAAATGTTGAAAAAATGATTCAAAATGTCAAATGGATTGTGCCTGATGTTGAATAACCACTTTTTAAAGCCCCACAGTGACCAAAATTGCCATTTTTACGGACATTTCCTCCTACTCAGAAGCTTCTATTTGACCAATTTCTGGCAGAAAAATGACTCTAAACACACTTATTTTAGTTCCAAAAGTGATCATTCACATATAATAATTGTTTACAGTCAAAAGAAAAAACATTAAAAAATTACAATTTCTGACCATCTGGAGAAAGTTTGACAGGTCCGGGGTCATCGTTTTTCATCAAAAAAAATATTTTTTTAAATGTTGAAAAAATGATTCAAAATGTCAAATGGATTGTGCCTGATGTTGAATAACCACTTTTTAAGCCCCACAGTGACCAAAATTGCCATTTTTACAGACATTTCCTCCTACTCAGAAGCTTCTATTTTGACCAATTTCTGGCAGAAAAAAGACTACAAACACACTCATTTTAGATCCAAAAGTGATAATTCACATTTAATAGTCATTTACAGGCAAAAGAGAAAACATTAAAAAATGACCATTTCTGACCATCTGGAGAAAGTTCGACAGTTCCGGGGTCATCGTTTTTCATAAAAAAAAATATTTTTTCAAATGTTTTAAAAATGATGCAAAATGTCAAATGGATTGTGCCTGATGTTGAATAACTACTTTTTAAGCACTACAGTGACCACAATTGCCATTTTTACAGATATTTCCTCCTACTCAGAAGCTTCTATTTGACCAATTTCTGGCAGAAAAATGGCTCTAAACACACTTATTTTAGTTCCAAAAGTGATCATTCACATTTAATAATTGTTTACAGTCAAAAGAGAAAACATTAAAAAAATGACCATTTCTGACCATCTGGAGAAAGTTTGACAGGTCCGGGGGTCATCGTTTTTCATCAAAAAAAATATTTTTTCAAATGTTGAAAAAATGATTCAAAATGTCAAATGGATTGTGCCTGATGTTGAATAACCACTTTTTAAGCCCCACAGTGACCAAAATTGCCATTTTTGCAGACATTTCCTCCTACTCAGTAGCTTCTATTTGACCAATTTCTGGCAGAAAAATGACTCTAAACACACTTATTTTAGTTCCAAAAGTGAACATTCACATTTAATAATTGTTTACAGTCAAAAGAGAAAACATTAAAAAATGACCATTTCTGACCATCTGGAGAAAGTTTAACAGTTCCTGGGTCATCGTTTTTCATTAAAAAAAAAATATTTTTTCAAATGTTGAAAAAATGATGCAAAATGTCAAAAGGATTGTGCCTGAAGTTGAATAACCACTTTTTAACCCCTTCAACGCTAATGACAAAGCCAGCTCGTCATGGGCGTTACCTGCGCTGCACTCATGACGGGCTGGCTTTGTCATGTAAAGTGTGATTTATGAACATTCAGCACACAGCGGGAAAACCCGCTAGCGCTGTAGTGGTTAAAGCCCCACAGTGACCAAAATTGCCATTTTTACAGACTTTTCCTCCTACTCAGAAGCTTCTATTTTGACCAATTTCTGGCAGAAAAATGACTCCAAACACACTCATTTTAGATCCAAAAGTGATAATTCACATTTAATAGTCATTTACAGGCAAAAGAGAAAACATTAAAAAATGGCTATTTCTGACCATCTGGAGAAAGTTCGACAGTTCCGGGGTCATCGTTTTTCATCAAAAAATATTTTTTCAAATGTTTTAAAAATGATGCAAAATGTCAAATGGATTGTGCCTGATGTTGAATAACTACTTTTTAAGCCCTACAGTGACCAAAATTGCCATTTTTACAGATATTTCCTCCTACTCAGAAGCCTCTATTTGACCAATATCAGGCAGAAAAATGTCTCTAAACACACCTATTTTAGTTCCAAAAGTGATCATTCACATTTAATAATTGTTTACAGTCAAAAGAGAAAACATTAAAAAATGACCATTTCTGACCATCTGGAGAAAGTTTGACAGGTCCGGTGTCATCGTTTTTCATCAAAAAAAATATTTCTTCAAATGTTGAAAAAAGTGATTCAAAATGTCAAATGGATTGTGCCTGATGTTGAATAACCACTTTTTAAGACCCACAGTGACCAAAATTGCCATTTTTACAGACATTTCCTCCTACTCATAAGCTTCTATTTGACCAATTTCTGGCAGAAAAATGACTCTAAACACACTTATTTTAGTTCCAAAAGTGAACATTCACATTTAATAATTGTTTACAGTCAAAAGAGAAAACATTAAAAAATGACCATTTCTGACCATCTGGAGAAAGTTCGACAGTTCCGGGGTCATCGTTTTTCATTAAAAAAAATATTTTTTCAAATGTTGAAAAAATGATGCAAAATGTCAAATGGATTGTGCCTGATGTTGAATAACCACTTTTTAAAGCCCCACAGTGACCAAAATTGCCATTTTTACAGACATTTCCTCCTACTCAGAAGCTTCTATTTTTACCAATTTCTGGCAGAAAAAAGACTACAAACACACTCATTTTAGATCCAAAAGTGATAATTCACATTTAATAGTCATTTACAGGCAAAAGAGAAAACATTAAAAAATGACCATTTCTGACCATCTGGAGAAAGTTCGACAGTTCCGGGGTCATCGTTTTTCATCAAAAAAAATATTTTTTCAAATGTTTTAAAAATGATGCAAAATGTCAAATGGATTGTGCCTGATGTTGAATAACTACTTTTTAAGCCCTACAGTGACCACAATTGGCATTTTTACAGATATTTCCTCCTACTCAGAAGCTTCTATTTGACAAATTTCTGGCAGAAAAATGGCTTTCATCAAAATGGTTTTTCATCAAAAAAAATTTTTTTTCAAATGTTGAAAAAATGATGCAAAATGTCAAAAGGATTGTGCCTGAAGTTGAATAACCACTTTTTAAAGCCCCACAGTGACCAAAATTGCCATTTTTACAGACTTTTCCTCCTACTCAGAAGCTTCTATTTTGACCAATTTCTGGCAGAAAAATGACTCCAAACACACTCATTTTAGATCCAAAAGTGACAATTCACATTTAATAGTCATTTACTGTCAAAAGAGAAAACATTAAAAAATGACCATTTCTGACCATCTGGAGAAAGTTCGACAGTTCCGGGGTCATCGTTTTTCATCAAAAAAAATATTTTTTCAAATGTTGAAAAAATGATGCAAAATGTCAAATGGATTGTGCCTGATGTTGAATAACCACTTTTTAAGCACCACTGTGACCAAAATTGCCATTTTTACAGACATTTCCTCCTACTCAGAAGCTTCTATTTGACCAATTTCTGGCAGAAAAATGGCTCTAAACACACTTATTTTAGTTCCAAAAGTGATCATTCACATTTAATAATTGTTTACAGTCAAAAGAGAACATTAAAAAATGACCATTTCTGACCATCTGGAGAAAGTTCGACAGTTCCGGGGTCATCGTTTTTCATCAAAAAAAATATTTTTTCAAATGTTTTAAAAATGATGCAAAATGTCAAATGGATTGTGCCTGATGTTGAATAACTACTTTTTAAGCACTACAGTGACCACAATTGCCATTTTTACAGATATTTCCTCCTACTCAGAAGCTTCTATTTGACCAATTTCTGCAGAAAAATGGCTCTAAACACACTTATTTTAGTTCCAAAAGTGATCATTCACATTTAATAATTGTTTACAGTCAAAAGAGAAAACATTAAAAATTGACCATTTCTGACCATCTGGAGAAAGTTTGACAGGTCCGGGGTCATCGTTTTTCATCAAAAAAAATATTTTTTCAAATGTTGAAAAAATGATTCAAAATGTCAAATGGATTGTGCCTGATGTTGAATAACCGCTTTTTAAGCCCTACAGTGACCAAAATTGCCATTTTTACAGACATTTCCTCCTACTCAGAAGCTTCTATTTGACCAATTTCTGGCAGAAAAATGACTCCAAACACACTTATTTTAGTTCCAAAAGTGATCATTCACATTTAACAATTGTTTACAGTCAAAAGAGAAAACATTAAAAAATGGCCATTTCTGACCATCTGGAGAAAGTTCGACAGTTCAGGGGTCATCGTTTTTCATAAAAAAAAACATTTTTTCAAATGTTGAAAAAATGATGCAAAGTATTCAAATGGATTGTGCCTGATGTTGAATAACCACTTTTTAAGCCCCACAGTGACCAAAATTGCCATTTTTGCAGACATTTCCTCCTACTCAGTAGCTTCTATTTGACCAATTTCTGGCAGAAAAATGACTCTAAACACACTTATTTTAGTTCCAAAAGTGAACATTCACATTTAATAATTGTTTACAGTCAAAAGAGAAAACATTAAAAAATTACCATTTCAGACCATCTGGAGAAAGTTTAACAGTTCCTGGGTCATCGTTTTTCATAAAAAAAAAAATATTTTTTCAAATGTTGAAAAAATGATGCAAAATGTCAAAAGGATTGTGCCTGAAGTTGAATAACCACTTTTTAACCCCTTCAACGCTAATGACAAAGCCAGCTCGTCATGGGCGTTACCTGCGCTGCACTCATGACGGGCTGGCTTTGTCATGTAAAGTGTGATTTATGAACATTCAGCACACAGCGGGAAAACCCGCTAGCGCTGTAGTGGTTAAAGCCCCACAGTGACCAAAATTGCCATTTTTACAGACTTTTCCTCCTACTCAGAAGCTTCTATTTTGACCAATTTCTGGCAGAAAAATGACTCCAAACACACTCATTTTAGATCCAAAAGTGATAATTCACATTTAATAGTCATTTACAGGCAAAAGAGAAAACATTAAAAAATGACTATTTCTGACCATCTGGAGAAAGTTCGACAGTTCCGGGGTCATCGTTTTTCATCAAAAAATATTTTTTCAAATGTTTTAAAAATGATGCAAAATGTCAAATGGATTGTGCCTGATGTTGAATAACTACTTTTTAAGCCCTACAGTGACCAAAATTGCCATTTTTACAGATATTTCCTCCTACTCAGAAGCCTCTATTTGACCAATATCAGGCAGAAAAATGTCTCTAAACACACCTATTTTAGTTCCAAAAGTGATCATTCACATTTAATAATTGTTTACAGTCAAAAGAGAAAACATTAAAAAATGACCATTTCTGACCATCTGGAGAAAGTTTGACAGGTCCGGTGTCATCGTTTTTCATCAAAAAAAATATTTCTTCAAATGTTGAAAAAAGTGATTCAAAATGTCAAATGGATTGTGCCTGATGTTGAATAACCACTGTTTAAGACCCACAGTGACCAAAATTGCCATTTTTACAGACATTTCCTCCTACTCATAAGCTTCTATTTGACCAATTTCTGGCAGAAAAATGACTCTAAACACACTTATTTTAGTTCCAAAAGTGAACATTCACATTTAATAATTGTTTACAGTCAAAAGAGAAAACATTAAAAAATGACCATTTCTGACCATCTGGAGAAAGTTCGACAGTTCCGGGGTCATCGTTTTTCATTAAAAAAAATATTTTTTCAAATGTTGAAAAAATGATGCAAAATGTCAAATGGATTGTGCCTGATGTTGAATAACCACTTTTTAAAGCCCCACAGTGACCAAAATTGCCATTTTTACAGACATTTCCTCCTACTCAGAAGCTTCTATTTTTACCAATTTCTGGCAGAAAAAAGACTACAAACACACTCATTTTAGATCCAAAAGTGATAATTCACATTTAATAGTCATTTACAGGCAAAAGAGAAAACATTAAAAAATGACCATTTCTGACCATCTGGAGAAAGTTCGACAGTTCCGGGGTCATCGTTTTTCATCAAAAAAAATATTTTTTCAAATGTTTTAAAAATGATGCAAAATGTCAAATGGATTGTGCCTGATGTTGAATAACTACTTTTTAAGCCCTACAGTGACCACAATTGGCATTTTTACAGATATTTCCTCCTACTCAGAAGCTTCTATTTGACAAATTTCTGGCAGAAAAATGGCTTTCATCAAAATGGTTTTTCATCAAAAAAAATATTTTTTCAAATGTTGAAAAAATGATGCAAAATGTCAAAAGGATTGTGCCTGAAGTTGAATAACCACTTTTTAAAGCCCCACAGTGACCAAAATTGCCATTTTTACAGACTTTTCCTCCTACTCAGAAGCTTCTATTTTGACCAATTTCTGGCAGAAAAATGACTCCAAACACACTCATTTTAGATCCAAAAGTGACAATTCACATTTAATAGTCATTTACTGTCAAAAGAGAAAACATTAAAAAATGACCATTTCTGACCATCTGGAGAAAGTTCGACAGTTCCGGGGTCATCGTTTTTCATCAAAAAAATTTTTTTTTCAAATTTTGAAAAAATGATGCAAAATGTCAAATGGATTGTGCCTGATGTTGAATAACCACTTTTTAAGCCCCACTGTGACCAAAATTGCCATTTTTAAAGACATTTAATCCTACTCAGAAGCTTCTATTTGACCAATTTCTGGCAGAAAAATGGCTCTAAACACACTTATTTTAGTTCCAAAAGTGATCATTCACATTTAATAATTGTTTACAGTCAAAAGAGAACATTAAAAAATGACCATTTCTGACCATCTGGAGAAAGTTCGACAGTTCCGGGGTCATCGTTTTTCATCAAAAAAAATATTTTTTCAAATGTTTTAAAAATGATGCAAAATGTCAAATGGATTGTGCCTGATGTTGAATAACTACTTTTTAAGCACTACAGTGACCACAATTGCCATTTTTACAGATATTTCCTCCTACTCAGAAGCTTCTATTTGACCAATTTCTGCAGAAAAATGGCTCTAAACACACTTATTTTAGTTCCAAAAGTGATCATTCACATTTAATAATTGTTTACAGTCAAAAGAGAAAACATTAAAAATTGACCATTTCTGACCATCTGGAGAAAGTTTGACAGGTCCGGGGTCATCGTTTTTCATCAAAAAAAATATTTTTTCAAATGTTGAAAAAATGATTCAAAATGTCAAATGGATTGTGCCTGATGTTGAATAACCGCTTTTTAAGCCCTACAGTGACCTAAATTGCCATTTTTACAGACATTTCCTCCTACTCAGAAGCTTCTATTTGACCAATTTCTGGCAGAAAAATGACTCCAAACACACTTATTTTAGTTCCAAAAGTGATCATTCACATTTAACAATTGTTTACAGTCAAAAGAGAAAACATTAAAAAATGGCCATTTCTGACCATCTGGAGAAAGTTCGACAGTTCAGGGGTCATCGTTTTTCATCAAAAAAAACATTTTTTCAAATGTTGAAAAAATGATGCAAAGTATTCAAATGGATTGTGCCTGATGTTGAATAACCACTTTTTAAGCCCCACAGTGACCAAAATTGACATTTTTACAGACATTTCCTCCTACTCAGAAGCTTCTATTTGACCAATTTCTTGCAGAAAAATGACTATAAACATAGTTATTTTAGTTCCAAAAGTGAACATTCAGATTTAATAATTGTTTACAGTCAAAAGAGAAAACATAAAAAAATGACCATTTCTGACCATCTGGAGAAAGTTCGACAGTTCCGGGGTCATCGTTTTCATAAAAAAAAATATTTTTTCAAATGTTGAAAAAATGATGCAAAATGTCAAATGGATTGTGCCTGATGTTGAATAACCACTTTTTAAAGCCCCACAGTGACCAAAATTGCCATTTTTACAGACATTTCCTCCTACTCAGAAGCTTCTATTTGACCAATTTCTGGCAGAAAAATGACTCTAAACACACTTATTTTAGTTCCAAAAGTGATAATTCACATTTAATAGTCATTTACAGGCAAAAGAGAAAACATTAAAAAATGACCATTTCTGACCATCTGGAGAAAGTTCGACAGTTCCGGGGTCATCGTTTTTCATCAAAAAAAATATTTTTTCAAATGTTTTAAAAATGATGCAAAATGTCAAATGGATTGTGCCTGATGTTGAATAACTACTTTTTAAGCCCTACAGTGACCACAATTGGCATTTTTACAGATATTTCCTCCTACTCAGAAGCTTCTATTTGACCAATTTCTGCAGAAAAATGGCTCTAAACACACTTATTTTAGTTCCAAAAGTGATCATTCACATTTAATAATTGTTTACAGTCAAAAGAGAAAACATTAAAAATTGACCATTTCTGACCATCTGGAGAAAGTTTGACAGGTCCGGGGTCATCGTTTTTCATCAAAAAAAATATTTTTTCAAATGTTGAAAAAATGATTCAAAATGTCAAATGGATTGTGCCTGATGTTGAATAACCACTTTTTAAAGCCCCACAGTGACCAAAATTGCCATTTTTACGGACATTTCCTCCTACTCAGAAGCTTCTATTTGACCAATTTCTGGCAGAAAAATGACTCCAAACACACTTATTTTAGTTCCAAAAGTGATAATTCACATTTAATAGTCATTTACAGGCAAAAGAGAAAACATTAAAAAATGACCATTTCTGACCATCTGGAGAAAGTTCGACAGTTCCGGGGTCATCGTTTTTCATCAAAAAAAATATTTTTTCAAATGTTTTAAAAATGATGCAAAATGTCAAATGGATTGTGCCTGATGTTGAATAACTACTTTTTAAGCCCTACAGTGACCACAATTGGCATTTTTACAGATATTTCCTCCTACTCAGAAGCTTCTATTTGACCAATTTCTGCAGAAAAATGGCTCTAAACACACTTATTTTAGTTCCAAAAGTGATCATTCACATATAATAATTGTTTACAGTCAAAAGAAAAAACATTAAAAAATTACAATTTCTGACCATCTGGAGAAAGTTTGACAGGTCCGGGGTCATCGTTTTTCATCAAAAAAAATATTTTTTTAAATGTTGAAAAAATGATTCAAAATGTCAAATGGATTGTGCCTGATGTTGAATAACCACTTTTTAAGCCCCACAGTGACCAAAATTGCCATTTTTACAGACATTTCCTCCTACTCAGAAGCTTCTATTTTGACCAATTTCTGGCAGAAAAATGACTACAAACACACTCATTTTAGATCCAAAAGTGATAATTCACATTTAATAGTCATTTACAGGCAAAAGAGAAAACATTAAAAAATGACCATTTCTGACCATCTGGAGAAAGTTCGACAGTTCCGGGGTCATCGTTTTTCATAACAAAAAATATTTTTTCAAATGTTTTAAAAATGATGCAAAGTATTCAAATGGATTGTGCCTGATGTTGAATAACCACTTTTTAAGCCCCACAGTGACCAAAATTGACATTTTTACAGACATTTCCTCCTACTCAGAAGCTTCTATTTGACCAATTTCTGGCAGAAAAATGACTCTAAACACACTTATTTTAGTTCCAAAAGTGATCATTCACATTTAATAATTGTTTACAGTCAAAAGAGAAAACATTAAAAAATGACCATTTCTGACCATCTGGAGAAAGTTCGACAGTTCCGGGGTCATCGTTTTTCATTAAAAAAAATATTTTTTCAAATGTTGAAAAAATGATGCAAAATGTCAAATGGATTGTGCCTGATGTTGAATAACCACTTTTTAAAGCCCCACAGTGACCAAAATTGCCATTTTTACAGACATTTCCTCCTACTCAGAAGCTTCTATTTTGACCAATTTCTGGCAGAAAAAAGACTACAAACACACTCATTTTAGATCCAAAAGTGATAATTCACATTTAATAGTCATTTACAGGCAAAAGAGAAAACATTAAAAAATGACCATTTCTGACCATCTGGAGAAAGTTCGACAGTTCCGGGGTCATCGTTTTTCATCAAAAAAAATATTTTTTCAAATGTTTTAAAAATGATGCAAAATGTCAAATGGATTGTGCCTGATGTTGAATAACTACTTTTTAAGCCCTACAGTGACCACAATTGGCATTTTTACAGATATTTCCTCCTACTCAGAAGCTTCTATTTGACCAATTTCTGCAGAAAAATGGCTCTAAACACACTTATTTTAGTTCCAAAAGTGATCATTCACATTTAATAATTGTTTACAGTCAAAAGAGAAAACATTAAAAATTGACCATTTCTGACCATCTGGAGAAAGTTTGACAGGTCCGGGGTCATCGTTTTTCATCAAAAAAAATATTTTTTCAAATGTTGAAAAAATGATTCAAAATGTCAAATGGATTGTGCCTGATGTTGAATAACCGCTTTTTAAGCCCTACAGTGACCAAAATTGCCATTTTTACAGACATTTCCTCCTACTCAGAAGCTTCTATTTGACCAATTTCTGGCAGAAAAATGACTCCAAACACACTTATTTTAGTTCCAAAAGTGATCATTCACATTTAACAATTGTTTACAGTCAAAAGAGAAAACATTAAAAAATGGCCATTTCTGACCATCTGGAGAAAGTTCGACAGTTCAGGGGTCATCGTTTTTCATCAAAAAAAACATTTTTTCAAATGTTGAAAAAATGATGCAAAGTATTCAAATGGATTGTGCCTGATGTTGAATAACCACTTTTTAAGCCCCACAGTGACCAAAATTGACATTTTTACAGACATTTCCTCCTACTCAGAAGCTTCTATTTGACCAATTTCTTGCAGAAAAATGACTCTAAACATAGTTATTTTAGTTCCAAAAGTGAACATTCAGATTTAATAATTGTTTACAGTCAAAAGAGAAAACATAAAAAAATGACCATTTCTGACCATCTGGAGAAAGTTCGACAGTTCCGGGGTCATCGTTTTCATAAAAAAAAATATTTTTTCAAATGTTGAAAAAATGATGCAAAATGTAAAATGGATTGTGCCTGATGTTGAATAACCACTTTTTAAAGCCCCACAGTGACCAAAATTGCCATTTTTACAGACATTTCCTCCTACTCAGAAGCTTCTATTTGACCAATTTCTGGCAGAAAAATGACTCTAAACACACTTATTTTAGTTCCAAAAGTGATCATTCACATATAATAATTGTTTACAGTCAAAAGAAAAAACATTAAAAAATTACAATTTCTGACCATCTGGAGAAAGTTTGACAGGTCCGGGGTCATCGTTTTTCATCAAAAAAAATATTTTTTTAAATGTTGAAAAAATGATTCAAAATGTCAAATGGATTGTGCCTGATGTTGAATAACCACTTTTTAAGCCCCACAGTGACCAAAATTGCCATTTTTACAGACATTTCCTCCTACTCAGAATCTTCTATTTTGACCAATTTCTGGCAGAAAAATGACTACAAACACACTCATTTTAGATCCAAAAGTGATAATTCACATTTAATAGTCATTTACAGGCAAAAGAGAAAACATTAAAAAATGACCATTTCTGACCATCTGGAGAAAGTTCGACAGTTCCGGGGTCATCGTTTTTCATAACAAAAAATATTTTTTCAAATGTTTTAAAAATGATGCAAAGTATTCAAATGGATTGTGCCTGATGTTGAATAACCACTTTTTAAGCCCCACAGTGACCAAAATTGACATTTTTACAGACATTTCCTCCTACTCAGAAGCTTCTATTTGACCAATTTCTGGCAGAAAAATGACTCTAAACACACTTATTTTAGTTCCAAAAGTGATCATTCACATTTAATAATTGTTTACAGTCAAAAGAGAAAACATTAAAAAAATTACCATTTCTGACCATCTGGAGAAAGTTTGACAGGTCCGGGGTCATCGTTTTTCATCAAAAAAAATATTTTTTCAAATGTTGAAAAAATGATTCAAAATGTCAAATGGATTGTGCCTGATGTTGAATAACCACTTTTTAAGCCCCACAGTGACCAAAATTGCCATTTTTGCAGACATTTCCTCCTACTCAGTAGCTTCTATTTGACCAATTTCTGGCAGAAAAATGACTCTAAACACACTTATTTTAGTTCCAAAAGTGAACATTCACATTTAATAATTGTTTACAGTCAAAAGAGAAAACATTAAAAAATGACCATTTCTGACCATCTGGAGAAAGTTTAACAGTTCCTGGGTCATCGTTTTTCATTAAAAAAAAAATATTTTTTCAAATGTTGAAAAAATGATGCAAAATGTCAAAAGGATTGTGCCTGAAGTTGAATAACCACTTTTTAACCCCTTCAACGCTAATGACAAAGCCAGCTCGTCATGGGCGTTACCTGCGCTGCACTCATGACGGGCTGGCTTTGTCATGTAAAGTGTGATTTATGAACATTCAGCACACAGCGGGAAAACCCGCTAGCGCTGTAGTGGTTAAAGCCCCACAGTGACCAAAATTGCCATTTTTACAGACTTTTCCTCCTACTCAGAAGCTTCTATTTTGACCAATTTCTGGCAGAAAAATGACTCCAAACACACTCATTTTAGATCCAAAAGTGATAATTCACATTTAATAGTCATTTACAGGCAAAAGAGAAAACATTAAAAAATGACTATTTCTGACCATCTGGAGAAAGTTCGACAGTTCCGGGGTCATCGTTTTTCATCAAAAAATATTTTTTCAAATGTTTTAAAAATGATGCAAAATGTCAAATGGATTGTGCCTGATGTTGAATAACTACTTTTTAAGCCCTACAGTGACCAAAATTGCCATTTTTACAGATATTTCCTCCTACTCAGAAGCCTCTATTTGACCAATATCAGGCAGAAAAATGTCTCTAAACACACCTATTTTAGTTCCAAAAGTGATCATTCACATTTAATAATTGTTTACAGTCAAAAGAGAAAACATTAAAAAATGACCATTTCTGACCATCTGGAGAAAGTTTGACAGGTCCGGTGTCATCGTTTTTCATCAAAAAAAATATTTCTTCAAATGTTGAAAAAAGTGATTCAAAATGTCAAATGGATTGTGCCTGATGTTGAATAACCACTTTTTAAGACCCACAGTGACCAAAATTGCCATTTTTACAGACATTTCCTCCTACTCATAAGCTTCTATTATACCAATTTCTGGCAGAAAAATTACTCTAAACACACTTATTTTAGTTCCAAAAGTGAACATTCACATTTAATAATTGTTTACAGTCAAAAGAGAAAACATTAAAAAATGACCATTTCTGACCATCTGGAGAAAGTTCGACAGTTCCGGGGTCATCGTTTTTCATTAAAAAATTTTTTTTTTCAAATGTTGAAAAAATGATGCAAAATGTCAAATGGATTGTGCCTGATGTTGAATAACCACTTTTTAAAGCCCCACAGTGACCAAAATTGCCATTTTTACAGACATTTCCTCCTACTCAGAAGCTTCTATTTTGACCAATTTCTGGCAGAAAAAAGACTACAAACACACTCATTTTAGATCCAAAAGTGATAATTCACATTTAATAGTCATTTACAGGCAAAAGAGAAAACATTAAAAAATGACCATTTCTGACCATCTGGAGAAAGTTCGACAGTTCCGGGGTCATCGTTTTTCATCAAAAAAAATATTTTTTCAAATGTTTTAAAAATGATGCAAAATGTCAAATGGATTGTGCCTGATGTTGAATAACTACTTTTTAAGCCCTACAGTGACCACAATTGGCATTTTTACAGATATTTCCTCCTACTCAGAAGCTTCTATTTGACCAATTTCTGCAGAAAAATGACTCTAAACACACTTATTTTAGTTCCAAAAGTGATCATTCACATTTAATAATTGTTTACAGTCAAAAGAGAAAACATTAAAAATTGACCATTTCTGACCATCTGGAGAAAGTTTGACAGGTCCGGGGTCATCGTTTTTCATCAAAAAAAATATTTTTTCAAATGTTGAAAAAATGATTCAAAATGTCAAATGGATTGTGCCTGATGTTGAATAACCGCTTTTTAAGCCCTACAGTGACCAAAATTGCCATTTTTACAGACATTTCCTCCTACTCAGAAGCTTCTATTTGACCAATTTCTGGCAGAAAAATGACTCCAAACACACTTATTTTAGTTCCAAAAGTGATCATTCACATTTAACAATTGTTTACAGTCAAAAGAGAAAACATTAAAAAATGGCCATTTCTGACCATCTGGAGAAAGTTCGACAGTTCAGGGGTCATCGTTTTTCATCAAAAAAAACATTTTTTCAAATGTTGAAAAAATGATGCAAAGTATTCAAATGGATTGTGCCTGATGTTGAATAACCACTTTTTAAGCCCCACAGTGACCAAAATTGACATTTTTACAGACATTTCCTCCTACTCAGAAGCTTCTATTTGACCAATTTCTTGCAGAAAAATGACTCTAAACATAGTTATTTTAGTTCCAAAAGTGAACATTCAGATTTAATAATTGTTTACAGTCAAAAGAGAAAACATAAAAAAATGACCATTTCTGACCATCTGGAGAAAGTTCGACAGTTCCGGGGTCATCGTTTTCATAAAAAAAAATATTTTTTCAAATGTTGAAAAAATGATGCAAAATGTCAAATGGATTGTGCCTGATGTTGAATAACCACTTTTTAAAGCCCCACAGTGCCCAAAATTGCCATTTTTACAGACATTTCCTCCTACTCAGAAGCTTCTATTTGACCAATTTCTGGCAGAAAAATGACTCTAAACACACTTATTTTAGTTCCAAAAGTGATCATTCACATATAATAATTGTTTACAGTCAAAAGAAAAAACATTAAAAAATTACAATTTCTGACCATCTGGAGAAAGTTTGACAGGTCCGGGGTCATCGTTTTTCATCAAAAAAAATATTTTTTTAAATGTTGAAAAAATGATTCAAAATGTCAAATGGATTGTGCCTGATGTTGAATAACCACTTTTTAAGCCCCACAGTGACCAAAATTGCCATTTTTACAGACATTTCCTCCTACTCAGAATCTTCTATTTTGACCAATTTCTGGCAGAAAAATGACTACAAACACACTCATTTTAGATCCAAAAGTGATAATTCACATTTAATAGTCATTTACAGGCAAAAGAGAAAACATTAAAAAATGACCATTTCTGACCATCTGGAGAAAGTTCGACAGTTCCGGGGTCATCGTTTTTCATAAAAAAAAATATTTTTTCAAATGTTTTAAAAATGATGCAAAATGTCAAATGGATTGTGCCTGATGTTGAATAACTACTTTTTAAGCACTACAGTGACCACAATTGCCATTTTTACAGATATTTCCTCCTACTCAGAAGCTTCTATTTGACCAATTTCTGGCAGAAAAATGGCTCTAAACACACTTATTTTAGTTCCAAAAGTGATCATTCACATTTAATAATTGTTTACAGTCAAAAGAGAAAACATTAAAAAAATGACCATTTCTGACCATCTGGAGAAAGTTTGACAGGTCCGGGGTCATCGTTTTTCATCAAAAAAAATATTTTTTCAAATGTTGAAAAAATGATTCAAAATGTCAAATGGATTGTGCCTGATGTTGAATAACCACTTTTTAAGCCCCACAGTGACCAAAATTGCCATTTTTGCAGACATTTCCTCCTACTCAGTAGCTTCTATTAGACCAATTTCTGGCAGAAAAATGACTCTAAACACACTTATTTTAGTTCCAAAAGTGAACATTCACATTTAATAATTGTTTACAGTCAAAAGAGAAAACATTAAAAAAATGACCATTTCTGACCATCTGGAGAAAGTTTAACAGTTCCTGGGTCATCGTTTTTCATTAAAAAAAAAATATTTTTTCAAATGTTGAAAAAATGATGCAAAATGTCAAAAGGATTGTGCCTGAAGTTGAATAACCACTTTTTAACCCCTTCAACGCTAATGACAAAGCCAGCTCGTCATGGGCGTTACCTGCGCTGCACTCATGACGGGCTGGCTTTGTCATGTAAAGTGTGATTTATGAACATTCAGCACACAGCGGGAAAACCCGCTAGCGCTGTAGTGGTTAAAGCCCCACAGTGACCAAAATTGCCATTTTTACAGACTTTTCCTCCTACTCAGAAGCTTCTATTTTGACCAATTTCTGGCAGAAAAATGACTCCAAAAACACTCATTTTAGATCCAAAAGTGATAATTCACATTTAATAGTCATTTACAGGCAAAAGAGAAAACATTAAAAAATGACTATTTCTGACCATCTGGAGAAAGTTCGACAGTTCCGGGGTCATCGTTTTTCATCAAAAAATATTTTTTCAAATGTTTTAAAAATGATGCAAAATGTCAAATGGATTGTGCCTGATGTTGAATAACTACTTTTTAAGCCCTACAGTGACCAAAATTGCCATTTTTACAGATATTTCCTCCTACTCAGAAGCCTCTATTTGACCAATATCAGGCAGAAAAATGTCTCTAAACACACCTATTTTAGTTCCAAAAGTGATCATTCACATTTAATAATTGTTTACAGTCAAAAGAGAAAACATTAAAAAATGACCATTTCTGACCATCTGGAGAAAGTTTGACAGGTCCGGTGTCATCGTTTTTCATCAAAAAAAATATTTCTTCAAATGTTGAAAAAAGTGATTCAAAATGTCAAATGGATTGTGCCTGATGTTGAATAACCACTTTTTAAGACCCACAGTGACCAAAATTGCCATTTTTACAGACATTTCCTCCTACTCATAAGCTTCTATTTGACCAATTTCTGGCAGAAAAATGACTCTAAACACACTTATTTTAGTTCCAAAAGTGAACATTCACATTTAATAATTGTTTACAGTCAAAAGAGAAAACATTAAAAAATGACCATTTCTGACCATCTGGAGAAAGTTCGACAGTTCCGGGGTCATCGTTTTTCATTAAAAAAAATATTTTTTCAAATGTTGAAAAAATGATGCAAAATGTCAAATGGATTGTGCCTGATGTTGAATAACCACTTTTTAAAGCCCCACAGTGACCAAAATTGCCATTTTTACAGACATTTCCTCCTACTCAGAAGCTTCTATTTTGACCAATTTCTGGCAGAAAAAAGACTACAAACACACTCATTTTAGATCCAAAAGTGATAATTCACATTTAATAGTCATTTACAGGCAAAAGAGAAAACATTAAAAAATGACCATTTCTGACCATCTGGAGAAAGTTCGACAGTTCCGGGGTCATCGTTTTTCATCAAAAAAAATATTTTTTCAAATGTTTTAAAAATGATGCAAAATGTCAAATGGATTGTGCCTGATGTTGAATAACTACTTTTTAAGCCCTACAGTGACCACAATTGGCATTTTTACAGATATTTCCTCCTACTCAGAAGCTTCTATTTGACCAATTTCTGCAGAAAAATGGCTCTAAACACACTTATTTTAGTTCCAAAAGTGATCATTCACATTTAATAATTGTTTACAGTCAAAAGAGAAAACATTAAAAATTGACCATTTCTGACCATCTGGAGAAAGTTTGACAGGTCCGGGGTCATCGTTTTTCATCAAAAAAAATATTTTTTCAAATGTTGAAAAAATGATTCAAAATGTCAAATGGATTGTGCCTGATGTTGAATAACCGCTTTTTAAGCCCTACAGTGACCAAAATTGCCATTTTTACAGACATTTCCTCCTACTCAGAAGCTTCTATTTGACCAATTTCTGGCAGAAAAATGACTCCAAACACACTTATTTTAGTTCCAAAAGTGATGATTCACATTTAACAATTGTTTACAGTCAAAAGAGAAAACATAAAAAAATGGCCATTTCTGACCATCTGGAGAAAGTTCGACAGTTCAGAGGTCATCGTTTTTCATCAAAAAAAACATTTTTTCAAATGTTGAAAAAATGATGCAAAGTATTCAAATGGATTGTGCCTGATGTTGAATAACCACTTTTTAAGCCCCACAGTGACCAAAATTGACATTTTTACAGACATTTCCTCCTACTCAGAAGCTTCTATTTGACCAATTTCTTGCAGAAAAATGACTCTAAACATAGTTATTTTAGTTCCAAAAGTGAACATTCAGATTTAATAATTGTTTACAGTCAAAAGAGAAAACATAAAAAAATGACCATTTCTGACCATCTGGAGAAAGTTCGACAGTTCCGGGGTCATCGTTTTCATAAAAAAAAATATTTTTTCAAATGTTGAAAAAATGATTCAAAATGTCAAATGGATTGTGCCTGATGTTGAATAACCACTTTTTAAAGCCCCACAGTGACCAAAATTGCCATTTTTACGGACATTTCCTCCTACTCAGAAGCTTCTATTTGACCAATTTCTGGCAGAAAAATGACTCTAAACACACTTATTTTAGTTCCAAAAGTGATCATTCACATTTAATAATTGTTTACAGTCAAAAGAGAAAACATTAAAAATTGACCATTTCTGACCATCTGGAGAAAGTTTGACAGGTCCGGGGTCATCGTTTTTCATCAAAAAAAATATTTTTTCAAATGTTGAAAAAATGATTCAAAATGTCAAATGGATTGTGCCTGATGTTGAATAACTACTTTTTAAGCCCTACAGTGACCACAATTGGCATTTTTACAGATATTTCCTCCTACTCAGAAGCTTCTATTTGACCAATTTCTGCAGAAAAATGGCTCTAAACACACTTATTTTAGTTCCAAAAGTGATCATTCACATTTAATAATTGTTTACAGTCAAAAGAGAAAACATTAAAAATTGACCATTTCTGACCATCTGGAGAAAGTTTGACAGGTCCGGGGTCATCGTTTTTCATCAAAAAAAATATTTTTTCAAATGTTGAAAAAATGATTCAAAATGTCAAATGGATTGTGCCTGATGTTGAATAACCGCTTTTTAAGCCCTACAGTGACCAAAATTGCCATTTTTACAGACATTTCCTCCTACTCAGAAGCTTCTATTTGACCAATTTCTGGCAGAAAAATGACTCCAAACACACTTATTTTAGTTCCAAAAGTGATGATTCACATTTAACAATTGTTTACAGTCAAAAGAGAAAACATAAAAAAATGGCCATTTCTGACCATCTGGAGAAAGTTCGACAGTTCAGAGGTCATCGTTTTTCATCAAAAAAAACATTTTTTCAAATGTTGAAAAAATGATGCAAAGTATTCAAATGGATTGTGCCTGATGTTGAATAACCACTTTTTAAGCCCCACAGTGACCAAAATTGACATTTTTACAGACATTTCCTCCTACTCAGAAGCTTCTATTTGACCAATTTCTTGCAGAAAAATGACTCTAAACATAGTTATTTTAGTTCCAAAAGTGAACATTCAGATTTAATAATTGTTTACAGTCAAAAGAGAAAACATAAAAAAATGACCATTTCTGACCATCTGGAGAAAGTTCGACAGTTCCGGGGTCATCGTTTTCATAAAAAAAAATATTTTTTCAAATGTTGAAAAAATGATTCAAAATGTCAAATGGATTGTGCCTGATGTTGAATAACCACTTTTTAAAGCCCCACAGTGACCAAAATTGCCATTTTTACGGACATTTCCTCCTACTCAGAAGCTTCTATTTGACCAATTTCTGGCAGAAAAATGACTCTAAACACACTTATTTTAGTTCCAAAAGTGATCATTCACATATAATAATTGTTTACAGTCAAAAGAAAAAACATTAAAAAATTACAATTTCTGACCATCTGGAGAAAGTTTGACAGGTCCGGGGTCATCGTTTTTCATCAAAAAAAATATTTTTTTAAATGTTGAAAAAATGATTCAAAATGTCAAATGGATTGTGCCTGATGTTGAATAACCACTTTTTAAGCCCCACAGTGACCAAAATTGCCATTTTTACAGACATTTCCTCCTACTCAGAAGCTTCTATTTTGACCAATTTCTGGCAGAAAAATGACTACAAACACACTCATTTTAGATCCAAAAGTGATAATTCACATTTAATAGTCATTTACAGGCAAAAGAGAAAACATTAAAAAATGACCATTTCTGACCATCTGGAGAAAGTTCGACAGTTCCGGGGTCATCGTTTTTCATAAAAAAAAAATATTTTTTCAAATGTTTTAAAAATGATGCAAAATGTCAAATGGATTGTGCCTGATGTTGAATAACTACTTTTTAAGCACTACAGTGACCACAATTGCCATTTTTACAGATATTTCCTCCTACTCAGAAGCTTCTATTTGACCAATTTCTGGCAGAAAAATGGCTCTAAACACACTTATTTTAGTTCCAAAAGTGATCATTCACATTTAATAATTGTTTACAGTCAAAAGAGAAAACATTAAAAAAATGACCATTTCTGACCATCTGGAGAAAGTTTGACAGGTCCGGGGTCATCGTTTTTCATCAAAAAAAATATTTTTTCAAATGTTGAAAAAATGATTCAAAATGTCAAATGGATTGTGCCTGATGTTGAATATCCACTTTTTAAGCCCCACAGTGACCAAAATTGCCATTTTTGCAGACATTTCCTCCTACTCAGTAGCTTCTATTTGACCAATTTCTGGCAGAAAAATGACTCTAAACACACTTATTTTAGTTCCAAAAGTGAACATTCACATTTAATAATTGTTTACAGTCAAAAGAGAAAACATTAAAAAATGACCATTTCTGACCATCTGGAGAAAGTTTAACAGTTCCTGGGTCATCGTTTTTCATTAAAAAAAAAATATTTTTTCAAATGTTGAAAAAATGATGCAAAATGTCAAAAGGATTGTGCCTGAAGTTGAATAACCACTTTTTAACCCCTTCAACGCTAATGACAAAGCCAGCTCGTCATGGGCGTTACCTGCGCTGCACTCATGACGGGCTGGCTTTGTCATGTAAAGTGTGATTTATGAACATTCAGCACACAGCGGGAAAACCCGCTAGCGCTGTAGTGGTTAAAGCCCCACAGTGACCAAAATTGCCATTTTTACAGACTTTTCCTCCTACTCAGAAGCTTCTATTTTGACCAATTTCTGGCAGAAAAATGACTCCAAACACACTCATTTTAGATCCAAAAGTGATAACTCACATTTAATAGTCATTTACAGGCAAAAGAGAAAACATTAAAAAATGACTATTTCTGACCATCTGGAGAAAGTTCGACAGTTCCGGGGTCATCGTTTTTCATCAAAAAATATTTTTTCAAATGTTTTAAAAATGATGCAAAATGTCAAATGGATTGTGCCTGATGTTGAATAACTACTTTTTAAGCCCTACAGTGACCAAAATTGCCATTTTTACAGATATTTCCTCCTACTCAGAAGCCTCTATTTGACCAATATCAGGCAGAAAAATGTCTCTAAACACACCTATTTTAGTTCCAAAAGTGATCATTCACATTTAATAATTGTTTACAGTCAAAAGAGAAAACATTAAAAAATGACCATTTCTGACCATCTGGAGAAAGTTTGACAGGTCCGGTGTCATCGTTTTTCATCAAAAAAAATATTTCTTCAAATGTTGAAAAAAGTGATTCAAAATGTCAAATGGATTGTGCCTGATGTTGAATAACCACTTTTTAAGACCCACAGTGACCAAAATTGCCATTTTTACAGACATTTCCTCCTACTCATAAGCTTCTATTTGACCAATTTCTGGCAGAAAAATGACTCTAAACACACTTATTTTAGTTCCAAAAGTGAACATTCACATTTAATAATTGTTTACAGTCAAAAGAGAAAACATTAAAAAATGACCATTTCTGACCATCTGGAGAAAGTTCGACAGTTCCGGGGTCATCGTTTTTCATTAAAAAAAATATTTTTTCAAATGTTGAAAAAATGATGCAAAATGTCAAATGGATTGTGCCTGATGTTGAATAACCACTTTTTAAAGCCCCACAGTGACCAAAATTGCCATTTTTACAGACATTTCCTCCTACTCAGAAGCTTCTATTTTTACCAATTTCTGGCAGAAAAAAGACTACAAACACACTCATTTTAGATCCAAAAGTGATAATTCACATTTAATAGTCATTTACAGGCAAAAGAGAAAACATTAAAAAATGACCATTTCTGACCATCTGGAGAAAGTTCGACAGTTCCGGGGTCATCGTTTTTCATCAAAAAAAATATTTTTTCAAATGTTTTAAAAATGATGCAAAATGTCAAATGGATTGTGCCTGATGTTGAATAACTACTTTTTAAGCCCTACAGTGACCACAATTGGCATTTTTACAGATATTTCCTCCTACTCAGAAGCTTCTATTTGACAAATTTCTGGCAGAAAAATGGCTTTCATCAAAATGGTTTTTCATAAAAAAAAATATTTTTTCAAATGTTGAAAAAATGATGCAAAATGTCAAAAGGATTGTGCCTGAAGTTGAATAACCACTTTTTAAAGCGCCACAGTGACCAAAATTGCCATTTTTACAGACTTTTCCTCCTACTCAGAAGCTTCTATTTTGACCAATTTCTGGCAGAAAAATGACTCCAAACACACTCATTTTAGATCCAAAAGTGACAATTCACATTTAATAGTCATTTACTGTCAAAAGAGAAAACATTAAAAAATGACCATTTCTGACCATCTGGAGAAAGTTCGACAGTTCCGGGGTCATCGTTTTTCATCAAAAAAAATATTTTTTCAAATGTTGAAAAAATGATGCAAAATGTCAAATGGATTGTGCCTGATGTTGAATAACCTTTTTTTAAGCCCCACTGTGACCAAAATTGCCATTTTTACAGACATTTCCTCCTACTCAGAAGCTTCTATTTGACCAATTTCTGGCAGAAAAATGGCTCTAAACACACTTATTTTAGTTCCAAAAGTGATCATTCACATTTAATAATTGTTTACAGTCAAAAGAGAACATTAAAAAATGACCATTTCTGACCATCTGGAGAAAGTTCGACAGTTCCGGGGTCATCGTTTTTCATCAAAAAAAATATTTTTTCAAATGTTTTAAAAATGATGCAAAATGTCAAATGGATTGTGCCTGATGTTGAATAACTACTTTTTAAGCACTACAGTGACCACAATTGCCATTTTTACAGATATTTCCTCCTACTCAGAAGCTTCTATTTGACCAATTTCTGCAGAAAAATGGCTCTAAACACACTTATTTTAGTTCCAAAAGTGATCATTCACATTTAATAATTGTTTACAGTCAAAAGAGAAAACATTAAAAATTGACCATTTCTGACCATCTGGAGAAAGTTTGACAGGTCCGGGGTCATCGTTTTTCATCAAAAAAAATATTTTTTCAAATGTTGAAAAAATGATTCAAAATGTCAAATGGATTGTGCCTGATGTTGAATAACCGCTTTTTAAGCCCTACAGTGACCAAAATTGCCATTTTTACAGACATTTCCTCCTACTCAGAAGCTTCTATTTGGCCAATTTCTGGCAGAAAAATGACTCCAAACACACTTATTTTAGTTCCAAAAGTGATCATTCACATTTAACAATTGTTTACAGTCAAAAGAGAAAACATTAAAAAATGGCCCTTTCTGACCATCTGGAGAAAGTTCGACAGTTCAGGGGTCATCGTTTTTCATCAAAAAAAACATTTTTTCAAATGTTGAAAAAATGATGCAAAGTATTCAAATGGATTGTGCCTGATGTTGAATAACCACTTTTTAAGCCCCACAGTGACCAAAATTGACATTTTTACAGACATTTCCTCCTACTCAGAAGCTTCTATTTGACCAATTTCTTGCAGAAAAATGACTCTAAACATAGTTATTTTAGTTCCAAAAGTGAACATTTAGATTTAATAATTGTTTACAGTCAAAAGAGAAAACATAAAAAAATGACCATTTCTGACCATCTGGAGAAAGTTCGACAGTTCCGGGGTCATCGTTTTCATAAAAAAAAATATTTTTTCAAATGTTGAAAAAATGATGCAAAAGGTCAAATGGATTGTGCCTGATGTTGAATAACCACTTTTTAAAGCCCCACAGTGACCAAAATTGCCATTTTTACAGACATTTCCTCCTACTCAGAAGCTTCTATTTGACCAATTTCTGGCAGAAAAATGACTCTAAACACACTTATTTTAGTTCCAAAAGTGATCATTCACATTTAATAATTGTTTACAGTCAAAAGAAAAAACATTAAAAAATGACAATTTCTGACCATCTGGAGAAAGTTTGACAGGTCCGGGGTCATCGTTTTTCATCAAAAAAAATATTTTTTCAAATGTTGAAAAAATGATTCAAAATGTCAAATGGATTGTGCCTGATGTTGAATAACCACTTTTTAAAGCCCCACAGTGACCAAAATTGCCATTTTTACGGACATTTCCTCCTACTCAGAAGCTTCTATTTGACCAATTTCTGGCAGAAAAATGACTCTAAACACACTTATTTTAGTTCCAAAAGTGATCATTCACATATAATAATTGTTTACAGTCAAAAGAAAAAACATTAAAAAATTACAATTTCTGACCATCTGGAGAAAGTTTGACAGGTCCGGGGTCATCGTTTTTCATCAAAAAAAATATTTTTTTAAATGTTGAAAAAATGATTCAAAATGTCAAATGGATTGTGCCTGATGTTGAATAACCACTTTTTAAGCCCCACAGTGACCAAAATTGCCATTTTTACAGACATTTCCTCCTACTCAGAAGCTTCTATTTTGACCAATTTCTGGCAGAAAAATGACTACAAACACACTCATTTTAGATCCAAAAGTGATAATTCACATTTAATAGTCATTTACAGGCAAAAGAGAAAACATTAAAAAATGACCATTTCTGACCATCTGGAGAAAGTTCGACAGTTCCGGGGTCATCGTTTTTCATAAAAAAAAATATTTTTTCAAATGTTTTAAAAATGATGCAAAATGTCAAATGGATTGTGCCTGATGTTGAATAACTACTTTTTAAGCACTACAGTGACCACAATTGCCATTTTTACAGATATTTCCTCCTACTCAGAAGCTTCTATTTGACCAATTTCTGGCAGAAAAATGGCTCTAAACACACTTATTTTAGTTCCAAAAGTGATCATTCACATTTAATAATTGTTTACAGTCAAAAGAGAAAACATTAAAAAAATGACCATTTCTGACCATCTGGAGAAAGTTTGACAGGTCCGGGGTCATCGTTTTTCATCAAAAAAAATATTTTTTCAAATGTTGAAAAAATGATTCAAAATGTCAAATGGATTGTGCCTGATGTTGAATAACCACTTTTTAAGCCCCACAGTGACCAAAATTGCCATTTTTGCAGACATTTCCTCCTACTCAGTAGCTTCTATTTGACCAATTTCTGGCAGAAAAATGACTCTAAACACACTTATTTTAGTTCCAAAAGTGAACATTCACATTTAATAATTGTTTACAGTCAAAAGAGAAAACATTAAAAAATGACCATTTCTGACCATCTGGAGAAAGTTTAACAGTTCCTGGGTCATCGTTTTTCATTAAAAAAAAAATATTTTTTCAAATGTTGAAAAAATGATGCAAAATGTCAAAAGGATTGTGCCTGAAGTTGAATAACCACTTTTTAACCCCTTCAACGCTAATGACAAAGCCAGCTCGTCATGGGCGTTACCTGCGCTGCACTCATGACGGGCTGGCTTTGTCATGTAAAGTGTGATTTATGAACATTCAGCACACAGCGGGAAAACCCGCTAGCGCTGTAGTGGTTAAAGCCCCACGGTGACCAAAATTGCCATTTTTACAGACTTTTCCTCCTACTCAGAAGCTTCTATTTTGACCAATTTCTGGCAGAAAAATGACTCCAAACACACTCATTTTAGATCCAAAAGTGATAATTCACATTTAATAGTCATTTACAGGCAAAAGAGAAAACATTAAAAAATGACTATTTCTGACCATCTGGAGAAAGTTCGACAGTTCCGGGGTCATCGTTTTTCATCAAAAAATATTTTTTCAAATGTTTTAAAAATGATGCAAAATGTCAAATGGATTGTGCCTGATGTTGAATAACTACTTTTTAAGCCCTACAGTGACCAAAATTGCCATTTTTACAGATATTTCCTCCTACTCAGAAGCCTCTATTTGACCAATATCAGGCAGAAAAATGTCTCTAAACACACCTATTTTAGTTCCAAAAGTGATCATTCACATTTAATAATTGTTTACAGTCAAAAGAGAAAACATTAAAAAATGACCATTTCTGACCATCTGGAGAAAGTTTGACAGGTCCGGTGTCATCGTTTTTCATCAAAAAAAATATTTCTTCAAATGT
The DNA here is from genome assembly GCF_964261635.1 of Lissotriton helveticus. NCBI lineage: Eukaryota > Metazoa > Chordata > Amphibia > Caudata > Salamandridae > Lissotriton > Lissotriton helveticus. The sequence continues at coordinate 1,356,423,453 of NC_136061.1, read as the reverse complement.
TGAAAAAAGTGATTCAAAATGTCAAATGGATTGTGCCTGATGTTGAATAACCACTTTTTAAGACCCACAGTGACCAAAATTGCCATTTTTACAGACATTTCCTCCTACTCATAAGCTTCTATTTGACCAATTTCTGGCAGAAAAATGACTCTAAACACACTTATTTTAGTTCCAAAAGTGAACATTCACATTTAATAATTGTTTACAGTCAAAAGAGAAAACATTAAAAAATGACCATTTCTGACCATCTGGAGAAAGTTCGACAGTTCCGGGGTCATCGTTTTTCATTAAAAAAAATATTTTTTCAAATGTTGAAAAAATGATGCAAAATGTCAAATGGATTGTGCCTGATGTTGAATAACCACTTTTTAAAGCCCCACAGTGACCAAAATTGCCATTTTTACAGACATTTCCTCCTACTCAGAAGCTTCTATTTTGACCAATTTCTGGCAGAAAAAAGACTACAAACACACTCATTTTAGATCCAAAAGTGATAATTCACATTTAATAGTCATTTACAGGCAAAAGAGAAAACATTAAAAAATGACCATTTCTGACCATCTGGAGAAAGTTCGACAGTTCCGGGGTCATCGTTTTTCATCAAAAAAAATATTTTTTCAAATGTTGAAAAAATGATTCAAAATGTCAAATGGATTGTGCCTGATGTTGAATAACCACTTTTTAAGCCCCACAGTGACCAAAATTGCCATTTTTGCAGACATTTCCTCCTACTCAGTAGCTTCTATTTGACCAATTTCTGGCAGAAAAATGACTCTAAACACACTTATTTTAGTTCCAAAAGTGAACATTCACATTTAATAATTGTTTACAGTCAAAAGAGAAAACATTAAAAAATGACCATTTCTGACCATCTGGAGAAAGTTTAACAGTTCCTGGGTCATCGTTTTTCATAAAAAAAAAAATATTTTTTCAAATGTTGAAAAAATGATGCAAAATGTCAAAAGGATTGTGCCTGAAGTTGAATAACCACTTTTTAACCCCTTCAACGCTAATGACAAAGCCAGCTCGTCATGGGCGTTACCTGCGCTGCACTCATGACGGGCTGGCTTTGTCATGTAAAGTGTGATTTATGAACATTCAGCACACAGCGGGAAAACCCGCTAGCGCTGTAGTGGTTAAAGCCCCACGGTGACCAAAATTGCCATTTTTACAGACTTTTCCTCCTACTCAGAAGCTTCTATTTTGACCAATTTCTGGCAGAAAAATGACTCCAAACACACTCATTTTAGATCCAAAAGTGATAATTCACATTTAATAGTCATTTACAGGCAAAAGAGAAAACATTAAAAAATGACTATTTCTGACCATCTGGAGAAAGTTCGACAGTTCCGGGGTCATCGTTTTTCATCAAAAAATATTTTTTCAAATGTTTTAAAAATGATGCAAAATGTCAAATGGATTGTGCCTGATGTTGAATAACTACTTTTTAAGCCCTACAGTGACCAAAATTGCCATTTTTACAGATATTTCCTCCTACTCAGAAGCCTCTATTTGACCAATATCAGGCAGAAAAATGTCTCTAAACACACCTATTTTAGTTCCAAAAGTGATCATTCACATTTAATAATTGTTTACAGTCAAAAGAGAAAACATTAAAAAATGACCATTTCTGACCATCTGGAGAAAGTTTGACAGGTCCGGTGTCATCGTTTTTCATCAAAAAAATATTTCTTCAAATGTTGAAAAAAGTGATTCAAAATGTCAAATGGATTGTGCCTGATGTTGAATAACCACTTTTTAAGACCCACAGTGACCAAAATTGCCATTTTTACAGACATTTCCTCCTACTCATAAGCTTCTATTTGACCAATTTCTGGCAGAAAAATGACTCTAAACACACTTATTTTAGTTCCAAAAGTGAACATTCACATTTAATAATTGTTTACAGTCAAAAGAGAAAACATTAAAAAATGACCATTTCTGACCATCTGGAGAAAGTTCGACAGTTCCGGGGTCATCGTTTTTCATTAAAAAAAATATTTTTTCAAATGTTGAAAAAATGATGCAAAATGTCAAATGGATTGTGCCTGATGTTGAATAACCACTTTTTAAAGCCCCACAGTGACCAAAATTGCCATTTTTACAGACATTTCCTCCTACTCAGAAGCTTCTATTTTGACCAATTTCTGGCAGAAAAAAGACTACAAACACACTCATTTTAGATCCAAAAGTGATAATTCACATTTAATAGTCATTTACAGGCAAAAGAGAAAACATTAAAAAATGACCATTTCTGACCATCTGGAGAAAGTTCGACAGTTCCGGGGTCATCGTTTTTCATCAAAAAAAATATTTTTTCAAATGTTTTAAAAATGATGCAAAATGTCAAATGGATTGTGCCTGATGTTGAATAACTACTTTTTAAGCCCTACAGTGACCACAATTGGCATTTTTACAGATATTTCCTCCTACTCAGAAGCTTCTATTTGACAAATTTCTGGCAGAAAAATGGCTTTCATCAAAATGGTTTTTCATCAAAAAAAATATTTTTTCAAATGTTGAAAAAATGATGCAAAATGTCAAAAGGATTGTGCCTGAAGTTGAATAACCACTTTTTAAAGCCCCACAGTGACCAAAATTGCCATTTTTACAGACTTTTCCTTCTACTCAGAAGCTTCTATTTTGACCAATTTCTGGCAGAAAAATGACTCCAAACACACTCATTTTAGATCCAAAAGTGACAATTCACATTTAATAGTCATTTACTGTCAAAAGAGAAAACATTAAAAAATGACCATTTCTGACCATCTGGAGAAAGTTCGACAGTTCCGGGGTCATCGTTTTTCATCAAAAAAAATATTTTTTCAAATGTTGAAAAAATGATGCAAAATGTCAAATGGATTGTGCCTGATGTTGAATAACCACTTTTTAAGCCCCACTGTGACCAAAATTGCCATTTTTACAGACATTTCCTCCTACTCAGAAGCTTCTATTTGACCAATTTCTGGCAGAAAAATGGCTCTAAACACACTTATTTTAGTTCCAAAAGTGATCATTCACATTTAATAATTGTTTACAGTCAAAAGAGAACATTAAAAAATGACCATTTCTGACCATCTGGAGAAAGTTCGACAGTTCCGGGGTCATCGTTTTTCATCAAAAAAAATATTTTTTCAAATGTTTTAAAAATGATGCAAAATGTCAAATGGATTGTGCCTGATGTTGAATAACTACTTTTTAAGCACTACAGTGACCACAATTGCCATTTTTACAGATATTTCCTCCTACTCAGAAGCTTCTATTTGACCAATTTCTGCAGAAAAATGGCTCTAAACACACTTATTTTAGTTCCAAAAGTGATCATTCACATTTAATAATTGTTTACAGTCAAAAGAGAAAACATTAAAAATTGACCATTTCTGACCATCTGGAGAAAGTTTGACAGGTCCGGGGTCATCGTTTTTCATCAAAAAAATATATTTTTTCAAATGTTGAAAAAATGATTCAAAATGTCAAATGGATTGTGCCTGATGTTGAATAACCGCTTTTTAAGCCCTACAGTGACCAAAATTGCCATTTTTACAGACATTTCCTCCTACTCAGAAGCTTCTATTTGACCAATTTCTGGCAGAAAAATGACTCCAAACACACTTATTTTAGTTCCAAAAGTGATAATTCACATTTAACAATTGTTTACAGTCAAAAGAGAAAACATTAAAAAATGGCCATTTCTGACCATCTGGAGAAAGTTCGACAGTTCAGGGGTCATCGTTTTTCATCAAAAAAAACATTTTTTCAAATGTTGAAAAAATGATGCAAAGTATTCAAATGGATTGTGCCTGATGTTGAATAACCACTTTTTAAGCCCCACAGTGACCAAAATTGACATTTTTACAGACATTTCCTCCTACTCAGAAGCTTCTATTTGACCAATTTCTTGCAGAAAAATGACTCTAAACATAGTTATTTTAGTTCCAAAAGTGAACATTCAGATTTAATAATTGTTTACAGTCAAAAGAGAAAACATAAAAAAATGACCATTTCTGACCATCTGGAGAAAGTTCGACAGTTCCGGGGTCATCGTTTTCATAAAAAAAAATATTTTTTCAAATGTTGAAAAAATGATGCAAAATGTCAAATGGATTGTGCCTGATGTTGAATAACCACTTTTTAAAGCCCCACAGTGACCAAAATTGCCATTTTTACAGACATTTCCTCCTACTCAGAAGCTTCTATTTGACCAATTTCTGGCAGAAAAATGACTCTAAACACACTTATTTTAGTTCCAAAAGTGATCATTCACATTTAATAATTGTTTACAGTCAAAAGAAAAAACATTAAAAAATGACAATTTCTGACCATCTGGAGAAAGTTTGACAGGTCCGGGGTCATCGTTTTTCATCAAAAAAAATATTTTTTCAAATGTTGAAAAAATGATTCAAAATGTCAAATGGATTGTGCCTGATGTTGAATAACCACTTTTTAAAGCCCCACAGTGACCAAAATTGCCATTTTTACGGACATTTCCTCCTACTCAGAAGCTTCTATTTGACCAATTTCTGGCAGAAAAATGACTCTAAACACACTTATTTTACTTCCAAAAGTGATCATTCACATATAATAATTGTTTACAGTCAAAAGAAAAAACATTAAAAAATTACAATTTCTGACCATCTGGAGAAAGTTTGACAGGTCCGGGGTCATCGTTTTTCATCAAAAAAAATATTTTTTTAAATGTTTAAAAAATGATTCAAAATGTCAAATGGATTGTGCCTGATGTTGAATAACCACTTTTTAAGCCCCACAGTGACCAAAATTGCCATTTTTACAGACATTTCCTCCTACTCAGAAGCTTCTATTTTGACCAATTTCTGGCAGAAAAATGACTACAAACACACTCATTTTAGATCCAAAAGTGATAATTCACATTTAATAGTCATTTACAGGCAAAAGAGCAAACATTAAAAAATGACCATTTCTGACCATCTGGAGAAAGTTCGACAGTTCCGGGGTCATCGTTTTTCATAAAAAAAAATATTTTTTCAAATGTTTTAAAAATGATGCAAAATGTCAAATGGATTGTGCCTGATGTTGAATAACTACTTTTTAAGCACTACAGTGACCACAATTGCCATTTTTACAGATATTTCCTCCTACTCAGAAGCTTCTATTTGACCAATTTCTGGCAGAAAAATGGCTCTAAACACACTTATTTTAGTTCCAAAAGTGATCATTCACATTTAATAATTGTTTACAGTCAAAAGAGAAAACATTAAAAAAATGACCATTTCTGACCATCTGGAGAAAGTTTGACAGGTCCGGGGTCATCGTTTTTCATCAAAAAAAATATTTTTTCAAATGTTGAAAAAATGATTCAAAATGTCAAATGGATTGTGCCTGATGTTGAATAACCACTTTTTAAGCCCCACAGTGACCAAAATTGCCATTTTTGCAGACATTTCCTCCTACTCAGTAGCTTCTATTTGACCAATTTCTGGCAGAAAAATGACTCTAAACACACTTATTTTAGTTCCAAAAGTGAACATTCACATTTAATAATTGTTTACAGTCAAAAGAGAAAACATTAAAAAATGACCATTTCTGACCATCTGGAGAAAGTTTAACAGTTCCTGGGTCATCGTTTTTCATTAAAAAAAAAAATATTTTTTCAAATGTTGAAAAAATGATGCAAAATGTCAAAAGGATTGTGCCTGAAGTTGAATAACCACTTTTTAACCCCTTCAACGCTAATGACAAAGCCAGCTCGTCATGGGCGTTACCTGCGCTGCACTCATGACGGGCTGGCTTTGTCATGTAAAGTGTGATTTATGAACATTCAGCACACAGCGGGAAAACCCGCTAGCGCTGTAGTGGTTAAAGCCCCACAGTGACCAAAATTGCCATTTTTACAGACTTTTCCTCCTACTCAGAAGCTTCTATTTTGACCAATTTCTGGCAGAAAAATGACTCCAAACACACTCATTCTAGATCCAAAAGTGATAATTCACATTTAATAGTCATTTACAGGCAAAAGAGAAAACATTAAAAAATGACTATTTCTGACCATCTGGAGAAAGTTCGACAGTTCCGGGGTCATCGTTTTTCATCAAAAAATATTTTTTCAAATGTTTTAAAAATGATGCAAAATGTCAAATGGATTGTGCCTGATGTTGAATAACTACTTTTTAAGCCCTACAGTGACCAAAATTGCCATTTTTACAGATATTTCCTCCTACTCAGAAGCCTCTATTTGACCAATATCAGGCAGAAAAATGTCTCTAAACACACCTATTTTAGTTCCAAAAGTGATCATTCACATTTAATAATTGTTTACAGTCAAAAGAGAAAACATTAAAAAATGACCATTTCTGACCATCTGGAGAAAGTTTGACAGGTCCGGTGTCATCGTTTTTCATCAAAAAAAATATTTCTTCAAATGTTGAAAAAAGTGATTCAAAATGTCAAATGGATTGTGCCTGATGTTGAATAACCACTTTTTAAGACCCACAGTGACCAAAATTGCCATTTTTACAGACATTTCCTCCTACTCATAAGCTTCTATTTGACCAATTTCTGGCAGAAAAATGACTCTAAACACACTTATTTTAGTTCCAAAAGTGAACATTCACATTTAATAATTGTTTACAGTCAAAAGAGAAAACATTAAAAAATGACCATTTCTGACCATCTGGAGAAAGTTCGACAGTTCCGGGGTCATCGTTTTTCATTAAAAAAAATATTTTTTCAAATGTTGAAAAAATGATGCAAAATGTCAAATGGATTGTGCCTGATGTTGAATAACCACTTTTTAAAGCCCCACAGTGACCAAAATTGCCATTTTTACAGACATTTCCTCCTACTCAGAAGCTTCTATTTTTACCAATTTCTGGCAGAAAAAAGACTACAAACACACTCATTTTAGATCCAAAAGTGATAATTCACATTTAATAGTCATTTACAGGCAAAAGAGAAAACATTAAAAAATGACCATTTCTGACCATCTGGAGAAAGTTCGACAGTTCCGGGGTCATCGTTTTTCATCAAAAAAAATATTTTTTCAAATGTTTTAAAAATGATGCAAAATGTCAAATGGATTGTGCCTGATGTTGAATAACTACTTTTTAAGCCCTACAGTGACCACAATTGGCATTTTTACAGATATTTCCTCCTACTCAGAAGCTTCTATTTGACCAATTTCTGGCAGAAAAATGACTCTAAACACACTTATTTTAGTTCCAAAAGTGATCATTCACATTTAATAATTGTTTACAGTCAAAAGAAAAAACATTAAAAAATGACAATTTCTGACCATCTGGAGAAAGTTTGACAGGTCCGGGGTCATCGTTTTTCATCAAAAAAAATATTTTTTCAAATGTTGAAAAAATGATTCAAAATGTCAAATGGATTGTGCCTGATGTTGAATAACCACTTTTTAAAGCCCCACAGTGACCAAAATTGCCATTTTTACGGACATTTCCTCCTACTCAGAAGCTTCTATTTGACCAATTTCTGGCAGAAAAATGACTCTAAACACACTTATTTTACTTCCAAAAGTGATCATTCACATATAATAATTGTTTACAGTCAAAAGAAAAAACATTAAAAAATTACAATTTCTGACCATCTGGAGAAAGTTTGACAGGTCCGGGGTCATCGTTTTTCATCAAAAAAAATATTTTTTTAAATGTTTAAAAAATGATTCAAAATGTCAAATGGATTGTGCCTGATGTTGAATAACCACTTTTTAAGCCCCACAGTGACCAAAATTGCCATTTTTACAGACATTTCCTCCTACTCAGAAGCTTCTATTTTGACCAATTTCTGGCAGAAAAATGACTACAAACACACTCATTTTAGATCCAAAAGTGATAATTCACATTTAATAGTCATTTACAGGCAAAAGAGCAAACATTAAAAAATGACCATTTCTGACCATCTGGAGAAAGTTCGACAGTTCCGGGGTCATCGTTTTTCATAAAAAAAAATATTTTTTCAAATGTTTTAAAAATGATGCAAAATGTCAAATGGATTGTGCCTGATGTTGAATAACTACTTTTTAAGCACTACAGTGACCACAATTGCCATTTTTACAGATATTTCCTCCTACTCAGAAGCTTCTATTTGACCAATTTCTGGCAGAAAAATGGCTCTAAACACACTTATTTTAGTTCCAAAAGTGATCATTCACATTTAATAATTGTTTACAGTCAAAAGAGAAAACATTAAAAAAATGACCATTTCTGACCATCTGGAGAAAGTTTGACAGGTCCGGGGTCATCGTTTTTCATCAAAAAAAATATTTTTTCAAATGTTGAAAAAATGATTCAAAATGTCAAATGGATTGTGCCTGATGTTGAATAACCACTTTTTAAGCCCCACAGTGACCAAAATTGCCATTTTTGCAGACATTTCCTCCTACTCAGTAGCTTCTATTTGACCAATTTCTGGCAGAAAAATGACTCTAAACACACTTATTTTAGTTCCAAAAGTGAACATTCACATTTAATAATTGTTTACAGTCAAAAGAGAAAACATTAAAAAATGACCATTTCTGACCATCTGGAGAAAGTTTAACAGTTCCTGGGTCATCGTTTTTCATTAAAAAAAAAAATATTTTTTCAAATGTTGAAAAAATGATGCAAAATGTCAAAAGGATTGTGCCTGAAGTTGAATAACCACTTTTTAACCCCTTCAACGCTAATGACAAAGCCAGCTCGTCATGGGCGTTACCTGCGCTGCACTCATGACGGGCTGGCTTTGTCATGTAAAGTGTGATTTATGAACATTCAGCACACAGCGGGAAAACCCGCTAGCGCTGTAGTGGTTAAAGCCCCACAGTGACCAAAATTGCCATTTTTACAGACTTTTCCTCCTACTCAGAAGCTTCTATTTTGACCAATTTCTGGCAGAAAAATGACTCCAAACACACTCATTCTAGATCCAAAAGTGATAATTCACATTTAATAGTCATTTACAGGCAAAAGAGAAAACATTAAAAAATGACTATTTCTGACCATCTGGAGAAAGTTCGACAGTTCCGGGGTCATCGTTTTTCATCAAAAAATATTTTTTCAAATGTTTTAAAAATGATGCAAAATGTCAAATGGATTGTGCCTGATGTTGAATAACTACTTTTTAAGCCCTACAGTGACCAAAATTGCCATTTTTACAGATATTTCCTCCTACTCAGAAGCCTCTATTTGACCAATATCAGGCAGAAAAATGTCTCTAAACACACCTATTTTAGTTCCAAAAGTGATCATTCACATTTAATAATTGTTTACAGTCAAAAGAGAAAACATTAAAAAATGACCATTTCTGACCATCTGGAGAAAGTTTGACAGGTCCGGTGTCATCGTTTTTCATCAAAAAAAATATTTCTTCAAATGTTGAAAAAAGTGATTCAAAATGTCAAATGGATTGTGCCTGATGTTGAATAACCACTTTTTAAGACCCACAGTGACCAAAATTGCCATTTTTACAGACATTTCCTCCTACTCATAAGCTTCTATTTGACCAATTTCTGGCAGAAAAATGACTCTAAACACACTTATTTTAGTTCCAAAAGTGAACATTCACATTTAATAATTGTTTACAGTCAAAAGAGAAAACATTAAAAAATGACCATTTCTGACCATCTGGAGAAAGTTCGACAGTTCCGGGGTCATCGTTTTTCATTAAAAAAAATATTTTTTCAAATGTTGAAAAAATGATGCAAAATGTCAAATGGATTGTGCCTGATGTTGAATAACCACTTTTTAAAGCCCCACAGTGACCAAAATTGCCATTTTTACAGACATTTCCTCCTACTCAGAAGCTTCTATTTTTACCAATTTCTGGCAGAAAAAAGACTACAAACACACTCATTTTAGATCCAAAAGTGATAATTCACATTTAATAGTCATTTACAGGCAAAAGAGAAAACATTAAAAAATGACCATTTCTGACCATCTGGAGAAAGTTCGACAGTTCCGGGGTCATCGTTTTTCATCAAAAAAAATATTTTTTCAAATGTTTTAAAAATGATGCAAAATGTCAAATGGATTGTGCCTGATGTTGAATAACTACTTTTTAAGCCCTACAGTGACCACAATTGGCATTTTTACAGATATTTCCTCCTACTCAGAAGCTTCTATTTGACAAATTTCTGGCAGAAAAATGGCTTTCATCAAAATGGTTTTTCATCAAAAAAAATATTTTTTCAAATGTTGAAAAAATGATGCAAAATGTCAAAAGGATTGTGCCTGAAGTTGAATAACCACTTTTTAAAGCCCCACAGTGACCAAAATTGCCATTTTTACAGACTTTTCCTCCTACTCAGAAGCTTCTATTTTGACCAATTTCTGGCAGAAAAATGACTCCAAACACACTCATTTTAGATCCAAAAGTGACAATTCACATTTAATAGTCATTTACTGTCAAAAGAGAAAACATTAAAAAATGACCATTTCTGACCATCTGGAGAAAGTTCGACAGTTCCGGGGTCATCGTTTTTCATCAAAAAAAATATTTTTTCAAATGTTGAAAAAATGATGCAAAATGTCAAATGGATTGTGCCTGATGTTGAATAACCACTTTTTAAGCCCCACTGTGACCAAAATTGCCATTTTTACAGACATTTCCTCCTACTCAGAAGCTTCTATTTGACCAATTTCTGGCAGAAAAATGGCTCTAAACACACTTATTTTAGTTCCAAAAGTGATCATTCACATTTAATAATTGTTTACAGTCAAAAGAGAACATTAAAAAATGACCATTTCTGACCATCTGGAGAAAGTTCGACAGTTCCGGGGTCATCGTTTTTCATCAAAAAAAATATTTTTTCAAATGTTTTAAAAATGATGCAAAATGTCAAATGGATTGTGCCTGATGTTGAATAACTACTTTTTAAGCACTACAGTGACCACAATTGCCATTTTTACAGATATTTCCTCATACTCAGAAGCTTCTATTTGACCAATTTCTGCAGAAAAATGGCTCTAAACACACTTATTTTAGTTCCAAAAGTGATCATTCACATTTAATAATTGTTTACAGTCAAAAGAGAAAACATTAAAAATTGACCATTTCTGACCATCTGGAGAAAGTTTGACAGGTCCGGGGTCATCGTTTTTCATCAAAAAAAATATTTTTTCAAATGTTGAAAAAATGATTCAAAATGTCAAATGATTGTGCCTGATGTTGAATAACCGCTTTTTAAGCCCTACAGTGACCAAAATTGCCATTTTTACAGACATTTCCTCCTACTCAGAAGCTTCTATTTGACCAATTTCTGGCAGAAAAATGACTCCAAACACACTTATTTTAGTTCCAAAAGTGATCATTCACATTTAACAATTGTTTACAGTCAAAAGAGAAAACATTAAAAAATGGCCATTTCTGACCATCTGGAGAAAGTTCGACAGTTCAGGGGTCATCGTTTTTCATCAAAAAAAACATTTTTTCAAATGTTGAAAAAATGATGCAAAGTATTCAAATGGATTGTGCCTGATGTTGAATAACCACTTTTTAAGCCCCACAGTGACCAAAATTGACATTTTTACAGACATTTCCTCCTACTCAGAAGCTTCTATTTGACCAATTTCTTGCAGAAAAATGACTCTAAACATAGTTATTTTAGTTCCAAAAGTGAACATTCAGATTTAATAATTGTTTACAGTCAAAAGAGAAAACATAAAAAAATGACCATTTCTGACCATCTGGAGAAAGTTCGACAGTTCCGGGGTCATCGTTTTCATAAAAAAAAATATTTTTTCAAATGTTGAAAAAATGATGCAAAATGTCAAATGGATTGTGCCTGATGTTGAATAACCACTTTTTAAAGCCCCACAGTGACCAAAATTGCCATTTTTACAGACATTTCCTCCTACTCAGAAGCTTCTATTTGACCAATTTCTGGCAGAAAAATGACTCTAAACACACTTATTTTAGTTCCAAAAGTGATCATTCACATATAATAATTGTTTACAGTCAAAAGAAAAAACATTAAAAAATTACAATTTCTGACCATCTGGAGAAAGTTTGACAGGTCCGGGGTCATCGTTTTTCATCAAAAAAAATATTTTTTTAAATGTTGAAAAAATGATTCAAAATGTCAAATGGATTGTGCCTGATGTTGAATAACCACTTTTTAAGCCACACAGTGACCAAAATTGCCATTTTTACAGACATTTTCTCCTACTCAGAAGCTTCTATTTTGACCAATTTCTGGCAGAAAAATGACTCCAAACACACTCATTCTAGATCCAAAAGTGATAATTCACATTTAATAGTCATTTACAGGCAAAAGAGAAAACATTAAAAAATGACTATTTCTGACCATCTGGAGAAAGTTCGACAGTTCCGGGGTCATCGTTTTTCATCCAAAAATATTTTTTCAAATGTTTTAAAAATGATGCAAAATGTCAAATGGATTGTGCCTGATGTTGAATAACTACTTTTTAAGCCCTATAGTGACCAAAATTGCCATTTTTACAGATATTTCCTCCTACTCAGAAGCCTCTATTTGACCAATATCAGGCAGAAAAATGTCTCTAAACACACCTATTTTAGTTCCAAAAGTGATCATTCACATTTAATAATTGTTTACAGTCAAAAGAGAAAACATTAAAAAATGACCATTTCTGACCATCTGGAGAAAGTTTGACAGGTCCGGTGTCATCGTTTTTCATCAAAAAAAATATTTCTTCAAATGTTGAAAAAAGTGATTCAAAATGTCAAATGGATTGTGCCTGATGTTGAATAACCACTTTTTAAGACCCACAGTGACCAAAATTGCCATTTTTACAGACATTTCCTCCTACTCATAAGCTTCTATTTGACCAATTTCTGGCAGAAAAATGACTCTAAACACACTTATTTTAGTTCCAAAAGTGAACATTCACATTTAATAATTGTTTACAGTCAAAAGAGAAAACATTAAAAAATGACCATTTCTGACCATCTGGAGAAAGTTCGACAGTTCCGGGGTCATCGTTTTTCATTAAAAAAAATATTTTTTCAAATGTTGAAAAAATGATGCAAAATGTCAAATGGATTGTGCCTGATGTTGAATAACCACTTTTTAAAGCCCCACAGTGACCAAAATTGCCATTTTTACAGACATTTCCTCCTACTCAGAAGCTTCTATTTTTACCAATTTCTGGCAGAAAAAAGACTACAAACACACTCATTTTAGATCCAAAAGTGATAATTCACATTTAATAGTCATTTACAGGCAAAAGAGAAAACATTAAAAAATGACCATTTCTGACCATCTGGAGAAAGTTCGACAGTTCCGGGGTCATCGTTTTTCATCAAAAAAAATATTTTTTCAAATGTTTTAAAAATGATGCAAAATGTCAAATGGATTGTGCCTGATGTTGAATAACTACTTTTTAAGCCCTACAGTGACCACAATTGGCATTTTTACAGATATTTCCTCCTACTCAGAAGCTTCTATTTGACAAATTTCTGGCAGAAAAATGGCTTTCATCAAAATGGTTTTTCATCAAAAAAAATATTTTTTCAAATGTTGAAAAAATGATGCAAAATGTCAAAAGGATTGTGCCTGAAGTTGAATAACCACTTTTTAAAGCCCCACAGTGACCAAAATTGCCATTTTTACAGACTTTTCCTCCTACTCAGAAGCTTCTATTTTGACCAATTTCTGGCAGAAAAATGACTCCAAACACACTCATTTTAGATCCAAAAGTGACAATTCACATTTAATAGTCATTTACTGTCAAAAGAGAAAACATTAAAAAATGACCATTTCTGACCATCTGGAGAAAGTTCGACAGTTCCGGGGTCATCGTTTTTCATCAAAAAAAATATTTTTTCAAATGTTGAAAAAATGATGCAAAATGTCAAATGGATTGTGCCTGATGTTGAATAACCACTTTTTAAGCCCCACTGTGACCAAAATTGCCATTTTTACAGACATTTCCTCCTACTCAGAAGCTTCTATTTGACCAATTTCTGGCAGAAAAATGGCTCTAAACACACTTATTTTAGTTCCAAAAGTGATCATTCACATTTAATAATTGTTTACAGTCAAAAGAGAACATTAAAAAATGACCATTTCTGACCATCTGGAGAAAGTTCGACAGTTCCGGGGTCATCGTTTTTCATCAAAAAAAATATTTTTTCAAATGTTTTAAAAATGATGCAAAATGTCAAATGGATTGTGCCTGATGTTGAATAACTACTTTTTAAGCACTACAGTGACCACAATTGCCATTTTTACAGATATTTCCTCCTACTCAGAAGCTTCTATTTGACCAATTTCTGCAGAAAAATGGCTCTAAACACACTTATTTTAGTTCCAAAAGTGATCATTCACATTTAATAATTGTTTACAGTCAAAAGAGAAAACATTAAAAATTGACCATTTCTGACCATCTGGAGAAAGTTTGACAGGTCCGGGGTCATCGTTTTTCATCAAAAAAAATATTTTTTCAAATGTTGAAAAAATGATTCAAAATGTCAAATGGATTGTGCCTGATGTTGAATAACCGCTTTTTAAGCCCTACAGTGACCAAAATTGCCATTTTTACAGACATTTCCTCCTACTCAGAAGCTTCTATTTGACCAATTTCTGGCAGAAAAATGACTCCAAACACACTTATTTTAGTTCCAAAAGTGATCATTCACATTTAACAATTGTTTACAGTCAAAAGAGAAAACATTAAAAAATGGCAATTTCTGACCATCTGGAGAAAGTTCGACAGTTCAGGGGTCATCGTTTTTCATCAAAAAAAACATTTTTTCAAATGTTGAAAAAATGATGCAAAGTATTCAAATGGATTGTGCCTGATGTTGAATAACCACTTTTTAAGCCCCACAGTGACCAAAATTGACATTTTTACAGACATTTCCTCCTACTCAGAAGCTTCTATTTGACCAATTTCTTGCAGAAAAATGACTCTAAACATAGTTGTTTTAGTTCCAAAAGTGAACATTCAGATTTAATAATTGTTTACAGTCAAAAGAGAAAACATAAAAAAATGACCATTTCTGACCATCTGGAGAAAGTTCGACAGTTCCGGGGTCATCGTTTTCATAAAAAAAAATATTTTTTCAAATGTTGAAAAAATGATGCAAAATGTCAAATGGATTGTGCCTGATGTTGAATAACCACTTTTTAAAGCCCCACAGTGACCAAAATTGCCATTTTTACAGACATTTCCTCCTACTCAGAAGCTTCTATTTGACCAATTTCTGGCAGAAAAATGACTCTAAACACACTTATTTTAGTTCCAAAAGTGATCATTCACATTTAATAATTGTTTACAGTCAAAAGAAAAAACATTAAAAAATGACAATTTCTGACCATCTGGAGAAAGTTTGACAGGTCCGGGGTCATCTTTTTTCATCAAAAAAAATATTTTTTCAAATGTTGAAAAAATGATTCAAAATGTCAAATGGATTGTGCCTGATGTTGAATAACCACTTTTTAAAGCCCCACAGTGACCAAAATTGCCATTTTTACGGACATTTCCTCCTACTCAGAAGCTTCTATTTGACCAATTTCTGGCAGAAAAATGACTCTAAACACACTTATTTTAGTTCCAAAAGTGATCATTCACATATAATAATTGTTTACAGTCAAAAGAAAAAACATTAAAAAATTACAATTTCTGACCATCTGGAGAAAGTTTGACAGGTCCGGGGTCATCGTTTTTCATCAAAAAAAATATTTTTTTAAATGTTGAAAAAATGATTCAAAATGTCAAATGGATTGTGCCTGATGTTGAATAACCACTTTTTAAGCCCCACAGTGACCAAAATTGACATTTTTACAGACATTTCCTCCTACTCAGAAGCTTCTATTTGACCAATTTCTGGCAGAAAAATGGCTCTAAACACACTTATTCTAGTTCCAAAAGTGATCATTCACATTTAATAATTGTTTACAGTCAAAAGAGAAAACATTAAAAAAATGACCATTTCTGACCATCTGGAGAAAGTTTGACAGGTCCGGGGTCATCGTTTTTCATCAAAAAAAATATTTTTTCAAATGTTGAAAAAATGATTCAAAATGTCAAATGGATTGTGCCTGATGTTGAATAACCACTTTTTAAGCCCCACAGTGACCAAAATTGCCATTTTTGCAGACATTTCCTCCTACTCAGTAGCTTCTATTTGACCAATTTCTGGCAGAAAAATGACTCTAAACACACTTATTTTAGTTCCAAAAGTGAACATTCACATTTAATAATTGTTTACAGTCAAAAGAGAAAACATTAAAAAATGACCATTTCTGACCATCTGGAGAAAGTTTAACAGTTCCTGGGTCATCGTTTTTCATTAAAAAAAAAATATTTTTTCAAATGTTGAAAAAATGATGCAAAATGTCAAAAGGATTGTGCCTGAAGTTGAATAACCACTTTTTAACCCCTTCAACGCTAATGACAAAGCCAGCTCGTCATGGGCGTTACCTGCGCTGCACTCATGACGGGCTGGCTTTGTCATGTAAAGTGTGATTTATGAACATTCAGCACACAGCGGGAAAACCCGCTAGCGCTGTAGTGGTTAAAGCCCCACGGTGACCAAAATTGCCATTTTTACAGACTTTTCCTCCTACTCAGAAGCTTCTATTTTGACCAATTTCTGGCAGAAAAATGACTCCAAACACACTCATTTTAGATCCAAAAGTGATAATTCACATTTAATAGTCATTTACAGGCAAAAGAGAAAACATTAAAAAATGACTATTTCTGACCATCTGGAGAAAGTTCGACAGTTCCGGGGTCATCGTTTTTCATCAAAAAATATTTTTTCAAATGTTTTAAAAATGATGCAAAATGTCAAATGGATTGTGCCTGATGTTGAATAACTACTTTTTAAGCCCTACAGTGACCAAAATTGCCATTTTTACAGATATTTCCTCCTACTCAGAAGCCTCTATTTGACCAATATCAGGCAGAAAAATGTCTCTAAACACACCTATTTTAGTTCCAAAAGTCATCATTCACATTTAATAATTGTTTACAGTCAAAAGAGAAAACATTAAAAAATGACCATTTCTGACCATCTGGAGAAAGTTTGACAGGTCCGGTGTCATCGTTTTTCATCAAAAAAAATATTTCTTCAAATGTTGAAAAAAGTGATTCAAAATGTCAAATGGATTGTGCCTGATGTTGAATAACCACTTTTTAAGACCCACAGTGACCAAAATTGCCATTTTTACAGACATTTCCTCCTACTCATAAGCTTCTATTTGACCAATTTCTGGCAGAAAAATGACTCTAAACACACTTATTTTAGTTCCAAAAGTGAACATTCACATTTAATATTTGTTTACAGTCAAAAGAGAAAACATTAAAAAATGACCATTTCTGACCATCTGGAGAAAGTTCGACAGTTCCGGGGTCATCGTTTTTCATTAAAAAAAATATTTTTTCAAATGTTGAAAAAATGATGCAAAATGTCAAATGGATTGTGCCTGATGTTGAATAACCACTTTTTAAAGCCCCACAGTGACCAAAATTGCCATTTTTACAGACATTTCCTCCTACTCAGAAGCTTCTATTTTGACCAATTTCTGGCAGAAAAAAGACTACAAACACACTCATTTTAGATCCAAAAGTGATAATTCACATTTAATAGTCATTTACAGGCAAAAGAGAAAACATTAAAAAATGACCATTTCTGACCATCTGGAGAAAGTTCGACAGTTCCGGGGTCATCGTTTTTCATCAAAAAAAATATTTTTTCAAATGTTTTAAAAATGATGCAAAATGTCAAATGGATTGTGCCTGATGTTGAATAACTACTTTTTAAGCCCTACAGTGACCACAATTGGCATTTTTACAGATATTTCCTCCTACTCAGAAGCTTCTATTTGACAAATTTCTGGCAGAAAAATGGCTTTCATCAAAATGGTTTTTCATCAAAAAAAATATTTTTTCAAATGTTGAAAAAATGATGCAAAATGTCAAAAGGATTGTGCCTGAAGTTGAATAACCACTTTTTAAAGCCCCACAGTGACCAAAATTGCCATTTTTACAGACTTTTCCTCCTACTCAGAAGCTTCTATTTTGACCAATTTCTGGCAGAAAAATGACTCCAAACACACTCATTTTAGATCCAAAAGTGACAATTCACATTTAATAGTCATTTACTGTCAAAAGAGAAAACATTAAAAAATGACCATTTCTGACCATCTGGAGAAAGTTCGACAGTTCCGGGGTCATCGTTTTTCATCAAAAAAAATATTTTTTCAAATGTTGAAAAAATGATGCAAAATGTCAAATGGATTGTGCCTGATGTTGAATAACCACTTTTTAAGCCCCACTGTGACCAAAATTGCCATTTTTACAGACATTTCCTCCTACTCAGAAGCTTCTATTTGACCAATTTCTGGCAGAAAAATGGCTCTAAACACACTTATTTTAGTTCCAAAAGTGATCATTCACATTTAATAATTGTTTACAGTCAAAAGAGAACATTAAAAAATGACCATTTCTGACCATCTGGAGAAAGTTCGACAGTTCCGGGGTCATCGTTTTTCATCAAAAAAAATATTTTTTCAAATGTTTTAAAAATGATGCAAAATGTCAAATGGATTGTGCCTGATGTTGAATAACTACTTTTTAAGCACTACAGTGACCACAATTGCCATTTTTACAGATATTTCCTCCTACTCAGAAGCTTCTATTTGACCAATTTCTGCAGAAAAATGGCTCTAAACACACTTATTTTAGTTCCAAAAGTGATCATTCACATTTAATAATTGTTTACAGTCAAAAGAGAAAACATTAAAAATTGACCATTTCTGACCATCTGGAGAAAGTTTGACAGGTCCGGGGTCATCGTTTTTCATCAAAAAAAATATTTTTTCAAATGTTGAAAAAATGATTCAAAATGTCAAATGGATTGTGCCTGATGTTGAATAACCGCTTTTTAAGCCCTACAGTGACCAAAATTGCCATTTTTACAGACATTTCCTCCTACTCAGAAGCTTCTATTTGACCAATTTCTGGCAGAAAAATGACTCCAAACACACTTATTTTAGTTCCAAAAGTGATAATTCACATTTAACAATTGTTTACAGTCAAAAGAGAAAACATTAAAAAATGGCCATTTCTGACCATCTGGAGAAAGTTCGACAGTTCAGGGGTCATCGTTTTTCATCAAAAAAAACATTTTTTCAAATGTTGAAAAAATGATGCAAAGTATTCAAATGGATTGTGCCTGATGTTGAATAACCACTTTTTAAGCCCCACAGTGACCAAAATTGACATTTTTACAGACATTTCCTCCTACTCAGAAGCTTCTATTTGACCAATTTCTTGCAGAAAAATGACTCTAAACATAGTTATTTTAGTTCCAAAAGTGAACATTCAGATTTAATAATTGTTTACAGTCAAAAGAGAAAACATAAAAAAATGACCATTTCTGACCATCTGGAGAAAGTTCGACAGTTCCGGGGTCATCGTTTTCATAAAAAAAATATTTTTTCAAATGTTGAAAAAATGATGCAAAATGTCAAATGGATTGTGCCTGATGTTGAATAACCACTTTTTAAAGCCCCACAGTGACCAAAATTGCCATTTTTACAGACATTTCCTCCTACTCAGAAGCTTCTATTTGACCAATTTCTGGCAGAAAAATGACTCCAAACACACTTATTTTAGTTCCAAAAGTGATCATTCACATTTAATAATTGTTTACAGTCAAAAGAAAAAACATTAAAAAATGACAATTTCTGACCATCTGGAGAAAGTTTGACAGGTCCGGGGTCATCGTTTTTCATCAAAAAAAATATTTTTTCAAATGTTGAAAAAATGATTCAAAATGTCAAATGGATTGTGCCTGATGTTGAATAACCACTTTTTAAAGCCCCACAGTGACCAAAATTGCCATTTTTACGGACATTTCCTCCTACTCAGAAGCTTCTATTTGACCAATTTCTGGCAGAAAAATGACTCTAAACACACTTATTTTAGTTCCAAAAGTGATCATTCACATATAATAATTGTTTACAGTCAAAAGAAAAAACATAAAAAAATTACAATTTCTGACCATCTGGAGAAAGTTTGACAGGTCCGGGGTCATCGTTTTTCATCAAAAAAAATATTTTTTTAAATGTTGAAAAAATGATTCAAAATGTCAAATGGATTGTGCCTGATGTTGAATAACCACTTTTTAAGCCCCACAGTGACCAAAATTGCCATTTTTACAGACATTTCCTCCTACTCAGAAGCTTCTATTTTGACCAATTTCTGGCAGAAAAATGACTACAAACACACTCATTTTAGATCCAAAAGTGATAATTCACATTTAATAGTCATTTACAGGCAAAAGAGAAAACATTAAAAAATGACCATTTCTGACCATCTGGAGAAAGTTCGACAGTTCCGGGGTCATCGTTTTTCATAAAAAAAAATATTTTTTCAAATGTTTTAAAAATGATGCAAAATGTCAAATGGATTGTGCCTGATGTTGAATAACTACTTTTTAAGCACTACAGTGACCACAATTGCCATTTTTACAGATATTTCCTCCTACTCAGTAGCTTCTATTTGACCAATTTCTGGCAGAAAAATGACTCTAAACACACTTATTTTAGTTCCAAAAGTGAACATTCACATTTAATAATTGTTTACAGTCAAAAGAGAAAACATTAAAAAATGACCATTTCTGACCATCTGGAGAAAGTTTAACAGTTCCTGGGTCATCGTTTTTCATTAAAAAAAAAATATTTTTTCAAATGTTGAAAAAATGATGCAAAATGTCAAAAGGATTGTGCCTGAAGTTGAATAACCACTTTTTAACCCCTTCAACGCTAATGACAAAGCCAGCTCGTCATGGGCGTTACCTGCGCTGCACTCATGACGGGCTGGCTTTGTCATGTAAAGTGTGATTTATGAACATTCAGCACACAGCGGGAAAACCCGCTAGCGCTGTAGTGGTTAAAGCCCCACAGTGACCAAAATTGCCATTTTTACAGACTTTTCCTCCTACTCAGAAGCTTCTATTTTGACCAATTTCTGGCAGAAAAATGACTCCAAACACACTCATTCTAGATCCAAAAGTGATAATTCACATTTAATAGTCATTTACAGGCAAAAGAGAAAACATTAAAAAATGACTATTTCTGACCATCTGGAGAAAGTTCGACAGTTCCGGGGTCATCGTTTTTCATCAAAAAATATTTTTTCAAATGTTTTAAAAATGATGCAAAATGTCAAATGGATTGTGCCTGATGTTGAATAACTACTTTTTAAGCCCTACAGTGACCAAAATTGCCATTTTTACAGATATTTCCTCCTACTCAGAAGCCTCTATTTGACCAATATCAGGCAGAAAAATGTCTCTAAACACACCTATTTTAGTTCCAAAAGTGATCATTCACATTTAATAATTGTTTACAGTCAAAAGAGAAAACATTAAAAAATGACCATTTCTGACCATCTGGAGAAAGTTTGACTGGTCCGGTGTCATCGTTTTTCATCAAAAAAAATATTTCTTCAAATGTTGAAAAAAGTGATTCAAAATGTCAAATGGATTGTGCCTGATGTTGAATAACCACTTTTTAAGACCCACAGTGACCAAAATTGCCATTTTTACAGACATTTCCTCCTACTCATAAGCTTCTATTTGACCAATTTCTGGCAGAAAAATGACTCTAAACACACTTATTTTAGTTCCAAAAGTGAACATTCACATTTAATAATTGTTTACAGTCAAAAGAGAAAACATTAAAAAATGACCATTTCTGACCATCTGGAGAAAGTTCGACAGTTCCGGGGTCATCGTTTTTCATTAAAAAAAATATTTTTTCAAATGTTGAAAAAATGATGCAAAATGTCAAATGGATTGTGCCTGATGTTGAATAACCACTTTTTAAAGCCCCACAGTGACCAAAATTGCCATTTTTACAGACATTTCCTCCTACTCAGAAGCTTCTATTTTGACCAATTTCTGGCAGAAAAAAGACTACAAACACACTCATTTTAGATCCAAAAGTGATAATTCACATTTAATAGTCATTTACAGGCAAAAGAGAAAACATTAAAAAATGACCATTTCTGACCATCTGGAGAAAGTTCGACAGTTCCGGGGTCATCGTTTTTCATCAAAAAAAATATTTTTTCAAATGTTTTAAAAATGATGCAAAATGTCAAATGGATTGTGCCTGATGTTGAATAACTACTTTTTAAGCCCTACAGTGACCACAATTGGCATTTTTACAGATATTTCCTCCTACTCAGAAGCTTCTATTTGACAAATTTCTGGCAGAAAAATGGCTTTCATCAAAATGGTTTTTCATCAAAAAAAATATTTTTTCAAATGTTGAAAAAATGATGCAAAATGTCAAAAGGATTGTGCCTGAAGTTGAATAACCACTTTTTAAAGCCCCACAGTGACCAAAATTGCCATTTTTACAGACTTTTCCTCCTACTCAGAAGCTTCTATTTTGACCAATTTCTGGCAGAAAAATGACTCCAAACACACTCATTTTAGATCCAAAAGTGACAATTCACATTTAATAGTCATTTACTGTCAAAAGAGAAAACATTAAAAAATGACCATTTCTGACCATCTGGAGAAAGTTCGACAGTTCCAGGGTCATCGTTTTTCATCAAAAAAAATATTTTTTCAAATGTTGAAAAAATGATGCAAAATGTCAAATGGATTGTGCCTGATGTTGAATAACCACTTTTTAAGCCCCACTGTGACCAAAATTGCCATTTTTACAGACATTTCCTCCTACTCAGAAGCTTCTATTTGACCAATTTCTGGCAGAAAAATGGCTCTAAACACACTTATTTTAGTTCCAAAAGTGATCATTCACATTTAATAATTGTTTACAGTCAAAAGAGAACATTAAAAAATGACCATTTCTGACCATCTGGAGAAAGTTCGACAGTTCCGGGGTCATCGTTTTTCATCAAAAAAAATATTTTTTCAAATGTTTTAAAAATGATGCAAAATGTCAAATGGATTGTGCCTGATGTTGAATAACTACTTTTTAAGCACTACAGTGACCACAATTGCCATTTTTACAGATATTTCCTCCTACTCAGAAGCTTCTATTTGACCAATTTCTGCAGAAAAATGGCTCTAAACACACTTATTTTAGTTCCAAAAGTGATCATTCACATTTAATAATTGTTTACAGTCAAAAGAGAAAACATTAAAAATTGACCATTTCTGACCATCTGGAGAAAGTTTGACAGGTCCGGGGTCATCGTTTTTCATCAAAAAAAATATTTTTTCAAATGTTGAAAAAATGATTCAAAATGTCAAATGGATTGTGCCTGATGTTGAATAACCGCTTTTTAAGCCCTACAGTGACCAAAATTGCCATTTTTACAGACATTTCCTCCTACTCAGAAGCTTCTATTTGACCAATTTCTGGCAGAAAAATGACTCCAAACACACTTATTTTAGTTCCAAAAGTGATAATTCACATTTAACAATTGTTTACAGTCAAAAGAGAAAACATTAAAAAATGGCCATTTCTGACCATCTGGAGAAAGTTCGACAGTTCAGGGGTCATCGTTTTCATAAAAAAAAATATTTTTTCAAATGTTGAAAAAATGATGCAAAATGTCAAATGGATTGTGCCTGATGTTGAATAACCACTTTTTAAAGCCCCACAGTGACCAAAATTGCCATTTTTACAGACATTTCCTCCTACTCAGAAGCTTCTATTTGACCAATTTCTGGCAGAAAAATGACTCTAAACACACTTATTTTAGTTCCAAAAGTGATCATTCACATTTAATAATTGTTTACAGTCAAAAGAAAAAACATTAAAAAATGACAATTTCTGACCATCTGGAGAAAGTTTGACAGGTCCGGGGTCATCGTTTTTCATCAAAAAAAATATTTTTTCAAATGTTGAAAAAATGATTCAAAATGTCAAATGGATTGTGCCTGATGTTGAATAACCACTTTTTAAAGCCCCACAGTGACCAAAATTGCCATTTTTACGGACATTTCCTCCTACTCAGAAGCTTCTATTTGACCAATTTCTGGCAGAAAAATGACTCTAAACACACTTATTTTAGTTCCAAAAGTGATCATTCACATATAATAATTGTTTACAGTCAAAAGAAAAAACATTAAAAAATTACAATTTCTGACCATCTGGAGAAAGTTTGACAGGTCCGGGGTCATCGTTTTTCATCAAAAAAAATATTTTTTTAAATGTTGAAAAAATGATTCAAAATGTCAAATGGATTGTGCCTGATGTTGAATAACCACTTTTTAAGCCCCACAGTGACCAAAATTGCCATTTTTACAGACATTTCCTCCTACTCAGAAGCTTCTATTTTGACCAATTTCTGGCAGAAAAATTACTACAAACACACTCATTTTAGATCCAAAAGTGATAATTCACATTTAATAGTCATTTACAGGCAAAAGAGAAAACATTAAAAAATGACCATTTCTGACCATCTGGAGAAAGTTCGACAGTTCCGGGGTCATAGTTTTTCATAAAAAAAAATATTTTTTCAAATGTTTTAAAAATGATGCAAAATGTCAAATGGATTGTGCCTGATGTTGAATAACTACTTTTTAAGCACTACAGTGACCACAATTGCCATTTTTACAGATATTTCCTCCTACTCAGTAGCTTCTATTTGACCAATTTCTGGCAGAAAAATGACTCTAAACACACTTATTTTAGTTCCAAAAGTGAACATTCACATTTAATAATTGTTTACAGTCAAAAGAGAAAACATTAAAAAATGACCATTTCTGACCATCTGGAGAAAGTTTAACAGTTCCTGGGTCATCGTTTTTCATTAAAAAAAAAATATTTTTTCAAATGTTGAAAAAATGATGCAAAATGTCAAAAGGATTGTGCCTGAAGTTGAATAACCACTTTTTAACCCCTTCAACGCTAATGACAAAGCCAGCTCGTCATGGGCGTTACCTGCGCTGCACTCATGACGGGCTGGCTTTGTCATGTAAAGTGTGATTTATGAACATTCAGCACACAGCGGGAAAACCCGCTAGCGCTGTAGTGGTTAAAGCCCCACAGTGACCAAAATTGCCATTTTTACAGACTTTTCCTCCTACTCAGAAGCTTCTATTTTGACCAATTTCTGGCAGAAAAATGACTCCAAACACACTCATTCTAGATCCAAAAGTGATAATTCACATTTAATAGTCATTTACAGGCAAAAGAGAAAACATTAAAAAATGACTATTTCTGACCATCTGGAGAAAGTTCGACAGTTCCGGGGTCATCGTTTTTCATCAAAAAATATTTTTTCAAATGTTTTAAAAATGATGCAAAATGTCAAATGGATTGTGCCTGATGTTGAATAACTACTTTTTAAGCCCTACAGTGACCAAAATTGCCATTTTTACAGATATTTCCTCCTACTCAGAAGCCTCTATTTGACCAATATCAGGCAGAAAAATGTCTC
Source organism: Lissotriton helveticus (assembly GCF_964261635.1). Taxonomy (NCBI): domain Eukaryota; kingdom Metazoa; phylum Chordata; class Amphibia; order Caudata; family Salamandridae; genus Lissotriton; species Lissotriton helveticus. The sequence goes on along the minus strand of NC_136061.1, from coordinate 1,356,398,113 downwards.
TAAACACACCTATTTTAGTTCCAAAAGTGATCATTCACATTTAATAATTGTTTACAGTCAAAAGAGAAAACATTAAAAAATGACCATTTCTGACCATCTGGAGAAAGTTTGACAGGTCCGGTGTCATCGTTTTTCATCAAAAAAAATATTTCTTCAAATGTTGAAAAAAGTGATTCAAAATGTCAAATGGATTGTGCCTGATGTTGAATAACCACTTTTTAAGACCCACAGTGACCAAAATTGCCGTTTTTACAGACATTTCCTCCTACTCATAAGCTTCTATTTGACCAATTTCTGGCAGAAAAATGACTCTAAACACACTTATTTTAGTTCCAAAAGTGAACATTCACATTTAATATTTGTTTACAGTCAAAAGAGAAAACATTAAAAAATGACCATTTCTGACCATCTGGAGAAAGTTCGACAGTTCCGGGGTCATCGTTTTTCATTAAAAAAAATATTTTTTCAAATGTTGAAAAAATGATGCAAAATGTCAAATGGATTGTGCCTGATGTTGAATAACCACTTTTTAAAGCCCCACAGTGACCAAAATTGCCATTTTTACAGACATTTCCTCCTACTCAGAAGCTTCTATTTTTACCAATTTCTGGCAGAAAAAAGACTACAAACACACTCATTTTAGATCCAAAAGTGATAATTCACATTTAATAGTCATTTACAGGCAAAAGAGAAAACATTAAAAAATGACCATTTCTGACCATCTGGAGAAAGTTCGACAGTTCCGGGGTCATCGTTTTTCATCAAAAAAAATATTTTTTCAAATGTTTTAAAAATGATGCAAAATGTCAAATGGATTGTGCCTGATGTTGAATAACTACTTTTTAAGCCCTACAGTGACCACAATTGGCATTTTTACAGATATTTCCTCCTACTCAGAAGCTTCTATTTGACAAATTTCTGGCAGAAAAATGGCTTTCATCAAAATGGTTTTTCATCAAAAAAAATATTTTTTCAAATGTTGAAAAAATGATGCAAAATGTCAAAAGGATTGTGCCTGAAGTTGAATAACCACTTTTTAAAGCCCCACAGTGACCAAAATTGCCATTTTTACAGACTTTTCCTCCTACTCAGAAGCTTCTATTTTGACCAATTTCTGGCAGAAAAATGACTCCAAACACACTCATTTTAGATCCAAAAGTGACAATTCACATTTAATAGTCATTTACTGTCAAAAGAGAAAACATTAAAAAATGACCATTTCTGACCATCTGGAGAAAGTTCGACAGTTCCGGGGTCATCGTTTTTCATCAAAAAAAATATTTTTTCAAATGTTGAAAAAATGATGCAAAATGTCAAATGGATTGTGCCTGATGTTGAATAACCACTTTTTAAGCCCCACTGTGACCAAAATTGCCATTTTTACAGACATTTCCTCCTACTCAGAAGCTTCTATTTGACCAATTTCTGGCAGAAAAATGGCTCTAAACACACTTATTTTAGTTCCAAAAGTGATCATTCACATTTAATAATTGTTTACAGTCAAAAGAGAACATTAAAAAATGACCATTTCTGACCATCTGGAGAAAGTTCGACAGTTCCGGGGTCATCGTTTTTCATCAAAAAAAATATTTTTTCAAATGTTTTAAAAATGATGCAAAATGTCAAATGGATTGTGCCTGATGTTGAATAACTACTTTTTAAGCACTACAGTGACCACAATTGCCATTTTTACAGATATTTCCTCCTACTCAGAAGCTTCTATTTGACCAATTTCTGCAGAAAAATGGCTCTAAACACACTTATTTTAGTTCCAAAAGTGATCATTCACATTTAATAATTGTTTACAGTCAAAAGAGAAAACATTAAAAATTGACCATTTCTGACCATCTGGAGAAAGTTTGACAGGTCCGGGGTCATCGTTTTTCATCAAAAAAAATATTTTTTCAAATGTTGAAAAAATGATTCAAAATGTCAAATGGATTGTGCCTGATGTTGAATAACCGCTTTTTAAGCCCTACAGTGACCAAAATTGCAATTTTTACAGACATTTCCTCCTACTCAGAAGCTTCTATTTGACCAATTTCTGGCAGAAAAATGACTCCAAACACACTTATTTTAGTTCCAAAAGTGATCATTCACATTTAACAATTGTTTACAGTCAAAAGAGAAAACATTAAAAAATGGCCATTTCTGACCATCTGGAGAAAGTTCGACAGTTCAGGGGTCATCGTTTTTCATCAAAAAAAAATTTTTTTCAAATGTTGAAAAAATGATGCAAAGTATTCAAATGGATTGTGCCTGATGTTGAATAACCACTTTTTAAGCCCCACAGTGACCAAAATTGACATTTTTACAGACATTTCCTCCTACTCAGAAGCTTCTATTTGACCAATTTCTTGCAGAAAAATGACTCTAAACATAGTTATTTTAGTTCCAAAAGTGAACATTCAGATTTAATAATTGTTTACAGTCAAAAGAGAAAACATAAAAAAATGACCATTTCTGACCATCTGGAGAAAGTTCGACAGTTCCGGGGTCATCGTTTTCATAAAAAAAAATATTTTTTCAAATGTTGAAAAAATGATGCAAAATGTCAAATGGATTGTGCCTGATGTTGAATAACCACTTTTTAAAGCCCCACAGTGACCACAATTGCCATTTTTACAGATATTTCCTCCTACTCAGAAGCTTCTATTTGACCAATTTCTGGCAGAAAAATGACTCTAAACACACTTATTTTAGTTCCAAAAGTGATCATTCACATTTAATAATTGTTTACAGTCAAAAGAGAAAACATTAAAAAAATGACCATTTCTGACCATCTGGAGAAAGTTTGACAGGTCCGGGGTCATCGTTTTTCATCAAAAAAAATATTTTTTCAAATGTTGAAAAAATGATTCAAAATGTCAAATGGATTGTGCCTGATGTTGAATAACCACTTTTTAAGCCCCACAGTGACCAAAATTGCCATTTTTGCAGACATTTCCTCCTACTCAGTAGCTTCTATTTGACCAATTTCTGGCAGAAAAATGACTCTAAACACACTTATTTTAGTTCCAAAAGTGAACATTCACATTTAATAATTGTTTACAGTCAAAAGAGAAAACATTAAAAAATGACCATTTCTGACCATCTGGAGAAAGTTTAACAGTTCCTGGGTCATCGTTTTTCATTAAAAAAAAAATATTTTTTCAAATGTTGAAAAAATGATGCAAAATGTCAAAAGGATTGTGCCTGAAGTTGAATAACCACTTTTTAACCCCTTCAACGCTAATGACAAAGCCAGCTCGTCATGGGCGTTACCTGCGCTGCACTCATGACGGGCTGGCTTTGTCATGTAAAGTGTGATTTATGAACATTCAGCACACAGCGGGAAAACCCGCTAGCGCTGTAGTGGTTAAAGCCCCACAGTGACCAAAATTGCCATTTTTACAGACTTTTCCTCCTACTCAGAAGCTTCTATTTTGACCAATTTCTGGCAGAAAAATGACTCCAAACACACTCATTTTAGATCCAAAAGTGATAATTCACATTTAATAGTCATTTACAGGCAAAAGAGAAAACATTAAAAAATGACTATTTCTGACCATCTGGAGAAAGTTCGACAGTTCCGGGGTCATCGTTTTTCATCAAAAAATATTTTTTCAAATGTTTTAAAAATGATGCAAAATGTCAAATGGATTGTGCCTGATGTTGAATAACTACTTTTTAAGCCCTACAGTGACCAAAATTGCCATTTTTACAGATATTTCCTCCTACTCAGAAGCCTCTATTTGACCAATATCAGGCAGAAAAATGTCTCTAAACACACCTATTTTAGTTCCAAAAGTGATCATTCACATTTAATAATTGTTTACAGTCAAAAGAGAAAACATTAAAAAATGACCATTTCTGACCATCTGGAGAAAGTTTGACAGGTCCGGTGTCATCGTTTTTCATCAAAAAAAATATTTCTTCAAATGTTGAAAAAAGTGATTCAAAATGTCAAATGGATTGTGCCTGATGTTGAATAACCACTTTTTAAGACCCACAGTGACCAAAATTGCCATTTTTACAGACATTTCCTCCTACTCATAAGCTTCTATTTGACCAATTTCTGGCAGAAAAATGACTCTAAACACACTTATTTTAGTTCCAAAAGTGAACATTCACATTTAATAATTGTTTACAGTCAAAAGAGAAAACATTAAAAAATGATCATTTCTGACCATCTGGAGAAAGTTCGACAGTTCCGGGGTCATCGTTTTTCATTAAAAAAAATATTTTTTCAAATGTTGAAAAAATGATGCAAAATGTCAAATGGATTGTGCCTGATGTTGAATAACCACTTTTTAAAGCCCCACAGTGACCAAAATTGCCATTTTTACAGACATTTCCTCCTACTCAGAAGCTTCTATTTTTTACCAATTTCTGGCAGAAAAATGGCTTTCATCAAAATGGTTTTTCATCAAAAAAAATATTTTTTCAAATGTTGAAAAAATGATGCAAAATGTCAAAAGGATTGTGCCTGAAGTTGAATAACCACTTTTTAAAGCCCCACAGTGACCAAAATTGCCATTTTTACAGACTTTTCCTCCTACTCAGAAGCTTCTATTTTGACCAATTTCTGGCAGAAAAATGACTCCAAACACACTCATTTTAGATCCAAAAGTGACAATTCACATTTAATAGTCATTTACTGTCAAAAGAGAAAACATTAAAAAATGACCATTTCTGACCATCTGGAGAAAGTTCGACAGTTCCGGGGTCATCGTTTTTCATCAAAAAAAATATTTTTTCAAATGTTGAAAAAATGATGCAAAATGTCAAATGGATTGTGCCTGATGTTGAATAACCACTTTTTAAGCCCCACTGTGACCAAAATTGCCATTTTTACAGACATTTCCTCCTACTCAGAAGCTTCTATTTGACCAATTTCTGGCAGAAAAATGGCTCTAAACACACTTATTTTAGTTCCAAAAGTGATCATTCACATTTAATAATTGTTTACAGTCAAAAGAGAACATTAAAAAATGACCATTTCTGACCATCTGGAGAAAGTTCGACAGTTCCGGGGTCATCGTTTTTCATCAAAAAAAATATTTTTTCAAATGTTTTAAAAATGATGCAAAATGTCAAATGGATTGTGCCTGATGTTGAATAACTACTTTTTAAGCACTACAGTGACCACAATTGCCATTTTTACAGATATTTCCTCCTACTCAGAAGCTTCTATTTGACCAATTTCTGCAGAAAAATGGCTCTAAACACACTTATTTTAGTTCCAAAAGTGATCATTCACATTTAATAATTGTTTACAGTCAAAAGAGAAAACATTAAAAATTGACCATTTCTGACCATCTGGAGAAAGTTTGACAGGTCCGGGGTCATCGTTTTTCATCAAAAAAAATATTTTTTCAAATGTTGAAAAAATGATTCAAAATGTCAAATGGATTGTGCCTGATGTTGAATAACCGCTTTTTAAGCCCTACAGTGACCAAAATTGCCATTTTTACAGACATTTCCTCCTACTCAGAAGCTTCTATTTGACCAATTTCTGGCAGAAAAATGACTCCAAACACACTTATTTTAGTTCCAAAAGTGATAATTCACATTTAACAATTGTTTACAGTCAAAAGAGAAAACATTAAAAAATGGCCATTTCTGACCATCTGGAGAAAGTTCGACAGTTCAGGGGTCATCGTTTTTCATCAAAAAAAACATTTTTTCAAATGTTGAAAAAATGATGCAAAGTATTCAAATGGATTGTGCCTGATGTTGAATAACCACTTTTTAAGCCCCACAGTGACCAAAATTGACATTTTTACAGACATTTCCTCCTACTCAGAAGCTTCTATTTGACCAATTTCTTGCAGAAAAATGACTCTAAACATAGTTATTTTAGTTCCAAAAGTGAACATTCAGATTTAATAATTGTTTACAGTCAAAAGAGAAAACATAAAAAAATGACCATTTCTGACCATCTGGAGAAAGTTCGACAGTTCCGGGGTCATCGTTTTCATAAAAAAAATATTTTTTCAAATGTTGAAAAAATGATGCAAAATGTCAAATGGATTGTGCCTGATGTTGAATAACCACTTTTTAAAGCCCCACAGTGACCAAAATTGCCATTTTTACAGACATTTCCTCCTACTCAGAAGCTTCTATTTGACCAATTTCTGGCAGAAAAATGACTCTAAACACACTTATTTTAGTTCCAAAAGTGATCATTCACATTTAATAATTGTTTACAGTCAAAAGAAAAAACATTAAAAAATGACAATTTCTGACCATCTGGAGAAAGTTTGACAGGTCCGGGGTCATCGTTTTTCATCAAAAAAAATATTTTTTCAAATGTTGAAAAAATGATTCAAAATGTCAAATGGATTGTGCCTGATGTTGAATAACCACTTTTTAAAGCCCCACAGTGACCAAAATTGCCATTTTTACGGACATTTCCTCCTACTCAGAAGCTTCTATTTGACCAATTTCTGGCAGAAAAATGACTCTAAACACACTTATTTTAGTTCCAAAAGTGATCATTCACATATAATAATTGTTTACAGTCAAAAGAAAAAACATAAAAAAATTACAATTTCTGACCATCTGGAGAAAGTTTGACAGGTCCGGGGTCATCGTTTTTCATCAAAAAAAATATTTTTTTAAATGTTGAAAAAATGATTCAAAATGTCAAATGGATTGTGCCTGATGTTGAATAACCACTTTTTAAGCCCCACAGTGACCAAAATTGCCATTTTTACAGACATTTCCTCCTACTCAGAAGCTTCTATTTTGACCAATTTCTGGCAGAAAAATGACTACAAACACACTCATTTTAGATCCAAAAGTGATAATTCACATTTAATAGTCATTTACAGGCAAAAGAGAAAACATTAAAAAATGACCATTTCTGACCATCTGGAGAAAGTTCGACAGTTCCGGGGTCATCGTTTTTCATAAAAAAAAATATTTTTTCAAATGTTTTAAAAATGATGCAAAATGTCAAATGGATTGTGCCTGATGTTGAATAACTACTTTTTAAGCACTACAGTGACCACAATTGCCATTTTTACAGATATTTCCTCCTACTCAGTAGCTTCTATTTGACCAATTTCTGGCAGAAAAATGACTCTAAACACACTTATTTTAGTTCCAAAAGTGAACATTCACATTTAATAATTGTTTACAGTCAAAAGAGAAAACATTAAAAAATGACCATTTCTGACCATCTGGAGAAAGTTTAACAGTTCCTGGGTCATCGTTTTTCATTAAAAAAAAAATATTTTTTCAAATGTTGAAAAAATGATGCAAAATGTCAAAAGGATTGTGCCTGAAGTTGAATAACCACTTTTTAACCCCTTCAACGCTAATGACAAAGCCAGCTCGTCATGGGCGTTACCTGCGCTGCACTCATGACGGGCTGGCTTTGTCATGTAAAGTGTGATTTATGAACATTCAGCACACAGCGGGAAAACCCGCTAGCGCTGTAGTGGTTAAAGCCCCACAGTGACCAAAATTGCCATTTTTACAGACTTTTCCTCCTACTCAGAAGCTTCTATTTTGACCAATTTCTGGCAGAAAAATGACTCCAAACACACTCATTCTAGATCCAAAAGTGATAATTCACATTTAATAGTCATTTACAGGCAAAAGAGAAAACATTAAAAAATGACTATTTCTGACCATCTGGAGAAAGTTCGACAGTTCCGGGGTCATCGTTTTTCATCAAAAAATATTTTTTCAAATGTTTTAAAAATGATGCAAAATGTCAAATGGATTGTGCCTGATGTTGAATAACTACTTTTTAAGCCCTACAGTGACCAAAATTGCCATTTTTACAGATATTTCCTCCTACTCAGAAGCCTCTATTTGACCAATATCAGGCAGAAAAATGTCTCTAAACACACCTATTTTAGTTCCAAAAGTGATCATTCACATTTAATAATTGTTTACAGTCAAAAGAGAAAACATTAAAAAATGACCATTTCTGACCATCTGGAGAAAGTTTGACAGGTCCGGTGTAATCGTTTTTCATCAAAAAAAATATTTCTTCAAATGTTGAAAAAAGTGATTCAAAATGTCAAATGGATTGTGCCTGATGTTGAATAACCACTTTTTAAGACCCACAGTGACCAAAATTGCCATTTTTACAGACATTTCCTCCTACTCATAAGCTTCTATTTGACCAATTTCTGGCAGAAAAATGACTCTAAACACACTTATTTTAGTTCCAAAAGTGAACATTCACATTTAATAATTGTTTACAGTCAAAAGAGAAAACATTAAAAAATGACCATTTCTGACCATCTGGAGAAAGTTCGACAGTTCCGGGGTCATCGTTTTTCATTAAAAAAAATATTTTTTCAAATGTTGAAAAAATGATGCAAAATGTCAAATGGATTGTGCCTGATGTTGAATAACCACTTTTTAAAGCCCCACAGTGACCAAAATTGCCATTTTTACAGACATTTCCTCCTACTCAGAAGCTTCTATTTTGACCAATTTCTGGCAGAAAAAAGACTACAAACACACTCATTTTAGATCCAAAAGTGATAATTCACATTTAATAGTCATTTACAGGCAAAAGAGAAAACATTAAAAAATGACCATTTCTGACCATCTGGAGAAAGTTCGACAGTTCCGGGGTCATCGTTTTTCATCAAAAAAAATATTTTTTCAAATGTTTTAAAAATGATGCAAAATGTCAAATGGATTGTGCCTGATGTTGAATAACTACTTTTTAAGCCCTACAGTGACCACAATTGGCATTTTTACAGATATTTCCTCCTACTCAGAAGCTTCTATTTGACAAATTTCTGGCAGAAAAATGGCTTTCATCAAAATGGTTTTTCATCAAAAAAAATATTTTTTCAAATGTTGAAAAAATGATGCAAAATGTCAAAAGGATTGTGCCTGAAGTTGAATAACCACTTTTTAAAGCCCCACAGTGACCAAAATTGCCATTTTTACAGACATTTCCTCCTACTCAGAAGCTTCTATTTGACCAATTTCTGGCAGAAAAATGGCTCTAAACACACTTATTTTAGTTCCAAAAGTGATCATTCACATTTAATAATTGTTTACAGTCAAAAGAGAACATTAAAAAATGACCATTTCTGACCATCTGGAGAAAGTTCGACAGTTCCGGGGTCATCGTTTTTCATCAAAAAAAATATTTTTTCAAATGTTTTAAAAATGATGCAAAATGTCAAATGGATTGTGCCTGATGTTGAATAACTACTTTTTAAGCACTACAGTGACCACAATTGCCATTTTTACAGATATTTCCTCCTACTCAGAAGCTTCTATTTGACCAATTTCTGCAGAAAAATGGCTCTAAACACACTTATTTTAGTTCCAAAAGTGATCATTCACATTTAATAATTGTTTACAGTCAAAAGAGAAAACATTAAAAATTGACCATTTCTGACCATCTGGAGAAAGTTTGACAGGTCCGGGGTCATCGTTTTTCATCAAAAAAAATATTTTTTCAAATGTTGAAAAAATGATTCAAAATGTCAAATGGATTGTGCCTGATGTTGAATAACCGCTTTTTAAGCCCTACAGTGACCAAAATTGCCATTTTTACAGACATTTCCTCCTACTCAGAAGCTTCTATTTGACCAATTTCTGGCAGAAAAATGACTCCAAACACACTTATTTTAGTTCCAAAAGTGATAATTCACATTTAACAATTGTTTACAGTCAAAAGAGAAAACATTAAAAAATGGCCATTTCTGACCATCTGGAGAAAGTTCGACAGTTCAGGGGTCATCGTTTTTCATCAAAAAAAACATTTTTTCAAATGTTGAAAAAATGATGCAAAGTATTCAAATGGATTGTGCCTGATGTTGAATAACCACTTTTTAAGCCCCACAGTGACCAAAATTGACATTTTTACAGACATTTCCTCCTACTCAGAAGCTTCTATTTGACCAATTTCTTGCAGAAAAATGACTCTAAACATAGTTATTTTAGTTCCAAAAGTGAACATTCAGATTTAATAATTGTTTACAGTCAAAAGAGAAAACATAAAAAAATGACCATTTCTGACCATCTGGAGAAAGTTCGACAGTTCCGGGGTCATCGTTTTCATAAAAAAAATTTTTTTTTCAAATGTTGAAAAAATGATGCAAAATGTCAAATGGATTGTGCCTGATGTTGAATAACCACTTTTTAAAGCCCCACAGTGACCAAAATTGCCATTTTTACAGACATTTCCTCCTACTCAGAAGCTTCTATTTGACCAATTTCTGGCAGAAAAATGACTCTAAACACACTTATTTTAGTTCCAAAAGTGATCATTCACATTTAATAATTGTTTACAGTCAAAAGAAAAAACATTAAAAAATGACAATTTCTGACCATCTGGAGAAAGTTTGACAGGTCCGGGGTCATCGTTTTTCATCAAAAAAAATATTTTTTCAAATGTTGAAAAAATGATTCAAAATGTCAAATGGATTGTGCCTGATGTTGAATAACCACTTTTTAAAGCCCCACAGTGACCAAAATTGCCATTTTTACGGACATTTCCTCCTACTCAGAAGCTTCTATTTGACCAATTTCTGGCAGAAAAATTACTCTAAACACACTTATTTTAGTTCCAAAAGTGATCATTCACATATAATAATTGTTTACAGTCAAAAGAAAAAACATTAAAAAATTACAATTTCTGACCATCTGGAGAAAGTTTGACAGGTCCGGGGTCATCGTTTTTCATCAAAAAAAATATTTTTTTAAATGTTGAAAAAATGATTCAAAATGTCAAATGGATTGTGCCTGATGTTGAATAACCACTTTTTAAGCCCCACAGTGACCAAAATTGCCATTTTTACAGACATTTCCTCCTACTCAGAAGCTTCTATTTTGACCAATTTCTGGCAGAAAAATTACTACAAACACACTCATTTTAGATCCAAAAGTGATAATTCACATTTAATAGTCATTTACAGGCAAAAGAGAAAACATTAAAAAATGACCATTTCTGACCATCTGGAGAAAGTTCGACATTTCCGGGGTCATCGTTTTTCATAAAAAAAAATATTTTTTCAAATGTTTTAAAAATGATGCAAAATGTCAAATGGATTGTGCCTGATGTTGAATAACTACTTTTTAAGCACTACAGTGACCACAATTGCCATTTTTACAGATATTTCCTCCTACTCAGAAGCTTCTATTTGACCAATTTCTGGCAGAAAAATGGCTCTAAACACACTTATTTTAGTTCCAAAAGTGATCATTCACATTTAATAATTGTTTACAGTCAAAAGAGAAAACATTAAAAAAATGACCATTTCTGACCATCTGGAGAAAGTTTGACAGGTCCGGGGTCATCGTTTTTCATCAAAAAAAATATTTTTTCAAATGTTGAAAAAATGATTCAAAATGTCAAATGGATTGTGCCTGATGTTGAATAACCACTTTTTAAGCCCCACAGTGACCAAAATTGCCATTTTTGCAGACATTTCCTCCTACTCAGTAGCTTCTATTTGACCAATTTCTGGCAGAAAAATGACTCTAAACACACTTATTTTAGTTCCAAAAGTGAACATTCACATTTAATAATTGTTTACAGTCAAAAGAGAAAACATTAAAAAATGACCATTTCTGACCATCTGGAGAAAGTTTAACAGTTCCTGGGTCATCGTTTTTCATTAAAAAAAAAATATTTTTTCAAATGTTGAAAAAATGATGCAAAATGTCAAAAGGATTGTGCCTGAAGTTGAATAACCACTTTTTAACCCCTTCAACGCTAATGACAAAGCCAGCTCGTCATGGGCGTTACCTGCGCTGCACTCATGACGGGCTGGCTTTGTCATGTAAAGTGTGATTTATGAACATTCAGCACACAGCGGGAAAACCCGCTAGCGCTGTAGTGGTTAAAGCCCCACAGTGACCAAAATTGCCATTTTTACAGACTTTTCCTCCTACTCAGAAGCTTCTATTTTGACCAATTTCTGGCAGAAAAATGACTCCAAACACACTCATTTTAGATCCAAAAGTGATAATTCACATTTAATAGTCATTTACAGGCAAAAGAGAAAACATTAAAAAATGACCATTTCTGACCATCTGGAGAAAGTTTGACAGTTCCGGGGTCATCGTTTTTCATAAAAAAAATATTTTTTCAAATGTTGAAAAAATGATGCAAAATGTCAAATAGATTGTGCCTGGTGTTGAATAACCACTTTTTAAGCCCCACAGTGACCAACATTGCCATTTTTACAGACATTTCCTCCTACTCAGAAGCTTCTTTTTGACCAATTTCTGGCAGAAAAATGACTCTGAACACACTTATTTTAGTTCCAAAAGTGAACATTCACATTTAATAATTGTTTACAGTCAAAAGAGAAAACATTAAAAAATGACCATTTCTGACCATCTGGAGAAAGTTCGACAGTTCCGGGGTCATCGTTTTTCATTAAAAAAAATATTTTTTCAAATGTTGAAAAAATGATGCAAAATGTCAAATGGATTGTGCCTGATTTTGAATAACCACTTTTTAAAGCCCCACAGTGACCAAAATTGCCATTTTTACAGACATTTCCTCCTACTCAGAAGCTTCTATTTTTACCAATTTCTGGCAGAAAAAAGACTACAAACACACTCATTTTAGATCCAAAAGTGATAATTCACATTTAATAGTCATTTACAGGCAAAAGAGAAAACATTAAAAAATGACCATTTCTGACCATCTGGAGAAAGTTCGACAGTTCCGGGGTCATCGTTTTTCATCAAAAAAAATATTTTTTCAAATGTTTTAAAAATGATGCAAAATGTCAAATGGATTGTGCCTGATGTTGAATAACTACTTTTTAAGCCCTACAGTGACCACAATTGGCATTTTTACAGATATTTCCTCCTACTCAGAAGCTTCTATTTGACAAATTTCTGGCAGAAAAATGGCTTTCATCAAAATGGTTTTTCATCAAAAAAAATATTTTTTCAAATGTTGAAAAAATGATGCAAAATGTCAAAAGGATTGTGCCTGAAGTTGAATAACCACTTTTTAAAGCCCCACAGTGACCAAAATTGCCATTTTTACAGACTTTTCCTCCTACTCAGAAGCTTCTATTTTGACCAATTTCTGGCAGAAAAATGACTCCAAACACACTCATTTTAGATCCAAAAGTGACAATTCACATTTAATAGTCATTTACTGTCAAAAGAGAAAACATTAAAAAATGACCATTTCTGACCATCTGGAGAAAGTTCGACAGTTCCGGGGTCATCGTTTTTCATCAAAAAAAATATTTTTTCAAATGTTGAAAAAATGATGCAAAATGTCAAATGGATTGTGCCTGATGTTGAATAACCACTTTTTAAGCCCCACTGTGACCAAAATTGCCATTTTTACAGACATTTCCTCCTACTCAGAAGCTTCTATTTGACCAATTTCTGGCAGAAAAATGGCTCTAAACACACTTATTTTAGTTCCAAAAGTGATCATTCACATTTAATAATTGTTTACAGTCAAAAGAGAACATTAAAAAATGACCATTTCTGACCATCTGGAGAAAGTTCGACAGTTCCGGGGTCATCGTTTTTCATCAAAAAAAATATTTTTTCAAATGTTTTAAAAATGATGCAAAATGTCAAATGGATTGTGCCTGATGTTGAATAACTACTTTTTAAGCACTACAGTGACCACAATTGCCATTTTTACAGATATTTCCTCCTACTCAGAAGCTTCTATTTGACCAATTTCTGCAGAAAAATGGCTCTAAACACACTTATTTTAGTTCCAAAAGTGATCATTCACATTTAATAATTGTTTACAGTCAAAAGAGAAAACATTAAAAATTGACCATTTCTGACCATCTGGAGAAAGTTTGACAGGTCCGGGGTCATCGTTTTTCATCAAAAAAAATATTTTTTCAAATGTTGAAAAAATGATTCAAAATGTCAAATGGATTGTGCCTGATGTTGAATAACCGCTTTTTAAGCCCTACAGTGACCAAAATTGCAATTTTTACAGACATTTCCTCCTACTCAGAAGCTTCTATTTGACCAATTTCTGGCAGAAAAATGACTCCAAACACACTTATTTTAGTTCCAAAAGTGATCATTCACATTTAACAATTGTTTACAGTCAAAAGAGAAAACATTAAAAAATGGCCATTTCTGACCATCTGGAGAAAGTTCGACAGTTCAGGGGTCATCGTTTTTCATCAAAAAAAACATTTTTTCAAATGTTGAAAAAATGATGCAAAGTATTCAAATGGATTGTGCCTGATGTTGAATAACCACTTTTTAAGCCCCACAGTGACCAAAATTGACATTTTTACAGACATTTCCTCCTACTCAGAAGCTTCTATTTGACCAATTTCTTGCAGAAAAATGACTCTAAACATAGTTATTTTAGTTCCAAAAGTGAACATTCAGATTTAATAATTGTTTACAGTCAAAAGAGAAAACATAAAAAAATGACCATTTCTGACCATCTGGAGAAAGTTCGACAGTTCCGGGGTCATCGTTTTCATAAAAAAAAATATTTTTTCAAATGTTGAAAAAATGATGCAAAATGTCAAATGGATTGTGCCTGATGTTGAATAACCACTTTTTAAAGCCCCACAGTGACCACAATTGCCATTTTTACAGATATTTCCTCCTACTCAGAAGCTTCTATTTGACCAATTTCTGGCAGAAAAATGACTCTAAACACACTTATTTTAGTTCCAAAAGTGATCATTCACATTTAATAATTGTTTACAGTCAAAAGAGAAAACATTAAAAAAATGACCATTTCTGACCATCTGGAGAAAGTTTGACAGGTCCGGGGTCATCGTTTTTCATCAAAAAAAATATTTTTTCAAATGTTGAAAAAATGATTCAAAATGTCAAATGGATTGTGCCTGATGTTGAATAACCACTTTTTAAGCCCCACAGTGACCAAAATTGCCATTTTTGCAGACATTTCCTCCTACTCAGTAGCTTCTATTTGACCAATTTCTGGCAGAAAAATGACTCTAAACACACTTATTTTAGTTCCAAAAGTGAACATTCACATTTAATAATTGTTTACAGTCAAAAGAGAAAACATTAAAAAATGACCATTTCTGACCATCTGGAGAAAGTTTAACAGTTCCTGGGTCATCGTTTTTCATTAAAAAAAAAATATTTTTTCAAATGTTGAAAAAATGATGCAAAATGTCAAAAGGATTGTGCCTGAAGTTGAATAACCACTTTTTAACCCCTTCAACGCTAATGACAAAGCCAGCTCGTCATGGGCGTTACCTGCGCTGCACTCATGACGGGCTGGCTTTGTCATGTAAAGTGTGATTTATGAACATTCAGCACACAGCGGGAAAACCCGCTAGCGCTGTAGTGGTTAAAGCCCCACAGTGACCAAAATTGCCATTTTTACTGACTTTTCCTCCTACTCAGAAGCTTCTACTTTGACCAATTTCTGGCAGAAAAATGACTCCAAACACACTCATTTTAGATCCAAAAGTGATAATTCACATTTAATAGTCATTTACAGGCAAAAGAGAAAACATTAAAAAATGACTATTTCTGACCATCTGGAGAAAGTTCGACAGTTCCGGGGTCATCGTTTTTCATCAAAAAATATTTTTTCAAATGTTTTAAAAATGATGCAAAATGTCAAATGGATTGTGCCTGATGTTGAATAACTACTTTTTAAGCCCTACAGTGACCAAAATTGCCATTTTTACAGATATTTCCTCCTACTCAGAAGCCTCTATTTGACCAATATCAGGCAGAAAAATGTCTCTAAACACACCTATTTTAGTTCCAAAAGTGATCATTCACATTTAATAATTGTTTACAGTCAAAAGAGAAAACATTAAAAAATGACCATTTCTGACCATCTGGAGAAAGTTTGACAGGTCCGGTGTCATCGTTTTTCATCAAAAAAAATATTTCTTCAAATGTTGAAAAAAGTGATTCAAAATGTCAAATGGATTGTGCCTGATGTTGAATAACCACTTTTTAAGACCCACAGTGACCAAAATTGCCATTTTTACAGACATTTCCTCCTACTCATAAGCTTCTATTTGACCAATTTCTGGCAGAAAAATGACTCTAAACACACTTATTTTAGTTCCAAAAGTGAACATTCACATTTAATAATTGTTTACAGTCAAAAGAGAAAACATTAAAAAATGACCATTTCTGACCATCTGGAGAAAGTTCGACAGTTCCGGGGTCATCGTTTTTCATTAAAAAAAATATTTTTTCAAATGTTGAAAAAATGATGCAAAATGTCAAATGGATTGTGCCTGATGTTGAATAACCACTTTTTAAAGCCCCACAGTGACCAAAATTGCCATTTTTACAGACATTTCCTCCTACTCAGAAGCTTCTATTTTTTACCAATTTCTGGCAGAAAAATGGCTTTCATCAAAATGGTTTTTCATCAAAAAAAATATTTTTTCAAATGTTGAAAAAATGATGCAAAATGTCAAAAGGATTGTGCCTGAAGTTGAATAACCACTTTTTAAAGCCCCACAGTGACCAAAATTGCCATTTTTACAGACTTTTCCTCCTACTCAGAAGCTTCTATTTTGACCAATTTCTGGCAGAAAAATGACTCCAAACACACTCATTTTAGATCCAAAAGTGACAATTCACATTTAATAGTCATTTACTGTCAAAAGAGAAAACATTAAAAAATGACCATTTCTGACCATCTGGAGAAAGTTCGACAGTTCCGGCCGGGGTCATCGTTTTTCATCAAAAAAATTATTTTTTCAAATGTTGAAAAAATGATGCAAAATGTCAAATGGATTGTGCCTGATGTTGAATAACCACTTTTTAAGCCCCACTGTGACCAAAATTGCCATTTTTACAGACATTTCCTCCTACTCAGAAGCTTCTATTTGACCAATTTCTGGCAGAAAAATGGCTCTAAACACACTTATTTTAGTTCCAAAAGTGATCATTCACATTTAATAATTGTTTACAGTCAAAAGAGAACATTAAAAAATGACCATTTCTGACCATCTGGAGAAAGTTCGACAGTTCCGGGGTCATCGTTTTTCATCAAAAAAAATATTTTTTCAAATGTTTTAAAAATGATGCAAAATGTCAAATGGATTGTGCCTGATGTTGAATAACTACTTTTTAAGCACTACAGTGACCAAAATTGCCATTTTTACAGACATTTCCTCCTACTCAGAAGCTTCTATTTGACCAATTTCTGGCAGAAAAATGACTCCAAACACACTTATTTTAGTTCCAAAAGTGATCATTCACATTTAACAATTGTTTACAGTCAAAAGAGAAAACATAAAAAAATGGCCATTTCTGACCATCTGGAGAAAGTTCGACAGTTCAGGGGTCATCGTTTTTCATCAAAAAAAACATTTTTTCAAATGTTGAAAAAATGATGCAAAGTATTCAAATGGATTGTGCCTGATGTTGAATAACCACTTTTTAAGCCCCACAGTGACCAAAATTGACATTTTTACAGACATTTCCTCCTACTCAGAAGCTTCTATTTGACCAATTTCTTGCAGGAAAATGACTCTAAACATAGTTATTTTAGTTCCAAAAGTGAACATTCAGATTTAATAATTGTTTACAGTCAAAAGAGAAAACATAAAAAAATGACCATTTCTGACCATCTGGAGAAAGTTCGACAGTTCCGGGGTCATCGTTTTCATAAAAAAAAATATTTTTTCAAATGTTGAAAAAATGATGCAAAATGTCAAATGGATTGTGCCTGATGTTGAATAACCACTTTTTAAAGCCCCACAGTGACCAAAATTGCCATTTTTACAGACATTTCCTCCTACTCAGAAGCTTCTATTTGACCAATTTCTGGCAGAAAAATGACTCTAAACACACTTATTTTAGTTCCAAAAGTGATCATTCACATTTAATAATTGTTTACAGTCAAAAGAAAAAACATTAAAAAATGACAATTTCTGACCATCTGGAGAAAGTTTGACAGGTCCGGGGTCATCGTTTTTCATCAAAAAAAATATTTTTTCAAATGTTGAAAAAATGATACAAAATGTCAAAAGGATTGGGCCTCCTGTTGAATAACTACTTTTTAAGCCCTACAGTGACCAAAATTGCCATTTTTGCAGACATTTCCTTCTACTCAGAAGCATCTATTTGACCAATTTCTGGCAGAAAAATGACTCTAAAAATGACTCTAAAAATGACTTTTTTTTTTTGCAAAGAGCCCTAATGTCCTTTCTGTACGTTCTCAAAGAGCCCTAATGTCCTTTCTGTACGTTCTATGCTGTTTTGTTCTTAAGGTTACCTATGTCACAAATGTCAATTGTATTTTTTTACAGTCCACTATGAGTCCACACGTTGTCCCACATGTTGTGCAGCCGGGGGTTTCATCCACTGCCTGCCTTAGATCACAGCGCACTATCTCAACGACGTTCCTCATCCCCAATGGCTAAGATAAACTCGTTGGCCGACGACCTCACAATAGTCTCTCTCAATGTTAAGGGCCTAAACCATCCGGTAAAAAGGAGGAAAATTCTTGATTATATCACCAAATCAAAGGGTGACATTATTTTGTTGCAAGAATCCAAATTGTCCGAGGAAGACCTACGTTTCCTTAATATTCATTGGGCATCACACATCCTGTCCTCACCAGCTTCCCACAAAAAAGGAGGGGTTATTACCATCTTAGCGAAAAAAGCAAACCTTACTCTAATCTCACACTCCCACGACGAAGTAGGCCGGCTGTCCATTACTAATCTTCTCAGGGAAGATGACCCTATTCATGTTCTAAATATATACGGCCCAAACGCAGACGACCCAGATTTCTGGGAATCGGTCTCACAGTCCCTAGAACCTATCCCTACTGATGATCTGTTGATAGTGGGAGGTGACTTTAATCTCCCCCTGGACCCGATCCTCGATAGGCAATCCAAATGTGCCTTCCACCCTTCCCGATCACATGACGCCCTCCTTCGCATATGTGACAGATACCACCTGAAAGACTCGTGGCGCTTACAAAATCCAGACGGTAGGGACTACACGTTTTACTCTGCACCTCACAATTCCTATTCACGTATCGACTTCATATTAGTTTCAAGCCCCTTCACACACCTTATAGAGGAGACAGAGATAGCCCCCAAATTAGTCTCTGATCACGCATGCATCAGAACCAAACTAGCTGGCTCCAGATCGATTTTACCACCTAGGAGATGGCGATTCAATGACGAAACACTTGCAGATCCCACAAACAAATTATTAATATCGGAGGCCATTGAGGATTATCTCTCTTTAAATGACACCCCCGACACTACACCTACCACCCTGTGGGATGCTCTGAAGGCCACAATCCGAGGGACCATCATCACAATCAGGGCAAGGGTAAACAAGACTCTCAATAAAGAGCTAGTAGATCTAGAGCAGCAGATTACCACACTCGAAACCCAACACAAATCCAACCCGCTTGACTCTTCCGTCTTTGATACTTTGACCAAGAAAAAATATGAATATAACACCATCACCAGCAAACGGGCGGGGGTATGGGTTAACCGATTCAAGGCCCTGAAACTGTGCGAGGGCAACAAAGCAGGGAAACTGTTGGCCTCCTATCTCAAACACAAACAGAAACTGACTACCATATCGTCCATTAAAGACTCAGGCAACGTCACACACACCAAACAATCTAACATCCTTGACACTTTTAAAAAATTCTATGAAGACCTATACAAAAATGACAAGATACTAGATGAAAATGCCTGCGCAAATTACCTCTCTTCACTCCACCTCCCGAAAATCTCGGAATCTGACAAATCCCATCTGGACTCCCCAATCTCTGATTCGGAAATCAAAACAGCGATTAACACCCTGAAGAACAATAAAGCCCCCGGCCCAGACGGCTTCACTGCACCCTTTTTTAAGGCCTTTGCGGACCAAATTAGCCCCCCACTCCTAAAACTCTTTAACTCCACTGCAAACAATGGCGGTGTTTCTCCATCAATGAGCGAAGCCACAATAATAGTTCTGCCAAAAGAGGGGAAGGATCCACTACTCACTAAAAATTACCGTCCCATATCCTTGATAAATCTGGACTGCAAGATTTATGCTAAAATCTTGGCGAGCAGACTAAACTCCATTCTCCACAAAGTAATTAGCCCCTCGCAGGTTGGCTTCCTAAAGAACAGGACGTCCAACGACAACACTAGACTACTATGCCACATCCTGGAAAAGGCAAAATCCTCTTCCGCGCCAATGGTAGCAATAACCTTGGATGCGGAAAAGGCATTTGACAAGGTTTCATGGTCCTTTCTGCGCCAGTGTATGTACGCCTTCAACCTGGGAGATACCTACACCAGGATGGTGATGGCCCTCTACTCTGCACCTTCGGCCAGGATAGCTATAAACGGCACCCTCTCGGAACCGTTCCGTCTCTACCAAGGTACAAGACAGGGCTGCCCTCTCTCACCAGCACTCTTTCTCTTAGCCCTTGAGCCCCTCATTACAGACATCAAACTTAACAGAGACATCGCGGGTATCTCCTTTGGGGACACGCGAGTCAAGTTAGCTGCATATGCAGACGATATCTTGATTGCGACCGAAAACCCTACTACCTCCATTGCTGCCCTAATGACCTCGATAGACAGATACTCCTCCCTCTCCGGATACAAATTAAATAGGGATAAATCCGAAGTAAAACCTCTAAATGTCCACACTTCGAAAGAGGTGTTGGGCGACTCCGGCCTTCTCTGGCAAACAGGAGTGATTAAATATTTGGGAATCGAATTCACGGATGAGTTATTGAGTACCCTTAAACATAACGAAAACAAAATCCTGAACAAAATCAAAAATTTGCTGGACGGCTGGTCACCCCGTTTCATCACCTGGTGGGGCCGTATCGAAACTATAAAAATGATGATATCACCCATGGTTAACTACCTCGTCACGATGCTCCCACTCGTCCTCTCCAAAGAATTCCATGCTAAAGTAGATAAACACATCTCGACTTTTCTATGGCAGGGCAAAAAAGCGAGAATTAGCTTAAAAAAACTTCGATTGGATAAGAAACTGGGAGGAGTTAATCTGGCGGATTTTAAAATATACCAAATAGCCTTCTTAGCAAAACAGGGGTCCTACTGGATATCCTCCCAACCGGACTATAGCCCAGTTTGGCTATCTGTAGAAAAAGCGATACTGAAGGGGCTCAGCCCCAGCGCCCTACTCACTGTCAAACCCAGCCCCAACCTAGGTCCAGGTCTAATCTTCAAAAACACGAAAATGGCTCTCTTAAAAGTCAGTAAATATTTACCACATCAATTCCGAAACTCACAGTGGGAGTCTTTATGGCACAACTCAACCATCACATACAAAGGGAGACCTCTCAATTACCACGCCTGGATAGACAAGGGCGTCATATTCCCCCACCAACTCGTCGGAAACGCGCTACCCCTAACCTTTAAAGAAATTCAGGTTAAGTTCCACCTCAATAACATTGAATTTTATAACTTCCTACACATTAAAGTAGCTCTAACAAAGGCTAATCTGAATGATGCCACTCCTTCCCTCCTAGATTTATTCCCCTCCCTTAACAAACAAGGACACCAAGTCTCTAGCTTGTACAAATTGATGCGTCCGCAAGCGTCCTCCCTAAATGCACCCATCCAACGATACTGGGACTCATTCTCCTCCGTACCGAACTCGGACACAATTTGGGCCAGAACGTGGGAATCCACCACCCGCCACAAAATATGCCCTACACTGTCTCAAACCAAGTTCTGGCTTCTGCATAAAGCATTCTGGACTCCCAGGAGGTTGTTTCTTCACAAAATCAAGGACGATGACACGTGTTGGAACTGCTCAGGGGTGGGAGGAGATCTGGAGCACTTAGTCTTCAAATGCCCCAGTGTCATCTCGTATTGGGACAAGATCTTTGGTTTCGTGAAGGAAGTCCTCCATATTACTCTACCAAGAGAATTCTCGTCGCTTGTACTAGGTTTTGCCAAAGCAGTCTCTCTCAATGAAAATGATAAAGCCCTACTGGACCTGCTGCTGACGGCTGGGGTTAAAATCATACTTAACAACTGGAAAAGCACGAGCAAAGCCTCCTTTCCTCACTGGTTGAACTGGGTATCGTACTTGAGAGGTGCTGACAATATATCCTTGACCTCCACTCCGTGGAGACCCCCATCGAGGAAAATCTGGTCCTCGCTGGACGCTCATTTTGATGCTTACAAACCTCCTTGAATCTTGCCTACAAGGTCCTAAAGCGCGTCATCACACAATGTTTCATTCTGATTGTTAGCCAGTCTATGTTTTTGTACTTTCATAACCACAGAGTGATGACTCCAGCTCCCACATGTGCTACAGGTTTGGGATACGTAAATGTTCATCTTATGTAGCCTCTGCGATAGTGGGGTGGTGCCTACCTCCATCAAGGTCAGGCCTTACATGACACCAGTTATCATCGGAATGTATGTGGTCATTTTAAGGGGTATTTTATGTAACATGTTGGACTCATGGTTTTATGGTCTCAATTGCATTATTGGTACCAACTTTCTGTATTCCTAGCCATGTGACTGTAACTATTCGTACTGAACCGTCTATTCCTGTACTGTTGATTCTCTTTGCAGCTCCTAATAAAAATCTTTTGAACTAAAAAAAAAAAAAATACATTTTTTCAAATGTTGAAAAAATGATTCAAAATGTCAAATGGATTGTGCCTGATGTTGAATAACCACTTTTTAAAGCCCCACAGTGACCAAAATTGCCATTTTTACGGACATTTCCTCCTACTCAGAAGCTTCTATTTGACCAATTTCTGGCAGAAAAATGACTCTAAACACACTTATTTTAGTTCCAAAAGTGATCATTCACATATAATAATTGTTTACAGTCAAAAGAAAAAACATTAAAAAATTACAATTTCTGACCATCTGGAGAAAGTTTGACAGGTCCGGGGTCATCGTTTTTCATCAAAAAAAATATTTTTTTAAATGTTGAAAAAATGATGCAAAATGTCAAAAGGATTGTGCCTGAAGTTGAATAACCACTTTTTAACCCCTTCAACGCTAATGACAAAGCCAGCTCGTCATGGGCGTTACCTGCGCTGCACTCATGACGGGCTGGCTTTGTCATGTAAAGTGTGATTTATGAACATTCAGCACACAGCGGGAAAACCCGCTAGCGCTGTAGTGGTTAAAGCCCCACAGTGACCAAAATTGCCATTTTTACAGACTTTTCCTCCTACTCAGAAGCTTCTATTTTGACCAATTTCTGGCAGAAAAATGACTCCAAACACACTCATTTTAGATCCAAAAGTGATAATTCACATTTAATAGTCATTTACAGGCAAAAGAGAAAACATTAAAAAATGACTATTTCTGACCATCTGGAGAAAGTTCGACAGTTCCGGGGTCATCGTTTTTCATCAAAAAATATTTTTTCAAATGTTTTAAAAATGATGCAAAATGTCAAATGGATTGTGCCTGATGTTGAATAACTACTTTTTAAGCCCTACAGTGACCAAAATTGCCATTTTTACAGATATTTCCTCCTACTCAGAAGCCTCTATTTGACCAATATCAGGCAGAAAAATGTCTCTAAACACACCTATTTTAGTTCCAAAAGTGATCATTCACATTTAATAATTGTTTACAGTCAAAAGAGAAAACATTAAAAAATGACCATTTCTGACCATCTGGAGAAAGTTTGACAGGTCCGGTGTCATCGTTTTTCATCAAAAAAAATATTTCTTCAAATGTTGAAAAAAGTGATTCAAAATGTCAAATGGATTGTGCCTGATGTTGAATAACCACTTTTTAAGACCCACAGTGACCAAAATTGCCATTTTTACAGACATTTCCTCCTACTCATAAGCTTCTATTTGACCAATTTCTGGCAGAAAAATGACTCTAAACACACTTATTTTAGTTCCAAAAGTGAACATTCACATTTAATAATTGTTTACAGTCAAAAGAGAAAACATTAAAAAAATGACCATTTCTGACCATCTGGAGAAAGTTCGACAGTTCCGGGGTCATCGTTTTTCATTAAAAAAAATATTTTTTCAAATGTTGAAAAAATGATGCAAAATGTCAAATGGATTGTGCCTGATGTTGAATAACCACTTTTTAAAGCCCCACAGTGACCAAAATTGCCATTTTTACAGACATTTCCTCCTACTCAGAAGCTTCTATTTTTACCAATTTCTGGCAGAAAAAAGACTACAAACACACTCATTTTAGATCCAAAAGTGATAATTCACATTTAATAGTCATTTACAGGCAAAAGAGAAAACATTAAAAAATGACCATTTCTGACCATCTGGAGAAAGTTCGACAGTTCCGGGGTCATCGTTTTTCATCAAAAAAAATATTTTTTCAAATGTTTTAAAAATGATGCAAAATGTCAAATGGATTGTGCCTGATGTTGAATAACTACTTTTTAAGCCCTACAGTGACCACAATTGGCATTTTTACAGATATTTCCTCCTACTCAGAAGCTTCTATTTGACAAATTTCTGGCAGAAAAATGGCTTTCATCAAAATGGTTTTTCATCAAAAAAAATATTTTTTCAAATGTTGAAAAAATGATGCAAAATGTCAAAAGGATTGTGCCTGAAGTTGAATAACCACTTTTTAAAGCCCCACAGTGACCAAAATTGCCATTTTTACAGACTTTTCCTCCTACTCAGAAGCTTCTATTTTGACCAATTTCTGGCAGAAAAATGACTCCAAACACACTCATTTTAGATCCAAAAGTGACAATTCACATTTAATAGTCATTTACTGTCAAAAGAGAAAACATTAAAAAATGACCATTTCTGACCATCTGGAGAAAGTTCGACAGTTCCGGGGTCATCGTTTTTCATCAAAAAAAATATTTTTTCAAATGTTGAAAAAATGATGCAAAATGTCAAATGGATTGTGCCTGATGTTGAATAACCACTTTTTAAGCCCCACTGTGACCAAAATTGCCATTTTTACAGACATTTCCTCCTACTCAGAAGCTTCTATTTGACCAATTTCTGGCAGAAAAATGGCTCTAAACACACTTATTTTAGTTCCAAAAGTGATCATTCACATTTAATAATTGTTTACAGTCAAAAGAGAACATTAAAAAATGACCATTTCTGACCATCTGGAGAAAGTTCGACAGTTCCGGGGTCATCGTTTTTCATCAAAAAAAATATTTTTTCAAATGTTTTAAAAATGATGCAAAATGTCAAATGGATTGTGCCTGATGTTGAATAACTACTTTTTAAGCACTACAGTGACCACAATTGCCATTTTTACAGATATTTCCTCCTACTCAGAAGCTTCTATTTGACCAATTTCTGCAGAAAAATGGCTCTAAACACACTTATTTTAGTTCCAAAAGTGATCATTCACATTTAATAATTGTTTACAGTCAAAAGAGAAAACATTAAAAATTGACCATTTCTGACCATCTGGAGAAAGTTTGACAGGTCCGGGGTCATCGTTTTTCATCAAAAAAAATATTTTTTCAAATGTTGAAAAAATGATTCAAAATGTCAAATGGATTGTGCCTGATGTTGAATAACCGCTTTTTAAGCCCTACAGTGACCAAAATTGCCATTTTTACAGACATTTCCTCCTACTCAGAAGCTTCTATTTGACCAATTTCTGGCAGAAAAATGACTCCAAACACACTTATTTTAGTTCCAAAAGTGATCATTCACATTTAACAATTGTTTACAGTCAAAAGAGAAAACATTAAAAAATGGCCATTTCTGACCATCTGGAGAAAGTTCGACAGTTCAGGGGTCATCGTTTTTCATCAAAAAAAACATTTTTTCAAATGTTGAAAAAATGATGCAAAATGTCAAATGGATTGTGCCTGATGTTGAATAACCACTTTTTAAAGCCCCACAGTGACCAAAATTGCCATTTTTACAGACATTTCCTCCTACTCAGAAGCTTCTATTTGACCAATTTCTGGCAGAAAAATGACTCTAAACACACTTATTTTAGTTCCAAAAGTGATCATTCACATTTAATAATTGTTTACAGTCAAAAGAAAAAACATTAAAAAATGACAATTTCTGACCATCTGGAGAAAGTTTGACAGGTCCGGGGTCATCGTTTTTCATCAAAAAAAATATTTTTTCAAATGTTGAAAAAATGATTCAAAATGTCAAATGGATTGTGCCTGATGTTGAATAACCACTTTTTAAAGCCCCACAGTGACCAAAATTGCCATTTTTACGGACATTTCCTCCTACTGAGAAGCTTCTATTTGACCAATTTCTGGCAGAAAAATGACTCTAAACACACTTATTTTAGTTCCAAAAGTGATCATTCACATTTAATAATTGTTTACAGTCAAAAGAAAAAACATTAAAAAATGACAATTTCTGACCATCTGGAGAAAGTTTGACAGTTCAGGGGTCATCGTTTTCATAAAAAAAAATATTTTTTCAAATGTTGAAAAAATGATGCAAAATGTCAAATGGATTGTGCCTGATGTTGAATAACCACTTTTTAAAGCCCCACAGTGACCAAAATTGCCATTTTTACAGACATTTCCTCCTACTCAGAAGCTTCTATTTGACCAATTTCTGGCAGAAAAATGACTCTAAACACACTTATTTTAGTTCCAAAAGTGATCATTCACATTTAATAATTGTTTACAGTCAAAAGAAAAAACATTAAAAAATGACAATTTCTGACCATCTGGAGAAAGTTTGACAGGTCCGGGGTCATCGTTTTTCATCAAAAAAAATATTTTTTCAAATGTTGAAAAAATGATTCAAAATGTCAAATGGATTGTGCCTGATGTTGAATAACCACTTTTTAAAGCCCCACAGTGACCAAAATTGCCATTTTTACGGACATTTCCTCCTACTCAGAAGCTTCTATTTGACCAATTTCTGGCAGAAAAATGACTCTAAACACACTTATTTTAGTTCCAAAAGTGATCATTCACATATAATAATTGTTTACAGTCAAAAGAAAAAACATTAAAAAATTACAATTTCTGACCATCTGGAGAAAGTTTGACAGGTCCGGGGTCATCGTTTTTCATCAAAAAAAATATTTTTTTAAATGTTGAAAAAATGATTCAAAATGTCAAATGGATTGTGCCTGATGTTGAATAACCACTTTTTAAGCCCCACAGTGACCAAAATTGCCATTTTTACAGACATTTCCTCCTACTCAGAAGCTTCTATTTTGACCAATTTCTGGCAGAAAAATGACTCCAAACACACTCATTTTAGATCCAAAAGTGATAATTCACATTTAATAGTCATTTACAGGCAAAAGAGAAAACATTAAAAAATGACCATCTCTGACCATCTGGAGAAAGTTCGACAGTTCCGGGGTCATCGTTTTTCATAAAAAAAAATATTTTTTTTAATGTTTTAAAAATGATGCAAAATGTCAAATGGATTGTGCCTGATGTTGAATAACTACTTTTTAAGCACTACAGTGACCACAATTGCCATTTTTACAGATATTTCCTCCTACTCAGAAGCTTCTATTTGACCAATTTCTGGCAGAAAAATGGCTCTAAACACACTTATTTTAGTTCCAAAAGTGATCATTCACATTTAATAATTGTTTACAGTCAAAAGAGAAAACATTAAAAAAATGACCATTTCTGACAATCTGGAGAAAGTTTGACAGGTCCGGGGTCATCGTTTTTCATCAAAAAAAATATTTTTTCAAATGTTGAAAAAATGATTCAAAATGTCAAATGGATTGTGCCTGATGTTGAATAACCACTTTTTAAGCCCCACAGTGACCAAAATTGCCATTTTTGCAGACATTTCCTCCTACTCAGTAGCTTCTATTTGACCAATTTCTGGCAGAAAAATGACTCTAAACACACTTATTTTAGTTCCAAAAGTGAACATTCACATTTAATAATTGTTTACAGTCAAAAGAGAAAACATTAAAAATTGACCATTTCTGACCATCTGGAGAAAGTTTGACAGGTCCGGGGTCATCGTTTTTCATCAAAAAAAATATTTTTTCAAATGTTGAAAAAATGATTCAAAATGTCAAATGGATTGTGCCTGATGTTGAATAACCGCTTTTTAAGCCCTACAGTGACCAAAATTGCCATTTTTACAGACATTTCCTCCTACTCAGAAGCTTCTATTTGACCAATTTCTGGCAGAAAAATGACTCCAAACACACTTATTTTAGTTCCAAAAGTGATCATTCACATTTAACAATTGTTTACAGTCAAAAGAGAAAACATTAAAAAATGGCCATTTCTGACCATCTGGAGAAAGTTCGACAGTTCAGGGGTCATCGTTTTTCATCAAAAAAAACATTTTTTCAAATGTTGAAAAAATGATGCAAAGTATTCAAATGGATTGTGCCTGATGTTGAATAACCACTTTTTAAGCCCCACAGTGACCAAAATTGACATTTTTACAGACATTTCCTCCTACTCAGAAGCTTCTATTTGACCAATTTCTTGCAGAAAAATGACTCTAAACATAGTTATTTTAGTTCCAAAAGTGAACATTCAGATTTAATAATTGTTTACAGTCAAAAGAGAAAACATAAAAAAATGACCATTTCTGACCATCTGGAGAAAGTTCGACAGTTCCGGGGTCATCGTTTTCATAAAAAAAAATATTTTTTCAAATGTTGAAAAAATGATGCAAAATGTCAAATGGATTGTGCCTGATGTTGAATAACCACTTTTTAAAGCCCCACAGTGACCAAAATTGCCATTTTTACAGACATTTCCTCCTACTCAGAAGCTTCTATTTGACCAATTTCTGGCAGAAAAATGACTCTAAACACACTTATTTTAGTTCCAAAAGTGATCATTCACATTTAATAATTGTTTACAGTCAAAAGAAAAAACATTAAAAAATGACAATTTCTGACCATCTGGAGAAAGTTTGACAGGTCCGGGGTCATCGTTTTTCATCAAAAAAATTTTTTTTCAAATGTTGAAAAAATGATTCAAAATGTCAAATGGATTGTGCCTGATGTTGAATAACCACTTTTTAAAGCCCCACAGTGACCAAAATTGCCATTTTTACGGACATTTCCTCCTACTCAGAAGCTTCTATTTGACCAATTTCTGGCAGAAAAATGACTCTAAACACACTTATTTTAGTTCCAAAAGTGATCATTCACATATAATAATTGTTTACAGTCAAAAGAAAAAACATTAAAAAATTACAATTTCTGACCATCTGGAGAAAGTTTGACAGGTCCGGGGTCATCGTTTTTCATCAAAAAAAATATTTTTTTAAATGTTGAAAAAATGATTCAAAATGTCAAATGGATTGTGCCTGATGTTGAATAACCACTTTTTAAGCCCCACAGTGACCAAAATTGCCATTTTTACAGACATTTCCTCCTACTCAGAAGCTTCTATTTTGACCAATTTCTGGCAGAAAAATGACTCCAAACACACTCATTTTAGATCCAAAAGTGATAATTCACATTTAATAGTCATTTACAGGCAAAAGAGAAAACATTAAAAAATGACCATCTCTGACCATCTGGAGAAAGTTCGACAGTTCCGGGGTCATCGTTTTTCATAAAAAAAAATATTTTTTTAAATGTTTTAAAAATGATGCAAAATGTCAAATGGATTGTGCCTGATGTTGAATAACTACTTTTTAAGCACTACAGTGACCACAATTGCCATTTTTACAGATATTTCCTCCTACTCAGAAGCTTCTATTTGACCAATTTCTGGCAGAAAAATGGCTCTAAACACACTTATTTTAGTTCCAAAAGTGATCATTCACATTTAATAATTGTTTACAGTCAAAAGAGAAAACATTAAAAAAATGACCATTTCTGACAATCTGGAGAAAGTTTGACAGGTCCGGGGTCATCGTTTTTCATCAAAAAAAATATTTTTTCAAATGTTGAAAAAATGATTCAAAATGTCAAATGGATTGTGCCTGATGTTGAATAACCACTTTTTAAGCCCCACAGTGACCAAAATTGCCATTTTTGCAGACATTTCCTCCTACTCAGTAGCTTCTATTTGACCAATTTCTGGCAGAAAAATGACTCTAAACACACTTATTTTAGTTCCAAAAGTGAACATTCACATTTAATAATTGTTTACAGTCAAAAGAGAAAACATTAAAAAATGACCATTTCTGACCATCTGGAGAAAGTTTAACAGTTCCTGGGTCATCGTTTTTCATTAAAAAAAAAATATTTTTTCAAATGTTGAAAAAATGATGCAAAATGTCAAAAGGATTGTGCCTGAAGTTGAATAACCACTTTTTAACCCCTTCAACGCTAATGACAAAGCCAGCTTGTCATGGGCGTTACCTGCGCTGCACTCATGACGGGCTGGCTTTGTCATGTAAAGTGTGATTTATGAACATTCAGCACACAGCGGGAAAACCCGCTAGCGCTGTAGTGGTTAAAGCCCCACAGTGACCAAAATTGCCATTTTTACAGACTTTTCCTCCTACTCAGAAGCTTCTATTTTGACCAATTTCTGGCAGAAAAATGACTCCAAACACACTCATTTTAGATCCAAAAGTGATAATTCACATTTAATAGTCATTTACAGGCAAAAGAGAAAACATTAAAAAATGACTATTTCTGACCATCTGGAGAAAGTTCGACAGTTCCGGGGTCATCGTTTTTCATCAAAAAATATTTTTTCAAATGTTTTAAAAATGATGCAAAATGTCAAATGGATTGTGCCTGATGTTGAATAACTACTTTTTAAGCCCTACAGTGACCAAAATTGCCATTTTTACAGATATTTCCTCCTACTCAGAAGCCTCTATTTGACCAATATCAGGCAGAAAAATGTCTCTAAACACACCTTTTTTAGTTCCAAAAGTGATCATTCACATTTAATAATTGTTTACAGTCAAAAGAGAAAACATTAAAAAATGACCATTTCTGACCATCTGGAGAAAGTTTGACAGGTCCGGTGTCATCGTTTTTCATCAAAAAAAATATTTCTTCAAATGTTGAAAAAAGTGATTCAAAATGTCAAATGGATTGTGCCTGATGTTGAATAACCACTTTTTAAGACCCACAGTGACCAAAATTGCCATTTTTACAGACATTTCCTCCTACTCATAAGCTTCTATTTGACCAATTTCTGGCAGAAAAATGACTCTAAACACACTTATTTTAGTTCCAAAAGTGAACATTCACATTTAATAATTGTTTACAGTCAAAAGAGAAAACATTAAAAAATGACCATTTCTGACCATCTGGAGAAAGTTCGACAGTTCCGGGGTCATCGTTTTTCATTAAAAAAAATATTTTTTCAAATGTTGAAAAAATGATGCAAAATGTCAAATGGATTGTGCCTGATGTTGAATAACCACTTTTTAAAGCCCCACAGTGACCAAAATTGCCATTTTTACAGACATTTCCTCCTACTCAGAAGCTTCTATTTTTACCAATTTCTGGCAGAAAAAAGACTACAAACACACTCATTTTAGATCCAAAAGTGATAATTCACATTTAATAGTCATTTACAGGCAAAAGAGAAAACATTAAAAAATGACCATTTCTGACCATCTGGAGAAAGTTCGACAGTTCCGGGGTCATCGTTTTTCATCAAAAAAAATATTTTTTCAAATGTTTTAAAAATGATGCAAAATGTCAAATGGATTGTGCCTGATGTTGAATAACTACTTTTTAAGCCCTACAGTGACCACAATTGGCATTTTTACAGATATTTCCTCCTACTCAGAAGCTTCTATTTGACAAATTTCTGGCAGAAAAATGGCTTTCATCAAAATGGTTTTTCATCAAAAAAAATATTTTTTCAAATGTTGAAAAAATGATGCAAAATGTCAAAAGGATTGTGCCTGAAGTTGAATAACCACTTTTTAAAGCCCCACAGTGACCAAAATTGCCATTTTTACAGACTTTTCCTCCTACTCAGAAGCTTCTATTTTGACCAATTTCTGGCAGAAAAATGACTCCAAACACACTCATTTTAGATCCAAAAGTGACAATTCACATTTAATAGTCATTTACTGTCAAAAGAGAAAACATTAAAAAATGACCATTTCTGACCATCTGGAGAAAGTTCGACAGTTCCGGGGTCATCGTTTTTCATCAAAAAAAATATTTTTTCAAATGTTGAAAAAATGATGCAAAATGTCAAATGGATTGTGCCTGATGTTGAATAACCACTTTTTAAGCCCCACTGTGACCAAAATTGCCATTTTTACAGACATTTCCTCCTACTCAGAAGCTTCTATTTGACCAATTTCTGGCAGAAAAATGGCTCTAAACACACTTATTTTAGTTCCAAAAGTGATCATTCACATTTAATAATTGTTTACAGTCAAAAGAGAACATTAAAAAATGACCATTTCTGACCATCTGGAGAAAGTTCGACAGTTCCGGGGTCATCGTTTTTCATCAAAAAAAATATTTTTTCAAATGTTTTAAAAATGATGCAAAATGTCAAATGGATTGTGCCTGATGTTGAATAACTATTTTTTAAGCACTACAGTGACCACAATTGCCATTTTTACAGATATTTCCTCCTACTCAGAAGCTTCTATTTGACCAATTTCTGCAGAAAAATGGCTCTAAACACACTTATTTTAGTTCCAAAAGTGATCATTCACATTTAATAATTGTTTACAGTCAAAAGAGAAAACATAAAAAATTGACCATTTCTGACCATCTGGAGAAAGTTTGACAGGTCCGGGGTCATCGTTTTTCATCAAAAAAAATATTTTTTCAAATGTTGAAAAAATGATTCAAAATGTCAAATGGATTGTGCCTGATGTTGAATAACCGCTTTTTAAGCCCTACAGTGACCAAAATTGCCATTTTTACAGACATTTCCTCCTACTCAGAAGCTTCTATTTGACCAATTTCTGGCAGAAAAATGACTCCAAACACACTTATTTTAGTTCCAAAAGTGATCATTCACATTTAACAATTGTTTACAGTCAAAAGAGAAAACATTAAAAAATGGCCATTTCTGACCATCTGGAGAAAGTTCGACAGTTCAGGGGTCATCGTTTTTCATCAAAAAAAACATTTTTTCAAATGTTGAAAAAATGATGCAAAGTATTCAAATGGATTGTGCCTGATGTTGAATAACCACTTTTTAAGCCCCACAGTGACCAAAATTGACATTTTTACAGACATTTCCTCCTACTCAGAAGCTTCTATTTGACCAATTTCTTGCAGAAAAATGACTCTAAACATAGTTATTTTAGTTCCAAAAGTGAACATTCAGATTTAATAATTGTTTACAGTCAAAAGAGAAAACATACAAAAATGACCATTTCTGACCATCTGGAGAAAGTTCGACAGTTCCGGGGTCATCGTTTTCATAAAAAAAAATATTTTTTCAAATGTTGAAAAAATGATGCAAAATGTCAAATGGATTGTGCCTGATGTTGAATAACCACTTTTTAAAGCCCCACAGTGACCAAAATTGCCATTTTTACAGACATTTCCTCCTACTCAGAAGCTTCTATTTGACCAATTTCTGGCAGAAAAATGACTCTAAACACACTTATTTTAGTTCCAAAAGTGATCATTCACATTTAATAATTGTTTACAGTCAAAAGAAAAAACATTAAAAAATGACAATTTCTGACCATCTGGAGAAAGTTTGACAGGTCCGGGGTCATCGTTTTTCATCAAAAAAAATATTTTTTCAAATGTTGAAAAAATGATTCAAAATGTCAAATGGATTGTGCCTGATGTTGAATAACCACTTTTTAAAGCCCCACAGTGACCAAAATTGCCATTTTTACGGACATTTCCTCCTACTCAGAAGCTTCTATTTGACCAATTTCTGGCAGAAAAATGACTCTAAACACACTTATTTTAGTTCCAAAAGTGATCATTCACATATAATAATTGTTTACAGTCAAAAGAAAAAACATTAAAAAATTACAATTTCTGACCATCTGGAGAAAGTTTGACAGGTCCGGGGTCATCGTTTTTCATCAAAAAAAATATTTTTTTAAATGTTGAAAAAATGATTCAAAATGTCAAATGGATTGTGCCTGATGTTGAATAACCACTTTTTAAGCCCCACAGTGACCAAAATTGCCATTTTTACAGACATTTCCTCCTACTCAGAAGCTTCTATTTTGACCAATTTCTGGCAGAAAACTGACTCCAAACACACTCATTTTAGATCCAAAAGTGATAATTCACATTTAATAGTCATTTACAGGCAAAAGAGAAAACATTAAAAAATGACCATTTCTGACCATCTGGAGAAAGTTCGACAGTTCCAGGGTCATCGTTTTTTATAAAAAAAAAATTTTTTTTCAAATGTTGAAAAAATGATGCAAAATGTCAAATGGATTGTGCCTAATGTTGAATAACCACTTTTTAAAGCCCCACAGTGACCAAATTGCCATTTTTACAGACATTTCCTCCTACTCAGAAGCTTCTATTTTACCAATTTCCAGCAGAAAAATTACTCTAAACACACTTATTTTAGTTCCAAAAGTGATCATTCGCATTTAATAATTGTTTACAGTCAAAAGAGAAAACATTAAAAAATGACCATTTCTGACCATCTGGAGAAAGTTCGACAGTTCCGGGGTCAGCGTTTTTCATCAAAAAATATATTTTTTCAAATGTTGAAAAAATGATGCAAAATGTCAAATGGATTGTGCCTGATGTTGAATAACCACTATTTAAGCCCCACAGTGACCAAAATTGCCATTTTTACAGACATTTCCTCCTACTCAGAAGCTTCTATTTGACCAATTTCTGGCAGAAAAATTACTCTAAACACACTTATTTTAGTTCCAAAAGTGAACATTCACATTTAATAATTGTTTACAGTCAAAAGAGAAAACATGAAAAAATGACCATTTCTGACCATCTGGAGAAAGTTCGACAGTTCCGGGGTCATCGTTTTTCATTAAAAAAAATATTTTTTCAAATTTTGAAAAAATGATTCAAAATGTCAAATGGATTGTGCCTGATGTTGAATAACAACTTTTTAAAGCCCCACAGTGACCAACATTGCCATTTTTACAGACATTTCCTCCTACTCAGAAGCTTCTATTTGACCAATTTCTGGCAGAAAAATGACTCCAAACACACTCATTTTAGATCCAAAAGTGATCATTCACATTTAATAGTCATTTACAGGCAAAAGAGAAAACATTAAAAAATGACCGGGGTCATCATTTTTCATTAAAAAAAATATTTTTTCAAATGTTCAAAAAATGATGCAAAATGTCAAATGGATTGTGCCTGATGTTGAATAACCACTTTTTAAGCCCCACAGTGACCAAAATTGCCATTTTTACAGACATTTCCTCCTACTCAGAAGCTTCTATTTGACCAATTTCTGGCAGAAAAATGACTCTAAACACACTCATTTTAGTTCCAAAAGTGATAATTCACATTTAATAGTAATTTACAGGCAAAAGAGATAACATTAAAAAAGGACCATTTCTGACCATCTGGAGAAAATTCGACAGTTCCGGGGTCATCGTTTTTCATCAAAAAAATATTTTTTCAAATGTTGAAAAAATGATGCAAAATGTCAAAAGGATTGGGCCTCCTGTTGAATAACCACTTTTGCCCCACAGTGACCAAAATTGCCATTTTTACAGACTTTTCCTCCTACTCAGAAGTTTCTATTTGACCAATTTCTGGCAGAAAAATGACTCTAAACACACTTATTTTAGTTCCAAAAGTGATCATTCACATTTAATATTTGTTTACAGTCAAAAGAGAAAACATTAAAAAATGACCATTTCTGACCATCTGGAGAAAGTTCGGCAGTTCCGGGGTCATCGTTTTTCATAAAAAAAAATACTTTTTATAAATGTTGAAAAAATGATTCAAAATGTCAAAAGGATTGTGCCTGAAGTTGAATAACCACTTTTAACCCCTTCCACGCTAATGACAAAGCCAGCTCATCATGGGCGTTACCTGCGCTGCACTCATGACGAGCTGGCTTTGTCATGTAAAGTGTGATTTATGAACATTCAGCACACAGCGGGAAAACCCGGTAGCGCTGTAGTGGTTAAAGCCCCACAGTGACCAAAATTGCCATTTTTACAGACTTTTCCTCCTACTCAGAAGCTTCTATTTTGACCAATTTCTGGCAGAAAAATGACTCCAAACACACTCATTTTAGATCCAAAAGTGATAATTCACATTTAATAGTCATTTACAGGCAAAAGAGAAAACATTAAAAAATGACCATTTCTGACCATCTGGAGAAAGTTCGACAGTTCCGGGGTCATCGTTTTTCATCAAAAAAAATATTTTTTTCAAATGTTGAAAAAATGATTCAAAATGTCAAATGGATTGTGCCTGATGTTGAATAACCACTATTTAAGCCCCACAGTGACCAAAATTGCCATTTTTACAGACATTTCCTCCTACTCAGAAGCTTCTATTTGACCAATTTCTGGCAGAAAAATTACTCTAAACACACTTATTTTAGTTCCAAAAGTGAACATTCACATTTAATAATTGTTTACAGTCAAAAGAGAAAACATGAAAAAATGACCATTTCTGACCATCTGGAGAAAGTTTGACAGGTCCGGGGTCATCGTTTTTCATAAAAAAAATTTTTTTTTCAAATGTTGAAAAAATGATTCAAAATGTCAAATGGATTGTGCCTGAAGTTGAATAACCACTTTTTAAAGCACCACAGTGACCAAAATTGCCATTTTTACAGACTTTTCCTCCTACTCAGAAGCTTCTATTTTGACCAATTTCTGGCAGAAAAATGACTCCAAACACACTCATTTTAGATCCAAAAGTGATAATTCACATTTAATAGTCATTTACTGTCAAAAGAGAAAACATAAAAAAATGACAATTTCTGACCATCTGGAGAAAGTTCGACAGTTCCGGGGTCATCGTTTTTCATCAAAAAAAATATTTTTTCAAATGTTGAAAAAATGATGCAAAATGTCAAATGGATTGTGCCTGATGTTGAATAACCACTTTTTAAGCCCCACAGTGACCAACATTGCCATTTTTACAGACATTTCCTCCTACTCAGAAGCTTCTATTTGACCAATTTCTGGGAGAAAAATGGCTCTAAACACACTTATTTTAGTTCCAAAAGTGATCATTCACATTTAATAATTGTTTACAGTCAAAAGAGAAAACATTAAAAAATGACCATTTCTGACCATCTGGAGAAAGTTCGACAGTTCCGGGGTCATCGTTTTTCATCAAAAAAAATATTTTTTCAAATGTTGAAAAAATGATTCAAAATGTCAAATGGATTGTGCCTGATGTTGAATAACCACTTTTTAAGCCCCACAGTGACCAAAATTGCCATTTTTACAGACATTTCCTCCTACTCAGAAGCTTCTATTTTGACCAATTTCTGGCAGAAAAATGACTCCAAACACACTCATTTTAGATCCAAAAGTGATAATTCACATTTAATAGTCATTTACAGGCAAAAGAGAAAACATTAAAAAATGACCATTTCTGACCATCTGGAGAAAGTTCGACAGTTCCGGGGTCATCGCTTTTTATAAAAAAAATTTTTTTTCAAATGTTGAAAAAATGATGCAAAATGTCAAATGGATTGTGCCTGATGTTGAATAACCACTTTTTAAAGCCCCACAGTGACCAAATTGCCATTTTTACAGACATTTCCTCCTACTCATAAGCTTCTATTTTACCAATTTCTAGCAGAAAAATTACTCTAAACACACTTATTTTAGTTCCAAAAGCGATCATTCGCATTTAATAATTGTTTACAGTCAAAAAAGAAAACATTAAAAAATGACAATTTCTGACCATCTGGAGAAAGTTCGACAGTTCCGGGGTCAGCGTTTTTCATCAAAAAATATATTTTTTCAAATGTTGAAAAAATGATGCAAAATGTCAAATGGATTGTGCCTGATGTTGAATAACCACTATTTAAGCCCCACAGTGACCAAAATTGCCATTTTTACAGACATTTCCTCCTACTCAGAAGCTTCTATTTGACCAATTTCTGGCAGAAAAATTACTCTAAACACACTTATTTTAGTTCCAAAAGTGAACATTCACATTTAATAATTGTTTACAGTCAAAAGAGAAAACATGAAAAAATGACCATTTCTGACCATCTGGAGAAAGTTCGACAGTTCCGGGGTCATCGTTTTTCATTAAAAAAAATATTTTTTCAAATTTTGAAAAAATGATTCAAAATGTCAAATGGATTGTGCCTGATGTTGAATAACAACTTTTTAAAGCCCCACAGTGACCAAAATTGCCATTTTTACAGACATTTCCTCCTACTCAGAAGCTTCTATTTGACCAATTTCTGGCAGAAAAATGACTCTAAACACACTTATTTTAGTTCCAAAAGTGATCATTCACATTTAATAATTGTTTACAGTCAAAAGAAAAAACATTTAAAAATGACAATTTCTGACCATCTGGAGAAAGTTTGACAGGTCCGGGGTCATCGTTTTTCATCAAAAAAAATATTTTTTCAAATGTTGAAAAAATGATTCAAAATGTCAAATGGATTGTGCCTGATGTTGAATAACCACTTTTTAAGCCCCACAGTGACCAAAATTGCCATTTTTACAGACATTTCCTCCTACTCAGAAGCTTCTATTTTGACCAATTTCTGGCAGAAAAATGACTCCAAACACACTCATTTTAGATCCAAAAGTGATAATTCACATTTAATAGTCATTTACAGGCAAAAGAGAAAACATTAAAAAATGACCATTTCTGACCATCTGGAGAAAGTTCGACAGTTCCGGGGTCATCGCTTTTTATAAAAAAAATTTTTTTTCAAATGTTGAAAAAATGATGCAAAATGTCAAATGGATTGTGCCTGATGTTGAATAACCACTTTTTAAAGCCCCACAGTGACCAAATTGCCATTTTTACAGACATTTCCTCCTACTCATAAGCTTCTATTTTACCAATTTCTAGCAGAAAAATTACTCTAAACACACTTATTTTAGTTCCAAAAGCGATCATTCGCATTTAATAATTGTTTACAGTCAAAAAAGAAAACATTAAAAAATGACCATTTCTGACCATCTGGAGAAAGTTCGACAGTTCCGGGGTCAGCGTTTTTCATCAAAAAATATATTTTTTCAAATGTTGAAAAAATGATGCAAAATGTCAAATGGATTGTGCCTGATGTTGAATAACCACTATTTAAGCCCCACAGTGACCAAAATTGCCATTTTTACAGACATTTCCTCCTACTCAGAAGCTTCTATTTGACCAATTTCTGGCAGAAAAATTACTCTAAACACACTTATTTTAGTTCCAAAAGTGAACATTCACATTTAATAATTGTTTACAGTCAAAAGAGAAAACATGAAAAAATGACCATTTCTGACCATCTGGAGAAAGTTCGACAGTTCCGGGGTCATCGTTTTTCATTAAAAAAAATGTTTTTTCAAATTTTGAAAAAATGATTCAAAATGTCAAATGGATTGTGCCTGATGTTGAATAACAACTTTTTAAAGCCCCACAGTGACCAAAATTGCCATTTTTACAGACATTTCCTCCTACTCAGAAGCTTCTATTTGACCAATTTCTGGCAGAAAAATGACTCCAAACACACTCATTTTAGATCCAAAAGTGATCATTCACATTTAATAGTCATTTACTGTCAAAAGAGAAAACATTAAAAAATGACCATTTCTGACAATCTGGAGAAAGTTCGACAGTTCCGGGGTCATCGTTTTTCATTAAAAAATTTTTTTTTTCAAATGTTGAAAAAATGATGCAAAATGTCAAAAGGATTGTGCCTGAAGTTGAATAACCACTTTTTAAAGCCCCACAGTGACCAAAATTACCATTTTTACAGACATTTCCTCCTACTCAGAAGCTTCTATTTCGACCAATTTCTGGCAGAAAAATGACTCTAAACATACTTATTTTAGTTCCAAAAGTGAACATTCACATTTAATAATTGTTTACAGTCAAAAGAGAAAACATTAAAAAATGACCATTTCTAACCATCTGGAGAAAGTTCGACAGTTCCGGGGTCATCGTTTTTCATTAAAAAAAATATTTTTTCAAATTTTGAAAAAATGATGCAAAATGTCAAATGGATTGTGCCTGATGTTGAATAACAACTTTTTAAAGCCCCACAGTGACCAAAATTGCCATTTTTACAGACATTTCCTCCTACTCAGAAGCTTCTATTTCGACCAATTTCTGGCAGAAAAATGACTCTAAACACACTCTTTTTAGTTCCAAAAGTGATAATTCACATTTAATAGTAATTTACAGGCAAAAGAGATAACATTAAAAAAGGACCATTTCTGACCATCTGGAGAAAGTTCGACAGTTCGGGGGTCATCGTTTTTCATCAAAAAAATATTTTTTCAAATGTTGAAAAAATGATGCAAAATGTCAAAAGGATTGGGCCTCCTGTTGAATAACCACTTTTGCCCCACAGTGACCAAAATTGCCATTTTTACAGACTTTTCCTCCTACTCAGAAGTTTCTATTTGACCAATTTCTGGCAGAAAAATGACTCTAAACACACTTATTTTAGTTCCAAAAGTGATCATTCACATTTAATATTTGTTTACAGTCAAAAGAGAAAACATTAAAAAATGACCATTTCTGACCATCTGGAGAAAGTTCGGCAGTTCCGGGGTCATCGTTTTTCATAAAAAAAATATTTTTATAAATGTTGAAAAAATTATTCAAAATGTCAAAAGGATTGTGCCTGAAGTTGAATAACCACTTTTAACCCCTTCCACGCTAATGACAAAGCCAGCTCATCATGGGCGTTACCTGCGCTGCACTCATGACGAGCTGGCTTTGTCATGTAAAGTGTGATTTATGAACATTCAGCACACAGCGGGAAAACCCGGTAGCGCTGTAGTGGTTAAAGCCCCACAGTGACCAAAATTGCCATTTTTACAGACTTTTCCTCCTACTCAGAAGCATCTATTTTGACCAATTTCTGGCAGAAAAATGACTCCAAACACACTAATTTTAGTTCCAAAAGTGATAATTCACATTTAGTAGTCATTTACAGGCAAAAGAGAAAACATTAAAAAATGACCGGGGTCATCATTTTTCATCAGAAAAAATATTTTTTCATATGTTGAAAAAATGATGCAAAATGTGAAAAGGATTGTGCCTGAAGTTGAATAACCACTTTTTAAAGCCCCACAGTGACCAAAATTGCCATTTTTACAGACATTTCCTCCTACTCAGAAGCTTCTATTTGACCAATTTCTGGCAGAAAAATGACTCTAAACACACTCATTTTAGTTCCAAAAGTGATAATTCACATTTAATAGTCATTTACAGGCAAAAGAGAAAACATTAAAAAATGACCATTTCTGACCATCTGGAGAAAGTTCGACAGTTCCGGGGTCATCGTTTTTCATCAAAAAAAATATTTTTTCAAATGTTGAAAAAATGATGCAAAATGTCAAATGGATTGTGCCTCCTGTTGAATAACCACTTTTGCCCCACAGTGACCAAAATTGCCATTTTTACAGACATTTCCTCCTACTCAGAAGCTTCTATTTGACCAATTTCTGGGAGAAAAATGGCTCTAAACACACTTATTTTAGTTCCAAAAGTGATCATTCACATTTAATAATTGTTTACAGTCAAAAGAGAAAACATTAAAAAATGACAATTTCTGACCATCTGGAGAAAGTTCGACAGTTCCGGGGTCATCGTTTTTCATCAAAAAAAATATTTTTTCAAATGTTTTAAAAATGATGCAAAATGTCAAATGGATTGTGCCTGATGTTGAATAACTACTTTTTAAGCACTACAGTGACCACAATTGCCATTTTTACAGATATTTCCTCCTACTCAGAAGCTTCTATTTGACCAATTTCTGGCAGAAAAATGGCTCTAAACACACTTATTTTAGTTCAAAAAGTGATCATTCACATTTAATAATTGTTTACAGTCAAAAGAGAAAACATTAAAAAATGGCCATTTCTGACCATCTGGAGAAAGTTCGACAGTTCAGGGGTCATCGTTTTTCATCAAAAAAACATTTTTTCAAATGTTGAAAAAATGATGCAAAGTATTCAAATGGATTGTGCCTGATGTTGAATAACCACTTTTTAAGCCCCACAGTGACCAAAATTGACATTTTTACAGACATTTCCTCCTACTCAGAAGCTTCTATTTGACCAATTTCTTGCAGAAAAATGACTCTAAACATAGTTATTTTAGTTCCAGAAGTGAACATTCAGATTTAATAATTGTTTACAGTCAAAAGAGAAAACATTAAAAAATGACCATTTCTGACCATCTGGAGAAAGTTCGACAGTTCCGGGGTCATCGTTTTCATAAAAAAAAATATTTTTTCAAATGTTGAAAAAATGATGCAAAATGTCAAATGGATTGTGCCTGATGTTGAATAACCACTTTTTAAAGCCCCACAGTGACCAAAATTGCCATTTTTACAGACATTTCCTCCTACTCAGAAGCTTCTATTTGACCAATTTCTGGCAGAAAAATGACTCTAAACACACTTATTTTAGTTCCAAAAGTGATCATTCACATTTAATAATTGTTTACAGTCAAAAGAAAAAAACATTAAAAAATGACAATTTCTGACCATCTGGAGAAAGTTTGACATCGTTTTTCATCAAAAAAAAGTTTGACATCGTTTTTCATCAAAAAAAATATTTTTTCAAATGTTGAAAAAATTATTCAAAATGTCAAATGGATTGTGCCTGATGTTGAATAACCACTTTTTAAAGCCCCACAGTGACCAAAATTGCCATTTTTACAGACATTTCCTCCTACTCAGAAGCTTCTATTTGACCAATTTCTGGCAGAAAAATGACTCTAAACACACTTATTTTAGTTCCAAAAGTGATCATTCACATTTAATAATTGTTTACAGTCAAAAGAAAAAACATTAAAAAATGACAATTTCTGACCATCTGGAGAAAGTTTGACAGGTCCGGGGTCATCGTTTTTCATCAAAAAAAATATTTTTTCAAATGTTGAAAAAATGATTCAAAATGTCAAATGGATTGTGCCTGATGTTGAATAACCACTTTTTAAGCCCCACAGTGACCAAAATTGCCATTTTTACAGACATTTCCTCCTACTCAGAAGCTTCTATTTTGACCAATTTCTGGCAGAAAAATGACTCCAAACACACTCATTTTAGATCCAAAAGTGATAATTCACATTTAATAGTCATTTACAGGCAAAAGAGAAAACATTAAAAAATGACCATTTCTGACCATCTGGAGAAAGTTCGACAGTTCCGGGGTCATCGCTTTTTATAAAAAAAATATTTTTTTCAAATGTTGAAAAAATGATGCAAAATGTCAAATGGATTGTGCCTGATGTTGAATAACCACTTTTTAAAGCCCCACAGTGACCAAATTGCCATTTTAACAGACATTTCCTCCTACTCATAAGCTTCTATTTTACCAATTTCTAGCA
The DNA here is from genome assembly GCF_964261635.1 of Lissotriton helveticus. Lineage (NCBI taxonomy): Eukaryota > Metazoa > Chordata > Amphibia > Caudata > Salamandridae > Lissotriton > Lissotriton helveticus. Next base: position 1,356,354,905 of record NC_136061.1, on the reverse strand, counting down.
GAAAAATTACTCTAAACACACTTATTTTAGTTCCAAAAGCGATCATTCGCATTTAATAATTGTTTACAGTCAAAAAAGAAAACATTAAAAAATGACCATTTCTGACCATCTGGAGAAAGTTCGACAGTTCCGGGGTCAGCGTTTTTCATCAAAAAATATATTTTTTCAAATGTTGAAAAAATGATGCAAAATGTCAAATGGATTGTGCCTGATGTTGAATAACCACTATTTAAGCCCCACAGTGACCAAATTGCCATTTTTACAGACATTTCCTCCTACTCAGAAGCTTCTATTTGACCAATTTCTGGCAGAAAAATTACTCTAAACACACTTATTTTAGTTCCAAAAGTGAACATTCACATTTAATAATTGTTTACAGTCAAAAGAGAAAACATGAAAAAATGACCATTTCTGACCATCTGGAGAAAGTTCGACAGTTCCGGGGTCATCGTTTTTCATTAAAAAAAAATATTTTTTCAAATTTTGAAAAAATGATTCAAAATGTCAAATGGATTGTGCCTGATGTTGAATAACAACTTTTTAAAGCCCCACAGTGACCAAAATTGCCATTTTTACAGACATTTCCTCCTACTCAGAAGCTTCTATTTGACCAATTTCTGGCAGAAAAATGACTCCAAACACACTCATTTTAGATCCAAAAGTGATCATTCACATTTAATAGTCATTTACTGTCAAAAGAGAAAACATAAAAAAATGACCATTTCTGACAATCTGGAGAAAGTTCGACAGTTCCGGGGTCATCGTTTTTCATTAAAAAATTTTTTTTTTCAAATGTTGAAAAAATGATGCAAAATGTCAAAAGGATTGTGCCTGAAGTTGAATAACCACTTTTTAAAGCCCCACAGTGACCAAAATTGCCATTTTTACAGACATTTCCTCCTACTCAGAAGCTTCTATTTCGACCAATTTCTGGCAGAAAAATGACTCTAAACACACTTATTTTAGTTCCAAAAGTGAACATTCACATTTAATAATTGTTTAGAGTCAAAAGAGAAAACATTAAAAAATGACCATTTCTAACCATCTGGAGAAAGTTCGACAGTTCCGGGGTCATCGTTTTTCATTAAAAAAAATCTTTTTTCAAATTTTGAAAAAATGATGCAAAATGTCAAATGGATTGTGCCTGATGTTGAATAACAACTTTTTAAAGCCACACAGTGACCAAAATTGCCATTTTTACAGACATTTCCTCCTACTCAGAAGCTTCTATTTCGACCAATTTCTGGCAGAAAAATGACTCTAAACACACTCTTTTTAGTTCCAAAAGTGATAATTCACATTTAATAGTAATTTACTGTCAAAAGAGAAAACATTAAAAAATGACAATTTCTGACCATCTGGAGAAAGTTCGACAGTTCCGGGGTCATCGTTTTTCATCAAAAAAAATATTTTTTCAAATGTTGAAAAAATGATGCAAAATGTCAAATGGATTGTGCCTGATGTTGAATAACCACTTTTTAAGCCCCACAGTGACCAAAATTGCCATTTTTACAGACATTTCCTCCTACTCAGAAGCTTCTATTTGACCAATTTCTGGCAGAAAAATGGCTCTAAACACACTTATTTTAGTTCCAAAAGTGATCATTCACATTTAATAATTGTTTACAGTCAAAAGAGAAAACATAAAAAAATGACCATTTCTGACCATCTGGAGAAAGTTCGACAGTTCCGGGGTCATCGTTTTTCATCAAAAAAAATATTTTTTCAAATGTTTTAAAAATGATGCAAAATGTCAAATGGATTGTGCCTGATGTTGAATAACCACTTTTTAAGCACTACAGTGACCACAATTGCCATTTTTACAGATATTTCCTCCTACTCAGAAGCTTCTATTTGACCAATTTCTGGCAGAAAAATGGCTGTAAACACACTTATTTTAGTTCCAAAAGTGATCATTCACATTTAATAATTGTTTACAGTCAAAAGAGAAAACATTAAAAATTGACCATTTCTGACCATCTGGAGAAAGTTTGACAGGTCCGGGGTCATCGTTTTTCATCAAAAAAAATATTTTTTCAAATGTTGATAAAATGATTCAAAATGTCAAATGGATTGTGCCTTATGTTGAATAACCGCTTTTTAAGCCCTACAGTGACCAAAATTGCCATTTTTACAGACATTTCCTCCTACTCAGAAGCTTCTATTTGACCAATTTCTGGCAGAAAAATGACTCCAAACACACTTATTTTAGTTCCAAAAGTGATCATTCACATTTAACAATTGTTTACAGTCAAAATAGAAAACATTAAAAAATGGCCATTTCTGACCATCTGGAGAAAGTTCGACAGTTCAGGGGTCATCGTTTTTCATCAAAAAAAACATTTTTTCAAATGTTGAAAAAATGATGCAAAGTATTCAAATGGATTGTGCCTGATGTTGAATAACCACTTTTTAAGCCCCACAGTGACCAAAATTGACATTTTTATAGACATTTCCTCCTACTCAGAAGCTTCTATTTGACCAATTTCTTGCAGAAAAATGACTCTAAACATAGTTATTTTAGTTCCAGAAGTGAACATTCAGATTTAATAATTGTTTACAGTCAAAAGAGAAAACATTAAAAAATGACCATTTCTGACCATCTGGAGAAAGTTCGACAGTTCCGGGGTCATCGTTTTCATAAAAAAAAATATTTTTTCAAATGTTGAAAAAATGATGCAAAATGTCAAATGGATTGTGCCTGATGTTGAATAACCACTTTTTAAAGCCCCACAGTGACCAAATTTGCCATTTTTACAGACATTTCCTCCTACTCAGAAGCTTCTATTTGACCAATTTCTGGCAGAAAAATGACTCTAAACACACTAATTTTAGTTCCAAAAGTGATCATTCACATTTAATAGCCATTTACTGTCAAAAGAGAAAACATTAAAAAATGTCCATTTCTGACCATCTGGAGAAAGTTCGACAGTTCCGGGGTCATCGTTTTTCATCAAAAAAAATATTTTTTCAAATGTTGAAAAAATGATTCAAAATGTCAAATGGATTGTGCCTGATGTTGAATAACCACTTTTTAAAGCCCCACAGTGACCAAAATTGCCATTTTTACAGACATTTCCTCCTACTCAGAAGCTTCTATTTGACCAATTTCTGGCAGAAAAATGACTCTAAACACACTTATTTTAGTTCCAAAAGTGATCATTCACATTTAATAATTGTTTACAGTCAAAAGAAAAAACATTAAAAAATGACAATTTCTGACCATCTGGAGAAAGTTTGACAGGTCCGGGGTCATCGTTTTTCATCAAAAAAAATATTTTTTCAAATGTTGAAAAAATGATTCAAAATGTCAAATGGATTGTGCCTGATGTTGAATAACCACTTTTTAAGCCCCACAGTGACCAAAATTGCCATTTTTACAGACATTTCCTCCTACTCAGAAGCTTCTATTTTGACCAATTTCTGGCAGAAAAATGACTCCAAACACACTCATTTTAGATCCAAAAGTGATAATTCACATTTAATAGTCATTTACAGTCAAAAAAGAAAACATTAAAAAATGACCATTTCTGACCATCTGGAGAAAGTTCGACAGTTCCGGGGTCAGCGTTTTTCATCAAAAAATATATTTTTCAAATGTTGAAAAAATGATGCAAAATGTCAAATGGATTGTGCCTGATGTTGAATAACCACTATTTAAGCCCCACAGTGACCAAAATTGCCATTTTTACAGACATTTCCTCCTACTCAGAAGCTTCTATTTGACCAATTTCTGGCAGAAAAATTACTCTAAACACACTTATTTTAGTTCCAAAAGTGAACATTCACATTTAATAATTGTTTACAGTCAAAAGAGAAAACATGAAAAAATGACCATTTCTGACCATCTGGAGAAAGTTCGACAGTTCCGGGGTCATCGTTTTTCATTAAAAAAAATATTTTTTCAAATTTTGAAAAAATGATTCAAAATGTCAAATGGATTGTGCCTGATGTTGAATAACAACTTTTTAAAGCCCCACAGTGACCAAAATTGCCATTTTTACAGACATTTCCTCCTACTCAGAAGCTTCTATTTGACCAATTTCTGGCAGAAAAATGACTCCAAACACACTCATTTTAGATCCAAAAGTGATCATTCGATTTTAATAGTCATTTACTGTCAAAAGAGAAAACATTAAAAAATGACCATTTCTGACAATCTGGAGAAAGTTCGACAGTTCCGGGGTCATCGTTTTTCATTAAAAAATTTTTTTTTTCAAATGTTGAAAAAATGATGCAAAATGTCAAAAGGATTGTGCCTGAAGTTGAATAACCACTTTTTAAAGCCCCACAGTGACCAAAATTGCCATTTTTACAGACATTTCCTCCTACTCAGAAGCTTCTATTTGACCAATTTCTGGCAGAAAAATGACTCTAAACACACTCTTTTTAGTTCCTAAAGTGATAATTCACATTTAATAGTAATTTACAGGCAAAAGAGATAACATTAAAAAAGGACCATTTCTGACCATCTGGAGAAAGTTCGACAGTTCCGGGGTCATCGTTTTTCATCAAAAAAATATTTTTTCAAATGTTGAAAAAATGATGCAAAATGACAAAAGGATTGGGCCTCCTGTTGAATAACCACTTTTGCCCCACAGTGACCAAAATTGCCATTTTTACAGACTTTTCCTCCTACTCAGAAGTTTCTATTTGACCAATTTCTGGCAGAAAAATGACTCTAAACACACTTATTTTAGTTCCAAAAGTGATCATTCACATTTAATATTTGTTTACAGTCAAAAGAGAAAACATTAAAAAATGACCATTTCTGACCATCTGGAGAAAGTTCGGCAGTTCCGGGGTCATCGTTTTTCATAAAAAAAATATTTTTATAAATGTTGAAAAAATGATTCATAATGTCAAAAGGATTGTGCCTGAAGTTGAATAACCACTTTTAACCCCTTCCACGCTAATGACAAAGCCAGCTCATCATGGGCGTTATCTGCGCTGCACTCATGACGAGCTGGCTTTGTCATGTAAAGTGTGATTTATGAACATTCAGCACACAGCGGGAAAATCCGGTAGCGCTGTAGTGGTTAAAGCCCCACAGTGACCAAAATTGCCATTTTTACAGACTTTTCCTCCTACTCAGAAGCTTCTATTTTGACCAATTTCTGGCAGAAAAATGACTCCAAACACACTAATTTTAGTTCCAAAAGTGATAATTCACATTTAGTAGTCATTTACAGGCAAAAGAGAAAACATTAAAAAATGACCGGGGTCATCATTTTTCATCAGAAAAAATATTTTTTCATATGTTGAAAAAATGATGCAAAATGTCAAAAGGATTGTGCCTGAAGTTGAATAACCACTTTTTAAAGCTCCACAGTGACCAAAATTGCCATTTTTACAAACATTTCCTCCTACTCAGAAGCTTCTATTTGACCAATTTCTGGCAGAAAAATGACTCTAAACACACTCATTTTAGTTCCAAAAGTGATAATTCACATTTAATAGTCATTTACAGGCAAAAGAGAAAACATTAAAAAATGACCATTTCTGACCATCTGGAGAAAGTTCGACAGTTCCGGGGTCATTGTTTTTCATCAAAAAAAATATTTTTTCAAATGTTGAAAAAATGATGCAAAATGTCAAATGGATTGTGCCTGATGTTGAATAACCACTTTTTAAAGCCCCACAGTGACCAAAATTGCCATTTTTACGGACATTTCCTCCTACTCAGAAGCTTCTATTTGACCAATTTCTGGCAGAAAAATGACTCTAAACACACTTATTTTAGTTCCAAAAGTGATCATTCACATATAATAATTGTTTACAGTCAAAAGAAAAAACATTAAAAAATTACAATTTCTGACCATCTGGAGAAAGTTTGACAGGTCCGGGGTCATCGTTTTTCATCAAAAAAAATATTTTTTTAAATGTTGAAAAAATGATTCAAAATGTCAAATGGATTGTGCCTGATGTTGAATAACCACTTTTTAAGCCCCACAGTGACCAAAATTGCCATTTTTACAGACATTTCCTCCTACTCAGAAGCTTCTATTTTGACCAATTTCTGGCAGAAAAATGACTACAAACACACTCATTTTAGATCCAAAAGTGATAATTCACATTTAATAGTCATTTACAGGCAAAAGAGAAAACATTAAAAAATGACCATTTCTGACCATCTGGAGAAAGTTCGACAGTTCCGGGGTCATCGTTTTTCATAAAAAAAAATATTTTTTCAAATGTTTTAAAAATGATGCAAAATGTCAAATGGATTGTGCCTGATGTTGAATAACTACTTTTTAAGCACTACAGTGACCACAATTGCCATTTTTACAGATATTTCCTCCTACTCAGAAGCTTCTATTTGACCAATTTCTGGCAGAAAAATGGCTCTAAACATACTTATTTTAGTTCCAAAAGTGATCATTCACATTTAATAATTGTTTACAGTCAAAAGAGAAAACATTAAAAAAATGACCATTTCTGACCATCTGGAGAAAGTTTGACAGGTCCGGGGTCATCGTTTTTCATCAAAAAAAATATTTTTTCAAATGTTGAAAAAATGATTCAAAATGTCAAATGGATTGTGCCTGATGTTGAATAACCACTTTTTAGGCCCCACAGTGACCAAAATTGCCATTTTTGCAGACATTTCCTCCTACTCAGTAGCTTCTATTTGACCAATTTCTGGCAGAAAAATGACTCTAAACACACTTATTTTAGTTCCAAAAGTGAACATTCACATTTAATAATTGTTTACAGTCAAAAGAGAAAACATTAAAAAATGACCATTTCTGACCATCTGGAGAAAGTTTAACAGTTCCTGGGTCATCGTTTTTCATTAAAAAAAAAATATTTTTTCAAATGTTGAAAAAATGATGCAAAATGTCAAAAGGATTGTGCCTGAAGTTGAATAACCACTTTTTAACCCCTTCAACGCTAATGACAAAGCCAGCTCGTCATGGGCGTTACCTGCGCTGCACTCATGACGGGCTGGCTTTGTCATGTAAAGTGTGATTTATGAACATTCAGCACACAGCGGGAAAACCCGCTAGCGCTGTAGTGGTTAAAGCCCCACAGTGACCAAAATTGCCATTTTTACAGACTTTTCCTCCTACTCAGAAGCTTCTATTTTGACCAATTTCTGGCAGAAAAATGACTCCAAACACACTCATTTTAGATCCAAAAGTGATAATTCACATTTAATAGTCATTTACAGGCAAAAGAGAAAACATTAAAAAATGACTATTTCTGACCATCTGGAGAAAGTTCGACAGTTCCGGGGTCATCGTTTTTCATCAAAAAATATTTTTTCAAATGTTTTAAAAATGATGCAAAATGTCAAATGGATTGTGCCTGATGTTGAATAACTACTTTTTAAGCCCTACAGTGACCAAAATTGCCATTTTTACAGATATTTCCTCCTACTCAGAAGCCTCTATTTGACCAATATCAGGCAGAAAAATGTCTCTAAACACACCTATTTTAGTTCCAAAAGTGATCATTCACATTTAATAATTGTTTACAGTCAAAAGAGAAAACATTAAAAAAGGACCATTTCTGACCATCTGGAGAAAGTTTGACAGGTCCGGTGTCATCGTTTTTCATCAAAAAAAATATTTCTTCAAATGTTGAAAAAAGTGATTCAAAATGTCAAATGGATTGTGCCTGATGTTGAATAACCACTTTTTAAGACCCACAGTGACCAAAATTGCCATTTTTACAGACATTTCCTCCTACTCATAAGCTTCTATTTGACCAATTTCTGGCAGAAAAATGACTCTAAACACACTTATTTTAGTTCCAAAAGTGAACATTCACATTTAATAATTGTTTACAGTCAAAAGAGAAAACATAAAAAAAATGACCATTTCTGACCATCTGGAGAAAGTTCGACAGTTCCGGGGTCATCGTTTTTCATTAAAAAAAATATTTTTTCAAATGTTGAAAAAATGATGCAAAATGTCAAATGGATTGTGCCTGATGTTGAATAACCACTTTTTAAAGCCCCACAGTGACCAAAATTGCCATTTTTACAGACATTTCCTCCTACTCAGAAGCTTCTATTTTTACCAATTTCTGGCAGAAAAAAGACTACAAACACACTCATTTTAGATCCAAAAGTGATAATTCACATTTAATAGTCATTTACAGGCAAAAGAGAAAACATTAAAAAATGACCATTTCTGACCATCTGGAGAAAGTTCGACAGTTCCGGGGTCATCGTTTTTCATCAAAAAAAATATTTTTTCAAATGTTTTAAAAATGATGCAAAATGTCAAATGGATTGTGCCTGATGTTGAATAACTACTTTTTAAGCCCTACAGTGACCACAATTGGCATTTTTACAGATATTTCCTCCTACTCAGAAGCTTCTATTTGACAAATTTCTGGCAGAAAAATGGCTTTCATCAAAATGGTTTTTCATCAAAAAAATATTTTTTCAAATGTTGAAAAAATGATGCAAAATGTCAAAAGGATTGTGCCTGAAGTTGAATAACCACTTTTTAAAGCCCCACAGTGACCAAAATTGCCATTTTTACAGACTTTTCCTCCTACTCAGAAGCTTCTATTTTGACCAATTTCTGGCAGAAAAATGACTCCAAACACACTCATTTTAGATCCAAAAGTGATAATTCACATTTAATAGTCATTTACAGGCAAAAGAGAAAACATTAAAAAATGACCATTTCTGACCATCTGGAGAAAGTTCAACAGTTCCGGGGTCATCGTTTTTTATAAAAAAAATTTTTTTTTCAAATGTTGAAAAAATGATGCAAAATGTCAAATGGATTGTGCCTGATGTTGAATAACCACTTTTTAAAGCCCCACAGTGACCAAATTGCCATTTTAACAGACATTTCCTCCTACTCATAAGCTTCTATTTTACCAATTTCTAGCAGAAAAATTACTCTAAACACACTTATTTTAGTTCCAAAAGCGATCATTCGCATTTAATAATTGTTTACAGTCAAAAAAGAAAACATTAAAAAATGACCATTTCTGACCATCTGGAGAAAGTTCGACAGTTCCGGGGTCAGCGTTTTTCATCAAAAAATATATTTTTTCAAATGTTGAAAAAATGATGCAAAATGTCAAATGGATTGTGCCTGATGTTGAATAACCACTATTTAAGCCCCACAGTGACCAAATTGCCATTTTTACAGACATTTCCTCCTACTCAGAAGCTTCTATTTGACCAATTTCTGGCAGAAAAATTACTCTAAACACACTTATTTTAGTTCCAAAAGTGAACATTCACATTTAATAATTGTTTACAGTCAAAAGAGAAAACATGAAAAAATGACCATTTCTGACCATCTGGAGAAAGTTCGACAGTTCCGGGGTCATCGTTTTTCATTAAAAAAATATATTTTTTCAAATTTTGAAAAAATGATTCAAAATGTCAAATGGATTGTGCCTGATGTTGAATAACAACTTTTTAAAGCCCCACAGTGACCAAAATTGCCATTTTTACAGACATTTCCTCCTACTCAGAAGCTTCTATTTGACCAATTTCTGGCAGAAAAATGACTCCAAACACACTCATTTTAGATCCAAAAGTGATCATTCACATTTAATAGTCATTTACTGTCAAAAGAGAAAACATAAAAAAATGACCATTTCTGACAATCTGGAGAAAGTTCGACAGTTCCGGGGTCATCGTTTTTCATTAAAAAAATTTTTTTTTCAAATGTTGAAAAAATGATGCAAAATGTCAAAAGGATTGTGCCTGAAGTTGAATAACCACTTTTTAAAGCCCCACAGTGACCAAAATTGCCATTTTTACAGACATTTCCTCCTACTCAGAAGCTTCTATTTCGACCAATTTCTGGCAGAAAAATGACTCTAAACACACTTATTTTAGTTCCAAAAGTGAACATTCACATTTAATAATTGTTTACAGTCAAAAGAGAAAACATTAAAAAATGACCATTTCTGACCATCTGGAGAAAGTTCGACAGTTCCGGGGTCATCGTTTTTCATCAAAAAAAATATTTTTTCAAATGTTGAAAAAATGATGCAAAATGTCAAATGGATTGTGCCTGATGTTGAATAACCACTTTTTAAGCCCCACAGTGACCAAAATTGCCATTTTTACAGACATTTCCTCCTACTCAGAAGCTTCTATTTGACCAATTTCTGGCAGAAAAATGGCTCTAAACACACTTATTTTAGTTCCAAAAGTGATCATTCACATTTAATAATTGTTTACAGTCAAAAGAGAAAACATAAAAAAATGACCATTTCTGACCATCTGGAGAAAGTTCGACAGTTCCGGGGTCATCGTTTTTCATCAAAAAAAATATTTTTTCAAATGTTTTAAAAATGATGCAAAATGTCAAATGGATTGTGCCTGATGTTGAATAACCACTTTTTAAGCACTACAGTGACCACAATTGCCATTTTTACAGATATTTCCTCCTACTCAGAAGCTTCTATTTGACCAATTTCTGGCAGAAAAATGGCTCTAAACACACTTATTTTAGTTCCAAAAGTGATCATTCACATTTAATAATTGTTTACAGTCAAAAGAGAAAACATTAAAAATTGACCATTTCTGACCATCTGGAGAAAGTTTGACAGGTCCGGGGTCATCGTTTTTCATCAAAAAAAATATTTTTTCAAATGTTGATAAAATGATTCAAAATGTCAAATGGATTGTGCCTTATGTTGAATAACCGCTTTTTAAGCCCTACAGTGACCAAAATTGCCATTTTTACAGACATTTCCTCCTACTCAGAAGCTTCTATTTGACCAATTTCTGGCAGAAAAATGACTCCAAACACACTTATTTTAGTTCCAAAAGTGATCATTCACATTTAACAATTGTTTACAGTCAAAATAGAAAACATTAAAAAATGGCCATTTCTGACCATCTGGAGAAAGTTCGACAGTTCAGGGGTCATCGTTTTTCATCAAAAAAAACATTTTTTCAAATGTTGAAAAAATGATGCAAAGTATTCAAATGGATTGTGCCTGATGTTGAATAACCACTTTTTAAGCCCCACAGTGACCAAAATTGACATTTTTATAGACATTTCCTCCTACTCAGAAGCTTCTATTTGACCAATTTCTTGCAGAAAAATGACTCTAAACATAGTTATTTTAGTTCCAGAAGTGAACATTCAGATTTAATAATTGTTTACAGTCAAAAGAGAAAACATGAAAAAATGACCATTTCTGACCATCTGGAGAAAGTTCGACAGTTCCGGGGTCATCGTTTTCATAAAAAAAAATATTTTTTCAAATGTTGAAAAAATGATGCAAAATGTCAAATGGATTGTGCCTGATGTTGAATAACCACTTTTTAAAGCCCCACAGTGACCAAATTTGCCATTTTTACAGACATTTCCTCCTACTCAGAAGCTTCTATTTGACCAATTTCTGGCAGAAAAATGACTCTAAACACACTAATTTTAGTTCCAAAAGGGATCATTCACATTTAATAGCCATTTACTGTCAAAAGAGAAAACATTAAAAAATGTCCATTTCTGACCATCTGGAGAAAGTTCGACAGTTCCGGGGTCATCGTTTTTCATCAAAAAAAATATTTTTTCAAATGTTGAAAAAATGATTCAAAATGTCAAATGGATTGTGCCTGATGTTGAATAACCACTTTTTAAAGCCCCACAGTGACCAAAATTGCCATTTTTACAGACATTTCCTCCTACTCAGAAGCTTCTATTTGACCAATTTCTGGCAGAAAAATGACTCTAAACACACTTATTTTAGTTCCAAAAGTGATCATTCACATTTAATAATTGTTTACAGTCAAAAGAAAAAACATTAAAAAATGACAATTTCTGACCATCTGGAGAAAGTTTGACAGGTCCGGGGTCATCGTTTTTCATCAAAAAAAATATTTTTTCAAATGTTGAAAAAATGATTCAAAATGTCAAATGGATTGTGCCTGATGTTGAATAACCACTTTTTAAGCCCCACAGTGACCAAAATTGCCATTTTTACAGACATTTCCTCCTACTCAGAAGCTTCTATTTTGACCAATTTCTGGCAGAAAAATGACTCCAAACACACTCATTTTAGATCCAAAAGTGATAATTCACATTTAATAGTCATTTACAGTCAAAAAAGAAAACATTAAAAAATGACCATTTCTGACCATCTGGAGAAAGTTCGACAGTTCCGGGGTCAGCGTTTTTCATCAAAAAATATATTTTTCAAATGTTGAAAAAATGATGCAAAATGTCAAATGGATTGTGCCTGATGTTGAATAACCACTATTTAAGCCCCACAGTGACCAAAATTGCCATTTTTACAGACATTTCCTCCTACTCAGAAGCTTCTATTTGACCAATTTCTGGCCGAAAAATTACTCTAAACACACTTATTTTAGTTCCAAAAGTGAACATTCACATTTAATAATTGTTTACAGTCAAAAGAGAAAACATGAAAAAATGACCATTTCTGACCATCTGGAGAAAGTTCGACAGTTCCGGGGTCATCGTTTTTCATTAAAAAAATTTTTTTTTCAAATGTTGAAAAAATGATGCAAAATGTCAAAAGGATTGTGCCTGAAGTTGAATAACCACTTTTTAAAGCCCCACAGTGACCAAAATTGCCATTTTTACAGACATTTCCTCCTACTCAGAAGCTTCTATTTGACCAATTTCTGGCAGAAAAATGACTCTAAACACACTCTTTTTAGTTCCTAAAGTGATAATTCACATTTAATAGTAATTTACAGGCAAAAGAGATAACATTAAAAAAGGACCATTTCTGACCATCTGGAGAAAGTTCGACAGTTCCGGGGTCATCGTTTTTCATCAAAAAAATATTTTTTCAAATGTTGAAAAAATGATGCAAAATGACAAAAGGATTGGGCCTCCTGTTGAATAACCACTTTTGCCCCACAGTGACCAAAATTGCCATTTTTACAGACTTTTCCTCCTACTCAGAAGTTTCTATTTGACCAATTTCTGGCAGAAAAATGACTCTAAACACACTTATTTTAGTTCCAAAAGTGATCATTCACATTTAATATTTGTTTACAGTCAAAAGAGAAAACATAAAAAAATGACCATTTCTGACCATCTGGAGAAAGTTCGGCAGTTCCGGGGTCATCGTTTTTCATAAAAAAAATATTTTTATAAATGTTGAAAAAATGATTCATAATGTCAAAAGGATTGTGCCTGAAGTAGAATAACCACTTTTAACCCCTTCCACGCTAATGACAAAGCCAGCTCATCATGGGCGTTATCTGCGCTGCACTCATGACGAGCTGGCTTTGTCATGTAAAGTGTGATTTATGAACATTCAGCACACAGCGGGAAAATCCGGTAGCGCTGTAGTGGTTAAAGCCCCACAGTGACCAAAATTGCCATTTTTACAGACTTTTCCTCCTACTCAGAAGCTTCTATTTTGACCAATTTCTGGCAGAAAAATGACTCCAAACACACTAATTTTAGTTCCAAAAGTGATAATTCACATTTAGTAGTCATTTACAGGCAAAAGAGAAAACATTAAAAAATGACCGGGGTCATCATTTTTCATCAGAAAAAATATTTTTTCATATGTTGAAAAAATGATGCAAAATGTCAAAAGGATTGTGCCTGAAGTTGAATAACCACTTTTTAAAGCTCCACAGTGACCAAAATTGCCATTTTTACAAACATTTCCTCCTACTCAGAAGCTTCTATTTGACCAATTTCTGGCAGAAAAATGACTCTAAACACACTCATTTTAGTTCCAAAAGTGATAATTCACATTTAATAGTCATTTACAGGCAAAAGAGAAAACATTAAAAAATGACCATTTCTGACCATCTGGAGAAAGTTCGACAGTTCCGGGGTCATTGTTTTTCATCAAAAAAAATATTTTTTCAAATGTTGAAAAAATGATGCAAAATGTCAAATGGATTGTGCCTGATGTTGAATAACCACTTTTTAAAGCCCCACAGTGACCAAAATTGCCATTTTTACGGACATTTCCTCCTACTCAGAAGCTTCTATTTGACCAATTTCTGGCAGAAAAATGACTCTAAACACACTTATTTTAGTTCCAAAAGTGATCATTCACATATAATAATTGTTTACAGTCAAAAGAAAAAACATTAAAAAATTACAATTTCTGACCATCTGGAGAAAGTTTGACAGGTCCGGGGTCATCGTTTTTCATCAAAAAAAATATTTTTTTAAATGTTGAAAAAATGATTCAAAATGTCAAATGGATTGTGCCTGATGTTGAATAACCACTTTTTAAGCCCCACAGTGACCAAAATTGCCATTTTTACAGACATTTCCTCCTACTCAGAAGCTTCTATTTTGACCAATTTCTGGCAGAAAAATGACTACAAATACACTCATTTTAGATCCAAAAGTGATAATTCACATTTAATAGTCATTTACAGGCAAAAGAGAAAACATTAAAAAATGACCATTTCTGACCATCTGGAGAAAGTTCGACAGTTCCGGGGTCATCGTTTTTCATAAAAAAAAATATTTTTTCAAATGTTTTAAAAATGATGCAAAATGTCAAATGGATTGTGCCTGATGTTGAATAACTACTTTTTAAGCACTACAGTGACCACAATTGCCATTTTTACAGATATTTCCTCCTACTCAGAAGCTTCTATTTGACCAATTTCTGGCAGAAAAATGGCTCTAAACACACTTATTTTAGTTCCAAAAGTGATCATTCACATTTAATAATTGTTTACAGTCAAAAGAGAAAACATTAAAAAAATGACCATTTCTGACCATCTGGAGAAAGTTTGACAGGTCCGGGGTCATCGTTTTTCATCAAAAAAAATATTTTTTCAAATGTTGAAAAAATGATTCAAAATGTCAAATGGATTGTGCCTGATGTTGAATAACCACTTTTTAAGCCCCACAGTGACCAAAATTGCCATTTTTGCAGACATTTCCTCCTACTCAGTAGCTTCTATTTGACCAATTTCTGGCAGAAAAATGACTCTAAACACACTTATTTTAGTTCCAAAAGTGAACATTCACATTTAATAATTGTTTACAGTCAAAAGAGAAAACATTAAAAAATGACCATTTCTGACCATCTGGAGAAAGTTTAACAGTTCCTGGGTCATCGTTTTTCATTAAAAAAAAAATATTTTTTCAAATGTTGAAAAAATGATGCAAAATGTCAAAAGGATTGTGCCTGAAGTTGAATAACCACTTTTTAACCCCTACAACGCTAATGACAAAGCCAGCTCGTCATGGGCGTTACCTGCGCTGCACTCATGACGGGCTGGCTTTGTCATGTAAAGTGTGATTTATGAACATTCAGCACACAGCGGGAAAACCCGGTAGCGCTGTAGTGGTTAAAGCCCCACAGTGACCAAAATTGCCATTTTTACAGACTTTTCCTCCTACTCAGAAGCTTCTATTTTGACCAATTCCTGCAGAAAAATGACTCCAAACACACTCATTTTAGATCCAAAAGTGATAATTCACATTTAATAGTCATTTACAGGCAAAAGAGAAAACATTAAAAAATGACTATTTCTGACCATCTGGAGAAAGTTCGACAGTTCCGGGGTCATCGTTTTTCATCAAAAAATATTTTTTCAAATGTTTTAAAAATGATGCAAAATGTCAAATGGATTGTGCCTGATGTTGAATAACTACTTTTTAAGCCCTACAGTGACCAAAATTGCCATTTTTACAGATATTTCCTCCTACTCAGAAGCCTCTATTTGACCAATATCAGGCAGAAAAATGTCTCTAAACACACCTATTTTAGTTCCAAAAGTGATCATTCACATTTAATAATTGTTTACAGTCAAAAGAGAAAACATTAAAAAAGGACCATTTCTGACCATCTGGAGAAAGTTTGACAGGTCCGGTGTCATCGTTTTTCATCAAAAAAAATATTTCTTCAAATGTTGAAAAAAGTGATTCAAAATGTCAAATGGATTGTGCCTGATGTTGAATAACCACTTTTTAAGACCCACAGTGACCAAAATTGCCATTTTTACAGACATTTCCTCCTACTCATAAGCTTCTATTTGACCAATTTCTGGCAGAAAAATGACTCTAAACACACTTATTTTAGTTCCAAAAGTGAACATTCACATTTAATAATTGTTTACAGTCAAAAGAGAAAACATAAAAAAAATGACCATTTCTGACCATCTGGAGAAAGTTCGACAGTTCCGGGGTCATCGTTTTTCATTAAAAAAAATATTTTTTCAAATGTTGAAAAAATGATGCAAAATGTCAAATGGATTGTGCCTGATGTTGAATAACCACTTTTTAAAGCCCCACAGTGACCAAAATTGCCATTTTTACAGACATTTCCTCCTACTCAGAAGCTTCTATTTTTACCAATTTCTGGCAGAAAAAAGACTACAAACACACTCATTTTAGATCCAAAAGTGATAATTCACATTTAATAGTCATTTACAGGCAAAAGAGAAAACATTAAAAAATGAAAATTTCTGACCATCTGGAGAAAGTTCGACAGTTCCGGGGTCATCGTTTTTCATCAAAAAAAATATTTTTTCAAATGTTTTAAAAATGATGCAAAATGTCAAATGGATTGTGCCTGATGTTGAATAACTACTTTTTAAGCCCTACAGTGACCACAATTGGCATTTTTACAGATATTTCCTCCTACTCAGAAGCTTCTATTTGACAAATTTCTGGCAGAAAAATGGCTTTCATCAAAATGGTTTTTCATCAAAAAAATATTTTTTCAAATGTTGAAAAAATGATGCAAAATGTCAAAAGGATTGTGCCTGAAGTTGAATAACCACTTTTTAAAGCCCCACAGTGACCAAAATTGCCATTTTTACAGACTTTTCCTCCTACTCAGAAGCTTCTATTTTGACCAATTTCTGGCAGAAAAATGACTCCAAACACACTCATTTTAGATCCAAAAGTGACAATTCACATTTAATAGTCATTTACTGTCAAAAGAGAAAACATTAAAAAATGACCATTTCTGACCATCTGGAGAAAGTTAAACAGTTCCGGGGTCATCGTTTTTCATCAAAAAAAATATTTTTTCAAATGTTGAAAAAATGATGCAAAATGTCAAATGGATTGTGCCTGATGTTGAATAACCACTTTTTAAGCCCCACTGTGACCAAAATTGCCATTTTTACAGACATTTCCTCCTACTCAGAAGCTTCTATTTGACCAATTTCTGGCAGAAAAATGGCTCTAAACACACTTATTTTAGTTCCAAAAGTGATCATTCACATTTAATAATTGTTTACAGTCAAAAGAGAACATTAAAAAATGACCATTTCTGACCATCTGGAGAAAGTTCGACAGTTCCGGGGTCATCGTTTTTCATCAAAAAAAATATTTTTTCAAATGTTTTAAAAATGATGCAAAATGTCAAATGGATTGTGCCTGATGTTGAATAACTACTTTTTAAGCACTACAGTGACCACAATTGCCATTTTTACAGATATTTCCTCCTACTCATAAGCTTCTATTTGACCAATTTCTGCAGAAAAAGGGCTCTAAACACACTTATTTTAGTTCCAAAAGTGATCATTCACATTTAATAATTGTTTACAGTCAAAAGAGAAAACATTAAAAATTGACCATTTCTGACCATCTGGAGAAAGTTTGACAGGTCCGGGGTCATCGTTTTTCATCAAAAAAAATATTTTTTCAAATGTTGAAAAAAGTGATTCAAAATGTCAAATGGATTGTGCCTGATGTTGAATAACCGCTTTTTAAGCCCTACAGTGACCAAAATTGCCATTTTTACAGACATTTCCTCCTACTCAGAAGCTTCTATTTGACCAATTTCTGGCAGAAAAATGACTCCAAACACACTTATTTTAGTTCCAAAAGTGATCATTCACATTTAACAATTGTTTACAGTCAAAAGAGAAAACATTAAAAAATGGCCATTTCTGACCATCTGGAGAAAGTTCGACAGTTCAGGGGTCATCGTTTTTCATCAAAAAAAACATTTTTTCAAATGTTGAAAAAATGATGCAAAGTATTCAAATGGATTGTGCCTGATGTTGAATAACCACTTTTTAAGCCCCACAGTGACCAAAATTGACATTTTTACAGACATTTCCTCCTACTCAGAAGCTTCTATTTGACCAATTTCTTGCAGAAAAATGACTCTAAACATAGTTATTTTAGTTCCAAAAGTGAACATTCAGATTTAATAATTGTTTACAGTCAAAAGAGAAAACATAAAAAAATGACCATTTCTGACCATCTGGAGAAAGTTCGACAGTTCCGGGGTCATCGTTTTCATAAAAAAAATTTTTTTTTCAAATGTTGAAAAAATGATGCAAAATGTCAAATGGATTGTGCCTGATGTTGAATAACCACTTTTTAATGCCCCACAGTGACCAAAATTGCCATTTTTACAGACATTTCCTCCTACTCAGAAGCTTCTATTTGACCAATTTCTGGCAGAAAAATGACTCTAAACACACTTATTTTAGTTCCAAAAGTGATCATTCACATTTAATAATTGTTTACAGTCAAAAGAAAAAACATTAAAAAATGACAATTTCTGACCATCTGGAGAAAGTTTGACAGGTCCGGGGTCATCGTTTTTCATCAAAAAAAATATTTTTTCAAATGTTGAAAAAATGATTCAAAATGTCAAATGGATTGTGCCTGATGTTGAATAACCACTTTTTAAAGCCCCACAGTGACCAAAATTGCCATTTTTACGGACATTTCCTCCTACTCAGAAGCTTCTATTTGACCAATTTCTGGCCGAAAAATGACTCTAAACACACTTATTTTAGTTCCAAAAGTGATCATTCACATATAATAATTGTTTACAGTCAAAAGAAAAAACATTAAAAAATTACAATTTCTGACCATCTGGAGAAAGTTTGACAGGTCCGGGGTCATCGTTTTTCATCAAAAAAAATATTTTTTTAAATGTTGAAAAAATTATTCAAAATGTCAAATGGATTGTGCCTGATGTTGAATAACCACTTTTTAAGCCCCACAGTGACCAAAATTGCCATTTTTACAGACATTTCCTCCTACTCAGAAGCTTCTATTTTGACCAATTTCTGGCAGAAAAATGACTCCAAACACACTCATTTTAGATCCAAAAGTGATAATTCACATTTAATGGTCATTTACAGGCAAAAGAGAAAACATTAAAACATGACCATTTCTGACCATCTGGAGAAAGTTCGACAGTTCCGGGGTCATCGTTTTTTATAAAAAAAAAAATTTTTTTCAAATGTTGAAAAAATGATGCAAAATGTCAAATGGATTGTGCCTGATGTTGAATAACCACTTTTTAAAGCCCCACAGTGACCAAATTGCCATTTTTACAGACATTTCCTCCTACTCAGAAGCTTCTATTTTACCAATTTCTAGCAGAAAAATTACTCTAAACACACTTATTTTAGTTCCAAAAGTGATCATTCGCATTTAATAATTGTTTACAGTCAAAAGAGAAAACATTAAAAAATGACCATTTCTGACCATCTGGAGAAAGTTCGACAGTTCCGGGGTCAGCGTTTTTCATCAAAAAATATATTTTTTCAAATGTTGAAAAAATGATGCAAAATGTCAAATGGATTGTGCCTGATGTTGAATAACCACTATTTAAGCCCCACAGTGACCAAAATTGCCATTTTTACAGACATTTCCTCCTACTCAGAAGCTTCTATTTGACCAATTTCTGGCAGAAAAATTACTCTAAACACACTTATTTTAGTTCCAAAAGTGAACATTCACATTTAATAATTGTTTACAGTCAAAAGAGAAAACATGAAAAAATGACCATTTCTGACCATCTGGAGAAAGTTCGACAGTTCCGGGGTCATCGTTTTTCATTAAAAAAAATATTTTTTCAAATTTTGAAAAAATGATTCAAAATGTCAAATGGATTGTGCCTGATGTTGAATAACAACTTTTTAAAGCCCCACAGTGACCAACATTGCCATTTTTACAGACATTTCCTCCTACTCAGAAGCTTCTATTTGACCAATTTCTGGCAGAAAAATGACTCCAAACACACTCATTTTAGATCCAAAAGTGATCATTCACATTTAATAGTCATTTACAGGCAAAAGAGAAAACATTAAAAAATGACCGGGGTCATCATTTTTCATTAAAAAAAATATTTTTTCAAATGTTCAAAAAATGATGCAAAATGTCAAATGGATTGTGCCTGATGTTGAATAACCACTTTTTAAGCCCCACAGTGACCAAAATTGCCATTTTTACAGACATTTCCTCCTACTCAGAAGCTTCTATTTGACCAATTTCTGGCAGAAAAATGACTCTAAACACACTCATTTTAGTTCCAAAAGTGATAATTCACATTTAATAGTAATTTACAGGCAAAAGAGATAACATTAAAAAAGGACCATTTCTGACCATCTGGAGAAAATTCGACAGTTCCGGGGTCATCGTTTTTCATCAAAAAAATATTTTTTCAAATGTTGAAAAAATGATGCAAAATGTCAAAAGGATTGGGCCTCCTGTTGAATAACCACTTTTGCCCCACAGTGACCAAAATTGCCATTTTTACAGACTTTTCCTCCTACTCAGAAGTTTCTATTTGACCAATTTCTGGCAGAAAAATGACTCTAAACACACTTATTTTAGTTCCAAAAGTGATCATTCACATTTAATATTTGTTTACAGTCAAAAGAGAAAACATTAAAAAATGACCATTTCTGACCATCTGGAGAAAGTTCGGCAGTTCCGGGGTCATCGTTTTTCATAAAAAAAAATACTTTTTATAAATGTTGAAAAAATGATTCAAAATGTCAAAAGGATTGTGCCTGAAGTTGAATAACCACTTTTAACCCCTTCCACGCTAATGACAAAGCCAGCTCATCATGGGCGTTACCTGCGCTGCACTCATGACGAGCTGGCTTTGTCATGTAAAGTGTGATTTATGAACATTCAGCACACAGCGGGAAAACCCGGTAGCGCTGTAGTGGTTAAAGCCCCACAGTGACCAAAATTGCCATTTTTACAGACTTTTCCTCCTACTCAGAAGCTTCTATTTTGACCAATTTCTGGCAGAAAAATGACTCCAAACACACTCATTTTAGATCCAAAAGTGATAATTCACATTTAATAGTCATTTACAGGCAAAAGAGAAAACATTAAAAAATGACCATTTCTGACCATCTGGAGAAAGTTCGACAGTTCCGGGGTCATCGTTTTTCATCAAACAAAATATTTTTTTCAAATGTTGAAAAAATGATTCAAAATGTCAAATGGATTGTGCCTGATGTTGAATAACCACTATTTAAGCCCCACAGTGACCAAAATTGCCATTTTTACAGACATTTCCTCCTACTCAGAAGCTTCTATTTGACCAATTTCTGGCAGAAAAATTACTCTAAACACACTTATTTTAGTTCCAAAAGTGAACATTCACATTTAATAATTGTTTACAGTCAAAAGAGAAAACATGAAAAAATGACCATTTCTGACCATCTGGAGAAAGTTCGACAGTTCCGGGGTCATCGTTTTTCATCAAAAAAAATTTTTTTTCAAATGTTGAAAAAATGATGCAAAATGTCAAATGGATTGTGCCTGATGTTGAATAACCACTTTTTAAGCCCCACAGTGACCAACATTGCCATTTTTACAGACATTTCCTCCTACTCAGAAGCTTCTATTTGACCAATTTCTGGGAGAAAAATGGCTCTAAACACACTTATTTTAGTTCCAAAAGTGATCATTCACATTTAATAATTGTTTACAGTCAAAAGAGAAAACATTAAAAAATGACCATTTCTGACCATCTGGAGAAAGTTCGACAGTTCCGGGGTCATCGTTTTTCATCAAAAAAAATATTTTTTCAAATGTTTTAAAAATGATGCAAAATGTCAAATGGATTGTGCCTGATGTTGAATAACTACTTTTTAAGCACTACAGTGACCACAATTGCCATTTTTACAGATATTTCCTCCTACTCAGAAGCTTCTATTTGACCAATTTCTGGCAGAAAAATGGCTCTAAACACACTTATTTTAGTTCAAAAAGTGATCATTCACATTTAATAATGTTTACAGTCAAAAGAGAAAACATTAAAAAATGGCCATTTCTGACCATCTGGAGAAAGTTCGACAGTTCAGGGGTCATCGTTTTTCATCAAAAAAACATTTTTTCAAATGTTGAAAAAATGATGCAAAGTATTCAAATGGATTGTGCCTGATGTTGAATAACCACTTTTTAAGCCCCACAGTGACCAAAATTGGCATTTTTACAGACATTTCCTCCTACTCAGAAGCTTCTATTTGACCAATTTCTTGCAGAAAAATGACTCTAAACATAGTTATTTTAGTTCCAGAAGTGAACATTCAGATTTAATAATTGTTTACAGTCAAAAGAGAAAACATTAAAAAATGACCATTTCTGACCATCTGGAGAAAGTTCGACAGTTCCGGGGTCATCGTTTTCAATAAAAAAAATATTTTTTCAAATGTTGAAAAAATGATGCAAAATGTCAAATGGATTGTGCCTGATGTTGAATAACCACTTTTTAAAGCCCCACAGTGACCAAAATTGCCATTTTTACAGACATTTCCTCCTACTCAGAAGCTTCTATTTGACCAATTTCTGGCAGAAAAATGACTCTAAACACACTTATTTTAGTTCCAAAAGTGATCATTCACATTTAATAATTGTTTACAGTCAAAAGAAAAAAACATTAAAAAATGACAATTTCTGACCATCTGGAGAAAGTTTGACAGGTCCGGGGTCATCGTTTTTCATCAAAAAAAATATTTTTTCAAATGTTGAAAAAATTATTCAAAATGTCAAATGGATTGTGCCTGATGTTGAATAACCACTTTTTAAAGCCCCACAGTGACCAAAATTGCCATTTTTACAGACATTTCCTCCTACTCAGAAGCTTCTATTTGACCAATTTCTGGCAGAAAAATGACTCTAAACACACTTATTTTAGTTCCAAAAGTGATCATTCACATTTAATAATTGTTTACAGTCAAAAGAAAAAACATTAAAAAATGACAATTTCTGACCATCTGGAGAAAGTTTGACAGGTCCGGGGTCATCGTTTTTCATCAAAAAAAATATTTTTTCAAATGTTGAAAAAATGATTCAAAATGTCAAATGGATTGTGCCTGATGTTGAATAACCACTTTTTAAGCCCCACAGTGACCAAAATTGCCATTTTTACAGACATTTCCTCCTACTCAGAAGCTTCTATTTTGACCAATTTCTGGCAGAAAAATGACTCCAAACACACTCATTTTAGATCCAAAAGTGATAATTCACATTTAATAGTCATTTACAGGCAAAAGAGAAAACATTAAAAAATGACCATTTCTGACCATCTGGAGAAAGTTCGACAGTTCCGGGGTCATCGCTTTTTATAAAAAAAAATGTTTTTCAAATGTTGAAAAAATGATGCAAAATGTCAAATGGATTGTGCCTGATGTTGAATAACCACTTTTTAAAGCCCCACAGTGACCAAATTGCCATTTTTACAGACATTTCCTCCTACTCATAAGCTTCTATTTTACCAATTTCTAGCAGAAAAATTACTCTAAACACACTTATTTTAGTTCCAAAAGCGATCATTCGCATTTAATAATTGTTTACAGTCAAAAAAGAAAACATTAAAAAATGACCATTTCTGACCATCTGGAGAAAGTTTGACAGTTCCGGGGTCAGCGTTTTTCATCAAAAAATATATTTTTTCAAATGTTGAAAAAATGATGCAAAATGTCAAATGGATTGTGCCTGATGTTGAATAACCACTATTTAAAGCCCCACAGTGACCAAAATTGCCATTTTTACAGACATTTCCTCCTACTCAGAAGCTTCTATTTGACCAATTTCTGGCAGAAAAATGACTCCAAACACACTCATTTTAGATCCAAAAGTGATCATTCACATTTAATAGTCATTTACTGTCAAAAGAGAAAACATTAAAAAATGACCATTTCTGACAATCTGGAGAAAGTTCGACAGTTCCGGGGTCATTGTTTTTCATTAAAAAAATTTTTTTTTCAAATGTTGAAAAAATGATGCAAAATGTCAAAAGGATTGTGCCTGAAGTTGAATAACCACTTTTTAAAGCCCCACAGTGACCAAAATTACCATTTTTACAGACATTTCCTCCTACTCAGAAGCTTCTATTTCGACCAATTTCTGGCAGAAAAATGACTCTAAACACACTTATTTTAGTTCCAAAAGTGAACATTCACATTTAATAATTGTTTACAGTCAAAAGAGAAAACATTAAAAAATGACCATTTCTAACCATCTGGAGAAAGTTCGACAGTTCCGGGGTCATCGTTTTTCATTAAAAAAAATATTTTTTCAAATTTTGAAAAAATGATGCAAAATGTCAAATGGATTGTGCCTGATGTTGAATAACAACTTTTTAAAGCCCCACAGTGACCAAAATTGCCATTTTTACAGACATTTCCTCCTACTCAGAAGCTTCTATTTCGACCAATTTCTGGCAGAAAAATGACTCTAAACACACTCTTTTTAGTTCCAAAAGTGATAATTCACATTTAATAGTAATTTACAGGCAAAAGAGATAACATTAAAAAAGGACCATTTCTGACCATCTGGAGAAAGTTCGACAGTTCCGGGGTCATCGTTTTTCATCAAAAAAATATTTTTTCAAATGTTGAAAAAATGATGCAAAATGTCAAAAGGATTGGGCCTCCTGTTGAATAACCACTTTTGCCCCACAGTGACCAAAATTGCCATTTTTACAGACTTTTCCTCCTACTCAGAAGTTTCTATTTGACCAATTTCTGGCAGAAAAATGACTCTAAACACACTTATTTTAGTTCCAAAAGTGATCATTCACATTTAATATTTGTTTACAGTCAAAAGAGAAAACATTAAAAAATGACCATTTCTGACCATCTGGAGAAAGTTCGGCAGTTCCGGGGTCATCGTTTTTCATAAAAAAAATATTTTTATAAATGTTGAAAAAATTATTCAAAATGTCAAAAGGATTGTGCCTGAAGTTGAATAACCACTTTTAACCCCTTCCACACTAATGACAAAGCCAGCTCATCATGGGCGTTACCTGCGCTGCACTCATGACGAGCTGGCTTTGTCATGTAAAGTGTGATTTATGAACATTCAGCACACAGCGGGAAAACCCGGTAGCGCTGTAGTGGTTAAAGCCCCACAGTGACCAAAATTGCCATTTTTACAGACTTTTCCTCCTACTCAGAAGCATCTATTTTGACCAATTTCTGGCAGAAAAATGACTCCAAACACACTAATTTTAGTTCCAAAAGTGATAATTCACATTTAGTAGTCATTTACAGGCAAAAGAGAAAACATTAAAAAATGACCGGGGTCATCATTTTTCATCAGAAAAAATATTTTTTCATATGTTGAAAAAATGATGCAAAATGTGAAAAGGATTGTGCCTGAAGTTGAATAACCACTTTTTAAAGCCCCACAGTGACCAAAATTGCCATTTTTACAGACATTTCCTCCTACTCAGAAGCTTCTATTTGACCAATTTCTGGCAGAAAAATGACTCTAAACACACTCATTTTAGTTCCAAAAGTGATAATTCACATTTAATAGTCATTTACAGGCAAAAGAGAAAACATTAAAAAATGACCATTTCTGACCATCTGGAGAAAGTTCGACAGTTCCGGGGTCATCGTTTTTCATCAAAAAAAATATTTTTTCAAATGTTGAAAAAATGATGCAAAATGTCAAATGGATTGTGCCTCCTGTTGAATAACCACTTTTGCCCCACAGTGACCAAAATTGCCATTTTTACAGACATTTCCTCCTACTCAGAAGCTTCTATTTGACCAATTTCTGGGAGAAAAATGGCTCTAAACACACTTATTTTAGTTCCAAAAGTGATCATTCACATTTAATAATTGTTTACAGTCAAAAGAGAAAACATTAAAAAATGACAATTTCTGACCATCTGGAGAAAGTTCGACAGTTCCGGGGTCATCGTTTTTCATCAAAAAAACATTTTTTCAAATGTTGAAAAAATGATGCAAAGTATTCAAATGGATTGTGCCTGATGTTGAATAACCACTTTTTAAGCCCCACAGTAACCAAAATTGACATTTTTACAGACATTTCCTCCTACTCAGAAGCTTCTATTTGACCAATTTCTTGCAGAAAAATGACTCTAAACATAGTTATTTTAGTTCCAGAAGTGAACATTCAGATTTAATAATTGTTTACAGTCAAAAGAGAAAACATTAAAAAATGACCATTTCTGACCATCTGGAGAAAGTTCGACAGTTCCGGGGTCATCGTTTTCATAAAAAAAAATATTTTTTCAAATGTTGAAAAAATGATGCAAAATGTCAAATGGATTGTGCCTGATGTTGAATAACCACTTTTTAAAGCCCCACAGTGACCAAAATTGCCATTTTTACAGACATTTCCTCCTACTCAGAAGCTTCTATTTGACCAATTTCTGGCAGAAAAATGACTCTAAACACACTTATTTTAGTTCCAAAAGTGATCATTCACATTTAATAATTGTTTACAGTCAAAAGAAAAAAACATTAAAAAATGACAATTTCTGACCATCTGGAGAAAGTTTGACAGGTCCGGGGTCATCGTTTTTCATCAAAAAAAATATTTTTTCAAATGTTGAAAAAATGATTCAAAATGTCAAATGGATTGTGCCTGATGTTGAATAACCACTTTTTAAAGCCCCACAGTGACCAAAATTGCCATTTTTACAGACATTTCCTCCTACTCAGAAGCTTCTATTTGACCAATTTCTGGCAGAAAAATGACTCTAAACACACTTATTTTAGTTCCAAAAGTGATCATTCACATTTAATAATTGTTTACAGTCAAAAGAAAAAACATTAAAAAATGACAATTTCTGACCATCTGGAGAAAGTTTGACAGGTCCGGGGTCATCGTTTTTCATCAAAAAAAATATTTTTTCAAATGTTGAAAAAATGATTCAAAATGTCAAATGGATTGTGCCTGATGTTGAATAACCACTTTTTAAGCCCCACAGTGACCAAAATTGCCATTTTTACAGACATTTCCTCCTACTCAGAAGCTTCTATTTTGACCAATTTCTGGCAGAAAAATGACTCCAAACACACTCATTTTAGATCCAAAAGTGATAATTCACATTTAATAGTCATTTACAGGCAAAAGAAAAAACATTAAAAAATGACCATTTCTGACCATCTGGAGAAAGTTCGACAGTTCCGGGGTCATCGCTTTTTATAAAAAAATTTTTTTTTCAAATGTTGAAAAAATGATGCAAAATGTCAAATGGATTGTGCCTGATGTTGAATAACCACTTTTTAAAGCCCCACAGTGACCAAATTGCCATTTTTACAGACATTTCCTCCTACTCATAAGCTTCTATTTTACCAATTTCTAGCAGAAAAATTACTCTAAACACACTTATTTTAGTTCCAAAAGCGATCATTCGCATTTAATAATTGTTTACAGTCAAAAAAGAAAACATTAAAAAATGACCATTTCTGACCATCTGGAGAAAGTTCGACAGTTCCGGGGTCAGCGTTTTTCATCAAAAAATATATTTTTTCAAATGTTGAAAAAATGATGCAAAATGTCAAATGGATTGTGCCTGATGTTGAATAACCACTATTTAAAGCCCCACAGTGACCAAAATTGCCATTTTTACAGACATTTCCTCCTACTCAGAAGCTTCTATTTGACCAATTTCTGGCAGAAAAATGACTCCAAACACACTCATTTTAGATCCAAAAGTGATCATTCACATTTAATAGTCATTTACTGTCAAAAGAGAAAACATTAAAAAATGACCATTTCTGACAATCTGGAGAAAGTTCGACAGTTCCGGGGTCATCGTTTTTCATTAAAAAATTTTTTTTTTCAAATGTTGAAAAAATGATGCAAAATCTCAAAAGGATTGTGCCAGAAGTTGAATAACCACTTTTTAAAGCCCCACAGTGACCAAAATTACCATTTTTACAGACATTTCCTCCTACTCAGAAGCTTCTATTTCGACCAATTTCTGGCAGAAAAATGACTCTAAACACACTTATTTTAGTTCCAAAAGTGAACATTCACATTTAATAATTGTTTACAGTCAAAAGAGAAAACATTAAAAAATGACCATTTCTAACCATCTGGAGAAAGTTCGACAGTTCCGGGGTCATCGTTTTTCATTAAAAAAAATATTTTTTCAAATTTTGAAAAAATGATGCAAAATGTCAAATGGATTGTGCCTGATGTTGAATAACAACTTTTTAAAGCCCCACAGTGACCAAAATTGCCATTTTTACAGACATTTCCTCCTACTCAGAAGCTTCTATTTCGACCAATTTCTGGCAGAAAAATGACTCTAAACACACTCTTTTTAGTTCCAAAAGTGATAATTCACATTTAATAGTAATTTACAGGCAAAAGAGATAACATTAAAAAAGGACCATTTCTGACCATCTGGAGAAAGTTCGACAGTTCCGGGGTCATCGTTTTTCATCAAAAATTTTTTTTTTCAAATGTTGAAAAAATGATGCAAAATGTCAAAAGGATTGGGCCTCCTGTTGAATAACCACTTTTGCCCCACAGTGACCAAAATTGCCATTTTTACAGACTTTTCCTCCTACTCAGAAGTTTCTATTTGACCAATTTCTGGCAGAAAAATGACTCTAAACACACTTATTTTAGTTCCAAAAGTGATCATTCACATTTAATATTTGTTTACAGTCAAAAGAGAAAACATTAAAAAATGACCATTTCTGACCATCTGGAGAAAGTTCGGCAGTTCCGGGGTCATCGTTTTTCATAAAAAAAATATTTTTATAAATGAAAAAATTATTCAAAATGTCAAAAGGATTGTGCCTGAAGTTGAATAACCACTTTTAACCCCTTCCACGCTAATGACAAAGCCAGCTCATCATGGGCGTTACCTGCGCTGCACTCATGACGAGCTGGCTTTGTCATGTAAAGTGTGATTTATGAACATTCAGCACACAGCGGGAAAACCCGGTAGCGCTGTAGTGGTTAAAGCCCCACAGTGACCAAAATTGCCATTTTTACAGACTTTTCCTCCTACTCAGAAGCTTCTATTTCGACCAATTTCTGGCAGAAAAATGACTCTAAACACACTCATTTTAGTTCCAAAAGTGATAATTCACATTTAATAGTCATTTACAGGCAAAAGAGAAAACATTAAAAAATGACCATTTCTGACCATCTGGAGAAAGTTCGACAGTTCCGGGGTCATCGTTTTTCATCAAAAAAAATATTTTTTCAAATGTTGAAAAAATGATGCAAAATGTCAAATGGATTGTGCCTCCTGTTGAATAACCACTTTTGCCCCACAGTGACCAAAATTGCCATTTTTACAGACATTTCCTCCTACTCAGAAGCTTCTATTTGACCAATTTCTGGGAGAAAAATGACTCTAAACACACTTATTTTAGTTCCAAATGTGATCATTCACATTTAATAATTGTTTACAGTCAAAAGAGAAAACATTAAAAAATGACAATTTCTGACCATCTGGAGAAAGTTCGACAGTTCCGGGGTCATCGTTTTTCATCAAAAAAAATATTTTTTCAAATGTTTTAAAAATGATGCAAAATGTCAAATGGATTGTGCCTGATGTTGAATAACTACTTTTTAAGCACTACAGTGACCACAATTGCCATTTTTACAGATATTTCCTCCTACTCAGAAGCTTCTATTTGACCAATTTCTGGCAGAAAAATGGCTCTAAACACACTTATTTTAGTTCAAAAAGTGATCATTCACATTTAATAATTGTTTACAGTCAAAAGAGAAAACATTAAAAAATGGCCATTTCTGACCATCTGGAGAAAGTTCGACAGTTCAGGGGTCATCGTTTTTCATCAAAAAAACATTTTTTCAAATGTTGAAAAAATGATGCAAAGTATTCAAATGGATTGTGCCTGATGTTGAATAACCACTTTTTAAGCCCCACAGTGACCAAAATTGACATTTTTACAGACATTTCCTCCTACTCAGAAGCTTCTATTTGACCAATTTCTTGCAGAAAAATGACTCTAAACATAGTTATTTTAGTTCCAGAAGTGAACATTCAGATTTAATAATTGTTTACAGTCAAAAGAGAAAACATTAAAAAATGACCATTTCTGACCATCTGGAGAAAGTTCGACAGTTCCGGGGTCATCGTTTTCATAAAAAAAAATATTTTTTCAAATGTTGAAAAAATGATGCAAAATGTCAAATGGATTGTGCCTGATGTTGAATAACCACTTTTTAAAGCCCCACAGTGACCAAAATTGCCATTTTTACAGACATTTCCTCCTACTCACAAGCTTCTATTTGACCAATTTCTGGCAGAAAAATGACTCTAAACACACTTATTTTAGTTCCAAAAGTGATCATTCACATTTAATAATTGTTTACAGTCAAAAGAAAAAAACATTAAAAAATGACAATTTCTGACCATCTGGAGAAAGTTTGACAGGTCCGGGGTCATCGTTTTTCATCAAAAAAAATATTTTTTCAAATGTTGAAAAAATTATTCAAAATGTCAAATGGATTGTGCCTGATGTTGAATAACCACTTTTTAAAGCCCCACAGTGACCAAAATTGCCATTTTTACAGACATTTCCTCCTACTCAGAAGCTTCTATTTGACCAATTTCTGGCAGAAAAATGACTCTAAACACACTTATTTTAGTTCCAAAAGTGATCATTCACATTTAATAATTGTTTACAGTCAAAAGAAAAAACATTAAAAAATGACAATTTCTGACCATCTGGAGAAAGTTTGACAGGTCCGGGGTCATCGTTTTTCATGAAAAAAAAATATTTTTTCAAATGTTGAAAAAATGATTCAAAATGTCAAATGGATTGTGCCTGATGTTGAATAACCACTTTTTAAGCCCCACAGTGACCAAAATTGCCATTTTTACAGACATTTCCTCCTACTCAGAAGCTTCTATTTTGACCAATTTCTGGCAGAAAAATGACTCCAAACACACTCATTTTAGATCCAAAAGTGATAATTCACATTTAATAGTCATTTACAGGCAAAAGAGAAAACATTAAAAAATGACCATTTCTGACCATCTGGAGAAAGTTCGACAGTTCCGGGGTCATCGCTTTTTATAAAAAAAAATTTTTTTTCAAATGTTGAAAAAATGATGCAAAATGTCAAATGGATTGTGCCTGATGTTGAATAACCACTTTTTAAAGCCCCACAGTGACCAAATTGCCATTTTAACAGACATTTCCTCCTACTCATAAGCTTCTATTTTACCAATTTCTAGCAGAAAAATTACTCTAAACACACTTATTTTAGTTCCAAAAGCGATCATTCGCATTTAATAATTGTTTACAGTCAAAAAAGAAAACATTAAAAAATGACCATTTCTGACCATCTGGAGAAAGTTCGACAGTTCCGGGGTCAGCGTTTTTCATCAAAAAATATATTTTTTCAAATGTTGAAAAAATGATGCAAAATGTCAAATGGATTGTGCCTGATGTTGAATAACCACTATTTAAGCCCCACAGTGACCAAATTGCCATTTTTACAGACATTTCCTCCTACTCAGAAGCTTCTATTTGACCAATTTCTGGCAGAAAAATTACTCTAAACACACTTATTTTAGTTCCAAAAGTGAACATTCACATTTAATAATTGTTTACAGTCAAAAGAGAAAACATGAAAAAATGACCATTTCTGACCATCTGGAGAAAGTTCGACAGTTCCGGGGTCATCGTTTTTCATTAAAAAAAATATTTTTTCAAATTTTGAAAAAATGATTCAAAATGTCAAATGGATTGTGCCTGATGTTGAATAACAACTTTTTAAAGCCCCACAGTGACCAAAATTGCCATTTTTACAGACATTTCCTCCTACTCAGAAGCTTCTATTTGACCAATTTCTGGCAGAAAAATGACTCCAAACACACTCATTTTAGATCCAAAAGTGATCATTCACATTTAATAGTCATTTACTGTCAAAAGAGAAAACATAAAAAAATGACCATTTCTGACAATCTGGAGAAAGTTCGACAGTTCCGGGGTCATCGTTTTTCATTAAAAAATTTTTTTTTTCAAATGTTGAAAAAATGATGCAAAATGTCAAAAGGATTGTGCCTGAAGTTGAATAACCACTTTTTAAAGCCCCACAGTGACCAAAATTGCCATTTTTACAGACATTTCCTCCTACTCAGAAGCTTCTATTTCGACCAATTTCTGGCAGAAAAATGACTCTAAACACACTTATTTTAGTTCCAAAAGTGAACATTCACATTTAATAATTGTTTACAGTCAAAAGAGAAAACATTAAAAAATGACCATTTCTAACCATCTGGAGA
This sequence comes from Lissotriton helveticus, assembly GCF_964261635.1. Classification (NCBI taxonomy): domain Eukaryota; kingdom Metazoa; phylum Chordata; class Amphibia; order Caudata; family Salamandridae; genus Lissotriton; species Lissotriton helveticus. The sequence continues at coordinate 1,356,322,721 of NC_136061.1, read as the reverse complement.
AAGTTCGACAGTTCCGGGGTCATCGTTTTTCATTAAAAAAAATATTTTTTCAAATTTTGAAAAAATGATGCAAAATGTCAAATGGATTGTGCCTGATGTTGAATAACAACTTTTTAAAGCCCCACAGTGACCAAAATTGCCATTTTTACAGACATTTCCTCCTACTCAGAAGCTTCTATTTCGACCAATTTCTGGCAGAAAAATTACTCTAAACACACTCTTTTTAGTTCCAAAAGTGATAATTCACATTTAATAGTAATTTACTGTCAAAAGAGAAAACATTAAAAAATGACAATTTCTGACCATCTGGAGAAAGTTCGACAGTTCCGGGGTCATCGTTTTTCATCAAAAAAAATATTTTTTCAAATGTTGAAAAAATGATGCAAAATGTCAAATGGATTGTGCCTGATGTTGAATAACCACTTTTTAAGCCCCACAGTGACCAAAATTGCCATTTTTACAGACATTTCCTCCTACTCAGAAGCTTCTATTTGACCAATTTCTGGCAGAAAAATGGCTCTAAACACACTTATTTTAGTTCCAAAAGTGATCATTCACATTTAATAATTGTTTACAGTCAAAAGAGAAAACATAAAAAAATGACCATTTCTGACCATCTGGAGAAAGTTCGACAGTTCCGGGGTCATCGTTTTTCATCAAAAAAAATATTTTTTCAAATGTTTTAAAAATGATGCAAAATGTCAAATGGATTGTGCCTGATGTTGAATAACTACTTTTTAAGCACTACAGTGACCACAATTGCCATTTTTACAGATATTTCCTCCTACTCAGAAGCTTCTATTTGACCAATTTCTGGCAGAAAAATGGCTCTAAACACACTTATTTTAGTTCCAAAAGTGATCATTCACATTTAATAATTGTTTACAGTCAAAAGAGAAAACATTAAAAATTGACCATTTCTGACCATCTGGAGAAAGTTTGACAGGTCCGGGGTCATCGTTTTTCATCAAAAAAAATATTTTTTCAAATGTTGATAAAATGATTCAAAATGTCAAATGGATTGTGCCTTATGTTGAATAACCGCTTTTTAAGCCCTACACTGACCAAAATTGCCATTTTTACAGACATTTCCTCCTACTCAGAAGCTTCTATTTGACCAATTTCTGGCAGAAAAATGACTCCAAACACACTTATTTTAGTTCCAAAAGTGATCATTCACATTTAACAATTGTTTACAGTCAAAATAGAAAACATAAAAAAATGGCCATTTCTGACCATCTGGAGAAAGTTCGACAGTTCAGGGGTCATCGTTTTTCATCAAAAAAAACATTTTTTCAAATGTTGAAAAAATGATGCAAAGTATTCAAATGGATTGTGCCTGATGTTGAATAACCACTTTTTAAGCCCCACAGTGACCAAAATTGACATTTTTATAGACATTTCCTCCTACTCAGAAGCTTCTATTTGACCAATTTCTTGCAGAAAAATGACTCTAAACATAGTTATTTTAGTTCCAGAAGTGAACATTCAGATTTAATAATTGTTTACAGTCAAAAGAGAAAACATTAAAAAATGACCATTTCTGACCATCTGGAGAAAGTTCGACAGTTCCGGGGTCATCGTTTTCATAAAAAAAAATATTTTTTCAAATGTTGAAAAAATGATGCAAAATGTCAAATGGATTGTGCCTGATGTTGAATAACCACTTTTTAAAGCCCCACAGTGACCAAATTTGCCATTTTTACAGACATTTCCTCCTACTCAGAAGCTTCTATTTGACCAATTTCTGGCAGAAAAATGACTCTAAACACACTTATTTTAGTTCCAAAAGTGATCATTCACATTTAATAGCCATTTACTGTCAAAAGAGAAAACATTAAAAAATGTCCATTTCTGACCATCTGGAGAAAGTTCGACAGTTCCGGGGTCATCGTTTTTCATCAAAAAAAATATTTTTTCAAATGTTGAAAAAATGATTCAAAATGTCAAATGGATTGTGCCTGATGTTGAATAACCACTTTTTAAAGCCCCACAGTGACCAAAATTGCCATTTTTACAGACATTTCCTCCTACTCAGAAGCTTCTATTTGACCAATTTCTGGCAGAAAAATGACTCTAAACACACTTATTTTAGTTCCAAAAGTGATCATTCACATTTAATAATTGTTTACAGTCAAAAGAAAAAACATTAAAAAATGACAATTTCTGACCATCTGGAGAAAGTTTGACAGGTCCGGGGTCATCGTTTTTCATCAAAAAAAATATTTTTTCAAATGTTGAAAAAATGATTCAAAATGTCAAATGGATTGTGCCTGATGTTGAATAACCACTTTTTAAGCCCCACAGTGACCAAAATTGCCATTTTTACAGACTTTTCCTCCTACTCAGAAGCTTCTATTTTGACCAATTTCTGGCAGAAAAATGACTCCAAACACACTAATTTTAGTTCCAAAAGTGATAATTCACATTTAGTAGTCATTTACAGGCAAAAGAGAAAACATTAAAAAATGACCGGGGTCATCATTTTTCATCAGAAAAAATATTTTTTCATATGTTGAAAAAATGATGCAAAATGTCAAAAGGATTGTGCCTGAAGTTGAATAACCACTTTTTAAAGCTCCACAGTGACCAAAATTGCCATTTTTACAAACATTTCCTCCTACTCAGAAGCTTCTATTTGACCAATTTCTGGCAGAAAAATGACTCTAAACACACTCATTTTAGTTCCAAAAGTGATAATTCACATTTAATAGTCATTTACAGGCAAAAGAGAAAACATTAAAAAATGACCATTTCTGACCATCTGGAGAAAGTTCGACAGTTCCGGGGTCATTGTTTTTCATCAAAAAAAATATTTTTTCAAATGTTGAAAAAATGATGCAAAATGTCAAATGGATTGTGCCTGATGTTGAATAACCACTTTTTAAAGCCCCACAGTGACCAAAATTGCCATTTTTACAGACATTTCCTCCTACTCAGAAGCTTCTATTTTGACCAATTTCTGGCAGAAAAATGACTACAAACACACTCATTTTAGATCCAAAAGTGATAATTCACATTTAATAGTCATTTACAGGCAAAAGAGAAAACATTAAAAAATGACCATTTCTGACCATCTGGAGAAAGTTCGACAGTTCCGGGGTCATCGTTTTTCATCAAAAAAAATATTTTGTCAAATGTTTTAAAAATGATGCAAAATGTCAAATGGATTGTGCCTGATGTTGAATAACTACTTTTTAAGCACTACAGTGACCACAATTGCCATTTTTACAGATATTTTCTCCTACTCAGAAGCTTCTATTTGACCAATTTCTGGCAGAAAAATGGCTCTAAACACACATATTTTAGTTCCAAAAGTGATCATTCACATTTAATAATTGTTTACAGTCAAAAGAGAAAACATTAAAAAATGACCATTTCTGACCATCTGGAGAAAGTTTGACAGGTCCGGGGTCATCGTTTTTCATCAAAAAAAATATTTTTTCAAATGTTGAAAAAATGATTCAAAATGTCAAATGGATTGTGCCTGATGTTGAATAACCACTTTTTAAGCCCCACAGTGACCAAAATTGCCATTTTTGCAGACATTTCCTCCTACTCAGTAGCTTCTATTTGACCAATTTCTGGCAGAAAAATGACTCTAAACACACTTATTTTAGTTCCAAAAGTGAACATTCACATTTAATAATTGTTTGCAGTCAAAAGAGAAAACATTAAAAAATGACCATTTCTGACCATCTGGAGAAAGTTCAACAGTTCCTGGGTCATCGTTTTTCATTAAAAAAAAAATATTTTTTCAAATGTTGAAAAAATGATGCAAAATGTCAAAAGGATTGTGCCTGAAGTTGAATAACCACTTTTTAACCCCTTCAACGCTAATGACAAAGCCAGCTCGTCATGGGCGTTACCTGCGCTGCACTCATGACGGGCTGGCTTTGTCATGTAAAGTGTGATTTATGAACATTCAGCACACAGCGGGAAAACCCGCTAGCGCTGTAGTGGTTAAAGCCCCACAGTGACCAAAATTGCCATTTTCACAGACTTTTCCTCCTACTCAGAAGCTTCTATTTTGACCAATTTCTGGCAATAAAATTACTCCAAACACACTCATTTTAGATCCAAAAGTGATAATTCACATTTAATAGTCATTTACAGGCAAAAGAGAAAACATTAAAAAATGACTATTTCTGACCATCTGGAGAAAGTTCGACAGTTCCGGGGTCATCGTTTTTCATCAAAAAATATTTTTTCAAATGTTTTAAAAATGATGCAAAATGTCAAATGGATTGTGCCTGATGTTGAATAACTACTTTTTAAGCCCTACAGTGACCAAAATTGCCATTTTTACAGATATTTCCTCCTACTCAGAAGCCTCTATTTGACCAATATCAGGCAGAAAAATGTCTCTAAACACACCTATTTTAGTTCCAAAAGTGATCATTCACATTTAATAATTGTTTACAGTCAAAAGAGAAAACATTAAAAAATGACCATTTCTGACCATCTGGAGAAAGTTTGACAGGTCCGGTGTCATCGTTTTTCATCAAAAAAAATATTTCTTCAAATGTTGAAAAAATGATTCAAAATGTCAAATGGATTGTGCCTGATGTTGAATAACCACTTTTTAAGACCCACAGTGACCACAATTGCCATTTTTACAGATATTTCCTCCTACTCAGAAGCTTCTATTTGACAAATTTCTGGCAGAAAAATGGCTTTCATCAAAATGGTTTTTCATCAAAAAAAATATTTTTTCAAATGTTGAAAAAATGATGCAAAATGTCAAAAGGATTGTGCCTGAAGTTGAATAACCACTTTTTAAAGCCCCACAGTGACCACAATTGCCATTTTTACAGATATTTCCTCCTACTCAGAAGCTTCTATTTGACCAATTTCTGGCAGAAAAATGACTCTAATCATACTCATTTTAGTTCCAAAAATGATAATTCACATTTAATTGTCATTTACAGTCAAAAGAGAAAACAATAAAAAAATTACAATTTCTGACCATCTGGAGAAAGTTTGACAGGTCCGGGGTCATCGTTTTTCATCAAAAAAAATATTTTTTCAAATGTTGAAAAAATGATTCAAAATGTCAAATGGATTGTGCCTGATGTTCAATAACCGCTTTTTAAGCCCTACAGTGACCAAAATTGCCATTTTTACAGACATTTCCTCCTTCTCAGAAGCTTCTATTTGACCAATTTCTGGCAGAAAAATGACTCCAAACACACTTATTTTAGTTCCAAAAGTGATCATTCACATTTAACAATTGTTTACAGTCAAAAGAGAAAACATTAAAAAATGGCCATTTCTGACCATCTGGAGAAAGTTCGACAGTTCAGGGGTCATCGTTTTTCATCAAAAAAAACATTTTTTCAAATTTTGAAAAAATGATGCAAAGTATTCAAATGGATTGTGCCTGATGTTGAATAACCACTTTTTAAGCCCCACAGTGACCAAAATTGACATTTTTACAGACATTTCCTCCTACTCAGAAGCTTCTATTTGACCAATTTCTTGCAGAAAAATGACCCTAAACATAGTTATTTTAGTTCCAGAAGTGAACATTCAGATTTAATAATTGTTTACAGTCAAAAGAGAAAACATTAAAAAAATGACCATTTCTGACCATCTGGAGAAAGTTCGACAGTTCCGGGGTCATCGTTTTCATAAAAAAAAATATTTTTTCAAATGTTGAAAAAATGATGCAAAATGTCAAATGGATTGTGCCTGATGTTGAATAACCACTTTTTAAAGCCCCACAGTGACCAAAATTGCCATTTTTACAGACATTTCCTCCTACTCAGAAGCTTCTATTTGACCAATTTCTGGCAGAAAAATGACTCTAAACACACTTATTTTAGTTCCAAAAGTGATCATTCACATTTAATAATTGTTTACAGTCAAAAGAAAAAACATTAAAAAATGACAATTTCTGACCATCTGGAGAAAGTTTGACAGGTCCGGGGTCATCGTTTTTCATCAAAAAAAATATTTTTTCAAATGTTGAAAAAATGATTCAAAATGTCAAATGGATTGTGCCTGATGTTGAATAACCACTTTTTAAGCCCCACAGTGACCAAAATTGCCATTTTTACAGACATTTCCTCCTACTCAGAAGCTTCTATTTGACCAATTTCTGGCAGAAAAATGACTCCAAACACACTCATTTTAGATCCAAAAGTGATCATTCACATTTAATAGTCATTTACAGGCAAAAGAGAAAACATTAAAAAATGACCGGGGTCATCATTTTTCATTAAAAAAAATATTTTTTCAAATGTTCAAAAAATGATGCAAAATGTCAAATGGATTGTGCCTGATGTTGAATAACCACTTTTTAAGCCCCACAGTGACCAAAATTGCCATTTTTACAGACATTTCCTCCTACTCAGAAGCTTCTATTTGACCAATTTCTGGCAGAAAAATGACTCTAAACACACTCATTTTAGTTCCAAAAGTGATAATTCACATTTAATAGTAATTTACAGGCAAAAGAGATAACATTAAAAAAGGACCATTTCTGACCATCTGGAGAAAGTTCGACAGTTCCGGGGTCATCGTTTTTCATCAAAAAAATATTTTTTCAAATGTTGAAAAAATGATGCAAAATGTCAAAAGGATTGGGCCTCCTGTTGAATAACCACTTTTGCCCCACAGTGACCAAAATTGCCATTTTTACAGACTTTTCCTCCTACTCAGAAGTTTCTATTTGACCAATTTCTGGCAGAAAAATGACTCTAAACACACTTATTTTAGTTCCAAAAGTGATCATTCACATTTAATATTTGTTTACAGTCAAAAGAGAAAACATTAAAAAATGACCATTTCTGACCATCTGGAGAAAGTTCGGCAGTTCCGGGGTCATCGTTTTTCATAAAAAAAAATATTTTTATAAATGTTGAAAAAATGATTCAAAATGTCAAAAGGATTGTGCCTGAAGTTGAATAACCACTTTTAACCCCTTCCACGCTAATGACAAAGCCAGCTCATCATGGGCGTTACCTGCGCTGCACTCATGACGAGCTGCCTTTGTCATGTAAAGTGTGATTTATGAACATTCAGCACACAGCGGGAAAACCCGGTAGCGCTGTAGTGGTTAAAGCCCCACAGTGACCAAAATTGCCATTTTTACAGACTTTTCCTCCTACTCAGAAGCTTCTATTTTGACCAATTTCTGGCAGAAAAATGACTCCAAACACACTCATTTTAGATCCAAAAGTGATAATTCACATTTAATAGTCATTTACAGGCAAAAGAGAAAACATTAAAAAATGACCATTTCTGACCATCTGGAGAAAGTTCGACAGTTCCGGGGTCATCGTTTTTCATCAAAAAAAATATTTTTTTCAAATGTTGAAAAAATGATTCAAAATGTCAAATGGATTGTGCCTGATGTTGAATAACCACTTTTTAAGCCCCACAGTGACCAAAATTGCCATTTTTACAGACATTTCCTCCTACTCAGAAGCTTCTATTTGACCAATTTCTGGCAGAAAAATGGCTCTAAACACACTTATTTTAGTTCCAAAAGTGATCATTCACATTTAATAATTGTTTACAGTCAAAAGAGAAAACATTAAAAAATGACCATTTCTGACCATCTGGAGAAAGTTTGACAGGTCCGGGGTCATCGTTTTTCATCAAAAAATTTTTTTTTTCAAATGTTGAAAAAATGATTCAAAATGTCAAATGGATTGTGCCTGATGTTGAATAACTACTTTTTAAGCCCTACAGTGACCAAAATTGCCATTTTTACAGATATTTCCTCCTACTCAGAAGCTTCTATTTGACCGATTTCTGGTAGAAAAATGGCTCTAAACACACTTATTTTAGTTCCAAAAGTGATCATTCACATTTAATAATTGTTTACAGTCAAAAGAGAAAACATTAAAAAATGACCATTTCTGACCATCTGGATAAAGTTCGACCTTCCGGGGTCATCGTTTTTCATCAAAAAAAATATTTTTTCAAATGTTGAAAAAATGATGCAAAATGTCAAAAGGATTGTGCCTGAAGTTGAATAACCACTTTTTAAAGCCCCACAGTGACCAAAATTGCCATTTTTACAGACTTTTCCTCCTACTCAGAAGCTTCTATTTTGACCAAATTCTGGCAGAAAAATGACTCCAAACACACTCATTTTAGATCCAAAAGTGATAATTCACATTTAATAGTCATTTACTGTCAAAAGAGAAAACATTAAAAAATGTCCATTTCTGACCATCTGGAGAAAGTTCGACAGTTCCGGGGTCATCGTTTTTCATCAAAAAAAATATTTTTTCAAATGTTGAAAAAATGATGCAAAATGTCAAATGGATTGTGCCTGATGTTGAATAACCACTTTTTAAGCCCCACAGTGACCAAAATTGCCATTTTTACAGACATTTCCTCATACTCAGAAGCTTCTATTTGACCAATTTCTGGCAGAAAAATGGCTCTAAACACACTTATTTTAGTTCCAAAAGTGATCATTCACATTTAATAAGTGTTTACAGTCAAAAGAGAAAACATTAAAAAATGACCATTTCTGACCATCTGGAGAAAGTTCGACAGTTCCGGGGTCATCGTTTTTCATCAAAAAAAATATTTTTTCAAATGTTTTAAAAATGATGCAAAATGTCAAATGGATTGTGCCTGATGTTGAATAACTACTTTTTAAGCACTACAGTGACCACAATTGCCATTTTTACAGATATTTCCTCCTACTCAGAAGCTTCTATTTGACCAATTTCTGTCAGAAAAATGGCTCTAAACACACTTATTTTAGTTCAAAAAGTGATCATTCACATTTAATAATTGTTTACAGTCAAAAGAGAAAACATTAAAAAATGACCATTTCTGCCCATCTGGAGAAAGTTTGACAGGTCCGGGGTCATCGTTTTTCATCCAAAAAAATATTTTTTCAAATGTTGAAAAAATGATTCAAAATGTCAAATGGATTGTGCCTGATGTTGAATAACCACTTTTTAAGCCCTACAGTGACCAAAATTGCCATTTTTACAGACATTTCCTCCTACTCAGAAGCTTCTATTTGACCAATTTCGGGCAGAAAAATGACTCCAAACACACTTATTTTAGTTCCAAAAGTGATCATTCACATTTAATAATTGTTTACAGTCAAAAGAGAAAACATTAAAAAATGGCCATTTCTGACCATCTGGAGAAAGTTCGACAGTTCAGGGGTCATTGTTTTTCATCAAAAAAACATTTTTTCAAATGTTGAAAAAATGAGGCAAAGTATTCAAATGGATTGTGCCTGATGTTGAATAACCACTTTTTAAGCCCCACAGTGACCAAAATTGACATTTTTACAGACATTTCCTCCTACTCAGAAGCTTCTATTTGACCAATTTCTTGCAGAAAAATGACTCTAAACATAGTTATTTTAGTTCCAAAAGTGAACATTCAGATTTAATAATTGTCTACAGTCAAAAGAGAAAACATTAAAAAATGACCATTTCTGACCATCTGGAGAAAGTTCGACAGTTCCGGGGTCATCGTTTTCATAAAAAAATATATTTTTTCAATTGTTGAAAAAATGATGCAAAATGTCAAATGGATTGTGCCTGATGTTGAATAACCACTTTTTAAAGCCCCACAGTGACCAAAATTGCCATTTTTACAGACATTTCCTCCTACTCAGAAGCTTCTATTTGACCAATTTCTGGCAGAAAAATGACTCTAAACACACTTATTTTAGTTCCAAAAGTGATCATTCACATTTAATAATTGTTTACAGTCAAAAGAAAAAACATTAAAAAAGGACAATTTCTGACCATCTGGAGAAAGTTTGACAGGTCCGGGGTCATCGTTTTTCATAAAAAAAAATATTTTTTCAAATGTTGAAAAAATTATTCAAAATGTCAAATGGATTGTGCCTGATGTTGAATAACCACTTTTTAAGCCCCACAGTGACCAAAATTGCCATTTTTACAGACATTTCCTCCTACTCAGAAGCTTCTATTTTGACCAATTTCTGGCAGAAAAATGACTCCAAACACACTTATTTTAGTTCCAAAAGTGATCATTCACATTTAACAATTGTTTACAGTCAAAAGAGAAAACATTAAAAAATTGCCATTTCTGACCATCTGGAGAAAGTTCGACAGTTCAGGGGTCATCGTTTTTCATCAAAAAAAACATTTTTTCAAATGTTGAAAAAATGATGCAAAGTATTCAAATGGATTGTGCCTGATGTTGAATAACCACTTTTTAAGCCCCACAGTGACCAAAATTGACATTTTTACAGACATTTCCTCCTACTCAGAAGCTTCTATTTGACCAATTTCTTGCAGAAAAAAGACTCCAAACATAGTTATTTTAGTTCCAGAAGTGAACATTCAGATTTAATAATTGTTTACAGTCAAAAGAGAAAACATTAAAAAATGACAATTTCTGACCATCTGGAGAAAGTTCGACAGTTCCGGGGTCATCGTTTTCATAAAAAAAAATATTTTTTCAAATGTTGAAAAAATTATGCAAAATGTCAAATGGATTGTGCCTGATGTTGAATAACCACTTTTTAAGCCCCACAGTGACCAAAATTGCCATTTTTACAGACATTTCCTCCTACTCAGAAGCTTCTATTTGACCAATTTCTGGCAGAAAAATTACTCTAAACACACTTATTTTAGTTCCAAAAGTGAACATTCACATTTAATAATTGTTTACAGTCAAAAGAGAAAACATGAAAAAATGACCATTTCTGACCATCTGGAGAAAGTTTGACAGGTCCGGGGTCATCGTTTTTCATCAAAAAAATTTTTTTTTCAAATGTTGAAAAAATGATTCAAAATGTCAAATGGATTGTGCCTGATGTTGAATAACTACTTTTTAAGCCCTACAGTGACCAAAATTGCCATTTTTACAGATATTTCCTCCTACTCAGAAGCTTCTATTTGACCAATTTCTGGTAGAAAAATGGCTCTAAACACACTTATTTTAGTTCCAAAAGTGATCATTCACATTTAATAATTGTTTACAGTCAAAAGAGAAAACATTAAAAAATGACCATTTCTGACCATCTGGATAAAGTTCGACCTTCCGGGGTCATCGTTTTTCATCAAAAAAAATATTTTTTCAAATGTTGAAAAAATGATGCAAAATGTCAAAAGGATTGTGCCTGAAGTTGAATAACCACTTTTTAAAGCCCCACAGTGACCAAAATTGCCATTTTTACAGACTTTTCCTCCTACTCAGAAGCTTCTATTTTGACCAATTTCTGGCAGAAAAATTACTCTAAACACACTTATTTTAGTTCCAAAAGTGATCATTCGCCTTTAATAATTGTTTACAGTCAAAAGAGAAAACATTAAAAAATGACCATTTCTGACCATCTGGAGAAAGTTCGACAGTTCCGGGGTCAGCGTTTTTCATCAAAAAATATATTTTTTCAAATGTTGAAAAAATGATGCAAAATGTCAAATGGATTGTGCCTGATGTTGAATAACCACTATTTAAGCCCCACAGTGACCAAAATTGCCATTTTTACAGACATTTCCTCCTACTCAGAAGCTTCTATTTGACCAATTTCTGGCAGAAAAATGACTCTAAACACACTCATTTTAGTTCCAAAAGAGATAATTCACATTTAATAGTAATTTACAGGCAAAAGAGATAACATTAAAAAAGGACCATTTCTGACCATCTGGAGAAAGTTCGACAGTTCCGGGGTCATCGTTTTTCATCAAAAAAATATTTTTTCAAATGTTGAAAAAATGATGCAAAATGTCAAAAGGATTGGGCCTCCTGTTGAATAACCACTTTTGCCCCACAGTGACCAAAATTGCCATTTTTACAGACTTTTCCTCCTACTCAGAAGTTTCTATTTGACCAATTTCTGGCAGAAAAATGACTCTAAACACACTTATTTTAGTTCCAAAAGTGATCATTCACATTTAATATTTGTTTACAGTCAAAAGAGAAAACATTAAAAAATGACCATTTCTGACCATCTGGAGAAAGTTCGGCAGTTCCGGGGTCATCGTTTTTCATAAAAAAAAATATTTTTATAAATGTTGAAAAAATGATTCAAAATGTCAAAAGGATTGTGCCTGAAGTTGAATAACCACTTTTAACCCCTTCCACGCTAATGACAAAGCCAGCTCATCATGAGCGTTACCTGCGCTGCACTCATGATGAGCTGCCTTTGTCATGTAAAGTGTGATTTATGAACATTCAGCACACAGCGGGAAAACCCGGTAGCGCTGTAGTGGTTAAAGCCCCACAGTGACCAAAATTGCCATTTTTACAGACTTTTCCTCCTACTCAGAAGCTTCTATTTTGACCAATTTCTGGCAGAAAAATGACTCCAAACACACTCATTTTAGATCCAAAAGTGACAATTCACATTTAATAGTCATTTACAGGCAAAAGAGAAAACATTAAAAAATGACCATTTCTGACCATCTGGAGAAAGTTCGACAGTTCCGGGGTCAGCGTTTTTCATCAAAAAATATATTTTTTCAAATGTTGAAAAAATGATGCAAAATGTCAAATGGATTGTGCCTGATGTTGAATAACCACTATTTAAGCCCCACTGTGACCAAAATTGCCATTTTTACAGACATTTCCTCCTACTCAGAAGCTTCTATTTGACCAATTTCTGGCAGAAAAATTACTCTAAACACACTTATTTTAGTTCCAAAAGTGAACATTCACATTTAATAATTGTTTACAGTCAAAAGAGAAAACATGAAAAAATGACCATTTCTGACCATCTGGAGAAAGTTCGACAGTTCCGGGGTCATCGTTTTTCATTAAAAAAAATATTTTTTCAAATTTTGAAAAAATGATTCAAAATGTCAAATGGATTGTGCCTGATGTTGAATAACAACTTTTTAAAGCCCCACAGTGACCAACATTGCCATTTTTACAGACATTTCCTCCTACTCAGAAGCTTCTATTTGACCAATTTCTGGCAGAAAAATGACTCCAAACACACTCATTTTAGATCCAAAAGTGATCATTCACATTTAATAGTCATTTACAGGCAAAAGAGAAAACATTAAAAAATGACCGGGGTCATCATTTTTCATTAAAAAAATATTTTTTCAAATGTTCAAAAAATGATGCAAAATGTCAAATGGATTGTGCCTGATGTTGAATAACCACTTTTTAAGCCCCACAGTGACCAAAATTGCCATTTTTACAGACATTTCCTCCTACTCAGAAGCTTCTATTTGACCAATTTCTGGCAGAAAAATGACTCTAAACACACTCATTTTAGTTCCAAAAGTGATAATTCACATTTAATAGTAATTTACAGGCAAAAGAGATAACATTAAAAAAGGACAATTTCTGACCATCTGGAGAAAATTCGACAGTTCCGGGGTCATCGTTTTTCATCCAAAAAATATTTTTTCAAATGTTGAAAAAATGATGCAAAATGTCAAAAGGATTGGGCCTCCTGTTGAATAACCACTTTTGCCCCACAGTGACCAAAATTGCCATTTTTACAGACTTTTCCTCCTACTCAGAAGTTTCTATTTGACCAATTTCTGGCAGAAAAATGACTCTAAACACACTTATTTTAGTTCCAAAAGTGATCATTCACATTTAATAATTGTTTACAGTCAAAAGAGAAAACATTAAAAAATGACCATTTCTGACCATCTGGAGAAAGTTCGGCAGTTCCGGGGTCATCGTTTTTCATAAAAAAAATTTTTTTTTCAAATGTTGAAAAAATGATTCAAAATGTCAAATGGATTGTGCCTGAAGTTGAATAACCACTTTTTAAAGCCCCACAGTGACCAAAATTGCCATTTTTACAGACTTTTCCTCCTACTCAGAAGCTTCTATTTTGACAAATTTCTGGCAGAAAAATGACTCCAAACACACTCATTTTAGATCCAAAAGTGATAATTCACATTTAATAGTCATTTACTGTCAAAAGAGAAAACATAAAAAAATGACAATTTCTGACCATCTGGAGAAAGTTCGACAGTTCCGGGGTCATCGTTTTTCATCAAAAAAAATATTTTTTCAAATGTTGAAAAAATGATGCAAAATGTCAAATGGATTGTGCCTGATGTTGAATAACCACTTTTTAAGCCCCACAGTGACCAAAATTGCCATTTTTACAGACATTTCCTCCTACTCAGAAGCTTCTATTTGACCAATTTCTGGGAGAAAAATGGCTCTAAACACACTTATTTTAGTTCCAAAAGTGATCATTCACATTTAATAATTGTTTACAGTCAAAAGAGAAAACATTAAAAAATGACCATTTCTGACCATCTGGAGAAAGTTCGACAGTTCCGGGGTCATCGTTTTTCATCAAAAAAAATATTTTTTCAAATGTTTTAAAAATGATGCAAAATGTCAAATGGATTGTGCCTGATGTTGAATAACTACTTTTTAAGCACTACAGTGACCACAATTGCCATTTTTACAGATATTTCCTCCTACTCAGAAGCTTCTATTTGACCAATTTCTGGCAGAAAAATGGCTCTAAACACACTTATTTTAGTTCAAAAAGTGATCATTCACATTTAATAATTGTTTACAGTCAAAAGAGAAAACATTAAAAAATGGCCATTTCTGACCATCTGGAGAAAGTTCGACAGTTCAGGGGTCATCGTTTTTCATCAAAAAAACATTTTTTCAAATGTTGAAAAAATGATGCAAAGTATTCAAATGGATTGTGCCTGATGTTGAATAACCACTTTTTAAGCCCCACAGTGACCAAAATTGACATTTTTACAGACATTTCCTCCTACTCAGAAGCTTCTATTTGACCAATTTCTTGCAGAAAAATGACTCTAAACATAGTTATTTTAGTTCCAGAAGTGAACATTCAGATTTAATAATTGTTTACAGTCAAAAGAGAAAACATTAAAAAATGACCATTTCTGACCATCTGGAGAAAGTTCGACAGTTCCGGGGTCATCGTTTTCATAAAAAAAAATATTTTTTCAAATGTTGAAAAAATGATGCAAAATGTCAAATGGATTGTGCCTGATGTTGAATAACCACTTTTTAAAGCCCCACAGTGACCAAAATTGCCATTTTTACAGACATTTCCTCCTACTCAGAAGCTTCTATTTGACCAATTTCTGGCAGAAAAATGACTCTAAACACACTTATTTTAGTTCCAAAAGTGATCATTCACATTTAATAATTGTTTACAGTCAAAAGAAAAAAACATAAAAAAATGACAATTTCTGACCATCTGGAGAAAGTTTGACAGGTCCGGGGTCATCGTTTTTCATCAAAAAAAAGATTTTTTCAAATGTTGACAAAATTATTCAAAATGTCAAATGGATTGTGCCTGATGTTGAATAACCACTTTTTAAAGCCCCACAGTGGCCAAAATTGCCATTTTTACAGACATTTCCTCCTACTCAGAAGCTTCTATTTGACCAATTTCTGGCAGAAAAATGACTCTAAACACACTTATTTTAGTTCCAAAAGTGATCATTCACATTTAATAATTGTTTACAGTCAAAAGAAAAAACATTAAAAAATGACAATTTCTGACCATCTGGAGAAAGTTTGACAGGTCCGGGGTCATCGTTTTTCATCAAAAAAAATATTTTTTCAAATGTTGAAAAAATGATTCAAAATGTCAAATGGATTGTGCCTGATGTTGAATAACCACTTTTTAAGCCCCACAGTGACCAAAATTGCCATTTTTACAGACATTTCCTCCTACTCAGAAGCTTCTATTTTGACCAATTTCTGGCAAAAAAATGACTCCAAACACACTCATTTTAGATCCAAAAGTGATAATTCACATTTAATAGTCATTTACAGGCAAAAGAGAAAACATTAAAAAATGACCATTTCTGACCATCTGGAGAAAGTTCGACAGTTCCGGGGTCATCGCTTTTTATAAAAAAAAATGTTTTTCAAATGTTGAAAAAATGATGCAAAATGTCAAATGGATTGTGCCTGATGTTGAATAACCACTTTTTAAAGCCCCACAGTGACCAAATTGCCATTTTTACAGACATTTCCTCCTACTCATAAGCTTCTATTTTACCAATTTCTAGCAGAAAAATTACTCTAAACACACTTATTTTAGTTCCAAAAGCGATCATTCGCATTTAATAATTGTTTACAGTCAAAAAAGAAAACATTAAAAAATGACCATTTCTGACCATCTGGAGAAAGTTCGACAGTTCCGGGGTCAGCGTTTTTCATCAAAAAATATATTTTTTCAAATGTTGAAAAAATGATGCAAAATGTCAAATGGATTGTGCCTGATGTTGAATAACAACTTTTTAAAGCCCCACAGTGACCAAAATTGCCATTTTTACAGACATTTCCTCCTACTCAGAAGCTTCTATTTGACCAATTTCTGGCAGAAAAATGACTCCAAACACACTCATTTTAGATCCAAAAGTGATCATTCACATTTAATAGTCATTTACTGTCAAAAGAGAAAACATTAAAAAATGACCATTTCTGACAATCTGGAGAAAGTTCGACAGTTCCGGGGTCATCGTTTTTCATTAAAAAAATTTTTTTTTCAAATGTTGAAAAAATGATGCAAAATGTCAAAAGGATTGTGCCTGAAGTTGAATAACCACTTTTTAAAGCCCCACAGTGACCAAAATTGCCATTTTTACAGACATTTCCTCCTACTCAGAAGCTTCTATTTCGACCAATTTCTGGCAGAAAAATGACTCTAAACACACTCTTTTTAGTTCCAAAAGTGATAATTCACATTTAATAGTAATTTACAGGCAAAAGAGATAACATTAAAAAAGGACCATTTCTGACCATCTGGAGAAAGTTCGACAGTTCCGGGGTCATCGTTTTTCATCAAAAAAATATTTTTTCAAATGTTGAAAAAATGATGCAAAATGTCAAAAGGATTGGGCCTCCTGTTGAATAACCACTTTTGCCCCACAGTGACCAAAATTGCCATTTTTACAGACTTTTCCTCCTACTCAGAAGTTTCTATTTGACCAATTTCTGGCAGAAAAATGACTCTAAACACACTTATTTTAGTTCCATAAGTGATGATTCACATTTAATATTTGTTTACAGTCAAAAGAGAAAACATTAAAAAATGACCATTTCTGACCATCTGGAGAAAGTTCGGCAGTTCCGGGGTCATCGTTTTTCATAAAAAAAATATTTTTATAAATGTTGAAAAAATTATTCAAAATGTCAAAAGGATTGTGCCTGAAGTTGAATAACCACTTTTAACCCCTTCCACGCTAATGACAGAGCCAGCTCATCATGGGCGTTACCTGCGCTGCACTCATGACGAGCTGGCTTTGTCATGTAAAGTGTGATTTATGAACATTCAGCACACAGCGGGAAAACCCGGTAGCGCTGTAGTGGTTAAAGCCCCACAGTGACCAAAATTGCAATTTTTACAGACTTTTCCTCCTACTCAGAAGCTTCTATTTTGACCAATTTCTGGCAGAAAAATGACTCCAAACACACTAATTTTAGTTCCAAAAGTGATAATTCACATTTAGTAGTCATTTACAGGCAAAAGAGAAAACATTAAAAAATGACCAGGGTCATCATTTTTCATCAGAATTTTTTTTTTTCATATGTTGAAAAAATGATGCAAAATGTCAAAAGGATTGTGCCTGAAGTTGAATAACCACTTTTTAAAGCCCCACAGTGACCAAAATTGCCATTTTTACAGACATTTCCTCCTACTCAGAAGCTCCTATTTGACCAATTTCTGGCAGAAAAATGACTCTAAACACACTCATTTTAGTTCCAAAAGTGATAATTCACATTTAATAGTCATTTACAGGCAAAAGAGAAAACATTAAAAAATGACCATTTCTGACCATCTGGAGAAAGTTCGACAGTTCCGGGGTCATCGTTTTTCATCAAAAAAAATATTTTTTCAAATGTTGAAAAAATGATGCAAAATGTCAAATGGATTGTGCCTGATGTTGAATAACTACTTTTTAAGCACTACAGTGACCACAATTGCCATTTTTACAGATATTTCCTCCTACTCAGAAGCTTCTATTTGACCAATTTCTGGCAGAAAAATGGCTCTAAACACACTTATTTTAGTTCCAAAAGTGATCATTCACATTTAATAATTGTTTACAGTCAAAAGAGAAAACATTACAAAATGACCATTTCTGACCATCTGGAGAAAGTTTGACAGGTCCGGGGTCATCGTTTTTCATCAAAAAAAATATTTTTTCAAATGTTGAAAAAATGATTCAAAATGTCGTCAAATGGATTGTGCCTGATGTTGAATAACCACTTTTTAAGCCCCACAGTGACCACAATTGCCATTTTTACAGATATTTCCTCCTACTCAGTAGCTTCTATTTGACCAATTTCTGGCAGAAAAATGACTCTAAACACACTTATTTTAGTTCCAAAAGTGAACATTCACATTTAATAATTGTTTACAGTCAAAAGAGAAAACATTACAAAATGACCATTTCTGACCAGCTGGAGAAAGTTTGACAGGTCCGGGGTCATCGTTTTTCATCAAAAAAAATATTTTTTCAAATGTTGAAAAAATGATTCAAAATGTCGTCAAATGGATTGTGCCTGATGTTGAATAACCACTTTTAAAGCCCCACAGTGGCCAAAATTGCCATTTTTGCAGACATTTCCTCCTACTCAGTAGCTTCTATTTGACCAATTTCTGGCAGAAAAATGACTCTAAACACACTTATTTTAGTTCCAAAAGTGATCATTCACATTTAATAATTGTTTACAGTCAAAAGAAAAAACATTAAAAAATGACAATTTCTGACCATCTGGAGAAAGTTTGACAGGTCCGGGGTCATCGTTTTTCATCAAAAAAAATATTTTTTCAAATGTTGAAAAAATGATTCAAAATGTCAAATGGATTGTGCCTGATGTTGAATAACCACTTTTTAAGCCCCACAGTGACCAAAATTGCCATTTTTACAGACATTTCCTCCTACTCAGAAGCTTCTATTTTGACCAATTTCTGGCAAAAAAATGACTCCAAACACACTCATTTTAGATCCAAAAGTGATAATTCACATTTAATAGTCATTTACAGGCAAAAGAGAAAACATTAAAAAATGACCATTTCTGACCATCTGGAGAAAGTTCGACAGTTCCGGGGTCATCGCTTTTTATAAAAAAAAATGTTTTTCAAATGTTGAAAAAATGATGCAAAATGTCAAATGGATTGTGCCTGATGTTGAATAACCACTTTTTAAAGCCCCACAGTGACCAAATTGCCATTTTTACAGACATTTCCTCCTACTCATAAGCTTCTATTTTACCAATTTCTAGCAGAAAAATTACTCTAAACACACTTATTTTAGTTCCAAAAGCGATCATTCGCATTTAATAATTGTTTACAGTCAAAAAAGAAAACATTAAAAAATGACCATTTCTGACCATCTGGAGAAAGTTCGACAGTTCCGGGGTCAGCGTTTTTCATCAAAAAATATATTTTTTCAAATGTTGAAAAAATGATGCAAAATGTCAAATGGATTGTGCCTGATGTTGAATAACAACTTTTTAAAGCCCCACAGTGACCAAAATTGCCATTTTTACAGACATTTCCTCCTACTCAGAAGCTTCTATTTGACCAATTTCTGGCAGAAAAATGACTCCAAACACACTCATTTTAGATCCAAAAGTGATCATTCACATTTAATAGTCATTTACTGTCAAAAGAGAAAACATTAAAAAATGACCATTTCTGACAATCTGGAGAAAGTTCGACAGTTCCGGGGTCATCGTTTTTCATTAAAAAAATTTTTTTTTCAAATGTTGAAAAAATGATGCAAAATGTCAAAAGGATTGTGCCTGAAGTTGAATAACCACTTTTTAAAGCCCCACAGTGACCAAAATTGCCATTTTTACAGACATTTCCTCCTACTCAGAAGCTTCTATTTCGACCAATTTCTGGCAGAAAAATGACTCTAAACACACTCTTTTTAGTTCCAAAAGTGATAATTCACATTTAATAGTAATTTACAGGCAAAAGAGATAACATTAAAAAAGGACCATTTCTGACCATCTGGAGAAAGTTCGACAGTTCCGGGGTCATCGTTTTTCATCAAAAAAATATTTTTTCAAATGTTGAAAAAATGATGCAAAATGTCAAAAGGATTGGGCCTCCTGTTGAATAACCACTTTTGCCCCACAGTGACCAAAATTGCCATTTTTACAGACTTTTCCTCCTACTCAGAAGTTTCTATTTGACCAATTTCTGGCAGAAAAATGACTCTAAACACACTTATTTTAGTTCCATAAGTGATGATTCACATTTAATATTTGTTTACAGTCAAAAGAGAAAACATTAAAAAATGACCATTTCTGACCATCTGGAGAAAGTTCGGCAGTTCCGGGGTCATCGTTTTTCATAAAAAAAATATTTTTATAAATGTTGAAAAAATTATTCAAAATGTCAAAAGGATTGTGCCTGAAGTTGAATAACCACTTTTAACCCCTTCCACGCTAATGACAGAGCCAGCTCATCATGGGCGTTACCTGCGCTGCACTCATGACGAGCTGGCTTTGTCATGTAAAGTGTGATTTATGAACATTCAGCACACAGCGGGAAAACCCGGTAGCGCTGTAGTGGTTAAAGCCCCACAGTGACCAAAATTGCAATTTTTACAGACTTTTCCTCCTACTCAGAAGCTTCTATTTTGACCAATTTCTGGCAGAAAAATGACTCCAAACACACTAATTTTAGTTCCAAAAGTGATAATTCACATTTAGTAGTCATTTACAGGCAAAAGAGAAAACATTAAAAAATGACCGGGGTCATCATTTTTCATCAGAATTTTTTTTTTTCATATGTTGAAAAAATGATGCAAAATGTCAAAAGGATTGTGCCTGAAGTTGAATAACCACTTTTTAAAGCCCCACAGTGACCAAAATTGCCATTTTTACAGACATTTCCTCCTACTCAGAAGCTCCTATTTGACCAATTTCTGGCAGAAAAATGACTCTAAACACACTCATTTTAGTTCCAAAAGTGATAATTCACATTTAATAGTCATTTACAGGCAAAAGAGAAAACATTAAAAAATGACCATTTCTGACCATCTGGAGAAAGTTCGACAGTTCCGGGGTCATCGTTTTTCATCAAAAAAAATATTTTTTCAAATGTTGAAAAAATGATGCAAAATGTCAAATGGATTGTGCCTGATGTTGAATAACTACTTTTTAAGCACTACAGTGACCACAATTGCCATTTTTACAGATATTTCCTCCTACTCAGAAGCTTCTATTTGACCAATTTCTGGCAGAAAAATGGCTCTAAACACACTTATTTTAGTTCCAAAAGTGATCATTCACATTTAATAATTGTTTACAGTCAAAAGAGAAAACATTACAAAATGACCATTTCTGACCATCTGGAGAAAGTTTGACAGGTCCGGGGTCATCGTTTTTCATCAAAAAAAATATTTTTTCAAATGTTGAAAAAATGATTCAAAATGTCGTCAAATGGATTGTGCCTGATGTTGAATAACCACTTTTTAAGCCCCACAGTGACCACAATTGCCATTTTTACAGATATTTCCTCCTACTCAGTAGCTTCTATTTGACCAATTTCTGGCAGAAAAATGACTCTAAACACACTTATTTTAGTTCCAAAAGTGAACATTCACATTTAATAATTGTTTACAGTCAAAAGAGAAAACATTACAAAATGACCATTTCTGACCATCTGGAGAAAGTTTGACAGGTCCGGGGTCATCGTTTTTCATCAAAAAAAATATTTTTTCAAATGTTGAAAAAATGATTCAAAATGTCGTCAAATGGATTGTGCCTGATGTTGAATAACCACTTTTTAAGCCCCACAGTGACCAAAATTGCCATTTTTGCAGACATTTCCTCCTACTCAGTAGCTTCTATTTGACCAATTTCTGGCAGAAAAATGACTCTAAACACACTTATTTTAGTTCCAAAAGTGAACATTCACATTTAATAATTGTTTACAGTCAAAAGAGAAAACATTAAAAAATGACCATTTCTGACCATCTGGAGAAAGTTCAACAGTTCCTGGGTCATCGTTTTTCATAAAAAAAAAATATTTTTTCAAATGTTGAAAAAATGATGCAAAATGTCAAAAGGATTGTGCCTGAAGTTGAATAACCACTTTTTAACCCCTTCAACGCTAATGACAAAGCCAGCTCGTCATGGGCGCTACCTGCGCTGCACTCCTGACGGGCTGGCTTTGTCATGTAAAGTGTGATTTATGAACATTCAGCACACAGCGGGAAAACCCGCTAGCGCTGTAGTGGTTAAAGTCCCACAGTGACCAAAATTGCCATTTTTACAGACTTTTCCTCCTACTCAGAAGCTTCTATTTTGACCAATTTCTGGCAGAAAAATGACTCCAAACACACTAATTTTAGTTCCAAAAGTGATAATTCACATTTAGTAGTCATTTACAGGCAAAAGAGAAAACATTAAAAAATGACCGGGGTCATCATTTTTCATCAGAATTTTTTTTTTTCATATGTTGAAAAAATGATGCAAAATGTCAAAAGGATTGTGCCTGAAGTTGAATAACCACTTTTTAAAGCCCCACAGTGACCAAAATTGCCATTTTTACAGACATTTCCTCCTACTCAGAAGCTTCTATTTGACCAATTTCTGGCAGAAAAATGACTCTAAACACACTCATTTTAGTTCCAAAAGTGATAATTCACATTTAATAGTCATTTACAGGCAAAAGAGAAAACATTAAAAAATGACCATTTCTGACCATCTGGAGAAAGTTCGACAGTTCCGGGGTCATCGTTTTTCATCAAAAAAAATATTTTTTCAAATGTTGAAAAAATGATGCAAAATGTCAAATGGATTGTGCCTGATGTTGAATAACTACTTTTTAAGCACTACAGTGACCAAAATTGCCATTTTTACAGATATTTCCTCCTACTCAGAAGCTTCTATTTGACCAATTTCTGGCAGAAAAATGGCTCTAAACACACTTATTTTAGTTCCAAAAGTGATCATTCACATTTAATAATTGTTTACAGTCAAAAGAGAAAACATTACAAAATGACCATTTCTGACCATCTGGAGAAAGTTCAACAGTTCCTGGGTCATCGTTTTTCATAAAAAAAAAATATTTTTTCAAATGTTGAAAAAATGATGCAAAATGTCAAAAGGATTGTGCCTGAAGTTGAATAACCACTTTTTAACCCCTTCAACGCTAATGACAAAGCCAGCTCGTCATGGGCGCTACCTGCGCTGCACTCCTGACGGGCTGGCTTTGTCATGTAAAGTGTGATTTATGAACATTCAGCACACAGCGGGAAAACCCGCTAGCGCTGTAGTGGTTAAAGTCCCACAGTGACCAAAATTGCCATTTTTACAGACTTTTCCTCCTACTCAGAAGCTTCTATTTTGACCAATTTCTGGCAGAAAAATGACTCCAAACACACTCATTTTAGATCCAAACGTGATAATTCACATTTAATAGTCATTTACAGGCAAAAGAGAAAACATTAAAAAATGACTATTTCTGACCATCTGGAGAAAGTTCGACAGTTCCGGGGTCATAGTTTTTCATCAAAAAATATTTTTTCAAATGTTTTAAAAATGATGCAAAATGTCAAATGGATTGTGCCTGATGTTGAATAACTACTTTTTAAGCCCTACAGTGACCAAAATTGCCATTTTTACAGATATTTCCTCCTACTCAGAAGCCTCTATTTGACCAATATCAGGCAGAAAAATGTCTCTAAACACACCTATTTTAGTTCCAAAAGTGATCATTCACATTTAATAATTGTTTACAGTCAAAAGAGAAAACATTAAAAAATGACCATTTCTGACCATCTGGAGAAAGTTTGACAGGTCCGGTGTCATCGTTTTTCATCAAAAAAAATATTTCTTCAAATGTTGAAAAAATGATTCAAAATGTCAAATGGATTGTGCCTGATGTTGAATAACCACTTTTTAAAGCCCCACAGTGACCAAAATTGCCATTTTTACAGACTTTTCCTCCTACTCAGAAGCTTCTATTTTGACCAATTTCTGGCAGAAAAATGACTCCAAACACACTCATTTTAGATCCAAAAGTGATAATTCACATTTAATAGTCATTTACTGTCAAAAGAGAAAACATTAAAAAATGACAATTTCTGACCATCTGGAGAAAGTTCGACAGTTCCGGGGTCATCGTTTTTCATCAAAAAAAATATTTTTTCAAATGTTGAAAAAATGATGCAAAATGTCAAATGGATTGTGCCTGATGTTGAATAACCACTTTTTAAGCCCCACAGTGACCAAAATTGCCATTTTTACAGACATTTCCTCCTACTCAGAAGCTTCTATTTGACCAATTTCTGGCAGAAAAATGGCTCTAAACACACTTATTTTAGTTCCAAAAGTGATCATTCACATTTAATAATTGTTTACAGTCAAAAGAGAAAACATTAAAAATTGACCATTTCTGACCATCTGGAGAAAGTTTGACAGGTCCGGGGTCATCGTTTTTCATCAAAAAAAATATTTTTTCAAATGTTGATAAAATGATTCAAAATGTCAAATGGATTGTGCCTTATGTTGAATAACCGCTTTTTAAGCCCTACAGTGACCAAAATTGCCATTTTTACAGACATTTCCTCCTACTCAGAAGCTTCTATTTGACCAATTTCTGGCAGAAAAATGACTCCAAACACACTTATTTTAGTTCCAAAAGTGATCATTCACATTTAACAATTGTTTACAGTCAAAATAGAAAACATTAAAAAATGGCCATTTCTGACCATCTGGAGAAAGTTCGACAGTTCAGGGGTCATCGTTTTTCATCAAAAAAAACATTTTTTCAAATGTTGAAAAAATGATGCAAAGTATTCAAATGGATTGTGCCTGATGTTGAATAACCACTTTTTAAGCCCCACAGTGACCAAAATTGACATTTTTATAGACATTTCCTCCTACTCAGAACCTTCTATTTGACCAATTTCTTGCAGAAAAATGACTCTAAACATAGTTATTTTAGTTCCAGAAGTGAACATTCAGATTTAATAATTGTTTACAGTCAAAAGAGAAAACATTAAAAAATGACCATTTCTGACCATCTGGAGAAAGTTCGACAGTTCCGGGGTCATCGTTTTCATAAAAAAAAATATTTTTTCAAATGTTGAAAAAATGATGCAAAATGTCAAATGGATTGTGCCTGATGTTGAATAACCACTTTTTAAAGCCCCACAGTGACCAAAATTGCCATTTTTACAGACATTTCCTCCTACTCAGAAGCTTCTATTTGACCAATTTCTGGCAGAAAAATGACTCTAAACACACTTATTTTAGTTCCAAAAGTGATCATTCACATTTAATAATTGTTTACAGTCAAAAGAAAAAACATTAAAAAATGACAATTTCTGACCATCTGGAGAAAGTTTGACAGGTCCGGGGTCATCGTTTTTCATCAAAAAAAATATTTTTTCAAATGTTGAAAAAATGATTTAAAATGTCAAATGGATTGTGCCTGATGTTGAATAACCACTTTTTAAGCCCCACAGTGACCAAAATTGCCATTTTTACAGACATTTCCTCCTACTCAGAAGCTTCTATTTTGACCAATTTCTGGCAGAAAAATGACTCCAAACACACTCATTTTAGATCCAAAAGTGATAATTCACATTTAATAGTCATTTACAGTCAAAAAAGAAAACATTAAAAAATGACAATTTCTGACCATCTGGAGAAAGTTTGACAGGTCCGGGGTCATCGTTTTTCATCAAAAAAAATATTTTTTCAAATGTTGAAAAAATGATGCAAAATGTCAAATGGATTGTGCCTGATGTTGAATAACCACTATTTAAGCCCCACAGTGACCAAAATTGCCATTTTTACAGACATTTCCTCCTACTCAGAAGCTTCTATTTGACCAATTTCTGGCAGAAAAATTACTCTAAACACACTTATTTTAGTTCCAAAAGTGAACATTCACATTTAATATTTGTTTACAGTCAAAAGAGAAAACATGAAAAAATGACCATTTCTGACCATCTGGAGAAAGTTCGACAGTTCCGGGGTCATCGTTTTTCATTAAAAAAAATATTTTTTCAAATTTTGAAAAAATGATTCAAAATGTCAAATGGATTGTGCCTGATGTTGAATAACAACTTTTTAAAGCCCCACAGTGACCAAAATTGCCATTTTTACAGACATTTCCTCCTACTCAGAAGCTTCTATTTGACCAATTTCTGGCAGAAAAATTACTCCAAACACACTCATTTTAGATCCAAAAGTGATCATTTGATTTTAATAGTCATTTACTGTCAAAAGAGAAAACATTAAAAAATGACAATTTCTGACAATCTGGAGAAAGTTCGACAGTTCCGGGGTCATCGTTTTTCATTAAAAAATTTTTTTTTTCAAATGTTGAAAAAATGATGCAAAATGTCAAAAGGATTGTGCCTGAAGTTGAATAACCACTTTTTAAAGCCCCACAGTGACCAAAATTGCCATTTTTACAGACATTTCATCCTACTCAGAAGCTTCTATTTCGACCAATTTCTGGCAGAAAAATGACTCCAAACACACTAATTTTAGTTCCAAAAGTGATAATTCACATTTAATAGTCATTTACAGGCAAAAGAGAAAACATTAAAAAATGACCGGGGTCATCATTTTTCATTAAAAAAAATATTTTTTCAAATGTTGAAAAAATGATGCAAAATGTCAAATGGATTGTGCCTGATGTTGAATAACCACTTTTTAAGCCCCACGGTGACCAAAATTGCCATTTTTACAGACATTTCCTCCTACTCAGAAGCTTCCATTTGACCAATTTCTGGCAGAAAAATGACTCTAAACACACTCTTTTTAGTTCCAAAAGTGATAATTCACATTTAATAGTAATTTACAGGCAAAAGAGATAACATTAAAAAAGGACCATTTCTGACCATCTGGAGAAAGTTCGACAGTTCCGGGGTCATTGTTTTTCATCAAAAAAATATTTTTTCAAATGTTGAAAAAATGATGCAAAATGTCAAAAGGATTGGGCCTCCTGTTGAATAACCACTTTTGCCCCACAGTGACC
Source organism: Lissotriton helveticus (assembly GCF_964261635.1). NCBI lineage: Eukaryota > Metazoa > Chordata > Amphibia > Caudata > Salamandridae > Lissotriton > Lissotriton helveticus. The sequence continues at coordinate 1,356,295,798 of NC_136061.1, read as the reverse complement.
AAAATTGCCATTTTTACAGACTTTTCCTCCTACTCAGAAGTTTCTATTTGACCAATTTCTGGCAGAAAAATGACTCTAAACACACTTATTTTAGTTCCAAAAGTGATCATTCACATTTAATATTTGTTTACAGTCAAAAGAGAAAACATTAAAAAATGACCATTTCTGACCATCTGGAGAAAGTTCGGCAGTTCCGGGGTCATCGTTTTTCATAAAAAAAATATTTTTATAAATGTTGAAAAAATGATTCAAAATGTCAAAAGGATTGTGCCTGAAGTTGAATAACCACTTTTAACCCCTTCCACGCTAATGACAAAGCCAGCTCATCATGGGCGTTACCTGCGCTGCACTCATGACGAGCTGGCTTTGTCATGTAAAGTGTGATTTATGAACATTCAGCACACAGCGGGAAAATCCGGTAGCGCTGTAGTGGTTAAAGCCCCACAGTGACCAAAATTGCCATTTTTACAGACTTTTCCTCCTACTCAGAAGCTTCTATTTTGACCAATTTCTGGCAGAAAAATGACTCCAAACACACTAATTTTAGTTCCAAAAGTGATAATTCACATTTAGTAGTCATTTACAGGCAAAAGAGAAAACATTAAAAAATGACCGGGGTCATCATTTTTCATCAGAAAAAATATTTTTTCATATGTTGAAAAAATGATGCAAAATGTCAAAAGGATTGTGCCTGAAGTTGAATAACCACTTTTTAAAGCTCCACAGTGACCACAATTGCCATTTTTACAAACATTTCCTCCTACTCAGAAGCTTCTATTTGACCAATTTCTGGCAGAAAAATGACTCTAAACACACTCATTTTAGTTCCAAAAGTGATAATTCACATTTAATAGTCATTTACAGGCAAAAGAGAAAACATTAAAAAATGACCATTTCTGACCATCTGGAGAAAGTTCGACAGTTCCGGGGTCATCGTTTTTCATCAAAAAAAATATTTTTTCAAATGTTGAAAAAATGATGCAAAATGTCAAATGGATTGTGCCTGATGTTGAATAACCACTTTTTAAAGCCCCACAGTGACCAAAATTGCCATTTTTACAGACATTTCCTCCTACTCAGAAGCTTCTATTTTGACCAATTTCTGGCAGAAAAATGACTACAAACACACTCATTTTAGATCCAAAAGTGATAATTCACATTTAATAGTCATTTACAGGCAAAAGAGAAAACATTAAAAAATGACCATTTCTGACCATCTGGAGAAAGTTCGACAGTTCCGGGGTCATCGTTTTTCATCAAAAAAAATATTTTGTCAAATGTTTTAAAAATGATGCAAAATGTCAAATGGATTGTGCCTGATGTTGAATAGCTACTTTTTAAGCACTACAGTGACCACAATTGCCATTTTTACAGATATTTCCTCCTACTCAGAAGCTTCTATTTGACCAATTTCTGGCAGAAAATGGCTCTAAACACACTTATTTTAGTTCCAAAAGTGATCATTCACATTTAATAATTGTTTACAGTCAAAAGAGAAAACATTAAAAAATGACCATTTCTGACCATCTGGAGAAAGTTTGACAGGTCCGGGGTCATCGTTTTTCATCAAAAAAAATATTTTTTCAAATGTTGAAAAAATGATTCAAAATGTCAAATGGATTGTGCCTGATGTTGAATAACCACTTTTTAAGCCCCACAGTGACCAAAATTGCCATTTTTGCAGACATTTCCTCCTACTCAGTAGCTTCTATTTGACCAATTTCTGGCAGAAAAATGACTCTAAACACACTTATTTTAGTTCCAAAAGTGAACATTCACATTTAATAATTGTTTACAGTCAAAAGAGAAAACATTAAAAAATGACCATTTCTGACCATCTGGAGAAAGTTCAACAGTTCCTGGGTCATCGTTTTTCATCAAAAAAAAAAATATTTTTTCAAATGTTGAAAAAATGATGCAAAATGTCAAAAGGATTGTGCCTGAAGTTGAATAACCACTTTTTAACCCCTTCAACGCTAATGACAAAGCCAGCTCGTCATGGGCGTTACCTGCGCTGCACTCATGACGGGCTGGCTTTGTCATGTAAAGTGTGATTTATGAACATTCAGCACACAGCGGGAAAACCCGCTAGCGCTGTAGTGGTTAAAGCCCCACAGTGACCAAAATTGCCATTTTTACAGACTTTTCCTCCTACTCAGAAGCTTCTATTTTGACCAATTTCTGGCAGAAAAATGACTCCAAACACACTCATTTTAGATCCAAAAGTGATAATTCACATTTAATAGTCATTTACAGGCAAAAGAGAAAACATTAAAAAATGACTATTTCTGACCATCTGGAGAAAGTTTGACAGTTCCGGGGTCATCGTTTTTCATCAAAAAATATTTTTTCAAATGTTTTAAAAATGATGCAAAATGTCAAATGGATTGTGCCTGATGTTGAATAACTACTTTTTAAGCCCTACAGTGACCAAAATTGCCATTTTTACAGATATTTCCTCCTACTCAGAAGCCTCTATTTGACCAATATCAGGCAGAAAAATGTCTCTAAACACACCTATTTTAGTTCCAAAAGTGATCATTCACATTTAATAATTGTTTACAGTCAAAAGAGAAAACATTAAAAAATGACCATTTCTGACCATCTGGAGAAAGTTTGACAGGTCCGGTGTCATCGTTTTTCATCAAAAAAAATATTTCTTCAAATGTTGAAAAAATGATTAAAAATGTCAAATGGATTGTGCCTGATGTTGAATAACCACTTTTTAAGACCCACAGTGACCACAATTGCCATTTTTACAGATATTTCCTCCTACTCAGAAGCTTCTATTTGACAAATTTCTGGCAGAAAAATGGCTTTCATCAAAATGGTTTTTCATCAAAAAAAATGTTTTTTCAAATGTTGAAAAAATGATGCAAAATGTCAAAAGGATTGTGCCTGAAGTTGAATAACCACTTTTTAAAGCCCCACAGTGACCACAATTGCCATTTTTACAGATATTTCCTCCTACTCAGAAGCTTCTATTTGACCAATTTCTGGCAGAAAATGGCTCTAAACACACTTATTTTAGTTCCAAAAGTGATCATTCACATTTAATAATTGTTTACAGTCAAAAGAGAAAACATTAAAAATTGACAATTTCTGACTATCTGGAGAAAGTTTGACAGGTCCGGGGTCATCGTTTTTCATCAAAAAAAATATTTTTTCAAATGTTGAAAAAATGATTCAAAATGTCAAATGGATTGTGCCTGATGTTGAATAACCGCTTTTTAAGCCCTACAGTGACCAAAATTGCCATTTTTACAGACATTTCCTCCTACTCAGAAGCTTCTATTTGACCAATTTCTGGCAGAAAAATGACTCCAAACACACTTATTTTAGTTCCAAAAGTGATCATTCACATTTAACAATTGTTTACAGTCAAAAGAGAAAACATTAAAAAATGGCCATTTCTGACCATCTGGAGAAAGTTCGACAGTTCAGGGGTCATCGTTTTTCATCAAAAAAAACATTTTTTCAAATGTTGAAAAAATGATGCAAAGTATTCAAATGGATTGTGCCTGATGTTGAATAACCACTTTTTAAGCCCCACAGTGACCAAAATTGACATTTTTACAGACATTTCCTCCTACTCAGAAGCTTCTATTTGACCAATTTCTTGCAGAAAAATGACTCTAAACATAGTTATTTTAGTTCCAGAAGTGAACATTCAGATTTAATAATTGTTTATAGTCAAAAGAGAAAACATTAAAAAATGACCATTTCTGACCATCTGGAGAAAGTTCGACAGTTCCGGGGTCATCGTTTTCATTAAAAAAAATATTTTTTCAAATGTTGAAAAAATGATGCAAAATGTCAAATGGATTGTGCCTGATGTTGAATAACCACTTTTTAAAGCCCCACAGTGACCAAAATTGCCATTTTTACAGACATTTCCTCCTACTCAGAAGCTTCTATTTGACCGATTTCTGGCAGAAAAATGACTCTAAACACACTTATTTTAGTTCCAAAAGTGATCATTCACATTTAATAATTGTTTACAGTCAAAAGAAAAAACATTAAAAAATGACAATTTCTGACCATCTGGAGAAAGTTTGACAGGTCCGGGGTCATCGTTTTTCATCAAAAAAATATTTTTTCAAATGTTGAAAAAATGATTCAAAATGTCAAATGGATTGTGCCTGATGTTGAATAACCACTTTTTAAAGCCCCACAGTGACCAAAATTGCCATTTTTACAGACATTTCCTCCTACTCAGAAGCTTCTATTTGACCAATTTCTGGCAGAAAAATTACTCTAAACACACTTATTTTAGTTCCAAAAGTGATCATTCACATTTAATAATTGTTTACAGTCAAAAGAAAAAACATTAAAAAATGACAATTTCTGACCATCTGGAGAAAGTTTGACAGGTCCGGGGTCATCGTTTTTCATCAAAAAAAATATTTTTTCAAATGTTGAAAAAATGATTCAAAATGTCAAATGGATTGTGCCTGGTGTTGAATAACCACTTTTTAAGCCCCACAGTGACCAAATTGCCATTTTTACAGACATTTCCTCCTACTCAGAAGCTTCTATTTTGACCAATTTCTGGCAGAAAAATGACTCCAAACACACTCATTTTAGATCCAAAAGTGATAATTCACATTTAATAGTCATTTACTGTCAAAAGAGAAAACATTAAAAAATGACAATTTCTGACCATCTGGAGAAAGTTCGACAGTTCCGGGGTCATCGTTTTTCATCAAAAAAAATATTTTTTCAAATGTTGAAAAAATGATGCAAAATGTCAAATGGATTGTGCCTGATGTTGAATAACCACTTTTTAAGCCCCACAGTGACCAAAATTGCCATTTTTACAGACATTTCCTCCTACTCAGAAGCTTCTATTTGACCAATTTCTGGCAGAAAAATGGCTCTAAACACACTTATTTTAGTTCCAAAAGTGATCATTCACATTTAATAATTGTTTACAGTCAAAAGAGAAAACATTAAAAATTGACCATTTCTGACCATCTGGAGAAAGTTTGACAGGTCCGGGGTCATCGTTTTTCATCAAAAAAAATATTTTTTCAAATGTTGATAAAATGATTCAAAATGTCAAATGGATTGTGCCTTATGTTGAATAACCGCTTTTTAAGCCCTACAGTGACCAAAATTGCCATTTTTACAGACATTTCCTCCTACTCAGAAGCTTCTATTTGACCAATTTCTGGCAGAAAAATGACTCCAAACACACTTATTTTAGTTCCAAAAGTGATCATTCACATTTAACAATTGTTTACAGTCAAAATAGAAAACATTAAAAAATGGCCATTTCTGACCATCTGGAGAAAGTTCGACAGTTCAGGGGTCATCGTTTTTCATCAAAAAAAACATTTTTTCAAATGTTGAAAAAATGATGCAAAGTATTCAAATGGATTGTGCCTGATGTTGAATAACCACTTTTTAAGCCCCACAGTGACCAAAATTGACATTTTTATAGACATTTCCTCCTACTCAGAAGCTTCTATTTGACCAATTTCTTGCAGAAAAATGACTCTAAACATAGTTATTTTAGTTCCAGAAGTGAACATTCAGATTTAATAATTGTTTACAGTCAAAAGAGAAAACATTAAAAAATGACCATTTCTGACCATCTGGAGAAAGTTCGACAGTTCCGGGGTCATCGTTTTCATAAAAAAAAATATTTTTTCAAATGTTGAAAAAATGATGCAAAATGTCAAATGGATTGTGCCTGATGTTGAATAACCACTTTTTAAAGCCCCACAGTGACCAAAATTGCCATTTTTACAGACATTTCCTCCTACTCAGAAGCTTCTATTTGACCAATTTCTGGCAGAAAAATTACTCTAAACACACTTATTTTAGTTCCAAAAGTGATCATTCACATTTAATAATTGTTTACAGTCAAAAGAAAAAACATTAAAAAATGACAATTTCTGACCATCTGGAGAAAGTTTGACAGGTCCGGGGTCATCGTTTTTCATCAAAAAAAATATTTTTTCAAATGTTGAAAAAATGATTTAAAATGTCAAATGGATTGTGCCTGATGTTGAATAACCACTTTTTAAGCCCCACAGTGACCAAAATTGCCATTTTTACAGACATTTCCTCCTACTCAGAAGCTTCTATTTTGACCAATTTCTGGCAGAAAAATGACTCCAAACACACTCATTTTAGATCCAAAAGTGATAATTCACATTTAATAGTCATTTACAGTCAAAAAAGAAAACATTAAAAAATGACCATTTCTGACCATCTGGAGAAAGTTCGACAGTTCCGGGGTCAGCGTTTTTCATCAAAAAATATATTTTTTCAAATGTTGAAAAAATGATGCAAAATGTCAAATGGATTGTGCCTGATGTTGAATAACCACTATTTAAGCCCCACAGTGACCAAAATTGCCATTTTTACAGACATTTCCTCCTACTCAGAAGCTTCTATTTGACCAATTTCTGGCAGAAAAATTACTCTAAACACACTTATTTTAGTTCCAAAAGTGAACATTCACATTTAATATTTGTTTACAGTCAAAAGAGAAAACATGAAAAAATGACCATTTCTGACCATCTGGAGAAAGTTCGACAGTTCCGGGGTCATCGTTTTTCATTAAAAAAAATATTTTTTCAAATTTTGAAAAAATGATTCAAAATGTCAAATGGATTGTGCCTGATGTTGAATAACAACTTTTTAAAGCCCCACAGTGACCAAAATTGCCATTTTTACAGACATTTCCTCCTACTCAGAAGCTTCTATTTGACCATTTTCTGGCAGAAAAATTACTCCAAACACACTCATTTTAGATCCAAAAGTGATCATTCGATTTTAATAGTCATTTACTGTCAAAAGAGAAAACATTAAAAAATGACAATTTCTGACAATCTGGAGAAAGTTCGACAGTTCCGGGGTCATCGTTTTTCATTAAAAAATTTTTTTTTTCAAATGTTGAAAAAATGATGCAAAATGTCAAAAGGATTGTGCCTGAAGTTGAATAACCACTTTTTAAAGCCCCACAGTGACCAAAATTGCCATTTTTACAGACATTTCATCCTACTCAGAAGCTTCTATTTCGACCAATTTCTGGCAGAAAAATGACTCCAAACACACTAATTTTAGTTCCAAAAGTGATAATTCACATTTAATAGTCATTTACAGGCAAAAGAGAAAACATTAAAAAATGACCGGGGTCATCATTTTTCATTAAAAAAAATATTTTTTCAAATGTTGAAAAAATGATGCAAAATGTCAAATGGATTGTGCCTGATGTTGAATAACCACTTTTTAAGCCCCACAGTGACCAAAATTGCCATTTTTACAGACATTTCCTCCTACTCAGAAGCTTCTATTTGACCAATTTCTGGCAGAAAAATGACTCTAAACACACTCTTTTTAGTTCCAAAAGTGATAATTCACATTTAATAGTAATTTACAGGCAAAAGAGATAACATTAAAAAAGGACCATTTCTGACCATCTGGAGAAAGTTCGACAGTTCCGGGGTCATCGTTTTTCATCAAAAAAATATTTTTTCAAATGTTGAAAAAATGATGCAAAATGTCAAAAGGATTGGGCCTCCTGTTGAATAACCACTTTTGCCCCACAGTGACCAAAATTGCCATTTTTACAGACTTTTCCTCCTACTCAGAAGTTTCTATTTGACCAATTTCTGGCAGAAAAATGACTCTAAACACACTTATTTTAGTTCCAAAAGTGATCATTCACATTTAATATTTGTTTACAGTCAAAAGAGAAAACATTAAAAAATGACCATTTCTGACCATCTGGAGAAAGTTCGGCAGTTCCGGGGTCATCGTTTTTCATAAAAAAAATATTTTTATAAATGTTGAAAAAATGATTCAAAATGTCAAAAGGATTGTGCCTGAAGTTGAATAACCACTTTTAACCCCTTCCACGCTAATGACAAAGCCAGCTCATCATGGGCGTTACCTGCGCTGCACTCATGACGAGCTGGCTTTGTCATGTAAAGTGTGATTTATGAACATTCAGCACACAGCGGGAAAATCCGGTAGCGCTGTAGTGGTTAAAGCCCCACAGTGACCAAAATTGCCATTTTTACAGACTTTTCCTCCTACTCAGAAGCTTCTATTTTGACCAATTTCTGGCAGAAAAATGACTCCAAACACACTAATTTTAGTTCCAAAAGTGATAATTCACATTTAGTAGTCATTTACAGGCAAAAGAGAAAACATTAAAAAATGACCGGGGTCATCATTTTTCATCAGAAAAAATATTTTTTCATATGTTGAAAAAATGATGCAAAATGTCAAAAGGATTGTGCCTGAAGTTGAATAACCACTTTTTAAAGCTCCACAGTGACCACAATTGCCATTTTTACAAACATTTCCTCCTACTCAGAAGCTTCTATTTGACCAATTTCTGGCAGAAAAATGACTCTAAACACACTCATTTTAGTTCCAAAAGTGATAATTCACATTTAATAGTCATTTACAGGCAAAAGAGAAAACATTAAAAAATGACCATTTCTGACCATCTGGAGAAAGTTCGACAGTTCCGGGGTCATCGTTTTTCATCAAAAAAAATATTTTTTCAAATGTTGAAAAAATGATGCAAAATGTCAAATGGATTGTGCCTGATGTTGAATAACCACTTTTTAAAGCCCCACAGTGACCAAAATTGCCATTTTTACAGACATTTCCTCCTACTCAGAAGCTTCTATTTTGACCAATTTCTGGCAGAAAAATGACTACAAACACACTCATTTTAGATCCAAAAGTGATAATTCACATTTAATAGTCATTTACAGGCAAAAGAGAAAACATTAAAAAATGACCATTTCTGACCATCTGGAGAAAGTTCGACAGTTCCGGGGTCATCGTTTTTCATCAAAAAAAATATTTTGTCAAATGTTTTAAAAATGATGCAAAATGTCAAATGGATTGTGCCTGATGTTGAATAGCTACTTTTTAAGCACTACAGTGACCACAATTGCCATTTTTACAGATATTTCCTCCTACTCAGAAGCTTCTATTTGACCAATTTCTGGCAGAAAAATGGCTCTAAACACACTTATTTTAGTTCCAAAAGTGATCATTCACATTTAATAATTGTTTACAGTCAAAAGAGAAAACATTAAAAAATGACCATTTCTGACCATCTGGAGAAAGTTTGACAGGTCCGGGGTCATCGTTTTTCATCAAAAAAAATATTTTTTCAAATGTTGAAAAAATGATTCAAAATGTCAAATGGATTGTGCCTGATGTTGAATAACCACTTTTTAAGCCCCACAGTGACCAAAATTGCCATTTTTGCAGACATTTCCTCCTACTCAGTAGCTTCTATTTGACCAATTTCTGGCAGAAAAATGACTCTAAACACACTTATTTTAGTTCCAAAAGTGAACATTCACATTTAATAATTGTTTACAGTCAAAAGAGAAAACATTAAAAAATGACCATTTCTGACCATCTGGAGAAAGTTCAACAGTTCCTGGGTCATCGTTTTTCATCAAAAAAAAATATATTTTTTCAAATGTTGAAAAAATGATGCAAAATGTCAAAAGGATTGTGCCTGAAGTTGAATAACCACTTTTTAACCCCTTCAACGCTAATGACAAAGCCAGCTCGTCATGGGCGTTACCTGCGCTGCACTCATGACGGGCTGGCTTTGTCATGTAAAGTGTGATTTATGAACATTCAGCACACAGCGGGAAAACCCGCTAGCGCTGTAGTGGTTAAAGCCCCACAGTGACCAAAATTGCCATTTTTACAGACTTTTCCTCCTACTCAGAAGCTTCTATTTTGACCAATTTCTGGCAGAAAAATGACTCCAAACACACTCATTTTAGATCCAAAAGTGATAATTCACATTTAATAGTCATTTACAGGCAAAAGAGAAAACATTAAAAAATGACTATTTCTGACCATCTGGAGAAAGTTCGACAGTTCCGGGGTCATCGTTTTTCATCAAAAAATATTTTTTCAAATGTTTTAAAAATGATGCAAAATGTCAAATGGATTGTGCCTGATGTTGAATAACTACTTTTTAAGCCCTACAGTGACCAAAATTGCCATTTTTACAGATATTTCCTCCTACTCAGAAGCCTCTATTTGACCAATATCAGGCAGAAAAATGTCTCTAAACACACCTATTTTAGTTCCAAAAGTGATCATTCACATTTAATAATTGTTTACAGTCAAAAGAGAAAACATTAAAAAATGACCATTTCTGACCATCTGGAGAAAGTTTGACAGGTCCGGTGTCATCGTTTTTCATCAAAAAAAATATTTCTTCAAATGTTGAAAAAATGATTCAAAATGTCAAATGGATTGTGCCTGATGTTGAATAACCACTTTTTAAGACCCACAGTGACCACAATTGCCATTTTTACAGATATTTCCTCCTACTCAGAAGCTTCTATTTGACAAATTTCTGGCAGAAAAATGGCTTTCATCAAAATGGTTTTTCATCAAAAAAAATATTTTTTCAAATGTTGAAAAAATGATGCAAAATGTCAAAAGGATTGTGCCTGAAGTTGAATAACCACTTTTTAAAGCCCCACAGTGACCACAATTGCCATTTTTACAGATATTTCCTCCTACTCAGAAGCTTCTATTTGACCAATTTCTGGCAGAAAATGGCTCTAAACACACTTATTTTAGTTCCAAAAGTGATCATTCACATTTAATAATTGTTTACAGTCAAAAGAGAAAACATTAAAAATTGACAATTTCTGACTATCTGGAGAAAGTTTGACAGGTCCGGGGTCATCGTTTTTCATCAAAAAAAATATTTTTTCAAATGTTGAAAAAATGATTCAAAATGTCAAATGGATTGTGCCTGATGTTGAATAACCGCTTTTTAAGCCCTACAGTGACCGAAATTGCCATTTTTACAGACATTTCCTCCGACTCAGAAGCTTCTATTTGACCAATTTCTGGCAGAAAAATGACTCCAAACACACTTATTTTAGTTCCAAAAGTGATCATTCACATTTAACAATTGTTTACAGTCAAAAGAGAAAACATTAAAAAATGGCCATTTCTGACCATCTGGAGAAAGTTCGACAGTTCAGGGGTCATCGTTTTTCATCAAAAAAAAACATTTTTTCAAATGTTGGAAAAATGATGCAAAGTATTCAAATGGATTGTGCCTGATGTTGAATAACCACTTTTTAAGCCCCACAGTGACCAAAATTGACATTTTTACAGACATTTCCTCCTACTCAGAAGCTTCTATTTGACCAATTTCTTGCAGAAAAATGACTCTAAACATAGTTATTTTAGTTCCAGAAGTGAACATTCAGATTTAATAATTGTTTATAGTCAAAAGAGAAAACATTAAAAAATGACCATTTCTGACCATCTGGAGAAAGTTCGACAGTTCCGGGGTCATCGTTTTCATTAAAAAAAATATTTTTTCAAATGTTGAAAAAATGATGCAAAATGTCAAATGGATTGTGCCTGATGTTGAATAACCACTTTTTAAAGCCCCACAGTGACCAAAATTGCCATTTTTACAGACATTTCCTCCTACTCAGAAGCTTCTATTTGACCGATTTCTGGCAGAAAAATGACTCTAAACACACTTATTTTAGTTCCAAAAGTGATCATTCACATTTAATAATTGTTTACAGTCAAAAGAAAAAACATTAAAAAATGACAATTTCTGACCATCTGGAGAAAGTTTGACAGGTCCGGGGTCATCGTTTTTCATCAAAAAAATATTTTTTCAAATGTTGAAAAAATGATTCAAAATGTCAAATGGATTGTGCCTGATGTTGAATAACCACTTTTTAAAGCCCCACAGTGACCAAAATTGCCATTTTTACAGACATTTCCTCCTACTCAGAAGCTTCTATTTGACCAATTTCTGGCAGAAAAATTACTCTAAACACACTTATTTTAGTTCCAAAAGTGATCATTCACATTTAATAATTGTTTACAGTCAAAAGAAAAAACATTAAAAAATGACAATTTCTGACCATCTGGAGAAAGTTTGACAGGTCCGGGGTCATCGTTTTTCATCAAAAAAAATATTTTTTCAAATGTTGAAAAAATGATTCAAAATGTCAAATGGATTGTGCCTGGTGTTGAATAACCACTTTTTAAGCCCCCACAGTGACCAAAATTGCCATTTTTACAGACATTTCCTCCTACTCAGAAGCTTCTATTTTGACCAATTTCTGGCAGAAAAATGACTCCAAACACACTCATTTTAGATCCAAAAGTGATAATTCACATTTAATAGTCATTTACAGGCAAAAGAGAAAACATTAAAAAATGACCATTTCTGACCATCTGGAGAAAGTTCGACAGTTCCGGGGTCATCGTTTTTTATAAAAAAAAATTTTTTTTCAAATGTTGAAAAAATGATGCAAAATGTCAAATGGATTGTGCCTGATGTTGAATAACCACTTTTTAAAGCCCCACAGTGACCAAATTGCCATTTTTACAGACATTTCCTCCTACTCAGAAGCTTCTATTTTACCAATTTCTAGCAGAAAAATTACTGTAAACACACTTATTTTAGTTCCAAAAGTGATCATTCGCATTTAATAATTGTTTACAGTCCAAAGAGAAAACATTAAAAAATGACCATTTCTGACCATCTGGAGAAAGTTCGACAGTTCCGGGGTCAGCGTTTTTCATCAAAAAATATATTTTTTCAAATGTTGAAAAAATGATGCAAAATGTCAAATGGATTGTGCCTGATGTTGAATAACCACTATTTAAGCCCCACAGTGACCAAAATTGCCATTTTTACAGACATTTCCTCCTACTCAGAAGCTTCTATTTGACCAATTTCTGGCAGAAAAATTACTCTAAACACACTTATTTTAGTTCCAAAAGTAAACATTCACATTTAATAATTGTTTACAGTCAAAAGAGAAAACATGAAAAAATTACCATTTCTGACCATCTGGAGAAAGTTCGACAGTTCCGGGGTCATCGTTTTTCATTAAAAAAAATATTTTTTCAAATTTTGAAAAAATGATTTGAAATGTCAAATGGATTGTGCCTGATGTTGAATAACAACTTTTTAAAGCCCCACAGTGACGGGGGCGTGGCTTGGATGCCGCGCAAGATGGCCGGCTAGGTATGGAGCTCCGCCGCATCGATTCCTCACGGCGTGATTTCCCGATGTAACCGGGACTGCTCCTGAACCCAGTCGCTGGATTTCTCTTGCGGAACGTTAGCGGAGTCAGCGGAGCGGCTTTCCAACGCTTCTGGTGCCGTTTTCGCTCTTCTCTGCGATGTTCTCCCAGCCCCTCACGGAGCCGCCATTTTGAGACTCTCCCGAGTCTCGGAGCCTCAGCTGTCAAGCTTTACCGCCACACGAAGTGTCACCAGACACCAACGACCTTCGCGACGCTGTTTCCATCTCAGGGGTGAGCAGTATCTATTATTTAAAAGACTCTTTTGCTGCGTTTTTCTCTCCTCTTATTCTACCTTGGAGCACACGGCAACTACGCACTTTTCACGATGCTTCACCCCTGACGACTGCTTTTTCATGAGCTGACATGGTCAAAGTTCTACAATACTTTTTCTCCTACATGTCCTCCCTCATGGCGCTATACTGACAATTTTTCTCTGAGAACTTTCTGTTTATATTTCCTGCGCCTCAGCTCTTTCAGGATCCCCTTCCGCATGCTACCATTTTAGTCACCCTCTCTTTTGTGCTCACTGAATATTTCGCTCTATTTCCCGGAAGCTCTTTCACATAAATCACCTTGGTGCTTCACCCTTTCTTCGGAGATATTTCCGGAACATTCCAGCACACCTTTGGTTGCCTCTCTGGGAATTGAGCCTATTTAACGGTACGACCACTCATTTCTATGGTCAGCTTATGTAAACCGCAATTTGTCTTTATACCATCGGTGAGCACATCGGGGGCTTCTTCTTCATCTGGTACACATAAAGCCAATTCTACTACAAAAATTACCTCTCACAAATCATCTTTGGCTCATACCAATACCAGTAAATCTTCCCCACCTGCTCCAGCGGGCAAACGCCTCAAGCAACATTCTCCTACACCAGAAGACAATCCTTCAACTTCTCCTACTGATCAAATTCTGGAGGAGCTGCGAGCACTGCGTCCATTTATTGAAAAAACAAGTACAGACATGCAGCTTTTAAAGGATAAGTGGGAAAACATGGATGCCCGACTTTCTACTGTTGAACAGCAATTCCCTGACATTCAGTCCAACACCCAACGTATAGACACCTTAGAAAAAACTGTCCTCTCACTTCAAAAACACACAGAAGATTTGGAAAATCGAAATAGGAGGAACAACCTCCGTATTTACAATTTGCCGGAAAATCTTGAGGGGGACAATCCGGTGTCTTTCTTCACCACTTTCCTGCCAAAACTTCTGGACCTCCCACCTTCTACCTCCATTAGTATTCAAAGAGCTCATAGACTAGGTGCCAGAACGGATTCTTCCTCAAAACCTCGTGGAGTTATCATCCTCTTTTTGAAATACACGGATCTCCTCTTGATTCTCTCAGCTGCGAGGAATAAGAAACAAGTCAATTGGCAAGGTCAACGAGTGTATTTATCTCAGGATCTTTCTAACGCCACTGCATCCAGACGTAAAGAATTTCTAGCTATGCGTCCTTCTCTGCGCTCCTTGGGAGCAAGATATGGCTTGTTTCACCCTTGTACTTTCAGAGTTACCTATCGGAACAAGACTTGGTCATTTCAGGAACCTGGAGAATTAAGAAACTTTCTTCTTCTTCAGAGTGATGACGGGATGGATGCCTCCTCTTCTGCTTCAAACAGTGGCTGAAATAGAACTTTTACTGTTTTTATGATTGTTCTTCTACTAGTTTGTCTTTGACTTCATGTACTTCTCCATTTTTCTTCTCTCCATTTCTCACATTCTCACTTTGCATAGCTTTTCTCTGATATCTTTCTCTTGCGTCCTCTCTATATCTCTCCTTTCTTTTTCTCACCTTTGAACCTATACCTTTATGTCACATGTTCTATATGTTAACACTTTTTCCTTTTTTCCCCAGACGGATATGTTTCGGATACTCCTTTCACCATTTTGTCCCATCCCATGTTCCTTTTGTGCGGTTTCGATGTGGTCCTGCTCCTGATCCTGGTCCGTCCGTCTTGTAACGCATCACCACCTCCCCACCTTCCCTTTGTGTACATTTCCCCTTCCAGGTATGTTCAATACAGTCATCCTTTTGGATTTGTACTGTCTCCTATGCTTTCTCTCTTTTCTTCCTTCTTCCTTCCCTGCTGATCATCTTTCCCTGTTCCTTCCCCTTTCCCTCTCCCTTTTTTCTTTTCTCCTTCATTCTCTACCTGCTCTTCCTTCTACCTTTTTGACGAACTTTATGGTTATTATCTCTTTACAGTTCGAATTACTATATATACAGTATGTTTTTGCATATTTCGCTTTTGATCAGTTTACTAAGTTTTCACTTTCAAAGTTGTTTCATGGAATGTGAAAGGATTTAATCACCCTATCAAAAGGCAAAGAGTACTCTCCCACCTCTCCTCATACAACCCTGATATTGTTCTTATTCAAGAAACTCATCTCTCAGATATTGAATCTTTGAAACTGAAGCGATTATGGGTTGGAACTGTTTTATTTTCTCCCGCTTCTCACAAAAAGAATGGGGTAGCCATTTTGATTCATAAACGCCTTCAATGTAAAGTATTTCTAGAAGAAAAGGATGATGAGGGGCGATGGGTTTTAGCTAAACTACGAATTAACAATATCCCAATTACCGTATTCAATGTTTATGGCCCTACATGTTTTGACTCCTCTTTTTGGCCCTCCATTACAGCAAAATGTATCCAATATAAACATGACTCTTTCCTATTAGGTGGAGACTGTAATCAGATCGTTGACCCATTTTTAGACCGTAGATCCTCAGTTCGTTTTTCCCCTCACAAACCACATAAACAATTCCTTGACACTATCACTCAAACTCATCTTGTGGACTCATGGAGACTCACACACCCAGATGTTATGGATTTCTCCTTTTTCTCTCCTCCTCATGCCTCTTTCTCTCGTTTGGACTACATTTTTCTCTCTTCATCTCTCTCTCAACACCTTATTTCCTCCTCAATTGAACCTATAGTTATTTCTGATCATGCCCCTATTGTTACTGTTTTTGATCTCCTTCCTCCTACTCCTAAATCTTCTCGCTGGCGTTTTAACCCTTCTCTTCTTACTGATCCTCTTTTTTCTTCCTCTTTTCGTTCTTTTGCCTCTGAATTTTTTCATCTCAACTATACTCCTGATACCCCCCCTCATGTTCTTTGGGACTCTTTCAAGGCCACGGCCCGAGGTTTCATTATTGATTTTGTCTCTAGGAAAAAGAAAAAAATCCTTCAAAAACGTAAAATTACCCTTGCACATATTAAATCTCTGGAACATCAATTCTATACTTCTTCTACTAAGATTATGTCTCCTGAATTACTTAAGGCTAAGATTGCTTTTAATAAGCTCACTACAGACTCTGCTTCCTCTTTTCTCCTTCGGAGCAGTGCCCGTTACTACGGAGGTCGCAATAAATCAGGCAAATTATTAGCCAACTATTTAAAGTCCCGTAAAGAACGAGCTAACATTGACTCAATTTATTCTCCCTCTAATACTCTTCTTCATACCGACGCGGAAATTTTAGACCAATTTCATTCCTTTTATAAGACTTTATACACTCCGGAAAATCCTCCCACTCCAGAACTAATTCAATCTTATTTTGATAATTTACCTCAACCAGATACCTCTCACCTTAATTTTTCAAAGGTCGATTCTGATCTCACTCTTTCGGAGCTTTCTTCTGCCCTATCCTCCCTTACTAAAGGCAAGACTCCAGGACCCGACGGCTTTCCAGTTGAATTTTATTTACACTTTTCAGACCTCCTCTTACCTAAACTTCTATCTCTCTTTCAGTCTTTTTGTTCTACTGGATCAGCCCAAGGTTCATTCCAGGACGCTACCATATGCCTTATCCCTAAAGATGGTAGAGACCCTAAGTTCTGTAAAAACTATCGACCTATATCCCTAGTCAATGTGGACTATAAAATTTTTGCAAAATTACTAGCGCTTCGCCTTGACCCACTCCTCCCACATCTCATAGGGAAAGAACAATGTGGCTTCGTTAAGGGCCGCTTAACATCGGATAACTCTAGGCTCTTCCTTAATGTCTTAAGTAAAGCCCCTTCCCTATCAATCCCCCTTGCGGCCATTTCAGTAGACGCTGAGAAAGCCTTTGATCGGGTTGACTGGTCCTTTCTCATGGCTTCCCTAAAATGGCATGGCTTTAATCCTAAATTTATATCTTTTGTTTCCTTGATTTATTCTATGCCCAAAGCCTCTGTTCTTGTTAATGGTCAACTCACTCCCCCATTCATACTCCAACGTGGAGTCCGTCAGGGCTGTCCTTTATCACCTCTTTTATTTATTTTGGCCCTTGAACCCTTCCTTACTTCCATACGTAATAATCCATCCATCTCGGGTTTCCCATATGGTACACAACATCTTAAACTGTCTGCATATGCAGATGATATTCTTTTATTTATTTCAGATCCGACCACCTCTGTCCCTTCTTTATTAAATGAATTTGAGAACTTTTCTTTGGTCTCGGGTTACAAAATAAATTCTGACAAAACAGAGATCCTTCCCTTAACTAAATTTTGCCTTCCCCACTTCTTCACAGCCACTGGCTTTGCTTGGAATTCTACAAAAATTAAATATCAGGGTGTTCTTTTCTCTACCTCTATTTCTTCCTCTGTTCAACTCAATATGAATGCAGTTATATCCAGAATTGACTCCTTACTCACTTCATGGAACCCACTATTTCTCTCCTGGTGGGGCCGTCTTGACTCCATCAGGATGATGATTGCCCCCATTTTAATCTACTTATTATCCATGCTTCCCATTCGCATCCCATTCTCTTATTTCCGTCGCATTGACTCTGTGTTGTCCAAATTTCTTTGGAAACAGAAAAATGACCGCATATCTCTTTTACACCTACGTAAATCTAAACTTAATGGTGGAACCAACTTTCCAGACTTTCGCCTTTACCATACATCCTTCTCACTTCGACAGGCCTCCCGCTGGTTATCTCAGGAACCCTCCCCTTTTTCTCCCCTCTGGCTTTCTGTGGAACAGGAGTTATTGCTTCCATATTCTTTACAAGAAGTAATTCACTTTACTTCCAAAGCCCCATGCCTTAACCCTCTTCTATTCAAACATACTTCCTCTCTTCTCCGACCTTTAGTCTCCCCTGCCTCGATGACACAGGAATCCTTCCTTCTATCGCCTATATGGTACAACTCACTTATATTAATAAATAACAGACCTATTGCTTGGCCCTCATGGAGAGCAAAAGGTATCATTTGGGTATATCATCTTTTTGATGGTTCATCCCCTTGCTCCTTTCCTAAACTTCGCTCTCAATTCCACTGCCCTCCTACTTTTGCAAAGAAATTCCTTATCCTCATGGAAACTATTCTGGATCGATATTATTCTCTTCCTTCTGACGGACTCGCAGCTTCATCTTCATCTTTACTCGCCGTCCTTTCTACTATTCCTAAAGCTTCCCTCATTTACCGGTACTTCTCAGCCCCCAATCCAGATCGTCCCAAATCGAAATTGGAATTGTCCTGGGAAACAGACTTACACTCTTCATGGTCGACTTCTTTCTGGGACAAAGTCTGGGCCAGATCCTTGAAGGTTTCCCGTACTGCCTCTCTTACTCAATCCCTCTTTTTCTTTTACCACAGACTATACCTTTCTCCTCTTTCTATTTCTCGCTTTCAATCTACTGCTGCATCTAATTGTTGGACCTGTAATGCCCCTTCTGCAGATCTTTTACACCTCTTCTTTTTCTGTCCTTCAACTCGTATTTTTTGGTCTCAGATATTCTCTCGCCTTTCTCGTATTTTCAACATTTCTATTCACTTTTCTGCCTCCTTTGTATTTCTTGGTAGCCTTTCAGAAGATTTAGATCTCCCAACACATTCCCACGGTCTTTTTGATGTTATGCTCGCTCTTGCATTACAACATATTGTCTCTAATTGGAAATCCTTGAACAAATTGTCCCTAAATTGCTGGTGGAATTTTGTATGTCAATCACACAGACTTGATGTTGCCTTTGCTTCCTCTTGCAAACCCTCCCGCAATGTTGAACTTTACTGGCTACCTCTTACTCTATACTTAGATCATTCTGCCAAAAAGACTTACTCTGCACTTTCTTCGGATAATTTCAAACCCCCCTGAACGCATATACTCTTGCCTATGGTTTTTATGATGTTTTTTATGATATTTTCACTTTTACTATTGTGATTTAGCTTTATATTGGTTTCCAATATTACTTGTTCTTCATTCCAGTAATTGCTAAATATGATGTTTTCTACTGTACTTTTTTATTGATATCCATTGTATTTTTATCGTTTTTCTCTATCCATTCTCAATGATAATAACATGTTTCCTCTCCCTCCCCCCCTCCCCTCCCCCCTCCCCCCCACATAACTCAAAATGCTTTGTTTTTATTGTGATATTGGCTGCTTCTGTTTAAATTTATCCCATCATATACTCCTTTTCTCCTATTTTGCTGATGTCACCTTCTTGTAATACTTGTTTTTCTTTAATAAAGCTTTCAAACTGAAAAAAAAAAAAAAAAAGCCCCACAGTGACCAAAATTGCCATTTTTACAGACATTTCCTCCTACTCAGAAGCTTCTATTTTGACCAATTTCTGGCAGAAAAATGACTACAAACACACTCATTTTAGATCCAAAAGTGATAATTCACATTTAATAGTCATTTACAGGCAAAAGAGAAAACATTAAAAAATGACCATTTCTGACCATCTGGAGAAAGTTCGACAGTTCCGGGGTCATCGTTTTTCATCAAAAAAAATATTTTTTCAAATGTTTTAAAAATGATGCAAAATGTCAAATGGATTGTGCCTGATGTTGAATAACTACTTTTTAAGCACTACAGTGACCACAATTGCCATTTTTACAGATATTTCCTCCTACTCAGAAGCTTCTATTTGACCAATTTCTGGCAGAAAAATGGCTCTAAACACACTTATTTTAGTTCCAAAAGTTATCATTCACATTTAATAATTGTTTACAGTCAAAAGAGAAAACATTACAAAATGACCATTTCTGACCATCTGGAGAAAGTTTGACAGGTCCGGGGTCATCGTTTTTCATCAAAAAAAATATTTTTTCAAATGTTGAAAAAATGATTCAAAATGTCAAATGGATTGTGCCTGATGTTGAATAACCACTTTTTAAGCCCCACAGTGACCAAAATTGCCATTTTTGCAGACATTTCCTCCTACTCAGTAGCTTCTATTTGACCAATTTCTGGCAGAAAAATGACTCTAAACACACTTATTTTAGTTCCAAAAGTGAACATTCACATTTAATAATTGTTTACAGTCAAAAGAGAAAACATTAAAAAATGACCATTTCTGACCATCTGGAGAAAGTTCAACAGTTCCTGGGTCATCGTTTTTCATTAAAAAAAAATATTTTTTCAAATGTTGAAAAAATGATGCAAAATGTCAAAAGGATTGTGCCTGAAGTTGAATAACCACTTTTTAACCCCTTCAACGCTAATGACAAAGCCAGCTCGTCATGGGCGCTACCTGCGCTGCACTCCTGACGGGCTGGCTTTGTCATGTAAAGTGTGATTTATGAACATTCAGCACACAGCGGGAAAACCCGCTAGCGCTGTAGTGGTTAAAGCCCCACAGTGACCAAAATTGCCATTTTTACAGACTTTTCCTCCTACTCAGAAGCTTCTATTTTGACCAATTTCTGGCAGAAAAATGACTCCAAACACACTCATTTTAGATCCAAACGTGATAATTCACATTTAATAGTCATTTACAGGCAAAAGAGAAAACATTAAAAAATGACTATTTCTGACCATCTGGAGAAAGTTCGACAGTTCCGGGGTCATCGTTTTTCATCAAAAAATATTTTTTCAAATGTTTTAAAAATGATCAAAATGTCAAATGGATTGTGCCTGATGTTGAATAACTACTTTTTAAGCCCTACAGTGACCAAAATTGCCATTTTTACAGATATTTCCTCCTACTCAGAAGCCTCTATTTGACCAATATCAGGCAGAAAAATGTCTCTAAACACACCTATTTTAGTTCCAAAAGTGATCATTCACATTTAATAATTGTTTACAGTCAAAAGAGAAAACATTAAAAAATGACCATTTCTGACCATCTGGAGAAAGTTTGACAGGTCCGGTGTCATCGTTTTTCATCAAAAAAAATATTTCTTCAAATGTTGAAAAAATGATTCAAAATGTCAAATGGATTGTGCCTGATGTTGAATAACCACTTTTTAAGATCCACAGTGACCAAAATTGCCATTTTTACAGACATTTCCTCCTACTCATAAGCTTCTTTTTGACCAATTTCTGGCAGAAAAATGACTCTAAACACACTTATTTTAGTTCCAAAAGTGAACATTCACATTTAATAATTGTTTACAGTCAAAAGAGAAAACATTAAAAAATGACCATTTCTGACCATCTGGAGAAAGTTCGACAGTTCCGGGGTTATCGTTTTTCATTAAAAAAAATATTTTTTCAAATGTTGAAAAAATGATGCAAAATGTCAAATGGATTGTGCCTGATGTTGAATAACCACTTTTTAAAGCCCCACAGTGACCAAAATTGCCATTTTTACAGACATTTCCTCCTACTCAGAAGCTTCTATTTTTACCAATTTCTGGCAGAAAAAAGACGACAAACACACTCATTTTAGATCCAAAAGTGATAATTCACATTTAATAGTCATTTACAGGCAAAAGAGAAAACATTAAAAAATGACCATTTCTGACCATCTGGAGAAAGTTCGACAGTTCCGGGGTCATCGTTTTTCATCAAAAAAAATATTTTTTCAAATGTTTTAAAAATGATGCAAAATGTCAAATGGATTGTGCCTGATGTTGAATAACCACTTTTTAAAGCCCCACAGTGACCAAAATTGCCATTTTTACAGACTTTTCCTCCTACTCAGAAGCTTCTATTTTGACCAATTTCTGGCAGAAAAATGACTCCAAACACACTCATTTTAGTTCCAAAAGTGATCATTCACATTTAATAATTGTTTACAGTCAAAAGAGAAAACATTAAAAAATGGCCATTTCTGACCATCTGGAGAAAGTTCGACAGTTCCGGGGTCATCGTTTTTCATCAAAAAAAATATTTTTTCAAATGTTTTAAAAATGATGCAAAATGTCAAATGGATTGTGCCTGATGTTGAATAACTACTTTTTAAGCACTACAGTGACCACAATTGCCATTTTTACAGATATTTCCTCCTACTCAGAAGCTTCTATTTGACCAATTTCTGGCAGAAAAATGGCTCTAAACACACTTATTTTAGTTCCAAAAGTGATCATTCACATTTAATAATTGTTTACAGTCAAAAGAGAAAACATTAAAAATTGACCATTTCTGACCATCTGGAGAAAGTTTGACAGGTCCGGGGTCATCGTTTTTCATAAAAAAAAATATTTTTTCAAATGTTGATAAAATGATTCAAAATGTCAAATGGATTGTGCCTTATGTTGAATAACCGCTTTTTAAGCCCTACAGTGACCAAAATTGCCATTTTTACAGACATTTCCTCCTACTCAGAAGCTTCTATTTGACCAATTTCTGGCAGAAAAATGACTCCAAACACACTTATTTTAGTTCCAAAAGTGATCATTCACATTTAACAATTGTTTACAGTCAAAATAGAAAACATTAAAAAATGGCCATTTCTGACCATCTGGAGAAAGTTCGACAGTTCAGGGGTCATCGTTTTTCATCAAAAAAAACATTTTTTCAAATGTTGAAAAAATGATGCAAAGTATTCAAATGGATTGTGCCTGATGTTGAATAACCACTTTTTAAGCCCCACAGTGACCAAAATTGACATTTTTATAGACATTTCCTCCTACTCAAAAGCTTCTATTTGACCAATTTCTTGCAGAAAAATGACTCTAAACATAGTTATTTTAGTTCCAGAAGTGAACATTCAGATTTAATAATTGTTTACAGTCAAAAGAGAAAACATAAAAAAATGACCATTTCTGACCATCTGGAGAAAGTTCGACAGTTCCGGGGTCATCGTTTTCATTAAAAAAAATATTTTTTCAAATGTTGAAAAAATGATGCAAAATGTCAAATGGATTGTGCCTGATGTTGAATAACCACTTTTTAAAGCCCCACAGTGACCAAAATTGCCATTTTTACAGACATTTCCTCCTACTCAGAAGCTTCTATTTGACCAATTTCTGGCAGAAAAATGACTCTAAACACACTTATTTTAGTTTCAAAAGTGATCATTCACATTTAATAATTGTTTACAGTCAAAAGAAAAAACATTAAAAAATGACAATTTCTGACCATCTGGAGAAAGTTTGACAGGTCCGGGGTCATCGTTTTTCATCAAAAAAAATATTTTTTCAAATGTTGAAAAAATGATTCAAAATGTCAAATGGATTGTGCCTGATGTTGAATAACCATTTTTTAAAGCCCCACAGTGACCAAAATTGCCATTTTTACAGACATTTCCTCTTACTCAGAAGCTTCTATTTGACCAATTTCTGGCAGAAAAATGACTCTAAACACACTTATTTTAGTTCCAAAAGTGATCATTCACATTTAATAATTGTTTACAGTCAAAAGAAAAAACATTAAAAAATGACAATTTCTGACCATCTGGAGAAAGTTTGACAGGTCCGGGGTCATCGTTTTTCATCAAAAAAAATATTTTTTCAAATGTTGAAAAAATGATTCAAAATGTCAAATGGATTGTGCCTGATGTTGAATAACCACTTTTTAAGCCCCACAGTGACCAAAATTGCCATTTTTACAGACATTTCCTCCTACTCAGAAGCTTCTATTTTGACCAATTTCTGGCAGAAAAATGACTCCAAACACACTCATTTTAGATCCAAAAGTGATAATTCACATTTAATAGTCATTTACAGTCAAAAAAGAAAACATTAAAAAATGACCATTTCTGACCATCTGGAGAAAGTTCGACAGTTCCGGGGTCATCGTTTTTCATCAAAAAAAATATTTTTTCAAATGTTTTAAAAATGATGCAAAATGTCAAATGGATTGTGCCTGATGTTGAATAACCACTTTTTAAAGCCCCACAGTGACCAAAATTGCCATTTTTACAGACTTTTCCTCCTACTCAGAAGCTTCTATTTTGACCAATTTCTGGCAGAAAAATGACTCCAAACACACTCATTTTAGTTCCAAAAGTGATCATTCACATTTAATAATTGTTTACAGTCAAAAGAGAAAACATTAAAAAATGGCCATTTCTGACCATCTGGAGAAAGTTCGACAGTTCCGGGGTCATCGTTTTTCATCAAAAAAAATATTTTTTCAAATGTTTTAAAAATGATGCAAAATGTCAAATGGATTGTGCCTGATGTTGAATAACTACTTTTTAAGCACTACAGTGACCACAATTGCCATTTTTACAGATATTTCCTCCTACTCAGAAGCTTCTATTTGACCAATTTCTGGCAGAAAAATGGCTCTAAACACACTTATTTTAGTTCCAAAAGTGATCATTCACATTTAATAATTGTTTACAGTCAAAAGAGAAAACATTAAAAATTGACCATTTCTGACCATCTGGAGAAAGTTTGACAGGTCCGGGGTCATCGTTTTTCATAAAAAAAAATATTTTTTCAAATGTTGATAAAATGATTCAAAATGTCAAATGGATTGTGCCTTATGTTGAATAACCGCTTTTTAAGCCCTACAGTGACCAAAATTGCCATTTTTACAGACATTTCCTCCTACTCAGAAGCTTCTATTTGACCAATTTCTGGCAGAAAAATGACTCCAAACACACTTATTTTAGTTCCAAAAGTGATCATTCACATTTAACAATTGTTTACAGTCAAAATAGAAAACATTAAAAAATGGCCATTTCTGACCATCTGGAGAAAGTTCGACAGTTCAGGGGTCATCGTTTTTCATCAAAAAAAACATTTTTTCAAATGTTGAAAAAATGATGCAAAGTATTCAAATGGATTGTGCCTGATGTTGAATAACCACTTTTTAAGCCCCACAGTGACCAAAATTGACATTTTTATAGACATTTCCTCCTACTCAAAAGCTTCTATTTGACCAATTTCTTGCAGAAAAATGACTCTAAACATAGTTATTTTAGTTCCAGAAGTGAACATTCAGATTTAATAATTGTTTACAGTCAAAAGAGAAAACATAAAAAAATGACCATTTCTGACCATCTGGAGAAAGTTCGACAGTTCCGGGGTCATCGTTTTCATTAAAAAAAATATTTTTTCAAATGTTGAAAAAATGATGCAAAATGTCAAATGGAATGTGCCTGATGTTGAATAACCACTTTTTAAAGCCCCACAGTGACCAAAATTGCCATTTTTACAGACATTTCCTCCTACTCAGAAGCTTCTATTTGACCAATTTCTGGCAGAAAAATGACTCTAAACACACTTATTTTAGTTTCAAAAGTGATCATTCACATTTAATAATTGTTTACAGTCAAAAGAAAAAACATTAAAAAATGACAATTTCTGACCATCTGGAGAAAGTTTGACAGGTCCGGGGTCATCGTTTTTCATCAAAAAAAATATTTTTTCAAATGTTGAAAAAATGATTCAAAATGTCAAATGGATTGTGCCTGATGTTGAATAACCATTTTTTAAAGCCCCACAGTGACCAAAATTGCCATTTTTACAGACATTTCCTCTTACTCAGAAGCTTCTATTTGACCAATTTCTGGCAGAAAAATGACTCTAAACACACTTATTTTAGTTCCAAAAGTGATCATTCACATTTAATAATTGTTTACAGTCAAAAGAAAAAACATTAAAAAATGACAATTTCTGACCATCTGGAGAAAGTTTGACAGGTCCGGGGTCATCGTTTTTCATCAAAAAAAATATTTTTTCAAATGTTGAAAAAATGATTCAAAATGTCAAATGGATTGTGCCTGATGTTGAATAACCACTTTTTAAGCCCCACAGTGACCAAAATTGCCATTTTTACAGACATTTCCTCCTACTCAGAAGCTTCTATTTTGACCAATTTCTGGCAGAAAAATGACTCCAAACACACTCATTTTAGATCCAAAAGTGATAATTCACATTTAATAGTCATTTACAGTCAAAAAAGAAAACATTAAAAAATGACCATTTCTGACCATCTGGAGAAAGTTCGACAGTTCCGGGGTCAGCGTTTTTCATCAAAAAATATATTTTTTCAAATGTTGAAAAAATGATGCAAAATGTCAAATGGATTGTGCCTGATGTTGAATAACCACTATTTAAGCCCCACAGTGACCAAAATTGCCATTTTTACAGACATTTCCTCCTACTCAGAAGCTTCTATTTGACCAATTTCTGGCAGAAAAATTACTCTAAACACACTTATTTTAGTTCCAAAAGTGAACATTCACATTTAATAATTGTTTACAGTCAAAAGAGAAAACATTAAAAAATGACAATTTCTGACAATCTGGAGAAAGTTCGACAGTTCCGGGGTCATCGTTTTTCATTAAAAAAATTTTTTTTCAAATGTTGAAAAAATGATGCAAAATGTCAAAAGGATTGTGCCTGAAGTTGAATAACCACTTTTTAAAGCCCCACAGTGACCAAAATTGCCATTTTTACAGACATTTCCTCCTACTCAGAAGCTTCTATTTCGACCAATTTCTGGCAGAAAAATGACTCCAAACACACTAATTTTAGTTCCAAAAGTGATAATTCACATTTAATAGTCATTTACAGGCAAAAGAGAAAACATAAAAAAATGACCGGGGTCATCATTTTTCATTAAAAAAAATATTTTTTCAAATGTTGAAAAAATGATGCAAAATGTCATATGGATTGTGCCTGATGTTGAATAACCACTTTTTAAGCCCCACAGTGACCAAAATTGCCATTTTTACAGACATTTCCTCCTACTCAGAAGCTTCTATTTGACCAATTTCTGGCAGAAAAATGACTCTAAACACACTCTTTTTAGTTCCAAAAGTGATAATTCACATTTAATAGTAATTTACAGGCAAAAGAGATAACATTAAAAAAGGACCATTTCTGACCATCTGGAGAAAGTTCGACAGTTCCGGGGTCATCGTTTTTCATCAAAAAAATATTTTTTCAAATGTTGAAAAAATGATGCAAAATGTCAAAAGGATTGGGCCTCCTATTGAATAACCACTTTTGCCCCACAGTGACCAAAATTGCCATTTTTACAGACTTTTCCTCCTACTCAGAAGTTTCTATTTGACCAATTTCTGGCAGAAAAATGACTCTAAACACACTTATTTTAGTTCCAAAAGTGATCATTCACATTTAATATTTGTTTACAGTCAAAAGAGAAAACATTAAAAAATGACCATTTCTGACCATCTGGAGAAAGTTCGGCAGTTCCGGGGTCATCGTTTTTCATAAAAAAAATATTTTTATAAATGTTGAAAAAATGATTCAAAATGTCAAAAGGATTGTGCCTGAAGTTGAATAACCACTTTTAACCCCTTCCACGCTAATGACAAAGCCAGCTCATCATGGGCGTTACCTGCGCTGCACTCATGACGAGCTGGCTTTGTCATGTAAAGTGTGATTTATGAACATTCAGCACACAGCGGGAAAATCCGGTAGCGCTGTAGTGGTTAAAGCCCCACAGTGACCAAAATTGCCATTTTTACAGACTTTTCCTCCTACTCAGAAGCTTCTATTTTGACCAATTTCTGGCAGAAAAATGACTCCAAACACACTAATTTTAGTTCCAAAAGTGATAATTCACATTTAGTAGTCATTTACAGGCAAAAGAGAAAACATTAAAAAATGACCGGGGTCATCATTTTTCATCAGAAAAAATATTTTTTCATATGTTGAAAAAATGATGCAAAATGTCAAAAGGATTGCCATTTTTACAGACATTTCCTCCTACTCAGAAGCTTCTATTTTGACCAATTTCTGGCAGAAAAATGGCTCTAAACACACTTATTTTAGTTCCAAAAGTGATCATTCACATTTAATAATTGTTTACAGTCAAAAGAGAAAACATTACAAAATGACCATTTCTGACCATCTGGAGAAAGTTTGACAGGTCCGGGGTCATCGTTTTTCATCAAAAAATTTTTTTTTTCAAATGTTGAAAAAATGATTCAAAATGTCAAATGGATTGTGCCTGATGTTGAATAACCACTTTTTAAGCCCCACAGTGACCAAAATTGCCATTTTTGCAGACATTTCCTCCTACTCAGTAGCTTCTATTTGACCAATTTCTGGCAGAAAAATGACTCTAAACACACTTATTTTAGTTCCAAAAGTGAACATTCACATTTAATAATTGTTTACAGTCAAAAGAGAAAACATTAAAAAATGACAATTTCTGGTCATCGTTTTTCATAAAAAAAAAATATTTTTTCAAATGTTGAAAAAATGATGCAAAATGTCAAAAGGATTGTGCCTGAAGTTGAATAACCACTTTTTAACCCCTTCAACGCTAATGACAAAGCCAGCTCGTCATGGGCGCTACCTGCGCTGCACTCCTGACGGGCTGGCTTTGTCATGTAAAGTGTGATTTATGAACATTCAGCACACAGCGGGAAAACCCGCTAGCGCTGTAGTGGTTAAAGCCCCACAGTGACCAAAATTGCCATTTTTACAGACTTTTCCTCCTACTCAGAAGCTTCTATTTTGACCAATTTCTGGCAGAAAAATGACTCCAAACACACTCATTTTAGATCCAAACGTGATAATTCACATTTAATAGTCATTTACAGGCAAAAGAGAAAACATTAAAAAATGACTATTTCTGACCATCTGGAGAAAGTTCGACAGTTCCGGGGTCATCGTTTTTCATCAAAAAATATTTTTTCAAATGTTTTAAAAATGATCAAAATGTCAAATGGATTGTGCCTGATGTTGAATAACTACTTTTTAAGCCCTACAGTGACCAAAATTGCCATTTTTACAGATATTTCCTCCTACTCAGAAGCCTCTATTTGACCAATATCAGGCAGAAAAATGTCTCTAAACACACCTATTTTAGTTCCAAAAGTGATCATTCACATTTAATAATTGTTTACAGTCAAAAGAGAAAACATTAAAAAATGACCATTTCTGACCATCTGGAGAAAGTTTGACAGGTCCGGTGTCATCGTTTTTCATCAAAAAAAATGTTTCTTCAAATGTTGAAAAAATGATTCAAAATGTCAAATGGATTGTGCCTGATGTTGAATAACCACTTTTTAAGACCCACAGTGACCAAAATTGCCATTTTTACAGACATTTCCTCCTACTCATAAGCTTCTTTTTGACCAATTTCTGGCAGAAAAATGACTCTAAACACACTTATTTTAGTTCCAAAAGTGAACATTCACATTTAATAATTGTTTACAGTCAAAAGAGAAAACATAAAAAAATGACCATTTCTGACCATCT
Organism: Lissotriton helveticus; assembly: GCF_964261635.1. Classification (NCBI taxonomy): domain Eukaryota; kingdom Metazoa; phylum Chordata; class Amphibia; order Caudata; family Salamandridae; genus Lissotriton; species Lissotriton helveticus. The sequence goes on along the minus strand of NC_136061.1, from coordinate 1,356,266,395 downwards.
GGAGAAAGTTCGACAGTACCGGGGTTATCGTTTTTCATTAAAAAAAATATTTTTTCAAATGTTGAAAAAATGATGCAAAATGTCAAATGGATTGTGCCTGATGTTGAATAACCACTTTTTAAAGCCCCACAGTGACCAAAATTGCCATTTTTACAGACATTTCCTCCTACTCAGAAGCTTCTATTTTTACCAATTTCTGGCAGAAAAAAGACGACAAACACACTTATTTTAGTTCCAAAAGTGAACATTCACATTTAATAATTGTTTACAGTCAAAAGAGAAAACATTAAAAAATGGCCATTTCTGACCATCTGGAGAAAGTTCGACAGTTCAGGGGTCATCGTTTTTCATCAAAAAAAACATTTTTTCAAATGTTGAAAAAATGATGCAAAGTATTCAAATGGATTGTGCCTGATGTTGAATAACCACTTTTTAAGCCCCACAGTGACCAAAATTGACATTTTTACAGACATTTCCTCCTACTCAGAAACTTCTATTTGACCAATTTCTTGCAGAAAAATGACTCTAAACATAGTTATTTTAGTTCCAGAAGTGAACATTCAGATTTAATAATTGTTTACAGTCAAAAGAGAAAACATTAAAAAATGACCATTTCTGACCATCTGGAGAAAGTTCGGCAGTTCCGGGGTCATCGTTTTTCATAAAAAAAATATTTTTATAAATGTTGAAAAAATGATTCAAAATGTCAAAAGGATTGGGCCTCCTATTGAATAACCACTTTTGCCCCACAGTGACCAAAATTGCCATTTTTACAGACTTTTCCTCCTACTCAGAAGTTTCTATTTGACCAATTTCTGGCAGAAAAATGACTCTAAACACACTTATTTTAGTTCCAAAAGTGATCATTCACATTTAATATTTGTTTACAGTCAAAAGAGAAAACATTAAAAAATGACCATTTCTGACCATCTGGAGAAAGTTCGGCAGTTCCGGGGTCATCGTTTTTCATAAAAAAAATATTTTTATAAATGTTGAAAAAATGATTCAAAATGTCAAAAGGATTGTGCCTGAAGTTGAATAACCACTTTTAACCCCTTCCACGCTAATGACAAAGCCAGCTCATCATGGGCGTTACCTGCGCTGCACTCATGACGAGCTGGCTTTGTCATGTAAAGTGTGATTTATGAACATTCAGCACACAGCGGGAAAATCCGGTAGCGCTGTAGTGGTTAAAGCCCCACAGTGACCAAAATTGCCATTTTTACAGACTTTTCCTCCTACTCAGAAGCTTCTATTTTGACCAATTTCTGGCAGAAAAATGACTCCAAACACACTAATTTTAGTTCCAAAAGTGATAATTCACATTTAGTAGTCATTTACAGGCAAAAGAGAAAACATTAAAAAATGACCGGGGTCATCATTTTTCATCAGAAAAAATATTTTTTCATATGTTGAAAAAATGATGCAAAATGTCAAAAGGATTGTGCCTGAAGTTGAATAACCACTTTTTAAAGCTCCACAGTGACCACAATTGCCATTTTTACAAACATTTCCTCCTACTCAGAAGCTTCTATTTGACCAATTTCTGGCAGAAAAATGACTCTAAACACACTCATTTTAGTTCCAAAAGTGATAATTCACATTTAATAGTCATTTACAGGCAAAAGAGAAAACATTAAAAAATGACCATTTCTGACCATCTGGAGAAAGTTCGACAGTTCCGGGGTCATCGTTTTTCATCAAAAAAAATATTTTTTCAAATGTTGAAAAAATGATGCAAAATCTCAAATGGATTGTGCCTGATGTTGAATAACTACTTTTTAAGCCCTACAGTGACCAAACTTGCCATTTTTACAGATATTTCCTCCTACTCAGAAGCTTCTATTTGACCAATTTCTGGCAGAAAAATGGCTCTAAACACACTTATTTTAGTTCCAAAAGTGATCATTCACATTTAATATTTGTTTACAGTCAAAAGAGAAAACATTAAAAAATGACCATTTCTGACCATCTGGAGAAAGTTCGGCAGTTCCGGGGTCATCGTTTTTCATAAAAAAAATATTTTTATAAATGTTGAAAAAATGATTCAAAATGTCAAAAGGATTGTGCCTGAAGTTGAATAACCACTTTTAACCCCTTCCACGCTAATGACAAAGCCAGCTCATCATGGGCGTTACCTGCGCTGCACTCATGACGAGCTGGCTTTGTCATGTAAAGTGTGATTTATGAACATTCAGCACACAGCGGGAAAATCCGGTAGCGCTGTAGTGGTTAAAGCCCCACAGTGACCAAAATTGCCATTTTTACAGACTTTTCCTCCTACTCAGAAGCTTCTATTTTGACCAATTTCTGGCAGAAAAATGACTCCAAACACACTAATTTTAGTTCCAAAAGTGATAATTCACATTTAGTAGTCATTTACAGGCAAAAGAGAAAACATTAAAAAATGACCGGGGTCATCATTTTTCATCAGAAAAAATATTTTTTCATATGTTGAAAAAATGATGCAAAATGTCAAAAGGATTGTGCCTGAAGTTGAATAACCACTTTTTAAAGCTCCACAGTGACCACAATTGCCATTTTTACAAACATTTCCTCCTACTCAGAAGCTTCTATTTGACCAATTTCTGGCAGAAAAATGACTCTAAACACACTCATTTTAGTTCCAAAAGTGATAATTCACATTTAATAGTCATTTACAGGCAAAAGAGAAAACATTAAAAAATGACCATTTCTGACCATCTGGAGAAAGTTCGACAGTTCCGGGGTCATCGTTTTTCATCAAAAAAAATATTTTTTCAAATGTTGAAAAAATGATGCAAAATCTCAAATGGATTGTGCCTGATGTTGAATAACCACTTTTTAAGCCCCACAGTGACCAAAATTGCCATTTTTGCAGACATTTCCTCCTACTCAGTAGCTTCTATTTGACCAATTTCTGGCAGAAAAATGACTCTAAACACACTTATTTTAGTTCCAAAAGTGAACATTCACATTTAATAATTGTTTACAGTCAAAAGAGAAAACATTAAAAAATGACCATTTCTGACCATCTGGAGAAAGTTCAACAGTTCCTGGGTCATCGTTTTTCATAAAAAAAAAATATTTTTTCAAATGTTGAAAAAATGATGCAAAATGTCAAAAGGATTGTGCCTGAAGTTGAATAACCACTTTTTAACCCCTTCAACGCTAATGACAAAGCCAGCTCGTCATGGGCGCTACCTGCGCTGCACTCCTGACGGGCTGGCTTTGTCATGTAAAGTGTGATTTATGAACATTCAGCACACAGCGGGAAAACCCGCTAGCGCTGTAGTGGTTAAAGCCCCACAGTGACCAAAATTGCCATTTTTACAGACTTTTCCTCCTACTCAGAAGCTTCCATTTTGACCAATTTCTGGCAGAAAAATGACTCCAAACACACTCATTTTAGATCCAAACGTGATAATTCACATTTAATAGTCATTTACAGGCAAAAGAGAAAACATTAAAAAATGACTATTTCTGACCATCTGGAGAAAGTTCGACAGTTCCGGGGTCATCGTTTTTCATCAAAAAATATTTTTTCAAATGTTTTAAAAATGATCAAAATGTCAAATGGATTGTGCCTGATGTTGAATAACTACTTTTTAAGCCCTACAGTGACCAAAATTGCCATTTTTACAGATATTTCCTCCTACTCAGAAGCCTCTATTTGACCAATATCAGGCAGAAAAATGTCTCTAAACACACCTATTTTAGTTCCAAAAGTGATCATTCACATTTAATAATTGTTTACAGTCAAAAGAGAAAACATTAAAAAATGACCATTTCTGACCATCTGGAGAAAGTTTGACAGGTCCGGTGTCATCGTTTTTCATCAAAAAAAATGTTTCTTCAAATGTTGAAAAAATGATTCAAAATGTCAAATGGATTGTGCCTGATGTTGAATAACCACTTTTTAAGACCCACAGTGACCAAAATTGCCATTTTTACAGACATTTCCTCCTACTCATAAGCTTCTTTTTGACCAATTTCTGGCAGAAAAATGACTCTAAACACACTTATTTTAGTTCCAAAAGTGAACATTCACATTTAATAATTGTTTACAGTCAAAAGAGAAAACATAAAAAAATGACCATTTCTGACCATCTGGAGAAAGTTCGACAGTACCGGGGTTATCGTTTTTCATTAAAAAAAATATTTTTTCAAATGTTGAAAAAATGATGCAAAATGTCAAATGGATTGTGCCTGATGTTGAATAACCACTTTTTAAAGCCCCACAGTGACCAAAATTGCCATTTTTACAGACATTTCCTCCTACTCAGAAGCTTCTATTTTTACCAATTTCTGGCAGAAAAAAGACGACAAACACACTCATTTTAGATCCAAAAGTGATAATTCACATTTAATAGTCATTTACAGGCAAAAGAGAAAACATTAAAAAATGACCATTTCTGACCATCTGGAGAAAGTCCGACAGTTCCCGGGTCATCGTTTTTCATCAAAAAAAATATTTTTTCAAATGTTTTAAAAATGATGCAAAATGTCAAATGGATTGTGCCTGATGTTGAATAACCACTTTTTAAAGCCCCACAGTGACCAAAATTGCCATTTTTACAGACTTTTCCTCCTACTCAGAAGCTTCTATTTTGACCAATTTCTGGCAGAAAAATGACTCCAAACACACTCATTTTAGATCCAAAAATGATAATTCACATTTAATAGTCATTTACTGTCAAAAGAGAAAACATTAAAAAATGACAATTTCTGACCATCTGGAGAAAGTTCGACAGTTCCGGGGTCATCGTTTTTCATCAAAAAAAATATTTTTTCAAATGTTGAAAAAATGATGCAAAATGTCAAATGGATTGTGCCTGATGTTGAATAACTACTTTTTAAGCACTACAGTGACCACAATTGCCATTTTTACAGATATTTCCTCCTACTCAGAAGCTTCTATTTGACCAATTTCTGGCAGAAAAATGGCTCTAAACACACTTATTTTAGTTCCAAAAGTGATCATTCACATTTAATAATTGTTTACAGTCAAAAGAGAAAACATTAAAAATTGACCATTTCTGACCATCTGGAGAAAGTTTGACAGGTCCGGGGTCATCGTTTTTCATCAAAAAAAATATTTTTTCAAATGTTGATAAAATGATTCAAAATGTCAAATGGATTGTGCCTTATGTTGAATAACCGCTTTTTAAGCCCTACAGTGACCAAAATTGCCATTTTTACAGACATTTCCTCCTACTCAGAAGCTTCTATTTGACCAATTTCTGGCAGAAAAATGACTCCAAACACACTTATTTTAGTTCCAAAAGTGATCATTCACATTTAACAATTGTTTACAGTCAAAATAGAAAACATTAAAAAATGGCCATTTCTGACCATCTGGAGAAAGTTCGACAGTTCAGGGGTCATCGTTTTTCATCAAAAAAAACATTTTTTCAAATGTTGAAAAAATGATGCAAAGTATTCAAATGGATTGTGCCTGATGTTGAATAACCACTTTTTAAGCCCCACAGTGACCAAAATTGACATTTTTATAGACATTTCCTCCTACTCAGAAGCTTCTATTTGACCAATTTCTTGCAGAAAAATTACTCTAAACATAGTTATTTTAGTTCCAGAAGTGAACATTCAGATTTAATAATTGTTTACAGTCAAAAGAGAAAACATTAAAAAATGACCATTTCTGACCATCTGGAGAAAGTTCGACAGTTCCGGGGTCATCGTTTTCATAAAAAAAATATTTTTTCAAATGTTGAAAAAATGATGCAAAATGTCAAATGGATTGTGCCTGATGTTGAATAACCACTTTTTAAAGCCCCACAGTGACCAAAATTGCCATTTTTACAGACATTTCCTCCTACTCAGAAGCTTCTATTTGACCAATTTCTGGCAGAAAAATGACTCTAAACACACTTATTTTAGTTCCAAAAGTGATCATTCACATTTACTAATTGTTTACAGTCAAAAGAAAAAACATTAAAAAATGACAATTTCTGACCATCTGGAGAAAGTTTGACAGGTCCGGGGTCATCGTTTTTCATCAAAAAAAATATTTTTTCAAATGTTGAAAAAATGATTCAAAATGTCAAATGGATTGTGCCTGATGTTGAATAACCACTTTTTAAAGCCCCACAGTGACCAAAATTGCCATTTTTACAGACATTTCCTCCTACTCAGAAGCTTCTATTTGACCAATTTCTGGCAGAAAAATGACTCTAAACACACTTATTTTAGTTCCAAAAGTGATCATTCACATTTAATAATTGTTTACAGTCAAAAGAAAAAACATTAAAAAATGACAATTTCTGACCATCTGGAGAAAGTTTGACAGGTCCGGGGTCATCGTTTTTCATCAAAAAAAATATTTTTTCAAATGTTGAAAAAATGATTCAAAATGTCAAATGGATTGTGCCTGATGTTGAATAACCACTTTTTAAGCCCCACAGTGACCAAAATTGCCATTTTTACAGACATTTCCTCCTACTCAGAAGCTTCTATTTTGACCAATTTCTGGCAGAAAAATGACTCCAAACACACTCATTTTAGATCCAAAAGTGATAATTCACATTTAATAGTCATTTACAGTCAAAAAAGAAAACATTAAAAAATGACCATTTCTGACCATCTGGAGAAAGTTCGACAGGTCCGGGGTCAGCGTTTTTCATCAAAAAATATATTTTTTCAAATGTTGAAAAAATGATGCAAAATGTCAAATGGATTGTGCCTGATGTTGAATAACCACTATTTAAGCCCCACAGTGACCAAAATTGCCATTTTTACAGACATGTCCTCCTACTCAGAAGCTTCTATTTGACCAATTTCTGGCAGAAAAATTACTCTAAACACACTTATTTTAGTTCCAAAAGTGAACATTCACATTTAATAATTGTTTACAGTCAAAAGAGAAAACATGAAAAAATGACCATTTCTGACCATCTGGAGAAAGTTCGACAGTTCCGGGGTCATCGTTTTTCATTAAAAAAAATATTTTTTCAAATTTTGAAAAAATGATTCAAAATGTCAAATGGATTGTGCCTGATGTTGAATAACCACTATTTAAGCCCCACAGTGACCAAAATTGCCATTTTTACAGACATTTCCTCCTACTCAGAAGCTTCTATTTCGACCAATTTCTGGCAGAAAAATGACTCCAAACACACTAATTTTAGTTCCAAAAGTGATAATTCACATTTAATAGTCATTTACAGGCAAAAGAGAAAACATTAAAAAATGACCGGGGTCATCATTTTTCATTAAAAAAAATATTTTTTCAAATGTTGAAAAAATGATGCAAAATGTCAAAAGGGTTGTGCCTGAAGTTGAATAACCACTTTTTAAAGCCCCACAGTGACCACAATTGCCATTTTTACAGATATTTCCTCCTACTCAGAAGCTTCTATTTGACCAATTTCTGGCAGAAAAATGGCTCTAAACACACTTATTTTAGTTCCAAAAGTGATCATTCACATTTAATAATTGTTTACAGTCAAAAGAGAAAACATTAAAAATTGACCATTTCTGACCATCTGGAGAAAGTTTGACAAGTCCGGGGTCATCAGTTTTCATCAAAAAAAATATTTTTTCAAATGTTGAAAAAATGATTCAAAATGTCAAATGGATTGTGCCTGATGTTGAATAACCGCTTTTTAAGCCCTACAGTGACCAAAATTGCCATTTTTACAGACATTTCCTCCTACTCAGAAGCTTCTATTTGACCAATTTCTGGCAGAAAAATGACTCCAAACACACTTATTTTAGTTCCAAAAGTGATCATTCACATTTAACAATTGTTTACAGTCAAAAGAGAAAACATTAAAAAATGGCCATTTCTGACCATCTGGAGAAAGTTCGACAGTTCAGGGGTCATCGTTTTTCATCAAAAAAATTTTTTTTTCAAATGTTGAAAAAATGATGCAAAGTATTCAAATGGATTGTGCCTGATGTTGAATAACCACTTTTTAAGCCCCACAGTGACCAAAATTGACATTTTTACAGACATTTCCTCCTACTCAGAAACTTCTATTTGACCAATTTCTTGCAGAAAAATGACTCTAAACATAGTTATTTTAGTTCCAGAAGTGAACATTCAGATTTAATAATTGTTTACAGTCAAAAGAGAAAACATTAAAAAATGACCATTTCTGACCATCTGGAGAAAGTTCGACAGTTCCGGGGTCATCGTTTTCATAAAAAAAAATATTTTTTCAAATGTTGAAAAAATGATGCAAAATGTCAAATGGATTGTGCCTGATGTTGAATAACCACTTTTTAAAGCCCCACAGTGACCAAAATTGCCATTTTTACAGACATTTCCTCCTACTCAGAAGCTTCTATTTGACCGATTTCTGGCAGAAAAATGACTCTAAACACACTTATTTTAGTTCCAAAAGTGATCATTCACATTTAATAATTGTTTACAGTCAAAAGAAAAAACATTAAAAAATGACAATTTCTGACCATCTGGAGAAAGTTTGACAGGTCCGGGGTCAATCTTTTTTCATCAAAAAAATATTTTTTCAAATGTTGAAAAAATGATTCAAAATGTCAAATGGATTGTGCCTGATGTTGAATAACCACTTTTTAAAGCCCCACAGTGACCAAAATTGCCATTTTTACAGACATTTCCTCCTACTCAGAAGCTTCTATTTGACCAATTTCTGGCAGAAAAATTACTCTAAACACACTTATTTTAGTTCCAAAAGTGATCATTCACATTTAATAATTGTTTACAGTCAAAAGAGAAAACATTAAAAATTGACCATTTCTGACCATCTGGAGAAAGTTTGACAAGTCCGGGGTCATCAGTTTTCATCAAAAAAAATATTTTTTCAAATGTTGAAAAAATGATTCAAAATGTCAAATGGATTGTGCCTGATGTTGAATAACCGCTTTTTAAGCCCTACAGTGACCAAAATTGCCATTTTTACAGACATTTCCTCCTACTCAGAAGCTTCTATTTGACCAATTTCTGGCAGAAAAATGACTCCAAACACACTTATTTTAGTTCCAAAAGTGATCATTCACATTTAACAATTGTTTACAGTCAAAAGAGAAAACATTAAAAAATGGCCATTTCTGACCATCTGGAGAAAGTTCGACAGTTCAGGGGTCATCGTTTTTCATCAAAAAAAACATTTTTTCAAATGTTGAAAAAATGATGCAAAGTATTCAAATGGATTGTGCCTGATGTTGAATAACCACTTTTTAAGCCCCACAGTGACCAAAATTGACATTTTTACAGACATTTCCTCCTACTCAGAAGCTTCTATTTGACCAATTTCTTGCAGAAAAATGACTCTAAACATAGTTATTTTAGTTCCAGAAGTGAACATTCAGATTTAATAATTGTTTACAGTCAAAAGAGAAAACATTAAAAAATGACCATTTCTGACCATCTGGAGAAAGTTCGACAGTTCCGGGGTCATCGTTTTCATAAAAAAAAATATTTTTTCAAATGTTGAAAAAATGATGCAAAATGTCAAATGGATTGTGCCTGATGTTGAATAACCACTTTTTAAAGCCCCACAGTGACCAAAATTGCCATTTTTACAGACATTTCCTCCTACTCAGAAGCTTCTATTTGACCGATTTCTGGCAGAAAAATGACTCTAAACACACTTATTTTAGTTCCAAAAGTGATCATTCACATTTAATAATTGTTTACAGTCAAGAGAAAAAACATTAAAAAATGACAATTTCTGACCATCTGGAGAAAGTTTGACAGGTCCGGGGTCAATCTTTTTTCATCAAAAAAATATTTTTTCAAATGTTGAAAAAATGATTCAAAATGTCAAATGGATTGTGCCTGATGTTGAATAACCACTTTTTAAAGCCCCACAGTGACCAAAATTGCCATTTTTACAGACATTTCCTCCTACTCAGAAGCTTCTATTTGACCAATTTCTGGCAGAAAAATTACTCTAAACACACTTATTTTAGTTCCAAAAGTGATCATTCACATTTAATAATTGTTTACAGTCAAAAGAAAAAACATTCAAAAATGACAATTTCTGACCATCTGGAGAAAGTTTGACAGGTCCGGGGTCATCGTTTTTCATCAAAAAAAATATTTTTTCAAATGTTGAAAAAATGATTCAAAATGTCAAATGGATTGTGCCTGATGTTGAATAACCACTTTTTAAGCCCCACAGTGACCAAAATTGCCATTTTTACAGACATTTCCTCCTACTCAGAAGCTTCTATTTTGACCAATTTCTGGCAGAAAAATGACTCCAAACACACTCATTTTAGATCCAAAAGTGATAATTCACATTAAATAGTCATTTACAGGCAAAAGAGAAAACATTAAAAAATGACCATTTCTGACCATCTGGAGAAAGTTCGACAGTTCCGGGGTCATCGTTTTTTATAAAAAAAAATTTTTTTTCAAATGTTGAAAAAATGATGCAAAATGTCAAATGGATTGTGCCTGATGTTGAATAACCACTTTTTAAAGCCCCACAGTGACCAAATTGCCATTTTTACAGACATTTCCTCCTACTCAGAAGCTTCTATTTTACCAATTTCTAGCAGAAAAATTACTGTAAACACACCTATTTTAGTTCCAAAAGTGATCATTCGCATTTAATAATTGTTTACAGTCAAAAGAGAAAACATTAAAAAATGACCATTTCTGACCATCTGGAGAAAGTTCGACAGTTCCGGGGTCAGCGTTTTTCATCAAAAAATATATTTTTTCAAATGTTGAAAAAATGATGCAAAATGTCAAATGGATTGTGCCTGATGTTGAATAACCACTATTTAAGCCCCACAGTGACCAAAATTGCCATTTTTACAGACATTTCCTCCTACTCAGAAGCTTCTATTTGACCAATTTCTGGCAGAAAAATTACTTAAACACACTTATTTTAGTTCCAAAAGTGAACATTCACATTTAATAATTGTTTACAGTCAAAAGAGAAAACATGAAAAAATTACCATTTCTGACCATCTGGAGAAAGTTCGACAGTTCCGGGGTCATCGTTTTTCATTAAAAAAAATATTTTTTCAAATTTTGAAAAAATGATTTGAAATGTCAAATGGATTGTGCCTGATGTTGAATAACAACTTTTTAAAGCCCCACAGTGACCAACATTGCCATTTTTACAGACATTTCCTCCTACTCAGAAGCTTCTATTTGACCAATTTCTGGCAGAAAAATGACTCCAAACACACTCATTTTAGATCCAAAAGTGATCATTCACATTTAATAGTCATTTACAGGCAAAAGAGAAAACATTAAAAAATGACCGGGGTCATCATTTTTCATTAAAAAAAATATTTTTTCAAATGTTCAAAAAATGATGCAAAATGTCAAATGGATTGTGCCTGATGTTGAATAACCACTTTTTAAGCCCCACAGTGACCAAAATTGCCATTTTTACAGACATTTCCTCCTACTCAGAAGCTTCTATTTGACCAATTTCTGGCAGAAAAATGACTCTAAACACACTCATTTTAGTTCCAAAAGTGATAATTCACATTTAATAGTAATTTACAGGCAAAAGAGATAACATTAAAAAAGGACCATTTCTGACCATCTGGAGAAAGTTCGACAGTTCCGGGGTCATCGTTTTTCATCAAAAAAATATTTTTTCAAATGTTGAAAAAATGATGCAAAATGTCAAAAGGATTGGGCCTCCTGTTGAATAACCACTTTTGCCCCACAGTGACCAAAATTGCCATTTTTACAGACTTTTCCTCCTACTCAGAAGTTTCTATTTGACCAATTTCTGGCAGAAAAATGACTCTAAACACACTTATTTTAGTTCCAAAAGTGATCATTCACATTTAATATTTGTTTACAGTCAAAAGAGAAAACATTAAAAAATGACCATTTCTGACCATCTGGAGAAAGTTCGGCAGTTCCGGGGTCATCGTTTTTCATAAAAAAAAATATTTTTATAAATGTTGAAAAAATGATTCAAAATGTCAAAAGGATTGTGCCTGAAGTTGAATAACCACTTTTAACCCCTTCCACGCTAATGACAAAGCCAGCTCATCATGGGCGTTACCTGCGCTGCACTCATGACGAGCTGCCTTTGTCATGTAAAGTGTGATTTATGAACATTCAGCACACAGCGGGAAAACCCGGTAGCGCTGTAGTGGTTAAAGCCCCACAGTGACCAAAATTGCCATTTTTACAGACTTTTCCTCCTACTCAGAAGCTTCTATTTTGACCAATTTCTGGCAAAAAAATGACTCCAAACACACTCATTTTAGATCCAAAAGTGATAATTCACATTTGATAGTCATTTACAGGCAAAAGAGAAAACATTAAAAAATGACCATTTCTGACCATCTGGAGAAAGTTCGACAGTTCCGGGGTCATCGTTTTTCATCAAAAAAAATATTTTTTTCAAATGTTGAAAAAATGATTCAAAATGTCAAATGGATTGTGCCTGATGTTGAATAACCACTATTTAAGCCCCACAGTGACCAAAATTGCCATTTTTACAGACATTTCCTCCTACTCAGAAGCTTCTATTTGACCAATTTCTGGCAGAAAAATTACTCTAAACACACTTATTTTAGTTCCAAAAGTGAACATTCACATTTAATAATTGTTTACAGTCAAAAGAGAAAACATGAAAAAATGACCATTTCTGACCATCTGGAGAAATTTTGACAGGTCCGGGGTCATCGTTTTTCATCAAAAAATTTTTTTTTCAAATGTTGAAAAAATGATTCAAAATGTCAAATGGATTGTGCCTGATGTTGAATAACTACTTTTTAAGCCCTACAGTGACCAAAATTGCCATTTTTACAGATATTTCCTCCTACTCAGAAGCTTCTATTTGACCAATTTCTGGTAGAAAAATGGCTCTAAATACACTTATTTTAGTTCCAAAAGTGATCATTCACATTTAATAATTGTTTACAGTCAAAAGAGAAAACATTAAAAAATGACCATTTCTGACCATCTGGATAAAGTTCGACCTTCCGGGGTCATCGTTTTTCATCAAAAAAAATATTTTTTCAAATGTTGAAAAAATGATGCAAAATGTCAAAAGGATTCTGCCTGAAGTTGAATAACCACTTTTTAAAGCCCCACAGTGACCAAAATTGCCATTTTTACAGACTTTTCCTGCTACTCAGAAGCTTCTATTTTGACCAAATTCTGGCAGAAAAATGACTCCAAACACACTCATTTTAGATCCAAAAGTGATAATTCACATTTAATAGTCATTTACTGTCAAAAGAGAAAACATTAAAAAATGACCATTTCTGACCATCTGGAGAAAGTTCGACAGTTCCGGGGTCATCGTTTTTCATCAAAAAAAATATTTTTTCAAATGTTGAAAAAATGATGCAAAATGTCAAATGGATTGTGCCTGATGTTGAATAACCACTTTTTAAGCCCCACAGTGACCAAAATTGCCATTTTTACAGACATTTCCTCCTACTCAGAAGCTTCTATTTGACCAATTTCTGGCAGAAAAATGGCTCTAAACACACTTATTTTAGTTCCAAAAGTGATCATTCACATTTAATAATTGTTTACAGTCAAAAGAGAAAACATTAAAAAATGACCATTTCTGACCATCTGGAGAAAGTTCGACAGTTCCGGGGTCATCGTTTTTCATCAAAAAAAATATTTTTTCAAATGTTTTAAAAATGATGCAAAATGTCAAATGGATTGTGCCTGATGTTGAATAACTACTTTTTAAGCACTACAGTGACCACAATTGCCATTTTTACAGATATTTCCTCCTACTCAGAAGCTTCTATTTGACCAATTTCTGGCAGAAAAATGGCTCTAAACACACTTATTTTAGTTCCAAAAGTGATCATTCACATTTAATAATTGTTTACAGTCAAAAGAGAAAACATTAAAAATTGACCATTTCTGACCATCTGGAGAAAGTTTGACAGGTCCGGGGTCATCGTTTTTCATCAAAAAAAATATTTTTTCAAATGTTGATAAAATGATTCAAAATGTCAAATGGATTGTGCCTTATGTTGAATAACCGCTTTTTAAGCCCTACAGTGACCAAAATTGCCATTTTTACAGACATTTCCTCCTACTCAGAAGCTTCTATTTGACCAATTTCTGGCAGAAAAATGACTCCAAACACACTTATTTTAGTTCCAAAAGTGATCATTCACATTTAACAATTGTTTACAGTCAAAATAGAAAACATTAAAAAATGGCCATTTCTGACCATCTGGAGAAAGTTCGACAGTTCAGGGGTCATCGTTTTTCATCAAAAAAAAAATTTTTTCAAATGTTGAAAAAATGATGCAAAGTATTCAAATGGATTGTGCCTGATGTTGAATAACCACTTTTTAAGCCCCACAGTGACCAAAATTGACATTTTTATAGACATTTCCTCCTACTCAGAAGCTTCTATTTGACCAATTTCTTGCAGAAAAATGACTCTAAACATAGTTATTTTAGTTCCAGAAGTGAACATTCAGATTTAATAATTGTTTACAGTCAAAAGAGAAAACATTAAAAAATGACCATTTCTGACCATCTGGAGAAAGTTCGACAGTTCCGGGGTCATCGTTTTCATAAAAAAAATATTTTTTCAAATGTTGAAAAAATGATGCAAAATGTCAAATGGATTGTGCCTGATGTTGAATAACCACTTTTTAAAGCCCCACAGTGACCAAAATTGCCATTTTTACAGACATTTCCTCCTACTCAGAAGCTTCTATTTGACCAATTTCTGGCAGAAAAATGACTCTAAACACACTTATTTTAGTTCCAAAAGTGATCATTCACATTTAATAATTGTTTACAGTCAAAAGAAAAAACATTAAAAAATGACAATTTCTGACCATCTGGAGAAAGTTTGACAGGTCCGGGGTCATCGTTTTTCATCAAAAAAAATATTTTTTCAAATGTTGAAAAAATGATTCAAAATGTCAAATGGATTCTGCCTGAAGTTGAATAACCACTTTTTAAAGCCCCACAGTGACCAAAATTGCCATTTTTACAGACTTTTCCTGCTACTCAGAAGCTTCTATTTTGACCAAATTCTGGCAGAAAAATGACTCCAAACACACTCATTTTAGATCCAAAAGTGATAATTCACATTTAATAGTCATTTACTGTCAAAAGAGAAAACATTAAAAAATGACCATTTCTGACCATCTGGAGAAAGTTCGACAGTTCCGGGGTCATCGTTTTTCATCAAAAAAAATATTTTTTCAAATGTTGAAAAAATGATGCAAAATGTCAAATGGATTGTGCCTGATGTTGAATAACCACTTTTTAAGCCCCACAGTGACCAAAATTGCCATTTTTACAGACATTTCCTCCTACTCAGAAGCTTCTATTTGACCAATTTCTGGCAGAAAAATGGCTCTAAACACACTTATTTTAGTTCCAAAAGTGATCATTCACATTTAATAATTGTTTACAGTCAAAAGAGAAAACATTAAAAAATGACAATTTCTGACCATCTGGAGAAAGTTCGACAGTTCCGGGGTCATCGTTTTTCATCAAAAAAAATATTTTTTCAAATGTTTTAAAAATGATGCAAAATGTCAAATGGATTGTGCCTGATGTTGAATAACTACTTTTTAAGCACTACAGTGACCACAATTGCCATTTTTACAGATATTTCCTCCTACTCAGAAGCTTCTATTTGACCAATTTCTGGCAGAAAAATGGCTCTAAACACACTTATTTTAGTTCCAAAAGTGATCATTCACATTTAATAATTGTTTACAGTCAAAAGAGAAAACATTAAAAATTGACCATTTCTGACCATCTGGAGAAAGTTTGACAGGTCCGGGGTCATCGTTTTTCATCAAAAAAAATATTTTTTCAAATGTTGATAAAATGATTCAAAATGTCAAATGGATTGTGCCTTATGTTGAATAACCGCTTTTTAAGCCCTACAGTGACCAAAATTGCCATTTTTACAGACATTTCCTCCTACTCAGAAGCTTCTATTTGACCAATTTCTGGCAGAAAAATGACTCCAAACACACTTATTTTAGTTCCAAAAGTGATCATTCACATTTAACAATTGTTTACAGTCAAAATAGAAAACATTAAAAAATGGCCATTTCTGACCATCTGGAGAAAGTTCGACAGTTCAGGGGTCATCGTTTTTCATCAAAAAAAACATTTTTTCAAATGTTGAAAAAATGATGCAAAGTATTCAAATGGATTGTGCCTGATGTTGAATAACCACTTTTTAAGCCCCACAGTGACCAAAATTGACATTTTTATAGACATTTCCTCCTACTCAGAAGCTTCTATTTGACCAATTTCTTGCAGAAAAATGACTCTAAACATAGTTATTTTAGTTCCAGAAGTGAACATTCAGATTTAATAATTGTTTACAGTCAAAAGAGAAAACATTAAAAAATGACCATTTCTGACCATCTGGAGAAAGTTCGACAGTTCCGGGGTCATCGTTTTCATAAAAAAAATATTTTTTCAAATGTTGAAAAAATGATGCAAAATGTCAAATGGATTGTGCCTGATGTTGAATAACCACTTTTTAAAGCCCCACAGTGACCAAAATTGCCATTTTTACAGACATTTCCTCCTACTCAGAAGCTTCTATTTGACCAATTTCTGGCAGAAAAATGACTCTAAACACACTTATTTTAGTTCCAAAAGTGATCATTCACATTTAATAATTGTTTACAGTCAAAAGAAAAAACATTAAAAAATGACAATTTCTGACCATCTGGAGAAAGTTTGACAGGTCCGGGGTCATCGTTTTTCATCAAAAAAAATATTTTTTCAAATGTTGAAAAAATGATTCAAAATGTCAAATGGATTGTGCCTGATGTTGAATAACCACTTTTTAAAGCCCCACAGTGACCAAAATTGCCATTTTTACAGACATTTCCTCCTACTCAGAAGCTTCTATTTGACCAATTTCTGGCAGAAAAATGATTTTAAACACACTTATTTTAGTTCCAAAAGTGATCATTCACATTTAATAATTGTTTACAGTCAAAAGAAAAAACATTAAAAAATGACAATTTCTGACCATCTGGAGAAAGTTTGACAGGTCCGGGGTCATCGTTTTTCATCAAAAAAAATATTTTTTCAAATGTTGAAAAAATGATTCAAAATGTCAAATGGATTGTGCCTGATGTTGAATAACCACTTTTTAAGCCCCACAGTGACCAAAATTGCCATTTTTACAGACATTTCCTCCTACTCAGAAGCTTCTATTTTGACCAATTTCTGGCAGAAAAATGACTCCAAACACACTCATTTTAGATCCAAAAGTGATAATTCACATTTAATAGTCATTTACAGTCAAAAAAGAAAACATTAAAAAATGACCATTTCTGACCATCTGGAGAAAGTTCGACAGGTCCGGGGTCAGCGTTTTTCATCAAAAAATATATTTTTTCAAATGTTGAAAAAATGATGCAAAATGTCAAATGGATTGTGCCTGATGTTGAATAACCACTATTTAAGCCCCACAGTGACCAAAATTGCCATTTTTACAGACATTTCCTCCTACTCAGAAGCTTCTATTTGACCAATTTCTGGCAGAAAAATTACTCTAAACACACTTATTTTAGTTCCAAAAGTGAACATTCACATTTAATAATTGTTTACAGTCAAAAGAGAAAACATGAAAAAATGACCATTTCTGACCATCTGGAGAAAGTTCGACAGTTCCGGGGTCATCGTTTTTCATTAAAAAAAATATTTTTTCAAATTTTGAAAAAATGATTCAAAATGTCAAATGGATTGTGCCTGATGTTGAATAACAACTTTTTAAAGCCCCACAGTGACCAAAATTGCCATTTTTACAGACATTTCCTCCTACTCAGAAGCTTCTATTTGACCAATTTCTGGCAGAAAAATTACTCCAAACACACTCATTTTAGATCCAAAAGTGATCATTCGATTTTAATAGTCATTTACTGTCAAAAGAGAAAACATTAAAAAATGACAATTTCTGACAATCTGGAGAAAGTTCGACAGTTCCGGGGTCATCGTTTTTCATTAAAAAATTTTTTTTTTCAAATGTTGAAAAAATGATGCAAAATGTCAAAAGGATTGTGCCTGAAGTTGAATAACCACTTTTTAAAGCCCCACAGTGACCAAAATTGCCATTTTTACAGACATTTCCTCCTACTCAGAAGCTTCTATTTCGACCAATTTCTGGCAGAAAAATGACTCCAAACACACTAATTTTAGTTCCAAAAGTGATAATTCACATTTAATAGTCATTTACAGGCAAAAGAGAAAACATTAAAAAATGACCGGGGTCATCATTTTTCATTAAAAAAAATATTTTTTCAAATGTTGAAAAAATGATGCAAAATGTCAAAAGGATTGTGCCTGAAGTTGAATAACCACTTTTTAAAGCCCCACAGTGACCACAATTGCCATTTTTACAGATATTTCCTCCTACTCAGAAGCTTCTATTTGACCAATTTCTGGCAGAAAAATGGCTCTAAACACACTTATTTTAGTTCCAAAAGTGATCATTCACATTTAATAATTGTTTACAGTCAAAAGAGAAAACATTAAAAATTGACCATTTCTGACCATCTGGAGAAAGTTTGACAAGTCCGGGGTCATCAGTTTTCATCAAAAAAAATATTTTTTCAAATGTTGAAAAAATGATTCAAAATGTCAAATGGATTGTGCCTGATGTTGAATAACCGCTTTTTAAGCCCTACAGTGACCAAAATTGCCATTTTTACAGACATTTCCTCCTACTCAGAAGCTTCTATTTGACCAATTTCTGGCAGAAAAATGACTCCAAACACACTTATTTTAGTTCCAAAAGTGATCATTCACATTTAACAATTGTTTACAGTCAAAAGAGAAAACATCAAAAAATGGCCATTTCTGACCATCTGGAGAAAGTTCGACAGTTCAGGGGTCATCGTTTTTCATCAAAAAAAACATTTTTTCAAATGTTGAAAAAATGATGCAAAGTATTCAAATGGATTGTGCCTGATGTTGAATAACCACTTTTTAAGCCCCACAGTGACCAAAATTGACATTTTTACAGACATTTCCTCCTACTCAGAAGCTTCTATTTGACCAATTTCTTGCAGAAAAATGACTCTAAACATAGTTATTTTAGTTCCAGAAGTGAACATTCAGATTTAATAATTGTTTACAGTCAAAAGAGAAAACATTAAAAAATGACCATTTCTGACCATCTGGAGAAAGTTCGACAGTTCCGGGGTCATCGTTTTCATAAAAAAAAATATTTTTTCAAATGTTGAAAAAATGATGCAAAATGTCAAATGGATTGTGCCTGATGTTGAATAACCACTTTTTAAAGCCCCACAGTGACCAAAATTGCCATTTTTACAGACATTTCCTCCTACTCAGAAGCTTCTATTTGACCGATTTCTGGCAGAAAAATGACTCTAAACACACTTATTTTAGTTCCAAAAGTGATCATTCACATTTAATAATTGTTTACAGTCAAAAGAAAAAACATAAAAAAATGACAATTTCTGACCATCTGGAGAAAGTTTGACAGGTCCGGGGTCAATCTTTTTTCATCAAAAAAATATTTTTTCAAATGTTGAAAAAATGATTCAAAATGTCAAATGGATTGTGCCTGATGTTGAATAACCACTTTTTAAAGCCCCACAGTGACCAAAATTGCCATTTTTACAGACATTTCCTCCTACTCAGAAGCTTCTATTTGACCAATTTCTGGCAGAAAAATTACTCTAAACACACTTATTTTAGTTCCAAAAGTGATCATTCACATTTAATAATTGTTTACAGTCAAAAGAGAAAACATTAAAAATTGACCATTTCTGACCATCTGGAGAAAGTTTGACAAGTCCGGGGTCATCAGTTTTCATCAAAAAAAATATTTTTTCAAATGTTGAAAAAATGATTCAAAATGTCAAATGGATTGTGCCTGATGTTGAATAACCGCTTTTTAAGCCCTACAGTGACCAAAATTGCCATTTTTACAGACATTTCCTCCTACTCAGAAGCTTCTATTTGACCAATTTCTGGCAGAAAAATGACTCCAAACACACTTATTTTAGTTCCAAAAGTGATCATTCACATTTAATAATTGTTTACAGTCAAAAGAGAAAACATTAAAAATTGACCATTTCTGACCATCTGGAGAAAGTTTGACAAGTCCGGGGTCATCAGTTTTCATCAAAAAAAATATTTTTTCAAATGTTGAAAAAATGATTCAAAATGTCAAATGGATTGTGCCTGATGTTGAATAACCGCTTTTTAAGCCCTACAGTGACCAAAATTGCCATTTTTACAGACATTTCCTCCTACTCAGAAGCTTCTATTTGACCAATTTCTGGCAGAAAAATGACTCCAAACACACTTATTTTAGTTCCAAAAGTGATCATTCACATTTAACAATTGTTTACAGTCAAAAGAGAAAACATTAAAAAATGACCATTTCTGACCATCTGGAGAAAGTTCGACAGTTCCGGGGTCATCGTTTTCATAAAAAAAAATATTTTTTCAAATGTTGAAAAAATGATGCAAAATGTCAAATGGATTGTGCCTGATGTTGAATAACCACTTTTTAAAGCCCCACAGTGACCAAAATTGCCATTTTTACAGACATTTCCTCCTACTCAGAAGCTTCTATTTGACCGATTTCTGGCAGAAAAATGACTCTAAACACACTTATTTTAGTTCCAAAAGTGATCATTCACATTTAATAATTGTTTACAGTCAAAAGAAAAAACATTAAAAAATGACAATTTCTGACCATCTGGAGAAAGTTTGACAGGTCCGGGGTCAATCTTTTTTCATCAAAAAAATATTTTTTCAAATGTTGAAAAAATGATTCAAATTGTCAAATGGATTGTGCCTGATGTTGAATAACCACTTTTTAAAGCCCCACAGTGACCAAAATTGCCATTTTTACAGACATTTCCTCCTACTCAGAAGCTTCTATTTGACCAATTTCTGGCAGAAAAATTACTCTAAACACACTTATTTTAGTTCCAAAAGTGATCATTCACATTTAATAATTGTTTACAGTCAAAAGAAAAAACATTAAAAAATGACAATTTCTGACCATCTGGAGAAAGTTTGACAGGTCCGGGGTCATCGTTTTTCATCAAAAAAAATATTTTTTCAAATGTTGAAAAA
Organism: Lissotriton helveticus; assembly: GCF_964261635.1. Lineage (NCBI taxonomy): Eukaryota > Metazoa > Chordata > Amphibia > Caudata > Salamandridae > Lissotriton > Lissotriton helveticus. The sequence goes on along the minus strand of NC_136061.1, from coordinate 1,356,245,379 downwards.
ATGATTCAAAATGTCAAATGGATTGTGCCTGATGTTGAATAACCACTTTTTAAGCCCCACAGTGACCAAAATTGCCATTTTTACAGACATTTCCTCCTACTCAGAAGCTTCTATTTTGACCAATTTCTGGCAGAAAAATGACTCCAAACACTCTCATTTTAGATCCAAAAGTGATAATTCACATTTAATAGTCATTTACAGTCAAAAAAGAAAACATTAAAAAATGACCATTTCTGACCATCTGGAGAAAGTTCGACAGGTCCGGGGTCAGCGTTTTTCATCAAAAAATATATTTTTTCAAATGTTGAAAAAATGATGCAAAATGTCAAATGGATTGTGCCTGATGTTGAATAACCACTATTTAAGCCCCACAGTGACCAAAATTGCCATTTTTACAGACATTTCCTCCTACTCAGAAGCTTCTATTTGACCAATTTCTGGCAGAAAAATTACTCTAAACACACTTATTTTAGTTCCAAAAGTGAACATTCACATTTAATAATTGTTTACAGTCAAAAGAGAAAACATGAAAAAATGACCATTTCTGACCATCTGGAGAAAGTTCGACAGTTCCGGGGTCATCGTTTTTCATTAAAAAAAATATTTTTTCAAATTTTGAAAAAATGATTCAAAATGTCAAATGGATTGTGCCTGATGTTGAATAACAACTTTTTAAAGCCCCACAGTGACCAAAATTGCCATTTTTACAGACATTTCCTCCTACTCAGAAGCTTCTATTTGACCAATTTCTGGCAGAAAAATTACTCCAAACACACTCATTTTAGATCCAAAAGTGATCATTCGATTTTAATAGTCATTTACTGTCAAAAGAGAAAACATTAAAAAATGACAATTTCTGACAATCTGGAGAAAGTTCGACAGTTCCGGGGTCATCGTTTTTCATTAAAAAATTTTTTTTTTCAAATGTTGAAAAAATGATGCAAAATGTCAAAAGGATTGTGCCTGAAGTTGAATAACCACTTTTTAAAGCCCCACAGTGACCAAAATTGCCATTTTTACAGACATTTCCTCCTACTCAGAAGCTTCTATTTCGACCAATTTCTGGCAGAAAAATGACTCCAAACACACTAATTTTAGTTCCAAAAGTGATAATTCACATTTAATAGTCATTTACAGGCAAAAGAGAAAACATTAAAAAATGACCGGGGTCATCATTTTTCATTAAAAAAAATATTTTTTCAAATGTTGAAAAAATGATGCAAAATGTCAAAAGGATTGTGCCTGAAGTTGAATAACCACTTTTTAAAGCCCCACAGTGACCACAATTGCCATTTTTACAGATATTTCCTCCTACTCAGAAGCTTCTATTTGACCAATTTCTGGCAGAAAAATGGCTCTAAACACACTTATTTTAGTTCCAAAAGTGATCATTCACATTTAATAATTGTTTACAGTCAAAAGAGAAAACATTAAAAATTGACCATTTCTGACCATCTGGAGAAAGTTTGACAAGTCCGGGGTCATCAGTTTTCATCAAAAAAAATATTTTTTCAAATGTTGAAAAAATGATTCAAAATGTCAAATGGATTGTGCCTGATGTTGAATAACCGCTTTTTAAGCCCTACAGTGACCAAAATTGCCATTTTTACAGACATTTCCTCCTACTCAGAAGCTTCTATTTGACCAATTTCTGGCAGAAAAATGACTCCAAACACACTTATTTTAGTTCCAAAAGTGATCATTCACATTTAACAATTGTTTACAGTCAAAAGAGAAAACATCAAAAAATGGCCATTTCTGACCATCTGGAGAAAGTTCGACAGTTCAGGGGTCATCGTTTTTCATCAAAAAAAACATTTTTTCAAATGTTGAAAAAATGATGCAAAGTATTCAAATGGATTGTGCCTGATGTTGAATAACCACTTTTTAAGCCCCACAGTGACCAAAATTGACATTTTTACAGACATTTCCTCCTACTCAGAAGCTTCTATTTGACCAATTTCTTGCAGAAAAATGACTCTAAACATAGTTATTTTAGTTCCAGAAGTGAACATTCAGATTTAATAATTGTTTACAGTCAAAAGAGAAAACATTAAAAAATGACCATTTCTGACCATCTGGAGAAAGTTCGACAGTTCCGGGGTCATCGTTTTCATAAAAAAAAATATTTTTTCAAATGTTGAAAAAATGATGCAAAATGTCAAATGGATTGTGCCTGATGTTGAATAACCACTTTTTAAAGCCCCACAGTGACCAAAATTGCCATTTTTACAGACATTTCCTCCTACTCAGAAGCTTCTATTTGACCGATTTCTGGCAGAAAAATGACTCTAAACACACTTATTTTAGTTCCAAAAGTGATCATTCACATTTAATAATTGTTTACAGTCAAAAGAAAAAACATAAAAAAATGACAATTTCTGACCATCTGGAGAAAGTTTGACAGGTCCGGGGTCAATCTTTTTTCATCAAAAAAATATTTTTTCAAATGTTGAAAAAATGATTCAAAATGTCAAATGGATTGTGCCTGATGTTGAATAACCACTTTTTAAAGCCCCACAGTGACCAAAATTGCCATTTTTACAGACATTTCCTCCTACTCAGAAGCTTCTATTTGACCAATTTCTGGCAGAAAAATTACTCTAAACACACTTATTTTAGTTCCAAAAGTGATCATTCACATTTAATAATTGTTTACAGTCAAAAGAGAAAACATTAAAAATTGACCATTTCTGACCATCTGGAGAAAGTTTGACAAGTCCGGGGTCATCAGTTTTCATCAAAAAAAATATTTTTTCAAATGTTGAAAAAATGATTCAAAATGTCAAATGGATTGTGCCTGATGTTGAATAACCGCTTTTTAAGCCCTACAGTGACCAAAATTGCCATTTTTACAGACATTTCCTCCTACTCAGAAGCTTCTATTTGACCAATTTCTGGCAGAAAAATGACTCCAAACACACTTATTTTAGTTCCAAAAGTGATCATTCACATTTAATAATTGTTTACAGTCAAAAGAGAAAACATTAAAAATTGACCATTTCTGACCATCTGGAGAAAGTTTGACAAGTCCGGGGTCATCAGTTTTCATCAAAAAAAATATTTTTTCAAATGTTGAAAAAATGATTCAAAATGTCAAATGGATTGTGCCTGATGTTGAATAACCGCTTTTTAAGCCCTACAGTGACCAAAATTGCCATTTTTACAGACATTTCCTCCTACTCAGAAGCTTCTATTTGACCAATTTCTGGCAGAAAAATGACTCCAAACACACTTATTTTAGTTCCAAAAGTGATCATTCACATTTAACAATTGTTTACAGTCAAAAGAGAAAACATTAAAAAATGACCATTTCTGACCATCTGGAGAAAGTTCGACAGTTCCGGGGTCATCGTTTTCATAAAAAAAAATATTTTTTCAAATGTTGAAAAAATGATGCAAAATGTCAAATGGATTGTGCCTGATGTTGAATAACCACTTTTTAAAGCCCCACAGTGACCAAAATTGCCATTTTTACAGACAAGCTTCTATTTGACCGATTTCTGGCAGAAAAATGACTCTAAACACACTTATTTTAGTTCCAAAAGTGATCATTCACATTTAATAATTGTTTACAGTCAAAAGAAAAAACATTAAAAAATGACAATTTCTGACCATCTGGAGAAAGTTTGACAGGTCCGGGGTCAATCTTTTTTCATCAAAAAAATATTTTTTCAAATGTTGAAAAAATGATTCAAATTGTCAAATGGATTGTGCCTGATGTTGAATAACCACTTTTTAAAGCCCCACAGTGACCAAAATTGCCATTTTTACAGACATTTCCTCCTACTCAGAAGCTTCTATTTGACCAATTTCTGGCAGAAAAATTACTCTAAACACACTTATTTTAGTTCCAAAAGTGATCATTCACATTTAATAATTGTTTACAGTCAAAAGAGAAAACATTAAAAATTGACCATTTCTGACCATCTGGAGAAAGTTTGACAAGTCCGGGGTCATCAGTTTTCATCAAAAAAAATATTTTTTCAAATGTTGAAAAAATGATTCAAAATGTCAAATGGATTGTGCCTGATGTTGAATAACCGCTTTTTAAGCCCTACAGTGACCAAAATTGCCATTTTTACAGACATTTCCTCCTACTCAGAAGCTTCTATTTGACCAATTTCTGGCAGAAAAATGACTCCAAACACACTTATTTTAGTTCCAAAAGTGATCATTCACATTTAACAATTGTTTACAGTCAAAAGAGAAAACATTAAAAAATGGCCATTTCTGACCATCTGGAGAAAGTTCGACAGTTCAGGGGTCATCGTTTTTCATCAAAAAAAACATTTTTTCAAATGTTGAAAAAATGATGCAAAATGTCAAATGGATTGTGCCTGATGTTGAATAACCACTTTTTAAGCCCCACAGTGACCAAAATTGCCATTTTTACAGACATTTCCTCCTACTCAGAAGCTTCTATTTGACCAATTTCTGGCAGAAAAATGGCTCTAAACACACTTATTTTAGTTCCAAAAGTGATCATTCACATTTAATAATTGTTTACAGTCAAAAGAGAAAACATTAAAAAATGACCATTTCTGACCATCTGGAGAAAGTTCGACAGTTCCGGGGTCATCGTTTTTCATCAAAAAAAATATTTTTTCAAATGTTTTAAAAATGATGCAAAATGTCAAATGGATTGTGCCTGATGTTGAATAACTACTTTTTAAGCACTACAGTGACCACAATTGCCATTTTTACAGATATTTCCTCCTACTCAGAAGCTTCTATTTGACCAATTTCTGGCAGAAAAATGGCTCTAAACACACTTATTTTAGTTCCAAAAGTGATCATTCACATTTAATAATTGTTTACAGTCAAAAGAGAAAACATTAAAAATTGACCATTTCTGACCATCTGGAGAAAGTTTGACAGGTCCGGGGTCATCGTTTTTCATCAAAAAAAATATTTTTTCAAATGTTGATAAAATGATTCAAAATGTCAAATGGATTGTGCCTTATGTTGAATAACCGCTTTTTAAGCCCTACAGTGACCAAAATTGCCATTTTTACAGACATTTCCTCCTACTCAGAAGCTTCTATTTGACCAATTTCTGGCAGAAAAATGACTCCAAACACACTTATTTTAGTTCCAAAAGTGATCATTCACATTTAACAATTGTTTACAGTCAAAATAGAAAACATTAAAAAATGGCCATTTCTGACCATCTGGAGAAAGTTCGACAGTTCAGGGGTCATCGTTTTTCATCAAAAAAAACATTTTTTCAAATGTTGAAAAAATGATGCAAAGTATTCAAATGGATTGTGCCTGATGTTGAATAACCACTTTTTAAGCCCCACAGTGACCAAAATTGACATTTTTATAGACATTTCCTCCTACTCAGAAGCTTCTATTTGACCAATTTCTTGCAGAAAAATGACTCTAAACATAGTTATTTTAGTTCCAGAAGTGAACATTCAGATTTAATAATTGTTTACAGTCAAAAGAGAAAACATTAAAAAATGACCATTTCTGACCATCTGGAGAAAGTTCGACAGTTCCGGGGTCATCGTTTTCATAAAAAAAATATTTTTTCAAATGTTGAAAAAATGATGCAAAATGTCAAATGGATTGTGCCTGATGTTGAATAACCACTTTTTAAAGCCCCACAGTGACCAAAATTGCCATTTTTACAGACATTTCCTCCTACTCAGAAGCTTCTATTTGACCAATTTCTGGCAGAAAAATGACTCTAAAGACACTTATTTTAGTTCCAAAAGTGATCATTCACATTTAATAATTGTTTACAGTCAAAAGAAAAAACATTAAAAAATGACAATTTCTGACCATCTGGAGAAAGTTTGACAGGTCCGGGGTCATCGTTTTTCATCAAAAAAAATATTTTTTCAAATGTTGAAAAAATGATTCAAAATGTCAAATGGATTCTGCCTGAAGTTGAATAACCACTTTTTAAAGCCCCACAGTGACCAAAATTGCCATTTTTACAGACTTTTCCTGCTACTCAGAAGCTTCTATTTTGACCAAATTCTGGCAGAAAAATGACTCCAAACACACTCATTTTAGATCCAAAAGTGATAATTCACATTTAATAGTCATTTACTGTCAAAAGAGAAAACATTAAAAAATGACCATTTCTGACCATCTGGAGAAAGTTCGACAGTTCCGGGGTCATCGTTTTTCATCAAAAAAAATATTTTTTCAAATGTTGAAAAAATGATGCAAAATGTCAAATGGATTGTGCCTGATGTTGAATAACCACTTTTTAAGCCCCACAGTGACCAAAATTGCCATTTTTACAGACATTTCCTCCTACTCAGAAGCTTCTATTTGACCAATTTCTGGCAGAAAAATGGCTCTAAACACACTTATTTTAGTTCCAAAAGTGATCATTCACATTTAATAATTGTTTACAGTCAAAAGAGAAAACATTAAAAAATGACAATTTCTGACCATCTGGAGAAAGTTCGACAGTTCCGGGGTCATCGTTTTTCATCAAAAAAAATATTTTTTCAAATGTTTTAAAAATGATGCAAAATGTCAAATGGATTGTGCCTGATGTTGAATAACTACTTTTTAAGCACTACAGTGACCACAATTGCCATTTTTACAGATATTTCCTCCTACTCAGAAGCTTCTATTTGACCAATTTCTGGCAGAAAAATGGCTCTAAACACACTTATTTTAGTTCCAAAAGTGATCATTCACATTTAATAATTGTTTACAGTCAAAAGAGAAAACATTAAAAATTGACCATTTCTGACCATCTGGAGAAAGTTTGACAGGTCCGGGGTCATCGTTTTTCATCAAAAAAAATATTTTTTCAAATGTTGATAAAATGATTCAAAATGTCAAATGGATTGTGCCTTATGTTGAATAACCGCTTTTTAAGCCCTACAGTGACCAAAATTGCCATTTTTACAGACATTTCCTCCTACTCAGAAGCTTCTATTTGACCAATTTCTGGCAGAAAAATGACTCCAAACACACTTATTTTAGTTCCAAAAGTGATCATTCACATTTAACAATTGTTTACAGTCAAAATAGAAAACATTAAAAAATGGCCATTTCTGACCATCTGGAGAAAGTTCGACAGTTCAGGGGTCATCGTTTTTCATCAAAAAAAACATTTTTTCAAATGTTGAAAAAATGATGCAAAGTATTCAAATGGATTGTGCCTGATGTTGAATAACCACTTTTTAAGCCCCACAGTGACCAAAATTGACATTTTTATAGACATTTCCTCCTACTCAGAAGCTTCTATTTGACCAATTTCTTGCAGAAAAATGACTCTAAACATAGTTATTTTAGTTCCAGAAGTGAACATTCAGATTTAATAATTGTTTACAGTCAAAAGAGAAAACATTAAAAAATGACCATTTCTGACCATCTGGAGAAAGTTCGACAGTTCCGGGTTCATCGTTTTCATAAAAAAAATATTTTTTCAAATGTTGAAAAAATGATGCAAAATGTCAAATGGATTGTGCCTGATGTTGAATAACCACTTTTTAAAGCCCCACAGTGACCAAAATTGCCATTTTTACAGACATTTCCTCCTACTCAGAAGCTTCTATTTGACCAATTTCTGGCAGAAAAATGACTCTAAACACACTTATTTTAGTTCCAAAAGTGATCATTCACATTTAATAATTGTTTACAGTCAAAAGAAAAAACATTAAAAAATGACAATTTCTGACCATCTGGAGAAAGTTTGACAGGTCCGGGGTCATCGTTTTTCATCAAAAAAAATATTTTTTCAAATGTTGAAAAAATGATTCAAAATGTCAAATGGATTGTGCCTGATGTTGAATAACCACTTTTTAAAGCCCCACAGTGACCAAAATTGCCATTTTTACAGACATTTCCTCCTACTCAGAAGCTTCTATTTGACCAATTTCTGGCAGAAAAATGATTTTAAACACACTTATTTTAGTTCCAAAAGTGATCATTCACATTTAATAATTGTTTACAGTCAAAAGAAAAAAAATTAAAAAATGACAATTTCTGACCATCTGGAGAAAGTTTGACAGGTCCGGGGTCATCGTTTTTCATCAAAAAAAATATTTTTTCAAATGTTGAAAAAATGATTCAAAATGTCAAATGGATTGTGCCTGATGTTGAATAACCACTTTTTAAGCCCCACAGTGACCAAAATTGCCATTTTTACAGACATTTCCTCCTACTCAGAAGCTTCTATTTTGACCAATTTCTGGCAGAAAAATGACTCCAAACACACTCATTTTAGATCCAAAAGTGATAATTCACATTTAATAGTCATTTACAGTCAAAAAAGAAAACATTAAAAAATGACCATTTCTGACCATCTGGAGAAAGTTCGACAGGTCCGGGGTCAGCGTTTTTCATCAAAAAATATATTTTTTCAAATGTTGAAAAAATGATGCAAAATGTCAAATGGATTGTGCCTGATGTTGAATAACCACTATTTAAGCCCCACAGTGACCAAAATTGCCATTTTTACAGACATTTCCTCCTACTCAGAAGCTTCTATTTGACCAATTTCTGGCAGAAAAATTACTCTAAACACACTTATTTTAGTTCCAAAAGTGAACATTCACATTTAATAATTGTTTACAGTCAAAAGAGAAAACATGAAAAAATGACCATTTCTGACCATCTGGAGAAAGTTCGACAGTTCCGGGGTCATCGTTTTTCATTAAAAAAAATATTTTTTCAAATTTTGAAAAAATGATTCAAAATGTCAAATGGATTGTGCCTGATGTTGAATAACAACTTTTTAAAGCCCCACAGTGACCAAAATTGCCATTTTTACAGACATTTCCTCCTACTCAGAAGCTTCTATTTGACCAATTTCTGGCAGAAAAATTACTCCAAACACACTCATTTTAGATCCAAAAGTGATCATTCGATTTTAATAGTCATTTACTGTCAAAAGAGAAAACATTAAAAATTGACCATTTCTGACCATCTGGAGAAAGTTTGACAGGTCCGGGGTCATCGTTTTTCATCAAAAAAAATATTTTTTCAAATGTTGATAAAATGATTCAAAATGTCAAATGGATTGTGCCTTATGTTGAATAACCGCTTTTTAAGCCCTACAGTGACCAAAATTGCCATTTTTACAGACATTTCCTCCTACTCAGAAGCTTCTATTTGACCAATTTCTGGCAGAAAAATGACTCCAAACACACTTATTTTAGTTCCAAAAGTGATCATTCACATTTAACAATTGTTTACAGTCAAAATAGAAAACATTAAAAAATGGCCATTTCTGACCATCTGGAGAAAGTTCGACAGTTCAGGGGTCATCGTTTTTCATCAAAAAAAACATTTTTTCAAATGTTGAAAAAATGATGCAAAGTATTCAAATGGATTGTGCCTGATGTTGAATAACCACTTTTTAAGCCCCACAGTGACCAAAATTGACATTTTTATAGACATTTCCTCCTACTCAGAAGCTTCTATTTGACCAATTTCTTGCAGAAAAATGACTCTAAACATAGTTATTTTAGTTCCAGAAGTGAACATTCAGATTTAATAATTGTTTACAGTCAAAAGAGAAAACATTAAAAAATGACCATTTCTGACCATCTGGAGAAAGTTCGACAGTTCCGGGGTCATCGTTTTCATAAAAAAAATATTTTTTCAAATGTTGAAAAAATGATGCAAAATGTCAAATGGATTGTGCCTGATGTTGAATAACCACTTTTTAAAGCCCCACAGTGACCAAAATTGCCATTTTTACAGACATTTCCTCCTACTCAGAAGCTTCTATTTGACCAATTTCTGGCAGAAAAATGACTCTAAACACACTTATTTTAGTTCCAAAAGTGATCATTCACATTTAATAATTGTTTACAGTCAAAAGAAAAAACATTAAAAAATGACAATTTCTGACCATCTGGAGAAAGTTTGACAGGTCCGGGGTCATCGTTTTTCATCAAAAAAAATATTTTTTCAAATGTTGAAAAAATGATTCAAAATGTCAAATGGATTGTGCCTGATGTTGAATAACCACTTTTTAAAGCCCCACAGTGACCAAAATTGCCATTTTTACAGACATTTCCTCCTACTCAGAAGCTTCTATTTGACCAATTTCTGGCAGAAAAATGATTTTAAACACACTTATTTTAGTTCCAAAAGTGATCATTCACATTTAATAATTGTTTACAGTCAAAAGAAAAAACATTAAAAAATGACAATTTCTGACCATCTGGAGAAAGTTTGACAGGTCCGGGGTCATCGTTTTTCATCAAAAAAAATATTTTTTCAAATGTTGAAAAAATGATTCAAAATGTCAAATGGATTGTGCCTGATGTTGAATAACCACTTTTTAAGCCCCACAGTGACCAAAATTGCCATTTTTACAGACATTTCCTCCTACTCAGAAGCTTCTATTTTGACCAATTTCTGGCAGAAAAATGACTCCAAACACACTCATTTTAGATCCAAAAGTGATAATTCACATTTAATAGTCATTTACAGTCAAAAAAGAAAACATTAAAAAATGACCATTTCTGACCATCTGGAGAAAGTTCGACAGGTCCGGGGTCAGCGTTTTTCATCAAAAAATATATTTTTTCAAATGTTGAAAAAATGATGCAAAATGTCAAATGGATTGTGCCTGATGTTGAATAACCACTATTTAAGCCCCACAGTGACCAAAATTGCCATTTTTACAGACATTTCCTCCTACTCAGAAGCTTCTATTTGACCAATTTCTGGCAGAAAAATTACTCTAAACACACTTATTTTAGTTCCAAAAGTGAACATTCACATTTAATAATTGTTTACAGTCAAAAGAGAAAACATGAAAAAATGACCATTTCTGACCATCTGGAGAAAGTTCGACAGTTCCGGGGTCATCGTTTTTCATTAAAAAAAATATTTTTTCAAATTTTGAAAAAATGATTCAAAATGTCAAATGGATTGTGCCTGATGTTGAATAACAACTTTTTAAAGCCCCACAGTGACCAAAATTGCCATTTTTACAGACATTTCCTCCTACTCAGAAGCTTCTATTTGACCAATTTCTGGCAGAAAAATTACTCCAAACACACTCATTTTAGATCCAAAAGTGATCATTCGATTTTAATAGTCATTTACTGTCAAAAGAGAAAACATTAAAAAATGACAATTTCTGACAATCTGGAGAAAGTTCGACAGTTCCGGGGTCATCGTTTTTCATTAAAAAATTTTTTTTTTCAAATGTTGAAAAAATGATGCAAAATGTCAAAAGGATTGTGCCTGAAGTTGAATAACCACTTTTTAAAGCCCCACAGTGACCAAAATTGCCATTTTTACAGACATTTCCTCCTACTCAGAAGCTTCTATTTCGACCAATTTCTGGCAGAAAAATGACTCCAAACACACTAATTTTAGTTCCAAAAGTGATAATTCACATTTAATAGTCATTTACAGGCAAAAGAGAAAACATTAAAAAATGACCGGGGTCATCATTTTTCATTAAAAAAAATATTTTTTCAAATGTTGAAAAAATGATGCAAAATGTCAAAAGGATTGTGCCTGAAGTTGAATAACCACTTTTTAAAGCCCCACAGTGACCACAATTGCCATTTTTACAGATATTTCCTCCTACTCAGAAGCTTCTATTTGACCAATTTCTGGCAGAAAAATGGCTCTAAACACACTTATTTTAGTTCCAAAAGTGATCATTCACATTTAATAATTGTTTACAGTCAAAAGAGAAAACATTAAAAATTGACCATTTCTGACCATCTGGAGAAAGTTTGACAAGTCCGGGGTCATCAGTTTTCATCAAAAAAAATATTTTTTCAAATGTTGAAAAAATGATTCAAAATGTCAAATGGATTGTGCCTGATGTTGAATAACCGCTTTTTAAGCCCTACAGTGACCAAAATTGCCATTTTTACAGACATTTCCTCCTACTCAGAAGCTTCTATTTGACCAATTTCTGGCAGAAAAATGACTCCAAACACACTTATTTTAGTTCCAAAAGTGATCATTCACATTTAACAATTGTTTACAGTCAAAAGAGAAAACATCAAAAAATGGCCATTTCTGACCATCTGGAGAAAGTTCGACAGTTCAGGGGTCATCGTTTTTCATCAAAAAAAACATTTTTTCAAATGTTGAAAAAATGATGCAAAGTATTCAAATGGATTGTGCCTGATGTTGAATAACCACTTTTTAAGCCCCACAGTGACCAAAATTGACATTTTTACAGACATTTCCTCCTACTCAGAAGCTTCTATTTGACCAATTTCTTGCAGAAAAATGACTCTAAACATAGTTATTTTAGTTCCAGAAGTGAACATTCAGATTTAATAATTGTTTACAGTCAAAAGAGAAAACATTAAAAAATGACCATTTCTGACCATCTGGAGAAAGTTCGACAGTTCCGGGGTCATCGTTTTCATAAAAAAAAATATTTTTTCAAATGTTGAAAAAATGATGCAAAATGTCAAATGGATTGTGCCTGATGTTGAATAACCACTTTTTAAAGCCCCACAGTGACCAAAATTGCCATTTTTACAGACATTTCCTCCTACTCAGAAGCTTCTATTTGACCGATTTCTGGCAGAAAAATGACTCTAAACACACTTATTTTAGTTCCAAAAGTGATCATTCACATTTAATAATTGTTTACAGTCAAAAGAAAAAACATTAAAAAATGACAATTTCTGACCATCTGGAGAAAGTTTGACAGGTCCGGGGTCAATCTTTTTTCATCAAAAAAATATTTTTTCAAATGTTGAAAAAATGATTCAAAATGTCAAATGGATTGTGCCTGATGTTGAATAACCACTTTTTAAAGCCCCACAGTGACCAAAATTGCCATTTTTACAGACATTTCCTCCTACTCAGAAGCTTCTATTTGACCAATTTCTGGCAGAAAAATTACTCTAAACACACTTATTTTAGTTCCAAAAGTGATCATTCACATTTAATAATTGTTTACAGTCAAAAGAGAAAACATTAAAAATTGACCATTTCTGACCATCTGGAGAAAGTTTGACAAGTCCGGGGTCATCAGTTTTCATCAAAAAAAATATTTTTTCAAATGTTGAAAAAATGATTCAAAATGTCAAATGGATTGTGCCTGATGTTGAATAACCGCTTTTTAAGCCCTACAGTGACCAAAATTGCCATTTTTACAGACATTTCCTCCTACTCAGAAGCTTCTATTTGACCAATTTCTGGCAGAAAAATGACTCCAAACACACTTATTTTAGTTCCAAAAGTGATCATTCACATTTAATAATTGTTTACAGTCAAAAGAGAAAACATTAAAAATTGACCATTTCTGACCATCTGGAGAAAGTTTGACAAGTCCGGGGTCATCAGTTTTCATCAAAAAAAATATTTTTTCAAATGTTGAAAAAATGATTCAAAATGTCAAATGGATTGTGCCTGATGTTGAATAACCGCTTTTTAAGCCCTACAGTGACCAAAATTGCCATTTTTACAGACATTTCCTCCTACTCAGAAGCTTCTATTTGACCAATTTCTGGCAGAAAAATGACTCCAAACACACTTATTTTAGTTCCAAAAGTGATCATTCACATTTAACAATTGTTTACAGTCAAAAGAGAAAACATTAAAAAATGACCATTTCTGACCATCTGGAGAAAGTTCGACAGTTCCGGGGTCATCGTTTTCATAAAAAAAAATATTTTTTCAAATGTTGAAAAAATGATGCAAAATGTCAAATGGATTGTGCCTGATGTTGAATAACCACTTTTTAAAGCCCCACAGTGACCAAAATTGCCATTTTTACAGACATTTCCTCCTACTCAGAAGCTTCTATTTGACCGATTTCTGGCAGAAAAATGACTCTAAACACACTTATTTTAGTTCCAAAAGTGATCATTCACATTTAATAATTGTTTACAGTCAAAAGAAAAAACATTAAAAAATGACAATTTCTGACCATCTGGAGAAAGTTTGACAGGTCCGGGGTCAATCTTTTTTCATCAAAAAAATATTTTTTCAAATGTTGAAAAAATGATTCAAATTGTCAAATGGATTGTGCCTGATGTTGAATAACCACTTTTTAAAGCCCCACAGTGACCAAAATTGCCATTTTTACAGACATTTCCTCCTACTCAGAAGCTTCTATTTGACCGATTTCTGGCAGAAAAATGACTCTAAACACACTTATTTTAGTTCCAAAAGTGATCATTCACATTTAATAATTGTTTACAGTCAAAAGAAAAAACATTAAAAAATGACAATTTCTGACCATCTGGAGAAAGTTTGACAGGTCCGGGGTCAATCTTTTTTCATCAAAAAAATATTTTTTCAAATGTTGAAAAAATGATTCAAAATGTCAAATGGATTGTGCCTGATGTTGAATAACCACTTTTTAAAGCCCCACAGTGACCAAAATTGCCATTTTTACAGACATTTCCTCCTACTCAGAAGCTTCTATTTGACCAATTTCTGGCAGAAAAATTACTCTAAACACACTTATTTTAGTTCCAAAAGTGATCATTCACATTTAATAATTGTTTACAGTCAAAAGAGAAAACATTAAAAATTGACCATTTCTGACCATCTGGAGAAAGTTTGACAAGTCCGGGGTCATCAGTTTTCATCAAAAAAAATATTTTTTCAAATGTTGAAAAAATGATTCAAAATGTCAAATGGATTGTGCCTGATGTTGAATAACCGCTTTTTAAGCCCTACAGTGACCAAAATTGCCATTTTTACAGACATTTCCTCCTACTCAGAAGCTTCTATTTGACCAATTTCTGGCAGAAAAATGACTCCAAACACACTTATTTTAGTTCCAAAAGTGATCATTCACATTTAATAATTGTTTACAGTCAAAAGAGAAAACATTAAAAATTGACCATTTCTGACCATCTGGAGAAAGTTTGACAAGTCCGGGGTCATCAGTTTTCATCAAAAAAAATATTTTTTCAAATGTTGAAAAAATGATTCAAAATGTCAAATGGATTGTGCCTGATGTTGAATAACCGCTTTTTAAGCCCTACAGTGACCAAAATTGCCATTTTTACAGACATTTCCTCCTACTCAGAAGCTTCTATTTGACCAATTTCTGGCAGAAAAATGACTCCAAACACACTTATTTTAGTTCCAAAAGTGATCATTCA
The DNA here is from genome assembly GCF_964261635.1 of Lissotriton helveticus. NCBI lineage: Eukaryota > Metazoa > Chordata > Amphibia > Caudata > Salamandridae > Lissotriton > Lissotriton helveticus. The sequence goes on along the minus strand of NC_136061.1, from coordinate 1,356,230,332 downwards.
CATTTAACAATTGTTTACAGTCAAAAGAGAAAACATTAAAAAATGACCATTTCTGACCATCTGGAGAAAGTTCGACAGTTCCGGGGTCATCGTTTTCATAAAAAAAAATATTTTTTCAAATGTTGAAAAAATGATGCAAAATGTCAAATGGATTGTGCCTGATGTTGAATAACCACTTTTTAAAGCCCCACAGTGACCAAAATTGCCATTTTTACAGACATTTCCTCCTACTCAGAAGCTTCTATTTGACCGATTTCTGGCAGAAAAATGACTCTAAACACACTTATTTTAGTTCCAAAAGTGATCATTCACATTTAATAATTGTTTACAGTCAAAAGAAAAAACATTAAAAAATGACAATTTCTGACCATCTGGAGAAAGTTTGACAGGTCCGGGGTCAATCTTTTTTCATCAAAAAAATATTTTTTCAAATGTTGAAAAAATGATTCAAATTGTCAAATGGATTGTGCCTGATGTTGAATAACCACTTTTTAAAGCCCCACAGTGACCAAAATTGCCATTTTTACAGACATTTCCTCCTACTCAGAAGCTTCTATTTGACCAATTTCTGGCAGAAAAATTACTCTAAACACACTTATTTTAGTTCCAAAAGTGATCATTCACATTTAATAATTGTTTACAGTCAAAAGAGAAAACATTAAAAATTGACCATTTCTGACCATCTGGAGAAAGTTTGACAAGTCCGGGGTCATCAGTTTTCATCAAAAAAAATATTTTTTCAAATGTTGAAAAAATGATTCAAAATGTCAAATGGATTGTGCCTGATGTTGAATAACCGCTTTTTAAGCCCTACAGTGACCAAAATTGCCATTTTTACAGACATTTCCTCCTACTCAGAAGCTTCTATTTGACCAATTTCTGGCAGAAAAATGACTCCAAACACACTTATTTTAGTTCCAAAAGTGATCATTCACATTTAACAATTGTTTACAGTCAAAAGAGAAAACATTAAAAAATGGCCATTTCTGACCATCTGGAGAAAGTTCGACAGTTCAGGGGTCATCGTTTTTCATCAAAAAAAACATTTTTTCAAATGTTGAAAAAATGATGCAAAGTATTCAAATGGATTGTGCCTGATGTTGAATAACCACTTTTTAAGCCCCACAGTGACCAAAATTGACATTTTTACAGACATTTCCTCCTACTCAGAAGCTTCTATTTGACCAATTTCTTGCAGAAAAATGACTCTAAACATAGTTATTTTAGTTCCAGAAGTGAACATTCAGATTTAATAATTGTTTACAGTCAAAAGAGAAAACATTAAAAAATGACCATTTCTGACCATCTGGAGAAAGTTCGACAGTTCCGGGGTCATCGTTTTCATAAAAAAAAATATTTTTTCAAATGTTGAAAAAATGATGCAAAATGTCAAATGGATTGTGCCTGATGTTGAATAACCACTTTTTAAAGCCCCACAGTGACCAAAATTGCCATTTTTACAGACATTTCCTCCTACTCAGAAGCTTCTATTTGACCGATTTCTGGCAGAAAAATGACTCTAAACACACTTATTTTAGTTCCAAAAGTGATCATTCACATTTAATAATTGTTTACAGTCAAGAGAAAAAACATTAAAAAATGACAATTTCTGACCATCTGGAGAAAGTTTGACAGGTCCGGGGTCAATCTTTTTTCATCAAAAAAATATTTTTTCAAATGTTGAAAAAATGATTCAAAATGTCAAATGGATTGTGCCTGATGTTGAATAACCACTTTTTAAAGCCCCACAGTGACCAAAATTGCCATTTTTACAGACATTTCCTCCTACTCAGAAGCTTCTATTTGACCAATTTCTGGCAGAAAAATTACTCTAAACACACTTATTTTAGTTCCAAAAGTGATCATTCACATTTAATAATTGTTTACAGTCAAAAGAAAAAACATTCAAAAATGACAATTTCTGACCATCTGGAGAAAGTTTGACAGGTCCGGGGTCATCGTTTTTCATCAAAAAAATTTTTTTTTCAAATGTTGAAAAAATGATTCAAAATGTCAAATGGATTGTGCCTGATGTTGAATAACCACTTTTTAAGCCCCACAGTGACCAAAATTGCCATTTTTACAGACATTTCCTCCTACTCAGAGCCTTCTATTTTGACCAATTTCTGGCAGAAAAATGACTCCAAACACACTCATTTTAGATCCAAAAGTGATAATTCACATTAAATAGTCATTTACAGGCAAAAGAGAAAACATTAAAAAATGACCATTTCTGACCATCTGGAGAAAGTTCGACAGTTCCGGGGTCATCGTTTTTTATAAAAAAAAATTTTTTTTCAAATGTTGAAAAAATGATGCAAAATGTCAAATGGATTGTGCCTGATGTTGAATAACCACTTTTTAAAGCCCCACAGTGACCAAATTGCCATTTTTACAGACATTTCCTCCTACTCAGAAGCTTCTATTTTACCAATTTCTAGCAGAAAAATTACTGTAAACACACTTATTTTAGTTCCAAAAGTGATCATTCGCATTTAATAATTGTTTACAGTCAAAAGAGAAAACATTAAAAAATGACAATTTCTGACCATCTGGAGAAAGTTCGACAGTTCCGGGGTCAGCGTTTTTCATCAAAAAATATATTTTTTCAAATGTTGAAAAAATGATGCAAAATGTCAAATGGATTGTGCCTGATGTTGAATAACCACTATTTAAGCCCCACAGTGACCAAAATTGCCATTTTTACAGACATTTCCTCCTACTCAGAAGCTTCTATTTGACCAATTTCTGGCAGAAAAATTACTTAAACACACTTATTTTAGTTCCAAAAGTGAACATTCACATTTAATAATTGTTTACAGTCAAAAGAGAAAACATGAAAAAATTACCATTTCTGACCATCTGGAGAAAGTTCGACAGTTCCGGGGTCATCGTTTTTCATTAAAAAAAATATTTTTTCAAATTTTGAAAAAATGATTTGAAATGTCAAATGGATTGTGCCTGATGTTGAATAACAACTTTTTAAAGCCCCACAGTGACCAACATTGCCATTTTTACAGACATTTCCTCCTACTCAGAAGCTTCTATTTGACCAATTTCTGGCAGAAAAATGACTCCAAACACACTCATTTTAGATCCAAAAGTGATCATTCACATTTAATAGTCATTTACAGGCAAAAGAGAAAACATTAAAAAATGACCGGGGTCATCATTTTTCATTAAAAAAAATATTTTTTCAAATGTTCAAAAAATGATGCAAAATGTCAAATGGATTGTGCCTGATGTTGAATAACCACTTTTTAAGCCCCACAGTGACCAAAATTGCCATTTTTACAGACATTTCCTCCTACTCAGAAGCTTCTATTTGACCAATTTCTGGCAGAAAAATGACTCTAAACACACTCATTTTAGTTCCAAAAGTGATCATTCACATTTAATAGTAATTTACAGGCAAAAGAGATAACATTAAAAAAGGACCATTTCTGACCATCTGGAGAAAGTTCGGCAGTTCCGGGGTCATCGTTTTTCATAAAAAAAAATATTTTTATAAATGTTGAAAAAATGATTCAAAATGTCAAAAGGATTGTGCCTGAAGTTGAATAACCACTTTTAACCCCTTCCACGCTAATGACAAAGCCAGCTCATCATGGGCGTTACCTGCGCTGCACTCATGACGAGCTGCCTTTGTCATGTAAAGTGTGATTTATGAACATTCAGCACACAGCGGGAAAACCCGGTAGCGCTGTAGTGGTTAAAGCCCCACAGTGACCAAAATTGCCATTTTTACAGACTTTTCCTCCTACTCAGAAGCTTCTATTTTGACCAATTTCTGGCAGAAAAATGACTCTAAACACACTCATTTTAGTTCCAAAAGTGATCATTCACATTTAATAGTAATTTACAGGCAAAAGAGATAACATTAAAAAAGGACCATTTCTGACCATCTGGAGAAAGTTCGACAGTTCCGGGGTCATCGTTTTTCATCAAAAAAATTTTTTTTTTCAAATGTTGAAAAAATGATTCAAAATGTCAAATGGATTGTGCCTGATGTTGAATAACCACTATTTAAGCCCCACAGTGACCAAAATTGCCATTTTTACAGACATTTCCTCCTACTCAGAAGCTTCTATTTGACCAATTTCTGGCAGAAAAATTACTCTAAACACACTTATTTTAGTTCCAAAAGTGAACATTCACATTTAATAATTGTTTACAGTCAAAAGAGAAAACATGAAAAAATGACCATTTCTGACCATCTGGAGAAATTTTGACAGGTCCGGGGTCATCGTTTTTCATCAAAAAAAATGTTTTTCAAATGTTGAAAAAATGATTCAAAATGTCAAATGGATTGTGCCTGATGTTGAATAACTACTTTTTAAGCCCTACAGTGACCAAAATTGCCATTTTTACAGATATTTCCTCCTACTCAGAAGCTTCTATTTGACCAATTTCTGGTAGAAAAATGGCTCTAAACACACTTATTTTAGTTCCAAAAGTGATCATTCACATTTAATAATTGTTTACAGTCAAAAGAGAAAACATTAAAAAATGACCATTTCTGACCATCTGGATAAAGTTCGACCTTCCGGGGTCATCGTTTTTCATCAAAAAAAATATTTTTTCAAATGTTGAAAAAATGATGCAAAATGTCAAAAGGATTCTGCCTGAAGTTGAATAACCACTTTTTAAAGCCCCACAGTGACCAAAATTGCCATTTTTACAGACTTTTCCTGCTACTCAGAAGCTTCTATTTTGACCAAATTCTGGCAGAAAAATGACTCCAAACACACTCATTTTAGATCCAAAAGTGATAATTCACATTTAATAGTCATTTACTGTCAAAAGAGAAAACATTAAAAAATGACCATTTCTGACCATCTGGAGAAAGTTCGACAGTTCCGGGGTCATCGTTTTTCATCAAAAAAAATATTTTTTCAAATGTTGAAAAAATGATGCAAAATGTCAAATGGATTGTGCCTGATGTTGAATAACCACTTTTTAAGCCCCACAGTGACCAAAATTGCCATTTTTACAGACATTTCCTCCTACTCAGAAGCTTCTATTTGACCAATTTCTGGCAGAAAAATGGCTCTAAACACACTTATTTTAGTTCCAAAAGTGATCATTCACATTTAATAATTGTTTACAGTCAAAAGAGAAAACATTAAAAAATGACCATTTCTGACCATCTGGAGAAAGTTCGACAGTTCCGAGGTCATCGTTTTTCATCAAAAAAAATATTTTATCAAATGTTTTAAAAATGATGCAAAATGTCAAATGGATTGTGCCTGATGTTGAATAACTACTTTTTAAGCACTACAGTGACCACAATTGCCATTTTTACAGATATTTCCTCCTACTCAGAAGCTTCTATTTGACCAATTTCTGGCAGAAAAATGGCTCTAAACACACTTATTTTAGTTCAAAAAGTGATCATTCACATTTAATAATTGTTTACAGTCAAAAGAGAAAACATTAAAAAATGACCATTTCTGACCATCTGGAGAAAGTTTGACAGGTCCGGGGTCATCGTTTTTCATCAAAAAAATTATTTTTTCAAATGTTGAAAAAATGATTCAAAATGTCAAATGGATTGTGCCTGATGTTGAATAACCACTTTTTAAGCCCTACAGTGACCAAAATTGCCATTTTTACAGACATTTCCTCCTACTCTGAAGCTTCTATTTGACCAATTTCGGGCAGAAAAATGACTCCAAACACACTTATTTTAGTTCCAAAAGTGATCATTCACATTTAATAATTGTTTACAGTCAAAAGAGAAAACATTAAAAAATGGCCATTTCTGACCATCTGGAGAAAGTTCGACAGTTCAGGGGTCATCGTTTTTCATCAAAAAAACATTTTTTCAAATGTTGAAAAAATGATGCAAAGTATTCAAATGGATTGTGCCTGATGTTGAATAACCACATTTTAAGCCCCACAGTGACCAAAATTGACATTTTTACAGACATTTCCTCCTACTCAGAAGCTTCTATTTGACCAATTTCTTGCAGAAAAATGACTCTAAACATAGTTATTTTAGTTCCAAAAGTGAACATTCAGATTTAATAATTGTCTACAGTCAAAAGAGAAAACATTAAAAAATGACCATTTCTGACCATCTGGAGAAAGTTCGACAGTTCCGGGGTCATCGTTTTCATAAAAAAATGTATTTTTTCAATTGTTGAAAAAATGATGCAAAATGTCAAATGGATTGTGCCTGATGTTGAATAACCACTTTTTAGGTTTAAGTATTTTTATTGAGGAAGTACAGAGACATAGCGGTGTAAAGCAAGAAAGAGGTCGGGCAATAATAGACAGTTCCCCGAGAGCAAATTAACTGCCGATACAGTCTTCAGAACTCACCGCCACCGTCGTGGTCCAATAGTCTAAATCAAGCGAGAGCGGCTACAGGTGGCATCCTCAAGCATTGCAGTCGAACGTCGACCGGGAAGCAAACACCAAGCTCTCTGTACTTCACTAAGAACGTAACAAACTTCCCCAACAACCCCCCCGACCTGCCCCTTCCCCCCTCCCCCCAACTCTCAGTCCGGTGCCGCGCAAGAAGGGATCACAGACACTCACAAGCCTTCTCTCTCCGTATACCCAACCCACTGGCCTATCCCTCTACCCTCCACCTGTCCATTCAGGTAATCGGTGGTGTAAGCCTAAGGAGTCTCAGATACCTGGGGCACGTAAGCTCCCTGAATTCAGTAGCTAATAAAGTATGGAATGGTTGCCACAGCTCAGTGAATTGGTCGACCTCCCCAGCTAGTGTAAGTGAAATTTTCTCCATACCCAGTACATGCCACAGCCTGTGCAACCAGCCCGTGATCGAGGGTACCGTGGGGGTGCGCCAGTGTACTAGAATGTTCTGCACAGCAGAGCCCAAGGCAATGGCTATGTGTCTCCCTCTCCGGGATTTCAACGGAAACATTAAGGCATTAGGTAGGCCCAGTAAGGTATAGGCCGGGAAACGAGGTATTTCTATGTCAAAACATTTATCAATTTCATCGAGCACCTCCCTCCAATAGTCCTGTAGCAGTGGGCAGTCCCATAAGATATGTGTTAAAGTCCCAATGTGCCCACAAGCGCGCCAGCATGTATTGTCTATGAGCCTGTGCATTTCGTGCAAGCGTTCAGGAGTGCGGTACCAGTATGTCGAAACCTTTGTGAAGGTTTCCGTGAGCCCCACATGATATGCAGAATGTCGCGCTCTGTATGAGATCTGCTCCCATTCTTTGTGGCTTAGTGTTCTCCCAAGTTCCCTGTTCCACCTCTCCCTCCCGGGGTTATAGATGTGTGTGGACGGAGGCTGTAGCATTTTGTATAGATCCGATATGAGTTTCGCGTCTGAAGTGCGCGTCGCCAACCAACGCTCATAGGGGAGCAGGTTCCTATCTGCCGCATCCCGTACCTGAGGGTGCAGTGCCCAGTGTCTAACCTGCCAATATCGCATCCTATCCGCCTCGACCAGCTGGTAACTCTCCTTAAGGGCCTCAAAGGGGAGGACCCCGCCCTCCCCGTACATATGAAAAAGCGCCCTGCAGCCTTTCTCTCGCCAATGCGCAAAAGCACCCGGTTCCACCCCTGGCGTGAAGTCTGGGTTATCCACAATAGGGGTGAGCGGGGAGGGGAACGAGGTCAGCTCGAACCGTTCGCAGGTAGCGTCCCACACCCTCAGCGGGACCCTAGTAACACATGAGGCGTAAAGGTTCGGGGGTCTGTGTTGTCTACGCAGGAATGGTATCTCCTGCAGTGGACGGCCCGCCACCGCCTGATCTTGGAAGAGCCAGTGCTTGTCCGACTCCCATCTGCTCCACTCCACCAAGTACCTCAGCTGTGACGCCTGGAAGTACTTGTGAAGGTCAGGGACACCCAGTCCACCCGCCTCCGGCGCCAGGGTCGTCAGTGTTCTCTTCATCCGAGGCACCCGGCCCTGCCAGACAAATTGGGATAGAGCTGTCTGCATCATCCGCATCCAACCTCTAGGGGGCTGTAGCAGAAGTGCTCGGAAGAGATATAGGATCTGTGGTAGCACAGTCATCTTCAGCGCTGCTATCCTGCCTAGCCACGATATCGTCCCCTTGTTCCATCTCCCCAGTTCCTCTTTCACTTTCTTGCCTAACGCCTCATAATTAACCGCTACCGTCGCCGACAGTGTGGGGGCCAGTAGGATGCCTAGATAAGGCACATGGTCCCGTGACCACCTCAGTGGGTAACGCCTCTGCAAATCGAGTCTCGTCCCGGGTGTCAGGGAGACAAAGCCCTGAGCTCTTCCATACATGCGGGCAAGGCCCTCCGCGGATCCTCTAGCGCAAAAATGACATCGTCTGCGTACAAGCTTACTGTGTGGGTATAACCCCCCATCCGCACTCCCGTAGCATCTGCATTTTGTCTCACTCTCTGGGCAAAAGGCTCCATGTAGAGGGCAAAAAGTAAAGGGGACAGCGGGCACCCCTGTCTCGTGCCGCGTTCGATCTTGAAACGCCTTGAGCCACAGCCGTTGACTCGTACTGCCGCCGAGGGGAATTTATAACAATTAAAGACCATGCACCTAAATTTCTCCCCTATGCCCATTCGAGCCATCACCCGTTCTAGATACGGCCAGTGCACCCGGTCAAACGCTTTCTCGGCGTCGACTGAAAGGAGCATCCTTTCCCCCGGGATCCGGGAGGCCTTTTCCAGTACGTGCACCAACCGCTTGGTATTGTCTACCGTTTGCCTGCCGGGTATAAAGCCGGACTGGTCCGCTTCAACCAGTCCGGGGAGATATTGCGCCAATCTCGCAGCCAAGATCCCTGTGTAGATCTTCAGGTCCACGTTTAAGAGGGAGATCGGTCTGTACGAGCCACACTGAGCCCTGTCCTTCCCCGGTTTGGGTATGACCGAAACCGTGGCATGCAGAAGATCCGACGGGATAGCGCCGGGACAGCTAAAGGAGTTAAACAGTTTGGTCAATATCGGAGCTAGGGCGGTGCAAAACGTCTTATAGAAGAGGGTGGTGTAACCATCCGGTCCCGGAGCCTTCCCGAGTTTCAGCCTAGCGATCGCCGAGATAACCTCCTCTATCCTAATCTCTCGGTCCAGGTAGTCAGTCTGAATTTGAGCTAGGGACGGAAGAGTCACCGAGTCCAGGTAGTCATCCGGGTCCCTAGTAGCCGCCCCGTCCTCCGCATAGAGCTCGGAGTAGAACTGCCGGAAAGCCTCAGCTATATCGGCGTCGTCTGTAACTGTGCGCCCATCAGGCACCGCAAGTTCTTTGACTCGACGGCATTGGTGTGCAACTCTAAGCTTAGCTGCCAATAACCGGCCACAGCGATCCCCCCCTGTGTAAAAAGCGTGTTTCAGGCGGAGAGCCGCATACTCAGCCCTGTCCAGATCTAGAGACGACAGGAGCTTCCTCGCCGCTTTCAGCTGTTTCCAAATTCTGGGAGCCCCCGTGCGCCGATGCACCTGTTCCAGTTCCCTGACCTTGTGTGTGAGTTCTTCCCGTTTAATTTTCCTTTCCCTGTTTTCGGCTGCCGATATTGATATAAATTCCCCCCGTAGGACCGACTTCAGAGCCCCCCATTGGGTCGCCAGGGTGGTGTCGGAGTTAGCGTTATGCAACTGAAATTCAGTCACAGCCTCGGTGACACGCTGCACCACAGGTTTTTTGTGTAAAAGGGCGTCCCGCAGGCGTCAGACTCCGCGTTGAACAGGGATCGATGGGAGCAGAAAGGTACCCGAGACCGGAGCGTGGTCCGAGAGGGAGATGACCCCGACCTCCGAGGCAGTGGCCATGTCCCGAACCGGGCCTGAGACCAGCAGGTAATCTAGCCGTGCATACGTTTTGTGCGCGTGTGAGAAGTATGAGTAGTCCCTATCTGTGGGGTGAAGCCCTCTCCAAAGGTCGTGCAGGTCGAGTTCAGCCAAATGTGCTTTCATAGTGTCCGAGAGTTCCCCAGTCTGTGGAAAGCGCTGTGCTGATCTGTCTAGTGAGGAATCTAATACCATGTTGAGGTCCCCCCCCAGAATGAGATGTCGATCGGGGGATGCAGTGACATCTATCAGCGCGGTGTGGAGGAAGTGTTCTTGACGCTCGTTTGGGCAGTAAACCGACCCCACCGTGAAATGCAGGGGCCCCAGCTTGAACCTGTACACCAGCAGTCTCCCCTTCTGTTCAGCTAATTTGTGCAGCGCCTCACCCCTAAAGGATTTAGATACCAATATAGCAACTCCCGCCGTTTTAGTGGAGTGGGAAGAAAAAAACTGAGTGGGGAAGGCACGGGACCGCATTCTATGGCAATCACCCATCAACAGGTGCGTTTCCTGTAACAGACAGATGTCCGCCTGCGAGGCTTCTAACAGGGAGAGAACTGCCCTTCGCTTCGTGGGGTTGTTTAGGCCTTTCACATTCAAAGTCACCACTTTCAAGCCTGCCATACCAGATCAATGTAACCTTTCAGCACTAGGCAGGCGAAGGCGGCCAGTGCCAATCCCGTCTGTGAATCGGCCCGTAAGGTCCGGTTCAGCTGAACACACATAACACAGACACCGGACTGAGTCGCCCCGAACTCCCCCCTCCCGGATCCCAAGGCCCCCAAACTCCAACTCCCCGACCCCCGCATCCCCCTCCCCCTTCCCCCAACTTGAGCCTCCCAACCCATCCCCTCTCAACCGTTTGTAGTCCAAAGAGTCCCAGGCCTGCCCCTTACGGACAGGTCTGTGGTAAGGTACCTTCGTGGGCGATCAGCCACCAGCACCCTGCCTTCGCATTCCCGCACCCACCTCCACCCCAAGCCCGCTTTATCAACAATGCATTGTCAATCTCCCCCCGGAGTCCTGTTAGGCGGTCAGCGCTACTTCTCCCTCGACCATCGAGGTCTCAGTAGCAGTTCGAATTGCATCCGCCATTCCAGATCTTACTGTCGGCGAGTCCGGTCTCTGCGTGGCCCTCTGCGGCCTGTGTCTCGAGACTCTCCGCCAGCCACCGTCAGTTGAAGTCCTCCGTCTTCGGGGCGTGGACGACTCCTCTTCCTCCGCCGTGATCCCTAGGACCTCGCAGACATCTTGAAGAGATCTCAATTGGTGCGACTCTTCATTCCAACGGAAAATGAGGCGGAAGGGGTGCCCCCACGAATAGGGCGTATCGTGCTGTCTTAGGAAGTCCGTTGCAATCTTGAATGCCCTGCGTTTCTGGAGCGTAGTTGCAGCTAGGTCCTGGTATAGTGCCACTTGGTGATCTCTGAACACTATCGTTTGCTTCTTCCTCGCTTCATACATGATCCTCTCTTTTAGCGGGAAGTCAGGAAGAAAAGCCAGTACGTCCGGCGGAGGTCCATTCGCCCGTCGTCGCGGGCCTACTCTGTGAGCCCTGTCAATCCTGATAGGGAATTCCGCAGGCTCGCCAATGACAGTGCGGAACAGTTCTTGCAGATAGACCACAATGCCGGAGGTCTCTTCCGTGGACGGCACTCCCCGGATTCGTATGTTGTTCCGTCTTGCTCTGTTTTCCAGATCCTCGTTATGCAATTGGAGGTCAATGTGTTGGTCCCTGAGGCGGAGGACCTCCTGCTGCAAGTGTGTTATCTCATCGTCCTGCCTTTGCGTGGAGCTCTCAACCGCTTCCACCCTCTCCCCAAGACCATCCACCTCTCTGCGCAGTTCTCGTACTTCACCGGCCACTTCCTTTTTCAACTCCTGAAAGTCGTCCCGCAAGGTCCCAAACAAGGACTCTAAAAAGGATCTGGTGACCGGAGGCTCACCGCTGTTCCCTCCTTGCGATCCGCTTGCACCTCCTGACTGAGGTGAGGTCTTGTCCCCTTTGCTGGCCGGTTTACTGAGCATGTCTGTGAGCGTCCGACTGCCTCCTTTGCCGCCTTTCTGCCCGGCCATCTTCTCCCCTGTACCACTGTTCACGTGTGAGCTTTGGCAGTCCCCAGCCAATCCGTTACCTGGGTAGGCCCGTACCTTCGGCCTGCACCCTCGGGAGCCTGCGCTATGTGGGTCGGTCCTCAACAAGTCCAGCGACCCACGTTCGGGCCCCTGGCTTCCGGCTGCTCGGGAAGGGCCCAATGGCACTCGGCGCTCTTCCCAGGGTGCCCTACCGCCGTCCCAGCTGGTAACCGGCGGTGCCTCGGTTCCCCTGCCTCTGTGGTGTGAAATGCCTCAGACTTCCGAACTCCTCAGGGCAACCCGGGGCTCCACCGGGGGCTCGGCGCTTCGATACACACACCCAGCCCACTCCTCACCTCTGGTGTCGAGTCCTTGGTGTAGAGGGGGGGGCCCCTCGACCGGTGCCCCGCTCTTGGCCGGCGCCGCGGCTTACCACCGCCCCTCAATCCCTGGTATCGTTCACAGTCACTCCGCGATGCCCCGGGGCACTCCGCGCCCCCCTCGCGCCTGTCCCAACAATGGCGTCTTAGTGCTGTCCAGCCACTGCGTTCCGGGCCCCTATCCGTCCCTCCAGCCGTGTCCTAGGGGGTAGGCGTCGTGAGAATTGTAGGATCACCCCTGTATGGCGCACCACGAGTCCTCACTCCACCGGGTACCCACACTCGCTCACCCGGTCCCCTCCTCACCTCTTCCGGTCATGGGGGTTGGGAGCCAGGGCCCTGCCTCGTCTCCGTGCATGTGCCCCCCTTCGAGGCCTGCCGAGTCAGCCGTCTGTCCAGTGCCCAAGCCCCGATTTCCCAGAAGTCCGCTCCGGGCGGTGCGCTATCTTTGTCCGGTCGCGGTTCCGGACCACCGCCGACTAGGCCGCAGCCGCGGCCTCAGGTAGATTTGGGGGCGGGAACGGGGCCAGAGTACTCCTTCTCACCAGAGTGCCGTCCTGCGCGCTCCCGGTTTCGGTCCGCCGACCGCTCTGCTGTGAGCGTCCGGCTCTCCTGCACCTCGTTCCGACGGTGTTCCGGGCCTCTGTTCGTCTCTCGCTGGGCCGCAGCCGCGGCCTCGCGTAGCTCCGGGGCGGGGCCGGGGTCCTCCGCGTCTCCAAGCGTCGGGCACCGCTAATCCCGGGGGCCGGCGCAGCAAAAGCCACCAACGCGCGGCCGTTCCCCTCCAGGCCCGTCTCTCTGCTGTTCGGAGGTTCGTCCCACTGCCCTCCGGGCCGGCACCGCCTCAGGTGGGTCCTCAATGCGGGCCGCCTCGTCACCACCGCTTCGTGCTCAAGCGGCCGAGACCTCCGCCGTCTGTGCTGCGGCTCCCTAAGGGACCGGAGCTCCGCTCTGCCGCACCTGGGGAACTCCTCGCCCACACCCGGCCACCAGGCTCGGCTAGGGGGGAGAGAAGCTGCGATTAGGGCTTAGGGCCTTGGCGGGCGCAGGAGCTCGGGCAGAACACGTCCGTTCACTCCGCCATCTTGGCCACGCCCCCCGAATAACCACTTTTTAAAGCCCCACAGTGACCAAAATTGCCATTTTTACAGACATTTCCTCCTACTCAGAAGCTTCTATTTGACCAATTTCTGGCAGAAAAATGACTCTAAACACACTTATTTTAGTTCCAAAAGTGATCATTCACATTTAATAATTGTTAACAGTCAAAAGAAAAAACATTAAAAAATGACAATTTCTGACCATCTGGAGAAAGTTTGACAGGTCCGGGGTCATCGTTTTTCATCAAAAAAAATATTTTTTCAAATGTTGAAAAAATGATTCAAAATGTCAAATGGATTGTGCCTGATGTTGAATAACCACTTTTTAAAGCCCCACAGTGACCAAAATTGCCATTTTTACAGACATTTCCTCCTACTCAGAAGCTTCTATTTGACCAATTTCTTGCAGAAAAATGACTCTAAACATAGTTATTTTAGTTCCAGAAGTGAACATTCAGATTTAATAATTGTTTACAGTCAAAAGAGAAAACATTAATAAATGACCATTTCTGGCCATCTGGAGAAAGTTCGACAGTTCCGGGGTCATCGTTTTCATAAAAAAAAATATTTTTTCAAATGTTGAAAAAATGATGCAAAATGTCAAATGGATTGTGCCTGATGTTGAATAACCACTTTTTAAGCCCCACAGTGACCAAAATTGCCATTTTTACAGACATTTCCTCCTACTCAGAAGCTTCTATTTTACCAATTTCTAGCAGAAAAATTACTGTAAACACACTTATTTTAGTTCCAAAAGTGATCATTCACATTTAACAATTGTTTACAGTCAAAAAAGAAAACATTAAAAAATGGCCATTTATGACCATCTGGAGAAAGTTCGACAGTTCAGGGGTCATCGTTTTTCATCAAAAAATTTTTTTTTCAAATGTTGAAAAAAGTGATGCAAAGTATTCAAATGGATTGTGCCTGATGTTGAATAACCACTTTTTAAGCCCCACAGTGACCAAAATTGACATTTTTACAGACATTTCCTCCTACTCAGAAGCTTCTATTTGACCAATTTCTTGCAGAAAAATGACTCTAAACATAGTTATTTTAGTTCCAGAAGTGAACATTCAGATTTAATAATTGTTTACAGTCAAAAGAGAAAACATTAAAAAATGACCATTTCTGACCATCTGGAGAAAGTTCGACAGTTCCGGGGTCATCGTTTTCATAATAAAAAAAAAAATTCAAATGTTTTAAAAATGATGCAAAATGTCAAATGGATTGTGCCTGATGTTGAATAACCACTTTTTAAAGCCCCACAGTGACCAAAATTGCCATTTTTACAGACATTTCCTCCTACTCAGAAGCTTCTATTTGACCAATTTCTGGCAGAAAAATGACTCTAAACACACTTATTTTAGTTCCAAAAGTGATCATTCACATTTAATAATTGTTTACAGTCAAAAGAAAAAACATTTAAAAAAATGACAATTTCAGACCATCTGGAGAAAGTTTGACAGGTCCGGGGTCATCGTTTTTCATCAAAAAAATATTTTTTCAAATGTTGAAAAAATGATTCAAAATGTCAAATGGATTGTGCCTGATGTTGAATAACCACTTTTTAAAGCCCCACAGTGACCAAAATTGCCATTTTTACAGACATTTCCTCCTACTCAGAAGCTTCTATTTGACCAATTTCTGGCAGAAAAATGACTCTAAACACACTTATTTTAGTTCCAAAAGTGATCATTCACATTTAATAATTGTTTACAGTCAAAAGAAAAAACATTAAAAAATGACAATTTCTGACCATCTGGAGAAAGTTTGACAGGTCCGGGGTCATCGTTTTTCATCAAAAAAAATATTTTTTCAAATGTTGAAAAAATGATTCAAAATGTCAAATGGATTGTGCCTGATGTTGAATAACCACTTTTTAAGCCCCACAGTGACCAAAATTGCCATTTTTACAGACATTTCCTTCTACTCAGAAGCTTCTATTTTGACCAATTTCTGGCAGAAAAATGACTCCAAACACACTCATTTTAGATCCAAAAGTGATAATTCACATTTAATAGTCATTTACAGGCAAAAGAGAAAACATTAAAAAATGACCATTTCTGACCATCTGGAGAAAGTTCGACAGTTCCGGGGTCATTGTTTTTTATAAAAAATTTTGTTTTTTTCAAATGTTGAAAAAATGATGCAAAATGTCAAATGGATTGTGCCTGATGTTGAATAACCACTTTTTAAAGCCCCACAGTGACCAAATTGCCATTTTTACAGACATTTCCTCCTACTCAGAAGCTTCTATTTTACCAATTTCTAGCAGAAAAATTACTCTAAACACACTTATTTTAGTTCCAAAAGTGATCATTCGCATTTAATAATTGTTTACAGTCAAAAGAGAAAACATTAAAAAATGACCGGGGTCATCATTTTTCATTAAAAAAAATATTTTTTCAAATGTTGAAAAAATGATGCAAAATGTCAAAAGGATTGGGCCTCCTGTTGAATAACCACTTTTGCCCCACAGTGACCAAAATTGCCATTTTTACAGACTTTTCCTCCTACTCAGAAGTTTCTATTTGACCAATTTCTGGCAGAAAAATGACTCTAAACACACTTATTTTAGTTCCAAAAGTGATCATTCACATTTAATATTTGTTTACAGTCAAAAGAGAAAACATTAAAAAATGACCATTTCTGACCATCTGGAGAAAGTTCGGCAGTTCCGGGGTCATCGTTTTTCATAAAAAAAAATATTTTTATAAATGTTGAAAAAATGATTCAAAATGTCAAAAGGATTGTGCCTGAAGTTGAATAACCACTTTTAACCCCTTCCACGCTAATGACAAAGCCAGCTCATCATGAGCGTTACCTGCGCTGCACTCATGACGAGCTGCCTTTGTCATGTAAAGTGTGATTTATGAACATTCAGCACACAGCGGGAAAACCCGGTAGCGCTGTATTGGTTAAAGCCCCACAGTGACCAAAATTGCCATTTTTACAGACTTTTCCTCCTACTCAGAAGCTTCTATTTTGACCAATTTCTGGCAGAAAAATGACTCCAAACACACTCATTTTAGATCCAAAAGTGATAATTCACATTTAATAGTCATTTACTGTCAAAAGAGAAAACATTAAAAAATGACCATTTCTGACCATCTGGAGAAAGTTCGACAGTTCCGGGGTCATCGTTTTTCATCAAAAAAAATATTTTTTCAAATGTTGAAAAAATGATGCAAAATGTCAAATGGATTGTGCCTGATGTTGAATAACCACTTTTTAAGCCCCACAGTGACCAAAATTGCCATTTTTACAGACATTTCCTCCTACTCAGAAGCTTCTATTTGACCAATTTCTGGCAGAAAAATGGCTCTAAACACACTTATTTTAGTTCCAAAAGTGATCATTCACATTTAATAATTGTTTACAGTCAAAAGAGAAAACATTAAAAAATGACCATTTCTGACCATCTGGAGAAAGTTCGACAGTTCCGGGGTCATCGTTTTTCATCAAAAAAAATATTTTTTCAAATGTTTTAAAAATGATGCAAAATGTCAAATGGATTGTGCCTGATGTTGAATAACTACTTTTTAAGCACTACAGTGACCACAATTGCCATTTTTACAGATATTTCCTCATACTCAGAAGCTTCTATTTGACCAATTTCTGGCAGAAAAATGGCTCTAAACACACTTATTTTAGTTCAAAAAGTGATCATTCACATTTAATAATTGTTTACAGTCAAAAGAGAAAACATTAAAAAATGACCATTTCTGACCATCTGGAGAAAGTTTGACAGGTCCGGGGTCATCGGTTTTCATCAAAAAAAATATTTTTTCAAATGTTGAAAAAATGATTCAAAATGTCAAATGGATTGTGCCTGATGTTGAATAACCACTTTTTAAGCCCTACAGTGACCAAAATTGCCATTTTTACAGACATTTCCTCCTACTCAGAAGCTTCTATTTGACCAATTTCGGGCAGAAAAATGACTCCAAACACACTTATTTTAGTTCCAAAAGTGATCATTCACATTTAATAATTGTTTACAGTCAAAAGAGAAAACATTAAAAAATGACCATTTCTGACCATCTGGGGAAAGTTCGACAGTTCCGGGGTCATCGTTTTCATAAAAAAAAATATTTTTTCAATTGTTGAAAAAATGATGCAAAATGTCAAATGGATTGTGCCTGATGTTGAATAACCACTTTTTAAAGCCCCACAGTGACCAAAATTGCCATTTTTACAGACATTTCCTCCTACTCAGAAGCTTCTATTTGACCAATTTCTGGCAGAAAAATGACTCTAAACACACTTATTTTAGTTCCAAAAGTGATCATTCACATTTAATAATTGTTTACAGTCAAAAGAAAAAACATTAAAAAATGACAATTTCTGACCATCTGGAGAAAGTTTGACAGGTCAGGGGTCATCGTTTTTCATCAAAAAAAATATTTTTTCAAATGTTGAAAAAATGATTCAAAATGTCAAATGGATTGTGCCTGATGTTGAATAACCACTTTTTAAAGCCCCACAGTGACCAAAATTGCCATTTTTACAGACATTTCCTCCTACTCAGAAGCTTCTATTTGACCAATTTCTGGCAGAAAAATGACTCTAAACACACTTATTTTAGTTCCAAAAGTGATCATTCACATTTAATAATTGTTTACAGTCAAAAGAAAAAACATTAAAAAAGGACAATTTCTGACCATCTGGAGAAAGTTTGACAGGTCCGGGGTCATCGTTTTTCATCAAAAAAAATATTTTTTCAAATGTTGAAAAAATGATTCAAAATGTCAAATGGATTGTGCCTGATGTTGAATAACCACTTTTTAAGCCCCACAGTGACCAAAATTGCCATTTTTACAGACATTTCCTCCTACTCAGAAGCTTCTATTTTGACCAATTTCTGGCAGAAAAATGACTCCAAACACACTTATTTTAGTTCCAAAAGTGATCATTCACATTTAACAATTGTTTACAGTCAAAAGAGAAAACATTAAAAAATGGCCATTTCTGACCATCTGGAGAAAGTTCGACAGTTCAGGGGTCATCGTTTTTCATCAAAAAAAACATTTTTTCAAATGTTGAAAAAATGATGCAAAGTATTCAAATGGATTGTGCCTGATGTTGAATAACCACTTTTTAAGCCCCACAGTGACCAAAATTGACATTTTTACAGACATTTCCTCCTACTCAGAAGCTTCTATTTGACCAATTTCTTGCAGAAAAATGACTCTAAACATAGTTATTTTAGTTCCAGAAGTGAACATTCAGATTTAATAATTGTTTACAGTCAAAAGAGAAAACATTAAAAAATGACCATTTCTGACCATCTGGAGAAAGTTCGACAGTTCCGGGGTCATCGTTTTCATAAAAAAAAATATTTTTTCAAATGTTGAAAAAATTATTCAAAATGTCAAATGGATTGTGCCTGATGTTGAATAACCACTTTTTAAGCCCCACAGTGACCAAAATTGCCATTTTTACAGACATTTCCTCCTACTCAGAAGCTTCTATTTGACCAATTTCTGGCAGAAAAATGACTCCAAACACACTCATTTTAGATCAAAAAGTGATAATTCACATTTAATAGTCATTTACAGGCAAAAGAGAAAACATTAAAAAATTACCATTTCTGACCATCTGGAGAAAGTTTGACAGGTCCGGGGTCATCGTTTTGCATCAAAAAAATATTTTTTCAAATGTTGAAAAAATGATTCAAAATGTCAAATGGATTGTGCCTGATGTTGAATAACCACTTTTTAAAGCCCCACAGTGACCAAAATTGCCATTTTTACAGACATTTCCTCCTACTCAGAAGCTTCTATTTGACCAATTTCTGGCAGAAAAATGACTCTAAACACACTTATTTTAGTTCCAAAAGTGATCATTCACATTTAATAATTGTTTACAGTCAAAAGAAAAAACATTAAAAAATGACAATTTCTGACCATCTGGAGAAAGTTTGACAGGTCCGGGGTCATCGTTTTTCATCAAAAAAAATATTTTTTCAAATGTTGAAAAAATGATTCAAAATGTCAAATGGATTGTGCCTGATGTTGAATAACCACTTTTTAAGCCCCACAGTGACCAAAATTGCCATTTTTACAGACATTTCCTTCTACTCAGAAGCTTCTATTTTGACCAATTTCTGGCAGAAAAATGACTCCAAACACACTCATTTTAGATCCAAAAGTGATAATTCACATTTAATAGTCATTTACAGGCAAAAGAGAAAACATTAAAAAATGACCATTTCTGACCATCTGGAGAAAGTTCGACAGTTCCGGGGTCATTGTTTTTTATAAAAAAAATTTTTTTTTCAAATGTTGAAAAAATGATGCAAAATGTCAAATGGATTGTGCCTGATGTTGAATAACCACTTTTTAAAGCCCCACAGTGACCAAATTGCCATTTTTACAGACATTTCCTCCTACTCAGAAGCTTCTATTTTACCAATTTCTAGCAGAAAAATTACTCTAAACACACTTATTTTAGTTCCAAAAGTGATCATTCGCATTTAATAATTGTTTACAGTCAAAAGAGAAAACATTAAAAAATGACCATTTCTGACCATCTGGAGAAAGTTCGATAGTTCCGGGGTCAGCGTTTTTCATCAAAAAATATATTTTTTCAAATGTTGAAAAAATGATGCAAAATGTCAAATGGATTGTGCCTGATGTTGAATAACCACTATTTAAGCCCCACAGTGACCAAAATTGCCATTTTTACAGACATTTCCTCCTACTCAGAAGCTTCTATTTGACCAATTTCTGGCAGAAAAATTACTCTAAACACACTTATTTTAGTTCCAAAAGTGAACATTCACATTTAATAATTGTTTACAGTCAAAAGAGAAAACATGAAAAAATTACCATTTCTGACCATCTGGAGAAAGTTCGACAGTTCCGGGGTCATCGTTTTTCATTAAAAAAAATATTTTTTCAAATTTTGAAAAAATGATTCAAAATGTCAAATGGATTGTGCCTGATGTTGAATAACAACTTTTTAAAGCCCCACAGTGACCAACATTGCCATTTTTACAGACATTTCCTCCTACTCAGAAGCTTCTATTTGACCAATTTCTGGCAGAAAAATGACTCCAAACACACTCATTTTAGATCCAAAAGTGATCATTCACATTTACTAGTCATTTACAGGCAAAAGAGAAAACATTAAAAAATGACCGGGGTCATCATTTTTCATTAAAAAAAATATTTTTTCAAATGTTCAAAAAATGATGCAAAATGTCAAATGGATTGTGCCTGATGTTGAATAACCACTTTTTAAGCCCCACAGTGACCAAAATTGCCATTTTTACAGACATTTCCTCCTACTCAGAAGCTTCTATTTGACCAATTTCTGGCAGAAAAATGACTCTAAACACACTCATTTTAGTTCCAAAAGTGATAATTCACATTTAATAGTAATTTACAGGCAAAAGAGATAACATTAAAAAAGGACCATTTCTGACCATCTGGAGAAAGTTCGACAGTTCCGGGGTCATCGTTTTTCATCCCAAAAATATTTTTTCAAATGTTGAAAAAATGATGCAAAATGTCAAAAGGATTGGGCCTCCTGTTGAATAACCACTTTTGCCCCACAGTGACCAAAATTGCCATTTTTACAGACTTTTCCTCCTACTCAGAAGTTTCTATTTGACCAATTTCTGGCAGAAAAATGACTCTAAACACACTTATTTTAGTTCCAAAAGTGATCATTCACATTTAATATTTGTTTACAGTCAAAAGAGAAAACATTAAAAAATGACCATTTCTGACCATCTGGAGAAAGTTCGGCAGTTCCGGGGTCATCGTTTTTCATAAAAAAAAATATTTTTATAAATGTTGAAAAAATGATTCAAAATGTCAAAAGGATTGTGCCTGAAGTTGAATAACCACTTTTAACCCCTTCCACGCTAATGACAAAGCCAGCTCATCATGAGCGTTACCTGCGCTGCACTCATGACGAGCTGCCTTTGTCATGTAAAGTGTGATTTATGAACATTCAGCACACAGCGGGAAAACCCGGTAGCGCTGTAGTGGTTAAAGCCCCACAGTGACCAAAATTGCCATTTTTACAGACTTTTCCTCCTACTCAGAAGCTTCTATTTTGACCAATTTCTGGCAGAAAAATGACTCCAAACACACTCATTTTAGATCCAAAAGTGATAATTCACATTTAATAGTCATTTACTGTCAAAAGAGAAAACATTAAAAAATGACCATTTCTGACCATCTGGAGAAAGTTCGACAGTTCCGGGGTCATCGTTTTTCATCAAAAAAAATATTTTTTCAAATGTTGAAAAAATGATGCAAAATGTCAAATGGATTGTGCCTGATGTTGAATAACCACTTTTTAAGCCCCACAGTGACCAAAATTGCCATTTTTACAGACATTTCCTCCTACTCAGAAGCTTCTATTTGACCAATTTCTGGCAGAAAAATGGCTCTAAACACACTTATTTTAGTTCCAAAAGTGATCATTCACATTTAATAATTGTTTACAGTCAAAAGAGAAAACATTAAAAAATGACCATTTCTGACCATCTGGAGAAA
The DNA here is from genome assembly GCF_964261635.1 of Lissotriton helveticus. Taxonomy (NCBI): domain Eukaryota; kingdom Metazoa; phylum Chordata; class Amphibia; order Caudata; family Salamandridae; genus Lissotriton; species Lissotriton helveticus. The sequence continues at coordinate 1,356,208,492 of NC_136061.1, read as the reverse complement.
GTTCGACAGTTCCGGGGTCATCGTTTTTCATCAAAAAAAATATTTTTTCAAATGTTTTAAAAATGATGCAAAATGTCAAATGGATTGTGCCTGATGTTGAATAACTACTTTTTAAGCACTACAGTGACCACAATTGCCATTTTTACAGATATTTCCTCATACTCAGAAGCTTCTATTTGACCAATTTCTGGCAGAAAAATGGCTCTAAACACACTTATTTTAGTTCAAAAAGTGATCATTCACATTTAATAATTGTTTACAGTCAAAAGAGAAAACATTAAAAAATGACCATTTCTGACCATCTGGAGAAAGTTTGACAGGTCCGGGGTCATCGGTTTTCATCAAAAAAAATATTTTTTCAAATGTTGAAAAAATGATTCAAAATGTCAAATGGATTGTGCCTGATGTTGAATAACCACTTTTTAAGCCCTACAGTGACCAAAATTGCCATTTTTACAGACATTTCCTCCTACTCAGAAGTTTCTATTTGACCAATTTCTGGCAGAAAAATGACTCTAAACACACTTATTTTAGTTCCAAAAGTGATCATTCACATTTAATATTTGTTTACAGTCAAAAGAGAAAACATTAAAAAATGACCATTTCTGACCATCTGGAGAAAGTTCGGCAGTTCCGGGGTCATCGTTTTTCATAAAAAAAAATATTTTTATAAATGTTGAAAAAATGATTCAAAATGTCAAAAGGATTGTGCCTGAAGTTGAATAACCACTTTTAACCCCTTCCACGCTAATGACAAAGCCAGCTCATCATGAGCGTTACCTGCGCTGCACTCATGACGAGCTGCCTTTGTCATGTAAAGTGTGATTTATGAACATTCAGCACACAGCGGGAAAACCCGGTAGCGCTGTAGTGGTTAAAGCCCCACAGTGACCAAAATTGCCATTTTTACAGACTTTTCCTCCTACTCAGAAGCTTCTATTTTGACCAATTTCTGGCAGAAAAATGACTCCAAACACACTCATTTTAGATCCAAAAGTGATAATTCACATTTAATAGTCATTTACTGTCAAAAGAGAAAACATTAAAAAATGACCATTTCTGACCATCTGGAGAAAGTTCGACAGTTCCGGGGTCATCGTTTTTCATCAAAAAAAATATTTTTTCAAATGTTGAAAAAATGATGCAAAATGTCAAATGGATTGTGCCTGATGTTGAATAACCACTTTTTAAGCCCCACAGTGACCAAAATTGCCATTTTTACAGACATTTCCTCCTACTCAGAAGCTTCTATTTGACCAATTTCTGGCAGAAAAATGGCTCTAAACACACTTATTTTAGTTCCAAAAGTGATCATTCACATTTAATAATTGTTTACAGTCAAAAGAGAAAACATTAAAAAATGACCATTTCTGACCATCTGGAGAAAGTTCGACAGTTCCGGGGTCATCGTTTTTCATCAAAAAAAATATTTTTTCAAATGTTTTAAAAATGATGCAAAATGTCAAATGGATTGTGCCTGATGTTGAATAACTACTTTTTAAGCACTACAGTGACCACAATTGCCATTTTTACAGATATTTCCTCATACTCAGAAGCTTCTATTTGACCAATTTCTGGCAGAAAAATGGCTCTAAACACACTTATTTTAGTTCAAAAAGTGATCATTCACATTTAATAATTGTTTACAGTCAAAAGAGAAAACATTAAAAAATGACCATTTCTGACCATCTGGAGAAAGTTTGACAGGTCCGGGGTCATCGGTTTTCATCAAAAAAAATATTTTTTCAAATGTTGAAAAAATGATTCAAAATGTCAAATGGATTGTGCCTGATGTTGAATAACCACTTTTTAAGCCCTACAGTGACCAAAATTGCCATTTTTACAGACATTTCCTCCTACTCAGAAGCTTCTATTTGACCAATTTCGGGCAGAAAAATGACTCCAAACACACTTATTTTAGTTCCAAAAGTGATCATTCACATTTAATAATTGTTTACAGTCAAAAGAGAAAACATTAAAAAATGACCATTTCTGACCATCTGGGGAAAGTTCGACAGTTCCGGGGTCATCGTTTTCATAAAAAAAAATATTTTTTCAATTGTTGAAAAAATGATGCAAAATGTCAAATGGATTGTGCCTGATGTTGAATAACCACTTTTTAAAGCCCCACAGTGACCAAAATTGCCATTTTTACAGACATTTCCTCCTACTCAGAAGCTTCTATTTGACCAATTTCTGGCAGAAAAATGACTCTAAACACACTTATTTTAGTTCCAAAAGTGATCATTCACATTTAATAATTGTTTACAGTCAAAAGAAAAAACATTAAAAAATGACAATTTCTGACCATCTGGAGAAAGTTTGACAGGTCCGGGGTCATCGTTTTTCATCAAAAAAAATATTTTTTCAAATGTTGAAAAAATGATTCAAAATGTCAAATGGATTGTGCCTGATGTTGAATAACCACTTTTTAAAGCCCCACAGTGACCAAAATTGCCATTTTTACAGACATTTCCTCCTACTCAGAAGCTTCTATTTGACCAATTTCTGGCAGAAAAATGACTCTAAACACACTTATTTTAGTTCCAAAAGTGATCATTCACATTTAATAATTGTTTACAGTCAAAAGAAAAAACATTAAAAAAGGACAATTTCTGACCATCTGGAGAAAGTTTGACAGGTCCGGGGTCATCGTTTTTCATCAAAAAAAATATTTTTTCAAATGTTGAAAAAATGATTCAAAATGTCAAATGGATTGTGCCTGATGTTGAATAACCACTTTTTAAGCCCCACAGTGACCAAAATTGCCATTTTTACAGACATTTCCTCCTACTCAGAAGCTTCTATTTTGACCAATTTCTGGCAGAAAAATGACTCCAAACACACTTATTTTAGTTCCAAAAGTGATCATTCACATTTAACAATTGTTTACAGTCAAAAGAGAAAACATTAAAAAATGGCCATTTCTGACCATCTGGAGAAAGTTCGACAGTTCAGGGGTCATCGTTTTTCATCAAAAAAAACATTTTTTCAAATGTTGAAAAAATGATGCAAAGTATTCAAATGGATTGTGCCTGATGTTGAATAACCACTTTTTAAGCCCCACAGTGACCAAAATTGACATTTTTACAGACATTTCCTCCTACTCAGAAGCTTCTATTTGACCAATTTCTTGCAGAAAAATGACTCTAAACATAGTTATTTTAGTTCCAGAAGTGAACATTCAGATTTAATAATTGTTTACAGTCAAAAGAGAAAACATTAAAAAATGACCATTTCTGACCATCTGGAGAAAGTTCGACAGTTCCGGGGTCATCGTTTTCATAAAAAAAAAAATATTTTTTCAAATGTTGAAAAAATTATTCAAAATGTCAAATGGATTGTGCCTGATGTTGAATAACCACTTTTTAAGCCCCACAGTGACCAAAATTGCCATTTTTACAGACATTTCCTCCTACTCAGAAGCTTCTATTTTGACCAATTTCTGGCAGAAAAATGACTCCAAACACACTCATTTTAGATCAAAAAGTGATAATTCACATTTAATAGTCATTTACAGGCAAAAGAGAAAACATTAAAAAATTACCATTTCTGACCATCTGGAGAAAGTTTGACAGGTCCGGGGTCATCGTTTTTCATCAAAAAAATATTTTTTCAAATGTTGAAAAAATGATTCAAAATGTCAAATGGATTGTGCCTGATGTTGAATAACCACTTTTTAAAGCCCCACAGTGACCAAAATTGCCATTTTTACAGACATTTCCTCCTACTCAGAAGCTTCTATTTGACCAATTTCTGGCAGAAAAATGACTCTAAACACACTTATTTTAGTTCCAAAAGTGATCATTCACATTTAATAATTGTTTACAGTCAAAAGAAAAAACATTAAAAAATGACAATTTCTGACCATCTGGAGAAAGTTTGACAGGTCCGGGGTCATCGTTTTTCATCAAAAAAAATATTTTTTCAAATGTTGAAAAAATGATTAAAAATGTCAAATGGATTGTGCCTGATGTTGAATAACCACTTTTTAAGCCCCACAGTGACCAAAATTGCCATTTTTACAGACATTTCCTTCTACTCAGAAGCTTCTATTTTGACCAATTTCTGGCAGAAAAATGACTCCAAACACACTCATTTTAGATCCAAAAGTGATAATTCACATTTAATAGTCATTTACAGGCAAAAGAGAAAACATTAAAAAATGACCATTTCTGACCATCTGGAGAAAGTTCGACAGTTCCGGGGTCATTGTTTTTTATAAAAAAAATTTTTTTTTCAAATGTTGAAAAAATGATGCAAAATGTCAAATGGATTGTGCCTGATGTTGAATAACCACTTTTTAAAGCCCCACAGTGACCAAAATTGCCATTTTTACAGACATTTCCTCCTACTCAGAAGCTTCTATTTGACCAATTTCTGGCAGAAAAATTACTCTAAACACACTTATTTTAGTTCCAAAAGTGAACATTCACATTTAATAATTGTTTACAGTCAAAAGAGAAAACATGAAAAAATTACCATTTCTGACCATCTGGAGAAAGTTCGACAGTTCCGGGGTCATCGTTTTTCATTAAAAAAAATATTTTTTCAAATTTTGAAAAAATGATTCAAAATGTCAAATGGATTGTGCCTGATGTTGAATAACAACTTTTTAAAGCCCCACAGTGACCAACATTGCCATTTTTACAGACATTTCCTCCTACTCAGAAGCTTCTATTTGACCAATTTCTGGCAGAAAAATGACTCCAAACACACTCATTTTAGATCCAAAAGTGATCATTCACATTTACTAGTCATTTACAGGCAAAAGAGAAAACATTAAAAAATGACCGGGGTCATCATTTTTCATTAAAAAAAATATTTTTTCAAATGTTCAAAAAATGATGCAAAATGTCAAATGGATTGTGCCTGATGTTGAATAACCACTTTTTAAGCCCCACAGTGACCAAAATTGCCATTTTTACAGACATTTCCTCCTACTCAGAAGCTTCTATTTGACCAATTTCTGGCAGAAAAATGACTCTAAACACACTCATTTTAGTTCCAAAAGTGATAATTCACATTTAATAGTAATTTACAGGCAAAAGAGATAACATTAAAAAAGGACCATTTCTGACCATCTGGAGAAAGTTCAACAGTTCCGGGGTCATCGTTTTTCATCCAAAAAATATTTTTTCAAATGTTGAAAAAATGATGCAAAATGTCAAAAGGATTGGGCCTCCTGTTGAATAACCACTTTTGCCCCACAGTGACCAAAATTGCCATTTTTACAGACTTTTCCTCCTACTCAGAAGTTTCTATTTGACCAATTTCTGGCAGAAAAATGACTCTAAACACACTTATTTTAGTTCCAAAAGTGATCATTCACATTTAATATTTGTTTACAGTCAAAAGAGAAAACATTAAAAAATGACCATTTCTGACCATCTGGAGAAAGTTCGGCAGTTCCGGGGTCATCGTTTTTCATAAAAAAAAATATTTTTATAAATGTTGAAAAAATGATTCAAAATGTCAAAAGGATTGTGCCTGAAGTTGAATAACCACTTTTAACCCCTTCCACGCTAATGACAAAGCCAGCTCATCATGAGCGTTACCTGCGCTGCACTCATGACGAGCTGCCTTTGTCATGTAAAGTGTGATTTATGAACATTCAGCACACAGCGGGAAAACCCGGTAGCGCTGTAGTGGTTAAAGCCCCACAGTGACCAAAATTGCCATTTTTACAGACTTTTCCTCCTACTCAGAAGCTTCTATTTTGACCAATTTCTGGCAGAAAAATGACTCCAAACACACTCATTTTAGATCCAAAAGTGATAATTCACATTTAATAGTCATTCACTGTCAAAAGAGAAAACATTAAAAAATGACCATTTCTGACCATCTGGAGAAAGTTCGACAGTTCCGGGGTCATCGTTTTTCATCAAAAAAAATATTTTTTCAAATGTTGAAAAAATGATGCAAAATGTCAAATGGATTGTGCCTGATGTTGAATAACCACTTTTTAAGCCCCACAGTGACCAAAATTGCCATTTTTACAGACATTTCCTCCTACTCAGAAGCTTCTATTTGACCAATTTCTGGCAGAAAAATGGCTCTAAACACACTTATTTTAGTTCCAAAAGTGATCATTCACATTTAATAATTGTTTACAGTCAAAAGAGAAAACATTAAAAAATGACCATTTCTGACCATCTGGAGAAAGTTCGACAGTTCCGGGGTCATCGTTTTTCATCAAAAAAAATATTTTTTCAAATGTTTTAAAAATGATGCAAAATGTCAAATGGATTGTGCCTGATGTTGAATAACTACTTTTTAAGCACTACAGTGACCACAATTGCCATTTTTACAGATATTTCCTCATACTCAGAAGCTTCTATTTGACCAATTTCTGGCAGAAAAATGGCTCTAAACACACTTATTTTAGTTCAAAAAGTGATCATTCACATTTAATAATTGTTTACAGTCAAAAGAGAAAACATTAAAAAATGACCATTTCTGACCATCTGGAGAAAGTTTGACAGGTCCGGGGTCATCGGTTTTCATCAAAAAAAATATTTTTTCAAATGTTGAAAAAATTATTCAAAATGTCAAATGGATTGTGCCTGATGTTGAATAACCACTTTTTAAGCCCTACAGTGACCAAAATTGCCATTTTTACAGACATTTCCTCCTACTCAGAAGCTTCTATTTGACCAATTTCGGGCAGAAAAATGACTCCAAACACACTTATTTTAGTTCCAAAAGTGATCATTCACATTTAATAATTGTTTACAGTCAAAAGAGAAAACATTAAAAAATGACCATTTCTGACCATCTGGGGAAAGTTCGACAGTTCCGGGGTCATCGTTTTCATAAAAAAAAATATTTTTTCAATTGTTGAAAAAATGATGCAAAATGTCAAATGGATTGTGCCTGATGTTGAATAACCACTTTTTAAAGCCCCACAGTGACCAAAATTGCCATTTTTACAGACATTTCCTCCTACTCAGAAGCTTCTATTTGACCAATTTCTGGCAGAAAAATGACTCTAAACACACTTATTTTAGTTCCAAAAGTGATCATTCACATTTAATAATTGTTTACAGTCAAAAGAAAAAACATTAAAAAAGGACAATTTCTGACCATCTGGAGAAAGTTTGACAGGTCCGGGGTCATCGTTTTTCATCAAAAAAAATATTTTTTCAAATGTTGAAAAAATGATTCAAAATGTCAAATGGATTGTGCCTGATGTTGAATAACCACTTTTTAAGCCCCACAGTGACCAAAATTGCCATTTTTACAGACATTTCCTCCTACTCAGAAGCTTCTATTTGACCAATTTCTGGCAGAAAAATGACTCTAAACACACTTATTTTAGTTCCAAAAGTGATCATTCACATTTAATAATTGTTTACAGTCAAAAGAAAAAACATTAAAAAAGGACAATTTCTGACCATCTGGAGAAAGTTTGACAGGTCCGGGGTCATCGTTTTTCATCAAAAAAAATATTTTTTCAAATGTTGAAAAAATGATTCAAAATGTCAAATGGATTGTGCCTGATGTTGAATAACCACTTTTTAAGCCCCACAGTGACCAAAATTGCCATTTTTACAGACATTTCCTCCTACTCAGAAGCTTCTATTTTGACCAATTTCTGGCAGAAAAATGACTCCAAACACACTTATTTTAGTTCCAAAAGTGATCATTCACATTTAACAATTGTTTACAGTCAAAAGAGAAAACATTAAAAAATGGCCATTTCTGACCATCTGGAGAAAGTTCGACAGTTCAGGGGTCATCGTTTTTCATCAAAAAAAACATTTTTTCAAATGTTGAAAAAATGATGCAAAGTATTCAAATGGATTGTGCCTGATGTTGAATAACCACTTTTTAAGCCCCACAGTGACCAAAATTGACATTTTTACAGACATTTCCTCCTACTCAGAAGCTTCTATTTGACCAATTTCTTGCAGAAAAATGACTCTAAACATAGTTATTTTAGTTCCAGAAGTGAACATTCAGATTTAATAATTGTTTACAGTCAAAAGAGAAAACATTAAAAAATGACCATTTCTGACCATCTGGAGAAAGTTCGACAGTTCCGGGGTCATCGTTTTCATAAAAAAAAATATTTTTTCAAATGTTGAAAAAATTATTCAAAATGTCAAATGGATTGTGCCTGATGTTGAATAACCACTTTTTAAGCCCCACAGTGACCAAAATTGCCATTTTTACAGACATTTCCTCCTACTCAGAAGCTTCTATTTTGACCAATTTCTGGCAGAAAAATGACTCCAAACACACTCATTTTAGATCCAAAAGTGATAATTCACATTTAATAGTCATTTACAGGCAAAAGAGAAAACATCAAAAAATGACCATTTCTGACCATCTGGAGAAAGTTCGACAGTTCCGGGGTCATTGTTTTTTATAAAAAAAATTTTTTTTTCAAATGTTGAAAAAATGATGCAAAATGTCAAATGGATTGTGCCTGATGTTGAATAACCACTTTTTAAAGCCCCACAGTGACCAAATTGCCATTTTTACAGACATTTCCTCCTACTCAGAAGCTTCTATTTTACCAATTTCTAGCAGAAAAATTACTCTAAACACACTTATTTTAGTTCCAAAAGTGAACATTCACATTTAATATTTGTTTACAGTCAAAAGAGAAAACATGAAAAAATTACCATTTCTGACCATCTGGAGAAAGTTCGACAATTCCGGGGTCATCGTTTTTCATTAAAAAAAATATTTTTTCAAATTTTGAAAAAATGATTCAAAATGTCAAATGGATTGTGCCTGATGTTGAATAACAACTTGTTAAAGCCCCACAGTGACCAACATTGCCATTTTTACAGACATTTCCTCCTACTCAGAAGCTTCTATTTGACCAATTTCTGGCAGAAAAATGACTCCAAACACACTCATTTTAGATCCAAAAGTGATCATTCACATTTAATAGTCATTTACAGGCAAAAGAGATAACATTAAAAAAGGACCATTTCTGACCATCTGGAGACAGTTCGACAGTTCCGGGGTCATAGTTTTTCATCAAAAAAATATTTTTTCAAATGTTGAAAAAATGATGCAAAATGTCAAAAGGATTGGGCCTCCTGTTGAATAACCACTTTTGCCCCACAGTGACCAAAATTGCCATTTTTACAGACTTTTCCTCCTACTCAGAAGTTTCTATTTGACCAATTTCTGGCAGAAAAATGACTCTAAACACACTTATTTTAGTTCCAAAAGTGATCATTCACATTTAATAGTCATTTACAGGCAAAAGAGAAAACATTAAAAAATGACCATTTCTGACCATCTGGAGAAAGTTCGACAGTTCCGGGGTCATCGTTTTTCATAAAAAAAAATATTTTTTTCAAATGTTGAAAAAATGATTCAAAATGTCAAATGGATTGTGCCTGATGTTGAATAACCACTATTTAAGCCCCACAGTGACCAAAATTGCCATTTTTACAGACATTTCCTCCTACTCATATTTGACCAATTTCTGGCAGAAAAATGGCTCTAAACACACTTATTTTAGTTCCAAAAGTGATCATTCACATTTAATAATTGTTTACAGTCAAAAGAGAAAACATTAAAAAATGACCATTTCTGACCATCTGGAGAAAGTTCGACAGTTTCGGGGTCATCGTTTTTCATCAAAAAAAATATTTTTTCAAATGTTTTAAAAATGATGCAAAATGTCAAATGGATTGTGTCTGATGTTGAATAACTACTTTTTAAGCACTACAGTGACCACAATTGCCATTTTTACAGATATTTCCTCCTACTCAGAAGCTTCTATTTGACCAATTTCTGGCAGAAAAATGGCTCTAAACACACTTATTTTAGTTCAAAATGTGATCATTCACATTTAATAATTGTTTACAGTCAAAAGAGAAAACATTAAAAAATGACCATTTCTGACCATCTGGAGAAAGTTTGACAGGTCCGGGGTCATCGTTTTTCATCAAAAAAAAATATTTTTTCAAATGTTGAAAAAATGATTCAAAATGTCAAATGGATTGTGCCTGATGTTGAATAACCACTTTTTAAGCCCTACAGTGACCAAAATTGCCATTTTTACAGACATTTCCCCCTACTCAGAAGCTTCTATTTGACCAATTTCGGGCAGAAAAATGACTCCAAACACACTTATTTTAGTTCCAAAAGTGATCATTCACATTTAATAATTGTTTACAGTCAAAAGAGAAAACATTAAAAAATGGCCATTTCTGACCATCTGGAGAAAGTTCGACAGTTCAGGGGTCATCGTTTTTCATCAAAAAAACATTTTTTCAAATGTTGAAAAAATGATGCAAAGCATTCAAATGGATTGTGCCTGATGTTGAATAACCACTTTTTAAGCCCCACAGTGACCAAAATTGACATTTTTACAGACATTTCCTCCTACTCAGAAGCTTCTATTTGACCAATTTCTTGCAGAAAAATGACTCTAAACATAGTTATTTTAGTTCCAGAAGTGAACATTCAGATTTAATAATTGTTTACAGTCAAAAGAGAAAACATTAAAAAATGACCATTTCTGACCATCTGGAGAAAGTTCGACAGTTCCGGGGTCATCGTTTTCATACTAAAAAAAAAAATTTCAAATGTTGAAAAAATGATGCAAAATGTCAAATGGATTGTGCCTGATGTTGAATAACCACTTTTTAAAGCCCCACAGTGACCAAAATTGCCATTTTTACAGACATTTCCTCCTACTCAGAAGCTTCTATTTGACCAATTTCTGGCAGAAAAATGACTCTAAACACACTTATTTTAGTTCCAAAAGTGATCATTCACATTTAATAATTGTTTACAGTCAAAAGAAAAAACATTTAAAAAAATGACAATTTCTGACCATCTGGAGAAAGTTTGACAGGTCCGGGGTCATCGTTTTTCATCAAAAAAAATATTTTTTCAAATGTTGAAAAAATGATTCAAAATGTCAAATGGATTGTGCCTGATGTTGAATAACCACTTTTTAAAGCCCCACAGTGACCAAAATTGCCATTTTTACAGACATTTCCTCCTACTCAGAAGCTTCTATTTGACCAATTTCTGGCAGAAAAATGACTCTAAACACACTTATTTTAGTTCCAAAAGTGATCATTCACATTTAATAATTGTTTACAGTCAAAAGAAAAAACATTAAAAAAGGACAATTTCTGACCATCTGGAGAAAGTTTGACAGGTCCGGGGTCATCGTTTTTCATCAAAAAAAATATTTTTTCAAATGTTGAAAAAATGATTCAAAATGTCAAATGGATTGTGCCTGATGTTGAATAACCACTTTTTAAGCCCCACAGTGACCAAAATTGCCATTTTTACAGACATTTCCTCCTACTCTGAAGCTTCTATTTTGACCAATTTCTGGCAGAAAAATGACTCCAAACACACTCATTTTAGATCCAAAAGTGATAATTCACATTTAATAGTCATTTACAGGCAAAAGAGAAAACATTAAAAAAATGACCATTTCTGACCATCTGGAGAAAGTTCGACAGCTCCGGGGTCATCGCTTTTTATAAAAAAAAAATTTGTTTTCAAATGTTGAAAAAATGATGCAAAATGTCAAATGGATTGTGCCTGATGTTGAATAACCACTTTTTAAAGCCCCACAGTGACCAAATTGCCATTTTTACAGACATTTCCTCCTACTCAGAAGCTTCTATTTTACCAATTTCTAGCAGAAAAATTACTCTAAACACACTTATTTTAGTTCCAAAAGTGATCATTCGCATTTAATAATTGTTTACAGTCAAAAAAGAAAACATTAAAAAATGACCATTTCTGACCATCTGGAGAAAGTTCGACAGTTCCGGGGTCAGCGTTTTTCATCAAAAAATATATTTTTTCAAATGTTGAAAAAATGATGCAAAATGTCAAAAGGATTGGGCCTCCTGTTGAATAACCACTTTTGCCCCACAGTGACCAAAATTGCCATTTTTACAGACTTTTCCTCCTACTCAGAAGTTTCTATTTGACCAATTTCTGGCAGAAAAATGACTCTAAACACACTTATTTTAGTTCCAAAAGTGATCATTCACATTTAATATTTGTTTACAGTCAAAAGAGAAAACATTAAAAAATGACCATTTCTGACCATCTGGAGAAAGTTCGGCAGTTCCGGGGTCATCGTTTTTCATAAAAAAAAATATTTTTATAAATGTTGAAAAAATGATTCAAAATGTCAAAAGGATTGTGCCTGAAGTTGAATAACCACTTTTAACCCCTTCCACGCTAATGACAAAGCCAGCTCATCATGGGCGTTACCTGCGCTGCACTCATGACGAGCTGCCTTTGTCATGTAAAGTGTGATTTATGAACATTCAGCACACAGCGGGAAAACCCGGTAGCGCTGTAGTGGTTAAAGCCCCACAGTGACCAAAATTGCCATTTTTACAGACTTTTCCTCCTACTCAGAAGCTTCTATTTTGACCAATTTCTGGCAGAAAAATGACTCCAAACACACTCATTTTAGATCCAAAAGTGATAATTCACATTTAATAGTCATTTACAGGCAAAAGAGAAAACATTAAAAAATGACCATTTCTGACCATCTGGAGAAAGTTCGACAGTTCCGGGGTCATCGTTTTTCATCAAAAAAAATATTTTTTTCAAATGTTGAAAAAATGATTCAAAATGTCAAATGGATTGTGCCTGATGTTGAATAACCACTATTTAAGCCCCACAGTGACCAAAATTGCCATTTTTACAGACATTTCCTCCTACTCAGAAGCTTCTATTTGACCAATTTCTGGCAGAAAAATGGCTCTAAACACACTTATTTTAGTTCCAAAAGTGATCATTCACATTTAATAATTGTTTACAGTCAAAAGAGAAAACATTAAAAAATGACCATTTCTGACCATCTGGAGAAAGTTTGACAGTTCCGGGGTCATCGTTTTTCATCAAAAAAAAATATTTTTTCAAATGTTTTAAAAATGATGCAAAATGTCAAATGGATTGTGCCTGATGTTGAATAACTACTTTTTAAGCACTACAGTGACCACAATTGCCATTTTTACAGATATTTCCTCCTACTCAGAAGCTTCTATTTGACCAATTTCTGGCAGAAAAATGGCTCTAAACACACTTATTTTAGTTCAAAAAGTGATCATTCACATTTAATAATTGTTTACAGTCAAAAGAGAAAACATTAAAAAATGACCATTTCTGACCATCTGGAGAAAGTTTGACAGGTCCGGGGTCATCGTTTTTCATCAAAAAAAATATTTTTTCAAATGTTGAAAAAATGATTCAAAATGTCAAATGGATTGTGCCTGATGTTGAATAACCACTTTTTAAGCCCTACAGTGACCAAAATTGCCATTTTTACAGACATTTCCTCCTACTCAGAAGCTTCTATTTGACCAATTTCGGGCAGAAAAATGACTCCAAACACACTTATTTTAGTTCCAAAAGTGATCATTCACATTTAATAATTGTTTACAGTCAAAAGAGAAAACATTAAAAAATGGCCATTTCTGACCATCTGGAGAAAGTTCGACAGTTCAGGGGTCATCGTTTTTCATCAAAAAAACATTTTTTCAAATGTTGAAAAAATGATGCAAAGCATTCAAATGGATTGTGCCTGATGTTGAATAACCACTTTTTAAGCCCCACAGTGACCAAAATTGACATTTTTACAGACATTTCCTCCTACTCAGAAGCTTCTATTTGACCAATTTCTTGCAGAAAAATGACTCTAAACATAGTTATTTTAGTTCCAAAAGTGAACATTCAGATTTAATAATTGTTTACAGTCAAAAGAGAAAACATTAAAAAATGACCATTTCTGACCATCTGGAGAAAGTTCGACAGTTCCGGGATCATCATTTTTCATAAAAAAAAATATTTTTTCAAATGTTGAAAAAATGATTCAAAATGTCAAATGGATTGTGCCTGATGTTGAATAACCACTTTTTAAAGCCCCACAGTGACCAAAATTGCCATTTTTACAGACATTTCCTCCTACTCAGAAGCTTCTATTTGACCAATTTCTGGCAGAAAAATGACTCTAAACACACTTATTTTAGTTCCAAAAGTGATCATTCACATTTAATAATTGTTTACAGTCAAAAGAAAAAACATTAAAAAAGGACAATTTCTGACCATCTGGAGAAAGTTTGACAGGTCCGGGGTCATCGTTTTTCATCAAAAAAAATATTTTTTCAAATGTTGAAAAAATGATTCAAAATGTCAAATGGATTGTGCCTGATGTTGAATAACCACTTTTTAAGCCCCACAGTGACCAAAATTGCCATTTTTACAGACATTTCCTCCTACTCAGAAGCTCCTATTTTGACCAATTTCTGGCAGAAAAATGACTCCAAACACACTCATTTTAGATCCAAAAGTGATAATTCACATTTAATAGTCATTTACAGGCAAAAGAGAAAACATTAAAAAAATGACCATTTCTGACCATCTGGAGAAAGTTCGACAGCTCCGGGGTCATCGCTTTTTATAAAAAAAAAATTGTTTTCAAATGTTGAAAAAATGATGCAAAATGTCAAATGGATTGTGCCTGATGTTGAATAACCACTTTTTAAAGCCCCACAGTGACCAAATTGCCATTTTTACAGACATTTCCTCCTACTCAGAAGCTTCTATTTTACCAATTTCTAGCAGAAAAATTACTCTAAACACACTTATTTTAGTTCCAAAAGTGATCATTCGCATTTAATAATTGTTTACAGTCAAAAAAGAAAACATTAAAAAATGACCATTTCTGACCATCTGGAGAAAGTTCGACAGTTCCGGGGTCAGCGTTTTTCATCAAAAAATATATTTTTTCAAATGTTGAAAAAATGATGCAAAATGTCAAATGGATTGTGCCTGATGTTGAATAACCACTATTTAAGCCCCACAGTGACCAAAATTGCCATTTTTACAGACATTTCCTCCTACTCAGAAGCTTCTATTTGACCAATTTCTGGCAGAAAAATTACTCTAAACACACTTATTTTAGTTCCAAAAGTGAACATTCACATTTAATAATTGTTTACAGTCAAAAGAGAAAACATGAAAAAATGACCATTTCTGACCATCTGGAGAAAGTTCGACAGTTCCGGGGTCATCGTTTTTCATAAAAAAAAAAGTATTTTTTCAAATTTTGAAAAAATGATTCAAAATGTCAAATGGATTGTGCCTGATGTTGAATAACAACTTTTTAAAGCCCCACAGTGACCAAAATTGCCATTTTTACAGACATTTCCTCCTACTCAGAAGCTTCTATTTGACCAATTTCTGGCAGAAAAATGACTCCAAACACACTCATTTTAGATCCAAAAGTGATCATTCACATTTAATAGTCATTTACTGTCAAAAGAGAAAACATTAAAAAATGACCATTTCTGACCAT
The DNA here is from genome assembly GCF_964261635.1 of Lissotriton helveticus. Taxonomy (NCBI): domain Eukaryota; kingdom Metazoa; phylum Chordata; class Amphibia; order Caudata; family Salamandridae; genus Lissotriton; species Lissotriton helveticus. The sequence goes on along the minus strand of NC_136061.1, from coordinate 1,356,193,170 downwards.
CTGGAGAAAGTTCGACAGTTCCGGGGTCATCGTTTTTCATCGAAAATTTTTTTTTTTCAAATGTTGAAAAAATGATGCAAAATGTCAAAAGGATTGTGCCTGAAGTTGAATAACCACTTTTTAAAGCCCCACAGTGACCAAAATTGCCATTTTTACAGACAATTCCTCCTACTCCTTAAGCTTCTATTTCGACCAATTTCTGGCAGAAAAATGACTCCAAACACACTAATTTTAGTTCCAAAAGTGATAATTCACATTTAATAGTCATTTACAGGCAAAAGAGAAAACATTAATAAATGACCGGGGTCATCATTTTTCATTAAAAAAAATATTTTTTCAAATGTTGAAAAAATGATGCAAAATGTCAAATGGATTGTGCCTGATGTTGAATAACCACTTTTTAAGCCCCACAGTGACCAAAATTGCCATTTTTACAGACTTTTCCTCCTACTCAGAAGTTTCTATTTGACCAATTTCTGGCAGAAAAATGACTCTAAACACACTTATTTTAGTTCCAAAAGTGATCATTCACATTTAATATTTGTTTACAGTCAAAAGAGAAAACATTAAAAAAATGACCATTTCTGACCATCTGGAGAAAGTTCGGCAGTTCCGGGGTCATCGTTTTTCATAAAAAAAATATTTTTATAAATGTTGAAAAAATGATTCAAAATGTCAAAAGGATTGTGCCTGAAGTTGAATAACCACTTTTAACCCCTTCCACGCTAATGACAAAGCCAGCTCATCATGGGCGTTACCTGCGCTGCACTCATGACGAGCTGGCTTTGTCATGTAAAGTGTGATTTATGAACATTCAGCACACAGCGGGAAAACCCGGTAGCGCTGTAGTGGTTAAAGCCCCAAAGTGACCAAAATTGCCATTTTTACAGACTTTTCCTCCTACTCAGAAGCTTCTATTTTGACCAATTTCTGGCAGAAAAATGACTCCAAACACACTCATTTTAGATCCAAAAGTGATAATTCACATTTAATAGTCATTTACAGGCAAAAGAGAAAACATGAAAAAATGACCATTTCTGACCATCTGGAGAAAGTTTGACAGGTCCGGGGTCATCGTTTTTCATCAAAAAAAATATTTTTTTCAAATGTTGAAAAAATGATTCAAAATGTCAAATGGATTGTGCCTGATGTTGAATAACCACTATTTAAGCCCCACAGTGACCAAAATTGCCATTTTTACAGACATTTCCTCCTACTCAGAAGCTTCTATTTGACCAATTTCTGGCAGAAAAATTACTCTAAACACACTTATTTTAGTTCCAAAAGTGAACATTCACATTTAATAATTGTTTACAGTCAAAAGAGAAAACATGAAAAAATGACAATTTCTGACCATCTGGAGAAAGTTTGACAGGTCCGGGGTCATCGTTTTTCATCAAAAAAATTTTTTTTTCAAATGTTGAAAAAATGATTCAAAATGTCAAATGGATTGTGCCTGATGTTGAATAACTACTTTTTAAGCCCTACAGTGACCAAAATTGCAATTTTTACAGATATTTCCTCCTACTCAGAAGCTTCTATTTGACCAATTTCTGGTAGAAAAATGGCTCTAAACACACTTATTTTAGTTCCAAAAGTGATCATTCACATTTAATAATTGTTTACAGTCAAAAGAGAAAACATTAAAAAATGACCATTTCTGACCATCTGGATAAAGTTCGACCTTCCGGGGTCATCGTTTTTCATCAAAAAAAATATTTTTTCAAATGTTCAAAAATGATGCAAAATGTCAAAAGGATTGTGCCTGAAGTTGAATAACCACTTTTTAAAGCCCCACAGTGACCAGAATTGCCATTTTTACAGACTTTTTCCTCCTACTCGGAAGCTTCTATTTTGACCAATTTCTGGCAGAAAAATGACTCCAAACACACTCATTTTAGATTCAAAAGTGATAATTCACATTTAAGAGTCATTTACAGGCAAAAGAGAAAACATAAAAAAATGACCATTTCAGACCATCTGGAGAAAGTTCGACAGTTCCGGGGTCATCGTTTTTCATCCCAAATTTTTTTTTCAAATGTTTTAAAAATTATGCAAAATGTCAAATGGATTGTGCCTGATGTTGAATAACCACTTTTTAAAGCCCCACAGTGACCAAATTTGCCATTTTTACAGACATTTCCTCCTACTCAGAAGCTTCTATTTTGACCAATTTCTGGCAGAAAAATGACTCCAAACACACTCATTTTAGTTCCAAAAGTGATCATTCACATTTAATAATTGTTTACAGTCAATAGAGAAAACATTAAAAAATGACCATTTCTGACCATCTGGAGAAAGTTCGACAGGTCCGGGGTCATCGTTTTTCATCAAAAAAAATATTTTTTCAAATGTTGAAAAAATTATTCAAAATGTCAAATGGATTGTGCCTGATGTTGAATAACCACTTTTTAAGCCCCACAGTGACCAAAATTGCCATTTTTACAGACATTTCCTCCTACTCAGAAGCTTCTATTTTGACCAATTTCTGGCAGAAAAATGACTCCAAACACACTCATTTTAGATCCAAAAGTGATAATTCACATTTAATAGTCATTTACAGGCAAAAGAGAAAACATTAAAAAATGACCATTTCTGACCATCTGGAGAAAGTTCGACAGTTCCAGGGTCATCGTTTTTTATTAAAAAAAATTTGTTTTCAAATGTTGAAAAAATGATGCAAAATGTCAAATGGATTGTGCCTGATGTTGAATAACCACTTTTTAAAGCCCCACAGTGACCAAATTGCCATTTTTACAGACATTTCCTCCTACTCAGAAGCTTCTATTTTACCAATTTCTAGCAGAAAAATTACTCTAAACACACTTATTTTAGTTCCAAAAGTGATCATTCACATTTAATAATTGTTTACAGTCAAAAGAGAAAACATTAAAAAATGACCATTTCTGACCATCTGGAGAAAGTTCAACAGTTCCGGGGTCAGCGTTTTTCATCAAAAAATATATTTTTTCAAATGTTGAAAAAATGATGCAAAATGTCAAAAGGATTGTGCCTGAAGTTGAATAACCACTTTTTAAAGCCCCACAGTGACCAAAATTGCCATTTTTACAGACTTTTCCTCCTACTCAGAAGCTTCTATTTTGACCAATTTCTGGCAGAAAAATTACTCCAAACACACTCAATTTAGATGCAAAAGTGATACTTCACATTTAATAGTCATTTACTGTCAAAAGAAAAAACATTAAAAAATGACCATTTCTGACCATCTGGAGAAAGTTCGACAGGTCCGGGGTCATCATTTTTCATAAAAAAAATATTTTTTCAAATGTTGAAAAAATGATGCAAAATGTCAAATGGATTGTGCCTGATGTTGAATAACCACTTTTAAAGCCCCACAGTGACCAAATTTGCCATTTTTACAGACATTTCCTCCTACTCAGAAGCTTCTATTTGACCAATTTCTGGCAGAAAAATGACTCTAAACATACTCATTTTAGTTCCAAAAGTGATAATTCACATTTAATAGTCATTTACAGGCAAAAGAGATAACATTAAAAAAGGACCATTTCTGACCATCTGGAGAAAGTTCGCCAGTTCCGGGGTAATCGTTTTTCATCCCAAAAAATATTTGTTCAAATGTTGAAAAAATGATGCAAAATGTCAAAAGGATTGGGCCTCCTGTTGAATAACCTCTTTTGCCCCACAGTGACCAAAATTGCCATTTTTACAGACTTTTCCTCCTACTCAGAAGCTTCTATTTGACCAATTTCATTCACATTTAATATTTGTTTACAGTCAAAAGAGAAAACATTAAAAAATGACCATTTCTGACCATCTGGAGAAAGTTCGGCAGTTCCGGGGTCATCGTTTTTCATAAAAAAAAATATTTTTATAAATGTTGAAAAAATGATTCAAAATGTCAAAAGGATTGTGCCTGAAGTTGAATAACCACTTTTAACCCCTCGACGCTAATGACAAAGCCAGCTCATCATGGGCGTTACCTGCGCTGCACTCATGACGAGCTGGCTTTGTCATGTAAAGTGTGATTTATGAACATTCAGCACACAGCGTGAAAACCCGGTAGCGCTGTAGTGGTTAAAGCCCCACAGTGACCAAAATTGCCATTTTTACAGACTTTTCCTCCTACTCAGAAGCTTCTATTTTGACCAATTTCTGGCAGAAAAATGACTCCAAACACACTCATTTTAGATCCAAAAGTGATAATTCACATTTAATAGTCATTTACAGGCAAAAGAGAAAACATTAAAAAATGACCATTTCTGACCATCTGGAGAAAGTTCGACAGTTCCGGGGTCATCGTTTTTCATCAAAAAAAATATTTTTTTCAAATGTTGAAAAAATGATTCAAAATGTCAAATGGATTGTGCCTGATGTTGAATAACCACTATTTAAGCCCCACAGTGACCAAAATTGCAATTTTTACAGACATTTCCTCCTACTCAGAAGCTTCTATTTGACCAATTTCTGGCAGAAAAATTACTCTAAACACACTTATTTTAGTTCCAAAAGTGAACATTCACATTTAATAATTGTTTACAGTCAAAAGAGAAAACATGAAAAAATGACCATTTCTGACCATCTGGAGAAAGTTTGACAGGTCCGGGGTCATCGTTTTTCATCAAAAAATTATTTTTTTTCAAATGTTGAAAAAATGATTCAAAATGTCAAATGGATTGTGCCTGATGTTGAATAACCACTTTTTAAAGCCCCACAGTGACCAAATTGCCATTTTTACAGACATTTCCTCCTACTCAGAAGCTTCTATTTTACCAATTTCTAGCTGAAAAATTACTCTAAACACACTTATTTTAGTTCCAAAAGTGATCATTCGCATTTAATAATTGTTTACAGTCAAAAGAGAAAACATTAAAAAATGACCATTTCTGACCATCTGGAGAAAGTTCGACAGTTCCGGGGTCAGCGTTTTTCATCAAAAAATTATTTTTTTTCAAATGTTGAAAAAATGATTCAAAATGTCAAATGGATTGTGCCTGATGTTGAATAACTACTTTTTAAGCCCTACAGTGACCAAAATTGCCATTTTTACAGATATTTCCTCCTACTCAGAAGCTTCTATTTGACCAATTTCTGGTAGAAAAATGGCTCTAAACACACTTATTTTAGTTCCGAAAGTGATCATTCACATTTAATAATTGTTTACAGTCAAAAGAGAAAACATTAAAAAATGACCATTTCTGACCATCTGGATAAAGTTCGACCTTCCGGGGTCATCGTTTTTCATCAAAAAAAATATTTTTTCAAATGTTGAAAAAATGATGCAAAATGTCAAAAGGATTGTGCCTGAAGTTGAATAACCACTTTTTAAAGCCCCACAGTGACCAAAATTGCCATTTTTACAGACTTTTCCTCCTACTCAGAAGCTTCTATTTTGACCAATTTCTGGCAGAAAAATGACTCCAAACACACTCATTTTAGATCCAAAAGTGATAATTCACATTTAATAGTCATTTACTGTCAAAAGAGAAAACATTAAAAAATGACCATTTCTGACCATCTGGAGAAAGTTCGACAGTTCCGGGGTCATCGTTTTTCATCAAAAAAAATATTTTTTCAAATGTTGAAAAAATGATGCAAAATGTCAAATGGATTGTGCCTGATGTTGAATAACTACTTTTTAAGCACTACAGTGACCACAATTGCCATTTTTACAGATATTTCCTCCTACTCAGAAGCTTCTATTTGACCAATTTCTGGCAGAAAAATGGCTCTAAACACACTTATTTTAGTTCAAAAAGTGATCATTCACATTTAATATTTGTTTACAGTCAAAAGAGAAAACATTAAAAAATGACCATTTCTGACCATCTGGAGAAAGTTCGACCTTCCGGGGTCATCGTTTTTCATCAAAAAAAATATTTTTTCAAATGTTGAAAAAATGATGCAAAATGTCAAAAGGATTGTGCCTGAAGTTGAATAACCACTTTTTAAAGCCCCACAGTGACCAAAATTGCCATTTTTACAGACATTTCCTCCTACTCAGAAGCTTCTATTTGACCAATTTCTGGCAGAAAAATTACTCTAAACACACTTATTTTAGTTCCAAAAGTGAACATTCACATTTAATAATTGTTTACAGTCAAAAGAGAAAACATGAAAAAATTACCATTTCTGACCATCTGGAGAAAGTTCGACAGTTCCGGGGTCATCGTTTTTCATTAAAAAAAATATTTTTTCAAATGTTCAAAAAATGATGCAAAATGTCAAATGGATTGTGCCTGATGTTGAATAACTACTTTTTAAGCACTACAGTGACCACAATTGCCATTTTTACAGATATTTCCTCCTACTCAGAAGCTTCTATTTGACCAATTTCTGGCAGAAAAATGGCTCTAAACACACTTATTTTAGTTCAAAAAGTGATCATTCACATTTAATATTTGTTTACAGTCAAAAGAGAAAACATTAAAAAATGACCATTTCTGACCATCTGGAGAAAGTTCGACCTTCCGGGGTCATCGTTTTTCATCAAAAAAAATATTTTTTCAAATGTTGAAAAAATGATGCAAAATGTCAAAAGGATTGTGCCTGAAGTTGAATAACCACTTTTTAAAGCCCCACTGTGACCAAAATTGACATTTTTACAGACATTTCCTCCTACTCAGAAGCTTCTATTTGACCAATTTCTGGCAGAAAAATTACTCTAAACACACTTATTTTAGTTCCAAAAGTGAACATTCACATTTAATAATTGTTTACAGTCAAAAGAGAAAACATGAAAAAATTACCATTTCTGACCATCTGGAGAAAGTTCGACAGTTCCGGGGTCATCGTTTTTCATTAAAAAAAATATTTTTTCAAATTTTGAAAAAATGATTCAAAATGTCAAATGGATTGTGCCTGATGTTGAATAACAACTTTTTAAAGCCCCACAGTGACCAACATTGCCATTTTTACAGACATTTCCTCCTACTCAGAAGCTTCTATTTGACCAATTTCTGGCAGAAAAATGACTCCAAACACACTCATTTTAGATCCAAAAGTGATCATTCACATTTAATAGTCATTTACAGGCAAAAGAGAAAACATTAAAAAATGACCGGGGTCATCATTTTTCATTAAAAAAAATATTTTTTCAAATGTTCAAAAAATGATGCAAAATGTCAAATGGATTGTGCCTGATGTTGAATAACCACTTTTTAAGCCCCACAGTGACCAAAATTGCCATTTTTACAGACATTTCCTCCTACTCAGAAGCTTCTATTTGACCAATTTCTGGCAGAAAAATGACTCTAAACACACTCATTTTAGTTCCAAAAGTGATAATTCACATTTAATAGTAATTTACAGGCAAAAGAGATAACATTAAAAAAGGACCATTTCTGACCATCTGGAGAAAGTTCGACAGTTCCGGGGTCATCGTTTTTCATCAAATTTTTTTTTTTTCAAATGTTGAAAAAATGATGCAAAATGTCAAAAGGATTGGGCCTCCTGTTGAATAACCACTTTTGCCCCACAGTGACCAAAATTGCCATTTTTACAGACTTTTCCTCCTACTCAGAAGTTTCTATTTGACCAATTTCTGGCAGAAAAATGACTCTAAACACACTTATTTTAGTTCCAAAAGTGATCATTCACATTTAATATTTGTTTACAGTCAAAAGAGAAAACATTAAAAAATAACCATTTCTGACCATCTGGAGAAAGTTCGGCAGTTCCGGGGTCATCGTTTTTCATTAAAAAAAATATTTTTATAAATGTTGAAAAAATGATTCAAAATGTCAAAAGGATTGTGCCTGAAGTTGAATAACCACTTTTAACCCCTTCCACGCTAATGACAAAGCCAGCTCATCATGGGCGTTACCTGCGCTGCACTCATGACGAGCTGGCTTTGTCATGTAAAGTGTGATTTATGAACATTCAGCACACAGCGGGAAAACCCGGTAGCGCTGTAGTGGTTAAAGCCCCACAGTGACCAAAATTGCCATTTTTACAGACTTTTCCTCCTACTCAGAAGCTTCTATTTTGACCAATTTCTGGCAGAAAAATGACTCCAAACACACTCATTTTAGATCCAAAAGTGATAATTCACATTTAATAGTCATTAACAGGCAAAAGAGAAAACATTAAAAAATGACCATTTCTGACCATCTGGAGAAAGTTCGACAGTTCCGGGGTCATCGTTTTTCATCAAAAAAAATATTTTTTTCAAATGTTAAAAAAATGATTCAAAATGTCAAATGGATTGTGCCTGATGTTGAATAACCACTATTTAAGCCCCACAGTGACCAAAATTGCCATTTTTACAGACATTTCCTCCTACTCAGAAGCTTCTATTTGACCAATTTCTGGCAGAAAAATTACTCTAAACACACTTATTTTAGTTCCAAAAGTGAACATTCACATTTAATAATTGTTTACAGTCAAAAGAGAAAACATGAAAAAATGACCATTTCTGACCATCTGGAGAAAGTTTGACAGGTCCGGGGTCATCGTTTTTCATCAAAAAATTATTTTTTTTCAAATGTTGAAAAAATGATTCAAAATGTCAAATGGATTGTGCCTGATGTTGAATAACTACTTTTTAAGCCCTACAGTGACCAAAATTGCCATTTTTACAGATATTTCCTCCTACTCAGAAGCTTCTAATTGACCAATTTCTGGTAGAAAAATGGCTCTAAACACACTTATTTTAGTTCCAAAAGTGATCATTCACATTTAATAATTGTTTACAGTCAAAAGAGAAAACATTAAAAAATGACCATTTCTGACCATCTGGATAAAGTTCGACCTTCCGGGGTCATCGTTTTTCATCAAAAAAAATATTTTTTCAAATGTTGAAAAAATGATGCAAAATGTCAAAAGGATTGTGCCTGAAGTTGAATAACCACTTTTTAAAGCCCCACAGTGACCAAAATTGCCATTTTTACAGACTTTTCCTCCTACTCAGAAGCTTCTATTTTGACCAATTTCTGGCAGAAAAATGACTCCAAACACACTCATTTTAGATCTAAAAGTGATAATTCACATTTAATAGTCATTTACTGTCAAAAGAGAAAACATTAAAAAATGACCATTTCTGACCATCTGGAGAAAGTTCGACAGTTCCGGGGTCATCGTTTTTCATCAAAAAAAATATTTTTTGAAATGTTGAAAAAATGATGCAAAATGTCAAATGGATTGTGCCTGATGTTGAATAACCACTTTTTAAGCCCCACAGTGACCAAAATTGCCATTTTTACAGACATTTCCTCCTACTCAGAAGCTTCTATTTGACCAATTTCCGGCAGAAAAATGGCTCTAAACACACTTATTTTAGTTCCAAAAGTGATCATTCACATTTAATAATTGTTTACAGTCAAAAGAGAAAACATTAAAAAATGACCATTTCTGACCATCTGGAGAAAGTTCGACAGTTCCGAGGTCATCGTTTTTCATCAAAAAAAATATTTTTTCAAATGTTTTAAAAATGATGCAAAATGTCAAATGGATTGTGCCTGATGTTGAATAACTACTTTTTAAGCACTACAGTGACCACAATTGCCATTTTTACAGATATTTCCTCCTACTCAGAAGCTTCTATTTGACCAATTTCTGGCAGAAAAATGGCTCTAAACACACTTATTTTAGTTCAAAAAGTGATCATTCACAATTAATAATTTTTTACAGTCAAAAGAGAAAACATTAAAAAATGAACATTTCTGACCATCTGGAGAAAGTTTGACAGGTCCGGGGTCATCGTTTTTCATCAAAAAAAATATTTTTTCAAATGTTGAAAAAATGATTCAAAATGTCAAATGGATTGTGCCTGATGTTGAATAACCACTTTTTAAGCCCTACAGTGACCAAAATTGCCATTTTTACAGACATTTCCTCCTACTCAGAAGCTTCTATTTGACCAATTGCGGGCAGAAAAATGACTCCAAACACACTTATTTTAGTTCCAAAAGTGATCATTCACATTTAATAATTGTTTACAGTCAAAAGAGAAAACATTAAAAAATGGCCATTTCTGACCATCTGGAGAAAGTTCGACAGTTCAGGGGTCATCGTTTTTCATCAAAAAAACATGTTTTCAAATGTTGAAAAAATGATGCAAAGTATTCAAATGGATTGTGCCTGATGTTGAATAACCACTTTTTAAGCCCCACAGTGACCAAAATTGACATTTTTACAGACATTTCCTCCTACTCAGAAGCTTCTATTTGACCAATTTCTTGCATAAAAATGACTCTAAACATAGTTATTTTAGTTCCAAAAGTGAACATTCAGATTTAATAATTGTTTACAGTCAAAAGAGAAAACATTAAAAAATGACCATTTCTGACCATCTGGAGAAAGTTCGACAGTTCCGGGGACATCGTTTTCATAAAAAAAAATATTTTTTCAATTGTTGAAAAAATGATGCAAAATGTCAAATGGATTGTGCCTGATGTTGAATAACCACTTTTTAAAGCCCCACAGTGACCAAAATTGCCATTTTTACAGACATTTCCTCCTACTCAGAAGCTTCAATTTGACCAATTTCTGGCAGAAAAATGACTCTAAACACACTTATTTTAGTTCCAAAAGTGATCATTCACATTTAATAATTGTTTACAGTCAAAAGAGAAAACATTAAAAAATGACAATTTCTGACCATCTGGAGAAAGTTCAACAGTTCCGGGGTCAGCATTTTTCATCAAAAAATATATTTTTTCAAATGTTGAAAAAATGATGCAAAATGTCAAAAGGATTGTGCCTGAAGTTGAATAACCACTTTTTAAAGCCCCACAGTGACCAAAATTGCCATTTTTACAGACTTTTCCTCCTACTCAGAAGCTTCTATTTTGACCAATTTCTGGCAGAAAAATGACTCCAAACACACTCATTTTAGATGCAAAAGTGATAATTCACATTTAATAGTCATTTACTGTCAAAAGAAAAAACATTAAAAAATGACCATTTCTGACCATCTGGAGAAAGTTCGACAGGTCCGGGGTCATCATTTTTCATAAAAAAAATATTTTTTCAAATGTTGAAAAAATTATGCAAAATGTCAAATGGATTGTGCCTGATGTTGAATAACCACTTTTAAAGCCCCACAGTGACCAAATTTGCCATTTTTACAGACATTTCCTCCTACTCAGAAGCTTCTATTTGACCAATTTCTGGCAGAAAAATGACTCTAAACATACTCATTTTAGTTCCAAAAGTGATAATTCACATTTAATAGTCATTTACAGGCAAAAGAGATAACATTAAAAAAGGACCATTTCTGACCATCTGGAGAAAGTTCGCCAGTTCCGGGGTAATCGTTCTTCATCCCAAAAAATATTTGTTCAAATGTTGAAAAAATGATGCAAAATGTCAAAAGGATTGGGCCTCCTGTTGAATAACCTCTTTTGCCCCACAGTGATCAAAATTGCCATTTTTACAGACTTTTCCTCCTACTCAGAAGCTTCTATTTGACCAATTTCTGGCAGAAAAATGACTCTAAACACACTCATTTTAGTTCCAAAAGTAATAATTCACATTTAATAGTCATTTACAGGCAAAAGAGATAACATTAAAAAAGGACCATTTCTGACCATCTGGAGAAAGTTCGACAGTTCCGGGGTCATCGTTTTTCATCAAAAAAAATATTTGTTCAAATGTTGAAAAAATGATGCAAAATGTCAAAAGGATTGTGCCTGAAGTTGAATAACCACTTTTTAACCCCTTCCACGCTAATGACAAAGCCAGCTCGTCACGGGCGTTACCTGCGCTGCGCTCATGACGAGCTGGCTTTGGCATGTAAAGTGTCATTTATGAACATTCAGCGCACAGCGGGAAAACCCGCTAGCGCTGTAGTGGTTAAAGCCCCACAGTGACCAAAATTGCCATTTTTACAGATATTTCCTCCTACTCAGAAGCTTCTATTTGACCAATTTCTGGCAGAAAAATGGCTCTAAACACACTTATTTTAGTTCCAAAAGTGATCATTCACATTTAATAATTGTTTACAGTCAACAGAGAAAACCTTAAAAAAATGACAATTTCTGACCATCTGGAGAAAGTTTGACAGGTCCGGGGTCATCGTTTTTCGTCAAAAAAAATATTTTTTCAAATGTTGAAAAAATGATTCAAAATGTCAAATGGATTGTGCCTGATGTTGAATAACCACTTTTTAAGCCCCACAGTGACCAAAATTGCCATTTTTACAGACATTTCCTCCTACTCAGAAGCTTCTATTTTGACCAATTTCTGGCAGAAAAATGACTCCAAACACACTCATTTTAGATCCAAAAGTGATAATTCACATTTAATAGTCATTTACAGGCAAAAGAGAAAACATTAAAAAATGACCATTTCTGACCATCTGGAGAAAGTTCGACAGTTCCGGGGTCATCGTTTTTTATAAAAAAAAAATTTTTTTCAAATGTTGAAAAAATGATGCAAAATGTCAAATGGATTGTGCCTGATGTTGAATAACCACTTTTTAAAGCCCCACAGTGACCAAATTGCCATTTTTACAGACATTTCCTCCTACTCAGAAGCTTCTATTTTACCAATTTCTAGCTGAAAAATTACTCTAAACACACTTATTTTAGTTCCAAAAGTGATCATTCGCATTTAATAATTGTTTACAGTCAAAAGAGAAAACATTAAAAAATGACCATTTCTGACCATCTGGAGAAAGTTCGACAGTTCCGGGGTCAGCGTTTTTCATCAAAAAATATATTTTTTCAAATGTTGAAAAAATGATGCAAAATGTCAAATGGATTGTGCCTGATGTTGAATAACCACTATTTAAGCCCCACAGTGACCAAAATTGCCATTTTTACAGACATTTCCTCCTACTCAGAAGCTTCTATTTGACCAATTTCTGACAGAAAAATTACTCTAAACACACTTATTTTAGTTCCAAAAGTGAACATTCACATTTAATAATTGTTTACAGTCAAAAGAGAAAACATGAAAAAATTACCATTTCTGACCATCTGGAGAAAGTTCGACAGTTCCGGGGTCATCGTTTTTCATTAAAAAAAATATTTTTTCAAATTTTGAAAAAATGATTCAAAATGTCAAATGGATTGTGCCTGATGTTGAATAACAACTTTTTAAAGCCCCACAGTGACCAACATTGCCATTTTTACAGACATTTCCTCCTACTCAGAAGCTTCTATTTGACCAATTTCTGGCAGAAAAATGACTCCAAACACACTCATTTTAGATCCAAAAGTGATCATTCACATTTAATAGTCATTTACAGGCAAAAGAGAAAACATTAAAAAATGACCGGGGTCATCATTTTTCATTAAAAAAAATATTTTTTCAAATGTTCAAAAAATGATGCAAAATGTCAAATGGATTGTGCCTGATGTTGAATAACCACTTTTTAAGCCCCACAGTGACCAAAATTGCCATTTTTACAGACATTTCCTCTTACTCAGAAGCTTCTATTTGACCAATTTCTGGCAGAAAAATGACTCTAAACACACTCATTTTAGTTCCAAAAGTGATAATTCACATTTAATAGTAATTTACAGGCAAAAGAGATAACATTAAAAAAGGACCATTTCTGACCATCTGGAGAAAGTTCGACAGTTCCGGGGTCATCGTTTTTCATCAAAAAAATTTTTTTTCAAATGTTGAAAAAATGATGCAAAATGTCAAAAGGATTGGGCCTCCTGTTGAATAACCACTTTTGCCCCACAGTGACCAAAATTGCCATTTTTACAGACTTTTCCTCCTACTCAGAAGTTTCTATTTGACCAATTTCTGGCAGAAAAATGACTCTAAACACACTTATTTTAGTTCCAAAAGTGAACATTCACATTTAATAATTGTTTACAGTCAAAAGAGAAAACATGAAAAAATGACCATTTCTGACCATCTGGAGAAAGTTTGACAGGTCCGGGGTCATCGTTTTTCATCAAAAATTTTTTTTTTTTCAAATGTTGAAAAAATGATTCAAAATGTCAAATGGATTGTGCCTGGTGTTGAATAACTACTTTTTAAGCCCTACAGTGACCAAAATTGCCATTTTTACAGATATTTCCTCCTACTCAGAAGCTTCTATTTGACCAATTTCTGGTAGAAAAATGGCTCTAAACACACTTATTTTAGTTCCAAAAGTGATCATTCACATTTAATAATTGTTTACAGTCAAAAGAGAAAACATTAAAAAATGACCATTTCTGACCATCTGGATAAAGTTCGACCTTCCGGGGTCATCGTTTTTCATCAAAAAAAATATTTTTTCAAATGTTGAAAAAATGATGCAAAATGTCAAAAGGATTGTGCCTGAAGTTGAATAACCTCTTTTTAAAGCCCCACAGTGACCAAAATTGCCATTTTTACAGACTTTTCCTCCTACTCAGAAGCTTCTATTTGACCAATTTCTGGCAGAAAAATGACTCTAAACATACTCATTTTAGTTCCAAAAGTGATAATTCACATTTAATAGTCATTTACAGGCAAAAGAGATAACATTAAAAAAGGACCATTTCTGACCATCTGGAGAAAGTTCGCCAGTTCCGGGGTAATCGTTTTTCATCCCAAAAAATATTTGTTCAAATGTTGAAAAAATGATGCAAAATGTCAAAAGGATTGGGCCTCCTGTTGAATAACCTCTTTTGCCCCACAGTGATCAAAATTGCCATTTTTACAGACTTTTCCTCCTACTCAGAAGCTTCTATTTGACCAATTTCTGGCAGAAAAATGACTCTAAACACACTCATTTTAGTTCCAAAAGTAATAATTCACATTTAATAGTCATTTACAGGCAAAAGAGATAACATTAAAAAAGGACCATTTCTGACCATCTGGAGAAAGTTCGACAGTTCCGGGGTCATCGTTTTTCATCAAAAAAAATATTTGTTCAAATGTTGAAAAAATGATGCAAAATGTCAAAAGGATTGTGCCTGAAGTTGAATAACCACTTTTTAACCCCTTCCACGCTAATAACAAAGCCAGCTCGTCACGGGCGTTACCTGCGCTGCGCTCATGACGAGCTGGCTTTGGCATGTAAAGTGTCATTTATGAACATTCAGCGCACAGCGGGAAAACCCGCTAGCGCTGTAGTGGTTAAAGCCCCACAGTGACCAAAATTGCCATTTTTACAGATATTTCCTCCTACTCAGAAGCTTCTATTTGACCAATTTCTGGCAGAAAAATGGCTCTAAACACACTTATTTTAGTTCCAAAAGTGATCATTCACATTTAATAATTGTTTACAGTCAACAGAGAAAACCTTAAAAAACATGACAATTTCTGACCATCTGGAGAAAGTTTGACAGGTCCGGGGTCATCGTTTTTCGTCAAAAAAAATATTTTTTCAAATGTTGAAAAAATGATTCAAAATGTCAAATGGATTGTGCCTGATGTTGAATAACCACTTTTTAAGCCCCACAGTGACCAAAATTGCCATTTTTACAGACATTTCCTCCTACTCAGAAGCTTCTATTTTGACCAATTTCTGGCAGAAAAATGACTCCAAACACACTCATTTTAGTTCCAAAAGTGATCATTCGCATTTAATAATTGTTTACAGGCAAAAGAGAAAACATTAAAAAATGACCATTTCTGACCATCTGGAGAAAGTTCGACAGTTCCGGGGTCAGCGTTTTTCATCAAAAAATATATTTTTTCAAATGTTGAAAAAATGATGCAAAATGTCAAATGGATTGTGCCTGATGTTGAATAACCACTATTTAAGCCCCACAGTGACCAAAATTGCCATTTTTACAGACATTTCCTCCTACTCAGAAGCTTCTATTTGACCAATTTCTGACAGAAAAATTACTCTAAACACACTTATTTTAGTTCCAAAAGTGAACATTCACATTTAATAATTGTTTACAGTCAAAAGAGAAAACATGAAAAAATTACCATTTCTGACCATCTGGAGAAAGTTCGACAGTTCCGGGGTCATCGTTTTTCATTAAAAAAAATTTTTTTTCAAATTTTGAAAAAATGATTCAAAATGTCAAATGGATTGTGCCTGATGTTGAATAACAACTTTTTAAAGCCCCACAGTGACCAACATTGCCATTTTTACAGACATTTCCTCCTACTCAGAAGCTTCTATTTGACCAATTTCTGGCAGAAAAATGACTCCAAACACACTCATTTTAGATCCAAAAGTGATCATTCACATTTAATAGTCATTTACAGGCAAAAGAGAAAACATTAAAAAATTACCGGGGTCATCATTTTTCATTAAAAAAAATATTTTTTCAAATGTTCAAAAAATGATGCAAAATGTCAAATGGATTGTGCCTGATGTTGAATAACCACTTTTTAAGCCCCACAGTGACCAAAATTGCCATTTTTACAGACATTTCCTCTTACTCAGAAGCTTCTATTTGACCAATTTCTGGCAGAAAAATGACTCTAAACACACTCATTTTAGTTCCAAAAGTGATAATTCACATTTAATAGTAATTTACAGGCAAAAGAGATAACATTAAAAAAGGACCATTTCTGACCATCTGGAGAAAGTTCGACAGTTCCGGGGTCATCGTTTTTCATCAAAAAAATATTTTTTCAAATGTTGAAAAAATGATGCAAAATGTCAAATGGATTGTGCCTGATGTTGAATAACCACTTTTTAAAGCCCCACAGTGACCAAATTGCCATTTTTACAGACATTTCCTCCTACTCAGAAGCTTCTATTTTACCAATTTCTAGCAGAAAAATTACTCTAAACACACTTATTTTAGTTCCAAAAGTGATCATTCGCATTTAATAATTGTTTACAGTCAAAAGAGAAAACATTAAAAAATGACCATTTCTGACCATCTGGAGAAAGTTCGACATTTCCGGGGTCAGCGTTTTTCATCAAAAAATATTTTTTTCAAATGTTGAAAAAATGATGCAAAATGTCAAATGGATTGTGCCTGGTGTTGAATAACCACTATTTAAGCCCCACAGTGACCAAAATTGCCATTTTTACAGACATTTCCTCCTACTCAGAAGCTTCTATTTGACCAATTTCTGGCAGAAAAATTACTCTAAACACACTTATTTTAGTTCCAAAAGTGAACATTCACATTTAATAATTGTTTACAGTCAAAAGAGAAAACATGAAAAAATTACCATTTCTGACCATCTGGAGAAAGTTCGACAGTTCCGGGGTCATCGTTTTTCATTAAAAAAAATATTTTTTCAAATTTTGAAAAAATGATTCAAAATGTCAAATGGATTGTGCCTGATGTTGAATAACAACTTTTTAAAGCCCCACAGTGACCAACATTGCCATTTTTACAGACATTTCCTCCTACTCAGAAGCTTCTATTTGACCAATTTCTGGCAGAAAAATGACTCCAAACACACTCATTTTAGATCCAAAAGTGATCATTCACATTTAATAGTCATTTACAGGCAAAAGAGAAAGCATTAAAAAATGACCGGGGTCATCATTTTTCATTAAAAAAAATATTTTTTCAAATGTTCAAAAAATGATGCAAAATGTCAAATGGATTGTGCCTGATGTTGAATAACCACTTTTTAAGCCCCACAGTGACCAAAATTGCCATTTTTACAGACATTTCCTCCTACTCAGAAGCTTCTATTTGACCAATTTCTGGCAGAAAAATGGCTCTAAACACACTTATTTTAGTTCCAAAAGTGATCATTCACATTTAATAATTGTTTACAGTCAAAAGAGAAAACATTAAAAAATGACCATTTCTGACCATCTGGAGAAAGTTCGACAGTTCCGGGGTCATCGTTTTTCATCAAAAAAAATATTTTTTCAAATGTTTTAAAAATGATGCAAAATGTCAAATGGATTGTGCCTGATGTTGAATAACTACTTTTTAAGCACTACAGTGACCACAATTGCCATTTTTACAGATATTTCCTCCTACTCAGAAGCTTCTATTTGACCAATTTCTGGCAGAAAAATGGCTCTAAACACACTTATTTTAGTTCAAAAAGTGATCATTCACATTTAATAATTGTTTACAGTCAAAAGAGAAAACATTAAAAAATGACCATTTCTGACCATCTGGAGAAAGTTTGACAGGTCCGGGGTCATCGTTTTTCATCAAAAAAAATATTTTTTCAAATGTTGAAAAAATGATTCAAAATGTCAAATGGATTGTGCCTGATGTTGAATAACCACTTTTTAAGCCCTACAGTGACCAAAATTGCCATTTTTACAGACATTTCTTCCTACTCAGAAGCTTCTATTTGACCAATTTCGGGCAGAAAAATGACTCCAAACACACTTATTTCAGTTCCAAAAGTGATCATTCACATTTAATAATTGTTTACAGTCAAAAGAGAAAACATTAAAAAATGGCCATTTCTGACCATCTGGAGAAAGTTCGACAGTTCAGGGGTCATCGTTTTTCATCAAAAAAACATTTTTTCAAATGTTGAAAAAATGATGCAAAGTATTCAAATGGATTGTGCCTGATGTTGAATAACCACTTTTTAAGCCCCACAGTGACCAAAATTGACATTTTTACAGACATTTCCTCCTACTCAGAAGCTTCTATTTGACCAATTTCTTGCAGAAAAATGACTCTAAACATAGTTATTTTAGTTCCAAAAGTGAACATTCAGATTTAATAATTGTTTACAGTCAAAAGAGAAAACATTAAAAAATGACCATTTCTGACCATCTGGAGAAAGTTCGACAGTTCCGGGGTCATCGTTTTCATAAAAAAAAATATTTTTTCAATTGTTGAAAAAATGATGCAAAATGTCAAATGGATTGTGCCTGATGTTGAATAACCACTTTTTAAAGCCCCACAGTGACCAAAATTGCCATTTTTACAGACATTTCCTCCTACTCAGAAGCTTCTATTTGACCAATTTCTGGCAGAAAAATGACTCTAAACACACTTATTTTAGTTCCAAAAGTGATCATTCACATTTAATAATTGTTTACAGTCAAAAGAAAAAACATTAAAAAATGACAATTTCTGACCATCTGGAGAAAGTTTGACAGGTCCGGGGTCATCGTTTTTCATCAAAAAAAATATTTTTTCAAATGTTGAAAAAATGATTCAAAATGTCAAATGGATTGTGCCTGATGTTGAATAACCACTTTTTAAAGCCCCACAGTGACCAAAATTGCCATTTTTACAGACATTTCCTCCTACTCAGAAGCTTCTATTTGACCAATTTCTGGCAGAAAAATGACTCTAAACAGACTTATTTTAGTTCCAAAAGTGATCATTCACATTTAATAATTGTTTACAGTCAAAAGAAAAAACATTAAAAAAGGACAATTTCTGACCATCTGGAGAAAGTTTGACAGGTCCGGGGTCATCGTTTTTCATCAAAAAAAATATTTTTTCAAATGTTGAAAAAATGATTCAAAATGTCAAATGGATTGTGCCTGATGTTGAATAACCACTTTTTAAGCCCCACAGTGACCAAAATTGCCATTTTTACAGACATTTCCTCCTACTCAGAAGCTTCTATTTTGACCAATTTCTGGCAGAAAAATGACTCCAAACACACTCATTTTAGATCCAAAAGTGATAATTCACATTTAATAGTCATTTACAGGCAAAAGAGAAAACATTAAAAAATGACCATTTCTGACCATCTGGAGAAAGTTCGACAGCTCCGGGGTCATCGCTTTTTATAAAAAAAATTTTTTTTCAAATGTTGAAAAAATTATGCAAAATGGCAAATGGATTGTGCCTGATGTTGAATAACCACTTTTTAAAGCCCCACAGTGACCAAATTGCCATTTTTACAGACATTTCCTCCTACTCAGAAGCTTCTATTTTACCAATTTCTAGCAGAAAAATTACTCTAAACACACTTATTTTAGTTCCAAAAGTGATCATTCGCATTTAATAATTGTTTACAGTCCAAAAAGAAAACATTAAAAAATGACCATTTCTGACCATCTGGAGAAAGTTCGACAGTTCCGGGGTCAGCGTTTTTCATCAAAAAATATATTTTTTCAAATGATGCAAAATGTCAAATGGATTGTGCCTGATGTTGAATAACCACTTTTTAAAGCCCCACAGTGACCAAATTGCCATTTTTACAGACATTTCCTCCTACTCAGAAGCTTCTATTTGACCAATTTCTGGCAGAAAAATTACTCTAAACACACTTATTTTAGTTCCAAAAGTGAACATTCACATTTAATAATTGTTTACAGTCAAAAGAGAAAACATGAAAAAATGACCATTTCTGACCATCTGGAGAAAGTTCGACAGTTCCGGGGTCATCGTTTTTCATTAAAAAAAAATATTTTTTCAAATTTTGAAAAAATGATTCAAAATGTCAAATGGATTGTGCCTGATGTTGAATAACAACTTTTTAAAGCCCCACAGTGACCAAAATTGCCATTTTTACAGACATTTCCTCCTACTCAGAAGCTTCTATTTGACCAATTTCTGGCAGAAAAATTACTCCAAACACACTCATTTTAGATCCAAAAGTGATCATTCACATTTAATAGTCATTTACTGTCAAAAGAGAAAACATTAAAAAATGACCATTTCTGACCATCTGGAGAAAGTTCGACAGTTCCGGGGTCATCGTTTTTCATCAAAAATTTTTTTTTTCAAATGTTGAAAAAATTATGCAAAATGTCAAAAGGATTGTGCCTGAAGTTGAATAACCACTTTTTAAGCCCCACAGAGACCAAAATTGCCATTTTTACAGACATTTCCTCCTACTCAGAAGCTTCTATTTGACCAATTTCTGGCAGTAAAATGACTCTAAACACACTCTTTTTAGTTCCAAAAGTGATAATTCACATTTAATAGTAATTTACAGGCAAAAGAGATAACATTAAAAAAGGACCATTTCTGACCATCTGGAGAAAGTTCGACAGTTCCGGGGTCATCGTTTTTTATCAAAAAAATATTTTTTCAAATGTTGAAAAAATGATGCAAAATGTCAAAAGGATTGTGCCTGAAGTTGAATAACCACTTTTAACCCCTTCCACGCTAATGACAAAGCCAGCTCATCATGGGCGTTACCTGCGCTGCACTTATGACGAGCTGGCTTTGTCATGTAAAGTGTGATTTATGAACATTCAGCACACAGCGGGAAAACCCGGTAGCGCTGTAGTGGTTAAAGCCCCACAGTGACCAAAATTGCCATTTTTACAGACTTTTCCTCCTACTCAGAAGCTTCTATTTTGACCAATTTCTGGCAGAAAAATGACTCCAAACACACTCATTTTAGATCCAAAAGTGATAATTCACATTTAATAGTCATTTACAGGCAAAAGAGAAAACATTAAAAAATGACCATTTCTGACCATCTGGAGAAAGTTCGACAGTTCCGGGGTCATCGTTTTTCATCAAAAAAAATATTTTTTTCAAATGTTGAAAAAATGATTCAAAATGTCAAATGGATTGTGCCTGATGTTGAATAACCACTATTTAAGCCCCACAGTGACCAAAATTGCCATTTTTACAGACATTTCCTCCTACTCAGAAGCTTCTATTTGACCAATTTCTGGCAGAAAAATTACTCTACACACTTATTTTAGTTCCAAAAGTGAACATTCACATTTAATAATTGTTTACAGTCAAAAGAGAAAACATGAAAAAATGACCATTTCTGACCATCTGGAGAAAGTTTGACAGGTCCGGGGTCATTGTTTTTCATCAAAAAAAATATTTTTTCAAATGTTGAAAAAATGATTCAAAATGTCAAATGGATTGTGCCTGATGTTGAATAACTACTTTTTAAGCCCTACAGTGACCAAAATTGCCATTTTTACAGATATTTCCTCCTACTCAGAAGCTTCTATTTGACCAATTTCTGGTAGAAAAATGGCTCTAAACACACTTATTTTAGTTCCAAAAGTGATCATTCACATTTAATAATTGTTTACAGTCAAAAGAGAAAACATTAAAAAATGACCATTTCTGACCATCTGGATAAAGTTCGACCTTCCGGGGTCATCGTTTTTCATCAAAAAAAATATTTTTTCAAATGTTCAAAAATGATGCAAAATGTCAAAAGGATTGTGCCTGAAGTTGAATAACCACTTTTTAAAGCCCCACAGTGACCAGAATTGCCATTTTTACAGACTTTTTCCTCCTATTTGGAAGCTTCTATTTTGACCAATTTCTGGCAGAAAAATGACTCCAAACACACTCATTTTAGATTCAAAAGTGATAATTCACATTTAAGAGTCATTTACAGGCAAAAGAGAAAACATTAAATAATTACCATTTCAGACCATCTGGAGAAAGTGCGACAGTTCCGGGGTCATCGTTTTTCATCCCAAATTTTTTTTTCAAATGTTTTAAAAATTATGCAAAATGTCAAATGGATTGTGCCTGATGTTGAATAACCACTTTTTAAAGCCCCACAGTGACCAAATTGCCATTTTTACAGACATTTCCTCCTATTCAGAAGCTTCTATTTTACCAATTTCTAGCAGAAAAATTACTCTAAACACACTTATTTTAGTTCCAAAAGTGATCATTCACATTTAATAATTGTTTACAGTCAAAAGAGAAAACATTAAAAAATGACCATTTCTGACCATCTGGAGAAAGTTCGACGGTTCCGGGGTCAGCGTTTTTCATCAAAAAATATATTTTTTCAAATGTTGAAAAAATGATGCAAAATGTCAAAAGGATTGTGCCTGAAGTTGAATAACCACTTTTTAAAGCCCCACAGTGACCAAAATTGCCATTTTTACAGACTTTTCCTCCTACTCAGAAGCTTGTAATTCGACCAATTTCTGGCAGAAAAATGACTCCAAACACACTAATTTTAGTTCCAAAAGTGATAATTCACATTTAATAGTCATTTACAGGCAAAAGAGAAGACATTAAAAAATGACCATTTCTGACAATCTGGAGAAAGTTCGACAGGTCCGGGGTCATCATTTTTCATAAAAAAAATATTTTTTCAAATGTTGAAAAAATGATGCAAAATGTCAAATGGATTGTGCCTGATGTTGAATAACCACTTTTAAAGCCCCACAGTGACCAAATTTGCCATTTTTACAGACATTTCCTCCTACTCAGAAGCTTCTATTTGACCAATTTCTGGCAGAAAAATTACTCTAAACACACTCATTTTAGTTCCAAAAGTGATAATTCACATTTAATAGTCATTTACAGGCAAAAGAGATAACATTAAAAAAGGACCATTTCTGACCATCTGGAGAAAGTTCGACAGTTCCGGGGTAATAGTTTTTCATCCAAAAAAATATTTGTTCAAATGTTGAAAAAATGATGCAAAATGTCAAAAGGATTGGGCCTCCTGTTGAATAACCTCTTTTGCCCCACAGTGACCAAAATTGGCATTTTTACAGACTTTTCCTCCTACTCAGAAGCTTCTATTTGACCAATTTCTGGCAGAAAAATGACTCTAAACACACTTATTTTAGTTCCAAAAGTGATCATTCACATTTAATAATTGTTTACAGTCAAAAGAGAAAACATTAAAAAATGACCATTTCTGACCATCTGGAGAAAGTTCGACAGTTCCGGGGTCATCGTTTTCATAAAAAAAAATATTTTTTCAAATGTTGAAAAAATGATGCAAAATGTCAAATGGATTGTGCCTGATGTTGAATCACCACTTTGTAAGCCCCACAGTGACCAAAATTGCCATTTTTACAGACATTTCCTCCTACTCAGAAGCTTCTATTTTGACCAATTTCTGGCAGAAAAATGACTCCAAACACACTCATTTTAGATCCAAAAGTGATAATTCACATTTAATAGTCATTTACAGGCAAAAGAGAAAACATTAAAAAATGACCATTTCTGACCATCTGGAGAAAGTTCGACAGTTCCGGGGTCATCGTTTTCATAAAAAAAAATATTTTTTCAAATGTTGAAAAAATGATGCAAAATGTCAAATGGATTGTGCCTGATGTTGAATAACCACTTTTTAAAGCCCCACAGTGACCAAAATTGCCATTTTTACAGATATTTCCTCCTACTCAGAAGCTTCTATTTTGACCAATTTCTGGCAGAAAAATGACTCCAAACACACTCATTTTAGATCCAAAAGTGATAATTCACATTTAATAGTCATTTACAGGCAAAAGAGAAAACATTAAAAAATGACCATTTCTGACCATCTGGAGAAAGTTCGACAGTTCCGGGGTCATCGTTTTTTATCAAAAAAATATTTTTTCAAATGTTGAAAAAATGATGCAAAATGTCAAAAGGATTGTGCCTGAAGTTGAATAACCACTTTTAACCCCTTCCACGCTAATGACAAAGCCAGCTCATCATGGGCGTTACCTGCGCTGCACTTATGACGAGCTGGCTTTGTCATGTAAAGTGTGATTTATGAACATTCAGCACACAGCGGGAAAACCCGGTAGCGCTGTAGTGGTTAAAGCCCCACAGTGACCAAAATTGCCATTTTTACAGACTTTTCCTCCTACTCAGAAGCTTCTATTTTGACCAATTTCTGGCAGAAAAATGACTCCAAACACACTCATTTTAGATCCAAAAGTGATAATTCACATTTAATAGTCATTTACAGGCAAAAGAGAAAACATTAAAAAATGACCATTTCTGACCATCTGGAGAAAGTTCGACAGTTCCGGGGTCATCGTTTTTCATCAAAAAAAATATTTTTTTCAAATGTTGAAAAAATGATTCAAAATGTCAAATGGATTGTGCCTGATGTTGAATAACCACTATTTAAGCCCCACAGTGACCAAAATTGCCATTTTTACAGACATTTCCTCCTACTCAGAAGCTTCTATTTGACCAATTTCTGGCAGAAAAATTACTCTACACACTTATTTTAGTTCCAAAAGTGAACATTCACATTTAATAATTGTTTACAGTCAAAAGAGAAAACATGAAAAAATGACCATTTCTGACCATCTGGAGAAAGTTTGACAGGTCCGGGGTCATTGTTTTTCATCAAAAAAAATATTTTTTCAAATGTTGAAAAAATGATTCAAAATGTCAAATGGATTGTGCCTGATGTTGAATAACTACTTTTTAAGCCCTACAGTGACCAAAATTGCCATTTTTACAGATATTTCCTCCTACTCAGAAGCTTCTATTTGACCAATTTCTGGTAGAAAAATGGCTCTAAACACACTTATTTTAGTTCCAAAAGTGATCATTCACATTTAATAATTGTTTACAGTCAAAAGAGAAAACATTAAAAAATGACCATTTCTGACCATCTGGATAAAGTTCGACCTTCCGGGGTCATCGTTTTTCATCAAAAAAAATATTTTTTCAAATGTTCAAAAATGATGCAAAATGTCAAAAGGATTGTGCCTGAAGTTGAATAACCACTTTTTAAAGCCCCACAGTGACCAGAATTGCCATTTTTACAGACTTTTTCCTCCTATTTGGAAGCTTCTATTTTGACCAATTTCTGGCAGAAAAATGACTCCAAACACACTCATTTTAGATTCAAAAGTGATAATTCACATTTAAGAGTCATTTACAGGCAAAAGAGAAAACATTAAATAATTACCATTTCAGACCATCTGGAGAAAGTGCGACAGTTCCGGGGTCATCGTTTTTCATCCCAAATTTTTTTTTCAAATGTTTTAAAAATTATGCAAAATGTCAAATGGATTGTGCCTGATGTTGAATAACCACTTTTTAAAGCCCCACAGTGACCAAATTGCCATTTTTACAGACATTTCCTCCTACTCAGAAGCTTCTATTTTACCAATTTCTAGCAGAAAAATTACTCTAAACACACTTATTTTAGTTCCAAAAGTGATCATTCACATTTAATAATTGTTTACAGTCAAAAGAGAAAACATTAAAAAATGACCATTTCTGACCATCTGGAGAAAGTTCGACGGTTCCGGGGTCAGCGTTTTTCATCAAAAAATATATTTTTTCAAATGTTGAAAAAATGATGCAAAATGTCAAAAGGATTGTGCCTGAAGTTGAATAACCACTTTTTAAAGCCCCACAGTGACCAAAATTGCCATTTTTACAGACTTTTCCTCCTACTCAGAAGCTTGTAATTCGACCAATTTCTGGCAGAAAAATGACTCCAAACACACTAATTTTAGTTCCAAAAGTGATAATTCACATTTAATAGTCATTTACAGGCAAAAGAGAAGACATTAAAAAATGACCATTTCTGACAATCTGGAGAAAGTTCGACAGGTCCGGGGTCATCATTTTTCATAAAAAAAATATTTTTTCAAATGTTGAAAAAATGATGCAAAATGTCAAATGGATTGTGCCTGATGTTGAATAACCACTTTTAAAGCCCCACAGTGACCAAATTTGCCATTTTTACAGACATTTCCTCCTACTCAGAAGCTTCTATTTGACCAATTTCTGGCAGAAAAATTACTCTAAACACACTCATTTTAGTTCCAAAAGTGATAATTCACATTTAATAGTCATTTACAGGCAAAAGAGATAACATTAAAAAAGGACCATTTCTGACCATCTGGAGAAAGTTCGACAGTTCCGGGGTAATAGTTTTTCATCCAAAAAAATATTTGTTCAAATGTTGAAAAAATGATGCAAAATGTCAAAAGGATTGGGCCTCCTGTTGAATAACCTCTTTTGCCCCACAGTGACCAAAATTGGCATTTTTACAGACTTTTCCTCCTACTCAGAAGCTTCTATTTGACCAATTTCTGGCAGAAAAATGACTCTAAACACACTTATTTTAGTTCCAAAAGTGATCATTCACATTTAATAATTGTTTACAGTCAAAAGAGAAAACATTAAAAAATGACCATTTCTGACCATCTGGAGAAAGTTCGACAGTTCCGGGGTCATCGTTTTCATAAAAAAAAATATTTTTTCAAATGTTGAAAAAATGATGCAAAATGTCAAATGGATTGTGCCTGATGTTGAATCACCACTTTGTAAGCCCCACAGTGACCAAAATTGCCATTTTTACAGACATTTCCTCCTACTCAGAAGCTTCTATTTTGACCAATTTCTGGCAGAAAAATGACTCCAAACACACTCATTTTAGATCCAAAAGTGATAATTCACATTTAATAGTCATTTACAGGCAAAAGAGAAAACATTAAAAAATGACCATTTCTGACCATCTGGAGAAAGTTCGACAGTTCCGGGGTCATCGTTTTCATAAAAAAAAATATTTTTTCAAATGTTGAAAAAATGATGCAAAATGTCAAATGGATTGTGCCTGATGTTGAATAACCACTTTTTAAAGCCCCACAGTGACCAAAATTGCCATTTTTACAGATATTTCCTCCTACTCAGAAGCTTCTATTTTGACCAATTTCTGGCAGAAAAATGACTCCAAACACACTCATTTTAGATCCAAAAGTGATAATTCACATTTAATAGTCATTTACAGGCAAAAGAGAAAACATTAAAAAATGACCATTTCTGACCATCTGGAGAAAGTTTGACAGTTCCGGGGTCATCGTTTTTTATAAAAAAAAAAAATTTTTCAAATGTTGAAAAAATGATGCAAAATGTCAAATGGATTGTGCCTGATGTTGAATAACCACTTTTTAAAGCCCCACAGTGACCAAATTGCCATTTTTACAGACATTTCCTCCTACTCAGAAGCTTCTATTTTACCAATTTCTAGCAGAAAAATTACTCTAAACACACTTATTTTAGTTCCAAAAGTGATCATTCACATTTAATAATTGTTTACAGTCAAAAGAGAAAACATTAAAAAATGACCATTTCTGACCATCTGGAGAAAGTTCGACGGTTCCGGGGTCAGCGTTTTTCATCAAAAAATATATTTTTTCAAATGTTGAAAAAATGATGCAAAATGTCAAAAGGATTGTGCCTGAAGTTGAATAACCACTTTTTAAAGCCCCACAGTGACCAAAATTGCCATTTTTACAGACTTTTCCTCCTACTCAGAAGCTTGTAATTCGACCAATTTCTGGCAGAAAAATGACTCCAAACACACTAATTTTAGTTCCAAAAGTGATAATTCACATTTAATAGTCATTTACAGGCAAAAGAGAAGACATTAAAAAATGACCATTTCTGACAATCTGGAGAAAGTTCGACAGGTCCGGGGTCATCATTTTTCATAAAAAAAATATTTTTTCAAATGTTGAAAAAATGATGCAAAATGTCAAATGGATTGTGCCTGATGTTGAATAACCACTTTTAAAGCCCCACAGTGACCAAATTTGCCATTTTTACAGACATTTCCTCCTACTCAGAAGCTTCTATTTGACCAATTTCTGGCAGAAAAATTACTCTAAACACACTTATTTTAGTTCCAAAAGTGATCATTCACATTTAATAATTGTTTACAGTCAAAAGAGAAAACATTAAAAAATGACCATTTCTGACCATCTGGAGAAAGTTCAACAGTTCCGGGGTCATCGTTTTCATAAAAAAAAATATTTTTTCAAATGTTGAAAAAATGATGCAAAATGTCAAATGGATTGTGCCTGATGTTGAATCACCACTTTGTAAGCCCCACAGTGACCAAAATTGCCATTTTTACAGACATTTCCTCCTACTCAGAAGCTTCTATTTTGACCAATTTCTGGCAGAAAAATGACTCCAAACACACTCATTTTAGATCCAAAAGTGATAATTCACATTTAATAGTCATTTACAGGCAAAAGAGAAAACATTAAAAAATGACCATTTCTGACCATCTGGAGAAAGTTCGACAGTTCCGGGGTCATCGTTTTCATAAAAAAAAATATTTTTTCAAATGTTGAAAAAATGATGCAAAATGTCAAATGGATTGTGCCTGATGTTGAATAACCACTTTTTAAAGCCCCACAGTGACCAAAATTGCCATTTTTACAGATATTTCCTCCTACTCAGAACTTCTATTTGACCAATTTCTGGCAGAAAAATGACTCTAAACACACTTATTTTAGTTCCAAAAGTGATCATTCACATTTAATATTTGTTTACAGTCAAAAGAGAAAACATAAAAAAATGACCAATTCTGACCATCTGGAGAAAGTTTGACAGTTCCGGGGTCATCGTTTTCATAAAAAAAATATTTTTTCAAATCTTGAAAAAATGATGCAAAATGTCAAATGGATTGTGCCTGATGTTGAATAACCACTTTTTAAAGCCCCACAGTGACCAAAATTTCCATTTTTACAGACATTTCCTCCTACTCAGAAGCTTCTATTTTACCAATTTCTAGCAGAAAAATGACTCCAAACACACTAATTTTAGTTCCAAAAGTGATAATTCACATTTAATAGTCATTTACAGGCAAAAGAGAAGACATTAAAAAATGACCATTTCTGACAATCTGGAGAAAGTTCGACAGGTCCGGGGTCATCATTTTTCATAAAAAAAATATTTTTTCAAATGTTGAAAAAATGATGCAAAATGTCAAATGGATTGTGCCTGATGTTGAATAACCACTTTTAAAGCCCCACAGTGACCAAATTTGCCATTTTTACAGACATTTCCTCCTACTCAGAAGCTTCTATTTGACCAATTTCTGGCAGAAAAATTACTCTAAACACACTCATTTTAGTTCCAAAAGTGATAATTCACATTTAATAGTCATTTACAGGCAAAAGAGATAACATTAAAAAAGGACCATTTCTGACCATCTGGAGAAAGTTCGACAGTTCCGGGGTAATCGTTTTTCATCCAAAAAATATTTGTTCAAATGTTGAAAAAATGATGCAAAATGTCAAAAGGATTGGGCCTCCTGTTGAATAACCTCTTTTGCCCCACAGTGACCAAAATTGGCATTTTTACAGACTTTTCCTCCTACTCAGAAGCTTCTATTTGACCAATTTCTGGCAGAAAAATGACTCTAAACACACTTATTTTAGTTCCAAAAGTGATCATTCACATTTAATAATTGTTTACAGTCAAAAGAGAAAACATTAAAAAATTACCATTTCTGACCATCTGGAGAAAGTTCGACAGGTCCGGGGTCATCGTTTTCATAAAAAAAAATATTTTTTCAAATGTTGAAAAAATTATGCAAAATGTCAAATGGATTGTGCCTGATGTTGAATCACCACTTTGTAAGCCCCACAGTGACCAAAATTGCCATTTTTACAGATATTTCCTCCTACTCAGAACTTCTATTTGACCAATTTCTGGCAGAAAAATGACTCTAAACACACTTATTTTAGTTCCAAAAGTGATCATTCACATTTAATATTTGTTTACAGTCAAAAGAGAAAACATAAAAAAATGACCAATTCTGACCATCTGGAGAAAGTTTGACAGTTCCGGGGTCATCGTTTTCATAAAAAAAATATTTTTTCAAATCTTGAAAAAATGATGCAAAATGTCAAATGGATTGTGCCTGATGTTGAATAACCACTTTTTAAAGACCCACAGTGACCAAAATTTCCATTTTTACAGACATTTCCTCCTACTCAGAAGCTTCTATTTGACCAATTTCAGGCAGAAAAATTACTCTAAACAAACTTATTTTAGTTCCAAAAGTGATCATTCACATTTAATAATTGTTTACAGTCAAAAGAGAAAACATTAAAAAATGACCATTTCTGACCATCTGCAGAAAGTTTGACAGGTCCGGGGTCATCGTTTTTCATCAAAAAAAATATATTTTCAAATGTTGAAAAAATGATTCAAAATGTCAAATGGATTGTGCCTGATGTTGAATAACCACTTTTTAAGCCCCACAGTGACCAAAATTGCCATTTTTACAGACATTTCCTCCTACTCAGAAGCTTCTATTTTGACCTATTTCTGGCAGAAAAATGACTCCAAACACACTCATTTTAGATCCAAAAGTGATAATTCACATTTAATAGTCATTTACAGGCAAAAGAGAAAACATTAAAAAATGACCATTTCTGACCATCTGGAGAAAGTTCGACAGTTCCGGGGTCATCGTTTTTTATAAAAAAAAAAAAAATTCAAATGTTGAAAAAATGATGCAAAATGTCAAATGGATTGTGCCTGATGTTGAATAACCACTTTTTAAAGCCCCACAGTGACCAAATTGCCATTTTTACAGACATTTCCTCCTACTCAGAAGCTTCTATTTTACCAATTTCTAGCAGAAAAATTACTCTAAATACACTAATTTTAGTTCCAAAAGTGATCATTCACATTTAATAATTGTTTACAGTCAAAAGAGAAAACATTAAAAAATGACCATTTCTGACCATCTGGAGAAAGTTCGACAGTTCCGGGGTCAGCGTTTTTCATCAAAAAATATATTTTTTCAAATGTTGAAAAAATGATGCAAAATGTCAAAAGGATTGTGCCTGAAGTTGAATAACCACTTTTTAAGCCCCACAGTGACCAAAATTGCCATTTTTACAGACATTTCCTCCTACTCAGAAGCTTCTATTTGACCAATTTCTGGCAGAAAAATGACTCTAAACACACTCATTTTAGTTCCAAAAGTGATAATTCACATTTAATAGTAATTTACAGGCAAAAGAGATAACATTAAAAAAGGACCATTTCTGACCATCTGGAGAAAGTTCGACAGTTCCGGGGTCATCGTTTTTCATCAAAAAAATATTTTTTCAAATGTTGAAAAAATGATGCAAAATGTCAAAAGGATTGGGCCTCCTGTTGAATAACCACTTTTGCCCCACAGTGACCAAAATTGCCATTTTTACAGACTTTTCCTCCTACTCAGAAGTTTCTATTTGACCAATTTCTGGCAGAAAAATGACTCTAAACACACTTATTTTAGTTCCAAAAGTGATCATTCACATTTAATATTTGTTTACAGTCAAAAGAGAAAACATTAAAAAATGACCATTTCTGACCATCTGGAGAAAGTTCGGCAGTTCCGGGGTCATCGTTTTTCATTAAAAAAAATATTTTTATAAATGTTGAAAAAATGATTCAAAATGTCAAAAGGATTGTGCCTGAAGTTGAATAACCACTTTTAACCCCTTCCACGCTAATGACAAAGCCAGCTCATCATGGGCGTTACCTGCGCTGCACTCATGACGAGCTGGCTTTGTCATGTAAAGTGTGATTTATGAACATTCAGCACACAGCGGGAAAACCCGGTAGCGCTGTAGTGGTTAAAGCCCCACAGTGACCAAAATTGCCATTTTTACAGACTTTTCCTCCTACTCAGAAGCTTCTATTTTGACCAATTTCTGGCAGAAAAATGACTCCAAACACACTCATTTTAGATCCAAAAGTGATAATTCACATTTAATAGTCATTTACAGGCAAAAGAGAAAACATTAATAAATGACCATTTCTGACCATCTGGAGAAAGTTCGACAGTTCCGGGGTCATCGTTTTTCATCAAAAAAAATATTTTTTTCAAATGTTGAAAAAATGATTCAAAATGTCAAATGGATTGTGCCTGATGTTGAATAACCACTATTTAAGCCCCACAGTGACCAAAATTGCCATTTTTACAGACATTTCCTCCTACTCAGAAGCTTCTATTTGACCAATTTCTGGCAGAAAAATTACTCTAAACACACTTATTTTAGTTCCAAAAGTGAACATTCACATTTAATATTTGTTTACAGTCAAAAGAGAAAACATGAAAAAATGACAATTTCTGACCATCTGGAGAAAGTTTGACAGGTCCGGGGTCATCGTTTTTCATCAAAAAATTTTTTTTTTCAAATGTTGAAAAAATGATTCAAAATGTCAAATGGATTGTGCCTGATGTTGAATAACTACGTTTTAAGCCCTACAGTGACCAAAATTGCCATTTTTACAGATATTTCCTCCTACTCAGAAGCTTCTATTTGACCAATTTCTGGTAGAAAAATGGCTCTAAACACACTTATTTTAGTTCCAAAAGTGATCATTCACATTTAATAATTGTTTACAGTCAAAAGAGAAAACATTAAAAAATGACCATTTCTGACCATCTGGATAAAGTTCGACCTTCCGGGGTCATCGTTTTCATACAAAAAAAATATTTTTTCAAATGTTGAAAAAATGATGCAAAATGTCAAAAGGATTGTGCCTGAAGTTGAATAACCACTTTTTAAAGCCCCACAGTGACCAAAATTGCCATTTTTACAGACATTTCCTCCTACTCAGAGGCTTCTATTTGACCAATTTCTGGCAGAAAAATGACTCTAAACACACTTATTTTAGTTCCAAAAGTGATCATTCACATTTAATAATTGTTTACAGTCAAAAGAAAAAACATTAAAAAATGACAATTTCTGACCATCTGGAGAAAGTTTGACAGGTCCGGGGTCATCGTTTTTCATCAAAAAAAATATTTTTTCAAATGTTGAAAAAATGATTCAAAATGTCAAATGGATTGTGCCTGATGTTGAATAACCACTTTTTAAAGCCCCACAGTGACCAAAATTGCCATTTTTACAGACATTTCCTCCTACTCAGAAGCTTCTATTTGACCAATTTCTGGCAGAAAAATGACTCTAAACACACTTATTTTAGTTCCAAAAGTGATCATTCACATTTAATAATTGTTTACAGTCAAAAGAAAAAACATTAAAAAAGGACAATTTCTGACCATCTGGAGAAAGTTTGACAGGTCCGGGGTCATCGTTTTTCATCAAAAAAAATATTTTTTCAAATGTTGAAAAAATGATTCAAAATGTCAAATGGATTGTGCCTGATGTTGAATAACCACTTTTTAAGCCCCACAGTGACCAAAATTGCCATTTTTACAGACATTTCCTCCTACTCAGAAGCTTCTATTTTACCAATTTCTAGCAGAAAAATTACTCTAAACACACTTATTTTAGTTCCAAAAGTGATCATTCGCATTTAATAATTGTTTACAGTCAAAAAAGAAAACATTAAAAAATGACCATTTCTGACCATCTGGAGAAAGTTCGACAGTTCCGGGGTCAGCGGTTTTCATCAAAAAATATATTTTTTCAAATGATGCAAAATGTCAAATGGATTGTGCCTGATGTTGAATAACCACTATTTAAGCTCCACAGTGACCAAAATTGCCATTTTTACAGACATTTCCTCCTACTCAGAAGCTTCTATTTGACCAATTTCTGGCAGAAAAATGACTCTAAACACACTTATTTTAGTTCCAAAAGTGATCATTCACATTTAATAATTGTTTACAGTCAAAAGAAAAAACATTAAAAAAGGACAATTTCTGACCATCTGGAGAAAGTTTGACAGGTCCGGGGTCATCGTTTTTCATCAAAAAAAATATTTTTTCAAATGTTGAAAAAATGATTCAAAATGTCAAATGGATTGTGCCTGATGTTGAATAACCACTTTTTAAGCCCCACAGTGACCAAAATTGCCATTTTTACAGACATTTCCTCCTACTCAGAAGCTTCTATTTTACCAATTTCTAGCAGAAAAATTACTCTAAACACACTTATTTTAGTTCCAAAAGTGATCATTCGCATTTAATAATTGTTTACAGTCAAAAAAGAAAACATTAAAAAATGACCATTTCTGACCATCTGGAGAAAGTTCGACAGTTCCGGGGTCAGCGGTTTTCATCAAAAAATATATTTTTTCAAATGATGCAAAATGTCAAATGGATTGTGCCTGATGTTGAATAACCACTATTTAAGCTCCACAGTGACCAAAATTGCCATTTTTACAGACATTTCCTCCTACTCAGAAGCTTCTATTTGACCAATTTCTGGCAGAAAAATGACTCTAAACACACTTATTTTAGTTCCAAAAGTGATCATTCACATTTAATAATTGTTTACAGTCAAAAGAAAAAACATTAAAAAAGGACAATTTCTGACCATCTGGAGAAAGTTTGACAGGTCCGGGGTCATCGTTTTTCATCAAAAAAAATATTTTTTCAAATGTTGAAAAAATGATTCAAAATGTCAAATGGATTGTGCCTGATGTTGAATAACCACTTTTTAAGCCCCACAGTGACCAAAATTGCCATTTTTACAGACATTTCCTCCTACTCAGAAGCTTCTATTTGACCAATTTCTGGCAGAAAAATTACTCTAAACACACTTATTTTAGTTCCAAAAGTGAACATTCACATTTAATAATTGTTTACAGTCAAAAGAGAAAACATGAAAAAATGACCATTTCTGACCATCTGGAGAAAGTTCGACAGTTCCGGGGTCATCGTTTTTCATTAAAAAAAAATATTTTTTCAAATTTTGAAAAAATGATTCAAAATGTCAAATGGATTGTGCCTGATGTTGAATAACAACTTTTTAAAGCCCCACAGTGACCAAAATTGCCATTTTTACAGACATTTCCTCCTACTCAGAAGCTTCTATTTGACCAATTTCTGGCAGAAAAATTACTCCAAACACACTCATTTTAGATCCAAAAGTGATCATTCACATTTAATAGTCATTTACTGTCAAAAGAGAAAACATTAAAAAATGACCATTTCTGACCATCTGGAGAAAGTTCGACAGTTCCGGGGTCATCGTTTTTCATCAAAAAATTTTTTTTTCAAATGTTGAAAAAATGATGCAAAATGTCAAAAGGATTGTGCCTGAAGTTGAATAACCACTTTTTAAGCCCCACAGAGACCAAAATTGCCATTTTTACAGACATTTCCTCCTACTCAGAAGCTTCTATTTGACCAATTTCTGGCAGAAAAATGACTCTAAACACACTCTTTTTAGTTCCAAAAGTGATAATTCACATTTAATAGTAATTTACAGGCAAAAGAGATAACATTAAAAAAGGACCATTTCTGACCATCTGGAGAAAGTTCGACAGTTCCGGGGTCATCGTTTTTTATCAAAAAATTTTTTTTTCAAATGTTGAAAAAATGATGCAAAATGTCAAAAGGATTGTGCCTGAAGTTGAATAACCACTTTTAACCCCTTCCACGCTAATGACAAAGCCAGCTCATCATGGGCGTTACCTGCGCTGCACTCATGACGAGCTGGCTTTGTCATGTAAAGTGTGATTTATGAACATTCAGCACACAGCGGGAAAACCCGGTAGCGCTGTAGTGGTTAAAGCCCCACAGTGACCAAAATTGCCATTTTTACAGACTTTTCCTCCTACTCAGAAGCTTCTATTTTGACCAATTTCTGGCAGAAAAATGACTCCAAACACACTCATTTTAGATCCAAAAGTGATAATTCACATTTAATAGTCATTTACAGGCAAAAGAGAAAACATTAAAAAATGACCATTTCTGACCATCTGGAGAAAGTTCGACATCCGGGGTCATCGTTTTTCATCAAAAAAAATATTTTTTTCAAATGTTGAAAAAATGATTCAAAATGTCAAATGGATTGTGCCTGATGTTGAATAACCACTATTTAAGCCCCACAGTGACCAAAATTGCCATTTTTACAGACATTTCCTCCTACTCAGAAGCTTCTATTTGACCAATTTCTGGCAGAAAAATTACTCTACACACTTATTTTAGTTCCAAAAGTGAACATTCACATTTAATAATTGTTTACAGTCAAAAGAGAAAACATGAAAAAATGACCATTTCTGACCATCTGGAGAAAGTTTGACAGGTCCGGGGTCATCGTTTTTCATCAAAAAAAATATTTTTTCAAATGTTGAAAAAATGATTCAAAATGTCAAATGGATTGTGCCTGATGTTGAATAACTACTTTTTAAGCCCTACAGTGACCAAAATTGCCATTTTTACAGATATTTCCTCCTACTCAGAAGCTTCTATTTGACCAATTTCTGGTAGAAAAATGGCTCTAAACACACTTATTTTAGTTCCAAAAGTGATCATTCACATTTAATAATTGTTTACAGTCAAAAGAGAAAACATTAAAAAAATGACCATTTCTGACCATCTGGATAAAGTTCGACCTTCCGGGGTCATCGTTTTTCATCAAAAAAAATATTTTTTCAAATGTTCAAAAATGATGCAAAATGTCAAAAGGATTGTGCCTGAAGTTGAATAACCACTTTTTAAAGCCCCACAGTGACCAGAATTGCCATTTTTACAGACTTTTTCCTCCTATTTGGAAGCTTCTATTTTGACCAATTTCTGGCAGAAAAATGACTCCAAACACACTCATTTTAGATTCAAAAGTGATAATTCACATTTAAGAGTCATTTACAGGCAAAAGAGAAAACATAAAAAAATTACCATTTCAGACCATCTGGAGAAAGTGCGACAGTTCCGGGGTCATCGTTTTTCATCCCAAATTTTTTTTTCAAATGTTTTAAAAATTATGCAAAATGTCAAATGGATTGTGCCTGATGTTGAATAACCACTTTTTAAAGCCCCACAGTGACCAAATTGCCATTTTTACAGACATTTCCTCCTACTCAGAAGCTTCTATTTTACCAATTTCTAGCAGAAAAATTACTCTAAACACACTTATTTTAGTTCCAAAAGTGATCATTCACATTTAATATTTGTTTACAGTCAAAAGAGAAAACATAAAAAAATGACCAATTCTGACCATCTGGAGAAAGTTTGACAGTTCCGGGGTCATCGTTTTCATAAAAAAAATATTTTTTCAAATCTTGAAAAAATGATGCAAAATGTCAAATGGATTGTGCCTGATGTTGAATAACCACTTTTTAAAGCCCCACAGTGACCAAAATTTCCATTTTTACAGACATTTCCTCCTACTCAGAAGCTTCTATTTTACCAATTTCTAGCAGAAAAATGACTCCAAACACACTAATTTTAGTTCCAAAAGTGATAATTCACATTTAATAGTCATTTACAGGCAAAAGAGAAGACATTAAAAAATGACCATTTCTGACAATCTGGAGAAAGTTCGACAGGTCCGGGGTCATCATTTTTCATAAAAAAAATATTTTTTCAAATGTTGAAAAAATGATGCAAAATGTCAAATGGATTGTGCCTGATGTTGAATAACCACTTTTAAAGCCCCACAGTGACCAAATTTGCCATTTTTACAGACATTTCCTCCTACTCAGAAGCTTCTATTTGACCAATTTCTGGCAGAAAAATTACTCTAAACACACTCATTTTAGTTCCAAAAGTGATAATTCACATTTAATAGTCATTTACAGGCAAAAGAGATAACATTAAAAAAGGACCATTTCTGACCATCTGGAGAAAGTTCGACAGTTCCGGGGTAATCGTTTTTCATCCAAAAAATATTTGTTCAAATGTTGAAAAAAGTGATGCAAAATGTCAAAAGGATTGGGCCTCCTGTTGAATAACCTCTTTTGCCCCACAGTGACCAAAATTGGCATTTTTACAGACTTTTCCTCCTACTCAGAAGCTTCTATTTGACCAATTTCTGGCAGAAAAATGACTCTAAACACACTTATTTTAGTTCCAAAAGTGATCATTCACATTTAATAATTGTTTACAGTCAAAAGAAAAAACATTAAAAAATGACAATTTCTGACCATCTGGAGAAAGTTTGACAGGTCCGGGGTCATCGTTTTTCATCAAAAAAAATATTTTTTCAAATGTTGAAAAAATGATTCAAAATGTCAAATGGATTGTGCCTGATGTTGAATAACCACTTTTTAAAGCCCCACAGTGACCAAAATTGCCATTTTTACAGACATTTCCTCCTACTCAGAAGCTTCTATTTGACCAATTTCTGGCAGAAAAATGACTCTAAACACACTTATTTTAGTTCCAAAAGTGATCATTCACATTTAATAATTGTTTACAGTCAAAAGAAAAAACATTAAAAAAGGACAATTTCTGACCATCTGGAGAAAGTTTGACAGGTCCGGGGTCATCGTTTTTCATCAAAAAAAATATTTTTTCAAATGTTGAAAAAATGATTCAAAATGTCAAATGGATTGTGCCTGATGTTGAATAACCACTTTTTAAGCCCCACAGTGACCAAAATTGCCATTTTTACAGACATTTCCTCCTACTCAGAAGCTTCTATTTTGACCAATTTCTGGCAGAAAAATGACTCCAAACACACTCATTTTAGATCCAAAAGTGATAATTCACATTTAATAGTCATTTACAGGCAAAAGAGAAAACATAAAAAAATGACCATTTCTGACCATCTGGAGAAAGTTCGACAGCTCCGGGGTCATCGCTTTTTATAAAAAAATTTTTTTTTCAAATGTTGAAAAAATGATGCAAAATGTCAAATGGATTGTGCCTGATGTTGAATAACCACTTTTTAAAGCCCCACAGTGACCAAATTGCCATTTTTACAGACATTTCCTCCTACTCAGAAGCTTCTATTTTACCAATTTCTAGCAGAAAAATTACTCTAAACACACTTATTTTAGTTCCAAAAGTGATCATTCACATTTAATAATTGTTTACAGTCAAAAGAGAAAACATTAAAAAATGACCATTTCTGACCATCTGGAGAAAGTTCGACAGTTCCGGGGTCAGCGTTTTTCATCAAAAAATATATTTTTTCAAATGTTGAAAAAATGATGCAAAATGTCAAAAGGATTGTGCCTGAAGTTGAATAACCACTTTTGAAAGCCCCACAGTGACCAAAATTGCCATTTTTACAGACTTTTCCTCCTACTCAGAAGCTTCTATTTTGACCAATTTCTGGCAGAAAAATGACTCCAACCACACTCATTTTAGATCCAAAAGTGATAATTCACATTTAATAGTCATTTACTGTCAAAAGAAAAAACATTAAAAAATGACCATTTCTGACCATCTGGAGAAAGTTCGACAGGTCCGGGGTCATCGTTTTTCATCAAAAAAAATATTTTTCAAATGTTGAAAAAATGATGCAAAATGTCAAATGGATTGTGCCTCATGTTGAATAACCACTTTTTAAAGCCCCACAATGACCAAAATTGCCATTTTTACAGACTTTTCCTCCTACTCAGAAGCTTGTAATTCGACCAATTTCTGGCAGAAAAATGACTCCAAACACACTAATTTTAGTTCCAAAAGTGATAATTCACATTTAATAGTCATTTACAGGCAAAAGAGAAGACATTAAAAAAAATGACCATTTCTGACAATCTGGAGAAAGTTCGACAGCTCCGGGGTCATCATTTTTCATAAAAATTTTTTTTTTTCAAATGTTGAAAAAATGATGCAAAATGTCAAATGGATTGTGCCTGATGTTGAATAACCACTTTTAAAGCCCCACAGTGACCAAATTTGCAATTTTTACAGACATTTCCTCCTACTCAGAAGCTTCTATTTGACCAATTTCTGGCAGAAAAATTACTCTAAACACACTCATTTTAGTTCCAAAAGTGATAATTCACATTTAATAGTCATTTACAGGCAAAAGAGATAACATTAAAAAGGGACCATTTCTGACCATCTGGAGAAAGTTCGACAGTTCCGGGGTAATCGTTTTTCATCCAAAAAAATATTTGTTCAAATGTTGAAAAAATGATGCAAAATGTCAAAAGGATTGGGCCTCCTGTTGAATAACCTCTTTTGCCCCACAGTGACCAAAATTGGCATTTTTACAGACTTTTCCATCTACTCAGAAGCTTCTATTTGACCAATTTCTGGCAGAAAAATGACTCTAAACACACTCATTTTAGTTCCAAAAGTAATAATTCACATTTAATAGTCATTTACAGGCAAAAGAGATAACATTAAAAAAGGACCATTTCTGACCATCTGGAGAAAGTTCGACAGTTCCGGGGTCATCGTTTTTCATCAAAAAAAATATTTGTTCAAATGTTGAAAAAATGATGCAAAATGTCAAAAGGATTGTGCCTGAAGTTGAATAACCACTTTTTAACCCCTTCCACGCTAATGACAAAGCCAGCTCATCACGGGCGTTACCTGCGCTGCGCTCATGGCGAGCTGGCTTTGTCATGTAAAGTGTCATTTATGAACAATCAGCGCACAGCGGGAAAACACGCTAGCGCTGTAGTGGTTAAAGCCCCACAGTGACCAAAATTGCCATTTTTACAGATATTTCCTCCTACTCAGAAGCTTCTATTTGACCAATTTCTGGCAGAAAATGGCTCTAAACACACTTATTTTAGTTCCAAAAGTGATCATTCACATTTAATAATTGTTTACAGTCAAAAGAGAAAACCTTAAAAAATGACCATTTCTGACCATCTGGAGAAAGTTTGACAGGTCCGGGGTCATCGTTTTTCATCAAAAAAAATATTTTTTCAAATGTTGAAAAAATGATTCCAAATGTCAAATGGATTGTGCCTGATGATGAATAACCACTTTTTAAAGCCCCACAGTGACCAAAATTGTCATTTTTACAGATATTTCCTCCTACTCAGAACCTTCTATTTCCACCAATTTCTGGCAGAAAAATGACTCTAAACACACTCATTTTAGTTCCAAAAGTGATAATTCACATTTAATAGTCATTTACAGGCAAAAGAGAAAACATTAAAAAACGACCATTTCTGACCATCTGGAGAAAGTTCGACAGGTCCGGGGTCATCATTTTTCATAAAAAAATATATTTTTTCAAATGTTGAAAAATGATGCAAAATGTCAAATGGATTGTGCCTGATGATGAATAACTACTTGTTATGCCCTACAGTGACCAAAATTGTCATTTTTACAGATATTTCCTCCTACTCAGAACTTCTATTTGACCAATTTCTGGCAGAAAAATGGCTCTAAACACACTTATTTTAGTTCCAAAAGTGATCATTCACATTTAATAATTGATTACAGTCAAAAGAGAAAACATTAAAAAACGACCATTTCTGACCATCTGGAGAAAGTTCGACAGGTCCGGGGTCATCGTTTTTCATCAAAAAAAATATTTTTTCAAATGTTGAAAAAATTATTCAAAATGTCAAATGGATTGTGCCTGATGTTGAATAACCACTTTTTAAAGCCCCACAGTGACCAAAATTGTCATTT
Organism: Lissotriton helveticus; assembly: GCF_964261635.1. Taxonomy (NCBI): domain Eukaryota; kingdom Metazoa; phylum Chordata; class Amphibia; order Caudata; family Salamandridae; genus Lissotriton; species Lissotriton helveticus. The sequence goes on along the minus strand of NC_136061.1, from coordinate 1,356,151,740 downwards.
TTACAGACATTTCCTCCTACTCAGAACCTTCTATTTCGACCAATTTCTGGGAGAAAAATGACTCTAAACACACTCATTTTACTTCCAAACGTGATAATTCACATTTAATAGTCATTTACTGTCAAAACAGAAAACATTAAAAAATGACCATTTCTGACCATCTGGAGAAAGTTCGACAGGTCCGGGGACATCGTTTTTCATCAAAAAAAATATTTTTTCAAATGTTGAAAAAATGATTCAAAATGTCAAATGGTTTGTGCCTCATGTTGAATACCCACTTTTTAAAGCCCCACAGTGGTCAAAATTGCCATTTTTACAGACTTTTCCTCCTACTCAGAAGCTTCTATTTGACCAATTTCTGGCAGAAAAATTACTCTAAACACACTTATTTTAGTTCCAAAAGTGAACATTCACATTTAATAATTGTTTACAGTCAAAAGAGAAAACATTAAAAAATGACCATTTCTGATCATCTGGAGAAAGTGCGACAGTTCCGGGGTCATCGTTTTCATAAAAAAAAATATTTTTTCAAATGTTGAAAAAATGATGCAAAATGTCAAATGGATTGTGCCTGATGTTGAATAACCACTTAATAAAGCCCCACAGTGACCAAAATTGCCATTTTTACAGACATTTCCTCCTACTCAGAAGCTTCTATTTGACCAATTTCTGGCAGAAAAATTACTCTAAACACACTTATTTTAGTTCCAAAAGTGATCATTCACATTTAATAATTGTTTACAGTCAAAAGAGAAAACATTAAAAAATGACCATTTCTGACCATCTGGAGAAAGTTTGACAGGTCCGGGGTCATCGTTTTTCATCAAAAACAATATTTTTTCAAATGTTGAAAAAATGATTCAAAATGTCAAATGGATTGTGCCTGATGTTGAATAACCACTTTTTAAGCCCCACAGTGACCAAAATTCCCATTTTTACAGACATTTCCTCCTACTCAGAAGCTTCTATTTTGACCAATTTCTGGCAGAAAAATGACTCCAAACACACTCATTTTAGATCCAAAAGTGATAATTCACATTTAATAGTCATTTACTGTCAAAAGAAAACACATTAAAAAATGACAATTTCTGACCATCTGGAGAAAGTTCGACAGGTCCTAGGTCATCGTTTTTCATCCAAAAAAATATTTTTTCAAATGTTGAAAAAATGATGCAAAATGTCAAATGGATTGTGCCTGATGTTGAATAACCACTTTTTAAAGCACCACAGTGACCAAAATTGCCATTTTTACAGATATTTCCTCCTACTCAGAACTTCTATTTGACCAATTTCTGGCAGAAAAATGACTCTAAACAAACTTATTTTAGTTCCAAAAGTGATCATTCACATTTAATATTTGTTTACAGTCAAAAGAGAAAACATAAAAAAATGACCAATTCTGACCATCTGGAGAAAGTTTGACAGTTCCGGGGTCATCGTTTTCATAAAAAAAATATTTTTTCAAATCTTGAAAAAATGATGCCAAATGTCAAATGGATTGTGCCTGATGTTGAATAACCACTTTTTAAAGCCCCACAGTGACCAAAATTTCCATTTTTACAGACATTTCCTCCTACTCTGAAGCTTCTATTTGACCAATTTCAGGCAGAAAAATGACTCTAAACAAACTTATTTTAGTTCCAAAAGTGATCATTCACATTTAATAATTGTTTACAGTCAAAAGAGAAAACATTAAAAAATGACCATTTCTGACCATCTGCAGAAAGTTTGACAGGTCCGGGGTCATCGTTTTTCATCAAAAAAATATATTTTCAAATGTTGAAAAAATGATTCAAAATGTCAAATGGATTGTGCCTGATGTTGAATAACCACTTTTTAAAGCCCCACAGTGACCAAAATTGCCATTTTTACAGACATTTCCTCCTACTCAGAAGCTTCTATTTTGACCAATTTCTGGCAGAAAAATTACTCCAAACACACTCATTTTAGATCCAAAAGTGATAATTCACATTTAATAGTCATTTACAGGCAAAAGAGAAAACATTAAAAAATGACCATTTCTGACCATCTGGAGAAAGTTCGACAGTTCCGGGGTCATCGTTTTTTATAAAAAAAATGTTTTTTTCAAATGTTGAAAAAATGATGCAAAATGTCAAATGGATTGTGCCTGATGTTGAATAACCACTTTTTAAAGCCCCACAGTGACCAAATTGCCATTTTTACAGACATTTCCTCCTACTCAGAAGCTTCTATTTTACCAATTTCTAGCAGAAAAATTACTCTGAACACACTTATTTTAGTTCCAAAAGTGATCATTCACATTTAATAATTGTTTACAGTCAAAAGAGAAAACATTAAAAAATGACCATTTCTGACAATCTGGAGAAAGTTCGACAGTTCCGGGGTCAGCGTTTTTCATAAAAAAAATATTTTTTCAAATGTTGAAAAAATGATGCAAAATGTCAAATGGATTGTGCCTGATGTTGAATAACCACTTTTAAAGCCCCACAGTGACCAAATTTGCCATTTTTACAGACATTTCCTCCTACTCAGAAGCTTCTATTTGACCAATTTCTGGCAGAAAAATGACTCTAAACACACTCATTTTAGTTCCAAAAGTGATAATTCACATTTAATAGTCATTTACAGGCAAAAGAGATAACATTAAAAAAGGACCATTTCTGACCATCTGGAGAAAGTTCGACAGTTCCGGGTAATCGTTTTTCATCCAAAAAAATATTTGTTCAAATGTTGAAAAAATGATGCAAAATGTCAAAAGGATTGGGCCTCCTGTTGAATAACCTCTTTTGCCCCACAGTGACCAAAATTGGCCTTTTTACAGACTTTTCCTCCTACTCAGAAGCTTCTATTTGACCAATTTCTGGCAGAAAAATGACTCTAAACACACTCATTTTAGTTCCAAAAGTAATAATTCACATTTAATAATTGTTTACAGTCAAAAGAGAAAACCTTAAAAAATGACCATTTCTGACCATCTTGAGAAAGTTTGACAGGTTCGGGGTCATCGTTTTTCATCGAAAAAAATATTTTTTCAAATGTTGAAAAAATGATTCCAAATGTCAAATGGATTGTGCCTGATGATGAATAACCACTTTTTAAAGCCCCACAGTGACCAAAATTGTCATTTTTACAGATATTTCCTCCTACTCAGAACCTTCTATTTCCACCAATTTCTGGCAGAAAAATGAGTCTAAACACACTCATTTTAGTTCCAAAAGTGATAATTCACATTTAATAGTCATTTACAGGCAAAAGAGAAAACATTAAAAAACGACCATTTCTGACCATCTGGAGAAAGTTCGACAGGTCCGGCCGGGGTCATCATTTTTCATAAAAAAATATATTTTTTCAAATGTTGAAAAATGATGCAAAATGTCAAATGGATTGTGCCTGATGATGAATAACTACTTTTTATGCCCTACAGTGACCAAAATTGTCATTTTTACAGATATTTCCTCCTACTCAGAACTTCTATTTGACCAATTTCTGGCAGAAAAATGGCTCTAAACACACTTATTTTAGTTCCAAAAGTGATCATTCACATTTAATAATTGTTTACAGTCAAAAGAGAAAACATTAAAAAATGACCATTTCTGACCATCTGCAGAAAGTTTGACAGGTCCGGGGTCATCGTTTTTCATCAAAAAAAATATTTTTTCAAATGTTGAAAAAATTATTCAAAATGTCAAATGGATTGTGCCTTATGTTGAATAACCACTTTTTAAAGCCCCACAGTGACCAAAATTGTCATTTTTACAGACATTTCCTCCTACTCAGAACCTTCTATTTCGACCAATTTCTGGCAGAAAAATGACTCTAAACACACTCATTTTAGTTCCAAACGTCATAATTCACATTTAATAGTCATTTACTGTCAAAAGAGAAAACATTAAAAAATGACAATTTCTGACCATCTGGAGAAAGTTCGACAGGTCCGGGGACATCGTTTTTCATCAAAAAAAATATTTTTTCAAATGTTGAAAAAATGATTCAAAATGTCAAATGGTTTGTGCCTCATGTTGAATACCCACTTTTTAAAGCCCCACAGTGGTCAAAATTGCCATTTTTACAGACTTTTCCTCCTACTCAGAAGCTTCTATTTGACCAATTTCTGGCAGAAAAATGACTCTAAACACACTTATTTTAGTTCCAAAAGTGAACATTCACATTTAATAATTGTTTACAGTCAAAAGAGAAAACATTAAAAAATGACCATTTCTGATCATCTGGAGAAAGTGCGACAGTTCCGGGGTCATCGTTTTCATAAAAAAAAATATTTTTTCAAATGTTGAAAAAATGATGCAAAATGTCAAATGGATTGTGCCTGATGTTGAATAACCACTTAATAAAGCCCCACAGTGACCAAAATTGCCATTTTTACAGACATTTCCTCCTACTCAGAAGCTTCTATTTGACCAATTTCTGGCAGAAAAATTACTCTAAACACACTTATTTTAGTTCCAAAAGTGATCATTCACATTTAATAATTGTTTACAGTCAAAAGAGAAAACATTAAAAAATGACCATTTCTGACCATCTGGAGAAAGTTTGACAGGTCCGGGGTCATCGTTTTTCATCAAAAAAAATATTTTTTCAAATGTTGAAAAAATGATTCAAAATGTCAAATGGATTGTGCCTGAAGTTGAATAACCACTTTTTAACCCCTTCCACGCTAATGACAAAGCCAGCTCGTCATGGGCGTTACCTGCGCTGCACTCATGGCGAGCTGGCTTTGTCATGTAAAGTGTGATTTATGAACATTCAGCACACAGCGGGAAAACCCGCTAGCGCTGTAGTGGTTAAAGCCCCATAGTGACCAAAATTGCCATTTTTACAGACTTTTCCTCCTACTCAGAAGCTTCTGTTTTGATCAATTTGTGGCAGAAAAATGACTCCAAACACACTCATTTTAGATCCAAAAGTGATAATTCACATTTAATAGTCATTTACAGGCAAAAAAAAAACCATTAAAAAATGACCATTTCTGACCATCTGGAGAAAGTTCGACAGTTCATCGTTTTTCATCAAAAAAAATATTTTTTCAAATGTTGAAAAAATGATGCAAAATGTCAAATGGATTGTGCCTGATGATGAATAACTACTTTTTATGCCCTACAGTGACCAAAATTGCCATTTTTACAGATATTTCCTCCTACTCAGAACTTCTATTTGACCAATTTCTGGCAGAAAAATGGCTCTAAACACACTTATTTTAGTTCCAAAAGTGATCATTCACATTTAATAATTGTTTACAGTCAAAAGAGAAAACATTAAAAAATGACCATTTCTGACCATCTGGAGAAAGTTCGACAGTTCCGGGGTCATCGTTTTCATAAAAAATTTTTTTTTTTCAAATGTTGAAAAAATGATGCAAAATGTCAAATGGATTGTGCCTGATGTTGAATCACCACTTTTTAAGCCCCACAGTGACCAAAATTGCCATTTTTACAGACATTTCCTCCTACTCAGAAGCTTCTATTTTGACCAATTTCTGGCAGAAAAATGACTCCAAACACACTCATTTTAGATCCAAAAGTGATAATTCACATTTAATAGTCATTTACAGGCAAAAGAGAAAACATTAAAAAATGACCATTTCTGACCATCTGGAGAAAGTTCGACAGTTCCGGGGTCATCGTTTTCATAAAAAAAAATATTTTTTCAAATGTTGAAAAAATGATGCAAAATGTCAAATGGATTGTGCCTGATGTTGAATAACCACTTTTTAAAGCCCCACAGTGACCAAAATCGCCATTTTTACAGATATTTCCTCCTACTCAGAACTTCTATTTGACCAATTTCTGGCAGAAAAATTACTCTAAACACACTTATTTTAGTTCCAAAAGTGAACATTTACATTTAATAATTGTTTACAGTCAAAAGAGAAAACATTAAAAAATGACCATGTCTGACCATCTGGAGAAAGTTCGACAGTTCCGGGGTCATCGTTTTCATAAAAAAAATATTTTTTCAAATCTTGAAAATATGATGCAAAATGTCAAATGGATTGTGCCTGATGTTGAATAACCACTTTTTAAAGCCCCACAGTGACCAAAATTGCCATTTTTACAGACATTTCCTCCTACTCAGAAGCTTCTATTTTGACCAATTTCTGGCAGAAAAATGACTCCAAACACACTCATTTTAGATCCAAAAGTGATAATTCACATTTAATAGTCATTTACAGGCAAAAGAGAAAACATTAAAAAATGACCATTTCTGACCATCTGGAGAAAGTTCGACAGTTCCGGGGTAATCGTTTTTCATCCAAAAAAATATTTGTTCAAATGTTGAAAAAATGATGCAAAATGTCAAATGGATTGTGCCTGATGTTGAATAACCACTTTTTAAAGCCCCACAGTGACCAAAATTGCCATTTTTACAGACATTTCCTCCTACTCAGAAGCTTCTATTTGACCAATTTCTGGCAGAAAAATTACTCTAAACACACTTATTTTAGTTCCAAAAGTGATCATTCACATTTAATAATTGTCTACAGTCAAAAGAGAAAACATTAAAAAATGACCATTTCTGACCATCTGGAGAAAGTTTGACAGGTCCGGGGTCATCGTTTTTCATCAAAAAAAATATTTTTTCAAATGTTGAAAAAATGATTCAAAATGTCAAATGGATTGTGCCTGATGTTGAATAACCACTTTTTAAGCCCCACAGTGACCAAAATTCCCATTTTTACAGACATTTCCTCCTACTCAGAAGCTTCTATTTTGACCAATTTCTGGCAGAAAAATGACTCCAAACACACTCATTTTAGATCCAAAAGTGATAATTCACATTTAATAGTCATTTACTGTCAAAAGAAAAAACATTAAAAAATGACAATTTCTGACCATCTGGAGAAAGTTCGACAGGTCCTAGGTCATCGTTTTTCATCAAAAAAAATATTTTTTCAAATGTTGAAATAATGATGCAAAATGTCAAATGGATTGTGCCTCATGTTGAATAACCACTTTTTAAAGCCCCACAGTGACCAAAATTGCCATTTTTACAGACTTTTCCTCCTACTCAGAAGCTTTTAATTCAACCAATTTCTGGCAGAAAAATGACTCCAAACACACTCATTTTAGATCCAAAAGTGATAATTCACATTTAATAGTCATTTATTGTCAAAAGAAAAAACATTAAAAAATGACAATTTCTGACCATCTGGAGAAAGTTCGACAGTTCCGGGGTCATCGTTTTTCATCAAAAAAAATATTTTTTCAATTGTTGAGAAAATGATGCAAAATGTCAAATGGATTGTGCCTGATGTTGAATAACCACTTTTAAAGCCCCACAGTGACCAAATTTGCCATTTTTACAGACATTTCCTCCTACTCAGAAGCTTCTATTTGATCAATTTCTGGCAGAAAAATGACTCTAAACACACTCATTTTAGTTCCAAAAGTGATAATTCACATTTAATAGTAATTTACAGGCAAAAGAGATAACATTAAAAAAAGGACCATTTCTGACCATCTGGAGAAAGTTCGACAGTTCCGGGGTCATCGTTTTTCATCAAAAAAAATATTTGTTCAAATGTTGAAAAAATGATGCAAAATGTCAAAAGGATTGGGCCTCCTGTTGAATAACCACTTTTGCCCCACAGTGACCAAAATTGCCACTTTTACAGACTTTTCCTCCTACTCAGAAGTTTCTATTTGACCAATTTCTGGCAGAAAAATGACTCTAAACACACTTATTTTAGTTCCAAAAGTAATCATTCACATTTAATATTTGTTTACAGTCAAAAGAGAAAACATTAAAAAATGACCATTTCTGACCATCTGGAGAAAGTTCGGCAGTTCCGGGGTCATCGTTTTTCATCAAAAAAAATATGTTTTCAAATGTTGAAAAAATAATGCAAAATGTCAAAAGGATTGTGCCTGAAGTTGAATAACCACTTTTTAACCCCTTCCACGCTAATGACAAAGCCAGCTCGTCATGGGCGTTACCTGCGCTGCACTCATGACGAGCTGGCTTTGTCATGTAAAGTGTGATTTATGAACATTCAGCACACAGCGGGAAAACCCGCTAGCGCTGTAGTGGTTAAAGCCCCATAGTGACCAAAATTGCCATTTTTACAGACTTTTCCACCTACTCAGAAGCTTCTGTTTTGATCAATTTGTGGCAGAAAATGACTCCAAACACACTCATTTTAGATCCAAAGTGATAATTCACATTTAATAGTCATTTACAGGCAAAAAAAAAAACATTAAAAAATGACCATTTCTGACCATCTGGAGAAAGTTCGACGGTTCATCGTTTTTCATCAAAAAAATATTTTTTCAAATGTTGAAAAAATGATGCAAAATGTCAAATGGATTGTGCCTGATGATGAATAACTACTTTTTATGCCCTACAGTGACCAAAATTGCCATTTTTACAGATATTTCCTCCTACTCAGAACTTCTATTTGACCAATTTCTGGCAGAAAAATGGCTCTAAACACACTTATTTTAGTTCCAAAAGTGATCATTCACATTTAATAATTGTTTACAGTCAAAAGAGAAAACATTAAAAAATGACCATTTCTGACCATCTGGAGAAAGTTCGACAGTTCCGGGGTCATCGTTTTCATAAAAAAAAATATTTTTTCAAATGTTGAAAAAATGATGCAAAATGTCAAATGGATTGTGCCTGATGTTGAATAACCACTTTTTAAAGCCCCACAGTGACCAAAATTGCCATTTTTACAGATATTTCCTCCTACTCAGAACTTCTATTTGACCAATTTCTGGCAGAAAAATTACTCTAAACACACTTATTTTAGTTCCAAAAGTGAACATTCACATTTAATAATTGTTTACAGTCAAAAGAGAAAACATTAAAAAATGACCATGTCTGACCATCTGGAGAAAGTTCGACAGTTCCGGGGTCATCGTTTTCATAAAAAAAATATTTTTTCAAATCTTGAAAATATGATGCAAAATGTCAAATGGATTGTGCCTGATGTTGAATAACCACTTTTTAAAGCCCCACAGTGACCAAAATTGCCATTTTTACAGACATTTCCTCCTACTCAGAAGCTTCTATTTTGACCAATTTCTGGCAGAAAAATGACTCCAAACACACTCATTTTAGATCCAAAAGTGATAATTCACATTTAATAGTCATTTACAGGCGAAAGAGAAAACATTAAAAAATGACCATTTCTGACCATCTGGAGAAAGTTCGACAGTTCCGGGGTAATCGTTTTTCATCCAAAAAAATATTTGTTCAAATGTTGAAAAAATGATGCAAAATGTCAAAAGGATTGGGCCTCCTGTTGAATAACCTCTTTTGCCCCACAGTGACCAAAATTGGCATTTTTACAGACTTTTCCTCCTACTCAGAAGCTTCTATTTGACCAATTTCTGGCAGAAAAATTACTCTAAACACACTTATTTTAGTTCCAAAAGTGAACATTCACATTTAATAATTGTTTACAGTCAAAAGAGAAAACATTAAAAAATGACCATGTCTGACCATCTGGAGAAAGTTCGACAGTTCCGGGGTCATCGTTTTCATAAAAAAAATATTTTTTCAAATCTTGAAAATATGATGCAAAATGTCAAATGGATTGTGCCTGATGTTGAATAACCACTTTTTAAAGCCCCACAGTGACCAAAATTGCCATTTTTACAGACATTTCCTCCTACTCAGAAGCTTCTATTTTGACCAATTTCTGGCAGAAAAATGACTCCAAACACACTCATTTTAGATCCAAAAGTGATAATTCACATTTAATAGTCATTTACAGGCAAAAGAGAAAACATTAAAAAATGACCATTTCTGACCATCTGGAGAAAGTTCGACAGTTCCGGGGTCATCGTTTTTCATCAAAAAAAATATTTGTTCAAATGTTGAAAAAATGATGCAAAATGTCAAAAGGATTGGGCCTCCTGTTGAATAACCACTTTTGCCCCACAGTGACCAAAATTGCCACTTTTACAGACTTTTCCTCCTACTCAGAAGTTTCTATTTGACCAATTTCTGGCAGAAAAATGACTCTAAACACACTTATTTTAGTTCCAAAAGTAATCATTCACATTTAATATTTGTTTACAGTCAAAAGAGAAAACATTAAAAAATGACCATTTCTGACCATCTGGAGAAAGTTCGGCAGTTCCGGGGTCATCGTTTTTCATCAAAAAAAATATGTTTTCAAATGTTGAAAAAATTATGCAAAATGTCAAAAGGATTGTGCCTGAAGTTGAATAACCACTTTTTAACCCCTTCCACGCTAATGACAAAGCCAGCTCGTCATGGGCGTTACCTGCGCTGCACTCATGACGAGCTGGCTTTGTCATGTAAAGTGTGATTTATGAACATTCAGCACACAGCGGGAAAACCCGCTAGCGCTGTAGTGGTTAAAGCCCCATAGTGACCAAAATTGCCATTTTTACAGACTTTTCCACCTACTCAGAAGCTTCTGTTTTGATCAATTTGTGGCAGAAAATGACTCCAAACACACTCATTTTAGATCCAAAGTGATAATTCACATTTAATAGTCATTTACAGGCAAAAAAAAAAACATTAAAAAATGACCATTTCTGACCATCTGGAGAAAGTTCGACGGTTCATCGTTTTTCATCAAAAAAATATTTTTTCAAATGTTGAAAAAATGATGCAAAATGTCAAATGGATTGTGCCTGATGATGAATAACTACTTTTTATGCCCTACAGTGACCAAAATTGCCATTTTTACAGATATTTCCTCCTACTCAGAACTTCTATTTGACCAATTTCTGGCAGAAAAATGGCTCTAAACACACTTATTTTAGTTCCAAAAGTGATCATTCACATTTAATAATTGTTTACAGTCAAAAGAGAAAACATTAAAAAATGACCATTTCTGACCATCTGGAGAAAGTTCGACAGTTCCGGGGTCATCGTTTTCATAAAAAAAAATATTTTTTCAAATGTTGAAAAAATGATGCAAAATGTCAAATGGATTGTGCCTGATGTTGAATAACCACTTTTTAAAGCCCCACAGTGACCAAAATTGCCATTTTTACAGATATTTCCTCCTACTCAGAACTTCTATTTGACCAATTTCTGGCAGAAAAATTACTCTAAACACACTTATTTTAGTTCCAAAAGTGAACATTCACATTTAATAATTGTTTACAGTCAAAAGAGAAAACATTAAAAAATGACCATTTCTGACCATCTGGAGAAAGTTCGACAGTTCCGGGGTCATCGTTTTCATAAAAAAAATATTTTTTCAAATCTTGAAAATATGATGCAAAATGTCAAATGGATTGTGCCTGATGTTGAATAACCACTTTTTAAAGCCCCACAGTGACCAAAATTGCCATTTTTACAGACATTTCCTCCTACTCAGAAGCTTCTATTTTGACCAATTTCTGGCAGAAAAATGACTCCAAACACACTCATTTTAGATCCAAAAGTGATAATTCACATTTAATAGTCATTTACAGGCAAAAGAGAAAACATTAAAAAATGACCATTTCTGACCATCTGGAGAAAGTTCGACAGTTCCGGGGTAATCGTTTTTCATCCAAAAAAATATTTGTTCAAATGTTGAAAAAATGATGCAAAATGTCAAAAGGATTGGGCCTCCTGTTGAATAACCTCTTTTGCCCCACAGTGACCAAAATTGGCATTTTTACAGACTTTTCCTCCTACTCAGAAGCTTCTATTTGACCAATTTCTGGCAGAAAAATGACTCTAAACACACTCATTTTAGTTCCAAAAGTAATAATTCACATTTAATAATTGTTTACAGTCAAAAGAGAAAACCTTAAAAAATGACCATTTCTGACCATCTGGAGAAAGTTTGACAGGTCCGGGGTCATCGTTTTTCATCAAAAAAAATATTTTTTCAAATGTTGAAAAAATGATTCCAAATGTCAAATGGATTGTGCCTGATGATGAATAACCACTTTTTAAAGCCCCACAGTGACCAAAATTGTCATTATTACAGATATTTCCTCCTACTCAGAACCTTCTATTTCCACCAATTTCTGGCAGAAAAATGACTCTAAACACACTCATTTTAGTTCCAAAAGTGATAATTCACATTTAATAGTCATTTACAGGCAAAAGAGAAAACATTAAAAAACGACCATTTCTGACCATCTGGAGAAAGTTCGACAGGTCTGGCCGGGGTCATCATTTTTCATAAAAAAATATATTTGTTCAAATGTTGAAAAATGATGCAAAATGTCAAATGGATTGTGCCTGATGATGAATAACTACTTTTTATGCCCTACAGTGACCAAAATTGTCATTTTTACAGATATTTCCTCCTACTCAGAACTTCTATTTGACCAATTTCTGGCAGAAAAATGGCTCTAAACACACTTATTTTAGTTCCAAAAGTGATCATTCACATTTAATAATTGTTTACAGTCAAAAGAGAAAACATTAAAAAATGACCATTTCTGACCATCTGGAGAAAGTTTGACAGGTCCGGGGTCATCGTTTTTCATCAAAAAAAATATTTTTTCAAATGTTGAAAAAATGATTCAAAATGTCAAATGGATTGTGCCTGATGTTGAATAACCACATTTTAAGCCCCACAGTGACCAAAATTCCCATTTTTACAGACATTTCCTCCTACTCAGAAGCTTCTATTTTGACCAATTTCTGGCAGAAAAATGACTCCAAACACACTCATTTTAGATCCAAAAGTGATAATTCACATTTAATAGTCATTTACTGTCAAAAGAAAAAACATTAAAAAATGACAATTTCTGACCATCTGGAGAAAGTTCGACAGTTCCGGGGTCATCGTTTTTCATCAAAAAAAATATTTTTTCAAATGTTGAAAAAATGATGCAAAATGTCAAATGGATTGTGCCTGATGTTGAATAACCACTTTTAAAGCCCCACAGTGACCAAATTTGTCATTTTTACAGACATTTCCTCCTACTCAAAAGCTTCTATTTGATCAATTTCTGGCAGAAAAATGACTCTAAACACACTCATTTTAGTTCCAAAAGTGATAATTCACATTTAATAGTCATTTACAGGCAAAAGAGATAACATTAAAAAAAGGACCATTTCTGACCATCTGGAGAAAAATCGACAGTTCCGGGGTCATCGTTTTTCATCAAAAAAAATATTTGTTCAAATGTTGAAAAAATGATGCAAAATGTCAAAAGGATTAGGCCTCCTGTTGAATAACCACTTTTGCCCCACAGTGACCAAAATTGCCACTTTTACAGACTTTTCCTCCTACTCAGAAGTTTCTATTTGACCAATTTCTGGCAGAAAAATGACTCTAAACACACTTATTTTAGTTCCAAAAGTGATCATTCACATTTAATATTTGTTTACAGTCAAAAGAGAAAACATTAAAAAATGACCATTTCTGACCATCTGGAGAAAGTTCGGCAGTTCCGGGGTCATCGTTTTTCATCAAAAAAAATATGTTTTCAAATGTTGAAAAAATAATGCAAAATGTCAAAAGGATTGTGCCTGAAGTTGAATAACCACTTTTTAACCCCTTCCACGCTAATGACAAAGCCAGCTCGTCATGGGCGTTACCTGCGCTGCACTCATGACGAGCTGGCTTTGTCATGTAAAGTGTGATTTATGAACATTCAGCACACAGCGGGAAAACCCGCTAGCGCTGTAGTGGTTAAAGCCCCATAGTGACCAAAATTGCCATTTTTACAGACTTTTCCACCTACTCAGAAGCTTCTGTTTTGATCAATTTGTGGCAGAAAAATGACTCCAAACACACTCATTTTAGATCCAAAAGTGATAATTCACATTTAATAGTCATTTACAGGCAAAAAAAAAACCATTAAAAAATGACCATTTCTGACCATCTGGAGAAAGTTCGACAGTTCATCGTTTTTCATCAAAAAAATATTTTTTCAAATGTTGAAAAAATGATGCAAAATGTCAAATGGATTGTGCCTGATGATGAATAACTACTTTTTATGCCCTACAGTGACCAAAATTGCCATTTTTACAGATATTTCCTCCTACTCAGAACTTCTATTTGACCAATTTCTGGCAGAAAAATGGCTCTAAACACACTTATTTTAGTTCCAAAAGTGATCATTCACATTTAATAATTGTTTACAGTCAAAAGAGAAAACATTAAAAAATGACCATTTCTGACCATCTGGAGAAAGTTCGACAGTTCCGGGGTCATCGTTTTCATAAAAAAAATATGTTTTCAAATGTGGAAAAAATGATGCAAAATGTCAAATGGATTGTGCCTGATGTTGAATCACCACTTTTTAAGCCCCACAGTGACCAAAATTGCCATTTTTACAGACATTTCCTCCTACTCAGAAGCTTCTATTTTGACCAATTTCTGGCAGAAAAATGACTCCAAACACACTTATTTTAGTTCCAAAAGTGAACATTCACATTTAATAATTGTTTACAGGCAAAAGAGAAAACATTAAACAATGACCATGTCTGACCATCAGGAGAAAGTTCGACAGTTCCGGGGTCATCGTTTTCATTAAAAAAATATTTTTTCAAATCTTGAAAAAATGATGCAAAATGTCAAATGGATTGTGCCTGATGTTGAATAACCACTTTTTAAAGCCCCACAGTGACCAACATTGCCATTTTTACAGACATTTCCTCCTACTCAGAAGCTTCTATTTTGACCAATTTCTGGCAGAAAAATGACTCCAAACACACTCATTTTAGATCCAAAAGTGATAATTCACATTTAATAGTCATTTACAGGCAAAAAAAAAACCATTAAAAACATGACCATTTCTGACCATCTGGAGAAAGTTCGACAGTTCATCGTTTTTCATCAAAAAAATATTTTTTCAAATGTTGAAAAAATGATGCAAAATGTCAAATGGATTGTGCCTGATGATGAATAACTACTTTTTATGCCCTACAGTGACCAAAATTGCCATTTTTACAGATATTTCCTCCTACTCAGAACTTCTATTTGACCAATTTCCGGCAGAAAAATGGCTCTAAACACACTTATTTTAGTTCCAAAAGTGATCATTCACATTTAATAATTGTTTACAGTCAAAAGAGAAAACATTAAAAAATGACCATTTCTGACCATCTGGAGAAAGTTCGACAAATCCGGGGTCATCGTTTTCATAAAAAAAAATATTTTTTCAAATGTTGAAAAAATGATGCAAAATGTCAAATGGATTGTGCCTGATGTTGAATCACCACTTTTTAAGCCCCACAGTGACCAAAATTGCCATTTTTACAGACATTTCCTCTTACTCAGAAGCTTCTATTTTGACCAATTTCTGGCAGAAAAATGACTCCAAACACACTCATTTTAGATCCAAAAGTGATAATTCACATTTAATAGTCATTTACAGGCAAAAGAGAAAACATTAAAAAATGACCATTTCTGACCATCTGGAGAAAGTTCGACAGTTCCGGGGTCATCGTTTTTTATAAAAAAAAATTTTTTTTCAAATGTTGAAAAAATGATGCAAAATGTCAAATGGATTGTGCCTGATGTTGAATAACCACTTTTTAAAGCCCCACAGTGACCAAATTTGCCATTTTTACAGACATTTCCTCCTACTCAGAAGCTTCTATTTGACCAATTTCTGGCAGAAAAATGACTCTAAACACACTTATTTTAGTTCCAAAAGTGATCATTCACATTTAATAATTGTTTACAGTCAAAAGAGAAAACATTAAAAAATGATCATTTCTGACCATCTGGAGAAAGTTCGACAGTTCCGGGGTCACCGTTTTTTATAAAAAAAATTTTTTTTTTCAAATGTTGAAAAAATGATGCAAAATGTCAAATGGATTGTGCCTGATGTTGAATAACCACTTTTTAAAGCCCCACAGTGACCAAATTGCCATTTTTACAGACATTTCCTCCTACTCAGAAGCTTCTATTTTACCAATTTCTAGCAGAAAAATTACTCTAAACACACTTATTTTAGTTCCAAAAGTGATCATTCACATTTAATAATTGTTTACAGTCAAAAGAGAAAACATTAAAAAATGACCATTTCTGACCATCTGGAGAAAGTTCGACAGTTCCGGGGTCAGCGTTTTTCATCAAAAAATATATTTTTTCAAATGTTGAAAAAATTATGCAAACTGTCAAAAGGATTGTGCCTGAAGTTGAATAACCACTTTTTAAAGCCCCACAGTGACCAAAATTGCCATTTTTACAGACTTTTCCTCCTACTCAGAAGCTTCTATTTTGACCAATTTCTGGCAGAAAAATGACTCCAAACACACTCATTTTAGATCCAAAAGTGATAATTCACATTTAATAGTCATTTACTGTCAAAAGAAAAAACATTAAAAAATGACCATTTCTGACCATCTGGAGAAAGTTCGACAGGTCCGGGGTCATCGTTTTTCATCAAAAAAAATATTTTTTCAAATGTTGAAAAAATTATGCAAAATGTCAAATGGATTGTGCCTCATGTTGAATAACCACTTTTTAAAGCCCCACAATGACCAAAATTGCCATTTTTACAGACTTTTCCTCCTACTCAGAAGCTTCTATTTGACCAATTTCTGGCAAAAAAATTACTCTAAACACACTTATTTTAGTTCCAAAAGTGATCATTCACATTTAATAATTGTTTACAGTCAAAAGAGAAAACATTAAAAAATGACCATTTCTGACCATCTGGAGAAAGTTTGACAGGTCCGGGGTCATCGTTTTTCATCAAAAAAAATATTTTTTCAAATGTTGAAAAAATGGTTCAAAATGTCAAATGGATTGTGCCTGATGTTGAATAACCACTTTTTAAGCCCCACAGTGACCAAAATTCCCATTTTTACAGACATTTCCTCCTACTCAGAAGCTTCTATTTTGACCAATTTCTGGCAGAAAAATGACTCCAAACACACTCATTTTAGATCCAAAAGTGATAATTCACATTTAATAGTCATTTACTGTCAAAAGAAAAAACATTAAAAAATGACAATTTCTGACCATCTGGAGAAAGTTCGACAGGTCCTAGGTCATCGTTTTTCATCAAAAAAAATATTTTTTCAAATGTTGAAAAAATGATGCAAAATGTCAAATGGATTGTGCCTCATGTTGAATAACCACTTTTTAAAGCCCCACAGTGACCAAAATTGCCATTTTTACAGACTTTTCCTCCTACTCAGAAGCTTTTAATTCAACCAATTTCTGGCAGAAAAATGACTCCAAACACACTCATTTTAGATCCAAAAGTGATAATTCACATTTAATAGTCATTTACTGTCAAAAGAAAAAACATAAAAAAATGACAATTTCTGACCATCTGGAGAAAGTTCGACAGTTCCGGGGTCATCGTTTTTCATCAAAAAAAATATTTTTTCAAATGTTGAAAAAATGATGCAAAATGTCAAATGGATTGTGCCTGATGTTGAATAACCACTTTTAAAGCCCCACAGTGACCAAATTTGCCATTTTTATAGACATTTTCTCCTACTCAGAAGCTTCTATTTGATCAATTTCTGGCAGAAAAATGACTCTAAACACACTCATTTTAGTTCCAAAAGTGATAATTCACATTTAATAGTAATTTACAGGCAAAAGAGATAACATTAAAAAAAGGACCATTTCTGACCATCTGGAGAAAGTTCGACAGTTCCGGGGTCATCGTTTTTCATCAAAAAAAATATTTGTTCAAATGTTGAAAAAATGATGCAAAATGTCAAAAGGATTGGGCCTCCTGTTGAATAACCACTTTTGCCCCACAGTGACCAAAATTGCCACTTTTACAGACTTTTCCTCCTACTCAGAAGTTTCTATTTGACCAATTTCTGGCAGAAAAATGACTCTAAACACACTTATTTTAGTTCCAAAAGTAATCATTCACATTTAATATTTGTTTACAGTCAAAAGAGAAAACATTAAAAAATGACCATTTCTGACCATCTGGAGAAAGTTCGGCAGTTCCGGGGTCATCGTTTTTCATCAAAAAAAATATTTTTCAAATGTTGAAAAAATAATGCAAAATGTCAAAAGGATTGTGCCTGAAGTTGAATAACCAGTTTTTAACCCCTTCCACGCTAATGACAAAGCCAGCTCGTCATGGGCGTTACCTGCGCTGCACTCATGACGAGCTGGCTTTGTCATGTAAAGTGTGATTTATGAACATTCAGCACACAGCGGGAAAACCCGCTAGCGCTGTAGTGGTTAAAGCCCCATAGTGACCAAAATTGCCATTTTTACAGACTTTTCCACCTACTCAGAAGCTTCTGTTTTGATCAATTTGTGGCAGAAAAATGACTCCAAACACACTCATTTTAGATCCAAAAGTGATAATTCACATTTAATAGTCATTTACAGGCAAAATAAAAACCATTAAAAAATGACCATTTCTGACCATCTGGAGAAAGTTCGACGGTTCATCGTTTTTCATCAAAAAAATATTTTTTCAAATGTTGAAAAAATGATGCAAAATGTCAAATGGATTGTGCCTGATGATGAATAACTACTTTTTATGCCCTACAGTGACCAAAATTGCCATTTTTACAGATATTTCCTCCTACTCAGAACTTCTATTTAACCAATTTCTGGCAGAAAAATGGCTCTAAACACACTTATTTTAGTTCCAAAAGTGATCATTCACATTTAATAATTGTTTACAGTCAAAAGAGAAAACATTAAAAAATGACCATTTCTGACCATCTGGAGAAAGTTCGACAGTTCCGGGGTCATCGTTTTCATAAAAAAAAATATTTTTTCAAATGTGGAAAAAATGATGCAAAATGTCAAATGGATTGTGCCTGATGTTGAATCACCACTTTTTAAGCCCCACAGTGACCAAAATTGCCATTTTTACAGACATTTCCTCCTACTCAGAAGCTTCTATTTTGACCAATTTCTGGCAGAAAAATTACTCCAAACACACTCATTTTAGATCCAAAAGTGATAATTCACATTTAATAGTCATTTACAGGCAAAAGAGAAAACATTAAAAAATGACCATTTCTGACCATCTGGAGAAAGTTCGACAGTTCCGGGGTAATCGTTTTTCATCCAAAAAAATATTTGTTCAAATGTTGAAAAAATGATGCAAAATGTCAAAAGGATTGGGCCTCCTGTTGAATAACCTCTTTTGCCCCACAGTGACCAAAATTGGCATTTTTACAGACTTTTCCTCCTACTCAGAAGCTTCTATTTGACCAATTTCTGGCAGAAAAATGACTCTAAACACACTCATTTTAGTTCCAAAAGTAATAATTCACATTTAATAATTGTTTACAGTCAAAAGAGAAAACCTTAAAAAATGACCATTTCTGACCATCTGGAGAAAGTTTGACAGGTCCGGGGTCATCGTTTTTCATCGAAAAAAATATTTTTTCAAATGTTGAAAAAATGATTCCAAATGTCAAATGGATTGTGCCTGATGATGAATAACCACTTTTTAAAGCCCCACAGTGACCAAAATTGTCATTTTTACAGATATTTCCTCCTACTCAGAACCTTCTATTTCCACCAATTTCTGGCAGAAAAATGACTCTAAACACACTCATTTTAGTTCCAAAAGTGATAATTCACATTTAATAGTCATTTACTGTCAAAAGAGAAAACATTAAAAAATGACAATTTCTGACCATCTGGAGAAAGTTCGACAGGTCCGGCCGGGGTCATCATTTTTCATAAAAAAATATATTTTTTCAAATGTTGAAAAATGATGCAAAATGTCAAATGGATTGTGCCTGATGATGAATAACTACTTTTTATGCCCTACAGTGACCAAAATTGTCATTTTTACAGATATTTCCTCCTACTCAGAACTTCTATTTGACCAATTTCTGGCAGAAAAATGGCTCTAAACACACTTATTTTAGTTCCAAAAGTGATCATTCACATTTAATAATTGTTTACAGTCAAAAGAGAAAACATTAAAAAATGACCATTTCTGACCATCTGGAGAAAGTTCGACAGGTCCGGGGACATCGTTTTTCATCAAAAAAAATATTATTTCAAATGTTGAAAAAATGATTCAAAATGTCAAATGGTTTGTGCCTCATGTTGAATACCCACTTTTTAAAGCCCCACAGTGGTCAAAATTGCCATTTTTACAGACTTTTCCTCCTACTCAGAAGCTTCTATTTGACCAATTTCTGGCAGAAAAATGACTCTAAACACACTTATTTTAGTTCCAAAAGTGAACATTCACATTTAATAATTGTTTACAGTCAAAAGAGAAAACATTAAAAAATGACCATTTCTGATCATCTGGAGAAAGTGCGACAGTTCCGGGGTCATCGTTTTCATAAAAAAAAATATTTTTTCAAATGTTGAAAAAATGATGCAAAATGTCAAATGGATTGTGCCTGATGTTGAATAACCACTTAATAAAGCCCCACAGTGACCAAAATTGCCATTTTTACAGACATTTCCTCCTACTCAGAAGCTTCTATTTGACCAATTTCTGGCAGAAAAATGGCTCTAAACACACTTATTTTAGTTCCAAAAGTGATCATTCACATTTAATAATTGTTTACAGTCAAAAGAGAAAACATTAAAAAATGACCATTTCTGACCATCTGGAGAAAGTTCGACAGTTCCGGGGTCATCGTTTTCATAAAAAAATTTTTTTTTCAAATGTTGAAAAAATGATGCAAAATGTCAAATGGATTGTGCCTGATGTTGAATCACCACTTTTTAAGCCCCACAGTGACCAAAATTGCCATTTTTACAGACATTTCCTCCTACTCAGAAGCTTCTATTTTGACCAATTTCTGGCAGAAAAATGACTCCAAACACACTCATTTTAGATCCAAAAGTGATAATTCACATTTAATAGTCATTTACAGGCAAAAGAGAAAACATTAAAAAATGACCATTTCTGACCATCTGGAGAAAGTTCGACAGTTCCGGGGTCATCGTTTTCATAAAAAAAAATATTTTTTCAAATGTTGAAAAAATGATGCAAAATGTCAAATGGATTGTGCCTGATGTTGAATAACCACTTTTTAAAGCCCCACAGTGACCAAAATTGCCATTTTTACAGATATTTCCTCCTACTCAGAACTTCTATTTGACCAATTTCTGGCAGAAAAATTACTCTAAACACACTTATTTTAGTTCCAAAAGTGAACATTCACATTTAATAATTGTTTACAGTCAAAAGAGAAAACATTAAAAAATGACCATGTCTGACCATCTGGAGAAAGTTCGACAGTTCCGGGGTCATCGTTTTCATAAAAAAAATATTTTTTCAAATCTTGAAAATATGATGCAAAATGTCAAATGGATTGTGCCTGATGTTGAATAACCACTTTTTAAAGCCCCACAGTGACCAAAATTGCCATTTTTACAGACATTTCCTCCTACTCAGAAGCTTCTATTTTGACCAATTTCTGGCAGAAAAATGACTCCAAACACACTCATTTTAGATCCAAAAGTGATAATTCACATTTAATAGTCATTTACAGGCAAAAGAGAAAACATTAAAAAATGACCATTTCTGACCATCTGGAGAAAGTTCGACAGTTCCGGGGTAATCGTTTTTCATCCCAAAAAATATTTGTTCAAATGTTGAAAAAATGATGCAAAATGTCAAAAGGATTGGGCCTCCTGTTGAATAACCTCTTTTGCCCCACAGTGACCAAAATTGGCATTTTTACAGACTTTTCCTCCTACTCAGAAGCTTCTATTTGACCAATTTCTGGCAGAAAAATGACTCTAAACACACTCATTTTAGTTCCAAAAGTAATAATTCACATTTAATAATTGTTTACAGTCAAAAGAGAAAACCTTAAAAAATGACCATTTCTGACCATCTGGAGAAAGTTTGACAGGTCCAGGGTCATCGTTTTTCATCAAAAAAAATATTTTTTCAAATGTTGAAAAAATGATTCCAAATGTCAAATGGATTGTGCCTGATGATGAATAACCACTTTTTAAAGCCCCACAGTGACCAAAATTGTCATTTTTACAGATATTTCCTCCTACTCAGAACCTTCTATTTCCACCAATTTCTGGCAGAAAAATGACTCTAAACACACTCATTTTAGTTCCAAAAGTGATAATTCACATTTAATAGTCATTTACAGGCAAAAGAGAAAACATTAAAAAACGACCATTTCTGACCATCTGGAGAAAGTTCGACAGGTCCGGCCGGGGTCATCATTTTTCATAAAAAAATATATTTTTTCAAATGTTGAAAAATGATGCAAAATGTCAAATGGATTGTGCCTGATGATGAATAACTACTTTTTATGCCCTACAGTGACCAAAATTGTCATTTTTACAGATATTTCCTCCTACTCAGAACTTCTATTTGACCAATTTCTGGCAGAAAAATGGCTCTAAACACACTTATTTTAGTTCCAAAAGTGATCATTCACATTTAATAATTGTTTACAGTCAAAAGAGAAAACATTAAAAAAATGACCATTTCTGACCATCTGGAGAAAAATCGACAGTTCCGGGGTCATCGTTTTTCATCAAAAAAAATATTTGTTCAAATGTTGAAAAAATGATGCAAAATGTCAAAAGGATTAGGCCTCCTGTTGAATAACCACTTTTGCCCCACAGTGACCAAAATTGCCACTTTTACAGACTTTTCCTCCTACTCAGAAGTTTCTATTTGACCAATTTCTGGCAGAAAAATGACTCTAAACACACTTATTTTAGTTCCAAAAGTGATCATTCACATTTAATATTTGTTTACAGTCAAAAGAGAAAACATTAAAAAATGACCATTTCTGACCATCTGGAGAAAGTTCGGCAGTTCCGGGGTCATCGTTTTTCATCAAAAAAAATATGTTTTCAAATGTTGAAAAAATAATGCAAAATGTCAAAAGGATTGTGCCTGAAGTTGAATAACCACTTTTTAACCCCTTCCACGCTAATGACAAAGCCAGCTCGTCATGGGCGTTACCTGCGCTGCACTCATGACGAGCTGGCTTTGTCATGTAAAGTGTGATTTATGAACATTCAGCACACAGCGGGAAAACCCGCTAGCGCTGTAGTGGTTAAAGCCCCATAGTGACCAAAATTGCCATTTTTACAGACTTTTCCACCTACTCAGAAGCTTCTGTTTTGATCAATTTGTGGCAGAAAAATGACTCCAAACACACTCATTTTAGATCCAAAAGTGATAATTCACATTTAATAGTCATTTACAGGCAAAAAAAACCCATTAAAAAATGACCATTTCTGACCATCTGGAGAAAGTTCGACAGTCCATCGTTTTTCATCAAAAAAATATTTTTTCAAATGTGGAAAAAATGATGCAAAATGTCAAATGGATTGTGCCTGATGTTGAATCACCACTTTTTAAGCCCCACAGTGACCAAAATTGCCATTTTTACAGACATTTCCTCCTACTCAGAAGCTTCTATTTTGACCAATTTCTGGCAGAAAAATGACTCCAAACACACTCATTTTAGATCCAAAAGTGATAATTCACATTTAATAGTCATTTACAGGCAAAAGAGAAAACATTAAAAAATGACCATTTCTGACCATCTGGAGAAAGTTCGACAGTTCCGGGGTCATCGTTTTCATAAAAAAAAATATTTTTTCAAATGTTGAAAAAATGATGCAAAATGTCAAATGGATTGTGCCTGATGTTGAATAACCACTTTTTAAAGCCCCACAGTGACCAAAATTGCCATTTTTACAGATATTTCCTCCTACTCAGAACTTCTATTTGACCAATTTCTGGCAGAAAAATGACTCTAAACACACTTATTTTAGTTCCAAAAGTGAACATTCACATTTAATAATTGTTTACAGTCAAAAGAGAAAACATTAAACAATGACCATGTCTGACCATCAGGAGAAAGTTCGACAGTTCCGGGGTCATCGTTTTCATAAAAAAAATATTTTTTCAAATCTTGAAAAAATGATGCAAAATGTCAAATGGATTGTGCCTGATGTTGAATAACCACTTTTTAAAGCCCCACAGTGACCAACATTGCCATTTTTACAGACATTTCCTCCTACTCAGAAGCTTCTATTTTGACCAATTTCTGGCAGAAAAATGACTCCAAACACACTCATTTTAGATCCAAAAGTGATAATTCACATTTAATAGTCATTTACAGGCAAAAGAGAAAACATTAAAAAATGACCATTTCTGACCATCTGGAGAAAGTTCGACAGTTCCGGGGTCATCGTTTTTCATCAAAAAAATATTTTTTCAAATGTTGAAAAAATGATGCAAAATGTCAAATGGATTGTGCCTGATGATGAATAACTACTTTTTATGCCCTACAGTGACCAAAATTGCCATTTTTACAGATATTTCCTCCTACTCAGAACTTCTATTTGACCAATTTCCGGCAGAAAAATGGCTCTAAACACACTTATTTTAGTTCCAAAAGTGATCATTCACATTTAATAATTGTTTACAGTCAAAAGAGAAAACATTAAAAAATGACCATTTCTGACCATCTGGAGAAAGTTCGACAGTTCCGGGGTCATCGTTTTCATAAAAAAAAATATTTTTTCAAATGTTGAAAAAATGATGCAAAATGTCAAATGGATTGTGCCTGATGTTGAATCACCACTTTTTAAGCCCCACAGTGACCAAAATTGCCATTTTTACAGACATTTCCTCTTACTCAGAAGCTTTTATTTTGACCAATTTCTGGCAGAAAAATTACTCTAAACACACTCATTTTAGATCCAAAAGTGATAATTCACATTTAATAATTGTTTACAGTCAAAAGAGAAAACATTAAACAATGACCATGTCTGACCATCAGGAGAAAGTTCGACAGTTCCGGGGTCATCGTTTTCATAAAAAAAATATTTTTTCAAATCTTGAAAAAATGATGCAAAATGTCAAATGGATTGTGCCTGATGTTGAATAACCACTTTTTAAAGCCCCACAGTGACCAACATTGCCATTTTTACATACATTTCCTCCTACTCAGAAGCTTCTATTTTGACCAATTTCTGGCAGAAAAATGACTCCAAACACACTCATTTTAGATCCAAAAGTGATAATTCACATTTAATAGTCATTTACAGGCAAAAGAGAAAACATTAAAAAATGACCATTTCTGACCATCTGGAGAAAGTTCGACAGTTCCGGGGTCATCGTTTTTCATCAAAAAAATATTTTTTCAAATGTTGAAAAAATGATGCAAAATGTCAAATGGATTGTGCCTGATGATGAATAACTACTTTTTATGCCCTACAGTGACCAAAATTGCCATTTTTACAGATATTTCCTCCTACTCAGAACTTCTATTTGACCAATTTCCGGCAGAAAAATGGCTCTAAACACACTTATTTTAGTTCCAAAAGTGATCATTCACATTTAATAATTGTTTACAGTCAAAAGAGAAAACATTAAAAAATGACCATTTCTGACCATCTGGAGAAAGTTCGACAAATCCGGGGTCATCGTTTTCATAAAAAAAAATATTTTTTCAAATGTTGAAAAAATGATGCAAAATGTCAAATGGATTGTGCCTGATGTTGAATCACCACTTTTTAAGCCCCACAGTGACCAAAATTGCCATTTTTACAGACATTTCCTCTTACTCAGAAGCTTTTATTTTGACCAATTTCTGGCAGAAAAATGACTCCAAACACACTCATTTTAGATCCAAAAGTGATAATTCACATTTATTAGTCATTTACAGGCAAAAGAGAAAACATTAAAAAATGACCATTTCTGACCATCTGGAGAAAGTTCGACAGTTCCGGGGTCATCGTTTTCATTAAAAAAAATATTTTTTCAAATGTTGAAAAAATGATGCAAAATGTCAAATGGATTGTGCCTGATGTTGAATAACCACTTTTTAAAGCCCCACAGTGACCAAAATTGCCATTTTTACAGATATTTCCTCCTACTCAGAACTTCTATTTGACCAATTTCTGGCAGAAAAATGACTCTAAACACACTTATTTTAGTTCCAAAAGTGAACATTCACATTTAATAATTGTTTACAGTCAAAAGAGAAAACATTAAAAAATGACCATGTCTGACCATCTGGAGAAAGTTCGACACTTCCGGGGTCATCGTTTTCATAAAAAAAATATTTTTTCAAATCTTGAAAAAATGATGCAAAATGTCAAATGGATTGTGCCTGATGTTGAATAACCACTTTTTAAAGCCCCACAGTGACCACAATTGCCATTTTTACAGACATTTCCTCCTACTCAGAAGCTTCTATTTGACCAATTTCAGGCAGAAAAATTACTCTAAACAAACTTATTTTAGTTCCAAAAGTGATCATTCACATTTAATAATTGTTTACAGTCAAAAGAGAAAACATTAAAAAATGACCATTTCTGACCATCTGATGAAAGTTTGACAGGTCATCGTTTTTCATCAAAAAACAATATTTTTTCAAATGTTGAAAAAATGATTCAAAATGTCAAATGGATTGTGCCTGATGTTGAATAACCACTTTTTAAAGCCCCACAGTGACCAAAATTGTCATTTTTACAGACATTTCCTCCTATTCAGAACCTTCTATTTCGACCAATTTCTGGCAGAAAAATGACTCTAAACACACTCATTTTAGTTCCAAACGTGATAATTCACATTTAATAGTCATTTACTGTCAAAAGAGAAAACATTAAAAAATGACCATTTCTGACCATCTGGAGAAAGTTCGACAGGTCCGGGGACATCGTTTTTCATCAAAAAAAATATTTTTTCAAATTTTGAAAAAATTATTCATAATGTCAAATGGTTTGTGCCTCATGTTAAATACCCACTTTTTAAAGCCCCACAGTGACCAAAATTGCCATTTTCACAGACTTTTCCTCCTACTCAGAAGCTTCTATTTGACCAATTTCTGGCAGAAAAATTACTCTAAACACACTTATTTTAGTTCCAAAAGTGAACATTCACATTTAATAATTGTTTACAGTCAAAAAAGAAAACATAAAAAAATGACCATTTCTGACCATCTGGAGAAAGTTCGACAGGTCCGGGGACATCGTTTTTCATCAAAAAAAATATTTTTTCAAATTTTGAAAAAATTATTCAAAATGTCAAATGGATTGTGCCTGATGTTGAATAACCACTTTCTAAGCCCCACAGTGACCAAAATTCCCATTTTTACAGACATTTCCTCCTACTCAGAAGCTTGTATTTTGACCAATTTCTGGCAGAAAAATGACTCCAAACACACTCATTTTAGATCCAAAAGTGATAATTCACATTTAATAGTCATTTACTGTCAAAAGAAAAAACATTAAAAAATGACAATTTCTGACCATCTGGAGAAAGTTCGACAGGTCCTAGGTCATCGTTTTTCATCAAAAAAAATATTTTTTCACGCAGAACCAATTTCTGGCAGAAAAATGACTCCAAACACACTAATTTTAGTTCCAAAAGTGATAATTCACATTTAATAGTCATTTACAGGCAAAAGAGAAAACATTAAAAAATGACCATTTTTGACCATCTGGAGAAAGTTCGACAGTTCCGGGGTCATCGTTTTTCATCAAAAAAAATATTATTTCAAATGTTGAAAAAATGATGCAAAATGTCAAATGGATTGTGCCTGATGTTGAATAACCACTTTTAAAGCCCCACAGTGACCAAATTTGCCATTTTTACAGACATTTCCTCCTACTCAGAAGCTTCTATTTGATCAATTTCTGGCAGAAAAATTACTCTAAACACACTCATTTTAGTTCCAAAAGTGATAATTCACATTTAATAGTCATTTACAGGCAAAAGAGATAACATTAAAAAAAGGACCATTTCTGACCATCTGGAGAAAGTTCGACAGTTCCGGGGTCATCGTTTTTCATAAAAAAAATATTTGTTCAAATGTTGAAAAAATGATGCAAAATGTCAAAAGGATTGGGCCTCCTGTTGAATAACCACTTTTGCCCCACAGTGACCAAAATTGCCACTTTTACAGACTTTTCCTCCTACTCAGAAGTTTCTATTTGACCAATTTCTGGCAGAAAAATGACTCTAAACACACTTATTTTAGTTCCAAAAGTGATCATTCACATTTAATATTTGTTTACAGTCAAAAGAGAAAACATTAAAAAATGACCATTTCTGACCATCTGGAGAAAGTTCGACAGTTCCGGGGTCATCGTTTTTCATCAAAAAAAATATGTTTTCAAATGTTGAAAAAATAATGCAAAATGTCAAATGGATTGTGCCTGATGTTGAATAACCACTTTTAAAGCCCCACAGTGACCAAATTTGCCATTTTTACAGACATTTCCTCCTACTCAGAAGCTTTTATTTGATCAATTTCTGGCAGAAAAATGACTCTAAACACACTCATTTTAGTTCCAAAAGTGATAATTCACATTTAATAGTCATTTACAGGCAAAAGAGATAACATTAAAAAAAGGACCATTTCTGACCATCTGGAGAAAGTTCGACAGTTCCGGGGTCATCGTTTTTCATAAAAAAAAATATTTGTTCAAATGTTGAAAAAATGATGCAAAATGTCAAAAGGATTGGGCCTCCTGTTGAATAACCACTTTTGCCCCACAGTGACCAAAATTGCCACTTTTACAGACTTTTCCTCCTACTCAGAAGCTTCTATTTGACTAATTTCTGGCAGAAAAATGACTCTAAACACACTTATTTTAGTTCCAAAAGTGATCATTCACATTTAATATTTGTTTACAGTCAAAAGAGAAAACATTAAAAAATGACCATTTCTGACCATCTGGAGAAAGTTCGACAGTTCCGGGGTCATCGTTTTTCATCAAAAAAAATATGTTTTCAAATGTTGAAAAAATAATGCAAAATGTCAAAAGGATTGTGCCTGAAGTTGAATAACCACTTTTTAACCCCTTCCACGCTAATGACAAAGCCAGCTCGTCATGGGCGTTACCTGCGCTGCACTCATGACGAGCTGGCTTTGTCATGTAAAGT
Source organism: Lissotriton helveticus (assembly GCF_964261635.1). Classification (NCBI taxonomy): domain Eukaryota; kingdom Metazoa; phylum Chordata; class Amphibia; order Caudata; family Salamandridae; genus Lissotriton; species Lissotriton helveticus. The sequence goes on along the minus strand of NC_136061.1, from coordinate 1,356,123,028 downwards.
GTGATTTATGAACATTCAGCACACAGCGGGAAAACCCGCTAGCGCTGTAGTGGTTAAAGCCCCATAGTGACCAAAATTGCCATTTTTACAGACTTTTCCTCCTACTCAGAATCTTCTGTTTTGATCAATTTGTGGCAGAAAAATTACTCCAAACACACTCATTTTAGATCCAAAAGTGATAATTCACATTTAATAGTCATTTACAGGCAAAAAAAAAACCATTAAAAAATGACCATTTCTGACCATCTGGAGAAAGTTCGACAGTTCATCGTTTTTCATAAAAAAAAATATTTTTTCAAATGTTGAAAAAATGATTCAAAATGTCAAATGGATTGTGCCTGATGTTGAATAACCACTTTTTAAAGCCCCACAGTGACCAAAATTGTCATTTTTACAGACATTTCCTCCTACTCAGAACCTTCTATTTCGACCAATTTCTGGCAGAAAAATGATCTACCAATTTCTGGCAGAAAAATTACTCTAAACACACTCATTTTAGTTCCAAACATGATAATTCACATTTAATAGTCATTTACTGTCAAAAGAGAAAACATTAAAAAATGACCATTTCTGACCATCTGGAGAAAGTTCGACAGGTCCGGGGTCATCGTTTTTCATAAAAAAAAATATTTTTTCAAATGTTGAAAAAATGATTCAAAATGTCAAATGGATTGTGCCTGATGTTGAATAACCACTTTTTAAGCCCCACAGTGACCAAAATTGCCATTTTTACAGACATTTCGTCCTACTCAGAAGCTTCTATTTGACCAATTTCTGGCAGAAAAATGACTCTAAACACACTCATTTTAGTTCCAAAAGTGATAATTCACATTTAATAGTCATTTACAGGCAAAAGAGATAACATTAAAAAAGGACAATTTCTGACCATCTGGAGAAAGTTCGACAGTTCCGGGGTAATCGTTTTTCATCCAAAAAAATATTTGTTCAAATGTTGAAAAAATGATGCAAAATGTCAAAAGGATTGGGCCTCCTGTTGAATAACCTCTTTTGCCCCACAGTGACCAAAATTGCCATTTTTACAGACTTTTCCTCCTACTCAGAAGCTTCTATTTGACCAATTTCTGGCAGAAAAATGACTCTAAACACACTCATTTTAGTTCCAAAAGTGATCATTCACATTTAATAGTTGTTTACAGTCAAAAGAGAAAACATTAAAAAATGACCATTTCTGACCATCTGGAGAAAGTTCGACAGTTCCGGGGTCATCGTTTTTCATCAAAAAAAATATGTTTTCAAATGTTGAAAAAATAATGCAAAATGTCAAAAGGATTGTGCCTGAAGTTGAATAACCACTTTTTAACCCCTTCCACGCTAATGACAAAGCCAGCTCGTCATGGGCGTTACCTGCGCTGCACTCATGACGAGCTGGCTTTGTCATGTAAAGTGTGATTTATGAACATTCAGCACACAGCGGGAAAACCCGCTAGCGCTGTAGTGGTTAAAGCCCCATAGTGACCAAAATTGCCATTTTTACAGACTTTTCCTCCTACTCAGAATCTTCTGTTTTGATCAATTTGTGGCAGAAAAATTACTCCAAACACACTCATTTTAGATCCAAAAGTGATAATTCACATTTAATAGTCATTTACAGGCAAAAAAAAACCATTAAAAAATGACCATTTCTGACCATCTGGAGAAAGTTCGACAGTTCATCGTTTTTCATAAAAAAAAATATTTTTTCAAATGTTGAAAAAATGATTCAAAATGTCAAATGGATTGTGCCTGATGTTGAATAACCACTTTTTAAAGCCCCACAGTGACCAAAATTGTCATTTTTACAGACATTTCCTCCTACTCAGAACCTTCTATTTCGACCAATTTCTGGCAGAAAAATGATCTACCAATTTCTGGCAGAAAAATTACTCTAAACACACTCATTTTAGTTCCAAACATGATAATTCACATTTAATAGTCATTTACTGTCAAAAGAGAAAACATTAAAAAATGACCATTTCTGACCATCTGGAGAAAGTTCGACAGGTCCGGGGTCATCGTTTTTCATAAAAAAAAATATTTTTTCAAATGTTGAAAAAATGATTCAAAATGTCAAATGGATTGTGCCTGATGTTGAATAACCACTTTTTAAGCCCCACAGTGACCAAAATTGCCATTTTTACAGACATTTCGTCCTACTCAGAAGCTTCTATTTGACCAATTTCTGGCAGAAAAATGACTCTAAACACACTCATTTTTGTTCCAAAAGTGATAATTCACATTTAATAGTCATTTACAGGCAAAAGAGATAACATTAAAAAAGGACAATTTCTGACCATCTGGAGAAAGTTCGACAGTTCCGGGGTAATCGTTTTTCATCCAAAAAAATATTTGTTCAAATGTTGAAAAAATGATGCAAAATGTCAAAAGGATTGGGCCTCCTGTTGAATAACCTCTTTTGCCCCACAGTGACCAAAATTGCCATTTTTACAGACTTTTCCTCCTACTCAGAAGCTTCTATTTGACCAATTTCTGGCAGAAAAATGACTCTAAACACACTCATTTTAGTTCCAAAAGTGATCATTCACATTTAATAATTGTTTACAGTCAAAAGAGAAAACATTAAAAAATGACCATTTCTGACCATCTGGAGAAAGTTCGACAGTTCCGGGGTCATCGTTTTCATAAAAAAAAATATTTTTTCAAATGTTGAAAAAATGATGCAAAATGTCAAATGGATTGTGCCTGATGTTGAATCACCACTTTTTAAGCCCCACAGTGACCAACATTGCCATTTTTACAGACATTTCCTCCTACTCAGAAGCTTCTATTTTGACCAATTTCTGGCAGAAAAATGACTCTAAACAAACTTATTTTAGTTCCAAAAGTGATCATTCACATTTAATAATTGTTTACAGTCAAAAGAGAAAACATTAAAAAATGACCATTTCTGACCATCTGCAGAAAGTTTGACAGGTCATCGTTTTTCATCAAAAAAAATATTTTTTCAAATGTTGAAAAAATGATTCAAAATGTCAAATGGATTGTGCCTGATGTTGAATAACCACTTTTTAAAGCCCCACAGTGACCAAAATTGTCATTTTTACAGACATTTCCTCCTACTCAGAACCTTCTATTTCGACCAATTTCTGGCAGAAAAATGATCTACCAATTTCTGGCAGAAAAATTACTCTAAACACACTCATTTTAGTTCCAAACATGATAATTCACATTTAATAATTGTTTACAGTCAAAAGAGAAAACATTAAAAAATGACCATTTCTGACCATCTGGAGAAAGTTCGACAGTTCCGGGGTCATCGTTTTCATAAAAAAAAATATTTTTTCAAATGTTGAAAAAATGATGCAAAATGTCAAATGGATTGTGCCTGATGTTGAATAACCACTTTTTAAAGCCCCACAGTGACCAAATTGCCATTTTTACAGACATTTCCTCCTACTCAGAAGCTTCTATTTTACCAATTTTTAGCAGAAAAATTACTCTAAACACACTTATTTTAGTTCCAAAAGTGATCATTCACATTTAATAATTGTTTACAGTCAAAAGAGAAAACATTAAAAAATGACCATTTCTGACCATCTGGAGAAAGTTCGACAGTTCCGGGGTCAGCGTTTTTCATCAAAAAATATATTTTTTCAAATGTTGAAAAAATGATGCAAACTGTCAAAAGGATTGTGCCTGAAGTTGAATAACCACTTTTTAAAGCCCCACAGTGACCAAAATTGCCATTTTTACAGACTTTTCCTCCTACTCAGAAGCTTCTAATTCGACCAATTTCTGGCAGAAAAATGACTCCAAACACACTAATTTTAGTTCCAAAAGTGATAATTCACATTTAATAGTCATTTACAGGCAAAAGAGAAGACATTAAAAAATGACCATTTCTGACAATCTGGAGAAAGTTCGACAGGTCCGGGGTCATCATTTTTCATAAAAAAATTTTTTTTTCAAATGTTGAAAAAATGATGCAAAATGTCAAATGGATTGTGCCTGATGTTGAATAACCACTTTTAAAGCCCCACAGTGACCAAATTTGCCATTTTTACAGACATTTCCTCCTACTCAGAAGCTTCTATTTGACCAATTTCTGGCAGAAAAATTACTCTAAACACACTCATTTTAGTTCCAAAAGTGATAATTCACATTTAATAGTCATTTACAGGCAAAAGAGATAACATTAAAAAAGGACCATTTCTGACCATCTGGAGAAAGTTCGACAGTTCCGGGGTAATCGTTTTTCATCCAAAAAAATATTTGTTCAAATGTTGAAAAAATGATGCAAAATGTCAAAAGGATTGGGCCTCCTGTTGAATAACCTCTTTTGCCCCACAGTGACAAAAATTGCCATTTTTACAGACTTTTCCTCCTACTCAGAAGCTTCTATTTGACCAATTTCTGGCAGAAAAATGACTCTAAACACACTCATTTTAGTTCCAAAAGTAATAATTCACATTTAATAGTCATTTACAGGCAAAAGAGATAACATTAAAAAAGGACCATTTCTGACCATCTGGAGAAAGTTCGACAGTTCCGGGGTCATCGCTTTTCATCAAAAAAAATATTTGTTCAAATGTTGAAAAAATGATGCAAAATGTCAAAAGGATTGTGCCTGAAGTTGAATAACCACTTTTTAACCCCTTCCACGCTAATGACAAAGCCAGCTCGTCATGGGCGTTACCTGCGCTGCACTCATGACGAGCTGGCTTTGTCATGTAAAGTGTGATTTATGAACATTCAGCACACAGCGGGAAAACCCGCTAGTGCTGTAGTGGTTAAAGCCCCATAGTGACCAAAATTGCCATTTTTACAGACTTTTCCTCCTACTCAGAAGTTTCTATTTGACCAATTTCTGGCAGAAAAATGACTCTAAACACACTTATTTTAGTTCCAAAAGTGATCATTCATATTTAATATTTGTTTACAGTCAAAAGAGAAAACATTAAAAAATGACCATTTCTGACCATCTGGAGAAAGTTTGACAGTTCCGGGGTCATCGTTTTTCAGCAAAAAGAAATATTTTTTCAAATGTTGAAAAAATAATGCAAAATGTCAAAAGGATTGTGCCTGAAGTTGAATAACCACTTTTTAACCCCTTCCACGCTAATGACAAAGCCAGCTCGTCATCGGCGTTACCTGCGCTGCACTCATGACGAGCTGGCTTTGTCATGTAAAGTGTGATTTATGAACATTCAGCACACAGCGGGAAAACCCGCTAGCGCTGTAGTGGTTAAAGCCCCATAGTGACCAAAATTGCCATTTTTACAGACTTTTCCTCCTACTCAGAAGCTTCTATTTTGATCAATTTCTGGCAGAAAAATGACTTCAAACACACTCATTTTAGATCCAAAAGTGATAATTCACATTTAATAGTCATTTACAGGCAAAAGAAAAAACATTAAAAAATGACCATTTCTGACCATCTGGAGAAAGTTCGACAGTTCATCGTTTTTCATAAAAAAAAATATTTTTTCAAATGTTGAAAAAATGATGCAAAATGTCAAATGGATTGTGCCTGATGATGAATAACTACTTTTTATGCCCTACAGTGACCAAAATTGCCATTTTTACAGATATTTCCTCCTACTCAGAACTTCTATTTGACCAATTTCTGGCAGAAAAATGGCTCTAAACACACTCATTTTAGTTCCAAAAGTGATAATTCACATTTAATAGTAATTTACAGGCAAAAGAGATAACATTAAAAAAGGACCATTTCTGACCATCTGGAGAAAGTCCGACAGTTCAGGGGTCATCGTTTTTCATAAAAAAAAATATTTTTTCAAATGTTGAAAAAATGATGCAAAATGTCAAAAGGATTGGGCCTCCTGTTGAATAACCACTTTTAACCCACAGTGACCAAAATTGCCATTTTAACAGACTTTTCCTCCTACTCAGAAGTTTCTATTTGACCAATTTCTGGCAGAAAAATGACTCTAAACACACTCACTTTAGTTCCAAAAGTGATAATTCACATTTAATAGTAATTTACAGGCAAAAGAGATAACATTAAAAAAGGACCATTTCTGACCATCTGGAGAAAGTCCGACAGTTCCGGGGTCATCGTTTTTCATTAAAAAAAATATTTTTTCAAATGTTAAAAAAATGATTCAAAATGTCAAATGGATTGTGCCTGATGTTGAATATCCACTTTTTAAAGCCCCACAGTGACCAAAATTGTCATTTTTACAGACATTTCCTCCTACTCAGAACCTTCTATTTCGACCAATTTCTGGCAGAAAAATGATCGACCAATTTCTGGCAGAAAAATGACTCTAAACACACTCATTTTAGTTCCAAACGTGATAATTCACATTTAATAGTCATTTACTGTCAAAAGAGAAAAAATAAAAAAATGACCATTTCTGACCATCTGGAGAAAGTTCGACAGTTCCGGGGTCATCGTTTTTCATCAAAAAAAATATTATTTCAAATGTTGAAAAAATGATGCAAAATGTCAAATGGATTGTGCCTGATGTTGAATAACCACTTTTAAAGCCCCACAGTGACCAAATTTGCCATTTTTACAGACATTTCCTCCTACTCAGAAGCTTCTATTTGATCAATTTCTGGCAGAAAAATGACTCTAAACACACTCATTTTAGTTCCAAAAGTGATAATTCACATTTAATAGTCATTTACAGGCAAAAGAGATAACATTAAAAAAAGGACCATTTCTGACCATCTGGAGAAAGTTCGACAGTTCCGGGGTCATCGTTTTTCATAAAAAAAAATATTTGTTCAAATGTTGAAAAAATGATGCAAAATGTCAAAAGGATTGGGCCTCCTGTTGAATAACCACTTTTGCCCCACAGTGACCAAAATTGCCACTTTTACAGACTTTTCCTCCTACTCAGAAGTTTCTATTTGACCAATTTCTGGCAGAAAAATGACTCTAAACACACTTATTTTAGTTCCAAAAGTGATCATTCACATTTAATATTTGTTTACAGTCAAAAGAGAAAACATTAAAAAATGACCATTTCTGACCATCTGGAGAAAGTTCGACAGTTCCGGGGTCATCGTTTTTCATCAAAAAAAATATGTTTTCAAATGTTGAAAAAATAATGCAAAATGTCAAAAGGATTGTGCCTGAAGTTGAATAACCACTTTTTAACCCCTTCCACGCTAATGACAAAGCCAGCTCGTCATGGGCGTTACCTGCGCTGCACTCATGACGAGCTGGCTTTGTCATGTAAAGTGTGATTTATGAACATTCAGCACACAGCGGGAAAACCCGCTAGCGCTGTAGTGGTTAAAGCCCCATAGTGACCAAAATTGCCATTTTTACAGACTTTTCCTCCTACTCAGAATCTTCTGTTTTGATCAATTTGTGGCAGAAAAATTACTCCAAACACACTCATTTTAGATCCAAAAGTGATAATTCACATTTAATAGTCATTTACAGGCAAAAAAAAAACCATTAAAAAATGACCATTTCTGACCATCTGGAGAAAGTTCGACAGTTCATCGTTTTTCATAAAAAAAATTTTTTTTTCAAATGTTGAAAAAATGATTCAAAATGTCAAATGGATTGTGCCTGATGTTGAATAACCACTTTTTAAAGCCCCACAGTGACCAAAATTGTCATTTTTACAGACATTTCCTCCTACTCAGAACCTTCTATTTCGACCAATTTCTGGCAGAAAAATGATCTACCAATTTCTGGCAGAAAAATTACTCTAAACACACTCATTTTAGTTCCAAACATGATAATTCACATTTAATAGTCATTTACTGTCAAAAGAGAAAACATTAAAAAATGACCATTTCTGACCATCTGGAGAAAGTTCGACAGGTCCGGGGTCATCGTTTTTCATAAAAAAAAATATTTTTTCAAATGTTGAAAAAATGATTCAAAATGTCAAATGGATTGTGCCTGATGTTGAATAACCACTTTTTAAGCCCCACAGTGACCAAAATTGCCATTTTTACAGACATTTCGTCCTACTCAGAAGCTTCTATTTGACCAATTTCTGGCAGAAAAATGACTCTAAACACACTCATTTTAGTTCCAAAAGTGATAATTCACATTTAATAGTCATTTACAGGCAAAAGAGATAACATTAAAAAAGGACAATTTCTGACCATCTGGAGAAAGTTCGACAGTTCCGGGGTAATCGTTTTTCATCCAAAAAAATATTTGTTCAAATGTTGAAAAAATGAAGCAAAATGTCAAAAGGATTGGGCCTCCTGTTGAATAACCTCTTTTGCCCCACAGTGACCAAAATTGCCATTTTTACAGACTTTTCCTCCTACTCAGAAGCTTCTATTTGACCAATTTCTGGCAGAAAAATTACTCTAAACACACTTATTTTAGTTCCAAAAGTGATCATTTACATTTAATAATTGTTTACAGTCAAAAGAGAAAACATTAAAAAATGACCATTTCTGACCATCTGGAGAAAGTTTGACAGGTCCGGGGTCATCGTTTTTCATCAAAAAAAATATTTTTTCAAATGTTGAAAAAATGGTTCAAAATGTCAAATGGATTGTGCCTGATGTTGAATAACCACTTTCTAAGCCCCACAGTGACCAAAATTCCCATTTTTACAGACATTTCCTCCTACTCAGAAGCTTGTATTTTGACCAATTTCTGGCAGAAAAATGACTCCAAACACACTCATTTTAGATCCAAAAGTGATAATTCACATTTAATAGTCATTTACTGTCAAAAGAAAAAACATTAAAAAATGACAATTTCTGACCATCTGGAGAAAGTTCGACAGGTCCTAGGTCATCGTTTTTCATCAAAAAAAATATTTTTTCACGCAGAACCAATTTCTGGCAGAAAAATGACTCCAAACACAATAATTTTAGTTCCAAAAGTGATAATTCACATTTAATAGTCATTTACAGGCAAAAGAGAAAACATTAAAAAATGACAATTTTTGACCATCTGGAGAAAGTTCGACAGTTCCGGGGTCATCGTTTTTCATCAAAAAAAATATTATTTCAAATGTTGAAAAAATGATGCAAAATGTCAAATGGATTGTGCCTGATGTTGAATAACCACTTTTAAAGCCCCACAGTGACCAAATTTGCCATTTTAACAGACATTTCCTCCTTCTCAGAAGCTTCTATTTGATCAATTTCTGGCAGAAAAATGACTCTAAACACACTCATTTTAGTTCCAAAAGTGATAATTCACATTTAATAGTCATTTACAGGCAAAAGAGATAACATTAAAAAAAGGACCATTTCTGACCATCTGGAGAAAGTTCGACAGTTCCGGGGTCATCGTTTTTCATAAAAAAAAATATTTGTTCAAATGTTGAAAAAATGATGCAAAATGTCAAAAGGATTGGGCCTCCTGTTGAATAACCACTTTTGCCCCACAGTGACCAAAATTGCCACTTTTACAGACTTTTCCTCCTACTCAGAAGTTTCTATTTGACCAATTTCTGGCAGAAAAATGACTCTAAACACACTTATTTTAGTTCCAAAAGTGATCATTCACATTTAATATTTGTTTACAGTCAAAAGAGAAAACATTAAAAAATGACCATTTCTGACCATCTGGAGAAAGTTCGACAGTTCCGGGGTCATCGTTTTTCATCAAAAAAAATATGTTTTCAAATGTTGAAAAAATAATGCAAAATGTCAAAAGGATTGTGCCTGAAGTTGAATAACCACTTTTTAACCCCTTCCACGCTAATGACAAAGCCAGCTCGTCATGGGCGTTACCTGCGCTGCACTCATGACGAGCTGGCTTTGTCATGTAAAGTGTGATTTATGAACATTCAGCACACAGCGGGAAAACCCGCTAGCGCTGTAGTGGTTAAAGCCCCATAGTGACCAAAATTGCCATTTTTACAGACTTTTCCTCCTACTCAGAATCTTCTGTTTTGATCAATTTGTGGCAGAAAAATTACTCCAAACACACTCATTTTAGATCCAAAAGTGATAATTCACATTTAATAGTCATTTACAGGCAAAAAAAAACCCATTAAAAAATGACCATTTCTGACCATCTGGAGAAAGTTCGACAGTTCATCGTTTTTCATAAAAAAAAATATTTTTTCAAATGTTGAAAAAATGATTCAAAATGTCAAATGGATTGTGCCTGATGTTGAATAACCACTTTTTAAAGCCCCACAGTGACCAAAATTGTCATTTTTACAGACATTTCCTCCTACTCAGAACCTTCTATTTCGACCAATTTCTGGCAGAAAAATGATCTACCAATTTCTGGCAGAAAAATTACTCTAAACACACTCATTTTAGTTCCAAACATGATAATTCACATTTAATAGTCATTTACTGTCAAAAGAGAAAACATTAAAAAATGACCATTTCTGACCATCTGGAGAAAGTTCGACAGGTCCGGGGTCATCGTTTTTCATTAAAAAAAATATTTTTTCAAATGTTGAAAAAATGATTCAAAATGTCAAATGGATTGTGCCTGATGTTGAATAACCACTTTTTAAGCCCCACAGTGACCAAAATTGCCATTTTTACAGACATTTCGTCCTACTCAGAAGCTTCTATTTGACCAATTTCTGGCAGAAAAATGACTCTAAACACACTCATTTTAGTTCCAAAAGTGATAATTCACATTTAATAGTCATTTACAGGCAAAAGAGATAACATTAAAAAAGGACAATTTCTGACCATCTGGAGAAAGTTCGACAGTTCCGGGGTAATCGTTTTTCATCCAAAAAAATATTTGTTCAAATGTTGAAAAAATGATGCAAAATGTCAAAAGGATTGGGCCTCCTGTTGAATAACCTCTTTTGCCCCACAGTGACCAAAATTGCCATTTTTACAGACTTTTCCTCCTACTCAGAAGCTTCTATTTGACCAATTTCTGGCAGAAAAATGACTCTAAACACACTCATTTTAGTTCCAAAAGTGATCATTCACATTTAATAATTGTTTACAGTCAAAAGAGAAAACATTAAAAAATGACCATTTCTGACCATCTGGAGAAAGTTCGACAGTTCCGGGGTCATCGTTTTCATAAAAAAAAATATTTTTTCAAATCTTGAAAAAATGATGCAAAATGTCAAATGGATTGTGCCTGATGTTGAATCACCACTTTTTAAGCCCCACAGTGACCAACATTGCCATTTTTACAGACATTTCCTCCTACTCAGAAGCTTCTATTTTGACCAATTTCTGGCAGAAAAATGACTCTAAACAAACTTATTTTAGTTCCAAAAGTGATCATTCACATTTAATAATTGTTTACAGTCAAAAGAGAAAACATTAAAAAATGACCATTTCTGACCATCTGCAGAAAGTTTGACAGGTCATCGTTTTTCATCAAAAAAAATATTTTTTCAAATGTTGAAAAAATGATTCAAAATGTCAAATGGATTGTGCCTGATGTTGAATAACCACTTTTTAAAGCCCCACAGTGACCAAAATTGTCATTTTTACAGACATTTCCTCCTACTCAGAACCTTCTATTTCGACCAATTTCTGGCAGAAAAATGATCTACCAATTTCTGGCAGAAAAATTACTCTAAACACACTCATTTTAGTTCCAAACATGATAATTCACATTTAATAGTCATTTACTGTCAAAAGAGAAAACATTAAAAAATGACCATTTCTGACCATCTGGAGAAAGTTCGACAGGTCCGGGGACATCGTTTTCATAAAAAAAAATATGTTTTCAAATGTTGAAAAAATGATGCAAAATGTCAAATGGATTGTGCCTGATGTTGAATAACCACTTTTTAAAGCCCCACAGTGACCAAATTTGCCATTTTTACAGACATTTCCTCCTACTCAGAAGCTTCTATTTGACCAATTTCTGGCAGAAAAATGACTCTAAACACACTATTTTAGTTCCAAAAGTGATCATTCACATTTAATAATTGTTTACAGTCAAAAGAGAAAACATTAAAAAATGACCATTTCTGACCATCTGGAGAAAGTTCGACAGTTCCGGGGTCATCGTTTTCATAAAAAAAAATATTTTTTCAAATGTTGAAAAAATTATGCAAAATGTCAAATGGATTGTGCCTGATGTTGAATAACCACTTTTTAAAGCCCCACAGTGACCAAATTGCCATTTTTACAGACATTTCCTCCTACTCAGAAGCTTCTATTTTACCAATTTTTAGCAGAAAAATTACTCTAAACACACTTATTTTAGTTCCAAAAGTGATCATTCACATTTAATAATTGTTTACAGTCAAAAGAGAAAACATTAAAAAATGACCATTTCTGACCATCTGGAGAAAGTTCGACAGTTCCGGGGTCAGCGTTTTTCATCAAAAAATATATTTTTTCAAATGTTGAAAAAATGATGCAAACTGTCAAAAGGATTGTGCCTGAAGTTGAATAACCACTTTTTAAAGCCCCACAGTGACCAAAATTGCCATTTTTACAGACTTTTCCTCCTACTCAGAAGCTTCTATTTTGACCAATTTCTGGCAGAAAAATGACTCCAAACACACTCATTTTAGATCCAAAAGTGATAATTCACATTTAATAGTCATTTACTGTCAAAAGAAAAAACATTAAAAAATGACCATTTCTGACCATCTGGAGAAAGTTCGACAGGTCCGGGGTCATCGTTTTTCATCAAAAAAAATATTTTTTCAAATGTTGAAAAAATTATGCAAAATGTCAAATGGATTGTGCCTCATGGTGAATAACCACTTTTTAAAGCCCCACAATGACCAAAATTGCCATTTTTACAGACTTTTCCTCCTACTCAGAAGCTTTTAATTCAACCAATTTCTGGCAGAAAAATGACTCCAAACACACTAATTTTAGTTCCAAAAGTGATAATTCACATTTAATAGTCATTTACAGGCAAAAGAGAAGACATTAAAAAATGACCATTTCTGACAATCTGGAGAAAGTTCGACAGGTCCGGGGTCATCATTTTTCATAAAAAAAATATTTTTTCAAATGTTGAAAAAATGATGCAAAATGTCAAATGGATTGTGCCTGATGTTGAATAACCACTTTTAAAGCCCCACAGTGACCAAATTTGCCATTTTTACAGACATTTCCTCCTACTCAGAAGCTTCTATTTGACCAATTTCTGGCAGAAAAATTACTCTAAACACACTCATTTTAGTTCCAAAAGTGATAATTCACATTTAATAGTCATTTACAGGCAAAAGAGATAACATTAAAAAAGGACCATTTCTGACCATCTGGAGAAAGTTCGACAGTTCCGGGGTAATCGTTTTTCATCCAAAAAAATATTTGTTCAAATGTTGAAAAAATGATGCAAAATGTCAAAAGGATTGGGCCTCCTGTTGAATAACCTCTTTTGCCCCACAGTGACAAAAATTGCCATTTTTACAGACTTTTCCTCCTACTCAGAAGCTTCTATTTGACCAATTTCTGGCAGAAAAATGACTCTAAACACTCTCATTTTAGTTCCAAAAGTAATAATTCACATTTAATAGTCATTTACAGGCAAAAGAGATAACATTAAAAAAGGACCATTTCTGACCATCTGGAGAAAGTTCGACAGTTCCGGGGTCATCGCTTTTCATCAAAAAAAATATTTGTTCAAATGTTGAAAAAATGATGCAAAATGTCAAAAGGATTGTGCCTGAAGTTGAATAACCACTTTTTAACCCCTTCCACGCTAATGACAAAGCCAGCTCGTCATGGGCGTTACCTGCGCTGCACTCATGACGAGCTGGCTTTGTCATGTAAAGTGTGATTTATGAACATTCAGCACACAGCGGGAAAACCCGCTAGTGCTGTAGTGGTTAAAGCCCCATAGTGACCAAAATTGCCATTTTTACAGACTTTTCCTCCTACTCAGAAGTTTCTATTTGACCAATTTCTGGCAGAAAAATGACTCTAAACACACTTATTTTAGTTCCAAAAGTGATCATTCATATTTAATATTTGTTTACAGTCAAAAGAGAAAACATTAAAAAATGACCATTTCTGACCATCTGGAGAAAGTTTGACAGTTCCGGGGTCATCGTTTTTCAGCAAAAAGAAATATTTTTTCAAATGTTGAAAAAATAATGCAAAATGTCAAAAGGATTGTGCCTGAAGTTGAATAACCACTTTTTAACCCCTTCCACGCTAATGACAAAGCCAGCTCGTCATCGGCGTTACCTGCGCTGCACTCATGACGAGCTGGCTTTGTCATGTAAAGTGTGATTTATGAACATTCAGCACACAGCGGGAAAACCCGCTAGCGCTGTAGTGGTTAAAGCCCCATAGTGACCAAAATTGCCATTTTTACAGACTTTTCCTCCTACTCAGAAGCTTCTATTTTGATCAATTTCTGGCAGAAAAATGACTTCAAACACACTCATTTTAGATCCAAAAGTGATAATTCACATTTAATAGTCATTTACAGGCAAAAGAAAAAACATTAAAAAATGACCATTTCTGACCATCTGGAGAAAGTTCGACAGTTCATCGTTTTTCATAAAAAAAAAATATTTTTTCAAATGTTGAAAAAATGATGCAAAATGTCAAATGGATTGTGCCTGATGATGAATAACTACTTTTTATGCCCTACAGTGACCAAAATTGCCATTTTTACAGATATTTCCTCCTACTCAGAACTTCTATTTGACCAATTTCTGGCAGAAAAATGGCTCTAAACACACTCATTTTAGTTCCAAAAGTGATAATTCACATTTAATAGTAATTTACAGGCAAAAGAGATAACATTAAAAAAGGACCATTTCTGACCATCTGGAGAAAGTCCGACAGTTCCGGGGTCATCGTTTTTCATAAAAAAAAATATTTTTTCAAATGTTGAAAAAATGATGCAAAATGTCAAAAGGATTGGGCCTCCTGTTGAATAACCACTTTTAACCCACAGTGACCAAAATTGCCATTTTAACAGACTTTTCCTCCTACTCAGAAGTTTCTATTTGACCAATTTCTGGCAGAAAAATGACTCTAAACACACTCACTTTAGTTCCAAAAGTGATAATTCACATTTAATAGTAATTTACAGGCAAAAGAGATAACATTAAAAAAGGACCATTTCTGACCATCTGGAGAAAGTCCGACAGTTCCGGGGTCATCGTTTTTCATAAAAAAAAATATTTTTTCAAATGTTAAAAAAATGATTCAAAATGTCAAATGGATTGTGCCTGATGTTGAATAACCACTTTTTAAAGCCCCACAGTGACCAAAATTGTCATTTTTACAGACATTTCCTCCTACTCAGAACCTTCTATTTCGACCAATTTCTGGCAGAAAAATGATCGACCAATTTCTGGCAGAAAAATGACTCTAAACACACTCATTTTAGTTCCAAACGTGATAATTCACATTTAATAGTCATTTACTGTCAAAAGAGAAAACATAAAAAAATGACCATTTCTGACCATCTGGAGAAAGTTCGACAGGTCCGGGGACATCGTTTTTCATCAAAAAAAATATTTTTTCAAATTTTGAAAAAATTATTCAAAATGTCAAATGGTTTGTGCCTCATGTTAAATACCCACTTTTTAAAGCCCCACAGTGACCAAAATTGCCATTTTCACAGACTTTTCCTCCTACTCAGAAGCTTCTATTTGACCAATTTCTGGCAGAAAAATGACTCTAAACACACTTATTTTAGTTCCAAAAGTGAACATTCACATTTAATAATTGTTTACAGTCAAAAGAGAAAACATTAAAAAATGACCATTTCTGACCATCTGGAGAAAGTTCGACAGTTCCGGGGTCATCGTTTTCATCAAAAAAAATATTTTTTCAAATGTTGAAAAAATGATGCAAAATGTCAAATGGATTGTGCCTGATGTTGAATAACCACTTTTTAAAGCCCCACAGTGACCAAAATTGCCATTTTTACAGACATTTCCTCCTACTCAGAAGCTTCTATTTGACCAATTTCTGGCAGAAAAATGACTCTAAACACACTTATTTTAGTTCCAAAAGTTATCATTCACATTTAATAATTGTTTACAGTCAAAAGAGAAGACATTAAAAAACGACCATTTCTGACAATCTGGAGAAAGTTTGACAGGTCCGGGGTCATCGTTTTTCATTAAAAAAAATATTTTTTCAAATGTTGAAAATATGATTCAAAATGTCAAATGGATTGTGCCTGATGTTGAATAACCACTTTTTAAGCCCCACAGTGACCAAAATTGCCATTTTTACAGTCATTTCGTCCTACTCAGAAGCTTCTATTTGACCAATTTCTGGCAGAAAAATGACTCTAAACACACTCATTTTAGTTCCAAAAGTGATAATTCACATTTAATAGTCATTTACAGGCAAAAGAGATAACATTAAAAAAGGACCATTTCTGACCATCTGGAGAAAGTTCGACAGTTCCGGGGTAATCGTTTTTCATCCCAAAAAATATTTGTTCAAATGTTGAAAAAATGATGCAAAATGTCAAAAGGATTGGGCCTCCTGTTGAATAACCTCTTTTGCCCCACAGTGACCAAAATTGCCATTTTTACAGACTTTTCCTCCTACTCAGAAGCTTCTATTTGACCAATTTCTGGCAGAAAAATGACTCTAAACACACTCATTTTAGTTCCAAAAGTGATCATTCACATTTAATAATTGTTTACAGTCAAAAGAGAAAACATTAAAAAATGACCATTTCTGACCATCTGGAGAAAGTTCGACAGTTCCGGGGTCATCGTTTTCATAAAAAAAAATATTTTTTCAAATCTTGAAAAAATGATGCAAAATGTCAAATGGATTGTGCCACTTTTTAAGCCCCACAGTGACCAACATTGCCATTTTTACAGACATTTCCTCCTACTCAGAAGCTTCTATTTTGACCAATTTCTGGCAGAAAAATGACTCTAAACAAACTTATTTTAGTTCCAAAAGTGATCATTCACATTTAATAATTGTTTACAGTCAAAAGAGAAAACATTAAAAAATGACCATTTCTGACCATCTGCAGAAAGTTTGACAGGTCATCGTTTTTCATCAAAAAAAATATTTTTTCAAATGTTGAAAAAATGATTCAAAATGTCAAATGGATTGTGCCTGATGTTGAATAACCACTTTTTAAAGCCCCACAGTGACCAAAATTGTCATTTTTACAGACATTTACTCCTACTCAGAACCTTCTATTTCGACCAATTTCTGGCAGAAAAATGATCTACCAATTTCTGGCAGAAAAATTACTCTAAACACACTCATTTTAGTTCCAAACATGATAATTCACATTTAATAGTCATTTACTGTCAAAAGAGAAAACATTAAAAAATGACCATTTCTGACCATCTGGAGAAAGTTCGACAGGTCCGGGGACATCGTTTTCATAAAAAAAAATATGTTTTCAAATGTTGAAAAAATGATGCAAAATGTCAAATGGATTGTGCCTGATGTTGAATAACCACTTTTTAAAGCCCCACAGTGACCAAATTTGCCATTTTTACAGACATTTCCTCCTACTCAGAAGCTTCTATTTGACCAATTTCTGGCAGAAAAATGACTCTAAACACACTTATTTTAGTTCCAAAAGTGATCATTCACATTTAATAATTGTTTACAGTCAAAAGAGAAAACATTAAAAAATGACCATTTCTGACCATCTGGAGAAAGTTCGACAGTTCCGGGGTCATCGTTTTCATAAAAAAAAATATTTTTTCAAATGTTGAAAAAATGATGCAAAATGTCAAATGGATTGTGCCTGATGTTGAATAACCACTTTTTAAAGCCCCACAGTGACCAAATTGCCATTTTTACAGACATTTCCTCCTACTCAGAAGCTTCTATTTTACCAATTTTTAGCAGAAAAATTACTCTAAACACACTTATTTTAGTTCCAAAAGTGATCATTCACATTTAATAATTGTTTACAGTCAAAAGAGAAAACATTAAAAAATGACCATTTCTGACCATCTGGAGAAAGTTCGACAGTTCCGGGGTCAGCGTTTTTCATCAAAAAATATATTTTTTCAAATGTTGAAAAAATGATGCAAACTGTCAAAAGGATTGTGCCTGAAGTTGAATAACCACTTTTTAAAGCCCCACAGTGACCAAAATTGCCATTTTTACAGACTTTTCCTCCTACTCAGAAGCTTCTATTTTGACCAATTTCTGGCAGAAAAATGACTCCAAACACACTCATTTTAGATCCAAAAGTGATAATTCACATTTAATAGTCATTTACTGTCAAAAGAAAAAACATTAAAAAATGACCATTTCTGACCATCTGGAGAAAGTTCGACAGGTCCGGGGTCATCGTTTTTCATCAAAAAAAATATTTTTTCAAATGTTGAAAAAATTATGCAAAATGTCAAATGGATTGTGCCTCATGGTGAATAACCACTTTTTAAAGCCCCACAATGACCAAAATTGCCATTTTTACAGACTTTTCCTCCTACTCAGAAGCTTTTAATTCGACCAATTTCTGGCAGAAAAATGACTCCAAACACACTAATTTTAGTTCCAAAAGTGATAATTCACATTTAATAGTCATTTACAGGCAAAAGAGAAGACATTAAAAAATGACCATTTCTGACAATCTGGAGAAAGTTCGACAGGTCCGGGGTCATCATTTTTCATAAAAAAAATATTTTTTCAAATGTTGAAAAAATGATGCAAAATGTCAAATGGATTGTGCCTGATGTTGAATAACCACTTTTAAAGCCCCACAGTGACCAAATTTGCCATTTTTACAGACATTTCCTCCTACTCAGAAGCTTCTATTTGACCAATTTCTGGCAGAAAAATTACTCTAAACACACTCATTTTAGTTCCAAAAGTGATAATTCACATTTAATAGTCATTTACAGGCAAAAGAGATAACATTAAAAAAGGACCATTTCTGACCATCTGGAGAAAGTTCGACAGTTCCGGGGTAATCGTTTTTCATCCCAAAAAATATTTGTTCAAATGTTGAAAAAATGATGCAAAATGTCAAAAGGATTGGGCCTCCTGTTGAATAACCTCTTTTGCCCCACAGTGACAAAAATTGCCATTTTTACAGACTTTTCCTCCTACTCAGAAGCTTCTATTTGACCAATTTCTGGCAGAAAAATGACTCTAAACACTCTCATTTTAGTTCCAAAAGTAATAATTCACATTTAATAGTCATTTACAGGCAAAAGAGATAACATTAAAAAAGGACCATTTCTGACCATCTGGAGAAAGTTCGACAGTTCCGGGGTCATCGCTTTTCATCAAAAAAAATATTTGTTCAAATGTTGAAAAAATGATGCAAAATGTCAAAAGGATTGTGCCTGAAGTTGAATAACCACTTTTTAACCCCTTCCACGCTAATGACAAAGCCAGCTCGTCATGGGCGTTACCTGCGCTGCACTCATGACGAGCTGGCTTTGTCATGTAAAGTGTGATTTATGAACATTCAGCACACAGCGGGAAAACCCGCTAGTGCTGTAGTGGTTAAAGCCCCATAGTGACCAAAATTGCCATTTTTACAGACTTTTCCTCCTACTCAGAAGTTTCTATTTGACCAATTTCTGGCAGAAAAATGACTCTAAACACACTTATTTTAGTTCCAAAAGTGATCATTCATATTTAATATTTGTTTACAGTCAAAAGAGAAAACATTAAAAAATGACCATTTCTGACCATCTGGAGAAAGTTTGACAGTTCCGGGGTCATCGTTTTTCAGCAAAAAGAAATATTTTTTCAAATGTTGAAAAAATAATGCAAAATGTCAAAAGGATTGTGCCTGAAGTTGAATAACCACTTTTTAACCCCTTCCACGCTAATGACAAAGCCAGCTCGTCATCGGCGTTACCTGCGCTGCACTCATGACGAGCTGGCTTTGTCATGTAAAGTGTGATTTATGAACATTCAGCACACAGCGGGAAAACCCGCTAGCGCTGTAGTGGTTAAAGCCCCATAGTGACCAAAATTGCCATTTTTACAGACTTTTCCTCCTACTCAGAAGCTTCTATTTTGATCAATTTCTGGCAGAAAAATGACTTCAAACACACTCATTTTAGATCCAAAAGTGATAATTCACATTTAATAGTCATTTACAGGCAAAAGAAAAAACATAAAAAAATGACCATTTCTGACCATCTGGAGAAAGTTCGACAGTTCATCGTTTTTCATAAAAAAAAAATATTTTTTCAAATGTTGAAAAAATGATGCAAAATGTCAAATGGATTGTGCCTGATGATGAATAACTACTTTTTATGCCCTACAGTGACCAAAATTGCCATTTTTACAGATATTTCCTCCTACTCAGAACTTCTATTTGACCAATTTCTGGCAGAAAAATGGCTCTAAACACACTCATTTTAGTTCCAAAAGTGATAATTCACATTTAATAGTAATTTACAGGCAAAAGAGATAACATTAAAAAAGGACCATTTCTGACCATCTGGAGAAAGTCCGACAGTTCCGGGGTCATCGTTTTTCATAAAAAAAAATATTTTTTCAAATGTTGAAAAAATGATGCAAAATGTCAAAAGGATTGGGCCTCCTGTTGAATAACCACTTTTAACCCACAGTGACCAAAATTGCCATTTTAACAGACTTTTCCTCCTACTCAGAAGTTTCTATTTGACCAATTTCTGGCAGAAAAATGACTCTAAACACACTCACTTTAGTTCCAAAAGTGATAATTCACATTTAATAGTAATTTACAGGCAAAAGAGATAACATTAAAAAAGGACCATTTCTGACCATCTGGAGAAAGTCCGACAGTTCCGGGGTCATCGTTTTTCATAAAAAAAAATATTTTTTCAAATGTTAAAAAAATGATTCAAAATGTCAAATGGATTGTGCCTGATGTTGAATAACCACTTTTTAAAGCCCCACAGTGACCAAAATTGTCATTTTTACAGACATTTCCTCCTACTCAGAACCTTCTATTTCGACCAATTTCTGGCAGAAAAATGATCGACCAATTTCTGGCAGAAAAATGACTCTAAACACAATCATTTTAGTTCCAAACGTGATAATTCACATTTAATAGTCATTTACTGTCAAAAGAGAAAACATAAAAAAATGACCATTTCTGACCATCTGGAGAAAGTTCGACAGGTCCGGGGACATCGTTTTTCATCAAAAAAAATATTTTTTCAAATTTTGAAAAAATTATTCAAAATGTCAAATGGTTTGTGCCTCATGTTAAATACCCACTTTTTAAAGCCCCACAGTGACCAAATTTGCCATTTTTACAGACATTTCCTCCTACTCAGAAGCTTCTATTTGACCAATTTCTGGCAGAAAAATGACTCTAAACACACTTATTTTAGTTCCAAAAGTATTCATTCACATTTAATAATTGTTTACAGTCAAAAGAGAAAACATTAAAAAATGACCATTTCTGACCATCTGGAGAAAGTTCGACAGTTCCGGGGTCATCGTTTTCATAAAAAAAAATATTTTTTCAAATGTTGAAAAAATGATGCAAAATGTCAAATGGATTGTGCCTGATGTTGAATAACCACTTTTTAAAGCCCCACAGTGACCAAATTGCCATTTTTACAGACATTTCCTCCTACTCAGAAGCTTCTATTTTACCAATTTTTAGCAGAAAAATTACTCTAAACACACTTATTTTAGTTCCAAAAGTGATCATTCACATTTAATAATTGTTTACAGTCAAAAGAGAAAACATTAAAAAATGACCATTTCTGACCATCTGGAGAAAGTTCGACAGTTCCGGGGTCAGCGTTTTTCATCAAAAAATATATTTTTTCAAATGTTGAAAAAATGATGCAAACTGTCAAAAGGATTGTGCCTGAAGTTGAATAACCACTTTTTAAAGCCCCACAGTGACCAAAATTGCCATTTTTACAGACTTTTCCTCCTACTCAGAAGCTTCTATTTTGACCAATTTCTGGCAGAAAAATGACTCCAAACACACTCATTTTAGATCCAAAAGTGATAATTCACATTTAATAGTCATTTACTGTCAAAAGAAAAAACATTAAAAAATGACCATTTCTGACCATCTGGAGAAAGTTCGACAGGTCCGGGGTCATCGTTTTTCATCAAAAAAAATATTTTTTGAAATGTTGAAAAAATTATGCAAAATGTCAAATGGATTGTGCCTCATGTTGAATAACCACTTTTTAAAGCCCCACAATGACCAAAATCGCCATTTTTACAGACTTTTCCTCCTACTCAGAAGCTTTTAATTCGACCAATTTCTGGCAGAAAAATGACTCCAAACACACTAATTTTAGTTCCAAAAGTGATAATTCACATTTAATAGTCATTTACAGGCAAAAGAGAAGACATTAAAAAATGACCATTTCTGACAATCTGGAGAAAGTTCGACAGGTCCGGGGTCATCATTTTTCATAAAAAAAATATTTTTTCAAATGTTGAAAAAATGATGCAAAATGTCAAATGGATTGTGCCTGATGTTGAATAACCACTTTTAAAGCCCCACAGTGACCAAATTTGCCATTTTTACAGACATTTCCTCCTACTCAGAAGCTTCTATTTGACCAATTTCTGGCAGAAAAATTACTCTAAACACACTCATTTTAGTTCCAAAAGTGATAATTCACATTTAATAGTCATTTACAGGCAAAAGAGATAACATTAAAAAAGGACCATTTCTGACCATCTGGAGAAAGTTCGACAGTTCCGGGGTAATCGTTTTTCATCCAAAAAAAATTTGTTCAAATGTTGAAAAAATGATGCAAAATGTCAAAAGGATTGGGCCTCCTGTTGAATAACCTCTTTTGCCCCACAGTGACAAAAATTGCCATTTTTACAGACTTTTCCTCCTACTCAGAAGCTTCTATTTGACCAATTTCTGGCAGAAAAATGACTCTAAACACACTCATTTTAGTTCCAAAAGTAATAATTCACATTTAATAGTCATTTACAGGCAAAAGAGATAACATTAAAAAAGGACCATTTCTGACCATCTGGAGAAAGTTCGACAGTTCCGGGGTCATCGCTTTTCATCAAAAAAAATATTTGTTCAAATGTTGAAAAAATGATGCAAAATGTCAAAAGGATTGTGCCTGAAGTTGAATAACCACTTTTTAACCCCTTCCACGCTAATGACAAAGCCAGCTCGTCATGGGCGTTACCTGCGCTGCACTCATGACGAGCTGGCTTTGTCATGTAAAGTGTGATTTATGAACATTCAGCACACAGCGGGAAAACCCGCTAGTGCTGTAGTGGTTAAAGCCCCATAGTGACCAAAATTGCCATTTTTACAGACTTTTCCTCCTACTCAGAAGTTTCTATTTGACCAATTTCTGGCAGAAAAATGACTCTAAACACACTTATTTTAGTTCCAAAAGTGATCATTCATATTTAATATTTGTTTACAGTCAAAAGAGAAAACATTAAAAAATGACCATTTCTGACCATCTGGAGAAAGTTTGACAGATCCGGGGTCATCGTTTTTCAGCAAAAAGAAATATTTTTTCAAATGTTGAAAAAATAATGCAAAATGTCAAAAGGATTGTGCCTGAAGTTGAATAACCACTTTTTAACCCCTTCCACGCTAATGACAAAGCCAGCTCGTCATCGGCGTTACCTGCGCTGCACTCATGACGAGCTGGCTTTGTCATGTAAAGTGTGATTTATGAACATTCAGCACACAGCGGGAAAACCCGCTAGCGCTGTAGTGGTTAAAGCCCCATAGTGACCAAAATTGCCATTTTTACAGACTTTTCCTCCTACTCAGAAGCTTCTATTTTGATCAATTTCTGGCAGAAAAATGACTTCAAACACACTCATTTTAGATCCAAAAGTGATAATTCACATTTAATAGTCATTTACAGGCAAAAGAAAAAACATTAAAAAATGACCATTTCTGACCATCTGGAGAAAGTTCGACAGTTCATCGTTTTTCATAAAAAAAAAATATTTTTTCAAATGTTGAAAAAATGATGCAAAATGTCAAATGGATTGTGCCTGATGATGAATAACTACTTTTTATGCCCTACAGTGACCAAAATTGCCATTTTTACAGATATTTCCTCCTACTCAGAACTTCTATTTGACCAATTTCTGGCAGAAAAATGGCTCTAAACACACTCATTTTAGTTCCAAAAGTGATAATTCACATTTAATAGTCATTTACTGTCAAAAGAGAAAACATAAAAAAAATGACCATTTCTGACCATCTGGAGAAAGTTCGACAGGTCCGGGGACATCGTTTTTCATCAAAAAAAATATTTTTTCAAATTTTGAAAAAATTATTCAAAATGTCAAATGGTTTGTGCCTCATGTTAAATACCCACTTTTTAAAGCCCCACAGTGACCAAAATTGCCATTTTCACAGACTTTTCCTCCTACTCAGAAGCTTCTATTTGACCAATTTCTGGCAGAAAAATGACTCTAAACACACTTATTTTAGTTCCAAAAGTGAACATTCACATTTAATAATTGTTTACAGTCAAAAGAGAAAACATTAAAAAATGACCATTTCTGACCATCTGGAGAAAGTTCGACAGTTCCGGGGTCATCGTTTTCATCAAAAAAAATATTTTTTCAAATGTTGAAAAAATGATGCAAAATGTCAAATGGATTGTGCCTGATGTTGAATAACCACTTTTTAAAGCCCCACAGTGACCAAAATTGCCATTTTTACAGACATTTCCTCCTACTCAGAAGCTTCTATTTGACCAATTTCTGGCAGAAAAATGACTCTAAACACACTTATTTTAGTTCCAAAAGTTATCATTCACATTTAATAATTGTTTACAGTCAAAAGAGAAGACATTAAAAAACGACCATTTCTGACAATCTGGAGAAAGTTTGACAGGTCCGGGGTCATCGTTTTTCATAAAAAAAAATATTTTTTCAAATGTTGAAAATATGATTCAAAATGTCAAATGGATTGTGCCTGATGTTGAATAACCACTTTTTAAGCCCCACAGTGACCAAAATTGCCATTTTTACAGTCATTTCGTCCTACTCAGAAGCTTCTATTTGACCAATTTCTGGCAGAAAAATGACTCTAAACACACTCATTTTAGTTCCAAAAGTGATAATTCACATTTAATAGTCATTTACAGGCAAAAGAGATAACATTAAAAAAGGACCATTTCTGACCATCTGGAGAAAGTTCGACAGTTCCGGGGTAATCGTTTTTCATCCAAAAAAATATTTGTTCAAATGTTGAAAAAATGATGCAAAATGTCAAAAGGATTGGGCCTCCTGTTGAATAACCTCTTTTGCCCCACAGTGACCAAAATTGCCATTTTTACAGACTTTTCCTCCTACTCAGAAGCTTCTATTTGACCAATTTCTGGCAGAAAAATGACTCTAAACACACTCATTTTAGTTCCAAAAGTGATCATTCACATTTAATAATTGTTTACAGTCAAAAGAGAAAACATTAAAAAATGACCATTTCTGACCATCTGGAGAAAGTTCGACAGTTCCGGGGTCATCGTTTTCATAAAAAAAAATATTTTTTCAAATCTTGAAAAAATGATGCAAAATGTCAAATGGATTGTGCCTGATGTTGAATCACCACTTTTTAAGCCCCACAGTGACCAACATTGCCATTTTTACAGACATTTCCTCCTACTCAGAAGCTTCTATTTTGACCAATTTCTGGCAGAAAAATGACTCTAAACAAACTTATTTTAGTTCCAAAAGTGATCATTCACATTTAATAATTGTTTACAGTCAAAAGAGAAAACATTAAAAAATGACCATTTCTGACCATCTGCAGAAAGTTTGACAGGTCATCGTTTTTCATCAAAAAAAATATTTTTTCAAATGTTGAAAAAATGATTCAAAATGTCAAATGGATTGTGCCTGATGTTGAATAACCACTTTTTAAAGCCCCACAGTGACCAAAATTGTCATTTTTACAGACATTTCCTCCTACTCAGAACCTTCTATTTCGACCAATTTCTGGCAGAAAAATGATCAACCAATTTCTGGCAGAAAAATTACTCTAAACACACTCATTTTAGTTCCAAAAGTGATAATTCACATTTAATAGTAATTTACAGGCAAAAGAGATAACATTAAAAAAGGACCATTTCTGACCATCTGGAGAAAGTCCGACAGTTCCGGGGTCATCGTTTTTCATAAAAAAAAATATTTTTTCAAATGTTGAAAAAATGATGCAAAATGTCAAAAGGATTGGGCCTCCTGTTGAATAACCACTTTTAACCCACAGTGACCAAAATTGCCATTTTAACAGACTTTTCCTCCTACTCAGAAGTTTCTATTTGACCAATTTCTGGCAGAAAAATGACTCTAAACACACTCATTTTAGTTCCAAAAGTGATAATTCACATTTAATAGTAATTTACAGGCAAAAGAGATAACATTAAAAAAGGACCATTTCTGACCATCTGGAGAAAGTCCGACAGTTCCGGGGTCATCGTTTTTCATAAAAAAAAATATTTTTTCAAATGTTAAAAAAATGATTCAAAATGTCAAATGGATGTGCCTGATGTTGAATAACCACTTTTTAAAGCCCCACAGTGACCAAAATTGTCATTTTTACAGACATTTCCTCCTACTCAGAACCTTCTATTTCGACCAATTTCTGGCAGAAAAATGATCGACCAATTTCTGGCAGAAAAATGACTCTAAACACACTCATTTTAGTTCCAAACATGATAATTCACATTTAATAGTCATTTACTGTCAAAAGAGAAAACATTAAAAAATGACCATTTCTGACCATCTGGAGAAAGTTCGACAGGTCCGGGGACATCGTTTTTCATCAAAAAAAATATTTTTTCAAATTTTGAAAAAATTATTCAAAATGTCAAATGGTTTGTGCCTCATGTTAAATACCCACTTTTTAAAGCCCCACAGTGACCAAAATTGCCATTTTCACAGACTTTTCCTCCTACTCAGAAGCTTCTATTTGACCAATTTCTGGCAGAAAAATGACTCTAAACACACTTATTTTAGTTCCAAAAGTGAACATTCACATTTAATAATTGTTTACAGTCAAAAGAGAAAACATTAAAAAATGACCATTTCTGACCATCTGGAGAAAGTTCGACAGTTCCGGGGTCATCGTTTTCATCAAAAAAAATATTTTTTCAAATGTTGAAAAAATGATGCAAAATGTCAAATGGATTGTGCCTGATGTTGAATAACCACTTTTTAAAGCCCCACAGTGACCAAAATTGCCATTTTTACAGACATTTCCTCCTACTCAGAAGCTTCTATTTGACCAATTTCTGGCAGAAAAATGACTCTAAACACACTTATTTTAGTTCCAAAAGTTATCATTCACATTTAATAATTGTTTACAGTCAAAAGAGAAGACATTAAAAAACGACCATTTCTGACAATCTGGAGAAAGTTTGACAGGTCCGGGGTCATCGTTTTTCATAAAAAAATATATTTTTTCAAATGTTGACAAAATGATTCAAAATGTCAAATGGATTGTGCCTGATGTTGAATAACCACTTTTTAAGCCCCACAGTGACCAAAATTGCCATTTTTACAGACATTTCGTCCTACTCAGAAGCTTCTATTTGACCAATTTCTGGCAGAAAAATGACTCTAAACACACTCATTTTAGTTCCAAAAGTGATAATTCACATTTAATAGTCATTTACAGGCAAAAGAGATAACATTAAAAAAGGACCATTTCTGACCATCTGGAGAAAGTTCGACAGTTCCGGGGTAATCGTTTTTCATCCAAAAAAATATTTGTTCAAATGTTGAAAAAATGATGCAAAATGTCAAAAGGATTGGGCCTCCTGTTGAATAACCTCTTTTGCCCCACAGTGACCAAAATTGCCATTTTTACAGACTTTTCCTCCTACTCAGAAGCTTCTATTTGACCAATTTCTGGCAGAAAAATGACTCTAAACACACTCATTTTAGTTCCAAAAGTGATCATTCACATTTAATAATTGTTTACAGTCAAAAGAGAAAACATTAAAAAATGACCATTTCTGACCATCTGGAGAAAGTTCGACAGTTCCGGGGTCATCGTTTTCATAAAAAAAAATATTTTTTCAAATCTTGAAAAAATGATGCAAAATGTCAAATGGATTGTGCCTGATGTTGAATCACAGCTTTTTAAGCAACACAGTGACCAACATTGCCATTTTTACAGACATTTCCTCCTACTCAGAAGCTTCTATTTTGACCAATTTCTGGCAGAAAAATTACTCTAAACAAACTTATTTTAGTTCCAAAAGTGATCATTCACATTTAATAATTGTTTACAGTCAAAAGAGAAAACATTAAAAAATGACCATTTCTGACCATCTGCAGAAAGTTTGACAGGTCATCGTTTTTCATCAAAAAAAATATTTTTTCAAATGTTGAAAAAATGATTCAAAATGTCAAATGGATTGTGCCTGATGTTGAATATCCACTTTTTAAAGCCCCACAGTGACCAAAATTGTCATTTTTACAGACATTTCCTCCTACTCAGAACCTTCTATTTCGACCAATTTCTGGCAGAAAAATGATCTACCAATTTCTGGCAGAAAAATGACTCTAAACACACTTATTTTAGTTCCAAAAGTGATCATTCACATTTAATAATTGTTTACAGTCAAAAGAGAAAACATTAAAAAATGACCATTTCTGACCATCTGGAGAAAGTTCGACAGTTCCGGGGTCATCGTTTTCATAAAAAAAAATATTTTTTCAAATGTTGAAAAAATTATGCAAAATGTCAAATGGATTGTGCCTGATGTTGAATAACCACTTTTTAAAGCCCCACAGTGACCAAATTGCCATTTTTACAGACATTTCCTCCTACTCAGAAGCTTCTATTTTACCAATTTTTAGCAGAAAAATTACTCTAAACACACTTATTTTAGTTCCAAAAGTGATCATTCACATTTAATAATTGTTTACAGTCAAAAGAGAAAACATTAAAAAATGACCATTTCTGACCATCTGGAGAAAGTTCGACAGTTCCGGGGTCAGCGTTTTTCATCAAAAAATATATTTTTTCAAATGTTGAAAAAATGATGCAAACTGTCAAAAGGATTGTGCCTGAAGTTGAATAACCACTTTTTAAAGCCCCACAATGACCAACATTGCCATTTTTACAGACTTTTCCTCCTACTCAGAAGCTTTTAATTCGACCAATTTCTGGCAGAAAAATGACTCCAAACACACTAATTTTAGTTCCAAAAGTGATAATTCACATTTAATAGTCATTTACAGGCAAAAGAGAAGACATTAAAAAATGACCATTTCTGACAATCTGGAGAAAGTTCGACAGGTCCGGGGTCATCATTTTTCATAAAAAAAATATTTTTTCAAATGTTGAAAAAATGATGCAAAATGTCAAATGGATTGTGCCTGATGTTGAATAACCACTTTTAAAGCCCCACAGTGACCAAATTTGCCATTTTTACAGACATTTCCTCCTACTCAGAAGCTTCTATTTGACCAATTTCTGGCAGAAAAATTACTCTAAACACACTCATTTTAGTTCCAAAAGTGATAATTCACATTTAATAGTCATTTACAGGCAAAAGAGATAACATTAAAAAAGGACCATTTCTGACCATCTGGAGAAAGTTCGACAGTTCCGGGGTAATCGTTTTTCATCCAAAAAAATATTTGTTCAAATGTTGAAAAAATGATGCAAAATGTCAAAAGGATTGGGCCTCCTGTTGAATAACCTCTTTTGCCCCACAGTGACAAAAATTGCCATTTTTACAGACTTTTCCTCCTACTCAGAAGCTTCTATTTGACCAATTTCTGGCAGAAAAATGACTCTAAACACACTCATTTTAGTTCCAAAAGTAATAATTCACATTTAATAGTCATTTACAGGCAAAAGAGATAACATTAAAAAAGGACCATTTCTGACCATCTGGAGAAAGTTCGACAGTTCCGGGGTCATCGCTTTTCATCCAAAAAAATATTTGTTCAAATGTTGAAAAAATGATGCAAAATGTCAAAAGGATTGGGCCTCCTGTTGAATAACCTCTTTTGCCCCACAGTGACCAAAATTGCCATTTTTACAGACTTTTCCTCCTACTCAGAAGCTTCTATTTGACCAATTTCTGGCAGAAAAATGACTCTAAACACACTCATTTTAGTTCCAAAAGTGATCATTCACATTTAATAATTGTTTACAGTCAAAAGAGAAAACATTAAAAAATGACCATTTCTGACCATCTGGAGAAAGTTCGACAGTTCCGGGGTCATCGTTTTCATAAAAAAAAATATTTTTTCAAATCTTGAAAAAATGATGCAAAATGTCAAATGGATTGTGCCTGATGTTGAATCACCACTTTTTAAGCCCCACAGTGACCAACATTGCCATTTTTACAGACATTTCCTCCTACTCAGAAGCTTCTATTTTGACCAATTTCTGGCAGAAAAATGACTCTAAACAAACTTATTTTAGTTCCAAAAGTGATCATTCACATTTAATAATTGTTTACAGTCAAAAGAGAAAACATTAAAAAATGACCATTTCTGACCATCTGCAGAAAGTTTGACAGGTCATCGTTTTTCATCAAAAAAAATATTTTTTCAAATGTTGAAAAAATGATTCAAAATGTCAAATGGATTGTGCCTGATGTTGAATAACCACTTTTTAAAGCCCCACAGTGACCAAAATTGTCATTTTTACAGACATTTCCTCCTACTCAGAACCTTCTATTTCGACCAATTTCTGGCAGAAAAATGATCAACCAATTTCTGGCAGAAAAATTACTCTAAACACACTCATTTTAGTTCCTAACATGATAAATCACATTTAATAGTCATTTACTGTCAAAAGAGAAAACATTAAAAAATGACCATTTCTGACCATCTGGAGAAAGTTCGACAGGTCCGGGGACATCGTTTTCATAAAAAAAAATATGTTTTCAAATGTTGAAAAAATGATGCAAAATGTCAAATGGATTGTGCCTGATGTTGAATAACCACTTTTTAAAGCCCCACAGTGACCAAATTTGCCATTTTTACAGACATTTCCTCCTACTCAGAAGCTTCTATTTGACCAATTTCTGGCAGAAAAATGACTCTAAACACACTTATTTTAGTTCCAAAAGTGATCATTCACATTTAATAATTGTTTACAGTCAAAAGAGAAAACATTAAAAAATGACCATTTCTGACCATCTGGAGAAAGTTCGACAGTTCCGGGGTCATCGTTTTCATAAAAAAAAATATTTTTTCAAATGTTGAAAAAATGATGCAAAATGTCAAATGGATTGTGCCTGATGTTGAATAACCACTTTTTAAAGCCCCACAGTGACCAAATTGCCATTTTTACAGACATTTCCTCCTACTCAGAAGCTTCTATTTTACCAATTTTTAGCAGAAAAATTACTCTAAACACACTTATTTTAGTTCCAAAAGTGATCATTCACATTTAATAATTGTTTACAGTCAAAAGAGAAAACATTAAAAAATGACCATTTCTGACCATCTGGAGAAAGTTCGACAGTTCCGGGGTCAGCGTTTTTCATCAAAAAATATATTTTTTCAAATGTTGAAAAAATGATGCAAACTGTCAAAAGGATTGTGCCTGAAGTTGAATAACCACTTTTTAAAGCCCCACAGTGACCAAAATTGCCATTTTTACAGACTTTTCCTCCTACTCAGAAGCTTCTATTTTGACCAATTTCTGGCAGAAAAATGACTCCAAACACACTCATTTTAGATCCAAAAGTGATAATTCACATTTAATAGTCATTTACTGTCAAAAGAAAAAACATTAAAAAATGACCATTTCTGACCATCTGGAGAAAGTTCGACAGGTCCGGGGTCATCGTTTTTCATCAAAAAAAATATTTTTTCAAATGTTGAAAAAATTATGCAAAATGTCAAATGGATTGTGCCTCATGTTGAATAACCACTTTTTAAAGCCCCACAATGACCAAAATCGCCATTTTTACAGACTTTTCCTCCTACTCAGAAGCTTTTAATTCGACCAATTTCTGGCAGAAAAATGACTCCAAACACACTAATTTTAGTTCCAAAAGTGATAATTCACATTTAATAGTCATTTACAGGCAAAAGAGAAGACATTAAAAAATGACCATTTCTGACAATCTGGAGAAAGTTCGACAGGTCCGGGGTCATCATTTTTCATAAAAAAAATATTTTTTCAAATGTTGAAAAAATGATGCAAAATGTCAAATGGATTGTGCCTGATGTTGAATAACCACTTTTAAAGCCCACAGTGACCAAATTTGCCATTTTTACAGACATTTCCTCCTACTCAGAAGCTTCTATTTGACCAATTTCTGGCAGAAAAATGACTCTAAACACACTTATTTTAGTTCCAAAAGTGATCATTCACATTTAATAATTGTTTACAGTCAAAAGAGAAAACATTAAAAAATGACCATTTCTGACCATCTGGAGAAAGTTCGACAGTTCCGGGGTCATCGTTTTCATAAAAAAAAATATTTTTTCAAATGTTGAAAAAATTATGCAAAATGTCAAATGGATTGTGCCTGATGTTGAATAACCACTTTTTAAAGCCCCACAGTGACCAAATTGCCATTTTTACAGACATTTCCTCCTACTCAGAAGCTTCTATTTTACCAATTTTTAGCAGAAAAATTACTCTAAACACACTTATTTTAGTTCCAAAAGTGATCATTCACATTTAATAATTGTTTACAGTCAAAAGAGAAAACATTAAAAAATGACCATTTCTGACCATCTGGAGAAAGTTCGACAGTTCCGGGGTCAGCGTTTTTCATCAAAAAATATATTTTTTCAAATGTTGAAAAAATGATGCAAACTGTCAAAAGGATTGTGCCTGAAGTTGAATAACCACTTTTTAAAGCCCCACAATGACCAACATTGCCATTTTTACAGACTTTTCCTCCTACTCAGAAGCTTTTAATTCGACCAATTTCTGGCAGAAAAATGACTCCAAACACACTAATTTTAGTTCCAAAAGTGATAATTCACATTTAATAGTCATTTACAGGCAAAAGAGAAGACATTAAAAAATGACCATTTCTGACAATCTGGAGAAAGTTCGACAGGTCCGGGGTCATCATTTTTCATAAAAAAAATATTTTTTCAAATGTTGAAAAAATGATGCAAAATGTCAAATGGATTGTGCCTGATGTTGAATAACCACTTTTAAAGCCCCACAGTGACCACATTTGCCATTTTTACAGACATTTCCTCCTACTCAGAAGCTTCTATTTGACCAATTTCTGGCAGAAAAATTACTCTAAACACACTCATTTTAGTTCCAAAAGTGATAATTCACATTTAATAGTCATTTACAGGCAAAAGAGATAACATTAAAAAAGGACCATTTCTGACCATCTGGAGAAAGTTCGACAGTTCCGGGGTAATCGTTTTTCATCCAAAAAAATATTTGTTCAAATGTTGAAAAAATGATGCAAAATGTCAAAAGGATTGGGCCTCCTGTTGAATAACCTCTTTTGCCCCACAGTGACAAAAATTGCCATTTTTACAGACTTTTCCTCCTACTCAGAAGCTTCTATTTGACCCATTTCTGGCAGAAAAATGACTCTAAACACACTCATTTTAGTTCCAAAAGTAATAATTCACATTTAATAGTCATTTACAGGCAAAAGAGATAACATTAAAAAAGGACCATTTCTGACCATCTGGAGAAAGTTCGACAGTTCCGGGGTCATCGCTTTTCATCCAAAAAAATATTTGTTCAAATGTTGAAAAAATGATGCAAAATGTCAAAAGGATTGGGCCTCCTGTTGAATAACCTCTTTTGCCCCACAGTGACCAAAATTGCCATTTTTACAGACTTTTCCTCCTACTCAGAAGCTTCTATTTGACCAATTTCTGGCAGAAAAATGACTCTAAACACACTCATTTTAGTTCCAAAAGTGATCATTCACATTTAATAATTGTTTACAGTCAAAAGAGAAAACATTAAAAAATGACCATTTCTGACCATCTGGAGAAAGTTCGACAGTTCCGGGGTCATCGTTTTCATAAAAAAAAATATTTTTTTTCAAATCTTGAAAAAATGATGCAAAATGTCAAATGGATTGTGCCTGATGTTGAATCACCACTTTTTAAGCCCCACAGTGACCAACATTGCCATTTTTACAGACATTTCCTCTTACTCAGAAGCTTCTATTTTGACCAATTTCTGGCAGAAAAATGACTCTAAACAAACTTATTTTAGTTCCAAAAGTGATCATTCACATTTAATAATTGTTTACAGTCAAAAGAGAAAACATTAAAAAATGACCATTTCTGACCATCTGCAGAAAGTTTGACAGGTCATCGTTTTTCATCAAAAAAAATATTTTTTCAAATGTTGAAAAAATGATTCAAAATGTCAAATGGATTGTGCCTGATGTTGAATAACCACTTTTTAAAGCCCCACAGTGACCAAAATTGTCATTTTTACAGACATTTCCTCCTACTCAGAACCTTCTATTTCGACCAATTTCTGGCAGAAAAATGATCAACCAATTTCTGGCAGAAAAATTACTCTAAACACACTCATTTTAGTTCCTAACATGATAAATCACATTTAATAGTCATTTACTGTCAAAAGAGAAAACATTAAAAAATGACCATTTCTGACCATCTGGAGAAAGTTCGACAGGTCCGGGGACATCGTTTTCATAAAAAAAAATATGTTTTCAAATGTTGAAAAAATGATGCAAAATGTCAAATGGATTGTGCCTGATGTTGAATAACCACTTTTTAAAGCCCCACAGTGACCAAATTTGCCATTTTTACAGACATTTCCTCCTACTCAGAAGCTTCTATTTGACCAATTTCTGGCAGAAAAATGACTCTAAACACACTTATTTTAGTTCCAAAAGTGATCATTCACATTTAATAATTGTTTACAGTCAAAAGAGAAAACATTAAAAAATGACCATTTCTGACCATCTGGAGAAAGTTCGACAGTTGCGGGGTCATGGTTTTCATAAAAAAAAATATTTTTTCAAATGTTGAAAAAATGATGCAAAATGTCAAATGGATTGTGCCTGATGTTGAATAACCACTTTTTAAAGCCCCACAGTGACCAAATTGCCATTTTTACAGACATTTCCTCCTACTCAGAAGCTTCTATTTTACCAATTTTTAGCAGAAAAATTACTCTAAACACACTTATTTTAGTTCCAAAAGTGATCATTCACATTTAATAATTGTTTACAGTCAAAAGAGAAAACATTAAAAAATGACCATTTCTGACCATCTGGAGAAAGTTCGACAGTTCCGGGGTCAGCGTTTTTCATCAAAAAATATATTTTTTCAAATGTTGAAAAAATGATGCAAACTGTCAAAAGGATTGTGCCTGAAGTTGAATAACCACTTTTTAAAGCCCCACAGTGACCAAAATTGCCATTTTTACAGACTTTTCCTCCTACTCAGAAGCTTCTATTTTGACCAATTTCTGGCAGAAAAATGACTCCAAACACACTCATTTTAGATCCAAAAGTGATAATTCACATTTAATAGTCATTTACTGTCAAAAGAAAAAACATTAAAAAATGACCATTTCTGACCATCTGGAGAAAGTTCGACAGGTCCGGGGTCATCGTTTTTCATCAAAAAAAATATTTTTTCAAATGTTGAAAAAATTATGCAAAATGTCAAATGGATTGTGCCTCATGTTGAATAACCACTTTTTAAAGCCCCACAATGACCAAAATCGCCATTTTTACAGACTTTTCCTCCTACTCAGAAGCTTTTAATTCGACCAATTTCTGGCAGAAAAATGACTCCAAACACACTAATTTTAGTTCCAAAAGTGATAATTCACATTTAATAGTCATTTACAGGCAAAAGAGAAGACATTAAAAAATGACCATTTCTGACAATCTGGAGAAAGTTCGACAGGTCCGGGGTCATCATTTTTCATAAAAAAAATATTTTTTCAAATGTTGAAAAAATGATGCAAAATGTCAAATGGATTGTGCCTGATGTTGAATAACCACTTTTAAAGCCCCACAGTGACCAAATTTGCCATTTTTACAGACATTTCCTCCTACTCAGAAGCTTCTATTTGACCAATTTCTGGCAGAAAAATTACTCTAAACACACTCATTTTAGTTCCAAAAGTGATAATTCACATTTAATAGTCATTTACAGGCAAAAGAGATAACATTAAAAAAGGACCATTTCTGACCATCTGGAGAAAGTTCGACAGTTCCGGGGTAATCGTTTTTCATCCAAAAAAAATTTGTTCAAATGTTGAAAAAATGATGCAAAATGTCAAAAGGATTGGGCCTCCTGTTGAATAACCTCTTTTGCCCCACAGTGACAAAAATTGCCATTTTTACAGACTTTTCCTCCTACTCAGAAGCTTCTATTTGACCAATTTCTGGCAGAAAAATGACTCTAAACACACTCATTTTAGTTCCAAAAGTAATAATTCACATTTAATAGTCATTTACAGGCAAAAGAGATAACATTAAAAAAGGACCATTTCTGACCATCTGGAGAAAGTTCGACAGTTCCGGGGTCATCGCTTTTCATCCAAAAAAATATTTGTTCAAATGTTGAAAAAATGATGCAAAATGTCAAAAGGATTGTGCCTGAAGTTGAATAACCACTTTTTAACCCCTTCCACGCTAATGACAAAGCCAGCTCGTCATGGGCGTTACCTGCGCTGCACTCATGACGAGCTGGCTTTGTCATGTAAAGTGTGATTTATGAACATTCAGCACACAGCGGGAAAACCCGCTAGTGCTGTAGTGGTTAAAGCCCCATAGTGACCAAAATTGCCATTTTTACAGACTTTTCCTCCTACTCAGAAGTTTCTATTTGACCAATTTCTGGCAGAAAAATGACTCTAAACACACTTATTTTAGTTCCAAAAGTGATCATTCATATTTAATATTTGTTTACAGTCAAAAGAGAAAACATTAAAAAATGACCATTTCTGACCATCTGGAGAAAGTTTGACAGATCCGGGGTCATCGTTTTTCAGCAAAAAGAAATATTTTTTCAAATGTTGAAAAAATAATGCAAAATGTCAAAAGGATTGTGCCTGAAGTTGAATAACCACTTTTTAACCCCTTCCACGCTAATGACAAAGCCAGCTCGTCATCGGCGTTACCTGCGCTGCACTCATGACGAGCTGGCTTTGTCATGTAAAGTGTGATTTATGAACATTCAGCACACAGCGGGAAAACCCGCTAGCGCTGTAGTGGTTAAAGCCCCATAGTGACCAAAATTGCCATTTTTACAGACTTTTCCTCCTACTCAGAAGCTTCTATTTTGATCAATTTCTGGCAGAAAAATGACTTCAAACACACTCATTTTAGATCCAAAAGTGATAATTCACATTTAATAGTCATTTACAGGCAAAAGAAAAAACATTAAAAAATGACCATTTCTGACCATCTGGAGAAAGTTCGACAGTTCATCGTTTTTCATTAAAAAAAAATATTTTTTCAAATGTTGAAAAAATGATGCAAAATGTCAAATGGATTGTGCCTGATGATGAATAACTACTTTTTATGCCCTACAGTGACCAAAATTGCCATTTTTACAGATATTTCCTCCTACTCAGAACTTCTATTTGACCAATTTCTGGCAGAAAAATGGCTCTAAACACACTCATTTTAGTTCCAAAAGTGATAATTCACATTTAATAGTCATTTACTGTCAAAAGAGAAAACATAAAAAAATGACCATTTCTGACCATCTGGAGAAAGTTCGACAGGTCCGGGGACATCGTTTTTCATCAAAAAAAATATTTTTTCAAATTTTGAAAAAATTATTCAAAATGTCAAATGGT
This sequence comes from Lissotriton helveticus, assembly GCF_964261635.1. Classification (NCBI taxonomy): domain Eukaryota; kingdom Metazoa; phylum Chordata; class Amphibia; order Caudata; family Salamandridae; genus Lissotriton; species Lissotriton helveticus. The sequence continues at coordinate 1,356,085,557 of NC_136061.1, read as the reverse complement.
TTGTGCCTCATGTTAAATACCCACTTTTTAAAGCCCCACAGTGACCAAAATTGCCATTTTCACAGACTTTTCCTCCTACTCAGAAGCTTCTATTTGACCAATTTCTGGCAGAAAAATGACTCTAAACACACTTATTTTAGTTCCAAAAGTGAACATTCACATTTAATAATTGTTTACAGTCAAAAGAGAAAACATTAAAAAATGACCATTTCTGACCATCTGGAGAAAGTTCGACAGTTCCGGGGTCATCGTTTTCATCAAAAAAAATATTTTTTCAAATGTTGAAAAAATGATGCACAATGTCAAATGGATTGTGCCTGATGTTGAATAACCACTTTTTAAAGCCCCACAGTGACCAAAATTGCCATTTTTACAGACATTTCCTCCTACTCAGAAGCTTCTATTTGACCAATTTCTGGCAGAAAAATGACTCTAAACACACTTATTTTAGTTCCAAAAGTTATCATTCACATTTAATAATTGTTTACAGTCAAAAGAGAAGACATTAAAAAACGACCATTTCTGACAATCTGGAGAAAGTTTGACAGGTCCGGGGTCATCGTTTTTCATAAAAAAAAATATTTTTTCAAATGTTGAAAATATGATTCAAAATGTCAAATGGATTGTGCCTGATGTTGAATAACCACTTTTTAAGCCCCACAGTGACCAAAATTGCCATTTTTACAGTCATTTCGTCCTACTCAGAAGCTTCTATTTGACCAATTTCTGGCAGAAAAATGACTCTAAACACACTCATTTTAGTTCCAAAAGTGATAATTCACATTTAATAGTCATTTACAGGCAAAAGAGATAACATTAAAAAAGGACCATTTCTGACCATCTGGAGAAAGTTCGACAGTTCCGGGGTAATCGTTTTTCATCCAAAAAAATATTTGTTCAAATGTTGAAAAAATGATGCAAAATGTCAAAAGGATTGGGCCTCCTGTTGAATAACCTCTTTTGCCCCACAGTGACCAAAATTGCCATTTTTACAGACTTTTCCTCCTACTCAGAAGCTTCTATTTGACCAATTTCTGGCAGAAAAATGACTCTAAACACACTCATTTTAGTTCCAAAAGTGATCATTCACATTTAATAATTGTTTACAGTCAAAAGAGAAAACATTAAAAAATGACCATTTCTGACCATCTGGAGAAAGTTCGACAGTTCCGGGGTCATCGTTTTCATAAAAAAAAATATTTTTTCAAATCTTGAAAAAATGATGCAAAATGTCAAATGGATTGTGCCTGATGTTGAATCACCACTTTTTAAGCCCCACAGTGACCAACATTGCCATTTTTACAGACATTTCCTCCTACTCAGAAGCTTCTATTTTGACCAATTTCTGGCAGAAAAATGACTCTAAACAAACTTATTTTAGTTCCAAAAGTGATCATTCACATTTAATAATTGTTTACAGTCAAAAGAGAAAACATTAAAAAATGACCATTTCTGACCATCTGCAGAAAGTTTGACAGGTCATCGTTTTTCATCAAAAAAAATATTTTTTCAAATGTTGAAAAAATGATTCAAAATGTCAAATGGATTGTGCCTGATGTTGAATAACCACTTTTTAAAGCCCCACAGTGACCAAAATTGTCATTTTTACAGACATTTCCTCCTACTCAGAACCTTCTATTTCGACCAATTTCTGGCAGAAAAATGATCAACCAATTTCTGGCAGAAAAATTACTCTAAACACACTCATTTTAGTTCCAAAAGTGATAATTCACATTTAATAGTAATTTACAGGCAAAAGAGATAACATTAAAAAAGGACCATTTCTGACCATCTGGAGAAAGTCCGACAGTTCCGGGGTCATCGTTTTTCATAAAAAAAAATATTTTTTCAAATGTTGAAAAAATGATGCAAAATGTCAAAAGGATTGGGCCTCCTGTTGAATAACCACTTTTAACCCACAGTGACCAAAATTGCCATTTTAACAGACTTTTCCTCCTACTCAGAAGTTTCTATTTGACCAATTTCTGGCAGAAAAATGACTCTAAACACACTCATTTTAGTTCCAAAAGTGATAATTCACATTTAATAGTAATTTACAGGCAAAAGAGATAACATTAAAAAAGGACCATTTCTGACCATCTGGAGAAAGTCCGACAGTTCCGGGGTCATCGTTTTTCATAAAAAAAAATATTTTTTCAAATGTTAAAAAAATGATTCAAAATGTCAAATGGATTGTGCCTGATGTTGAATAACCACTTTTTAAAGCCCCACAGTGACCAAAATTGTCATTTTTACAGACATTTCCTCCTACTCAGAACCTTCTATTTCGACCAATTTCTGGAAGAAAAATGATCGACCAATTTCTGGCAGAAAAATGACTCTAAACACACTCATTTTAGTTCCAAACATGATAATTCACATTTAATAGTCATTTACTGTCAAAAGAGAAAACATTAAAAAATGACCATTTCTGACCATCTGGAGAAAGTTCGACAGGTCCGGGGACATCGTTTTTCATCAAAAAAAATATTTTTTCAAATTTTGAAAAAATTATTCAAAATGTCAAATGGTTTGTGCCTCATGTTAAATACCCACTTTTTAAAGCCCCACAGTGACCAAAATTGCCATTTTCACAGACTTTTCCTCCTACTCAGAAGCTTCTATTTGACCAATTTCTGGCAGAAAAATGACTCTAAACACACTTATTTTAGTTCCAAAAGTGAACATTCACATTTAATAATTGTTTACAGTCAAAAGAGAAAACATTAAAAAATGACCATTTCTGACCATCTGGAGAAAGTTCGACAGTTCCGGGGTCATCGTTTTCATCAAAAAAAATATTTTTTCAAATGTTGAAAAAATGATGCAAAATGTCAAATGGATTGTGCCTGATGTTGAATAACCACTTTTTAAAGCCCCACAGTGACCAAAATTGCCATTTTTACAGACATTTCCTCCTACTCAGAAGCTTCTATTTGACCAATTTCTGGCAGAAAAATGACTCTAAACACACTTATTTTAGTTCCAAAAGTTATCATTCACATTTAATAATTGTTTACAGTCAAAAGAGAAGACATTAAAAAACGACCATTTCTGACAATCTGGAGAAAGTTTGACAGGTCCGGGGTCATCGTTTTTCATAAAAAAATATATTTTTTCAAATGTTGAAAAAATGATTCAAAATGTCAAATGGATTGTGCCTGATGTTGAATAACCACTTTTTAAGCCCCACAGTGACCAAAATTGCCATTTTTACAGACATTTCGTCCTACTCAGAAGCTTCTATTTGACCAATTTCTGGCAGAAAAATGACTCTAAACACACTCATTTTAGTTCCAAAAGTGATAATTCACATTTAATAGTCATTTACAGGCAAAAGAGATAACATTAAAAAAGGACCATTTCTGACCATCTGGAGAAAGTTCGACAGTTCCGGGGTAATCGTTTTTCATCCAAAAAAATATTTGTTCAAATGTTGAAAAAATGATGCAAAATGTCAAAAGGATTGGGCCTCCTGTTGAATAACCTCTTTTGCCCCACAGTGACCAAAATTGCCATTTTTACAGACTTTTCCTCCTACTCAGAAGCTTCTATTTGACCAATTTCTGGCAGAAAAATGACTCTAAACACACTCATTTTAGTTCCAAAAGTGATCATTCACATTTAATAATTGTTTACAGTCAAAAGAGAAAACATTAAAAAATGACCATTTCTGACCATCTGGAGAAAGTTCGACAGTTCCGGGGTCATCGTTTTCATAAAAAAAAATATTTTTTCAAATCTTGAAAAAATGATGCAAAATGTCAAATGGATTGTGCCTGATGTTGAATCACCACTTTTTAAGCAACACAGTGACCAACATTGCCATTTTTACAGACATTTCCTCCTACTCAGAAGCTTCTATTTTGACCAATTTCTGGCAGAAAAATGACTCTAAACAAACTTATTTTAGTTCCAAAAGTGATCATTCACATTTAATAATTGTTTACAGTCAAAAGAGAAAACATTAAAAAATGACCATTTCTGACCATCTGCAGAAAGTTTGACAGGTCATCGTTTTTCATCAAAAAAAATATTTTTTCAAATGTTGAAAAAATGATTCAAAATGTCAAATGGATTGTGCCTGATGTTGAATATCCACTTTTTAAAGCCCCACAGTGACCAAAATTGTCATTTTTACAGACATTTCCTCCTACTCAGAACCTTCTATTTCGACCAATTTCTGGCAGAAAAATGATCTACCAATTTCTGGCAGAAAAATTACTCTAAACACACTCATTTTAGTTCCAAACATGATAATTCACATTTAATAGTCATTTACTGTCAAAAGAGAAAACATTAAAAAATGACCATTTCTGACCATCTGGAGAAAGTTCGACAGGTCCGGGGACATCGTTTTCATAAAAAAAAATATGTTTTCAAATGTTGAAAAAATGATGCAAAATGTCAAATGGATTGTGCCTGATGTTGAATAACCACTTTTTAAAGCCCCACAGTGACCAAATTTGCCATTTTTACAGACATTTCCTCCTACTCAGAAGCTTCTATTTGACCAATTTCTGGCAGAAAAATGACTCTAAACACACTTATTTTAGTTCCAAAAGTGATCATTCACATTTAATAATTGTTTACAGTCAAAAGAGAAAACATTAAAAAATGACCATTTCTGACCATCTGGAGAAAGTTCGACAGTTCCGGGGTCATCGTTTTCATAAAAAAAAATATTTTTTCAAATGTTGAAAAAATTATGCAAAATGTCAAATGGATTGTGCCTGATGTTGAATAACCACTTTTTAAAGCCCCACAGTGACCAAATTGCCATTTTTACAGACATTTCCTCCTACTCAGAAGCTTCTATTTTACCAATTTTTAGCAGAAAAATTACTCTAAACACACTTATTTTAGTTCCAAAAGTGATCATTCACATTTAATAATTGTTTACAGTCAAAAGAGAAAACATTAAAAAATGACCATTTCTGACCATCTGGAGAAAGTTCGACAGTTCCGGGGTCAGCGTTTTTCATCAAAAAATATATTTTTTCAAATGTTGAAAAAATGATGCAAACTGTCAAAAGGATTGTGCCTGAAGTTGAATAACCACTTTTTAAAGCCCCACAATGACCAACATTGCCATTTTTACAGACTTTTCCTCCTACTCAGAAGCTTTTAATTCGACCAATTTCTGGCAGAAAAATGACTCCAAACACACTAATTTTAGTTCCAAAAGTGATAATTCACATTTAATAGTCATTTACAGGCAAAAGAGAAGACATTAAAAAATGACCATTTCTGACAATCTGGAGAAAGTTCGACAGGTCCGGGGTCATCATTTTTCATAAAAAAAATATTTTTTCAAATGTTGAAAAAATGATGCAAAATGTCAAATGGATTGTGCCTGATGTTGAATAACCACTTTTAAAGCCCCACAGTGACCAAATTTGCCATTTTTACAGACATTTCCTCCTACTCAGAAGCTTCTATTTGACCAATTTCTGGCAGAAAAATTACTCTAAACACACTAATTTTAGTTCCAAAAGTGATAATTCACATTTAATAGTCATTTACAGGCAAAAGAGATAACATTAAAAAAGGACCATTTCTGACCATCTGGAGAAAGTTCGACAGTTCCGGGGTAATCGTTTTTCATCCAAAAAAATATTTGTTCAAATGTTGAAAAAATGATGCAAAATGTCAAAAGGATTGGGCCTCCTGTTGAATAACCTCTTTTGCCCCACAGTGACAAAAATTGCCATTTTTACAGACTTTTCCTCCTACTCAGAAGCTTCTATTTGACCAATTTCTGGCAGAAAAATGACTCTAAACACACTCATTTTAGTTCCAAAAGTAATAATTCACATTTAATAGTCATTTACAGGCAAAAGAGATAACATTAAAAAAGGACCATTTCTGACCATCTGGAGAAAGTTCGACAGTTCCGGGGTCATCGCTTTTCATCAAAAAAAATATTTGTTCAAAGGTTGAAAAAATGATGCAAAATGTCAAAAGGATTGTGCCTGAAGTTGAATAACCACTTTTTAACCCCTTCCACGCTAATGACAAAGCCAGCTCGTCATGGGCGTTACCTGCGCTGCACTCATGACGAGCTGGCTTTGTCATGTAAAGTGTGATTTATGAACATTCAGCACACAGCGGGAAAACCCGCTAGTGCTGTAGTGGTTAAAGCCCCATAGTGACCAAAATTGCCATTTTTACAGACTTTTCCTCCTACTCAGAAGTTTCTATTTGACCAATTTCTGGCAGAACAATGACTCTAAACACACTTATTTTAGTTCCAAAAGTGATCATTCATATTTAATATTTGTTTACAGTCAAAAGAGAAAACATTAAAAAATGACCATTTCTGACCATCTGGAGAAAGTTCGACAGTTCATCGTTTTTCATAAAAAAAAATATTTTTTCAAATGTTGAAAAAATGATGCAAAATGTCAAATGGATTGTGCCTGATGATGAATAACTACTTTTTATGCCCTACAGTGACCAAAATTGCCATTTTTACAGATATTTCCTCCTACTCAGAACTTCTATTTGACCAATTTCTGGCAGAAAAATGGTTCTAAACACACTAATTTTAGTTCCAAAAGTGATAATTCACATTTAATAGTAATTTACAGGCAAAAGAGATAACATTAAAAAAGGACCATTTCTGACCATCTGGAGAAAGTCCGACAGTTCCGGGGTCATCGTTTTTCATAAAAAAAAATATTTTTTCAAATGTTGAAAAAATGATGCAAAATGTCAAAAGGATTGGGCCTCCTGTTGAATAACCACTTTTAACCCACAGTGACCAAAATTGCCATTTTAACAGACTTTTCCTCCTACTCAGAAGTTTCTATTTGACCAATTTCTGGCAGAAAAATGACTCTAAACACACTCATTTTAGTTCCAAAAGTGATCATTCACATTTAATAATTGTTTACAGTCAAAAGAGAAAACATTAAAAAATGACCATTTCTGACCATCTGGAGAAAGTTCGACAGTTCCGGGGTCATCGTTTTCATAAAAAAAAATATTTTTTCAAATCTTGAAAAAATGATGCAAAATGTCAAATGGATTGTGCCTGATGTTGAATAACCACTTTTTAAAGCCCCACAGTGACCAAAATTGTCATTTTTACAGACATTTCCTCCTACTCAGAACCTTCTATTTCGACCAATTTCTGGCAGAAAAATGATCGACCAATTTCTGGCAGAAAAATGACTCTAAACACACTCATTTTAGTTCCAAACGTGATAATTCACATTTAATAGTCATTTACTGTCAAAAGAGAAAACATTAAAAAATGACCATTTCTGACCATCTGGAGAAAGTTCGACAGGTCCGGGGACATCGTTTTTCATCAAAAAAAATATTTTTTCAAATTTTGAAAAAATTATTCAAAATGTCAAATGGTTTGTGCCTCATGTTAAATACCCACTTTTTAAAGCCCCACAGTGACCAAAATTGCCATTTTCACAGACTTTTCCTCCTACTCAGAAGCTTCTATTTGACCAATTTCTGGCAGAAAAATGACTCTAAACACACTTATTTTAGTTCCAAAAGTGAACATTCACATTTAATAATTGTTTACAGTCAAAAGAGAAAACATTAAAAAATGACCATTTCTGACCATCTGGAGAAAGTTCGACAGTTCCGGGGTCATCGTTTTCATCAAAAAAAATATTTTTTCAAATGTTGAAAAAATGATGCAAAATGTCAAATGGATTGTGCCTGATGTTGAATAACCACTTTTTAAAGCCCCACAGTGACCAAAATTGCCATTTTTACAGACATTTCCTCCTACTCAGAAGCTTCTATTTGACCAATTTCTGGCAGAAAAATGACTCTAAACACACTTTTTTTAGTTCCAAAAGTTATCATTCACATTTAATAATTGTTTACAGTCAAAAGAGAAGACATTAAAAAACGACCATTTCTGACAATCTGGAGAAAGTTTGAAAGGTCCGGGGTCATCGTTTTTCATAAAAAAAATATTTTTTCAAATGTTGAAAAAATGATTCAAAATGTCAAATGGATTGTGCCTGATGTTGAATAACCACTTTTTAAGCCCCACAGTGACCAAAATTGCCATTTTTACAGACATTTCGTCCTACTCAGAAGCTTCTATTTGACCAATTTCTGGCAGAAAAATGACTCTAAACGCACTCATTTTAGTTCCAAAAGTGATAATTCACATTTAATAGTCATTTACAGGCAAAAGAGATAACATTAAAAAAGGACCATTTCTGACCATCTGGAGAAAGTTCGACAGTTCCGGGGTAATCGTTTTTCATCAAAAAAAATATTTGTTCAAATGTTGAAAAAATGATGCAAAATGTCAAAAGGATTGGGCCTCCTGTTGAATAACCTCTTTTGCCCCACAGTGACCAAAATTGCCATTTTTACAGACTTTTCCTCCTACTCAGAAGCTTCTATTTGACCAATTTCTGGCAGAAAAATGACTCTAAACACACTCATTTTAGTTCCAAAAGTGATCATTCACATTTAATAATTGTTTACAGTCAAAAGAGAAAACATTAAAAAATGACCATTTCTGACCATCTGGAGAAAGTTCGACAGTTCCGGGGTCATCGTTTTCATAAAAAAAAATATTTTTTCAAATCTTGAAAAAATGATGCAAAATGTCAAATGGATTGTGCCTGATGTTGAATCACCACTTTTTAAGCCCCACAGTGACCAACATTGCCATTTTTACAGACATTTCCTCCTACTCAGAAGCTTCTATTTTGACCAATTTCTGGCAGAAAAATGACTCTAAACAAACTTATTTTAGTTCCAAAAGTGATCATTCACATTTAATAATTGTTTACAGTCAAAAGAGAAAACATTAAAAAATGACCATTTCTGACCATCTGCAGAAAGTTTGACAGGTCATCGTTTTTCATCAAAAAAAATATTTTTTCAAATGTTGAAAAAATGATTCAAAATGTCAAATGGATTGTGCCTGATGTTGAATAACCACTTTTTAAAGCCCCACAGTGACCAAAATTGTCATTTTTACAGACATTTCCTCCTACTCAGAACCTTCTATTTCGACCAATTTCTGGCAGAAAAATGATCTACCAATTTCTGGCAGAAAAATTACTCTAAACACACTCATTTTAGTTCCAAACATGATAATTCACATTTAATAGTCATTTACTGTCAAAAGAGAAAACATTAAAAAATGACCATTTCTGACCATCTGGAGAAAGTTCGACAGGTCCGGGGACATCGTTTTCATAAAAAAAAATATGTTTTCAAATGTTGAAAAAATGATGCAAAATGTCAAATGGATTGTGCCTGATGTTGAATAACCACTTTTTAAAGCCCCACAGTGACCAAATTGCCATTTTTACAGACATTTCCTCCTACTCAGAAGCTTCTATTTTACCAATTTTTAGCCGAAAAATTACTCTAAACACACTTATTTTAGTTCCAAAAGTGATCATTCACATTTAATAATTGTTTACAGTCAAAAGAGAAAACATTAAAAAATGACCATTTCTGACCATCTGGAGAAAGTTCGACAGTTCCGGGGTCAGCGTTTTTCATCAAAAAATATATTTTTTCAAATGTTGAAAAAATTATGCAAACTGTCAAAAGGATTGTGCCTGAAGTTGAATAACCACTTTTTAAAGCCCCACAGTGACCAAAATTGCCATTTTTACAGACTTTTCCTCCTACTCAGAAGCTTCTATTTTGACCAATTTCTGGCAGAAAAATGACTCCAAACACACTCATTTTAGATCCAAAAGTGATAATTCACATTTAATAGTCATTTACTGTCAAAAGAAAAAACATTAAAAAATGACCATTTCTGACCATCTGGAGAAAGTTCGACAGGTCCGGGGTCATCGTTTTTCATCAAAAAAAATATTTTTTCAAATGTTGAAAAAATTATGCAAAATGTCAAATGGATTGTGCCTCATGTTGAATAACCACTTTTTAAAGCCCCACAATGACCAAAATTGCCATTTTTACAGACTTTTCCTCCTACTCAGAAGCTTTTAATTCCATTCCAATCCAGTCTTTTAAGACCAATCACTGGCAGAAAAATGACTCCAAACACACTAATTTTAGTTCCAAAAGTGATAATTCACATTTAATAGTCATTTACAGGCAAAAGAGAAGACATTAAACAATGACCATTTCTGACAATCTGGAGAAAGTTCGACAGGTCCGGGGTCATCATTTTTCATAAAAAAAATATTTTTTCAAATGTTGAAAAAATGATGCAAAATGTCAAATGGATTGTGCCTGATGTTGAATAACCACTTTTAAAGCCCCACAGTGACCAAATTTGCCATTTTTACAGACATTTCCTCCTACTCAGAAGCTTCTATTTGACCAATTTCTGGCAGAAAAATTACTCTAAACACACTCATTTTAGTTCCAAAAGTGATAATTCACATTTAATAGTCATTTACAGGCAAAAGAGATAACATTAAAAAAGGACCATTTCTGACCATCTGGAGAAAGTTCGACAGTTCCGGGGTAATCGTTTTTCATCCAAAAAAAATTTGTTCAAATGTTGAAAAAATGATGCAAAATGTCAAAAGGATTGGGCCTCCTGTTGAATAACCTCTTTTGCCCCACAGTGACAAAAATTGCCATTTTTACAGACTTTTCCTCCTACTCAGAAGCTTCTATTTGACCAATTTCTGGCAGAAAAATGACTCTAAACACACTCATTTTAGTTCCAAAAGTAATAATTCACATTTAATAGTCATTTACAGGCAAAAGAGATAACATTAAAAAAGGACCATTTCTGACCATCTGGAGAAAGTTCGACAGTTCCGGGGTCATCGCTTTTCATCAAAAAAAATATTTGTTCAAATGTTGAAAAAATGATGCAAAATGTCAAAAGGATTGTGCCTGAAGTTGAATAACCACTTTTTAACCCCTTCCACGCTAATGACAAAGCCAGCTCGTCATGGGCGTTACCTGCGCTGCACTCATGACGAGCTGGCTTTGTCATGTAAAGTGTGATTTATGAACATTCAGCACACAGCGGGAAAACCCGCTAGTGCTGTAGTGGTTAAAGCCCCATAGTGACCAAAATTGCCATTTTTACAGACTTTTCCTCCTACTCAGACGTTTCTATTTGACCAATTTCTGGCAGAAAAATGACTCTAAACACACTTATTTTAGTTCCAAAAGTGATCATTCATATTTAATATTTGTTTACAGTCAAAAGAGAAAACATTAAAAAATGACCATTTCTGACCATCTGGAGAAAGTTTGACAGTTCCGGGGTCATCGTTTTTCAGCAAAAAGAAATATTTTTTCAAATGTTGAAAAAATAATGCAAAATGTCAAAAGGATTGTGCCTGAAGTTGAATAACCACTTTTTAACCCCTTCCACGCTAATGACAAAGCCAGCTCGTCATCGGCGTTACCTGCGCTGCACTCATGACGAGCTGGCTTTGTCATGTAAAGTGTGAGTTATGAACATTCAGCACACAGCGGGAAAACCCGCTAGCGCTGTAGTGGTTAAAGCCCCATAGTGACCAAAATTGCCATTTTTACAGACTTTTCCTCCTACTCAGAAGCTTCTATTTTGATCAATTTCTGGCAGAAAAATGACTTCAAACACACTCATTTTAGATCCAAAAGTGATAATTCACATTTAATAGTCATTTACAGGCAAAAGAAAAAACATTAAAAAATGACCATTTCTGACCATCTGGAGAAAGTTCGACAGTTCATCGTTTTTCATAAAAAAAAATATTTTTTCAAATTTTGAAAAAATGATGCAAAATGTCAAATGGATTGTGCCTGATGATGAATAACTACTTTTTATGCCCTACAGTGACCAAAATTGCCATTTTTACAGATATTTCCTCCTACTCAGAACTTCTATTTGACCAATTTCTGGCAGAAAAATGGCTCTAAACACACTCATTTTAGTTCCAAAAGTGATAATTCACATTTAATAGTAATTTACAGGCAAAAGAGATAACATTAAAAAAGGACCATTTCTGACCATCTGGAGAAAGTCCGACAGTTCCGGGGTCATCGTTTTTCATAAAAAAAAATATTTTTTCAAATGTTGAAAAAATGATGCAAAATGTCAAAAGGATTGGGCCTCCTGTTGAATAACCACTTTTAACCCACAGTGACCAAAATTGCCATTTTAACAGACTTTTCCTCCTACTCAGAAGTTTCTATTTGACCAATTTCTGGCAGAAAAATGACTCTAAACACACTCATTTTAGTTCCAAAAGTGATAATTCACATTTAATAGTAATTTACAGGCAAAAGAGATAACATTAAAAAAGGACCATTTCTGACCATCTGGAGAAAGTCCGACAGTTCCGGGGTCATCGTTTTTCATAAAAAAAATTATTTTTTCAAATGTTAAAAAAATGATTCAAAATGTCAAATGGATTGTGCCTGATGTTGAATAACCACTTTTTAAAGCCCCACAGTGACCAAAATTGTCATTTTTACAGACATTTCCTCCTACTCAGAACCTTCTATTTCGACCAATTTCTGGCAGAAAAATGATCGACCAATTTCTGGCAGAAAAATGACTCTAAACACACTCATTTTAGTTCCAAACGTGATAATTCACATTTAATAGTCATTTACTGTCAAAAGAGAAAACATTAAAAAATGACCATTTCTGACCATATGGAGAAAGTTCGACAGGTCCGGGGACATCGTTTTTCATCAAAAAAAATATTTTTTCAAATTTTGAAAAAATTATTCAAAATGTCAAATGGTTTGTGCCTCATGTTAAATACCCACTTTTTAAAGCCCCACAGTGACCAAAATTGCCATTTTCACAGACTTTTCCTCCTACTCAGAAGCTTCTATTTGACCAATTTCTGGCAGAAAAATGACTCTAAACACACTTATTTTAGTTCCAAAAGTGAACATTCACATTTAATAATTGTTTACAGTCAAAAGAGAAAACATTAAAAAATGACCATTTCTGACCATCTGGAGAAAGTTCGACAGTTCCGGGGTCATCGTTTTCATCAAAAAAAATATTTTTTCAAATGTTGAAAAAATGATGCAAAATGTCAAATGGATTGTGCCTGATGTTGAATAACCACTTTTTAAAGCCCCACAGTGACCAAAATTGCCATTTTTACAGACATTTCCTCCTACTCAGAAGCTTCTATTTGACCAATTTCTGGCAGAAAAATGACTCTAAACACACTTATTTTAGTTCCAAAAGTTATCATTCACATTTAATAATTGTTTACAGTCAAAAGAGAAGACATTAAAAAACGACCATTTCTGGCAATCTGGAGAAAGTTTGACAGGTCCGGGGTCATCGTTTTTCATAAAAAAAAATATTTTTTCAAATGTTGAAAAAATGATTCAAAATGTCAAATGGATTGTGCCTGATGTTGAATAACCACTTTTTAAGCCCCACAGTGACCAAAATTGCCATTTTTACAGACATTTCGTCCTACTCAGAAGCTTCTATTTGACCAATTTCTGGCAGAAAAATGACTCTAAACACACTCATTTTAGTTCCAAAAGTGATAATTCACATTTAATAGTCATTTACAGGCAAAAGAGATAACATTAAAAAAGGACCATTTCTGACCATCTGGAGAAAGTTCGACAGTTCCGGGGTAATCGTTTTTCATCAAAAAAAATATTTGTTCAAATGTTGAAAAAATGATGCAAAATGCCAAAAGGATTGGGCCTCCTGTTGAATAACCTCTTTTGCCCCACAGTGACCAAAATTGCCATTTTTACAGACTTTTCCTCCTACTCAGAAGCTTCTATTTGACCAATTTCTGGCAGAAAAATGACTCTAAACACACTCATTTTAGTTCCAAAAGTGATCATTCACATTTAATAATTGTTTACAGTCAAAAGAGAAAACATTAAAAAATGACCATTTCTGACCATCTGGAGAAAGTTCGACAGTTCCGGGGTCATCGTTTTCATAAAAAAAAATATTTTTTCAAATCTTGAAAAAATGATGCAAAATGTCAAATGGATTGTGCCTGATGTTGAATCACCACTTTTTAAGCCCCACAGTGACCAACATTGCCATTTTTACAGACATTTCCTCCTACTCAGAAGCTTCTATTTTGACCAATTTCTGGCAGAAAAATGACTCTAAACAAACTTATTTTAGTTCCAAAAGTGATCATTCACATTTAATAATTGTTTACAGTCAAAAGAGAAAACATTAAAAAATGACCATTTCTGACCATCTGCAGAAAGTTTGACAGGTCATCGTTTTTCATCAAAAAAAATATTTTTTCAAATGTTGAAAAAATGATTCAAAATGTCAAATGGATTGTGCCTGATGTTGAATAACCACTTTTTAAAGCCCCACAGTGACCAAAATTGTCATTTTTACAGACATTTCCTCCTACTCAGAACCTTCTATTTCGACCAATTTCTGGCAGAAAAATGATCTACCAATTTCTGGCAGAAAAATTACTCTAAACACACTCATTTTAGTTCCAAACATGATAATTCACATTTAATAGTCATTTACTGTCAAAAGAGAAAACATTAAAAAATGACCATTTCTGACCATCTGGAGAAAGTTCGACAGGTCCGGGGACATCGTTTTCATAAAAAAAAATATGTTTTCAAATGTTGAAAAAATGATGCAAAATGTCAAATGGATTGTGCCTGATGTTGAATAACCACTTTTTAAAGCCCCACAGTGACCAAATTTGCCATTTTTACAGACATTTCCTTCTACTCAGAAGCTTCTATTTGACCAATTTCTGGCAGAAAAATGACTCTAAACACACTTATTTTAGTTCCAAAAGTGATCATTCACATTTAATAATTGTTTACAGTCAAAAGAGAAAACATAAAAAAATGACCATTTCTGACCATCTGGAGAAAGTTCGACAGTTCCGGGGTCATCGTTTTCATAAAAAAAAATATTTTTTCAAATGTTGAAAAAATGATGCAAAATGTCAAATGGATTGTGCCTGATGTTGAATATCCACTTTTTAAAGCCCCACAGTGACCAAATTGCCATTTTTACAGACATTTCCTCCTACTCAGAAGCTTCTATTTTACCAATTTTTAGCAGAAAAATTACTCTAAACACACTTATTTTAGTTCCAAAAGTGATCATTCACATTTAATAATTGTTTACAGTCAAAAGAGAAAACATTAAAAAATGACCATTTCTGACCATCTGGAGAAAGTTCGACAGTTCCGGGGTCAGCGTTTTTCATCAAAAAATATATTTTTTCAAATGTTGAAAAAATGATGCAAACTGTCAAAAGGATTGTGCCTGAAGTTGAATAACCACTTTTTAAAGCCCCACAGTGACCAAAATTGCCATTTTTACAGACTTTTCCTCCTACTCAGAAGCTTCTATTTTGACCAATTTCTGGCAAAAAAATGACTCCAAACACACTCATTTTAGATCCAAAAGTGATAATTCACATTTAATAGTCATTTACTGTCAAAAGAAAAAACATTAAAAAATGACCATTTCTGACCATCTGGAGAAAGTTCGACAGGTCCGGGGTCATCGTTTTTCATCAAAAAAAATATTTTTTCAAATGTTGAAAAAATTATGCAAAATGTCAAATGGATTGTGCCTCATGTTGAATAACCACTTTTTAAAGCCCCACAATGACCAAAATTGCCATTTTTACAGACTTTTCCTCCTACTCAGAAGCTTTTAATTCGACCAATTTCTGGCAGAAAAATGACTCCAAACACACTAATTTTAGTTCCAAAAGTGATAATTCACATTTAATAGTCATTTACAGGCAAAAGAGAAGACATTAAAAAATGACCATTTCTGACAATCTGGAGAAAGTTCGACAGGTCCGGGGTCATCATTTTTCATAAAAAAAATATTTTTTCAAATGTTGAAAAAATGATGCAAAATGTCAAATGGATTGTGCCTGATGTTGAATAACCACTTTTAAAGCCCCACAGTGACCAAATTTGCCATTTTTACAGACATTTCCTCCTACTCAGAAGCTTCTATTTGACCAATTTCTGGCAGAAAAATTACTCTAAACACACTCATTTTAGTTCCAAAAGTGATAATTCACATTTAATAGTCATTTACAGGCAAAAGAGATAACATTAAAAAAGGACCATTTCTGACCATCTGGAGAAAGTTCGACAGTTCCGGGGTAATCGTTTTTCATCCAAAAAAATATTTGTTCAAATGTTGAAAAAATGATGCAAAATGTCAAAAGGATTGGGCCTCCTGTTGAATAACCTCTTTTGCCCCACAGTGACAAAAATTGCCATTTTTACAGACTTTTCCTCCTACTCAGAAGCTTCTATTTGACCAATTTCTGGCAGAAAAATGACTCTAAACACACTCATTTTAGTTCCAAAAGTAATAATTCACATTTAATAGTCATTTACAGGCAAAAGAGATAACATTAAAAAAGGACCATTTCTGACCATCTGGAGAAAGTTCGACAGTTCCGGGGTCATCGCTTTTCATCAAAAAAAATATTTGTTCAAATGTTGAAAAAATGATGCAAAATGTCAAAAGGATTGTGCCTGAAGTTGAATAACCACTTTTTAACCCCTTCCACGCTAATGACAAAGCCAGCTCGTCATGGGCGTTACCTGCGCTGCACTCATGACGAGCTGGCTTTGTCATGTAAAGTGTGATTTATGAACATTCAGCACACAGCGGGAAAACCCGCTAGTGCTGTAGTGGTTAAAGCCCCATAGTGACCAAAATTGCCATTTTTACAGACTTTTCCTCCTACTCAGAAGTTTCTATTTGACCAATTTCTGGCAGAAAAATGACTCTAAACACACTTATTTTAGTTCCAAAAGTGATCATTCATATTTAATATTTGTTTACAGTCAAAAGAGAAAACATTAAAAAATGACCATTTCTGACCATCTGGAGAAAGTTTGACAGTTCCGGGGTCATCGTTTTTCAGCAAAAAGAAATATTTTTTCAAATGTTGAAAAAATAATGCAAAATGTCAAAAGGATTGTGCCTGAAGTTGAATAACCACTTTTTAACCCCTTCCACGCTAATGACAAAGCCAGCTCGTCAACGGCGTTACCTGCGCTGCACTCATGACGAGCTGGCTTTGTCATGTAAAGTGTGATTTATGAACATTCAGCACACAGCGGGAAAACCCGCTAGCGCTGTAGTGGTTAAAGCCCCATAGTGACCAAAATTGCCATTTTTACAGACTTTTCCTCCTACTCAGAAGCTTCTATTTTGATCAATTTCTGGCAGAAAAATGACTTCACACACACTCATTTTAGATCCAAAAGTGATAATTCACATTTAATAGTCATTTACAGGCAAAAGAAAAAACATTAAAAAATGACCATTTCTGACCATCTGGAGAAAGTTCGACAGTTCATCGTTTTTCATAAAAAAAATATTTTTTCAAATGTTGAAAAAATGATGCAAAATGTCAAATGGATTGTGCCTGATGATGAATAACTACTTTTTATGCCCTACAGTGACCAAAATTGCCATTTTTACAGATATTTCCTCCTACTCAGAACTTCTATTTGACCAATTTCTGGCAGAAAAATGGCTCTAAACACACTCATTTTAGTTCCAAAAGTGATAATTCACATTTAATAGTAATTTACAGGCAAAAGAGATAACATTAAAAAAGGACCATTTCTGACCATCTGGAGAAAGTCCGACAGTTCCGGGGTCATCGTTTTTCATAAAAAAAAATATTTTTTCAATTGTTGAAAAAACTGATGCAAAATGTCAAAAGGATTGGGCCTCCTGTTGAATAACCACTTTTAACCCACAGTGACCAAAATTGCCATTTTAACAGACTTTTCCTCCTACTCAGAAGTTTCTATTTGACCAATTTCTGGCAGAAAAATGACTCTAAACACACTCATTTTAGTTCCAAAAGTGATAATTCACATTTAATAGTAATTTACAGGCAAAAGAGATAACATTAAAAAAGGACCATTTCTGACCATCTGGAGAAAGTCCGACAGTTCCGGGGTCATCGTTTTTCATAAAAAAAAAGATTTTTTCAAATGTTAAAAAAATGATTCAAAATGTCAAATGGATTCTGCCTGATGTTGAATAACCACTTTTTAAAGCCCCACAGTGACCAAAATTGTCATTTTTACAGACATTTCCTCCTACTCAGAACCTTCTATTTCGACCAATTTCTGGCAGAAAAATGATCGACCAATTTCTGGCAGAAAAATGACTCTAAACACACTCATTTTAGTTCCAAAAGTGATAATTCACATTTAATAGTAATTTACAGGCAAAAGAGATAACATTAAAAAATGACCATTTCTGACCATCTGGAGAAAGTTCGACAGGTCCGGGGTCATCGTTTTTCATTAAAAAAAAGATTTTTTCAAATGTTAAAAAAATGATTCAAAATGTCAAATGGATTCTGCCTGATGTTGAATAACCACTTTTTAAAGCCCCACAGTGACCAAAATTGTCATTTTTACAGACATTTCCTCCTACTCAGAACCTTCTATTTCGACCAATTTCTGGCAGAAAAATGATCGACCAATTTCTGGCAGAAAAATGATCGACCAATTTCTGGCAGAAAAATGACTCTAAACACACTCATTTTAGTTCCAAAAGTGATCATTCACATTTAATAATTGTTTACAGTCAAAAGAGATAACATTAAAAAATGACCATTTCTGACCATCTGGAGAAAGTTCGACAGTTCCGGGGTCATCGTTTTCATCAAAAAAAATATTTTTTCAAATGTTGAAAAAATGATGCAAAATGTCAAATGGATTGTGCCTGATGTTGAATAACCACTTTTTAAAGCCCCACAGTGACCAAAATTGTCATTTTTACAGACATTTCCTCCTACTCAGAACCTTCTATTTGACCAATTTCTGGCAGAAAAATGACTCTAGACACACTTATTTTAGTTCCAAAAGTTATCATTCACATTTAATAATTGTTTACAGTCAAAAGAGAAGACATTAAAAAACGACCATTTCTGACAATCTGGAGAAAGTTTGACAGGTCCGGGGTCATCGTTTTTCATAAAAAAAAATATTTTTTCAAATGTTGAAAAAATTATTCAAAATGTCAAATGGATTGTGCCTGATGTTGAATAACCACTTTTTAAGCCCCACAGTGACCAAAATTGCCATTTTTACAGACATTTCGTCCTACTCAGAAGCTTCTATTTGACCAATTTCTGGCAGAAAAATGACTCTAAACACACTCATTTTAGTTCCAAAAGTGATAATTCACATTTAATAGTCATTTACAGGCAAAAGAGATAACATTAAAAAAGGACCATTTCTGACCATCTGGAGAAAGTTCGACAGTTCCGGGGTAATCGTTTTTCATCCAAAAAAATATTTGTTCAAATGTTGAAAAAATGATGCAAAATGTCAAAAGGATTGGGCCTTCTGTTGAATAACCTCTTTTGCCCCACAGTGACCAAAATTGCCATTTTTACAGACTTTTCCTCCTACTCAGAAGTTTCTATTTGACCAATTTCTGGCAGAAAAATGACTCTAAACACACTCATTTTAGTTCCAAAAGTGATAATTCACATTTAATAGTCATTTACAGGCAAAAGAGATATTATTAAAAAATTACCTTTTCTGACCATCTGGAGAGAGTTCGACATCGTTTTTCATCAAAAAAATATTTTTTCAAATGTTGAAAAAATGATGCAAAATGTCAAAAGGATTGGGCCTCCTGTTGAATAACCACTTTTAACCCACTGTGACCAAAATTGCCATTTTTACAGACTTTTCCTCCTACTCAAAAGTTTCTATTTGACCCATTTCTGGCAGAAAAATGACTCTAAACACACTTATTTTAGTTCCAAAAGTGATCATTCACATTTAATATTTGTTTACAGTCAAAAGAGTAAACATTAAAAAATGACCATTTCTGACCATCTGGAGAAATTTCGATAGTTCCGGGGTCATCGTTTTTCATTAAAAAAAATATGTTTTCAAATGTTGAAAAAATAATGCAAAATGTCAAAAGGATTGTGCCTGAAGTTGAGTAACCACTTTTTAACCCCTTCCACGCTGATGACAAAGCCAGCTCGTCATGGGCGTTACCTGCGCTGCACTCATGACGAGCTGGCTTTGTCATGTAAAGTGTGATTTATGAACATTCAGCACACAGCGGGAAAACCCGCTAGCGCTGTAGTGGTTAAAGCCCCATAGTGACCAAAATTGCCATTTTTACAGACTTTTCCTCCTACTCAGAAGCTTCTGTTTTGATCAATTTGTGGCAGAAAAATGACTCCAAACACACTCATTTTAGATCCAAAAGTGATAATTCACATTTAATAGTCATTTACAGGCAAAAAAAAACAACATTAAAAAATGACCATTTCTGACCATCTGGAGAAAGTTCGACAGTTCATCGTTTTTCATAAAAAAAATATTTTTTCAAATGTTGAAAAAATGATGCAAAATGTCAAATGGATTGTGCCTGATGATGAATAACTACTTTTTATGCCCTACAGTGACCAAAATTGCCATTTTTACAGATATTTCCTCCTACTCAGAACTTCTATTTGACCAATTTCTGGCAGAAAAATGGCTCTAAACACACTCATTTTAGTTCCAAAAGTGATAATTCACATTTAATAGTAATTTACAGGCAAAAGAGATAACATTAAAAAAGGACCATTTCTGACCATCTGGAGAAAGTCCGACAGTTCCGGGGTCATCGTTTTTCATAAAAAAAAATATTTTTTCAATTGTTGAAAAAACTGATGCAAAATGTCAAAAGGATTGGGCCTCCTGTTGAATAACCACTTTTAACCCACAGTGACCAAAATTGCCATTTTAACAGACTTTTCCTCCTACTCAGAAGTTTCTATTTGACCAATTTCTGGCAGAAAAATGACTCTAAACACACTCATTTTAGTTCCAAAAGTGATAATTCACATTTAATAGTAATTTACAGGCAAAAGAGATAACATTAAAAAAGGACCATTTCTGACCATCTGGAGAAAGTCCGACAGTTCCGGGGTCATCGTTTTTCATAAAAAAAAAGATTTTTTCAAATGTTAAAAAAATGATTCAAAATGTCAAATGGATTCTGCCTGATGTTGAATAACCACTTTTTAAAGCCCCACAGTGACCAAAATTGTCATTTTTACAGACATTTCCTCCTACTCAGAACCTTCTATTTCGACCAATTTCTGGCAGAAAAATGATCGACCAATTTCTGGCAGAAAAATGACTCTAAACACACTCATTTTAGTTCCAAAAGTGATAATTCACATTTAATAGTAATTTACAGGCAAAAGAGATAACATTAAAAAATGACCATTTCTGACCATCTGGAGAAAGTTCGACAGGTCCGGGGTCATCGTTTTTCATTAAAAAAAAGATTTTTTCAAATGTTAAAAAAATGATTCAAAATGTCAAATGGATTCTGCCTGATGTTGAATAACCACTTTTTAAAGCCCCACAGTGACCAAAATTGTCATTTTTACAGACATTTCCTCCTACTCAGAACCTTCTATTTCGACCAATTTCTGGCAGAAAAATGATCGACCAATTTCTGGCAGAAAAATGATCGACCAATTTCTGGCAGAAAAATGACTCTAAACACACTCATTTTAGTTCCAAAAGTGATCATTCACATTTAATAATTGTTTACAGTCAAAAGAGATAACATTAAAAAATGACCATTTCTGACCATCTGGAGAAAGTTCGACAGTTCCGGGGTCATCGTTTTCATCAAAAAAAATATTTTTTCAAATGTTGAAAAAATGATGCAAAATGTCAAATGGATTGTGCCTGATGTTGAATAACCACTTTTTAAAGCCCCACAGTGACCAAAATTGTCATTTTTACAGACATTTCCTCCTACTCAGAACCTTCTATTTGACCAATTTCTGGCAGAAAAATGACTCTAGACACACTTATTTTAGTTCCAAAAGTTATCATTCACATTTAATAATTGTTTACAGTCAAAAGAGAAGACATTAAAAAACGACCATTTCTGACAATCTGGAGAAAGTTTGACAGGTCCGGGGTCATCGTTTTTCATAAAAAAAAATATTTTTTCAAATGTTGAAAAAATTATTCAAAATGTCAAATGGATTGTGCCTGATGTTGAATAACCACTTTTTAAGCCCCACAGTGACCAAAATTGCCATTTTTACAGACATTTCGTCCTACTCAGAAGCTTCTATTTGACCAATTTCTGGCAGAAAAATGACTCTAAACACACTCATTTTAGTTCCAAAAGTGATAATTCACATTTAATAGTCATTTACAGGCAAAAGAGATAACATTAAAAAAGGACCATTTCTGACCATCTGGAGAAAGTTCGACAGTTCCGGGGTAATCGTTTTTCATCCAAAAAAATATTTGTTCAAATGTTGAAAAAATGATGCAAAATGTCAAAAGGATTGGGCCTTCTGTTGAATAACCTCTTTTGCCCCACAGTGACCAAAATTGCCATTTTTACAGACTTTTCCTCCTACTCAGAAGCTTCTATTTGACCAATTTCTGGCAGAAAAATGACTCTAAACACACTCATTTTAGTTCCAAAAGTAATAATTCACATTTAATAGTCATTTACAGGCAAAAGAGATAACATTAAAAAAGGACCATTTCTGACCATCTGGAGAAAGTTCGACAGTTCCGGGGTCATCGTTTTTCATCAAAAAAAATATTTGTTCAAATGTTGAAAAAATGATGCAAAATGTCAAAAGGATTGTGCCTGAAGTTGAATAACCACTTTTTAACCCCTTCCACGCTAATGACAAAGCCAGCTCGTCATGGGCGTTACCTGCGCTGCACTCATGACGAGCTGGCTTTGTCATGTAAAGTGTGATTTATGAACATTCAGCACACAGCGGGGAAAACCCGCTAGCGCTGTAGTGGTTAAAGCCCCATAGTGACCAAAATTGCCATTTTTACAGACTTTTCCTCCTACTCAGAAGTTTCTATTTGACCAATTTCTGGCAGAAAAATGACTCTAAACACACTTATTTTAGTTCCAAAAGTGATCATTCACATTTAATAATTGTTTACAGTCAAAAGAGAAAACATTAAAAATGACCATTTCTGACCATCTGGAGAAAGTTTGACAGTTCCGGGGTCATCGTTTTTCAGCAAAAAAAATATTTTTTCAAATGTTGAAAAAATAATGCAAAATGTCAAAAGGATTGTGCCTGAAGTTGAATAACCACTTTTTAACCCCTTCCACGCTAATGACAAAGCCAGCTCGTCATCGGCGTTACCTGCGCTGCACTCATGACGAGCTGGCTTTGTCATGTAAAGTGTGATTTATGAACATTCAGCACACAGCGGGAAAACCCGCTAGCGCTGTAGTGGTTAAAGCCCCATAGTGACCAAAATTGCCATTTTTACAGACTTTTCCTCCTACTCAGAAGCTTCTATTTTGATCAATTTCTGGCAGAAAAATGACTTCAAACACACTCATTTTAGATCCAAAAGTGATAATTCACATTTAATAGTCATTTACAGGCAAAAGAGAAAACATTAAAAAATGACCATTTCTGACCATCTGGAGAAAGTTCGACAGTTCCGGGGTCATCGTTTTTCCTCAAAAAAAATATTTGTTCAAATGTTGAAAAAATGATGCAAAATGTCAAAAGGATTGGGCCTCCTGTTGAATAACCACTTTTGCCCCACAGTGACCAAAATTGCCATTTTTACAGACTTTTCCTCCTACTCAGAAGCTTCTATTTGACCAATTTCTGGCACAAAATGATTTTAAACAAACTTATTTTAGTTCCAAAAGTGATCATTCACATTTAATAATTGTTTACAGTCAAAAGAGATAACATTAAAAAATTACCATTTCCGACCATCTGGAGAGAGTTCGACAGTTCCGGGGTCATCGTTTTTCATCAAAAAAATATTTTTTCAAATGTTGAAAAAATGATGCAAAATGTCAAAAGGATTGGGCCTCCTGTTGAATAACCACTTTTAACCCACAGTGACCAAAATTGCAATTTTTACAGACTTTTCCTCCTACTCAGAAGTTTCTATTTGACCAAGTTCTGGCAGAAAAATGACTCTAAACACACTTATTTTAGTTCCAAAAGTGATCATTCACATTTAATATTTGTTTACAGTCAAAAGAGAAAACATTAAAAAAATGACCATTTCTGACCATCTGGAGAAAGTTTGACAGTTCCGGGTCATCGTTTTTCATCAAAAAAAATATTTTTTGAAATGTTGAAAAAATGATGCAAAATGTCAAAAGGATTGGGCCTCCTGTTGAATAACCACTTTTGCCCCACAGTGACCAAAATTGCCATTTTTACAGACTTTTCCTCCTACTCAGAAGCTTCTATTTGACCAATTTCTGGCAGAAAATGATTTTAAACAAACTTATTTTAGTTCCAAAAGTGATCATTCACATTTAATAATTGTTTACAGTCAAAAGAGAAAACATTAAAAAATGACCATTTCTGACCATCTGGAGAAAGTTCGACAGTTCCGGGGTCATCGTTTTTCATCAAAAAAAATATGTTTTCAAATGTTGAAAAAATGATTCAAAATGTCAAATGGATTGTGCCTGATGTTGAATAACCACTATTTAAGCCCCACAGTGACCAAAATTGCCATTTTTACAGACATTTCCTCCTACTCAGAAGTTTCTATTTGACCAAGTTCTGGCAGAAAAATAACTCTAAACACACTTATTTTAGTTCCAAAAGTGATCATTCACATTTAATATTTGTTTACAGTCAAAAGAGAAAACATTAAAAAAATGACCATTTCTGACCATCTGGAGAAAGTTCGACAGTTCCGGGTCATCGTTTTTCATCAAAAAAAATATTTTTTGAAATGTTGAAAAAATGATGCAAAATGTCAAAAGGATTGGGCCTCCTGTTGAATAACCACTTTTGCCCCACAGTGACCAAAATTGCCATTTTTACAGACTTTTCCTCCTACTCAGAAGCTTCTATTTGACCAATTTCTGGCAGAAAATGATTTTAAACAAACTTATTTTAGTTCCAAAAGTGATCATTCACATTTAATAATTGTTTACAGTCAAAAGAGAAAACATTAAAAAATGACCATTTCTGACCATCTGGAGAAAGTTCGACAGTTCCGGGGTCATCGTTTTTCCTCAAAAAAAATATTTGTTCAAATGTTGAAAAAATGATGCAAAATGTCAAAAGGATTGGGCCTCCTGTTGAATAACCACTTTTGCCCCACAGTGACCAAAATTGCCATTTTTACAGACTTTTCCTCCTACTCAGAAGCTTCTATTTGACCAATTTCTGGCACAAAATGATTTTAAACAAACTTATTTTAGTTCCAAAAGTGATCATTCACATTTAATAATTGTTTACAGTCAAAAGAGATAACATTAAAAAATTACCATTTCCGACCATCTGGAGAGAGTTCGACAGTTCCGGGGTCATCGTTTTTCATCAAAAAAATATTTGTTCAAATGTTGAAAAAATGATGCAAAATGTCAAAAGGATTGGGCCTCCTGTTGAATAACCACTTTTGCCCCACAGTGACCAAAATTGCCATTTTTACAGACTTTTCCTCCTACTCAGAAGCTTCTATTTGACCAATTTCTGGCACAAAATGATTTTAAACAAACTTATTTTAGTTCCAAAAGTGATCATTCACATTTAATAATTGTTTACAGTCAAAAGAGATAACATTAAAAAATTACCATTTCCGACCATCTGGAGAGAGTTCGACAGTTCCGGGGTCATCGTTTTTCATCAAAAAAATATTTTTTCAAATGTTGAAAAAATGATGCAAAATGTCAAAAGGATTGGGCCTCCTGTTGAATAACCACTTTTAACCCACAGTGACCAAAATTGCCATTTTTACAGACTTTTCCTCCTACTCAGAAGTTTCTATTTGACCAAGTTCTGGCAGAAAAATGACTCTAAACACACTTATTTTAGTTCCAAAAGTGATCATTCACATTTAATATTTGTTTACAGTCAAAAGAGAAAACATTAAAAAAATGACCATTTCTGACCATCTGGAGAAAGTTCGACAGTTCCGGGTCATCGTTTTTCATCAAAAAAAATATTTTTTGAAATGTTGAAAAAATGATGCAAAATGTCAAAAGGATTGGGCCTCCTGTTGAATAACCACTTTTGCCCCACAGTGACCAAAATTGCCATTTTTACAGACTTTTCCTCCTACTCAGAAGCTTCTATTTGACCAATTTCTGGCAGAAAATGATTTTAAACAAACTTATTTTAGTTCCAAAAGTGATCATTCACATTTAATAATTGTTTACAGTCAAAAGAGAAAACATTAAAAAATGACCATTTCTGACCATCTGGAGAAAGTTTGACAGATCCGGGGTCATCGTTTTTCATCAAAAAAAATATTTTTTCAAATGTTGAAAAAATGATTCAAAATGTCAAATGGATTGTGCCTGATGTTGAATAACAACTTTTAAAGCCCCACAGTGACCAAAATTGTCATTTTTACAGATATTTCCTCCTACTCAGAACCTTCTATTTGACCAATTTCTAGCAGAAAAATGACCCTAAACACACCTATTTTCGTTCCAAAAGTGATCATTCACATTTAATAATTGTTTACAGTCAAAAGAGAAAACATTAAAAAATGACCATTTCTGACCATCTGGAGAAAGTTCGACAGGTCCGGGGTCATCATTTTTCATAAAAAAAAATATTTTTTCAAATGTTGAAAAAATGATGCAAAATGTCAAATGGATTGTGCCTGATGTTGAATAACCACTTTTAAAGCCCCACAGTGACCAAATTTGCCATTTTTACAGACATTTCCTCCTACTCAGATGCTTCTATTTGACCAATTTCTGGCGGAAAAATGACTCTAACACACTCATTTTAGTTCCAAAAGTGATAATTCACATTTAATAGTCATTTACAGGCAAAAGAGATAACATTAAAAAATTACCATTTCTGACCATCTGGCGAGAGTTCGACAGTTCCGGGGTCATCGTTTTTCATCAAAAAAATATTTTTTCAAATGTTGAAAAAATGATGCAAAATGTCAAAAGGATTGGGCCTCCTGTTGAATAACCACTTTTAACCCACAGTGACCAAAATTGCCATTTTTACAGACTTTTCCTCCTACTCAGAAGTTTCTATTTGACCAAGTTCTGGCAGAAAAATGACTCTAAACACACTTATTTTAGTTCCAAAAGTGAACATTCACATTTAATATTTGTTTACAGTCAAAAGAGAAAACATTAAAAAATGACCATTTCTGACCATCTGGAGAAAGTTCGACAGTTCCGGGTCATCGTTTTTCATCAAAACAAATATTTTTTCAAATGTTGAAAAAATAATGCAAAATGTCAAAAGGATTGTGCCTGAAGTTGAATAACCACTTTTTAACCCCTTCCACGCTAATGACAAAGCCAGCTCGTCATGGGCGTTACCTGCGCTGCACTCATGACGAGCTGGCTGGGTCATGTAAAGTGTGATTTATGAACATTCAGCACATAGCGGGAAAACCCGCTAGCGCTGTAGTGGTTAAAGCCCCATAGTGACCAAAATTGCCATTTTTACAGACTTTTCCTCCTACTCAGAAGCTTCTATTTTGATCAATTTCTGGCAGAAAAATGACTCCAAACACACTCATTTTAGATCCAAAAGTGATAATTCACATTTAATAGTCATTTACAGGCAAAAGAAAAAACATTAAAAAATGACCATTTCTGACCATCTGGAGAAAGTTCGACAGTTCATCGTTTTTCATCAAAAAAAATATTTTTTCAAATGTTGAAAAAATGATTCAAAGTGTCAAATGGATTGTGCCTGATGTTGAATAACCACTTTTTAAAGCCCCACAGTGACCAAAATTGTCATTTTTACAGACATTTCCTCCTACTCAGAACCTTCTATTTCGACCAATTTCTGGCAGAAAATGTACTCTAAACACACTCATTTTAGTTCCAAAAGTGATAATTCACATTTAATAGTCATTTACTGTCAAAAGAGAAAACATTAAAAAATGACCATTTCTGACCATCTGGAGAAAGTTCGACAAGTCCAGGGTCATCGTTTTTCATCAAAAAAAATATTTTTTCAAATGTTGAAAAAATGATTCAAAATGTCAAATGGATTGTGCCTCATGTTGAATAACCACTTTTTAAAGCCCCACAGTGACAAAAATTGCCATTTTTACAGACTTTTCCTCCTACTCAGAAGCTTCTATTTGACCAATTTCTGGCAGAAAAATGACTCTAAACACACTTATTTTAGTTCCAAAAGTGATCATTCACATTTAATAATTGTTTACAGTCAAAAGAGAAAACATTAAAAAATGACCATTTCCGACCATCTGGAGAAAGTTTGACAGGTGCGGTGTCATCGTTTTTCATCAAAAAAAAATATTTTTTCAAATGTTGAAAAAATGATTCAAAATGTCAAATGGATTGTGCCTGATGTTGAATAACCACTTTTTAAAGCCCCACAGTGACCAAAATTGCCATTTTTACAGACTTTTCCTCCTACTAAGAAGCTTCTATTTGACCAATTTCTGGCAGAAAAATGACTCTAAACACACTTATTTTAGTTCCAAAAGTGATCATTCACATTTAATAATTGTTTACAGTCAAAAGAGAAAACATTAAAAAATGACCATTTCTGACCATCTGGAGAAAGTTCGACAGGTCCGGGGTCATCATTTTTCATTAAAAAAAATATTTTTTCAAATGTTGAAAAAATGATGCAAAATGTCAAATGGATTGTGCCTGATGTTGAATAACCACTTTTAAAGCCCCACAGTGACCAAATTTGCCATTTTTACAGACATTTCCTCCTACTCAGAAGCTTCTATTTGACCAATTTCTGGCAGAAAAATGACTCTAAACACACTTATTTTAGTTCCAAAAGCGAACATTCACATTTAATAATTGTTTACAGTCAAAAGAGAAAACATTCAAAAATGACCATTTCTGACCATCTGGAGAAAGTTCGACAGTTCCGGGGTCATCGTTTTCCTAAAAAAAAATATTTATTCAAATGTTGAAAAAATTATTCAAAATGTCAAATGGATTGTGCTTGATGTTGAATAACCACTTTTTAAGCCCCACAGTGACCAAAATTGCCGTTTTTACAGACATTTCCTCCTACTCAGAAGCTTCTATTTTGACCAATTTCTGGCAGAAAAATGACTCCAAACACACTCATTTTAGATCCAAAAGTGATAATTCACATTTAATAGTCATTTACAGGCAAAAGAGAAAACATTAAAAAATGACCATTTCTGACCATCTGGAGAAAGTTCGACAGTTATTCACATTTAATAGTCATTTACAGGCAAAAGAGAAAACATTAAAAAATGACCATTTCTGACCATCTGGAGAAAATTCGACAGGTCCGGGGTCATCGTTTTTCATCAAAAAAAATATTTTTTCAAATGTTGAAAAAATGATGCAAAATGTCAAATGGATTGTGCCTCATGTTGAATAACTACTTTTTAAAGCCCCACAGTGACCAAAATTGCCATTTTTACAGACTTTTCCTCCTACTCAGAAGCTTTTAATTCGACCAATTTCTGGCAGAAAAATGACTCCAAACACACTAATTTTAGTTCCAAAAGTGATAATTCACATTTAATAGTCATTTACAGGCAAAAGAGAAAACATTAAAAAATGACCATTTCTGACCATCTGGAGAAAGTTCGACAGGTCCGGGGTCATCATTTTTCATTAAAAAAAATATTTTTTCAAATGTTGAAAAAATTATGCAAAATGTCAAATGGATTGTGCCTGATGTTGAATAACCACTTTTAAAGCCCCACAGTGACCACATTTGCCATTTTTACAGACATTTCCTCCTACTCAGAAGCTTCTATTTGACCAATTTCTGGCAGAAAAATGACTCTAACACACTCATTTTAGTTCCAAAAGTGATAATTCACATTTAATAGTCATTTACAGGCAAAAGAGATATTATTAAAAAATTACCTTTTCTGACCATCTGGAGAGAGTTCGACATCGTTTTTCATCAAAAAAATATTTTTTCAAATGTTGAAAAAATGATGCAAAATGTCAAAAGGATTGGGCCTCCTGTTGAATAACCACTTTTAACCCACTGTGACCAAAATTGCCATTTTTACAGACTTTTCCTCCTACTCAAAAGTTTCTATTTGACCCATTTCTGGCAGAAAAATGACTCTAAACACACTTATTTTAGTTCCAAAAGTGATCATTCACATTTAATATTTGTTTACAGTCAAAAGAGTAAACATTAAAAAATGACCATTTCTGACCATCTGGAGAAATTTCGATAGTTCCGGGGTCATCGTTTTTCATTAAAAAAAATATGTTTTCAAATGTTGAAAAAATAATGCAAAATGTCAAAAGGATTGTGCCTGAAGTTGAGTAACCACTTTTTAACCCCTTCCACGCTGATGACAAAGCCAGCTCGTCATGGGCGTTACCTGCGCTGCACTCATGACGAGCTGGCTTTGTCATGTAAAGTGTGATTTATGAACATTCAGCACACAGCGGGAAAACCCGCTAGCGCTGTAGTGGTTAAAGCCCCATAGTGACCAAAATTGCCATTTTTACAGACTTTTCCTCCTACTCAGAAGCTTCTGTTTTGATCAATTTGTGGCAGAAAAATGACTCCAAACACACTCATTTTAGATCCAAAAGTGATAATTCACATTTAATAGTCATTTACAGGCAAAAAAAAACAACATTAAAAAATGACCATTTCTGACCATCTGGAGAAAGTTCGACAGTTCATCGTTTTTCATCAAAAAAATATTTTTTCAAATGTTGAAAAAATGATGCAAAATGTCAAATGGATTGTGCCTGATGATGAATAACTACTTTTTATGCCCTACAGTGACCAAAATTGCCATTTTTACAGATATTTCCTCCTACTCAGAACTTCTATTTGACCAATTTCTGGCAGAAAAATGGCTCTAAACACACTTATTTTAGTTCCAAAAGTGATCATTCACATTTAATAATTGTTTACAGTCAAAAGAGAAAACATTAAAAAATGACGATTTTTGACCATCTGGAGAAAGTTCGACAGTTCCGGGGTCATCGTTTTCATAAAAAAAAATATTTTTTCAAATGTTGAAAAAATGATGCAAAATGTCAAATGGATTGTGCCTGATGTTGAATAACCACTTTTTAATCCCCACAGTGACCAAAATTGCCATTTTTACAGACATTTCCTCCTACTCAGAAGCTTCTATTTTGACCAATTTCTGGCAGAAAAATGACTCCAAACACACTCATTTTAGATCCAAAAGTGATAATTCACATTTAATAGTCATTTACAGGCAAAAGAGAAAACATTAAAACATGACCATTTCTGACCATCTGGAGAAAGTTCGACAGTTCCGGGGTCATCGTTTTTTATAAAAAAAAATTTTTTTTTCAAATGTTGAAAAAATGATGCAAAATGTCAAATGGATTGTGCCTGATGTTGAATAGCCACTATTAAAGCCCCACAGTGACCAAAATTGCCATTTTTACAGACATTTCCTCCTACTCAGAAGCTTTTAATTCGACCAATTTCTGGCAGAAAAATGACTCCAAACACACTCATTTTAGATCCAAAAGTGATAATTCACATTTAATAGTCATTTACAGGCAAAAGAGAAAACATTAAAAAATTACCATTTCTGACCATCTGGAGAAAGTTAGACAGGTCCGGGGTCATCATTTTTCCTCAAAAAAAATATTTGTTCAAATGTTGAAAAAATGATGCAAAATGTCAAAAGGATTGGGCCTCCTGTTGAATAACCACTTTTGCCCCACAGTGACCAAAATTGCCATTTTTACAGACTTTTCCTCCTACTCAGAAGCTTCTATTTGACCAATTTCTGGCAGAAAATGATTTTAAACAAACTTATTTTAGTTCCAAAAGTGATCATTCACATTTAATAATTGTTTAGAGTCAAAAGAGAAAACATTAAAAAATGACCATTTCTGACCATCTGGAGAAAGTTTGACAGGTCCGGGGTCATCGTTTTTCATCAAAAAAAATATTTTTTCAAATGTTGAAAAAATGATTCAAAATGTCAAATGGATTGTGCCTGATGTTGAATAACAACTTTTAAAGCCCCACAGTGACCAAAATTGTCATTTTTACAGATATTTCCTCCTACTCAGAAGCTTCTATTTGACCAATTTCTAGCAGAAAAATGACCCTAAACACACTTATTTTCGTTCCAAAAGTGATCATTCACATTTAATAATTGTTTACAGTCAAAAGAGAAAACATTAAAAAATGACCATTTCTGACCATCTGGAGAGAGTTCGACAGTTCCGGGGTCATCGTTTTTCATCAAAAAAATATTTTTTCAAATGTTGAAAAAATGATGCAAAATGTCAAAAGGATTGGGCCTCCTGTTGAATAACCACTTTTAACCCACAGTGACCAAAATTGCCATTTTTACAGACTTTTCCTCCTACTCAGAAGTTTCTATTTGACCAAGTTCTGGCAGAAAAATGACTCTAAACACACTTATTTTAGTTCCAAAAGTGATCATTCACATTTAATATTTGTTTACAGTCAAAAGAGAAAACATTAAAAAAATGACCATTTCTGACCATCTGGAGAAAGTTCGACAGTTCCGGGTCATCGTTTTTCATCAAAAAAAATATTTTTTCAAATGTTGAAAAAATAATGCAAAATGTCAAAAGGATTGTGCCTGAAGTTGAATAACCACTTTTTAACCCCTTCCACGCTAATGACAAAGCCAGCTCGTCATGGGCGTTACCTGCGCTGCACTCATGACGAGCTGGCTTGGTCATGTAAAGTGTGATTTATGAACATTCAGCACATAGCGGGAAAACCCGCTAGCGCTGTAGTGGTTAAAGCCCCATAGTGACCAAAATTGCCATTTTTACAGACTTTTCCTCCTACTCAGAAGCTTCTATTTTGATCAATTTCTGGCAGAAAAATGACTCCAAACACACTCATTTTAGATCCAAAAGTGATAATTCACATTTAATAGTCATTTACAGGCAAAAGAAAAAACATTAAAAAATGACCATTTCTGACCATCTGGAGAAAGTTCGACAAGTCCGGGGTCATCGTTTTTCATCAAAAAAAATATTTTTTCAAATGTTGAAAAAATGATTCAAAATGTCAAATGGATTGTGCCTCATGTTGAATAACCACTTTTTAAAGCCCCACAGTGACCAAAATTGTCATTTTTACAGACATTTCCTCCTACTCAGAACCTTCTATTTCGACCAATTTCTGGCAGAAAATGTACTCTAAACACACTCATTTCAGTTCCAAAAGTGATAATTCACATTTAATAGTCATTTACTGTCAAAAGAGAAAACATTAAAAAATGACCATTTCTGACCATCTGGAGAAAGTTCGACAAGTCCGGGGTCATCGTTTTTCATCAAAAAAAATATTTTTTCAAATGTTGAAAAAATGATTCAAAATGTCAAATGGATTGTGCCTCATGTTGAATAACCACTTTTTAAAGCCCCACAGTGACCAAAATTGCCATTTTTACAGACTTTTCCTCCTACTCAGAAGCTTCTATTTCGACCAATTTCTGGCAGAAAATGATTTTAAACAAACTTATTTTAGTTCCAAAAGTGATCATTCACATTTAATAATTGTTTACAGTCAAAAGAGAAAACATTAAAAAATGACCATTTCTGACCATCTGGAGAAAGTTTGACAGGTCCGGGGTCATCGTTTTTCATCACAAAAAATATTTTTTCAAATGTTGAAAAAATGATTCAAAATGTCAAATGGATTGTGCCTGATGTTGAATAACAACTTTTAAAGCCCCACAGTGACCAAAATTGTCATTTTTACAGATATTTCCTCCTACTCAGAACCTTCTATTTGACCAATTTCTAGCAGAAAAATGACCCTAAACACACTTATTTTCGTTCCAAAAGTGATCATTCACATTTATTAGTCATTTACTGTCAAAAGAAAAAACATTAAAAAATGACCATTTCTGACCATCTGGAGAAAGTTCGACAGGTCCGGGGTCATCGTTTTTCATCAAAAAAAATATTTTTTCAAATGTTGAAAAAATGATGCAAAATGTCAAATGGATTGTGCCTCATGTTGAATAACTACTTTTTAAAGCCCCACAGTGACCAAAATTGCCATTTTTACAGACTTTTCCTCCTACTCAGAAGCTTTTAATTCGACCAATTTCTGGCAGAAAAATGACTCCAAACACACTAATTTTAGTTCCAAAAGTGATAATTCACATTTAATAGTCATTTACAGGCAAAAGAGAAAACATTAAAAAATGACCATTTCTGACCATCTGGAGAAAGTTCGACAGGTCCGGGGTCATCATTTTTCATAAAAAAAAATATTTTTTCAAATGTTGGAAAAATTATGCAAAATGTCAAATGGATTGTGCCTGATGTTGAATAACCACTTTTAAAGCCCCACAGTGACCACATTTGCCATTTTTACAGACATTTCCTCCTACTCAGAAGCTTCTATTTGACCAATTTCTGGCAGAAAAATGACTCTAACACACTCATTTTAGTTCCAAAAGTGATAATTCACATTTAATAGTCATTTACAGGCAAAAGAGATATTATTAAAAAATTACCTTTTCTGACCATCTGGAGAGAGTTCGACATCGTTTTTCATCAAAAAAATATTTTTTCAAATGTTGAAAAAATGATGCAAAATGTCAAAAGGATTGGGCCTCCTGTTGAATAACCACTTTTAACCCACTGTGACCAAAATTGCCATTTTTACAGACTTTTCCTCCTACTCAAAAGTTTCTATTTGACCCATTTCTGGCAGAAAAATGACTCTAAACACACTTATTTTAGTTCCAAAAGTGATCATTCACATTTAATATTTGTTTACAGTCAAAAGAGTAAACATTAAAAAATGACCATTTCTGACCATCTGGAGAAATTTCGATAGTTCCGGGGTCATCGTTTTTCATTAAAAAAAATATGTTTTCAAATGTTGAAAAAATAATGCAAAATGTCAAAAGGATTGTGCCTGAAGTTGAGTAACCACTTTTTAACCCCTTCCACGCTGATGACAAAGCCAGCTCGTCATGGGCGTTACCTGCGCTGCACTCATGACGAGCTGGCTTTGTCATGTAAAGTGTGATTTATGAACATTCAGCACACAGCGGGAAAACCCGCTAGCGCTGTAGTGGTTAAAGCCCCATAGTGACCAAAATTGCCATTTTTACAGACTTTTCCTCCTACTCAGAAGCTTCTGTTTTGATCAATTTGTGGCAGAAAAATGACTCCAAACACACTCATTTTAGATCCAAAAGTGATAATTCACATTTAATAGTCATTTACAGGCAAAAAAAAACAACATTAAAAAATGACCATTTCTGACCATCTGGAGAAAGTTCGACAGTTCATCGTTTTTCATCAAAAAAATATTTTTTCAAATGTTGAAAAAATGATGCAAAATGTCAAATGGATTGTGCCTGATGATGAATAACTACTTTTTATGCCCTACAGTGACCAAAATTGCCATTTTTACAGATATTTCCTCCTACTCAGAACTTCTATTTGACCAATTTCTGGCAGAAAAATGGCTCTAAACACACTTATTTTAGTTCCAAAAGTGATCATTCACATTTAATAATTGTTTACAGTCAAAAGAGAAAACATTAAAAAATGACGATTTTTGACCATCTGGAGAAAGTTCGACAGTTCCGGGGTCATCGTTTTCATAAAAAAAAATATTTTTTCAAATGTTGAAAAAATGATGCAAAATGTCAAATGGATTGTGCCTGATGTTGAATAACCACTTTTTAATCCCCACAGTGACCAAAATTGCCATTTTTACAGACATTTCCTCCTACTCAGAAGCTTCTATTTTGACCAATTTCTGGCAGAAAAATGACTCCAAACACACTCATTTTAGATCCAAAAGTGATAATTCACATTTAATAGTCATTTACAGGCAAAAGAGAAAACATTAAAACATGACCATTTCTGACCATCTGGAGAAAGTTCGACAGTTCCGGGGTCATCGTTTTTTATAAAAAAATAAATTTTTTTCAAATGTTGAAAAAATGATGCAAAATGTCAAATGGATTGTGCCTGATGTTGAATAGCCACTATTAAAGCCCCACAGTGACCAAAATTGCCATTTTTACAGACATTTCCTCCTACTCAGAAGCTTTTAATTCGACCAATTTCTGGCAGAAAAATGACTCCAAACACACTCATTTTAGATCCAAAAGTGATAATTCACATTTAATAGTCATTTACAGGCAAAAGAGAAAACATTAAAAAATTACCATTTCTGACCATCTGGAGAAAGTTAGACAGGTCCGGGGTCATCATTTTTCCTCAAAAAAAATATTTGTTCAAATGTTGAAAAAATGATGCAAAATGTCAAAAGGATTGGGCCTCCTGTTGAATAACCACTTTTGCCCCACAGTGACCAAAATTGCCATTTTTACAGACTTTTCCTCCTACTCAGAAGCTTCTATTTGACCAATTTCTGGCAGAAAATGATTTTAAACAAACTTATTTTAGTTCCAAAAGTGATCATTCACATTTAATAATTGTTTAGAGTCAAAAGAGAAAACATTAAAAAATGACCATTTCTGACCATCTGGAGAAAGTTTGACAGGTCCGGGGTCATCGTTTTTCATCAAAAAAAATATTTTTTCAAATGTTGAAAAAATGATTCAAAATGTCAAATGGATTGTGCCTGATGTTGAATAACAACTTTTAAAGCCCCACAGTGACCAAAATTGTCATTTTTACAGATATTTCCTCCTACTCAGAACCTTCTATTTGACCAATTTCTAGCAGAAAAATGACCCTAAACACACTTATTTTCGTTCCAAAAGTGATCATTCACATTTAATAATTGTTTACAGTCAAAAGAGAAAACATTAAAAAATGACCATTTCTGACCATCTGGAGAGAGTTCGACAGTTCCGGGGTCATCGTTTTTCATCAAAAAAATATTTTTTCAAATGTTGAAAAAATGATGCAAAATGTCAAAAGGATTGGGCCTCCTGTTGAATAACCACTTTTAACCCACAGTGACCAAAATTGCCATTTTTACAGACTTTTCCTCCTACTCAGAAGTTTCTATTTGACCAAGTTCTGGCAGAAAAATGACTCTAAACACACTTATTTTAGTTCCAAAAGTGATCATTCACATTTAATATTTGTTTACAGTCAAAAGAGAAAACATTAAAAAAATGACCATTTCTGACCATCTGGAGAAAGTTCCACAGTTCCGGGTCATCGTTTTTCATCAAAAAAAATATTTTTTCAAATGTTGAAAAAATAATGCAAAATGTCAAAAGGATTGTGCCTGAAGTTGAATAACCACTTTTTAACCCCTTCCACGCTAATGACAAAGCCAGCTCGTCATGGGCGTTACCTGCGCTGCACTCATGACGAGCTGGCTTGGTCATGTAAAGTGTGATTTATGAACATTCAGCACATAGCGGGAAAACCCGCTAGCGCTGTAGTGGTTAAAGCCCCATAGTGACCAAAATTGCCATTTTTACAGACTTTTCCTCCTACTCAGAAGCTTCTATTTTGATCAATTTCTGGCAGAAAAATGACTCCAAACACACTCATTTTAGATCCAAAAGTGATAATTCACATTTAATAGTCATTTACAGGCAAAAGAAAAAACATTAAAAAATGACCATTTCTGACCATCTGGAGAAAGTTCGACAAGTCCGGGGTCATCGTTTTTCATCAAAAAAAATATTTTTTCAAATGTTGAAAAAATGATTCAAAATGTCAAATGGATTGTGCCTCATGTTGAATAACCACTTTTTAAAGCCCCACAGTGACCAAAATTGTCATTTTTACAGACATTTCCTCCTACTCAGAACCTTCTATTTCGACCAATTTCTGGCAGAAAATGTACTCTAAACACACTCATTTCAGTTCCAAAAGTGATAATTCACATTTAATAGTCATTTACTGTCAAAAGAGAAAACATTAAAAAATGACCATTTCTGACCATCTGGAGAAAGTTCGACAAGTCCGGGGTCATCGTTTTTCATCAAAAAAAATATTTTTTCAAATGTTGAAAAAATGATTCAAAATGTCAAATGGATTGTGCCTCATGTTGAATAACCACTTTTTAAAGCCCCACAGTGACCAAAATTGCCATTTTTACAGACTTTTCCTCCTACTCAGAAGCTTCTATTTCGACCAATTTCTGGCAGAAAATGATTTTAAACAAACTTATTTTAGTTCCAAAAGTGATCATTCACATTTAATAATTGTTTACAGTCAAAAGAGAAAACATTAAAAAATGACCATTTCTGACCATCTGGAGAAAGTTTGACAGGTCCGGGGTCATCGTTTTTCATCACAAAAAATATTTTTTCAAATGTTGAAAAAATGATTCAAAATGTCAAATGGATTGTGCCTGATGTTGAATAACAACTTTTAAAGCCCCACAGTGACCAAAATTGTCATTTTTACAGATATTTCCTCCTACTCAGAACCTTCTATTTGACCAATTTCTAGCAGAAAAATGACCCTAAACACACTTATTTTCGTTCCAAAAGTGATCATTCACATTTATTAGTCATTTACTGTCAAAAGAAAAAACATTAAAAAATGACCATTTCTGACCATCTGGAGAAAGTTCGACAGGTCCGGGGTCATCGTTTTTCATCAAAAAAAATATTTTTTCAAATGTTGAAAAAATGATGCAAAATGTCAAATGGATTGTGCCTCATGTTGAATAACTACTTTTTAAAGCCCCACAGTGACCAAAATTGCCATTTTTACAGACTTTTCCTCCTACTCAGAAGCTTTTAATTCGACCAATTTCTGGCAGAAAAATGACTCCAAACACACTAATTTTAGTTCCAAAAGTGATAATTCACATTTAATAGTCATTTACAGGCAAAAGAGAAAACATTAAAAAATGACCATTTCTGACCATCTGGAGAAAGTTCGACAGGTCCGGGGTCATCATTTTTCATAAAAAAAAATATTTTTTCAAATGTTGGAAAAATTATGCAAAATGTCAAATGGATTGTGCCTGATGTTGAATAACCACTTTTAAAGCCCCACAGTGACCACATTTGCCATTTTTACAGACATTTCCTCCTACTCAGAAGCTTCTATTTGACCAATTTCTGGCAGAAAAATGACTCTAACACACTCATTTTAGTTCCAAAAGTGATAATTCACATTTAATAGTCATTTACAGGCAAAAGAGATAACATTAAAAAATTACCTTTTCTGACCATCTGGAGAGAGTTCGACAGTTCCGGGGTCATCGTTTTTCATCAAAAAAATATTTTTTCAAATGTTGAAAAAATGATGCAAAATGTCAAAAGGATTGGGCCTCCTGTTGAATAACCACTTTTAACCCACTGTGACCAAAATTGCCATTTTTACAGACTTTTCCTCCTACTCAGAAGTTTCTATTTGACCAATTTCTGGCAGAAAAATGACTCTAAACACACTTATTTTAGTTCCAAAAGTGATCATTCACATTTAATATTTGTTTACAGTCAAAAGAGAAAACATTAAAAAATGACCATTTCTGACCATCTGGAGAAAGTTCGACAGTTCCGGGGTCATCATTTTTCATTAAAAAAAATATGTTTTCAAATGTTGAAAAAATAATGCAAAATGTCAAAAGGATTGTGCCTGAAGTTGAATAACCACTTTTTAACCCCTTCCACGCTGATGACAAAGCCAGCTCGTCATGGGCGTTACCTGCGCTGCACTCATGACGAGCTGGCTTTGTCATGTAAAGTGTGATTTATGAACATTCAGCACACAGCGGGAAAACCCGCTAGCGCTGTAGTGGTTAAAGCCCCATAGTGACCAAAATTGCCATTTTTACAGACTTTTCCTCCTACTCAGAAGCTTCTGTTTTGATCAATTTGTGGCAGAAAAATGACTCCAAACACACTCATTTTAGATCCAAAAGTGATAATTCACATTTAATAGTCATTTACAGGCAAAAAAAAAACCATTAAAAAATGACCATTTCTGACCATCTGGAGAAAGTTCGACAGTTCATCGTTTTTCATCAAAAAAATATTTTTTCAAATGTTGAAAAAATGATGCAAAATGTCAAATGGATTGTGCCTGATGATGAAAAACTACTTTTTATGCCCTACAGTGACCAAAATTGCCATTTTTACAGATATTTCCTCCTACTCAGAACTTCTATTTGACCAATTTCTGGCAGAAAAATGGCTCTAAACACACTTATTTTAGTTCCAAAAGTGATCATTCACATTTAATAATTGTTTACAGTCAAAAGAGAAAACATTAAAAAAATGACGATTTCTGACCATCTGGAGAAAGTTCGACAGTTCCGGGATCATCGTTTTCATAAAAAAAAATATTTTTTCAAATGTTGAAAAAATGATGCAAAATGTCAAATGGATTGTGCCTGATGTTGAATAACCACTTTTTAATCCCCACAGTGACCAAAATTGCCATTTTTACAGACATTTGCTCCTACTCAGAAGCTTCTATTTTGACCAATTTCTGGCAGAAAAATGACTCCAAACACACTCATTTTAGATCCAAAAGTGATAATTCACATTTAATAGTCATTTACAGGCAAAAGAGAAAACATTAAAACATGACCATTTCTGACCATCTGGAGAAAGTTCGACAGTTCCGGGGTCATCGTTTTTTATAAAAAAAAAAAAAAATTTCAAATGTTGAAAAAATGATGCAAAATGTCAAATGGATTGTGCCTGATGTTGAATAGCCACTATTAAAGCCCCACTGTGACCAAAATTGCCATTTTTACAGACATTTCCTCCTACTCAGAAGCTTCTATTTGACCAATTTCTGGCAGAAAAATAACTCTAAACACACTTATTTTAGTTCCAAAAGTGAACATTCACATTTAATAATTTTTACAGTCAAAAGAGAAAACATTAAAAAATGACCATTTCTGACCATCTGGAGAAGGTTCGACAGTTCCGGGGTCATCGTTTTTCATTAAAAAAAATATTTTTTCAAATTTTGAAAAAATGATGCAAAATGTCAAATGGATTGTGCCTGATGTTAAATAACAACTTTTTAAAGCCCCACAGAGAGCAAAATTGCCATTTTTACAGACATTTCCTCCTACTCAGAAGCTTCTATTTGACCAATTTCTGGCAGAAAAATTACTCTAAACACACTTATTTTAGTTCCAAAAGTGATCATTCACA
Source organism: Lissotriton helveticus (assembly GCF_964261635.1). NCBI lineage: Eukaryota > Metazoa > Chordata > Amphibia > Caudata > Salamandridae > Lissotriton > Lissotriton helveticus. The sequence continues at coordinate 1,356,044,568 of NC_136061.1, read as the reverse complement.
TTTAATAATTGTTTACAGTCAAAAGAGAAAACATTAAAAAATGACCATTTCTGACCATCTGGAGAAAGTTCGACAGGTCCGGGGTCATCATTTTTCATAAAAAAAAATATTTTTTCAAATGTTGAAAAAATGATGCAAAATGTCAAATGGATTGTGCCTGATGTTGAATAGCCACTTTTAAAGCCCCACAGTGACCAAATTTGCCATTTTTACAGACATTTCCTCCTACTCAGAAGCTTCTATTTGACCAATTTCTGGCAGAAAAATGACTCTAACACACTCATTTTAGTTCCAAAAGTGATAATTCACATTTAATAGTCATTTACAGGCAAAAGAGATAACATTAAAAAATTACCATTTCTGACCATCTGGAGAGAGTTCGACAGTTCCGGGGTCATCGTTTTTCATCAAAAAAAATATTTTTTCAAATGTTGAAAAAATGATTCAAAATGTCAAATGGATTGTGCCTCATGTTGAATAACCACTTTTTAAAGCCCCACAGTGACGAAAATTGCAATTTTTACAGACTTTTCCTCCTACTCAGAAGCTTCTATTTGACCAATTTCTGGCAGAAAAATGACTCTAAACACACTTATTTTAGTTCCAAAAGTGATCATTCACATTTAATAATTGTTTACAGTCAAAAGAGAAAACATTAAAAAATGACCATTTCCGACCATCTGGAGAAAGTTTGACAGGTGCGGTGTCATCGTTTTTCATCAAAAAAAAATATTTTTTCAAATGTTGAAAAAATGATTCAAAATGTCAAATGGATTGTGCCTGATGTTGAATAACCACTTTTTAAAGCCCCACAGTGACCAAAATTGCCATTTTTACAGACTTTTCCTCCTACTCAGAAGCTTCTATTTGACCAATTTCTGGCAGAAAAATGACTCTAAACACACTTATTTTAGTTCCAAAAGTGATCATTAACATTTAATAATTGTTTACAGTCAAAAGAGAAAACATTAAAAAAGGACCATTTCTGACCATCTGGAGAAAGTTTGACAGGTCCGGGTTCATCGTTTTTCATCAAAAAAAATATTTTTTCAAATGTTGAAAAAATGATTCAAAATGTCAAATGGATTGTGCCTGATGTTGAATAACCACTTTTTAAAGCCCCACAGTGACCAAAATTGCAATTTTTACAGACATTTCCTCCTACTCAGAAGCTTCTATTTGACCAATTTCTGGCAGAAAAATGACCCTAAACACACTTATTTTCGTTCCAAAAGTGATCATTCACATTTAATAATTGTTTACAGTCAAAAGAGAAAACATTAAAAAATGACCATTTCTGACCATCTGGAGAAAATTCGACAGGTCCGGGGTCATCATTTTTCATAAAAAAAAATATTTTTTCAAATGTTGAAAAAATGATGCAAAATGTCAAATGGATTGTGCCTGATGTTGAATAACCACTTTTAAAGCCCCACAGTGACCAAATTTGCCATTTTTACAGACATTTCCTCCTACTCAGAAGCTTCTATTTGACCAATTTCTGGCCGAAAAATGACTCTAACACACTCATTTTAGTTCCAAAAGTGATAATTCACATTTAATAGTCATTTACAGGCAAAAGAGATAACATTAAAAAATTACCATTTCCGACCATCTGGAGAGAGTTCGACAGTTCCGGGGTCATCGTTTTTCATCAAAAAAATATTTTTTCAAATGTTGAAAAAATGATGCAAAATGTCAAAAGGATTGGGCCTCCTGTTGAATAACCACTTTTAACCCACAGTGACCAAAATTGCCATTTTTACAGATTTTTCCTCCTACTCAGAAGTTTCTATTTGACCAAGTTCTGGCAGAAAAATGACTCTAAACACACTTATTTTAGTTCCAAAAGTGATCATTCACATTTAATATTTGTTTACAGTCAAAAGAGAAAACATTAAAAAAATGACCATTTCTGACCATCTGGAGAAAGTTCGACAGTTCCGGGTCATTGTTTTTCATCAAAAAAAATATTTTTTCAAATGTTGAAAAAATAATGCAAAATGTCAAAAGGATTGTGCCTGAAGTTGAATAACCACTTTTTAACCCCTTCCACGCTAATGACAAAGCCAGCTCGTCATGGGCGTTACCTGCGCTGCACTCATGACGAGCTGGCTTGGTCATGTAAAGTGTGATTTATGAACATTCAGCACATAGCGGGAAAACCCGCTAGCGCTGTAGTGGTTAAAGCCCCACAGTGACCAAAATTGTCATTTTTACAGATATTTCCTCCTACTCAGAAACTTCTATTTCCACCAATTTCTGGCAGAAAAATGACTCTAAACACACTCATTTTAGTTCCAAAAGTGATAATTCACATTTAATAGTCATTTACAGGCAAAAAAGAAAACATAAAAAAATGACAATTTCTGACCATCTGGAGAAAGTTCGACAGGTCCGGGGTCATCATTTTTCATAAAAAAATATATTTTTTCAAATGTTGAAAAAATTATGCAAAATGTCAAATGGATTGTGCCTGATGTTGAATAACCACTTTTTAAAGACCCACAGTGACCAAATTGGCATTTTTACAGACATTTCCTCCTACTCAGAAGCTTCTATTTGACCAATTTCTAGCAGAAAAATGACTCTAAACACACTTATTTTAGTTCCAAAAGTGATCATTCACATTTAATAATTGTTTACAGTCAAAAGAGAAAACATTAAAAAATGACCATTTCTGACCATCTGGAGAAAGTTCGACAGTTCCGGGGTCAGCGTTTTTCATCAAAAAATATATTTTTTTCAAATGTTGAAAAAATGATGCAAAATGTCAAAAGGATTGTGCCTGAAGTTGAATAACCACTTTTTAAAGCCCCACAGTGACCAAAATTGCCATTTTTACTGACTTTTCCTCCTACTCAGAAGCTTCTATTTTGACCAATTTCTGGCAGAAAAATTACTCCAAACACACTCATTTTAGATCCAAAAGTGATAATTCACATTTAATAGTCATTTATTGTCAACAGAAAAAACATTAAAAAATGACCATTTCTGACCATCTGGAGAAAGTTCGCAGGTCCGGGGTCATCGTTTTTCATCAAAAAAAATATTTTTTCAAATGTTGAAAAAATGATTAAAATGTCAAATGGATTGTGCCTCATGTTGAATAACCACTTTTTAAAGCCCCACAGTGACCAAAATTGCCATTTTTACAGACTTTTCCTCCTACTCAGAAGCTTTTAATTCGACCAATTTCTGGCAGAAAAATAACTCCAAACACACTAATTTTAGTTCCAAAAGTGATAATTCACATTTAATAGTCATTTACAGGCAAAAGAGAAAACATTAAAAAATGACCATTTCTGACCATCTGGAGAAAGTTCGACATGTCCGGGGTCATCATTTTTCGTAAAAAAAAATATTTTTTCAAATGTTGAAAAAATTATGCAAAATGTCAAATGGATTGTGCCTGATGTTGAATAACCACTTTTAAAGCCCCACAGTGACCACATTTGCCATTTTTACAGACATTTCCTCCTACTCAGAAGCTTCTATTTGACCAATTTCTGGCAGAAAAATGACTCTAACACACTCATTTTAGTTCCAAAAGTGATAATTCACATTTAATAGTCATTTACAGGCAAAAGAGATAACATTAAAAAATTACCTTTTCTGACCATCTGGAGAGAGTTCGACAGTTCCGGGGTCATCGTTTTTCATCAAAAAAATATTTTTTCAAATGTTGAAAAAATGATGCAAAATGTCAAAAGGATTGGGCCTCCTGTTGAATAACCACTTTTAACCCACTGTGACCAAAATTGCCATTTTTACAGACTTTTCCTCCTACTCAGAAGTTTCTATTTGACCAATTTCTGGCAGAAAAATGACTCTAAACACACTTATTTTAGTTCCAAAAGTGATCATTCACATTTAATATTTGTTTACAGTCAAAAGAGAAAACATTAAAAAATGACCATTTCTGACCATCTGGATAAAGTTCGACAGTTCCGGGGTCATCGTTTTTCATTAAAAAAAATATGTTTTCAAATGTTGAAAAAATAATGCAAAATGTCAAAAGGATTGTGCCTGAAGTTGAATAACCACTTTTTAACCCCTTCCACGCTGATGACAAAGCCAGCTCGTCATGGGCGTTACCTGCGCTGCACTCATGACAAGCTGGCTTTGTCATGTAAAGTGTGATTTATGAACATTCAGCACACAGCGGGAAAACCCACTAGCGCTGTAGTGGTTAAAGCCCCATAGTGACCAAAATTGCCATTTTTACAGACTTTTCCTCCTACTCAGAAGCTTCTGTTTTGATCAATTTGTGGCAGAAAAATGACTCCAAACACACTCATTTTAGATCCAAAAGTGATAATTCACATTTAATAGTCATTTACAGGCAAAAAAAAAACCATTATAAAATGACCATTTCTGACCATCTGGAGAAAGTTCGACAGTTCATCGTTTTTCATCAAAAAAATATTTTTTCAAATGTTGAAAAAATGATGCAAAATGTCAAATGGATTGTGCCTGATGATGAATAACTACTTTTTATGCCCTACAGTGACCAAAATTGCCATTTTTACAGATATTTCCTCCTACTCAGAACTTCTATTTGACCAATTTCTGGCAGAAAAATGGCTCTAAACACACTTATTTTAGATCCAAAAGTGATCATTCACATTTAATAATTGTTTACAGTCAAAAGAGAAAACATTAAAAAATGACGATTTCTGACCATCTGGAGAAAGTTCGACAGTTCCGGGGTCATCGTTTTCATAAAAAAAAATATTTTTTCAAATGTTGAAAAAATGATGCAAAATGTCAAATGGATTGTGCCTGATGTTGAATAGCCACTATTAAAGCCCCACAGTGACCAAAATTGCCATTTTTACAGACATTTCCTCCTACTCAGAAGCTTCTATTTAACCAATTTCTGGCAGAAAAATAACTCTAAACACACTTATTTTAGTTCCAAAAGTGAACATTCACATTTAATAATTGTTTACAGTCAAAAGAGAAAACATTAAAAAATGACCATTTCTGACCATCTGGAGAAGGTTCGACAGTTCCGGGGTCATCGTTATTCATTAAAAAAAATATTTTTTCAAATTTTGAAAAAATGATGCAAAATGTCAAATGGATTGTGCCTGATGTTAAATAACAACTTTTTAAAGCCCCACAGAGAGCAAAATTGCCATTTTTACAGCCATTTCCTCCTACTCAGAAGCTTCTATTTGACCAATTTCTGGCAGAAAAATTACTCTAAACACACTTATTTTAGTTCCAAAAGTGATCATTCACATTTAATAATTGTTTACAGTCAAAAGAGAAAACATTAAAAAATGACCATTTCTGACCATCTGGAAAAAGTTCGACAGTTCCGGGGTCATCGTTTTTCATCAAAAAAAATATTTTTTCAAATATTGAAAAAATGATGCAAAATGTCAAAAGGATTGTGCCTGAAGTTGAATAACCACTTTTTAAAGCCCCACAGTGACCAACATTGCCATTTTTACAGACTTTTCCTCCTACTCAGAAGCTTCTATTTTGACCAATTTCTGGCAAAAAAATGACTCCAAACACACTCATTTTAGATCCAAAAGTGATAATTCACATTTAATAGTCATTTACTGTCAAAAGAGAAAACATTAAAAAATGACCATTTCTGACCATCTGGAAAAAGTTCGACAGTTCCGGGGTCAGCGTTTTTCATCAAAAAAAATATTTTTTCAAATATTGAAAAAATGATGCAAAATGTCAAAAGGATTGTGCCTGAAGTTGAATAACCACTTTTTAAAGCCCCACAGTGACCAACATTGCCATTTTTACAGACTTTTCCTCCTACTCAGAAGCTTCTATTTTGACCAATTTCTGGCAAAAAAATGACTCCAAACACACTCATTTTAGATCCAAAAGTGATAATTCACATTTAATAGTCATTTACAGGCAAAAGAGAAAACATTAAAACATGACCATTTCTGACCATCTGGAGAAAGTTCGACAGTTCCGGGGTCATCGTTTTTTATAAAAAAAAAAATTTTTTTCAAATGTTGAAAAAATGATGCAAAATGTCAAATGGATTGTGCCTGATGTTGAATAGCCACTATTAAAGCCCCACTGTGACCAAAATTGCCATTTTTACAGACATTTCCTCCTACTCAGAAGCTTCTATTTGACCAATTTCTGGCAGAAAAATAACTCTAAACACACTTATTTTAGTTCCAAAAGTGAACATTCACATTTAATAATTTTTACAGTCAAAAGAGAAAACATTAAAAAATGACCATTTCTGACCATCTGGAGAAGGTTCGACAGTTCCGGGGTCATCGTTTTTCATTAAAAAAAATATTTTTTCAAATTTTGAAAAAATGATGCAAAAGGTCAAATGGATTGTGCCTGATGTTAAATAACAACTTTTTAAAGCCCCACAGAGAGCAAAATTGCCATTTTTACAGACATTTCCTCCTACTCAGAAGCTTCTATTTGACCAATTTCTGGCAGAAAAATTACTCTAAACACACTTATTTTAGTTCCAAAAGTGATCATTCACATTTAATAATTGTTTACAGTCAAAAGAGAAAACATTAAAAAATGACCATTTCTGACCATCTGGAGAAAGTTCGACAGGTCCGGGGTCATCATTTTTCATAAAAAAAAATATTTTTTCAAATGTTGAAAAAATGATGCAAAATGTCAAATGGATTGTGCCTGATGTTGAATAGCCACTTTTAAAGCCCCACAGTGACCAAATTTGCCATTTTTACAGACATTTCCTCCTACTCAGAAGCTTCTATTTGACCAATTTCTGGCAGAAAAATGACTCTAACACACTCATTTTAGTTCCAAAAGTGATAATTCACATTTAATAGTCATTTACAGGCAAAAGAGATAACATTAAAAAATTACCATTTCTGACCATCTGGAGAGAGTTCGACAGTTCCGGGGTCATCGTTTTTCATCAAAAAAAATATTTTTTCAAATGTTGAAAAAATGATTCAAAATGTCAAATGGATTGTGCCTCATGTTGAATAACCACTTTTTAAAGCCCCACAGTGACGAAAATTGCCATTTTTACAGACTTTTCCTCCTACTCAGAAGCTTCTATTTGACCAATTTCTGGCAGAAAAATGACTCTAAACACACTTATTTTAGTTCCAAAAGTGATCATTCACATTTAATAATTGTTTACAGTCAAAAGAGAAAACATTAAAAAATGACCATTTCCGACCATCTGGAGAAAGTTTGACAGGTGCGGTGTCATCGTTTTTCATCAAAAAAAAATATTTTTTCAAATGTTGAAAAAATGATTCAAAATGTCAAATGGATTGTGCCTGATGTTGAATAACCACTTTTTAAAGCCCCACAGTGACCAAAATTGCCATTTTTACAGACTTTTCCTCCTACTCAGAAGCTTCTATTTGACCAATTTCTGGCAGAAAAATGACTCTAAACACACTTATTTTAGTTCCAAAAGTGATCATTAACATTTAATAATTGTTTACAGTCAAAAGAGAAAACATTAAAAAAGGACCATTTCTGACCATCTGGAGAAAGTTTGACAGGTCCGGGTTCATCGTTTTTCATCAAAAAAAATATTTTTTCAAATGTTGAAAAAATGATTCAAAATGTCAAATGGATTGTGCCTGATGTTGAATAACCACTTTTTAAAGCCCCACAGAGAGCAAAATTGCCATTTTTACAGACATTTCCTCCTACTCAGAAGCTTCTATTTGACCAATTTCTGGCAGAAAATAGACTCTAAACACACTTATTTTCGTTCCAAAAGTGATCATTCACATTTAATAATTGTTTACAGTCAAAAGAGAAAACATTAAAAAATGACCATTTCTGACCATCTGGAGAAAATTCGACAGGTCCGGGGTCATCATTTTTCATAAAAAAAAATATTTTTTCAAATGTTGAAAAAATGATGCAAAATGTCAAATGGATTGTGCCTGATGTTGAATAGCCACTTTTAAAGCCCCACAGTGACCAAATTTGCCAGACTTTTCCTCCTACTCAGAAGCTTCTATTTGACCAATTTCTGGCAGAAAAATGACTCTAAACACACTTATTTTAGTTCCAAAAGTGATCATTCACATTTAATAATTGTTTACAGTCAAGAGATAACATTAAAAAATTACCATTTCTGACCGTCTGGAGAAAGTTCAACAGTTCCGGGGTCATCGTTTTTCATCAAAAAAAATATTTTTTCAAATGTTGAAAAAAATTATGCAAAATGTCAAAAGGATTGTGCCTGAAGTTGAATAACCACTTTTTAACCCCTTCCACGCTAATGACAAAGCCAGCTCGTCACGGGCGTTACCTGCGCTGCGCTCATGACGAGCTGGCTTTGTCATGTAAAGTGTGATTTATGAACATTCAGCGCACAGCGGGAAAACTCGCTAGCGCTGTAGTGGTAGCCCCACAGTGACCAAAATTGCCATTTTTACAGATATTTCCTCCTACTCAGAAGCTTCTATTTGACCAATTTCTGGCAGAAAAATGACTCTAAACACACTTATTTTAGTTCCAAAAGTGAACATTCACATTTAATAGTCATTTACAGGCAAAAGAGAAAACATTAAAAAATGACCATTTCTGACCATCTGGAGAAAGTTCGACAGGTCCGGGGTCATCATTTTTCATTAAAAAAAATATTTTTTCAAATGTTGAAAACATGATGCAAAATGTCAAATGGATTGTGCCTGATGTTAAATAACCACTTTTAAAGCCCCACAGTGACCAAATTTGCCATTTTTACAGACATTTCCTCCTACTCAGAAGCTTCTATTTGACCAATTTCTGGCAGAAAAATGACTCTAAACACACTCATTTTAGTTCCAAAAGTGATAATTCACATTTAATAGTCATTTACAGGCAAAAGAGATAACATTAAAAAAGGACCATTTCTGACCATCTGGAGAAAGTTCGACAGTTCCGGGGTCATCGTTTTTCATAAAAAAAAATATTTGTTCAAATGTTGAAAAAATGATGCAAAATGTCAAAAGGATTGGGCCTCCTGTTGAATAACCACTTTTGCCCCACAGTGACCAAAATTGCCATTTTTACAGACTTTTCCTCCTACTCAGAAGCTTCTATTTGACCAATTTCTGGCAGAAAAATGACTCTAAACACACTTATTTTAGTTCCAAAAGTGATCATTCACATTTAATAATTGTTTACAGTCAAGAGAAAACATTAAAAAATTACCATTTCTGACCGTCTGGAGAAAGTTCAACAGTTCCGGGGTCATCGTTTTTCATCAAAAAAAATATTTTTTCAAATGTTGAAAAAAATTATGCAAAATGTCAAAAGGATTGTGCCTGAAGTTCAATAACCACTTTTTAACCCCTTCCACGCTAATGACAAAGCCAGCTCGTCACGGGCGTTACCTGCGCTGCGCTCATGACGAGCTGGCTTTGTCATGTAAAGTGTGATTTATGAACATTCAGCGCACAGCGGGAAAACTCGCTAGCGCTGTAGTGGTAGCCCCACAGTGACCAAAATTGCCATTTTTACAGATATTTCCTCCTACTCAGAAGCTTCTATTTGACCAATTTCTGGCAGAAAAATGACTCTAAACACACTTATTTTAGTTCCAAAAGTGAACATTCACATTTAATAGTTGTTTACAGTCAAAAGAGAAAACATTAAAAAATGACCATTTCTGACCATCTGGAGAAAGTTCGACAGGTCCGGGGTCATCGTTTTTCATCAAAAAAAATATTTTTTCAAATGTTGAAAAAATGATGCAAAATGTCAAATGGATTGTGCCTCATGTTGAATAACCACTTTTTAAAGCCCCACAGTGACCAAAATTGCCATTTTTACAGACTTTTCCTCCTACTCAGAAGCTTTTAATTCGACCAATTTCTGGCAGAAAAATGACTCCAAACACACTAATATTAGTTCCAAAAGTGATAATTCACATTTAATAGTCATTTACAGGCAAAAGAGAAAACAGTAAAAAATGACCATTTCTGACCGTCTGGAGAAAGTTCGACAGTTCCGGGGTCATCGTTTTTCATCAAAAAAAATATTTTTTCAAATGTTGAAAAAATGATGCAAAATGTCAAATGGATTGTGCCTGGTGTTGAATAACCACTTTTTAAGCCCCACATTGCCCAAAATTGCCATTTTTACAGACATTTCCTCCTACTCAGAAGCTTCTTTTTGACCAATTTCTGGCATAAAAATGACTCTAAACACACTTATTTTAGTTCCAAAAGTGAACATTCACATTTAATAATTGTTTACAGTCAAAAGAGAAAACATTAAAAAATGACCATTTCTGACCATCTGGAGAAAGTTCGACAGTTACGGGGTCATCGTTTTTCATTAAAAAAAATATTTTTTCAAATGTTGAAAAAATGATGCAAAATTTCAAATGGATTGTGCCTGATGTTGAATAACCACTTTTTAAAGCCCCACAGTGACCAAAATTGCCATTTTTACAGACTTTTCCTCCTACTCAGAAGCTTTTAATTCGACCAATTTCTGGCAGAAAAATGACTCCAAACACACTAATATTAGTTCCAAAAGTGATAATTCACATTTAATAGTCATTTACAGGCAAAAGAGAAAACATTAAAAAATGACCATTTCTGACCATCTGGAGAAAGTTCGACAGGTCCGGGGTCATCATTTTTCATAAAAAAAAATATTTTTTCAAATGTTGAAAACATGATGCAAAATGTCAAATGGATTGTGCCTGATGTTGAATAACCACTTTTAAAGCCCCACAGTGACCAAATTTGCCATTTTTACAGACATTTCCTCCTACTCAGAAGCTTCTATTTGACCAATTTCTGGCAGAAAAATGACTCTAAACACACTCATTTTAGTTCCAAAAGTGATAATTCACATTTAATAGTCATTTACAGGCAAAAGAGATAACATTAAAAAAGGACCATTTCTGACCATCTGGAGAAAGTTCGACAGTTCCGGGGTCATCGTTTTTCATAAAAAAAAATATTTGTTCAAATGTTGAAAAAATGATGCAAAATGTCAAAAGGATTGGGCCTCCTGTTGAATAACCACTTTTGCCCCACAGTGACCAAAATTGCCATTTTTACAGACTTTTCCTCCTACTCAGAAGCTTCTATTTGACCAATTTCTGGCAGAAAAATTACTCTAAACACACTTATTTTAGTTCCAAAAGTGATCATTCACATTTAATAATTGTTTACAGTCAAGAGAAAACATTAAAAAATTACCATTTCTGACCGTCTGGAGAAAGTTCGACAGTTCCGGGGTCATCGTTTTTCATCCCAAAAAATATTTTTTCAAATGTTGAAAAAAATTATGCAAAATGTCAAAAGGATTGTGCCTGAAGTTGAATAACCACTTTTTAACCCCTTCCACGCTAATGACAAAGCCAGCTCGTCACGGGCGTTACCTGCGCTGCGCTCATGACAAGCTGGCTTTGTCATGTAAAGTGTGATTTATGAACATTCAGCGCACAGCGGGAAAACTCGCTAGCGCTGTAGTGGTAGCCCCACAGTGACCAAAATTGCCATTTTTACAGATATTTCCTCCTACTCAGAAGCTTCTATTTGACCAATTTCTGGCAGAAAAATGACTCTAAACACACTTATTTTAGTTCCAAAAGTGAACATTCACATTTAATAGTTGTTTACAGTCAAAAGAGAAAACATTAAAAAATGACAATTTCTGACCATCTGGAGAAAGTTCGACAGGTCCGGGGTCATCGTTTTTCATCAAAAAAAATATTTTTTCAAATGTTGAAAAAATGATGCAAAATGTCAAATGGATTGTGCCTCATGTTGAATAACCACTTTTTAAAGCCCCACAGTGACCAAAATTGCCATTTTTACAGACTTTTCCTCCTACTCAGAAGCTTTTAATTCGACCAATTTCTGGCAGAAAAATGACTCCAAACACACTAATATTAGTTCCAAAAGTGATCATTCACATTTAATAGTCATTTACAGGCAAAAGAGAAAACATTAAAAAATGACCATTTCTGACCATCTGGAGAAAGTTCGACAGGTCCGGGGTCATCATTTTTCATAAAAAAAAATATTTTTTCAAATGTTGAAAACATGATGCAAAATGTCAAATGGATTGTGCCTGATGTTGAATAACCACTTTTAAAGCCCCACAGTGACCAAATTTGCCATTTTTACAGACATTTCCTCCTACTCAGAAGCTTCTATTTGACCAATTTCTGGCAGAAAAATGACTCTAAACACACTCATTTTAGTTCCAAAAGTGATAATTCACATTTAATAGTCATTTACAGGCAAAAGAGATAACATTAAAAAAGGACCATTTCTGACCATCTGGAGAAAGTTCGACAGTTCCTGGGTCATCGTTTTTCATCAAAAAAAATATTTGTTCAAATGTTGAAAAAATGATGCAAAATGTCAAAAGGATTGGGCCTCCTGTTGAATAACCACTTTTGCCCCACAGTGACCAAAATTGCCATTTTTACAGACTTTTCCTCCTACTCAGAAGCTTCTATTTGACCAATTTCTGGCAGAAAAATGACTCTAAACACACTTATTTTAGTTCCAAAAGTGATCATTCACATTTAATAATTGTTTACAGTCAAAAGAGAAAACATTAAAAAATGACCATTTCTGACCGTCTGGAGAAAGTTCGACAGTTCCGGGGTCATCGTTTTTCATCAAAAAAAATATTTTTTCAAATGTTGAAAAAATGATGCAAAATGTCAAATGGATTGTGCCTGGTGTTGAATAATCACTTTTTAAGCCCCACATTGCCCAAAATTGCCATTTTTACAGACATTTCCTCCTACTCAGAAGCTTCTTTTTGACCAATTTCTGGCATAAAAATGACTCTAAACACACTTATTTTAGTTCCAAAAGTGAACATTCACATTTAATAATTGTTTACAGTCAAAAGAGAAAACATTAAAAAATGACCATTTCTGACCATCTGGAGAAAGTTCGACAGTTCCGGGGTCATCGTTTTTCATTAAAAAAAATATTTTTTCAAATGTTGAAAAAATGATGCAAAATGTCAAATGGATTGTGCCTGATGTTGAATAACCACTTTTTAAAGCCCCACAGTGACCAAATTGCCATTTTTACAGACATTTCCTCCTACTCAGAAGCTTCTATTTGACCAATTTCTAGCAGAAAAATGACTCTAAACACACTTATTTTAGTTCCAAAAGTGATCATTCACATTTAATAATTGTTTACAGTCAAAAGAGAAAACATTAAAAAATGACCATTTCTGACCATCTGGAGAAAGTTCGACAGTTCCGGGGTCAGCGTTTTTCATCAAAAAATATATTTTTTCAAATGTTGAAAAAATGATGCAATATGTCAAAAGGATTGTGCCTGAAGTTGAATAACCACTTTTTAAAGCCCCATAGTGACCAAAATTGCCATTTTTACAGACTTTTCTTCCTACTCAGAAGCTTCTATTTTGACCAATTTCTGGCAGAAAAATGACTCCAAACACACTCATTTTAGATCCAAAAGTGATAATTCATATTTAATAGTCATTTACTGTCAAAAGAAAAAACATTAAAAAATGACCATTTCTGACCATCTGGAGAAAGTTCGACAGGTCCGGGGTCATCGTTTTTCATCAAAAAAAATATTTTTTCAAATGTTGAAAAAATGATGCAAAATGTCAAATGGATTGTGCCTCATGTTGAATAACCACTTTTAAAGCCCCACAGTGACCAAATTTGCCATTTTTACAGACATTTCCTCCTACTCAGAAGCTTCTATTTGACCAATTTCTGGCAGAAAAATGACTCTAAACACACTCATTTTAGTTCCAAAAGTGATAATTCACATTTAATAGTCATTTACAGGCAAAAGAGATAACATTAAAAAAGGACCATTTCTGACCATCTGGAGAAAGTTCGACAGTTCCTGGGTCATCGTTTTTCATCAAAAAAAATATTTGTTCAAATGTTGAAAAAATGATGCAAAATGTCAAAAGGATTGGGCCTCCTGTTGAATAACCACTTTTGCCCCACAGTGACCAAAATTGCCATTTTTACAGACTTTTCCTCCTACTCAGAAGCTTCTATTTGACCAATTTCTGGCAGAAAAATGACTCTAAACACACTTATTTTAGTTCCAAAAGTGATCATTCACATTTAATAATTGTTTACAGTCAAAAGAGAAAACATTAAAAAATGACCATTTCTGACCGTCTGGAGAAAGTTCGACAGTTCCGGGGTCATCGTTTTTCATCAAAAAAAATATTTTTTCAAATGTTGAAAAAATGATGCAAAATGTCAAATGGATTGTGCCTGGTGTTGAATAATCACTTTTTAAGCCCCACATTGCCCAAAATTGCCATTTTTACAGACATTTCCTCCTACTCAGAAGCTTCTTTTTGACCAATTTCTGGCATAAAAATGACTCTAAACACACTTATTTTAGTTCCAAAAGTGAACATTCACATTTAATAATTGTTTACAGTCAAAAGAGAAAACATTAAAAAATGACCATTTCTGACCATCTGGAGAAAGTTCGACAGTTCCGGGGTCATCGTTTTTCATTAAAAAAAATATTTTTTCAAATGTTGAAAAAATGATGCAAAATGTCAAATGGATTGTGCCTGATGTTGAATAACCACTTTTTAAAGCCCCACAGTGACCAAATTGCCATTTTTACAGACATTTCCTCCTACTCAGAAGCTTCTATTTGACCAATTTCTAGCAGAAAAATGACTCTAAACACACTTATTTTAGTTCCAAAAGTGATCATTCACATTTAATAATTGTTTACAGTCAAAAGAGAAAACATTAAAAAATGACCATTTCTGACCATCTGGAGAAAGTTCGACAGTTCCGGGGTCAGCGTTTTTCATCAAAAAATATATTTTTTCAAATGTTGAAAAAATGATGCAAAATGTCAAAAGGATTGTGCCTGAAGTTGAATAACCACTTTTTAAAGCCCCACAGTGACCAAAATTGCCATTTTTACAGACTTTTCTTCCTACTCAGAAGCTTCTATTTTGACCAATTTCTGGCAGAAAAATGACTCCAAACACACTCATTTTAGATCCAAAAGTGATAATTCATATTTAATAGTCATTTACTGTCAAAAGAAAAAACATTAAAAAATGACCATTTCTGACCATCTGGAGAAAGTTCGACAGGTCCGGGGTCATCGTTTTTCATCAAAAAAAATATTTTTTCAAATGTTGAAAAAATGATGCAAAATGTCAAATGGATTGTGCCTCATGTTGAATAACCACTTTTTAAAGCCCCACAGTGACCAAAATTGCCATTTTTACAGACTTTTCCTCCTACTCAGAAGCTTTTAATTCGACCAATTTCTGGCAGAAAAATGACTCCAAACACACTAATTTTAGTTCCAAAAATGATAATTCACATTTAATAGTCATTTACAGGCAAAAGAGAAAACATTAAAAAATGACCATTTCTGACCATCTGGAGAAAGTTCGACAGGTCCGGGGTCATCATTTTTCATTAAAAAAAATATTTTTTTAAATGTTGAAAAAATGATGCAAAATGTCAAATGGATTGTGCCTGATGTTGAATAACCACTTTTAAAGCCCCACAGTGACCAAATTTGCCATTTTTACAGACATTTCCTCCTACTCAGAAGCTTCTATTTGACCAATTTCTGCCAGAAAAATGACTCTAAACACACTCATTTTAGTTCCAAAAGTGATAATTTACATTTAATAGTCATTTACAGGGAAAAGAGATAACATTAAAAAAGGACCATTTCTGACCATCTGGAGAAAGTTCGACAGTTCCGGGGTCATCGTTTTTCATCAAAAAAAATATTTGTTCAAATGTTGAAAAAATGATGCAAAATGTCAAAAGGATTGGGCCTCCTGTTGAATAACCACTTTTGCCCCACAGTGACCAAAATTGCCATTTTTACAGACTTTTCCTCCTACTCAGAAGCTTCTATTTGACCAAAATCTGGCAGAAAAATGACTCTAAACACACTTATTTTAGTTCCAAAAGCGATAATTCACATTTAATAGTCATTTACTGTCAACCTCGTTACTGTCATGTTACTGTCAACCTCCTACTCAGAAGCTTCTATTTGACCAATTTCTGGCAGAAAAATGACTCTAAACTCACTTATTTTAGTTCCAAAAGTGATCATTCACATTTAATAATTGTTTACAGTCAAAAGAGAAAACATTAAAAAATGACAATTTCTGACCGTCTGGAGAAAGTTTGACAGTTCCGGGGTCATCGTTTTTCATCAAAAAAAAATATGTTTTTCAAATGTTGAAAAAATGATGCAAAATGTCAAAAGGATTGTGCCTGAAGTTGAATAACCACTTTTTAACCCCTTCCACGCTAATGACAAAGCCAGCTCGTCACGGGCGTTACCTGCGCTACGCTCATGATGAGCTGGCTTTGTCATGTAAAGTGTGATTTATGAACATTCAGCGCACAGCGGGAAAACCCGCTAGCGCTGTAGTGGTTAAAGCCCCACAGTGACCAAAATTGCCATTTTTACAGATATTTCCTCCTACTCAGAAGCTTCTATTTGACCAATTTCTGGCAGAAAAATGGCTCTAAACACACTTATTTTAGTTTAAAAAGTGATCATTCACATTTAATAATTGTTTACAGTCAAAAGAAAAAACATTAAAAAATGACCATTTCTGACCATCTAGAGAAAGTTCGACAGTTCCGGGGTCATCGTTTTTCATCGAAAAAAATATTTTTTCAAATGTTGAAATTTTTTTGCAAAATGTCAAATGGATTGTGCCTGATGTTGAATAACCAATTTTTAAGCCTCACAGTGACCAAAATTGCCATTTTTACAGACTTTTCCTCCTACTCAGAAGCTTTTATTTCAACCAATTTCTGGCAGAAAAATGACTCCAAACACACTCATTTTAGTCCCAAAAGTGATAATTCACATTTAATAGTCATTTACAGGCAAAAGAGAAAACATTAAAAAATGACCATTTCTGACCATCTGGAGAAAGTTCGACAGGTCCGGGGTCATCATTTTTCATTAAAAAAAATATTTTTTCAAATGTTGAAAAAATGATGCAAAATGTCAAATGGATTGTGCCTGATGTTGAATAACCAATTTTTAAGCCTCACAGTGACCAAAATTGCCATTTTTCCAGACATTTCCTCCTACTCAGAAGCTTCTATTTGACCAATATCTGGCAGAAAAATAACTCTAAACACACTTATTTTAGTTCCAAAAGTGATCATTCACATTTAATAATTGTTTACAGTCAAAAGAGAAAACATGAAAAAAGGACCATTTCTGACCATCTGGAGAAAGTTAGACAGTTCCGGGGTCATCGTTTTTCATCAAAAAAAATATTTTTTCAAATGTTGAAAAAATGATGCAAAATGTCAAAAGGATTGGGCCTCCTGTTGAATAACCACTTTTGCCCCACAGTGACCAAAATTGCCATTTTTACAGACCTTTCCTCCTACTCAGAAGCTTCTATTTGACCAATTTCTGGCAGAAAAAGGACTCTAAACACACTTATTTTAGTTCCAAAAGTGATCATTCACATTTAATAGTCATTTACTGTCAAAAGAAAAAACATTAAAAAATGACCATTTCTGACCATCTGGAGAAAGTTCGACAGGTCCGGAGTCATCATTTTTCATTAAAAAAATTTTTTTTTCAAATGTTGAAAAAATGATGCAAAATGTCAAATGGATTGTGCCTGATGTTGAATAACCACTTTTAAAGCCCCACAGTGACCAAATTTGCCATTTTTACAGACATTTCCTCCTACTCAGAAGCTTCTATTTGACCAATTTCTGCCAGAAAAAGGACTCTAAACACACTCATTTTAGTTCCAAAAGTGATAATTCACATTTAATAGTCATTTACAGGGAAAAGAGATAACATTAAAAAAGGACCATTTCTGACCATCTGGAGAAAGTTCGACAGTTCCGGGGTCATCGTTTTTCATCAAAAAAAATATTTGTTCAAATGTTGAAAAAATGATGCAAAATTTCAAAAGGATTGGGCCTCCTGTTGAATAACCACTTTTGCCCCACAGTGACCAAAATTGCCATTTTTACAGACTTTTCCTCCTACTCAGAAGCTTCTATTTGACCAATTTCTGGCAGAAAAATGACTCTAAACACACTTATTTTAGTTCCAAAAGCGATAATTCACATTTAATAGTCATTTACTGTCAACCTCGTTACTGTCATGTTACTGTCAACCTCCTACTCAGAAGCTTCTATTTGACCAATTTCTGGCAGAAAAATGACTCTAAACACACTTATTTTAGTTCCAAAAGTGATCATTCACATTTAATAATTGTTTACAGTCAAAAGAGAAAACATTAAAAAATGACAATTTCTGACCGTCTGGAGAAAGTTCGACAGTTCCGGGGTCATCGTTTTTCATCAAAAAAAAATATGTTTTTCAAATGTTGAAAAAATGATGCAAAATGTCAAAAGGATTGTGCCTGAAGTTGAATAACCACTTTTTAACCCCTTCCACGCTAATGACAAAGCCAGCTCGTCACGGGCGTTACCTGCGCTACGCTCATGATGAGCTGGCTTTGTCATGTAAAGTGTGATTTATGAACATTCAGCGTACAGCGGGAAAACCCGCTAGCGCTGTAGTGGTTAAAGCCCCACAGTGACCAAAATTGCCATTTTTACAGATATTTCCTCCTACTCAGAAGCTTCTATTTGACCAATTTCTGGCAGAAAAATGGCTCTAAACACACTTATTTTAGTTCCAAAAGTGATCATTCACATTTAATAATTGTTTACCCTCACCAAACACACTTCCTCCACACACAGCTCCGAACCCAACGACTTGAAATGCATCCTACTGAACACCCGCTCGGTCCACAGACACGCAACCGAACTCTGGGACCTAATCGACTCTACATCTCCTGACATCGCCTTCCTCACTGAAACATGGATGAATACATCTTCGGCCCCCGACATCGCCATAGCCATACCGGACACATACAAGATCATTCGAAAAGACCGCACCATTAACAAAACTGGAGGAGGCATAGCCATCGTCCATAGAAACACCATCAAAATTACAACCAGCTCTGACGACAATCTTGCAACCGCCGAACACCTCCACTTCCAGATCCACACCGACCCCAGGACCACACTCAGAGGAACCCTCATTTACAGGCCCCCAGGCACCCGATCTCAATTTAGTGACGACATCACTGACTTCATCAGCCCGCACGCCCTCGCATCCGAGAACTACATTCTCCTAGGAGACCTCAACTACCACCTTGACAACATTCTCGACAACAATACCACCACCCTTCTGGACAACCTGTCCAATCTCGGACTCAAACAACTTGTCGACACCCCCACTCACACAGCCGGACACACACTCGACCCTATCTTCACCTCCAGCAAGCACATCTCCTTCGATCACACTACAGCTCTCCACTGGACGGATCACAGCTGCGTTCACTTCAGCTACAAAACAACCCTGACCCACAACCGCCCACAACCCATTCCCCGAAGAAAATGGAAAAAAATCACCACCGACCAACTCCTCACATCACTCAGCCAAAACACTCCCACCCTAACAACGGACCCAGACCAAGCGGCCACAAACCTCAGGCAATGGATCACCAACAGTGCGGACGAACTAGCACCCCTGAAAAAACACCAGTTGAAATCATTCAGCAAAGGGGCTCCCTGGTTCAATGACGACCTTAAAAAGTCCAAGAAGACATGCCGCACCCTGGAGAAGAATTGGAGAAAAGAACCAACCTCAGACAACATGGCCTCCCTCAAGACAGCCACCCGCAAACACCACCAACTGATTCGATCAGCCAAGAAATCAGCATTTAAGGAACGTCTCGACAACAACTCTCATAACAGCAAGGAACTCTTCAATATCGTCAAAGAATTCACCAACCCTCCCGCAGCATCCAACGACATCACTAACTCCCAAGACCTCTGCGATGCGCTATCCTCCTTCTTCTACAACAAAATCGCCGACATCCACAACAGCTTCACGAATACTCCCAATGACCAACTCACCCCACCCCCTTCTGTTCCCACCCCTCCAACTAACTACCTCAAGTCCTGGAACCCAATCACCATTGAAGATACCATTCGCCTCATGAACTCAATCCACTCTGGCTCACCCTCGGACCCCTGTCCCCACTACATCTTCAACAAAGCTGACTCCATCATCGCCCCCCAACTCCGCGATGTCATCAACTGCTCCTTCAACTCCGCCTCCTTTCCAGAAATATGGAAACACGCCGAACTCAGCGCCCTTCTGAAAAAACCAACAGCAGACCCCTCAGAACTGAAAAACTACCGACCCATTTCCCTCCTCCCTTTCCCGGCCAAAGTCATCGAGAAAGCCGTCAACAGCCAACTCGCAGCCTTCCTCGAATCCAACAACTCCCTGGATCCCTCACAAAACGGCTTCCGAGCCAAACACAGCACCGAAACCGCCCTCATTGCGGCGACCGACGACATCCGAGCACTCCTGGACAACGGTGAAACAGTGGCCCTCATTCTACTCGACCTCTCCGCCGCCTTCGACACTGTCTGTCACAACACCCTCATACAACGCCTCAGCAACATCGGCATACAAGGAAAAGCCTTGGACTGGATCATCTCGTTCCTAGCCGGAAGAACCCAGAGAGTCCGACTCCCCCCTTTCTACTCCGAGTCCACCGAAGTCATCTGCGGCGTACCTCAAGGCTCCTCACTCAGTCCCACCCTCTTCAACGTCTACATGAGTCCCCTCGCCTCCATCGCACGTCAACACAACCTCAACATCATCTCCTACGCCGACGACACCCAGCTAATCCTTTCCCTCACCAAAGACCCCAACACCGCCAAAAACAACTTTCACGAAGGTATGAAAGAAGTAGCCGAATGGATGAAACAGAGCCGCTTAAAACTCAACTCAGACAAAACGGAGGTGCTCATCCTTGGATCCTCCCCCTCAGCCTGGGACGACTCCTGGTGGCCTTCCGCTTTGGGATCAGCGCCCACACCCACAGACCATGCACGTAACCTTGGCTTCATCCTAGACTCCTCTCTCTCAATGTCCAGACAAGTCAACGCTGTATCGTCCTCCTGCTTCAACGTCCTTCGCATTCTCAAAAAGATCTTCCGCTGGATCCCCCTCGAAACAAGAAAGACTGTCACCCATGCACTGGTCACAAGTCGACTGGACTATGGCAACACACTCTACGCCGGAATTACAACAAAACTGCAGAAAAAGCTCCAGCGCATTCAAAACGCATCAGCGAGACTCATATTAGACATCCCACGCCAAGAACACATCACCGGTCACTTAAAAAACCTCCACTGGCTTCCCGTCAACAAAAGAATCACCTTCCGCCTTCTTACCCACGCACACAAGGCCCTTTATAATCTAGGACCCGAATGCCTCAACACCCGACTGTCCTTCTACTATCCCACCCGCCAACTAAGATCATTCAATCAAACCCTCGCCGCAGTCCCGCGCATCCGAAAAACCACCATGGGTGGCAGATCCTTCTCCTTCCTGGCTGCCAAGACCTGGAACTCACTCCCCACCCACCTCCGCCTTACTCAGAATCACACCTCCTTCAGAAAAGAACTGAAAACTTGGCTATTCGATAAACAGTGATCCCCTCCCCCTAGCACCTTGAGACCCTCTGGGTGAGTAGTGCGCTTTATAAATGCCTGAACTTGAACTTGAACTTTACAGTCAAAAGAAAAAACATTAAAAAATGACCATTTCTGACCATCTAGAGAAAGTTCGACAGTTCCGGGGTCATCGTTTTTCATCAAAAAAAAATATTTTTTCAAATGTTGAAAAAATGTTGCAAAATGTCAAATGGATTGTGCCTGATGTTGAATAACCAATTTTTAAGCCTCACAGTGACCAAAATTGCTATTTTTACAGACTTTTCCTCCTACTCAGAAGCTTTTATTTCAACCAATTTCTGGCAGAAAAATGACTCCAAACACACTCATTTTAGTTCCAAAAGTGATAATTCACATTTAATAGTCATTTACAGGCAAAAGAGAAAACATTAAAAATTGACCATTTCTGACCATCTGGAGAAAGTTCGACAG
The DNA here is from genome assembly GCF_964261635.1 of Lissotriton helveticus. Lineage (NCBI taxonomy): Eukaryota > Metazoa > Chordata > Amphibia > Caudata > Salamandridae > Lissotriton > Lissotriton helveticus. The sequence goes on along the minus strand of NC_136061.1, from coordinate 1,356,022,583 downwards.
GTCCGGGGTCATCATTTTTCATTAAAAAAAATATTTTTTCAAATGTTGAAAAAATGATGCAAAATGTCAAATGAATTGTGCCTGATGTTGAATAACCAATTTTTAAGCCTCACAGTGACCAAAATTGCCATTTTTCCAGACACTTCCTCCTACTCAGAAGCTTCTATTTGACCAATATCTGGCAGAAAAATAACTCTAAACACACTTATTTTAGTTCCAAAAGTGATCATTCACATTTAATAATTGTTTACAGTCAAAAGAGAAAACATGAAAAAAGGACCATTTCTGACCATCTGGAGAAAGTTAGACAGTTCCGGGGTCATCGTTTTTCATCAAAAAAAATATTTTTTCAAATGTTGAAAAAATGATGCAAAATGTCAAAAGGATTGGGCCTCCTGTTGAATAACCACTTTTGCCCCACAGTGACCAAAATTGCCATTTTTACAGACCTTTCCTCCTACTCAGAAGCTTCTATTTGACCAATTTCTGGCAGAAAAAGGACTCTAAACACACTTATTTTAGTTCCAAAAGTGATCATTCACATTTAATAGTCATTTACTGTCAAAAGAAAAAACATTAAAAAATGACCATTTCTGACCATCTGGAGAAAGTTCGACAGGTCCGGGGTCATCGTTTTTCATCAAAAAAAATATTTGTTCAAATGTTGAAAAAATGTTGCAAAATGTCAAATGGATTGTACCTCATGTTGAATAACCACTTTTTAAAGCCCCACAGTGACCAAAATCGCAATTTTTACAGACTTTTCCTCCTACTCAGAAGCATTTATTTCGACCAATTTCTGGCAGAAAAATGACTCCAAACACACTCATTTTAGTTCCAAAAGTGATAATTCACATTTAATAGTCATTTACAGGCAAAAGAGAAAACATTTAAAAAATGACCATTTCTGACCATCTGGAGAAAGTTCGACAGGTCCGGGGTCATCATTTTTCATAAAAAAAAATATTTTTTCAAATGTTGAAAAAATCATGCAAAATGTCAAATGGATTGTGCCTGATGTTGAATAACCAATTTTTAAGCCTCACAGTGACCAAAATTCCCATTTTTACAAACATTTCCTCCTACTCAGAGGCTTCTATTTGACCAATATCTGGCAGAAAAATAACTCTAAACACACTTATTTTAGTTCCAAAAGTGATCATTCACATTTAATAATTGTTTACAGTCAAAAGAGAAAACTTTAAAAAATGACCATTTCTGACCATCTGGAGAAAGTTCGACTGGTTCGGAGTCATCATTTTTCATAAATTTTTTTTTTTTTTCAAATGTTGAAAAAATGATGCAAAATGTCAAATTGATTGTGCCTGATGTTGAATAACCACTTTTTGAGCCCCACAGTGACCAAAATTGCCATTTTTACAGACATTTACTCCTACTCAGAAGCTTCTATTTGACCAATTTCTGGCAGAAAAATGACTCTAAACACACTCATTTTAGTTCCAAAAGTGATAATTCACATTTAATAGTCATTTACAGGCAAAAGAGATAACATTAAAAAAGGACTATTTCTGACCATCTGGAGAAAGTTCGACAGTTCCGGGGTCATCGTTTTTCATCAAAAAAAATATTTTTTCACATGTTGAAAAAATGTTGCAAAATGTCAAATGGATTGTGCCTCATGTTGAATAACCACTTTTTAAAGCCCCACAGTGACCAAAATTGCCATTTTTACAGACTTTTCCTCCTACTCAGAAGCTTTTATTTCGACCAATTTCTGGCAGAAAAATGACTCTAAACACACTCATTTTAGTTCCAAAAGTGAACATTCACATTTAATAATTGTTTACAGTCAAAAGAGAAAACATTAAAAAATGACCATTTCTGACCATCTGGAGAAAGTTCGACAGTTCCGGGGTCATCGTTTTTCATCAAAAAAAATATTTTTTCAAATGTTGAAAAAAATTTGCAAAATGTCAAATAGATTGTGCCTGGTGTTGAATAACCACTTTTTAAGCCCCACAGTGACCAAAATTGCCATTTTTACAGACATTTCCTCCTACTCAGAAGCTTCTTTTTGACCAATTTCTGGCAGAAAAATGACTCTAAACACACTTATTTTAGTTCCAAAAGTGAACATTCACATTTAATAATTGTTTACAGTCAAAAGAGAAAACATTAAAAAATGACCATTTCTGACCATCTGGAGAAAGTTCGATAGTTCCGGGGTCATCGTTTTTCATCAAAAAAAATATTTTTTCAAATGTTGAACAAATGTTGCAAAATGTCAAATGGATTGTACCTCATGTTGAATAACCACTTTTTAAAGCCCCACAGTGACCAAAATTGCCATTTTCACAGACTTTTCCTCCTACTCAGAAGCTTTTATTTCGACCACTTTCTGGCAGAAAAATGACTCCAAACACACTCATTTTAGTTCCAAAAGTGATAATTCACATTTAATAGTCATTTACAGGCAAAAGAGAAAACATTAAAAAATGACCATTTCTGACCATCTGGAGAAAGTTCGACAGGTCCGGGGTCATCATTTTTCATTAAAAAAAATATTTTTTCAAATGTTGAAAAAATGATGCAAAATGTCAAATGGATTGTGCCTGATGTTGAATAACCAATTTTTAAGCCTCACAGTGACCAAAATTGCCATTTTTACAGACATTTCCTCCTACTCAGAAGCTTCTATTTGACCAATTTCTGGCAGAAAAATGACTCTAAACACACTCATTTTAGTTCCAAAAGTGATAATTCACATTTAATAGTCATTTACAGGCAAAAGAGATAACATTAAAAAAGGACCATTTCTGACCATCTGGAGAAAGTTCGACAGTTCCGGGGTCATCGTTTTTCATTAAAAAAAACTAGCTTTTCAAATGTTGAAAAAATGATGCAAAATGTCAAAAGGATTGGGCCTCCTGTTGAATAACCACTTTTGCCCCACAGTGACCAAAATTGCCATTTTTACAGACCTTTCCTCCTACTCAGAAGCTTCTATTTGACCAATTTCTGGCAGAAAAAGGACTCTAAACACACTTATTTTAGTTCCAAAAGTGATCATTCACATTTAATAATTGTGTACAGTCAAAAGAGAAAACATTAAAAAATGACAATTTCTGACCATCTGGAGAAAGTTTGACAGGTCCGGGGTCATCATTTTTCATTAAAAAAAAATATTTTTTCAAATGTTGAAAAAATTACTCTAAACACACTCATTTTAGTTCCAAAAGTGATAATTCACATTTAATAGTCATTTACAGGCAAAAGAGATAACATTAAAAAATGACCATTTCTGACCATCGGAGAAAGCTCGACGTTCCGGGGTCATCGTTTTTCATCAAAAAAAATATTTTTTCAAATGTTGAAAAAATGATGCAAAATGTCAAATGGATTGTGCCTGAAGTTGAATAACCACTTTTTAAAGCCCCACAGTGACCAAAATTGCCATTTTTATAGACTTTTCCTCCTACTCAGAAGCTTCTATTTGACCAATTTCTGGCAGAAAAATGGCTGTAAACACACTCATTTTAGATCCAAAAGTGATCATTCACATTTAATAATTGTTTACAGTCAAAAGAGAAAACATAAAAAAATGGCCATTTCTGACCATCTGGAGAACGTTTGACAGGTCCGGGGTCATCGTTTTTCATCAAAAAAAATATTTTTTCAAATGTTGAAAAAATGATTCAAAATGTCAAATGGATTGTGCCTGATGTTGAATAACCACTTTTTAAAGCCCCACAGTGACCAAAATTGCCATTTTTACAGACATTTCCTCCTACTCAGAAGGTTCTATTTGACCAATTTCTGGCAGAAAAATGACTCTAAACACACTTATTTTAGTTCCAAAAGTTAACATTCACTATTAATAATTGTTTACAGTCAAAAGAGAAAACATTAAAAAATGACCATGTCTGACCATCTGGAGAAAGTTCGACAGTTCCGGGGTCATCGTTTTTCATAAAAGAAAATATTTTTTCAAATGTTGAAAAAGTGATGCAAAATGTCAAAAGGATTGTGCCTGAAGTTGAATAACCACTTTTTAACCTCTTCCACGCTAATGACAAAGCCAGCTCGTCACGGGCGTTACCTGCGCTGCGCTCATGACGAGCTGGCTTTGTCATGTAAAGTGTGATTTATGAACATTCAGCGCACAGCGGGAAAACCCGCTAGCGCTGTAGTAGTTAAAGCCCCACAGTGACCAAAATTGCCATTTTTACTGACTTTTCCTCCTACTCAGAAGCTTCTATTTTGACCAATTTCTGGCAGAAAAATGACTCTAAACACACTTATTTTAGTTCCAAAAGTGAACATTCACATTAATAATTGTTTACAGTCAAAAGAGAAAACATTAAAAAATGACCATTTCTGACAATCTGGAGAAAGTTCGACGTTCCGGGGTCATCGTTTTTCATCAAAAACATTTTTTTTTCAAATGTTGAAAAAATGATGCAAAATGTCAAAAGGATTGTGCCTGAAGTTGAATAACCACTTTTTAAAGCCCCACAGTGACCAAAATTGCCATTTTTACAGACTTTTCCTCCTACTCAGAAGCTTCTATTTGACCAATTTCTGGCAGAAAAATGGCTCTAAAAACACTCATTTTAGATCCAAAAGTGATCATTCACATTTAATAGTCATTTACTGGCAAAAGAGAAAACATTAAAAAATGACCATTTCTGACTATCTGGAGAAAGTTCGACAGTTCCGGGGTCTTTGTTTTTCATCAAAAAAACATATTTTTTCAAATGTTTTAAAAATGATGCAAAATGTCAAATGGATCGTGCCTGATTTTGAATAACTACTTTTTAAGCCCTACAGTGACCAAAATTGCCATTTTTACAGATATTTTCTCCTACTCAGAAGCTTCTATTTGACCAATTTCTGGCAGAAAAATGGCTCTAAATACACTTATTTTAGTTCCAAAAGTGATCATTCACATTTAATAGTCATTTACTGTCAAAAGAGAAAACATTAAAAAATGACCATTTCTGACCATCATTAGAAAGTTCGACAGTTCCGGGGTCATCGTTTTTCATAAAAGAAATATTTTTTCAAATGTTGAAAAAACTGATGCAAAATGTCAAATGGATTGTGCCTGATGTTGAATAACCACTTTTTAAAGCCCCACAGTGACCAAAATTGCCATTTTTACAGACATTTCCTCCTACTCAGAACCTTCTATTTCGACCAATTTCTGGCAGAAAAATGACTCTAAACACACTTATTTTAGTTCCAAAAGTGATCATTCACATTTAATAATTGTTTACAGTCAAAAGAGAAATCATTAAAAAATGACCATTTCTGACCATCTGGAGAAAGTTCGACGTTCCGGGGTCATCGTTTTTCATCAAAAAAAATATTTTTTCAAATGTTGAAAAAATGATGCAAAATGTCAAAAGGATTGTGCCTGAAGTTGAATAACCACTTTTTAACGCCCCACAGTGACCAAAATTGCCATTTTTACAGACTTTTCCTCCTACTCAGAAGCTTCTATTTTGACCAATTTCTGGCAGAAAAATGACTCCAAACACACTCATTTTAGATCCAAAAGTGATAATTCACATTTAAGAGTCATTTACAGTCAAAAGAGAAAACATAAAAAAATGACCATTTCTGACCATCTGGAGAAAGTTCGACAGTTCCGGGGTCATCATTTTTCATCAAAAAATTTTTTTTTTCAAATGTTTTAAAAATGATGCAAAATGTCAAATGGATTGTGCCTGATGTTGAATAACTACTTTTTAAGCCCTACAGTGACCAAAATTGCCATTTTTACAGATATTTCCTCCTACTCAGAAGCTTCTATTTGACCAATTTCTGGCAGAAAAATGGCTCTAAACACACTTACTTTAGTTCCAAAAGTGATCATTCACATTTAATAATTGTTTACAGTCAAAAGAGAAACATTAAAAAATGGCCATTTCTGACCATCTGGAGAAAATTTGACAGGTCCGGGGACATCGTTTTTCATCAAAAAAAATATTTTTTCAAATGTTGAAAAAATTATGCAAAATGTCAAAAGGATTGTGCCTGAAGTTGAATAACCACTTTTTAAAGCCCCACATGACCAAAATTGCCATTTTTACAGACTTTTCCTCCTACTCAGAAGCTTCTATTTTGACCAATTTCTGGCAGAAAAATGACTCCAAACACACTTATTTTAGTTCCAAAAGTGATCATTCACATTTAATAGTCATTTACAGGCAAAAGAGAAAACATTAAAAAATGACAATTTCTGACCATCTGGAGAAAGTTCGACAGTTCCGGGGTCTTCGTTTTTCCTCAAAAAAATATTTTTTCATATGTTTTAAAAATGATGCAAAATGTCAAATGGATTGAGCCTGATTTTGAATAACTACTTTTTAAGCCCTACAGTGACCAAAATTGCCATTTTTACAGATATTTCCTCCTACTCAGAAGCTTCTATTTGACCAATTTCTGGCAGAAAAATGGCTCTAAACACACTTATTTTAGTTCCAAAAGTGATCATTCACATTTAATAATTGTTTACAGTCAAAAGAGAAAACATTAAAAAATGACCATTTCTGACCATCTGGAGAAAGTTTGAAAGGTCCGGGGTCATCGTTTTTCATCAAAAAAAATATTTTTTCAAATGTTGAAAAAATGATTCAAAATGTCAAATGGATTGTGCCTGATGTTGAATAACCACTTTTTCAGCCCTACAGTGACCAAAATTGCCAATTTTTCAGACATTTCCTCCTACTCAGAAGCTTCTATTTGACCAATTTCTGGCAGAAAAATGACTCTAAACACACTCATTTTAGTTCCAAAAGTGATAATTCACATTTAATAGTCATTTACTGTCAAAAGAGAAAACATTAAAAAATGACCATTTCTGACCATCTGGAGAAAGTTCGACAGTTCCGGGGTCTTTGTTTTTCATCAAAAAAACATATTTTTTCAAATGTTGAAAAAATGATTCAAAATGTCAAATGGATTGTGCCTGATGTTGAATAACCACTTTTTAAAGCCCCACAGTGACCAAAATTGCCATTTTTACTGACTTTTCCTCCTACTCAGAAGCTTCTATTTTGACCAATTTCTGGCAGAAAAATGACTCTAAACACACTTATTTTAGTTCCAAAAGTGAACATTCACATTTAATAATTGTTTACAGTCAAAAGAGAAAACATTAAAAAATGACCATTTCTGACCATCTGGAGAAAGTTCGACGTTCCGGGGTCATCGTTTTTCATCAAAATTTTTTTTTTTTCAAATGTTGAAAAAATGATGCAAAATGTCAAAAGGATTGTGCCTGAAGTTGAATAACCACTTTTTAAAGCCCCACAGTGACCAAAATTGCCATTTTTACAGACTTTTCCTCCTACTCAGAAGCTTCTATTTGACCAATTTCTGGCAGAAAAATGGCTCTAAAAACACTCATTTTAGATCCAAAAGTGATCATTCACATTTAATAGTCATTTACTGGCAAAAGAGAAAACATTAAAAAATGACCATTTCTGACCATCTGGAGAAAGTTCGACAGTTCCGGGGTCATCGTTTTTCATCAAAAAAAATATTTTTTCAAATGTTGAAAAAAATTTGCAAAATGTCAAATAGATTGTGCCTGGTGTTGAATAACCACTTTTTAAGCCCCACAGTGACCAAAATTGCCATTTTTACAGACATTTCCTCCTACTCAGAAGCTTCTTTTTGACCAATTTCTGGCAGAAAAATGACTCTAAACACACTTATTTTAGTTCCAAAAGTGAACATTCACATTTAATAATTGTTTACAGTCAAAAGAGAAAACATTAAAAAATGACCATTTCTGACCATCTGGAGAAAGTTCGATAGTTCCGGGGTCATCGTTTTTCATCAAAAAAAATATTTTTTCAAATGTTGAACAAATGTTGCAAAATGTCAAATGGATTGTACCTCATGTTGAATAACCACTTTTTAAAGCCCCACAGTGACCAAAATTGCCATTTTCACAGACTTTTCCTCCTACTCAGAAGCTTTTATTTCGACCACTTTCTGGCAGAAAAATGACTCCAAACACACTCATTTTAGTTCCAAAAGTGATAATTCACATTTAATAGTCATTTACAGGCAAAAGAGAAAACATTAAAAAATGACCATTTCTGACCATCTGGAGAAAGTTCGACAGGTCCGGGGTCATCATTTTTCATTAAAAAAAATATTTTTTCAAATGTTGAAAAAATGATGCAAAATGTCAAATGGATTGTGCCTGATGTTGAATAACCAATTTTTAAGCCTCACAGTGACCAAAATTGCCATTTTTACAGACATTTCCTCCTACTCAGAAGCTTCTATTTGACCAATTTCTGGCAGAAAAATGACTCTAAACACACTCATTTTAGTTCCAAAAGTGATAATTCACATTTAATAGTCATTTACAGGCAAAAGAGATAACATTAAAAAAGGACCATTTCTGACCATCTGGAGAAAGTTCGACAGTTCCGGGGTCATCGTTTTTCATTAAAAAAAACTAGCTTTTCAAATGTTGAAAAAATGATGCAAAATGTCAAAAGGATTGGGCCTCCTGTTGAATAACCACTTTTGCCCCACAGTGACCAAAATTGCCATTTTTACAGACCTTTCCTCCTACTCAGAAGCTTCTATTTGACCAATTTCTGGCAGAAAAAGGACTCTAAACACACTTATTTTAGTTCCAAAAGTGATCATTCACATTTAATAATTGTGTACAGTCAAAAGAGAAAACATTAAAAAATGACAATTTCTGACCATCTGGAGAAAGTTTGACAGGTCCGGGGTCATCATTTTTCATTAAAAAAAAATATTTTTTCAAATGTTGAAAAAATTACTCTAAACACACTCATTTTAGTTCCAAAAGTGATAATTCACATTTAATAGTCATTTACAGGCAAAAGAGATAACATTAAAAAATGACCATTTCTGACCATCGGAGAAAGCTCGACGTTCCGGGGTCATCGTTTTTCATCAAAAAAAATATTTTTTCAAATGTTGAAAAAATGATGCAAAATGTCAAATGGATTGTGCCTGAAGTTGAATAACCACTTTTTAAAGCCCCACAGTGACCAAAATTGCCATTTTTATAGACTTTTCCTCCTACTCAGAAGCTTCTATTTGACCAATTTCTGGCAGAAAAATGGCTGTAAACACACTCATTTTAGATCCAAAAGTGATCATTCACATTTAATAATTGTTTACAGTCAAAAGAGAAAACATAAAAAAATGGCCATTTCTGACCATCTGGAGAACGTTTGACAGGTCCGGGGTCATCGTTTTTCATCAAAAAAAATATTTTTTCAAATGTTGAAAAAATGATTCAAAATGTCAAATGGATTGTGCCTGATGTTGAATAACCACTTTTTAAAGCCCCACAGTGACCAAAATTGCCATTTTTACAGACATTTCCTCCTACTCAGAAGGTTCTATTTGACCAATTTCTGGCAGAAAAATGACTCTAAACACACTTATTTTAGTTCCAAAAGTTAACATTCACTATTAATAATTGTTTACAGTCAAAAGAGAAAACATTAAAAAATGACCATGTCTGACCATCTGGAGAAAGTTCGACAGTTCCGGGGTCATCGTTTTTCATAAAAGAAAATATTTTTTCAAATGTTGAAAAAGTGATGCAAAATGTCAAAAGGATTGTGCCTGAAGTTGAATAACCACTTTTTAACCTCTTCCACGCTAATGACAAAGCCAGCTCGTCACGGGCGTTACCTGCGCTGCGCTCATGACGAGCTGGCTTTGTCATGTAAAGTGTGATTTATGAACATTCAGCGCACAGCGGGAAAACCCGCTAGCGCTGTAGTAGTTAAAGCCCCACAGTGACCAAAATTGCCATTTTTACTGACTTTTCCTCCTACTCAGAAGCTTCTATTTTGACCAATTTCTGGCAGAAAAATGACTCTAAACACACTTATTTTAGTTCCAAAAGTGAACATTCACATTAATAATTGTTTACAGTCAAAAGAGAAAACATTAAAAAATGACCATTTCTGACAATCTGGAGAAAGTTCGACGTTCCGGGGTCATCGTTTTTCATCAAAAACATTTTTTTTTCAAATGTTGAAAAAATGATGCAAAATGTCAAAAGGATTGTGCCTGAAGTTGAATAACCACTTTTTAAAGCCCCACAGTGACCAAAATTGCCATTTTTACAGACTTTTCCTCCTACTCAGAAGCTTCTATTTGACCAATTTCTGGCAGAAAAATGGCTCTAAAAACACTCATTTTAGATCCAAAAGTGATCATTCACATTTAATAGTCATTTACTGGCAAAAGAGAAAACATTAAAAAATGACCATTTCTGACTATCTGGAGAAAGTTCGACAGTTCCGGGGTCTTTGTTTTTCATCAAAAAAACATATTTTTTCAAATGTTTTAAAAATGATGCAAAATGTCAAATGGATCGTGCCTGATTTTGAATAACTACTTTTTAAGCCCTACAGTGACCAAAATTGCCATTTTTACAGATATTTTCTCCTACTCAGAAGCTTCTATTTGACCAATTTCTGGCAGAAAAATGGCTCTAAATACACTTATTTTAGTTCCAAAAGTGATCATTCACATTTAATAGTCATTTACTGTCAAAAGAGAAAACATTAAAAAATGACCATTTCTGACCATCATTAGAAAGTTCGACAGTTCCGGGGTCATCGTTTTTCATAAAAGAAATATTTTTTCAAATGTTGAAAAAACTGATGCAAAATGTCAAATGGATTGTGCCTGATGTTGAATAACCACTTTTTAAAGCCCCACAGTGACCAAAATTGCCATTTTTACAGACATTTCCTCCTACTCAGAACCTTCTATTTCGACCAATTTCTGGCAGAAAAATGACTCTAAACACACTTATTTTAGTTCCAAAAGTGATCATTCACATTTAATAATTGTTTACAGTCAAAAGAGAAATCATTAAAAAATGACCATTTCTGACCATCTGGAGAAAGTTCGACGTTCCGGGGTCATCGTTTTTCATCAAAAAAAATATTTTTTCAAATGTTGAAAAAATGATGCAAAATGTCAAAAGGATTGTGCCTGAAGTTGAATAACCACTTTTTAACGCCCCACAGTGACCAAAATTGCCATTTTTACAGACTTTTCCTCCTACTCAGAAGCTTCTATTTTGACCAATTTCTGGCAGAAAAATGACTCCAAACACACTCATTTTAGATCCAAAAGTGATAATTCACATTTAAGAGTCATTGACAGTCAAAAGAGAAAACATAAAAAAATGACCATTTCTGACCATCTGGAGAAAGTTCGACAGTTCCGGGGTCATCATTTTTCATCAAAAAATTTTTTTTTTCAAATGTTTTAAAAATGATGCAAAATGTCAAATGGATTGTGCCTGATGTTGAATAACTACTTTTTAAGCCCTACAGTGACCAAAATTGCCATTTTTACAGATATTTCCTCCTACTCAGAAGCTTCTATTTGACCAATTTCTGGCAGAAAAATGGCTCTAAACACACTTACTTTAGTTCCAAAAGTGATCATTCACATTTAATAATTGTTTACAGTCAAAAGAGAAACATTAAAAAATGGCCATTTCTGACCATCTGGAGAAAATTTGACAGGTCCGGGGACATCGTTTTTCATCAAAAAAAATATTTTTTCAAATGTTGAAAAAATTATGCAAAATGTCAAAAGGATTGTGCCTGAAGTTGAATAACCACTTTTTAAAGCCCCACATGACCAAAATTGCCATTTTTACAGACTTTTCCTCCTACTCAGAAGCTTCTATTTTGACCAATTTCTGGCAGAAAAATGACTCCAAACACACTTATTTTAGTTCCAAAAGTGATCATTCACATTTAATAGTCATTTACAGGCAAAAGAGAAAACATTAAAAAATGACAATTTCTGACCATCTGGAGAAAGTTCGACAGTTCCGGGGTCTTCGTTTTTCCTCAAAAAAATATTTTTTCATATGTTTTAAAAATGATGCAAAATGTCAAATGGATTGAGCCTGATTTTGAATAACTACTTTTTAAGCCCTACAGTGACCAAAATTGCCATTTTTACAGATATTTCCTCCTACTCAGAAGCTTCTATTTGACCAATTTCTGGCAGAAAAATGGCTCTAAACACACTTATTTTAGTTCCAAAAGTGATCATTCACATTTAATAATTGTTTACAGTCAAAAGAGAAAACATTAAAAAATGACCATTTCTGACCATCTGGAGAAAGTTTGAAAGGTCCGGGGTCATCGTTTTTCATCAAAAAAAATATTTTTTCAAATGTTGAAAAAATGATTCAAAATGTCAAATGGATTGTGCCTGATGTTGAATAACCACTTTTTCAGCCCTACAGTGACCAAAATTGCCAATTTTTCAGACATTTCCTCCTACTCAGAAGCTTCTATTTGACCAATTTCTGGCAGAAAAATGACTCTAAACACACTCATTTTAGTTCCAAAAGTGATAATTCACATTTAATAGTCATTTACTGTCAAAAGAGAAAACATTAAAAAATGACCATTTCTGACCATCTGGAGAAAGTTCGACAGTTCCGGGGTCATCGTTTTTCATAAAAAAAATATTTTTTCAAATGTTGAAAAAATGATTCAAAATGTCAAATGGATTGTGCCTGATGTTGAATAACCACTTTTTAAAGCCCCACAGTGACCAAAATTGCCATTTTTACTGACTTTTCCTCCTACTCAGAAGCTTCTATTTTGACCAATTTCTGGCAGAAAAATGACTCTAAACACACTTATTTTAGTTCCAAAAGTGAACATTCACATTTAATAATTGTTTACAGTCAAAAGAGAAAACATTAAAAAATGACCATTTCTGACCATCTGGAGAAAGTTCGACGTTCCGGGGTCATCGTTTTTCATCAAAATTTTTTTTTTTTCAAATGTTGAAAAAATGATGCAAAATGTCAAAAGGATTGTGCCTGAAGTTGAATAACCACTTTTTAAAGCCCCACAGTGACCAAAATTGCCATTTTTACAGACTTTTCCTCCTACTCAGAAGCTTCTATTTGACCAATTTCTGGCAGAAAAATGGCTCTAAAAACACTCATTTTAGATCCAAAAGTGATCATTCACATTTAATAGTCATTTACTGGCAAAAGAGAAAACATTAAAAAATGACCATTTCTGACCATCTGGAGAAAGTTCGACAGTTCCGGGGTCTTTGTTTTTCATCAAAAAAACATATTTTTTCAAATGTTGAAAAAATGATGCAAAATGTCAAATGGATTGTGTCTGATGTTGAATAACCACTTTTTAAAGCCCCACAGTGACCAAAATTGCCATTTTTACAGACTTTTCCTCCTACTCAGAACCTTCTATTTTGACCAATTTCTGGCAGAAAAATGACTCTAAACACGCTTATTTTAGTTCCAAAAGTGATAATTCACATTTAAGAGTCATTTACAGTCAAAAGAGAAAACATAAAAAAATGACCATTTCTGACCATCTGGAGAAAGTTCGACAGTTCCGGGGTCATCATTTTTCATCAAAAAAAATATTTTTTCAAATGTTTTAAAAATGATGCAAAATGTCACATGGATTGTGCCTGATGTTGAATAACTACTTTTTAAGCCCTACAGTGACCAAAATTGCCATTTTTACAGATATTTCCTCCTACTCAGAAGCTTCTATTTGACCAATTTCTGGCAGAAAAATGGCTCTAAACACACTTATTTTAGTTCCAAAAGTGATCATTCACATTTAATAATTGTTTACAGTCAAAAGAGAAACATTAAAAAATGGCCATTTCTGACCATCTGGAGAAAGTTTGACAGTTCCGGGGTCTTCGTTTTTCATCAAAAAAAAATATTTTTTCAAATGTTGAAAAAATGATGCAAAATGTCAAAAGGATTGTGCCTGAAGTTGAATAACCACTTTTTAAAGCCCCACAAAGACCAAAATTGCCATTTTTACAGACTTTTCCTCCTACTCAGAAGCTTCTATTTTGACCAATTTCTAGCAGAAAAATGACTCCAAACACACTTATTTTAGTTCCAAAAGTGATCATTCACATTTAATAGTCATTTACAGGCAAAAGAGAAAACATTAAAAAATGACCATTTCTGACCATCTGGAGAAAGTTCGACAGTTCCGGGGTCTTCGTTTTTCATCAAAAAAATATTTTTTCATATGTTTTAAAAATGATGCAAAATGTCAAATGGATTGTGCCTGATTTTGAATAACTACTTTTTAAGCCCTACAGTGACCAAAATTGCCATTTTTACAGATATTTCCTCCTACTCAGAAGCTTCTATTTGACCAATTTCTGGCAGAAAAAATGGCTCTAAACACACTTATTTTAGTTCCAAAAGTGATCATTCACATTTAATAATTGTTTACAGTCAAAAGAGAAAACATTAAAAAATGACCATTTCTGACCATCTGGAGAAAGTTTGAAAGGTCCGGGGTCATCGTTTTTCATCAAAAAAAATATTTTTTCAAATGTTGAAAAAATGATTAAAAATGTCAAATGGATTGTGCCTGATGTTGAATAACCACTTTTTCAGCCCTACAGTGACCAAAATTGCCATTTTTACAGACATTTCCTCCTACTCAGAAGCTTCTATTTGACCAATTTCTGGCAGAAAAATGACTCTAAACACACTCATTTTAGTTCCAAAAGTGATAATTCACATTTAATAGTCATTTACTGTCAAAAGAGAAAACATTAAAAAATGACCATTTCTGACCATCTGGAGAAAGTTCGACAGTTCCGGGGTCATCGTTTTTCATAAAAAAAATATTTTTTCAAATGTTGAAAAAATTATTCAAAATGTCAAATGGATTGTGCCTGATGTTGAATAACCACTTTTTAAAGCCCCACAGTGACCAAAATTGTCATTTTTACAGACTTTTCCTCCTACTCAGAAGCTTCTATTTGACCAATTTCTGGCAGAAAAATGACTCTAAACACACTTATTTTAGTTCCAAAAGTTAACATTCACATTTAATAATTGTTTACAGTCAAAAGAGAAAACATTAAAAAATAACCATTTCTGACCATCTGGAGAAAGTTCGACAGTTCCGGGGTCATCGTTTTCATAAAATTTTTTTTTTTTTCAAATGTTGAAAAAATGATGCAAAATGTCAAATGGATTGTGCCTGTTGTTGAATAACCACTTTTTAAAGCCCCACAGTGACCAAAATTGCCATTTTTACAGACATTTCCTCCTACTCAGAAGCTTCTATTTGACCAATTTCTGGCAGAAAAATGACTCTAAACACACTTATTTTAGTTCCAAAAGTGAACATTCACATTTAATAATTGTTTACAGTCAAAAGAGAAAACATTAAAAAATGACCATTTCTGACCATCTGGAGAAAGTTCGACGTTCCGGGGTCATCGTTTTTCATCAAAAAAAATATTTTTTTCAAATGTTGAAAAAATGATGCAAAATGTCAAAAGGATTGTGCCTGCAGTTGAATAACCACTTTTTAAAGCCCCACAGTGACCAAAATTGCCATTTTTACAGACTTTTCCTCCTACTCGAAGCTTCTATTTCGACCAATTTCTGGCAGAAAAATGACTTAAACACACTTATTTTAGTTCCAAAAGTGATCATTCACATTTAATAATTGTTTACAGTCAAAAGAGAAAACATTAAAAATTTACCATTTCTGACCATCTGGAGAAAGTTCGACGTTCCGGAGTCATCGTTTTTCAGCAAAAAATATATTTTTTCAAATGTTGAAAAAATGATGCAAAATGTCAAAAGGATTGTGCCTGAAGTTGAATAACCACTTTTTAACCCCTTCCACGCTAATGACAAAGCCAGCTCGTCACGGGCGTTACCTGCGCTGCGCTCATGACGAGCTGGCTTTGTCATGTAAAGTGTGATTTATGAACATTCAGCGCACAGCAGGAAAACCCGCTAGCGCTGTAGTGGTTAAAGCCCCACAGTGACCAAAATTGCCATTTTTACAGACTTTTCCTCCTACTCAGAAGCTTCTATTTTGACCATTTCTGGCAGAAAAATGACTCCAAACACACTCATTTTAGATCCAAAAGTGATAATTCACATTTAATAGTCATTTACAGGTAAAAGAGAAAACATTAAAAAATGACCATTTCTGACCATCTGGAGAAAGTTTGACAGGTCCGGGGTCATCGTTTTTCATTAAAAAAAATATTTTTTCAAATGTTGAAAAAATGATGCAAAATGTCAAATGGATTGTGCCTGATGTTGAATAACCACTTTTTAAAGCCCCACAGTGACCAAAATTGCAATTTTTACAGACATTTCCTCCTACTCAGAAGCTTCTATTTGACCAATTTCTGGCAGAAAAATGACGCTAAACACACTTACTTTAGTTCCAAAAGTGATCATTCACATTTAATAATTGTTTACAGTCAAAAGAGAAAACATTAAAAAATGACCATTTCTGACCATCTGGAGAAAGTTCCACGTTCCGGGGTCATCGTTTTTCATCAAAAAAAATATTTTTTCAAATGTTGAAAAATTGATGCAAAATGTCAAAAGGATTGTGCCTGAAGTTGAATAACCACTTTTTAAAGCCCCACAGTGACCAAAATTGCCATTTTTACAGACTTTTCCTCTTACTCAGAAGCTTCTATTTTGACCAATTTCTGGCAGAAAAATGACTCCAAACACCCTCATTTTAGATCCAAAAGTGATAAGCCACATTTAATAGTCATTTACAGGCAAAAGAGAAAACATTAAAAAATTACCATTTCTGACCATCTGGAGAAAGTTCGACAGTTCTGGGGTCATCGTTTTTCATCAAAAAAAATATTTTTTCAAATGTTGAAAAAATGATGCAAAATGTCAAAAGGATTGCGCCTGAAGTTGAATAACCACTTTTTAAAGCCCCACAGTGACCAAAATTGCCATTTTTACAGACTTTTCCTCCTACTCAGAAGCTTCTATTTTGACCAATTTCTGGCAGAAAAATGACTCCAAACACACTCATTTTAGATCCAAAAGTGATAATTCACATTTAAGAGTCATTTACAGGCAAAAGAGAAAACATTAAAAAACTGACCATTTCTGACCATCTGGAGAAAGTTTGACAGTTCCAGGGTCATCGTTTTTCATCAAAAAAAATATTTTTTCAAATGTATAAAAAATGATGCAAAATGTCAAAAGGATTGTGCCTGAAGTTGAATAACCACTTTTTAACCCCTTCCACGCTAATGACAAAGCCAGCTCGTCACGGGCGTTACCTGCGCTGCGCTCATGACGAGCTGGCTTTGTCATGTAAAGTGTGATTTATGAACATTCAGCGCACAGCAGGAAAACCCGCTAGCGCTGTAGTGGTTAAAGCCCCACAGTGACCAAAATTGCAATTTTTACAGACTTTTCCTCCTACTCAGAAGCTTCTATTTTGACCAATTTCTGGCAGAAAAATGACTCCAAACACACTCATTTTAGATCCAAAAGTGATAATTCACATTTAATAGTCATTTACAGGCAAAAGAGAAAACATTAAAAAATGACCATTTCTGACCATCTGGAGAAAGTTCGACAGTTCCGGGTCATCGTTTTTCATCAAAAAAAATATTTTTTCAAATGTTGAAAAAATGATTCAAAATGTCAAATGGATTGTGCCTGGTGTTGAATAACCACTTTTTAAAGCCCCACGGTGACCAAAATTGTCATTTTTACAGACATTTCCTCCTACTCGGAACCTTCTATTTCGACCAATTCTGGCAGAAAAATGACTCTAAATACACTTATTTTAGTTCCAAAAGTGATAATTCACATTTAATAGTCATTTACTGTCAAAAGAGAAATCTTAAAAAAATGACCATTTCTGACCATCTGGAGAAAGTTCGACAGTTCCGGGGTCATCGTTTTTCATAAAAAAAAATATTTTTTCAAATGTTGAAAAAATGATTCAAAATGTCAAATGGATTGTGCCTGATGTTGAATAACCACTTTTTAAAGCCCCACAGTGACCAAAATTGTCATTTTTACAGACATTTCCTCCTACTCAGAACCTTCTATTTCGACCAATTTCTGGCAGAAAAATGACTCTAAACACACTTATTTTAGTTCCAAAAGTGAACATTCACATTTAATAATTGTTTACAGTCAAAAGAGAAAACATTAAAATATGACCATTTCTGACCATCTGGAGAAAGTTCGATAGTTCCGGGGTCATCGTTTTTCATAAAAGAAATATTTTTTCAAATGTTGAAAAAATGATGCAAAATGTCAAATGGATTGTGCCTGTTGTTGAATAACCACTTTTTAAAGCCCCACAGTGACCAAAATTGCCATTTTTACAGACATTTCCTCCTACTCAGAAGCTTCTATTTGACCAATTTCTGGCAGAAAAATGACTCTAAACACACTTATTTTAGTTCCAAAAGTGAACATTCACATTTAATAATTGTTTACAGTCAAAAGAGAAAACATTAAAAAATGACCATTTCTGACCATCTGGAGAAAGTTCGACGTTCCTGGGTCATCGTTTTTCATCAAAAAAAATATTTTTTTCAAATGTTGAAAAAATGATGCAAAATGTCAAAAGGATTGTGCCTGCAGTTGAATAACCACTTTTTAAAGCCCCACAGTGACCAAAATTGCCATTTTTACAGACTTTTCCTCCTACTCGAAGCTTCTATTTCGACCAATTTCTGGCAGAAAAATGACTTAAACACACTTATTTTAGTTCCAAAAGTGATCATTCACATTTAATAATTGTTTACAGTCAAAAGAGAAAACATTAAAAATTTACCATTTCTGACCATCTGGAGAAAGTTCGACGTTCCGGAGTCATCGTTTTTCAGCAAAAAATATATTTTTTCAAATGTTGAAAAAATGATGCAAAATGTCAAAAGGATTGTGCCTGAAGTTGAATAACCACTTTTTAAAGCCCCACAGTGACCAAAATTGCCATTTTTACAGACTTTTCCTCCTACTCAGAAGCTTCTATTTTGACCAATTTCTGGCAGAAAAATGACTCCAAACACACTCATTTTAGATCCAAAAGTGATAATTCACATTTAAGAGTCATTTACAGGCAAAAGAGAAAACATTAAAAAATGACCATTTCTGACCATCTGGAGAAAGTTTGACAGTTCCGGGGTCATCGTTCTTCATCAAAAAAAAATTTTTTTCAAATGTATAAAAAATGATGCAAAAGGTCAAAAGGATTGTGCCTGAAGTTGAATAACCACTTTTTAACCCCTTCCACGCTAATGACAAAGCCAGCTCGTCACGGGCGTTACCTGCGCTGCGCTCATGACGAGCTGGCTTTGTCATGTAAAGTGTGATTTATGAACATTCAGCGCACAGCAGGAAAACCCGCTAGCGCTGTAGTGGTTAAAGCCCCACAGTGACCAAAATTGCCATTTTTACAGACTTTTCCTCCTACTCAGAAGCTTCTATTTTGACCAATTTCTGGCAGAAAAATGACTCCAAACACACTCATTTTAGATCCAAAAGTGATAATTCACATTTAATAGTCATTTACAGGTAAAAGAGAAAACATAAAAAAATGACCATTTCTGACCATCTGGAGAAAGTTTGACAGTTCCGGGGTCATCGTTTTTCATAAAAAAATATTTTTTCAAATGTTGAAAAAATGATGCAAAATGTCAAAAGGATTGTGCCTGAAGTTGAATAACCACTTTTTAAAGCCCCACAGTGACCAAAATTGCCATTTTTACAGACATTTCCTCCTACTCAGAAGCTTCTATTTGACCAATTTCTGGCAGAAAAATGACTCCAAACACACTTACTTTAGTTCCAAAAGTGATAATTCACATTTAATAGTCATTTACAGGCAAAAGAGAAAACATTAAAAAATGACCATTTCTGACCATCTGGAGAAAGTTCGACAGTTCTGGGGTCATCGTTTTTCATCAAAAAAAATATTTTTTCAAATGTTGAAAAAATTATGCAAAATGTCAAAAGGATTGTGCCTGAAGTTGAATAACCACTTTTTAAAGCTCCACAGTGACCAAAATTGCCATTTTTACAGACATTTCCTCCTACTCAGAAGCTTCTATTTGACCAATTTCTGGTAGAAAAATGACTCTAAACACACTTATTTTAGTTCTAAAAGTGATCATTCACATTTAATAATTGTTTACAGTCAAAAGAGAAAACATTAAAAAATGACCATTTCTGACCATCTGGAGAAAGTTCGACAGTTCCGGGGTATCGTTTTTCATCCCAAAAAATATGTTTTCAAATGTTTTAAAAATGATGCAAAATGTCAAATGGATTGTGCCTGATTTTGAATAACTACTTTTTAAGCCCTACAGTGACCAAAATTGCCATTTTTACAGATATTTCCTCCTACTCAGAAGCTTCTATTTGACCAATTTCTGGCAGAAAAATGACTCCAAACACACTCATTTTAGATCCAAAAGTGATAATTCACATTTAAGATTCATTTACAGGCAAAAGAGAAAACATTAAAAAATGACCATTTCTGACCATCTGGAGAAAGTTCGACAGTTCCGGGGTCATCGTTTTTCATCAAAAAAAATATTTTTTCAAATGTTGAAAAAATGATTCAAAATGTCAAATGGATTGTGCCTGGTGTTGAATAACCACTTTTTAAAGCCCCACGGTGACCAAAATTGTCATTTTTACAGACATTTCCTCCTACTCGGAACCTTCTATTTCGACCAATTCTGGCAGAAAAATGACTCTAAATACACTTATTTTAGTTCCAAAAGTGATAATTCACATTTAATAGTCATTTACTGTCAAAAGAGAAAACTTTAAAAAATGACCATTTCTGACCATCTGGAGAAAGTTCGACAGTTCCGGGGTCATCGTTTTTCATAAAAGAAATATTTTTTCAAATGTTGAAAAAATGATGCAAAATGTCAAATGGATTGTGCCTGTTGTTGAATAACCACTTTTTAAAGCCCCACAGTGACCAAAATTGCCATTTTTACAGACATTTCCTCCTACTCAGAAGCTTCTATTTGACCAATTTCTGGCAGAAAAATGACTCTAAACACACTTATTTTAGTTCCAAAAGTGAACATTCACATTTAATAATTGTTTACAGTCAAAAGAGAAAACATTAAAAAATGACCATTTCTGACCATCTGGAGAAAGTTCGACAGTTCCGGGTCATCGTTTTTCATCAAAAAAAATATTTTTTCAAATGTTGAAAAAATGATTCAAAATGTCAAATGGATTGTGCCTGGTGTTGAATAACCACTTTTTAAAGCCCCACGGTGACCAAAATTGTCATTTTTACAGACATTTCCTCCTACTCGGAACCTTCTATTTCGACCAATTCTGGCAGAAAAATGACTCTAAATACACTTATTTTAGTTCCAAAAGTGATAATTCACATTTAATAGTCATTTACTGTCAAAAGAGAAAACTTTAAAAAATGACCATTTCTGACCATCTGGAGAAAGTTCGACAGTTCCGGGGTTATCGTTTTTCATTAAAAAAAATATTTTTTCAAATGTTGAAAAAATGATTCAAAATGTCAAATGGATTGTGCCTGATGTTGAATAACCACTTTTTAAAGCCCCACAGTGACCAAAATTGCCATTTTTACAGACATTTCCTCCTACTCGGAACCTTCTATTTCGACTAATTTCTGGCAGAAAAATGACTCTAAACACACTTATTTTAGTTCCAAAAGTGAACATTCACATTTAATAATTGTTTACAGTCAAAAGAGAAAACATTAAAATATGACCATTTCTGACCATCTGGAGAAAGTTCGATAGTTCCGGGGTCATCGTTTTTCATAAAAGAAATATTTTTTCAAATGTTGAAAAAATGATGCAAAATGTCAAATGGATTGTGCCTGTTGTTGAATAACCACTTTTTAAAGCCCCACAGTGACCAAAATTGCCATTTTTACAGACATTTCCTCCTACTCAGAAGCTTCTATTTGACCAATTTCTGGCAGAAAAATGACTCTAAACACACTTATTTTAGTTCCAAAAGTGAACATTCACATTTAATAATTGTTTACAGTCAAAAGAGAAAACATTAAAAAATGACCATTTCTGACCATCTGGAGAAAGTTCGACGTTCCGGGGTCATCGTTTTTCATCAAAAAAAATATTTTTTTCAAATGTTGAAAAAATGATGCAAAATGTCAAAAGGATTGTGCCTGCAGTTGAATAACCACTTTTTAAAGCCCCACAGTGACCAAAATTGCCATTTTTACAGACTTTTCCTCCTACTCGAAGTTTCTATTTCGACCAATTTCTGGCAGAAAAATGACTTAAACACACTTATTTTAGTTCCAAAAGTGATCATTCACATTTAATAATTGTTTACAGTCAAAAGAGAAAACATTAAAAATTTACCATTTCTGACCATCTGGAGAAAGTTCGACGTTCCGGAGTCATCGTTTTTCAGCAAAAAATATATTTTTTCAAATGTTGAAAAAATGATGCAAAATGTCAAAAGGATTGTGCCTGAAGTTGAATAACCACTTTTTAAAGCCCCACAGTGACCAAAATTGCCATTTTTACAGACTTTTCCTCCTACTCAGGAGCTTCTATTTTGACCAATTTCTGGCAGAAAAATGACTCCAAACACACTCATTTTAGATCCAAAAGTGATAATTCACATTTAAGAGTCATTTACAGGCAAAAGAGAAAACATTAAAAAATGACCATTTCTGACCATCTGGAGAAAGTTTGACAGTTCCGGGGTCATCGTTCTTCATCAAAAAAAATATTTTTTCAAATGTATAAAAAATGATGCAAAAGGTCAAAAGGATTGTGCCTGAAGTTGAATAACCACTTTTTAACCCCTTCCACGCTAATGACAAAGCCAGCTCGTCACGGGCGTTACCTGCGCTGCGCTCATGACGAGCTGGCTTTGTCATGTAAAGTGTGATTTATGAACATTCAGCGCACAGCAGGAAAACCCGCTAGCGCTGTAGTGGTTAAAGCCCCACAGTGACCAAAATTGCCATTTTTACAGACTTTTCCTCCTACTCAGAAGCTTCTATTTTGACCAATTTCTGGCAGAAAAATGACTCCAAACACACTCATTTTAGATCCAAAAGTGATAATTCACATTTAATAGTCATTTACAGGCAAAAGAGAAAACATAAAAAAATGACCATTTCTGACCATCTGGAGAAAGTTCGACAGTTCCGGGGTCATCGTTTTTCATAAAAAAAAATATTTTTTCAAATGTTGAAAAAATGATTCAAAATGTCAAATGGATTGTGCCTGATGTTGAATAACCACTTTTTAAAGCCCCACAGTGACCAAAATTGTCATTTTTACAGACATTTCCTCCTACTCAGAACCTTCTATTTCGACCAATTTCTGGCAGAAAAATGACTCTAAACACACTTATTTTAGTTCCAAAAGTGAACATTCACATTTAATAATTGTTTACAGTCAAAAGAGAAAACATTAAAATATGACCATTTCTGACCATCTGGAGAAAGTTCGATAGTTCCGGGGTCATCGTTTTTCATAAAAGAAATATTTTTTCAAATGTTGAAAAAATGATGCAAAATGTCAAATGGATTGTGCCTGTTGTTGAATAACCACTTTTTAAAGCCCCACAGTGACCAAAATTGCCATTTTTACAGACATTTCCTCCTACTCAGAAGCTTCTATTTGACCAATTTCTGGCAGAAAAATGACTCTAAACACACTTATTTTAGTTCCAAAAGTGAACATTCACATTTAATAATTGTTTACAGTCAAAAGAGAAAACATTAAAAAATGACCATTTCTGACCATCTGGAGAAAGTTCGACGTTCCTGGGTCATCGTTTTTCATCAAAAAAAATATTTTTTTCAAATGTTGAAAAAATGATGCAAAATGTCAAAAGGATTGTGCCTGCAGTTGAATAACCACTTTTTAAAGCCCCACAGTGACCAAAATTGCCATTTTTACAGACTTTTCCTCCTACTCGAAGCTTCTATTTCGACCAATTTCTGGCAGAAAAATGACTTAAACACACTTATTTTAGTTCCAAAAGTGATCATTCACATTTAATAATTGTTTACAGTCAAAAGAGAAAACATTAAAAATTTACCATTTCTGACCATCTGGAGAAAGTTCGACGTTCCGGAGTCATCGTTTTTCAGCAAAAAATATATTTTTTCAAATGTTGAAAAAATGATGCAAAATGTCAAAAGGATTGTGCCTGAAGTTGAATAACCACTTTTTAAAGCCCCACAGTGACCAAAATTGCCATTTTTACAGACTTTTCCTCCTACTCAGAAGCTTCTATTTTGACCAATTTCTGGCAGAAAAATGACTCCAAACACACTCATTTTAGATCCAAAAGTGATAATTCACATTTAAGAGTCATTTACAGGCAAAAGAGAAAACATTAAAAAATGACCATTTCTGACCATCTGGAGAAAGTTCGACAGTTCTGGGGTCATCGTTTTTCATCAAAAAAAATATTTTTTCAAATGTTGAAAAAATGATGCAAATTGTCAAAAGGATTGTGCCTGAAGTTGAATAACCACTTTTTAAAGCTCCACAGTGACCAAAATTGCCATTTTTACAGACATTTCCTCCTACTCAGAAGCTTCTATTTGACCAATTTCTGGTAGAAAAATGACTCTAAACACACTTATTTTAGTTCTAAAAGTGATCATTCACATTTAATAATTGTTTACAGTCAAAAGAGAAAACATTAAAAAATGACCATTTCTGACCATCTGGAGAAAGTTCGACAGTTCCGGGGTATCGTTTTTCATCCCAAAAAATATGTTTTCAAATGTTTTAAAAATGATGCAAAATGTCAAATGGATTGTGCCTGATTTTGAATAACTACTTTTTAAGCCCTACAGTGACCAAAATTGCCATTTTTACAGATATTTCCTCCTACTCAGAAGCTTCTATTTGACCAATTTCTGGCAGAAAAATGACTCCAAACACACTCATTTTAGATCCAAAAGTGATAATTCACATTTAAGAGTCATTTACAGGCAAAAGAGAAAACATTAAAAAATGACCATTTCTGACCATCTGGAGAAAGTTCGACAGTTCCGGGGTCATCGTTTTTCATCAAAAAAAATATTTTTTCAAATGTTGAAAAAATGATTCAAAATGTCAAATGGATTGTGCCTGGTGTTGAATAACCACTTTTTAAAGCCCCACGGTGACCAAAATTGTCATTTTTACAGACATTTCCTCCTACTCGGAACCTTCTATTTCGACCAATTCTGGCAGAAAAATGACTCTAAATACACTTATTTTAGTTCCAAAAGTGATAATTCACATTTAATAGTCATTTACTGTCAAAAGAGAAAACTTTAAAAAATGACCATTTCTGACCATCTGGAGAAAGTTCGACAGTTCCGGGGTCATCGTTTTTCATAAAAGAAATATTTTTTCAAATGTTGAAAAAATGATGCAAAATGTCAAATGGATTGTGCCTGTTGTTGAATAACCACTTTTTAAAGCCCCACAGTGACCAAAATTGCCATTTTTACAGACATTTCCTCCTACTCAGAAGCTTCTATTTGACCAATTTCTGGCAGAAAAATGACTCTAAACACACTTATTTTAGTTCCAAAAGTGAACATTCACATTTAATAATTGTTTACAGTCAAAAGAGAAAACATTAAAAAATGACCATTTCTGACCATCTGGAGAAAGTTCGACAGTTCCGGGGTCATCGTTTTTCATAAAAGAAATATTTTTTCAAATGTTGAAAAAATGATGCAAAATGTCAAATGGATTGTGCCTGTTGTTGAATAACCACTTTTTAAAGCCCCACAGTGACCAAAATTGCCATTTTTACAGACATTTCCTCCTACTCAGAAGCTTCTATTTGACCAATTTCTGGCAGAAAAATGACTCTAAACACACTTATTTTAGTTCCAAAAGTGAACATTCACATTTAATAATTGTTTACAGTCAAAAGAGAAAACATTAAAAAATGACCATTTCTGACCATCTGGAGAAAGTTCGACGTTCCGGGGTCATCGTTTTTCATCAAAAAAAATATTTTTTTCAAATGTTGAAAAAATGATGCAAAATGTCAAAAGGATTGTGCCTGCAGTTGAATAACCACTTTTTAAAGCCCCACAGTGACCAAAATTGCCATTTTTACAGACTTTTCCTCCTACTCGAAGCTTCTATTTCGACCAATTTCTGGCAGAAAAATGACTTAAACACACTTATTTTAGTTCCAAAAGTAATCATTCACATTTAATAATTGTTTACAGTCAAAAGAGAAAACATTAAAAATTTACCATTTCTGACCATCTGGAGAAAGTTCGACGTTCCGGAGTCATCGTTTTTCAGCAAAAAATATATTTTTTCAAATGTTGAAAAAATGATGCAAAATGTCAAAAGGATTGTGCCTGAAGTTGAATAATCACTTTTTAAAGCCCCACAGTGACCAAAATTGCCATTTTTACAGACTTTTCCTCCTACTCAGGAGCTTCTATTTTGACCAATTTCTGGCAGAAAAATGACTCCAAACACACTCATTTTAGATCCAAAAGTGATAATTCACATTTAAGAGTCATTTACAGGCAAAAGAGAAAACATTAAAAAATGACCATTTCTGACCATCTGGAGAAAGTTTGACAGTTCCGGGGTCATCGTTCTTCATCAAAAAAAATATTTTTTCAAATGTATAAAAAATGATGCAAAAGGTCAAAAGGATTGTGCCTGAAGTTGAATAACCACTTTTTAACCCCTTCCACGCTAATGACAAAGCCAGCTCGTCACGGGCGTTACCTGCGCTGCGCTCATGACGAGCTGGCTTTGTCATGTAAAGTGTGATTTATGAACATTCAGCGCACAGCAGGAAAACCCGCTAGCGCTGTAGTGGTTAAAGCCCCACAGTGACCAAAATTGCCATTTTTACAGACTTTTCCTCCTACTCAGAAGCTTCTATTTTGACCAATTTCTGGCAGAAAAATGACTCCAAACACACTCATTTTAGATCCAAAAGTGATAATTCACATTTAATAGTCATTTACAGGTAAAAGAGAAAACATAAAAAAATGACCATTTCTGACCATCTGGAGAAAGTTTGACAGTTCCGGGGTCATCGTTTTTCATAAAAAAATATTTTTTCAAATGTTGAAAAAATGATGCAAAATGTCAAATGGATTGTGCCTGATGTTGAATAACCACTTTTTAAAGCCCCACAGTGACCAAAATTGCCATTTTTACAGACATTTCCTCCTACTCAGAAGCTTCTATTTGACCAATTTCTGGCAGAAAAATGACTCTAAACACACTTACTTTAGTTCCAAAAGTGATCATTCACATTTAATAATTGTTTACAGTCAAAAGAGAAAACATTAAAAAATGACAATTTCTGACCATCTGGAGAAAGTTCCACGTTCCGGGGTCATCGTTTTTCATCAAAAAAAATATTTTTTCAAATGTTGAAAAATTGATGCAAAATGTCAAAAGGATTGTGCCTGAAGTTGAATAACCACATTTTAAAGCCCCACAGTGACCAAAATTGCCATTTTTACAGACTTTTCCTCTTACTCAGAAGCTTCTATTTTGACCAATTTCTGGCAGAAAAATGACTCCAAACACCCTCATTTTAGATCCAAAAGTGATAATTCACATTTAATAGTCATTTACAGGCAAAAGAGAAAACATTAAAAAATGACCATTTCTGACCATCTGGAGAAAGTTCGACAGTTCTGGGGTCATCGTTTTTCATCAAAAAAAAATATTTTTTCAAATGTTGAAAAAATGATGCAAAATGTCAAAAGGATTGTGCCTGAAGTTGAATAACCACTTTTTAAAGCCCCACAGTGACCAAAATTGCCATTTTTACAGACTTTTCCTCCTACTCAGAAGCTTCTATTTTGACCAATTTCTGGCAGAAAAATGACTCCAAACACACTCATTTTAGATCCAAAAGTGATAATTCACATTTAAGAGTCATTTACAGGCAAAAGAGAAAACATTAAAAAATGACCATTTCTGACCATCTGGAGAAAGTTTGACAGTTCCGGGGTCATCGTTTTTCATCAAAAAATATATTTTTTCAAATGTATAAAAAATGATGCAAAATGTCAAAAGGATTGTGCCTGAAGTTGAATAACCACTTTGTAACCCCTTCCACGCTAATGACAAAGCCAGCTTGTCACGGGCGTTACCTGCGCTGCGCTCATGACGAGCTGGATTTGTCATGTAAAGTGTGATTTATGAACATTCAGCGCACAGCAGGAAAACCCGCTAGCGCTGTAGTGGTTAAAGCCCCACAGTGACCAAAATTGCCATTTTTACAGACTTTTCCTCCTACTCAGAAGCTTCTATTTTGACCAATTTCTGGCAGAAAAATGACTCCAAACACACTCATTTTAGATCCAAAAGTGATAATTCACATTTAATAGTCATTTACAGGCAAAAGAGAAAACATTAAAAAATGACCATTTCTGACCATCTGGAGAAAGTTTGACAGTTCCGGGGTCATCGTTTTTCATAAAAAAAATATTTTTTCAAATGTTGAAAAAATGATGCAAAATGTCAAATAGATTGTGCCTGGTGTTGAATAACCACTTTTTAAGCCCCACAGTGACCAACATTGCCATTTTTACAGACATTTCCTCCTACTCAGAAGCTTCTTTTTGACCAATTTCTGGCAGAAAAATGACTCTAAACACACTTATTTTAGTTCCAAAAGTGAACATTCACATTTAATAATTGTTTACAGTCAAAAGAGAAAACATTAAAAAATGACCATTTCTGACCATCTGGAGAAAGTTCGATAGTTCCGGGGTCATCGTTTTTCATTAAAAAAAATATTTTTTCAAATGTTGAAAAAATGATGCAAAATGTCAAATGGATTGTGCCTGATGTTGAATAACCAATTTTTAAGCCTCACAGTGACCAAAATTGCCATTTTTACAGACATTTCCTCCTACTCAGAAGCTTCTATTTGACCAATTTCTGGCAGAAAAATGACTCTAAACACACTCATTTTAGTTCCAAAAGTGATAATTCACATTTAATAGTCATTTAACGGCAAAAGAGATAACATTAAAAAAGGACCATTTCTGACCATCTGGAGAAAGTTCGACAGTTCCGGTGTCATCGTTTTTCATTAAAAAAAACTATCTTTTCAAATGTTGAAAAAATGATGCAAAATGTCAAAAGGATTGGGCCTCCTGTTGAATAACCACTTTTGCCCCACAGTGACCAAAATTGCCATTTTTACAGACCTTTCCTCCTCCTCAGAAGCTTCTATTTGACCAATTTCTGGCAGAAAAAGGACTCTAAACACACTTATTTTAGTTCCAAAAGTGATCATTCACATTTAATAATTGTTTACAGTCAAAAGAGAAAACATTAAAAAATGACCATTTCTGACCATCTGGAGAAAGTTTGACAGGTCCGGGGTCATCATTTTTCATTAAAAAAAATATTTTTTCAAATGTTGAAAAAATGACTCTAAACACACTCATTTTAGTTCCAAAAGTGATAATTCACATTTAATAGTCATTTACAGGCAAAAGAGATAACATTAAAAAATGACCATTTCTGACCATCGGAGAAAGCTCGACGTTCCGGGGTCATCGTTTTTCATCAAAAAAAATATTTTTTCAAATGTTGAAAAAATGATGCAAAATGTCAAATGGATTGTGCCTGAAGTTGAATAACCACTTTTTAAAGCCCCACAGTGACCAAAATTGCCATTTTTATAGACTTTTCCTCCTACTCAGAAGCTTCTATTTGACCAATTTCTGGCAGAAAAATGGCTCTAAACACACTCATTTTAGATCCAAAAGTGACCATTCACATTTAATAATTGTTTACAGTCAAAAGAGAAAACATAAAAAAATGGCCATTTCTGACCATCTGGAGAACGTTTGACAGGTCCGGGGTCATCGTTTTTCATCAAAAAAAATATTTTTTCAAATGTTGAAAAAATGATTCAAAATGTCAAATGGATTGTGCCTGATGATGAATAACCACTTTTTAAAGCCCCACAGTGACCAAAATTGCCATTTTTACAGACATTTCCTCCTACTCAGAAGGTTCTATTTGACCAATTTCTGGCAGAAAAATGACTCTAAACACACTTATTTTAGTTCCAAAAGTGAACATTCACTATTAATAATTGTTTACAGTCAAAAGAGAAAACATTAAAAATGACCATTTCTGACCATCTGGAGAAAGTTCGTCAGTTCCGGGGTCATCGTTTTTCATAAAAGAAAATATTTTTTCAAATGTTGAAAAAATGATGCAAAATGTCAAAAGGATTGTGCCTGAAGTTGAATAACCACTTTTTAACCCCTTCCACGCTAATGACAAAGCCAGCTCGTCACGGGCGTTACCTGCGCTGCGCTCATGACGAGCTGGCTTTGTCATGTAAAGTGTGATTTATGAACATTCAGCGCACAGCGGGAAAACCCGCTAGCGCTGTAGTAGTTAAAGCCCCACAGTGACCAAAATTGCCATTTTTACTGACTTTTCCTCCTACTCAGAAGCTTCTATTTTGACCAATTTCTGGCAGAAAAATGACTCTAAACACACTTATTTTAGTTCCAAAAGTGAACATTCACATTTAATAATTGTTTACAGTCAAAAGAGAAAACATTAAAAAATGACCATTTCTGACCATCTGGAGAAAGTTCGACGTTCCGGGGTCATCGTTTTTCATCAAAAAAAATATTTTTTCAAATGTTGAAAAAATGATGCAAAATGTCAAAAGGATTGTGCCTGAAGTTGAGTAACCACTTTTTAACGCCCCACAGTGACCAAAATTGCCATTTTTACAGACTTTTCCTCCTACTCAGAAGCTTCTATTTTGACCAATTTCTGGCAGAAAAATGACTCCAAACACACTCATTTTAGATCCAAAAGTGATAATTCACATTTAAGAGTCATTTACAGTCAAAAGAGAAAACATAAAAAAATGACCATTTCTGACCATCTGGAGAAAGTTCGACAGTTCCGGGGTCATCATTTTTCATCAAAAAGAATATTTTTTCAAATGTTTTAAAAATGATGCAAAATGTCAAATGGATTGTGCCTGATGTTGAATAACTACTTTTTAAGCCCTACAGTGACCAAAATTGCCATTTTTACAGATATTTCCTCCTACTCAGAAGCTTCTATTTGACCAATTTCTGGCAGAAAAATGGCTCTAAACACACTTATTTTAGTTCCAAAAGTGATCATTCACATTTAATAATTGTTTACAGTCAAAAGAGAAACATTAAAAAATGGCCATTTCTGACCATCTGGAGAAAGTTTGACAGGTCCGGGGACATCGTTTTTCATCAAAAAAAAATATTTTTTCAAATGTTGAAAAAATGATGCAAAATGTCAAAAGGATTGTGCCTGAAGTTGAATAACCACTTTTTAAAGCCCCACAGTGACCAAAATTGCCATTTTTACAGACTTTTCCTCCTACTCAGAAGCTTCTATTTTGACCAATTTCTGGCAGAAAAATGACTCCAAACACACTTATTTTAGTTCCAAAAGTGATCATTCACATTTAATAGTCATTTACAGGCAAAAGAGAAAACATTAAAAAATGACCATTTCTGACCATCTGGAGAAAGTTCGACAGTTCCGGGGTCTTCGTTTTTCATCAAAAAAATATTTTTCCATATGTTGAAAAAATGATGCAAAATGTCAAATGGATTGTGCCTGATGTTGAAGAACCACTTTTTAAAGCCCCACAGTGACCAAAATTGTCATTTTTACAGACATTTCCTCCTACTCAGAACCTTCTATTTCGACCAATTTCTGGCAGAAAAATGACTCTAAACACACTTATTTTAGTTCCAAAAGTGAACATTCACATTTAGGAGTCATTTACAGGCAAAAGAGAAAACATTAAAAAATGACCATTTCTCACCATCTGGAGAAAGTTTGACATTTCCGGGGTCATCGTTCTTCATCAAAAAAATATTTTTTCAAATGTATAAAAAATGATACAAAATGTCAAAAGGATTGTGCCTGAAGTTGAATAACCACTTTTTAACCCCTTCCACGCTAATGACAAAGCCAGCTCGTCACGGGCGTTACCTGCGCTGCGCTCATGACGAGCTGGCTTTGTCATGTAAAGTGTGATTTATGAACATTCAGCGCACAGCAGGAAAACCCGCTAGCGCTGTAGTGGTTAAAGCCCCACAGTGACCAAAATTGCCATTTTTACAGACTTTTCCTCCTACTCAGAAGCTTCTATTTTGACCATTTCTGGCAGAAAAATGACTCCAAACACACTCATTTTAGATCCAAAAGTGATAATTCACATTTAATAGTCATTTACAGGTAAAAGAGAAAACATTAAAAAATGACCATTTCTGACCATCTGGAGAAAGTTTGACAGTTCCGGGGTCATCGTTTTTCATAAAAAAATATTTTTTCAAATGTTGAAAAAATGATGCAAAATGTCAAATGGATTGTGCCTGATGTTGAATCACCACTTTTTAAAGCCCCACAGTGACCAAAATTGCCATTTTTACAGACATTTCCTCCTACTCAGAAGCTTCTATTTGACCAATTTCTGGCAGAAAAATGACTCTAAACACACTTACTTTAGTTCCAAAAGTGATCATTCACATTTAATAATTGTTTACAGTCAAAAGAGAAAACATTAAAAAAATGACCATTTCTGACCATCTGGAGAAAGTACGACAGTTCAGGGGTCATCGTTTTTCATAAAAAAAATATTTTTTCAAATGTTGAAAAAATGATGCAAAATGTCAAATGGATTGTGCCTGATTTTGAATAACTACTTTTTAAAGCCCCACAGTGACCAAAATTGCCATTTTTACAGACATTTCCTCCTACTCAAAAGTTTCTATTTGACCAATTTCTGGCAGAAAAATGACTCTAAACACACTTATTTTAGTTCCAAAAGTGATCATTCACATTTAATAATTGTTAACAGTCAAAAGAGAAAACATTTAAAAATGGCCATTTCTGACCATCTGGAGAAAGTTTGACAGGTCCGGGGTCATCGTTTTTCATAAAAAAAAATATTTTTTCAAATGTTGAAAAAATGATGCAAAATGTCAAAAGGATTGTGCCTGAAGTTGAATAACCACTTTTTAAAGCCCCACAGTGACCAAAATTGCCATTTTTACAGACTTTTCCTCCTACACAGAAGCTTCTATTTTGACCAATTTCTGGCAGAAAAATGACTCCAAACACACTCATTTTAGATCAAAAAGTGATAATTCACATTTAAGAGTCATTTACAGGCAAAAGAGAAAACATTAAAAAATGACCATTTCTGACCATCTGGAGAAAGTTTGACAGTTCCGGGGTCATCGTTTTTCATCAAAAAAATATTTTTTCAAATGTATAAAAAATGATGCAAAATGTCAAAAGGATTGTGCCTGAAGTTGAATAACCACTTTTTAACCCCTTCCACGCTAATGACAAAGCCAGCTTGTCACGGGCGTTACCTGCGCTGCGCTCATGACGAGCTGGCTTTGTCATGTAAAGTGTGAATTATGAACATTCAGCGCACAGCAGGAAAACCCGCTAGCTCTGTACTAGTTAAAGCCCCACAGTGACCAAAATTGCCATTTTTACAGACTATTCCTCCTACTCAGAAGCTTCTATTTTGACCAATTTCTGGTAGAAAAATGACTCCAAACACTCATTTTAGATCCAAAAGTGATAATTCACATTTAATAGTCATTTACAGGCAAAAGAGAAAACATAAAAAAATGACCATTTCTGACCATCTGGAGAAAGTTTGACAGTTCCGGGGTCATCGTTTTTCATAAAAAAAAATATTTTTTCAAATGTTGAAAAAATGATGCAAAATGTCAAATGGATTGTGCCTGATATTGAATAACCACTTTTTAAAGCCCCACAGTGACCAAAATTGCCATTTTTACAGACATTTCCTCCTACTCAAAAGTTTCTATTTGACCAATTTCTGGCAGAAAAATGACTCTAAACACACTTATTTTAGTTCCAAAAGTGATCATTCACATTTAATAATTGTTAACAGTCAAAAGAGAAAACATTTAAAAATGGCCATTTCTGACCATCTGGAGAAAGTTTGACAGGTCCGGGGTCATCGTTTTTCATAAAAAAAAATATTTTTTCAAATGTTGAAAAAATGATGCAAAATGTCAAAAGGATTGTGCCTGAAGTTGAATAACCACTTTTTAAAGCCCCACAGTGACCAAAATTGCCATTTTTACAGACTTTTCCTCCTACACAGAAGCTTCTATTTTGACCAATTTCTGGCAGAAAAATGACTCCAAACACACTCATTTTAGATCAAAAAGTGATAATTCACATTTAAGAGTCATTTACAGGCAAAAGAGAAAACATTAAAAAATGACCATTTCTGACCATCTGGAGAAAGTTTGACAGTTCCGGGGTCATCGTTTTTCATCAAAAAAATATTTTTTCAAATGTATAAAAAATGATGCAAAATGTCAAAAGGATTGTGCCTGAAGTTGAATAACCACTTTTTAACCCCTTCCACGCTAATGACAAAGCCAGCTTGTCACGGGCGTTACCTGCGCTGCGCTCATGACGAGCTGGCTTTGTCATGTAAAGTGTGAATTATGAACATTCAGCGCACAGCAGGAAAACCCGCTAGCTCTGTACTAGTTAAAGCCCCACAGTGACCAAAATTGCCATTTTTACAGACTATTCCTCCTACTCAGAAGCTTCTATTTTGACCAATTTCTGGTAGAAAAATGACTCCAAACACTCATTTTAGATCCAAAAGTGATAATTCACATTTAATAGTCATTTACAGGCAAAAGAGAAAACATAAAAAAATGACCATTTCTGACCATCTGGAGAAAGTTTGACAGTTCCGGGGTCATCGTTTTTCATAAAAAAAAATATTTTTTCAAATGTTGAAAAAATGATGCAAAATGTCAAATGGATTGTGCCTGATATTGAATAACCACTTTTTAAAGCCCCACAGTGACCAAAATTGCCATTTTTACAGACATTTCCTCCTACTCAGAAGCTTCTATTTGACTTATTTCTGGCAGAAAAAATACTCTAAACACACTTATTTTAGTTCCAAAAGTGATCATTCACATTTATTAATTGTTTACAGTCAAAAGAGAAAACATTAAAAAATTACCATTTCTGACCATCTGGAGAAAGTTCCACGTTCCGGGGTCATCGTTTTTCATAAAAAAAAATATTTTTTCAAATGTTGAAAAAATGATGCAAAATGTCAAAAGGATTGTGCCTGAGGTTGAATAACCACTTTTTAAAGCCCCACAGTGACCAAAATTGCCATTTTTACAGACTTTTTCTCCTAAACAGAATCTTCTATTTTGACCAATTTCTGGCCGAAAAACGACTCCAAACACACTCATTTTAGATCCAAAAGTGATAATTCACATTTGAGAGTCATTTACAGGCAAAAGAGCAAACATTAAAAAAATGTCAATTTCTGACCATCTGGAGAAAGTTTGACAGTTCCGTTGTCATCGTTTTTCATCAAAAAAAATATTTTTTCAAATGTATAAAAAATGATACAAAATGTCAAAAGGATTGTGCCTGAAGTTGAATAACCACTTTTTACCCCTTCCACGCTAATGACAAAGCCAGCTTGTCACGGGCGTTACCTGCGCTGCGCTCATGACGAGCTGGCTTTGTCATGTAAAGTGTGATTTATGAACATTCAGCGCACAGCAGGAAAACCCGCTAGCTCTGTAGTGGTTAAAGCCCCACAGTGACCAAAATTGCCATTTTTACAGACTTTTCCTCCTACTCAGAAGCTTCTATTTTGACCAATTTCTGGCAGAAAAATGACTCCAAACACACTCATTTTAGATCCAAAAGTGATAATTCATATTTAATAGTCATTTACAGGCAAAAGAGAAAACATAAAAAAATGACCATTTCTGACCATCTGGAGAAAGTTTGACAGTTCCGGGGTCATCGTTTTTCATAAAAAAAATATTTTTTCAAATGTTGAAAAAATGATGCAAAAAATGTCAAATGGATTGTGCCTGATGTTGAATAACCACTTTTTAAAGCCCCACAGTGACCAAAATTGCCATTTTTACAGACATTTCCTCCTACTCAGAAGCTTCTATTTGACCAATTTCTGGCAGAAAAATGACTCTAAACACACTTATTTTAGTTCCAAAAGTGATCATTCACATTTAATAATGGTTTACAGTCAAAAGAGAAAGCATTAAAAAATGACCATTTCTGACCATCTGGAGAAAGTTTGACAGTTCCGGGGTCATCGTTTTTCATAAAAAAAATATTTTTTCAAATGTTGAAAAAATGATGCAAAATGTCAAATGGATTGTGCCTGATGTTGAATAACCACTTTTTAAAGCCCCACAGTGACCAAAATTGCCATTTTTACAGACATTTCCTCCTACTCTAAGCTTCTATTTGACCAATTTCTGGCAGAAAAATGACTCTAAACACACTTATTTTAGTTCCAAAAGTGATCATTCACATTTAACAATTGTTTACAGTCAAAAGAGAAAACATTAAAAAATGACCATTTCTGACCATCTGGAGAAAGTCCACGTTCCGGGGTCATCGTTTTTCATAAAAAAAATATTTTTCAAATGTTGAAAAAATGATGCAAAATGTCAAAAGGATTGTGCCTGAAGTTGAATAACCACTTTTTAAAGCCCCACAGTGACCAAAATTGCCATTTTTACAGACTTTTCCTCCTACTCAGAAGCTTATATCTTGACCAATTTTTGGGAGAAAAATGACTCCAAACATACTCATTTTAGATCCAAAAGTGATAATTCACATTTAATAGTCATTTACAGGCAAAAGAGAAAACATTAAAAAACTGACCATTTCTGACCATCTGAAGAAAGTTAGACAGTTCCGGGGTCATCGTTTTTCATCAAAAAAAAAATTTTGTCAAACGTTTTAAAAATGATGCAAAATGTCAAATGGATTGTGCCTGATGTTGAATAACTACTTTTTAAGCCCTACAGTGACCAAATTTGCCATTTTTTCAGACATTTCCTCCTACTCAGAAGCTTCTATTTGACCAATTTCTGGCAGAAAAATGACTCTAAACACACTTATTTTAGTTCCAAAAGTGATCATTCACATTTAATAATTGTTTACAGTCAAAAGAGAAAACATTAAAAAATGACCATTTCTGACCATCTGGAGAAAGTTCGACGTTCCGGGGTCATCGTTTTTCATCAAAAAAAATATTTTTTCAAATGTTGAAAAAATGATGCAAAATGTCAAAAGGATTGTGCCTGAAGTTGAATAACCACTTTTTAAAGCCCCACAGTGACCAAAATTGCC
The DNA here is from genome assembly GCF_964261635.1 of Lissotriton helveticus. Taxonomy (NCBI): domain Eukaryota; kingdom Metazoa; phylum Chordata; class Amphibia; order Caudata; family Salamandridae; genus Lissotriton; species Lissotriton helveticus. Next base: position 1,355,985,503 of record NC_136061.1, on the reverse strand, counting down.
ATTTTTACAGACTTTTCCTCCTACTCAGAAGCTTCTATTTTGACCAATTTCTGGCAGAAAAATGACTCCAAACACACTAATTTTAGATCAAAAAGTGATAATTCACATTTAATAGTCATTTACAGGCAAAAGACAAAACATTAAACAATTACCATTTCTGACCATCTGGAGAAAGTTCGACAGTTCCTGGGTCATCGTTTTTCATCAAAAAATTTTTTTTTTCAAATGTTGAAAAAATGATTCAAAATGTCAAATGGATTGTGCCTGATGTTGAATAACCACTTTTTAAAGCCCCACAGTGACCAAAATTGTCATTTTTACAGACATTTCCTCCTACTCAGAACCTTCTATTTCGACCAATTTCTGGCAGAAAAATGACTCTAAACACACTTATTTTAGTTCCAAAAGTGATAATTCACATTTAATAGTCATTTACTGTCAAAAGAGAAAACATTAAAAAATGACCATTTCTGACCATCTGGAGAAAGTTCGACAGTTCCGGGGTCATCGTTTTTCATAAAAAAAAATATTTTTTCAAATGTTGAAAAAATGATTCAAAATGTCAAATGGATTGTGCCTGATGTTGAATAACTACTTTTTAAAGCCCCACAGTGAACAAAATTGTCATTTTTACAGACATTTCCTCCTACTCAGAACCTTCTATTTCGACCAATTTCTGGCAGAAAAATGACTCTAAACACACTTATTTTAGTTCCAAAAGTGAACATTCACATTTAATAATTGTTTACAGTCAAAAGAGAAAACATTAAAAAATGACCATTTCTGACCATCTGGAGAAAGTTCGACAGTTCCGGGGTCATCGTTTTTCATAAAAGAAATATTTTTTCAAATGTTGAAAAAATGATCCAAAATGTCAAAAGGATTGTGCCTGAAGTTGAATAACCACTTTTTAACCCCTTCCACGCTAATGACAAAGCCAGCTTGTCACGGGCGTTACCTGCGCTGCGCTCATGACGAGCTGGCTTTGTCATGTAAAGTGTGATTTATGAACATTCAGCGCACAGCAGGAAAACCCGCTAGCTCTGTAGTGGTTAAAGCCCCACAGTGAGCAAAATTGCCATTTTTACAGACTTTTCCTCCAACTCAGAAGCTTCTATTTTGACCAATTTCTGGCAGAAAAATGACTCTAAACACACTTATTTTAGTTCCAAAAGTGATCATTCACATTTAATAATTGTTTACAGTCAAAAGAGAAAACATTAAAAAATGACCATTTCTGACCATCTGGAGAAAGTTCCACGTTCCGGGTCATCGTTTTTCATAAAAAATTTTTTTTTTTTCAAATGTTGAAAAAATGATGCAAAATGTCAAAAGGATTGTGCCTGAAGTTGAATAACCACTTTTTAAAGCCCCAGAGTGACCAAAATTGCCATTTTTACAGACTTTCCCTCCTACTCAGAAGCTTTTATTTTGCCCAATTTCTGGCAGAAAAATGACTCCAAACACACTCATTTTAGATCCACAAGTGATAATTCACATTAAGAGTCATTTACAGGCAAAAGAGAAAACATAAAAAAATGACCATTTCTGACAATCTGGAGAAAATTCGACAGTTCCTGGGTCATCGTTTTTCATAAAAAAATATATTTTTTCAAATGTTTTAAAAATGATGCAAAATGTCAAATGGATTGTGCCTGATGTTGAATAACTACTTTTTAAGCCCTACAGTGACCAAAATTGCGATTTTTACAGATATTTCCTCCTACTCAGAAGCTTCTATTTGACCAATTTCTGGCAGAAAAATGGCTCTAAACACACTTATTTTAGTTCCAAAAGTGATCATTCACATTTAATAATTGTTTACAGTCAAAAGAGAAAACATTTAAAAATGGCCATTTCTGACCATCTGGAGAAAGTTTGACAGGTCCGGGGTCATCGTTTTTCATCAAAAAAAATATTTTTTCAAATGTATAAAAATGATGCAAAATGTCAAAAGGATTGTGCCTGAAGTTGAATAACCACTTTTTAACCCCTTCCACGCTAATGACAAAGCCAGCTTGTCACGGGCGTTACCTGCGCTGCGCTCATGACGAGCTGGCTTTGTCATGTAAAGTGTGATTTATGAACATTCAGCGCACAGCAGGAAAACCCGCTAGCTCTGTAGTGGTTAAAGCCCCACAGTGACCAAAATTGCCATTTTTACAGACTATTCCTCCTACTCAGAACCTTCTATTTCGACCAATTTCTGGCAGAAAAATGACTCTAAACACACTTATTTTAGTTCCAAAAGTGAACATTCACATTTAATAATTGTTTACAGTCAAAAGAGAAAACATTAAAAAATTACCATTTCTGACCATCTGGAGAAAGTTCCACGTTCCGGGGTCATCGTTTTTCATAAAAAAAAATATTTTTTCAAATGTTGAAAAAATTATTCAAAATGTCAAATGGATTGTGCCTGATGTTGAATAACTACTTTTTAAAGCCCCACAGTGACCAAAATTGTCATTTTTACAGACATTTCCTCCTACTCAGAACCTTCTATTTCGACCAATTTCTGGCAGAAAAATGACTCTAAACACACTTATTTTAGTTCTAAAAGTGAACATTCACATTTAATAATTGTTTACAGTCAAAAGAGAAAACATTAAAAAATGACCATTTCTGACCATCTGGAGAAAGTTTGACAGTTCCGGGGTCATCGTTTTTCATAAAAGAAATATTTTTTCAAATGTTGAAAAAATGATCCAAAATGTCAAATGGATTGTGCCTGAAGTTGAATAACCACTTTTTAAAGCCCCACAGTGACCAAAATTGCCATTTTTACAGACATTTCCTCCTACTCAGAAGCTTCTATTTTGACCAATTTCTGGCAGAAAAATGACTCTAAACACACTTATTTTAGTTCCAAAAGTGATCATTCACATTTAATAATTGTTTACAGTCAAAAGAGAAAACATTAAAAAATGACCATTTCTGACCATCTGGAGAAAGTTCGACAGTTCCGGGGTCATCGTTTTTCATTAAAAAAAATATTTTTTCAAATGTTGAAAAAATGATTCAAAATGTCAAATGGATTGTGCCTGATGTTGAATAACTACTTTTTAAAGCCCCACAGTGACCAAAATTGTCATTTTTACAGACATTTCCTCCTACTCAGAACCTTCTATTTCGACCAATTTCTGGCAGAAAAATGACTCTAAACACACTTATTTTAGTTCCAAAAGTGAACATTCACATTTAATAATTGTTTACAGTCAAAAGAGAAAACATTTAAAAATGGCCATTTCTGACCATCTGTAGAAAGTTTGACAGGTCCGGGGTCATCGTTTTTCATAAAAAATTTTTTTTTTTCAAATGTATAAAAATGATGCAAAATGTCAAAAGGATTGTGCCTGAAGTTGAATAACCACTTTTTAAAGCCCCACAGTGATCAAAATTGCCATTTTTACAGACTTTTCCTCCTACTCAGTAGCTTATATCTTGAACAATTTTTGGGAGAAAAATGACTCCAAACACACTCATTTTAGTTCCAAAAGTGATAATTCACATTTAATAGTCATTTACAGGCAAAAGAGATAACATTAAAAAAGGACCATTTCTGACCATCTGGAGAAAGTTCGACAGTTCCGGGGTCATCATTTTTCATAAAAAAAAATATTTTTTCAAATGTTGAAAACATGATGCAAAATGTCAAATGGATTGTGCCTGATGTTGAATAACCACTTTTAAAGCCCCACAGTGACCAAATTTGCCATTTTTACAGACATTTCCTCCTACTCAGAAGCTTCTATTTGACCAATTTCTGGCAGAAAAATGACTCTAAACACACTCATTTTAGTTCCAAAAGTGATAATTCACATTTAATAGTCATTTACAGGCAAAAGAGATAACATTAAAAAAGGACCATTTCTGACCATCTGGAGAAAGTTCGACAGTTCCGGGGTCATCGTTTTTCATAAAAAAAAATATTTGTTCAAATGTTGAAAAAATGATGCAAAATGTCAAAAGGATTGGGCCTCCTGTTGAATAACCACTTTTGCCCCACAGTGACCAAAATTGCCATTTTTACAGACTTTTCCTCCTACTCAGAAGCTTCTATTTGACCAATTTCTGGCAGAAAAATGACTCTAAACACACTTATTTTAGTTCCAAAAGTGATCATTCACATTTAATAATTGTTTACAGTCAAGAGAAAACATTAAAAAATTACCATTTCTGACCGTCTGGAGAAAGTTCGACAGTTCCGGGGTCATCGTTTTTCATCCCAAAAAATATTTTTTCAAATGTTGAAAAAAATTATGCAAAATGTCAAAAGGATTGTGCCTGAAGTTGAATAACCACTTTTTAACCCCTTCCACGCTAATGACAAAGCCAGCTCGTCACGGGCGTTACCTGCGCTGCGCTCATGACGAGCTGGCTTTGTCATGTAAAGTGTGATTTATGAACATTCAGCGCACAGCAGGAAAACCCGCTAGCTCTGTAGTGGTTAAAGCCCCAGAGTGACCAAAATTGCCATTTTTACAGACTATTCCTCCTACTCAGAAGCTTCTATTTTGACCAATTTCTGGCCAAAAAATGACTCCAAACACACTCATTTTAGATCCAAAAGTGATAATTCACATTTAATAGTCATTTACAGGCAAAAGAGAAAACATAAAAAAATGACCATTTCTGACCATCTGGAGAAAGTTTGACAGTTCCGGGGTCATCGTTTTTCATAAAAAAAATATTTTTTCAAATTTTGAAAAAATGATGCAAAATGTCAAATGGATTGTGCCTGATGATGAATAACCACTTTTTAAAGCCCCACAGTGACCAAAATTGCCATTTTTACAGACATTTCCTCCTACTCTAAGCTTCTATTTGACCAATTTCTGGCAGAAAAATGACTCTAAACACACTTATTTTAGTTCCAAAAGTGATCATTCACATTTAATAATTGTTTACAGTCAAAAGAGAAAACATTAAAAAATGACCATTTCTGACCATCTGGAGAAAGTTCCACGTTCTGGGGTCATCGTTTTTCATCAAAAAAAATATTTTTTCAAATGTTGAAAAAATGATGCAAAATGTCAAAAGGATTGTGCCTGAAGTTGAATAACCACTTTTTAAAGCCCCACAGTGATCAAAATTGCCATTTTTACAGACTTTTCCTCCTACTCAGTAGCTTATATCTTGAACAATTTTTGGGAGAAAAATGACTCCAAACATACTCATTTTAGATTCAAAAGTGATAATTCACATTTAATAGTCATTTACAGGCAAAAGACAAAACATTAAAAAACTGACCATTTCTGACCATCTGGAGAAAGTTCGACAGTTCCGGGGTCATCGTTTTTCATCAAAAAAAATATTTTTTCAAACGTTTTAAAAATGATGCAAAATGTCAAATGGATTGTGCCTGATGTTGAATAACTACTTTTTAAGCCCTACAGTGACCAAATTTGCCATTTTTACAGACATTTCCTCCTACTCAGAAGCTTCTATTTGACCAATTTCTGGCAGAAAAATGACTCTAAACACACTTATTTTAGTTCCAAAAGTGATCATTCACATTTAATAATTGTTTACAGTCAAAAGAGAAAACATTAAAAAATGACCATTTCTGACCATCTGGAGAAAGTTCGACAGTTCCGGGGTCATCGTTTTTCATAAAAAAAAATATTTTTTCAAATGTTGAAAAAATGATTCAAAATGTCAAATGGATTGTGCCTGATGTTGAATAACTACTTTTTAAAGCCCCACAGTGACCAAAATTGTCATTTTTACAGACATTTCCTCCTACTCAGAACCTTCTATTTCGACCAATTTCTGGCAGAAAAATGACTCTAAACACACTTATTTTAGTTCCAAAAGTGAACATTCACATTTAATAATTGTTTACAGTCAAAAGAGAAAACATTAAAAAATGACCATTTCTGACCATCTGGAGAAAGTTCGACAGTTCCGGGGTCATCGTTTTTCATCAAAAAAAATATTTTTTCAAATGTTTTAAAAATGATGCAAAATGTCAAATGGATTGTGCCTGATGTTGAATAACTACTTTTTAAGCCCTACAGTGACCAAACTTGCCATTTTTACAGATATTTCCTCCTACTCAGAAGCTTCTATTTGACCAATTTCTGGCAGAAAAATGGCTCTAAACACACTTATTTTAGTTCCAAAAGTGATCATTCACATTTAATAATTGTTTACAGTCAAAAGAGAAAACATTTAAAAATGGCCATTTCTGACCATCTGGAGAAAGTTTGACAGGTCCGGGGTCCTCGTTTTTCATCAAAAAAAATATTTTTTCAAATGTTGAAAAGATGATGCAAAATGTCAAAAGGATTGTGCCTGAAGTTGAATAACCACTTTTTAAAGCCCCACAGTGACCAAAATTGCCATTTTCACAGACTTTTCCTCCTACTCAGAAGCTTCTATTTTGACCAATTTCTGGCAGAAAAATGACTCTAAACACACTAATTTTAGATCAAAAAGTGATAATTCACATTTAATAGTCATTTACAGGCAAAAGACAAAACATTAAAAAATTACCATTTCTGACCATCTGGAGAAAGTTCGACAGTTCCGGGGTCATCGTTTTTCATCAAAAAAAATATTTTTTCAAATGTTGAAAAAATGATTCAAAATGTCAAATGGATTGTGCCTGATGTTGAATAACTACTTTTTAAAGCCCCACAGTGACCAAAATTGTCATTTTTACAGACATTTCCTCCTACTCAGAACCTTCTATTTCGACCAATTTCTGGCAGAAAAATTACTCTAAACACACTTATTTTAGTTCTAAAAGTGAACATTCACATTTAATAATTGTTTACAGTCAAACGAGAAAACATTAAAAAATGACCATTTCTGACCATCTGGAGAAAGTTCGACAGTTCCGGGGTCATCGTTTTTCATAAAAGAAATATTTTTTCAAATGTTGAAAAAATGATCCAAAATGTTAAATGGATTGTGTCTGAAGTTGAATAACCACTTTTTAAAGCCCCACAGTGACCAAAATTGCCATTTTTACAGACATTTCCTCCTACTCAGAAGCTTCTATTTTGACCAATTTCTGGCAGAAAAATGACTCTAAACACACTTATTTTAGTTCCAAAAGTGATCATTCACATTTAATAATTGTTTACAGTCAAAAGAGAAAACATTAAAAAATGACCATTTCTGACCATCTGGAGAAAGTTCGACAGTTCCGGGGTCATCGTTTTTCATAAAAAAAAATATTTTTTCAAATGTTGAAAAAATTATTCAAAATGTCAAATGGATTGTGCCTGATGTTGAATAACTACTTTTTAAAGCCCCACAGTGACCAAAATTGTCATTTTTACAGACATTTCCTCCTACTCAGAACCTTCTATTTCGACCAATTTCTGGCAGAAAAATGACTCTAAACACACTTATTTTAGTTCCAAAAGTGAACATTCACATTTAATAATTGTTTACAGTCAAAAGAGAAAACATTAAAAAATGACCATTTCTGACCATCTGGAGAAAGTTCGACGTTCCGGGGTCATCGTTTTTCATCAAAAAAAATATTTTTTCAAATGTTGAAAAAATGATGCAAAATGTCAAAAGGATTGTGCCTGAAGTTGAATAACCACTTTTTAAAGCCCCACAGTGACCAAAATTGCCATTTTCACAGACTTTTCCTCCTACTCAAAAGCTTCTATTTTGACCAATTTCTGGCAGAAAAATGACTCCAAACACACTAATTTTAGATCAAAAAGTGATAATTCACATTTAATAGTCATTTACAGGCAAAAGACAAAACATTAAAAAATTACCATTTCTGACCATCTGGAGAAAGTTCGACAGTTCCGGGGTCATCGTTTTTCATCAAAAAAAATATTTTTTCAAATGTTGAAAAAATGATTCAAAATGTCAAATGGATTGTGCCTGATGTTGAATAACTACTTTTTAAAGCCCCACAGTGACCAAAATTGTCATTTTTACAGACATTTCCTCCTACTCAGAACCTTCTATTTCGACCAATTTCTGGCAGAAAAATGACTCTAAATACACTTATTTTAGTTCTAAAAGTGAACATTCACATTTAATAATTGTTTACAGTCAAAAGAGAAAACATTAAAAAATTACCATTTCTGACCATCTGGAGAAAGTTCGACAGTTCCGGGGTCATCGTTTTTCATAAAAGAAATATTTTTTCAAATGTTGAAAAAATGATTCAAAATGTCAAATGGATTGTGCCTGATGTTGAATAACTACTTTTTAAAGCCCCACAGTGACCAAAATTGTCATTTTTACAGACATTTCCTCCTACTCAGAACCTTCTATTTCGACCAATTTCTGGCAGAAAAATGACTCTAAACACACTTATTTTAGTTCCAAAAGTGAACATTCACATTTAATAATTGTTTACAGTCAAAAGAGAAAACATTAAAAAATGACCATTTCTGACCATCTGGAGAAAGTTCGACAGTTCCGGGGTCATCGTTTTTCATCAAAAAAAATATTTTTTCAAATGTTTTAAAAATGATGCAAAAGGTCAAATGGATTGTGCCTGATGTTGAATAACTACTTTTTAAGCCCTACAGTGACCAAACTTGCCATTTTTACAGATATTTCCTCCTACTCAGAAGCTTCTATTTGACCAATGTCTGGCAGAAAAATGGCTCTAAACACACTTATTTTAGTTCCAAAAGTGATCATTCACATTTAATAATTGTTTACAGTCAAAAGAGAAAACATTTAAAAATGGCCATTTCTGACCATCTGGAGAAAGTTTGACAGGTCCGGGGTCATCGTTTTTCATCAAAAAAAATATTTTTTCAAAGGAAAAAAAAATGATGCAAAATGTCAAAAGGATTGTGCCTGAAGTTGAATAACCACTTTTTAACCCCTTCCACGCTAATGACAAAGCCAGCTTGTCACGGGCGTTACCTGCGCTGCGCTCATGACGAGCTGGCTTTGTCATGTAAAGTGTGAATTATGAACATTCAGCGCACAGCAGGAAAACCCGCTAGCTCTGTAGTGGTTAAAGCCCCACAGTGACCAAAATTGCCATTTTTACAGACTATTCCTCCTACTCAGAAGCTTCTATTTTGACCAATTTCTGGCCGAAAAATGACTCCAAACACACTCATTTTAGATCCAAAAGTGATAATTCACATTTAATAGTCATTTACAGGCAAAAGAGAAAACATTAAAAAACTGACCATTTCTGACCATCTGGAGAAAGTTCGACAGTTCCGGGGTCATCGTTTTTCATCAAAAAAAATATTTTGTCAAACGTTTTAAAAATGATGCAAAATGTCAAATGGATTGTGCCTGATGTTGAATAACTACTTTTTAAGCCCTACAGTGACCAAATTTGCCATTTTTACAGACATTTCCTCCTACTCTGAAGCTTCTATTTGACCAATTTCTGGCAGAAAAATGACTCTAAACACACTTATTTTAGTTCCAAAAGTGATCATTCACATTTAATAATTGTTTACAGTCAAAAGAGAAAACATTAAAAAATGACCATTTCTGACCATCTGGAGAAAGTTCGACGTTCCGGGGTCATCGTTTTTCATCAAAAAAAATATTTTTTCAAATGTTGAAAAAATGATGCAAAATGTCAAAAGGATTGTGCCTGAAGTTGAATAACCACTTTTTAAAGCCCCACAGTGACCAAAATTGCCATTTTTACAGACTTTTCCTCCTACTACGAAGCTTCTATTTTGACCAATTTCTGGCAGAAAAATGACTCCAAACACACTAATTTTAGATCAAAAAGTGATAATTCACATTTAATAGTCATTTACAGGCAAAAGACAAAACATTAAAAAATGACCATTTCTGACCATCTGGAGAAAGTTCGACAGTTCCGGGGTCATCGTTTTTCATCAAAAAAAATATTTTTTCAAATGTTGAAAAAATGATTCAAAATGTCAAATGGATTGTGCCTGATGTTGGATAACTACTTTTTAAAGCCCCACAGTGACCAAAATTGTCATTTTTACAGACATTTCCTCCTACTCAGAACCTTCTATTTCAACCAATTTCTTGCAGAAAAATGACTCTAAACACACTTATTTTAGTTCTAAAAGTGAACATTCACATTTAATAATTGTTTACAGTCAAAAGAGAAAACATTAAAAAATGACCATTTCTGACCATCTGGAGAAAGTTCGACAGTTCCGGGGTCATCGTTTTTCATAAAAGAAATATTTTTTCAAATGTTGAAAAAATGATCCAAAATGTCAAATGGATTGTGCCTGGAGTTGAATAACTACTTTTTAAAGCCCCACAGTGACCAAAATTGTCATTTTTACAGGCATTTCCTCCTACTCAGAACCTTCTATTTCGACCAATTTCTGGCAGAAAAATGACTCTAAACACACTTATTTTAGTTCCAAAAGTGAACATTCACATTTAATAATTGTTTACAGTCAAAAGAGAAAACATTAAAAAATGACCATTTCTGACCATCTGGATAAAGTTCGACAGTTCTGGGGTCATCGTTTTTCTTCAAAAAAAATATTTTTTCAAAGGAAAAAAAAATGATGCAAAATGTCAAAAGGATTGTGCCTGAAGTTGAATAGCCACTTTTTAAAGCCCCACAGTGACGAAAATTGCCATTTTTACAGACATTTCCTCCTACTCCGAAGCTTCTATTTGACCAATTTCTGGCAGAAAAATGACTCTAAACACACTTATTTTAGTTCCAAAAATGATCATTCACATTTAATAATTGTTTACAGTCAAAAGAGAAACTATTAAAAAATGACCATTTCTGACCATCTGGAGAAAGTTCGACGTTCCGGGGTCATCGTTTTTCATCAAAAAAAATATTTTTTCAAATGTTGAAAAAATTATGCAAAATGTCAAAAGGATTGTGCCTGAAGTTGAATAACCACTTTTTAAAGCCCCACAGTGACCAAAATTGCCATTTTTACAGACTTTTCCTCCTACTCAGAAGCTTCTATTTTGACCAATTTCTGGCAGAAAAATGACTCCAAACACACTAATTTTAGATCAAAAAGTGATAATTCACATTTAATAGTCATTTACACGCAAAAGACAAAACATTAAAAAATTACCATTTCTGACCATCTGGAGAAAGTTCGACAGTTCCGGGGTCATCGTTTTTCATCAAAAAAAATATTTTTTCAAATGTTGAAAAAATGATTCAAAATGTCAAATGGATTGTGCCTGATGTTGAATAACCACTTTTTAAAGCCCCACAGTGACCAAAATTGTCATTTTTACAGACATTTCCTCCTACTCAGAACCTTCTATTTCGACCAATTTCTGGCAGAAAAATGACTCTAAACACACTTATTTTAGTTCCAAAAGTGATAATTCACATTTAATAGTCATTTACTGTCAAAAGAGAAAACATTAAAAAATGACCATTTCTGACCATCTGGAGAAAGTTCGACAGTTCCGGGGTCATCGTTTTTCATAAAAAAAAATATTTTTTCAATTGTTGAAAAAATGATTCAAAATGTCAAATGGATTGTGCCTGATGTTGAATAACTACTTTTTAAAGCCCCACAGTGACCAAAATTGTCATTTTTAAAGACATTTCCTCCTACTCAGAACCTTCTATTTCGACCAATTTCTGGCAGAAAAATGACTCTAAACACACTTATTTTAGTTCTAAAAGTGAACATTCACATTTAATAATTGTTTACAGTCAAAAGAGAAAACATTAAAAAATGACCATTTCTGACCATCTGGAGAAAGTTCGACAGTTCCGGGGTCATCGTTTTTCATAAAAGAAATATTTTTTCAAATGTTGAAAAAATGATCCAAAATGTCAAATGGATTGTGCCTGAAGTTGAATAACCACTTTTTAAAGCCCCACAGTGACCAAAATTGTCATGTTTACAGACATTTCCTCCTACTCAGAACCTTCTGTTTCGACCAATTTCTGGCAGAAAAATGACTCTAAACACACTTATTTTAGTTCCAAAAGTGAACATTCATATTTAATAATTGTTTACAGTCAAAAGAGAAAACATTAAAAAATGACCATTTCTGACCATCTGGAGAAAGTTCGACAGTTCCGGGGTCATCGTTTTTCATCAAAAAAAATATTTTTTCAAATGTTTTAAAAATGATGCAAAATGTCAAATGGATTGTGCCTGATGTTGAATAACTACTTTTTAAGCCCTACAGTGACCAAAATTGCCATTTTTACAGATATTTCCTCCTACTCAGAAGCTTCTATTTGACCAATTTCTGGCAGAAAAATGGCTCTAAACACACTTATTTTAGTTCCAAAAGTGATCATTCACATTTAATAATTGTTTACAGTCAAAATAGAAAACATTTAAAAATGGCCATTTCTGACCATCTGGGGAAAGTTTGACAGGTCCGGGGTCATCGTTTTTCAACAAAAAAAATATTTTTTCAAAGGAAAAAAAAATGATGCAAAATGTCAAAAGGATTGTGCCTGAAGTTGAATAACCACTTTTTAACCCCTTCCACGCTAATGACAAAGCCAGCTTGTCACGGGCGTTACCTGCGCTGCGCTCATGACGAGCTGGCTTTGTCATGTAAATTGTGATTTATGAACATTCAGCGCACAGCAGGAAAACCCGCTAGCTCTGTAGTGGTTAAAGCCCCACAGTGACCAAAATTGCCATTTTTACAGACTATTCCTCCTACTCAGAAGCTTCTATTTTGACCAATTTCTGGCCGAAAAATGACTCCAAACACACTCATTTTAGATCCAAAAGTGATAATTCACATTTAATAGTCATTTACAGGCAAAAGAGAAAACATAAAAAAATGACAATTTCTGACCATCTGGAGAAAGTTTGACAGTTCCGGGGTCATCGTTTTTCATAAAAAAAATATTTTTTCAAATGTTGAAAAAATGATGCAAAATGTCAAATGGATTGTGCCTGATGTTGAATAACCACTTTTTAAAGCCCCACAGTGACCAAAATTGCCATTTTTACAGACATTTCCTCCTACTCTAAGCTTCTATTTGACCAATTTCTGGCAGAAAAATGACTCTAAACACACTTATTTTAGTTCCAAAAGTGATCATTCACATTTAATAATTGTTTACAGTCAAAAGAGAAAACATTAAAAAATTACCATTTCTGAGCATCTGGAGAAAGTTCGACAGTTCCGGGGTCATCGTTTTTCATCAAAAAAAATATTTTGTCAAACGTTTTAAAAATGATGCAAAATGTCAAATGGATTGTGCCTGATGTTGAATAACTACTTTTTAAGCCCTACAGTGACCAAATTTGCCATTTTTACAGACATTTCCTCCTACTCCGAAGCTTCTATTTGACCAATTTCTGGCAGAAAAATGACTCTAAACACACTTATTTTAGTTCCAAAAGTGATCATTCACATTTAATAATTGTTTACAGTCAAAAGAGAAAACATTAAAAAATGACCATTTCTGACCATCTGGAGAAAGTTCGACGTTCCGGGGTCATCGTTTTTCATCAAAAAAATATTTTTTCAAATGTTGAAAAAATGATGCAAAATGTCAAAAGGATTGTGCCTGAAGTTGAATAACCACTTTTTAAAGCCCCACAGTGACCAAAATTGCCATTTTTACAGACTTTTCCTCCTACTCAGAAGCTTCTATTTTGACCAATTTCTGGCAGAAAAATGACTCCAAACACACTAATTTTAGATCCAAAAGTGATAATTCACATTTAAGAGTCATTTACAGGCAAAAGAGAAAACATAAAAAAATGACCATTTCTGACCATCTGGAGAAAGTTCGACAGTCATCATTTTTCATCAAAAAATTTTTTTTTTCAAATGTTTTAAAAATGATGCAAAATGTCAAATGGATTGTGCCTGATGTTGAATAACTACTTTTTAAGCCCACAGTGACCAAAATTGCCATTTTTACAGATATTTCCTCCTACTCAGAAGCTTCTATTTGACCAATTTCTGGCAGAAAAATGGCTCTAAACACACTTATTTTAGTTTCAAAAGTGATCATTCACATTTAATAATTGTTTACAGTCAAAAGAGAAAACATAAAAAAATGGCCATTTCTGACCATCTGGAGAAAGTTTGACAGGTCTGGGGTCATCGTTTTTCATAAAAAAAAATATTTTTTCAAATGTTGAAAAAATGATTCAAAATGTCAAATGGATTGTGCCTGATGTTTAATAACCACATTCTAAAGCCCCACAGTGACCAAAATTGCCATTTTTACAGACATTTCCTCCTACTCAGAAGCTTCTATTTGACCAATTTCTGGCAGAAAAATGACTCTAAACACACTTATTTTAGTTCCAAAAGTGATCATTCACATTTAATAATTGTTTACAGTCAAAAGAGAAAACATAAAAAAATGACCATTTCTGACCATCTGTAGAAAGTTCGACAGTTTCGGGGTCATCGTTTTTCATCAAAACATTTTTTTTTCAAATGTTGAAAAAAAGAGGCAAAATGTCAAAAGGATTGGGCCTCCTGTTGAATAACCACTTTTGCCCCACAGTGACCGAAATTGCCATTTTTACAGACTTTTCCTCCTACTCAGAAGCTTCTATTTGACCAATTTCTGGCAGAAAAATGACTCTAAACACACTTATTTTAGTTCCAAAAGTGACCATTCACATTTAATAATTGTTTACAGTCAAAAGAGAAAACATTAAAAAATGACCATTTCTGACCATCTGGAGAAAGTTTGACAGTTCCGGGGTCATCGTTTTTCATCAAAAAAAATATTTTTTCAAATGTTGAAAAAATGATGCAAAATGTCAAAAGGATTGTGCCTGAAGTTGAATAACCACTTTTTAAAGCCCCAGAGTGACCAAAATTGCCATTTTTACAGACTTTCCCTCCTACTCAGAAGCTTTTATTTTGCCCAATTTCTGGCAGAAAAATGACTCCAAACACACTCATTTTAGATCCACAAGTGATAATTCACATTAAGAGTCATTTACAGGCAAAAGAGAAAACATAAAAAAATGACCATTTCTGACAATCTGGAGAAAATTCGACAGTTCCTGGGTCATCGTTTTTCATAAAAAAATATATTTTTTCAAATGTTTTAAAAATGATGCAAAATGTCAAATGGATTGTGCCTGATGTTGAATAACTACTTTTTAAGCCCTACAGTGACCAAAATTGCGATTTTTACAGATATTTCCTCCTACTCAGAAGCTTCTATTTGACCAATTTCTGGCAGAAAAATGGCTCTAAACACACTTATTTTAGTTCCAAAAGTGATCATTCACATTTAATAATTGTTTACAGTCAAAAGAGAAAACATTTAAAAATGGCCATTTCTGACCATCTGGAGAAAGTTTGACAGGTCCGGGGTCATCGTTTTTCATCAAAAAAAATATTTTTTCAAATGTATAAAAATGATGCAAAATGTCAAAAGGATTGTGCCTGAAGTTGAATAACCACTTTTTAACCCCTTCCACGCTAATGACAAAGCCAGCTTGTCACGGGCGTTACCTGCGCTGCGCTCATGACGAGCTGGCTTTGTCATGTAAAGTGTGATTTATGAACATTCAGCGCACAGCAGGAAAACCCGCTAGCTCTGTAGTGGTTAAAGCCCCACAGTGACCAAAATTGCCATTTTTATAGACTATTCCTCCTACTCAGAACCTTCTATTTCGACCAATTTCTGGCAGAAAAATGACTCTAAACACACTTATTTTAGTTCCAAAAGTGAACATTCACATTTAATAATTGTTTACAGTCAAAAGAGAAAACATTAAAAAATTACCATTTCTGACCATCTGGAGAAAGTTCCACGTTCCGGGGTCATCGTTTTTCATAAAAAAAAATATTTTTTCAAATGTTGAAAAAATGATGCAAAATGTCAAAAGGATTGTGCCTGAGGTTGAATAACCACTTTTTAAAGCCCCACAGTGACCAAAATTGCCATTTTTACAGACTTTTTCTCCTAAACAGAATCTTCTATTTTGACCAATTTCTGGCCGAAAAACGACTCCAAACACACTCATTTTAGATCCAAAAGTGATAATTCACATTTGAGAGTCATTTACAGGCAAAAGAGCAAACATTAAAAAAATGTCAATTTCTGACCATCTGGAGAAAGTTTGACAGTTCCGTTGTCATCGTTTTTCATCAAAAAAAATATTTTTTCAAATGTATAAAAAATGATACAAAATGTCAAAAGGATTGTGCCTGAAGTTGAATAACCACTTTTTACCCCTTCCACGCTAATGACAAAGCCAGCTTGTCACGGGCGTTACCTGCGCTGCGCTCATGACGAGCTGGCTTTGTCATGTAAAGTGTGATTTATGAACATTCAGCGCACAGCAGGAAAACCCGCTAGCTCTGTAGTGGTTAAAGCCCCACAGTGACCAAAATTGCCATTTTTACAGACTTTTCCTCCTACTCAGAAGCTTCTATTTTGACCAATTTCTGGCAGAAAAATGACTCCAAACACACTCATTTTAGATCCAAAAGTGATAATTCATATTTAATAGTCATTTACAGGCAAAAGAGAAAACATAAAAAAATGACCATTTCTGACCATCTGGAGAAAGTTTGACAGTTCCGGGGTCATCGTTTTTCATAAAAAAAATATTTTTTCAAATGTTGAAAAAATGATGCAAAAAATGTCAAATGGATTGTGCCTGATGTTGAATAACCACTTTTTAAAGCCCCACAGTGACCAAAATTGCCATTTTTACAGACATTTCCTCCTACTCAGAAGCTTCTATTTGACCAATTTCTGGCAGAAAAATGACTCTAAACACACTTATTTTAGTTCCAAAAGTGATCATTCACATTTAATAATGGTTTACAGTCAAAAGAGAAAGCATTAAAAAATGACCATTTCTGACCATCTGGAGAAAGTTTGACAGTTCCGGGGTCATCGTTTTTCATAAAAAAAATATTTTTTCAAATGTTGAAAAAATGATGCAAAATGTCAAATGGATTGTGCCTGATGTTGAATAACCACTTTTTAAAGCCCCACAGTGACCAAAATTGCCATTTTTACAGACATTTCCTCCTACTCTAAGCTTCTATTTGACCAATTTCTGGCAGAAAAATGACTCTAAACACACTTATTTTAGTTCCAAAAGTGATCATTCACATTTAACAATTGTTTACAGTCAAAAGAGAAAACATTAAAAAATGACCATTTCTGACCATCTGGAGAAAGTTCCACGTTCCGGGGTCATCGTTTTTCATAAAAAAAATATTTTTCAAATGTTGAAAAAATGATGCAAAATGTCAAAAGGATTGTGCCTGAAGTTGAATAACCACTTTTTAAAGCCCCACAGTGACCAAAATTGCCATTTTTACAGACTTTTCCTCCTACTCAGAAGCTTATATCTTGACCAATTTTTGGGAGAAAAATGACTCCAAACATACTCATTTTAGATCCAAAAGTGATAATTCACATTTAATAGTCATTTACAGGCAAAAGAGAAAACATTAAAAAACTGACCATTTCTGACCATCTGAAGAAAGTTAGACAGTTCCGGGGTCATCGTTTTTCATCAAAAAAAATATTTTGTCAAACGTTTTAAAAATGATGCAAAATGTCAAATGGATTGTGCCTGATGTTGAATAACTACTTTTTAAGCCCTACAGTGACCAAATTTGCCATTTTTTCAGACATTTCCTCCTACTCAGAAGCTTCTATTTGACCAATTTCTGGCAGAAAAATGACTCTAAACACACTTATTTTAGTTCCAAAAGTGATCATTCACATTTAATAATTGTTTACAGTCAAAAGAGAAAACATTAAAAAATGACCATTTCTGACCATCTGGAGAAAGTTCGACGTTCCGGGGTCATCGTTTTTCATCAAAAAAAATATTTTTTCAAATGTTGAAAAAATGATGCAAAATGTCAAATGGATTGTGCCTGATGTTGAATAACCACTTTTTAAAGCCCCACAGTGACCAAAATTGCCATTTTTACAGACATTTCCTCCTACTCAGAAGCTTCTATTTGACCAATTTCTGGCAGAAAAATGACTCTAAACACACTTATTTTAGTTCCAAAAGTGACCATTCACATTTAATAATTGTTTACAGTCAAAAGAGAAAACATTAAAAAATGACCATTTCTGACCATCTGGAGAAAGTTTGACAGTTCCGGGGTCATCGTTTTTCATCAAAAAAAATATTTTTTCAAATGTTGAAAAAATGATGCAAAATGTCAAAAGGATTGTGCCTGAAGTTGAATAACCACTTTTTAAAGCCCCACAGTGACCAAAATTGCCATTTTTACAGACTTTTCCTCCTACTCAGAAGCTTCTATTTTGACCAATTTCTGGCAGAAAAATGACTCCAAACACACTAATTTTAGATCAAAAAGTGATAATTCACATTTAATAGTCATTTACAGGCAAAAGACAAAACATTAAAAAATTACCATTTCTGATCATCTGGAGAAAGTTCGACAGTTCCTGGGTCATCGTTTTTCATCAAAAAAAATTTTTTTTCAAATGTTGAAAAAATGATTGAAAGTGTCAAATGGATTGTGCCTGATGTTGAATAACCACTTTTTAAAGCCCCACAGTGACCAAAATTGTCATTTTTACAGACATTTCCTCCTACTCAGAACCTTCTATTTCGACCAATTTCTGGCAGAAAAATGACTCTAAACACACTTATTTTAGTTCCAAAAGTGATAATTCACATTTAATAGTCATTTACTGTCAAAAGAGAAAACATTAAAAAATGACCATTTCTGACCATCTGGAGAAAGTTCGACAGTTCCGGGGTCATCGTTTTTCATAAAAAAAAATATTTTTTCAAATGTTGAAAAAATGATTCAAAATGTCAAATGGATTGTGCCTGATGTTGAATAACTACTTTTTAAAGCCCCACAGTGAACAAAATTGTCATTTTTACAGACATTTCCTCCTACTCAGAACCTTCTATTTCGACCAATTTCTGGCAGAAAAATGACTCTAAACACACTTATTTTAGTTCCAAAAGTGAACATTCACATTTAATAATTGTTTACAGTCAAAAGAGAAAACATTAAAAAATGACCATTTCTGACCATCTGGAGAAAGTTCGACAGTTCCGGGGTCATCGTTTTTCATAAAAGAAATATTTTTTCAAATGTTGAAAAAATGATCCAAAATGTCAAAAGGATTGTGCCTGAAGTTGAATAACCACTTTTTAACCCCTTCCACGCTAATGACAAAGCCAGCTTGTCACGGGCGTTACCTGCGCTGCGCTCATGACGAGCTGGCTTTGTCATGTAAAGTGTGATTTATGAACATTCAGCGCACAGCAGGAAAACCCGCTAGCTCTGTAGTGGTTAAAGCCCCACAGTGAGCAAAATTGCCATTTTTACAGACTTTTCCTCCAACTCAGAAGCTTCTATTTTGACCAATTTCTGGCAGAAAAATGACTCTAAACACACTTATTTTAGTTCCAAAAGTGATCATTCACATTTAATAATTGTTTACAGTCAAAAGAGAAAACATTAAAAAATGACCATTTCTGACCATCTGGAGAAAGTTCCACGTTCCGGGTCATCGTTTTTCATAAAAAAAATTTTTTTTTTCAAATGTTGAAAAAATGATGCAAAATGTCAAAAGGATTGTGCCTGAAGTTGAATAACCACTTTTTAAAGCCCCAGAGTGACCAAAATTGCCATTTTTACAGACTTTCCCTCCTACTCAGAAGCTTTTATTTTGCCCAATTTCTGGCAGAAAAATGACTCCAAACACACTCATTTTAGATCCACAAGTGATAATTCACATTAAGAGTCATTTACAGGCAAAAGAGAAAACATAAAAAAATGACCATTTCTGACAATCTGGAGAAAATTCGACAGTTCCTGGGTCATCGTTTTTCATAAAAAAATATATTTTTTCAAATGTTTTAAAAATGATGCAAAATGTCAAATGGATTGTGCCTGATGTTGAATAACTACTTTTTAAGCCCTACAGTGACCAAAATTGCGATTTTTACAGACATTTCCTCCTACTCAGAAGCTTCTATTTTGACCAATTTCTGGCCGAAAAATGACTCTAAACACACTCATTTTAGATCCAAAAGTGATAATTCACATTTAATAGTCATTTACTGTCAAAAGAGAAAACATTAAAAAATGACCATTTCTGACCATCTGGAGAAAGTTCGACAGTTCCGGGGTCATCGTTTTTCATAAAAAAAAATATTTTTTCAAATGTTGAAAAAATTATTCAAAATGTCAAATGGATTGTGCCTGATGTTGAATAACTACTTTTTAAAGCCCCACAGTGACCAAAATTGTCATTTTTACAGACATTTCCTCCTACTCAGAACCTTCTATTTCGACCAATTTCTGGCAGAAAAATGACTCTAAACACACTTATTTTAGTTCTAAAAGTGAACATTCACATTTAATAATTGTTTACAGTCAAAAGAGAAAACATTAAAAAATGACCATTTCTGACCATCTGGAGAAAGTTTGACAGTTCCGGGGTCATCGTTTTTCATAAAAGAAATATTTTTTCAAATGTTGAAAAAATGATCCAAAATGTCAAATGGATTGTGCCTGAAGTTGAATAACCACTTTTTAAAGCCCCACAGTGACCAAAATTGCCATTTTTACAGACATTTCCTCCTACTCAGAAGCTTCTATTTTGACCAATTTCTGGCAGAAAAATGACTCTAAACACACTTATTTTAGTTCCAAAAGTGATCATTCACATTTAATAATTGTTTACAGTCAAAAGAGAAAACATTAAAAAATGACCATTTCTGACCATCTGGAGAAAGTTCGACAGTTCCGGGGTCATCGTTTTTCATTAAAAAAAATATTTTTTCAAATGTTGAAAAAATGATTCAAAATGTCAAATGGATTGTGCCTGATGTTGAATAACTACTTTTTAAAGCCCCACAGTGACCAAAATTGTCATTTTTACAGACATTTCCTCCTACTCAGAACCTTCTATTTCGACCAATTTCTGTCAGAAAAATGACTCTAAACACACTTATTTTAGTTCCAAAAGTGAACATTCACATTTAATAATTGTTTACAGTCAAAAGAGAAAACATTTAAAAATGGCCATTTCTGACCATCTGTAGAAAGTTTGACAGGTCCGGGGTCATCGTTTTTCATAAAAATTTTTTTTTTTTCAAATGTATAAAAATGATGCAAAATGTCAAAAGGATTGCGCCTGAAGTTGAATAACCACTTTTTAACCCCTTCCACGCTAATGACAAAGCCAGCTTGTCACGGGCGTTACCTGCGCTGCGCTCATGACGAGCTGGCTTTGTCATGTAAAGTGTGATTTATGAACATTCAGCGCACAGCAGGAAAACCCGCTAGCTCTGTAGTGGTTAAAGCCCCACAGTGACCAAAATTGCCATTTTTACAGACTATTCCTCCTACTCAGAAGCTTCTATTTTGACCAATTTCTGGCCAAAAAATGACTCCAAACACACTCATTTTAGATCCAAAAGTGATAATTCACATTTAATAGTCATTTACAGGCAAAAGAGAAAACATAAAAAAATGACCATTTCTGACCATCTGGAGAAAGTTTGACAGTTCCGGGGTCATCGTTTTTCATAAAAAAAATATTTTTTCAAATTTTGAAAAAATGATGCAAAATGTCAAATGGATTGTGCCTGATGATGAATAACCACTTTTTAAAGCCCCACAGTGACCAAAATTGCCATTTTTACAGACATTTCCTCCTACTCTAAGCTTCTATTTGACCAATTTCTGGCAGAAAAATGACTCTAAACACACTTATTTTAGTTCCAAAAGTGATCATTCACATTTAATAATTGTTTACAGTCAAAAGAGAAAACATTAAAAAATGACCATTTCTGACCATCTGGAGAAAGTTCCACGTTCTGGGGTCATCGTTTTTCATCAAAAAAAATATTTTTTCAAATGTTGAAAAAATTATGCAAAATGTCAAAAGGATTGTGCCTGAAGTTGAATAACCACTTTTTAAAGCCCCACAGTGATCAAAATTGCCATTTTTACAGACTTTTCCTCCTACTCAGTAGCTTATATCTTGAACAATTTTTGGGAGAAAAATGACTCCAAACATACTCATTTTAGATTCAAAAGTGATAATTCACATTTCATAGTCATTTACAGGCAAAAGACAAAACATTAAAAAACTGACCATTTCTGACCATCTTGAGAAAGTTCGACAGTTCCGGGGTCATCGTTTTTCATAAAAAAAAATATTTTTTCAAACGTTTTAAAAATGATGCAAAATGTCAAATGGATTGTGCCTGATGTTGAATAACTACTTTTTAAGCCCTACAGTGACCAAATTTGCCATTTTTACAGACATTTCCTCCTACTCAGAAGCTTCTATTTGACCAATTTCTGGCAGAAAAATGACTCTAAACACACTTATTTTAGTTCCAAAAGTGATCATTCACATTTAATAATTGTTTACAGTCAAAAGAGAAAACATTAAAAAATGACCATTTCTGACCATCTGGAGAAAGTTCGACAGTTCCGGGGTCATCGTTTTTCATAAAAAAAAATATTTTTTCAAATGTTGAAAAAATGATTCAAAATGTCAAATGGATTGTGCCTGATGTTGAATAACTACTTTTTAAAGCCCCACAGTGACCAAAATTGTCATTTTTACAGACATTTCCTCCTACTCAGAACCTTCTATTTCGACCAATTTCTGGCAGAAAAATGACTCCAAACACACTTATTTTAGTTCCAAAAGTGAACATTCACATTTAATAATTGTTTACAGTCAAAAGAGAAAACATTAAAAAATGACCATTTCTGACCATCTGGAGAAAGTTCGACAGTTCCGGGGTCATCGTTTTTCATCAAAAAAAATATTTTTTCAAATGTTTTAAAAATGATGCAAAATGTCAAATGGATTGTGCCTGATGTTGAATAACTACTTTTTAAGCCCTACAGTGACCAAACTTGCCATTTTTACAGATATTTCCTCCTACTCAGAAGCTTCTATTTGACCAATTTCTGGCAGAAAAATGGCTCTAAACACACTTATTTTAGTTCCAAAAGTGATCATTCACATTTAATAATTGTTTACAGTCAAAAGAGAAAACATTTAAAAATGGCCATTTCTGACCATCTGGAGAAAGTTTGACAGGTCCGGGGTCCTCGTTTTTCATCAAAAAAAATATTTTTTCAAATGTTGAAAAAATGATGCAAAATGTCAAAAGGATTGTGCCTGAAGTTGAATAACCACTTTTTAAAGCCCCACAGTGACCAAAATTGCCATTTTCACAGACTTTTCCTCCTACTCAGAAGCTTCTATTTTGACCAATTTCTGGCAGAAAAATGACTCTAAACACACTAATTTTAGATCAAAAAGTGATAATTCACATTTAATAGTCATTTACAGGCAAAAGACAAAACATTAAAAAATTACCATTTCTGACCATCTGGAGAAAGTTCGACAGTTCCGGGGTCATCGTTTTTCATCAAAAAAAATATTTTTTCAAATGTTGAAAAAATGATTCAAAATGTCAAATGGATTGTGCCTGATGTTGAATAACTACTTTTTAAAGCCCCACAGTGACCAAAATTGTCATTTTTACAGACATTTCCTCCTACTCAGAACCTTCTATTTCGACCAATTTCTGGCAGAAAAATGACTCTAAACACACTTATTTTAGTTCTAAAAGTGAACATTCACATTTAATAATTGTTTACAGTCAAACGAGAAAACATTAAAAAATGACCATTTCTGACCATCTGGAGAAAGTTCGACAGTTCCGGGGTCATCGTTTTTCATAAAAGAAATATTTTTTCAAATGTTGAAAAAATGATCCAAAATGTTAAATGGATTGTGCCTGAAGTTGAATAACCACTTTTTAAAGCCCCACAGTGACCAAAATTGCCATTTTTACAGACATTTCCTCCTACTCAGAAGCTTCTATTTTGACCAATTTCTGGCAGAAAAATGACTCTAAACACACTTATTTTAGTTCCAAAAGTGATCATTCACATTTAATAATTGTTTACAGTCAAAAGAGAAAACATTAAAAAATGACCATTTCTGACCATCTGGAGAAAGTTCGACAGTTCCGGGGTCATCGTTTTTCATAAAAAAAAATATTTTTTCAAATGTTGAAAAAATTATTCAAAATGTCAAATGGATTGTGCCTGATGTTGAATAACTACTTTTTAAAGCCCCACAGTGACCAAAATTGTCATTTTTACAGACATTTCCTCCTACTCAGAACCTTCTATTTCGACCAATTTCTGGCAGAAAAATGACTCTAAACACACTTATTTTAGTTCCAAAAGTGAACATTCACATTTAATAATTGTTTACAGTCAAAAGAGAAAACATTAAAAAATGACCATTTCTGACCATCTGGAGAAAGTTCGACGTTCCGGGGTCATCGTTTTTCATCAAAAAAAATATTTTTTCAAATGTTGAAAAAATGATGCAAAATGTCAAAAGGATTGTGCCTGAAGTTGAATAACCACTTTTTAAAGCCCCACAGTGACCAAAATTGCCATTTTCACAGACTTTTCCTCCTACTCAAAAGCTTCTATTTTGACCAATTTCTGGCAGAAAAATGACTCCAAACACACTAATTTTAGATCAAAAAGTGATAATTCACATTTAATAGTCATTTACAGGCAAAAGACAAAACATTAAAAAATTACCATTTCTGACCATCTGGAGAAAGTTCGACAGTTCCGGGGTCATCGTTTTTCATCAAAAAAAATATTTTTTCAAATGTTGAAAAAATGATTCAAAATGTCAAATGGATTGTGCCTGATGTTGAATAACTACTTTTTAAAGCCCCACAGTGACCAAAATTGTCATTTTTACAGACATTTCCTCCTACTCAGAACCTTCTATTTCGACCAATTTCTGGCAGAAAAATGACTCTAAATACACTTATTTTAGTTCTAAAAGTGAACATTCACATTTAATAATTGTTTACAGTCAAAAGAGAAAACATTAAAAAATTACCATTTCTGACCATCTGGAGAAAGTTCGACAGTTCCGGGGTCATCGTTTTTCATAAAAGAAATATTTTTTCAAATGTTGAAAAAATGATTCAAAATGTCAAATGGATTGTGCCTGATGTTGAATAACTACTTTTTAAAGCCCCACAGTGACCAAAATTGTCATTTTTACAGACATTTCCTCCTACTCAGAACCTTCTATTTCGACCAATTTCTGGCAGAAAAATGACTCTAAACACACTTATTTTAGTTCCAAAAGTGAACATTCACATTTAATAATTGTTTACAGTCAAAAGAGAAAACATTAAAAAATGACCATTTCTGACCATCTGGAGAAAGTTCGACAGTTCCGGGGTCATCGTTTTTCATCAAAAAAAATATTTTTTCAAATGTTTTAAAAATGATGCAAAAGGTCAAATGGATTGTGCCTGATGTTGAATAACTACTTTTTAAGCCCTACAGTGACCAAACTTGCCATTTTTACAGATATTTCCTCCTACTCAGAAGCTTCTATTTGACCAATGTCTGGCAGAAAAATGGCTCTAAACACACTTATTTTAGTTCCAAAAGTGATCATTCACATTTAGTAATTGTTTACAGTCAAAAGAGAAAACATTTAAAAATGGCCATTTCTGACCATCTGGAGAAAGTTTGACAGGTCCGGGGTCATCGTTTTTCATCAAAAAAAATATTTTTTCAAAGGAAAAAAAAATGATGCAAAATGTCAAAAGGATTGTGCCTGAAGTTGAATAACCACTTTTTAACCCCTTCCACGCTAATGACAAAGCCAGCTTGTCACGGGCGTTACCTGCGCTGCGCTCATGACGAGCTGGCTTTGTCATGTAAAGTGTGAATTATGAACATTCAGCGCACAGCAGGAAAACCCGCTAGCTCTGTAGTGGTTAAAGCCCCACAGTGACCAAAATTGCCATTTTTACAGACTATTCCTCCTACTCAGAAGCTTCTA
Source organism: Lissotriton helveticus (assembly GCF_964261635.1). NCBI lineage: Eukaryota > Metazoa > Chordata > Amphibia > Caudata > Salamandridae > Lissotriton > Lissotriton helveticus. The sequence goes on along the minus strand of NC_136061.1, from coordinate 1,355,959,726 downwards.
TTTTGACCAATTTCTGGCCGAAAAATGACTCCAAACACACTCATTTTAGATCCAAAAGTGATAATTCACATTTAATAGTCATTTACAGGCAAAAGAGAAAACATTAAAAAACTGACCATTTCTGACCATCTGGAGAAAGTTCGACAGTTCCGGGGTCATCGTTTTTCATCAAAAAAAATATTTTGTCAAACGTTTTAAAAATGATGCAAAATGTCAAATGGATTGTGCCTGATGTTGAATAACTACTTTTTAAGCCCTACAGTGACCAAATTTGCCATTTTTACAGACATTTCCTCCTACTCTGAAGCTTCTATTTGACCAATTTCTGGCAGAAAAATGACTCTAAACACACTTATTTTAGTTCCAAAAGTGATCATTCACATTTAATAATTGTTTACAGTCAAAAGAGAAAACATTAAAAAATGACCATTTCTGACCATCTGGAGAAAGTTCGACGTTCCGGGGTCATCGTTTTTCATCAAAAAAAATATTTTTTCAAATGTTGAAAAAATGATGCAAAATGTCAAAAGGATTGTGCCTGAAGTTGAATAACCACTTTTTAAAGCCCCACAGTGACCAAAATTGCCATTTTTACAGACTTTTCCTCCTACTACGAAGCTTCTATTTTGACCAATTTCTGGCAGAAAAATGACTCCAAACACACTAATTTTAGATCAAAAAGTGATAATTCACATTTAATAGTCATTTACAGGCAAAAGACAAAACATTAAAAAATGACCATTTCTGACCATCTGGAGAAAGTTCGACAGTTCCGGGGTCATCGTTTTTCATCAAAAAAAATATTTTTTCAAATGTTGAAAAAATGATTCAAAATGTCAAATGGATTGTGCCTGATGTTGAATAACTACTTTTTAAAGCCCCACAGTGACCAAAATTGTCATTTTTACAGACATTTCCTCCTACTCAGAACCTTCTATTTCAACCAATTTCTTGCAGAAAAATGACTCTAAACACACTTATTTTAGTTCTAAAAGTGAACATTCACATTTAATAATTGTTTACAGTCAAAAGAGAAAACATTAAAAAATGACCATTTCTGACCATCTGGAGAAAGTTCGACAGTTCCGGGGTCATCGTTTTTCATAAAAGAAATATTTTTTCAAATGTTAAAAAAATTATCCAAAATGTCAAATGGATTGTGCCTGAAGTTGAATAACCACTTTTTAAAGCCCCACAGAGACCAAAATTGCCATTTTTACAGACATTTCCTCCTACTCAGAAGCTTCTATTTTGACCAATTTCTGGCAGAAAAATGACTCTAAACACACTTATTTTAGTTCCAAAAGTGATCATTCACATTTAATAATTGTTTACAGTCAAAAGAGAAAACATTAAAAAATGACCATTTCTGACCATCTGGAGAAAGTTCGACGTTCCGGGGTCATCGTTTTTCATCAAAAAAAATATTTTTTCAAATGTTGAAAAAATTATGCAAAATGTCAAAAGGATTGTGCCTGAAGTTGAATAACCACTTTTTAAAGCCCCACAGTGACCAAAATTGCCATTTTTACAGACTTTTCCTCCTACTCAGAAGCTTCTATTTTGACCAATTTCTGGCAGAAAAATGACTCCAAACACACTAATTTTAGATCAAAAAGTGATAATTCACATTTAATAGTCATTTACACGCAAAAGACAAAACATTAAAAAATTACCATTTCTGACCATCTGGAGAAAGTTCGACAGTTCCGGGGTCATCGTTTTTCATCAAAAAAAATATTTTTTCAAATGTTGAAAAAATGATTCAAAATGTCAAATGGATTGTGCCTGATGTTGAATAACCACTTTTTAAAGCCCCACAGTGACCAAAATTGTCATTTTTACAGACATTTCCTCCTACTCAGAACCTTCTATTTCGACCAATTTCTGGCAGAAAAATGACTCTAAACACACTTATTTTAGTTCCAAAAGTGATAATTCACATTTAATAGTCATTTACTGTCAAAAGAGAAAACATTAAAAAATGACCATTTCTGACCATCTGGAGAAAGTTCGACAGTTCCGGGGTCATCGTTTTTCATAAAAAAAAATATTTTTTCAATTGTTGAAAAAATGATTCAAAATGTCAAATGGATTGTGCCTGATGTTGAATAACTACTTTTTAAAGCCCCACAGTGACCAAAATTGTCATTTTTAAAGACATTTCCTCCTACTCACAACCTTCTATTTCGACCAATTTCTGGCAGAAAAATGACTCTAAACACACTTATTTTAGTTCTAAAAGTGAACATTCACATTTAATAATTGTTTACAGTCAAAAGAGAAAACATTAAAAAATGACCATTTCTGACCATCTGGAGAAAGTTCGACAGTTCCGGGGTCATCGTTTTTCATAAAAGAAATATTTTTTCAAATGTTGAAAAAATGATCCAAAATGTCAAATGGATTGTGCCTGAAGTTGAATAACCACTTTTTAAAGCCCCACAGTGACCAAAATTGTCATGTTTACAGACATTTCCTCCTACTCAGAACCTTCTGTTTCGACCAATTTCTGGCAGAAAAATGACTCTAAACACACTTATTTTAGTTCCAAAAGTGAACATTCATATTTAATAATTGTTTACAGTCAAAAGAGAAAACATAAAAAAATGACCATTTCTGACCATCTGGAGAAAGTTCGACAGTTCCGGGGTCATCGTTTTTCATCAAAAAAAATATTTTTTCAAATGTTTTAAAAATGATGCAAAATGTCAAATGGATTGTGCCTGATGTTGAATAACTACTTTTTAAGCCCTACAGTGACCAAAATTGCCATTTTTACAGATATTTCCTCCTACTCAGAAGCTTCTATTTGACCAATTTCTGGCAGAAAAATGGCTCTAAACACACTTATTTTAGTTCCAAAAGTGATCATTCACATTTAATAATTGTTTACAGTCAAAATAGAAAACATTTAAAAATGGCCATTTCTGACCATCTGGGGAAAGTTTGACAGGTCCGGGGTCATCGTTTTTCAACAAAAAAAATATTTTTTCAAAGGAAAAAAAAATGATGCAAAATGTCAAAAGGATTGTGCCTGAAGTTGAATAACCACTTTTTAACCCCTTCCACGCTAATGACAAAGCCAGCTTGTCACGGGCGTTACCTGCGCTGCGCTCATGACGAGCTGGCTTTGTCATGTAAATTGTGATTTATGAACATTCAGCGCACAGCAGGAAAACCCGCTAGCTCTGTAGTGGTTAAAGCCCCACAGTGACCAAAATTGCCATTTTTTTTCAGACTTTTCCTCCTACTCAGAAACTTCTATTTTGACCAATTTCTGGCAGAAAAATGACTCCAAACACACTCATTTTAGATCCAAAAGTGATAATTCACATTTAATAGTCATTTACAGGCAAAAGAGAAAACATTAAAAAATGACCATTTCTGACCATCTGGAGAAAGTTCGACGTTCCGGGGTCATCGTTTTTCATCAAAAAAATATTTTTTCAAATGTTGAAAAAATGATGCAAAATGTCAAAAGGATTGTGCCTGAAGTTGAATAACCACTTTTTAAAGCCCCACAGTGACCAAAATTGCCATTTTTACAGACTTTTCCTCCTACTCAGAAGCTTCTATTTTGACCAATTTCTGGCAGAAAAATGACTCCAAACACACTAATTTTAGATCCAAAAGTGATAATTCACATTTAAGAGTCATTTACAGGCAAAAGAGAAAACATAAAAAAATGACCATTTCTGACCATCTGGAGAAAGTTCGACAGTCATCATTTTTCATCAAAAATTTTTTTTTTTCAAATGTTTTAAAAATGATGCAAAATGTCAAATGGATTGTGCCTGATGTTGAATAACTACTTTTTAAGCCCACAGTGACCAAAATTGCCATTTTTACAGATATTTCCTCCTACTCAGAAGCTTCTATTTGACCAATTTCTGGCAGAAAAATGGCTCTAAACACACTTATTTTAGTTTCAAAAGTGATCATTCACATTTAATAATTGTTTACAGTCAAAAGAGAAAACATAAAAAAATGGCCATTTCTGACCATCTGGAGAAAGTTTGACAGGTCTGGGGTCATCGTTTTTCATAAAAAAAAATATTTTTTCAAATGTTGAAAAAATGATTCAAAATGTCAAATGGATTGTGCCTGATGTTTAATAACCACATTCTAAAGCCCCACAGTGACCAAAATTGCCATTTTTACAGACATTTCCTCCTACTCAGAAGCTTCTATTTGACCAATTTCTGGCAGAAAAATGACTCTAAACACACTTATTTTAGTTCCAAAAGTGATCATTCACATTTAATAATTGTTTACAGTCAAAAGAGAAAACATAAAAAAATGACCATTTCTGACCATCTGTAGAAAGTTCGACAGTTTCGGGGTCATCGTTTTTCATCAAAACATTTTTTTTTCAAATGTTGAAAAAAAGAGGCAAAATGTCAAAAGGATTGGGCCTCCTGTTGAATAACCACTTTTGCCCCACAGTGACCGAAATTGCCATTTTTACAGACTTTTCCTCCTACTCAGAAGCTTCTATTTGACCAATTTCTGGCAGAAAAATGACTCTAAACACACTTATTTTAGTTCCAAAAGTGAACATTCACATTTAATAACTGTTTACAGTCAAAAGAGAAAACATTACAAAATGACCATTTCTGACCATCTGGAGAAAGTTCGACAGTTCCGGGGTCATCGTTATTCATAAAAAAAATATTTTTTCAAATGTTGAAAAAATGATGCAAAATGTCAATAGGATTGTGCCTGAAGTTGAATAACCACTTTTTAAAGCCCCACAGTGACCAAAATTGCAATTTGTACAGACTTTTCCTCCTACTCAGAAGCTTCTATCTTGACCAATTTCTGGCAGAAAAATGGCTCTAAACACACTTATTTTAGTTCCAAAAGTGATCATTCACATTTAATATTTGTTTACAGTCAAAAGAGATAACATTAAAAAAGGACTATTTCTGACCATCTGGAGAAAGTTCGACAGTTCCGGGGTCATCGTTTTTCATCAAAAAAAATATTTTTTCAAATGTTGAAAAAATGATGCAAAATGTCAAAAGGATTGGGCCTCCTGTTGAATAACTACTTTTTAAGCCCTACAGTGACCAAAATTGCCATTTTTGCAGACATTTCCTCCTACTCAGAAGCATCTATTTGACCAATTTCTGGCAGAAAAATGACTCTAAACACACTTATTTTAGTTCCAAAAGTGATCATTCACATTTAATTATTGTTTACAGTCAAAAGAGAAAAAATAAAAAAAATGGCCATTTCTGACCATCTGGAGAAAGTTTGACAGGTCCGGGGTCATCGTTTTTCATCAAAAAAAATATTTTTTCAAATGTTGAAAAAATGATTCAAAATGTCAAATGGATTGTGCCTGATGTTGAATAACAACTTTTTAAAGCCCCACAGTGACCAAAATTGCAATTTTTACAGACTTTTCCTCCTACTCAGAAGCTTCTATTTTGACCAATTTCTGGCAGAAAAATGACTCCAAACACACTCATTTTAGATCCAAAAGTGATAATTCACATTTAATAATTGTTTACAGTCAAAAGAGAAAACATTAAAAAAATGACCATTTCTGACCATCTGGAGAAAGTTCGACAGTTCCGGGGTCATCGTTATTCATAAAAAAAATATTTTTTCAAATGTTGAAAAAATATGCAAAATGTCAAATGGATTGTGCCTGATGTTGAATAACCACTTTTTAAAGCCCCACAGTGACCAAAATTGTCATTTTTACAGACATTTCCTCCTACTCAGAACCTTCTATTTTGACAAATTTCTGGCAGAAAAATGACTTTAAACACACTTATTTTAGTTCCAAAAGTGAACATTCACATTTAATAATTGTTTACAGTCAAAAGAGAAAACATTAAAAAATGACCATTTCTGACCATCTGGAGAAAGTTCGACAGTTCCGGGGTCATCGTTATTCATAAAAATTTTTTTTTTTCAAATGTTGAAAAAATATGCAAAATGTCAAATGGATTGTGCCTGATGTTGAATAACCACTTTTTAAAGCCCCACAGTGACCAAAATTGCCATTTTAACAGACATTTCCTCCTACTCAGAAGCTTCTATTTGACCAATTTCTGGCAGAAAAATGACTCTAAACACGCTTATTTTAGTTCCAAAAGTGATCATTCACATTTAATAATTGTTTACAGTCAAAAGAGAAAACATTAAAAAATGTCCATTTCTGACCATCTGGAGAAAGTTCGACGTTCCGGGGTCATCGTTTTTCATCAAAAAAAATATTTTTTCAAATGTTGAAAAAATGATGCAAAATGTCAAAAGGATTGTCCCTGAAGTTGAATAACCACTTTGTAAAGCCCCACAGTGACCAAAATTGCTATTTTTACAGACTTTTCCTCCTACTCAGAAGCTTCTATTTGACCAATTTCTGGCCGAAAAATGGCTCTAAACACACTCATTTTAGATCCAAAAGTGATCATTCACATTTAATAATTGTTTACAGTCAAAAGAGAAAACATTAAATGGCCATTTCTGACCATCTGGAGAAAGTTCGACAGTTCCGGGGTCATCGTTTTTCATTAAAAAAAATATTTTTTCAAATGTTGAAAAAGTGATGCAAAATGTCAAAAGGATTGGGCCTCCTGTTGAATAACCACTTTTGCCCCACAGTGACCAAAATTGCCATTTTTACAGACTTTTCCTCCTACTCAGAAGCTTCTATTTGACCAATTTCTGGCAGAAAAATGACTCTAAACACACTTATTTTAGTTCCAAAAGTGAACATTCACATTTAATAATTGTTTACAGTCAAAAGAGAAAACATTAAAAAATGACCATTTCTGACCATCTGGAGAAAGTTCGACAGTTCCGGGGTCATCGTTTTTCATAAAAAAAAATATTTTTTCAAATGTTAAAAAAATGATGCAAAATGTCAAATGGATGTGCCTGATGTTGAATAACCACTTTTTAAAGCCCCACAGTGAACAAAATTGCCATTTTTACAGACATTTCCTCCTACTCAGAAGCTTCTATTTGACCAATTTTTGGTAGAAAAATGACTCTAAACACACTTATTTTAGTTCCAAAAGTGATCATTCACATTTAATAATTGTTTACAGTCAAAAGAGAAAACATTAAAAATTGACAATTTCTGACCATCTGGAGAAAGTTCGACGTTCCGGGGTCATCGTTTTTCTTCAAAAAAAATATTTTTTCAAATGTTGAAAAAATGATGCAAAATGTCAAAAGGATTGTGCCTGAAGTTGAATAAACACTTTTTAAAGCCCCACAGTGACCAAAATTGCAATTTGTACAGACTTTTCCTCCTACTCAGAAGCTTCTATCTTGACCAATTTCTGGCAGAAAAATGGCTCTAAACACACTTATTTTAGTTCCAAAAGTGATCATTCACATTTAATATTTGTTTACAGTCAAAAGAGATAACATTAAAAAAGGACTATTTCTGACCATCTGGAGAAAGTTCGACAGTTCCGGGGTCATCGTTTTTCATCAAAAAAAATATTTTTTCAAATGTTGAAAAAATGATGCAAAATGTCAAAAGGATTGGGCCTCCTGTTGAATAACTACTTTTTAAGCCCTACTGTGACCAAAATTGCCATTTTTGCAGACATTTCCTCCTACTCAGAAGCATCTATTTGACCAATTTCTGGCAGAAAAATGACTCTAAACACACTTATTTTAGTTCCAAAAGTGATCATTCACATTTACTATTTGTTTACAGTCAAAAGAGATAACATTAAAAAAGGACTATTTCCGACCATCTGGAGAAAGTTCGACAGTTCCGGGGTCATCGTTTTTCATCAAAAAAAATATTTTTTCAAATGTTGAAAAAATGATGCAAAATGTCAAAAGGATTGGGCCTCCTGTTGAATAACTACTTTTTAAGCCCTACAGTGACCAAAATTGCCATTTTTGCAGACATTTCCTCCTACTCAGAAGCATCTATTTGACCAATTTCTGGCAGAAAAATGACTCTAAACACACTTATTTTAGTTCCAAAAGTGATCATTCACATTTAATTATTGTTTACAGTCAAAAGAGAAAAAATAAAAAAAATGGCCATTTCTGACCATCTGGAGAAAGTTTGACAGGTCCGGGGTCATCGTTTTTCATCAAAAAAAATATTTTTTCAAATGTTGAAAAAATGATTCAAAATGTCAAATGGATTGTGCCTGATGTTGAATAACCACTTTTGAAAGCCCCACAGTGACCAAAATTGCAATTTTTACAGACTTTTCCTCCTACTCAGAAGCTTCTATTTTGACCAATTTCTGCAAGAAAAATGACTCCAAACACACTCATTTTAGATCCAAAAGTGATAATTCACATTTAATAATTGTTTACAGTCAAAAGAGAAAACATTAAAAAATGACCATTTCTGACCATCTGGAGAAAGTTCGACAGTTCCGGGGTCATCGTTATTCATAAAAAAAATATTTTTTCAAATGTTGAAAAAATATGCAAAATGTCAAATGGATTGTGCCTGATGTTGAATAACCACTTTTTAAAGCCCCACAGTGACCAAAATTGTCATTTTTACAGACATTTCCTCCTACTCAGAACCTTCTATTTTGACCAATTTCTGGCAGAAAAATGACTTTAAACACACTTATTTTAGTTCCAAAAGTGATCATTCACATTTAATAATTGTTTACAGTCAAAAGAGAAAACATTAAAAAATTTCCATTTCTGACCATCTGGAGAAAGTTCGACGTTCCGGGGTCATCGTTTTTCATCAAAAAAAATATTTTTTCAAATGTTGAAAAAATGATGCAAAATGTCAAAAGGATTGTCCCTGAAGTTGAATAACCACTTTGTAAAGCCCCACAGTGACCAAAATTGCTATTTTTACAGACTTTTCCTCCTACTCAGAAGCTTCTATTTGACCAATTTCTGGCCGAAAAATGGCTCTAAACACACTCATTTTAGATCCAAAAGTGATCATTCACATTTAATAATTGTTTACAGTCAAAAGAGAAAACATTAAATGGCCATTTCTGACCATCTGGAGAAAGTTCGACAGTTCCGGGGTCATCGTTTTTCATAAAAAAAAATATTTTTTCAAATGTTGAAAAAGTGATGCAAAATGTCAAAAGGATTGGGCCTCCTGTTGAATAACCACTTTTGCCCCACAGTGACCAAAATTGCCATTTTTACAGACTTTTCCTCCTACTCAGAAGCTTCTATTTGACCAATTTCTGGCAGAAAAATGACTCTAAACACACTTATTTTAGTTCCAAAAGTGAACATTCACATTTAATAATTGTTTACAGTCAAAAGAGAAAACATAAAAAAATGACCATTTCTGACCATCTGGAGAAAGTTCGACAGTTCCGGGGTCATCGTTTTTCATTAAAAAAAATATTTTTTCAAATGTTAAAAAAATGATGCAAAATGTCAAATGGATGTGCCTGATGTTGAATAACCACTTTTTAAAGCCCCACAGTGAACAAAATTGCCATTTTTACAGACATTTCCTCCTACTCAGAAGCTTCTATTTGACCAATTTTTGGTAGAAAAATGACTCTAAACACACTTATTTTAGTTCCAAAAGTGATCATTCACATTTAATAATTGTTTACAGTCAAAAGAGAAAACATTAAAAAATGACAATTTCTGACCATCTGGAGAAAGTTCGACGTTCCGGGGTCATCGTTTTTCTTCAAAAAAAATATTTTTTCAAATGTTGAAAAAATGATGCAAAATGTCAAAAGGATTGTGCCTGAAGTTGAATAAACACTTTTTAAAGCCCCACAGTGACCAAAATTGCAATTTGTACAGACTTTTCCTCCTACTCAGAAGCTTCTATCTTGACCAATTTCTGGCAGAAAAATGGCTCTAAACACACTTATTTTAGTTCCAAAAGTGATCATTCACATTTAATATTTGTTTACAGTCAAAAGAGATAACATTAAAAAAGGACTATTTCTGACCATCTGGAGAAAGTTCGACAGTTCCGGGGTCATCGTTTTTCATCAAAAAAAATATTTTTTCAAATGTTGAAAAAATGATGCAAAATGTCAAAAGGATTGTGCCTGAAGTTGAATAACCACTTTGTAAAGCCCCACAGTGACCAAAATTGCCATTTTTACAGACTTTTCCTCCTACTCAGAAGCTTCTATTTGACCAATTTCTGGCCGAAAAATGGCTCTAAACACACTCATTTTAGATCCAAAAGTGATCATTCACATTTAATAATTGTTTACAGTCAAAAGAGAAAACATTAAATGGCCATTTCTGACCATCTGGAGAAAGTTCGACAGTTCCGGGGTCATCGTTTTTCATTAAAAAAATTATTTTTTCAAATGTTAAAAAAATGATGCAAAATGTCAAATGGATTGTGCCTGATGTTGAATAACCACTTTTTAAAGCGCCACAGTGACCAAAATTGCCATTTTTACAGACTTTTCCTCCTACTCAGAAGCTTCTTTTTGACCAATTTCTGGCAGAAAAATGGCTCTAAACACACTCATTTTAGATCCAAAAGTGATCATTCACATTTAATAATTGTTTACAGTCAAAAGAGAAAACATTCAAAATGGCCATTTCTGACCATCTGGAGAAAGTTTTACAGGTCCGGAATCATCGTTTTTCATTAAAAAAAATATTTTTTCAAATGTTGAAAAAATGATTCAAAATGTCAAATGGATTGTGCCTGATGTTGAATAACCACTTTTTAAAGCCCCACAGTGACCAAAATTGCCATTTTTACAGACATTTCCTCCTACTCAGAAGCTTCTATTTGACCAATTTCTGGCAGAAAAATGACTCTAAACACACTTATTTTAGTTCCAAAAGTGAACATTCACATTTAATAATTGTTTACAGTCAAAAGAGAAAACATAAAAAAATGAACATTTCTGACCATCTGGAGAAAGTTCGACAGTTCCGGGGTCATCGTTTTTCATAAAAAAAAATATTTTTTCAAATGTTAAAAAAATGATGCAAAATGTCAAATGGATGTGCCTGATGTTGAATAACCACTTTTTAAAGCCCCACAGTGACCAAAATTGCCATTTTTACAGACTTTTCCTCCTACTCAGTAGCTTATATCTTGACCAATTTTTGGGAGAAAAATGACTCCAAACATACTCATTTTAGATTCAAAAGTGATAATTCACATTTAATAGTCATTTACTGGCAAAAGAGAAAACATTAAAAAACTGACCATTTCTGACCATCTGGAGAAAGTTCGACAGTTCCGGGGTCATCGTTTTTCATCAAAAAAAATATTTTGTCAAACGTTTTAAAAATGATGCAAAATGTCAAATGGATTGTGCCTGATGTTGAATAACTACTTTTTAAGCCCTACAGTGACCACATTTGCCATTTTTACAGACATTTCCTCCTACTCAGAAGCTTCTATTTGACCAATTTCTGGCAGAAAAATGGCTCTAAACACACTTATTTTAGTTCCAAAAGTGATCATTCACATTTAATATTTGTTTACAGTCAAAAGAGATAACATTAAAAAAGGACTATTTCTGACCATCTGGAGAAAGTTCGACAGTTCCGGGGTCATCGTTTTTCATCAAAAAAAATATTTTTTCAAATGTTGAAAAAATGATGCAAAATGTCAAAAGGATTGGGCCTCCTGTTGAATAACTACTTTTTAAGCCCTACTGTGACCAAAATTGCCATTTTTGCAGACATTTCCTCCTACTCAGAAGCATCTATTTGACCAATTTCTGGCAGAAAAATGACTCTAAACACACTTATTTTAGTTCCAAAAGTGATCATTCACATTTAATATTTGTTTACAGTCAAAAGAGATAACATTAAAAAAGGACTATTTCCGACCATCTGGAGAAAGTTCGACAGTTCCGGGGTCATCGTTTTTCATCAAAAAAAATATTTTTTCAAATGTTGAAAAAATGATGCAAAATGTCAAAAGGATTGGGCCTCCTGTTGAATAACTACTTTTTAAGCCCTACAGTGACCAAAATTGCCATTTTTGCAGACATTTCCTCCTACTCAGAAGCATCTATTTGACCAATTTCTGGCAGAAAAATGACTCTAAACACACTTATTTTAGTTCCAAAAGTGATCATTCACATTTAATTATTGTTTACAGTCAAAAGAGAAAAAATAAAAAAAATGGCCATTTCTGACCATCTGGAGAAAGTTTGACAGGTCCGGGGTCATCGTTTTTCATCAAAAAAAATATTTTTTCAAATGTTGAAAAAATGATTCAAAATGTCAAATGGATTGTGCCTGATGTTGAATAACCACTTTTGAAAGCCCCACAGTGACCAAAATTGCAATTTTTACAGACTTTTCCTCCTACTCAGAAGCTTCTATTTTGACCAATTTCTGCAAGAAAAATGACTCCAAACACACTCATTTTAGATCCAAAAGTGATAATTCACATTTAATAATTGTTTACAGTCAAAAGAGAAAACATTAAAAAATGACCATTTCTGACCATCTGGAGAAAGTTCGACAGTTCCGGGGTCATCGTTATTCATAAAAAAAATATTTTTTCAAATGTTGAAAAAATATGCAAAATGTCAAATGGATTGTGCCTGATGTTGAATAACCACTTTTTAAAGCCCCACAGTGACCAAAATTGTCATTTTTACAGACATTTCCTCCTACTCAGAACCTTCTATTTTGACCAATTTCTGGCAGAAAAATGACTTTAAACACACTTATTTTAGTTCCAAAAGTGAACATTCACATTTAATAATTGTTTACAGTCAAAAGAGAAAACATTAAAAAATGACCATTTCTGACCATCTGGAGAAAGTTCGACAGTTCCGGGGTCATCGTTATTCATAAAAAAATTTTTTTTTCAAATGTTGAAAAAATATGCAAAATGTCAAATGGATTGTGCCTGATGTTGAATAACCACTTTTTAAAGCCCCACAGTGACCAAAATTGTCATTTTTACAGACATTTCCTCCTACTCAGAACCTTCTATTTTGACCAATTTCTGGCAGAAAAATGACTTTAAACACACTTATTTTAGTTCCAAAAGTGATCATTCACATTTAATAATTGTTTACAGTCAAAAGAGAAAACATTAAAAAATTTCCATTTCTGACCATCTGGAGAAAGTTCGACGTTCCGGGGTCATCGTTTTTCATCAAAAAAAATATTTTTTCAAATGTTGAAAAAATGATGCAAAATGTCAAAAGGATTGTCCCTGAAGTTGAATAACCACTTTGTAAAGCCCCACAGTGACCAAAATTGCTATTTTTACAGACTTTTCCTCCTACTCAGAAGCTTCTATTTGACCAATTTCTGGCCGAAAAATGGCTCTAAACACACTCATTTTAGATCCAAAAGTGATCATTCACATTTAATAATTGTTTACAGTCAAAAGAGAAAACATTAAATGGCCATTTCTGACCATCTGGAGAAAGTTCGACAGTTCCGGGGTCATCGTTTTTCATAAAAAAAAATATTTTTTCAAATGTTGAAAAAGTGATGCAAAATGTCAAAAGGATTGGGCCTCCTGTTGAATAACCACTTTTGCCCCACAGTGACCAAAATTGCCATTTTTACAGACTTTTCCTCCTACTCAGAAGCTTCTATTTGACCAATTTCTGGCAGAAAAATGACTCTAAACACACTTATTTTAGTTCCAAAAGTGAACATTCACATTTAATAATTGTTTACAGTCAAAAGAGAAAACATTAAAAAATGACCATTTCTGACCATCTGGAGAAAGTTCGACAGTTCCGGGGTCATCGTTTTTCATTAAAAAAAATATTTTTTCAAATGTTAAAAAAATGATGCAAAATGTCAAATGGATGTGCCTGATGTTGAATAACCACTTTTTAAAGCCCCACAGTGAACAAAATTGCCATTTTTACAGACATTTCCTCCTACTCAGAAGCTTCTATTTGACCAATTTTTGGTAGAAAAATGACTCTAAACACACTTATTTTAGTTCCAAAAGTGATCATTCACATTTAATAATTGTTTACAGTCAAAAGAGAAAACATTATAAAATGACAATTTCTGACCATCTGGAGAAAGTTCGACGTTCCGGGGTCATCGTTTTTCTTCAAAAAAAATATTTTTTCAAATGTTGAAAAAATGATGCAAAATGTCAAAAGGATTGTGCCTGAAGTTGAATAAACACTTTTTAAAGCCCCACAGTGACCAAAATTGCAATTTGTACAGACTTTTCCTCCTACTCAGAAGCTTCTATCTTGACCAATTTCTGGCAGAAAAATGGCTCTAAACACACTTATTTTAGTTCCAAAAGTGATCATTTACATTTAATATTTGTTTACAGTCAAAAGAGATAACATTAAAAAAGGACTATTTCTGACCATCTGGAGAAAGTTCGACAGTTCCGGGGTCATCGTTTTTCATCAAAAAAAATATTTTTTCAAATGTTGAAAAAATGATGCAAAATGTCAAAAGGATTGGGCCTCCTGTTGAATAACTACTTTTTAAGCCCTACTGTGACCAAAATTGCCATTTTTGCAGACATTTCCTCCTACTCAGAAGCATCTATTTGACCAATTTCTGGCAGAAAAATGACTCTAAACACACTTATTTTAGTTCCAAAAGTGATCATTCACATTTAATTATTGTTTACAGTCAAAAGAGAAAACATTAAAAAATGACCATTTCTGACCATCTGGAGAAAGTTCGACGTTCCGGGGTCATCGTTTTTCATAAAAAAAAATATTTTTTCAAATGTTGTAAAAATGATGCAAAATGTCAAATGGATTGTGCCTGATGTTGAATAACCACTTTTTAAAGCCCCACAGTGACCAAAATTGCCATTTTTACAGACATTTCCTCCTACTCAGAAGCTTCTATTTGACCAATTTCTGGCAGAAAAATGACTCTAAACACACTTATTTTAGTTCCAAAAGTGAACATTCACATTTAATAATTGTTTACAGTCAAAAGAGAAAACATAAAAAAATGAACATTTCTGACCATCTGGAGAAAGTTCGACAGTTCCGGGGTCATCGTTTTTCATAAAAAAAAATATTTTTTCAAATGTTAAAAAAATGATGCAAAATGTCAAATGGATGTGCCTGATGTTGAATAACCACTTTTTAAAGCCCCACAGTGACCAAAATTGCCATTTTTACAGACTTTTCCTCCTACTCAGTAGCTTATATCTTGACCAATTTTTGGGAGAAAAATGACTCCAAACATACTCATTTTAGATTCAAAAGTGATAATTCACATTTAATAGTCATTTACTGGCAAAAGAGAAAACATTAAAAAACTGACCATTTCTGACCATCTGGAGAAAGTTCGACAGTTCCGGGGTCATCGTTTTTCATCAAAAAAAATATTTTGTCAAACGTTTTAAAAATGATGCAAAATGTCAAATGGATTGTGCCTGATGTTGAATAACTACTTTTTAAGCCCTACAGTGACCAAATTTGCCATTTTTACAGACATTTCCTCCTACTCAGAAGCTTCTATTTGACCAATTTCTGGCAGAAAAATGACTCTAAACACACTTATTTTAGTTCCAAAAGTGATCATTCACATTTAATAATTGTTTACAGTCAAAAGAGAAAACATTAAAAAATGACCATTTCTGACCATCTGGAGAAAGTTCGACAGTTCCGGGGTCATCGTTTTTCATAAAAAAAAATATTTTTTCATATGTTGAAAAAATGATTCAAAATGTCAAATGGATTGTGCCTGATGTTGAATAACTACTTTTTAAAGCCCCACAGTGACCAAAATTGTCATTTTTACAGACATTTCCTCCTACTCAGAACCTTCTATTTCGACCAATTTCTGGCAGAAAAATGACTCTAAACACACTTATTTTAGTTCCAAAAGTGAACATTCACATTTAATAATTGTTTACAGTCAAAAGAGAAAACATAAAAAAATGACCATTTCTGACCATCTGGAGAAAGTTCGACAGTTCCGGGGTCATCGTTTTTCATCAAAAAAAATATTTTTTCAAATGTTTTAAAAATGATGCAAAATGTCAAATGGATTGTGCCTGATGTTGAATAACTACTTTTTAAGCCCTACAGTGACCAAACTTGCCATTTTTACAGATATTTCCTCCTACTCAGAAGCTTCTATTTGACCAATTTCTGGCAGAAAAATGGCTCTAAACACACTTATTTTAGTTCCAAAAGTGATCATTCACATTTAATAATTGTTTACAGTCAAAAGAGAAAACATTTAAAAATGGCCATTTCTGACCATCTGGAGAAAGTTTGACAGGTCCGGGGTCATCGTTTTTCATCAAAAAAAATATTTTTTCAAATGTTGAAAAAATGATGCAAAATGTCAAAAGGATTGTGCCTTAAGTTGAATAACCACTTTTTAAAGCCCCACAGTGACCAAAATTGCCATTTTCACAGACTTTTCCTCCTACTCAGAAGCTTCTATTTTGACCAATTTCTGGCAGAAAAATGACTCCAAACACACTAATTTTAGATCAAAAAGTGATAATTCACATTTAATAGTCATTTACAGGCAAAAGACAAAACATTAAAAAATTACCATTTCTGACCATCTGGAGAAAGTTCGACAGTTCCGGGGTCATCGTTTTTCATAAAAGAAATATTTTTTCAAATGTTGAAAAAATGATCCAAAATGTCAAATGGATTGTGCCTGAAGTTGAATAACCACTTTTTAAAGCCCCACAGTGACCAAAATTGCCATTTTTACAGACATTTCCTCCTACTCAGAAGCTTCTATTTTGACCAATTTCTGGCAGAAAAATGACTCTAAACACACTTATTTTAGTTCCAAAAGTGATCATTCACATTTAATAATTGTTTACAGTCAAAAGAGAAAACATTAAAAAATGACCATTTCTGACCATCTGGAGAAAGTTCGACAGTTCCGGGGTCATCGTTTTTCATAAAAAAAAATATTTTTTCAAATGTTGAAAAAATGATTCAAAATGTCAAATGGATTGTGCCTGATGTTGAATAACTACTTTTTAAAGCCCCACAGTGACCAAAATTGTCATTTTTACAGACATTTCCTCCTACTCAGAACCTTCTATTTCGACCAATTTCTGGCAGAAAAATGACTCTAAACACACTTATTTTAGTTCCAAAAGTGAACATTCACATTTAATAATTGTTTACAGTCAAAAGAGAAAACATTAAAAAATGACCATTTCTGACCATCTGGAGAAAGTTCGACGTTCCGGGGTCATCGTTTTTCATCAAAAAAAATATTTTTTCAAATGTTGAAAAAATGATGCAAAATGTCAAAAGGATTGTGCCTGAAGTTGAATAACCACTTTTTAAAGCCCCACAGTGACCAAAATTGCCATTTTCACAGACTTTTCCTCCTACTCAGAAGCTTCTATTTTGACCAATTTCTGGCAGAAAAATGACTCCAAACACACTAATTTTAGATCAAAAAGTGATAATTCACATTTAATAGTCATTTACAGGCAAAAGACAAAACATTAAAAAATTACCATTTCTGACCATCTGGAGAAAGTTCGACAGTTCCGGGGTCATCGTTTTTCATCAAAAAAAATATTTTTTCAAATGTTGAAAAAATGATTCAAAATGTCAAATGGATTGTGCCTGATGTTGAATAACTACTTTTTAAAGCCCCACAGTGACCAAAATTGTCATTTTTACAGACATTTCCTCCTACTCAGAACCTTCTATTTCGACCAATTTCTGGCAGAAAAATGACTCTAAATACACTCATTTTAGTTCTAAAAGTGAACATTCACATTTAATAATTGTTTACAGTCAAAAGAGAAAACATTAAAAAATGACCATTTCTGACCATCTGGAGAAAGTTCGACAGTTCCGGGGTCATCGTTTTTCAT
Organism: Lissotriton helveticus; assembly: GCF_964261635.1. Lineage (NCBI taxonomy): Eukaryota > Metazoa > Chordata > Amphibia > Caudata > Salamandridae > Lissotriton > Lissotriton helveticus. The sequence goes on along the minus strand of NC_136061.1, from coordinate 1,355,941,989 downwards.
CAAAAAAAATATTTTTTCAAATGTTGAAAAAATGATGCAAAATGTCAAAAGGATTGGGCCTCCTGTTGAATAACTACTTTTTAAGCCCTACAGTGACCAAAATTGCCATTTTTGCAGACATTTCCTCCTACTCAGAAGCATCTATTTGACCAATTTCTGGCAGAAAAATGACTCTAAACACACTTATTTTAGTTCCAAAAGTGATCATTCACATTTAATTATTGTTTACAGTCAAAAGAGAAAAAATAAAAAAATGGCCATTTCTGACCATCTGGAGAAAGTTTGACAGGTCCGGGGTCATCGTTTTTCATCAAAAAAAATATTTTTTCAAATGTTGAAAAAATGATTCAAAATGTCAAATGGATTGTGCCTGATGTTGAATAACCACTTTTGAAAGCCCCACAGTGACCAAAATTGCAATTTTTACAGACTTTTCCTCCTACTCAGAAGCTTCTATTTTGACCAATTTCTGCAAGAAAAATGACTCCAAACACACTCATTTTAGATCCAAAAGTGATAATTCACATTTAATAATTGTTTACAGTCAAAAGAGAAAACATTAAAAAATGACCATTTCTGACCATCTGGAGAAAGTTCGACAGTTCCGGGGTCATCGTTATTCATAAAAAAAATATTTTTTCAAATGTTGAAAAAATATGCAAAATGTCAAATGGATTGTGCCTGATGTTGAATAACCACTTTTTAAAGCCCCACAGTGACCAAAATTGTCATTTTTACAGACATTTCCTCCTACTCAGAACCTTCTATTTTGACCAATTTCTGGCAGAAAAATGACTTTAAACACACTTATTTTAGTTCCAAAAGTGAACATTCACATTTAATAATTGTTTACAGTCAAAAGAGAAAACATTAAAAAATGACCATTTCTGACCATCTGGAGAAAGTTCGACAGTTCCGGGGTCATCGTTATTCATAAAAATTTTTTTTTTTCAAATGTTGAAAAAATATGCAAAATGTCAAATGGATTGTGCCTGATGTTGAATAACCACTTTTTAAAGCCCCACAGTGACCAAAATTGCCATTTTAACAGACATTTCCTCCTACTCAGAAGCTTCTATTTGACCAATTTCTGGCAGAAAAATGACTCTAAACACGCTTATTTTAGTTCCAAAAGTGATCATTCACATTTAATAATTGTTTACAGTCAAAAGAGAAAACATTAAAAAATGTCCATTTCTGACCATCTGGAGAAAGTTCGACGTTCCGGGGTCATCGTTTTTCATCAAATAAAATATTTTTTCAAATGTTGAAAAAATGATGCAAAATGTCAAAAGGATTGTCCCTGAAGTTGAATAACCACTTTGTAAAGCCCCACAGTGACCAAAATTGCTATTTTTACAGACTTTTCCTCCTACTCAGAAGCTTCTATTTGACCAATTTCTGGCCGAAAAATGGCTCTAAACACACTCATTTTAGATCCAAAAGTGATCATTCACATTTAATAATTGTTTACAGTCAAAAGAGAAAACATTAAATGGCCATTTCTGACCATCTGGAGAAAGTTCGACAGTTCCGGGGTCATCGTTTTTCATAAAAAAAAATATTTTTTCAAATGTTGAAAAAGTGATGCAAAATGTCAAAAGGATTGGGCCTCCTGTTGAATAACCACTTTTGCCCCACAGTGACCAAAATTGCCATTTTTACAGACTTTTCCTCCTACTCAGAAGCTTCTATTTGACCAATTTCTGGCAGAAAAATGACTCTAAACACACTTATTTTAGTTCCAAAAGTGAACATTCACATTTAATAATTGTTTACAGTCAAAAGAGAAAACATTAAAAAATGATCATTTCTGACCATCTGGAGAAAGTTCGACAGTTCCGGGGTCATCGTTTTTCATAAAAAATAATATTTTTTCAAATGTTAAAAAAATGATGCAAAATGTCAAATGGATGTGCCTGATGTTGAATAACCACTTTTTAAAGCCCCACAGTGAACAAAATTGCCATTTTTACAGACATTTCCTCCTACTCAGAAGCTTCTATTTGACCAATTTTTGGTAGAAAAATGACTCTAAACACACTTATTTTAGTTCCAAAAGTGATCATTCACATTTAATAATTGTTTACAGTCAAAAGAGAAAACATTAAAAAATGACAATTTCTGACCATCTGGAGAAAGTTCGACGTTCCGGGGTCATCGTTTTTCTTCAAAAAAAATATTTTTTCAAATGTTGAAAAAATGATGCAAAATGTCAAAAGGATTGTGCCTGAAGTTGAATAAACACTTTTTAAAGCCCCACAGTGACCAAAATTGCAATTTGTACAGACTTTTCCTCCTACTCAGAAGCTTCTATCTTGACCAATTTCTGGCAGAAAAATGGCTCTAAACACACTTATTTTAGTTCCAAAAGTGATCATTCACATTTAATATTTGTTTACAGTCAAAAGAGATAACATTAAAAAAGGACTATTTCTGACCATCTGGAGAAAGTTCGACAGTTCCGGGGTCATCGTTTTTCATCAAAAAAAATATTTTTTCAAATATTGAAAAAATGATGCAAAATGTCAAAAGGATTGGGCCTCCTGTTGAATAACTACTTTTTAAGCCCTACTGTGACCAAAATTGCCATTTTTGCAGACATTTCCTCCTACTCAGAAGCATCTATTTGACCAATTTCTGGCAGAAAAATGACTCTAAACACACTTATTTTAGTTCCAAAAGTGATCATTCACATTTAATTATTGTTTACAGTCAAAAGAGAAAACATAAAAAAATGACCATTTCTGACCATCTGGAGAAAGTTCGACGTTCCGGGGTCATCGTTTTTCATAAAAAGAAATATTTTTTCAAATGTTGTAAAAATGATGCAAAATGTCAAATGGATTGTGCCTGATGTTGAATAACCACTTTTTAAAGCCCCACAGTGACCAAAATTGCCATTTTTACAGACATTTCCTCCTACTCAGAAGCTTCTATTTGACCAATTTCTGGCAGAAAAATGACTCTAAACACACTTATTTTAGTTCCAAAAGTGAACATTCACATTTAATAATTGTTTACAGTCAAAAGAGAAAACATTAAAAAATGACCATTTCTGACCATCTGGAGAAAGTTCGACAGTTCCGGGGTCATCGTTTTTCATCAAAAAAAATATTTTTTCAAATGTTGAAAAAGTGATGCAAAATGTCAAAAGGATTGGGCCTCCTGTTGAATAACCACTTTTGCCCCACAGTGACCAAAATTGCCATTTTTACAGACTTTTCCTCCTACTCAGAAGCTTCTATTTGACCATTTTCTGGCAGAAAAATGACTCTAAACACACTTATTTTAGTTCCAAAAGTGAACATTCACATTTAATAATTGTTTACAGTCAAAAGAGAAAACATTAAAAAATGAACATTTCTGACCATCTGGAGAAAGTTCGACAGTTCCGGGGTCATCGTTTTTCATAAAAAAAAATATTTTTTCAAATGTTAAAAAAATGATGCAAAATGTCAAATGGATGTGCCTGATGTTGAATAATCACTTTTTAAAGCCCCACAGTGAACAAAATTGCCATTTTTACAGACATTTCCTCCTACTCAGAAGCTTCTATTTGACCAATTTCTGGCAGAAAAATGACTCTAAACACACTTATTTTAGTTCCAAAAGTGATCATTCACATTTAATAATTGTTTACAGTCAAAAGAGAAAACATTAAAAATGACCATTTCTGACCATCTGGAGAAAGTTCCACGTTCTGGGGTCATCGTTTTTCATCAAAAAAAATATTTTTTCAAATGTTGAAAAAATGATCCAAAATGTCAAAAGGATTGTGCCTGAAGTTGAATAACCACTTTTTAAAGCCCCACAGTGACCAAAATTGCCATTTTCACAGACTTTTCCTCCTACTCAGAAGCTTCTATTTTGACCAATTTCTGGCAGAAAAATGACTCCAAACACACTAATTTTAGATCAAAAAGTGATAATTCACATTTAATAGTCATTTACAGGCAAAAGACAAAACATTAAAAAATTACCATTTCTGACCATCTGGAGAAAGTTCGACAGTTCCGGGGTCATCGTTTTTCATCAAAAAAAATATTTTTTCAAATGTTGAAAAAATTATTCAAAATGTCAAATGGATTGTGCCTCATGTTGAATAACTACTTTTTAAAGCCCCACAGTGACCAAAATTGTCATTTTTACAGACATTTCCTCCTACTCAGAACCTTCTATTTCGACCAATTTCTGGCAGAAAAATGACTCTAAATACACTCATTTTAGTTCTAAAAGTGAACATTCACATTTAATAATTGTTTACAGTCAAAAGAGAAAACATTAAAAAATGACCATTTCTGACCATCTGGAGAAAGTTCGACAGTTCCGGGGTCATCGTTTTTCATAAAAGAAATATTTTTTCAAATGTTGAAAAAATGATTCAAAATGTCAAATGGATTGTGCCTGATGTTGAATAACTACTTTTTAAAGCCCCACAGTGACCAAAATTGTCATTTTTACAGACATTTCCTCCTACTCAGAACCTTCTATTTCGACCAATTTCTGGCAGAAAAATGACTCTAAACACACTTATTTTAGTTCCAAAAGTGAACATTCACATTTAATAATTGTTTACAGTCAAAAGAGAAAACATTAAAAAATGACCATTTCTGACCATCTGGAGAAAGTTCGACAGTTCCGGGGTCATCGTTTTTCATCAAAAAAAATATTTTTTCAAATGTTTTAAAAATGATGCAAAATGTCAAATGGATTGTGCCTGATGTTGAATAACTACTTTTTAAGCCCTACAGTGACCAAACTTGCCATTTTTACAGATATTTCCTCCTACTCAGAAGCTTCTATTTGACCAATTTCTGGCAGAAAAATGGCTATAAACACACTTATTTTAGTTCCAAAAGTGATCATTCACATTTAATAATTGTTTACAGTCAAAAGAGAAAACATTTAAAAATGGCCATTTCTGACCATCTGGAGAAAGTTTGACAGGTCCGGGGTCATCGTCTTTCATCAAAAAAAATATTTTTTCAAATGTTGAAAAAATGATGCAAAATGTCAAAAGGATTGTGCCTTAAGTTGAATAACCACTTTTTAAAGCCCCACAGTGACCAAAATTGCCATTTTCACAGACTTTTCCTCCTACTCAGAAGCTTCTATTTTGACCAATTTCTGGCAGAAAAATGACTCCAAACACACTAATTTTAGATCAAAAAGTGATAATTCACATTCAATAGTCATTTACAGGCAAAAGACAAAACATTAAAAAATTACCATTTCTGACCATCTGGAGAAAGTTCGACAGTTCCGGGGTCATCGTTTTTCATCAAAAAAAATATTTTTTCAAATGTTGAAAAAATGATTCAAAATGTCAAATGGATTGTGCCTGATGTTGAATAACTACTTTTTAAAGCCCCACAGTGACCAAAATTGTCATTTTTACAGACATTTCCTCCTACTCAGAACCTTCTATTTCGACCAATTTCTGGCAGAAAAATGACTCTAAACACACTTATTTTAGTTCTAAAAGTGAACATTCACATTTAATAATTGTTTACAGTCAAACGAGAAAACATTAAAAAATGACCATTTCTGACCATCTGGAGAAAGTTCGACAGTTCCGGGGTCATCGTTTTTCATAAAAGAAATATTTTTTCAAATGTTGAAAAAATGATCCAAAATGTCAAATGGATTGTGCCTGAAGTTGAATAACCACTTTTTAAAGCCCCACAGTGACCAAAATTGCCATTTTTACAGACATTTCCTCCTACTCAGAAGCTTCTATTTTGACCAATTTCTGGCAGAAAAATGACTCTAAACACACTTATTTTAGTTCCAAAAGTGATCATTCACATTTAATAATTGTTTACAGTCAAAAGAGAAAACATTAAAAAATGACCATTTCTGACCATCTGGAGAAAGTTCGACAGTTCCGGGGTCATCGTTTTTCATTAAAAAAAATATTTTTTCAAATGTTGAAAAAATGATTCAAAATGTCAAATGGATTGTGCCTGATGTTGAATAACTACTTTTTAAGCCCTACAGTGACCAAACTTGCCATTTTTACAGATATTTCCTCCTACTCAGAAGCTTCTATTTGACCAATTTCTGGCAGAAAAATGGCTCTAAACACACTTATTTTAGTTCCAAAAGTGATCATTCACATTTAATAATTGTTTACAGTCAAAAGAGAAAACATTTAAAAATGGCCATTTCTGATCATCTGGAGAAAGTTTGACAGGTCCGGGGTCATCGTTTTTCATCAAAAAAAATATTTTTTCAAATGTTGAAAAAATGATGCAAAATGTCAAAAGGATTGTGCCTTAAGTTGAATAACCACTTTTTAAAGCCCCACAGTGACCAAAATTGCCATTTTCACACTTTTCCTCCTACTCAGAAGCTTCTATTTTGACCAATTTCTGGCAGAAAAATGACTCTAAACACACTTATTTTAGTTCCAAAAGTGATCATTCACATTTAATAATTGTTTACAGTCAAAAGAGAAAACATTAAAAAATGACCATTTCTGACCATCTGGAGAAAGTTCGACAGTTCCGGGGTCATCGTTTTTCATAAAAAAAAATATTTTTTCAAATGTTGAAAAAATGATTCAAAATGTCAAATGGATTGTGCCTGATGTTGAATAACTACTTTTTAAAGCCCCACAGTGACCAAAATTGTCATTTTTACAGACATTTCCTCCTACTCAGAACCTTCTATTTCGACCAATTTCTGGCAGAAAAATGACTCTAAACACACTTATTTTAGTTCCAAAAGTGAACATTCACATTTAATAATTGTTTACAGTCAAAAGAGAAAACATTAAAAAATGACCATTTCTGACCATCTGGAGAAAGTTCGACGTTCCGGGGTCATCGTTTTTCATCAAAAAAAATATTTTTTCAAATGTTGAAAAAATGATGCAAAATGTCAAAAGGAAGCCTGAAGTTGAATAACCACTTTTTAAAGCCCCACAGTGACCAAAATTGCCATTTTCACAGACTTTTCCTCCTACTCAGAAGCTTCTATTTTGACCAATTTCTGGCAGAAAAATGACTCCAAACACACTAATTTTAGATCAAAAAGTGATAATTCACATTTAATAGTCATTTACAGGCAAAAGACAAAACATTAAAAAATTACCATTTCTGACCATCTGGAGAAAGTTCGACAGTTCCGGGGTCATCGTTTTTCATCAAAAAAAATATTTTTTCAAATGTTGAAAAAATGATTCAAAATGTCAAATGGATTGTGCCTGATGTTGAATAACTACTTTTTAAAGCCCCACAGTGACCAAAATTGTCATTTTTACAGACATTTCCTCCTACTCAGAACCTTCTATTTCGACCAATTTCTGGCAGAAAAATGACTCTAAATACACTCATTTTAGTTCTAAAAGTGAACATTCACATTTAATAATTGTTTACAGTCAAAAGAGAAAACATTAAAAAATGACCATTTCTGACCATCTGGAGAAAGTTCGACAGTTCCGGGGTCATCGTTTTTCATAAAAGAAATATTTTTTCAAATGTTGAAAAAATGATTCAAAATGTCAAATGGATTGTGCCTGATGTTGAATAACTACTTTTTAAAGCCCCACAGTGACCAAAATTGTCATTTTTACAGACATTTCCTCCTACTCAGAACCTTCTATTTCGACCAATTTCTGGCAGAAAAATGACTTTAAACACACTTATTTTAGTTCCAAAAGTGAACATTCACATTTAATAATTGTTTACAGTCAAAAGAGAAAACATTAAAAAATGACCATTTCTGACCATCTGGAGAAAGTTCGACAGTTCCGGGGTCATCGTTTTTCATCAAAAAAAATATTTTTTCAAATGTTTTAAAAATGATGCAAAATGTCAAATGGATTGTGCCTGATGTTGAATAACTACTTTTTAAGCCCTACAGTGACCAAACTTGCCATTTTTACAGATATTTCCTCCTACTCAGAAGCTTCTATTTGACCAATTTCTGGCAGAAAAATGGCTATAAACACACTTATTTTAGTTCCAAAAGTGATCATTCACATTTAATAATTGTTTACAGTCAAAAGAGAAAACATTTAAAAATGGCCATTTCTGACCATCTGGAGAAAGTTTGACAGGTCCGGGGTCATCGTCTTTCATCAAAAAAAATATTTTTTCAAATGTTGAAAAAATGATGCAAAATGTCAAAAGGATTGTGCCTTAAGTTGAATAACCACTTTTTAAAGCCCCACAGTGACCAAAATTGCCATTTTCACAGACTTTTCCTCCTACTCAGAAGCTTCTATTTTGACCAATTTCTGGCAGAAAAATGACTCCAAACACACTAATTTTAGATCAAAAAGTGATAATTCACATTCAATAGTCATTTACAGGCAAAAGACAAAACATTAAAAAATTACCATTTCTGACCATCTGGAGAAAGTTCGACAGTTCCGGGGTCATCGTTTTTCATCAAAAAAAATATTTTTTCAAATGTTGAAAAAATGATTCAAAATGTCAAATGGATTGTGCCTGATGTTGAATAACTACTTTTTAAAGCCCCACAGTGACCAAAATTGTCATTTTTACAGACATTTCCTCCTACTCAGAACCTTCTATTTCGACCAATTTCTGGCAGAAAAATGACTCTAAACACACTTATTTTAGTTCTAAAAGTAAACATTCACATTTAATAATTGTTTACAGTCAAACGAGAAAACATTAAAAAATGACCATTTCTGACCATCTGGAGAAAGTTCGACAGTTCCGGGGTCATCGTTTTTCATAAAAGAAATATTTTTTCAAATGTTGAAAAAATGATCCAAAATGTCAAATGGATTGTGCCTGAAGTTGAATAACCACTTTTTAAAGCCCCACAGTGACCAAAATTGCCATTTTTACAGACATTTCCTCCTACTCAGAAGCTTCTATTTTGACCAATTTCTGGCAGAAAAATGACTCTAAACACACTTATTTTAGTTCCAAAAGTGATCATTCACATTTAATAATTGTTTACAGTCAAAAGAGAAAACATTAAAAAATGACCATTTCTGACCATCTGGAGAAAGTTCGACAGTTCCGGGGTCATCGTTTTTCATTAAAAAAAATATTTTTTCAAATGTTGAAAAAATTATTCAAAATGTCAAATGGATTGTGCCTGATGTTGAATAACTACTTTTTAAAGCCCCACAGTGACCAAAATTGTCATTTTTACAGACATTTCCTCCTACTCAGAACCTTCTATTTCGACCAATTTCTGGCAGAAAAATGACTCTAAACACACTTATTTTAGTTCCAAAAGTGAACATTCACATTTAATAATTGTTTACAGTCAAAAGAGAAAACATTAAAAAATGACCATTTCTGACCATCTGGAGAAAGTTCGACGTTCCGGGGTCATCGTTTTTCATCAAAAAAAATATTTTTTCAAATGTTGAAAAAATGATGCAAAATGTCAAAAGGATTGTGCCTGAAGTTGAATAACCACTTTTTAAAGCCCCACAGTGACCAAAATTGCCATTTTCACAGACTTTTCCTCCTACTCAGAAGCTTCTATTTTGACCAATTTCTGGCAGAAAAATGACTCCAAACACACTAATTTTAGATCAAAAAGTGATAATTCACATTTAATAGTCATTTACAGGCAAAAGACAAAACATTAAAAAATTACCATTTCTGACCATCTGGAGAAAGTTCGACAGTTCCGGGGTCATCGTTTTTCATCAAAAAAAATATTTTTTCAAATGTTGAAAAAATGATTCAAAATGTCAAATGGATTGTGCCTGATGTTGAATAACTACTTTTTAAAGCCCCACAGTGACCAAAATTGTCATTTTTACAGACATTTCCTCCTACTCAGAACCTTCTATTTCGACCAATTTCTGGCAGAAAAATGACTCTAAATACACTTATTTTAGTTCTAAAAGTGAACAATCACATTTAATAATTGTTTACAGTCAAAAGAGAAAACATTAAAAAATGACCATTTCTGACCATCTGGAGAAAGTTCGACAGTTCCGGGGTCATCGTTTTTCATAAAAGAAATATTTTTTCAAATGTTGAAAAAATGATTCAAAATGTCAAATGGATTGTGCCTGATGTTGAATAACTACTTTTTAAAGCCCCACAGTGACCAAAATTGTCATTTTTACAGACATTTCCTCCTACTCAGAACCTTCTATTTCGACCAATTTCTGGCAGAAAAATGACTCTAAACACACTTATTTTAGTTCCAAAAGTGAACATTCACATTTAATAATTGTTTACAGTCAAAAGAGAAAACATTAAAAAATGACCATTTCTGACCATCTGGAGAAAGTTCGACAGTTCCGGGGTCATCGTTTTTCATCAAAAAAAATATTTTTTCAAATGTTTTAAAAATGATGCAAAAGGTCAAATGGATTGTGCCTGATGTTGAATAACTACTTTTTAAGCCCTACAGTGACCAAACTTGCCATTTTTACAGATATTTCCTCCTACTCAGAAGCTTCTATTTGACCAATTTCTGGCAGAAAAATGGCTCTAAACACACTTATTTTAGTTCCAAAAGTGATCATTCACATTTAATAATTGTTTACAGTCAAAAGAGAAAACATTTAAAAATGGCCATTTCTGACCATCTGGAGAAAGTTTGACAGGTCCGGGGTCATCGTTTTTCATCAAAAAAAATATTTTTTCAAAGGAAAAAAAAATGATGCAAAATGTCAAAAGGATTGTGCCTGAAGTTGAATAACCACTTTTTAACCCCTTCCACGCTAATGACAAAGCCAGCTTGTCACGGGCGTTACCTGCGCTATGCTCATGACGAGCTGGCTTTGTCATGTAAAGTGTGAATTATGAACATTCAGCGCACAGCAGGAAAACCCGCTAGCTCTGTAGTGGTTAAAGCCCCACAGTGACCAAAATTGCCATTTTTACAGACTATTCCTCCTACTCAGAAGCTTCTATTTTGACCAATTTCTGGCCGAAAAATGACTCCAAACACACTCATTTTAGATCCAAAAGTGATAATTCACATTTAATAGTCATTTACAGGCAAAAGAGAAAACATTAAAAAAATGACCATTTCTGACCATCTGGAGAAAGTTCGACAGTTCCGGGGTCATCGTTTTTCATCCCAAAAAATATTTTGTCAAACGTTTTAAAAATGATGCAAAATGTCAAATGGATTGTGCCTGATGTTGAATAACTACTTTTTAAGCCCTACAGTGACCAAATTTGCCATTTTTACAGACATTTCCTCCTACTCTGAAGCTTCTATTTGACCAATTTCTGGCAGAAAAATGACTCTAAACACACTTATTTTAGTTCCAAAAGTGATCATTCACATTTAATAATTGTTTACAGTCAAAAGAGAAAACATTAAAAAATGACCATTTCTGACCATCTGGAGAAAGTTCGACGTTCCGGGGTCATCGTTTTTCATCAAAAAAAATATTTTTTCAAATGTTGAAAAAATGATGCAAAATGTCAAAAGGATTGTGCCTGAAGTTGAATAACCACTTTTTAAAGCCCCACAGTGACCAAAATTGCCATTTTTACAGACTTTTCCTCCTACTCAGAAGCTTCTATTTTGACCAATTTCTGGCAGAAAAATGACTCCAAACACACTAATTTTAGATCAAAAAGTGATAATTCACATTTAATAGTCATTTACAGTCAAAAGAGAAAACATTAAATGGCCATTTCTGACCATCTGGAGAAAGTTCGACAGTTCCGGGGTCATCGTTTTTCATAAAAAAAATTATTTTTTCAAATGTTAAAAAAATGATGCAAAATGTCAAATGGATTGTGCCTGATGTTGAATAACCACTTTTTAAAGCCCCACAGTGACCAAAATTGCCATTTTTACAGACTTTCCCTCCTACTCAGAAGCTTCTTTTTGACCAATTTCTGGCAGAAAAATGACTCTAAACACACCTATTTTAGTTCCAAAAGTGAACATTCACATTTAATAATTGTTTACAGTCAAAAGAGAAAACATTAAAAAATGACCATTTCTGACCATCTGGAGAAAGTTCGACAGTTCCGGGGTCATCGTTTTTCATCAAAAAAAATATTTTTTCAAATGTTGAAAAAGTGATGCAAAATGTCAAAAGGATTGGGCCTCCTGTTGAATAACCACTTTTGCCCCACAGTGACCAAAATTGCCATTTTTACAGACTTTTCCTCCTACTCAGAAGCTTCTATTTGACCAATTTCTGGCAGAAAAATGACTCTAAACACACTTATTTTAGTTCCAAAAGTGAACATTCACATTTAATAATTGTTTACAGTCAAAAGAGAAAACATTAAAAAATGACCATTTCTGACCATCTGGAGAAAGTTCGACAGTTCCGGGGTCATCGTTTTTCATAAAAAAAAATATTTTTTCAAATGTTAAAAAAATGATGCAAAATGTCAAATGGATGTGCCTGATGTTGAATAACCACTTTTTAAAGCCCCACAGTGAACAAAATTGCCATTTTTACAGACATTTCCTCCTACTCAGAAGCTTCTATTTGACCAATTTTTGGTAGAAAAATGACTCTAAACACACTTATTTTAGTTCCAAAAGTGATCATTCACATTTAATAATTGTTTACAGTCAAAAGAGAAAACATTAAAAAATGACAATTTCTGACCATCTGGAGAAAGTTCGACGTTCCGGGGTCATCGTTTTTCTTCAAAAAAAATATTTTTTCAAATGTTGAAAAAATGATGCAAAATGTCAAAAGGATTGTGCCTGAAGTTGAATAAACACTTTTTAAAGCCCCACAGTGACCAAAATTGCAATTTGTACAGACTTTTCCTCCTACTCAGAAGCTTCTATCTTGACCAATTTCTGGCAGAAAAATGGCTCTAAACACACTTATTTTAGTTCCAAAAGTGATCATTCACATTTAATATTTGTTTACAGTCAAAAGAGATAACATTAAAAAAGGACTATTTCTGACCATCTGGAGAAAGTTCGACAGTTCCGGGGTCATCGTTTTTCATCAAAAAAATTTTTTTTTCAAATGTTGAAAAAATGATGCAAAATGTCAAAAGGATTGGGCCTCCTGTTGAATAACTACTTTTTAAGCCCTACTGTGACCAAAATTGCCATTTTTGCAGACATTTCCTCCTACTCAGAAGCATCTATTTGACCAATTTCTGGCAGAAAAATGACTCTAAACACACTTATTTTAGTTCCAAAAGTGATCATTCACATTTAATTATTGTTTACAGTCAAAAGAGAAAACATTAAAAAATGACCATTTCTGACCATCTGGAGAAAGTTCGACGTTCCGGGGTCATCGTTTTTCATAAAAAAAAATATTTTTTCAAATGTTGAAAAAGTGATGCAAAATGTCAAAAGGATTGGGCCTCCTGTTGAATAACCACTTTTGCCCCACAGTGACCAAAATTGCCATTTTTACAGACTTTTCCTCCTACTCAGAAGCTTCTATTTGACCAATTTCTGGCAGAAAAATGACTCTAAACACACTTATTTTAGTTCCAAAAGTGAACATTCACATTTAATAATTGTTTACAGTCAAAAGAGAAAACATTAAAAAATGAACATTTCTGACCATCTGGAGAAAGTTCGACAGTTCCGGGGTCATCGTTTTTCATAAAAAAAAAATATTTTTTCAAATGTTAAAAAAATGATGCAAAATGTCAAATGGATGTGCCTGATGTTGAATAACCACTTTTTAAAGCCCCACAGTGAACAAAATTGCCATTTTTACAGACATTTCCTCCTACTCAGAAGCTTCTATTTGACCAATTTCTGGCAGAAAAATGACTCTAAACACACTTATTTTAGTTCCAAAAGTGATCATTCACATTTAATAATTGTTTACAGTCAAAAGAGAAAACATTAAAAAATGACCATTTCTGACCATCTGGAGAAAGTTCCACGTTCTGGGGTCATCGTTTTTCATCAAAAAAAATATTTTTTCAAATGTTGAAAAAATGATGCAAAATGTCAAAAGGATTGTGCCTGAAGTTGAATAACCACTTTTTAAGCCCCACAGTGACCAAAATTGCCATTTTTACAGACTTTTCCTCCTACTCAGTAGCTTATATCTTGACCAATTTTTGGGAGAAAAATGACTCCAAACATACTCATTTTAGATTCAAAAGTGATAATTCACATTTAATAGTCATTTACAGGCAAAAGAGAAAACATTAAAAAACTGACCATTTCTGACCATCTGGAGAAAGTTCGACAGTTCCGGGGTCATCGTTTTTCATCAAAAAAAATATTTTGTCAAACGTTTTAAAAATGATGCAAAATGTCAAATGGATTGTGCCTGATGTTGAATAACTACTTTTTAAGCCCTACAGTGACCAAATTTGCCATTTTTACAGACATTTCCTCCTACTCAGAAGCTTCTATTTGACCAATTTCTGGCAGAAAAATGACTCTAAACACACTTATTTTAGTTCCAAAAGTGATCATTCACATTTAATAATTGTTTACAGTCAAAAGAGAAAACATTAAAAAATGACCATTTCTGACCATCTGGAGAAAGTTCGACAGTTCCGGGGTCATCGTTTTTCATAAAAAAAAATATTTTTTCAAATGTTGAAAAAATGATTCAAAATGTCAAATGGATTGTGCCTGATGTTGAATAACTACTTTTTAAAGCCCCACAGTGACCAAAATTGTCATTTTTACAGACATTTCCTCCTACTCAGAACCTTCTATTTCGACCAATTTCTGGCAGAAAAATCACTCTAAACACACTTATTTTAGTTCCAAATGTGAACATTCACATTTAATAATTGTTTACAGTCAAAAGAGAAAACATTAAAAAATGACCATTTCTGACCATCTGGAGAAAGTTCGACAGTTCCGGGGTCATCGTTTTTCATCAAAAAAAATATTTTTTCAAATGTTTTAAAAATGATGCAAAATGTCAAATGGATTGTGCCTGATGTTGAATAACTACTTTTTAAGCCCTACAGTGACCAAACTTGCCATTTTTACAGATATTTCCTCCTACTCAGAAGCTTCTATTTGACCAATTTCTGGCAGAAAAATGGCTCTAAACACACTTATTTTAGTTCCAAAAGTGATCATTCACATTTAATAATTGTTTACAGTCAAAAGAGAAAACATTTAAAAATGGCCATTTCTGACCATCTGGAGAAAGTTTGACAGGTCCGGGGTCATCGTTTTTCATCAAAAAAAATATTTTTTCAAATGTTGAAAAAATGATGCAAAATGTCAAAAGGATTGTGCCTGAAGTTGAATAACCACTTTTTAAAGCCCCACAGTGACCAAAATTGCCATTTTCACAGACTTTTCCTCCTACTCAGAAGCTTCTATTTTGACCAATTTCTGGCAGAAAAATTACTCCAAACACACTAATTTTAGATCAAAAAGTGATAATTCACATTTAATAGTCATTTACAGGCAAAAGACAAAACATTAAAAAATTACCATTTCTGACCATCTGGAGAAAGTTCGACAGTTCCGGGGTCATCGTTTTTCATCAAAAAAAATATTTTGTCAAACGTTTTAAAAATGATGCAAAATGTCAAATGGATTGTGCCTGATGTTGAATAACTACTTTTTAAGCCCTACAGTGACCAAATTTGCAATTTTTACAGACATTTCCTCCTACTCCGAAGCTTCTATTTGACCAATTTCTGGCAGAAAAATGACTCTAAACACACTTATTTTAGTTCCAAAAGTGATCATTCACATTTAATAATTGTTTACAGTCAAAAGAGAAAACATTAAAAAATGACCATTTCTGACCATCTGGAGAAAGTTCGACGTTCCGGGGTCATCGTTTTTCATCAAAAAAATATTTTTTCAAATGTTGAAAAAATGATGCAAAATGTCAAAAGGATTGTGCCTGAAGTTGAATAACCACTTTTTAAAGCCCCACAGTGACCAAAATTGCCATTTTTACAGACTTTTCCTCCTACTCAGAAGCTTCTATTTTGACCAATTTCTGGCAGAAAAATGACTCCAAACACACTAATTTTAGATCCAAAAGTTATAATTCACATTTAAGAGTCATTTACAGGCAAAAGAGAAAACATAAAAAAATGACCATTTCTGACCATCTGGAGAAAGTTCGACAGTCATCATTTTTCATCCAAAAATGTTTTTTTTCAAATGTTTTAAAAATGATGCAAAATGTCAAATGGATTGTGCCTGATGTTGAATAACTACTTTTTAAGCCCCACAGTGACCAAAATTGCCATTTTTACAGACATTTCCTCCTACTCAGAAGCTTCTATTTGACCAATTTCTGGCAGAAAAATGACTCTAAACACACTTATTTTAGTTCCAAAAGTGATCATTCACATTTAATAATTGTTTACAGTCAAAAGAGAAAACATAAAAAAATGATTATTTCTGACCATCTGTAGAAAGTTCGACAGTTTCGGGGTCATCGTTTTTCATCAAAACATTTTTTTTTCAAATGTTGAAAAAAAGAGGCAAAATGTCAAAAGGATTGGGCCTCCTGTTGAATAACCACTTTTGCCCCACAGTGACCGAAATTGCCATTTTTACAGACTTTTCCTCCTACTCAGAAGCTTCTATTTGACCAATTTCTGGCAGAAAAATGACTCTAAACACACTTATTTTAGTTCCAAAAGTGAACATTCACATTTAATAATTGTTTACAGTCAAAAGAGAAAACATTAAAAAATGACCATTTCTGACCATCTGGAGAAAGTTCGACAGTTCCGGGGTCATCGTTTTTCATAAAAAAAAATATTTTTTCAAATGTTAAAAAAATGATGCAAAATGTCAATAGGATTGTGCCTGAAGTTGAATAACCACTTTTTAAAGCCCCACAGTGACCAAAATTGCAATTTGTACAGACTTTTCCTCCTACTCAGAAGCTTCTATCTTGACCAATTTCTGGCAGAAAAATGGCTCTAAACACACTTATTTTAGTTCCAAAAGTGATCATTCACATTTAATATTTGTTTACAGTCAAAAGAGATAACATTAAAAAAGGACTATTTCTGACCATCTGGAGAAAGTTCGACAGTTCCGGGGTCATCGTTTTTCATCAAAAAAAATATTTTTCCAAATGTTGAAAAAATGATGCAAAATGTCAAAAGGATTGGGCCTCCTGTTGAATAACTACTTTTTAAGCCCTACAGTTACCAAAATTGCCATTTTTGCAGACATTTCCTCCTACTCAGAAGCATCTATTTGACCAATTTCTGGCAGAAAAATGACTCTAAACACACTTATTTTAGTTCCAAAAGTGATCATTCACATTTAATTATTGTTTACAGTCAAAAGAGAAAAAATAAAAAAAATGGCCATTTCTGACCATCTGGAGAAAGTTTGACAGGTCCGGGGTCATCGTTTTTCATAAAAAAAAATATTTTTTCAAATGTTGAAAAAATGATTCAAAATGTCAAAAGGATTGTGCCTGAAGTTGAATAACCACTTTTGAAAGCCCCACAGTGACCAAAATTGAAATTTTTACAGACTTTTCCTCCTACTTAGAAGCTTCTATTTTGACCCATTTCTGCAAGAAAAATGACTCCAAACACACCATTTTAGATCCAAAAGTGATAATTCACATTTAAGAGTCATTTACAGGCAAAAAAGAAATCATTAAAAAATGACCATTTCTGACCATCTGGAGAAAGTATGACAGTTCCGGGGTCATCGTTTTTCATCAAAAAAATATTTTTTCAAATGTATAAAAAATGATGCAAAATGTCATAAGTATTGTTCCTGAAGTTGAATAACCACTTTTTAACCCCTTCCACGCTAATGACAAAGCCAGCTTATCACAGGCGTTACCTGCGCTGCGCTCATGACGAGCTGGCTTTGTCATGTAAAGTGTGATTTATGAACATTCAGCGCACAGCAGGAAAACCCGCTAGCGCTGTAGTGGTTAAAGCCCCACAGTGACCAAAATTGCAATTTTTACAGACTTTTCCTCCTACTCAGAAGCTTCTATTTTGACCAATTTCTGGCAGAAAAATGACTCCAAACACACTCATTTTAGATCCAAAAGTGATAATTCACATTTAATAGTCATTTACAGGCAAAAGAGAAAACATAAAAAATGACCATTTCTGACCATCTGGAGAAAGTTTGACAGTTCCGGGGTCATCGTTTTTCATAAAAAAAAAATATTTTTTCAAATGTTGAAAAAATGATTCAAAATGTCAAATGGATAGTGCCTGATGTTAAATAACCACTTTTTAAAGCCCCACAGTGACCAAAATTGTCATTTTTACAGACATTTCCTCCTACTCAGAACCTTCTATTTTGACCAATTTCTGGCAGAAAAATTACTTTAAACACACTTATTTTAGTTCCAAAAGTGAACATTCACATTTAATAATTGTTTACAGTCAAAAGAGAAAACATTAAAAAAATGACCATTTGTGACCATCTGGAGAAAGTTCGACAGTTCCGGGGTCATCGTTATTCATAAAAAAAATATTTTTTCAAATGTTGAAAAAATATGCAAAATGTCAAATGGATTGTGCCTGATGTTGAATAACCACTTTTTAAAGCCCCACAGTGACCAAAATTGCCATTTTAACAGACATTTCCTCCTACTCAGAAGCTTCTATTTGACCAATTTCTGGCAGAAAAATGACTCTAAACACGCTTATTTTAGTTCCAAAAGTGATCATTCACATTTAATAATTGTTTACAGTCAAAAGAGAAAACATTAAAAAATGTCCATTTCTGACCATCTGGAGAAAGTTCGACGTTCCGGGGTCATCGTTTTTCATCAAAAAAAATATTTTTTCAAATGTTGAAAAAATGATGCAAAATGTCAAAAGGATTGTGCCTGAAGTTGAATAACCACTTTGTAAAGCCCCACAGTGACCAAAATTGCCATTTTTACAGACTTTTCCTCCTACTCAGAAGCTTCTATTTGACCAATTTCTGGCCGAAAAATGGCTCTAAACACACTCATTTTAGATCCAAAAGTGATCATTCACATTTAATAATTGTTTACAGTCAAAAGAGAAAACATTAAATGGCCATTTCTGACCATCTGGAGAAAGTTCGACAGTTCCGGGGTCATCGTTTTTCATTAAAAAAATTATTTTTTCAAATGTTAAAAAAATGATGCAAAATGTCAAATGGATTGTGCCTGATGTTGAATAACCACTTTTTAAAGCGCCACAGTGACCAAAATTGCCATTTTTACAGACTTTTCCTCCTACTCAGAAGCTTCTTTTTGACCAATTTCTGGCAGAAAAATGGCTCTAAACACACTCATTTTAGATCCAAAAGTGATCATTCACATTTAATAATTGTTTACAGTCAAAAGAGAAAACATTCAAAATGGCCATTTCTGACCATCTGGAAAAAGTTTTACAGGTCCGGAATCATCGTTTTTCATTAAAAAAAATATTTTTTCAAATGTTGAAAAAATGATTCAAAATGTCAAATGGATTGTGCCTGATGTTGAATAACCACTTTTTAAAGCCCCACAGTGAACAAAATTGCCATTTTTACAGACATTTCCTCCTACTCAGAAGCTTCTATTTGACCAATTTTTGGTAGAAAAATGACTCTAAACACACTTATTTTAGTTCCAAAAGTGATCATTCACATTTAATAATTGTTTACAGTCAAAAGAGAAAACATTAAAAAATGACAATTTCTGACCATCTGGAGAAAGTTCGACGTTCCGGGGTCATCGTTTTTCTTCAAAAAAAATATTTTTTCAAATGTTGAAAAAATGATGCAAAATGTCAAAAGGATTGTGCCTGAAGTTGAATAAACACTTTTTAAAGCCCCACAGTGACCAAAATTGCAATTTGTACAGACTTTTCCTCCTACTCAGAAGCTTCTATCTTGACCAATTTCTGGCAGAAAAATGACTCTAAACACACTTATTTTAGTTCCAAAAGTGAACATTCACATTTAATAATTGTTTACAGTCAAAAGAGAAAACATTAAAAAATGATCATTTCTGACCATCTGGAGAAAGTTCGACAGTTCCGGGGTCATCGTTTTTCATAAAAAATAATATTTTTTCAAATGTTAAAAAAATGATGCAAAATGTCAAATGGATGTGCCTGATGTTGAATAACCACTTTTTAAAGCCCCACAGTGAACAAAATTGCCATTTTTACAGACATTTCCTCCTACTCAGAAGCTTCTATTTGACCAATTTTTGGTAGAAAAATGACTCTAAACACACTTATTTTAGTTCCAAAAGTGATCATTCACATTTAATAATTGTTTACAGTCAAAAGAGAAAACATTAAAAAATGACAATTTCTGACCATCTGGAGAAAGTTCGACGTTCCGGGGTCATCGTTTTTCTTCAAAAAAAATATTTTTTCAAATGTTGAAAAAATGATGCAAAATGTCAAAAGGATTGTGCCTGAAGTTGAATAAACACTTTTTAAAGCCCCACAGTGACCAAAATTGCAATTTGTACAGACTTTTCCTCCTACTCAGAAGCTTCTATCTTGACCAATTTCTGGCAGAAAAATGGCTCTAAACACACTTATTTTAGTTCCAAAAGTGATCATTCACATTTAATATTTGTTTACAGTCAAAAGAGATAACATTAAAAAAGGACTATTTCTGACCATCTGGAGAAAGTTCGACAGTTCCGGGGTCATCGTTTTTCATCAAAAAAAATATTTTTTCAAATATTGAAAAAATGATGCAAAATGTCAAAAGGATTGGGCCTCCTGTTGAATAACTACTTTTTAAGCCCTACTGTGACCAAAATTGCCATTTTTGCAGACATTTCCTCCTACTCAGAAGCATCTATTTGACCAATTTCTGGCAGAAAAATGACTCTAAACACACTTATTTTAGTTCCAAAAGTGATCATTCACATTTAATTATTGTTTACAGTCAAAAGAGAAAACATTAAAAAATGACCATTTCTGACCATCTGGAGAAAGTTCGACGTTCCGGGGTCATCGTTTTTCATAAAAAGAAATATTTTTTCAAATGTTGTAAAAATGATGCAAAATGTCAAATGGATTGTGCCTGATGTTGAATAACCACTTTTTAAAGCCCCACAGTGACCAAAATTGCCATTTTTACAGACATTTCCTCCTACTCAGAAGCTTCTATTTGACCAATTTCTGGCAGAAAAATGACTCTAAACACACTTATTTTAGTTCCAAAAGTGAACATTCACATTTAATAATTGTTTACAGTCAAAAGAGAAAACATTAAAAAATGACCATTTCTGACCATCTGGAGAAAGTTCGACAGTTCCGGGGTCATCGTTTTTCATCAAAAAAAATATTTTTTCAAATGTTGAAAAAGTGATGCAAAATGTCAAAAGGATTGGGCCTCCTGTTGAATAACCACTTTTGCCCCACAGTGACCAAAATTGCCATTTTTACAGACTTTTCCTCCTACTCAGAAGCTTCTATTTGACCATTTTCTGGCAGAAAAATGACTCTAAACACACTTATTTTAGTTCCAAAAGTGAACATTCACATTTAATAATTGTTTACAGTCAAAAGAGAAAACATTAAAAAATGAACATTTCTGACCATCTGGAGAAAGTTCGACAGTTCCGGGGTCATCGTTTTTCATAAAAAAAAATATTTTTTCAAATGTTAAAAAAATGATGCAAAATGTCAAATGGATGTGCCTGATGTTGAATAACCACTTTTTAAAGCCCCACAGTGAACAAAATTGCCATTTTTACAGACATTTCCTCCTACTCAGAAGCTTCTATTTGACCAATTTCTGGCAGAAAAATGACTCTAAACACACTTATTTTAGTTCCAAAAGTGATCATTCACATTTAATAATTGTTTACAGTCAAAAGAGAAAACATTAAAAATGACCATTTCTGACCATCTGGAGAAAGTTCCACGTTCTGGGGTCATCGTTTTTCATCAAAAAAAATATTTTTTCAAATATTGAAAAAATGATGCAAAATGTCAAAAGGATTGTGCCTGAAGTTGAATAACCACTTTTTAAAGCCCCACAGTGACCAAAATTGCCATTTTTACAGACTTTTCCTCCTACTCAGTAGCTTATATCTTGACCAATTTTTGGGAGAAAAATGACTCCAAACATACTCATTTTAGATTCAAAAGTGATAATTCACATTTAATAGTCATTTACAGGCAAAAGAGAAAACATTAAAAAACTGACCATTTCTGACCATCTGGAGAAAGTTCGACAGTTCCGGGGTCATCGTTTTTCATCAAAAAAAATATTTTGTCAAACGTTTTAAAAATGATGCAAAATGTCAAATGGATTGTGCCTGATGTTGAATAACTACTTTTTAAGCCCTACAGTGACCAAATTTGCCATTTTTACAGACATTTCCTCCTACTCAGAAGCTTCTATTTGACCAATTTCTGGCAGAAAAATGACTCTAAACACACTTATTTTAGTTCCAAAAGTGATCATTCACATTTAATAATTGTTTACAGTCAAAAGAGAAAACATTAAAAAATGACAATTTCTGACCATCTGGAGAAAGTTCGACAGTTCCGGGGTCATCGTTTTTCATAAAAAAAAATATTTTTTCAAATGTTGAAAAAATGATTCAAAATGTCAAATGGATTGTGCCTGATGTTGAATAACTACTTTTTAAAGCCCCACAGTGACCAAAATTGTCATTTTTACAGACATTTCCTCCTACTCAGAACCTTCTATTTCGACCAATTTCTGGCAGAAAAATGACTCTAAACACACTTATTTTAGTTCCAAAAGTGAACATTCACATTTAATAATTGTTTACAGTCAAAAGAGAAAACATTAAAAAATGACCATTTCTGACCATCTGGAGAAAGTTCGACAGTTCCGGGGTCATCGTTTTTCATCAAAAAAAATATTTTTTCAAATGTTTTAAAAATGATGCAAAATGTCAAATGGATTGTGCCTGATGTTGAATAACTACTTTTTAAGCCCTACAGTGACCAAACTTGCCATTTTTACAGATATTTCCTCCTACTCAGAAGCTTCTATTTGACCAATTTCTGGCAGAAAAATGGCTCTAAACACACTTATTTTAGTTCCAAAAGTGATCATTCACATTTAATAATTGTTTACAGTCAAAAGAGAAAACATTTAAAAATGGCCATTTCTGATCATCTGGAGAAAGTTTGACAGGTCCGGGGTCATCGTTTTTCATCAAAAAAAATATTTTTTCAAATGTTGAAAAAATGATGCAAAATGTCAAAAGGATTGTGCCTTAAGTTGAATAACCACTTTTTAAAGCCCCACAGTGACCAAAATTGCCATTTTCACAGACTTTTCCTCCTACTCAGAAGCTTCTATTTTGACCAATTTCTGGCAGAAAAATGACTCCAAACACACTAATTTTAGATCAAAAAGTGATAATTCACATTTAATAGTTATTTACAGGCAAAAGACAAAACATTAAAAAATTACCATTTCTGACCATCTGGAGAAAGTTCGACAGTTCCGGGGTCATCGTTTTTCATCAAAAAAAATATTTTTTCAAATGTTGAAAAAATGATTCAAAATGTCAAATGGATTGTGCCTGATGTTGAATAACTACTTTTTAAAGCCCCACAGTGACCAAAATTGTCATTTTTACAGACATTTCCTCCTACTCAGAACCTTCTATTTCGACCAATTTCTGGCAGAAAAATGACTCTAAACACACTTATTTTAGTTCCAAAAGTGAACATTCACATTTAATAATTGTTTACAGTCAAAAGAGAAAACATTAAAAAATGACCATTTCTGACCATCTGGAGAAAGTTCGACGTTCCGGGGTCATCGTTTTTCATCAAAAAAAATATTTTTTCAAATGTTGAAAAAATGATCCAAAATGTCAAAAGGATTGTGCCTGAAGTTGAATAACCACTTTTTAAAGCCCCACAGTGACCAAAATTGCCATTTTCACAGACTTTTCCTCCTACTCAGAAGCTTCTATTTTGACCAATTTCTGGCAGAAAAATGACTCCAAACACACTAATTTTAGATCAAAAAGTGATAATTCACATTTAATAGTCATTTACAGGCAAAAGACAAAACATTAAAAAATTACCATTTCTGACCATCTGGAGAAAGTTCGACAGTTCCGGGGTCATCGTTTTTCATCAAAAAAAATATTTTTTCAAATGTTGAAAAAATTATTCAAAATGTCAAATGGATTGTGCCTGATGTTGAATAACTACTTTTTAAAGCCCCACAGTGACCAAAATTGTCATTTTTACAGACATTTCCTCCTACTCAGAACCTTCTATTTCGACCAATTTCTGGCAGAAAAATGACTCTAAATACACTCATTTTAGTTCTAAAAGTGAACATTCACATTTAATAATTGTTTACAGTCAAAAGAGAAAACATTAAAAAATGACCATTTCTGACCATCTGGAGAAAGTTCGACAGTTCCGGGGTCATCGTTTTTCATAAAAGAAATATTTTTTCAAATGTTGAAAAAATGATTCAAAATGTCAAATGGATTGTGCCTGATGTTGAATAACTACTTTTTAAAGCCCCACAGTGACCAAAATTGTCATTTTTACAGACATTTCCTCCTACTCAGAACCTTCTATTTCGACCAATTTCTGGCAGAAAAATGACTCTAAACACACTTATTTTAGTTCCAAAAGTGAACATTCACATTTAATAATTGTTTACAGTCAAAAGAGAAAACATTAAAAAATGACCATTTCTGACCATCTGGAGAAAGTTCGACAGTTCCGGGGTCATCGTTTTTCATCAAAAAAAATATTTTTTCAAATGTTTTAAAAATGATGCAAAATGTCAAATGGATTGTGCCTGATGTTGAATAACTACTTTTTAAGCCCTACAGTGACCAAACTTGCCATTTTTACAGATATTTCCTCCTACTCAGAAGCTTCTATTTGACCAATTTCTGGCAGAAAAATGGCTATAAACACACTTATTTTAGTTCCAAAAGTGATCATTCACATTTAATAATTGTTTACAGTCAAAAGAGAAAACATTTAAAAATGGCCATTTCTGACCATCTGGAGAAAGTTTGACAGGTCCGGGGTCATCGTCTTTCATCAAAAAAAATATTTTTTCAAATGTTGAAAAAATGATGCAAAATGTCAAAAGGATTGTGCCTTAAGTTGAATAACCACTTTTTAAAGCCCCACAGTGACCAAAATTGCCATTTTCACAGACTTTTCCTCCTACTCAGAAGCTTCTATTTTGACCAATTTCTGGCAGAAAAATGACTCCAAACACACTAATTTTAGATCAAAAAGTGATAATTCACATTCAATAGTCATTTACAGGCAAAAGACAAAACATTAAAAAATTACCATTTCTGACCATCTGGAGAAAGTTCGACAGTTCCGGGGTCATCGTTTTTCATCAAAAAAAATATTTTTTCAAATGTTGAAAAAATGATTCAAAATGTCAAATGGATTGTGCCTGATGTTGAATAACTACTTTTTAAAGCCCCACAGTGACCAAAATTGTCATTTTTACAGACATTTCCTCCTACTCAGAACCTTCTATTTCGACCAATTTCTGGCAGAAAAATGACTCTAAACACACTTATTTTAGTTCTAAAAGTGAACATTCACATTTAATAATTGTTTACAGTCAAACGAGAAAACATTAAAAAATGACCATTTCTGACCATCTGGAGAAAGTTCGACAGTTCCGGGGTCATCGTTTTTCATAAAAGAAATATTTTTTCAAATGTTGAAAAAATGATCCAAAATGTCAAATGGATTGTGCCTGAAGTTGAATAACCACTTTTTAAAGCCCCACAGTGACCAAAATTGCCATTTTTACAGACATTTCCTCCTACTCAGAAGCTTCTATTTTGACCAATTTCTGGCAGAAAAATGACTCTAAACACACTTATTTTAGTTCCAAAAGTGATCATTCACATTTAATAATTGTTTACAGTCAAAAGAGAAAACATTAAAAAATGACCATTTCTGACCATCTGGAGAAAGTTCGACAGTTCCGGGGTCATCGTTTTTCATTAAAAAAAATATTTTTTCAAATGTTGAAAAAATGATTCAAAATGTCAAATGGATTGTGCCTGATGTTGAATAACTACTTTTTAAGCCCTACAGTGACCAAACTTGCCATTTTTACAGATATTTCCTCCTACTCAGAAGCTTCTATTTGACCAATTTCTGGCAGAAAAATGGCTCTAAACACACTTATTTTAGTTCCAAAAGTGATCATTCACATTTAATAATTGTTTACAGTCAAAAGAGAAAACATTTAAAAATGGCCATTTCTGATCATCTGGAGAAAGTTTGACAGGTCCGGGGTCATCGTTTTTCATCAAAAAAAATATTTTTTCAAATGTTGAAAAAATGATGCAAAATGTCAAAAGGATTGTGCCTTAAGTTGAATAACCACTTTTTAAAGCCCCACAGTGACCAAAATTGCCATTTTCACAGACTTTTCCTCCTACTCAGAAGCTTCTATTTTGACCAATTTCTGGCAGAAAAATGACTCTAAACACACTTATTTTAGTTCCAAAAGTGATCATTCACATTTAATAATTGTTTACAGTCAAAAGAGAAAACATTAAAAAATGACCATTTCTGACCATCTGGAGAAAGTTCGACAGTTCCGGGGTCATCGTTTTTCATAAAAAAAAATATTTTTTCAAATGTTGAAAAAATGATTCAAAATGTCAAATGGATTGTGCCTGATGTTGAATAACTACTTTTTAAAGCCCCACAGTGACCAAAATTGTCATTTTTACAGACATTTCCTCCTACTCAGAACCTTCTATTTCGACCAATTTCTGGCAGAAAAATGACTCTAAACACACTTATTTTAGTTCCAAAAGTGAACATTCACATTTAATAATTGTTTACAGTCAAAAGAGAAAACATTAAAAAATGACCATTTCTGACCATCTGGAGAAAGTTCGACGTTCCGGGGTCATCGTTTTTCATCAAAAAAAATATTTTTTCAAATGTTGAAAAAATGATGCAAAATGTCAAAAGGATTGTGCCTGAAGTTGAATAACCACTTTTTAAAGCCCCACAGTGACCAAAATTGCCATTTTCACAGACTTTTCCTCCTACTCAGAAGCTTCTATTTTGACCAATTTCTGGCAGAAAAATGACTCCAAACACACTAATTTTAGATCAAAAAGTGATAATTCACATTTAATAGTCATTTACAGGCAAAAGACAAAACATTAAAAAATTACCATTTCTGACCATCTGGAGAAAGTTCGACAGTTCCGGGGTCATCGTTTTTCATCAAAAAAAATATTTTTTCAAATGTTGAAAAAATGATTCAAAATGTCAAATGGATTGTGCCTGATGTTGAATAACTACTTTTTAAAGCCCCACAGTGACCAAAATTGTCATTTTTACAGCCATTTCCTCCTACTCAGAACCTTCTATTTCGACCAATTTCTGGCAGAAAAATGACTCTAAATACACTCATTTTAGTTCTAAAAGTGAACATTCACATTTAATAATTGTTTACAGTCAAAAGAGAAAACATTAAAAAATGACCATTTCTGACCATCTGGAGAAAGTTCGACAGTTCCGGGGTCATCGTTTTTCATAAAAGAAATATTTTTTCAAATGTTGAAAAAATGATTCAAAATGTCAAATGGATTGTGCCTGATGTTGAATAACTACTTTTTAAAGCCCCACAGTGACCAAAATTGTCATTTTTACAGACATTTCCTCCTACTCAGAACCTTCTATTTCGACCAATTTCTGGCAGAAAAATGACTCTAAACACACTTATTTTAGTTCCAAAAGTGAACATTCACATTTAATAATTGTTTACAGTCAAAAGAGAAAACATTAAAAAATGACCATTTCTGACCATCTGGAGAAAGTTCGACAGTTCCGGGGTCATCGTTTTTCATCAAAAAAAATATTTTTTCAAATGTTTTAAAAATGATGCAAAATGTCAAATGGATTGTGCCTGATGTTGAATAACTACTTTTTAAGCCCTACAGTGACCAAACTTGCCATTTTTACAGATATTTCCTCCTACTCAGAAGCTTCTATTTGACCAATTTCTGGCAGAAAAATGGCTATAAACACACTTATTTTAGTTCCAAAAGTGATCATTCACATTTAATAATTGTTTACAGTCAAAAGAGAAAACATTTAAAAATGGCCATTTCTGACCATCTGGAGAAAGTTTGACAGGTCCGGAGTCATCGTCTTTCATCAAAAAAAATATTTTTTCAAATGTTGAAAAAATGATGCAAAATGTCAAAAGGATTGTGCCTTAAGTTGAATAACCACTTTTTAAAGCCCCACAGTGACCAAAATTGCCATTTTCACAGACTTTTCCTCCTACTCAGAAGCTTCTATTTTGACCAATTTCTGGCAGAAAAATGACTCCAAACACACTAATTTTAGATCAAAAAGTGATAATTCACATTCAATAGTCATTTACAGGCAAAAGACAAAACATTAAAAAATTACCATTTCTGACCATCTGGAGAAAGTTCGACAGTTCCGGGGTCATCGTTTTTCATCAAAAAAAATATTTTTTCAAATGTTGAAAAAATGATTCAAAATGTCAAATGGATTGTGCCTGATGTTGAATAACTACTTTTTAAAGCCCCACAGTGACCAAAATTGTCATTTTTACAGACATTTCCTCCTACTCAGAACCTTCTATTTCGACCAATTTCTGGCAGAAAAATGACTCTAAACACACTTATTTTAGTTCTAAAAGTGAACATTCACATTTAATAATTGTTTACAGTCAAACGAGAAAACATTAAAAAATGACCATTTCTGACCATCTGGAGAAAGTTCGACAGTTCCGGGGTCATCGTTTTTCATAAAAGAAATATTTTTTCAAATGTTGAAAAAATGATCCAAAATGTCAAATGGATTGTGCCTGAAGTTGAATAACCACTTTTTAAAGCCCCACAGTGACCAAAATTGCCATTTTTACAGACATTTCCTCCTACTCAGAAGCTTCTATTTTGACCAATTTCTGGCAGAAAAATGACTCTAAACACACTTATTTTAGTTCCAAAAGTGATCATTCACATTTAATAATTGTTTACAGTCAAAAGAGAAAACATTAAAAAATGACCATTTCTGACCATCTGGAGAAAGTTCGACAGTTCCGGGGTCATCGTTTTTCATTAAAAAAAATATTTTTTCAAATGTTGAAAAAATGATTCAAAATGTCAAATGGATTGTGCCTGATGTTGAATAACTACTTTTTAAAGCCCCACAGTGACCAAAATTGTCATTTTTACAGACATTTCCTCCTACTCAGAACCTTCTATTTCGACCAATTTCTGGCAGAAAAATGACTCTAAACACACTTATTTTAGTTCCAAAAGTGAACATTCACATTTAATAATTGTTTACAGTCAAAAGAGAAAACATTAAAAAATGACCATTTCTGACCATCTGGAGAAAGTTCGACGTTCCGGGGTCATCGTTTTTCATCAAAAAAAATATTTTTTCAAATGTTGAAAAAATGATGCAAAATGTCAAAAGGATTGTGCCTGAAGTTGAATAACCACTTTTTAAAGCCCCACAGTGACCAAAATTGCCATTTTCACAGACTTTTCCTCCTACTCAGAAGCTTCTATTTTGACCAATTTCTGGCAGAAAAATGACTCCAAACACACTAATTTTAGATCAAAAAGTGATAATTCACATTTAATAGTCATTTACAGGCAAAAGACAAAACATTAAAAAATTACCATTTCTGACCATCTGGAGAAAGTTC
This sequence comes from Lissotriton helveticus, assembly GCF_964261635.1. Lineage (NCBI taxonomy): Eukaryota > Metazoa > Chordata > Amphibia > Caudata > Salamandridae > Lissotriton > Lissotriton helveticus. The sequence continues at coordinate 1,355,912,457 of NC_136061.1, read as the reverse complement.
GACAGTTCCGGGGTCATCGTTTTTCATCAAAAAAAATATTTTTTCAAATGTTGAAAAAATGATTCAAAATGTCAAATGGATTGTGCCTGATGTTGAATAACTACTTTTTAAAGCCCCACAGTGACCAAAATTGTCATTTTTACAGACATTTCCTCCTACTCAGAACCTTCTATTTCGACCAATTTCTGGCAGAAAAATGACTCTAAATACACTTATTTTAGTTCTAAAAGTGAACATTCAAATTTAATAATTGTTTACAGTCAAAAGAGAAAACATTAAAAAATGACCATTTCTGACCATCTGGAGAAAGTTCGACAGTTCCGGGGTCATCGTTTTTCATAAAAGAAATATTTTTTCAAATGTTGAAAAAATGATTCAAAATGTCAAATGGATTGTGCCTGATGTTGAATAACTACTTTTTAAAGCCCCACAGTGACCAAAATTGTCATTTTTACAGACATTTCCTCCTACTCAGAACCTTCTATTTCGACCAATTTCTGGCAGAAAAATGACTCTAAACACACTTATTTTAGTTCCAAAAGTGAACATTCACATTTAATAATTGTTTACAGTCAAAAGAGAAAACATTAAAAAATGACCATTTCTGACCATCTGGAGAAAGTTCGACAGTTCCGGGGTCATCGTTTTTCATAAAAGAAATATTTTTTCAAATGTTGAAAAAATGATCCAAAATGTCAAATGGATTGTGCCTGAAGTTGAATAACCACTTTTTAAAGCCCCACAGTGACCAAAATTGCCATTTTTACAGACATTTCCTCCTACTCAGAAGCTTCTATTTTGACCAATTTCTGGCAGAAAAATGACTCTAAACACACTTATTTTAGTTCCAAAAGTGATCATTCACATTTAATAATTGTTTACAGTCAAAAGAGAAAACATTAAAAAATGACCATTTCTGACCATCTGGAGAAAGTTCGACAGTTCCGGGGTCATCGTTTTTCATTAAAAAAAATATTTTTTCAAATGTTGAAAAAATGATTCAAAATGTCAAATGGATTGTGCCTGATGTTGAATAACTACTTTTTAAAGCCCCACAGTGACCAAAATTGTCATTTTTACAGACATTTCCTCCTACTCAGAACCTTCTATTTCGACCAATTTCTGGCAGAAAAATGACTCTAAACACACTTATTTTAGTTCCAAAAGTGAACATTCACATTTAATAATTGTTTACAGTCAAAAGAGAAAACATTAAAAAATGACCATTTCTGACCATCTGGAGAAAGTTCGACGTTCCGGGGTCATCGTTTTTCATCAAAAAAAATATTTTTTCAAATGTTGAAAAAATGATGCAAAATGTCAAAAGGATTGTGCCTGAAGTTGAATAACCACTTTTTAAAGCCCCACAGTGACCAAAATTGCCATTTTCACAGACTTTTCCTCCTACTCAGAAGCTTCTATTTTGACCAATTTCTGGCAGAAAAATGACTCCAAACACACTAATTTTAGATCAAAAAGTGATAATTCACATTTAATAGTCATTTACAGGCAAAAGACAAAACATTAAAAAATTACCATTTCTGACCATCTGGAGAAAGTTCGACAGTTCCGGGGTCATCGTTTTTCATCAAAAAAAATATTTTTTCAAATGTTGAAAAAATGATTCAAAATGTCAAATGGATTGTGCCTGATGTTGAATAACTACTTTTTAAAGCCCCACAGTGACCAAAATTGTCATTTTTACAGACATTTCCTCCTACTCAGAACCTTCTATTTCGACCAATTTCTGGCAGAAAAATGACTCTAAATACACTTATTTTAGTTCTAAAAGTGAACATTCACATTTAATAATTGTTTACAGTCAAAAGAGAAAACATTAAAAAATGACCATTTCTGACCATCTGGAGAAAGTTCGACAGTTCCGGGGTCATCGTTTTTCATAAAAGAAATATTTTTTCAAATGTTGAAAAAATGATTCAAAATGTCAAATGGATTGTGCCTGATGTTGAATAACTACTTTTTAAAGCCCCACAGTGACCAAAATTGTCATTTTTACAGACATTTCCTCCTACTCAGAACCTTCTATTTCGACCAATTTCTGGCAGAAAAATGACTCTAAACACACTTATTTTAGTTCCAAAAGTGAACATTCACATTTAATAATTGTTTACAGTCAAAAGAGAAAACATTAAAAAATGACCATTTCTGACCATCTGGAGAAAGTTCGACAGTTCCGGGGTCATCGTTTTTCATCAAAAAAAATATTTTTTCAAATGTTTTAAAAATGATGCAAAAGGTCAAATGGATTGTGCCTGATGTTGAATAACTACTTTTTAAGCCCTACAGTGACCAAACTTGCCATTTTTACAGATATTTCCTCCTACTCAGAAGCTTCTATTTGACCAATTTCTGGCAGAAAAATGGCTCTAAACACACTTATTTTAGTTCCAAAAGTGATCATTCACATTTAATAATTGTTTACAGTCAAAAGAGAAAACATTTAAAAATGGCCATTTCTGACCATCTGGAGAAAGTTTGACAGGTCCGGGGTCATCGTTTTTCATCAAAAAAAATATTTTTTCAAAGGAAAAAAAAATGATGCAAAATGTCAAAAGGATTGTGCCTGAAGTTGAATAACCACTTTTTAACCCCTTCCACGCTAATGACAAAGCCAGCTTGTCACGGGCGTTACCTGCGCTATGCTCATGACGAGCTGGCTTTGTCATGTAAAGTGTGAATTATGAACATTCAGCGCACAGCAGGAAAACCCGCTAGCTCTGTAGTGGTTAAAGCCCCACAGTGACCAAAATTGCCATTTTTACAGACTATTCCTCCTACTCAGAAGCTTCTATTTTGACCAATTTCTGGCCGAAAAATGACTCCAAACACACTCATTTTAGATCCAAAAGTGATAATTCACATTTAATAGTCATTTACAGGCAAAAGAGAAAACATTAAAAAAATGACCATTTCTGACCATCTGGAGAAAGTTCGACAGTTCCGGGGTCATCGTTTTTCATCCCAAAAAATATTTTGTCAAACGTTTTAAAAATGATGCAAAATGTCAAATGGATTGTGCCTGATGTTGAATAACTACTTTTTAAGCCCTACAGTGACCAAATTTGCCATTTTTACAGACATTTCCTCCTACTCTGAAGCTTCTATTTGACCAATTTCTGGCAGAAAAATGACTCTAAACACACTTATTTTAGTTCCAAAAGTGATCATTCACATTTAATAATTGTTTACAGTCAAAAGAGAAAACATTAAAAAATGACCATTTCTGACCATCTGGAGAAAGTTCGACGTTCCGGGGTCATCGTTTTTCATCAAAAAAAATATTTTTTCAAATGTTGAAAAAATGATGCAAAATGTCAAAAGGATTGTGCCTGAAGTTGAATAACCACTTTTTAAAGCCCCACAGTGACCAAAATTGCCATTTTTACAGACTTTTCCTCCTACTCAGAAGCTTCTATTTTGACCAATTTCTGGCAGAAAAATGACTCCAAACACACTAATTTTAGATCAAAAAGTGATAATTCACATTTAATAGTCATTTACAGTCAAAAGAGAAAACATTAAATGGCCATTTCTGACCATCTGGAGAAAGTTCGACAGTTCCGGGGTCATCGTTTTTCATAAAAAAAATTATTTTTTCAAATGTTAAAAAAATGATGCAAAATGTCAAATGGATTGTGCCTGATGTTGAATAACCACTTTTTAAAGCCCCACAGTGACCAAAATTGCCATTTTTACAGACTTTCCCTCCTACTCAGAAGCTTCTTTTTGACCAATTTCTGGCAGAAAAATGACTCTAAACACACCTATTTTAGTTCCAAAAGTGAACATTCACATTTAATAATTGTTTACAGTCAAAAGAGAAAACATTAAAAAATGACCATTTCTGACCATCTGGAGAAAGTTCGACAGTTCCGGGGTCATCGTTTTTCATCAAAAAAAATATTTTTTCAAATGTTGAAAAAGTGATGCAAAATGTCAAAAGGATTGGGCCTCCTGTTGAATAACCACTTTTGCCCCACAGTGACCAAAATTGCCATTTTTACAGACTTTTCCTCCTACTCAGAAGCTTCTATTTGACCAATTTCTGGCAGAAAAATGACTCTAAACACACTTATTTTAGTTCCAAAAGTGAACATTCACATTTAATAATTGTTTACAGTCAAAAGAGAAAACATTAAAAAATGACCATTTCTGACCATCTGGAGAAAGTTCGACAGTTCCGGGGTCATCGTTTTTCATAAAAAAAAATATTTTTTCAAATGTTAAAAAAATGATGCAAAATGTCAAATGGATGTGCCTGATGTTGAATAACCACTTTTTAAAGCCCCACAGTGAACAAAATTGCCATTTTTACAGACATTTCCTCCTACTCAGAAGCTTCTATTTGACCAATTTTTGGTAGAAAAATGACTCTAAACACACTTATTTTAGTTCCAAAAGTGATCATTCACATTTAATAATTGTTTACAGTCAAAAGAGAAAACATTAAAAAATGACAATTTCTGACCATCTGGAGAAAGTTCGACGTTCCGGGGTCATCGTTTTTCTTCAAAAAAAATATTTTTTCAAATGTTGAAAAAATGATGCAAAATGTCAAAAGGATTGTGCCTGAAGTTGAATAAACACTTTTTAAAGCCCCACAGTGACCAAAATTGCAATTTGTACAGACTTTTCCTCCTACTCAGAAGCTTCTATCTTGACCAATTTCTGGCAGAAAAATGGCTCTAAACACACTTATTTTAGTTCCAAAAGTGATCATTCACATTTAATATTTGTTTACAGTCAAAAGAGATAACATTAAAAAAGGACTATTTCTGACCATCTGGAGAAAGTTCGACAGTTCCGGGGTCATCGTTTTTCATCAAAAAAATTTTTTTTTCAAATGTTGAAAAAATGATGCAAAATGTCAAAAGGATTGGGCCTCCTGTTGAATAACTACTTTTTAAGCCCTACTGTGACCAAAATTGCCATTTTTGCAGACATTTCCTCCTACTCAGAAGCATCTATTTGACCAATTTCTGGCAGAAAAATGACTCTAAACACACTTATTTTAGTTCCAAAAGTGATCATTCACATTTAATTATTGTTTACAGTCAAAAGAGAAAACATTAAAAAATGACCATTTCTGACCATCTGGAGAAAGTTCGACGTTCCGGGGTCATCGTTTTTCATAAAAAAAAATATTTTTTCAAATGTTGAAAAAGTGATGCAAAATGTCAAAAGGATTGGGCCTCCTGTTGAATAACCACTTTTGCCCCACAGTGACCAAAATTGCCATTTTTACAGACTTTTCCTCCTACTCAGAAGCTTCTATTTGACCAATTTCTGGCAGAAAAATGACTCTAAACACACTTATTTTAGTTCCAAAAGTGAACATTCACATTTAATAATTGTTTACAGTCAAAAGAGAAAACATTAAAAAATGAACATTTCTGACCATCTGGAGAAAGTTCGACAGTTCCGGGGTCATCGTTTTTCATAAAAAAAAAATATTTTTTCAAATGTTAAAAAAATGATGCAAAATGTCAAATGGATGTGCCTGATGTTGAATAACCACTTTTTAAAGCCCCACAGTGAACAAAATTGCCATTTTTACAGACATTTCCTCCTACTCAGAAGCTTCTATTTGACCAATTTCTGGCAGAAAAATGACTCTAAACACACTTATTTTAGTTCCAAAAGTGATCATTCACATTTAATAATTGTTTACAGTCAAAAGAGAAAACATTAAAAAATGACCATTTCTGACCATCTGGAGAAAGTTCCACGTTCTGGGGTCATCGTTTTTCATCAAAAAAAATATTTTTTCAAATGTTGAAAAAATGATGCAAAATGTCAAAAGGATTGTGCCTGAAGTTGAATAACCACTTTTTAAGCCCCACAGTGACCAAAATTGCCATTTTTACAGACTTTTCCTCCTACTCAGTAGCTTATATCTTGACCAATTTTTGGGAGAAAAATGACTCCAAACATACTCATTTTAGATTCAAAAGTGATAATTCACATTTAATAGTCATTTACAGGCAAAAGAGAAAACATTAAAAAACTGACCATTTCTGACCATCTGGAGAAAGTTCGACAGTTCCGGGGTCATCGTTTTTCATCAAAAAAAATATTTTGTCAAACGTTTTAAAAATGATGCAAAATGTCAAATGGATTGTGCCTGATGTTGAATAACTACTTTTTAAGCCCTACAGTGACCAAATTTGCCATTTTTACAGACATTTCCTCCTACTCAGAAGCTTCTATTTGACCAATTTCTGGCAGAAAAATGACTCTAAACACACTTATTTTAGTTCCAAAAGTGATCATTCACATTTAATAATTGTTTACAGTCAAAAGAGAAAACATTAAAAAATGACCATTTCTGACCATCTGGAGAAAGTTCGACAGTTCCGGGGTCATCGTTTTTCATAAAAAAAAATATTTTTTCAAATGTTGAAAAAATGATTCAAAATGTCAAATGGATTGTGCCTGATGTTGAATAACTACTTTTTAAAGCCCCACAGTGACCAAAATTGTCATTTTTACAGACATTTCCTCCTACTCAGAACCTTCTATTTCGACCAATTTCTGGCAGAAAAATCACTCTAAACACACTTATTTTAGTTCCAAATGTGAACATTCACATTTAATAATTGTTTACAGTCAAAAGAGAAAACATTAAAAAATGACCATTTCTGACCATCTGGAGAAAGTTCGACAGTTCCGGGGTCATCGTTTTTCATCAAAAAAAATATTTTTTCAAATGTTTTAAAAATGATGCAAAATGTCAAATGGATTGTGCCTGATGTTGAATAACTACTTTTTAAGCCCTACAGTGACCAAACTTGCCATTTTTACAGATATTTCCTCCTACTCAGAAGCTTCTATTTGACCAATTTCTGGCAGAAAAATGGCTCTAAACACACTTATTTTAGTTCCAAAAGTGATCATTCACATTTAATAATTGTTTACAGTCAAAAGAGAAAACATTTAAAAATGGCCATTTCTGACCATCTGGAGAAAGTTTGACAGGTCCGGGGTCATCGTTTTTCATCAAAAAAAATATTTTTTCAAATGTTGAAAAAATGATGCAAAATGTCAAAAGGATTGTGCCTGAAGTTGAATAACCACTTTTTAAAGCCCCACAGTGACCAAAATTGCCATTTTCACAGACTTTTCCTCCTACTCAGAAGCTTCTATTTTGACCAATTTCTGGCAGAAAAATTACTCCAAACACACTAATTTTAGATCAAAAAGTGATAATTCACATTTAATAGTCATTTACAGGCAAAAGACAAAACATTAAAAAATTACCATTTCTGACCATCTGGAGAAAGTTCGACAGTTCCGGGGTCATCGTTTTTCATCAAAAAAAATATTTTGTCAAACGTTTTAAAAATGATGCAAAATGTCAAATGGATTGTGCCTGATGTTGAATAACTACTTTTTAAGCCCTACAGTGACCAAATTTGCAATTTTTACAGACATTTCCTCCTACTCCGAAGCTTCTATTTGACCAATTTCTGGCAGAAAAATGACTCTAAACACACTTATTTTAGTTCCAAAAGTGATCATTCACATTTAATAATTGTTTACAGTCAAAAGAGAAAACATTAAAAAATGACCATTTCTGACCATCTGGAGAAAGTTCGACGTTCCGGGGTCATCGTTTTTCATCAAAAAAATATTTTTTCAAATGTTGAAAAAATGATGCAAAATGTCAAAAGGATTGTGCCTGAAGTTGAATAACCACTTTTTAAAGCCCCACAGTGACCAAAATTGCCATTTTTACAGACTTTTCCTCCTACTCAGAAGCTTCTATTTTGACCAATTTCTGGCAGAAAAATGACTCCAAACACACTAATTTTAGATCCAAAAGTTATAATTCACATTTAAGAGTCATTTACAGGCAAAAGAGAAAACATAAAAAAATGACCATTTCTGACCATCTGGAGAAAGTTCGACAGTCATCATTTTTCATCCAAAAATGTTTTTTTTCAAATGTTTTAAAAATGATGCAAAATGTCAAATGGATTGTGCCTGATGTTGAATAACTACTTTTTAAGCCCCACAGTGACCAAAATTGCCATTTTTACAGACATTTCCTCCTACTCAGAAGCTTCTATTTGACCAATTTCTGGCAGAAAAATGACTCTAAACACACTTATTTTAGTTCCAAAAGTGATCATTCACATTTAATAATTGTTTACAGTCAAAAGAGAAAACATAAAAAAATGATTATTTCTGACCATCTGTAGAAAGTTCGACAGTTTCGGGGTCATCGTTTTTCATCAAAACATTTTTTTTTCAAATGTTGAAAAAAAGAGGCAAAATGTCAAAAGGATTGGGCCTCCTGTTGAATAACCACTTTTGCCCCACAGTGACCGAAATTGCCATTTTTACAGACTTTTCCTCCTACTCAGAAGCTTCTATTTGACCAATTTCTGGCAGAAAAATGACTCTAAACACACTTATTTTAGTTCCAAAAGTGAACATTCACATTTAATAATTGTTTACAGTCAAAAGAGAAAACATTAAAAAATGACCATTTCTGACCATCTGGAGAAAGTTCGACAGTTCCGGGGTCATCGTTTTTCATAAAAAAAAATATTTTTTCAAATGTTAAAAAAATGATGCAAAATGTCAATAGGATTGTGCCTGAAGTTGAATAACCACTTTTTAAAGCCCCACAGTGACCAAAATTGCAATTTGTACAGACTTTTCCTCCTACTCAGAAGCTTCTATCTTGACCAATTTCTGGCAGAAAAATGGCTCTAAACACACTTATTTTAGTTCCAAAAGTGATCATTCACATTTAATATTTGTTTACAGTCAAAAGAGATAACATTAAAAAAGGACTATTTCTGACCATCTGGAGAAAGTTCGACAGTTCCGGGGTCATCGTTTTTCATCAAAAAAAATATTTTTCCAAATGTTGAAAAAATGATGCAAAATGTCAAAAGGATTGGGCCTCCTGTTGAATAACTACTTTTTAAGCCCTACAGTTACCAAAATTGCCATTTTTGCAGACATTTCCTCCTACTCAGAAGCATCTATTTGACCAATTTCTGGCAGAAAAATGACTCTAAACACACTTATTTTAGTTCCAAAAGTGATCATTCACATTTAATTATTGTTTACAGTCAAAAGAGAAAAAATAAAAAAAATGGCCATTTCTGACCATCTGGAGAAAGTTTGACAGGTCCGGGGTCATCGTTTTTCATAAAAAAAAATATTTTTTCAAATGTTGAAAAAATGATTCAAAATGTCAAAAGGATTGTGCCTGAAGTTGAATAACCACTTTTGAAAGCCCCACAGTGACCAAAATTGAAATTTTTACAGACTTTTCCTCCTACTTAGAAGCTTCTATTTTGACCCATTTCTGCAAGAAAAATGACTCCAAACACACCATTTTAGATCCAAAAGTGATAATTCACATTTAAGAGTCATTTACAGGCAAAAAAGAAATCATTAAAAAATGACCATTTCTGACCATCTGGAGAAAGTATGACAGTTCCGGGGTCATCGTTTTTCATCAAAAAAATATTTTTTCAAATGTATAAAAAATGATGCAAAATGTCATAAGTATTGTTCCTGAAGTTGAATAACCACTTTTTAACCCCTTCCACGCTAATGACAAAGCCAGCTTATCACAGGCGTTACCTGCGCTGCGCTCATGACGAGCTGGCTTTGTCATGTAAAGTGTGATTTATGAACATTCAGCGCACAGCAGGAAAACCCGCTAGCGCTGTAGTGGTTAAAGCCCCACAGTGACCAAAATTGCAATTTTTACAGACTTTTCCTCCTACTCAGAAGCTTCTATTTTGACCAATTTCTGGCAGAAAAATGACTCCAAACACACTCATTTTAGATCCAAAAGTGATAATTCACATTTAATAGTCATTTACAGGCAAAAGAGAAAACATAAAAAATGACCATTTCTGACCATCTGGAGAAAGTTTGACAGTTCCGGGGTCATCGTTTTTCATAAAAAAAAAATATTTTTTCAAATGTTGAAAAAATGATTCAAAATGTCAAATGGATAGTGCCTGATGTTAAATAACCACTTTTTAAAGTCCCACAGTGACCAAAATTGTCATTTTTACAGACATTTCCTCCTACTCAGAACCTTCTATTTTGACCAATTTCTGGCAGAAAAATTACTTTAAACACACTTATTTTAGTTCCAAAAGTGAACATTCACATTTAATAATTGTTTACAGTCAAAAGAGAAAACATTAAAAAAATGACCATTTGTGACCATCTGGAGAAAGTTCGACAGTTCCGGGGTCATCGTTATTCATAAAAAAAATATTTTTTCAAATGTTGAAAAAATATGCAAAATGTCAAATGGATTGTGCCTGATGTTGAATAACCACTTTTTAAAGTCCCACAGTGACCAAAATTGCCATTTTAACAGACATTTCCTCCTACTCAGAAGCTTCTATTTGACCAATTTCTGGCAGAAAAATGACTCTAAACACGCTTATTTTAGTTCCAAAAGTGATCATTCACATTTAATAATTGTTTACAGTCAAAAGAGAAAACATTAAAAAATGTCCATTTCTGACCATCTGGAGAAAGTTCGACGTTCCGGGGTCATCGTTTTTCATCAAAAAAAATATTTTTTCAAATGTTGAAAAAATGATGCAAAATGTCAAAAGGATTGTGCCTGAAGTTGAATAACCACTTTGTAAAGCCCCACAGTGACCAAAATTGCCATTTTTACAGACTTTTCCTCCTACTCAGAAGCTTCTATTTGACCAATTTCTGGCCGAAAAATGGCTCTAAACACACTCATTTTAGATCCAAAAGTGATCATTCACATTTAATAATTGTTTACAGTCAAAAGAGAAAACATTAAATGGCCATTTCTGACCATCTGGAGAAAGTTCGACAGTTCCGGGGTCATCGTTTTTCATTAAAAAAATTATTTTTTCAAATGTTAAAAAAATGATGCAAAATGTCAAATGGATTGTGCCTGATGTTGAATAACCACTTTTTAAAGCGCCACAGTGACCAAAATTGCCATTTTTACAGACTTTTCCTCCTACTCAGAAGCTTCTTTTTGACCAATTTCTGGCAGAAAAATGGCTCTAAACACACTCATTTTAGATCCAAAAGTGATCATTCACATTTAATAATTGTTTACAGTCAAAAGAGAAAACATTCAAAATGGCCATTTCTGACCATCTGGAAAAAGTTTTACAGGTCCGGAATCATCGTTTTTCATTAAAAAAAATATTTTTTCAAATGTTGAAAAAATGATTCAAAATGTCAAATGGATTGTGCCTGATGTTGAATAACCACTTTTTAAAGCCCCACAGTGACCAAAATTGCCATTTTTACAGACATTTCCTCCTACTCAGAAGCTTCTATTTGACCAATTTCTGGCAGAAAAATGACTCTAAACACACCTATTTTAGTTCCAAAAGTGAACATTCACATTTAATAATTGTTTACAGTCAAAAGAGAAAACATTAAAAAATGACCATTTCTGACCATCTGGAGAAAGTTCGACAGTTCCGGGCTCATCGTTTTTCATCAAAAAAAATATTTTTTCAAATGTTGAAAAAGTGATGCAAAATGTCAAAAGGATTGGGCCTCCTGTTGAATAACCACTTTTGCCCCACAGTGAACAAAATTGCCATTTTTACAGACATTTCCTCCTACTCAGAAGCTTCTATTTGACCAATTTCTGGCAGAAAAATTATTCTAAACACACTTATTTTAGTTCCAAAAGTGATCATTCACATTTAATAATTGTTTACAGTCAAAAGAGAAAACATTAAAAAATGACAATTTCTGACCATCTGGAGAAAGTTCGACGTTCCGGGGTCATCGTTTTTCTTCAAAAAAAATATTTTTTCAAATGTTGAAAAAATGATGCAAAATGTCAAAAGGATTGTGCCTGAAGTTGAATAACCACTTTTTAAAGCCCCACAGTGACCAAAATTGCAATTTGTACAGACTTTTCCTCCTACTCAGAAGCTTCTATCTTGACCAATTTCTGGCAGAAAAATGGCTCTAAACACACTTATTTTAGTTCCAAAAGTGATCATTCACATTTAATATTTGTTTACAGTCAAAAGAGATAACATTAAAAAAGGACTATTTCTGACCATCTGGAGAAAGTTCGACAGTTCCGGGGTCATCGTTTTTCATCAAAAAAAATATTTTTTCAAATGTTGAAAAAATGATGCAAAATGTCAAAAGGATTGGGCCTCCTGTTGAATAACTACTTTTTAAGCCCTACAGTGACCAAAATTGCCATTTTTGCAGACATTTCCTCCTACTCAGAAGCATCTATTTGACCAATTTCTGGCAGAAAAATGACTCTAAACACACTTATTTTAGTTCCAAAAGTGATCATTCACATTTAATTATTGTTTACAGTCAAAAGAGAAAAAATAAAAAAAATGGCCATTTCTGACCATCTGGAGAAAGTTTGACAGGTCCGGGGTCATCGTTTTTCATCAAAAAAAATATTTTTTCAAATGTTGAAAAAATGATTCAAAATGTCAAATGGATTGTGCCTGATGTTGAATAACAACTTTTTAAAGCCCCACAGTGACCAAAATTGCCATTTTTACAGACATTTCCTCCTACTCAGAAGCTTCTATTTGACCAATTTCTGGCAGAAAAATGACTCTAAACACACTTATTTTAGTTCCAAAAGTGATCATTCACATTTAATAATTGTTTACAGGCAAAAGAGAAAACATTAAAAAATGACCATTTCTGACCATCTGGAGAAAGTTCGACGTTCCGGGGTCATCGTTTTTCATAAAAAAAAATATTTTTTCAAATGTTGTAAAAATGATGCAAAATGTCAAATGGATTGTGCCTGATGTTGAATAACCACTTTTTAAAGCCCCACAGTGACCAAAATTGCCATTTTTACAGACATTTCCTCCTACTCAGAAGCTTCTATTTGACCAATTTCTGGCAGAAAAATGACTCTAAACACACTTATTTTAGTTCCAAAAGTGAACATTCACATTTATTAATTGTTTACAGTCAAAAGAGAAAACATTAAAAAATGACCATTTCTGACCATCTGTAGAAAGTTCGACAGTTTCGGGGTCATCTTTTTTCATCAAAACATTTTTTTTTCAAATGTTGAAAAAAAGAGGCAAAATGTCGAAAGGATTGTGCCTGATGTTTAATAACCACATTCTAAAGCCCCACAGTGACCAACATTGCCATTTTTACAGACATTTCCTCCTACTCAGAAGCTTCTATTTGACCAATTTCTGGCAGAAAAATGACTCTAAACACACTTATTTTAGTTCCAAAAGTGAACATTCACATTTAATAATTGTTTACAGTCAAAAGAGAAAACATTAAAAAATGACCATTTCTGACCATCTGGAGAAAGTTCGACAGTTCCGGGGTCATTGTTTTTCATCAAAAAAAATATTTTTTCAAATGTTGAAAAAGTGATGCAAAATGTCAAAAGGATTGTGCCTGAAGTTGAATAACCACTTTTTAAAGCCCCACAGTGACCAAAATTGCCATTTTTACAGACTTTTCCTCCTACTCAGAAGCTTCTATTTGACCAATTTCTGGCAGAAAAATGACTCTAAACACACTTATTTTAGTTCCAAAAGTGAACATTCACATTTAATAATTGTTTACAGTCAAAAGAGAAAACATTAAAAAATGACCATTTCTGACCATCTGGCGAAAGTTCGACAGTTCCGGGGTCATCGTTTTTCATCAAAAAAAATATTTTTTCAAATGTTGAAAAAATGATGCAAAATGTCAAAAGGATTGGGCCTCCTGTTGAATAACTACTTTTTAAGCCCTACAGTGACCAAAATTGCCATTTTTGCAGACATTTTCTCCTACTCAGAAGCATCTATTTGACCAATTTCTGGCAGAAAAATGACTCTAAACACACTTATTTTAGTTCCAAAAGTGATCATTCACATTTAATTATTGTTTACAGTCAAAAGAGAAAAAAAAAAATGGCCATTTCTGACCATCTGGAGAAAGTTTGACAGGTCCGGGGTCATCGTTTTTCATCAAAAAAATGATTTTTTCAAATGTTGAAAAAATGATTCAAAATGTCAAATGGATTGTGCCTGATGTTGAATAACAACTTTTTAAAGCCCCACAGTGACCAAAATTGCCATTTTTACAGACATTTCCTCCTACTCAGAAGCTTCTATTTGACCAATTTCTGGCAGAAAAATGACTCTAAACACACTTATTTTAGTTCCAAAAGTGATCATTCACATTTAATAATTGTTTACAGTCAAAAGAGAAAACATTAAAAAATGACCATTTCTGACCATCTGGAGAAAGTTCGACAGTTCCGGGGTCATCGTTATTCATAAAAAAATTTTTTTTTCAAATGTTGAAAAAATATGCAAAATGTCAAATGGATTGTGCCTGATGTTGAATAACCACTTTTTAAAGCCCCACAGTGACCAAAATTGTCATTTTTACAGACATTTCCTCCTACTCAGAACCTTCTATTTTGACCAATTTCTGGCAGAAAAATGACTTTAAACACACTTATTTTAGTTCCAAAAGTGAACATTCACATTTAATAATTGTTTACAGTCAAAAGAGAAAACATTAAAAAATGACCATTTCTGACCATCTGGAGAAAGTTCGACAGTTCCGGGGTCATCGTTATTCATAAAAAAAAATTTTTTTCAAATGTTGAAAAAATATGCAAAATGTCAAATGGATTGTGCCTGATGTTGAATAACCACTTTTTAAAGCCCCACAGTGACCAAAATTGCCATTTTAACAGACATTTCCTCCTACTCAGAAGCTACTATTTGACCAATTTCTGGCAGAAAAATGACTCTAAACACGCTTATTTTAGTTCCAAAAGTGATCATTCACATTTAATAATTGTTTACAGTCAAAAGAGAAAACATTAAAAAATGTCCATTTCTGACCATCTGGAGAAAGTTCGACGTTCCGGGGTCATCGTTTTTCATCAAAAAAAATATTTTTTCAAATGTTGAAAAAATGATGCAAAATGTCAAAAGGATTGTCCCTGAAGTTGAATAACCACTTTGTAAAGCCCCACAGTGACCAAAATTGCCATTTTTACAGACTTTTCCTCCTACTCAGAAGCTTCTATTTGACCAATTTCTGGCCGAAAAATGGCTCTAAACACACTCATTTTAGATCCAAAAGTGATCATTCACATGTAATAATTGTTTACAGTCAAAAGAGAAAACATTAAATGGCCATTTCTGACCATCTGGAGAAAGTTCGACAGTTCCGGGGTCATCGTTTTTCATAAAAAAAAATATTTTTTCAAATGTTAAAAAAATGATGCAAAATGTCAAATGGATTGTGCCTGATGTTGAATAACCACTTTTTAAAGCCCCACAGTGACCAAAATTGCCATTTTTACAGACTTTTCCTCCTACTCAGAAGCTTCTTTTTGACCAATTTCTGGCAGAAAAATGACTCTAAACACACCTATTTTAGTTCCAAAAGTGAACATTCACATTTAATAATTGTTTACAGTCAAAAGAGAAAACATTAAAAAATGACCATTTCTGACCATCTGGAGAAAGTTCGACAGTTCCGGGGTCATCGTTTTTCATCAAAAAAAATATTTTTTCAAATGTTGAAAAAGTGATGCAAAATGTCAAAAGGATTGGGCCTCCTGTTGAATAACCACTTTTGCCCCACAGTGACCAAAATTGCCATTTTTACAGACTTTTCCTCCTACTCAGAAGCTTCTATTTGACCAATTTCTGGCAGAAAAATGACTCTAAACACACTTATTTTAGTTCCAAAAGTGAACATTCACATTTAATAATTGTTTACAGTCAAAAGAGAAAACATTAAAAAATGACCATTTCTGACCATCTGGAGAAAGTTCGACAGTTCCGGGGTCATCGTTTTTCATAAAAAAAAATATTTTTTCAAATGTTAAAAAAATGATGCAAAATGTCAAATGGATGTGCCTGATGTTGAATAACCACTTTTTAAAGCCCCAAAGTGAACAAAATTGCCATTTTTACAGACATTTCCTCCTACTCAGAAGCTTCTATCTTGACCAATTTCTGGCAGAAAAATGGCTCTAAACACACTTATTTTAGTTCCAAAAGTGATCATTCACATTTAATATTTGTTTACAGTCAAAAGAGATAACATTAAAAAAGGACTATTTCTGACCATCTGGAGAAAGTTCGACAGTTCCGGGGTCATCGTTTTTCATCAAAAAAATTTTTTTTTCAAATGTTGAAAAAATGATGCAAAATGTCAAAAGGATTGGGCCTACTGTTGAATAACTACTTTTTAAGCCCTACTGTGACCAAAATTGCCATTTTTGCAGACATTTCCTCCTACTCAGAAGCATCTATTTGACCAATTTCTGGCAGAAAAATGACTCTAAACACACTTATTTTAGTTCCAAAAGTGATCATTCACATTTAATTATTGTTTACAGTCAAAAGAGAAAAAATAAAAAAAATGGCCATTTCTGACCATCTGGAGAAAGTTTGACAGGTCCGGGGTCATCGTTTTTCATCAAAAAAAATATTTTTTCAAATGTTGAAAAAATGATTCAAAATGTCAAATGGATTGTGCCTGATGTTGAATAACAACTTTTTAAAGCCCCACAGTGACCAAAATTGCCATATTTACAGACATTTCCTCCTACTCAGAAGCTTCTATTTGACCAATTTCTGGCAGAAAAATGACTCTAAACACAGTTATTTTAGTTCCAAAAGTGATCATTCACATTTAATAATTGTTTACAGTCAAAAGAGAAAACATTAAAAAATGACCATTTCTGACCATCTGGAGAAAGTTCGACGTTCCGGGGTCATCGTTTTTCATAAAAAAAATTTTTTTTCAAATGTTGTAAAAATGATGCAAAATGTCAAATGGATTGTGCCTGATGTTGAATAACCACTTTTTAAAGCCCCACAGTGACCAAAATTGCCATTTTTACAGACATTTCCTCCTACTCAGAAGCTTCTATTTGACCAATTTCTGGCAGAAAAATGACTCTAAACACACTTATTTTAGTTCCAAAAGTGAACATTCACATTTAATAATTGTTTACAGTCAAAAGAGAAAACATTAAAAAATGACCATTTCTGACCATCTGGAGAAAGTTCGACAGTTCCGGGGTCATCGTTTTTCATCAAAAAAAATATTTTTTCAAATGTTGAAAAAGTGATGCAAAATGTCAAAAGGATTGGGCCTCCTGTTGAATAACCACTTTTGACCCACAGTGACCAAAATTGCCATTTTTACAGACTTTTCCTCCTACTCAGAAGCTTCTATTTGACCAATTTCTGGCAGAAAAATGACTCTAAACACACTTATTTTAGTTCCAAAAGTGAACATTCACATTTAATAATTGTTTACAGTCAAAAGAGAAAACATTAAAAAATGAACATTTCTGACCATCTGGAGAAAGTTAGACAGTTCCGGGGTCATCGTTTTTCATAAAAAAAAATATTTTTTCAAATGTTAAAAAAATGATGCAAAATGTCAAATGGATGTGCCTGATGTTGAATAACCACTTTTTAAAGCCCCACAGTGAACAAAATTGCCATTTTTACAGACATTTCCTCCTACTCAGAAGCTTCTATTTGACCAATTTCTGGCAGAAAAATGACTCTAAACACACTTATTTTAGTTCCAAAAGTGATCATTCACATTTAATAATTGTTTACAGTCAAAAGAGAAAACATTAAATGGCCATTTCTGACCATCTGGAGAAAGTTCGACAGTTCCGGGGTCATCGTTTTTCATAAAAAAAATTATTTTTTCAAATGTTAAAAAAATGATGCAAAATGTCAAATGGATTGTGCCTGATGTTGAATAACCACTTTTTAAAGCCCCACAGTCACCAAAATTGCCATTTTTACAGACTTTTCCTCCTACTCAGAAGCTTCTTTTTGACCAATTTCTGGCAGAAAAATGGCTCTAAACACACTCATTTTAGATCCAAAAGTGATCATTCACATTTAATAATTGTTTACAGTCAAAAGAGAAAACATTCAAAATGGCCATTTCTGACCATCTGGAGAAAGTTTTACAGGTCCGGGGTCATCGTTTTTCATAAAAAAAAATATTTTTTCAAATGTTGAAAAAATGATTCAAAATGTCAAATGGATTGTGCCTGATGTTGAATAACCACTTTTTAAAGCCCCACAGTGACCAAAATTGCCATTTTTACAGACATTTCCTCCTACTCAGAAGCTTCTATTTGACCAATTTCTGGCAGAAAAATGACTCTAAACACACTTATTTTAGTTCCAAAAGTGAACATTCACGTTTAATAATTGTTTACAGTCAAAAGAGAAAACATTAAAAAATGACCATTTCTGACCATCTGGAGAAAGTTCGACAGTTCCGGGGTCATCGTTTTTCATCAAAAAAAATATTTTTTCAAATGTTAAAAAAATGATGCAAAATGTCAAATGGATTGTGCCTGATGTTGAATAACCACTTTTTAAAGCCCCACAGTGACCAAAATTGCCATTTTTACAGACTTTTCCTCCTACTCAGAAGCTTCTTTTTGACCAATTTCTGGCAGAAAAATGACTCTAAACACACCTATTTTAGTTCCAAAAGTGAACATTCACATTTAATAATTGTTTACAGTCAAAAGAGAAAACATTAAAAAATGACCATTTCTGACCATCTGGAGAAAGTTCGACAGTTCCGGGGTCATCGTTTTTCATCAAAAAAAATATTTTTTCAAATGTTGAAAAAGTGATGCAAAATGTCAAAAGGATTGGGCCTCCTGTTGAATAACCACTTTTGCCCCACAGTGAACAAAATTGCCATTTTTACAGACATTTCCTCCTACTCAGAAGCTTCTATCTTGACCAATTTCTGGCAGAAAAATGGCTCTAAACACACTTATTTTAGTTCCAAAAGTGATCATTCACATTTAATATTTGTTTACAGTCAAAAGAGATAACATTAAAAAAGGACTATTTCTGACCATCTGGAGAAAGTTCGACAGTTCCGGGGTCATCGTTTTTCATCAAAAAAAATATTTTTTCAAATGTTGAAAAAATGATGCAAAATGTCAAAAGGATTGGGCCTACTGTTGAATAACTACTTTTTAAGCCCTACTGTGACCAAAATTGCCATTTTTGCAGACATTTCCTCCTACTCAGAAGCATCTATTTGACCAATTTCTGGCAGAAAAATGACTCTAAACACACTTATTTTAGTTCCAAAAGTGATCATTCACATTTAATTATTGTTTACAGTCAAAAGAGAAAAAATAAAAAAAATGGCCATTTCTGACCATCTGGAGAAAGTTTGACAGGTCCGGGGTCATCGTTTTTCATCAAAAAAAATATTTTTTCAAATGTTGAAAAAATGATTCAAAATGTCAAATGGATTGTGCCTGATGTTGAATAACAACTTTTTAAAGCCCCACAGTGACCAAAATTGCCATTTTTACAGACATTTCCTCCTACTCAGAAGCTTCTATTTGACCAATTTCTGGCAGAAAAATGACTCTAAACACAGTTATTTTAGTTCCAAAAGTGATCATTCACATTTAATAATTGTTTACAGTCAAAAGAGAAAACATTAAAAAATGACCATTTCTGACCATCTGGAGAAAGTTCGACGTTCCGGGGTCATCGTTTTTCATAAAAAATTTTTTTTTTCAAATGTTGTAAAAATGATGCAAAATGTCAAATGGATTGTGCCTGATGTTGAATAACCACTTTTTAAAGCCCCACAGTGACCAAAATTGCCATTTTTACAGACATTTCCTCCTACTCAGAAGCTTCTATTTGACCAATTTCTGGCAGAAAAATGACTCTAAACACACTTATTTTAGTTCCAAAAGTGAACATTCACATTTAATAATTGTTTACAGTCAAAAGAGAAAACATTAAAAAATGACCATTTCTGACCATCTGGAGAAAGTTCGACAGTTCCGGGGTCATCGTTTTTCATAAAAAAAAATATTTTTTCAAATGTTAAAAAAATGATGCAAAATGTCAAAAGGATTGGGCCTCCTGTTGAATAACCACTTTTGACCCACAGTGACCAAAATTGCCATTTTTACAGACTTTTCCTCCTACTCAGAAGCTTCTATTTGACCAATTTCTGGCAGAAAAATGACTCTAAACACACTTATTTTAGTTCCAAAAGTGAACATTCACATTTAATAATTGTTTACAGTCAAAAGAGAAAACATAAAAAAATGAACATTTCTGACCATCTGGAGAAAGTTAGACAGTTCCGGGGTCATCGTTTTTCATAAAAAAAAATATTTTTTCAAATGTTAAAAAAATGATGCAAAATGTCAAATGGATGTGCCTGATGTTGAATAACCACTTTTTAAAGCCCCACAGTGAACAAAATTGCCATTTTTACAGACATTTCCTCCTACTCAGAAGCTTCTATTTGACCAATTTCTGGCAGAAAAATGACTCTAAACACACTTATTTTAGTTCCAAAAGTGATCATTCACATTTAATAATTGTTTACAGTCAAAAGAGAAAACATTAAATGGCCATTTCTGACCATCTGGAGAAAGTTCGACAGTTCCGGGGTCATCGTTTTTCATAAAAAAAATTATTTTTTCAAATGTTAAAAAAATGATGCAAAATGTCAAATGGATTGTGCCTGATGTTGAATAACCACTTTTTAAAGCCCCACAGTGACCAAAAATGCCATTTTTACAGACTTTTCCTCCTACTCAGAAGCTTCTATTTGACCAATTTCTGGCCGAAAAATGGCTCTAAACACACTCATTTTAGATCCAAAAGTGATCATTCACATTTAATAATTGTTTACAGTCAAAAGAGAAAACATTAAATGGCCATTTCTGACCATCTGGAGAAAGTTCGACAGTTCCGGGGTCATCGTTTTTCATTAAAAAAATTATTTTTTAAAATGTTAAAAAAATGATGCAAAATGTCATATGGATTGTGCCTGATGTTGAATAACCACTTTTTAAAGCCCCACAGTGACCAAAATTGCCATTTTTACAGACTTTTCCTCCTACTCAGAAGCTTCTTTTTGACCAATTTCTGGCAGAAAAATGGCTCTAAACACACTCATTTTAGATCCAAAAGTGATCATTCACATTTAATAATTGTTTACAGTCAAAAGAGAAAACATTCAAAATGGCCATTTCTGACCATCTGGAGAAAGTTTTACAGGTCCGGGGTCATCGTTTTTCATAAAAAAAAATATTTTTTCAAATGTTGAAAAAATGATTCATAATGTCAAATGGATTGTGCCTGATGTTGAATAACCACTTTTTAAAGCCCCACAGTGACCAAAATTGCCATTTTTACAGACATTTCCTCCTACTCAGAAGCTTCTATTTGACCAATTTCTGGCAGAAAAATGACTCTAAACACACTTATTTTAGTTCCAAAAGTGAACATTCACGTTTAATAATTGTTTACAGTCAAAAGAGAAAACATTAAAAAATGACCATTTCTGACCATCTGGAGAAAGTTCGACAGTTCCGGGGTCATCGTTTTTCATCAAAAAAAATATTTTTTCAAATGTTGAAAAAATGATTCAAAATGTCAAATGGATTGTGCCTGATGTTGAATAACCACTTTTTAAAGCCCCACAGTGACCAAAATTGCCATTTTTACAGACATTTCCTCCTACTCAGAAGCTTCTATTTGACCAATTTCTGGCAGAAAAATGACTCTAAACACACTTATTTTAGTTCCAAAAGTGATCATTCACATTTAATAATTGTTTACAGGCAAAAGAAAAAACATTATAAAATGACCATTTCTGACCATCTGGAGAAAGTTCGACGTTCCGGGGTCATCGTTTTTCATCAAAAAAAATATTTTTTCAAATGTTGAAAAAATGATGCAAAATGTCAAAAGTATTGTTCCTGAAGTTGAATAACCACTTTTTAACCCCTTCCACGCTAATGACAAAGCCAGCTCGTCACAGGCGTTACCTGCGCTGCGCTCATGACGAGCTGGCTTTGTCATGTAAAGTGTGATTTATGAACATTCAGCGCACAGCAGGAAAACCCGCTAGCGCTGTAGTGGTTAAAGCCCCACAGTGACCAAAATTGCAATTTTTACAGACTTTTCCTCCTACTCAGAAGCTTCTATTTTGACCAATTTCTGGCAGAAAAATGACTCCAAACACACTCATTTTAGATCCAAAAGTGATAATTCACATTTAATAGTCATTTACAGGCAAAAGAGAAAACATAAAAAAATGACAATTTCTGACCATCTGGAGAAAGGTTGACAGTTCCGGGGTCATCGTTTTTCATCAAAAAAAATATTTTTTCAAATGTTGAAAAAATGATTCAAAATGTCAAATGGATAGGGCCTGATGTTGAATAACCACTTTTTAAAGCCCCACAGTGACCAAAATTGTCATTTTTACAGACATTTCCTCCTACTCAGAACCTTCTATTTTGACCAATTTCTGGCAGAAAAATGACTTTAAACACACTTATTTTAGTTCCAAAAGTGAACATTCACATTTAATAATTGTTTACAGTCAAAAGAGAAAACATTAAAAAATGACCATTTCTGACCATCTGGAGAAAGTTCGACAGTTCCGGGGTCATCGTTATTCATAAAAAAAATATTTTTTCAAATGTTGAAAAAATATGCAAAATGTCAAATGGATTGTGCCTGATGTTGAATAACCACTTTTTAAAGCCCCACAGTGACCAAAATTGCCATTTTAACAGACATTTCCTCCTACTCAGAAGCTTCTATTTGACCAATTTCTGGCAGAAAAATTACTCTAAACACGCTTATTTTAGTTCCAAAAGTGATCATTCACATTTAATAATTGTTTACAGTCAAAAGAGAAAACATTAAAAAAATGACCATTTCTGACCATCTGGAGAAAGTTCGACGTTCCGGGGTCATCGTTTTTCATCAAAAAAAATATTTTTTCAAATGTTGAAAAAATGATGCAAAATGTCAAAAGGATTGTGCCTGAAGTTGAATAACCACTTTGTAAAGCCCCACAGTGACCAAAATTGCCATTTTTACAGACTTTTCCTCCTACTCAGAAGCTTCTATTTGACCAATTTCTGGCAGAAAAATGACTCTAAACACACTTATTTTAGTTCCAAAAGTGATCATTCACATTTAATTATTGTTTACAGTCAAAAGAGAAAAAATAAAAAAAATGGCCATTTCTGACCATCTGGAGAAAGTTTGACAGGTCCGGGGTCATCGTTTTTCATCAAAAAAAATATTTTTTCAAATGTTGAAAAAATGATTCAAAATGTCAAATGGATTGTGCCTGATGTTGAATAACAACTTTTTAAAGCCCCACAGTGACCAAAATTGCCATTTTTACAGACATTTCCTCCTACTCAGAAGCTTCTATTTGACCAATTTCTGGCAGAAAAATGACTCTAAACACAGTTATTTTAGTTCCAAAAGTGATCATTCACATTTAATAATTGTTTACAGTCAAAAGAGAAAACATTAAAAAATGACCATTTCTGACCATCTGGAGAAAGTTCGACGTTCCGGGGTCATCGTTTTTCATAAAAAAAAATTTGTTTCAAATGTTGTAAAAATGATGCAAAATGTCAAATGGATTGTGCCTGATGTTGAATAACCACTTTTTAAAGCCCCACAGTGACCAAAATTGCCATTTTTACAGACATTTCCTCCTACTCAGAAGCTTCTATTTGACCAATTTCTGGCAGAAAAATGACTCTAAACACACTTATTTTAGTTCCAAAAGTGAACATTCACATTTAATAATTGTTTACAGTCAAAAGAGAAAACATTAAAAAATGACCATTTCTGACCATCTGGAGAAAGTTCGACAGTTCCGGGGTCATCGTTTTTCATCAAAAAAAATATTTTTTCAAATGTTGAAAAAGTGATGCAAAATGTCAAAAGGATTGGGCCTCCTGTTGAATAACCACTTTTGACCCACAGTGACCAAAATTGCCATTTTTACAGACTTTTCCTCCTACTCAGAAGCTTCTATTTGACCAATTTCTGGCAGAAAAATGACTCTAAACACACTTATTTTAGTTCCAAAAGTGAACATTCACATTTAATAATTGTTTACAGTCAAAAGAGAAAACATTAAAAAATGAACATTTCTGACCATCTGGAGAAAGTTAGACAGTTCCGGGGTCATCGTTTTTCATAAAAAAAAATATTTTTTCAAATGTTAAAAAAATGATGCAAAATGTCAAATGGATGTGCCTGATGTTGAATAACCACTTTTTAAAGCCCCACAGTGAACAAAATTGCCATTTTTACAGACATTTCCTCCTACTCAGAAGCTTCTATTTGACCAATTTCTGGCAGAAAAATGACTCTAAACACACTTATTTTAGTTCCAAAAGTGATCATTCACATTTAATAATTGTTTACAGTCAAAAGAGAAAACATTAAATGGCCATTTCTGACCATCTGGAGAAAGTTCGACAGTTCCGGGGTCATCGTTTTTCATAAAAAAAACTATTTTTTCAAATGTTAAAAAAATGATGCAAAATGTCAAATGGATTGTGCCTGATGTTGAATAACCACTTTTTAAAGCCCCACAGTGACCAAAATTGCCATTTTTACAGACTTTTCCTCCTACTCAGAAGCTTCTATTTGACCAATTTCTGGCCGAAAAATGGCTCTAAACACACTCATTTTAGATCCAAAAGTGATCATTCACATTTAATAATTGTTTACAGTCAAAAGAGAAAACATTAAATGGCCATTTCTGACCATCTGGAGAAAGTTCGACAGTTCCGGGGTCATCGTTTTTCATTAAAAAAATTATTTTTTAAAATGTTAAAAAAATGATGCAAAATGTCATATGGATTGTGCCTGATGTTGAATAACCACTTTTTAAAGCCCCACAGTGACCAAAATTGCCATTTTTACAGACTTTTCCTCCTACTCAGAAGCTTCTTTTTGACCAATTTCTGGCAGAAAAATGGCTCTAAACACACTCATTTTAGATCCAAAAGTGATCATTCACATTTAATAATTGTTTACAGTCAAAAGAGAAAACATTCAAAATGGCAATTTCTGACCATCTGGAGAAAGTTTTACAGGTCCGGGGTCATCGTTTTTCATAAAAAAAAATATTTTTTCAAATGTTGAAAAAATGATTCAAAATGTCAAATGGATTGTGCCTGATGTTGAATAACCACTTTTTAAAGCCCCACAGTGACCAAAATTGCCATTTTTACAGACATTTCCTCCTACTCAGAAGCTTCTATTTGACCAATTTCTGGCAGAAAAATGACTCTAAACACACTTATTTTAGTTCCAAAAGTGAACATTCACGTTTAATAATTGTTTACAGTCAAAAGAGAAAACATTAAAAAATGACCATTTCTGACCATCTGGAGAAAGTTCGACAGTTCCGGGGTCATCGTTTTTCATCAAAAAAAATATTTTTTCAAATGTTGAAAAAATGATTCAAAATGTCAAATGGATTGTGCCTGATGTTGAATAACCACTTTTTAAAGCCCCACAGTGACCAAAATTGCCATTTTTACAGACATTTCCTCCTACTCAGAAGCTTCTATTTGACCAATTTCTGGCAGAAAAATGACTCTAAACACACTTATTTTAGTTCCAAAAGTGATCATTCACATTTAATAATTGTTTACAGGCAAAAGAAAAAACATTATAAAATGACCATTTCTGACCATCTGGAGAAAGTTCGACGTTCCGGGGTCATCGTTTTTCATCAAAAAAAATATTTTTTCAAATGTTGAAAAAATGATGCAAAATGTCAAAAGTATTGTTCCTGAAGTTGAATAACCACTTTTTAACCCCTTCCACGCTAATGACAAAGCCAGCTCGTCACAGGCGTTACCTGCGCTGCGCTCATGACGAGCTGGCTTTGTCATGTAAAGTGTGATTTATGAACATTCAGCGCACAGCAGGAAAACCCGCTAGCGCTGTAGTGGTTAAAGCCCCACAGTGACCAAAATTGCAATTTTTACAGACTTTTCCTCCTACTCAGAAGCTTCTATTTTGACCAATTTCTGGCAGAAAAATGACTCCAAACACACTCATTTTAGATCCAAAAGTGATAATTCACATTTAATAGTCATTTACAGGCAAAAGAGAAAACATAAAAAAATGACAATTTCTGACCATCTGGAGAAAGTTTGACAGTTCCGGGGTCATCGTTTTTCATCAAAAAAAATATTTTTTCAAATGTTGAAAAAATGATTCAAAATGTCAAATGGATAGGGCCTGATGTTGAATAACCACTTTTTAAAGCCCCACAGTGACCAAAATTGTCATTTTTACAGACATTTCCTCCTACTCAGAACCTTCTATTTTGACCAATTTCTGGCAGAAAAATGACTTTAAACACACTTATTTTAGTTCCAAAAGTGAACATTCACATTTAATAATTGTTTACAGTCAAAAGAGAAAACATTAAAAAATGACCATTTCTGACCATCTGGAGAAAGTTCGACAGTTCCGGGGTCATCGTTATTCATAAAAAAAATATTTTTTCAAATGTTGAAAAAATATGCAAAATGTCAAATGGATTGTGCCTGATGTTGAATAACCACTTTTTAAAGCCCCACAGTGACCAAAATTGCCATTTTAACAGACATTTCCTCCTACTCAGAAGCTTCTATTTGACCAATTTCTGGCAGAAAAATTACTCTAAACACGCTTATTTTAGTTCCAAAAGTGATCATTCACATTTAATAATTGTTTACAGTCAAAAGAGAAAACATTAAAAAAATGACCATTTCTGACCATCTGGAGAAAGTTCGACGTTCCGGGGTCATCGTTTTTCATCAAAAAAAATATTTTTTCAAATGTTGAAAAAATGATGCAAAATGTCAAAAGGATTGTGCCTGAAGTTGAATAACCACTTTGTAAAGCCCCACAGTGACCAAAATTGCCATTTTTACAGACTTTTCCTCCTACTCAGAAGCTTCTATTTGACCAATTTCTGGCCGAAAAATGGCTCTAAACACACTCATTTTAGATCCAAAAGTGATCATTCACATTTAATAATTGTTTACAGTCAAAAGAGAAAACATTAAATGGCCATTTCTGACCATCTGGAGAAAGTTCGACAGTTCCGGGGTCATCGTTTTTCATAAAAAAAAATATTTTTTCAAATGTTAAAAAAATGATGCAAAATGTCAAATGGATTGTGCCTGATGTTGAATAACCACTTTTTAAAGCCCCACAGTGACCAAAATTGCCATTTTTACAGACTTTTCATCCTACTCAGAAGCTTCTTTTTGACCAATTTCTGGCAGAAAAATGGCTCTAAACACACTCATTTTAGATCCAAAAGTGATCATTCACATTTAATATTTGTTTACAGTCACAAGAGAAAACATTCAAAATGGCCATTTCTGACCATCTGGAGAAAGTTTTACAGGTCCGGGGTCATCGTTTTTCATAAAAAAAAATATTTTTTCAAATGTTGAAAAAATGATTCAAAATGTCAAATGGATTGTGCCTGATGTTGAATAACCACTTCTTAAAGCCCCACAGTGACCAAAATTGCCATTTTTACAGACATTTCCTCCTACTCAGAAGCTTCTATTTGACCAATTTCTGGCAGAAAAATGACTCTAAACACACTTATTTTAGTTCCAAAAGTGAACATTCACATTTAATAATTGTTGACAGTCAAAAGAGAAAACATTAAAAAATGACCATTTCTGACCATCTGGAGAAAGTTCGACAGTTCCGGGGTCATCGTTTTTCATCAAAAAAAATATTTTTTCAAATGTTGAAAAAGTGATGCAAAATGTCAAAAGGATTGGGCCTCCTGTTGAATAACCACTTTTGCCCCACAGTGACCAAAATTGCCATTTTTACAGACTTTTCCTCCTACTCAGAAGCTTCTATTTTGACCAATTTCTGCAAGAAAAATGACTCCAAACACACTCATTTTAGATCCAAAAGTGATAATTCACATTTAAGAGTCATTTACAGGCAAAAAAGAAATCATTAAAAAATGACCATTTCTGACTATCCGGAGAAAGTTTGACAGTTCCGGGGTCATCGTTTTTCATCAAAAAAATATTTTTTCAAATGTATAAAAAATGATGCAAAATGTCAAAAGTATTGTTCCTGAAGTTGAATAACCACTTTTTAACCCCTTCCACGCTAATGACAAAGCCAGCTCGTCACAGGCGTTACCTGCGCTGCGCTCATGACGAGCTGGCTTTGTCATGTAAAGTGTGATTTATGAACATTCAGCGCACAGCAGGAAAACCCGCTAGCGCTGTAGTGGTTAAAGCCCCACAGTGACCAAAATTGCAATTTTTACAGACTTTTCCTCCTACTCAGAAGCTTCTATTTTGACCAATTTCTGGCAGAAAAATGACTCCAAACACACTCATTTTAGATCCAAAAGTGATAATTCACATTTAATAGTCATTTACAGGCAAAAGAGAAAACATAAAAAAATGACCATTTCTGACCATCTGGAGAAAGTTTGACAGTTTGACAGGTCATCGTTTTTCATCAAAAAAAATATTTTTTCAAATGTTGAAAAAATGATTCAAAATGTCAAATGGATAGTGCCTGATGTTGAATAACCACTTTTTAAAGCCCCACAGTGACCAAAATTGTCATTTTTACAGACATTTCCTCCTACTCAGAACCTTCTATTTTGACCAATTTCTGGCAGAAAAATGACTTTAAACACACTTATTTTAGTTCCAAAAGTGAACATTCACATTTAATAATTGTTTACAGTCAAAAGAGAAAACATTAAAAAATGACAATTTCTGACCATCTGGAGAAAGTTCGACAGTTCCGTGGTCATCGTTATTCATAAAAAAAATATTTTTTCAAATGTTGAAAAAATATGCAAAATGTCAAATGGATTGTGCCTGAAGTTGAATAACCACTTTTTAAAGCCCCACAGTGACCAAAATTGCAATTTGTACAGACTTTTCCTCCTACTCAGAAGCTTCTATCTTGACCAATTTCTGGCAGAAAAATGGCTCTAAACACACTTATTTTAGTTCCAAAAGTGATCATTCACATTTAATTATTGTTTACAGTCAAAAGAGAAAAAATTAAAAAAATGGCCATTTCTGACCATCTGGAGAAAGTTCGACAGGTCATCGTTTTTCATCAAAAAAAATATTTTTTCAAATGTTGAAAAAATCATTCAAAATGTCAAATGGATTGTGCCTGATGTTGAATAACAACTTTTTAAAGCCCCACAGTGACCAAAATTGCCATTTTTACAGACATTTCCTCCTACTCAGAAGCTTCTATTTGACCAATTTCTGGCAGAAAAATGACTCTAAACACACTTATTTTAGTTCCAAAAGTAATCATTCACATTTGATAATTGTTTACAGTCAAAAGAGAAAACATTCAAAATGGCCATTTCTGACCATCTGGAGAAAGTTTTACAGGTCCGGAATCATCGTTTTTCATTAAAAAAAATATTTTTTCAAATGTTGAAAAAATTATTCAAAATGTCAAATGGATTGTGCCTGATGTTGAATAACCACTTTTTAAAGCCCCACAGTGACCAAAATTGCCATTTTTACAGACTTTTCCTCCTACTCAGAAGCTTCTATTTGACCAATTTCTGGCCGAAAAATGGCTCTAAACACACTCATTTTAGATCCAAAAGTGATCATTCACATTTAATAATTGTTTACAGTCAAAAGAGAAAACATTAAATGGCCATTTCTGACCATCTGGAGAAAGTTCGACAGTTCCGGGGTCATCGTTTTTCATTAAAAAAAGTATTTTTTCAAATGTTAAAAAAATGATGCAAAATGTCAAATGGATTGTGCCTGATGTTGAATAACCACTTTTTAAAGCCCCACAGTGACCAAAATTGCCATTTTTACAGACTTTTCCTCCTACTCAGAAGCTTCTTTTTGACCAATTTCTGGCAGAAAAATGACTCTAAACACACTTATTTTAGTTCCAAAAGTGAACATTCACATTTAATAATTGTTTACAGTCAAAAGAGAAAACATTAAAAAATGACCATTTCTGACCATCTGGAGAAAGTTCGACAGTTCCGGGGTCATCGTTTTTCATCAAAAAAAATATTTTTTCAAATGTTGAAAAAGTGATGCAAAATGTCAAAAGGATTGGGCCTCCTGTTGAATAACCACTTTTGCCCCACAGTGACCAAAATTGCCATTTTTACAGACTTTTCCTCCTACTCAGAAGCTTCTATTTTGACCAATTTCTGCAAGAAAAATGACTCCAAACACACTCATTTTAGATCCAAAAGTGATAATTCACATTTAAGAGACATTTACAGGCAAAAAAGAAATCATTAAAAAATGACCATTTCTGACTATCCGGAGAAAGTTTGACAGTTCCGGGGTCATCGTTTTTCATCAAAAAAATATTTTTTCAAATGTATAAAAAATGATGCAAAATGTCAAAAGTATTGTTCCTGAAGTTGAATAACCACTTTTTAACCCCTTCCACGCTAATGACAAAGCCAGCTCGTCACAGGCGTTACCTGCGCTGCGCTCATGACGAGCTGGCTTTGTCATGTAAAGTGTGATTTATGAACATTCAGCGCACAGCAGGAAAACCCGCTAGCGCTGTAGTGGTTAAAGCCCCACAGTGACCAAAATTGCAATTTTTACAGACTTTTCCTCCTACTCAGAAGCTTCTATTTTGACCAATTTCTGGCAGAAAAATGACTCCAAATACACTCATTTTAGATCCAAAAGTGATAATTCACATTTAATAGTCATTTACAGACAAAAAACAAAACATAAAAAAATGACCATTTCTGACCATCTGGAGAAAGTTTG
Organism: Lissotriton helveticus; assembly: GCF_964261635.1. Classification (NCBI taxonomy): domain Eukaryota; kingdom Metazoa; phylum Chordata; class Amphibia; order Caudata; family Salamandridae; genus Lissotriton; species Lissotriton helveticus. The sequence continues at coordinate 1,355,881,766 of NC_136061.1, read as the reverse complement.
ACAGTTCCTGGGTCATCGTTTTTCATCAAAAAAAATATTTTTTCAAATGTTGAAAAAATGATTCAAAATGTCAAATGGATAGTGCCTGATGTTGAATAACCACTTTTTAAAGCCCCACAGTGACCAAAATTGTCATTTTTACACACATTTCCTCCTACTCAGAACCTTCTATTTTGACCAATTTCTGGCAGAAAAATGACTTTAAACACACTTATTTTAGTTCCAAAAGTGAACATTCACATTTAATAATTGTTTACAGTCAAAAGAGAAAACATTAAAAAATGACCATTTCTGACCATCTGGCGAAAGTTCGACAGTTCCGTGGTCATTGTTATTCATAAAAAAAATATTTTTTCAAATGTAGAAAAAATATGCAAAATGTCAAATGGATTGTGCCTGAAGTTGAATAACCACTTTTTAAAGCCCCACAGTGACCAAAATTGCAATTTGTACAGACTTTTCCTCCTACTCAGAAGCTTCTATCTTGACCAATTTCTGGCAGAAAAATGGCTCTAAACACACTTATTTTAGTTCCAAAAGTGATCATTCACATTTAATTATTGTTTACAGTCAAAAGAGAAAAAATTTAAAAAATGGCCATTTCTGACCATCTGGAGAAAGTTCGACAGGTCCGGGGTCATCGTTTTTCATTAAAAAAAATATTTTTTCAAATGTTGAAAAAATGATGCAAAATGTCAAATGGATTGTGCCTGATGTTGAATAACCACTTTTTAAAGCCCCACAGTGACCAAAATTGCCATTTTTACAGACTTTTCCTCCTACTCAGAAGCTTCTTTTTGACCAATTTCTGGCAGAAAAATGGCTCTAAACACACTCATTTTAGATCCAAAAGTGATCATTCACATTTAATAATTGTTTACAGTCAAAAGAGAAAACATTCAAAATGGCCATTTCTGACCATCTGGAGAAAGTTTTACAGGTCCGGGGTCATCGTTTTTCATAAAAAAAAATATTTTTTCAAATGTTGAAAAAATGATTCAAAATGTCAAATGGATTGTGCCTGATGTTGAATAACCACTTTTTAAAGCCCCACAGAACCAAAATTGCCATTTTTACAGACATTTCCTCCTACTCAGAAGCTTCTATTTGACCAATTTCTGGCAGAAAAATGACTCTAAACACACTTATTTTAGTTCCAAAAGTGAACATTCACATTTAATAATTGTTTACAGTCAAAAGAGAAAACATTAAAAAATGACCATTTCTGACCATCTGGAGAAAGTTCGACACTTCCGGGGTCATCGTTTTTCATCAAAAAAAATATTTTTTCAAATGTTGAAAAAGTGATGCAAAATGTCAAAAGGATTGGGCCTCCTGTTGAATAACCACTTTTGCCCCACAGTGACCAAAATTGCCATTTTTACAGACTTTTCCTCCTACTCAGAAGCTTCTATTTGACCAATTTCTGGCAGAAAAATGACTCTAAACACACTTATTTTAGTTCCAAAAGTGAACATTCACATTTAATAATTGTTGACAGTCAAAAGAGAAAACATTCAAAATGGCCATTTCTGACCATCTGGAGAAAGTTTTACAGGTCCGGGGTCATCGTTTTTCATAAAAAAAAATATTTTTTCAAATGTTGAAAAAATGATTCAAAATGTCAAATGGATTGTGCCTGATGTTGAATAACCACTTTTTAAAGCCCCACAGAACCAAAATTGCCATTTTTACAGACATTTCCTCCTACTCAGAAGCTTCTATTTGACCAATTTCTGGCAGAAAAATGACTCTAAACACACTTATTTTAGTTCCAAAAGTGAACATTCACATTTAATAATTGTTTACAGTCAAAAGAGAAAACATAAAAAAATGACCATTTCTGACCATCTGGAGAAAGTTCGACACTTCCGGGGTCATCGTTTTTCATCAAAAAAAATATTTTTTCAAATGTTGAAAAAGTGATGCAAAATGTCAAAAGGATTGGGCCTCCTGTTGAATAACCACTTTTGCCCCACAGTGACCAAAATTGCCATTTTTACAGACTTTTCCTCCTACTCAGAAGCTTCTATTTGACCAATTTCTGGCAGAAAATGACTCTAAACACACTTATTTTAGTTCCAAAAGTGAACATTCACATTTAATAATTGTTTACAGTCAAAAGAGAAAACATTAAATGGCCATTTCTGACCATCTGGAGAAAGTTCGACAGTTCCGGGGTCATCGTTTTTCATTAAAAAAATTATTTTTTCAAATGTTAAAAAAATGATGCAAAATGTCAAATGGATTGTGCCTGATGTTGAATAACCACTTTTTAAAGCCCCACAGTGACCAAAATTGCCATTTTTACAGACTTTTCCTCCTACTCAGAAGCTTCTTTTTGACCAATTTCTGGCAGAAAAATGACTCTAAACACACTTATTTTAGTTCCAAAAGTGAACATTCACATTTAATAATTGTTTACAGTCAAAAGAGAAAACATTAAAAAATGACCATTTCTGACCATCTGGAGAAAGTTCGACACTTCCGGGGTCATCGTTTTTCGTCAAAAAAAATATTTTTTCAAATGTTGAAAAAGTGATGCAAAATGTCAAAAGGATTGGGCCTCCTGTTGAATAACCACTTTTGCCCTACAGTGACCAAAATTGCCATTTTTACAGACTTTTCCTCCTACTCAGAAGCTTCTATTTGACCAATTTCTGGCAGAAAAATGACTCTAAACACACTTATTTTAGTTCCAAAAGTGAACATTCACATTTAATAATTGTTGACAGTCAAAAGAGAAAACATTAAAAAATGACCATTTCTGACCATCTGGAGAAAGTTCGACACTTCCGGGGTCATCGTTTTTCATCAAAAAAAATATTTTTTCAAATGTTGAAAAAGTGATGCAAAATGTCAAAAGGATTGGGCCTCCTGTTGAATAACCACTTTTGCCCCACAGTGACCAAAATTGCCATTTTTACAGACTTTTCCTCCTACTCAGAAGCTTCTATTTGACCAATTTCTGGCAGAAAAATTACTCTAAACACACTTATTTTAGTTCCAAAAGTGAACATTCACATTTAATAATTGTTTACAGTCAAAAGAGAAAACATTAGAAAATGACCATTTCTGACCATCTGGAGAAAGTTCGACAGTTCCGGGGTCATCGTTTTTCATAAAAAAAAATATTTTTTCAAATGTTAAAAAAATGATGCAAAATGTCAAATGGATGTGCCTGATGTTGAATAACCACTTTTTAAAGCCCCACAGTGAACAAAATTGCCATTTTTACAGACATTTCCTCCTACTCAGAAGCTTCTATTTGACCAATTTCTGGCAGAAAAATGACTCTAAACACACTTATTTTAGTTCCAAAAGTGAACATTCACATTTAATAATTGTTTACAGTCAAAAGAGAAAACATTAAAAAATGACCATTTCTGACCATCTGGAGAAAGTTCGACAGTTCCGGGGTCATCGTTTTTCATCAAAAAAAATATTTTTTCAAATGTTGAAAAAGTGATGCAAAATGTCAAAAGGATTGGGCCTCCTGTTGAATAACCACTTTTGCCCCACAGTGACCAACATTGCCATTTTTACAGACTTTTCCTCCTACTCAGAAGCTTCTATTTTGACCAATTTCTGCAAGAAAAATGACTCCAAACACACTCATTTTAGATCCAAAAGTGATAATTCACATTTAAGAGTCATTTGCAGGCAAAAAAGAAATCATTAAAAAATGACCATTTCTGACTATCCGGAGAAAGTTTGACAGTTCCGGGGTCATCGTTTTTCATCAAAAAAATATTTTTTCAAATGTATAAAAAATGATGCAAAATGTCAAAAGTATTGTTCCTGAAGTTGAATAACCACTTTTTAACCCCTTCCACGCTAATGACAAAGCCAGCTCGTCACAGGCGTTACCTGCGCTGCGCTCATGACGAGCTGGCTTTGTCATGTAAAGTGTGATTTATGAACATTCAGCGCACAGCAGGAAAACCCGCTAGCGCTGTAGTGGTTAAGCCCCACAGTGACCAAAATTGCAATTTTTACAGACTTTTCCTCCTACTCAGAAGCTTCTATTTTGACCAATTTCTGGCAGAAAAATGACTCCAAACACACTCATTTTAGATCCAAAAGTGATAATTCACATTTAATAGTCATTTACAGGCAAAAGACAAAACATAAAAAAATGACCATTTCTGACCATCTGGAGAAAGTTTGACAGTTCCGGGGTCATCGTTTTTCATCAAAAAAAATATTTTTTCAAATGTTGAAAAAATGATTCAAAATGTCAAATGGATAGTGCCTGATGTTGAATAACCACTTTTTAAAGCCCCACAGTGACCAAAATTGTCATTTTTACAGACATTTCCTCCTACTCAGAACCTTCTATTTTGACCAATTTCTGGCAGAAAAATGTTTAAACACACTTATTTTAGTTCCAAAAGTGATCATTCACATTTGATAATTGTTTACAGTCAAAAGAGAAAACATTCAAAATGGCCATTTCTGACCATCTGGAGAAAGTTTTACAGGTCCGGAATCATCGTTTTTCATTAAAAAAAATATTTTTTCAAATGTTGAAAAAATTATTCAAAATGTCAAATGGATTGTGCCTGATGTTGAATAACCACTTTTTAAAGCCCCACAGTGACCAAAATTGCCATTTTTACAGACTTTTCCTCCTACTCAGAAGCTTCTATTTGACCAATTTCTGGCCGAAAAATGGCTCTAAACACACTCATTTTAGATCCAAAAGTGATCATTCACATTTAATAATTGTTTACAGTCAAAAGAGAAAACATTAAATGGCCATTTCTGACCATCTGGAGAAAGTTCGACAGGTCCGGGGTCATCGTTTTTCATAAAAAAAAATATTTTTTCAAATGTTGAAAAAATGATTCAAAATGTCAAATGGATTGTGCCTGATGTTGAATAACCACTTTTTAAAGCCCCACAGAACCAAAATTGCCATTTTTACAGACATTTCCTCCTACTCAGAAGCTTCTATTTGACCAATTTCTGGCAGAAAAATGACTCTAAACACACTTATTTTAGTTCCAAAAGTGAACATTCACATTTAATAATTGTTTACAGTCAAAAGAGAAAACATAAAAAAATGACCATTTCTGACCATCTGGAGAAAGTTCGACAGTTCCGGGGTCATCGTTTTTCATCAAAAAAAATATTTTTTCAAATGTTGAAAAAGTGATGCAAAATGTCAAAAGGATTGGGCCTCCTGTTGAATAACCACTTTTGCCCCACAGTGACCAAAATTGCCATTTTTACAGACTTTTCCTCCTACTCAGAAGCTTCTATTTTGACCAATTTCTGCAAGAAAAATGACTCCAAACACACTCATTTTAGATCCAAAAGTGATAATTCACATTTAAGAGACATTTACAGGCAAAAAAGAAATCATTAAAAAATGACCATTTCTGACTATCCGGAGAAAGTTTGACAGTTCCGGGGTCATCGTTTTTCATCAAAAAAATATTTTTTCAAATGTATAAAAAATGATGCAAAATGTCAAAAGTATTGTTCCTGAAGTTGAATAACCACTTTTTAACCCCTTCCACGCTAATGACAAAGCCAGCTCGTCACAGGCGTTACCTGCGCTGCGCTCATGACGAGCTGGCTTTGTCATGTAAAGTGTGATTTATGAACATTCAGCGCACAGCAGGAAAACCCGCTAGCGCTGTAGTGGTTAAAGCCCCACAGTGACCAAAATTGCAATTTTTACAGACTTTTCCTCCTACTCAGAAGCTTCTATTTTGACCAATTTCTGGCAGAAAAATGACTCCAAACACACTCATTTTAGATCCAAAAGTGATAATTCACATTTAATAGTCATTTACAGGCAAAAAACAAAACATAAAAAAATGACCATTTCTGACCATCTGGAGAAAGTTTGACAGTTCTGGGTCATCGTTTTTCATCAAAAAAAATATTTTTTCAAATGTTGAAAAAATGATTCAAAATGTCAAATGGATAGTGCCTGATGTTGAATAACCACTTTTTAAAGCCCCACAGTGACCAAAATTGTCATTTTTACAGACATTTCCTCCTACTCAGATCCTTCTATTTTGACCAATTTCTGGCAGAAAAATGACTTTAAACACACTTATTTTAGTTCCAAAAGTGAACATTCACATTTAATAATTGTTTACAGTCAAAAGAGAAAACATTAAAAAATGACCATTTCTGACCATCTGGCGAAAGTTCGACAGTTCCGTGGTCATCGTTATTCATAAAAAAAATATTTTTTCAAATGTAGAAAAAATATGCAAAATGTCAAATGGATTGTGCCTGAAGTTGAATAACCACTTTTTAAAGCCCCACAGTGACCAAAATTGCAATTTGTACAGACTTTTCCTCCTACTCAGAAGCTTCTATCTTGACCAATTTCTGGCAGAAAAATGGCTCTAAACACACTTATTTTAGTTCCAAAAGTGATCATTCACATTTAATTATTGTTTACAGTCAAAAGAGAAAAAATTTAAAAAATGCCCATTTCTGACCATCTGGAGAAAGTTCGACAGGTCCGGGGTCATCGTTTTTCATCAAAAAAAATATTTTTTCAAATGTTGAAAAAATGATGCAAAATGTCAAATGGATTGTGCCTGATGTTGAATAACCACTTTTTAAAGCCCCACAGTGACCAAAATTGCCATTTTTACAGACTTTTCCTCCTACTCAGAAGCTTCTTTTTGACCAATTTCTGGCAGAAAAATGGCTCTAAACACACTCATTTTAGATCCAAAAGTGATCATTCACATTTAATAATTGTTTACAGTCAAAAGAGAAAACATTCAAAATGGCCATTTCTGACCATCTGGAGAAAGTTTTACAGGTCCGGGGTCATCGTTTTTCATAAAAAGAATTTTTTTTTCAAATGTTCAAAAAATGATTCAAAATGTCAAATGGATTGTGCCTGATGTTGAATAACCACTTTTTAAAGCCCCACAGAACCAAAATTGCCATTTTTACAGACATTTCCTCCTACTCAGAAGCTTCTATTTGACCAATTTCTGGCAGAAAAATGACTCTAAACACACTTATTTTAGTTCCAAAAGTGAACATTCACATTTAATAATTGTTTACAGTCAAAAGAGAAAACATTAAAAAATGACCATTTCTGACCATCTGGAGAAAGTTCGACACTTCCGGGGTCATCGTTTTTCATCAAAAAAAATATTTTTTCAAATGTTGAAAAAGTGATGCAAAATGTCAAAAGGATTGGGCCTCCTGTTGAATAACCACTTTTGCCCCACAGTGACCAAAATTGCCATTTTTACAGACTTTTCCTCCTACTCAGAAGCTTCTATTTGACCAATTTCTGGCAGAAAAATGACTCTAAACACACTTATTTTAGTTCCAAAAGTGAACATTCACATTTAATAATTGTTGACAGTCAAAAGAGAAAACATTAAAAAATGACCATTTCTGACCATCTGGAGAAAGTTCGACACTTCCGGGGTCATCGTTTTTCATCAAAAAAAATATTTTTTCAAATGTTGAAAAAGTGATGCAAAATGTCAAAAGGATTGGGCCTCCTGTTGAATAACCACTTTTGCCCCACAGTGACCAAAATTGCCATTTTTACAGACTTTTCCTCCTACTCAGAAGCTTCTATTTGACCAATTTCTGGCAGAAAATGACTCTAAACACACTTATTTTAGTTCCAAAAGTGAACATTCACATTTAATAATTGTTTACAGTCAAAAGAGAAAACATTAGAAAATGACCATTTCTGACCATCGGGAGAAAGTTCGACAGTTCCGGGGTCATCGTTTTTCATAAAAAAAAATATTTTTTCAAATGTTAAAAAAATGATGCAAAATGTCAAATGGATGTGCCTGATGTTGAATAACCACTTTTTAAAGCCCCACAGTGAACAAAATTGCCATTTTTACAGACTTTTCCTCCTACTCAGAAGCTTCTATTTTGACCAATTTCTGCAAGAAAAATGACTCCAAACACACTCATTTTAGATCCAAAAGTGATAATTCACATTTAAGAGTCATTTACAGGCAAAAAAGAAATCATTCAAAAATGACCATTTCTGACTATCTGGAGAAAGTTTGACAGTTCCGGGGTCATCGTTTTTCATCAAAAAAATATTTTTTCAAATGTATAAAAAATGATGCAAAATGTCAAAAGTATTGTTCCTGAAGTTGAATAACCACTTTTTAGCCCCTTCCACGCTAATGACAAAGCCAGCTCGTCACAGGCGTTACCTGCGCTGCGCTCATGACGAGCTGGCTTTGTCATGTAAAGTGTGATTTATGAACATTCAGCGCACAGCAGGAAAACCCGCTAGCGCTGTAGTGGTTAAAGCCCCACAGTGACCAAAATTGCAATTTTTACAGACTTTTCCTCCTACTCAGAAGCTTCTATTTTGACCAATTTCTGGCAGAAAAATGACTCCAAACACACTCATTTTAGATCCAAAAGTGATAATTCACATTTAATAGTCATTTACAGGCAAAAGAGAAAACATTCAAAATGGCCATTTCTGACCATCTGGAGAAAGTTTTACAGGTCCGGGGTCATCGTTTTTCATAAAAAAAAATATTTTTTCAAATGTTGAAAAAATTATTCAAAATGTCAAATGGATTGTGCCTGATGTTGAATAACCACTTTTTAAAGCCCCACAGTGACCAAAATTGCCATTTTTACAGACTTTTCCTCCTACTCAGAAGCTTCTATTTGACCAATTTCCGGCCGAAAAATGGCTCTAAACACACTCATTTTAGATCCAAAAGTGATCATTCACATTTAATAATTGTTTACAGTCAAAAGAGAAAACATTAAATGGCCATTTCTGACCATCTGGAGAAAGTTCGACAGTTCCGGGGTCATCGTTTTTCATTAAAAAAAATTTTTTTTCAAATGTTAAAAAAATGATGCAAAATGTCAAATGGATTGTGCCTGATGTTGAATAACCACTTTTTAAAGCCCCACAGTGACCAAAATTGCCATTTTTACAGACTTTTCCTCCTACTCAGAAGCTTCTTTTTGACCAATTTCTGGCAGAAAAATGGCTCTAAACACACTCATTTTAGATCCAAAAGTGATCATTCACATTTAATAATTGTTTACAGTCAAAAGAGAAAACATTCAAAATGGCCATTTCTGACCATCTGGAGAAAGTTTTACAGGTCCGGGGTCATCGTTTTTCATAAAAAAAAATATTTTTTCAAATGTTGAAAAAATGATTCAAAATGTCATATGGATTGTGCCTGATGTTGAATAACCACTTTTTAAAGCCCCACAGTGACCAAAATTGCCATTTTTACAGACATTTCCTCCTACTCAGAAGCTTCTATTTGACCAATTTCTGGCAGAAAAATGACTCTAAACACACTTATTTTAGTTCCAAAAGTGAACATTCACATTTAATAATTGTTTACAGTCAAAAGAGAAAACATTAAAAAATGACCATTTCTGACCATCTGGAGAAAGTTCGACACTTCCGGGGTCATCGTTTTTCATCAAAAAAAATATTTTTTCAAATGTTGAAAAAGTGATGCAAAATGTCAAAAGGATTGGGCCTCCTGTTGAATAACCACTTTTGCCCCACAGTGACCAAAATTGCCATTTTTACAGACTTTTCCTCCTACTCAGAAGCTTCTATTTGACCAATTTCTGGCAGAAAAATGACTCTAAACACACTTATTTTAGTTCCAAAAGTGAACATTCACATTTAATAATTGTTGACAGTCAAAAGAGAAAACATTAAAAAATGACCATTTCTGACCATCTGGAGAAAGTTCGACACTTCCGGGGTCATCGTTTTTCATCAAAAAAAATATTTTTTCAAATGTTGAAAAAGTGATGCAAAATGTCAAAAGGATTGGGCCTCCTGTTGAATAACCACTTTTGCCCCACAGTGACCAAAATTGCCATTTTTACAGACTTTTCCTCCTACTCAGAAGCTTCTATTTGACCAATTTCTGGCAGAAAAATGACTCTAAACACACTTATTTTAGTTCCAAAAGTGAACATTCACATTTAATAATTGTTTACAGTCAAAAGAGAAAACATTAGAAAATGACCATTTCTGACCATCTGGAGAAAGTTCGACAGTTCCGGGGTCATCATTTTTCATTAAAAAAAATATTTTTTCAAATGTTAAAAAAATGATGCAAAATGTCAAATGGATGTGCCTGATGTTGAATAACCACTTTTTAAAGCCCCACAGTGAACAAAATTGCCATTTTTACAGACATTTCCTCCTACTCAGAAGCTTCTATTTGACCAATTTCTGGCAGAAAAATGACTCTTAACACACTTATTTTAGTTCCAAAAGTGATCATTCACATTTAATAATTGTTTACAGTCAAAAGAGAAAACATTAAAAAATGACAATTTCTGACCATCTGGAGAAAGTTCGACGTTCCGGGGTCATCGTTTTTCTTCAAAAAAAATATTTTTTCAAATGTTGAAAAAATGATGCAAAATGTCAAAAGGATTGTGCCTGAAGTTGAATAACCACTTTTTAAAGCCCCACAGTGACCAAAATTGCAATTTGTACAGACTTTTCCTCCTACTCAGAAGCTTCTATCTTGACCAATTTCTGGCAGAAAAATGGCTCTAAACACACTTATTTTAGTTTCTAAAGTGATCATTCACATTTAATATTTGTTTACAGTCAAAAGAGATAACATTAAAAAAGGACTATTTCTGACCATCTGGAGAAAGTTCGACAGTTCCGGGGTCATCGTTTTTCATAAAAAAAAATATTTTTTCAAATGTTGAAAAAATGATGCAAAATGTCAAAAGGATTGGGCCTCCTGTTGAATAACTACTTTTTAAGCCCTACAGTGACCAAAATTGCCATTTTTGCAGACATTTCCTCCTACTTAAAGCATCTATTTGACCAATTTCTGGCAGAAAAATGACTCTAAACACACTTATTTTAGTTCCAAAAGTGATCATTCACATTTAATTATTGTTTACAGTCAAAAGAGAAAAAATAAAAAAAATGGCCATTTCTGACCATCTGGAGAAAGTTTGACAGGTCCGGGGTCATCGTTTTTCATCAAAAAAAATATTTTTTCAAATGTTGAAAAAATGATTCAAAATGTCAAATGGATTGTGCCTGATGTTGAATAACAACTTTTTAAAGCCCCACAGTGACCAAAATTGCCATTTTTACAGACATTTCCTCCTACTCAGAAGCTTCTATTTGACCAATTTCTGGCAGAAAAATGACTCTAAACACACTTATTTTAGTTCCAAAAGTGATCATTCACATTTAATAATTGTTTACAGTCAAAAGAGAAAACATTAAAAAATGACCATTTCTGACCATCTGGAGAAAGTTCGACGTTCCGGGGTCATCGTTTTTCATCAAAAAAAATATTTTTTCAAATGTTGAAAAAATGATGCAAAATGTCAAAAGGATTGTGCCTGAAGTTGAATAACCACTTTTGAAAACCCCACAGTGACCAAAATTGCCATTTTTACAGACTTTTCCTCCTACTCAGAAGCTTCTATTTTGACCAATTTCTGCAAGAAAAATGACTCCAAACACACTCATTTTAGATCCAAAAGTGATAATTCACATTTTAGAGTCATTTACAGGCAAAAAAGAAATAATTAAAAAATGACCATTTCTGACTATCTGGAGAAAGTTTGACAGTTCCGGGGTCATCGTTTTTCATCAAAAAAATATTTTTTCAAATGTATAAAAAATGATGCAAAATGTCAAAAGTATTGTTCCTGAAGTTGAATAACCACTTTTTAACCCCTTCCACGCTAATGACAAAGCCAGCTCGTCACAGGCGTTACCTGCGCTGCGCTCATGACGAGCTGGCTTTGTCATGTAAAGTGTGATTTATGAATATTCAGCGCACAGCAGGAAAACCCGCTAGCGCTGTAGTGGTTAAAGCCCCACAGTGACCAAAATTGCAATTTTTACAGACTTTTCCTCCTACTCAGAAGCTTCTATTTTGACCAATTTCTGGCAGAAAAATGACTCCAAACACACTCATTTTAGATCCAAAAGTGATAATTCACATTTAATAGTCATTTACAGGCAAAAGAGAAAACATAAAAAAATGACCATTTCTGACCATCTGGAGAAAGTTTGACAGTTCCGGGGTCATCGTTTTTCATCAAAAAAAATATTTTTTCAAATGTTGAAAAAATGATTCAAAATGTCAAATGGATAGTGCCTGAAGTTGAATAACCACTTTTTAAAGCCCCACAGTGACCAAAATTGTCATTTTTACAGACATTTCCTCCTACTCAGAACCTTCTATTTTGACCAATTTCTGGCAGAAAAATGACTTTAAACACACTTATTTTAGTTCCAAAAGTGAACATTCACATTTAATAATTGTTTACAGTCAAAAGAGAAAACATTAAAAAATGACCATTTCTGACCATCTGGAGAAAGTTCGACACTTCCGGGGTCATCGTTTTTCATCAAAAAAAATATTTTTTCAAATGTTGAAAAAGTGATGCAAAATGTCAAAAGGATTGGGCCTCCTGTTGAATAACCACTTTTGCCCCACAGTGACCAAAATTGCCATTTTTACAGACTTTTCCTCCTACTCAGAAGCTTCTATTTGACCAATTTCTGGCAGAAAAATGACTCTAAACACACTTATTTTAGTTCCAAAAGTGAACATTCACATTTAATAATTGTTGACAGTCAAAAGAGAAAACATTAAAAAATGACCATTTCTGACCATCTGGAGAAAGTTCGACACTTCCGGGGTCATCGTTTTTCATCAAAAAAAATATTTTTTCAAATGTTGAAAAAGTGATGCAAAATGTCAAAAGGATTGGGCCTCCTGTTGAATAACCACTTTTGCCCCACAGTGACCAAAATTGCCATTTTTACAGACTTTTCCTCCTACTCAGAAGCTTCTATTTGACCAATTTCTGGCAGAAAAATGACTCTAAACACACTTATTTTAGTTCCAAAAGTGAACATTCACATTTAATAATTGTTTACAGTCAAAAGAGAAAACATTAGAAAATGACCATTTCTGACCATCTGGAGAAAGTTCGACAGTTCCGGGGTCATCATTTTTCATAAAAAAAAATATTTTTTCAAATGTTAAAAAAATGATGCAAAATGTCAAATGGATGTGCCTGATGTTGAATAACCACTTTTTAAAGCCCCACAGTGAACAAAATTGCCATTTTTACAGACATTTCCTCCTACTCAGAAGCTTCTATTTGACCAATTTCTGGCAGAAAAATGACTCTTAACACACTTATTTTAGTTCCAAAAGTGATCATTCACATTTAATAATTGTTTACAGTCAAAAGAGAAAACATTAAAAAATGACAATTTCTGACCATCTGGAGAAAGTTCGACGTTCCGGGGTCATCGTTTTTCTTCAAAAAAAATATTTTTTCAAATGTTGAAAAAATGATGCAAAATGTCAAAAGGATTGTGCCTGAAGTTGAATAACCACTTTTTAAAGCCCCACAGTGACCAAAATTGCAATTTGTACAGACTTTTCCTCCTACTCAGAAGCTTCTATCTTGACCAATTTCTGGCAGAAAAATGGCTCTAAACACACTTATTTTAGTTTCTAAAGTGATCATTCACATTTAATATTTGTTTACAGTCAAAAGAGATAACATTAAAAAAGGACTATTTCTGACCATCTGGAGAAAGTTCGACAGTTCCGGGGTCATCGTTTTTCATCAAAAAAAATATTTTTTCAAATGTTGAAAAAATGATGCAAAATGTCAAAAGGATTGGGCCTCCTGTTGAATAACTACTTTTTAAGCCCTACAGTGACCAAAATTGCCATTTTTGCAGACATTTCCTCCTACTTAGAAGCATCTATTTGACCAATTTCTGGCAGAAAAATGACTCTAAACACACTTATTTTAGTTCCAAAAGTGATCATTCACATTTAATTATTGTTTACAGTCAAAAGAGAAAAAATAAAAAAATGGCCATTTCTGACCATCTGGAGAAAGTTTGACAGGTCCGGGGTCATCGTTTTTCATCAAAAAAAATATTTTTTCAAATGTTGAAAAAATGATTCAAAATGTCAAATGGATTGTGCCTGATGTTGAATAACAACTTTTTAAAGCCCCACAGTGACCAAAATTGCCATTTTTACAGACATTTCCTCCTACTCAGAAGCTTCTATTTGACCAATTTCTGGCAGAAAAATGACTCTAAACACACTTATTTTAGTTCCAAAAGTGATCATTCACATTTAATAATTGTTTACAGTCAAAAGAGAAAACATTAAAAAATGACCATTTCTGACCATCTGGAGAAAGTTCGACGTTCCGGGGTCATCGTTTTTCATCAAAAAAAATATTTTTTCAAATGTTGAAAAAATGATGCAAAATGTCAAAAGGATTGTGCCTGAAGTTGAATAACCACTTTTGAAAACCCCACAGTGACCAAAATTGCCATTTTTACAGACTTTTCCTCCTACTCAGAAGCTTCTATTTTGACCAATTTCTGCAAGAAAAATGACTCCAAACACACTCATTTTAGATCCAAAAGTGATAATTCACATTTAAGAGTCATTTACAGGCAAAAAAGAAATAATTAAAAAATGACCATTTCTGACTATCTGGAGAAAGTTTGACAGTTCCGGGGTCATCGTTTTTCATCAAAAAAATATTTTTTCAAATGTATAAAAAATGATGCAAAATGTCAAAAGTATTGTTCCTGAAGTTGAATAACCACTTTTTAACCCCTTCCACGCTAATGACAAAGCCAGCTCGTCACAGGCGTTACCTGCGCTGCGCTCATGACGAGCTGGCTTTGTCATGTAAAGTGTGATTTATGAATATTCAGCGCACAGCAGGAAAACCCGCTAGCGCTGTAGTGGTTAAAGCCCCACAGTGACCAAAATTGCAATTTTTACAGACTTTTCCTCCTACTCAGAAGCTTCTATTTTGACCAATTTCTGGCAGAAAAATGACTCCAAACACACTCATTTTAGATCCAAAAGTGATAATTCACATTTAATAGTCATTTACAGGCAAAAGAGAAAACATAAAAAAATGACCATTTCTGACCATCTGGAGAAAGTTTGACAGTTCCGGGGTCATCGTTTTTCATCAAAAAAAATATTTTTTCAAATGTTGAAAAAATGATTCAAAATGTCAAATGGATAGTGCCTGAAGTTGAATAACCACTTTTTAAAGCCCCACAGTGACCAAAATTGTCATTTTTACAGACATTTCCTCCTACTCAGAACCTTCTATTTTGACCAATTTCTGGCAGAAAAATGACTTTAAACACACTTATTTTAGTTCCAAAAGTGAACATTCACATTTAATAATTGTTTACAGTCAAAAGAGAAAACATTAAAAAATGACCATTTCTGACCATCTGGAGAAAGTTCGACAGTTCCGGGGTCATCGTTATTCATAAAAAAAATATTTTTTCAAATGTTGAAAAAATATGCAAAATGTCAAATGGATTGTGCCTGATATTGAATAACCACTTTTTAAAGCCCCACAGTGACCAAAATTGCCATTTTAACAGACATTTCCTCCTACTCAGAAGCTTCTATTTGACCAATTTCTGGCAGAAAAATGACTCTAAACACGCTTATTTTAGTTCCAAAAGTGATCATTCACATTTAATAATTGTTTACAGTCAAAAGAGAAAACATTAAAAAATGACCATTTCTGACCATCTGGAGAAAGTTCGACGTTCCGGGGTCATCGTTTTTCATCAAAAAAAATATTTTTTCAAATGTTGAAAAAATGATGCAAAATGTCAAAAGGATTGTGCCTGAAGTTGAATAACCACTTTGTAAAACCCCACAGTGACCAAAATTGCCATTTTTACAGACTTTTCCTCCTACTCAGAAGCTTCTATTTGACCAATTTCTGGCCGAAAAATGACTCTAAACACACTCATTTTAGATCCAAAAGTGATCATTCACATTTAATAATTGTTTACAGTCAAAAGAGAAAACATTAAATGGCCATTTCTGACCATCTGGAGAAAGTTCGACAGTTCCGGGGTCATCGTTTTTCATAAAAAAAATTATTTTTTCAAATGTTAAAAAAATGATGCAAAATGTCAAATGGATTGTGCCTGATGTTGAATAACCACTTTTTAAAGCCCCACAGTGACCAAAATTGCCATTTTTACAGACTTTTCCTCCTACTCAGAAGCTTCTTTTTGACCAATTTCTGGCAGAAAAATGGCTCTAAACACACTCATTTTAGATCCAAAAGTGATCATTCACATTTAATAATTGTTTACAGTCAAAAGAGAAAACATTCAAAATGGCCATTTCTGACCATCTGGAGAAAGTGTTACAGGTCCGGGGTCATAGTTTTTCATAAAAAAAAATATTTTTTCAAATGTTGAAAAAATTATTCAAAATGTCAAATGGATTGTGCCTGATGTTGAATAACTACTTTTTAAAGCCCCACAGTGACCAAAATTGCCATTTTTACAGACTTTTCCTCCTACTCAGAAGCTTCTATTTGACCAATTTCTGGCCAAAAAATGGCTCTAAACACACTCATTTTAGATCCAAAAGTGATCATTCACATTTAATAATTGTTTACAGTCAAAAGAGAAAACATTAAATGGCCATTTCTGACCATCTGGAGAAAGTTCGACAGTTCCGGGGTCATCGTTTTTCATTAAATTAATTATTTTTTCAAATGTTAAAAAAATGATGCAAAATGTCAAATGGATTGTGCCTGATGTTGAATAACCACTTTTTAAAGCCCCACAGTGACCAACATTGCCATTTTTACAGACTTTTCCTCCTACTCAGAAGCTTCTTTTTGACCAATTTCTGGCAGAAAAATGGCTCTAAACACACTCATTTTAGATCCAAAAGTGATCATTCACATTTAATAATTGTTTACAGTCAAAAGAGAAAACATTCAAAATGGCCATTTCTGACCATCTGGAGAAAGTTTTACAGGTCCGGGGTCATCGTTTTTCATAAAAACAAATATTTTTTCAAATGTTGAAAAAATGATTCAAAATGTCAAATGGATTGTGCCTGATGTTGGATAACCACTTTTTAAAGCCCCACAGAACCAAAATTGCCATTTTTACAGACATTTCCTCCTACTCAGAAGCTTCTATTTGACCAATTTCTGGCAGAAAAATGACTCTAAACACACTTATTTTAGTTCCAAAAGTGAACATTCACATTTAATAATTGTTTACAGTCAAAAGAGAAAACATTAAAAAATGACCATTTCTGACCATCTGGAGAAAGTTTGACACTTCCGGGGTCATCGTTTTTCATCAAAAAAAATATTTTTTCAAATGTTGAAAAAGTGATGCAAAATGTCAAAAGGATTGGGACTCCTGTTGAATAACCACTTTTGCCCCACAGTGACCAAAATTGCCATTTTTACAGACTTTTCCTCCTACTCAGAAGCTTCTATTTGACCAATTTCTGGCAGAAAAATGACTCTAAACACACTTATTTTAGTTCCAAAAGTGAACATTCACATTTAATAATTGTTGACAGTCAAAAGAGAAAACATTAAAAAATGACCATTTCTGACCATCTGGAGAAAGTTCGACACTTCCGGGGTCATCGTTTTTCATCAAAAAAAATATTTTTTCAAATGTTGAAAAAGTGATGCAAAATGTCAAAAGGATTGGGCCTCCTGTTGAATAACCACTTTTGCCCCACAGTGACCAAAATTGCCATTTTTACAGACTTTTCCTCCTACTCAGAAGCTTCTATTTGACCAATTTCTGGCAGAAAAATGACTCTAAACACACTTATTTTAGTTCCAAAAGTGAACATTCACATTTAATAATTGTTTACAGTCAAAAGAGAAAACATTAGAAAATGACCATTTCTGACCATCTGGAGAAAGTTCGACAGTTCCGGGGTCATCGTTTTTCATAAAAAAAATATTTTTTCAAATGTTAAAAAAATGATACAAAATGTCAAATGGATGTGCCTGATGTTGAATAACGACTTTTTAAAGCCCCACAGTGAACAAAATTGCCATTTTTACAGACTTTTCCTCCTACTCAGAAGCTTCTATTTTGACCAATTTCTGCAAGAAAAATGACTCCAAACACACTCATTTTAGATCCAAAAGTGATAATTCACATTTAAGAGTCATTTACAGGCAAAAAAGAAATCATAAAAAAATGACCATTTCTGACTATCTGGAGAAAGTTTGACAGTTCCGGGGTCATCGTTTTTCATCAAAAAAATATTTTTTCAAATGTATAAAAAATGATGCAAAATGTCCAAAGTATTGTTCCTGAAGTTGAATAACCACTTTTTAACCCCTTCCACGCTAATGACAAAGCCAGCTCGTCACAGGCGTTACCTGCGCTGCGCTCATGACGAGCTGGCTTTGTCATGTAAAGTGTGATTTATGAACATTCAGCGCACAGCAGGAAAACCCGCTTGCGCTGTAGTGGTTAAAGCCCCACAGTGACCAAAATTGCCATTTTAACAGACATTTCCTCCTACTCAGAAGCTTCTATTTGACCAATTTCTGGCAGAAAAATGACTCTAAACACGCTTATTTTAGTTCCAAAAGTGATCATTCACATTTAATAATTGTTTACAGTCAAAAGAGAAAACATTAAAAAAATGACCATTTCTGACCATCTGGAGAAAGTTCGACGTTCCGGGGTCATCGTTTTTCATCAAAAATTTTTTTTTTCAAATGTTGAAAAAATGATGCAAAATGTCAAATGGATTGTGCCTGATGTTGAATAACCACTTTTTAAAGCCCCACAGTGACCAAAATTGCCATTTTTACAGACTTTTCCTCCTACTCAGAAGCTTCTTTTTGACCAATTTCTGGCAGAAAAATGGCTCTAAACACACTCATTTTAGATCCAAAAGTGATCATTCACATTTAATAATTGTTTACAGTCAAAAGAGAAAACATTCAAAATGGCCATTTCTGACCATCTGGAGAAAGTTTTACAGGTCCGGGGTCATCGTTTTTCATAAAAAAAAATTTTTTTTCAAATGTTGAAAAAATTATTCAAAATGTCAAATGGATTGTGCCTGATGTTGAATAACCACTTTTTAAAGCCCCACAGTGACCAAAATTGCCATTTTTACAGACTTTTCCTCCTACTCAGAAGCTTCTATTTGACCAATTTCTGGCCGAAAAATGGCTCTAAACACACTCATTTTAGATCCAAAAGTGATCATTCACATTTAATAATTGTTTACAGTCAAAAGAGAAAACATTAAATGGCCATTTCTGACCATCTGGAGAAAGTTCGACACTTCCGGGGTCATCGTTTTTCATCAAAAAAAATATTTTTTCAAATGTTGAAAAAGTGATGCAAAATGTCAAAAGGATTGGGCCTCCTGTTGAATAACCACTTTTTAAAGCCCCACAGTGACCAAAATTGCCATTTTTACAGACTTTTCCTCCTACTCAGAAGCTTCTTTTTGACCAATTTCTGGCAGAAAAATGGCTCTAAACACACTCATTTTAGATCCAAAAGTGATCATTCACATTTAATAATTGTTTACAGTCAAAAGAGAAAACATTCAAAATGGCCATTTCTGACTATCTGGAGAAAGTTTTACAGGTCCGGGGTCATCGTTTTTCATAGAAAATTTTTTTTTTTCAAATGTTGAAAAAATGATTTAAAATGTCAAATGGATTGTGCCTGATGTTGAATAACCACTTTTTAAAGCCCCACAGTGACCAAAATTGCCATTTTTACAGACATTTCCTCCTACTCAGAAGCTTCTATTTGACCAATTTCTGGCAGAAAAATGACTCTAAACACGCTTATTTTAGTTCCAAAAGTGATCATTCACATTTAATAATTGTTTACAGTCAAAAGAGAAAACATTAAAAAAATGACCATTTCTGACCATCTGGAGAAAGTTCGACGTTCCGGGGTCATCGTTTTTCATCAAAAAAAATATTTTTTCAAATGTTGAAAAAATGATGCAAAATGTCAAAAGGATTGTGCCTGAAGTTGAATAACCACTTTGTAAAGCCCCACAGTGACCAAAATTGCCATTTTTACAGACTTTTCCTCCTACTCAGAAGCTTCTATTTGACCAATTTCTGGCCGAAAAATGGCTCTAAACACACTCATTTTAGATCCAAAAGTGATCATTCACATTTAATAATTGTTTACAGTCAAAAGAGAAAACATTAAATGGCCATTTCTGACCATCTGGAGAAAGTTCGACAGTTCCGGGGTCATCGTTTTTCATTAAAAAAATTATTTTTTCAAATGTTAAAAAAATGATGCAAAATGTCAAATGGATTGTGCCTGATGTTGAATAACCACTTTTTAAAGCCCCACAGTGACCAAAATTGCCATTTTTACAGACTTTTCCTCCTACTCAGAAGCTTCTTTTTGACCAATTTCTGGCAGAAAAATGGCTCTAAACACACTCATTTTAGATCCAAAAGTGATCATTCACATTTAATAATTGTTTACAGTCAAAAGAGAAAACATTCAAAATGGTCATTTCTGACCATCTGGAGAAAGTTTTACAGGTCCGGGGTCATCGTTTTTCATAAAAAAAAATATTTTTTCAAATGTTGAAAAAATTATTCAAAATGTCAAATGGATTGTGCCTGATGTTGAATAACCACTTTTTAAAGCCCCACAGTGACCAAAATTGCCATTTTTACAGACTTTTCCTCCTACTCAGAAGCTTCTATTTGACCAATTTCTGGCCGAAAAATGGCTCTAAACACACTCATTTTAGATCCAAAAGTGATCATTCACATTTAATAATTGTTTACAGTCAAAAGAGAAAACATTAAATGGCCATTTCTGACCATCTGGAGAAAGTTCGACAGTTCCGGGGTCATCGTTTTTCATTAAAAAAATTATTTTTTAAAATGTTAAAAAAATGATGCAAAATGTCATATGGATTGTGCCTGATGTTGAATAACCACTTTTTAAAGCCCCACAGTGACCAAAATTGCCATTTTTACAGACTTTTCCTCCTACTCAGAAGCTTCTTTTTGACCAATTTCTGGCAGAAAAATGTCTCTAAACACACTCATTTTAGATCCAAAAGTGATCATTCACATTTAATAATTGTTTACAGTCAAAAGAGAAAACATTCAAAATGGCCATTTCTGACCATCTGGAGAAAGTTTTACAGGTCCGGGGTCATCGTTTTTCATAAAAAAAAATATTTTTTCAAATGTTGAAAAAATGATTCAAAATGTCAAATGGATAGTGCCTGATGTTGAATAACCACTTTTTAAAGCCCCACAGTGACCAAAATTGTCATTTTTACAGACATTTCCTCCTACTCAGAACCTTCTATTTTGACCAATTTCTGGCAGAAAAATGACTTTAAACACACTTATTTTAGTTCCAAAAGTGAACATTCACATTTAATAATTGTTTACAGTCAAAAGAGAAAACATTAAAAAATGACCATTTCTGACCATCTGGAGAAAGTTCGACAGTTCCGGGGTCATCGTTATTCATAAAAAAAATATTTTTTCAAATGTTGAAAAAATATGCAAAATGTCAAATGGATTGTGCCTGATATTGAATAACCACTTTTTAAAGCCCCACAGTGACCAAAATTGCCATTTTAACAGACATTTCCTCCTACTCAGAAGCTTCTATTTGACCAATTTCTGGCAGAAAAATGACTCTAAACACGCTTATTTTAGTTCCAAAAGTGATCATTCACATTTAATAATTGTTTACAGTCAAAAGAGAAAACATTAAAAAAATGACCATTTCTGACCATCTGGAGAAAGTTCGACGTTCCGGGGTCATCGTTTTTCATCAAAAAAAATATTTTTTCAAATGTTGAAAAAATGATGCAAAATGTCAAAAGGATTGTGCCTGAAGTTGAATAACCACTTTGTAAAGCCCCACAGTGACCAAAATTGCCATTTTTACAGACTTTTCCTCCTACTCAGAAGCTTCTATTTGACCAATTTCTGGCCGAAAAATGGCTCTAAACACACTCATTTTAGATCCAAAAGTGATCATTCACATTTAATAATTGTTTACAGTCAAAAGAGAAAACATTAAATGGCCATTTCTGACCATCTGGAGAAAGTTCGACAGTTCCGGGGTCATCGTTTTTCATAAAAAAAATTATTTTTTCAAATGTTAAAAAAATGATGCAAAATGTCAAATGGATTGTGCCTGATGTTGAATAACCACTTTTTAAAGCCCCACAGTGACCAAAATTGCCATTTTTACAGACTTTTCCTCCTACTCAGAAGCTTCTATTTGACCAATTTCTGGCAGAAAAATGACTCTAAACACACTTATTTTAGTTCCAAAAGTGAACATTCACATTTAATAATTGTTGACAGTCAAAAGAGAAAACATTAAAAAATGACCATTTCTGACCATCTGGAGAAAGTTCGACACTTCCGGGGTCATCGTTTTTCATAAAAAATAATCTTTTTTCAAATGTTGAAAAAGTGATGCAAAATGTCAAAAGGATTGTGCCTGAAGTTGAATAACCACTTTGTAAAGCCCCACAGTGACCAAAATTGCCATTTTTACAGACTTTTCCTCCTACTCAGAAGCTTCTATTTGACCAATTTCTGGCAGAAAAATGACTCTAAACACACTTATTTTAGTTCCAAAAGTGAACATTCACATTTAATAATTGTTTACAGTCAAAAGAGAAAACATTAGAAAATGACCATTTCTGACCATCTGGAGAAAGTTCGACAGTTCCGGGGTCATCGTTTTTCATAAAAAAAAATATTTTTTCAAATGTTAAAAAAATGATGCAAAATGTCAAATGGATGTGCCTGATGTTGAATAACCACTTTTTAAAGCCCCACAGTGAACAAAATTGCCATTTTTACAGACATTTCCTCCTACTCAGAAGCTTCTATTTGACCAATTTCTGGCAGAAAAATGACTCTTAACACACTTATTTTAGTTCCAAAAGTGATCATTCACATTTAATAATTGTTTACAGTCAAAAGAGAAAACATTAAAAAATGACAATTTCTGACCATCTGGAGAAAGTTCGACGTTCCGGGGTCATCGTTTTTCTTCAAAAAAAATATTTTTTCAAATGTTGAAAAAATGATGCAAAATGTCAAAAGGATTGTGCCTGAAGTTGAATAACCACTTTTTAAAGCCCCACAGTGACCAAAATTGCAATTTGTACAGACTTTTCCTCCTACTCAGAAGCTTCTATCTTGACCAATTTCTGGCAGAAAAATGGCTCTAAACACACTTATTTTAGTTTCTAAAGTGATCATTCACATTTAATATTTGTTTACAGTCAAAAGAGATAACATTAAAAAAGGACTATTTCTGACCATCTGGAGAAAGTTCGACAGTTCCGGGGTCATCGTTTTTCATCAAAAAAAATATTTTTTCAAATGTTGAAAAAATGATGCAAAATGTCAAAAGGATTGGGCCTCCTGTTGAATAACTACTTTTTAAGCCCTACAGTGACCAAAATTGCCATTTTTGCAGACATTTCCTCCTACTCAGAAGCATCTATTTGACCAATTTCTGGCAGAAAAATGACTCTAAACACACTTATTTTAGTTCCAAAAGTGATCATTCACATTTAATTATTGTTTACAGTCAAAAGAGAAAAAATAAAAAAAATGTCCATTTCTGACCATCTGGAGAAAGTTTGACAGGTCCGGGGTCATCGTTTTTCATCAAAAAAAATATTTTTTCAAATGTTGAAAAAATGATTCAAAATGTCAAATGGATTGTGCCTGATGTTGAATAACAACTTTTTAAAGCCCCACAGTGACCAAAATTGCCATTTTTACAGACATTTCCTCCTACTCAGAAGCTTCTATTTGACCAATTTCTGGCAGAAAAATGACTCTAAACACACTTATTTTAGTTCCAAAAGTGATCATTCACATTTAATTATTGTTTACAGTCAAAAGAGAAAACATTAAAAAATGACCATTTCTGACCATCTGGAGAAAGTTCGACACTTCCGGGGTCATCGTTTTTCATCAAAAAAAATATTTTTTCAAATGTTGAAAAAGTGATGCAAAATGTCAAAAGGATTGGGCCTCCTGTTGAATAACCACTTTTGCCCCACAGTGACCAAAATTGCCATTTTTACAGACTTTTCCTCCTACTCAGAAGCTTCTATTTGACCAATTTCTGGCAGAAAAATGACTCTAAACACACTTATTTTAGTTCCAAAAGTGAACATTCACATTTAATAATTGTTGACAGGCAAAAAAGAAATAATTAAAAAATGACCATTTCTGACTATCTGGAGAAAGTTTGACAGTTCCGGGGTCATCGTTTTTCATCAAAAAAATATTTTTTCAAATGTATAAAAAATGATGCAAAATGTCAAAAGTATTGTTCCTGAAGTTGAATAACCACTTTTTAACCCCTTCCACGCTAATGACAAAGCCAGCTCGTCACAGGCGTTACCTGCGCTGCGCTCATGACGAGCTGGCTTTGTCATGTAAAGTGTGATTTATGAACATTCAGCGCACAGCAGGAAAACCCGCTAGCGCTGTAGTGGTTAAAGCCCCACAGTGACCAAAATTGCAATTTTTACAGACTTTTCCTCCTACTCAGAAGCTTAAATTTTGACCAATTTCTGGCAGAAAAATGACTCCAAACACACTCATTTTAGATCCAAAAGTGATAATTCACATTTAATAGTCATTTACAGGCAAAAGAGAAAACATAAAAAAATGACCATTTCTGACCATCTGGAGAAAGTTTGACAGTTCCGGGGTCATCGTTTTTCATCAAAAAAAATATTTTTTCAAATGTTGAAAAAATGATTCAAAATGTCAAATGGATAGTGCCTGATGTTGAATAACCACTTTTTAAAGCCCCACAGTGACCAAAATTGTCATTTTTACAGACATTTCCTCCTACTCAGAACCTTCTATTTTGACCAATTTCTGGCAGAAAAATGACTTTAAACACACTTATTTTAGTTCCAAAAGTGAACATTCACATTTAATAATTGTTTACAGTCAAAAGAGAAAACATTAAAAAATGACCATTTCTGACCATCTGGAGAAAGTTCGACAGTTCCGGGGTCATCGTTATTCATAAAAAAAATACTTTTTCAAATGTTGAAAAAATATGCAAAATGTCAAATGGATTGTGCCTGATATTGAATAACCACTTTTTAAAGCCCCACAGTGACCAAAATTGCCATTTTAACAGACATTTCCTCCTACTCAGAAGCTTCTATTTGACCAATTTCTGGCAGAAAAATGACTCTAAACACGCTTATTTTAGTTCCAAAAGTGATCATTCACATTTAATAATTGTTTACAGTCAAAAGAGAAAACATTAAAAAAATGACCATTTCTGACCATCTGGAGAAAGTTCGACGTTCCGGGGTCATCGTTTTTCATCAAAAAAAATATTTTTTCAAATGTTGAAAAAATGATGCAAAATGTCAAAAGGATTGTGCCTGAAGTTGAATAACCACTTTGTAAAGCCCCACAGTGACCAAAATTGCCATTTTTACAGACTTTTCCTCCTACTCAGAAGCTTCTATTTGACCAATTTCTGGCCGAAAAATGGCTCTAAACACACTCATTTTAGATCCAAAAGTGATCATTCACATTTAATAATTGTTTACAGTCAAAAGAGAAAACATTAAATGGCCATTTCTGACCATCTGGAGAAAGTTCGACAGTTCCGGGGTCATCGTTTTTCATAAAAAAAATTATTTTTTCAAATGTTAAAAAAATGATGCAAAATGTCAAATGGATTGTGCCTGATGTTGAATAACCACTTTTTAAAGCCCCACAGTGACCAAAATTGCCATTTTTACAGACTTTTCCTCCTACTCAGAAGCTTCTTTTTGACCAATTTCTGGCAGAAAAATGGCTCTAAACACACTCATTTTAGATCCAAAAGTGATCATTCACATTTAATAATTGTTTACAGTCAAAAGAGAAAACATTCAAAATGGCCATTTCTGACCATCTGGAGAAAGTTTTACAGGTCCGGGGTCATCGTTTTTCATAAAAAAAAATATTTTTTCAAATGTTGAAAAAATTATTCAAAATGTCAAATGGATTGTGCCTGATGTTGAATAACCACTTTTTAAAGCCCCACAGTGACCAAAATTGCCATTTTTACAGACTTTTCCTCCTACTCAGAAGCTTCTATTTGACCAATTTCTGGCCGAAAAATGGCTCTAAACACACTCATTTTAGATCCAAAAGTGATCATTCACATTTAATAATTGTTTACAGTCAAAAGAGAAAACATTAAATGGCCATTTCTGACCATCTGGAGAAAGTTCGACAGTTCCGGGGTCATCGTTTTTCATTAAAAAAATTATTTTTTCAAATGTTAAAAAAATGATGCAAAATGTCAAATGGATTGTGCCTGATGTTGAATAACCACTTTTTAAAGCCCCACAGTGACCAAAATTGCCATTTTTACAGACTTTTCCTCCTACTCAGAAGCTTCTATTTGACCAATTTCTGGCAGAAAAATGGCTCTAAACACACTCATTTTAGATCCAAAAGTGATCATTCACATTTAATAATTGTTTACAGTCAAAAGAGAAAACATTCAAAATGGCCATTTCTGACCATCTGGAGAAAGTTTTACAGGTCCGGGGTCATCGTTTTTCATAAAAAAAAATATTTTTTCAAATGTTGAAAAAATGATTCAAAATGTCAAATGGATTGTGCCTGATGTTGAATAACCACTTTTTAAAGCCCCACAGAACCAAAATTGCCATTTTTACAGACATTTCCTCCTACTCAGAAGCTTCTATTTGACCAATTTCTGGCAGAAAAATGACTCTAAACACACTTATTTTAGTTCCAAAAGTGAACATTCACATTTAATAATTGTTTACAGTCAAAAGAGAAAACATTAAAAAATGACCATTTCTGACCATCTGGAGAAAGTTCGACACTTCCGGGGTCATCGTTTTTCATCAAAAAAAATATTTTTTCAAATGTTGAAAAAATGATTCAAAATGTCAAATGGATTGTGCCTGATGTTGAATAACAACTTTTTAAAGCCCCACAGTGACCAAAATTGCCATTTTTACAGACATTTCCTCCTACTCAGAAGCTTCTATTTGACCAATTTCTGGCAGAAAAATGACTCTAAACACACTTATTTTAGTTCCAAAAGTGATCATTCACATTTAATAATTGTTTACAGTCAAAAGAGAAAACATTAAAAAATGACCATTTCTGACCATCTGGAGAAAGTTCGACGTTCCGGGGTCATCGTTTTTCATCAAAAAAAATATTTTTTCAAATGTTGAAAAAATGATGCAAAATGTCAAAAGGATTGTGCCTGAAGTTGAATAACCACTTTTGAAAGCCCCACAGTGACCAAAATTGCCATTTTTACAGACTTTTCCTCCTACTCAGAAGCTTCTATTTTGACCAATTTCTGCAAGAAAAATGACTCCAAACACACTCATTTTAGATCCAAAAGTGATAATTCACATTTAAGAGTCATTTACAGGCAAAAAAGAAATAATTAAAAAATGACCATTTCTGACTATCTGGAGAAAGTTTGACAGTTCCGGGGTCATCGTTTTTCATCAAAAAAATATTTTTTCAAATGTATAAAAAATGATGCAAAATGTCAAAAGTATTGTTCCTGAAGTTGAATAACCACTTTTTAACCCCTTCCACGCTAATGACAAAGCCAGCTCGTCACAGGCGTTACCTGCGCTGCGCTCATGACGAGCTGGCTTTGTCATGTAAAGTGTGATTTATGAACATTCAGCGCACAGCAGGAAAACCCGCTAGCGCTGTAGTGGTTAAAGCCCCACAGTGACCAAAATTGCAATTTTTACAGACTTTTCCTCCTACTCAGAAGCTTCAATTTTGACCAATTTCTGGCAGAAAAATGACTCCAAACACACTCATTTTAGATCCAAAAGTGATAATTCACATTTAATAGTCATTTACAGGCAAAAGAGAAAACATAAAAAAATGACCATTTCTGACCATCTGGAGAAAGTTTGACAGTTCCGGGGTCATCGTTTTTCATCAAAAAAAATATTTTTTCAAATGTTGAAAAAATGATTCAAAATGTCAAATGGATAGTGCCTGATGTTGAATAACCACTTTTTAAAGCCCCACAGTGACCAAAATTGTCATTTTTACAGACATTTCCTCCTACTCAGAACCTTCTATTTTGACCAATTTCTGGCAGAAAAATGACTTTAAACACACTTATTTTAGTTCCAAAAGTGAACATTCACATTTAATAATTGTTTACAGTCAAAAGAGAAAACATTAAAAAATGACCATTTCTGACCATCTGGAGAAAGTTCGACAGTTCCGGGGTCATCGTTATTCATAAAAAAAATATTTTTTCAAATGTTGAAAAAATATGCAAAATGTCAAATGGATTGTGCCTGATATTGAATAACCACTTTTTAAAGCCCCACAGTGACCAAAATTGCCATTTTAACAGACATTTCCTCCTACTCAGAAGCTTCTATTTGACCAATTTCTGGCAGAAAAATGACTCTAAACACGCTTATTTTAGTTCCAAAAGTGATCATTCACATTTAATAATTGTTTACAGTCAAAAGAGAAAACATTAAAAAAATGACCATTTCTGACCATCTGGAGAAAGTTCGACGTTCCGGGGTCATCGTTTTTCATCAAAAAAAATATTTTTTCAAATGTTGAAAAAATGATGCAAAATGTCAAAAGGATTGTGCCTGAAGTTGACTAACCACTTTGTAAAGCCCCACAGTGACCACAATTGCCATTTTTACAGACTTTTCCTCCTACTCAGAAGCTTCTATTTGACCAATTTCTGGCCGAAAAATGGCTCTAAACACACTCATTTTAGATCCAAAAGTGATCATTCACATTTAATAATTGTTTACAGTCAAAAGAGAAAACATTAAATGGCCATTTCTGACCATCTGGAGAAAGTTCGACAGTTCTGGGGTCATCGTTTTTCATAAAAAAAATTATTTTTTCAAATGTTAAAAAAATGATGCAAAATGTCAAATGGATTGTGCCTGATGTTGAATAACCACTTTTTAAAGCCCCACAGTGACCAAAATTGCCATTTTTACAGACTTTTCCTCCTACTCAGAAGCTTCTTTTTGACCAATTTCTGGCAGAAAAATGGCTCTAAACACACTCATTTTAGATCCAAAAGTGATCATTCACATTTAATAATTGTTTACAGTCAAAAGAGAAAACATTCAAAATGGCCATTTCTGACCATCTGGAGAAAGTTTTACAGGTCCGGGGTCATCGTTTTTCATAAAAAAAAATATTTTTTCAAATGTTGAAAAAATTATTCAAAATGTCAAATGGATTGTGCCTGATGTTGAATAACCACTTTTTAAAGCCCCACAGTGACCAAAATTGCCATTTTTACAGACTTTTCCTCCTACTCAGAAGCTTCTATTTGACCAATTTCTGGCCGAAAAATGGCTCTAAACACACTCATTTTAGATCCAAAAGTGATCATTCACATTTAATAATTGTTTACAGTCAAAAGAGAAAACATTAAATGGCCATTTCTGACCATCTGGAGAAAGTTCGACAGTTCCGGGGTCATCGTTTTTCATTAAAAAAATTATTTTTTCAAATGTTAAAAAAATGATGCAAAATGTCAAATGGATTGTGCCTGATGTTGAATAACCACTTTTTAAAGCCCCACAGTGACCAAAATTGCCATTTTTACAGACTTTTCCTCCTACTCAGAAGCTTCTTTTTGACCAATTTCTGGCAGAAAAATGGCTCTAAACACACTCATTTTAGATCCAAAAGTGATCATTCACATTTAATAATTGTTTACAGTCAAAAGAGAAAACATTCAAAATGGCCATTTCTGACCATCTGGAGAAAGTTTTACAGGTCCGGGGTCATCGTTTTTCATAAAAAAAATATTTTTTCAAATGTTGAAAAAATGATTCAAAATGTCAAATGGATTGTGCCTGATGTTGAATAACCACTTTTTAAAGCCCCACAGAACCAAAATTGCCATTTTTACAGACATTTCCTCCTACTCAGAAGCTTCTATTTGACCAATTTCTGGCAGAAAAATGACTCTAAACACACTTATTTTAGTTCCAAAAGTGATCATTCACATTTAATTATTGTTTACAGTCAAAAGAGAAAACATTAAAAAATGACCATTTCTGACCATCTGGAGAAAGTTCGACACTTCCGGGGTCATCGTTTTTCATCAAAAAAAATATTTTTTCAAATGTTGAAAAAGTGATGCAAAATGTCAAAAGGATTGGGCCTCCTGTTGAATAACCACTTTTGCCCCACAGTGACCAAAATTGCCATTTTTACAGACTTTTCCTCCTACTCAGAAGCTTCTATTTGACCAATTTCTGGCAGAAAAATGACTCTAAACACACTTATTTTAGTTCCAAAAGTGAACATTCACATTTAATAATTGTTGACAGTCAAAAGAGAAAACATTAAAAAATGACCATTTCTGACCATCTGGAGAAAGTTCGACACTTCCGGGGTCATCGTTTTTCATCAAAAAAAATATTTTTTCAAATGTTGAAAAAGTGATGCAAAATGTCAAAAGGATTGGGCCTCCTGTTGAATAACCACTTTTGCCCCACAGTGACCAAAATTGCCATTTTTACAGACTTTTCCTCCTACTCAGAAGCTTCTATTTGACCAATTTCTGGCAGAAAAATGACTCTAAACACACTTATTTTAGTTCCAAAAGTGAACATTCACATTTAATAATTGTTTACAGTCAAAAGAGAAAACATTAGAAAATGACCATTTCTGACCATCTGGAGAAAGTTCGACAGTTCCGGGGTCATCGTTTTTCATTAAAAAAAATATTTTTTCAAATGTTAAAAAAATGATGCAAAATGTCAAATGGATGTGCCTGATGTTGAATAACCACTTTTTAAAGCCCCACAGTGAACAAAATTGCCATTTTTACAGACATTTCCTCCTACTCAGAAGCTTCTATTTGACCAATTTCTGGCAGAAAAATGACTCTTAACACACTTATTTTAGTTCCAAAAGTGATCATTCACATTTAATAATTGTTTACAGTCAAAAGAGAAAACATTAAAAAATGACAATTTCTGACCATCTGGAGAAAGTTCGACGTTCCGGGGTCATCGTTTTTCTTCAAAAAAAATATTTTTTCAAATGTTGAAAAAATGATGCAAAATGTCAAAAGGATTGTGCCTGAAGTTGAATAACCACTTTTTAAATCCCCAGAGTGACCAAAATTGCAATTTGTACAGACTTTTCCTCCTACTCAGAAGCTTCTATCTTGACCAATTTCTGGCAGAAAAATGGCTCTAAACACACTTATTTTAGTTTCTAAAGTGATCATTCACATTTAATATTTGTTTACAGTCAAAAGAGATAACATTAAAAAAGGACTATTTCTGACCATCTGGAGAAAGTTCGACAGTTCCGGGGTCATCGTTTTTCATCAAAAAAAATATTTTTTCAAATGTTGAAAAAATGATGCAAAATGTCAAAAGGATTGGGCCTCCTGTTGAATAACCACTTTTGCCCCACAGTGACCAAAATTGTCATTTTTACAGACATTTCCTCCTACTTAGAACCTTCTATTTGACCAATTTCTGGCAGAAAAATGACTTTAAACACACTTATTTTAGTTCCAAAAGTGAACATTCACATTTAATAATTGTTTACAGTCAAAAGAGAAAACATTAAAAAATGACCATTTCTGACCATCTGGAGAAAGTTCGACAGTTCCGGGGTCATCGTTTTTCATAAAAAAAAATATTTTTTCAAATGTTAAAAAAATATGCAAAATGTCAAATGGATGTGCCTGATGTTGAATAACCACTTTTTAAAGCCCCACAGTGAACAAAATTGCCATTTTTACAGACTTTTCCTCCTACTCAGAAGCTTCTATTTGACCAATTTCTGGCAGAAAAATGACTCTAAACACACTCATTTTAGATCCAAAAGTGATCATTCACATTTAATAATTGTTTACAGTCAAAAGAGAAAACATTAAATGGCCATTTCTGACCATCTGGTGAAAGTTCGACAGTTCCGGGGTAATCGTTTTTCATTAAAAAAAATATTTTTTCAAATGTTGAAAAAATGATTCAAAATGTCAAATGGATAGTGCCTGATGTTGAATAACCACTTTTTAAAGCCCCACAGTGACCAAAATTGTCATTTTTACAGACATTTCCTCCTACTCAGAACCTTCTATTTTGACCAATTTCTGGCAGAAAAATGACTTTAAACACACTTATTTTAGATCCAAAAGTGATCATTCACATTTAATAATTGTTTACAGTCAAAAGAGAAAACATTAAAAAAATGACCATTTCTGACCATCTGGAGAAAGTTCGACGTTCCGGGGTCATCGTTTTTCATCAAAAAAAATATTTTTTCAAATGTTGAAAAAATGATTCAAAATGTCAAAAGGATTGTGCCTGAAGTTGAATAACCACTTTGTAAAGCCCCACAGTGACCAAAATTGCCATTTTTACAGACTTTTCCTCCTACTCAGAAGCTTCTATTTGACCAATTTCTGGCCGAAAAATGGCTCTAAACACACTCATTTTAGATCCAAAAGTGATCATTCACATTTAATAATTGTTTACAGTCAAAAGAGAAAACATTAAATGGCCATTTCTGACCATCTGGAGAAAGTTCGACAGTTCCGGGGTCATCGTTTTTCATAAAAAAAATTATTTTTTCAAATGTTAAAAAAATGATGCAAAATGTCAAATGGATTGTGCCTGATGTTGAATAACCACTTTTTAAAGCCCCACAGTGACCAAAATTGCCATTTTTACAGACTTTTCCTCCTACTCAGAAGCTTCTTTTTGACCAATTTCTGGCAGAAAAATGGCTCCAAACACACTCATTTTAGATCCAAAAGTGATAATTCACATTTAATAGTCATTTACAGGCAAAAGAGAAAACATAAAAAAATGACCATTTCTGACCATCTGGAGAAAGTTTGACAGTTCCGGGGTCATCGTTTTTCATCAAAAAAAATATTTTTTCAAATGTTGAAAAAATGATTCAAAATGTCAAATGGATAGTGCCTGATGTTGAATAACCACTTTTTAAAGCCCCACAGTGACCAAAATTGTCATTTTTACAGACATTTCCTCCTACTCAGAACCTTCTATTTTGACCAATTTCTGGCAGAAAAATGACTTTAAACACACTTATTTTAGTTCCAAAAGTGAACATTCACATTTAATAATTGTTTACAGTCAAAAGAGAAAACATAAAAAAAATGACCATTTCTGACCATCTGGAGAAAGTTCGACAGTTCCGGGGTCATCGTTATTCATAAAAAAAATATTTTTTCAAATGTTGAAAAAATATGCAAAATGTCAAATGGATTGTGCCTGATATTGAATAACCACTTTTTAAAGCCCCACAGTGACCAAAATTGCCATTTTAACAGACATTTCCTCCTACTCAGAAGCTTCTATTTGACCAATTTCTGGCAGAAAAATGACTCTAAACACACTCATTTTAGATCCAAAAGTGATCATTCACATTTAATAATTGTTTACAGTCAAAAGAGAAAACATTAAATGGCCATTTCTGACCATCTGGAGAAAGTTCGACAGTTCCGGGGTCATCGTTTTTCATAAAAAAAATTATTTTTTCAAATGTTAAAAAATGATGCAAAATGTCAAATGGATTGTGCCTGATGTTGAATAACCACTTTTTAAAGCCCCACAGTGACCAAAATTGCCATTTTTACAGACTTTTCCTCCTACTCAGAAGCTTCTTTTTGATCAATTTCTGGCAGAAAAATGGCTCTAAACACACTCATTTTAGATCCAAAAGTGATCATTCACATTTAATAATTGTTTACAGTCAAAAGAGAAAACATTCAAAATGGCCATTTCTGACCATCTGGAGAAAGTTTTACAGGTCCGGGGTCATCGTTTTTCATAAAAAAAAATATTTTTTCAAATGTTGAAAAAATGATTCAAAATGTCAAATGGATAGTGCCTGATGTTGAATAACCACTTTTTAAAGCCCCACAGTGACCAAAATTGTCATTTTTACAGACATTTCCTCCTACTCAGAACCTTCTATTTTGACCAATTTCTGGCAGAAAAATGACTTTAAACACACTTATTTTAGATCCAAAAGTGATCATTCACATTTAATAATTGTTTACAGTCAAAAGAGAAAACATTTAAAAAATGACCATTTCTGACCATCTGGAGAAAGTTCGACGTTCCGGGGTCATCGTTTTTCATCAAAAAAAATATTTTTTCAAATGTTGAAAAAATGATGCAAAATGTCAAAAGGATTGTGCCTGAAGTTGAATAACCACTTTGTAAAGCCCCACAGTGACCAAAATTGCCATTTTTACAGACTTTTCCTCCTACTCAGAAGCTTCTTTTTGACCAATTTCTGGCAGAAAAATGGCTCTAAACACACTCATTTTAGATCCAAAAGTGATCATTCACATTTAATAATTGTTTACAGTCAAAAGAGAAAACATTCAAAATGGCCATTTCTGACCATCTGGAGAAAGTGTTACAGGTCCGGGGTCATAGTTTTTCATAAAAAAAAATATTTTTTCAAATGTTGAAAAAATTATTCAAAATGTCAAATGGATTGTGCCTGATGTTGAATAACTACTTTTTAAAGCCCCACAGTGACCAAAATTGCCATTTTTACAGACTTTTCCTCCTACTCAGAAGCTTCTATTTGACCAATTTCTGGCCAAAAAATGGCTCTAAACACACTCATTTTAGATCCAAAAGTGATCATTCACATTTAATAATTGTTTACAGTCAAAAGAGAAAACATTAAATGGCCATTTCTGACCATCTGGAGAAAGTTCGACAGTTCCGGGGTCATCGTTTTTCATTAAAAAAATTATTTTTTCAAATGTTAAAAAAATGATGCAAAATGTCAAATGGATTGTGCCTGATGTTGAATAACCACTTTTTAAAGCCCCACAGTGACCAACATTGCCATTTTTACAGACTTTTCCTCCTACTCAGAAGCTTCTTTTTGACCAATTTCTGGCAGAAAAATGGCTCTAAACACACTCATTTTAGATCCAAAAGTGATCATTCACATTTAATAATTGTTTACAGTCAAAAGAGAAAACATTCAAAATGGCCATTTCTGACCATCTGGAGAAAGTTTTACAGGTCCGGGGTCATCGTTTTTCATAAAAACAAATATTTTTTCAAATGTTGAAAAAATGATTCAAAATGTCAAATGGATTGTGCCTGATGTTGGATAACCACTTTTTAAAGCCCCACAGAACCAAAATTGCCATTTTTACAGACATTTCCTCCTACTCAGAAGCTTCTATTTGACCAATTTCTGGCAGAAAAATGACTCTAAACACACTTATTTTAGTTCCAAAAGTGAACATTCACATTTAATAATTGTTTACAGTCAAAAGAGAAAACATTAAAAAATGACCATTTCTGACCATCTGGAGAAAGTTTGACACTTCCGGGGTCATCGTTTTTCATCAAAAAAAATATTTTTTCAAATGTTGAAAAAGTGATGCAAAATGTCAAAAGGATTGGGACTCCTGTTGAATAACCACTTTTGCCCCACAGTGACCAAAATTGCCATTTTTACAGACTTTTCCTCCTACTCAGAAGCTTCTATTTGACCAATTTCTGGCAGAAAAATGACTCTAAACACACTTATTTTAGTTCCAAAAGTGAACATTCACATTTAATAATTGTTGACAGTCAAAAGAGAAAACATTAAAAAATGACCATTTCTGACCATCTGGAGAAAGTTCGACACTTCCGGGGTCATCGTTTTTCATCAAAAAAAATATTTTTTCAAATGTTGAAAAAGTGATGCAAAATGTCAAAAGGATTGGGCCTCCTGTTGAATAACCACTTTTGCCCCACAGTGACCAAAATTGCCATTTTTACAGACTTTTCCTCCTACTCAGAAGCTTCTATTTGACCAATTTCTGGCAGAAAAATGACTCTAAACACACTTATTTTAGTTCCAAAAGTGAACATTCACATTTAATAATTGTTTACAGTCAAAAGAGAAAACATTAGAAAATGACCATTTCTGACCATCTGGAGAAAGTTCGACAGTTCCGGGGTCATCGTTTTTCATAAAAAAAAATATTTTTTCAAATGTTAAAAAAATGATACAAAATGTCAAATGGATGTGCCTGATGTTGAATAACGACTTTTTAAAGCCCCACAGTGAACAAAATTGCCATTTTTACAGACTTTTCCTCCTACTCAGAAGCTTCTATTTTGACCAATTTCTGCAAGAAAAATGACTCCAAACACACTCATTTTAGATCCAAAAGTGATAATTCACATTTAAGAGTCATTTACAGGCAAAAAAGAAATCATAAAAAAATGACCATTTCTGACTATCTGGAGAAAGTTTGACAGTTCCGGGGTCATCGTTTTTCATCAAAAAAATATTTTTTCAAATGTATAAAAAATGATGCAAAATGTCCAAAGTATTGTTCCTGAAGTTGAATAACCACTTTTTAACCCCTTCCACGCTAATGACAAAGCCAGCTCGTCACAGGCGTTACCTGCGCTGCGCTCATGACGAGCTGGCTTTGTCATGTAAAGTGTGATTTATGAACATTCAGCGCACAGCAGGAAAACCCGCTTGCGCTGTAGTGGTTAAAGCCCCACAGTGACCAAAATTGCCATTTTAACAGACATTTCCTCCTACTCAGAAGCTTCTATTTGACCAATTTCTGGCAGAAAAATGACTCTAAACACGCTTATTTTAGTTCCAAAAGTGATCATTCACATTTAATAATTGTTTACAGTCAAAAGAGAAAACATTAAAAAAATGACCATTTCTGACCATCTGGAGAAAGTTCGACGTTCCGGGGTCATCGTTTTTCATCAAAAATTTTTTTTTTCAAATGTTGAAAAAATGATGCAAAATGTCAAATGGATTGTGCCTGATGTTGAATAACCACTTTTTAAAGCCCCACAGTGACCAAAATTGCCATTTTTACAGACTTTTCCTCCTACTCAGAAGCTTCTTTTTGACCAATTTCTGGCAGAAAAATGGCTCTAAACACACTCATTTTAGATCCAAAAGTGATCATTCACATTTAATAATTGTTTACAGTCAAAAGAGAAAACATTCAAAATGGCCATTTCTGACCATCTGGAGAAAGTTTTACAGGTCCGGGGTCATCGTTTTTCATAAAAAAAAATATTTTTTCAAATGTTGAAAAAATTATTCAAAATGTCAAATGGATTGTGCCTGATGTTGAATAACCACTTTTTAAAGCCCCACAGTGACCAAAATTGCCATTTTTACAGACTTTTCCTCCTACTCAGAAGCTTCTATTTGACCAATTTCTGGCCGAAAAATGGCTCTAAACACACTCATTTTAGATCCAAAAGTGATCATTCACATTTAATAATTGTTTACAGTCAAAAGAGAAAACATTAAATGGCCATTTCTGACCATCTGGAGAAAGTTCGACACTTCCGGGGTCATCGTTTTTCATCAAAAAAAATATTTTTTCAAATGTTGAAAAAGTGATGCAAAATGTCAAAAGGATTGGGCCTCCTGTTGAATAACCACTTTTTAAAGCCCCACAGTGACCAAAATTGCCATTTTTACAGACTTTTCCTCCTACTCAGAAGCTTCTTTTTGACCAATTTCTGGCAGAAAAATGGCTCTAAACACACTCATTTTAGATCCAAAAGTGATCATTCACATTTAATAATTGTTTACAGTCAAAAGAGAAAACATTCAAAATGGCCATTTCTGACTATCTGGAGAAAGTTTTACAGGTCCGGGGTCATCGTTTTTCATAGAAAATTTTTCTTTTTTTCAAATGTTGAAAAAATGATTTAAAATGTCAAATGGATTGTGCCTGATGTTGAATAACCACTTTTTAAAGCCCCACAGTGACCAAAATTGCCATTTTTACAGACATTTCCTCCTACTCAGAAGCTTCTATTTGACCAATTTCTGGCAGAAAAATGACTCTAAACACGCTTATTTTAGTTCCAAAAGTGATCATTCACATTTAATAATTGTTTACAGTCAAAAGAGAAAACATTAAAAAAATGACCATTTCTGACCATCTGGAGAAAGTTCGACGTTCCGGGGTCATCGTTTTTCATCAAAAAAAATATTTTTTCAAATGTTGAAAAAATGATGCAAAATGTCAAAAGGATTGTGCCTGAAGTTGAATAACCACTTTGTAAAGCCCCACAGTGACCAAAATTGCCATTTTTACAGACTTTTCCTCCTACTCAGAAGCTTCTATTTGACCAATTTCTGGCCGAAAAATGGCTCTAAACACACTCATTTTAGATCCAAAAGTGATCATTCACATTTAATAATTGTTTACAGTCAAAAGAGAAAACATTAAATGGCCATTTCTGACCATCTGGAGAAAGTTCGACAGTTCCGGGGTCATCGTTTTTCATTAAAAAAATTATTTTTTCAAATGTTAAAAAAATGATGCAAAATGTCAAATGGATTGTGCCTGATGTTGAATAACCACTTTTTAAAGCCCCACAGTGACCAAAATTGCCATTTTTACAGACTTTTCCTCCTACTCAGAAGCTTCTTTTTGACCAATTTCTGGCAGAAAAATGGCTCTAAACACACTCATTTTAGATCCAAAAGTGATCATTCACATTTAATAATTGTTTACAGTCAAAAGAGAAAACATTCAAAATGGTCATTTCTGACCATCTGGAGAAAGTTTTACAGGTCCGGGGTCATCGTTTTTCATAAAAAAAAATATTTTTTCAAATGTTGAAAAAATTATTCAAAATGTCAAATGGATTGTGCCTGATGTTGAATAACCACTTTTTAAAGCCCCACAGTGACCAAAATTGCCATTTTTACAGACTTTTCCTCCTACTCAGAAGCTTCTATTTGACCAATTTCTGGCCGAAAAATGGCTCTAAACACACTCATTTTAGATCCAAAAGTGATCATTCACATTTAATAATTGTTTACAGTCAAAAGAGAAAACATTAAATGGCTATTTCTGACCATCTGGAGAAAGTTCGACAGTTCCGGGGTCATCGTTTTTCATTAAAAAAATTATTTTTTAAAATGTTAAAAAAATGATGCAAAATGTCATATGGATTGTGCCTGATGTTGAATAACCACTTTTTAAAGCCCCACAGTGACCAAAATTGCCATTTTTACAGACTTTTCCTCCTACTCAGAAGCTTCTTTTTGACCAATTTCTGGCAGAAAAATGTCTCTAAACACACTCATTTTAGATCCAAAAGTGATCATTCACATTTAATAATTGTTTACAGTCAAAAGAGAAAACATTCAAAATGGCCATTTCTGACCATCTGGAGAAAGTTTTACAGGTCCGGGGTCATCGTTTTTCATAAAAAAAAATATTTTTTCAAATGTTGAAAAAATGATTCAAAATGTCAAATGGATAGTGCCTGATGTTGAATAACCACTTTTTAAAGCCCCACAGTGACCAAAATTGTCATTTTTACAGACATTTCCTCCTACTCAGAACCTTCTATTTTGACCAATTTCTGGCAGAAAAATGACTTTAAACACACTTATTTTAGTTCCAAAAGTGAACATTCACATTTAATAATTGTTTACAGTCAAAAGAGAAAACATTAAAAAATGACCATTTCTGACCATCTGGAGAAAGTTCGACAGTTCCGGGGTCATCGTTATTCATAAAAAAAATATTTTTTCAAATGTTGAAAAAATATGCAAAATGTCAAATGGATTGTGCCTGATATTGAATAACCACTTTTTAAAGCCCCACAGTGACCAAAATTGCCATTTTAACAGACATTTCCTCCTACTCAGAAGCTTCTATTTGACCAATTTCTGGCAGAAAAATGACTCTAAACACGCTTATTTTAGTTCCAAAAGTGATCATTCACATTTAATAATTGTTTACAGTCAAAAGAGAAAACATTAAATGGCCATTTCTGACCATCTGGAGAAAGTTCGACAGTTCCGGGGTCATCGTTTTTCATAAAAAAAATTATTTTTTCAAATGTTAAAAAAATGATGCAAAATGTCAAATGGATTGTGCCTGATGTTGAATAACCACTTTTTAAAGCCCCACAGTGACCAAAATTGCCATTTTTACAGACTTTTCCTCCTACTCAGAAGCTTCTATTTGACCAATTTCTGGCAGAAAAATGACTCTAAACACACTTATTTTAGTTCCAAAAGTGAACATTCACATTTAATAATTGTTGACAGTCAAAAGAGAAAACATTAAAAAATGACCATTTCTGACCATCTGGAGAAAGTTCGACACTTCCGGGGTCATCGTTTTTCATAAAAAATAATCTTTTTTCAAATGTTGAAAAAGTGATGCAAAATGTCAAAAGGATTGGGCCTCCTGTTGAATAACCACTTTTGCCCCACAGTGACCAAAATTGCCATTTTTACAGACTTTTCCTCCTACTCAGAAGCTTCTATTTGACCAATTTCTGGCAGAAAAATGACTCTAAACACACTTATTTTAGTTCCAAAAGTGAACATTCACATTTAATAATTGTTTACAGTCAAAAGAGAAAACATTAGAAAATGACCATTTCTGACCATCTGGAGAAAGTTCGACAGTTCCGGGGTCATCGTTTTTCATAAAAAAAAATATTTTTTCAAATGTTAAAAAAATGATGCAAAATGTCAAATGGATGTGCCTGATGTTGAATAACCACTTTTTAAAGCCCCACAGTGAACAAAATTGCCATTTTTACAGACATTTCCTCCTACTCAGAAGCTTCTATTTGACCAATTTCTGGCAGAAAAATGACTCTTAACACACTTATTTTAGTTCCAAAAGTGATCATTCACATTTAATAATTGTTTACAGTCAAAAGAGAAAACATTAAAAAATGACAATTTCTGACCATCTGGAGAAAGTTCGACGTTCCGGGGTCATCGTTTTTCTTCAAAAAAAATATTTTTTCAAATGTTGAAAAAATGATGCAAAATGTCAAAAGGATTGTGCCTGAAGTTGAATAACCACTTTTTAAAGCCCCACAGTGACCAAAATTGCAATTTGTACAGACTTTTCCTCCTACTCAGAAGCTTCTATCTTGACCAATTTCTGGCAGAAAAATGGCTCTAAACACACTTATTTTAGTTTCTAAAGTGATCATTCACATTTAATATTTGTTTACAGTCAAAAGAGATAACATTAAAAAAGGACTATTTCTGACCATCTGGAGAAAGTTCGACAGTTCCGGGGTCATCGTTTTTCATCAAAAAAAATATTTTTTCAAATGTTGAAAAAATGATGCAAAATGTCAAAAGGATTGGGCCTCCTGTTGAATAACTACTTTTTAAGCCCTACAGTGACCAAAATTGCCATTTTTGCAGACATTTCCTCCTAGTCAGAAGCATCTATTTGACCAATTTCTGGCAGAAAAATGACTCTAAACACACTTATTTTAGTTCCAAAAGTGATCATTCACATTTAATTATTGTTTACAGTCAAAAGAGAAAAAATAAAAAAAATGTCCATTTCTGACCATCTGGAGAAAGTTTGACAGGTCCGGGGTCATCGTTTTTCATCAAAAAAAATATTTTTTCAAATGTTGAAAAAATGATTCAAAATGTCAAATGGATTGTGCCTGATGTTGAATAACAACTTTTTAAAGCCCCACAGTGACCAAAATTGCCATTTTTACAGACATTTCCTCCTACTCAGAAGCTTCTATTTGACCAATTTCTGGCAGAAAAATGACTCTAAACACACTTATTTTAGTTCCAAAAGTGATCATTCACATTTAATTATTGTTTACAGTCAAAAGAGAAAACATTAAAAAATGACCATTTCTGACCATCTGGAGAAAGTTCGACACTTCCGGGGTCATCGTTTTTCATCAAAAAAAATATTTTTTCAAATGTTGAAAAAGTGATGCAAAATGTCAAAAGGATTGGGCCTCCTGTTGAATAACCACTTTTGCCCCACAGTGACCAAAATTGCCATTTTTACAGACTTTTCCTCCTACTCAGAAGCTTCTATTTGACCAATTTCTGGCAGAAAAATGACTCTAAACACACTTATTTTAGTTCCAAAAGTGAACATTCACATTTAATAATTGTTGACAGGCAAAAAAGAAATAATTAAAAAATGACCATTTCTGACTATCTGGAGAAAGTTTGACAGTTCCGGGGTCATCGTTTTTCATCAAAAAAATATTTTTTCAAATGTATAAAAAATGATGCAAAATGTCAAAAGTATTGTTCCTGAAGTTGAATAACCACTTTTTAACCCCTTCCACGCTAATGACAAAGCCAGCTCGTCACAGGCGTTACCTGCGCTGCGCTCATGACGAGCTGGCTTTGTCATGTAAAGTGTGATTTATGAACATTCAGCGCACAGCAGGAAAACCCGCTAGCGCTGTAGTGGTTAAAGCCCCACAGTGACCAAAATTGCAATTTTTACAGACTTTTCCTCCTACTCAGAAGCTTAAATTTTGACCAATTTCTGGCAGAAAAATGACTCCAAACACACTCATTTTAGATCCAAAAGTGATAATTCACATTTAATAGTCATTTACAGGCAAAAGAGAAAACATAAAAAAATGACCATTTCTGACCATCTGGAGAAAGTTTGACAGTTCCGGGGTCATCGTTTTTCATCAAAAAAAATATTTTTTCAAATGTTGAAAAAATGATTCAAAATGTCAAATGGATAGTGCCTGATGTTGAATAACCACTTTTTAAAGCCCCACAGTGACCAAAATTGTCATTTTTACAGACATTTCCTCCTACTCAGAACCTTCTATTTTGACCAATTTCTGGCAGAAAAATGACTTTAAACACACTTATTTTAGTTCCAAAAGTGAACATTCACATTTAATAATTGTTTACAGTCAAAAGAGAAAACATTAAAAAATGACCATTTCTGACCATCTGGAGAAAGTTCGACAGTTCCGGGGTCATCGTTATTCATAAAAAAAATACTTTTTCAAATGTTGAAAAAATATGCAAAATGTCAAATGGATTGTGCCTGATATTGAATAACCACTTTTTAAAGCCCCACAGTGACCAAAATTGCCATTTTAACAGACATTTCCTCCTACTCAGAAGCTTCTATTTGACCAATTTCTGGCAGAAAAATGACTCTAAACACGCTTATTTTAGTTCCAAAAGTGATCATTCACATTTAATAATTGTTTACAGTCAAAAGAGAAAACATTAAAAAAATGACCATTTCTGACCATCTGGAGAAAGTTCGACGTTCCGGGGTCATCGTTTTTCATCAAAAAAAATATTTTTTCAAATGTTGAAAAAATGATGCAAAATGTCAAAAGGATTGTGCCTGAAGTTGAATAACCACTTTGTAAAGCCCCACAGTGACCAAAATTGCCATTTTTACAGACTTTTCCTCCTACTCAGAAGCTTCTATTTGACCAATTTCTGGCCGAAAAATGGCTCTAAACACACTCATTTTAGATCCAAAAGTGATCATTCACATTTAATAATTGTTTACAGTCAAAAGAGAAAACATTAAATGGCCATTTCTGACCATCTGGAGAAAGTTCGACAGTTCCGGGGTCATCGTTTTTCATAAAAAAAATTATTTTTTCAAATGTTAAAAAAATGATGCAAAATGTCAAATGGATTGTGCCTGATGTTGAATAACCACTTTTTAAAGCCCCACAGTGACCAAAATTGCCATTTTTACAGACTTTTCCTCCTACTCAGAAGCTTCTTTTTGACCAATTTCTGGCAGAAAAATGGCTCTAAACACACTCATTTTAGATCCAAAAGTGATCATTCACATTTAATAATTGTTTACAGTCAAAAGAGAAAACATTCAAAATGGCCATTTCTGACCATCTGGAGAAAGTTTTACAGGTCCGGGGTCATCGTTTTTCATAAAAAAAAATATTTTTTCAAATGTTGAAAAAATTATTCAAAATGTCAAATGGATTGTGCCTGATGTTGAATAACCACTTTTTAAAGCCCCACAGTGACCAAAATTGCCATTTTTACAGACTTTTCCTCCTACTCAGAAGCTTCTATTTGACCAATTTCTGGCCGAAAAATGGCTCTAAACACACTCATTTTAGATCCAAAAGTGATCATTCACATTTAATAATTGTTTACAGTCAAAAGAGAAAACATTAAATGGCCATTTCTGACCATCTGGAGAAAGTTCGACAGTTCCGGGGTCATCGTTTTTCATTAAAAAAATTATTTTTTCAAATGTTAAAAAAATGATGCAAAATGTCAAATGGATTGTGCCTGATGTTGAATAACCACTTTTTAAAGCCCCACAGTGACCAAAATTGCCATTTTTACAGACTTTTCCTCCTACTCAGAAGCTTCTATTTGACCAATTTCTGGCAGAAAAATGGCTCTAAACACACTCATTTTAGATCCAAAAGTGATCATTCACATTTAATAATTGTTTACAGTCAAAAGAGAAAACATTCAAAATGGCCATTTCTGACCATCTGGAGAAAGTTTTACAGGTCCGGGGTCATCGTTTTTCATAAAAAAAAATATTTTTTCAAATGTTGAAAAAAGGATTCAAAATGTCAAATGGATTGTGCCTGATGTTGAATAACCACTTTTTAAAGCCCCACAGAACCAAAATTGCCATTTTTACAGACATTTCCTCCTACTCAGAAGCTTCTATTTGACCAATTTCTGGCAGAAAAATGACTCTAAACACACTTATTTTAGTTCCAAAAGTGAACATTCACATTTAATAATTGTTTACAGTCAAAAGAGAAAACATTAAAAAATGACCATTTCTGACCATCTGGAGAAAGTTCGACACTTCCGGGGTCATCGTTTTTCATCAAAAAAAATATTTTTTCAAATGTTGAAAAAATGATTCAAAATGTCAAATGGATTGTGCCTGATGTTGAATAACAACTTTTTAAAGCCCCACAGTGACCAAAATTGCCATTTTTACAGACATTTCCTCCTACTCAGAAGCTTCTATTTGACCAATTTCTGGCAGAAAAATGACTCTAAACACACTTATTTTAGTTCCAA
Organism: Lissotriton helveticus; assembly: GCF_964261635.1. NCBI lineage: Eukaryota > Metazoa > Chordata > Amphibia > Caudata > Salamandridae > Lissotriton > Lissotriton helveticus. The sequence goes on along the minus strand of NC_136061.1, from coordinate 1,355,836,964 downwards.
AAGTGATCATTCACATTTAATAATTGTTTACAGTCAAAAGAGAAAACATTAAAAAATGACCATTTCTGACCATCTGGAGAAAGTTCGACGTTCCGGGGTCATCGTTTTTCATCAAAAAAAATATTTTTTCAAATGTTGAAAAAATGATGCAAAATGTCAAAAGGATTGTGCCTGAAGTTGAATAACCACTTTTGAAAGCCCCACAGTGACCAAAATTGCCATTTTTACAGACTTTTCCTCCTACTCAGAAGCTTCTATTTTGACCAATTTCTGCAAGAAAAATGACTCCAAACACACTCATTTTAGATCCAAAAGTGATAATTCACATTTAAGAGTCATTTACAGGCAAAAAAGAAATAATTAAAAAATGACCATTTCTGACTATCTGGAGAAAGTTTGACAGTTCCGGGGTCATCGTTTTTCATCAAAAAAATATTTTTTCAAATGTATAAAAAATGATGCAAAATGTCAAAAGTATTGTTCCTGAAGTTGAATAACCACTTTTTAACCCCTTCCACGCTAATGACAAAGCCAGCTCGTCACAGGCGTTACCTGCGCTGCGCTCATGACGAGCTGGCTTTGTCATGTAAAGTGTGATTTATGAACATTCAGCGCACAGCAGGAAAACCCGCTAGCGCTGTAGTGGTTAAAGCCCCACAGTGACCAAAATTGCAATTTTTACAGACTTTTCCTCCTACTCAGAAGCTTCAATTTTGACCAATTTCTGGCAGAAAAATGACTCCAAACACACTCATTTTAGATCCAAAAGTGATAATTCACATTTAATAGTCATTTACAGGCAAAAGAGAAAACATAAAAAAATGACCATTTCTGACCATCTGGAGAAAGTTTGACAGTTCCGGGGTCATCGTTTTTCATCAAAAAAAATATTTTTTCAAATGTTGAAAAAATGATTCAAAATGTCAAATGGATAGTGCCTGATGTTGAATAACCACTTTTTAAAGCCCCACAGTGACCAAAATTGTCATTTTTACAGACATTTCCTCCTACTCAGAACCTTCTATTTTGACCAATTTCTGGCAGAAAAATGACTTTAAACACACTTATTTTAGTTCCAAAAGTGAACATTCACATTTAATAATTGTTTACAGTCAAAAGAGAAAACATTAAAAAATGACCATTTCTGACCATCTGGAGAAAGTTCGACAGTTCCGGGGTCATCGTTATTCATAAAAAAAATATTTTTTCAAATGTTGAAAAAATATGCAAAATGTCAAATGGATTGTGCCTGATATTGAATAACCACTTTTTAAAGCCCCACAGTGACCAAAATTGCCATTTTAACAGACATTTCCTCCTACTCAGAAGCTTCTATTTGACCAATTTCTGGCAGAAAAATGACTCTAAACACGCTTATTTTAGTTCCAAAAGTGATCATTCACATTTAATAATTGTTTACAGTCAAAAGAGAAAACATTAAAAAAATGACCATTTCTGACCATCTGGAGAAAGTTCGACGTTCCGGGGTCATCGTTTTTCATCAAAAAAAATATTTTTTCAAATGTTGAAAAAATGATGCAAAATGTCAAAAGGATTGTGCCTGAAGTTGACTAACCACTTTGTAAAGCCCCACAGTGACCACAATTGCCATTTTTACAGACTTTTCCTCCTACTCAGAAGCTTCTATTTGACCAATTTCTGGCCGAAAAATGGCTCTAAACACACTCATTTTAGATCCAAAAGTGATCATTCACATTTAATAATTGTTTACAGTCAAAAGAGAAAACATTAAATGGCCATTTCTGACCATCTGGAGAAAGTTCGACAGTTCTGGGGTCATCGTTTTTCATAAAAAAAATTATTTTTTCAAATGTTAAAAAAATGATGCAAAATGTCAAATGGATTGTGCCTGATGTTGAATAACCACTTTTTAAAGCCCCACAGTGACCAAAATTGCCATTTTTACAGACTTTTCCTCCTACTCAGAAGCTTCTTTTTGACCAATTTCTGGCAGAAAAATGGCTCTAAACACACTCATTTTAGATCCAAAAGTGATCATTCACATTTAATAATTGTTTACAGTCAAAAGAGAAAACATTCAAAATGGCCATTTCTGACCATCTGGAGAAAGTTTTACAGGTCCGGGGTCATCGTTTTTCATAAAAAAAAATATTTTTTCAAATGTTGAAAAAATTATTCAAAATGTCAAATGGATTGTGCCTGATGTTGAATAACCACTTTTTAAAGCCCCACAGTGACCAAAATTGCCATTTTTACAGACTTTTCCTCCTACTCAGAAGCTTCTATTTGACCAATTTCTGGCCGAAAAATGGCTCTAAACACACTCATTTTAGATCCAAAAGTGATCATTCACATTTAATAATTGTTTACAGTCAAAAGAGAAAACATTAAATGGCCATTTCTGACCATCTGGAGAAAGTTCGACAGTTCCGGGGTCATCGTTTTTCATTAAAAAAATTATTTTTTCAAATGTTAAAAAAATGATGCAAAATGTCAAATGGATTGTGCCTGATGTTGAATAACCACTTTTTAAAGCCCCACAGTGACCAAAATTGCCATTTTTACAGACTTTTCCTCCTACTCAGAAGCTTCTTTTTGACCAATTTCTGGCAGAAAAATGGCTCTAAACACACTCATTTTAGATCCAAAAGTGATCATTCACATTTAATAATTGTTTACAGTCAAAAGAGAAAACATTCAAAATGGCCATTTCTGACCATCTGGAGAAAGTTTTACAGGTCCGGGGTCATCGTTTTTCATAAAAAAAATATTTTTTCAAATGTTGAAAAAATGATTCAAAATGTCAAATGGATTGTGCCTGATGTTGAATAACCACTTTTTAAAGCCCCACAGAACCAAAATTGCCATTTTTACAGACATTTCCTCCTACTCAGAAGCTTCTATTTGACCAATTTCTGGCAGAAAAATGACTCTAAACACACTTATTTTAGTTCCAAAAGTGATCATTCACATTTAATTATTGTTTACAGTCAAAAGAGAAAACATTAAAAAATGACCATTTCTGACCATCTGGAGAAAGTTCGACACTTCCGGGGTCATCGTTTTTCATCAAAAAAAATATTTTTTCAAATGTTGAAAAAGTGATGCAAAATGTCAAAAGGATTGGGCCTCCTGTTGAATAACCACTTTTGCCCCACAGTGACCAAAATTGCCATTTTTACAGACTTTTCCTCCTACTCAGAAGCTTCTATTTGACCAATTTCTGGCAGAAAAATGACTCTAAACACACTTATTTTAGTTCCAAAAGTGAACATTCACATTTAATAATTGTTGACAGTCAAAAGAGAAAACATTAAAAAATGACCATTTCTGACCATCTGGAGAAAGTTCGACACTTCCGGGGTCATCGTTTTTCATCAAAAAAAATATTTTTTCAAATGTTGAAAAAGTGATGCAAAATGTCAAAAGGATTGGGCCTCCTGTTGAATAACCACTTTTGCCCCACAGTGACCAAAATTGCCATTTTTACAGACTTTTCCTCCTACTCAGAAGCTTCTATTTGACCAATTTCTGGCAGAAAAATGACTCTAAACACACTTATTTTAGTTCCAAAAGTGAACATTCACATTTAATAATTGTTTACAGTCAAAAGAGAAAACATTAGAAAATGACCATTTCTGACCATCTGGAGAAAGTTCGACAGTTCCGGGGTCATCGTTTTTCATTAAAAAAAATATTTTTTCAAATGTTAAAAAAATGATGCAAAATGTCAAATGGATGTGCCTGATGTTGAATAACCACTTTTTAAAGCCCCACAGTGAACAAAATTGCCATTTTTACAGACATTTCCTCCTACTCAGAAGCTTCTATTTGACCAATTTCTGGCAGAAAAATGACTCTTAACACACTTATTTTAGTTCCAAAAGTGATCATTCACATTTAATAATTGTTTACAGTCAAAAGAGAAAACATTAAAAAATGACAATTTCTGACCATCTGGAGAAAGTTCGACGTTCCGGGGTCATCGTTTTTCTTCAAAAAAAATATTTTTTCAAATGTTGAAAAAATGATGCAAAATGTCAAAAGGATTGTGCCTGAAGTTGAATAACCACTTTTTAAATCCCCAGAGTGACCAAAATTGCAATTTGTACAGACTTTTCCTCCTACTCAGAAGCTTCTATCTTGACCAATTTCTGGCAGAAAAATGGCTCTAAACACACTTATTTTAGTTTCTAAAGTGATCATTCACATTTAATATTTGTTTACAGTCAAAAGAGATAACATTAAAAAAGGACTATTTCTGACCATCTGGAGAAAGTTCGACAGTTCCGGGGTCATCGTTTTTCATCAAAAAAAATATTTTTTCAAATGTTGAAAAAATGATGCAAAATGTCAAAAGGATTGGGCCTCCTGTTGAATAACCACTTTTGCCCCACAGTGACCAAAATTGCCATTTTTACAGACTTTTCCTCCTACTCAGAAGCTTCTATTTGACCAATTTCTGGCAGAAAAATGACTCTAAACACACTTATTTTAGTTCCAAAAGTGAACATTCACATTTAATAATTGTTTACAGTCAAAAGAGAAAACATTAGAAAATGACCATTTCTGACCATCTGGAGAAAGTTCGACAGTTCCGGGGTCATCGTTTTTCATAAAAAAAAATATTTTTTCAAATGTTAAAAAAATGATGCAAAATGTCAAATGGATGTGCCTGATGTTGAATAACCACTTTTTAAAGCCCCACAGTGAACAAAATTGCCATTTTTACAGACTTTTCCTCCTACTCAGAAGCTTCTATTTCATTTCAACCAATTTCTGGCAGAAAAATGACTCCAAACACACTCATTTTAGTTTCAAAAGTGATAATTCACATTTAATAGTCATTTACAGGCAAAAGAGAAAACATAAAAAAATGACCATTTCTGACCATCTGGAGAAAGTTTGACAGTTCCGGGGTCATCGTTTTTCATCAAAAAAAATATTTTTTCAAATGTTGAAAAAATGATTCAAAATGTCAAATGGATAGTGCCTGATGTTGAATAACCACTTTTTAAAGCCCCACAGTGACCAAAATTGTCATTTTTACAGACATTTCCTCCTACTTAGAACCTTCTATTTTGACCAATTTCTGGCAGAAAAATGACTTTAAACACACTTATTTTAGTTCCAAAAGTGAACATTCACATTTAATAATTGTTTACAGTCAAAAGAGAAAACATTAAAAAATGACCATTTCTGACCATCTGGAGAAAGTTCGACAGTTCCGGGGTCATCGTTATTCATAAAAAAAATATTTTTTCAAATGTTGAAAAAATATGCAAAATGTCAAATGGATTGTGCCTGATATTGAATAACCACTTTTTAAAGCCCCACAGTGACCAAAATTGCCATTTTAACAGACATTTCCTCCTACTCAGAAGCTTCTATTTGACCAATTTCTGGCAGAAAAATGACTCTAAACACACTCATTTTAGATCCAAAAGTGATCATTCACATTTAATAATTGTTTACAGTCAAAAGAGAAAACATTAAATGGCCATTTCTGACCATCTGGTGAAAGTTCGACAGTTCCGGGGTAATCGTTTTTCATTAAAAAAAATATTTTTTCAAATGTTGAAAAAATGATTCAAAATGTCAAATGGATAGTGCCTGATGTTGAATAACCACTTTTTAAAGCCCCACAGTGACCAAAATTGTCATTTTTACAGACATTTCCTCCTACTCAGAACCTTCTATTTTGACCAATTTCTGGCAGAAAAATGACTTTAAACACACTTATTTTAGATCCAAAAGTGATCATTCACATTTAATAATTGTTTACAGTCAAAAGAGAAAACATTAAAAAAATGACCATTTCTGACCATCTGGAGAAAGTTCGACGTTCCGGGGTCATCGTTTTTCATCAAAAAAAATATTTTTTCAAATGTTGAAAAAATGATTCAAAATGTCAAAAGGATTGTGCCTGAAGTTGAATAACCACTTTGTAAAGCCCCACAGTGACCAAAATTGCCATTTTTACAGACTTTTCCTCCTACTCAGAAGCTTCTATTTGACCAATTTCTGGCCGAAAAATGGCTCTAAACACACTCATTTTAGATCCAAAAGTGATCATTCACATTTAATAATTGTTTACAGTCAAAAGAGAAAACATTAAATGGCCATTTCTGACCATCTGGAGAAAGTTCGACAGTTCCGGGGTCATCGTTTTTCATAAAAAAAATTATTTTTTCAAATGTTAAAAAAATGATGCAAAATGTCAAATGGATTGTGCCTGATGTTGAATAACCACTTTTTAAAGCCCCACAGTGACCAAAATTGCCATTTTTACAGACTTTTCCTCCTACTCAGAAGCTTCTTTTTGACCAATTTCTGGCAGAAAAATGGCTCCAAACACACTCATTTTAGATCCAAAAGTGATAATTCACATTTAATAGTCATTTACAGGCAAAAGAGAAAACATAAAAAAATGACCATTTCTGACCATCTGGAGAAAGTTTGACAGTTCCGGGGTCATCGTTTTTCATCAAAAAAAATATTTTTTCAAATGTTGAAAAAATGATTCAAAATGTCAAATGGATAGTGCCTGATGTTGAATAACCACTTTTTAAAGCCCCACAGTGACCAAAATTGTCATTTTTACAGACATTTCCTCCTACTCAGAACCTTCTATTTTGACCAATTTCTGGCAGAAAAATGACTTTAAACACACTTATTTTAGTTCCAAAAGTGAACATTCACATTTAATAATTGTTTACAGTCAAAAGAGAAAACATAAAAAAAATGACCATTTCTGACCATCTGGAGAAAGTTCGACAGTTCCGGGGTCATCGTTATTCATAAAAAAAATATTTTTTCAAATGTTGAAAAAATATGCAAAATGTCAAATGGATTGTGCCTGATATTGAATAACCACTTTTTAAAGCCACACAGTGACCAAAATTGCCATTTTAACAGACATTTCCTCCTACTCAGAAGCTTCTATTTGACCAATTTCTGGCAGAAAAATGACTCTAAACACACTCATTTTAGATCCAAAAGTGATCATTCACATTTAATAATTGTTTACAGTCAAAAGAGAAAACATTAAATGGCCATTTCTGACCATCTGGAGAAAGTTCGACAGTTCCGGGGTCATCGTTTTTCATAAAAAAAATTATTTTTTCAAATGTTAAAAAATGATGCAAAATGTCAAATGGATTGTGCCTGATGTTGAATAACCACTTTTTAAAGCCCCACAGTGACCAAAATTGCCATTTTTACAGACTTTTCCTCCTACTCAGAAGCTTCTTTTTGACCAATTTCTGGCAGAAAAATGGCTCTAAACACACTCATTTTAGATCCAAAAGTGATCATTCACATTTAATAATTGTTTACAGTCAAAAGAGAAAACATTCAAAATGGCCATTTCTGACCATCTGGAGAAAGTTTTACAGGTCCGGGGTCATCGTTTTTCATAAAAAAAAATATTTTTTCAAATGTTGAAAAAATGATTCAAAATGTCAAATGGATAGTGCCTGATGTTGAATAACCACTTTTTAAAGCCCCACAGTGACCAAAATTGTCATTTTTACAGACATTTCCTCCTACTCAGAACCTTCTATTTTGACCAATTTCTGGCAGAAAAATGACTTTAAACACACTTATTTTAGATCCAAAAGTGATCATTCACATTTAATAATTGTTTACAGTCAAAAGAGAAAACATTTAAAAAATGACCATTTCTGACCATCTGGAGAAAGTTCGACGTTCCGGGGTCATCGTTTTTCATCAAAAAAAATATTTTTTCAAATGTTGAAAAAATGATGCAAAATGTCAAAAGGATTGTGCCTGAAGTTGAATAACCACTTTGTAAAGCCCCACAGTGACCAAAATTGCCATTTTTACAGACTTTTCCTCCTACTCAGAAGCTTCTATTTGACCAATTTCTGGCCGAAAAATGGCTCTAAACACACTCATTTTAGATCCAAAAGTGATAATTCACATTTAATAGTCATTTACAGGCAAAAGAGAAAACATAAAAAAATGACCATTTCTGACCATCTGGAGAAAGTTTGACAGTTCCGGGGTCATCGTTTTTCATCAAAAAAAATATTTTTTCAAATGTTGAAAAAATGATTCAAAATGTCAAATGGATAGTGCCTGATGTTGAATAACCACTTTTTAAAGCCCCACAGTGACCAAAATTGTCATTTTTACAGACATTTCCTCCTACTCAGAACCTTCTATTTTGACCAATTTCTGGCAGAAAAATGACTTTAAACACACTTATTTTAGTTCCAAAAGTGAACATTCACATTTAATAATTGTTTACAGTCAAAAGAGAAAACATTAAAAAATGACCATTTCTGACCATCTGGAGAAAGTTCGACAGTTCCGGGGTCATCGTTATTCATAAAAAAAATATTTTTTCAAATGTTGAAAAAATATGCAAAATGTCAAATGGATTGTGCCTGATATTGAATAACCACTTTTTAAAGCCCCACAGTGACCAAAATTGCCATTTTAACAGACATTTCCTCCTACTCAGAAGCTTCTATTTGACCAATTTCTGGCAGAAAAATGACTCTAAACACACTCATTTTAGATCCAAAAGTGATCATTCACATTTAATAATTGTTTACAGTCAAAAGAGAAAACATTAAATGGCCATTTCTGACCATCTGGAGAAAGTTCGACAGTTCCGGGGTCATCGTTTTTCATAAAAAAAATTATTTTTTCAAATGTTAAAAAAATGATGCAAAATGTCAAATGGATTGTGCCTGATGTTGAATAACCACTTTTTAAAGCCCCACAGTGACCAAAATTGCCATTTTTACAGACTTTTCCTCCTACTCAGAAGCTTCTTTTTGACCAATTTCTGGCAGAAAAATGGCTCTAAACACACTCATTTTAGATCCAAAAGTGATCATTCACATTTAATAATTGTTTACAGTCAAAAGAGAAAACATTCAAAATGGCCATTTCTGACCATCTGGAGAAAGTTTTACAGGTCCGGGGTCATCGTTTTTCATAAAAAAAAATATTTTTTCAAATGTTGAAAAAATGATTCAAAATGTCAAATGGATAGTGCCTGATGTTGAATAACCACTTTTTAAAGCCCCACAGTGACCAAAATTGTCATTTTTACAGACATTTCCTCCTACTCAGAACCTTCTATTATGCCCAATTTCTGGCAGAAAAATGACTTTAAACACACTTATTTTAGATCCAAAAGTGATCATTCACATTTAATAATTGTTTACAGTCAAAAGAGAAAACATTAAAAAAATGACCATTTCTGACCATCTGGAGAAAGTTCGACGTTCCGGGGTCATCGTTTTTCATCAAAAAAAATATTTTTTCAAATGTTGAAAAAATGATGCAAAATGTCAAAAGGATTGTGCCTGAAGTTGAATAACCACTTTGTAAAGCCCCACAGTGACCAAAATTGCCATTTTTACAGACTTTTCCTCCTACTCAGAAGCTTCTATTTGACCAATTTCTGGCCGAAAAATGGCTCTAAACACACTCATTTTAGATCCAAAAGTGATCATTCACATTTAATAATTGTTTACAGTCAAAAGAGAAAACATTAAATGGCCATTTCTGACCATCTGGAGAAAGTTCGACAGTTCCGGGGTCATCGTTTTTCATAAAAAAAATTATTTTTTCAAATGTTAAAAAAATGATGCAAAATGTCAAATGGATTGTGCCTGATGTTGAATAACCACTTTTTAAAGCCCCACAGTGACCAAAATTGCCATTTTTACAGACTTTTCCTCCTACTCAGAAGCTTCTTTTTGACCAATTTCTGGCAGAAAAATGGCTCTAAACACACTCATTTTAGATCCAAAAGTGATCATTCACATTTAATAATTGTTTACAGTCAAAAGAGAAAACATTCAAAATGGCCATTTCTGACCATCTGGAGAAAGTTTTACAGGTCCGGGGTCATCGTTTTTCATAAAAAAAAATATTTTTTCAAATGTTGAAAAAATTATTCAAAATGTCAAATGGATTGTGCCTGATGTTGAATAACCACTTTTTAAAGCCCCACAGTGACCAAAATTCCCATTTTTACAGACTTTTCCTCCTACTCAGAAGCTTCTATTTGACCAATTTCTGGCCGAAAAATGGCTCTAAACACACTCATTTTAGATCCAAAAGTGATCATTCACATTTAATAATTGTTTACAGTCAAAAGAGAAAACATTAAATGGCCATTTCTGACCATCTGGAGAAAGTTCGACAGTTCCGGGGTCATAGTTTTTCATTAAAAAAAATATTTTTTCAAATGTTAAAAAAATGATGCAAAATGTCAAATGGATTGTGCCTGATGTTGAATAACCACTTTTTAAAGCCCCACAGTGACCAAAATTGCCATTTTTACAGACTTTTCCTCCTACTCAGAAGCTTCTTTTTGACCAATTTCTGGCAGAAAAATGGCTCTAAACACACTCATTTTAGATCCAAAAGTGATCATTCACATTTAATAATTGTTTACAGTCAAAAGAGAAAACATTCAAAATGGCCATTTCTGACCATCTGGAGAAAGTTTTACAGGTCCGGGGTCATCGTTTTTCATAAAAAAAAATATTTTTTCAAATGTTGAAAAAATGATTCAAAATGTCAAATGGATTGTGCCTGATGTTGAATAACCACTTTTTAAAGCCCCACAGTGACCAAAATTGCCATTTTGACACTCATTTCCTCCTACTCAGAAGCTTCTATTTGACCAATTTCTGGCAGAAAAATGACTCTAAACACACTTATTTTAGTTCCAAAAGTGAACATTCACATTTAATAATTGTTTACAGTCAAAAGAGAAAACATTAAAAAATGACCATTTCTGACCATCTGGAGAAAGTTCGACACTTCCGGGGTCATCGTTTTTCATCAAAAAAAATATTTTTTCAAATGTTGAAAAAGTGATGCAAAATGTCAAAAGGATTGGGCCTCCTGTTGAATAACCACTTTTGCCCCACAGTGACCAAAATTGCCATTTTTACAGACTTTTCCTCCTACTCAGAAGCTTCTATTTGACCAATTTCTGGCAGAAAAATGACTCTAAACACACTTATTTTAGTTCCAAAAGTGAACATTCAAATTTAATAATTGTTGACAGTCAAAAGAGAAAACATTAAAAAATGACCATTTCTGACCATCTGGAGAAAGTTCGACACTTCCGGGGTCATCGTTTTTCATCAAAAAAAATATTTTTTCAAATGTTGAAAAAGTGATGCAAAATGTCAAAAGGATTGGGCCTCCTGTTGAATAACCACTTTTGCCCCACAGTGACCAAAATTGCCATTTTTACAGACTTTTCCTCCTACTCAGAAGCTTCTATTTGACCAATTTCTGGCAGAAAAATGACTCTAAACACACTTATTTTAGTTCCAAAAGTGAACATTCACATTTAATAATTGTTTACAGTCAAAAGAGAAAACATTAGAAAATGACCATTTCTGACCATCTGGAGAAAGTTCGACAGTTCCGGGGTCATCGTTTTTCATAAAAAAAAATATTTTTTCAAATGTTAAAAAAATGATGCAAAATGTCAAATGGATGTGCCTGATGTTGAATAACCACTTTTTAAAGCCCCACAGTGAACAACATTGCCATTTTTACAGACATTTCCTCCTACTCAAAAGCTTCTATTTGACCAATTTCTGGCAGAAAAATGACTCTTAACACACTTATTTTAGTTCCAAAAGTGATCATTCACATTTAATAATTGTTTACAGTCAAAAGAGAAAACATTAAAAAATGACAATTTCTGACCATCTGGAGAAAGTTCGACGTTCCGGGGTCATCGTTTTTCTTCAAAAAAAATATTTTTTCAAATGTTGAAAAAATGATGCAAAATGTCAAAAGGATTGTGCCTGAAGTTGAATAACCACTTTTTAAAGCCCCACAGTGACCAAAATTGCAATTTGTACAGACTTTTCCTCCTACTCAGAAGCTTCTATCTTGACCAATTTCTGGCAGAAAAATGGCTCTAAACACACTTATTTTAGTTTCTAAAGTGATCATTCACATTTAATATTTGTTTACAGTCAAAAGAGATAACATTAAAAAAGGACTATTTCTGACCATCTGGAGAAAGTTCGACAGTTCCGGGGTCATCGTTTTTCATAAAAATAAATATTTTTTCAAATGTTGAAAAAATGATGCAAAATGTCAAAAGGATTGGGCCTCCTGTTGAATAACTACTTTTTAAGCCCTACAGTGACCAAAATTGCCATTTTTGCAGACATTTCCTCCTACTCAGAAGCTTCTATTTTGACCAATTTCTGCAAGAAAAATGACTCCAAACACACTCATTTTAGATCCAAAAGTGATAATTCACATTTAAGAGTCATTTACAGGCAAAAAAGAAATCATTAAAAAATGACCATTTCTGACTATCTGGAGAAAGTTTGACAGTTCCGGGGTCATCGTTTTTCATCAAAAAAATATTTTTTCAAATGTATAAAAAATGATGCAAAATGTCAAAAGTATTGTTCCTGAAGTTGAATAACCACTTTTTAAGCCCTTCCACGCTAATGACAAAGCCAGCTCGTCACAGACGTTACCTGCGCTGCGCTCATGACGAGCTGGCTTTGTCATGTAAAGTGTGATTTATGAACATTCAGCGCACAGCAGGAAAACCCGCTAGCGCTGTAGTGGTTAAAGCCCCACAGTGACCAAAATTGCAATTTTTACAGACTTTTCCTCCTACTCAGAAGCTTCTATTTTGACCAATTTCTGGCAGAAAAATGACTCCAAACACACTCATTTTAGATCCAAAAGTGATAATTCACATTTAATAGTCATTTACAGGCAAAAGAGAAAACATAAAAAAATGACCATTTCTGACCATCTGGAGAAAGTTTGACAGTTCCGGGGTCATCGTTTTTCATCAAAAAAAATATTTTTTCAAATGTTGAAAAAATGATGCAAAATGTCAAATGGATAGTGCCTGATGTTGAATAACCACTTTTTAAGCCCTTCCACGCTAATGACAAAGCCAGCTCGTCACAGACGTTACCTGCGCTGCGCTCATGACGAGCTGGCTTTGTCATGTAAAGTGTGATTTATGAACATTCAGCGCACAGCAGGAAAACCCGCTAGCGCTGTAGTGGTTAAAGCCCCACAGTGACCAAAATTGCAATTTTTACAGACTTTTCCTCCTACTCAGAAGCTTCTATTTTGACCAATTTCTGGCAGAAAAATGACTCCAAACACACTCATTTTAGATCCAAAAGTGATAATTCACATTTAATAGTCATTTACAGGCAAAAGAGAAAACATAAAAAAATGACCATTTCTGACCATCTGGAGAAAGTTTGACAGTTCCGGGGTCATCGTTTTTCATCAAAAAAAATATTTTTTCAAATGTTGAAAAAATGATTCAAAATGTCAAATGGATAGTGCCTGATGTTGAATAACCACTTTTTAAAGCCCCACAGTGACCAAAATTGTCATTTTTACAGACATTTCCTCCTACTCAGAACCTTCTATTTTGACCAATTTCTGGCAGAAAAATGACTTTAAACACACTTATTTTAGTTCCAAAAGTGAACATTCACATTTAATAATTGTTTACAGTCAAAAGAGAAAACATTAAAAAATGACCATTTCTGACCATCTGGAGAAAGTTCGACAGTTCCGGGGTCATCGTTATTCATAAAAAAAATATTTTTTCAAATGTTGAAAAAATATGCAAAATGTCAAATGGATTGTGCCTGATATTGAATAACCACTTTTTAAAGCCCCACAGTGACCAAAATTGCCATTTTAACAGACATTTCCTTCTACTCAGAAGCTTCTATTTGACCAATTTCTGGCAGAAAAATGACTCTAAACACGCTTATTTTAGTTCCAAAAGTGATCATTCACATTTAATAATTGTTTACAGTCAAAAGAGAAAACATTAAAAAATGACCATTTCTGACCATCTGGAGAAAGTTCGATGTTCCGGGGTCATCGTTTTTCATCAAAAAAAATATTTTTTCAAATGTTGAAAAAATGATGCAAAATGTCAAAAGGATTGTGCCTGAAGTTGAATAACCACTTTGTAAAGCCCCACAGTGACCAAAATTGCTATTTTTACAGACTTTTCCTCCTACTCAGAAGCTTCTATTTGACCAATTTCTGGCCGAAAAATGGCTCTAAACACACTCATTTTAGATCCAAAAGTGATCATTCACATTTAATAATTGTTTACAGTCAAAAGAGAAAACATTAAATGGCCATTTCTGACCATCTGGAGAAAGTTCGACAGTTCCGGGGTCATCGTTTTTCATTAAAAAAAATATTTTTTCAAATGTTGAAAAAATTATTCAAAATGTCAAATGGATTGTGCCTGATGTTGAATAACTACTTTTTAAAGCCCCACAGTGACCAAAATTGCCATTTTTACAGACTTTTCCTCCTACTCAGAAGCTTCTATTTGACCAATTTCTGGCCAAAAAATGGCTCTAAACACACTCATTTTAGATCCAAAAGTGATCATTCACATTTAATAATTGTTTACAGTCAAAAGAGAAAACATTAAATGGCCATTTCTGACCAGCTGGAGAAAGTTCGACAGTTCCAGGGTCATCGTTTTTCATTAAAAAAATTATTTTTTCAAATGTTAAAAAAATGATGCAAAATGTCAAATGGATTGTGCCTGATGTTGAATAACCACTTTTTAAAGCCCCACAGTGACCAACATTGCCATTTTTACAGACTTTTCCTCCTACTCAGAAGCTTCTTTTTGACCAATTTCTGGCAGAAAAATGGCTCTAAACACACTCATTTTAGATCCAAAAGTGATCATTCACATTTAATAATTGTTTACAGTCAAAAGAGAAAACATTCAAAATGGCCATTTCTGACCATCTGGAGAAAGTTTTACAGGTCCGGGGTCATCGTTTTTCATAAAAAAAAATATTTTTTCAAATGTTGAAAAAATGATGCAAAATGTCAAAAGGATTGTGCCTGAAGTTGAATAACCACTTTGTAAAGCCCCACAGTGACCAAAATTGCCATTTTTACAGACTTTTCCTCCTACTCAGAAGCTTCTATTTGACCAATTTCTGGCCGAAAAATGGCTCTAAACACACTCATTTTAGATCCAAAAGTGATAATTCACATTTAATAGTCATTTACAGGCAAAAGAGAAAACATAAAAAAATGACCATTTCTGACCATCTGGAGAAAGTTTGACAGTTCCGGGGTCATCGTTTTTCATCAAAAAAAATATTTTTTCAAATGTTGAAAAAATGATTCAAAATGTCAAATGGATAGTGCCTGATGTTGAATAACCACTTTTTAAAGCCCCACAGTGACCAAAATTGTCATTTTTACAGACATTTCCTCCTACTCAGAACCTTCTATTTTGACCAATTTCTGGCAGAAAAATGACTTTAAACACACTTATTTTAGTTCCAAAAGTGAACATTCACATTTAATAATTGTTTACAGTCAAAAGAGAAAACATTAAAAAATGACCATTTCTGACCATCTGGAGAAAGTTCGACAGTTCCGGGGTCATCGTTATTCATAAAAAAAATATTTTTTCAAATGTTGAAAAAATATGCAAAATGTCAAATGGATTGTGCCTGATATTGAATAACCACTTTTTAAAGCCCCACAGTGACCAAAATTGCCATTTTAACAGACATTTCCTCCTACTCAGAAGCTTCTATTTGACCAATTTCTGGCAGAAAAATGACTCTAAACACACTCATTTTAGATCCAAAAGTGATCATTCACATTTAATAATTGTTTACAGTCAAAAGAGAAAACATTCAAAATGGCCATTTCTGACCATCTGGAGAAAGTTTTACAGGTCCGGGGTCATCGTTTTTCATTAAAAAAAATATTTTTTCAAATGTTGAAAAAATTATTCAAAATGTCAAATGGATTGTGCCTGATGTTGAATAACCACTTTTTAAAGCCCCACAGTGACCAAAATTGCCATTTTTACAGACTTTTCCTCCTACTCAGAAGCTTCTATTTGACCAATTTCTGGCCGAAAAATGGCTCTAAACACACTCATTTTAGATCCAAAAGTGATCATTCACATTTAATAATTGTTTACAGTCAAAAGAGAAAACATTAAATGGCCATTTCTGACCATCTGGAGAAAGTTCGACAGTTCCGGGGTCATCGTTTTTCATTAAAAAAAATATTTTTTCAAATGTTGAAAAAATTATTCAAAATGTCAAATGGATTGTGCCTGATGTTGAATAACTACTTTTTAAAGCCCCACAGTGACCAAAATTGCCATTTTTACAGACTTTTCCTCCTACTCAGAAGCTTCTATTTGACCAATTTCTGGCCAAAAAATGGCTCTAAACACACTCATTTTAGATCCAAAAGTGATCATTCACATTTAATAATTGTTTACAGTCAAAAGAGAAAACATTAAATGGCCATTTCTGACCATCTGGAGAAAGTTCGACAGTTCCAGGGTCATCGTTTTTCATTAAAAAAATTTTTTTTTCAAATGTTAAAAAAATGATGCAAAATGTCAAATGGATTGTGCCTGATGTTGAATAACCACTTTTTAAAGCCCCACAGTGACCAACATTGCCATTTTTACAGACTTTTCCTCCTACTCAGAAGCTTCTTTTTGACCAATTTCTGGCAGAAAAATGGCTCTAAACACACTCATTTTAGATCCAAAAGTGATCATTCACATTTAATAATTGTTTACAGTCAAAAGAGAAAACATTCAAAATGGCCATTTCTGACCATCTGGAGAAAGTTTTACAGGTCCGGGGTCATCGTTTTTCATAAAAAAAAATATTTTTTCAAATGTTGAAAAAATGATGCAAAATGTCAAAAGGATTGTGCCTGAAGTTGAATAACCACTTTGTAAAGCCCCACAGTGACCAAAATTGCCATTTTTACAGACTTTTCCTCCTACTCAGAAGCTTCTATTTGACCAATTTCTGGCCGAAAAATGGCTCTAAACACACTCATTTTAGATCCAAAAGTGATAATTCACATTTAATAGTCATTTACAGGCAAAAGAGAAAACATAAAAAAATGACCATTTCTGACCATCTGGAGAAAGTTTGACAGTTCCGGAGTCATCGTTTTTCATCAAAAAAAATATTTTTTCAAATGTTGAAAAAATGATTCAAAATGTCAAATGGATAGTGCCTGATGTTGAATAACCACTTTTTAAAGCCCCACAGTGACCAAAATTGTCATTTTTACAGACATTTCCTCCTACTCAGAACCTTCTATTTTGACCAATTTCTGGCAGAAAAATGACTTTAAACACACTTATTTTAGTTCCAAAAGTGAACATTCACATTTAATAATTGTTTACAGTCAAAAGAGAAAACATTAAAAAATGACCATTTCTGACCATCTGGAGAAAGTTCGACAGTTCCGGGGTCATCGTTATTCATAAAAAAAATATTTTTTCAAATGTTGAAAAAATATGCAAAATGTCAAATGGATTGTGCCTGATATTGAATAACCACTTTTTAAAGCCCCACAGTGACCAAAATTGCCATTTTAACAGACATTTCCTCCTACTCAGAAGCTTCTATTTGACCAATTTCTGGCAGAAAAATGACTCTAAACACACTCATTTTAGATCCAAAAGTGATCATTCACATTTAATAATTGTTTACAGTCAAAAGAGAAAACATTAAATGGCCATTTCTGACCATTTGGAGAAAGTTCGACAGTTCCGGGGTCATCGTTTTTCATTAAAAAAATTATTTTTTCAAATGTTAAAAAAATGATGCAAAATGTCAAATGGATTGTGCCTGATGTTGAATAACCACTTTTTAAAGCCCCACAGTGACCAAAATTGCCATTTTTACAGACTTTTCCTCCTACTCAGAAGCTTCTTTTTGACCAATTTCTGGCAGAAAAATGGCTCTAAACACACTCATTTTAGATCCAAAAGTGATCATTCACATTTAATAATTGTTTACAGTCAAAAGAGAAAACATTCAAAATGGCCATTTCTGACCATCTGGAGAAAGTTTTACAGGTCCGGGGTCATCGTTTTTCATAAAAAAAATATTTTTTCAAATGTTGAAAAAATGATTCAAAATGTCAAATGGATAGTGCCTGATGTTGAATAACCACTTTTTAAAGCCCCACAGTGACCAAAATTGTCATTTTTACAGACATTTCCTCCTACTCAGAACCTTCTATTTTGACCAATTTCTGGCAGAAAAATGACTTTAAACACACTTATTTTAGATCCAAAAGTGATCATTCACATTTAATAATTGTTTACAGTCAAAAGAGAAAACATTAAAAAAATGACCATTTCTGACCATCTGGAGAAAGTTCGACGTTCCGGGGTCATCGTTTTTCATCAAAAAAAATATTTTTTCAAATGTTGAAAAAATGATGCAAAATGTCAAAAGGATTGTGCCTGAAGTTGAATAACCACTTTGTAAAGCCCCACAGTGACCAAAATTGCCATTTTTACAGACTTTTCCTCCTACTCAGAAGCTTCTATTTGACCAATTTCTGGCCGAAAAATGGCTCTAAACACACTCATTTTAGATCCAAAAGTGATCATTCACATTTAATAATTGTTTACAGTCAAAAGAGAAAACATTAAATGGCCATTTCTGACCATCTGGAGAAAGTTCGACAGTTCCGGGGTCATCGTTTTTCATAAAAAAAATTATTTTTTCAAATGTAAAAAAAATGATGCAAAATGTCAAATGGATTGTGCCTGATGTTGAATAACCACTTTTTAAAGCCCCACAGTGACCAAAATTGCCATTTTTACAGACTTTTCCTCCTACTCAGAAGCTTCTTTTTGACCAATTTCTGGCAGAAAAATGGCTCTAAACACACTCATTTTAGATCCAAAAGTGATCATTCACATTTAATAATTGTTTACAGTCAAAAGAGAAAACATTCAAAATGGCCATTTCTGACCATCTGGAGAAAGTTTTACAGGTCCGGGGTCATCGTTTTTCATAAAAAAAAATATTTTTTCAAATGTTGAAAAAATTATTCAAAATGTCAAATGGATTGTGCCTGATGTTGAATAACCACTTTTTAAAGCCCCACAGTGACCAAAATTGCCATTTTTACAGACTTTTCCTCCTACTCAGAAGCTTCTATTTGACCAATTTCTGGCCGAAAAATGGCTCTAAACACACTCATTTTAGATCCAAAAGTGATCATTCACATTTAATAATTGTTTACAGTCAAAAGAGAAAACATTAAATGGCCATTTCTGACCATCTGGAGAAAGTTCGACAGTTCCGGGGTCATAGTTTTTCATTAAAAAAATAATTTTTTCAAATGTTAAAAAAATGATGCAAAATGTCAAATGGATTGTGCCTGATGTTGAATAACCACTTTTTAAAGCCCCACAGTGACCAAAATTGCCATTTTTACAGACTTTTCCTCCTACTCAGAAGCTTCTTTTTGACCAATTTCTGGCAGAAAAATGGCTCTAAACACACTCATTTTAGATCCAAAAGTGATCATTCACATTTAATAATTGTTTACAGTCAAAAGAGAAAACATTCAAAATGGCCATTTCTGACCATCTGGAGAAAGTTTTACAGGTCCGGGGTCATCGTTTTTCATAAAAAAAAATATTTTTTCAAATGTTGAAAAAATGATTCAAAATGTCAAATGGATTGTGCCTGATGTTGAATAACCACTTTTTAAAGCCCCACAGTGACCAAAATTGCCATTTTTACACTCATTTCCTCCTACTCAGAAGCTTCTATTTGACCAATTTCTGGCAGAAAAATGACTCTAAACACACTTATTTTAGTTCCAAAAGTGAACATTCACATTTAATAATTGTTTACAGTCAAAAGAGAAAACATTAAAAAATGACCATTTCTGACCATCTGGAGAAAGTTCGACACTTCCGGGGTCATCGTTTTTCATCAAAAAAAATATTTTTTCAAATGTTGAAAAAGTGATGCAAAATGTCAAAAGGATTGGGCCTCCTGTTGAATAACCACTTTTGCCCCACAGTGACCAAAATTGCCATTTTTACAGACTTTTCCTCCTACTCAGAAGCTTCTATTTGACCAATTTCTGGCAGAAAAATGACTCTAAACACACTTATTTTAGTTCCAAAAGTGAACATTCAAATTTAATAATTGTTGACAGTCAAAAGAGAAAACATTAAAAAATGACCATTTCTGACCATCTGGAGAAAGTTCGACACTTCCGGGGTCATCGTTTTTCATCAAAAAAAATATTTTTTCAAATGTTGAAAAAGTGATGCAAAATGTCAAAAGGATTGGGCCTCCTGTTGAATAACCACTTTTGCCCCACAGTGACCAAAATTGCCATTTTTACAGACTTTTCCTCCTACTCAGAAGCTTCTATTTGACCAATTTCTGGCAGAAAAATGACTCTAAACACACTTATTTTAGTTCCAAAAGTGAACATTCACATTTAATAATTGTTTACAGTCAAAAGAGAAAACATTAGAAAATGACCATTTTTGACCATCTGGAGAAAGTTCGACAGTTCCGGGGTCATCGTTTTTCATAAAAAAAAATATTTTTTCAAATGTTAAAAAAATGATGCAAAATGTCAAATGGATGTGCCTGATGTTGAATAACCACTTTTTAAAGCCCCACAGTGAACAACATTGCCATTTTTACAGACATTTCCTCCTACTCAGAAGCTTCTATTTGACCAATTTCTGGCAGAAAAATGACTCTTAACACACTTATTTTAGTTCCAAAAGTGATCATTCACATTTAATAATTGTTTACAGTCAAAAGAGAAAACATAAAAAAATGACAATTTCTGACCATCTGGAGAAAGTTCGACGTTCCGGGGTCATCGTTTTTCTTCAAAAAAAATATTTTTTCAAATGTTGAAAAAATGATGCAAAATGTCAAAAGGATTGTGCCTGAAGTTGAATAACCACTTTTTAAAGCCCCACAGTGACCAAAATTGCAATTTGTACAGACTTTTCCTCCTACTCAGAAGCTTCTATCTTGACCAATTTCTGGCAGAAAAATGGCTCTAAACACACTTATTTTAGTTTCTAAAGTGATCATTCACATTTAATATTTGTTTACAGTCAAAAGAGATAACATTAAAAAAGGACTATTTCTGACCATCTGGAGAAAGTTCGACAGTTCCGGGGTCATCGTTTTTCATCAAAAAAAATATTTTTTCAAATGTTGAAAAAATGATGCAAAATGTCAAAAGGATTGGGCCTCCTGTTGAATAACTACTTTTTAAGCCCTACAGTGACCAAAATTGCCATTTTTGCAGACATTTCCTCCTACTCAGAAGCTTCTATTTTGACCAATTTCTGCAAGAAAAATGACTCCAAACACACTCATTTTAGATCCAAAAGTGATAATTCACATTTAAGAGTCATTTACAGGCAAAAAAGAAATCATTAAAAAATGACCATTTCTGACTATCTGGAGAAAGTTTGACAGTTCCGGGGTCATCGTTTTTCATCAAAAAAATATTTTTTCAAATGTATAAAAAATGATGCAAAATGTCAAAAGTATTGTTCCTGAAGTTGAATAACCACTTTTTAAGCCCTTCCACGCTAATGACAAAGCCAGCTCGTCACAGACGTTACCTGCGCTGCGCTCATGACGAGCTGGCTTTGTCATGTAAAGTGTGATTTATGAACATTCAGCGCACAGCAGGAAAACCCGCTAGCGCTGTAGTGGTTAAAGCCCCACAGTGACCAAAATTGCAATTTTTACAGACTTTTCCTCCTACTCAGAAGCTTCTATTTTGACCAATTTCTGGCAGAAAAATGACTCCAAACACACTCATTTTAGATCCAAAAGTGATAATTCACATTTAATAGTCATTTACAGGCAAAAGAGAAAACATAAAAAAATGACCATTTCTGACCATCTGGAGAAAGTTTGACAGTTCCGGGGTCATCGTTTTTCATCAAAAAAAATATTTTTTCAAATGTTGAAAAAATGATTCAAAATGTCAAATGGATAGTGCCTGATGTTGAATAACCACTTTTTAAAGCCCCACAGTGACCAAAATTGTCATTTTTACAGACATTTCCTCCTACTCAGAACCTTCTATTTTGACCAATTTCTGGCAGAAAAATGACTTTAAACACACTTATTTTAGTTCCAAAAGTGAACATTCACATTTAATAATTGTTTACAGTCAAAAGAGAAAACATTAAAAAATGACCATTTCTGACCATCTGGAGAAAGTTCGACAGTTCCGGGGTCATAGTTATTCATAAAAAAAATATTTTTTCAAATGTTGAAAAAATATGCAAAATGTCAAATGGATTGTGCCTGATATTGAATAACCACTTTTTAAAGCCCCACAGTGACCAAAATTGCCATTTTAACAGACATTTCCTCCTACTCAGAAGCTTCTATTTGACCAATTTCTGGCAGAAAAATGACTCTAAACACGCTTATTTTAGTTCCAAAAGTGATCATTCACATTTAATAATTGTTTACAGTCAAAAGAGAAAACATTAAAAAATGACCATTTCTGACCATCTGGAGAAAGTTTGACAGGTCCGGGGTCATCGTTTTTCATCAAAAAAAATATTTTTTCAAATGTTGAAAAAATGATGCAAAATGTCAAAAGGATTGGGCCTCCTGTTGAATAACTACTTTTTAAGCCCTACAGTGACCAAAATTGCCATTTTTGCAGACATTTCCTCCTACTCAGAAGCTTCTATTTTGACCAATTTCTGCAAGAAAAATGACTCCAAACACACTCATTTTAGATCCAAAAGTGATAATTCACATTTAAGAGTCATTTACAGGCAAAAAAGAAATCATTAAAAAATGACCATTTCTGACTATCTGGAGAAAGTTTGACAGTTCCGGGGTCATCGTTTTTCATCAAAAAAATATTTTTTCAAATGTATAAAAAATGATGCAAAATGTCAAAAGTATTGTTCCTGAAGTTGAATAACCACTTTTTAAGCCCTTCCACGCTAATGACAAAGCCAGCTCGTCACAGACGTTACCTGCGCTGCGCTCATGACGAGCTGGCTTTGTCATGTAAAGTGTGATTTATGAACATTCAGCGCACAGCAGGAAAACCCGCTAGCGCTGTAGTGGTTAAAGCCCCACAGTGACCAAAATTGCAATTTTTACAGACTTTTCCTCCTACTCAGAAGCTTCTATTTTGACCAATTTCTGGCAGAAAAATGACTCCAAACACACTCATTTTAGATCCAAAAGTGATAATTCACATTTAATAGTCATTTACAGGCAAAAGAGAAAACATAAAAAAATGACCATTTCTGACCATCTGGAGAAAGTTTGACAGTTCCGGGGTCATCGTTTTTCATCAAAAAAAATATTTTTTCAAATGTTGAAAAAATGATTCAAAATGTCAAATGGATAGTGCCTGATGTTGAATAACCACTTTTTAAAGCCCCACAGTGACCAAAATTGTCATTTTTACAGACATTTCCTCCTACTCAGAACCTTCTATTTTGACCAATTTCTGGCAGAAAAATGACTTTAAACACACTTATTTTAGTTCCAAAAGTGAACATTCACATTTAATAATTGTTTACAGTCAAAAGAGAAAACATTAAAAAATGACCATTTCTGACCATCTGGAGAAAGTTCGACAGTTCCGGGGTCATCGTTATTCATAAAAAAAATATTTTTTCAAATGTTGAAAAAATATGCAAAATGTCAAATGGATTGTGCCTGATATTGAATAACCACTTTTTAAAGCCCCACAGTGACCAAAATTGCCATTTTAACAGACATTTCCTCCTACTCAGAAGCTTCTATTTGACCAATTTCTGGCAGAAAAATGACTCTAAACACGCTTATTTTAGTTCCAAAAGTGATCATTCACATTTAATAATTGTTTACAGTCAAAAGAGAAAACATTAAAAAATGACCATTTCTGACCATCTGGAGAAAGTTCGATGTTCCGGGGTCATCGTTTTTCATCAAAAAAAATATTTTTTCAAATGTTGAAAAAATGATGCAAAATGTCAAAAGGATTGTGCCTGAAGTTGAATAACCACTTTGTAAAGCCCCACAGTGACCAAAATTGCCATTTTTACAGACTTTTCCTCCTACTCAGAAGCTTCTATTTGACCAATTTCTGGCCGAAAAATGGCTCTAAACACACTCATTTTAGATCCAAAAGTGATCATTCACATTTAATAATTGTTTACAGTCAAAAGAGAAAACATTAAATGGCCATTTCTGACCATCTGGAGAAAGTTCGACAGTTCCGGGGTCATCGTTTTTCATAAAAAAAATTATTTTTTCAAATGTTAAAAAAATGATGCAAAATGTCAAATGGATTGTGCCTGATGTTGAATAACCACTTTTTAAAGCCCCACAGTGACCAAAATTGCCATTTTTACAGACTTTTCCTCCTACTCAGAAGCTTCTTTTTGACCAATTTCTGGCAGAAAAATGGCTCTAAACACACTCATTTTCGATCCAAAAGTGATCATTCACATTTAATAATTGTTTACAGTCAAAAGAGAAAACATTCAAAATGGCCATTTCTGACCATCTGGAGAAAGTTTTACAGGTCCGGGGTCATCGTTTTTCATTAAAAAAAATATTTTTTCAAATGTTGAAAAAATTATTCAAAATGTCAAATGGATTGTGCCTGATGTTGAATAACTACTTTTTAAAGCCCCACAGTGACCAAAATTGCCATTTTTACAGACTTTTCCTCCTACTCAGAAGCTTCTATTTGACCAATTTCTGGCCAAAAAATGGCTCTAAACACACTCATTTTAGATCCAAAAGTGATCATTCACATTTAATAATTGTTTACAGTCAAAAGAGAAAACATTAAATGGCCATTTCTGACCATCTGGAGAAAGTTTTACAGGTCCGGGGTCATCGTTTTTCATAAAAAAAAATATTTTTTCAAATGTTGAAAAAATGATTCAAAATGTCAAATGGATTGTGCCTGATGTTGAATAACCACTTTTTAAAGCCCCACAGAACCAAAATTGCCATTTTTACAGACATTTCCTCCTACTCAGAAGCTTCTATTTGACCAATTTCTGGCAGAAAAATGACTCTAAACACACTTATTTTAGTTCCAAAAGTGAACATTCACATTTAATAATTGTTTACAGTCAAAAGAGAAAACATTAAAAAATGACCATTTCTGACCATCTGGAGAAAGTTTGACACTTCCGGGGTCATCGTTTTTCATCAAAAAAAATATTTTTTCAAATGTTGAAAAAGTGATGCAAAATGTCAAAAGGATTGGGCCTCCTGTTGAATAACCACTTTTGCCCCACAGTGACCAAAATTGCCATTTTTACAGACTTTTCCTCCTACTCAGAAGCTTCTATTTGACCAATTTCTGGCAGAAAAATGACTCTAAACACACTTATTTTAGTTCCAAAAGTGAACATTCACATTTAATAATTGTTTACAGTCAAAAGAGAAAACATTAGAAAATGACCATTTCTGACCATCTGGAGAAAGTTCGACAGTTCCGGGGTCATCGTTTTTCATAAAAAAAAAATATTTTTTCAAATGTTAAAAAAATTATGCAAAATGTCAAATGGGTGTGCCTGATGTTGAATAACCACTTTTTAAAGCCCCACAGTGAACAAAATTGCCATTTTTACAGACTTTTCCTCCTACTCAGAAGCTTCTATTTTGACCAATTTCTGCAAGAAAAATGACTCCAAACACACTCATTTTAGATCCAAAAGTGATAATTCACATTTAAGAGTCATTTACAGGCAAAAAAGAAATCATTAAAAAATGACCATTTCTGACTATCTGGAGAAAGTTTGACAGTTCCGGCGTCATCGTTTTTCATCAAAAAAATATTTTTTCAAATGTATAAAAAATGATGCAAAATGTCAAATGGATGTGCCTGATGTTGAATAACCACTTTTTAAAGCCCCACAGTGAACAAAATTGCCATTTTTACAGACATTTCCTCCTACTCAGAAGCTTCTATTAGACCAATTTCTGGCAGAAAAATGACTCTTAACACACTTATTTTAGTTCCAAAAGTGATCATTCACATTTAATAATTGTTTACAGTCAAAAGAGAAAACATTAAAAAATGACAATTTCTGACCATCTGGAGAAAGTTCGACGTTCCGGGGTCATCGTTTTTCTTCTAAAAAAATATTTTTTCAAATGTTGAAAAAATGATGCAAAATGTCAAAAGGATTGTGCCTGAAGTTGAATAACCACTTTTTAAAGCCCCACAGTGACCAAAATTGCAATTTGTACAGACTTTTCCTCCTACTCAGAAGCTTCTATCTTGACCAATTTCTGGCAGAAAAATGGCTCTAAACACACTTATTTTAGTTTCTAAAGTGATCATTCACATTTAATATTTGTTTACAGTCAAAAGAGATAACATTAAAAAAGGACTATTTCTGACCATCTGGAGAAAGTTCGACAGTTCCGGGGTCATCGTTTTTCATCAAAAAAAATATTTTTTCAAATGTTGAAAAAATGATGCAAAATGTCAAAAGGATTGGGCCTCCTGTTGAATAACTACTTTTTAAGCCCTACAGTGACCAAAATTGCCATTTTTGCAGACATTTCCTCCTACTCAGAAGCATCTATTTGACCAATTTCTGGCAGAAAAATGACTCTAAACACACTTATTTTAGTTCCAAAAGTGATCATTCACATTTAATTATTGTTTACAGTCAAAAGAGAAAAAATAAAAAAAATGGCCATTTCTGACCATCTGGAGAAAGTTTGACAGGTCCGGGGTCATCGTTTTTCATCAAAAAAAATATTTTTTCAAATGTTGAAAAAATGATTCAAAATGTCAAATGGATTGTGCCTGATGTTGAATAACAACTTTTTAAAGCCCCACAGTGACCAAAATTGCCATTTTTACAGACATTTCCTCCTACTCAGAAGCTTCTATTTGACCAATTTCTGGCCGAAAAATGGCTCTAAACACACTCATTTTAGATCCAAAAGTGATCATTCACATTTAATAATTGTTTACAGTCAAAAGAGAAAACATTAAAAAATGACCATTTCTGACCATCTGGAGAAAGTTCGACGTTCCGGGGTCATCGTTTTTCATCAAAAAAAATATTTTTTCAAATGTTGAAAAAATGATGCAAAATGTCAAAAGGATTGTGCCTGAAGTTGAATAACCACTTTTGAAAGCCCCACAGTGACCAAAATTGCCATTTTTACAGACTTTTCCTCCTACTCAGAAGCTTCTATTTTGACCAATTTCTGCAAGAAAAATGACTCCAAACACACTCATTTTAGATCCAAAAGTGATAATTCACATTTAAGAGTCATTTACAGGCAAAAAAGAAATAATTAAAAAATGACCATTTCTGACTATCTGGAGAAAGTTTGACAGTTCCGGGGTCATCGTTTTTCATCAAAAAAATATTTTTTCAAATGTATAAAAAATGATGCAAAATGTCAAAAGTATTGTTCCTGAAGTTGAATAACCACTTTTTAACCCCTTCCACGCTAATGACAAAGCCAGCTCGTCACAGGCGTTACCTGCGCTGCGCTCATGACGAGCTGGCTTTGTCATGTAAAGTGTGATTTATGAACATTCAGCGCACAGCAGGAAAACCCGCTTGCGCTGTAGTGGTTAAGCCCCATAGTGACCAAAATTGCAATTTTTACAGACTTTTCCTCCTACTCAGAAGCTTCTATTTTGACCAATTTCTGGCAGAAAAATGACTCCAAACACACTCATTTTAGATCCAAAAGTGATAATTCACATTTAATAGTCATTTACAGGCAAAAGAGAAAACAGAAAAAAATGACCATTTCTGACCATCTGGAGAAAGTTTGACAGTTCCGGGGTCATCGTTTTTCATCAAAAAAAATATTTTTTCAAATGTTGAAAAAATGATTCAAAATGTCAAATGGATAGTGCCTGATGTTGAATAACCACTTTTTAAAGCCCCACAGTGACCAAAATTGTCATTTTTACAGACATTTCCTCCTACTCAGAACCTTCTATTTTGACCAATTTCTGGCAGAAAAATGACTTTAAACACACTTATTTTAGTTCCAAAAGTGAACATTCAAATTTAATAATTGTTTACAGTCAAAAGAGAAAACATTAAAAAATGACCATTTCTGACCATCTGGAGAAAGTTCGACAGTTCCGGGGTCATCGTTATTCATAAAAAAAATATTTTTTCAAATGTTGAAAAAATATGCAAAATGTCAAATGGATTGTGCCTGATATTGAATAACCACTTTTTAAAGCCCCACAGTGACCAAAATTGCCATTTTAACAGACATTTCCTCCTACTCAGAAGCTTCTATTTGACCAATTTCTGGCAGAAAAATGGCTCTAAACACACTCATTTTAGATCCAAAAGTGATCATTCACATTTAATAATTGTTTACAGTCAAAAGAGAAAACATTCAAAATGGCCATTTCTGACCATCTGGAGAAAGTTTTACAGGTCCGGGGTCATCGTTTTTCATTAAAAAAAATATTTTTTCAAATGTTGAAAAAATTATTCAAAATGTCAAATGGATTGTGCCTGATGTTGAATAACCACTTTTTAAAGCCCCACAGTGACCAAAATTGCCATTTTTACAGACTTTTCCTCCTACTCAGAAGCTTCTATTTGACCAATTTCTGGCCGAAAAATGGCTCTAAACACACTCATTTTAGATCCAAAAGTGATCATTCACATTTAATAATTGTTTACAGTCAAAAGAGAAAACATTAAATGGCCATTTCTGACCATCTGGAGAAAGTTCGACAGTTCCGGGGTCATCGTTTTTCATTAAAAAAATTATTTTTTCAAATGTTAAAAAAATGATGCAAAATGTCAAATGGATTGTGCCTGATGTTGAATAACCACTTTTTAAAGCCCCACAGTGACCAAAATTGCCATTTTTACAGACTTTTCCTCCTACTCAGAAGCTTCTTTTTGACCAATTTCTGGCAGAAAAATGGCTCTAAACACACTCATTTTAGATCCAAAAGTGATCATTCACATTTAATAATTGTTTACAGTCAAAAGAGAAAACATTCAAAATGGCCATTTCTGACCATCTGGAGAAAGTTTTACAGGTCCGGGGTCATCGTTTTTCATAAAAAAAAATATTTTTTCAAATGTTGAAAAAATGATTCAAAATGTCAAATGGACTGTGCCTGATGTTGAATAACCACTTTTTAAAGCCCCACAGTGACCAAAATTGCCATTTTTACAGACATTTCCTCCTACTCAGAAGCTTCTATTTGACCAATTTCTGGCAGAAAAATGACTCTAAACACACTTATTTTAGTTCCAAAAGTGAACATTCACATTTAATAATTGTTTACAGTCAAAAGAGAAAACATTAAAAAATTACCATTTTTGACCATCTGGAGAAAGTTCGACACTTCCGGGGTCATCGTTTTTCATCAAAAAAAATATTTTTTCAAATGTTGAAAAAGTGATGCAAAATGTCAAAAGGATTGGGCCTCCTGTTGAATAACCACTTTTTAAAGCCCCACAGTGACCAAAATTGCCATTTTTACAGACTTTTCCTCCTACTCAGAAGCTTCTTTTTGACCAATTTCTGGCAGAAAAATGGCTCTAAACACACTCATTTTAGATCCAAAAGTGATCATTCACATTTAATAATTGTTTACAGTCAAAAGAGAAAACATTAAATGGCCATTTCTGACCATCTGGAGAAAGTTCGACAGTTCCGGGGTCATCGTTTTTCATTAAAAAAATTATTTTTTCAAATGTTAAAAAAATGATGCAAAATGTCAAATGGATTGTGCCTGATGTTGAATAACCACTTTTTAAAGCCCCACAGTGACCAAAATTGCCATTTTTACAGACTTTTCCTCCTACTCAGAAGCTTCTTTTTGACCAATTTCTGGCAGAAAAATGGCTCTAAACACACTCATTTTAGATCCAAAAGTGATCATTCACATTTAATAATTGTTTACAGTCAAAAGAGAAAACATTCAAAATGGCCATTTCTGACCATCTGGAGAAAGTTTTACAGGTCCGGGGTCATCGTTTTTCATAAAAAAAAATATTTTTTCAAATGTTGAAAAAATGATTCAAAATGTCAAATGGATTGTGCCTGATGTTGAATAACCACTTTTTAAAGCCCCACAGTGACCAAAATTGCCATTTTTACAGACATTTCCTCCTACTCAGAAGCTTCTATTTGACCAATTTCTGGCAGAAAAATGACTCTAAACACACTTATTTTAGTTCCAAAAGTGAACATTCACATGTAATAATTGTTTACAGTCAAAAGAGAAAACATTAAAAAATGACCATTTCTGACCATCTGGAGAAAGTTCGACACTTCCGGGGTCATCGTTTTTCATCAAAAAAAATATTTTTTCAAATGTTGAAAAAGTGATGCAAAATGTCAAAAGGATTGGGCCTCCTGTTGAATAACCACTTTTTAAAGCCCCACAGTGACCAAAATTGCCATTTTTACAGACTTTTCCTCCTACTCAGAAGCTTCTTTTTGACCAATTTCAGGCAGAAAAATGGCTCTAAACACACTCATTTTAGATCCAAAAGTGATCATTCACATTTAATAATTGTTTACAGTCAAAAGAGAAAACATTCAAAATGGCCATTTCTGACCATCTGGAGAAAGTTTTACAGGTCCGGGGTCATCGTTTTTCATAAAAAAAAATATTTTTTCAAATGTTGAAAAAATGATTCAAAATGTCAAATGGATTGTGCCTGATGTTGAATAACCACTTTTTAAAGCCCCACAGTGACCAAAATTGCCATTTTTACAGACATTTCCTCCTACTCAGAAGCTTCTATTTGACCAATTTCTGGCAGAAAAATGACTCTTAACACGCTTATTTTAGTTCCAAAAGTGATCATTCACATTTAATAATTGTTTACAGTCAAAAGAGAAAACATTAAAAAATGACCATTTCTGATCATCTGGAGAAAGTTCGACGTTCCGGGGTCATCGTTTTTCATCAAAAAAAATATTTTTTCAAATGTTGAAAAAATGATGCAAAATGTCAAAAGGATTGTGCCTGAAGTTGAATAACCACTTTGTAAAGCCCCACAGTGACCAAAATTGCCATTTTTACAGACTTTTCCTCCTACTCAGAAGCTTCTATTTGACCAATTTCTGGCCGAAAAATGGCTCTAAACACACTCATTTTAGATCCAAAAGTGATCATTCACATTTAATAATTGTTTACAGTCAAAAGAGAAAACATTAAATGGCCATTTCTGACCATCTGGAGAAAGTTCGACAGTTCCGGGGTCATCGTTTTTCATAAAAAAAATTATTTTTTCAAATGTTAAAAAAATGATGCAAAATGTCAAATGGATTGTGCCTGATGTTGAATAACCACTTTTTAAAGCCCCACAGTGACCAAAATTGCCATTTTTACAGACTTTTCCTCCTACTCAGAAGCTTCTTTTTGACCAATTTCTGGCAGAAAAATGGCTCTAAACACACTCATTTTCGATCCAAAAGTGATCATTCACATTTAATAATTGTTTACAGTCAAAAGAGAAAACATTCAAAATGGCCATTTCTGACCATCTGGAGAAAGTTTTACAGGTCCGGGGTCATCGTTTTTCATTAAAAAAAATATTTTTTCAAATGTTGAAAAAATTATTCAAAATGTCAAATGGATTGTGCCTGATGTTGAATAACTACTTTTTAAAGCCCCACAGTGACCAAAATTGCCATTTTTACAGACTTTTCCTCCTACTCAGAAGCTTCTATTTGACCAATTTCTGGCCAAAAAATGGCTCTAAACACACTCATTTTAGATCCAAAAGTGATCATTCACATTTAATAATTGTTTACAGTCAAAAGAGAAAACATTAAATGGCCATTTCTGACCATCTGGAGAAAGTTTTACAGGTCCGGGGTCATCGTTTTTCATAAAAAAAAATATTTTTTCAAATGTTGAAAAAATGATTCAAAATGTCAAATGGATTGTGCCTGATGTTGAATAACCACTTTTTAAAGCCCCACAGAACCAAAATTGCCATTTTTACAGACATTTCCTCCTACTCAGAAGCTTCTATTTGACCAATTTCTGGCAGAAAAATGACTCTAAACACACTTATTTTAGTTCCAAAAGTGAACATTCACATTTAATAATTGTTTACAGTCAAAAGAGAAAACATTAAAAAATGACCATTTCTGACCATCTGGAGAAAGTTTGACACTTCCGGGGTCATCGTTTTTCATCAAAAAAAATATTTTTTCAAATGTTGAAAAAGTGATGCAAAATGTCAAAAGGATTGGGCCTCCTGTTGAATAACCACTTTTGCCCCACAGTGACCAAAATTGCCATTTTTACAGACTTTTCCTCCTACTCAGAAGCTTCTATTTTGACCAATTTCTGCAAGAAAAATGACTCCAAACACACTCATTTTAGATCCAAAAGTGATAATTCACATTTAAGAGTCATTTACAGGCAAAAAAGAAATCATTAAAAAATGACCATTTCTGACTATCTGGAGAAAGTTTGACAGTTCCGGCGTCATCGTTTTTCATCAAAAAAATATTTTTTCAAATGTATAAAAAATGATGCAAAATGTCAAATGGATGTGCCTGATGTTGAATAACCACTTTTTAAAGCCCCACAGTGAACAAAATTGCCATTTTTACAGACATTTCCTCCTACTCAGAAGCTTCTATTAGACCAATTTCTGGCAGAAAAATGACTCTTAACACACTTATTTTAGTTCCAAAAGTGATCATTCACATTTAATAATTGTTTACAGTCAAAAGAGAAAACATTAAAAAATGACAATTTCTGACCATCTGGAGAAAGTTCGACGTTCCGGGGTCATCGTTTTTCTTCTAAAAAAATATTTTTTCAAATGTTGAAAAAATGATGCAAAATGTCAAAAGGATTGTGCCTGAAGTTGAATAACCACTTTTTAAAGCCCCACAGTGACCAAAATTGCAATTTGTACAGACTTTTCCTCCTACTCAGAAGCTTCTATCTTGACCAATTTCTGGCAGAAAAATGGCTCTAAACACACTTATTTTAGTTTCTAAAGTGATCATTCACATTTAATATTTGTTTACAGTCAAAAGAGATAACATTAAAAAAGGACTATTTCTGACCATCTGGAGAAAGTTCGACAGTTCCGGGGTCATCGTTTTTCATCAAAAAAAATATTTTTTCAAATGTTGAAAAAATGATGCAAAATGTCAAAAGGATTGGGCCTCCTGTTGAATAACTACTTTTTAAGCCCTACAGTGACCAAAATTGCCATTTTTGCAGACATTTCCTCCTACTCAGAAGCATCTATTTGACCAATTTCTGGCAGAAAAATGACTCTAAACACACTTATTTTAGTTCCAAAAGTGATCATTCACATTTAATTATTGTTTACAGTCAAAAGAGAAAAAATAAAAAAAATGGCCATTTCTGACCATCTGGAGAAAGTTTGACAGGTCCGGGGTCATCGTTTTTCATCAAAAAAAATATTTTTTCAAATGTTGAAAAAATGATTCAAAATGTCAAATGGATTGTGCCTGATGTTGAATAACAACTTTTTAAAGCCCCACAGTGACCAAAATTGCCATTTTTACAGACATTTCCTCCTACTCAGAAGCTTCTATTTGACCAATTTCTGGCCGAAAAATGGCTCTAAACACACTCATTTTAGATCCAAAAGTGATCATTCACATTTAATAATTGTTTACAGTCAAAAGAGAAAACATTAAAAAATGACCATTTCTGACCATCTGGAGAAAGTTCGACGTTCCGGGGTCATCGTTTTTCATCAAAAAAAATATTTTTTCAAATGTTGAAAAAATGATGCAAAATGTCAAAAGGATTGTGCCTGAAGTTGAATAACCACTTTTGAAAGCCCCACAGTGACCAAAATTGCCATTTTTACAGACTTTTCCTCCTACTCAGAAGCTTCTATTTTGACCAATTTCTGCAAGAAAAATGACTCCAAACACACTCATTTTAGATCCAAAAGTGATAATTCACATTTAAGAGTCATTTACAGGCAAAAAAGAAATAATTAAAAAATGACCATTTCTGACTATCTGGAGAAAGTTTGACAGTTCCGGGGTCATCGTTTTTCATCAAAAAAATATTTTTTCAAATGTATAAAAAATGATGCAAAATGTCAAAAGTATTGTTCCTGAAGTTGAATAACCACTTTTTAACCCCTTCCACGCTAATGACAAAGCCAGCTCGTCACAGGCGTTACCTGCGCTGCGCTCATGACGAGCTGGCTTTGTCATGTAAAGTGTGATTTATGAACATTCAGCGCACAGCAGGAAAACCCGCTTGCGCTGTAGTGGTTAAGCCCCATAGTGACCAAAATTGCAATTTTTACAGACTTTTCCTCCTACTCAGAAGCTTCTATTTTGACCAATTTCTGGCAGAAAAATGACTCCAAACACACTCATTTTAGATCCAAAAGTGATAATTCACATTTAATAGTCATTTACAGGCAAAAGAGAAAACAGAAAAAAATGACCATTTCTGACCATCTGGAGAAAGTTTGACAGTTCCGGGGTCATCGTTTTTCATCAAAAAAAATATTTTTTCAAATGTTGAAAAAATGATTCAAAATGTCAAATGGATAGTGCCTGATGTTGAATAACCACTTTTTAAAGCCCCACAGTGACCAAAATTGTCATTTTTACAGACATTTCCTCCTACTCAGAACCTTCTATTTTGACCAATTTCTGGCAGAAAAATGACTTTAAACACACTTATTTTAGTTCCAAAAGTGAACATTCAAATTTAATAATTGTTTACAGTCAAAAGAGAAAACATTAAAAAATGACCATTTCTGACCATCTGGAGAAAGTTCGACAGTTCCGGGGTCATCGTTATTCATAAAAAAAATATTTTTTCAAATGTTGAAAAAATATGCAAAATGTCAAATGGATTGTGCCTGATATTGAATAACCACTTTTTAAAGCCCCACAGTGACCAAAATTGCCATTTTAACAGACATTTCCTCCTACTCAGAAGCTTCTATTTGACCAATTTCTGGCAGAAAAATGGCTCTAAACACACTCATTTTAGATCCAAAAGTGATCATTCACATTTAATAATTGTTTACAGTCAAAAGAGAAAACATTCAAAATGGCCATTTCTGACCATCTGGAGAAAGTTTTACAGGTCCGGGGTCATCGTTTTTCATTAAAAAAAATATTTTTTCAAATGTTGAAAAAATTATTCAAAATGTCAAATGGATTGTGCCTGATGTTGAATAACCACTTTTTAAAGCCCCACAGTGACCAAAATTGCCATTTTTACAGACTTTTCCTCCTACTCAGAAGCTTCTATTTGACCAATTTCTGGCCGAAAAATGGCTCTAAACACACTCATTTTAGATCCAAAAGTGATCATTCACATTTAATAATTGTTTACAGTCAAAAGAGAAAACATTAAATGGCCATTTCTGACCATCTGGAGAAAGTTCGACAGTTCCGGGGTCATCGTTTTTCATTAAAAAAATTATTTTTTCAAATGTTAAAAAAATGATGCAAAATGTCAAATGGATTGTGCCTGATGTTGAATAACCACTTTTTAAAGCCCCACAGTGACCAAAATTGCCATTTTTACAGACTTTTCCTCCTACTCAGAAGCTTCTTTTTGACCAATTTCTGGCAGAAAAATGGCTCTAAACACACTCATTTTAGATCCAAAAGTGATCATTCACATTTAATAATTGTTTACAGTCAAAAGAGAAAACATTCAAAATGGCCATTTCTGACCATCTGGAGAAAGTTTTACAGGTCCGGGGTCATCGTTTTTCATAAAAAAAAATATTTTTTCAAATGTTGAAAAAATGATTCAAAATGTCAAATGGACTGTGCCTGATGTTGAATAACCACTTTTTAAAGCCCCACAGTGACCAAAATTGCCATTTTTACAGACATTTCCTCCTACTCAGAAGCTTCTATTTGACCAATTTCTGGCAGAAAAATGACTCTAAACACACTTATTTTAGTTCCAAAAGTGAACATTCACATTTAATAATTGTTTACAGTCAAAAGAGAAAACATTAAAAAATGACCATTTTTGACCATCTGGAGAAAGTTCGACACTTCCGGGGTCATCGTTTTTCATCAAAAAAAATATTTTTTCAAATGTTGAAAAAGTGATGCAAAATGTCAAAAGGATTGGGCCTCCTGTTGAATAACCACTTTTGCCCCACAGTGACCAAAATTGCCATTTTTACAGACTTTTCCTCCTACTCAGAAGCTTCTATTTGACCAATTTCTGGCAGAAAAATGACTCTAAACACACTTATTTTAGTTCCAAAAGTGAACATTCACATTTAATAATTGTTTACAGTCAAAAGAGAAAACATTAGAAAATGACCATTTCTGACCATCTGGAGAAAGTTCGACAGTTCCGGGGTCATCGTTTTTCATAAAAAAAAAATTTTTTTTCAAATGTTAAAAAAATTATGCAAAATGTCAAATGGGTGTGCCTGATGTTGAATAACCACTTTTTAAAGCCCCACAGTGAACAAAATTGCCATTTTTACAGACTTTTCCTCCTACTCAGAAGCTTCTATTTTGACCAATTTCTGCAAGAAAAATGACTCCAAACACACTCATTTTAGATCCAAAAGTGATAATTCACATTTAAGAGTCATTTACAGGCAAAAAAGAAATCATTAAAAAATGACCATTTCTGACTATCTGGAGAAAGTTTGACAGTTCCGGCGTCATCGTTTTTCATCAAAAAAATATTTTTTCAAATGTATAAAAAATGATGCAAAATGTCAAATGGATGTGCCTGATGTTGAATAACCACTTTTTAAAGCCCCACAGTGAACAAAATTGCCATTTTTACAGACATTTCCTCCTACTCAGAAGCTTCTATTAGACCAATTTCTGGCAGAAAAATGACTCTTAACACACTTATTTTAGTTCCAAAAGTGATCATTCACATTTAATAATTGTTTACAGTCAAAAGAGAAAACATTAAAAAATGACAATTTCTGACCATCTGGAGAAAGTTCGACGTTCCGGGGTCATCGTTTTTCTTCTAAAAAAATATTTTTTCAAATGTTGAAAAAATGATGCAAAATGTCAAAAGGATTGTGCCTGAAGTTGAATAACCACTTTTTAAAGCCCCACAGTGACCAAAATTGCAATTTGTACAGACTTTTCCTCCTACTCAGAAGCTTCTATCTTGACCAATTTCTGGCAGAAAAATGGCTCTAAACACACTTATTTTAGTTTCTAAAGTGATCATTCACATTTAATATTTGTTTACAGTCAAAAGAGATAACATTAAAAAAGGACTATTTCTGACCATCTGGAGAAAGTTCGACAGTTCCGGGGTCATCGTTTTTCATCAAAAAAAATATTTTTTCAAATGTTGAAAAAATGATGCAAAATGTCAAAAGGATTGGGCCTCCTGTTGAATAACTACTTTTTAAGCCCTACAGTGACCAAAATTGCCATTTTTGCAGACATTTCCTCCTACTCAGAAGCATCTATTTGACCAATTTCTGGCAGAAAAATGACTCTAAACACACTTATTTTAGTTCCAAAAGTGATCATTCACATTTAATTATTGTTTACAGTCAAAAGAGAAAAAATAAAAAAAATGGCCATTTCTGACCATCTGGAGAAAGTTTGACAGGTCCGGGGTCATCGTTTTTCATCAAAAAAAATATTTTTTCAAATGTTGAAAAAATGATTCAAAATGTCAAATGGATTGTGCCTGATGTTGAATAACAACTTTTTAAAGCCCCACAGTGACCAAAATTGCCATTTTTACAGACATTTCCTCCTACTCAGAAGCTTCTATTTGACCAATTTCTGGCCGAAAAATGGCTCTAAACACACTCATTTTAGATCCAAAAGTGATCATTCACATTTAATAATTGTTTACAGTCAAAAGAGAAAACATTAAAAAAATGACCATTTCTGACCATCTGGAGAAAGTTCGACGTTCCGGGGTCATCGTTTTTCATCAAAAAAAATATTTTTTCAAATGTTGAAAAAATGATGCAAAATGTCAAAAGGATTGTGCCTGAAGTTGAATAACCACTTTTGAAAGCCCCACAGTGACCAAAATTGCCATTTTTACAGACTTTTCCTCCTACTCAGAAGCTTCTATTTTGACCAATTTCTGCAAGAAAAATGACTCCAAACACACTCATTTTAGATCCAAAAGTGATAATTCACATTTAAGAGTCATTTACAGGCAAAAAAGAAATAATTAAAAAATGACCATTTCTGACTATCTGGAGAAAGTTTGACAGTTCCGGGGTCATCGTTTTTCATCAAAAAAATATTTTTTCAAATGTATAAAAAATGATGCAAAATGTCAAAAG
The DNA here is from genome assembly GCF_964261635.1 of Lissotriton helveticus. Lineage (NCBI taxonomy): Eukaryota > Metazoa > Chordata > Amphibia > Caudata > Salamandridae > Lissotriton > Lissotriton helveticus. The sequence goes on along the minus strand of NC_136061.1, from coordinate 1,355,798,821 downwards.
TATTGTTCCTGAAGTTGAATAACCACTTTTTAACCCCTTCCACGCTAATGACAAAGCCAGCTCGTCACAGGCGTTACCTGCGCTGCGCTCATGACGAGCTGGCTTTGTCATGTAAAGTGTGATTTATGAACATTCAGCGCACAGCAGGAAAACCCGCTTGCGCTGTAGTGGTTAAGCCCCATAGTGACCAAAATTGCAATTTTTACAGACTTTTCCTCCTACTCAGAAGCTTCTATTTTGACCAATTTCTGGCAGAAAAATGACTCCAAACACACTCATTTTAGATCCAAAAGTGATAATTCACATTTAATAGTCATTTACAGGCAAAAGAGAAAACAGAAAAAAATGACCATTTCTGACCATCTGGAGAAAGTTTGACAGTTCCGGGGTCATCGTTTTTCATCAAAAAAAATATTTTTTCAAATGTTGAAAAAATGATTCAAAATGTCAAATGGATAGTGCCTGATGTTGAATAACCACTTTTTAAAGCCCCACAGTGACCAAAATTGTCATTTTTACAGACATTTCCTCCTACTCAGAACCTTCTATTTTGACCAATTTCTGGCAGAAAAATGACTTTAAACACACTTATTTTAGTTCCAAAAGTGAACATTCAAATTTAATAATTGTTTACAGTCAAAAGAGAAAACATTAAAAAATGACCATTTCTGACCATCTGGAGAAAGTTCGACAGTTCCGGGGTCATCGTTATTCATAAAAAAAATATTTTTTCAAATGTTGAAAAAATATGCAAAATGTCAAATGGATTGTGCCTGATATTGAATAACCACTTTTTAAAGCCCCACAGTGACCAAAATTGCCATTTTAACAGACATTTCCTCCTACTCAGAAGCTTCTATTTGACCAATTTCTGGCAGAAAAATGGCTCTAAACACACTCATTTTAGATCCAAAAGTGATCATTCACATTTAATAATTGTTTACAGTCAAAAGAGAAAACATTCAAAATGGCCATTTCTGACCATCTGGAGAAAGTTTTACAGGTCCGGGGTCATCGTTTTTCATTAAAAAAAATATTTTTTCAAATGTTGAAAAAATTATTCAAAATGTCAAATGGATTGTGCCTGATGTTGAATAACCACTTTTTAAAGCCCCACAGTGACCAAAATTGCCATTTTTACAGACTTTTCCTCCTACTCAGAAGCTTCTATTTGACCAATTTCTGGCCGAAAAATGGCTCTAAACACACTCATTTTAGATCCAAAAGTGATCATTCACATTTAATAATTGTTTACAGTCAAAAGAGAAAACATTAAATGGCCATTTCTGATCATCTGGAGAAAGTTCGACAGTTCCGGGGTCATCGTTTTTCATTAAAAAAATTATTTTTTCAAATGTTAAAAAAATGATGCAAAATGTCAAATGGATTGTGCCTGATGTTGAATAACCACTTTTTAAAGCCCCACAGTGACCAAAATTGCCATTTTTACAGACTTTTCCTCCTACTCAGAAGCTTCTTTTTGACCAATTTCTGGCAGAAAAATGGCTCTAAACACACTCATTTTAGATCCAAAAGTGATCATTCACATTTAATAATTGTTTACAGTCAAAAGAGAAAACATTCAAAATGGCCATTTCTGACCATCTGGAGAAAGTTTTACAGGTCCGGGGTCATCGTTTTTCATAAAAAAAAATATTTTTTCAAATGTTGAAAAAATGATTCAAAATGTCAAATGGATTGTGCCTGATGTTGAATAACCACTTTTTAAAGCCCCACAGTGACCAAAATTGCCATTTTTACAGACATTTCCTCCTACTCAGAAGCTTCTATTTGACCAATTTCTGGCAGAAAAATGACTCTAAACACACTTATTTTAGTTCCAAAAGTGAACATTCACATTTAATAATTGTTTACAGTCAAAAGAGAAAACATTAAAAAATGACCATTTTTGACCATCTGGAGAAAGTTCGACACTTCCGGGGTCATCGTTTTTCATCAAAAAAAATATTTTTTCAAATGTTGAAAAAGTGATGCAAAATGTCAAAAGGATTGGGCCTCCTGTTGAATAACCACTTTTTAAAGCCCCACAGTGACCAAAATTGCCATTTTTACAGACTTTTCCTCCTACTCAGAAGCTTCTTTTTGACCAATTTCTGGCAGAAAAATGGCTCTAAACACACTCATTTTAGATCCAAAAGTGATCATTCACATTTAATAATTGTTTACAGTCAAAAGAGAAAACATTAAATGGCCATTTCTGACCATCTGGAGAAAGTTCGACAGTTCCGGGGTCATCGTTTTTCATTAAAAAAATTATTTTTTCAAATGTTAAAAAAATGATGCAAAATGTCAAATGGATTGTGCCTGATGTTGAATAACCGCTTTTTAAAGCCCCACAGTGACCAAAATTGCCATTTTTACAGACTTTTCCTCCTACTCAGAAGCTTCTTTTTGACCAATTTCTGGCAGAAAAATGGCTCTAAACACACTCATTTTAGATCCAAAAGTGATCATTCACATTTAATAATTGTTTACAGTCAAAAGAGAAAACATTCAAAATGGCCATTTCTGACCATCTGGAGAAAGTTTTACAGGTCCGGGGTCATCGTTTTTCATAAAAAAAAATATTTTTTCAAATGTTGAAAAAATGATTCAAAATGTCAAATGGATTGTGCCTGATGTTGAATAACCACTTTTTAAAGCCCCACAGTGACCAAAATTGCCATTTTTACAGACATTTCCTCCTACTCAGAAGCTTCTATTTGACCAATTTCTGGCAGAAAAATGACTCTAAACACACTTATTTTAGTTCCAAAAGTGAACATTCACATGTAATAATTGTTTACAGTCAAAAGAGAAAACATTAAAAAATGACCATTTCTGACCATCTGGAGAAAGTTCGACACTTCCGGGGTCATCGTTTTTCATCAAAAAAAATATTTTTTCAAATGTTGAAAAAGTGATGCAAAATGTCAAAAGGATTGGGCCTCCTGTTGAATAACCACTTTTTAAAGCCCCACAGTGACCAAAATTGCCATTTTTACAGACTTTTCCTCCTACTCAGAAGCTTCTTTTTGACCAATTTCAGGCAGAAAAATGGCTCTAAACACACTCATTTTAGATCCAAAAGTGATCATTCACATTTAATAATTGTTTACAGTCAAAAGAGAAAACATTCAAAATGGCCATTTCTGACCATCTGGAGAAAGTTTTACAGGTCCGGGGTCATCGTTTTTCATAAAAAAAAATATTTTTTCAAATGTTGAAAAAATGATTCAAAATGTCAAATGGATTGTGCCTGATGTTGAATGACCACTTTTTAAAGCCCCACAGTGACCAAAATTGCCATTTTTACAGACATTTCCTCCTACTCAGAAGCTTCTATTTGACCAATTTCTGGCAGAAAAATGACTCTAAACACGCTTATTTTAGTTCCAAAAGTGATCATTCACATTTAATAATTGTTTACAGTCAAAAGAGAAAACATTAAAAAAATGACCATTTCTGATCATCTGGAGAAAGTTCGACGTTCCGGGGTCATCGTTTTTCATCAAAAAAAATATTTTTTCAAATGTTGAAAAAATGATGCAAAATGTCAAAAGGATTGTGCCTGAAGTTGAATAACCACTTTGTAAAGCCCCACAGTGACCAAAATTGCCATTTTTACAGACTTTTCCTCCTACTCAGAAGCTTCTATTTGACCAATTTCTGGCCGAAAAATGGCTCTAAACACACTCATTTTAGATCCAAAAGTGATCATTCACATTTAATAATTGTTTACAGTCAAAAGAGAAAACATTAAATGGCCATTTCTGACCATCTGGAGAAAGTTCGACAGTTCCGGGGTCATCGTTTTTCATTAAAAAAATTATTTTTTAAAATGTTAAAAAAATGATGCAAAATGTCATATGGATTGTGCCTGATGTTGAATAACCACTTTTTAAAGCCCCACAGTGACCAAAATTGCCATTTTTACAGACTTTTCCTCCTACTCAGAAGCTTCTTTTTGACCAATTTCTGGCAGAAAAATGGCTCTAAACACACTCATTTTAGATCCAAAAGTGATCATTCACATTTAATAATTGTTTACAGTCAAAAGAGAAAACATTCAAAATGGCCATTTCTGACCATCTGGAGAAAGTTTTACAGGTCCGGGGTCATCGTTTTTCATAAAAAAAAATATTTTTTCAAATGTTGAAAAAATTATTCAAAATGTCAAATGGATTGTGCCTGATGTTGAATAACCACTTTTTAAAGCCCCACAGTGACCAAAATTGCCATTTTTACAGACTTTTCCTCCTACTCAGAAGCTTCTATTTGACCAATTTCTGGCCGAAAAATGGCTCTAAACACACTCATTTTAGATCCAAAAGTGATCATTCACATTTAATAATTGTTTACAGTCAAAAGAGAAAACATTAAATGGCCATTTCTGACCATCTGGAGAAAGTTCGACAGTTCCGGGGTCATCGTTTTTCATTAAAAAAATTATTTTTTAAAATGTTAAAAAAATGATGCAAAATGTCATATGGATTGTGCCTGATGTTGAATAACCACTTTTTAAAGCCCCACAGTGACCAAAATTGCCATTTTTACAGACTTTTCCTCCTACTCAGAAGCTTCTTTTTGACCAATTTCTGGCAGAAAAATGGCTCTAAACACACTCATTTTAGATCCAAAAGTCAAAAGGATTGTGCCTGAAGTTGAATAACCACTTTTTAAAGCCCCACAGTGACCAAAATTGCAATTTGTACAGACTTTTCCTCCTACTCAGAAGCTTCTATCTTGACCAATTTCTGGCAGAAAAATGGCTCTAAACACACTTATTTTAGTTTCTAAAGTGATCATTCACATTTAATATTTGTTTACAGTCAAAAGAGATAACATTAAAAAAGGACTATTTCTGACCATCTGGAGAAAGTTCGACAGTTCCGGGGTCATCGTTTTTCATCAAAAAAAAATATTTTTTCAAATGTTGAAAAAATGATGCAAAATGTCAAAAGGATTGGGCCTCCTGTTGAATAACTACTTTTTAAGCCCTACAGTGACCAAAATTGCCATTTTTGCAGACATTTCCTCCTACTCAGAAGCATCTATTTGACCAATTTCTGGCAGAAAAATGACTCTAAACACACTTATTTTAGTTCCAAAAGTGATCATTCACATTTAATTATTGTTTACAGTCAAAAGAGAAAAAATAAAAAAAATGGCCATTTCTGACCATCTGGAGAAAGTTTGACAGGTCCGGGGTCATCGTTTTTCATAAAAAAATTTTTTTTTTCAAATGTTGAAAAAATGATTCAAAATGTCAAATGGATTGTGCCTGATGTTGAATAACAACTTTTTAAAGCCCCACAGTGACCAAAATTGCCATTTTTACAGACATTTCCTCCTACTCAGAAGCTTCTATTTGACCAATTTCTGGCAGAAAAATGACTCTAAACACACTTATTTTAGTTCCAAAAGTGATCATTCACATTTAATAATTGTTTACAGTCAAAAGAGAAAACATTAAAAAATGACCATTTCTGACCATCTGGAGAAAGTTCGACGTTCCGGGGTCATCGTTTTTCATCAAAAAAAATATTTTTTCAAATGTTGAAAAAATGATGCAAAATGTCAAAAGGATTGTGCCTGAAGTTGAATAACCACTTTTGAAAGCCCCACAGTGACCAAAATTGCCATTTTTACAGACTTTTCCTCCTACTCAGAAGCTTCTATTTTGACCAATTTCTGCAAGAAAAATGACTCCAGACACACTCATTTTAGATCCAAAAGTGATAATTCACATTTAAGAGTCATTTACAGGCAAAAAAGAAATAATTAAAAAATGACCATTTCTGACTATCTGGAGAAAGTTTGACAGTTCCGGGGTCATCGTTTTTCATCAAAAAAATATTTTTTCAAATGTATAAAAAATGATGCAAAATGTCAAAAGTATTGTTCCTGAAGTTGAATAACCACTTTTTAACCCCTTCCACGCTAATGACAAAGCCAGCTCGTCACAGGCGTTACCTGCGCTGCGCTCATGACGAGCTGGCTTTGTCATGTAAAGTGTGATTTATGAACATTCAGCGCACAGCAGGAAAACCCGCTAGCGCTGTAGTGGTTAAAGCCCCACAGTGACCAAAATTGCAATTTTTACAGACTTTTCCTCCTACTCAGAAGCTTCTATTTTGACCAATTTATGGCAGAAAAATGACTCCAAAAACACTCATTTTAGATCCAAAAGTGATAATTCACATTTAATAGCCATTTACAGGCAAAAGAGAAAACATAAAAAAATGACCATTTCTGACCATCTGGAGAAAGTTTGACAGTTCCGGGGTCATCGTTTTTCATCAAAAAAAATATTTTTTCAAATGTTGAAAAAATGATTCAAAATGTCAAATGGATAGTGCCTGATGTTGAATAACCACTTTTTAAAGCCCCACAGTGACCAAAATTGTCATTTTTACAGACATTTCCTCCTACTCAGAACCTTCTATTTTGACCAATTTCTGGCAGAAAAATGACTTTAAACACACTTATTTTAGTTCCAAAAGTGAACATTCACATTTAATAATTGTTTACAGTCAAAAGAGAAAACATTAAAAAATGACCATTTCTGACCATCTGGAGAAAGTTCGACAGTTCCGGGGTCATCGTTATTCATAAAAAAAATATTTTTTCAAATGTTGAAAAAATATGCAAAATGTCAAATGGATTGTGCCTGATATTGAATAACCACTTTTTAAAGCCCCACAGTGACCAAAATTGCCATTTTAACAGACATTTCCTCCTACTCAGAAGCTTCTATTTGACCAATTTCTTGCAGAAAAATGACTCTAAACACGCGTATTTTAGTTCCAAAAGTGATCATTCACATTTAATAATTGTTTACAGTCAAAAGAGAAAACATTAAAAAAATTACCATTTCTGACCATCTGGAGAAAGTTCGACGTTCCGGGGTCATCGTTTTTCATCAAAAAAAATATTTTTTCAAATGTTGAAAAAATGATGCAAAATGTCAAAAGGATTGTGCCTGAAGTTGAATAACCACTTTGTAAAGCCCCACAGTGACCAAAATTGCCATTTTTACAGACTTTTCCTCCTACTCAGAAGCTTCTATTTGACCAATTTCTGGCCGAAAAATGGCTCTAAACACACTCATTTTAGATCCAAAAGTGATCATTCACATTTAATAATTGTTTACAGTCAAAAGAGAAAACATTAAATGGCCATTTCTGACCATCTGGAGAAAGTTCGACAGTTCCGGGGTCATCGTTTTTCATAAAAAAAATTATTTTTTCAAATGTTAAAAAAATGATGCAAAATGTCAAATGGATTGTGCCTGATGTTGAATAACCACTTTTTAAAGCCCCACAGTGACCAAAATTGCCATTTTTACAGACTTTTCCTCCTACTCTGAAGCTTCTTTTTGACCAATTTCTGGCAGAAAAATGGCTCTAAACACACTCATTTTAGATCCAAAAGTGATCATTCACATTTAATAATTGTTTACAGTCAAAAGAGAAAACATTCAAAATGGCCATTTCTGACCATCTGGAGAAAGTTTTACAGGTCCGGGGTCATCGTTTTTCATTAAAAAAAATACTTTTTCAAATGTTGAAAAAATGATTCAAAATGTCAAATGGATTGTGCCTGATGTTGAATAACCACTTTTTAAAGCCCCACAGTGACCAAAATTGCCATTTTTACAGACTTTTCCTCCTACTCAGAAGCTTCTATTTGACCAATTTCTGGCAGAAAAATGACTCTTAACACACTTATTTTAGTTCCAAAAGTGATCATTCACATTTAATAATTGTTTACAGTCAAAAGAGAAAACATTAAAAAATGACCATTTCTGACCATCTGGAGAAAGTTCGACGTTCCGGGGTCATCGTTTTTCTTCAAAAAAAATATTTTTTCAAATGTTGAAAAAATGATGCAAAATGTCAAAAGGATTGTGCCTGATGTTGAATAACCACTTTTTAAAGCCCCACAGTGACCAAAATTGCAATTTGTACAGACTTTTCCTCCTACTCAGAAGCTTCTATCTTGACCAATTTCTGGCAGAAAAATGACTCTAAACACACTTATTTTAGTTTCTAAAGTGATCATTCACATTTAATATTTCTTTACAGTCAAAAGAGATAACATTAAAAAAGGACTATTTCTGACCATCTGGAGAAAGTTCGACAGTTCCGGGGTCATCGTTTTTCATCAAAAAAAATATTTTTTCAAATGTTGAAAAAATGATGCAAAATGTCAAAAGGATTGGGCCTCCTGTTGAATAACTACTTTTTAAGCCCTACAGTGACCAAAATTGCCATTTTTGCAGACATTTCCTCCTACTCAGAAGCATCTATTTGACCAATTTCTGGCAGAAAAATGACTCTAAACACACTTATTTTAGTTCCAAAAGTGAACATTCACATTTATTAATTGTTGACAGTCAAAAGAGAAAACATTAAAAAATGACCATTTCTGACCATCTGGAGAAAGTTCGACACTTCCGGGGTCATCGTTTTTCATCCCAAAATTTTTTTTTCAAATGTTGAAAAAGTGATGCAAAATGTCAAAAGGATTGGGCCTCCTGTTGAATAACCACTTTTGCCCCACAGTGACCAAAATTGCCATTTTTACAGACTTTTCCTCCTACTCAGAAGCTTCTATTTGACCAATTTCTGGCAGAAAAATGACTCTAAACACACTTATTTTAGTTCCAAAAGTGAACATTCACATTTAATAATTGTTTACAGTCAAAAGAGAAAACATTAGAAAATGACCATTTCTGACCATCTGGAGAAAGTTCGACAGTTCCGGGGTCATCGTTTTTCATAAAAAAAAATATTTTTTCAAATGTTAAAAAAATGATGCAAAATGTCAAATGGGTGTGCCTGATGTTGAATAACCACTTTTTAAAGCCCCACAGTGAACAAAATTGCCATTTTTACAGACTTTTGCTCCTACTCAGAAGCTTCTATTTTGACCAATTTCTGCAAGAAAAATGACTCCAAACACACTCATTTTAGATCCAAAAGTGATAATTCACATTTAAGAGTCATTTACAGGCAAAAAAGAAATCATTAAAAAATGACCATTTCTGACTATCTGGAGAAAGTTTGACAGTTCCGGGGTCATCGTTTTTCATCAAAAAAATATTTTTTCAAATGTATAAAAAATGATGCAAAATGTCAAAAGTATTGTTCCTGAAGTTGAATAACCACTTTTTAACCCCTTCCACGCTAATGACAAAGCCAGCTCGTCACAGGCGTTACCTGCGCTGCGCTCATGACGAGCTGGCTTTGTCATGTAAAGTGTGATTTATGAACATTCAGCGCACAGCAGGAAAACCCGCTAGCGCTGTAGTGGTTAAAGCCCCACAGTGACCAAAATTGCAATTTTTACAGACTTTTCCTCCTACTCAGAAGCTTCTATTTTGACCAATTTCTGGCAGAAAAATGACTCCAAAAACACTCATTTTAGATCCAAAAGTGATAATTCACATTTAATAGTCATTTACAGGCAAAAGAGAAAACATAACATTTCTGACCATCTGGAGAAAGTTTGACAGTTCCGGGGTCATCGTTTTTCATCAAAAAAAATATTTTTTCAAATGTTGAAAAAATGATTCAAAATGTCAAATGGATAGTGCCTGATGTTGAATAACCACTTTTTAAAGCCCCACAGTGACCAAAATTGTCATTTTTACAGACATTTCCTCCTACTCAGAACCTTCTATTTTGACCAATTTCTGGCAGAAAAATGACTTTAAACACACTTATTTTAGTTCCAAAAGTGAACATTCACATTTAATAATTGTTTACAGTCAAAAGAGAAAACATTAAAAAATGACCATTTCTGACCATCTGGAGAAAGTTTGACAGTTCCGGGGTCATCGTTATTCATAAAAAAAATATTTTTTCAAATGTTGAAAAAATATGCAAAATGTCAAATGGATTGTGCCTGATATTGAATAACCACTTTTTAAAGCCCCACAGTGACCAAAATTGCCATTTTAACAGACATTTCCTCCTACTCAGAAGCTTCTATTTGACCAATTTCTGGCAGAAAAATGACTCTAAACACGCTTATTTTAGTTCCAAAAGTGATCATTCACATTTAATAATTGTTTACAGTCAAAAGAGAAAACATTAAAAAAATGACCATTTCTGACCATCTGGAGAAAGTTCGACAGTTCCGGGGTCATCGTTATTCATAAAAAAAATATTTTTTCAAATGTTGAAAAAATATGCAAAATGTCAAATGGATTGTGCCTGATATTGAATAACCACTTTTTAAAGCCCCACAGTGACCAAAATTGCCATTTTAACAGACATTTCCTCCTACTCAGAAGCTTCTATTTGACCAATTTCTGGCCGAAAAATGGCTCTAAACACACTCATTTTAGATCCAAAAGTGATCATTCACATTTAATAATTGTTTACAGTCAAAAGAGAAAACATTAAATGGCCATTTCTGACCATCTGGAGAAAGTTCGACAGTTCCGGGGTCATCGTTTTTCATTAAAAAAATTATTTTTTCAAATGTTAAAAAAATGATGCAAAATGTCAAATGGATTGTGCCTGATGTTGAATAACCACTTTTTAAAGCCCCACAGTGACCAAAATTGCCATTTTTACAGACTTTTCCTCCTACTCTGAAGCTTCTTTTTGACCAATTTCTGGCAGAAAAATGGCTCTAAACACACTCATTTTAGATCCAAAAGTGATCATTCACATTTAATAATTGTTTACAGTCAAAAGAGAAAACATTCAAAATGACCATTTCTGACCATCTGGAGAAAGTTTTACAGGTCCGGGGTCATCGTTTTTCATAAAAAAAAATGTTTTTCAAATGTTGAAAAAATTATTCAAAATGTCAAATGGATTGTGCCTGATGTTGAATAACCACTTTTTAAAGCCCCACAGTGACCAAAATTGCCATTTTTACAGACTTTTCCTCCTACTCAGAAGCTTCTATTTGACCAATTTCTGGCCGAAAAATGGCTCTAAACACACTCATTTTAGATCCAAAAGTGATCATTCACATTTAATAATTGTTTACAGTCAAAAGAGAAAACATTAAATGGCCATTTCTGACCATCTGGAGAAAGTTCGACAGTTCCGGGGTCATTGTTTTTCCTTAAAAAAATTATTTTTTCAAATGTTAAAAAAATGATGCAAAATGTCAAATGGATTGTGCCTGATGTTGAATAACCACTTTTTAAAGCCCCACAGTGACCAAAATTGCCATTTTTACAGACTTTTCCTCCTACTCAGAAGCTTCTTTTTGACCAATTTCTGGCAGAAAAATGGCTCTAAACGCACTCATTTTAGATCCAAAAGTGATCATTCACATTTAATAAATGTTTACAGTCAAAAGAGAAAACATTCAAAATGGCCATTTCTGACCATCTGGAGAAAGTTTTACAGGTCCGGGGTCATCGTTTTTCATAAAAAAAAATACTTTTTCAAATGTTGAAAAAATGATTCAAAATGTCAAATGGATTGTGCCTGATGTTGAATAACCACTTTTTAAAGCCCCACAGAACCAAAATTGCCATTTTTACAGACATTTCCTGCTACTCAGAAGCTTCTATTTGACCAATTTCTGGCAGAAAAATGACTCTAAACACACTTATTTTAGTTCCAAAAGTGAACATTCACATTTAATAATTGTTTACAGTCAAAAGAGAAAACATTAAAAAATGACCATTTCTGACCATCTGGAGAAAGTTCGACACTTCCGGGGTCATCGTTTTTCATCAAAAAAAATATTTTTTCAAATGTTGAAAAAGTGATGCAAAATGTCAAAAGGATTGGGCCTCCTGTTGAATAACCACTTTTGCCCCACAGTGACCAAAATTGCCATTTTTACAGACTTTTCCTCCTACTCAGAAGCTTCTATTTGACCAATTTCAGGCAGAAAAATGACTCTAAACACACTTATTTTAGTTCCAAAAGTGAACATTCACATTTAATAATTGTTGACAGTCAAAAGAGAAAACATTAAAAAATGACCATTTCTGACCATCTGGAGAAAGTTCGACACTTCCGGGGTCATCGTTTTTCATCCAAAAAAATATTTTTTCAAATGTTGAAAAAGTGATGCAAAATGTCAAAAGGATTGGGCCTCCTGTTGAATAACCACTTTTGCCCCACAGTGACCAAAATTGCCATTTTTACAGACTTTTCCTCCTACTCAGAAGCTTCTATTTGACCAATTTCTGGCAGAAAAATGACTCTAAACACACTTATTTTAGTTCCAAAAGTGAACATTCACATTTAATAATTGTTTACAGTCAAAAGAGAAAACATTAGAAAATGACCATTTCTGACCATCTGGAGAAAGTTCGACAGTTCCGGGGTCATCGTTTTTCATAAAAAAAAATATTTTTTCAAATGTTAAAAAAATGATGCAAAATGTCAAATGGGTGTGCCTGATGTTGAATAACCACTTTTTAAAGCCCCACAGTGAACAAAATTGCCATTTTTACAGACTTTTGCTCCTACTCAGAAGCTTCTATTTTGACCAATTTCTGCAAGAAAAATGACTCCAAACACACTCATTTTAGATCCAAAAGTGATAATTCACATTTAAGAGTCATTTACAGGCAAAAAAGAAATCATTAAAAAATGACCATTTCTGACTATCTGGAGAAAGTTTGACAGTTCCGGGGTCATCGTTTTTCATCAAAAAAATATTTTTTCAAATGTATAAAAAATGATGCAAAATGTCAAAAGTATTGTTCCTGAAGTTGAATAACCACTTTTTAACCCCTTCCACGCTAATGACAAAGCCAGCTCGTCACAGGCGTTACCTGCGCTGCGCTCATGACGAGCTGGCTTTGTCATGTATAGTGTGATTTATGAACATTCAGCGCACAGCAGGAAAACCCGCTAGCGCTGTAGTGGTTAAAGCCCCACAGTGACCAAAATTGCAATTTTTACAGACTTTTCCTCCTACTCAGAAGCTTCTATTTTGACCAATTTCTGGCAGAAAAATGACTCCAAACACACTCATTTTAGATCCAAAAGTGATAATTCACATTTAATAGTCATTTACAGGCAAAAGAGAAAACATAACATTTCTGACCATCTGGAGAAAGTTTGACAGTTCCGGGGTCATCGTTTTTCATCAAAAAAAATATTTTTTCAAATGTTGAAAAAATTATTCAAAATGTCAAATGGATAGTGCCTGATGTTGAATAACCACTTTTTAAAGCCCCACAGTGACCAAAATTGTCATTTTTACAGACATTTCCTCCTACTCAGAACCTTCTATTTTGACCAATTTCTGGCAGAAAAATGACTTTAAACACACTTATTTTAGTTCCAAAAGTGAACATTCACATTTAATAATTGTTTACAGTCAAAAGAGAAAACATTAAAAAATGACCATTTCTGACCATCTGGAGAAAGTTCGACAGTTCCGGGGTCATCGTTATTCATAAAAAAAATATTTTTTCAAATGTTGAAAAAATATGCAAAATGTCAAATGGATTGTGCCTGATATTGAATAACCACTTTTTAAAGCCCCACAGTGACCAAAATTGCCATTTTAACAGACATTTCCTCCTACTCAGAAGCTTCTATTTGACCAATTTCTGGCAGAAAAATGACTCTAAACACGCTTATTTTAGTTCCAAAAGTGATCATTCACATTTAATAATTGTTTACAGTCAAAAGAGAAAACATTAAAAAAATGACCATTTCTGACCATCTGGAGAAAGTTCGACAGTTCCGGGGTCATCGTTATTCATAAAAAAAATATTTTTTCAAATGTTGAAAAAATATGCAAAATGTCAAATGGATTGTGCCTGATATTGAATAACCACTTTTTAAAGCCCCACAGTGACCAAAATTGCCATTTTAACAGACATTTCCTCCTACTCAGAAGCTTCTATTTGACCAATTTCTGGCCGAAAAATGGCTCTAAACACACTCATTTTAGATCCAAAAGTGATCATTCACATTTAATAATTGTTTACAGTCAAAAGAGAAAACATTAAATGGCCATTTCTGACCATCTGGAGAAAGTTCGACAGTTCCGGGGTCATCGTTTTTCATAAAAAAAATTATTTTTTCAAATGTTAAAAAAATGATGCAAAATGTCAAATGGATTGTGCCTGATGTTGAATAACCACTTTTTAAAGCCCCACAGTGACCAAAATTGCCATTTTTACAGACTTTTCCTCCTACTCTGAAGCTTCTTTTTGACCAATTTCTGGCAGAAAAATGGCTCTAAACACACTCATTTTAGATCCAAAAGTGATCATTCACATTTAATAATTGTTTACAGTCAAAAGAGAAAACATTCAAAATGGCCATTTCTGACCATCTGGAGAAAGTTTTACAGGTCCGGGGTCATCGTTTTTCATAAAAAAAAATATTTTTTCAAATGTTGAAAAAATTATTCAAAATGTCAAATGGATTGTGCCTGATGTTGAATAACCACTTTTTAAAGCCCCACAGTGACCAAAATTGCCATTTTTACAGACTTTTCCTCCTACTCAGAAGCTTCTATTTGACCAATTTCTGGCCGAAAAATGGCTCTAAACACACTCATTTTAGATCCAAAAGTGATCATTCACATTTAATAATTGTTTACAGTCAAAAGAGAAAACATTAAATGGCCATTTCTGACCATCTGGAGAAAGTTCGACAGTTCCGGGGTCATCGTTTTTCCTTAAAAAAATTATTTTTTCAAATGTTAAAAAAATGATGCAAAATGTCAAATGGATTGTGCCTGATGTTGAATAACCACTTTTTAAAGCCCCACAGTGACCAAAATTGCCATTTTTACAGACTTTTCCTCCTACTCAGAAGCTTCTTTTTGACCAATTTCTGGCAGAAAAATGGCTCTAAACACACTCATTTTAGATCCAAAAGTGATCATTCACATTTAATAAATGTTTACAGTCAAAAGAGAAAACATTCAAAATGGCCATTTCTGACCATCTGGAGAAAGTTTTACAGGTCCGGGGTCATCGTTTTTCATAAAAAAAAATACTTTTTCAAATGTTGAAAAAATGATTCAAAATGTCAAATGGATTGTGCCTGATGTTGAATAACCACTTTTTAAAGCCCCACAGAACCAAAATTGCCATTTTTACAGACATTTCCTGCTACTCAGAAGCTTCTATTTGACCAATTTCTGGCAGAAAAATGACTCTAAACACACTTATTTTAGTTCCAAAAGTGAACATTCACATTTAATAATTGTTTACAGTCAAAAGAGAAAACATTAAAAAATGACCATTTCTGACCATCTGGAGAAAGTTCGACACTTCCGGGGTCATCGTTTTTCATCAAAAAAAATATTTTTTCAAATGTTGAAAAAGTGATGCAAAATGTCAAAAGGATTGGGCCTCCTGTTGAATAACCACTTTTGCCCCACAGTGACCAAAATTGCCATTTTTACAGACTTTTCCTCCTACTCAGAGGCTTCTATTTGACCAATTTCAGGCAGAAAAATGACTCTAAACACACTTATTTTAGTTCCAAAAGTGAACATTCACATTTAATAATTGTTGACAGTCAAAAGAGAAAACATTAAAAAATGACCATTTCTGACCATCTGGAGAAAGTTCGACACTTCCGGGGTCATCGTTTTTCATCCAAAAAAATATTTTTTCAAATGTTGAAAAAGTGATGCAAAATGTCAAAAGGATTGGGCCTCCTGTTGAATAACCACTTTTGCCCCACAGTGACCAAAATTGCCATTTTTACAGACTTTTCCTCCTACTCAGAAGCTTCTATTTGACCAATTTCTGGCAGAAAAATGACTCTAAACACACTTATTTTAGTTCCAAAAGTGAACATTCACATTTAATAATTGTTTACAGTCAAAAGAGAAAACATTAGAAAATGACCATTTCTGACCATCTGGAGAAAGTTCGACAGTTCCGGGGTCATCGTTTTTCATAAAAAAAAATATTTTTTCAAATGTTAAAAAAATGATGCAAAATGTCAAATGGGTGTGCCTGATGTTGAATAACCACTTTTTAAAGCCCCACAGTGAACAAAATTGCCATTTTTACAGACTTTTGCTCCTACTCAGAAGCTTCTATTTTGACCAATTTCTGCAAGAAAAATGACTCCAAACACACTCATTTTAGATCCAAAAGTGATAATTCACATTTAAGAGTCATTTACAGGCAAAAAAGAAATCATTAAAAAATGACCATTTCTGACTATCTGGAGAAAGTTTGACAGTTCCGGGGTCATCGTTTTTCATCAAAAAAATATTTTTTCAAATGTATAAAAAATGATGCAAAATGTCAAAAGTATTGTTCCTGAAGTTGAATAACCACTTTTTAACCCCTTCCACGCTAATGACAAAGCCAGCTCGTCACAGGCGTTACCTGCGCTGCGCTCATGACGAGCTGGCTTTGTCATGTAAAGTGTGATTTATGAACATTCAGCGCACAGCAGAAAAACCCGCTAGCGCTGTAGTGGTTAAAGCCCCACAGTGACCAAAATTGCAATTTTTACAGACTTTTCCTCCTACTCAGAAGCTTCTATTTTGACCAATTTCTGGCAGAAAAATGACTCCAAACACACTCATTTTAGATCCAAAAGTGATAATTCACATTTAATAGTCATTTACAGGCAAAAGAGAAAACATAACATTTCTGACCATCTGGAGAAAGTTTGACAGTTCCGGGGTCATCGTTTTTCATCAAAAAAAATATTTTTTCAAATGTTGAAAAAATGATTCAAAATGTCAAATGGATAGTGCCTGATGTTGAATAACCACTTTTTAAAGCCCCACAGTGACCAAAATTGTCATTTTTACAGACATTTCCTCCTACTCAGAACCTTCTATTTTGACCAATTTCTGGCAGAAAAATGACTTTAAACACACTTATTGTAGTTCCAAAAGTGAACATTCACATTTAATAATTGTTTACAGTCAAAAGAGAAAACATTAAAAAATGACCATTTCTGACCATCTGGAGAAAGTTCGACAGTTCCGGGGTCATCGTTATTCATAAAAAAAATATTTTTTCAAATGTTGAAAAAATATGCAAAATGTCAAATGGATTGTGCCTGATATTGAATAACCACTTTTTAAAGCCCCACAGTGACCAAAATTGCCATTTTGACAGACATTTCCTCCTACTCAGAAGCTTCTATTTGACCAATTTCTGGCAGAAAAATGACTCTAAACACGCTTATTTTAGTTCCAAAAGTGATCATTCACATTTAATAATTGTTTACAGTCAAAAGAGAAAACATTAAAAAAATGACCATTTCTGACCATCTGGAGAAAGTTCGACAGTTCCGGGGTCATCGTTATTCATAAAAAAAATATTTTTTCAAATGTTGAAAAAATATGCAAAATGTCAAATGGATTGTGCCTGATATTGAATAACCACTTTTTAAAGCCCCACAGTGACCAAAATTGCCATTTTAACAGACATTTCCTCCTACTCAGAAGCTTCTATTTGACCAATTTCTGGCCGAAAAATGGCTCTAAACACACTCATTTTAGATCCAAAAGTGATCATTCACATTTAATAATTGTTTACAGTCAAAAGAGAAAACATTAAATGGCCATTTCTGACCATCTGGAGAAAGTTCAACAGTTCCGGGGTCATCGTTTTTCATAAAAAAAATTATTTTTTCAAATGTTAAAAAAATGATGCAAAATGTCAAATGGATTGTGCCTGATGTTGAATAACCACTTTTTAAAGCCCCACAGTGACCAAAATTGCCATTTTTACAGACTTTTCCTCCTACTCTGAAGCTTCTTTTTGACCAATTTCTGGCAGAAAAATGGCTCTAAACACACTCATTTTAGATCCAAAAGTGATCATTCACATTTAATAATTGTTTACAGTCAAAAGAGAAAACATTCAAAATGGCCATTTCTGACCATCTGGAGAAAGTTTTACAGGTCCGGGGTCATCGTTTTTCATAAAAAAAAATATTTTTTCAAATGTTGAAAAAATTATTCAAAATGTCAAATGGATTGTGCCTGATGTTGAATAACCACTTTTTAAAGCCCCACAGTGACCAAAATTGCCATTTTTACAGACTTTTCCTCCTACTCAGAAGCTTCTATTTGACCAATTTCTGGCCGAAAAATGGCTCTAAACACACTCATTTTAGATCCAAAAGTGATCATTCACATTTAATAATTGTTTACAGTCAAAAGAGAAAACATTAAATGGCCATTTCTGACCATCTGGAGAAAGTTCGACAGTTCCGGAGTCATCGTTTTTCATTAAAAAAATTATTTTTTCAAATGTTAAAAAAATGATGCAAAATGTCAAATGGATTGTGCCTGATGTTGAATAACCACTTTTTAAAGCCCCACAGTGACCAAAATTGCCATTTTTACAGACTTTTCCTCCTACTCAGAAGCTTCTTTTTGACCAATTTCTGGCAGAAAAATGGCTCTAAACACACTCATTTTAGATCCAAAAGTGATCATTCACATTTAATAATTGTTTACAGTCAAAAGAGAAAACATTCAAAATGGCCATTTCTGACCATCTGGAGAAAGTTTTACAGGTCCGGGGTCATCGTTTTTCATAAAAAAAAATATTTTTTCAAATGTTGAAAAAATTATTCAAAATGTCAAATGGATTGTGCCTGATGTTGAATAACCACTTTTTAAAGCCCCACAGTGACCAAAATTGCCATTTTTACAGACTTTTCCTCCTACTCAGAAGCTTCTATTTGACCAATTTCTGGCCGAAAAATGGCTCTAAACACACTCATTTTAGATCCAAAAGTGATCATTCACATTTAATAATTGTTTACAGTCAAAAGAGAAAACATTAAATGGCCATTTCTGACCATCTGGAGAAAGTTCGACAGTTCCGGGGTCATCGTTTTTCATGAAAAAAATTATTTTTTCAAATGTTAAAAAAATGATGCAAAATGTCAAATGGATTGTGCCTGATGTTGAATAACCACTTTTTAAAGCCCCACAGTGACCAAAATTGCCATTTTAAAAGACTTTTCCTCCTACTCAGAAGCTTCTTTTTGACCAATTTCTGGCAGAAAAATGGCTCTAAACACACTCATTTTAGATCCAAAAGTGATCATTCACATTTAATAATTGTTTACAGTCAAAAGAGAAAACATTCAAAATGGCCATTTCTGACCATCTGGAGAAAGTTTTACAGGTCCGGGGTCATCGTTTTTCATAAAAAAAAATATTTTTTCAAATGTTGAAAAAATGATTCAAAATGTCAAATGGATTGTGCCTGATGTTGAATAACCACTTTTTAAAGCCCCACAGAACCAAAATTGCCATTTTTACAGACATTTCCTCCTACTCAGAAGCTTCTATTTGACCAATTTCTGGCAGAAAAATGACTCTAAACACACTTATTTTAGTTCCAAAAGTGAACATTCACATTTAATAATTGTTTACAGTCAAAAGAGAAACATTAAAAAATGACCATTTCTGACCATCTGGAGAAAGTTCGACACTTCCGGGGTCATCGTTTTTCATCAAAAAAAATATTTTTTCAAATGTTGAAAAAGTGATGCAAAATGTCAAAAGGATTGGGCCTCCTGTTGAATAACCACTTTTGCCCCACAGTGACCAAAATTGCCATTTTTACAGACTTTTCCTCCTACTCAGAAGCTTCTATTTGACCAATTTCTGGCAGAAAAATGACTCTAAACACACTTATTTTAGTTCCAAAAGTGAACATTCACATTTAATAATTGTTGACAGTCAAAAGAGAAAACATTAAAAAATGACCATTTCTGACCATCTGGAGAAAGTTCGACACTTCCGGGGTCATCGTTTTTCATCAAAAAAAATATTTTTTCAAATGTTGAAAAAGTGATGCAAAATGTCAAAAGGATTGGGCCTCCTGTTGAATAACCACTTTTGCCCCACAGTGACCAAAATTGCCATTTTTACAGACTTTTCCTCCTACTCAGAAGCTTCTATTTGACCAATTTCTGGCAGAAAAATGACTCTAAACACACTTATTTTAGTTCCAAAAGTGAACATTCACATTTAATAATTGTTTACAGTCAAAAGAGAAAACATTAGAAAATGACCATTTCTGACCATCTGGAGAAAGTTCGACAGTTCCGGGGTCATCGTTTTTCATAAAAAAAAAATCTTTTTTCAAATGTTAAAAAAATGATGCAAAATGTCAAATGGATGTGCCTGATGTTGAATAGCCACTTTTTAAAGCCCCACAGTGAACAAAATTGCCATTTTTACAGACATTTCCTCCTACTCAGAAGCTTCTATTTGACCAATTTCTGGCAGAAAAATGACTCTTAACACACTTATTTTGGTTCCAAAAGTGATCATTCACATTTAATAATTGTTTACAGTCAAAAGAGAAAACATTAGAAAATGACGATTTCTGACCATCTGGAGAAAGTTCGACAGTTCCGGGGTCATCGTTTTTCATAAAAAAAAATATTTTTTCAAATGTTAAAAAAATGATGCAAAATGTCAAATGGATGTGCCTGATGTTGAATAACCACTTTTTAAAGCCCCACAGTGACCAAAATTGCAATTTGTACAGACTTTTCCTCCTACTCAGAAGCTTCTATCTTGACCAATCTCTGGCAGAAAAATGGCTCTAAACACACTTATTTTAGTTTCTAAAGTGATCATTCACATTTAATATTTGTTTACAGTCAAAAGAGATAACATTAAAAAAGGACTATTTCTGACCATCTGGAGAAAGTTCGACAGTTCCGGGGTCATCGTTTTTCATCAAAAAAAAAATTTTTTCAAATGTTGAAAAAATGATGCAAAATGTCAAAAGGATTGGGCCTCCTGTTGAATAACTACTTTTTAAGCCCTACAGTGACCAAAATTGCCATTTTTGCAGACATTTCCTCCTACTCAGAAGCATCTATTTGACCAATTTCTGGCAGAAAAATGACTCTAAACACACTTATTTTAGTTCCAAAAGTGATCATTCACATTTAATTATTGTTTACAGTCAAAAGAGAAAAAATAAAAAAAATGGCCATTTCTGACCATCTGGAGAAAGTTTGACAGGTCCGGGGTCATCGTTTTTCATCAAAAAAAATATTTTTTCAAATGTTGAAAAAATGATTCAAAATGTCAAATGGATTGTGCCTGATGTTGAATAACAACTTTTTAAAGCCCCACAGTGACCAAAATTGCCATTTTTACAGACATTTCCTCCTACTCAGAAGCTTCTATTTGACCAATTTCTGGCAGAAAAATGACTCTAAACACACTTATTTTAGTTCCAAAAGTGATCATTCACATTTAATAATTGTTTACAGTCAAAAGAGAAAACATTAAAAAATTACCATTTCTGACCATCTGGAGAAAGTTCGACGTTCCGGGGTCATCGTTTTTCATCAAAAAAAATATTTTTTCAAATGTTGAAAAAATGATGCAAAATGTCAAAAGGATTGTGCCTGAAGTTGAATAACCACTTTTGAAAGCCCCACAGTGACCAACATTGCCATTTTTACAGACTTTTCCTCCTACTCAGAAGCTTCTATTTTGACCAATTTCTGCAAAAAAAATGACTCCAAACACACTCATTTTAGATCCAAAAGTGATAATTCACATTTAAGAGTCATTTACAGGCAAAAAAGAAATAATTAAAAAATGACCATTTCTGACTATCTGGAGAAAGTTTGACAGTTCCGGGGTCATCGTTTTTCATCAAAAAAATATTTTTTCAAATGTATAAAAAATGATGCAAAATGTCAAAAGTATTGTTCCTGAAGTTGAATAACCACTTTTTAACCCTTCCACGCTAATGACAAAGCCAGCTCGTCACAGGCGTTACCTGCGCTGCGCTCATGACGAGCTGGCTTTGTCATGTAAAGTGTGATTTATGAACATTCAGCGCACAGCAGGAAAACCCGCTAGCGCTGTAGTGGTTAAAGCCCCACAGTGACCAAAATTGCAATTTTTACAGACTTTTCCTCCTACTCAGAAGCTTCTATTTTGACCAATTTCTGGCAGAAAAATGACTCCAAACACACTCATTTTAGATCCAAAAGTGATAATTCACATTTAATAGTCATTTACAGGCAAAAGAGAAAACATAAAAAAATGACCATTTCTGACCATCTGGAGAAAGTTTGACAGTTCCGGGGTCATCGTTTTTCATCAAAAAAAATATTTTTTCAAATGTATAAAAAATGATGCAAAATGTCAAAAGTATTGTTCCTGAAGTTGAATAACCACTTTTTAACCCTTCCACGCTAATGACAAAGCCAGCTCGTCACAGGCGTTACCTGCGCTGCGCTCATGACGAGCTGGCTTTGTCATGTAAAGTGTGATTTATGAACATTCAGCGCACAGCAGGAAAACCCGCTAGCGCTGTAGTGGTTAAAGCCCCACAGTGACCAAAATTGCAATTTTTACAGACTTTTCCTCCTACTCAGAACCTTCTATTTTGACCAATTTCTGGCAGAAAAATGACTTTAAACACACTTATTTTAGTTCCAAAAGTGAACATTCACATTTAATAATTGTTTACAGTCAAAAGAGAAAACATTAAAAAATGACCATTTCTGACCATCTGGAGAAAGTTCGACAGTTCCGGGGTCATCGTTATTCATAAAAAAAATATTTTTTCAAATGTTGAAAAAATATGCAAAATGTCAAATGGATTGTGCCTGATATTGAATAACCACTTTTTAAAGCCCCACAGTGACCAAAATTGCCATTTTAACGGACATTTCCTCCTACTCAGAAGCTTCTATTTGACCAATTTCTGGCAGAAAAATGACTCTAAACACGCTTATTTTAGTTCCAAAAGTGATCATTCACATTTAATAATTGTTTACAGTCAAAAGAGAAAACATTAAAAAAATGACCATTTCTGACCATCTGGAGAAAGTTCGACGTTCCGGGGTCATCGTTTTTCATCAAAAAAAATATTTTTTCAAATGTTGAAAAAATGATGCAAAATGTCAAAAGGATTGTGCCTGAAGTTGAATAACCACTTTGTAAAGCCCCACAGTGACCAAAATTGCCATTTTTACAGACTTTTCCTCCTACTCAGAAGCTTCTATTTGACCAATTTCTGGCCGAAAAATGGCTCTAAACACACTCATTTTAGATCCAAAAGTGATCATTCACATTTAATAATTGTTTACAGTCAAAAGAGAAAACATTAAATGGCCATTTCTGACCATCTGGAGAAAGTTCGACAGTTCCGGGGTCATCGTTTTTCATAAAAAAAATTATTTTTTCAAATGTTAAAAAAATGATGCAAAATGTCAAATGGATTGTGCCTGTTATTGAATAACCACTTTTTAAAGCCCCACAGTGACCAAAATTGCCATTTTTACAGACTTTTCCTCCTACTCAGAAGCTTCTTTTTGACCAATTTCTGGCAGAAAAATGGCTCTAAACACACTCATTTTAGATCCAAAAGTGATCATTCACATTTAATAATTGTTTACAGTCAAAAGAGAAAACATTCAAAATGGCCATTTCTGACCATTTGGAGAAAGTTTTACAGGTCCGGGGTCATCGTTTTTCATTAAAAAAAATATTTTTTCAAATGTTGAAAAAATTATTCAAAATGTCAAATGGATTGTGCCTGATGTTGAATAACCACTTTTTAAAGCCCCACAGTGACCAAAATTGCCATTTTTACAGACTTTTCCTCCTACTCAGAAGCTTCTATTTGACCAATTTCTGGCCGAAAAATGGCTCTAAACACACTCATTTTAGATCCAAAAGTGATCATTCACATTTAATAATTGTTTACAGTCAAAAGAGAAAACATTAAATGGCCATTTCTGACCATCTGGAGAAAGTTCGACAGTTCCGGGGTCATCGTTTTTCATTAAAAAAAATATTTTTTCAAATGTTAAAAAAATGATGCAAAATGTCAAATGGATTGTGCCTGATGTTGAATAACCACTTTTTAAAGCCCCACAGTGACCAAAATTGCCATTTTTACAGACTTTTCCTCCTACTCAGAAGCTTCTTTTTGACCAATTTCTGGCAGAAAAATGGCTCTAAACACACTCATTTTAGATCCAAAAGTGATCATTCACATTTAATAATTGTTTACAGTCAAAAGAGAAAACATTCAAAATGGCCATTTCCGACCATCTGGAGAAAGTTTTACAGGTCCGGGGTCATCATTTTTCATAAAAAAAAATATTTTTTCAAATGTTGAAAAAATGATTCAAAATGTCAAATGGATTGTGCCTGATGTTGAATAACCACTTTTTAAAGCCCCACAGAACCAAAATTGCCATTTTTACAGACATTTCCTCCTACTCAGAAGCTTCTATTTGACCAATTTCTGGCAGAAAAATGACTCTAAACACACTTATTTTAGTTCCAAAAGTGAACATTCACATTTAATAATTGTTTACAGTCAAAAGAGAAAACATTAAAAAATGACCATTTCTGACCATCTGGAGAAAGTTCGACACTTCCGGAGTCATCGTTTTTCATCAAAAAAAATATTTTTTCAAATGTTGAAAAAGTGATGCAAAATGTCAAAAGGATTGGGCCTCCTGTTGAATAACCACTTTTGCCCCACAGTGACCAAAATTGCCATTTTTACAGACTTTTCCTCCTACTCAGAAGCTTCTATTTGACCAATTTCTGGCAGAAAAATGACTCTAAACACACTTATTTTAGTTCCAAAAGTGAACATTCACATTTAATAATTGTTGACAGTCAAAAGAGAAAACATTAAAAAATGACCATTTCTGACCATCTGGAGAAAGTTCGACACTTCCGGGGTCATCGTTTTTCATCAAAAAAAATATTTTTTCAAATGTTGAAAAAGTGATGCAAAATGTCAAAAGGATTGGGCCTCCTGTTGAATAACCACTTTTGCCCCACAGTGACCAAAATTGCCATTTTTACAGACTTTTCCTCCTACTCAGAAGCTTCTATTTGACCAATTTCTGGCAGAAAAATGACTCTAAACACACTTATTTTAGTTCCAAAAGTGAACATTCACATTTAATAATTGTTTACAGTCAAAAGAGAAAACATTAGAAAATGACCATTTCTGACCATCTGGAGAAAGTTCGACAGTTCCGGGGTCATCGTTTTTCATAAAAAAAAATATTTTTTCAAATGTTAAAAAAATGATGCAAAATGTCAAATGGATGTGCCTGATGTTGAATAACCACTTTTTAAAGCCCCACAGTGAACAAAATTGCCATTTTTACAGACATTTCCTCCTACTCAGAAGCTTCTATTTGACCAATTTCTGGCAGAAAAATGACTCTTAACACACTTATTTTAGTTCCAAAAGTGATCATTCACATTTAATAATTGTTTACAGTCAAAAGAGAAAACATTAAAAAATGACAATTTCTGACCATCTGGAGAAAGTTCGACGTTCCGGGGTCATCGTTTTTCTTCAAAAAAAATATTTTTTCAAATGTTGAAAAAATGATGCAAAATGTCAAAAGGATTGTGCCTGAAGTTGAATAACCACTTTTTAAAGCCCCACAGTGACCAAAATTGCAATTTGTACAGACTTTTCCTCCTACTCAGAAGCTTCTATTTTGACCAATTTCTGCAAGAAAAATGACTCCAAACACACTCATTTCAGATCCAAAAGTGATAATTCACATTTAAGAGTCATTTACAGGCAAAAAAGAAATCATTAAAAAATGACCATTTCTGACTATCTGGAGAAAGTTTGACAGTTCCGGGGTCATCGTTTTTCATCAAAAAAATATTTTTTCAAATGTATAAAAAATGATGCAAAATGTCAAAAGTATTGTTCCTGAAGTTGAATAACCACTTTTTAACCCCTTCCACGCTAATGACAAAGCCAGCTCGTCACAGGCGTTACCTGCGCTGCGCTCATGACGAGCTGGCTTTGTCATGTAAAGTGTGATTTATGAACATTCAGCGCACAGCAGGAAAACCCGCTAGCGCTATAGTGGTTAAAGCCCCACAGTGACCAAAATTGCAATTTTTACAGACTTTTCCTCCTACTCAGAAGCTTCTATTTTGACCAATTTCTGGCAGAAAAATGACTCCAAACACACTCATTTTAGATCCAAAAGTGATAATTCACATTTAATAGTCATTTACAGGCAAAAGAAAAAACATAAAAAAATGACCATTTCTGACCATCTGGAGAAAGTTTGACAGTTCCGGGGTCATCGTTTTTCATCAAAAAAAATATTTTTTCAAATGTTGAAAAAATGATTCAAAATGTCAAATGAATAGTGCCTGATGTTGAATAACCACTTTTTAAAGCCCCACAGTGACCAAAATTGTCATTTTTACAGACATTTCCTCCTACTCAGAACCTTCTATTTTGACCAATTTCTGGCAGAAAAATGACTCTAAACACACTTATTTTAGTTCCAAAAGTGATCATTCACATTTAATTATTGTTTACAGTCAAAAGAGAAACAATTAAAAAAATGGCCATTTCTGACCATCTGGAGAAAGTTTGACAGGTCCGGGGTCATCGTTTTTCATCAAAAAAAATATTTTTTCAAATGTTGAAAAAATGATTCACAATGTCAAATGGATTGTGCCTGATGTTGAATAACAACTTTTTAAAGCCCCACAGTGACCAAAATTGCCATTTTAACAGACATTTCCTCCTACTCAGAAGCTTCTATTTGACCAATTTCTGGCAGAAAAATGACTCTAAACACGCTTATTTTAGTTCCAAAAGTGATCATTCACATTTAATAATTGTTTACAGTCAAAAGAGAAAACATTAAAAAAATGACCATTTCTGAACATCTGGAGAAAGTTCGACGTTCCGGGGTCATCGTTTTTCATCAAAAATTTTTTTTTTTCAAATGTTGAAAAAATGATGCAAAATGTCAAAAGGATTGTGCCTGAAGTTGAATAACCACTTTTGAAAGCCCCACAGTGACCAAAATTGCCATTTTTACAGACTTTTCCTCCTACTCAGAAGCTTCTATTTTGACCAATTTCTGCAAGAAAAATGACTCCAAACACACTCATTTTAGATCCAAAAGTGATAATTCACATTTAAGAGTCATTTACAGGCAAAAAAGAAATCATTAAAAAATGACCATTTCTGACTATCTGGAGAAAGTTTGACAGTTCCGGGGTCATCGTTTTTCATCAAAAAAATATTTTTTCAAATGTATAAAAAATGATGCAAAATGTCAAAAGTATTGTTCCTGAAGTTGAATAACCGCTTTTTAACCCCTTCCACGCTAATGACAAAGCCAGCTCGTCACAGGCGTTACCTGCGCTGCGCTCATGACGAGCTGGCTTTGTCATGTAAAGTGCGATTTATGAACATTCAGCGCACAGCTTGAAAACCCGCTAGCGCTGTAGTGGTTAAAGCCCCACAGTGACCAAAATTGCAATTTTTACAGACTTTTCCTCCTACTCAGAAGCTTCTATTTTGACCAATTTCTGGCAGAAAAATGACTCCAAACACACTCATTTTAGATCCAAAAGTGATAATTCACATTTAATAGTCATTTACAGGCAAAAGAGAAAACATTAAAAAATGACCATTTCTGACCATCTGGAGAAAGTTTCACAGTTCCGGGGTCATCGTTTTTCATCAAAAAAAATATTTTTTCAAATGTTGAAAAAATGATTCAAAATGTCAAATGAATAGTGCCTGATGTTGAATAACCACTTTTTAAAGCCCCACAGTGACCAAAATGGTCATTTTTACAGACATTTCCTCCTACTCAGAACCTTCTATTTTGACCAATTTCTGGCAGAAAAATGACTTTAAACACACTTATTTTAGTTCCAAAAGTGAACATTCACATTTAATAATTGTTTACAGTCAAAAGAGAAAACATAAAAAAATGACCATTTCTGACCATCTGGAGAAAGTTCGACAGTTCCGGGGTCATCGTTATTCATAAAAAAAATATTTTTTCAAATGTTGAAAAAATATGCAAAATGTCAAATGGATTGTGCCTGATGTTGAATAACCACTTTTTAAAGCCCCACAGTGACCAAAATTGCCATTTTTACAGACTTTTCCTCCTACTCAGAAGCTTCTATTTGACCAATTTCTGGCCGAAAAATGGCTCTAAACACACTCATTTTAGATCCAAAAGTGACCATTCACATTTAATAATTGTTTACAGTCAAAAGAGAAAACATTAAATGGCCATTTCTGACCATCTGGAGAAAGTTCGACATTTCCGGGGTCATCGTTTTTCATAAAAAAAATTATTTTTTCAAATGTTAAAAAAATGATGCAAAATGTCAAATGGATTGTGCCTGATGTTGAATAACCACTTTTTAAAGCCCCACAGTGACCAAAATTGCCATTTTTACAGACTTTTCCTCCTACTCAGAAGCTTCTTTTTGACCAATTTCTGGCAGAAAAATGGCTCTAAACACACTCATTTTAGATCCAAAAGTGATCATTCACATTTAATAATTGTTTACAGTCAAAAGAGAAAACATTCAAAATGACCATTTCTGACCATCTGGAGAAAGTTTTACAGGTCCGGGGTCATCGTTTTTCATAAAAAAAATATATTTTTTCAAATGTTGAAAAAATGATTCAAAATGTCAAATGGATTGTGCCTGGTGTTGAATAACCACTTTTTAAAGCCCCACAGTGACCAAAATTGCCATTTTTACAGACATTTCCTCCTACTCAGAAGCTTCTATTTGACCAATTTCTGGCAGAAAAATGACTCTAAACACACTTATTTTAGTTCCAAAAGTGAACATTCACATTTAATAATTGTTTACAGTCAAAAGAGAAAACATTAAAAAATGACCATTTCTGACCATCTGGAGAAAGTTCGACAGTTCCGGGGTCATCGTTTTTCATCAAAAAAAATATTTTATCAAATGTTGAAAAAGTGATGCAAAATGTCAAAAGGATTGGGCCTCCTGTAGAATAACCACTTTTGCCCCACAGTGACCAAAATTGCCATTTTTACAGACTTTTCCTCCTACTCAGAAGCTTCTATTTGACCAATTTCTGGCAGAAAAATGACTCTAAACACACTTATTTTAGTTCCAAAAGTGAACATTCACATTTAATAATTGTTTACAGTCAAAAGAGAAAACATTAGAAAATGACCATTTCTGACCATCTGGAGAAAGTTTTTCAAATGTTAAAAAAAAATGATGCAAAATGTCAAATGGATGTGCCTGATGTTGAATAACCACTTTTTAAAGCCCCACAGTGAACAAAATTGCCATTTTTACAGAAATTTCCTCCTACTCAGAAGCTTCTATTTGACCAATTTCTGGCAGAACAATGACTCTAAACACACTTATTTTAGTTCCAAAAGTGATCATTCACATTTAATAATTGTTTACAGTCAAAAGAGATAACATTAAAAAAGGACTATTTCTGACCATCTGGAGAAAGTTCGACAGTTCCGGGGTCATCGTTTTTCATCAAAAAAAATATTTTTTCAAATGTTGAAAAAATGATGCAAAATGTCAAAAGGATTGGGCCTCCTGTTGAATAACTACTTTTTAAGCCCTACAGTGACCAAAATTGCCATTTTTGCAGACATTTCCTCCTACTCAGAAGCATCTATTTGACCAATTTCTGGCAGAAAAATGACTCTAAATACACTTATTTTAGTTCCAAAAGTGATCATTCACATTTAATTATTGTTTACAGTCAAAAGAGAAAAAATAAAAAAAATGGCCATTTCTGACCATCTGGAGAATGTTTGACAGGTCCGGGGTCATCGTTTTTCATCAAAAAAAATATTTTTTCAAATGTTGAAAAAATGATTCAAAATGTCAAATGGATTGTGCCTGATGTTGAATAACAACTTTTTAAAGCCCCACAGTGACCAAAATTGCCATTTTTACAGACATTTCCTCCTACGCAGAAGCTTCTATTTGACCAATTTCTGGCAGAAAAATGACTCTAAACACACTTATTTTAGTTCCAAAAGTGATCATTCACATTTAATAATTGTTTACAGTCAAAAGAGAAAACATTAAAAAATGACCATTTCTGACCATCTGGAGAAAGTTCGACGTTCCGGGGTCATCGTTTTTCATCAAAAAAAATATTTTTTCAAATGTTGAAAAAATGATGCAAAATGTCAAAAGGATTGTGCCTGAAGTTGAATAACCACTTTTGAAAGCCCCACAGTGACCAAAATTGCCATTTTTACAGACTTTTCCTCCTACTCAGAAGCTTCTATTTTGACCAATTTCTGCAAGAAAAATGACTCCAAACACACTCATTTTAGATCCAAAAGTGATAATTCACATTTAAGAGTCATTTACAGGCAAAAAAGAAATCATTAAAAAATGACCATTTCTGACTATCTGGAGAAAGTTTGACAGTTCCGGGGTCATCGTTTTTCATCAAAAAAATATTTTTTCAAATGTATAAAAAATGATGCAAAATGTCAAAAGTAGTGTTCCTGAAGTTGAATAACCACTTTTTAACCCCTTCCACGCTAATGACAAAGCCAGCTCGTCACAGGCGTTACCTGCGCTGCGCTCATGACGAGCTGGCTTTGTCATGTAAAGTGTGATTTATGAACATTCAGCGCACAGCAGGAAAACCCGCTAGCGCTGTAGTGGTTAAAGCCCCACAGTGACCAAAATTGCAATTTTTACAGACTTTTCCTCCTACTCAGAAGCTTCTATTTTGACCAATTTCTGGCAGAAAAATGACTCCAAACACACTCATTTTAGATCCAAAAGTGATAATTCACATTTAATAGTCATTTACAGGCAAAAGAGAAAACATAAAAAAATGACCATTTCTGACCATCTGGAGAAAGTTTGACAGTTCCGGGGTCATCGTTTTTCATCAAAAAAAATATTTTTTCAAATGTTGAAAAAATGATTCAAAATGTCAAATGGATAGTGCCTGATGTTGAATAACCACTTTTTAAAGCCCCACAGTGACCAAAATTGCCATTTTTACAGACTTTTCCTCCTACTCAGAAGCTTCTTTTTGACCAATTTCTGGCAGAAAAATGGCTCTAAACACACTCATTTTAGATCCAAAAGTGACCATTCACATTTAATAATTGTTTACAGTCAAAAGAGAAAACATTAAATGGCCATTTCTGACCATCTGGAGAAAGTTCGACAGTTCCGGGGTCATCGTTTTTCATAAAAAAAAATATTTTTTCAAATGTTAAAAAAATGATGCAAAATGTCAAATGGATTGTGCCTGATGTTGAATAACCACTTTTTAAAGCCCCACAGTGACCAAAATTGCCATTTTTACAGACTTTTCCTCCTACTCAGAAGCTTCTTTTTGACCAATTTCTGGCAGAAAAATGACTCTAAACACACTTTTTTTAGTTCCAAAAGTGAACATTCACATTTAATAATTGTTTACAGTCAAAAGAGAAAACATTAAAAAATGACCATTTCTGACCATCTGGAGAAAGTTCGACAGTTCCGGGGTCATCGTTTTTCATCAAAAAAAATATTTTATCAAATGTTGAAAAAGTGATGCAAAATGTCAAAAGGATTGGGCCTCCTGTAGAATAACCACTTTTGCCCCACAGTGACCAAAATTGCCATTTTTACAGACTTTTCCTCCTACTCAGAAGCTTCTATTTGACCAATTTCTGGCAGAAAAATGACTCTAAACACACTTATTTTAGTTCCAAAAGTGAACATTCACATTTAATAATTGTTTACAGTCAAAAGAGAAAACATTAGAAAATGACCATTTCTGACCATCTGGAGAAAGTTTTTCAAATGTTAAAAAAATGATGCAAAATGTCAAATGGATGTGCCTGATGTTGAATAACCACTTTTTAAAGCCCCACATTGAACAAAATTGCCATTTTTACAGACATTTCCTCCTACTCAGAAGCTTCTATTTGACCAATTTCTGGCAGAAAAATGACTCTAAACACACTTATTTTAGTTCCAAAAGTGATCATTCACATTTAATAATTGTTTACAGTCAAAAGAGAAAACATTAAAAAATGACCATTTCTGACCATCTGGAGAAAGTTCGACAGTTCCGGGGTCATCGTTTTTCTTCAAAAAAAATATTTTTTCAAATGTTGAAAAAATTTGGCAAAATGTCAAAAGGATTGTGCCTGAAGTTGAATAACCACTTTTTAAAGCCCCACAGTGACCAAAATTGCAATTTGTACAGACTTTTCCTCCTACTCAGAAGCTTCTATCTTGACCAATTTCTGGCAGAAAAATGGCTCTAAACACACTTATTTTAGTTCCAAAAGTGATCATTCACATTTAATATTTGTTTACAGTCAAAAGAGATAACATTAAAAAAGGACTATTTCTGACCATCTGGAGAAAGTTCGACAGTTCCGGGGTCATCGTTTTTCAACAAAAAAAATATTTTTTCAAATGTTGAAAAAATGATGCAAAATGTCAAAAGGATTGGGCCTCCTGTTGAATAACTACTTTTTAAGCCCTACAGTGACCAAAATTGCCATTTTTGCAGACATTTCCTCCTACTCAGAAGCATCTATTTGACCAATGTCTGGCAGAAAAATGACTCTAAACACACTTATTTTAGTTCCAAAAGTGATCATTCACATTTAATTATTGTTTACAGTCAAAAGAGAAAAAATAAAAAAAATGGCCATTTCTGACCATCTGGAGAAAGTTTGACAGGTCCGGGGTCATCGTTTTTCATCAAAAAAAATATTTTTTCAAATGTTGAAAAAATGATTCAAAATGTCAAATGGATTGTGCCTGATGTTGAATAACAACTTTTTAAAGCCCCACAGTGACCAAAATTGCCATTTTTACAGACATTTCCTCCTACGCAGAAGCTTCTATTTGACCAATTTCTGGCAGAAAAATGACTCTAAACACACTTATTTTAGTTCCAAAAGTGATCATTCACATTTAATATTTGTTTACAGTCAAAAGAGAAAACATTAAAAAATGACCATTTCTGACCATCTGGAGAAAGTTCGACGTTCCGGGGTCATCGTTTTTCATCAAAAAAAATATTTTTTCAAATGTTGAAAAAATGATGCAAAATGTCAAAAGGATTGTGCCTGAAGTTGAATAACCACTTTTGAAAGCCCCACAGTGACCAAAATTGCCATTTTTACAGACTTTTCCTCCTACTCAGAAGCTTCTATTTTGACCAATTTCTGCAAGAAAAATGACTCCAAACACACTCATTTTAGATCCAAAAGTGATAATTCACATTTAAGAGTCATTTACAGGCAAAAAAGAAATCATTAAAAAATGACCATTTCTGACTATCTGGAGAAAGTTTGACAGTTCCGGGGTCATCGTTTTTCATCAAAAAAATATTTTTTCAAATGTATAAAAAATGATGCAAAATGTCAAAAGTATTGTTCCTGAAGTTGAATAACCACTTTTTAACCCCTTCCACGCTAATGACAAAGCCAGCTCGTCACAGGCGTTACCTGCGCTGCGCTCATGACGAGCTGGCTTTGTCATGTAAAGTGTGATTTATGAACATTCAGCGCACAGCAGGAAAACCCGCTAGCGCTGTAGTGGTTAAAGCCCCACAGTGACCAAAATTGCAATTTTTACAGACTTTTCCTCCTACTCAGAAGCTTCTATTTTGACCAATTTCTGGCAGAAAAATGACTCCAAACACACTCATTTTAGATCCAAAAGTGATAATTCACATTTAATAGTCATTTACAGGCAAAAGAGAAAACATAAAAAAATGACCATTTCTGACCATCTGGAGAAAGTTTGACAGTTCCGGGGTCATCGTTTTTCATCAAAAAAAATATTTTTTCAAATGTTGAAAAAATGATTCAAAATGTCAAATGGATAGTGCCTGATGTTGAATAACCACTTTTTAAAGCCCCACAGTGACCAAAATTGCCATTTTTACAGACTTTTCCTCCTACTCAGAAGCTTCTTTTTGACCAATTTCTGGCAGAAAAATGGCTCTAAACACACTCATTTTAGATCCAAAAGTGACCATTCACATGTAATAATTGTTTACAGTCAAAAGAGAAAACATTAAATGGCCATTTCTGACCATCTGGAGAAAGTTCGACAGTTCCGGGGTCATCGTTTTTCATAAAAAAAATATTTTTTCAAATGTTAAAAAAATGATGCAAAATGTCAAATGGATTGTGCCTGATGTTGAATAACCACTTTTTAAAGCCCCACAGTGACCAAAATTGCCATTTTTACAGACTTTTCCTCCTACTCAGAAGCTTCTTTTTGACCAATTTCTGGCAGAAAAATGACTCTAAACACACTTTTTTTAGTTCCAAAAGTGAACATTCACATTTAATAATTGTTTACAGTCAAAAGAGAAAACATTAAAAAATGACCATTTCTGACCATCTGGAGAAAGTTCGACAATTCCGGGGTCATCGTTTTTCATCAAAAAAAATATTTTATCAAATGTTGAAAAAGTGATGCAAAATGTCAAAAGGATTGGGCCTCCTGTAGAATAACCACTTTTGCCCCACAGTGACCAAAATTGCCATTTTTACAGACTTTTCCTCCTACTCAGAAGCTTCTATTTGACCAATTTCTGGCAGAAA
Source organism: Lissotriton helveticus (assembly GCF_964261635.1). Lineage (NCBI taxonomy): Eukaryota > Metazoa > Chordata > Amphibia > Caudata > Salamandridae > Lissotriton > Lissotriton helveticus. The sequence goes on along the minus strand of NC_136061.1, from coordinate 1,355,764,466 downwards.
AATGACTCTAAACACACTTATTTTAGTTCCAAAAGTGAACATTCACATTTAATAATTGTTTACAGTCAAAAGAGAAAACATTAGAAAATGACCATTTCTGACCATCTGGAGAAAGTTTTTCAAATGTTAAAAAAATGATGCAAAATGTCAAATGGATGTGCCTGATGTTGAATAACCACTTTTTAAAGCCCCACAGTGAACAAAATTGCCATTTTTACAGACATTTCCTCCTACTCAGAAGCTTCTATTTGACCAATTTCTGGCAGAAAAATGACTCTAAACACACTTATTTTAGTTCCAAAAGTGATCATTCACATTTAATAATTGTTTACAGTCAAAAGAGAAAACATTAAAAAATGACCATTTCTGACCATCTGGAGAAAGTTCGACAGTTCCGGGGTCATCGTTTTTCTTCAAAAAAAATATTTTTTCAAATGTTGAAAAAATTTGGCAAAATGTCAAAAGGATTGTGCCTGAAGTTGAATAACCACTTTTTAAAGCCCCACAGTGACCAAAATTGCAATTTGTACAGACTTTTCCTCCTACTCAGAAGCTTCTATCTTGACCAATTTCTGGCAGAAAAATGGCTCTAAACACACTTATTTTAGTTCCAAAAGTGATCATTCACATTTAATATTTGTTTACAGTCAAAAGAGATAACATTAAAAAAGGACTATTTCTGACCATCTGGAGAAAGTTCGACAGTTCCGGGGTCATCGTTTTTCAACAAAAAAAATATTTTTTCAAATGTTGAAAAAATGATGCAAAATGTCAAAAGGATTGGGCCTCCTGTTGAATAACTACTTTTTAAGCCCTACAGTGACCAAAATTGCCATTTTTGCAGACATTTCCTCCTACTCAGAAGCATCTATTTGACCAATGTCTGGCAGAAAAATGACTCTAAACACACTTATTTTAGTTCCAAAAGTGATCATTCACATTTAATTATTGTTTACAGTCAAAAGAGAAAAAATAAAAAAAATGGCCATTTCTGACCATCTGGAGAAAGTTTGACAGGTCCGGGGTCATCGTTTTTCATCAAAAAAAATATTTTTTCAAATGTTGAAAAAATGATTCAAAATGTCAAATGGATTGTGCCTGATGTTGAATAACAACTTTTTAAAGCCCCACAGTGACCAAAATTGCCATTTTTACAGACATTTCCTCCTACGCAGAAGCTTCTATTTGACCAATTTCTGGCAGAAAAATGACTCTAAACACACTTATTTTAGTTCCAAAAGTGATCATTCACATTTAATATTTGTTTACAGTCAAAAGAGAAAACATTAAAAAATGACCATTTCTGACCATCTGGAGAAAGTTCGACGTTCCGGGGTCATCGTTTTTCATCAAAAAAAATATTTTTTCAAATGTTGAAAAAATGATGCAAAATGTCAAAAGGATTGTGCCTGAAGTTGAATAACCACTTTTGAAAGCCCCACAGTGACCAAAATTGCCATTTTTACAGACTTTTCCTCCTACTCAGAAGCTTCTATTTTGACCAATTTCTGCAAGAAAAATGACTCCAAACACACTCATTTTAGATCCAAAAGTGATAATTCACATTTAAGAGTCATTTACAGGCAAAAAAGAAATCATTAAAAAATGACCATTTCTGACTATCTGGAGAAAGTTTGACAGTTCCGGGGTCATCGTTTTTCATCAAAAAAATATTTTTTCAAATGTATAAAAAATGATGCAAAATGTCAAAAGTATTGTTCCTGAAGTTGAATAACCACTTTTTAACCCCTTCCACGCTAATGACAAAGCCAGCTCGTCACAGGCGTTACCTGCGCTGCGCTCATGACGAGCTGGCTTTGTCATGTAAAGTGTGATTTATGAACATTCAGCGCACAGCAGGAAAACCCGCTAGCGCTGTAGTGGTTAAAGCCCCACAGTGACCAAAATTGCAATTTTTACAGACTTTTCCTCCTACTCAGAAGCTTCTATTTTGACCAATTTCTGGCAGAAAAATGACTCCAAACACACTCATTTTAGATCCAAAAGTGATAATTCACATTTAATAGTCATTTACAGGCAAAAGAGAAAACATAAAAAAATGACCATTTCTGACCATCTGGAGAAAGTTTGACAGTTCCGGGGTCATCGTTTTTCATCAAAAAAAATATTTTTTCAAATGTTGAAAAAATGATTCAAAATGTCAAATGGATAGTGCCTGATGTTGAATAACCACTTTTTAAAGCCCCACAGTGACCAAAATTGTCATTTTTACAGACATTTCCTCCTACTCAGAACCTTCTATTTTGACCAATTTCTGGCAGAAAAATGACTTTAAACACACTTATTTTAGTTCCAAAAGTGAACATTCACATTTAATAATTGTTTACAGTCAAAAGAGAAAACATTAAAAAATGACCATTTCTGACCATCTAGAGAAAGTTCGACAGTTCCGGGGTCATCGTTATTCATAAAAAAAATATTTTTTCAAATGTTGAAAAAATAGGCAAAATGTCAAATGGATTGTGCCTGATATTGAATAACCACTTTTTAAAGCCCCACAGTGACCAAAATTGCCATTTTAACAGACATTTCCTCCTACTCAGAAGCTTCTATTTGACCAATTTCTGGCAGAAAAATGACTCTAAACACGCTTATTTTAGTTCCAAAAGTGATCATTCACATTTAATAATTGTTTACAGTCAAAAGAGAAAACATTAAAAAAATGACCATTTCTGACCATCTGGAGAAAGTTCGACGTTCCGGGGTCATCGTTTTTCATCAAAAAAAATATTTTTTCAAATGTTGAAAAAATGATGCAAAATGTCAAAAGGATTGTGCCTGAAGTTGAATAACCACTTTGTAAAGCCCCACAGTGACCAAAATTGCCATTTTTACAGACTTTTCCTCCTACTCAGAAGCTTCTATTTGACCAATTTCTGGCCGAAAAATGGCTCTAAACACACTCATTTTAGATCCAAAAGTGATCATTCACATTTAATAATTGTTTACAGTCAAAAGAGAAAACATTAAATGGCCATTTCTGACCATCTGGAGAAAGTTCGACAGTTCCGGGGTCATCGTTTTTCATAAAAAAAATTATTTTTTCAAATGTTAAAAAAATGATGCAAAATGTCAAATGGATTGTGCCTGATGTTGAATAACCACTTTTTAAAGCCCCACAGTGACCAAAATTGCCATTTTTAAAGACTTTTCCTCCTACTCAGAAGCTTCTTTTTGACCAATTTCTGGCAGAAAAATGGCTCTAAACACACTCATTTTAGATCCATAAGTGATCATTCACATTTAATAATTGTTTACAGTCAAAAGAGAAAACATTCAAAATGGCCATTTCTGACCATCTGGAGAAAGTTTTACAGGTCCGGGGTCATCGTTTTTCATTAAAAAAAATATTTTTTCAAATGTTGAAAAAATTATTCAAAATGTCAAATGGATTGTGCCTGATGTTGAATAACCACTTTTTAAAGCCCCACAGTGACCAAAATTGCCATTTTTACAGACTATTCCTCCTACTCAGAAGCTTCTATTTGACCAATTTCTGGCCGAAAAATGGCTCTAAACACACTCATTTTAGATCCAAAAGTGATCATTCACATTTAATAATTGTTTACAGTCAAAAGAGAAAACATTAAATGGCCATTTCTGACCATCTGTAGAAAGTTCGACAGTTCCGGGGTCATCGTTTTTCATTAAAAAAATTATTTTTTCAAATGTTAAAAAAATGATGCAAAATGTCAAATGGATTGTGCCTGATGTTGAATAACCACTTTTTAAAGCCCCACAGTGACTAAAATTGCCATTTTTACAGACTTTTCCTCCTACTCAGAACCTTCTTTTTGACCAATTTCTGGCAGAAAAATGGCTCTAAACACACTCATTTTAGATCCAAAAGTGATCATTCACATTTAATAATTGTTTACAGTCAAAAGAGAAAACATTCAAAATGGCCATTTCTGACCATCTGGAGAAAGTTTTACAGGTCCGGGGTCATCGTTTTTCATTAAAAAAAATATTTTTTCAAATGTTGAAAAAATGATTCAAAATGTCAAATAGATTGTGCCTGATGTTGAATAACCACTTTTTAAAGCCCCACAGTGACCAAAATTGCCATTTTTACAGACATTTCCTCCTACTCAGAACCTTCTATTTTGACCAATTTCTGGCAGAAAAATGACTTTAAACACACTTATTTTAGTTCCAAAAGTGAACATTCACATTTAATAATTGTTTACAGTCAAAAGAGAAAACATTAAAAAATGACCATTTCTGACCATCTGGAGAAAGTTCGACAGTTCCGGGGTCATCGTTTTTCATCAAAAAAAATATCTTTTTCAAATGTTGAAAAAGTGATGCAAAATGTCAAAAGGATTGGGCCTCCTGTTGAATAACCACTTTTGCCCCACAGTGACCAAAATTGCCATTTTTACAGACTTTTCCTCCTACTCAGAAGCTTCTATTTGACCAATTTCTGGCAGAAAAATGACTCTAAACACACTTATTTTAGTTCCAAAAGTGAACATTCACATTTAATAATTGTTTACAGTCAAAAGAGAAAACATAAAAAAATGACCATTTCTGACCATCTGGAGAAAGTTCGACACTTCCGGGGTCATCGTTTTTCATCAAAAAAAATATTTTTTCAAATGTTGAAAAAGTGATGCAAAATGTCAAAAGGATTGGGCCTCCTGTTGAATAACCACTTTTGCCCCACAGTGACCAAAATTGCCATTTTTACAGACTTTTCCTCCTACTCAGAAGCTTCTAATTGACCCATTTCTGGCAGAAAAATGACTCTAAACACACTTATTTTAGTTCCAAAAGTGAACATTCACATTTAATAATTGTTTACAGTCAAAAGAGAAAACATTAGAAAATGACCATTTCTGACCATCTGGAGAAAGTTCGACAGTTCCGGGGTCATCGTTTTTCATAAAAAAAATATTTTTTCAAATGTTAAAAAAATGATGCAAAATGTCAAATGGATGTGCCTGATGTTGAATAACCACTTTTTAAAGCCCCACAGTGAACAAAATTGCCATTTTTACAGACATTTCCTCCTACTCAGAAGCTTCTATTTGACCAATTTCTGGCAGAAAAATGACTCTTAACACACTTATTTTAGTTCCAAAAGTGATCATTCACATTTAATAATTGTTTACAGTCAAAAGAGAAAACATTAAAAAATGACAATTTCTGACCATCTGGAGAAAGTTCGATGTTCCGGGGTCATCGTTTTTCTTCCAAAAAAATATTTTTGCAAATGTTGAAAAAATGATGCAAAATGTCAAAAGGATTGTGCCTGAAGTTGAATAACCACTTTTTAAAGCCCCACAGTGACCAAAATTGCAATTTGTACAGACTTTTCCTCCTACTCAGAAGCTTCTATCTTGACCAATTTCTGGCAGAAAAATGGCTCTAAACACACTTATTTTAGTTCCAAAAGTGATCATTCACATTTAATATTTGTTTACAGTCAAAAGAGATAACATTAAAAAAGGACTATTTCTGACCATCTGGAGAAAGTTCGACAGTTCCAGGGTCATCGTTTTTCATCAAAAAAAATATTTTTTCAAATGTTGAAAAAATGATGCAAAATGTCAAAAGGATTGGGCCTCCTGTTGAATAACTACTTTTTAAGCCCTACAGTGACCAAAATTGCCATTTTTGCAGACATTTCCTCCTACTCAGAAGCATCTATTTGACCAATTTCTGGCAGAAAAATGACTCTAAACACACTTATTTTAGTTCCAAAAGTGATCATTCACATTTAATTATTGTTTACAGTCAAAAGAGAAAAAATTAAAAAAATGGCCATTTCTGAAAATCTGGAGAAAGTTTGACAGGTCCGGGGTCATCGTTTTTCATCAAAAAAATTTTTTTTTCAAATGTTGAAAAAATGATTCAAAATGTCAAATGGATTGTGCCTGATGTTGAATAACAACTTTTTAAAGCCCCACAGTGACCAAAATTCCCATTTTAACAGACATTTCCTCCTACTCAGAAGCTTCTATTTGACCAATTTCTGGCAGAAAAATGACTCTAAACACGCTTATTTTAGTTCCAAAAGTGATCATTCACATTTAATAATTGTTTACAGTCAAAAGAGAAAACATTAAAAAAATGACTATTTCTGACCATCTGGAGAAAGTTCGACGTTCCGGGGTCATCGTTTTTCATCAAAAAAAATATTTTTTCAAATGTTGAAAAAATGATGCAAAATGTCAAAAGGATTGTGCCTGAAGTTGAATAACCACTTTTGAAAGCCCCACAGTGACCAAAATTGCCATTTTTACAGACTTTTCCTCCTACTCAGAAGCTTCTATTTTGACCAATTTCTGCAAGAAAAATGACTCCAAACACACTCATTTTAGATCCAAAAGTGATAATTCACATTTAAGAGTCATTTACAGGCAAAAAAGAAATCATTAAAAAATGACCATTTCTGACTATCTGGAGAAAGTTTGACAGTTCCGGGGTCATCGTTTTTCATCAAAAAAATATTTTTTAAAATGTATAAAAAATGATGCAAAATGTCAAAAGTATTGTTCCTGAAGTTGAATAACCACTTTTTAACCCCTTCCACGCTAATGACAAAGCCAGCTCGTCACAGGCGTTACCTGCGCTGCGCTCATGACGAGCTGGCTTTGTCATGTAAAGTGTGACTTATGAACATTCAGCGCACAGCAGGAAAACCCGCTAGCACTGTAGTGGTTAAAGCCCCACAGTGACCAAAATTGCAATTTTTACAGACTTTTCCTCCTACTCAGAAGCTTCTATTTTGACCAATTTCTGGCAGAAAAATGACTCCAAACACACTCATTTTAGATCCAAAAGTGATAATTCACATTTAATAGTCATTTACAGGCAAAAGAGAAAACATAAAAAAATGACCATTTCTGACCATCTGGAGAAAGTTTGACAGTTCCGGGGTCATCGTTTTTCATCAAAAAAAATATTTTTTCAAATGTTGAAAAAATGATTCAAAATGTCAAATGAATAGTGCCTGATGTTGAATAACCACTTTTTAAAGCCCCACAGTGACCAAAATTGTCATTTTTACAGACATTTCCTCCTACTCAGAACCTTCTATTTTGACCAATTTCTGGCAGAAAAATGACTTTAAACACACTTATTTTAGTTCCAAAAGTGAACATTCACATTTAATAATTGTTTACAGTCAAAAGAGAAAACATTAAAAAATGACCATTTCTGACCATCTGGAGAAAGTTCGACAGTTCCGGGGTCATCGTTATTCATAAAAAAAATATTTTTTCAAATGTTGAAAAAATATGCAAAATGTCAAATGGATTGTGCCTGATGTTGAATAACCACTTTTTAAAGCCCCACAGTGACCAAAATTGCCTTTTTAACAGACATTTCCTCCTACTCAGAAGCTTCTATTTGACCAATTTCTGGCAGAAAAATGACTCTAAACACGCTTATTTTAGTTCCAAAAGTGATCATTCACATTTAATAATTGTTTACAGTCAAAAGAGAAAACATTCAAAATGGCCATTTCTGACCATCTGGAGAAAGTTTGACAGTTCCGGGGTCATCGTTTTTCATCAATAAAAATATTTTTTCAAATGTTGAAAAAATGATTCAAAATGTCAAATGAATAGTGCCTGATGTTGAATAACCACTTTTTAAAGCCCCACAGTGACCAAAATTGTCATTTTTACAGACATTTCCTCCTACTCAGAACCTTCTATTTTGACCAATTTCTGGCAGAAAAATGACTTTAAACACACTTATTTTAGTTCCAAAAGTGAACATTCACATTTAATAATTGTTTACAGTCAAAAGAGAAAACATTAAAAAATGACCATTTCTGACCATCTAGAGAAAGTTCGACAGTTCCGGGGTCATCGTTATTCATAAAAAAAATATTTTTTCAAATGTTGAAAAAATAGGCAAAATGTCAAATGGATTGTGCCTGATATTGAATAACCACTTTTTAAAGCCCCACAGTGACCAAAATTGCCATTTTAACAGACATTTCCTCCTACTCAGAAGCTTCTATTTGACCAATTTCTGGCAGAAAAATGACTCTAAACACGCTTATTTTAGTTCCAAAAGTGATCATTCACATTTAATAATTGTTTACAGTCAAAAGAGAAAACATTAAAAAAATGACCATTTCTGACCATCTGGAGAAAGTTCGACGTTCCGGGGTCATCGTTTTTCATCAAAAAAAATATTTTTTCAAATGTTGAAAAAATGATGCAAAATGTCAAAAGGATTGTGCCTGAAGTTGAATAACCACTTTGTAAAGCCCCACAGTGACCAAAATTGCCATTTTTACAGACTTTTCCTCCTACTCAGAAGCTTCTATTTGACCAATTTCTGGCCGAAAAATGGCTCTAAACACACTCATTTTAGATCCAAAAGTGATCATTCACATTTAATAATTGTTTACAGTCAAAAGAGAAAACATTAAATGGCCATTTCTGACCATCTGGAGAAAGTTCGACAGTTCCGGGGTCATCGTTTTTCATAAAAAAAATTATTTTTTCAAATGTTAAAAAAATGATGCAAAATGTCAAATGGATTGTGCCTGATGTTGAATAACCACTTTTTAAAGCCCCACAGTGACCAAAATTGCCATTTTTAAAGACTTTTCCTCCTACTCAGAAGCTTCTTTTTGACCAATTTCTGGCAGAAAAATGGCTCTAAACACACTCATTTTAGATCCATAAGTGATCATTCACATTTAATAATTGTTTACAGTCAAAAGAGAAAACATTCAAAATGGCCATTTCTGACCATCTGGAGAAAGTTTTACAGGTCCGGGGTCATCGTTTTTCATTAAAAAAAATATTTTTTCAAATGTTGAAAAAATTATTCAAAATGTCAAATGGATTGTGCCTGATGTTGAATAACCACTTTTTAAAGCCCCACAGTGACCAAAATTGCCATTTTTACAGACTTTTCCTCCTACTCAGAAGCTTCTATTTGACCAATTTCTGGCCGAAAAATGGCTCTAAACACACTCATTTTAGATCCAAAAGTGATCATTCACATTTAATAATTGTTTACAGTCAAAAGAGAAAACATTAAATGGCCATTTCTGACCATCTGTAGAAAGTTCGACAGTTCCGGGGTCATCGTTTTTCATTAAAAAAATTATTTTTTCAAATGTTAAAAAAATGATGCAAAATGTCAAATGGATTGTGCCTGATGTTGAATAACCACTTTTTAAAGCCCCACAGTGACTAAAATTGCCATTTTTACAGACTTTTCCTCCTACTCAGAACCTTCTTTTTGACCAATTTCTGGCAGAAAAATGGCTCTAAACACACTCATTTTAGATCCAAAAGTGATCATTCACATTTAATAATTGTTTACAGTCAAAAGAGAAAACATTCAAAATGGCCATTTCTGACCATCTGGAGAAAGTTTTACAGGTCCGGGGTCATCGTTTTTCATTAAAAAAAATATTTTTTCAAATGTTGAAAAAATGATTCAAAATGTCAAATGGATTGTGCCTGATGTTGAATAACCACTTTTTAAAGCCCCACAGTGACCAAAATTGCCATTTTTACAGACATTTCCTCCTACTCAGAACCTTCTATTTTGACCAATTTCTGGCAGAAAAATGACTTTAAACACACTTATTTTAGTTCCAAAAGTGAACATTCACATTTAATAATTGTTTACAGTCAAAAGAGAAAACATTAAAAAATGACCATTTCTGACCATCTGGAGAAAGTTCGACAGTTCCGAGGTCATCGTTTTTCATCAAAAAAAATATCTTTTTCAAATGTTGAAAAAGTGATGCAAAATGTCAAAAGGATTGGGCCTCCTGTTGAATAACCACTTTTGCCCCATAGTGACCAAAATTGCCATTTTTACAGACTTTTCCTCCTACTCAGAAGCTTCTATTTGACCAATTTCTGGCAGAAAAATGACTCTAAACACACTTATTTTAGTTCCAAAAGTGAACATTCACATTTAATAATTGTTTACAGTCAAAAGAGAAAACATAAAAAAATGACCATTTCTGACCATCTGGAGAAAGTTCGACACTTCCGGGGTCATCGTTTTTCATCAAAAAAAATATTTTTTCAAATGTTGAAAAAGTGATGCAAAATGTCAAAAGGATTGGGCCTCCTGTTGAATAACCACTTTTGCCCCACAGTGACCAAAATTGCCATTTTTACAGACTTTTCCTCCTACTCAGAAGCTTCTAATTGACCCATTTCTGGCAGAAAAATGACTCTAAACACACTTATTTTAGTTCCAAAAGTGAACATTCACATTTAATAATTGTTTACAGTCAAAAGAGAAAACATTAGAAAATGACCATTTCTGACCATCTGGAGAAAGTTCGACAGTTCCGGGGTCATCGTTTTTCATAAAAAAAATATTTTTTCAAATGTTAAAAAAATGATGCAAAATGTCAAATGGATGTGCCTGATGTTGAATAACCACTTTTTAAAGCCCCACAGTGAACAAAATTGCCATTTTTACAGACATTTCCTCCTACTCAGAAGCTTCTATTTGACCAATTTCTGGCAGAAAAATGACTCTTAACACACTTATTTTAGTTCCAAAAGTGATCATTCACATTTAATAATTGTTTACAGTCAAAAGAGAAAACATTAAAAAATGACAATTTCTGACCATCTGGAGAAAGTTCGATGTTCCGGGGTCATCGTTTTTCTTCCAAAAAAATATTTTTGCAAATGTTGAAAAAATGATGCAAAATGTCAAAAGGATTGTGCCTGAAGTTGAATAACCACTTTTTAAAGCCCCACAGTGACCAAAATTGCAATTTGTACAGACTTTTCCTCCTACTCAGAAGCTTCTATCTTGACCAATTTCTGGCAGAAAAATGGCTCTAAACACACTTATTTTAGTTCCAAAAGTGATCATTCACATTTAATATTTGTTTACAGTCAAAAGAGATAACATTAAAAAAGGACTATTTCTGACCATCTGGAGAAAGTTCGACAGTTCCAGGGTCATCGTTTTTCATCAAAAAAAATATTTTTTCAAATGTTGAAAAAATGATGCAAAATGTCAAAAGGATTGGGCCTCCTGTTGAATAACTACTTTTTAAGCCCTACAGTGACCAAAATTGCCATTTTTGCAGACATTTCCTCCTACTCAGAAGCATCTATTTGACCAATTTCTGGCAGAAAAATGACTCTAAACACACTTATTTTAGTTCCAAAAGTGATCATTCACATTTAATTATTGTTTACAGTCAAAAGAGAAAAAATTAAAAAAATGGCCATTTCTGAAAATCTGGAGAAAGTTTGACAGGTCCGGGGTCATCGTTTTTCATCAAAAAAAATATTTTTTCAAATGTTGAAAAAATGATTCAAAATGTCAAATGGATTGTGCCTGATGTTGAAAACAACTTTTTAAAGCCCCACAGTGACCAAAATTCCCATTTTAACAGACATTTCCTCCTACTCAGAAGCTTCTATTTGACCAATTTCTGGCAGAAAAATGACTCTAAACACGCTTATTTTAGTTCCAAAAGTGATCATTCACATTTAATAATTGTTTACAGTCAAAAGAGAAAACATTAAAAAAATGACTATTTCTGACCATCTGGAGAAAGTTCGACGTTCCGGGGTCATCGTTTTTCATCAAAAAAAATATTTTTTCAAATGTTGAAAAAATGATGCAAAATGTCAAAAGGATTGTGCCTGAAGTTGAATAACCACTTTTGAAAGCCCCACAGTGACCAAAATTGCCATTTTTACAGACTTTTCCTCCTACTCAGAAGCTTCTATTTTGACCAATTTCTGCAAGAAAAATGACTCCAAACACACTCATTTTAGATCCAAAAGTGATAATTCACATTTAAGAGTCATTTACAGGCAAAAAAGAAATCATTAAAAAATGACCATTTCTGACTATCTGGAGAAAGTTTGACAGTTCCGGGGTCATCGTTTTTCATCAAAAAAATATTTTTTAAAATGTATAAAAAATGATGCAAAATGTCAAAAGTATTGTTCCTGAAGTTGAATAACCACTTTTTAACCCCTTCCACGCTAATGACAAAGCCAGCTCGTCACAGGCGTTACCTGCGCTGCGCTCATGACGAGCTGGCTTTGTCATGTAAAGTGTGACTTATGAACATTCAGCGCACAGCAGGAAAACCCGCTAGCACTGTAGTGGTTAAAGCCCCACAGTGACCAAAATTGCAATTTTTACAGACTTTTCCTCCTACTCAGAAGCTTCTATTTTGACCAATTTCTGGCAGAAAAATGACTCCAAACACACTCATTTTAGATCCAAAAGTGATAATTCACATTTAATAGTCATTTACAGGCAAAAGAGAAAACATAAAAAAATGACCATTTCTGACCATCTGGAGAAAGTTTGACAGTTCCGGGGTCATCGTTTTTCATCAAAAAAAATATTTTTTCAAATGTTGAAAAAATGATTCAAAATGTCAAATGAATAGTGCCTGATGTTGAATAACCACTTTTTAAAGCCCCACAGTGACCAAAATTGTCATTTTTACAGACATTTCCTCCTACTCAGAACCTTCTATTTTGACCAATTTCTGGCAGAAAAATGACTTTAAACACACTTATTTTAGTTCCAAAAGTGAACATTCACATTTAATAATTGTTTACAGTCAAAAGAGAAAACATTAAAAAATGACCATTTCTGACCATCTGGAGAAAGTTCGACAGTTCCGGGGTCATCGTTATTCATAAAAAAAATATTTTTTCAAATGTTGAAAAAATATGCAAAATGTCAAATGGATTGTGCCTGATGTTGAATAACCACTTTTTAAAGCCCCACAGTGACCAAAATTGCCTTTTTAACAGACATTTCCTCCTACTCAGAAGCTTCTATTTGACCAATTTCTGGCAGAAAAATGACTCTAAACACGCTTATTTTAGTTCCAAAAGTGATCATTCACATTTAATAATTGTTTACAGTCAAAAGAGAAAACATTTAAAATGGCCATTTCTGACCATCTGGAGAAAGTTTTACAGGTCCGGGGTCATCGTTTTTCATTAAAAAAAATATTTTTTCAAATGTTGAAAAAATGATTCAAAATGTCAAATGGATTGTGCCTGATGTTGAATAACCACTTTTTAAAGCCCCACAGTGACCAAAATTGCCATTTTTACAGACATTTCCTCCTACTCAGAACCTTCTATTTTGACCAATTTCTGGCAGAAAATGACTTTAAACACACTTATTTTAGTTCCAAAAGTGAACATTCACATTTAATAATTGTTTACAGTCAAAAGAGAAAACATTAAATGGCCATTTCTGACCATCTGGAGAAAGTTCGACAGTTCCGGGGTCATCGTTATTCATAAAAAAAATATTTTTTCAAATGTTGAAAAAATATGCAAAATGTCAAATGGATTGTGCCTGAAGTTGAATAACCACTTTGTAAAGCCCCACAGTGACCAAAATTGCCATTTTTACAGACTTTTCCTCCTACTCAGAAGCTTCTATTTGACCAATTTCTGGCCGAAAAATGGCTCTAAACACACTCATTTTAGATCCAAAAGTGATCATTCACATTTAATAATTGTTTACAGTCAAAAGAGAAAACATTAAATGGCCATTTCTGACCATCTGGAGAAAGTTCGACAGTTCCGGGGTCATCGTTTTTCATTATAAAAATTATTTTTTCAAATGTTAAAAAAATGATGCAAAATGTCAAATGGATTGTGCCTGATGTTGAATAACCACTTTTTAAAGCCCCACAGTGACCAAAATTGCCATTTTTACAGACTTTTCCTCCTACTCAGAAGCTTCTTTTTGACCAATTTCTGGCAGAAAAATGGCTCTAAACACACTCATTTTAGATCCAAAAGTGATCATTCACATTTAATAATTGTTTACAGTCAAAAGAGAAAACATTAAAAAATGACCATTTCTGACCATCTGGAGAAAGTTCGACACTTCCGGGGTCATCGTTTTTCATCAAAAAAAATATTTTTTCAAATGTTGAAAAAGTGATGCAAAATGTCAAAAGGATTGGGCCTCCTGTTGAATAACCACTTTTGCCCCACAGTGACCAAAATTGCCATTTTTACAGACTTTTCCTCCTACTCAGAAGCTTCTATTTGACCAATTTCTGGCAGAAAAATGACTCTAAACACACTTATTTTAGTTCCAAAAGTGAACATTCACATTTAATAATTGTTTACAGTCAAAAGAGAAAACATAAAAAAATGACCATTTCTGACCATCTGGAGAAAGTTCGACACTTCCGGGGTCATCGTTTTTCATCAAAAAAATTTTTTTTTCAAATGTTGAAAAAGTGATGCAAAATGTCAAAAGGATTGGGCCTCCTGTTGAATAACCACTTTTGCCCCACAGTGACCAAAATTGCCATTTTTACAGACTTTTCCTCCTACTCAGAAGCTTCTATTTGACCAATTTCTGGCAGAAAAATGACTCTAAACACACTTATTTTAGTTCCAAAAGTGAACATTCACATTTAATAATTGTTTACAGTCAAAAGAGAAAACATTAGAAAATGACCATTTCTGACCTTCTGGAGAAAGTTCGACAGTTCCGGGGTCATCGTTTTTCATAAAAAAAATATTTTTTCAAATGTAAAAAAAATGATGCAAAATGTCAAATGGATGTGCCTGATGTTGAATAACCACTTTTTAAAGCCCCACAGTGAACAAAATTGCCATTTTTACAGACATTTCCTCCTACTCAGAAGCTTCTATTTGACCAATTTCTGGCAGAAAAATGACTCTTAACACACTTATTTTAGTTCCAAAAGTGATCATTCACATTTAATAATTGTTTACAGTCAAAAGAGAAAACATTAAAAAATGACAATTTCTGACCATCTGGAGAAAGTTCGACGTTCCGGGGTCGTTTTTCTTCAAAAAAAATATTTTTTCAAATGTTGAAAAAATGATGCAAAATGTCAAAAGGATTGTGCCTGAAGTTGAATAACCACTTTTTAAAGCCCCACAGTGACCAAAATTGCAATTTGTACAGACTTTTCCTCCTACTCAGAAGCTTCTATCTTGACCAATTTCTGGCAGAAAAATGGCTCTAAACACACTTATTTTAGTTCCAAAAGTGATCATTCACATTTAATATTTGTTTACAGTCAAAAGAGATAACATTAAAAAAGGACTATTTCTGACCATCTGGAGAAAGTTCGACAGTTCCGGGGTCATCGTTTTTCATCAAAAAAAATATTTTTTCAAATGTTGAAAAAATGATGCAAAATGTCAAAAGGATTGGGCCTCCTGTTGAATAACTACTTTTTAAGCCCTACAGTGACCAAAATTGCCATTTTTGCAGACATTTCCTCCTACTCAGAAGCATCTATTTGACCAATTTCTGGCAGAAAAATGACTCTAAACACACTTATTTTAGTTCCAAAAGTGATCATTCACATTTAATTATTGTTTACAGTCAAAAGAGAAAAAATTTAAAAAATGGCCATTTCTGACCATCTGGAGAAAGTTTGACAGGTCCGGGGTCATCGTTTTTCATCAAAAAAAATATTTTGTCAAATGTTGAAAAAGTGATGCAAAATGTCAAAAGGATTGTGCCTGAAGTTGAATAACCACTTTTGAAAGCCCCACAGTGACCAAAATTGCCATTTTTACAGACTTTTCCTCCTACTCAGAAGCTTCTATTTTGACCAATTTCTGCAAGAAAAATGGCTCTAAACACACTCATTTTAGATCCAAAAGTGATCATTCACATTTAATAATTGTTTACAGTCAAAAGAGAAAACATTAAATGGCCATTTCTGACCATCTGGAGAAAGTTCGACACTTCCGGGGTCATCGTTTTTCATCAAAAAAAATATTTTTTCAAATATTGAAAAAGTGATGCAAAATGTCAAACGGATTGGGCCTCCTGTTGAATAACCACTTTTGCCCCACAGTGACCAAAATTGCCATTTTTACAGACTTTTCCTCCTACTCAGAAGCTTCTATTTGACCAATTTCTGGCAGAAAAATGACTCTAAACACACTTATTTTAGTTCCAAAAGTGAACATTCACATTTAATAATTGTTTACAGTCAAAAGAGAAAACATAAAAAAATGACCATTTCTGACCATCTGGAGAAAGTTCGACACTTCCGGGGTCATCGTTTTTCATCAAAAAAAATATTTTGTCAAATGTTGAAAAAGTGATGCAAAATGTCAAAAGGATTGGGCCTCCTGTTGAATAACCACTTTTGCCCCACAGTGACCAAAATTGCCATTTTTACAGACTTTTCCTCCTACTCAGAAGCATCTATTTGACCAATTTCTGGCAGAAAAATGACTCTAAACACACTTATTTTAGTTCCAAAAGTGAACATTCACATTTAATAATTGTTTACAGTCAAAAGAGAAAACATTAGAAAAGGACTATTTCTGACCATCTGGAGAAAGTTCGACAGTTCCGGGGTCATCGTTTTTCATCAAAAAAAATATTTTTTCAAATGTTGAAAAAATGATTCAAAATGTCAAATGGATTGTGCCTGATGTTGAATAACAACTTTTTAAAGCCCCACAGTGACCAAAATTGCCATTTTTACAGACATTTCCTCCTACTCAGAAGCTTCTATTTGACCAATTTCTGGCAGAAAAATGACTCTAAACACGCTTATTTTAGTTCCAAAAGTGATCATTCACATTTAATAATTGTTTACAGTCAAAAGAGAAAACATAAAAAAATGACAATTTCTGACCATCTGGAGAAAGTTCGACGTTCCGGGGTCATCGTTTTTCTTCAAAAAAAATATTTTTTCAAATGTTGAAAAAATGATGCAAAATGTCAAAAGGATTGTGCCTGAAGTTGAATAACCACTTTTTAAAGCCCCAGAGTGACCAAAATTGCAATTCGTACAGACTTTTCCTCCTACTCAGAAGCTTCTATTTTGACCAATTTCTGCAAGAAAAATGACTCCAAACACACTCATTTTAGATCCAAAAGTGATCATTCACATTTAATATTTGTTTACAGTCAAAAGAGATAACATTAAAAAAGGACTATTTCTGACCATCTGGAGAAAGTTCGACAGTTCCGGGGTCATCGTTTTTCATAAAAAAAATATTTTTTCAAATGTTGAAAAAATGATGCAAAATGTCAAAAGTATTGTTCCTGAAGTTGAATAACCACTTTTTAACCCCTTCCACGCTAATGACAAAGCCAGCTCGTCACAGGCGTTACCTGCGCTGCGCTCATGACGAGCTGGCTTTGTCATGTAAAGTGTGATTTATGAACATTCAGCGCACAGCAGGAAAACCCGCTAGCACTGTAGTGGTTAAAGCCCCACAGTGACCAAAATTGCAATTTTTGCAGACTTTTCCTCCTACTCAGAAGCTTCTATTTTGACCAATTTCTGGCAGAAAAATGACTCCAAACACACTCATTTTAGATCCAAAAGTGATAATTCACATTTAATAGTCATTTACAGGCAAAAGAGAAAACATAAAAAAATGACCATTTCTGACCATCTGGAGAAAGTTTGACAGTTCCGGGGTCATCGTTTTTCATCAATAAAAATATTTTTTCAAATGTTGAAAAAATGATTCAAAATGTCAAATGAATAGTGCCTGATGTTGAATAACCACTTTTTAAAGCCCCACAGTGACCAAAATTGTCATTTTTACAGACATTTCCTCCTACTCAGAACCTTCTATTTTGACCAATTTCTGGCAGAAAAATGACTTTAAACACACTTATTTTAGTTCCAAAAGTGAACATTCACATTTAATAATTGTTTACAGTCAAAAGAGAAAACATTAAAAAATGACCATTTCTGACCATCTGGAGAAAGTTCGACAGTTCCGGGGTCATCGTTATTCATAAAAAAAATATTTTTTCAAATGTTGAAAAAATATGCAAAATGTCAAATGGATTGTGCCTGATGTTGAATAACCACTTTTTAAAGCCCCACAGTGACCAAAATTGCCATTTTAACAGACATTTCCTCCTACTCAGAAGCTTCTATTTTGACCAATTTCTGGCAGAAAAATTACTCTAAACACACTCATTTTAGATCCAAAAGTGATAATTCACATTTAATAGTCATTTACAGGCAAAAGAGAAAACATAAAAAAATGACCATTTCTGACCATCTGGAGAAAGTTTGACAGTTCCGGGGTCATCGTTTTTCATCAAAAAAAATATTTTTTCAAATGTTGAAAAAATGATTCAAAATGTCAAACGGATAGTGCCTGATGTTGAATAACCACTTTTTAAAGCCCCACAGTGACCAAAATTGTCATTTTTACAGACATTTCCTCCTACTCAGAACCTTCTATTTTGACCAATTTCTGGCAGAAAAATGACTTTAAACACACTTATTTTAGTTCCAAAAGTGAACATTCACATTTAATAATTGTTTACAGTCAAAAGAGAAAACATTAAAAAATGACCATTTCTGACCATCTGGAGAAAGTTCAACAGTTCCGGGGTCATCGTTATTCATAAAAAAAATATTTTTTCAAATGTTGAAAAAATATGCAAAATGTCAAATGGATTGTGCCTGATGTTGAATAACCACTTTTTAAAGCCCCACAGTGACCAAAATTGCCATTTTAACAGACATTTCCTCCTACTCGAAAGCTTCTATTTGACCAATTTCTGGCAGAAAAATGACTCTAAACACGCTTATTTTAGTTCCAAAAGTGATCATTCACATTTAATAATTGTTTACAGTCAAAAGAGAAAACATTAAAAAATGACCATTTCTGACCATCTGGAAAAAGTTCGATGTTCCGGGGTCATCGTTTTTCATCAAAAAAAATATTTTTTCAAATGTTGAAAAAATGATGCAAAATGTCAAAAGGATTGTGCCTGAAGTTGAATAACCACTTTGTAAAGCCCCACAGTGACCAAAATTGCAATTTTTACAGACTTTTCCTCCTACTCAGAAGCTTCTATTTGACCAATTTCTGGCAGAAAAATTACTCTAAACACGCTTATTTTAGTTCCAAAAGTGAACATTCACATTTAATAATTGTTTACAGTCAAAAGAGAAAACATTCAAAATGGCCATTTCTGACCATCTGGAGAAAGTTTTACAGGTCCGGGGTCATCGTTTTTCATAAAAAAAAATATTTTTTCAAATGTTGAAAAAATTATTCAAAATGTCAAATGGATTGTGCCTGATGTTGAATAACCACTTTTTAAAGCCCCACAGTGACCAAAATTGCCAATTTTTACAGACATTTCCTCCTACTCAGAAGCTTCTATTTGACCAATTTCTGGCAGAAAAATTACTCTAAACACACTTATTTTAGTTCCAAAAGTGAACATTCACATTTAATAATTGTTTACAGTCAAAAGAGAAAACATTAAAAAATGACAATTTCTGACCATCTGGAGAAAGTTCGACAGTTCCGGGGTCATCGTTTTTCATCAAAAAAAATATTTTTTCAAATGTTGAAAAAGTGATGCAAAATGTCAAATGGATTGTGCCTGATGTTGAATAACAACTTTTTAAAGCCCCACAGTGACCAAAATTGCCATTTTAACAGACATTTCCTCCTACTCAGAAGCTTCTATTTGACCAATTTCTGGCAGAAAAATGACTCTAAACACGCTTATTTTAGTTCCAAAAGTGATCATTCACATTTAATAATTGTTTACAGTCAAAAGAGAAAACATTAAAAAAATGACCATTTCTGACCATCTGGAGAAAGTTCGACGTTCCGGGGTCATCGTTTTTCATCAAAAAAAATATTTTTTCAAATGTTGAAAAAATGATGCAAAATGTCAAAAGGATTGTGCCTGAAGTTGAATAACCACTTTTGAAAGCCCCACAGTGACCAAAATTGCCATTTTTACAGACTTTTCCTCCTACTCAGAAGCTTCTATTTTGACCAATTTCTGCAAGGAAAATGACTCCAAACACACTCATTTTAGATCCAAAAGTGATAATTCACATTTAAGAGTCATTTACAGGCAAAAAAGAAATCATTAAAAAATGACCATTTCTGACTATCTGGAGAAAGTTTGACAGTTCCGGGGTCATCGTTTTTCATCAAAAAAATATTTTTTCAAATGTATAAAAAATGATGCAAAATGTCAAAAGTATTGTTCCTGAAGTTGAATAACCACTTTTTAACCCCTTCCACGCTAATGACAAAGCCAGCTCGTCACAGGCGTTACCTGCGCTGCGCTCATGACGAGCTGGCTTTGTCATGTAAAGTGTGATTTATGAACATTCAGCGCACAGCAGGAAAACCCGCTAGCGCTGTAGTGGTTAAAGCCCCACAGTGACCAAAATTGCAATTTTTACAGACATTTCCTCCTACTCGAAAGCTTCTATTTGACCAATTTCTGGCAGAAAAATGACTCTAAACACGCTTATTTTAGTTCCAAAAGTGATCATTCACATTTAATAATTGTTTACAGTCAAAAGAGAAAACATTAAAAAATGACCATTTCTGACCATCTGGAAAAAGTTCGATGTTCCGGGGTCATCGTTTTTCATCAAAAAAAATATTTTTTCAAATGTTGAAAAAATGATGCAAAATGTCAAAAGGATTGTGCCTGAAGTTGAATAACCACTTTGTAAAGCCCCACAGTGACCAAAATTGCAATTTTTACAGACTTTTCCTCCTACTCAGAAGCTTCTATTTGACCAATTTCTGGCAGAAAAATTACTCTAAACACGCTTATTTTAGTTCCAAAAGTGAACATTCACATTTAATAATTGTTTACAGTCAAAAGAGAAAACATTCAAAATGGCCATTTCTGACCATCTGGAGAAAGTTTTACAGGTCCGGGGTCATCGTTTTTCATAAAAAAAAATATTTTTTCAAATGTTGAAAAAATTATTCAAAATGTCAAATGGATTGTGCCTGATGTTGAATAACCACTTTTTAAAGCCCCACAGTGACCAAAATTGCCAATTTTTACAGACATTTCCTCCTACTCAGAAGCTTCTATTTGACCAATTTCTGGCAGAAAAATTACTCTAAACACACTTATTTTAGTTCCAAAAGTGAACATTCACATTTAATAATTGTTTACAGTCAAAAGAGAAAACATTAAAAAATGACAATTTCTGACCATCTGGAGAAAGTTCGACAGTTCCGGGGTCATCGTTTTTCATCAAAAAAAATATTTTTTCAAATGTTGAAAAAGTGATGCAAAATGTCAAATGGATTGTGCCTGATGTTGAATAACAACTTTTTAAAGCCCCACAGTGACCAAAATTGCCATTTTAACAGACATTTCCTCCTACTCAGAAGCTTCTATTTGACCAATTTCTGGCAGAAAAATGACTCTAAACACGCTTATTTTAGTTCCAAAAGTGATCATTCACATTTAATAATTGTTTACAGTCAAAAGAGAAAACATTAAAAAAATGACCATTTCTGACCATCTGGAGAAAGTTCGACGTTCCGGGGTCATCGTTTTTCATCAAAAAAAATATTTTTTCAAATGTTGAAAAAATGATGCAAAATGTCAAAAGGATTGTGCCTGAAGTTGAATAACCACTTTTGAAAGCCCCACAGTGACCAAAATTGCCATTTTTACAGACTTTTCCTCCTACTCAGAAGCTTCTATTTTGACCAATTTCTGCAAGGAAAATGACTCCAAACACACTCATTTTAGATCCAAAAGTGATAATTCACATTTAAGAGTCATTTACAGGCAAAAAAGAAATCATTAAAAAATGACCATTTCTGACTATCTGGAGAAAGTTTGACAGTTCCGGGGTCATCGTTTTTCATCAAAAAAATATTTTTTCAAATGTATAAAAAATGATGCAAAATGTCAAAAGTATTGTTCCTGAAGTTGAATAACCACTTTTTAACCCCTTCCACGCTAATGACAAAGCCAGCTCGTCACAGGCGTTACCTGCGCTGCGCTCATGACGAGCTGGCTTTGTCATGTAAAGTGTGATTTATGAACATTCAGCGCACAGCAGGAAAACCCGCTAGCGCTGTAGTGGTTAAAGCCCCACAGTGACCAAAATTGCAATTTTTACAGACTTTTCCTCCTACTCAGAAGCTTCTATTTTGACCAATTTCTGGCAGAAAAATGACTCCAAACACACTCATTTTAGATCCAAAAGTGATAATTCACATTTAATAGTCATTTACAGGCAAAAGAGAAAACATAAAAAAATGACCATTTCTGACCATCTGGAGAAAGTTTGACAGTTCCGGGGTCATCGTTTTTCATCAAAAAAAATATTTTTTCAAATGTTGAAAAAATGATTCAAAATGTCAAATGAATAGTGCCTGATGTTGAATAACCACTTTTTAAAGCCCCACAGTGACCAAAATTGTCATTTTTACAGACATTTCCTCCTACTCAGAACCTTCTATTTTGACCAATTTCTGGCAGAAAAATGACTTTAAACACACTTATTTTAGTTCCAAAAGTGAACATTCACATTTAATAATTGTTTACAGTCAAAAGAGAAAACATTAAAAAATGACCATTTCTGACCATCTGGAGAAAGTTCGACAGTTCCGGGGTCATCGTTATTCATAAAAAAAATATTTTTTCAAATGTTGAAAAAATATGCAAAATGTCAAATGGATTGTGCCTGATGTTGAATAACCACTTTTTAAAGCCCCACAGTGACCAAAATTGCCATTTTAACAGACATTTCCTCCTACTCAGAAGCTTCTATTTGACCAATTTCTGGCAGAAAAATGACTCTAAACACGCTTATTTTAGTTCCAAAAGTGATCATTCACATTTAATAATTGTTTACAGTCAAAAGAGAAAACATTAAAAAAATGACCATTTCTGACCATCTGGAGAAAGTTCGACGTTCCGGGGTCATCGTTTTTCATCAAAAAAAATATTTTTTCAAATGTTGAAAAAATGATGCAAAATGTCAAAAGGATTGTGCCTGAAGTTGAATAACCACTTTGTAAAGCCCCACAGTGACCAAAATTGCCATTTTTACAGACTTTTCCTCCTACTCAGAAGCTTCTATTTGACCAATTTCTGGCCGAAAAATGGCTCTAAACACACTCATTTTAGATCCAAAAGTGATCATTCACATTTAATAATTGTTTACAGACAAAAGAGAAAACATTAAATGGCCCTTTCTGACCATCTGGAGAAAGTTCGACGTTCCGGGGTCATTGTTTTTCATCAAAAAAAATATTTTTTCAAATGTTGAAAAAATGATGCAAAATGTCAAAAGGATTGTGCCTGAAGTTGAATAACCACTTTGTAAAGCCCCACAGTGACCAAAATTGCCATTTTTACAGACGTTTCCTCCTACTCAGAAGCTTCTATTTGACCAATTTCTGGCCGAAAAATAGCTCTAAACACACTCATTTTAGATCCAAAAGTGAACATTCACATTTAATAATTGTTTACAGTCAAAAGAGAAAACATTAAATGGCCATTTCTGACCATCTGGAGAAAGTTCGACAGTTCCGGGGTCATCGTTTTTCATAAAAAAAAATATTTTTTCAAATGTTAAAAAAATGATATAAAATGTCAAATGGATTGTGCCTGATGTTGAATAACCAATTTTTAAAGCCCCACAGTGACCAAAATTGCCATTTTTACAGACTTTTCCTCCTACTCAGAAGCTTCTTTTTGATCAATTTCTGGCAGAAAAATGGCTCTAAACACACTCATTTTAGATCCAAAAGTGATCATTCACATTTAATAATTGTTTACAGTCAAAAGAGAAAACATTCAAAATGGCCATTTCTGACCATCTGGAGAAAGTTTTACAGGTCCGGGGTCATCGTTTTTCATTAAAAAAAATATTTTTTCAAATGTTGAAAAAATGATTCAAAATGTCAAATGGATTGTGCCTGATGTTGAATAACCACTTTTTAAAGCCCCACAGTGACCAAAATTGCCATTTTTACAGACATTTCCTCCTACTCAGAAGCTTCTATTTGACCAATTTCTGGCAGAAAAATTACTCTAAACACACTTATTTTAGTTCCAAAAGTGAACATTCACATTTAATAATTGTTTACAGTCAAAAGAGAAAACATTAAAAAATGACAATTTCTGACCATCTGGAGAAAGTTCGACAGTTCCGGGGTCATCGTTTTTCATCAAAAAAAATATTTTTTCAAATGTTGAAAAAGTGATGCAAAATGTCAAAAGGATTGGGCCTCCTGTTGAATAACCACTTTTGCCCCACAGTGACCAAAATTGCCATTTTTACAGACTTTTCCTCCTACTCAGAAGCTTCTATTTGACCAATTTCTGGCAGAAAAATGACTCTAAACACACTTATTTTAGTTCCAAAAGTGATCATTCACATTTAATAATTGTTTACAGTCAAAAGAGAAAACATTAAAAAATGACAATTTCTGACCATCTGGAGAAAGTTCGACGTTCCGGGGTCATCGTTTTTCTTCAAAAAAAATATTTTTTCAAATGTTGAAAAAATGATGCAAAATGTCAAAAGGATTGTGCCTGAAGTTGAATAACCACTTTTTAACCCCTTCCACGCTAATGACAAAGCCAGCTCGTCACAGGCGTTACCTGCGCTGCGCTCATGACGAGCTGGCCTTGTCATGTAAAGTGTGATTTATGAACATTCAGCGCACAGCAGGAAAACCCGCTAGCGCTGTAGTGGTTAAAGCCCCACAGTGACCAAAATTGCAATTTTTACAGACTTTTCCTCCTACTCAGAAGCTTCTATTTTGACCAATTTCTGGCAAAAAAATGACTCCAAACACACTCATTTTAGATCCAAAAGTGATAATTCACAATTAATAGTCATTTACAGGCAAAAGAGAAAACATAAAAAAATGACAATTTCTGACCATCTGGAGAAAGTTTGACAGTTCCGGGGTCATCGTTTTTCATCAAAAAAAATATTTTTTCAAATGTTGAAAAAATGATTCAAAATGTCAAACGGATAGTGCCTGATGTTGAATAACCACTTTTTAAAGCCCCACAGTGACCAAAATTGTCATTTTTAAAGACATTTCCTCCTACTCAGAACCTTCTATTTTGACCAATTTCTGGCAGAAAAATGACTTTAAACACACTTATTTTAGTTCCAAAAGTGAACATTCACATTTATTAATTGTTTACAGTCAAAAGAGAAAACATTAAAAAATGACCATTTCTGACCATCTGGAGAAAGTTCGACAGTTCCGGGGTCATCGTTTTTCATAAAAAAAAATATTTTTTCAAATGTTAAAAAAATGATGCAAAATGTCAAATGGATTGTGCCTGATGTTGAATAACCAATTTTTAAAGCCCCACAGTGACCAAAATTGCCATTTTTACAGACTTTTCCTCCTACTCAGAAGCTTCTTTTTGACCAATTTCTGGCAGAAAAATGGCTCTAAACACACTCATTTTAGATCCAAAAGTGATCATTCACATTTAATAATTGTTTACAGTCAAAAGAGAAAACATTCAAAATGGCCATTTCTGACCATCTGGAGAAAGTTTTACAGGTCCGGGGTCATCGTTTTTCATTAAAAAAAATATTTTTTCAAATGTTGAAAAAGTGATGCAAAATGTCAAAAGGATGGGGCCTCCTGTTGAATAACCACTTTTGCCCCACAGTGACCAAAATTGCCATTTTTACAGACTTTTCCTCCTACTCAGAAGCTTCTATTTGACCAATTTCTGGCAGAAAAATGACTCTAAACACACTTATTTTAGTTCCAAAAGTGATCATTCACATTTAATAATTGTTTACAGTCAAAAGAGAAAACATTAAAAAATGACAATTTCTGACCATCTGGAGAAAGTTCGACGTTCCGGGGTCATCGTTTTTCTTCAAAAAAAATATTTTTTCAAATGTTGAAAAAATGATGCAAAATGTCAAAAGGATTGTGCCTGAAGTTGAATAACCACTTTTTAACCCCTTCCACGCTAATGACAAAGCCAGCTCGTCACAGGCGTTACCTGCGCTGCGCTCATGACGAGCTGGCCTTGTCATGTAAAGTGTGATTTATGAACATTCAGCGCACAGCAGGAAAACCCGCTAGCGCTGTAGTGGTTAAAGCCCCACAGTGACCAAAATTGCAATTTTTACAGACTTTTCCTCCTACTCAGAAGCTTCTATTTTGACCAATTTCTGGCAAAAAAAATGACTCCAAACACACTCATTTTAGATCCAAAAGTGATAATTCACATTTAATAGTCATTTACAGGCAAAAGAGAAAACATAAAAAAATGACAATTTCTGACCATCTGGAGAAAGTTTGACAGTTCCGGGGTCATCGTTTTTCATCAAAAAAAATATTTTTTCAAATGTTGAAAAAATGATTCAAAATGTCAAACGGATAGTGCCTGATGTTGAATAACCACTTTTTAAAGCCCCACAGTGACCAAAATTGTCATTTTTACAGACATTTCCTCCTACTCAGAACCTTCTATTTTGACCAATTTCTGGCAGAAAAATGACTTTAAACACACTTATTTTAGTTCCAAAAGTGAACATTCACATTTAATAATTGTTTACAGTCAAAAGAGAAAACATTAAAAAATGACCATTTCTGACCATCTGGAGAAAGTTCGACAGTTCCGGGGTCATCGTTTTTCATAAAAAAAAATATTTTTTCAAATGTTAAAAAAATGATGCAAAATGTCAAATGGATTGTGCCTGATGTTGAATAACCAATTTTTAAAGCCCCACAGTGACCAAAATTGCCATTTTTACAGACTTTTCCTCCTACTCAGAAGCTTCTTTTTGACCAATTTCTGGCAGAAAAATGGCTCTAAACACACTCATTTTAGATCCAAAAGTGATCATTCACATTTAATAATTGTTTACAGTCAAAAGAGAAAACATTCAAAATGGCCATTTCTGACCATCTGGAGAAAGTTTTACAGGTCCGGGGTCATCGTTTTTCATAAAAAAAAATATTTTTTCAAATGTTGAAAAAGTGATGCAAAATGTCAAAAGGATTGGGCCTCCTGTTGAATAACCACTTTTGCCCCACAGTGACCAAAATTGCCATTTTTACAGACTTTTCCTCCTACTCAGAAGCTTCTATTTGACCAATTTCTGGCAGAAAAATGACTCTAAACACACTTATTTTAGTTCCAAAAGTGATCATTCACATTTAATAATTGTTTACAGTCAAAAGAGAAAACATTAAAAAATGACAATTTCTGACCATCTGGAGAAAGTTCGACGTTCCGGGGTCATCGTTTTTCTTCAAAAAAAATATTTTTTCAAATGTTGAAAAAATGATGCAAAATGTCAAAAGGATTGTGCCTGACGTTGAATAACCACTTTTTAAAGCCCCACAGTGACCAAAATTGCAATTTGTACAGACTTTTCCTCCTACTCAGAAGCTTCTATCTTGACCAATTTCTGGCAGAAAAATGGCTCTAAACACACTTATTTTAGTTCCAAAAGTGATCATTCACATTTAATATTTGTTTACAGTCAAAAGAGATAACATTAAAAAAGGACTATTTCTGACCATCTGGAGAAAGTTCGACAGTTCCGGGGTCATCGTTTTTCATCAAAAAAAATATTTTTTCAAATGTTGAAAAAATGATGCAAAATGTCAAAAGGATTGGGCCTCCTGTTGAATAACTACTTTTTAAGCCCTACAGTGACCAAAATTGCCATTTTTGCGGACATTTCCTCCTACTCAGAAGCATCTATTTGACCAATTTCTGGCAGAAAAATGACTCTAAACACACTTATTTTAGTTCCAAAAGTGATCATTCACATTTAATTATTGTTTACAGTCAAAAGAGAAAAAATTTAAAAAATGGCCATTTCTGACCATCTGGAGAAAGTTTGACAGGTCCGGGGTCATCGTTTTTCATCAAAAAAAATATTTTTTCAAATGTTGAAAAAATGATTCAAAATGTCAAATGGATTGTGCCTGATGTTGAATAACAACTTTTTAAAGCCCCACAGTGACCAAAATTGCCATTTTTACAGACATTTCCTCCTACTCAGAAGCTTCTATTTGACCAATTTCTGGCAGAAAAATGACTCTAAACACACTTATTTTAGTTCCAAAAGTGATCATTCACATTTAATAATTGTTTACAGTCAAAAGAGAAAACATTAAAAAATGACCATTTCTGACCATCTGGAGAAAGTTCGACGTTCCGGGGTCATCGTTTTTCATCAAAAAAAATATTTTTTCAAATGTTGAAAAAATTATGCAAAATGTCAAAAGGATTGTGCCTGAAGTTGAATAACCACTTTTGAAAGCCCCACAGTGACCAAAATTGCCATTTTTACAGACTTTTCCTCCTACTCAGAAGCTTCTATTTTGACCAATTTCTGCAAGAAAAATGACTCCAAACACACTCATTTTAGATCCAAAAGTGATAATTCACATTTAAGAGTCATTTACAGGCAAAAAAGAAATCATTAAAAAATGACCATTTCTGACCATCTGGAGAAAGTTTGACAGTTCCGGGGTCATCGTTTTTCATCAAAAAAATATTTTTTCAAATGTATAAAAAATTATGCAAAATGTCAAAAGTATTGTTCCTGAAGTTGAATAACTACTTTTTAACCCCTTCCACGCTAATGACAAAGCCAGCTCGTCACAGGCGTTACCTGCGCTGCGCTCATGACGAGCTGGCTTTGTCATGTAAAGTGTGATTTATGAACATTCAGCGCACAGCAGGAAAACCCGCTAGCGCTGTAGTGGTTAAAGCCCCACAGTGACCAAAATTGCAATTTTTACAGACTTTTCCTCCTACTCAGAAGCTTCTATTTTGACCAATTTCTGGCAGAAAAATGACTCCAAACACACTCATTTTAGATCCAAAAGTGATAATTCACATTTAAGAGTCATTTACAGGCAAAAAAGAAATCATTAAAAAATGACCATTTCTGACCATCTGGAGAAAGTTTGACAGTTCCGGGGTCATCGTTTTTCATCAAAAAAATAATTTTTCAAATGTATAAAAAATGATGCAAAATGTCAAAAGTATTGTTCCTGAAGTTGAATAACTACTTTTTAACCCCTTCCACGCTAATGAGAAAGCCAGCTCGTCACAGGCGTTACCTGCGCTGCGCTCATGACGAGCTGGCTTTGTCATGTAAAGTGTGATTTATGAACATTCAGCGCACAGCAGGAAAACCCGCTAGCGCTGTAGTGGTTAAAGCCCCACAGTGACCAAAATTGCAATTTTTACAGACTTTTCCTCCTACTCAGAAGCTTCTATTTTGACCAATTTCTGGCAGAAAAATGACTCCAAACACACTCATTTTAGATCCAAAAGTGATAATTCACATTTAATAGTCATTTACAGGCAAAAGAGAAAACATAAAAAAATGACCATTTCTGACCATCTGGAGAAAGTTTGACAGTTCCGGGGTCATCGTTTTTCATCAATAAAAATATTTTTTCAAATGTTGAAAAAATGATTCAAAATGTCAAATGAATAGTGCCTGATGTTGAATAACCACTTTTTAAAGCCCCACAGTGACCAAAATTGTCATTTTTACAGACATTTCCTCCTACTCAGAACCTTCTATTTTGACCAATTTCTGGCAGAAAAATGACTTTAAACACACTTATTTTAGTTCCAAAAGTGAACATTCACATTTAATAATTGTTTACAGTCAAAAGAGAAAACATTAAAAAATGACCATTTCTGACCATCTGGAGAAAGTTCGACAGTTCCGGGGTCATCGTTATTCATAAAAAAAATATTTTTTCAAATGTTGAAAAAATATGCAAAATGTCAAATGGATTGTGCCTGATGTTGAATAACCACTTTTTAAAGCCCCACAGTGACCAAAATTGCCATTTTAACAGACATTTCCTCCTACTCAGAAGCTTCTATTTTGACCAATTTCTGGCAGAAAAATTACTCTAAACACACTCATTTTAGATCCAAAAGTGATAATTCACATTTAATAGTCATTTACAGGCAAAAGAGAAAACATAAAAAAAATGACCATTTCTGACCATCTGGAGAAAGTTTGACAGTTCCGGGGTCATCGTTTTTCATCAAAAAAAATATTTTTTCAAATGTTGAAAAAATGATTCAAAATGTCAAACGGATAGTGCCTGATGTTGAATAACCACTTTTTAAAGCCCCACAGTGACCAAAATTGTCATTTTTACAGACATTTCCTCCTACTCAGAACCTTCTATTTTGACCAATTTCTGGCAGAAAAATGACTTTAAACACACTTATTTTAGTTCCAAAAGTGAACATTCACATTTAATAATTGTTTACAGTCAAAAGAGAAAACATTAAAAAATGACCATTTCTGACCATCTGGAGAAAGTTCAACAGTTCCGGGGTCATCGTTATTCATAAAAAAAATATTTTTTCAAATGTTGAAAAAATATGCAAAATGTCAAATGGATTGTGCCTGATGTTGAATAACCACTTTTTAAAGCCCCACAGTGACCAAAATTGCCATTTTAACAGACATTTCCTCCTACTCGAAAGCTTCTATTTGACCAATTTCTGGCAGAAAAATGACTCTAAACACGCTTATTTTAGTTCCAAAAGTGATCATTCACATTTAATAATTGTTTACAGTCAAAAGAGAAAACATTAAAAAATGACCATTTCTGACCATCTGGAAAAAGTTCGATGTTCCGGGGTCATCGTTTTTCATCAAAAAAAATATTTTTTCAAATGTTGAAAAAATGATGCAAAATGTCAAAAGGATTGTGCCTGAAGTTGAATAACCACTTTGTAAAGCCCCACAGTGACCAAAATTGCCATTTTTACAGACTTTTCCTCCTACTCAGAAGCTTCTATTTGACCAATTTCTGGCAGAAAAATTACTCTAAACACGCTTATTTTAGTTCCAAAAGTGAACATTCACATTTAATAATTGTTTACAGTCAAAAGAGAAAACATTCAAAATGGCCATTTCTGACCATCTGGAGAAAGTTTTACAGGTCCGGGGTCATCGTTTTTCATAAAAAAAATTATTTTTTCAAATGTTAAAAAAATGATGCAAAATGTCAAATGGATTGTGCCTGATGTTGAATAACCACTTTTTAAAGCCCCACAGTGACCAAAATTGCCAATTTTTACAGACATTTCCTCCTACTCAGAAGCTTCTATTTGACCAATTTCTGGCAGAAAAATTACTCTAAACACACTTATTTTAGTTCCAAAAGTGAACATTCACATTTAATAATTGTTTACAGTCAAAAGAGAAAACATTAAAAAATGACAATTTCTGACCATCTGGAGAAAGTTCGACAGTTCCGGGGTCATCGTTTTTCATCAAAAAAAATATTTTTTCAAATGTTGAAAAAGTGATGCAAAATGTCAAATGGATTGTGCCTGATGTTGAATAACAACTTTTTAAAGCCCCACAGTGACCAAAATTGCCATTTTAACAGACATTTCCTCCTACTCAGAAGCTTCTATTTGACCAATTTCTGGCAGAAAAATGACTCTAAACACGCTTATTTTAGTTCCAAAAGTGATCATTCACATTTAATAATTGTTTACAGTCAAAAGAGAAAACATTAAAAAAATGACCATTTCTGACCATCTGGAGAAAGTTCGACGTTCCGGGGTCATCGTTTTTCATCAAAAAAAATATTTTTTCAAATGTTGAAAAAATGATGCAAAATGTCAAAAGGATTGTGCCTGAAGTTGAATAACCACTTTTGAAAGCCCCACAGTGACCAAAATTGCCATTTTTACAGACTTTTCCTCCTACTCAGAAGCTTCTATTTTGACCAATTTCTGCAAGGAAAATGACTCCAAACACACTCATTTTAGATCCAAAAGTGATAATTCACATTTAAGAGTCATTTACAGGCAAAAAAGAAATCATTAAAAAATGACCATTTCTGACTATCTGGAGAAAGTTTGACAGTTCCGGGGTCATCGTTTTTCATCAAAAAAATATTTTTTCAAATGTATAAAAAATGATGCAAAATGTCAAAAGTATTGTTCCTGAAGTTGAATAACCACTTTTTAACCCCTTCCACGCTAATGACAAAGCCAGCTCGTCACAGGCGTTACCTGCGCTGCGCTCATGACGAGCTGGCTTTGTCATGTAAAGTGTGATTTATGAACATTCAGCGCACAGCAGGAAAACCCGCTAGCGCTGTAGTGGTTAAAGCCCCACAGTGACCAAAATTGCAATTTTTACAGACTTTTCCTCCTACTCAGAAGCTTCTATTTTGACCAATTTCTGGCAGAAAAATGACTCCAAACACACTCATTTTAGATCCAAAAGTGATAATTCACATTTAATAGTCATTTACAGGCAAAAGAGAAAACATAAAAAAATGACCATTTCTGACCATCTGGAGAAAGTTTGACAGTTCCGGGGTCATCGTTTTTCATCAAAAAAAATATTTTTTCAAATGTTGAAAAAATGATTCAAAATGTCAAATGAATAGTGCCTGATGTTGAATAACCACTTTTTAAAGCCCCACAGTGACCAAAATTGTCATTTTTACAGACATTTCCTCCTACTCAGAACCTTCTATTTTGACCAATTTCTGGCAGAAAAATGACTTTAAACACACTTATTTTAGTTCCAAAAGTGAACATTCACATTTAATAATTGTTTACAGTCAAAAGAGAAAACATTAAAAAATGACCATTTCTGACCATCTGGAGAAAGTTCGACAGTTCCGGGGTCATCGTTATTCATAAAAAAAATATTTTTTCAAATGTTGAAAAAATATGCAAAATGTCAAATGGATTGTGCCTGATGTTGAATAACCACTTTTTAAAGCCCCACAGTGACCAAAATTGCCATTTTAACAGACATTTCCTCCTACTCAGAAGCTTCTATTTGACCAATTTCTGGCAGAAAAATGACTCTAAACACGCTTATTTTAGTTCCAAAAGTGATCATTCACATTTAATAATTGTTTACAGTCAAAAGAGAAAACATTAAAAAAATGACCATTTCTGACCATCTGGAGAAAGTTCGACGTTCCGGGGTCATCGTTTTTCATCAAAAAAAATATTTTTTCAAATGTTGAAAAAATGATGCAAAATGTCAAAAGGATTGTGCCTGAAGTTGAATAACCACTTTGTAAAGCCCCACAGTGACCAAAATTGCCATTTTTACAGACTTTTCCTCCTACTCACAAGCTTCTATTTGACCAATTTCTGGCCGAAAAATGGCTCTAAACACACTCATTTTAGATCCAAAAGTGATCATTCACATTTAATAATTGTTTACAGACAAAAGAGAAAACATTAAATGGCCCTTTCTGACCATCTGGAGAAAGTTCGACGTTCCGGGGTCATCGTTTTTCATCAAAAAAAATATTTTTTCAAATGTTGAAAAAATGATGCAAAATGTCAAAAGGATTGTGCCTGAAGTTGAATAACCACTTTGTAAAGCCCCACAGTGACCAAAATTGCCATTTTTACAGACTTTTCCTCCTACTCAGAAGCTTCTATTTGACCAATTTCTGGCCGAAAAATAGCTCTAAACACACTCATTTTAGATCCAAAAGTGAACATTCACATTTAATAATTGTTTACAGTCAAAAGAGAAAACATTAAATGGCCATTTCTGACCATCTGGAGAAAGTTCGACAGTTCCGGGGTCATCGTTTTTCATAAAAAAAATATTTTTTCAAATGTTAAAAAAATGATGCAAAATGTCAAATGGATTGTGCCTGATGTTGAATAACCAATTTTTAAAGCCCCACAGTGACCAAAATTGCCATTTTTACAGACTTTTCCTCCTACTCAGAAGCTTCTTTTTGACCAATTTCTGGCAGAAAAATGGCTCTAAACACACTCATTTTAGATCCAAAAGTGATCATTCACATTTAATAATTGTTTACAGTCAAAAGAGAAAACATTCAAAATGGCCATTTCTGACCATCTGGAGAAAGTTTTACAGGTCCGGGGTCATCGTTTTTCATTAAAAAAAATATTTTTTCAAATGTTGAAAAAATGATTCAAAATGTCAAATGGATTGTGCCTGATGTTGAATAACCACTTTTTAAAGCCCCACAGTGACCAAAATTGCCATTTTTACAGATATTTCCTCCTACTCAGAAGCTTCTATTTGACCAATTTCTGGCAGAAAAATTACTCTAAACACACTTATTTTAGTTCCAAAAGTGAACATTCACATTTAATAATTGTTTACAGTCAAAAGAGAAAACATTAAAAAATGACAATTTCTGACCATCTGGAGAAAGTTCGACAGTTCCGGGGTCATCGTTTTTCATCAAAAAAAATATTTTTTCAAATGTTGAAAAAGTGATGCAAAATGTCAAAAGGATTGGGCCTCCTGTTGAATAACCACTTTTGCCCCACAGTGACCAAAATTGCCATTTTTACAGACTTTTCCTCCTACTCAGAAGCTTCTATTTGACCAATTTCTGGCAGAAAAATGACTCTAAACACACTTATTTTAGTTCCAAAAGTGATCATTCACATTTAATAATTGTTTACAGTCAAAAGAGAAAACATTAAAAAATGACAATTTCTGACCATCTGGAGAAAGTTCGACGTTCCGGGGTCATCGTTTTTCTTCAAAAAAAATATTTTTTCAAATGTTGAAAAAATGATGCAAAATGTCAAAAGGATTGTGCCTGAAGTTGAATAACCACTTTTTAACCCCTTCCACGCTAATGACAAAGCCAGCTCGTCACAGGCGTTACCTGCGCTGCGCTCATGACGAGCTGGCCTTGTCATGTAAAGTGTGATTTATGAACATTCAGCGCACAGCAGGAAAACCCGCTAGCGCTGTAGTGGTTAAAGCCCCACAGTGACCAAAATTGCAATTTTTACAGACTTTTCCTCCTACTCAGAAGCTTCTATTTTGACCAATTTCTGGCAAAAAAATGACTCCAAACACACTCATTTTAGATCCAAAAGTGATAATTCACAATTAATAGTCATTTACAGGCAAAAGAGAAAACATAAAAAAATGACAATTTCTGACCATCTGGAGAAAGTTTGACAGTTCCGGGGTCATCGTTTTTCATCAAAAAAAATATTTTTTCAAATGTTGAAAAAATGATTCAAAATGTCAAACGGATAGTGCCTGATGTTGAATAACCACTTTTTAAAGCCCCACAGTGACCAAAATTGTCATTTTTAAAGACATTTCCTCCTACTCAGAACCTTCTATTTTGACCAATTTCTGGCAGAAAAATGACTTTAAACACACTTATTTTAGTTCCAAAAGTGAACATTCACATTTAATAATTGTTTACAGTCAAAAGAGAAAACATTAAAAAATGACCATTTCTGACCATCTGGAGAAAGTTCGACAGTTCCGGGGTCATCGTTTTTCATAAAAAAAAATATTTTTTCAAATGTTAAAAAAATGATGCAAAATGTCAAATGGATTGTGCCTGATGTTGAATAACCAATTTTTAAAGCCCCACAGTGACCAAAATTGCCATTTTTACAGACTTTTCCTCCTACTCAGAAGCTTCTTTTTGACCAATTTCTGGCAGAAAAATGGCTCTAAACACACTCATTTTAGATCCAAAAGTGATCATTCACATTTAATAATTGTTTACAGTCAAAAGAGAAAACATTCAAAATGGCCATTTCTGACCATCTGGAGAAAGTTTTACAGGTCCGGGGTCATCGTTTTTCATTAAAAAAAATATTTTTTCAAATGTTGAAAAAGTGATGCAAAATGTCAAAAGGATGGGGCCTCCTGTTGAATAACCACTTTTGCCCCACAGTGACCAAAATTGCCATTTTTACAGACTTTTCCTCCTACTCAGAAGCTTCTATTTGACCAATTTCTGGCAGAAAAATGACTCTAAACACACTTATTTTAGTTCCAAAAGTGATCATTCACATTTAATAATTGTTTACAGTCAAAAGAGAAAACATTAAAAAATGACAATTTCTGACCATCTGGAGAAAGTTCGACGTTCCGGGGTCATCGTTTTTCTTCAAAAAAAATATTTTTTCAAATGTTGAAAAAATGATGCAAAATGTCAAAAGGATTGTGCCTGAAGTTGAATAACCACTTTTTAACCCCTTCCACGCTAATGACAAAGCCAGCTCGTCACAGGCGTTACCTGCGCTGCGCTCATGACGAGCTGGCCTTGTCATGTAAAGTGTGATTTATGAACATTCAGCGCACAGCAGGAAAACCCGCTAGCGCTGTAGTGGTTAAAGCCCCACAGTGACCAAAATTGCAATTTTTACAGACTTTTCCTCCTACTCAGAAGCTTCTATTTTGACCAATTTCTGGCAAAAAAAATGACTCCAAACACACTCATTTTAGATCCAAAAGTGATAATTCACATTTAATAGTCATTTACAGGCAAAAGAGAAAACATAAAAAAATGACAATTTCTGACCATCTGGAGAAAGTTTGACAGTTCCGGGGTCATCGTTTTTCATCAAAAAAAATATTTTTTCAAATGTTGAAAAAATGATTCAAAATGTCAAACGGATAGTGCCTGATGTTGAATAACCACTTTTTAAAGCCCCACAGTGACCAAAATTGTCATTTTTACAGACATTTCCTCCTACTCAGAACCTTCTATTTTGACCAATTTCTGGCAGAAAAATGACTTTAAACACACTTATTTTAGTTCCAAAAGTGAACATTCACATTTAATAATTGTTTACAGTCAAAAGAGAAAACATTAAAAAATGACCATTTCTGACCATCTGGAGAAAGTTCGACAGTTCCGGGGTCATCGTTTTTCATAAAAAAAAATATTTTTTCAAATGTTAAAAAAATGATGCAAAATGTCAAATGGATTGTGCCTGATGTTGAATAACCAATTTTTAAAGCCCCACAGTGACCAAAATTGCCATTTTTACAGACTTTTCCTCCTACTCAGAAGCTTCTTTTTGACCAATTTCTGGCAGAAAAATGGCTCTAAACACACTCATTTTAGATCCAAAAGTGATCATTCACATTTAATAATTGTTTACAGTCAAAAGAGAAAACATTCAAAATGGCCATTTCTGACCATCTGGAGAAAGTTTTACAGGTCCGGGGTCATCGTTTTTCATAAAAAAAAATATTTTTTCAAATGTTGAAAAAGTGATGCAAAATGTCAAAAGGATTGGGCCTCCTGTTGAATAACCACTTTTGCCCCACAGTGACCAAAATTGCCATTTTTACAGACTTTTCCTCCTACTCAGAAGCTTCTATTTGACCAATTTCTGGCAGAAAAATGACTCTAAACACACTTATTTTAGTTCCAAAAGTGATCATTCACATTTAATAATTGTTTACAGTCAAAAGAGAAAACATTAAAAAATGACAATTTCTGACCATCTGGAGAAAGTTCGACGTTCCGGGGTCATCGTTTTTCTTCAAAAAAAATATTTTTTCAAATGTTGAAAAAATGATGCAAAATGTCAAAAGGATTGTGCCTGACGTTGAATAACCACTTTTTAAAGCCCCACAGTGACCAAAATTGCAATTTGTACAGACTTTTCCTCCTACTCAGAAGCTTCTATCTTGACCAATTTCTGGCAGAAAAATGGCTCTAAACACACTTATTTTAGTTCCAAAAGTGATCATTCACATTTAATATTTGTTTACAGTCAAAAGAGATAACATTAAAAAAGGACTATTTCTGACCATCTGGAGAAAGTTCGACAGTTCCGGGGTCATCGTTTTTCATCAAAAAAAATATTTTTTCAAATGTTGAAAAAATGATGCAAAATGTCAAAAGGATTGGGCCTCCTGTTGAATAACTACTTTTTAAGCCCTACAGTGACCAAAATTGCCATTTTTGCGGACATTTCCTCCTACTCAGAAGCATCTATTTGACCAATTTCTGGCAGAAAAATGACTCTAAACACACTTATTTTAGTTCCAAAAGTGATCATTCACATTTAATTATTGTTTACAGTCAAAAGAGAAAAAATTAAAAAAATGGCCATTTCTGACCATCTGGAGAAAGTTTGACAGGTCCGGGGTCATCGTTTTTCATCAAAAAAAATATTTTTTCAAATGTTGAAAAAATGATTCAAAATGTCAAATGGATTGTGCCTGATGTTGAATAACAACTTTTTAAAGCCCCACAGTGACCAAAATTGCCATTTTTACAGACATTTCCTCCTACTCAGAAGCTTCTATTTGACCAATTTCTGGCAGAAAAATGACTCTAAACACACTTATTTTAGTTCCAAAAGTGATCATTCACATTTAATAATTGTTTACAGTCAAAAGAGAAAACATTAAAAAATGACCATTTCTGACCATCTGGAGAAAGTTCGACGTTCCGGGGTCATCGTTTTTCATCAAAAAAAATATTTTTTCAAATGTTGAAAAAATGATGCAAAATGTCAAAAGGATTGTGCCTGAAGTTGAATAACCACTTTTGAAAGCCCCACAGTGACCAAAATTGCCATTTTTACAGACTTTTCCTCCTACTCAGAAGCTTCTATTTTGACCAATTTCTGCAAGAAAAATGACTCCAAACACACTCATTTTAGACCCAAAAGTGATAATTCACATTTAAGAGTCATTTACAGGCAAAAAAGAAATCATTAAAAAATGACCATTTCTGACCATCTGGAGAAAGTTTGACAGTTCCGGGGTCATCGTTTTTCATCAAAAAAATATTTTTTCAAATGTATAAAAAATTATGCAAAATGTCAAAAGTATTGTTCCTGAAGTTGAATAACTACTTTTTAACCCCTTCCACGCTAATGACAAAGCCAGCTCGTCACAGGCGTTACCTGCGCTGCGCTCATGACGAGCTGGCTTTGTCATGTAAAGTGTGATTTATGAACATTCAGCGCACAGCAGGAAAACCCGCTAGCGCTGTAGTGGTTAAAGCCCCACAGTGACCAAAATTGCAATTTTTACAGACTTTTCCTCCTACTCAGAAGCTTCTATTTTGACCAATTTCTGGCAGAAAAATGACTCCAAACACACTCATTTTAGATCCAAAAGTGATAATTCACATTTAAGAGTCATTTACAGGCAAAAAAGAAATCATTAAAAAATGACCATTTCTGACCATCTGGAGAAAGTTTGACAGTTCCGGGGTCATCGTTTTTCATCAAAAAAATAATTTTTCAAATGTATAAAAAATGATGCAAAATGTCAAAAGTATTGTTCCTGAAGTTGAATAACTACTTTTTAACCCCTTCCACGCTAATGAGAAAGCCAGCTCGTCACAGGCGTTACCTGCGCTGCGCTCATGACGAGCTGGCTTTGTCATGTAAAGTGTGATTTATGAACATTCAGCGCACAGCAGGAAAACCCGCTAGCGCTGTAGTGGTTAAAGCCCCACAGTGACCAAAATTGCAATTTTTACAGACTTTTCCTCCTACTCAGAAGCTTCTATTTTGACCAATTTCTGGCAGAAAAATGACTCCAAACACACTCATTTTAGATCCAAAAGTGATAATTCACATTTAATAGTCATTTACAGGCAAAAGAGAAAACATAAAAAAATGACCATTTCTGACCATCTGGAGAAAGTTTGACAGTTCCGGGGTCATCGTTTTTCATCAAAAAAAATATTTTTTCAAATGTTGAAAAAATGATTCAAAATGTCAAATGGATAGTGCCTGATGTTGAATAACCACTTTTTAAAGCCCCACAGTGACCACAATTGTCATTTTTACAGACATTTCCTCCTACTCAGAACCTTCTATTTTGACCAATTTCTGGCAGAAAAATGACTTTAAACACACTTATTTTAGTTCCAAAAGTGAACATTCACATTTAATAATTGTTTACAGTCAAAAGAGAAAACATTAAAAAATGACCATTTCTGACCATCTGGAGAAAGTTCGACAGTTCCGGGGTCATCGTTATTCATAAAAAAAATATTTTTTCAAATGTTGAAAAAATATGCAAAATGTCAAATGGATTGTGCCTGATGTTGAATAACCACTTTTTAAAGCCCCACAGTGACCAAAATTGCCATTTTAACAGACATTTCCTCCTACTCAGAAGTTTCTATTTGACCAATTTCTGGCAGAAAAATTACTCTAAACACGCTTATTTTAGTTCCAAAAGTGATCATTCACATTTAATAATTGTTTACAGTCAAAAGAGAAAACATTAAAAAATGACCATTTCTGACCATCTGGAGAAAGTTCGACGTTCCGGGGTCATCGTTTTTCATCAAAAAAAATATTTTTTCAAATGTTGAAAAAATTATGCAAAATGTCAAAAGGATTGTGCCTGAAGTTGAATAACCACTTTGTAAAGCCCCACAGTGACCAAAATTGCCATTTTTACAGACTTTTCCTCCTACTCAGAAGCTTCTATTTGACCAATTTCTGGCCGAAAAATGGCTCTAAACACACTCATTTTAGATCCAAAAGTGATCATTCACATTTAATAATTGTTTACAGTCAAAAGAGAAAACATTAAATGGCCATTTCTGACCATCTGGAGAAGGTTCGACAGTTCCGGGGTCATCGTTTTTCATTAAAAAAATTATTTTTTCAAATGTTAAAAAAATGATGCAAAATGTCAAATGGATTGTGCCTGATGTTGAATAACCACTTTTTAAAGCCCCACAGTGACCAAAATTGCCATTTTTACAGACTTTTCCTCCTACTCAGAAGCTTCTTTTTGACCAATTTCTGGCAGAAAAATGGCTCTAAACACACTCATTTTAGATCCAAAAGTGATCATTCACATTTAATATTTGTTTACAGTCAAAAGAGAAAACATTCAAAATGGCCATTTCTGACCATCTGGAGAAAGTTTTACAGGTCCGGGGTCATCGTTTTTCATAAAAAAAATTTTTTTTTCAAATGTTGAAAAAATGATTCAAAATGTCAAATGGATTGTGCCTGATGTTGAATAACCACTTTTTAAAGCCCCGCAGTGACCAAAATTGCCATTTTTACAGACATTTCCTCCTACTCAGAAGCTTCTATTTGACCAATTTCTGGCAGAAAAATGACTCTAAACACACTTATTTTAGTTCCAAAAGTGAACATTCACATTTAATAATTGTTTACAGTCAAAAGAGAAAACATTAAAAAATGACCATTTCTGACCATCTGGAGAAAGTTCGACAGTTCCGGGGTCATCGTTTTTCATCAAAAAAAATATGTTTTTCAAATGTTGAAAAAGTGATGCAAAATGTCAAAAGGATTGGGCCTCCTGTTGAATAACCACTTTTGCCCCACAGTGACCAAAATTGCCATTTTTACAGACTTTTCCTCCTACTCAGAAGCTTCTATTTGACCAATTTCTGGCAGAAAAATGACTCTAAACACACTTATTTTAGTTCCAAAAGTGATCATTCACATTTAATAATTGTTTACAGTCAAAAGAGAAAACATTAAAAAATGACAATTTCTGACCATCTGGAGAAAGTTCGACGTTCCGGGGTCATCGTTTTTCTTCAAAAAAAATATTTTTTCAAATGTTGAAAAAATGATGCAAAATGTCAAAAGGATTGTGCCTGAAGTTGAATAACCACTTTTTAAAGCCCCACAGTGACCAAAATTGCAATTTGTACAGACTTTTCCTCCTACTCAGAAGCTTCTATCTTGACCAATTTCTGGCAGAAAAATGGCTCTAAACACACTTATTTTAGTTCCAAAAGTGATCATTCACATTTAATATTTGTTTACAGTCAAAAGAGATAACATTAAAAAAGGACTATTTCTGACCATCTGGAGAAAGTTCGACAGTTCCGGGGTCATCGTTTTTCATCAAAAAAAATATTTTTTCAAATGTTGAAAAAATGATACAAAATGTCAAAAGGATTGGGCCTCCTGTTGAATAACTACTTTTTAGGCCCTACAGTGACCAAAATTGCCATTTTTGCAGACATTTCCTCCTACTCAGAAGCATCTATTTGACCAATTTCTGGCAGAAAAATGACTCTAAACACACTTATTTTAGTTCCAAAAGTGATCATTCACATTTAATTATTGTTTACAGTCAAAAGAGAACAAATTTAAAAAATGGCCATTTCTGACCATCTGGAGAAAGTTTGACAGGTCCGGGGTCATCGTTTTTCATCAAAAAAAATATTTTTTCAAATGTTGAAAAAATGATTCAAAATGTCAAATGGATTGTGCCTGATGTTGAATAACAACTTTTTAAAGCCCCACAGTGACCAAAATTGCCATTTTTACAGACATTTCCTCCTACTCAGAAGCTTCTATTTGACCAATTTCTGGCAGAAAAATGACTCTAAACACACTTATTTTAGTTCCAAAAGTGATCATTCACATTTAATAATTGTTTACAGTCAAAAGAGAAAACATTAAAAAAATGACCATTTCTGTCCATCTGGAGAAAGTTCGACGTTCCGGGGTCATCGTTTTTCATCAAAAAAAATATTTTTTCAAATGTTGAAAAAATGATGCAAAATGTCAAAAGGATTGTGCCTGAAGTTGAATAACCACTTTTGAAAGCCCCACAGTGACCAAAATTGCCATTTTTACAGACTTTTTCTCCTACTCAGAAGCTTCTATTTTGACCAATTTCTGCAAGAAAAATGACTCCAAACACACTCATTTTAGATCCAAAAGTGATAATTCACATTTAATAGTCATTTACAGGCAAAAGAGAAAACATAAAAAAAATGACCATTTCTGACCATCTGGAGAAAGTTTGACAGTTCCGGGGTCATCGTTTTTCATCAAAAAAATATTTTTTCAAATGTATAAAAAATGATGCAAAATGTCAAAAGTATTGTTCCTGAAGTTGAATAACCACTTTTTAACCCCTTCCACGCTAATGACAAAGTCAGCTCGTCACAGGCGTTACCTGCGCTGAACTCATGACGAGCTGGCTTTGTCATGTAA
Organism: Lissotriton helveticus; assembly: GCF_964261635.1. Lineage (NCBI taxonomy): Eukaryota > Metazoa > Chordata > Amphibia > Caudata > Salamandridae > Lissotriton > Lissotriton helveticus. The sequence continues at coordinate 1,355,721,938 of NC_136061.1, read as the reverse complement.
ATAATTGTTTACAGTCAAAAGAGAAAACATTAAATGGCCATTTCTGACCATCTGGAGAAAGTTCGACAGTTCCGGGGTCATCGTTTTTCATTAAAAAAATTATTTTTTCAAATGTTAAAAAAATGATTCAAAATGTCAAATGGATAGTGCCTGATGTTGAATAACCACTTTTTAAAGCCCCACAGTGACCAAAATTGTCATTTTTACAGACATTTCCTCCTACTCAGAACCTTCTATTTTGACCAATTTCTGGCAGAAAAATGACTTTAAACACACTTATTTTAGTTCCAAAAGTGAACATTCACATTTAATAATTGTTTACAGTCAAAAGAGAAAACATTAAAAAATGACCATTTCTGACCATCTGGAGAAAGTTCGACAGTTCCGGGGTCATCGTTATTCATAAAAAAAATATTTTTTCAAATGTTGAAAAAATATGCAAAATGTCAAATGGATTGTGCCTGATGTTGAATAACCACTTTTTAAAGCCCCACAGTGACCAAAATTGCCATTTTTACAGACATTTCCTCCTACTCACAAGCTTCTATTTGACCAATTTCTGGCAGAAAAATGACTCTAAACACACTTATTTTAGTTCCAAAAGTGAACATTCACATTTAATAATTGTTTACAGTCAAAAGAGAAAACATTAAAAAATGACCATTTCTGACCATCTGGAGAAAGTTTGACAGTTCCGGGGTCATCGTTTTTCATCAAAAAAAATATTTTTTCAAATGTTGAAAAAGTGATGCAAAATGTCAAAAGGATTGGGCCTCCTGTTGAATAACCACTTTTGCCCCACAGTGACCAAAATTGCCATTTTTACAGACTTTTCCTCCTACTCAGAAGCTTCTATTTGACTAATTTCTGGCAGAAAAATGACTCTAAACACACTTATTTTAGTTCCAAAAGTGAACATTCACATTTAATAATTGTTTACAGTCAAGAGAGAAAACATTAAAAAATGACCATTTCTGACCATCTGGAGAAAGTTCGACAGTTCCGGGGTCATCGTTTTTCATTAAAAAAAATATTTTTTCAAATGTTAAAAAAATGATGCAAAATGTCAAATGGATGTGCCTGATGTTGAATAACCACTTTTTAAAGCCCCACAGTGAACAAAATTGCCATTTTTACAGACATTTCCTCCTACTCAGAAGCTTCTATTTGACCAATTTCTGGCAGAAAAATGACTCTAAACACACTTATTTTAGTTCCAAAAGTGATCATTCACATTTAATTATTGTTTACAGTCAAAAGAGAAAACATTAAAAAATGACAATTTCTGACCATCTGGAGAAAGTTCGACGTTCCGGGGTCATCGTTTTTCTTCAAAAAAAATATTTTTTCAAATGTTGAAAAAATGATGCAAAATGTCAAAAGGATTGTGCCTGAAGTTGAATAACCACTTTTTAAAGCCCCACAGTGACCAAAATTGCAATTTGTACAGACTTTTCCTCCTACTCAGAAGCTTCTATCTTGACCAATTTCTGGCAGAAAAATGGCTCTAAACACACTTATTTTAGTTCCAAAAGTGATCATTCACATTTAGTATTTGTTTACAGTCAAAAGAGATAACATTAAAAAAGGACTATTTCTGACCATCTGGAGAAAGTTCGACAGTTCCGGGGTCATCGTTTTTCATCAAAAAAAATATTTTTTCAAATGTTGAAAAAATTATGCAAAATGTCAAAAGGATTGGGCCTCCTGTTGAATAACTACTTTTTAAGCCCTACAGTGACCAAAATTGCCATTTTTGCAGACATTTCCTCCTACTCAGAAGCATCTATTTGACCAATTTCTGGCAGAAAAATGACTCTAAACACACTTATTTTAGTTCCAAAAGTGATCATTCACATTTAATTATTGTTTACAGTCAAAAGAGAAAAAATTTAAAAAATGGCCATTTCTGACCATCTGGAGAAAGTTTGACAGGTCCGGGGTCATCGTTTTTCATCAAAAAAAATATTTTTTCAAATGTTGAAAAAATGATTAAAAATGTCAAATGGATTGTGCCTGATGTTGAATAACAACTTTTTAAAGCCCCACAGTGACCAAAATTGCCATTTTTACAGACATTTCCTCCTACTCAGAAGCTTCTATTTGACCAATTTCTGGCAGAAAAATGACTCTAAACACACTTATTTTAGTTCCAAAAGTGATCATTCACATTTAATAATTGTTTACAGTCAAAAGAGAAAACATTAAAAAAATGACCATTTCTGACCATCTGGAGAAAGTTCGACGTTCCGGGGTCATCGTTTTTCATCAAAAAAAATATTTTTTCAAATGTTGAAAAAATGATGCAAAATGTCAAAAGGATTGTGCCTGAAGTTGAATAACCACTTCTGAAAGCCCCACAGTGACCAAAATTGCCATTTTTACAGACTTTTTCTCCTACTCAGAAGCTTCTATTTTGACCAATTTCTGCAAGAAAAATGACTCCAAACACACTCATTTTAGATCCAAAAGTGATAATTCACATTTAAGAGTCATTTACACGCAAAAAAGAAATCATTAAAAAATGACCATTTCTGACCATCTGGAGAAAGTTTGACAGTTCCGGGGTCATCGTTTTTCATCAAAAAAATATTTTTTCAAATGTATAAAAAATGATGCAAAATGTCAAAAGTATTGTTCCTGAAGTTGAATAACCACTTTTTAACCCCTTCCACGCTAATGACAAAGCCAGCTCGTCACAGGCGTTACCTGCGCTGCGCTCATGACGAGCTGGCTTTGTCATGTAAAGTGTGATTTATGAACATTCAGCGCACAGCAGGAAAACCCGCTAGCGCTGTAGTGGTTAAAGCCCCACAGTGACCAAAATTGCAATTTTTACAGACTTTTCCTCCTACTCAGAAGCTTCTATTTTGACCAATTTCTGGCAGAAAAATGACTCCAAACACACTCATTTTAGATCCAAAAGTGATAATTCACATTTAATAGTCATTTACAGGCAAAAGAGAATACATAAAAAAATGACCATTTCTGACCATCTGGAGAAAGTTTGACAGTTCCGGGGTCATCGTTTTTCATCAAAAAAAATATTTTTTCAAATGTTGAAAAAATGATTCAAAATGTCAAATGGATAGTGCCTGATGTTGAATAACCACTTTTTAAAGCCCCACAGTGACCAAAATTGTCATTTTTACAGACATTTCCTCCTACTCAGAACCTTCTATTTTGACCAATTTCTGGCAGAAAAATGACTTTAAACACACTTATTTTAGTTCCAAAAGTGAACATTCACATTTAATAATTGTTTACAGTCAAAAGAGAAAACATTAAAAAATGACAATTTCTGACCATCTGGAGAAAGTTCGACAGTTCCGGGGTCATCGTTATTCATAAAAAAAATATTTTTTCAAATGTTGAAAAAATATGCAAAATGTCAAATGGATTGTGCCTGATGTTGAATAACCACTTTTTAAAGCCCCACAGTGACCAAAATTGCCATTTTAACAGACATTTCCTCCTACTCAGAAGCTTCTATTTGACCAATTTCTGGCAGAAAAATGACTCTAAACACGCTTATTTTAGTTCCAAAAGTGATCATTCACATTTAATAATTGTTTACAGTCAAAAGAGAAAACATTAAAAAATGACCATTTCTGACCATCTGGAGAAAGTTCGACGTTCCGGGGTCATCGTTTTTCATCAAAAAAATTATTTTTTCAAATGTTAAAAAAATGATGCAAAATGTCAAATGGATTGTGCCTGATGTTGAATAACCACTTTTTAAAGCCCCACAGTGACCAAAATTGCCATTTTTACAGACTTTTCCTCCTACTCAGAAGCTTCTTTTTGACCAATTTCTGGCAGAAAAATGGCTCTAAACACACTCATTTTAGATCCAAAAGTGATCATTCACATTTAATAATTGTTTACAGTCAAAAGAGAAAACATTAAATGGCCATTTCTGACCATCTGGAGAAAGTTCGACAGTTCCGGGGTCATCGTTTTTCATTAAAAAAATTATTTTTTCAAATGTTGAAAAAATGATTCAAAATGTCAAATGGATTGTGCCTGATGTTGAATAACCACTTTTTAAAGCCCCACAGTGACCAAAATTGCCATTTTTACAGACATTTCCTCCTCCTCAGAAGCTTCTATTTGACCAATTTCTGGCAGAAAAATTACTCTAAACACACTTATTTTAGTTCCAAAAGTGATCATTCACATTTAATATTTGTTTACAGTCAAAAGAGATAACATTAAAAAAGGACTATTTCTGACCATCTGGAGAAAGTTCGACAGTTCCGGGGTCATCGTTTTTCATCAAAAAAATATTTTTTCAAATGTTGAAAAAATGATACAAAATGTCAAAAGGATTGGGCCTCCTGTTGAATAACTACTTTTTAAGCCCTACAGTGACCAAAATTGCCATTTTTGCAGACATTTCCTTCTACTCAGAAGCATCTATTTGACCAATTTCTGGCAGAAAAATGACTCTAAACACACTTATTTTATTTCCAAAAGTGATCATTCACATTTAATTATTGTTTACAGTCAAAAGAGAAAAAATTAAAAAAATGGCCATTACTGACCATCTGGAGAAAGTTTGACAGGTCCGGGGTCATCGTTTTTCATCAAAAAAAATATTTTTTCAAATGTTGAAAAAATGATTCAAAATGTCAAATGGATTGTGCCTGATGTTGAATAACAACTTTTTAAAGCCCCACAGTGACCAAAATTGCCATTTTTACAGACATTTCCTCCTACTCAGAAGCTTCTATTTGACCAATTTCTGGCAGAAAAATGACTCTAAACACACTTATTTTAGTTCCAAAAGTGATCATTCACATTTAATAATTGTTTACAGTCAAAAGAGAAAACATTAAAAAATGACCATTTCTGACCATCTGGAGAAAGTTCGACGTTCCGGGGTCATCGTTTTTCATCAAAAAAAATATTTTTTCAAATGTTGAAAAAATGATGCAAAATGTCAAAAGGATTGTGCCTGAAGTTGAATAACCACTTTTGAAAGCCCCACAGTGACCAAAATTGCCATTTTTACAGACTTTTCCTCCTACTCAGAAGCTTCTATTTTGACCAATTTTTGCAAGAAAAATGACTCCAAACACACTCATTTTAGATCCAAAAGTGATAATTCACATTTAAGAGTCATTTACAGGCAAAAAAGAAATCATTACAAAAATGACCATTTCTGACCATCTGGAGAAAGTTTGACAGTTCCGGGGTCATCGTTTTTCATCAAAAAAATATTTTTTCAAATGTATAAAAAATGATGCAAAATGTCAAAAGTATTGTTCCTGAAGTTGAATAACCACTTTTTAACCCCTTCCACGCTAATGACAAAGCCAGCTCGTCACAGGCGTTACCTGCGCTGCGCTCATGACGAGCTGGCTTTGTCATGTAAAGTGTGATTTATGAACATTCAGCGCACAGCAGGAAAACCCGCTAGTGCTGTAGTGGTTAAAGCCCCACAGTGACCAAAATTGCAATTTTTACAGACTTTTCCTCCTACTCAGAAGCTTCTATTTTGACCAATTTCTGGCAGAAAAATGACTCCAAACACACTCATTTTAGATCCAAAAGTGATAATTCACATTTAATAGTCATTTACAGGCAAAAGAGAAAACATAAAAAAATGACCATTTCTGACCATCTGGAGAAAGTTTGACAGTTCCGGGGTCATCGTTTTTCATCAAAAAAAATATTTTTTCAAATGTTGAAAAAATGATTCAAAATGTCAAATGGATAGTGCCTGATGTTGAATAACCACTTTTTAAAGCCCCACAGTGACCAAAATTGTCATTTTTACAGACATTTCCTCCTACTCAGAACCTTCTATTTTGACCAATTTCTGGCAGAAAAATGACTTTAAACACACTTATTTTAGTTCCAAAAGTGAACATTCACATTTAATAATTGTTTACAGTCAAAAGAGAAAACATTAAAAAATGACAATTTCTGACCATCTGGAGAAAGTTCGACAGTTCCGGGGTCATCGTTATTCATAAAAAAAATATTTTTTCAAATGTTGAAAAAATATGCAAAATGTCAAATGGATTGTGCCTGATGTTGAATCACCACTTTTTAAAGCCCCACAGTGACCAAAATTGCCATTTTAACAGACATTTCCTCCTACTCAGAAGCTTCTATTTGACCAATTTCTGGCAGAAAAATGACTCTAAACACGCTTATTTTAGTTCCAAAAGTGATCATTCACATTTAATAATTGTTTACAGTCAAAAGAGAAAACATTAAAAAATGACCATTTCTGACCATCTGGAGAAAGTTCGACGTTCCGGGGTCATCGTTTTTCATCAAAAAAATTTTTTTTTCAAATGTTAAAAAAATGATGCAAAATGTCAAATGGATTGTGCCTGATGTTGAATAACCACTTTTTAAAGCCCCACAGTGACCAAAATTGCCATTTTTACAGACTTTTCCTCCTACTCAGAAGCTTCTATTTTGACCAATTTTTGCAAGAAAAATGACTCCAAACACACTCATTTTAGATCCAAAAGTGATAATTCACATTTAAGAGTCATTTACAGGCAAAAAAGAAATCATTACAAAAATGACCATTTCTGACCATCTGGAGAAAGTTTGACAGTTCCGGGGTCATCGTTTTTCATCAAAAAAATATTTTTTCAAATGTATAAAAAATGATGCAAAATGTCAAAAGTATTGTTCCTGAAGTTGAATAACCACTTTTTAACCCCTTCCACGCTAATGACAAAGCCAGCTCATCACAGGCGTTACCTGCGCTGCGCTCATGACGAGCTGGCTTTGTCATGTAAAGTGTGATTTATGAACATTCAGCGCACAGCAGGAAAACCAGCTAGCGCTGTAGTGGTTAAAGCCCCACAGTGACCAAAATTGCAATTTTTACAGACTTTTCCTCCTACTCAGAAGCTTCTATTTTGACCAATTTCTGGCAGAAAAATGACTCCAAACACACTCATTTTAGATCCAAAAGTGATAATTCACATTTAATAGTCATTTACAGGCAAAAGAGAAAACATAAAAAAATGACCATTTCTGACCATCTGGAGAAAGTTTGACAGTTCCGGGGTCATCGTTTTTCATCAAAAAAAATATTTTTTCAAATGTTGAAAAAATGATTCAAAATGTCAAATGGATAGTGCCTGATGTTGAATAACCACTTTTTAAAGCCCCACAGTGACCAAAATTGTCATTTTTACAGACATTTCCTCCTACTCAGAACCTTCTATTTTGACCAATTTCTGGCAGAAAAATGACTTTAAACACACTTATTTTAGTTCCAAAAGTGAACATTCACATTTAATAATTGTTTACAGTCAAAAGAGAAAACATTAAAAAATGACAATTTCTGACCATCTGGAGAAAGTTCGACAGTTCCGGGGTCATCGTTATTCATAAAAAAAATATTTTTTCAAATGTTGAAAAAATATGCAAAATGTCAAATGGATTGTGCCTGATGTTGAATCACCACTTTTTAAAGCTCCACAGTGACCAAAATTGCCATTTTAACAGACATTTCCTCCTACTCAGAAGCTTCTATTTGACCAATTTCTGGCAGAAAAATGACTCTAAACACGCTTATTTTAGTTCCAAAAGTGATCATTCACATTTAATAATTGTTTACAGTCAAAAGAGAAAACATTAAAAAATGACCATTTCTGACCATCTGGAGAAAGTTCGACGTTCCGGGGTCATCGTTTTTCATCAAAAAAATTTTTTTTTCAAATGTTAAAAAAATGATGCAAAATGTCAAATGGATTGTGCCTGATGTTGAATAACCACTTTTTAAAGCCCCACAGTGACCAAAATTGCCATTTTTACAGACTTTTCCTCCTACTCAGAAGCTTCTTTTTGACCAATTTCTGGCAGAAAAATGGCTCTAAACACACTCATTTTAGATCCAAAAGTGATCATTCACATTTAATAATTGTTTACAGTCAAAAGAGAAAACATTAAATGGCCATTTCTGACCATCTGGAGAAAGTTCGACAGTTCCGGGGTCATCGTTTTTCATAAAAAAAATTATTTTTTCAAATGTTGAAAAAATGATTCAAAATGTCAAATGGATTGTGCCTGATGTTGAATAACCACTTTTTAAAGCCCCACAGTGACCAAAATTGCAATTTTTACAGACATTTCCTCCTACTCAGAAGCTTCTATTTGACCAATTTCTGGCAGAAAAATGACTCTAAACACACTTATTTTAGTTCCAAAAGTGAACATTCACATTTAATAATTGTTTACAGTCAAAAGAGAAAACATTAAAAAATGACCATTTCTGACCATCTGGAGAAAGTTCGACAGTTCCGGGGTCATCATTTTTCATCAAAAAAAATATTTTTTCAAATGTTGAAAAAGTGATGCAAAATGTCAAAAGGATTGGGCCTCCTGTTGAATAACCACTTTTGCCCCACAGTGACCAAAATTGCCATTTGTACAGACTTTTCCTCCTACTCAGAAGCTTCTATCTTGACCAATTTCTGGCAGAAAAATGGCTCTAAACACACTTATTTTAGTTCCAAAAGTGATCATTCACATTTAATATTTGTTTACAGTCAAAAGAGATAACATTAAAAAAGGACTATTTCTGACCATCTGGAGAAAGTTCGACAGTTCCGGGGTCATCGTTTTTCATCAAAAAAATATTTTTTCAAATGTTGAAAAAATGATACAAAATGTCAAAAGGATTGGGCCTCCTGTTGAATAACTACTTTTTAAGCCCTACAGTGACCAAAATTGCCATTTTTGCAGACATTTCCTTCTACTCAGAAGCATCTATTTGACCAATTTCTGGCAGAAAAATGACTCTAAACACACTTATTTTAGTTCCAAAAGTGATCATTCACATTTAATTATTGTTTACAGTCAAAAGAGAAAAAATTTAAAAAATGGCCATTTCTGACCATCTGGAGAAAGTTTGACAGGTCAGGGGTCATCGTTTTTCATCAAAAAAAATATTTTTTCAAATGTTGAAAAAATGATTCAAAATGTCAAATGGATTGTGCCTGATGTTGAATAACAACTTTTTAAAGCCCCACAGTGACCAAAATTGCCATTTTTACAGACATTTCCTCCTACTCAGAAGCTTCTATTTGACCAATTTCTGGCAGAAAAATGACTCTAAACACACTTATTTTAGTTCCAAAAGTGATCATTCACATTTAATAATTGTTTACAGTCAAAAGAGAAAACATTAAAAAATGACAATTTCTGACCATCTGGAGAAAGTTCGACGTTCCGGGGTCATCGTTTTTCATCAAAAAAAATATTTTTTCAAATGTTGAAAAAATGATGCAAAATGTCAAAAGGATTGTGCCTGAAGTTGAATAACCACTTTTGAAAGCCCCACAGTGACCAAAATTGCCATTTTTACAGACTTTTCCTCCTACTCAGAAGCTTCTATTTTGACCAATTTTTGCAAGAAAAATGACTCCAAACACACTCATTTTAGATCCAAAAGTGATAATTCACATTTAAGAGACATTTACAGGCAAAAAAGAAATCATTAAAAAATGACCATTTCTGACCATCTGGAGAAAGTTTGACAGTTCCGGGGTCATCGTTTTTCATCAAAAAAATATTTTTTCAAATGTATAAAAAATGATGCAAAATGTCAAAAGTATTGTTCCTGAAGTTGAATAACCACTTTTTAACCCCTTCCACGCTAATGACAAAGCCAGCTCATCACAGGCGTTACCTGCGCTGCGCTCATGACGAGCTGGCTTTGTCATGTAAAGTGTGATTTATGAACATTCAGCGCACAGCAGGAAAACCCGCTAGCGCTGTAGTGGTTAAAGCCCCACAGTGACCAAAATTGCAATTTTTACAGACTTTTCCTCCTACTCAGAAGCTTCTATTTTGACCAATTTCTGGCAGAAAAATGACTCCAAACACACTCATTTTAGATCCAAAAGTAATAATTCACATTTAATAGTCATTTACAGGCAAAAGAGAAAACATAAAAAAATGACCATTTCTGACCATCTGGAGAAAGTTTGACAGTTCCGGGGTCATCGTTTTTCATCAAAAAAAATATTTTTTCAAATGTTGAAAAAATGATTCAAAATGTCAAATGGATAGTGCCTGATGTTGAATAACCACTTTTTAAAGCCCCACAGTGACCAAAATTGTCATTTTTACAGACATTTCCTCCTCCTCAGAACCTTCTATTTTGACCAATTTCTGGCAGAAAAATGACTTTAAACACACTTATTTTAGTTCCAAAAGTGATCATTCACATTTAATATTTGTTTACAGTCAAAAGAGATAACATTAAAAAAGGACTATTTCTGACTATCTGGAGAAAGTTCGACAGTTCCGGGGTCATCGTTTTTCATCAAAAAAAATATTTTTTCAAATGTTGAAAAAGTGATGCAAAATGTCAAAAGGATTGGGCCTGAAGTTGAATAACCACTTTGTAAAGCCCCACAGTGACCAAAATTGCCATTTTTACAGACTTTTCCTCCTACTCAGAAGCTTCTATTTGACCAATTTCTGGCCGAAAAATGGCTCTAAACACACTCATTTTAGATCCAAAAGTGATCATTCACATTTAATAATTGTTTACAGTCAAAAGAGAAAACATTCAAAATGGCCATTTCTGACCATCTGGAGAAAGTTTTACAGGTCCGGGGTCATCGTTTTTCATTAAAAAAAATATTTTTTCAAATGTTGAAAAAATGATTCAAAATGTCAAATGGATTGTGCCTGATGTTGAATAACCACTTTTTAAAGCCCCACAGTGACCAAAATTGCCATTTTTACAGACATTTCCTCCTACTCAGAAGCTTCTATTTGACCAATTTCTGGCAGAAAAATGACTCTAAACACACTTATTTTAGTTCCAAAAATGAACATTCACATTTAATAATTGTTTACAGTCAAAAGAGAAAACATTAAAAAATGACCATTTCTGACCATCTGGAGAAAGTTCGACAGTTCCGGGGTCATCGTTTTTCATCAAAAAAAATATTTTTTCAAATGTTGAAAAAGTGATGCAAAATGTCAAAAGGATTGGGCCTCCTGTTGAATAACCACTTTTGCCCCACAGTGACCAAAATTGCCATTTTTACAGACTTTTCCTCCTACTCAGAAGCTTCTATTTGACCAATTTCTGGCAGAAAAATGACTCTAAACACACTTATTTTAGTTCCAAAAGTGATCATTCACATTTAATAATTGTTTACAGTCAAAAGAGAAAACATTAAAAAATGACAATTTCTGACCATCTGGAGAAAGTTCGACGTTCCGGGGTCATCGTTTTTCTTCAAAAAAAATATTTTTTCAAATGTTGAAAAAAAGATGCAAAATGTCAAAAGGATTGTGCCTGAAGTTGAATAACCACTTTTTAAAGCCCCACAGTGACCAAAATTGCAATTTGTACAGACTTTTCCTCCTACTCAGAAGCTTCTATCTTGACCAATTTCTGGCAGAAAAATGGCTCTAAACACACTTATTTTAGTTCCAAAAGTGATCATTCACATTTAATATTTGTTTACAGTCAAAAGAGATAACATTAAAAAAGGACTATTTCTGACTATCTGGAGAAAGTTCGACAGTTCCGGGGTCATCGTTTTTCATCAAAAAAAATATTTTTTCAAATGTTGAAAAAGTGATGCAAAATGTCAAAAGGATTGGGCCTCCTGTTGAATAACCACTTTTGCCCCACAGTGACCAAAATTGCCATTTTTACAGACTTTTCCTCCTACTCAGAAGCTTCTATTTGACCAATTTCTGGCAGAAAAATGACTCTAAACACACTTATTTTAGTTCCAAAAGTGATCATTCACATTTAATAATTGTTTACAGTCAAAAGAGAAAACATTAAAAAATGACAATTTCTGACCATCTGGAGAAAGTTCGACGTTCCGGGGTCATCGTTTTTCTTCAAAAAAAATATTTTTTCAAATGTTGAAAAAAAGATGCAAAATGTCAAAAGGATTGTGCCTGAAGTTGAATAACCACTTTTGAAAGCCCCACAGTGACCAAAATTGCCATTTTTACAGACTTTTCCTCCTACTCAGAAGCTTCTATTTTGACCAATTTCTGCAAGAAAAATGACTCCAAACACACTCATTTTAGATCCAAAAGTGATCATTCACATTTAGTATTTGTTTACAGTCAAAAGAGATAACATTAAAAAAGGACTATTTCTGACCATCTGGAGAAAGTTCGACAGTTCCGGGGTCATCGTTTTTCATCAAAAAAAATATTTTTTCAAATGTTGAAAAAATTATGCAAAATGTCAAAAGGATTGGGCCTCCTGTTGAATAACTACTTTTTAAGCCCTACAGTGACCAAAATTGCCATTTTTGCAGACATTTCCTCCTACTCAGAAGCATCTATTTGACCAATTTCTGGCAGAAAAATGACTCTAAACACACTTATTTTAGTTCCAAAAGTGATCATTCACATTTAATTATTGTTTACAGTCAAAAGAGAAAAAATTAAAAAAAATGGCCATTTCTGACCATCTGGAGAAAGTTTGACAGGTCCGGGGTCATCGTTTTTCATCAAAAAAAAATATTTTTTCAAATGTTGAAAAAATGATTCAAAATGTCAAATGGATTGTGCCTGATGTTGAATAACAACTTTTTAAAGCCCCACAGTGACCAAAATTGCCATTTTTACAGACATTTCCTCCTACTCAGAAGCTTCTATTTGACCAATTTCTGGCAGAAAAATGACTCTAAACACACTTATTTTAGTTCCAAAAGTGATCATTCACATTTAATAATTGTTTACAGTCAAAAGAGAAAACATTAAAAAATGACCATTTCTGACCATCTGGAGAAAGTTCGACGTTCCGGGGTCATCGTTTTTCATCAAAAAAAATATTTTTTCAAATGTTGAAAAAATGATGCAAAATGTCAAAAGGATTGTGCCTGAAGTTGAATAACCACTTTTGAAAGCCCCACAGTGACCAAAATTGCCATTTTTACAGACTTTTCCTCCTACTCAGAAGATTCTATTTTGACCAATTTCTGCAAGAAAAATGACTCCAAACACACTCATTTTAGATCCAAAAGTGATAATTCACATTTAAGAGTCATTTACAGGCAAAAAAGAAATCATTAAAAAATTACCATTTCTGACCATCTGGAGAAAGTTTGACAGTTCCGGGGTCATCGTTTTTCATCAAAAAAATATTTTTTCAAATGTATAAAAAATGATGCAAAATGTCAAAAGGATTGTGCCTGAAGTTGAATAACCACTTTTTAAAGCCCCACAGTGACCAAAATTGCAATTTTTACAGATATTTCCTCCTACTCAAAAGCTTCTATTTGACCAATTTCTGGCAGAAAAATGGCTCTAAACACACTTATTTTAGTTCCAAAAGTGATCATTCACATTTAATAATTGTTTACAGTCAAAAGAGAAAACATTAAAAAATGACAATTTCTGACCACCTGGAGAAAGTTCGACGTTCCGGGGTCATCGTTTTTCTTCAAAAAAAATATTTTTTCAAATGTTGAAAAAATGATGCAAAATGTCAAAAGGATTGTGCCTGAAGTTGAATAACCACTTTTTAAAGCCCCACAGTGACCAAAATTGCAATTTTTACAGACATTTCCTCCTCCTCAGAAGCTTCTATTTGACCAATTTCTGGCAGAAAAATTACTCTAAACACACTTATTTTAGTTCCAAAAGTGAACATTCACATTTAATGATTGTTTACAGTCAAAAGAGAAAACATTAAAAAATGACCATTTCTGACCATCTGGAGAAGGTTCGACAGTTCCGGGGTCATCATTTTTCATCAAAAAAAATATTTTTTCAAATGTTGAAAAAGTGATGCAAAATGTCAAAAGGATTGGGCCTCCTGTTGAATAACCACTTTTGCCCCACAGTGACCAAAATTGCCATTTGTACAGACTTTTCCTCCTACTCAGAAGCTTCTATCTTGACCAATTTCTGGCAGAAAAATGGCTCTAAACACACTTATTTTAGTTCCACAAGTGATCATTCACATTTAATATTTGTTTACAGTCAAAAGAGATAACATTAAAAAAGGACTATTTCTGACCATCTGGAGAAAGTTCGACAGTTCCGGGGTCATCGTTTTTCATCAAAAAAATATTTTTTCAAATGTTGAAAAAATGATACAAAATGTCAAAAGGATTGGGCCTCCTGTTGAATAACTACTTTTTAAGCCCTACAGTGACCAAAATTGCCATTTTTGCAGACATTTCCTTCTACTCAGAAGCATCTATTTGACCAATTTCTGGCAGAAAAATGACTCTAAACACACTTATTTTAGTTCCAAAAGTGATCATTCACATTTAATTATTGTTTACAGTCAAAAGAGAAAACATTCAAAATGGCCATTTCTGACCATCTGGAGAAAGTTTTACAGGTCCGGGGTCATCGTTTTTCATTAAAAAAAATATTTTTTCAAATGTTGAAAAAATGATTCAAAATGTCAAATGGATTGTGCCTGATGTTGAATAACCACTTTTTAAAGCCCCACAGTGACCAAAATTGCCATTTTTACAGACATTTCCTCCTACTCAGAAGCTTCTATTTGACCAATTTCTGGCAGAAAAATGACTCTAAACACACTTATTTTAGTTCCAAAAATGAACATTCACATTTAATAATTGTTTACAGTCAAAAGAGAAAACATTAAAAAATGACCATTTCTGACCATCTGGAGAAAGTTCGACAGTTCCGGGGTCATCGTTTTTCATCAAAAAAAATATTTTTTCAAATGTTGAAAAAGTGATGCAAAATGTCAAAAGGATTGGGCATCCTGTTGAATAACCACTTTTGCCCCACAGTGACCAAAATTGCCATTTTTACAGACTTTTCCTCCTACTCAGAAGCTTCTATTTGACCAATTTCTGGCAGAAAAATGACTCTAAACACACTTATTTTAGTTCCAAAAGTGATCATTCACATTTAATAATTGTTTACAGTCAAAAGAGAAAACATTAAAAAATGACAATTTCTGACCATCTGGAGAAAGTTCGACGTTCCGGGGTCATCGTTTTTCTTCAAAAAAAATATTTTTTCAAATGTTGAAAAAAAGATGCAAAATGTCAAAAGGATTGTGCCTGAAGTTGAATAACCACTTTTTAAAGCCCCACAGTGACCAAAATTGCAATTTGTACAGACTTTTCCTCCTACTCAGAAGCTTCTATCTTGACCAATTTCTGGCAGAAAAATGGCTCTAAACACACTTATTTTAGTTCCAAAAGTGATCATTCACATTTAATATTTGTTTACAGTCAAAAGAGATAACATTAAAAAAGGACTATTTCTGACTATCTGGAGAAAGTTCGACAGTTCCGGGGTCATCGTTTTTCATCAAAAAAAATATTTTTTCAAATGTTGAAAAAGTGATGCAAAATGTCAAAAGGATTGGGCCTCCTGTTGAATAACCACTTTTGCCCCACAGTGACCAAAATTGCCATTTTTACAGACTTTTCCTCCTACTCAGAAGCTTCTATTTGACCAATTTCTGGCAGAAAAATGACTCTAAACACACTTATTTTAGTTCCAAAAGTGATCATTCACATTTAATAATTGTTTACAGTCAAAAGAGAAAACATTAAAAAATGACAATTTCTGACCATCTGGAGAAAGTTCGACGTTCCGGGGTCATCGTTTTTCTTCAAAAAAAATATTTTTTCAAATGTTGAAAAAAAGATGCAAAATGTCAAAAGGATTGTGCCTGAAGTTGAATAACCACTTTTGAAAGCCCCACAGTGACCAAAATTGCCATTTTTACAGACTTTTCCTCCTACTCAGAAGCTTCTATTTTGACCAATTTCTGCAAGAAAAATGACTCCAAACACACTCATTTTAGATCCAAAAGTGATCATTCACATTTAGTATTTGTTTACAGTCAAAAGAGATAACATTAAAAAAGGACTATTTCTGACCATCTGGAGAAAGTTCGACAGTTCCGGGGTCATCGTTTTTCATCAAAAAAAATATTTTTTCAAATGTTGAAAAAATTATGCAAAATGTCAAAAGGATTGGGCCTCCTGTTGAATAACTACTTTTTAAGCCCTACAGTGACCAAAATTGCCATTTTTGCAGACATTTCCTCCTACTCAGAAGCATCTATTTGACCAATTTCTGGCAGAAAAATGACTCTAAACACACTTATTTTAGTTCCAAAAGTGATCATTCACATTTAATTATTGTTTACAGTCAAAAGAGAAAAAATTAAAAAAAATGGCCATTTCTGACCATCTGGAGAAAGTTTGACAGGTCCGGGGTCATCGTTTTTCATCAAAAAAAAATATTTTTTCAAATGTTGAAAAAATGATTCAAAATGTCAAATGGATTGTGCCTGATGTTGAATAACAACTTTTTAAAGCCCCACAGTGACCAAAATTGCCATTTTTACAGACATTTCCTCCTACTCAGAAGCTTCTATTTGACCAATTTCTGGCAGAAAAATGACTCTAAACACACTTATTTTAGTTCCAAAAGTGATCATTCACATTTAATAATTGTTTACAGTCAAAAGAGAAAACATTAAAAAATGACCATTTCTGACCATCTGGAGAAAGTTCGACGTTCCGGGGTCATCGTTTTTCATCAAAAAAAATATTTTTTCAAATGTTGAAAAAATGATGCAAAATGTCAAAAGGATTGTGCCTGAAGTTGAATAACCACTTTTGAAAGCCCCACAGTGACCAAAATTGCCATTTTTACAGACTTTTCCTCCTACTCAGAAGATTCTATTTTGACCAATTTCTGCAAGAAAAATGACTCCAAACACACTCATTTTAGATCCAAAAGTGATAATTCACATTTAAGAGTCATTTACAGGCAAAAAAGAAATCATTAAAAAATTACCATTTCTGACCATCTGGAGAAAGTTTGACAGTTCCGGGGTCATCGTTTTTCATCAAAAAAATATTTTTTCAAATGTATAAAAAATGATGCAAAATGTCAAAAGGATTGTGCCTGAAGTTGAATAACCACTTTTTAAAGCCCCACAGTGACCAAAATTGCAATTTTTACAGATATTTCCTCCTACTCAAAAGCTTCTATTTGACCAATTTCTGGCAGAAAAATGGCTCTAAACACACTTATTTTAGTTCCAAAAGTGATCATTCACATTTAATAATTGTTTACAGTCAAAAGAGAAAACATTAAAAAATGACAATTTCTGACCACCTGGAGAAAGTTCGACGTTCCGGGGTCATCGTTTTTCTTCAAAAAAAATATTTTTTCAAATGTTGAAAAAATGATGCAAAATGTCAAAAGGATTGTGCCTGAAGTTGAATAACCACTTTTTAAAGCCCCACAGTGACCAAAACTTGCAATTTTTACAGACATTTCCTCCTCCTCAGAAGCTTCTATTTGACCAATTTCTGGCAGAAAAATTACTCTAAACACACTTATTTTAGTTCCAAAAGTGAACATTCACATTTAATAATTGTTTACAGTCAAAAGAGAAAACATTAAAAAATGACCATTTCTGACCATCTGGAGAAGGTTCGACAGTTCCGGGGTCATCATTTTTCATCAAAAAAAATATTTTTTCAAATGTTGAAAAAGTGATGCAAAATGTCAAAAGGATTGGGCCTCCTGTTGAATAACCACTTTTGCCCCACAGTGACCAAAATTGCCATTTGTACAGACTTTTCCTCCTACTCAGAAGCTTCTATCTTGACCAATTTCTGGCAGAAAAATTACTCTAAACACACTTATTTTAGTTCCAAAAGTGAACATTCACATTTAATAATTGTTTACAGTCAAAAGAGAAAACATTAAAAAATGACAATTTCTGACCATCTGGAGAAAGTTCGACGTTCCGGGGTCATCGTTTTTCTTCAAAAAAAATATTTTTTCAAATGTTGAAAAAAAGATGCAAAATGTCAAAAGGATTGTGCCTGAAGTTGAATAACCACTTTTTAAAGCCCCACAGTGACCAAAATTGCAATTTGTACAGACTTTTCCTCCTACTCAGAAGCTTCTATCTTGACCAATTTCTGGCAGAAAAATGGCTCTAAACACACTTATTTTAGTTCCAAAAGTGATCATTCACATTTAATATTTGTTTACAGTCAAAAGAGATAACATTAAAAAAGGACTATTTCTGACTATCTGGAGAAAGTTCGACAGTTCCGGGGTCATCGTTTTTCATCAAAAAAAATATTTTTTCAAATGTTGAAAAAGTGATGCAAAATGTCAAAAGGATTGGGCCTCCTGTTGAATAACCACTTTTGCCCCACAGTGACCAAAATTGCCATTTTTACAGACTTTTCCTCCTACTCAGAAGCTTCTATTTGACCAATTTCTGGCAGAAAAATGACTCTAAACACACTTATTTTAGTTCCAAAAGTGATCATTCACATTTAATAATTGTTTACAGTCAAAAGAGAAAACATTAAAAAATGACAATTTCTGACCATCTGGAGAAAGTTCGACGTTCCGGGGTCATCGTTTTTCTTCAAAAAAAATATTTTTTCAAATGTTGAAAAAAAGATGCAAAATGTCAAAAGGATTGTGCCTGAAGTTGAATAACCACTTTTGAAAGCCCCACAGTGACCAAAATTGCCATTTTTACAGACTTTTCCTCCTACTCAGAAGCTTCTATTTTGACCAATTTCTGCAAGAAAAATGACTCCAAACACACTCATTTTAGATCCAAAAGTGATCATTCACATTTAGTATTTGTTTACAGTCAAAAGAGATAACATTAAAAAAGGACTATTTCTGACCATCTGGAGAAAGTTCGACAGTTCCGGGGTCATCGTTTTTCATCAAAAAAAATATTTTTTCAAATGTTGAAAAAATTATGCAAAATGTCAAAAGGATTGGGCCTCCTGTTGAATAACTACTTTTTAAGCCCTACAGTGACCAAAATTGCCATTTTTGCAGACATTTCCTCCTACTCAGAAGCATCTATTTGACCAATTTCTGGCAGAAAAATGACTCTAAACACACTTATTTTAGTTCCAAAAGTGATCATTCACATTTAATTATTGTTTACAGTCAAAAGAGAAAAAATTAAAAAAAATGGCCATTTCTGACCATCTGGAGAAAGTTTGACAGGTCCGGGGTCATCGTTTTTCATCAAAAAAAAATATTTTTTCAAATGTTGAAAAAATGATTCAAAATGTCAAATGGATTGTGCCTGATGTTGAATAACAACTTTTTAAAGCCCCACAGTGACCAAAATTGCCATTTTTACAGACATTTCCTCCTACTCAGAAGCTTCTATTTGACCAATTTCTGGCAGAAAAATGACTCTAAACACACTTATTTTAGTTCCAAAAGTGATCATTCACATTTAATAATTGTTTACAGTCAAAAGAGAAAACATTAAAAAATGACCATTTCTGACCATCTGGAGAAAGTTCGACGTTCCGGGGTCATCGTTTTTCATCAAAAAAAATATTTTTTCAAATGTTGAAAAAATGATGCAAAATGTCAAAAGGATTGTGCCTGAAGTTGAATAACCACTTTTGAAAGCCCCACAGTGACCAAAATTGCCATTTTTACAGACTTTTCCTCCTACTCAGAAGATTCTATTTTGACCAATTTCTGCAAGAAAAATGACTCCAAACACACTCATTTTAGATCCAAAAGTGATAATTCACATTTAAGAGTCATTTACAGGCAAAAAAGAAATCATTAAAAAATTACCATTTCTGACCATCTGGAGAAAGTTTGACAGTTCCGGGGTCATCGTTTTTCATCAAAAAAATATTTTTTCAAATGTATAAAAAATGATGCAAAATGTCAAAAGGATTGTGCCTGAAGTTGAATAACCACTTTTTAAAGCCCCACAGTGACCAAAATTGCAATTTTTACAGATATTTCCTCCTACTCAAAAGCTTCTATTTGACCAATTTCTGGCAGAAAAATGGCTCTAAACACACTTATTTTAGTTCCAAAAGTGATCATTCACATTTAATAATTGTTTACAGTCAAAAGAGAAAACATTAAAAAATGACAATTTCTGACCACCTGGAGAAAGTTCGACGTTCCGGGGTCATCGTTTTTCTTCAAAAAAAATATTTTTTCAAATGTTGAAAAAATGATGCAAAATGTCAAAAGGATTGTGCCTGAAGTTGAATAACCACTTTTTAAAGCCCCACAGTGACCAAAATTGCAATTTTTACAGACATTTCCTCCTCCTCAGAAGCTTCTATTTGACCAATTTCTGGCAGAAAAATTACTCTAAACACACTTATTTTAGTTCCAAAAGTGAACATTCACATTTAATAATTGTTTACAGTCAAAAGAGAAAACATTAAAAAATGACCATTTCTGACCATCTGGAGAAGGTTCGACAGTTCCGGGGTCATCATTTTTCATCAAAAAAAATATTTTTTCAAATGTTGAAAAAGTGATGCAAAATGTCAAAAGGATTGGGCCTCCTGTTGAATAACCACTTTTGCCCCACAGTGACCAAAATTGCCATTTGTACAGACTTTTCCTCCTACTCAGAAGCTTCTATCTTGACCAATTTCTGGCAGAAAAATGGCTCTAAACACACTTATTTTAGTTCCACAAGTGATCATTCACATTTAATATTTGTTTACAGTCAAAAGAGATAACATTAAAAAAGGACTATTTCTGACCATCTGGAGAAAGTTCGACAGTTCCGGGGTCATCGTTTTTCATCAAAAAAATATTTTTTCAAATGTTGAAAAAATGATACAAAATGTCAAAAGGATTGGGCCTCCTGTTGAATAACTACTTTTTAAGCCCTACAGTGACCAAAATTGCCATTTTTGCAGACATTTCCTTCTACTCAGAAGCATCTATTTGACCAATTTCTGGCAGAAAAATGACTCTAAACACACTTATTTTAGTTCCAAAAGTGATCATTCACATTTAATTATTGTTTACAGTCAAAAGAGAAAACATTCAAAATGGCCATTTCTGACCATCTGGAGAAAGTTTTACAGGTCCGGGGTCATCGTTTTTCATTAAAAAAAATATTTTTTCAAATGTTGAAAAAATGATTCAAAATGTCAAATGGATTGTGCCTGATGTTGAATAACCACTTTTTAAAGCCCCACAGTGACCAAAATTGCCATTTTTACAGACATTTCCTCCTACTCAGAAGCTTCTATTTGACCAATTTCTGGCAGAAAAATGACTCTAAACACACTTATTTTAGTTCCAAAAATGAACATTCACATTTAATAATTGTTTACAGTCAAAAGAGAAAACATTAAAAAATGACCATTTCTGACCATCTGGAGAAAGTTCGACAGTTCCGGGGTCATCGTTTTTCATCAAAAAAAATATTTTTTCAAATGTTGAAAAAGTGATGCAAAATGTCAAAAGGATTGGGCCTCCTGTTGAATAACCACTTTTGCCCCACAGTGACCAAAATTGCCATTTTTACAGACTTTTCCTCCTACTCAGAAGCTTCTATTTGACCAATTTCTGGCAGAAAAATGACTCTAAACACACTTATTTTAGTTCCAAAAGTGATCATTCACATTTAATAATTGTTTACAGTCAAAAGAGAAAACATTAAAAAATGACAATTTCTGACCATCTGGAGAAAGTTCGACGTTCCGGGGTCATCGTTTTTCTTCAAAAAAAATATTTTTTCAAATGTTGAAAAAAAGATGCAAAATGTCAAAAGGATTGTGCCTGAAGTTGAATAACCACTTTTTAAAGCCCCACAGTGACCAAAATTGCAATTTGTACAGACTTTTCCTCCTACTCAGAAGCTTCTATCTTGACCAATTTCTGGCAGAAAAATGGCTCTAAACACACTTATTTTAGTTCCAAAAGTGATCATTCACATTTAATATTTGTTTACAGTCAAAAGAGATAACATTAAAAAAGGACTATTTCTGACTATCTGGAGAAAGTTCGACAGTTCCGGGGTCATCGTTTTTCATCAAAAAAAATATTTTTTCAAATGTTGAAAAAGTGATGCAAAATGTCAAAAGGATTGGGCCTCCTGTTGAATAACCACTTTTGCCCCACAGTGACCAAAATTGCCATTTTTACAGACTTTTCCTCCTACTCAGAAGCTTCTATTTGACCAATTTCTGGCAGAAAAATGACTCTAAACACACTTATTTTAGTTCCAAAAGTGATCATTCACATTTAATAATTGTTTACAGTCAAAAGAGAAAACATTAAAAAATGACAATTTCTGACCATCTGGAGAAAGTTCGACGTTCCGGGGTCATCGTTTTTCTTCAAAAAAAATATTTTTTCAAATGTTGAAAAAAAGATGCAAAATGTCAAAAGGATTGTGCCTGAAGTTGAATAACCACTTTTGAAAGCCCCACAGTGACCAAAATTGCCATTTTTACAGACTTTTCCTCCTACTCAGAAGCTTCTATTTTGACCAATTTCTGCAAGAAAAATGACTCCAAACACACTCATTTTAGATCCAAAAGTGATCATTCACATTTAGTATTTGTTTACAGTCAAAAGAGATAACATTAAAAAAGGACTATTTCTGACCATCTGGAGAAAGTTCGACAGTTCCGGGGTCATCGTTTTTCATCAAAAAAAATATTTTTTCAAATGTTGAAAAAATTATGCAAAATGTCAAAAGGATTGGGCCTCCTGTTGAATAACTACTTTTTAAGCCCTACAGTGACCAAAATTGCCATTTTTGCAGACATTTCCTCCTACTCAGAAGCATCTATTTGACCAATTTCTGGCAGAAAAATGACTCTAAACACACTTATTTTAGTTCCAAAAGTGATCATTCACATTTAATTATTGTTTACAGTCAAAAGAGAAAAAATTAAAAAAAATGGCCATTTCTGACCATCTGGAGAAAGTTTGACAGGTCCGGGGTCATCGTTTTTCATCAAAAAAAAATATTTTTTCAAATGTTGAAAAAATGATTCAAAATGTCAAATGGATTGTGCCTGATGTTGAATAACAACTTTTTAAAGCCCCACAGTGACCAAAATTGCCATTTTTACAGACATTTCCTCCTACTCAGAAGCTTCTATTTGACCAATTTCTGGCAGAAAAATGACTCTAAACACACTTATTTTAGTTCCAAAAGTGATCATTCACATTTAATAATTGTTTACAGTCAAAAGAGAAAACATTAAAAAATGACCATTTCTGACCATCTGGAGAAAGTTCGACGTTCCGGGGTCATCGTTTTTCATCAAAAAAAATATTTTTTCAAATGTTGAAAAAATGATGCAAAATGTCAAAAGGATTGTGCCTGAAGTTGAATAACCACTTTTGAAAGCCCCACAGTGACCAAAATTGCCATTTTTACAGACTTTTCCTCCTACTCAGAAGATTCTATTTTGACCAATTTCTGCAAGAAAAATGACTCCAAACACACTCATTTTAGATCCAAAAGTGATAATTCACATTTAAGAGTCATTTACAGGCAAAAAAGAAATCATTAAAAAATTACCATTTCTGACCATCTGGAGAAAGTTTGACAGTTCCGGGGTCATCGTTTTTCATCAAAAAAATATTTTTTCAAATGTATAAAAAATGATGCAAAATGTCAAAAGGATTGTGCCTGAAGTTGAATAACCACTTTTTAAAGCCCCACAGTGACCAAAATTGCAATTTTTACAGATATTTCCTCCTACTCAAAAGCTTCTATTTGACCAATTTCTGGCAGAAAAATGGCTCTAAACACACTTATTTTAGTTCCAAAAGTGATCATTCACATTTAATAATTGTTTACAGTCAAAAGAGAAAACATTAAAAAATGACAATTTCTGACCACCTGGAGAAAGTTCGACGTTCCGGGGTCATCGTTTTTCTTCAAAAAAAATATTTTTTCAAATGTTGAAAAAATGATGCAAAATGTCAAAAGGATTGTGCCTGAAGTTGAATAACCACTTTTTAAAGCCCCACAGTGACCAAAATTGCAATTTTTACAGACATTTCCTCCTCCTCAGAAGCTTCTATTTGACC
The DNA here is from genome assembly GCF_964261635.1 of Lissotriton helveticus. Classification (NCBI taxonomy): domain Eukaryota; kingdom Metazoa; phylum Chordata; class Amphibia; order Caudata; family Salamandridae; genus Lissotriton; species Lissotriton helveticus. The sequence continues at coordinate 1,355,698,100 of NC_136061.1, read as the reverse complement.
AATTTCTGGCAGAAAAATTACTCTAAACACACTTATTTTAGTTCCAAAAGTGAACATTCACATTTAATAATTGTTTACAGTCAAAAGAGAAAACATTAAAAAATGACCATTTCTGACCATCTGGAGAAGGTTCGACAGTTCCGGGGTCATCATTTTTCATCAAAAAAAATATTTTTTCAAATGTTGAAAAAGTGATGCAAAATGTCAAAAGGATTGGGCCTCCTGTTGAATAACCACTTTTGCCCCACAGTGACCAAAATTGCCATTTGTACAGACTTTTCCTCCTACTCAGAAGCTTCTATCTTGACCAATTTCTGGCAGAAAAATGGCTCTAAACACACTTATTTTAGTTCCACAAGTGATCATTCACATTTAATATTTGTTTACAGTCAAAAGAGATAACATTAAAAAAGGACTATTTCTGACCATCTGGAGAAAGTACGACAGTTCCGGGGTCATCGTTTTTCATCAAAAAAATATTTTTTCAAATGTTGAAAAAATGATACAAAATGTCAAAAGGATTGGGCCTCCTGTTGAATAACTACTTTTTAAGCCCTACAGTGACCAAAATTGCCATTTTTGCAGACATTTCCTTCTACTCAGAAGCATCTATTTGACCAATTTCTGGCAGAAAAATGACTCTAAACACACTTATTTTAGTTCCAAAAGTGATCATTCACATTTAATTATTGTTTACAGTCAAAAGAGAAAAAATTTAAAAAATGGCCATTACTGACCATCTGGAGAAAGTTTGACAGGTCCGGGGTCATCGTTTTTCATCAAAAAAAATATTTTTTCAAATGTTGAAAAAATGATTCAAAATGTCAAATGGATTGTGCCTGATGTTGAATAACAACTTTTTAAAGCCCCACAGTGACCAAAATTGCCATTTTTACAGACATTTCCTCCTACTCAGAAGCTTCTATTTGACCAATTTCTGGCAGAAAAATGACTCTAAACACACTTATTTTAGTTCCAAAAGTGATCATTCACATTTAATAATTGTTTACAGTCAAAAGAGAAAACATTAAAAAATGACCATTTCTGACCATCTGGAGAAAGTTCGACGTTCCGGGGTCATCGTTTTTCATCAAAAAAAATATTTTTTCAAATGTTGAAAAAATGATGCAAAATGTCAAAAGGATTGTGCCTGAAGTTGAATAACCACTTTTGAAAGCCCCACAGTGACCAAAATTGCCATTTTTACAGACTTTTCCTCCTACTCAGAAGCTTCTATTTTGACCAATTTTTGCAAGAAAAATGACTCCAAACACACTCATTTTAGATCCAAAAGTGATAATTCACATTTAAGAGTCATTTACAGGCAAAAAAGAAATCATTACAAAAATGACCATTTCTGACCATCTGGAGAAAGTTTGACAGTTCCGGGGTTATCGTTTTTCATCAAAAAAATATTTTTTCAAATGTATAAAAAATGATGCAAAATGTCAAAAGTATTGTTCCTGAAGTTGAATAACCACTTTTTAACCCCTTCCACGCTAATGACAAAGCCAGCTCGTCACAGGCGTTACCTGCGCTGCGCTCATGACGAGCTGGCTTTGTCATGTAAAGTGTGATTTATGAACATTCAGCGCACAGCAGGAAAACCCGCTAGCGCTGTAGTGGTTAAAGCCCCACAGTGACCAAAATTGCAATTTTTACAGACTTTTCCTCCTACTCAGAAGCTTCTATTTTGACCAATTTCTGGCAGAAAAATGACTCCAAACACACTCATTTTAGATCCAAAAGTGATAATTCACATTTAATAGTCATTTACAGGCAAAAGAGAAAACATAAAAAAATGACCATTTCTGACCATCTGGAGAAAGTTTGACAGTTCCGGGGTCATCGTTTTTCATCAAAAAAAATATTTTTTCAAATGTTGAAAAAATGATTCAAAATGTCAAATGGATAGTGCCTGATGTTGAATAACCACTTTTTAAAGCCCCACAGTGACCAAAATTGTCATTTTTACAGACATTTCCTCCTACTCAGAACCTTCTATTTTGACCAATTTCTGGCAGAAAAATGACTTTAAACACACTTATTTTAGTTCCAAAAGTGAACATTCACATTTAATAATTGTTTACAGTCAAAAGAGAAAACATTAAAAAATGACAATTTCTGACCATCTGGAGAAAGTTCGACAGTTCCGGGGTCATCGTTATTCATAAAAAAAATATTTTTTCAAATGTTGAAAAAATATGCAAAATGTCAAATGGATTGTGCCTGATGTTGAATCACCACTTTTTAAAGCCCCACAGTGACCAAAATTGCCATTTTAACAGACATTTCCTCCTACTCAGAAGCTTCTATTTGACCAATTTCTGGCAGAAAAATGACTCTAAACACGCTTATTTTAGTTCCAAAAGTGATCATTCACATTTAATAATTGTTTACAGTCAAAAGAGAAAACATTAAAAAATGACCATTTCTGACCATCTGGAGAAAGTTCGACGTTCCGGGGTCATCGTTTTTCATCCAAAAATTTTTTTTTTCAAATGTTAAAAAAATGATGCAAAATGTCAAATGGATTGTGCCTGATGTTGAATAACCACTTTTTAAAGCCCCACAGTGACCAAAATTGCCATTTTTACAGACTTTTCCTCCTACTCAGAAGCTTCTTTTTGACCAATTTCTGGCAGAAAAATGGCTCTAAACACACTCATTTTAGATCCAAAAGTGATCATTCACATTTAATAATTGTTTACAGTCAAAAGAGAAAACATTAAATGGCCATTTCTGACCATCTGGAGAAAGTTCGACAGTTCCGGGGTCATCGTTTTTCATAAAAAAAATTATTTTTTCAAATGTTGAAAAAATGATTCAAAATGTCAAATGGATTGTGCCTGATGTTGAATAACCACTTTTTAAAGCCCCACAGTGACCAAAATTGCAATTTTTACAGACATTTCCTCCTACTCAGAAGCTTCTATTTGACCAATTTCTGGCAGAAAAATGACTCTAAACACACTTATTTTAGTTCCAAAAGTGAACATTCACATTTAATAATTGTTTACAGTCAAAAGAGAAAACATTAAAAAATGACCATTTCTGACCATCTGGAGAAAGTTCGACAGTTCCGGGGTCATCATTTTTCATCAAAAAAAATATTTTTTCAAATGTTGAAAAAGTGATGCAAAATGTCAAAAGGATTGGGCCTCCTGTTGAATAACCACTTTTGCCCCACAGTGACCAAAATTGCCATTTGTACAGACTTTTCCTCCTACTCAGAAGCTTCTATCTTGACCAATTTCTGGCAGAAAAATGGCTCTAAACACACTTATTTTAGTTCCAAAAGTGATCATTCACATTTAATATTTGTTTACAGTCAAAAGAGATAACATTAAAAAAGGACTATTTCTGACCATCTGGAGAAAGTTCGACAGTTCCGAGGTCATCGTTTTTCATCAAAAAAATATTTTTTCAAATGTTGAAAAAATGATACAAAATGTCAAAAGGATTGGGCCTCCTGTTGAATAACTACTTTTTAAGCCCTACAGTGACCAAAATTGCCATTTTTGCAGACATTTCCTTCTACTCAGAAGCATCTATTTGACCAATTTCTGGCAGAAAAATGACTCTAAACACACTTATTTTAGTTCCAAAAGTGATCATTCACATTTAATTATTGTTTACAGTCAAAAGAGAAAAAATTTAAAAAATGGCCATTTCTGACCATCTGGAGAAAGTTTGACAGGTCAGGGGTCATCGTTTTTCATCAAAAAAAATATTTTTTCAAATGTTGAAAAAATGATTCAAAATGTCAAATGGATTGTGCCTGATGTTGAATAACAACTTTTTAAAGCCCCACAGTGACCAAAATTGCCATTTTTACAGACATTTCCTCCTACTCAGAAGCTTTTATTTGACCAATTTCTGGCAGAAAAATGACTCTAAACACACTTATTTTAGTTCCAAAAGTGATCATTCACATTTAATAATTGTTTACAGTCAAAAGAGAAAACATTAAAAAATGACAATTTCTGACCATCTGGAGAAAGTTCGACGTTCCGGGGTCATCGTTTTTCATCAAAAAAAATATTTTTTCAAATGTTGAAAAAATGATGCAAAATGTCAAAAGGATTGTGCCTGAAGTTGAATAACCACTTTTGAAAGCCCCACAGTGACCAAAATTGCCATTTTTACAGACTTTTCCTCCTACTCAGAAGCTTCTATTTTGACCAATTTTTGCAAGAAAAATGACTCCAAACACACTCATTTTAGATCCAAAAGTGATAATTCACATTTAAGAGACATTTACAGGCAAAAAAGAAATCATTAAAAAATGACCATTTCTGACCATCTGGAGAAAGTTTGACAGTTCCGGGGTCATCGTTTTTCATCAAAAAAATATTTTTTCAAATGTATAAAAAATGATGCAAAATGTCAAAAGTATTGTTCCTGAAGTTGAATAACCACTTTTTAACCCCTTCCACGCTAATGACAAAGCCAGCTCATCACAGGCGTTACCTGCGCTGCGCTCATGACGAGCTGGCTTTGTCATGTAAAGTGTGATTTATGAACATTCAGCGCACAGCAGGAAAACCCGCTAGCGCTGTAGTGGTTAAAGCCCCACAGTGACCAAAATTGCAATTTTTACAGACTTTTCCTCCTACTCAGAAGCTTCTATTTTGACCAATTTCTGGCAGAAAAATGACTCCAAACACACTCATTTTAGATCCAAAAGTGATAATTCACATTTAATAGTCATTTACAGGCAAAAGAGAAAACATAAAAAAATGACCATTTCTGACCATCTGGAGAAAGTTTGACAGTTCCGGGGTCATCGTTTTTCATCAAAAAAAATATTTTTTCAAATGTTGAAAAAATGATTCAAAATGTCAAATGGATAGTGCCTGATGTTGAATAACCACTTTTTAAAGCCCCACAGTGACCAAAATTGTCATTTTTACAGACATTTCCTCCTACTCAGAACCTTCTATTTTGACCAATTTCTGGCAGAAAAATGACTTTAAACACACTTATTTTAGTTCCAAAAGTGATCATTCACATTTAATATTTGTTTACAGTCAAAAGAGATAACATTAAAAAAGGACTATTTCTGACTATCTGGAGAAAGTTCGACAGTTCCGGGGTCATCGTTTTTCATCAAAAAAAATATTTTTTCAAATGTTGAAAAAGTGATGCAAAATGTCAAAAGGATTGGGCCTCCTGTTGAATAACCACTTTTGCCCCACAGTGACCAAAATTGCCATTTTTACAGACTTTTCCTCCTACTCAGAAGCTTCTATTTGACCAATTTCTGGCAGAAAAATGACTCTAAACACACTTATTTTAGTTCCAAAAGTGATCATTCACATTTAATAATTGTTTACAGTCAAAAGAGAAAACATTAAAAAATGACAATTTCTGACCATCTGGAGAAAGTTCGACGTTCCGGGGTCATCGTTTTTCTTCAAAAAAAATATTTTTTCAAATGTTGAAAAAAAGATGCAAAATGTCAAAAGGATTGTGCCTGAAGTTGAATAACCACTTTTGAAAGCCCCACAGTGACCAAAATTGCCATTTTTACAGACTTTTCCTCCTACTCAGAAGCTTCTATTTTGACCAATTTCTGCAAGAAAAATGACTCCAAACACACTCATTTTAGATCCAAAAGTGATCATTCACATTTAGTATTTGTTTACAGTCAAAAGAGAAAACATTAAAAAATGACCATTTCTGACCATCTGGAGAAAGTTCGACAGTTCCGGGGTCATCATTTTTCATCAAAAAAAATATTTTTTCAAATGTTGAAAAAGTGATGCAAAATGTCAAAAGGATTGGGCCTCCTGTTGAATAACCACTTTTGCCCCACAGTGACCAAAATTGCCATTTGTACAGACTTTTCCTCCTACTCAGAAGCTTCTATCTTGACCAATTTCTGGCAGAAAAATGGCTCTAAACACACTTATTTTAGTTCCACAAGTGATCATTCACATTTAATATTTGTTTACAGTCAAAAGAGATAACATTAAAAAAGGACTATTTCTGACCATCTGGAGAAAGTTCGACAGTTCCGGGGTCATCGTTTTTCATCAAAAAAATATTTTTTCAAATGTTGAAAAAATGATACAAAATGTCAAAAGGATTGGGCCTCCTGTTGAATAACTACTTTTTAAGCCCTACAGTGACCAAAATTGCCATTTTTGCAGACATTTCCTTCTACTCAGAAGCATCTATTTGACCAATTTCTGGCAGAAAAATGACTCTAAACACACTTATTTTAGTTCCAAAAGTGATCATTCACATTTAATTATTGTTTACAGTCAAAAGAGAAAAAATTTAAAAAATGGCCATTACTGACCATCTGGAGAAAGTTTGACAGGTCCGGGGTCATCGTTTTTCATCAAAAAAAATATTTTTTCAAATGTTGAAAAAATGATTCAAAATGTCAAATGGATTGTGCCTGATGTTGAATAACAACTTTTTAAAGCCCCACAGTGACCAAAATTGCCATTTTTACAGACATTTCCTCCTACTCAGAAGCTTCTATTTGACCAATTTCTGGCAGAAAAATGACTCTAAACACACTTATTTTAGTTCCAAAAGTGATCATTCACATTTAATAATTGTTTACAGTCAAAAGAGAAAACATTAAAAAATGACCATTTCTGACCATCTGGAGAAAGTTCGACGTTCCGGGGTCATCGTTTTTCATCAAAAAAAATATTTTTTCAAATGTTGAAAAAATGATGCAAAATGTCAAAAGGATTGTGCCTGAAGTTGAATAACCACTTTTGAAAGCCCCACAGTGACCAAAATTGCCATTTTTACAGACTTTTCCTCCTACTCAGAAGCTTCTATTTTGACCAATTTTTGCAAGAAAAATGACTCCAAACACACTCATTTTAGATCCAAAAGTGATAATTCACATTTAAGAGTCATTTACAGGCAAAAAAGAAATCATTACAAAAATGACCATTTCTGACCATCTGGAGAAAGTTTGACAGTTCCGGGGTTATCGTTTTTCATCAAAAAAATATTTTTTCAAATGTATAAAAAATGATGCAAAATGTCAAAAGTATTGTTCCTGAAGTTGAATAACCACTTTTTAACCCCTTCCACGCTAATGACAAAGCCAGCTCGTCACAGGCGTTACCTGCGCTGCGCTCATGACGAGCTGGCTTTGTCATGTAAAGTGTGATTTATGAACATTCAGCGCACAGCAGGAAAACCCGCTAGCGCTGTAGTGGTTAAAGCCCCACAGTGACCAAAATTGCAATTTTTACAGACTTTTCCTCCTACTCAGAAGCTTCTATTTTGACCAATTTCTGGCAGAAAAATGACTCCAAACACACTCATTTTAGATCCAAAAGTGATAATTCACATTTAATAGTCATTTACAGGCAAAAGAGAAAACATAAAAAAATGACCATTTCTGACCATCTGGAGAAAGTTTGACAGTTCCGGGGTCATCGTTTTTCATCAAAAAAAATATTTTTTCAAATGTTGAAAAAATGATTCAAAATGTCAAATGGATAGTGCCTGATGTTGAATAACCACTTTTTAAAGCCCCACAGTGACCAAAATTGTCATTTTTACAGACATTTCCTCCTACTCAGAACCTTCTATTTTGACCAATTTCTGGCAGAAAAATGACTTTAAACACACTTATTTTAGTTCCAAAAGTGAACATTCACATTTAATAATTGTTTACAGTCAAAAGAGAAAACATTAAAAAATGACAATTTCTGACCATCTGGAGAAAGTTCGACAGTTCCGGGGTCATCGTTATTCATAAAAAAAATATTTTTTCAAATGTTGAAAAAATATGCAAAATGTCAAATGGATTGTGCCTGATGTTGAATCACCACTTTTTAAAGCCCCACAGTGACCAAAATTGCCATTTTAACAGACATTTCCTCCTACTCAGAAGCTTCTATTTGACCAATTTCTGGCAGAAAAATGACTCTAAACACGCTTATTTTAGTTCCAAAAGTGATCATTCACATTTAATAATTGTTTACAGTCAAAAGAGAAAACATTAAAAAATGACCATTTCTGACCATCTGGAGAAAGTTCGACGTTCCGGGGTCATCGTTTTTCATCAAAAATTTTTTTTTTTCAAATGTTAAAAAAATGATGCAAAATGTCAAATGGATTGTGCCTGATGTTGAATAACCACTTTTTAAAGCCCCACAGTGACCAAAATTGCCATTTTTACAGACTTTTCCTCCTACTCAGAAGCTTCTTTTTGACCAATTTCTGGCAGAAAAATGGCTCTAAACACACTCATTTTAGATCCAAAAGTGATCATTCACATTTAATAATTGTTTACAGTCAAAAGAGAAAACATTAAATGGCCATTTCTGACCATCTGGAGAAAGTTCGACAGTTCCGGGGTCATCGTTTTTCATAAAAAAAATTATTTTTTCAAATGTTGAAAAGATTATTCAAAATGTCAAATGGATTGTGCCTGATGTTGAATAACCACTTTTTAAAGCCCCACAGTGACCAAAATTGCAATTTTTACAGACATTTCCTCCTACTCAGAAGCTTCTATTTGACCAATTTCTGGCAGAAAAATGACTCTAAACACACTTATTTTAGTTCCAAAAGTGAACATTCACATTTAATAATTGTTTACAGTCAAAAGAGAAAACATTAAAAAATGACCATTTCTGACCATCTGGAGAAAGTTCGACAGTTCCGGGGTCATCATTTTTCATCAAAAAAAATATTTTTTCAAATGTTGAAAAAGTGATGCAAAATGTCAAAAGGATTGGGCCTCCTGTTGAATAACCACTTTTGCCCCACAGTGACCAAAATTGCCATTTGTACAGACTTTTCCTCCTACTCAGAAGCTTCTATCTTGACCAATTTCTGGCAGAAAAATGGCTCTAAACACACTTATTTTAGTTCCAAAAGTGATCATTCACATTTAATATTTGTTTACAGTCAAAAGAGATAACATTAAAAAAGGACTATTTCTGACCATCTGGAGAAAGTTCGACAGTTCCGGGGTCATCGTTTTTCATCAAAAAAATATTTTTTCAAATGTTGAAAAAATGATACAAAATGTCAAAAGGATTGGGCCTCCTGTTGAATAACTACTTTTTAAGCCCTACAGTGACCAAAATTGCCATTTTTGCAGACATTTCCTTCTACTCAGAAGCATCTATTTGACCAATTTCTGGCAGAAAAATGACTCTAAACACACTTATTTTAGTTCCAAAAGTGATCATTCACATTTAATTATTGTTTACAGTCAAAAGAGAAAAAATTTAAAAAATGGCCATTTCTGACCATCTGGAGAAAGTTTGACAGGTCAGGGGTCATCGTTTTTCATCAAAAAAAATATTTTTTCAAATGTTGAAAAAATGATTCAAAATGTCAAATGGATTGTGCCTGATGTTGAATAACAACTTTTTAAAGCCCCACAGTGACCAAAATTGCCATTTTTACAGACATTTCCTCCTACTCAGAAGCTTCTATTTGACCAATTTCTGGCAGAAAAATGACTCTAAACACACTTATTTTAGTTCCAAAAGTGATCATTCACATTTAATAATTGTTTACAGTCAAAAGAGAAAACATTAAAAAATGACAATTTCTGACCATCTGGAGAAAGTTCGACGTTCCGGGGTCATCGTTTTTCATCAAAAAAAATATTTTTTCAAATGTTGAAAAAATGATGCAAAATGTCAAAAGGATTGTGCCTGAAGTTGAATAACCACTTTTGAAAGCCCCACAGTGACCAAAATTGCCATTTTTACAGACTTTTCCTCCTACTCAGAAGCTTCTATTTTGACCAATTTTTGCAAGAAAAATGACTCCAAACACACTCATTTTAGATCCAAAAGTGATAATTCACATTTAAGAGACATTTACAGGCAAAAAAGAAATCATTAAAAAATGACCATTTCTGACCATCTGGAGAAAGTTTGACAGTTCCGGGGTCATCGTTTTTCATCAAAAAAATATTTTTTCAAATGTATAAAAAATGATGCAAAATGTCAAAAGTATTGTTCCTGAAGTTGAATAACCACTTTTTAACCCCTTCCACGCTAATGACAAAGCCAGCTCATCACAGGCGTTACCTGCGCTGCGCTCATGACGAGCTGGCTTTGTCATGTAAAGTGTGATTTATGAACATTCAGCGCACAGCAGGAAAACCCGCTAGCGCTGTAGTGGTTAAAGCCCCACAGTGACCAAAATTGCAATTTTTACAGACTTTTCCTCCTACTCAGAAGCTTCTATTTTGACCAATTTCTGGCAGAAAAATGACTCCAAACACACTCATTTTAGATCCAAAAGTGATAATTCACATTTAATAGTCATTTACAGGCAAAAGAGAAAACATAAAAAAATGACCATTTCTGACCATCTGGAGAAAGTTTGACAGTTCCGGGGTCATCGTTTTTCATCAAAAAAAATATTTTTTCAAATGTTGAAAAAATGATTCAAAATGTCAAATGGATAGTGCCTGATGTTGAATAACCACTTTTTAAAGCCCCACAGTGACCAAAATTGTCATTTTTACAGACATTTCCTCCTACTCAGAACCTTCTATTTTGACCAATTTCTGGCAGAAAAATGACTTTAAACACACTTATTTTAGTTCTAAAAGTGAACATTCACATTTAATATTTGTTTACAGTCAAAAGAGAAAACATTAAAAAATGACCATTTCTGACCATCTGGAGAAAGTTCGACGTTCCGGGGTCATCGTTATTCATAAAAAAATATTTTTTCAAATGTTGAAAAAATGATGCAAAATGTCAAAAGGATTGTGCCTGAAGTTGAATAACCACTTTGTAAAGCCCCACAGTGACCAAAATTGCCATTTTTACAGACTTTTCCTCCTACTCAGAAGCTTCTATTTGACCAATTTCTGGCCGAAAAATGGCTCTAAACACACTCATTTTAGATCCAAAAGTGATCATTCACATTTAATAATTGTTTACAGTCAAAAGAGAAAACATTCAAAATGGCCATTTCTGACCATCTGGAGAAAGTTTTACAGGTCCGGGGTCATCGTTTTTCATTAAAAAAAATATTTTTTCAAATGTTGAAAAAATGATTCAAAATGTCAAATGGATTGTGCCTGATGTTGAATAACCACTTTTTAAAGCCCCACAGTGACCAAAATTGCCATTTTTACAGACATTTCCTCCTACTCAGAAGCTTCTATTTGACCAATTTCTGGCAGAAAAATGACTCTAAACACACTTATTTTAGTTCCAAAAATGAACATTCACATTTAATAATTGTTTACAGTCAAAAGAGAAAACATTAAAAAATGACCATTTCTGACCATCTGGAGAAAGTTCGACAGTTCCGGGGTCATCGTTTTTCATCAAAAAAAATATTTTTTCAAATGTTGAAAAAGTGATGCAAAATGTCAAAAGGATTGGGCCTCCTGTTGAATAACCACTTTTGCCCCACAGTGACCAAAATTGCCATTTTTACAGACTTTTCCTCCTACTCAGAAGCTTCTATTTGACCAATTTCTGGCAGAAAAATGACTCTAAACACACTTATTTTAGTTCCAAAAGTGATCATTCACATTTAATAATTGTTTACAGTCAAAAGAGAAAACATTAAAAAATGACAATTTCTGACCATCTGGAGAAAGTTCGACGTTCCGGGGTCATCGTTTTTCTTCAAAAAAAATATTTTTTCAAATGTTGAAAAAAAGATGCAAAATGTCAAAAGGATTGTGCCTGAAGTTGAATAACCACTTTTTAAAGCCCCACAGTGACCAAAATTGCAATTTGTACAGACTTTTCCTCCTACTCAGAAGCTTCTATCTTGACCAATTTCTGGCAGAAAAATGGCTCTAAACACACTTATTTTAGTTCCAAAAGTGATCATTCACATTTAATATTTGTTTACAGTCAAAAGAGATAACATTAAAAAAGGACTATTTCTGACTATCTGGAGAAAGTTCGACAGTTCCGGGGTCATCGTTTTTCATCAAAAAAAATATTTTTTCAAATGTTGAAAAAGTGATGCAAAATGTCAAAAGGATTGGGCCTCCTGTTGAATAACCACTTTTGCCCCACAGTGACCAAAATTGCCATTTTTACAGACTTTTCCTCCTACTCAGAAGCTTCTATTTGACCAATTTCTGGCAGAAAAATGACTCTAAACACACTTATTTTAGTTCCAAAAGTGATCATTCACATTTAATAATTGTTTACAGTCAAAAGAGAAAACATTAAAAAATGACAATTTCTGACCATCTGGAGAAAGTTCGACGTTCCGGGGTCATCGTTTTTCTTCAAAAAAAATATTTTTTCAAATGTTGAAAAAAAGATGCAAAATGTCAAAAGGATTGTGCCTGAAGTTGAATAACCACTTTTGAAAGCCCCACAGTGACCAAAATTGCCATTTTTACAGACTTTTCCTCCTACTCAGAAGCTTCTATTTTGACCAATTTCTGCAAGAAAAATGACTCCAAACACACTCATTTTAGATCCAAAAGTGATCATTCACATTTAGTATTTGTTTACAGTCAAAAGAGATAACATTAAAAAAGGACTATTTCTGACCATCTGGAGAAAGTTCGACAGTTCCGGGGTCATCGTTTTTCATCAAAAAAAATATTTTTTCAAATGTTGAAAAAATTATGCAAAATGTCAAAAGGATTGGGCCTCCTGTTGAATAACTACTTTTTAAGCCCTACAGTGACCAAAATTGCCATTTTTGCAGACATTTCCTCCTACTCAGAAGCATCTATTTGACCAATTTCTGGCAGAAAAATGACTCCAAACACACTTATTTTAGTTCCAAAAGTGATCATTCACATTTAATTATTGTTTACAGTCAAAAGAGAAAAAATTAAAAAAAATGGCCATTTCTGACCATCTGGAGAAAGTTTGACAGGTCCGGGGTCATCGTTTTTCATCAAAAAAAAATATTTTTTCAAATGTTGAAAAAATGATTCAAAATGTCAAATGGATTGTGCCTGATGTTGAATAACAACTTTTTAAAGCCCCACAGTGACCAAAATTGCCATTTTTACAGACATTTCCTCCTACTCAGAAGCTTCTATTTGACCAATTTCTGGCAGAAAAATGACTCTAAACACACTTATTTTAGTTCCAAAAGTGATCATTCACATTTAATAATTGTTTACAGTCAAAAGAGAAAACATTAAAAAATGACCATTTCTGACCATCTGGAGAAAGTTCGACGTTCCGGGGTCATCGTTTTTCATCAAAAAAAATATTTTTTCAAATGTTGAAAAAATGATGCAAAATGTCAAAAGGATTGTGCCTGAAGTTGAATAACCACTTTTGAAAGCCCCACAGTGACCAAAATTGCCATTTTTACAGACTTTTCCTCCTACTCAGAAGATTCTATTTTGACCAATTTCTGCAAGAAAAATGACTCCAAACACACTCATTTTAGATCCAAAAGTGATAATTCACATTTAAGAGTCATTTACAGGCAAAAAAGAAATCATTAAAAAATGACCATTTCTGACCATCTGGAGAAAGTTTGACAGTTCCGGGGTCATCGTTTTTCATCAAAAAAATATTTTTTCAAATGTATAAAAAATGATGCAAAATGTCAAAAGGATTGTGCCTGAAGTTGAATAACCACTTTTTAAAGCCCCACAGTGACCAAAATTGCCATTTTTACAGATATTTCCTCCTACTCAAAAGCTTCTATTTGACCAATTTCTGGCAGAAAAATGGCTCTAAACACACTTATTTTAGTTCCAAAAGTGATCATTCACATTTAATAATTGTTTACAGTCAAAAGAGAAAACATTAAAAAATGACAATTTCTGACCACCTGGAGAAAGTTCGACGTTCCGGGGTCATCGTTTTTCTTCAAAAAAAATATTTTTTCAAATGTTGAAAAAATGATGCAAAATGTCAAAAGGATTGTGCCTGAAGTTGAATAACCACTTTTTAAAGCCCCACAGTGACCAAAATTGCAATTTGTACAGACTTTTCCTCCTACTCAGAAGCTTCTATCTTGACCAATTTCTGGCAGAAAAATGGCTCTAAACACACTTATTTTAGTTCCAAAAGTGATCATTCACATTTAATATTTGTTTACAGTCAAAAGAGATAACATTAAAAAAGGACTATTTCTGACCATCTGGAGAAAGTTCGACAGTTCCGGGGTCATCGTTTTTCATCAAAAAAAATATTTTTTCAAATGTTGAAAAAATGATACAAAATGTCAAAAGGATTGGGCCTCCTGTTGAATAACTACTTTTTAAGCCCTACAGTGACCAAAATTGCCATTTTTGCAGACATTTCCTCCTACTCAGAAGCATCTATTTGACCAATTTCTGGCAGAAAAATGACTCTAAACACACTTATTTTAGTTCCAAAAGTGATCATTCACATTTAATTATTGTTTACAGTCAAAAGAGAAAAAATTTAAAAAATGGCCATTTCTGACCATCTGGAGAAAGTTTGACAGGTCCAGGGTCATCGTTTTTTATCAAAAAAAATATTTTTTCAAATGTTGAAAAAATGATTCAAAATGTCAAATGGATTGTGCCTGATGTTGAATAACAACTTTTTAAAGCCCCACAGTGACCAAAATTGCCATTTTTACAGACATTTCCTCCTACTCAGAAGCTTCTATTTGACCAATTTCTGGCAGAAAAATGACTCTAAACACACTTATTTTAGTTCCAAAAGTGATCATTCACATTTAATAATTGTTTACAGTCAAAATAGAAAACATTAAAAAAATGACCATTTCTGACCATCTGGAGAAAGTTCGACGTTCCGGTGTCATCGTTTTTCATCAAAAAAAATATTTTTTCAAATGTTGAAAAAATGATGCTAAATGTCAAAAGGATTGTGCCTGAAGTTGAATAACCACTTTTGAAAGCCCCACAGTGACCAAAATTGCCATTTTTACAGACTTTTCCTCCTACTCAGAAGCTTCTATTTTGACCAATTTCTGCAAGAAAAATGACTCCAAACACACTCATTTTAGATCCAAAAGTGATAATTCACATTTAAGAGTCATTTACAGGCAAAAAAGAAATCATTAAAAAATGACCATTTCTGACCATCTGGAGAAAGTTTGACAGTTCCGGGGTCATCGTTTTTCATCAAAAAAATATTTTTTCAAATATATAAAAAATGATGCAAAATGTCAAAAGTATTGTTCCTGAAGTTGAATAACCACTTTTTAACCCCTTCCACGCTAATGACAAAGCCAGCTCGTCACAGGCGTTACCTGCGCTGCGCTCATGACGAGCTGGCTTTGTCATGTAAATTGTGATTTATGAACATTCAGCGCACAGCAGGAAAACCCGCTAGCGCTGTAGTGGTTAAAGCCCCACAGTGACCAAAATTGCAATTTTTACAGACTTTTCCTCCTACTCAGAAGCTTCTATTTTGACCAATTTCTGGCAGAAAAATGACTCCAAACACACTCATTTTAGATCCAAAAGTGATAATTCACATTTAATAGTCATTTACAGGCAAAAGAGAAAACATAAAAAAATGACCATTTCTGACCATCTGGAGAAAGTTTGACAGTTCCGGGGTCATCGTTTTTCATCAAAAAAATATTTTTTCAAATGTATAAAAAATGATGCAAAATGTCAAAAGTATTGTTCCTGAAGTTGAATAACCACTTTTTAACCCCTTCCACGCTAATGACAAAGCCAGCTCGTCACAGGCGTTACCTGCGCTGGGCTCATGACGAGCTGGCTTTGTCATGTAAATAATTGTTTACAGTCAAAAGAGAAAACATTAAATGGCCATTTCTGACCATCTGGAGAAAGTTCGACAGTTCCGGGGTCATCGTTTTTCATAAAAAAAAATATTTTTTCAAATGTTAAAAAAATGATTCAAAATGTCAAATGGATAGTGCCTGATGTTGAATAACCACTTTTTAAAGCCCCACAGTGACCAAAATTGTCATTTTTACAGACATTTCCTCCTACTCAGAACCTTCTATTTTGACCAATTTCTGGCAGAAAAATGACTTTAAACACACTTATTTTAGTTCCAAAAGTGAACATTCACATTTAATAATTGCTCCTACTCAGAAGCTTCTATTTGACCAATTTCTGGCAGAACAATGACTCTAAACACACTTATTTTAGTTCCAAAAGTGAACATTCACATTTAATAATTGTTTACAGTCAAAAGAGAAAACATTAAAAAATGACCATTTCTGACCATCTGGAGAAAGTTCGACAGTTCCGGGGTCATCGTTTTTCATTAAAAAAAATATTTTTTCAAATGTTAAAAAAATGATGCAAAATGTCAAATGGATGTGCCTGATGTTGAATAACCACTTTTTAAAGCCCCATAGTGAACAAAATTGCCATTTTTACAGACATTTCCTCCTACTCAGAAGCTTCTATTTGACCAATTTCTGGCAGAAAAATGACTCTAAACACACTTATTTTAGTTCCAAAAGTGATCATTCACATTTAATAATTGTTTACAGTCAAAAGAGAAAACATTAAAAAATGACTATTTCTGACCATCTGGAGAAAGTTCGACGTTCCGGGGTCATCGTTTTTCTTCAAAAAAAATATTTTTTCAAATGTTGAAAAAATGATGCAAAATGTCAAAAGGATTGTGCCTGAAGTTGAATAACCACTTTTTAAAGCCCCACAGTGACCAAAATTGCAATTTGTACAGACTTTTCCTCCTACTCAGAAGCTTCTATCTTGACCAATTTCTGGCAGAAAAATGGCTCTAAACACACTTATTTTAGTTCCAAAAGTGATCATTCACATTTAATATTTGTTTACAGTCAAAAGAGATAACATTAAAAAAGGACTATTTCTGACCATCCGGAGAAAGTTCGACGTTCCGGGGTCATCGTTTTTCATCAAAAAAAATATTTTTTCAAATGTTGAAAAAATGATGCAAAATGTCAAAAGGATTGGGCCTCCTGTTGAATAACTACTTTTTAAGCCCTACAGTGACCAAAATTGCCATTTTTGCAGACATTTCCTCCTACTCAGAAGCATCTATTGACCAATTTCTGGCAGAAAAATGACTCTAAACACACTTATTTTAGTTCCAAAAGTGATCATTCACATTTAATTATTGTTTACAGTCAAAAGAGAATTTTTTTTAAAAATGGCCATTTCTGACCATCTGGAGAAAGTTTGACAGTTCCGGGGTCATCGTTTTTCATCAAAAAAAATATTTTTTCAAATGTTGAAAAAATGATTCAAAATGTCAAATGGATTGTGCCTGATGTTGAATAACAACTTTTTAAAGCCCCACAGTGACCAAAATTGCCATTTTTACAGACATTTCCTCCTACTCAGAAGCTTCTATTTGACCAATTTCTGGCAGAAAAATTACTCTAAACACACTTATTTTAGTTCCAAAAGTGATCATTCACATTTAATAATTGTTTACAGTCAAAAGAGAAAACATTAAAAAATGACCATTTCTGACCATCTGGAGAAAGTTCGACGTTCCGAGGTCATCGTTTTTCATCAAAAAATTTTTTTTTTCAAATGTTGAAAAAATGATGCAAAATGTCAAAAGGATTGTGCCTGAAGTTGAATAACCACTTTTGAAAGCCCCACAGTGACCAAAATTGCCATTTTTACAGACTTTTCCTCCTACTCAGAAGATTCTATTTTAACCAATTTCTGCAAGAAAAATGACTCCAAACACACTCATTTTAGATCCAAAAGTGATAATTCACATTTAAGAGTCATTTACAGGCAAAAAAGAAATCATTAAAAAATGACCATTTCTGACCATCTGGAGAAAGTTTGACAGTTCCGGGGTCATCGTTTTTCATCAAAAAAATATTTTTTCAAATGTATAAAAAATGATGCAAAATGTCAAAAGTATTGTTCCTGAAGTTGAATAACCACTTTTTAACCCCTTCCACGCTAATGACAAAGCCAGCTCGTCACAGGCGTTACCTGCGCAGCGCTCATGACGAGCTGGCTTTGTCATGTAAAGTGTGATTTATGAACATTCAGCGCACAGCAGGAAAACCCGCTAGCGCTGTAGTGGTTAAAGCCCCACAGTGACCAAAATTGCAATTTTTACAGACTTTTCCTCCTACTCAGAAGCTTCTATTTTGACCAATTTCTGGCAGAAAAATGACTCCAAACACACTCATTTTAGATCCAAAAGTGATAATTCACATTTAATAGTCATTTACAGGCAAAAGAGAAAACATAAAAAAATGACCATTTCTGACCATCTGGAGAAAGTTTGACAGTTCCGGGGTCATCGTTATTCATAAAAAAAATATTTTTTCAAATGTTGAAAAAATATGCAAAATGTCAAATGGATTGTGCCTGATGTTGAATAACCACTTTTTAAAGCCCCACAGTGACCAAAATTGCCATTTTAACAGACATTTCCTCCTACTCAGAAGCTTCTATTTGACCAATTTCTGGCAGAAAAATGACTCTAAACACGCTTATTTTAGTTGCAAAAGTGATCATTCACATTTAATAATTGTTTACAGTCAAAAGAGAAAACATTAAAAAATGACCATTTCTGACCATCTGGAGAAAGTTCGACGTTCCGGGGTCATCGTTTTTCATGAAAAAAATTATTTTTTCAAATGTTAAAAAAATGATGCAAAATGTCAAATGGATTGTGCCTGATGTTGAATAACCACTTTTTAAAGCCCCACAGTGACCAAAATTGCCATTTTTACAGACTTTTCCTCCTACTCAGAAGCTTCTTTTTGACCAATTTCTGGCAGAAAAATGGCTTAAACACACTCATTTTAGATCCAAAAGTGATCATTCACATTTAATAATTGTTTACAGTCAAAAGAGAAAACATTCAAAATGACCATTTCTGACCATCTGGAGAAAGTTCGACGTTCCGGGGTCATCGTTTTTCATCAAAAAAAATATTTTTTCAAATGTTGAAAAAATGATTCAAAATGTCAAAAGGATTGTGCCTGAAGTTGAATAACCACTTTGTAAAGCCCCACAGTGACCAAAATTGCCATTTTTACAGACTTTTCCTCCTACTCAGAAGCTTCTATTTGACCAATTTCTGGCCGAAAAATGGCTCTAAACACACTCATTTTAGATCCAAAAGTGATCATTCACATTTAATAATTGTTTACAGTCAAAAGAGAAAACATTAAATGGCCATTTCTGACCATCTGGAGAAAGTTCGACAGTTCCGGGGTCATCGTTTTTCATAAAAAAAAATATTTTTTCAAATGTTAAAAAAATGATGCAAAATGTCAAATGGATTGTGCCTGATGTTGAATAACCACTTTTTAAAGCCCCACATTGACCAAAATTGCCATTTTTACAGACTTTTCCTCCTACTCAGAAGCTTCTTTTTGACCAATTTCTGGCAGAAAAATGGCTCTAAACACACTCATTTTAGATCCAAAAGTGATCATTCACATTTAATAATTGTTTACAGTCAAAAGAGAAAACATTCAAAATGGCCATTTCTGACCATCTGGAGAAAGTTTTACAGGTCCGGGGTCATCGTTTTTCATTAAAAAAATTTTTTTTTCAAATGTTGAAAAAATGATTCAAAATGTCAAATGGATTGTGCCTGATGTTGAATAACCACTTTTTAAAGCCCCACAGTGACCAAAATTGCCATTTTTACAGACATTTCCTCCTACTCAGAAGCTTCTATTTGACCAATTTCTGGCAGAAAAATGACTCTAAACACACTTATTTTAGTTCCAAAAGTGAACATTCACATTTAATAATTGTTTACAGTCAAAAGAGAAAACATTAAAAAATGACCATTTCTGACCATCTGGAGAAAGTTCGACAGTTCCGGGGTCATCGTTTTTCATCAAAAAAATATTTTTTCAAATGTTGAAAAAGTGATGCAAAATGTCAAAAGGATTGGGCCTCCTGTTGAATAACCACTTTTGCCCCACAGTGACCAAAATTGCCATTTTTACAGACTTTTCCTCCTACTCAGAAGCTTCTATTTGACCAATTTCTGGCAGAAAAATGACTCTAAACACACTTATTTTAGTTCCAAAAGTGAACATTCACATTTAATAATTGTTTACAGTCAAAAGAGAAAACATTAAAAAATGACCATTTCTGACCATCTGGAGAAAGTTCGACAGTTCCGGGGTCATCGTTATTCATAAAAAAAATATTTTTTCAAATGTTGAAAAAATATGCAAAATGTCAAATGGATTGTGCCTGATGTTGAATAACCACTTTTTAAAGCCCCACAGTGACCAAAATTGCCATTTTAACAGACATTTCCTCCTACTCAGAAGCTTCTATTTGACCAATTTCTGGCAGAAAAATGACTCTAAACACGCTTACTTTAGTTCCAAAAGTGATCATTCACATTTAATAATTGTTTACAGTCAAAAGAGAAAACATTAAAAAATGACCATTTCTGACCATCTGGAGAAAGTTCGACGTTCCGGGGTCATCGTTTTTCATCAAAAAAATTATTTTTTCAAATGTTAAAAAAATGATGCAAAATGTCAAATGGATTGTGCCTGATGTTGAATAACCACTTTTTAAAGCCCCACAGTGACCAAAATTGCCATTTTTACAGACTTTTCCTCCTACTCAGAAGCTTCTTTTTGACCAATTTCTGGCAGAAAAAGTGGCTCTAAACACACTCATTTTAGATCCAAAAGTGATCATTCACATTTAATAATTGTTTACAGTCAAAAGAGAAAACATTCAAAATGGCCATTTCTGACCATCTGGAGAAAGTTTTACAGGTCCGGGGTCATCGTTTTTCATTAAAAAATATATTTTTTCAAATGTTGAAAAAATGATTCAAAATGTCAAATGGATTGTGCCTGATGTTGAATAACCACTTTTTAAAGCCCCACAGTGACCAAAATTGCCATTTTTACAGACATTTCCTCCTACTCAGAAGCTTCTATTTGACCAATTTCTGGCAGAAAAATGACTCTAAACACACTTATTTTAGTTCCAAAAGTGAACATTCACATTTAATAATTGTTTACAGTCAAAAGAGAAAACATTAAAAAATGACCATTTCTGACCATCTGGAGAAAGTTCGACAGTTCCGGGGTCATCGTTTTTCATCAAAAAAAATATTTTTTCAAACGTTGAAAAAGTGATGCAAAATGTCAAAAGGATTGGGCCTCCTGTTGAATAACCACTTTTGCCCCACAGTGACCAAAATTGCCATTTTTACAGACTTTTCCTCCTACTCAGAAGCTTCTATTTGACCAATTTCTGGCAGAAAAATGACTCTAAACACACTTATTTTAGTTCCAAAAGTGAACATTCACATTTAATAATTGTTTACAGTCAAAAGAGAAAACATAAAAAAATGACCATTTCTGACCATCTGGAGAAAGTTCGACAGTTCCGGGGTCATCGTTTTTCATTAAAAAAAAATATTTTTTCAAATGTTAAAAAAATGATGCAAAATGTCAAATGGATGTGCCTGATGTTGAATAACCACTTTTTAAAGCCCCACAGTGAACAAAATTGCCATTTTTACAGACATTTCCTCCTACTCAGAAGCTTCTATTTGACCAATTTCTGGCAGAAAAATGACTCTAAACACACTTATTTTAGTTCCAAAAGTGATCATTCACATTTAATAATTGTTTACAGTCAAAAGAGAAAACATTAAAAAATGACAATTTCTGACCATCTGGAGAAAGTTCGACGTTCCGGGGTCATCGTTTTTCTTCAAAAAAAATATTTTTTCAAATGTTGAAAAAATGATGCAAAATGTCAAAAGGATTGTGCCTGAAGTTGAATAACCACTTTTTAAAGCCCCACAGTGACCAAAATTGCAATTTGTACAGACTTTTCCTCCTACTCAGAAGCTTCTATCTTGACCAATTTCTGGCAGAAAAATGGCTCTAAACACACTTATTTTAGTTCCAAAAGTGATCATTCACATTTAATATTTGTTTACAGTCAAAAGAGATAACATTAAAAAAGGACTATTTCTGACCATCTGGAGAAAGTTCGACAGTTCCGGGGTCATCGTTTTTCATCAAAAAAATTTTTTTTTCAAATGTTGAAAAAATGATGCAAAATGTCAAAAGGATTGGGCCTCCTGTTGAATAACTACTTTTTAAGCCCTACAGTGACCAAAATTGCCATTTTTGCAGACATTTCCTCCTACTCAGAAGCATCTATTTGACCAATTTCTGGCAGAAAAATGACTCTAAACACACTTATTTTAGTTCCAAAAGTGATCATTCACATTTAATTATTGTTTACAGTCAAAAGAGAAAAAATTTAAAAAATGGCCATTTCTGACCATCTGGAGAAAGTTTGACAGGTCCGGGGTCATCGTTTTTCATCAAAAAAAATGTTTTTTCAAATGTTGAAAAAATGATTCAAAATGTCAAATGGATTGTGCCTGATGTTGAATAACAACTTTTTAAAGCCCCACAGTGACCAAAATTGCCATTTTTACAGACATTTCCTCCTACTCAGAAGCTTCTATTTGACCAATTTCTGGCAGAAAAATGACTCTAAACACACTTATTTTAGTTCCAAAAGTGATCATTCACATTTAATAATTGTTTACAGTCAAAAGAGAAAACATTAAAAAATGACCATTTCTGACCATCTGGAGAAAGTTCGACGTTCCGGGGTCATCGTTTTTCATCAAAAAAAATATTTTTTCAAATTTTGAAAAAATGATGCAAAATGTCAAAAGGATTGTGCCTGAAGTTGAATAACCACTTTTGAAAGCCCCACAGTGACCAAAATTGCCATTTTTACAGACTTTTCCTCCTACTCAGAAGATTCTATTTTGACCAATTTCTGCAAGAAAAATGACTCCAAACACACTCATTTTAGATCCAAAAGTGATAATTCACATTTAAGAGTCATTTACAGGCAAAAAAGAAATCATTAAAAAATGACCATTTCTGACCATCTGGAGAAAGTTTGACAGTTCCGGGGTCATCGTTTTTCATCAAAAAAATATTTTTTCAAATGTATAAAAAATGATGCAAAATGTCAAAAGTATTGTTCCTGAAGTTGAATAACCACTTTTTAACCCCTTCCACGCTAATGACAAAGCCAGCTCGTCACAGGCGTTACCTGCGCTGCGCTCATGACGAGCTGGCTTTGTCATGTAAAGTGTGATTTATGAACATTCAGCGCACAGCAGGAAAACCCGCTAGCGCTGTAGTGGTTAAAGCCCCACAGTGACCAAAATTGCAATTTTTACAGACTTTTCCTCCTACTCAGAAGCTTCTATTTTGACCAATTTCTGGCAGAAAAATGACTCCAAACACACTCATTTTAGATCCAAAAGTGATAATTCACATTTAATAGTCATTTACAGGCAAAAGAGAAAACATAAAAAATGACCATTTCTGACCATCTGGAGAAAGTTTGACAGTTCCGGGGTCATCGTTTTTCATCAAAAAAAATATTTTTTCAAATGTTGAAAAAATGATTCAAAATGTCAAATGGATAGTGCCTGATGTTGAATAACCACTTTTTAAAGCCCCACAGTGACCAAAATTGTCATTTTTACAGACATTTCCTCCTACTCAGAACCTTCTATTTTGACCAATTTCTGGCAGAAAAATGACTTTAAACACACTTATTTTAGTTCCAAAAGTGAACATTCACATTTAATAATTGCTCCTACTCAGAAGCTTCTATTTGACCAATTTCTGGCAGAACAATGACTCTAAACACACTTATTTTAGTTCCAAAAGTGAACATTCACATTTAATAATTGTTTACAGTCAAAAGAGAAAACATTAAAAAATGACCATTTCTGACCATCTGGAGAAAGTTCGACAGTTCCGGGGTCATCGTTTTTCATCAAAAAAAATATTTTTTCAAACGTTGAAAAAGTGATGCAAAATGTCAAAAGGATTGGGCCTCCTGTTGAATAACCACTTTTGCCCCACAGTGACCAAAATTGCCATTTTTACAGACTTTTCCTCCTACTCAGAAGCTTCTATTTGACCAATTTCTGGCAGAAAAATGACTCTAAACACACTTATTTTAGTTCCAAAAGTGAACATTCACATTTAATAATTGTTTACAGTCAAAAGAGAAAACATAAAAAAAGGACCATTTCTGACCATCTGGAGAAAGTTCGACAGTTCCGGGGTCATCGTTTTTCATAAAAAAAAAATATTTTTTCAAATGTTAAAAAAATGATGCAAAATGTCAAATGGATGTGCCTGATGTTGAATAACCACTTTTTAAAGCCCCACAGTGAACAAAATTGCCATTTTTACAGACATTTCCTCCTACTCAGAAGCTTCTATTTGACCAATTTCTGGCAGAAAAATGACTCTAAACACACTTATTTTAGTTCCAAAAGTGATCATTCACATTTAATAATTGTTTACAGTCAAAAGAGAAAACATTAAAAAATGACAATTTCTGACCATCTGGAGAAAGTTCGACGTTCCGGGGTCATCGTTTTTCTTCAAAAAAAATATTTTTTCAAATGTTGAAAAAATGATGCAAAATGTCAAAAGGATTGTGCCTGAAGTTGAATAACCACTTTTTAAAGCCCCACAGTGACCAAAATTGCAATTTGTACAGACTTTTCCTCCTACTCAGAAGCTTCTATCTTGACCAATTTCTGGCAGAAAAATGGCTCTAAACACACTTATTTTAGTTCCAAAAGTGATCATTCACATTTAATATTTGTTTACAGTCAAAAGAGATAACATTAAAAAAGGACTATTTCTGACCATCTGGAGAAAGTTCGACAGTTCCGGGGTCATCGTTTTTCATCAAAAAAAATATTTTTTCAAATGTTGAAAAAATGATGCAAAATGTCAAAAGGATTGGGCCTCCTGTTGAATAACTACTTTTTAAGCCCTACAGTGACCAAAATTGCCATTTTTGCAGACATTTCCTCCTACTCAGAAGCATCTATTTGACCAATTTCTGGCAGAAAAATGACTCTAAACACACTTATTTTAGTTCCAAAAGTGATCATTCACATTTAATTATTGTTTACAGTCAAAAGAGAAAAAATTTAAAAAATGGCCATTTCTGACCATCTGGAGAAAGTTTGACAGGTCCGGGGTCATCGTTTTTCATCAAAAAAAATATTTTTTCAAATGTTGAAAAAATGATTCAAAATGTCAAATGGATTGTGCCTGATGTTGAATAACAACTTTTTAAAGCCCCACAGTGACCAAAATTGCCATTTTTACAGACATTTCCTCCTACTCAGAAGCTTCTATTTGACCAATTTCTGGCAGAAAAATGACTCTAAACACACTTATTTTAGTTCCAAAAGTGATCATTCACATTTAATAATTGTTTACAGTCAAAAGAGAAAACATTAAAAAATGACCATTTCTGACCATCTGGAGAAAGTTCGACGTTCCGGGGTCATCGTTTTTCATCAAAAAAAATATTTTTTCAAATTTTGAAAAAATTATGCAAAATGTCAAAAGGATTGTGCCTGAAGTTGAATAACCACTTTTGAAAGCCCCACAGTGACCAAAATTGCCATTTTTACAGACTTTTCCTCCTACTCAGAAGATTCTATTTTGACCAATTTCTGCAAGAAAAATGACTCCAAACACACTCATTTTAGATCCAAAAGTGATAATTCACATTTAAGAGTCATTTACAGGCAAAAAAGAAATCATTAAAAAATGACCATTTCTGACCATCTGGAGAAAGTTTGACAGTTCCGGGGTCATCGTTTTTCATCAAAAAAATATTTTTTCAAATGTATAAAAAATGATGCAAAATGTCAAAAGTATTGTTCCTGAAGTTGAATAACCACTTTTTAACCCCTTCCACGCTAATGTCAAAGCCAGCTCGTCACAGGCGTTACCTGCGCTGCGCTCATGACGAGCTGGCTTTGTCATGTAAAGTGTGATTTATGAACATTCAGCGCACAGCAGGAAAACCCGCTAGCGCTGTAGTGGTTAAAGCCCCACAGTGACCAAAATTGCAATTTTTACAGACTTTTCCTCCTACTCAGAAGCTTCTATTTTGACCAATTTCTGGCAGAAAAATGACTCCAAACACACTCATTTTAGATCCAAAAGTGATAATTCACATTTAATAGTCATTTACAGGCAAAAGAGAAAACATAAAAAATGACCATTTCTGACCATCTGGAGAAAGTTTGACAGTTCCGGGGTCATCGTTTTTCATCAAAAAAAATATTTTTTCAAATGTTGAAAAAATGATTCAAAATGTCAAATGGATAGTGCCTGATGTTGAATAACCACTTTTTAAAGCCCCACAGTGACCAAAATTGCAATTTTTACAGACTTTTCCTCCTACTCAGAAGCTTCTATTTTGACCAATTTCTGGCAGAAAAATGACTCCAAACACACTCATTTTAGATCCAAAAGTGATAATTCACATTTAATAGTCATTTACAGGCAAAAGAGAAAACATAAAAAATGACCATTTCTGACCATCTGGAGAAAGTTTGACAGTTCCGGGGTCATCGTTTTTCATCAAAAAAAATATTTTTTCAAATGTTGAAAAAATGATTCAAAATGTCAAATGGATAGTGCCTGATGTTGAATAACCACTTTTTAAAGCCCCACAGTGACCAAAATTGTCATTTTTACAGACATTTCCTCCTACTCAGAACCTTCTATTTTGACCAATTTCTGGCAGAAAAATGACTTTAAACACACTTATTTTAGTTCCAAAAGTGAACATTCACATTTAATAATTGCTCCTACTCAGAAGCTTCTATTTGACCAATTTCTGGCAGAACAATGACTCTAAACACACTTATTTTAGTTCCAAAAGTGAACATTCACATTTAATAATTGTTTACAGTCAAAAGAGAAAACATTAAAAAATGACCATTTCTGACCATCTGGAGAAAGTTCGACAGTTCCGGGGTCATCGTTTTTCATTAAAAAAAATATTTTTTCAAATGTTAAAAAAATGATGCAAAATGTCAAATGGATGTGCCTGATGTTGAATAACCACTTTTTAAAGCCCCACAGTGAACAAAATTGCCATTTTTACAGACATTTCCTCCTACTCAGAAGCTTCTATTTGACCAATTTCTGGCAGAAAAATGACTCTAAACACACTTATTTTAGTTCCAAAAGTGATCATTCACATTTAATAATTGTTTGCAGTCAAAAGAGAAAACATTAAAAAATGACTATTTCTGACCATCTGGAGAAAGTTCGACGTTCCGGGGTCATCGTTTTTCTTCAAAAAAAAATTTTTTTCAAATGTTGAAAAAATGATGCAAAATGTCAAAAGGATTGTGCCTGAAGTTGAATAACCACTTTTTAAAGCCCCACAGTGACCAAAATTGCAATTTGTACAGACTTTTCCTCCTACTCAGAAGCTTCTATCTTGACCAATTTCTGGCAGAAAAATGGCTCTAAACACACTTATTTTAGTTCCAAAAGTGATCATTCACATTTAATATTTGTTTACAGTCAAAAGAGATAACATTAAAAAAGGACTATTTCTGACCATCTGGAGAAAGTTCGACAGTTCCGGGGTCATCGTTTTTCATCAAAAAAAATATTTTTTCAAATGTTGAAAAAATGATGCAAAATGTCAAAAGGATTGGGCCTCCTGTTGAATAACTACTTTTTAAGCCCTACAGTGACCAAAATTGCCATTTTTGCAGACATTTCCTCCTACTCAGAAGCATCTATTTGACCAATTTCTGGCAGAAAAATGACTCTAAACACACTTATTTTAGTTCCAAAAGTGATCATTCACATTTAATTATTGTATACAGTCAAAAGAGAATTATTTTTTAAAAATGGCCATTTCTGACCATCTGGAGAAAGTTTGACAGTTCCGGGGTCATCGTTTTTCATCAAAAAAAATATTTTTTCAAATGTTGAAAAAATGATTCAAAATGTCAAATGGATTGTGCCTGATGTTGAATAACAACTTTTTAAAGCCCCACAGTGACCAAAATTGCCATTTTTACAGACATTTCCTCCTCCTCAGAAGCTTCTATTTGACCAATTTCTGGCAGAAAAATTACTCTAAACACACTTATTTTAGTTCCAAAAGTGAACATTCACATTTAATAATTGTTTACAGTCAAAAGAGAAAACATTAAAAAATGACCATTTCTGACCATCTGGAGAAAGTTCGACAGTTCCGGGGTCATCATTTTTCATCAAAAAAAATATTTTTTCAAATGTTGAAAAAGTGATGCAAAATGTCAAAAGGATTGGGCCTCCTGTTGAATAACCACTTTTGCCCCACAGTGACCAAAATTGCCATTTGTACAGACTTTTCCTCCTACTCAGAAGCTTCTATCTTGACCAATTTCTGGCAGAAAAATGGCTCTAAACACACTTATTTTAGTTCCACAAGTGATCATTCACATTTAATATTTGTTTACAGTCAAAAGAGATAACATTAAAAAAGGACTATTTCTGACCATCTGGAGAAAGTTCGACAGTTCCGGGGTCATCGTTTTTCATCAAAAAAATATTTTTTCAAATGTTGAAAAAATGAAACAAAATGTCAAAAGGATTGGGCCTCCTGTTGAATAACTACTTTTTAAGCCCTACAGTGACCAAAATTGCCATTTTTGCAGACATTTCCTTCTACTCAGAAGCATCTATTTGACCAATTTCTGGCAGAAAAATGACTCTAAACACACTTATTTTAGTTCCAAAAGTGATCATTCACATTTAATTATTGTTTACAGTCAAAAGAGAAAAAATTTAAAAAATGGCCATTACTGACCATCTGGAGAAAGTTTGACAGGTCCGGGGTCATCGTTTTTCATCAAAAAAAATATTTTTTCAAATGTTGAAAAAATGATTCAAAATGTCAAATGGATTGTGCCTGATGTTGAATAACAACTTTTTAAAGCCCCACAGTGACCAAAATTGCCATTTTTACAGACATTTCCTCCTACTCAGAAGCTTCTATTTGACCAATTTCTGGCAGAAAAATGACTCTAAACACACTTATTTTAGTTCCAAAAGTGATCATTCACATTTAATAATTGTTTACAGTCAAAAGAGAAAACATTAAAAAATGACCATTTCTGACCATCTGGAGAAAGTTCGACGTTCCGGGGTCATCGTTTTTCATCAAAAAAAATATTTTTTCAAATGTTGAAAAAATGATGCAAAATGTCAAAAGGATTGTGCCTGAAGTTGAATAACCACTTTTGAAAGCCCCACAGTGACCAAAATTGCCATTTTTACAGACTTTTCCTCCTACTCAGAAGCTTCTATTTTGACCAATTTTTGCAAGAAAAATGACTCCAAACACACTCATTTTAGATCCAAAAGTGATAATTCACATTTAAGAGTCATTTACAGGCAAAAAAGAAATCATTACAAAAATGACCATTTCTGACCATCTGGAGAAAGTTTGACAGTTCCGGGGTTATCGTTTTTCATCAAAAAAATATTTTTTCAAATGTATAAAAAATGATGCAAAATGTCAAAAGTATTGTTCCTGAAGTTGAATAACCACTTTTTAACCCCTTCCACGCTAATGACAAAGCCAGCTCGTCACAGGCGTTACCTGCGCTGCGCTCATGACGAGCTGGCTTTGTCATGTAAAGTGTGATTTATGAACATTCAGCGCACAGCAGGAAAACCCGCTAGCGCTGTAGTGGTTAAAGCCCCACAGTGACCAAAATTGCAATTTTTACAGACTTTTCCTCCTACTCAGAAGCTTCTATTTTGACCAATTTCTGGCAGAAAAATGACTCCAAACACACTCATTTTAGATCCAAAAGTGATAATTCACATTTAATAGTCATTTACAGGCAAAAGAGAAAACATAAAAAAATGACCATTTCTGACCATCTGGAGAAAGTTTGACAGTTCCGGGGTCATCGTTTTTCATCAAAAAAAATATTTTTTCAAATGTTGAAAAAATGATTCAAAATGTCAAATGGATAGTGCCTGATGTTGAATAACCACTTTTTAAAGCCCCACAGTGACCAAAATTGTCATTTTTACAGACATTTCCTCCTACTCAGAACCTTCTATT
Source organism: Lissotriton helveticus (assembly GCF_964261635.1). NCBI lineage: Eukaryota > Metazoa > Chordata > Amphibia > Caudata > Salamandridae > Lissotriton > Lissotriton helveticus. The sequence continues at coordinate 1,355,668,258 of NC_136061.1, read as the reverse complement.
TTGACCAATTTCTGGCAGAAAAATGACTTTAAACACACTTATTTTAGTTCCAAAAGTGAACATTCACATTTAATAATTGTTTACAGTCAAAAGAGAAAACATTAAAAAATGACAATTTCTGACCATCTGGAGAAAGTTCGACAGTTCCGGGGTCATCGTTATTCATAAAAAAAATATTTTTTCAAATGTTGAAAAAATATGCAAAATGTCAAATGGATTGTGCCTGATGTTGAATCACCACTTTTTAAAGCCCCACAGTGACCAAAATTGCCATTTTAACAGACATTTCCTCCTACTCAGAAGCTTCTATTTGACCAATTTCTGGCAGAAAAATGACTCTAAACACGCTTATTTTAGTTCCAAAAGTGATCATTCACATTTAATAATTGTTTACAGTCAAAAGAGAAAACATTAAAAAATGACCATTTCTGACCATCTGGAGAAAGTTCGACGTTCCGGGGTCATCGTTTTTCATCAAAAAATTTTTTTTTTCAAATGTTAAAAAAATGATGCAAAATGTCAAATGGATTGTGCCTGATGTTGAATAACCACTTTTTAAAGCCCCACAGTGACCAAAATTGCCATTTTTACAGACTTTTCCTCCTACTCAGAAGCTTCTTTTTGACCAATTTCTGGCAGAAAAATGGCTCTAAACACACTCATTTTAGATCCAAAAGTGATCATTCACATTTAATAATTGTTTACAGTCAAAAGAGAAAACATTAAATGGCCATTTCTGACCATCTGGAGAAAGTTCGACAGTTCCGGGGTCATCGTTTTTCATAAAAAAAATTATTTTTTCAAATGTTGAAAAAATGATTCAAAATGTCAAATGGATTGTGCCTGATGTTGAATAACCACTTTTTAAAGCCCCACAGTGACCAAAATTGCAATTTTTACAGACATTTCCTCCTACTCAGAAGCTTCTATTTGACCAATTTCTGGCAGAAAAATGACTCTAAACACACTTATTTTAGTTCCAAAAGTGAACATTCACATTTAATAATTGTTTACAGTCAAAAGAGAAAACATTAAAAAATGACCATTTCTGACCATCTGGAGAAAGTTCGACAGTTCCGGGGTCATCATTTTTCATCAAAAAAAATATTTTTTCAAATGTTGAAAAAGTGATGCAAAATGTCAAAAGGATTGGGCCTCCTGTTGAATAACCACTTTTGCCCCACAGTGACCAAAATTGCCATTTGTACAGACTTTTCCTCCTACTCAGAAGCTTCTATCTTGACCAATTTCTGGCAGAAAAATGGCTCTAAACACACTTATTTTAGTTCCAAAAGTGATCATTCACATTTAATATTTGTTTACAGTCAAAAGAGATAACATTAAAAAAGGACTATTTCTGACCATCTGGAGAAAGTTCGACAGTTCCGGGGTCATCGTTTTTCATCAAAAAAATATTTTTTCAAATGTTGAAAAAATGATACAAAATGTCAAAAGGATTGGGCCTCCTGTTGAATAACTACTTTTTAAGCCCTACAGTGACCAAAATTGCCATTTTTGCAGACATTTCCTTCTACTCAGAAGCATCTATTTGACCAATTTCTGGCAGAAAAATGACTCTAAACACACTTATTTTAGTTCCAAAAGTGATCATTCACATTTAATTATTGTTTACAGTCAAAAGAGAAAAAATTTAAAAAATGGCCATTTCTGACCATCTGGAGAAAGTTTGACAGGTCAGGGGTCATCGTTTTTCATCAAAAAAAATATTTTTTCAAATGTTGAAAAAATGATTCAAAATGTCAAATGGATTGTGCCTGATGTTGAATAACAACTTTTTAAAGCCCCACAGTGACCAAAATTGCCATTTTTACAGACATTTCCTCCTACTCAGAAGCTTCTATTTGACCAATTTCTGGCAGAAAAATGACTCTAAACACACTTATTTTAGTTCCAAAAGTGATCATTCACATTTAATAATTGTTTACAGTCAAAAGAGAAAACATTAAAAAATGACAATTTCTGACCATCTGGAGAAAGTTCGACGTTCCGGGGTCATCGTTTTTCATCAAAAAAAATATTTTTTCAAATGTTGAAAAAATGATGCAAAATGTCAAAAGGATTGTGCCTGAAGTTGAATAACCACTTTTGAAAGCCCCACAGTGACCAAAATTGCCATTTTTACAGACTTTTCCTCCTACTCAGAAGCTTCTATTTTGACCAATTTTTGCAAGAAAAATGACTCCAAACACACTCATTTTAGATCCAAAAGTGATAATTCACATTTAAGAGACATTTACAGGCAAAAAAGAAATCATTAAAAAATGACCATTTCTGACCATCTGGAGAAAGTTTGACAGTTCCGGGGTCATCGTTTTTCATCAAAAAAATATTTTTTCAAATGTATAAAAAATGATGCAAAATGTCAAAAGTATTGTTCCTGAAGTTGAATAACCACTTTTTAACCCCTTCCACGCTAATGACAAAGCCAGCTCATCACAGGCGTTACCTGCGCTGCGCTCATGACGAGCTGGCTTTGTCATGTAAAGTGTGATTTATGAACATTCAGCGCACAGCAGGAAAACCCGCTAGCGCTGTAGTGGTTAAAGCCCCACAGTGACCAAAATTGCAATTTTTACAGACTTTTCCTCCTACTCAGAAGCTTCTATTTTGACCAATTTCTGGCAGAAAAATGACTCCAAACACACTCATTTTAGATCCAAAAGTGATAATTCACATTTAATAGTCATTTACAGGCAAAAGAGAAAACATAAAAAAATGACCATTTCTGACCATCTGGAGAAAGTTTGACAGTTCCGGGGTCATCGTTTTTCATCAAAAAAAATATTTTTTCAAATGTTGAAAAAATGATTCAAAATGTCAAATGGATAGTGCCTGATGTTGAATAACCACTTTTTAAAGCCCCACAGTGACCAAAATTGTCATTTTTACAGACATTTCCTCCTACTCAGAACCTTCTATTTTGACCAATTTCTGGCAGAAAAATGACTTTAAACACACTTATTTTAGTTCTAAAAGTGAACATTCACATTTAATATTTGTTTACAGTCAAAAGAGAAAACATTAAAAAATGACCATTTCTGACCATCTGGAGAAAGTTCGACGTTCCGGGGTCATCGTTATTCATAAAAAAATATTTTTTCAAATGTTGAAAAAATGATGCAAAATGTCAAAAGGATTGTGCCTGAAGTTGAATAACCACTTTGTAAAGCCCCACAGTGACCAAAATTGCCATTTTTACAGACTTTTCCTCCTACTCAGAAGCTTCTATTTGACCAATTTCTGGCCGAAAAATGGCTCTAAACACACTCATTTTAGATCCAAAAGTGATCATTCACATTTAATAATTGTTTACAGTCAAAAGAGAAAACATTCAAAATGGCCATTTCTGACCATCTGGAGAAAGTTTTACAGGTCCGGGGTCATCGTTTTTCATTAAAAAAAATATTTTTTCAAATGTTGAAAAAATGATTCAAAATGTCAAATGGATTGTGCCTGATGTTGAATAACCACTTTTTAAAGCCCCACAGTGACCAAAATTGCCATTTTTACAGACATTTCCTCCTACTCAGAAGCTTCTATTTGACCAATTTCTGGCAGAAAAATGACTCTAAACACACTTATTTTAGTTCCAAAAATGAACATTCACATTTAATAATTGTTTACAGTCAAAAGAGAAAACATTAAAAAATGACCATTTCTGACCATCTGGAGAAAGTTCGACAGTTCCGGGGTCATCGTTTTTCATCAAAAAAAATATTTTTTCAAATGTTGAAAAAGTGATGCAAAATGTCAAAAGGATTGGGCCTCCTGTTGAATAACCACTTTTGCCCCACAGTGACCAAAATTGCCATTTTTACAGACTTTTCCTCCTACTCAGAAGCTTCTATTTGACCAATTTCTGGCAGAAAAATGACTCTAAACACACTTATTTTAGTTCCAAAAGTGATCATTCACATTTAATAATTGTTTACAGTCAAAAGAGAAAACATTAAAAAATGACAATTTCTGACCATCTGGAGAAAGTTCGACGTTCCGGGGTCATCGTTTTTCTTCAAAAAAAATATTTTTTCAAATGTTGAAAAAAAGATGCAAAATGTCAAAAGGATTGTGCCTGAAGTTGAATAACCACTTTTTAAAGCCCCACAGTGACCAAAATTGCAATTTGTACAGACTTTTCCTCCTACTCAGAAGCTTCTATCTTGACCAATTTCTGGCAGAAAAATGGCTCTAAACACACTTATTTTAGTTCCAAAAGTGATCATTCACATTTAATATTTGTTTACAGTCAAAAGAGATAACATTAAAAAAGGACTATTTCTGACTATCTGGAGAAAGTTCGACAGTTCCGGGGTCATCGTTTTTCATCAAAAAAAATATTTTTTCAAATGTTGAAAAAGTGATGCAAAATGTCAAAAGGATTGGGCCTCCTGTTGAATAACCACTTTTGCCCCACAGTGACCAAAATTGCCATTTTTACAGACTTTTCCTCCTACTCAGAAGCTTCTATTTGACCAATTTCTGGCAGAAAAATGACTCTAAACACACTTATTTTAGTTCCAAAAGTGATCATTCACATTTAATAATTGTTTACAGTCAAAAGAGAAAACATTAAAAAATGACAATTTCTGACCATCTGGAGAAAGTTCGACGTTCCGGGGTCATCGTTTTTCTTCAAAAAAAATATTTTTTCAAATGTTGAAAAAAAGATGCAAAATGTCAAAAGGATTGTGCCTGAAGTTGAATAACCACTTTTGAAAGCCCCACAGTGACCAAAATTGCCATTTTTACAGACTTTTCCTCCTACTCAGAAGCTTCTATTTTGACCAATTTCTGCAAGAAAAATGACTCCAAACACACTCATTTTAGATCCAAAAGTGATCATTCACATTTAGTATTTGTTTACAGTCAAAAGAGATAACATTAAAAAAGGACTATTTCTGACCATCTGGAGAAAGTTCGACAGTTCCGGGGTCATCGTTTTTCATCAAAAAAAATATTTTTTCAAATGTTGAAAAAATTATGCAAAATGTCAAAAGGATTGGGCCTCCTGTTGAATAACTACTTTTTAAGCCCTACAGTGACCAAAATTGCCATTTTTGCAGACATTTCCTCCTACTCAGAAGCATCTATTTGACCAATTTCTGGCAGAAAAATGACTCCAAACACACTTATTTTAGTTCCAAAAGTGATCATTCACATTTAATTATTGTTTACAGTCAAAAGAGAAAAAATTAAAAAAAATGGCCATTTCTGACCATCTGGAGAAAGTTTGACAGGTCCGGGGTCATCGTTTTTCATCAAAAAAAAATATTTTTTCAAATGTTGAAAAAATGATTCAAAATGTCAAATGGATTGTGCCTGATGTTGAATAACAACTTTTTAAAGCCCCACAGTGACCAAAATTGCCATTTTTACAGACATTTCCTCCTACTCAGAAGCTTCTATTTGACCAATTTCTGGCAGAAAAATGACTCTAAACACACTTATTTTAGTTCCAAAAGTGATCATTCACATTTAATAATTGTTTACAGTCAAAAGAGAAAACATTAAAAAATGACCATTTCTGACCATCTGGAGAAAGTTCGACGTTCCGGGGTCATCGTTTTTCATCAAAAAAAATATTTTTTCAAATGTTGAAAAAATGATGCAAAATGTCAAAAGGATTGTGCCTGAAGTTGAATAACCACTTTTGAAAGCCCCACAGTGACCAAAATTGCCATTTTTACAGACTTTTCCTCCTACTCAGAAGATTCTATTTTGACCAATTTCTGCAAGAAAAATGACTCCAAACACACTCATTTTAGATCCAAAAGTGATAATTCACATTTAAGAGTCATTTACAGGCAAAAAAGAAATCATTAAAAAATGACCATTTCTGACCATCTGGAGAAAGTTTGACAGTTCCGGGGTCATCGTTTTTCATCAAAAAAATATTTTTTCAAATGTATAAAAAATGATGCAAAATGTCAAAAGGATTGTGCCTGAAGTTGAATAACCACTTTTTAAAGCCCCACAGTGACCAAAATTGCCATTTTTACAGATATTTCCTCCTACTCAAAAGCTTCTATTTGACCAATTTCTGGCAGAAAAATGGCTCTAAACACACTTATTTTAGTTCCAAAAGTGATCATTCACATTTAATAATTGTTTACAGTCAAAAGAGAAAACATTAAAAAATGACAATTTCTGACCACCTGGAGAAAGTTCGACGTTCCGGGGTCATCGTTTTTCTTCAAAAAAAATATTTTTTCAAATGTTGAAAAAATGATGCAAAATGTCAAAAGGATTGTGCCTGAAGTTGAATAACCACTTTTTAAAGCCCCACAGTGACCAAAATTGCAATTTGTACAGACTTTTCCTCCTACTCAGAAGCTTCTATCTTGACCAATTTCTGGCAGAAAAATGGCTCTAAACACACTTATTTTAGTTCCAAAAGTGATCATTCACATTTAATATTTGTTTACAGTCAAAAGAGATAACATTAAAAAAGGACTATTTCTGACCATCTGGAGAAAGTTCGACAGTTCCGGGGTCATCGTTTTTCATCAAAAAAAATATTTTTTCAAATGTTGAAAAAATGATACAAAATGTCAAAAGGATTGGGCCTCCTGTTGAATAACTACTTTTTAAGCCCTACAGTGACCAAAATTGCCATTTTTGCAGACATTTCCTCCTACTCAGAAGCATCTATTTGACCAATTCTGGCAGAAAAATGACTCTAAACACACTTATTTTAGTTCCAAAAGTGATCATTCACATTTAATTATTGTTTACAGTCAAAAGAGAAAAAATTTAAAAAATGGCCATTTCTGACCATCTGGAGAAAGTTTGACAGGTCCAGGGTCATCGTTTTTTATCAAAAAAAATATTTTTTCAAATGTTGAAAAAATGATTCAAAATGTCAAATGGATTGTGCCTGATGTTGAATAACAACTTTTTAAAGCCCCACAGTGACCAAAATTGCCATTTTTACAGACATTTCCTCCTACTCAGAAGCTTCTATTTGACCAATTTCTGGCAGAAAAATGACTCTAAACACACTTATTTTAGTTCCAAAAGTGATCATTCACATTTAATAATTGTTTACAGTCAAAATAGAAAACATTAAAAAAATGACCATTTCTGACCATCTGGAGAAAGTTCGACGTTCCGGTGTCATCGTTTTTCATCAAAAAAAATATTTTTTCAAATGTTGAAAAAATGATGCTAAATGTCAAAAGGATTGTGCCTGAAGTTGAATAACCACTTTTGAAAGCCCCACAGTGACCAAAATTGCCATTTTTACAGACTTTTCCTCCTACTCAGAAGCTTCTATTTTGACCAATTTCTGCAAGAAAAATGACTCCAAACACACTCATTTTAGATCCAAAAGTGATAATTCACATTTAAGAGTCATTTACAGGCAAAAAAGAAATCATTAAAAAATGACCATTTCTGACCATCTGGAGAAAGTTTGACAGTTCCGGGGTCATCGTTTTTCATCAAAAAAATATTTTTTCAAATATATAAAAAATGATGCAAAATGTCAAAAGTATTGTTCCTGAAGTTGAATAACCACTTTTTAACCCCTTCCACGCTAATGACAAAGCCAGCTCGTCACAGGCGTTACCTGCGCTGCGCTCATGACGAGCTGGCTTTGTCATGTAAATTGTGATTTATGAACATTCAGCGCACAGCAGGAAAACCCGCTAGCGCTGTAGTGGTTAAAGCCCCACAGTGACCAAAATTGCAATTTTTACAGACTTTTCCTCCTACTCAGAAGCTTCTATTTTGACCAATTTCTGGCAGAAAAATGACTCCAAACACACTCATTTTAGATCCAAAAGTGATAATTCACATTTAATAGTCATTTACAGGCAAAAGAGAAAACATAAAAAAATGACCATTTCTGACCATCTGGAGAAAGTTTGACAGTTCCGGGGTCATCGTTTTTCATCAAAAAAATATTTTTTCAAATGTATAAAAAATGATGCAAAATGTCAAAAGTATTGTTCCTGAAGTTGAATAACCACTTTTTAACCCCTTCCACGCTAATGACAAAGCCAGCTCGTCACAGGCGTTACCTGCGCTGGGCTCATGACGAGCTGGCTTTGTCATGTAAATAATTGTTTACAGTCAAAAGAGAAAACATTAAATGGCCATTTCTGACCATCTGGAGAAAGTTCGACAGTTCCGGGGTCATCGTTTTTCATAAAAAAAAATATTTTTTCAAATGTTAAAAAAATGATTCAAAATGTCAAATGGATAGTGCCTGATGTTGAATAACCACTTTTTAAAGCCCCACAGTGACCAAAATTGTCATTTTTACAGACATTTCCTCCTACTCAGAACCTTCTATTTTGACCAATTTCTGGCAGAAAAATGACTTTAAACACACTTATTTTAGTTCCAAAAGTGAACATTCACATTTAATAATTGCTCCTACTCAGAAGCTTCTATTTGACCAATTTCTGGCAGAACAATGACTCTAAACACACTTATTTTAGTTCCAAAAGTGAACATTCACATTTAATAATTGTTTACAGTCAAAAGAGAAAACATTAAAAAATGACCATTTCTGACCATCTGGAGAAAGTTCGACAGTTCCGGGGTCATCGTTTTTCATTAAAAAAAATATTTTTTCAAATGTTAAAAAAATGATGCAAAATGTCAAATGGATGTGCCTGATGTTGAATAACCACTTTTTAAAGCCCCATAGTGAACAAAATTGCCATTTTTACAGACATTTCCTCCTACTCAGAAGCTTCTATTTGACCAATTTCTGGCAGAAAAATGACTCTAAACACACTTATTTTAGTTCCAAAAGTGATCATTCACATTTAATAATTGTTTACAGTCAAAAGAGAAAACATTAAAAAATGACTATTTCTGACCATCTGGAGAAAGTTCGACGTTCCGGGGTCATCGTTTTTCTTCAAAAAAAATATTTTTTCAAATGTTGAAAAAATGATGCAAAATGTCAAAAGGATTGTGCCTGAAGTTGAATAACCACTTTTTAAAGCCCCACAGTGACCAAAATTGCAATTTGTACAGACTTTTCCTCCTACTCAGAAGCTTCTATCTTGACCAATTTCTGGCAGAAAAATGGCTCTAAACACACTTATTTTAGTTCCAAAAGTGATCATTCACATTTAATATTTGTTTACAGTCAAAAGAGATAACATTAAAAAAGGACTATTTCTGACCATCCGGAGAAAGTTCGACGTTCCGGGGTCATCGTTTTTCATCAAAAAAAATATTTTTTCAAATGTTGAAAAAATGATGCAAAATGTCAAAAGGATTGGGCCTCCTGTTGAATAACTACTTTTTAAGCCCTACAGTGACCAAAATTGCCATTTTTGCAGACATTTCCTCCTACTCAGAAGCATCTATTTGACCAATTTCTGGCAGAAAAATGACTCTAAACACACTTATTTTAGTTCCAAAAGTGATCATTCACATTTAATTATTGTTTACAGTCAAAAGAGAATTTTTTTTAAAAATGGCCATTTCTGACCATCTGGAGAAAGTTTGACAGTTCCGGGGTCATCGTTTTTCATCAAAAAAAATATTTTTTCAAATGTTGAAAAAATGATTCAAAATGTCAAATGGATTGTGCCTGATGTTGAATAACAACTTTTTAAAGCCCCACAGTGACCAAAATTGCCATTTTTACAGACATTTCCTCCTACTCAGAAGCTTCTATTTGACCAATTTCTGGCAGAAAAATTACTCTAAACACACTTATTTTAGTTCCAAAAGTGATCATTCACATTTAATAATTGTTTACAGTCAAAAGAGAAAACATTAAAAAATGACCATTTCTGACCATCTGGAGAAAGTTCGACGTTCCGAGGTCATCGTTTTTCATCAAAAAATTTTTTTTTTCAAATGTTGAAAAAATGATGCAAAATGTCAAAAGGATTGTGCCTGAAGTTGAATAACCACTTTTGAAAGCCCCACAGTGACCAAAATTGCCATTTTTACAGACTTTTCCTCCTACTCAGAAGATTCTATTTTAACCAATTTCTGCAAGAAAAATGACTCCAAACACACTCATTTTAGATCCAAAAGTGATAATTCACATTTAAGAGTCATTTACAGGCAAAAAAGAAATCATTAAAAAATGACCATTTCTGACCATCTGGAGAAAGTTTGACAGTTCCGGGGTCATCGTTTTTCATCAAAAAAATATTTTTTCAAATGTATAAAAAATGATGCAAAATGTCAAAAGTATTGTTCCTGAAGTTGAATAACCACTTTTTAACCCCTTCCACGCTAATGACAAAGCCAGCTCGTCACAGGCGTTACCTGCGCAGCGCTCATGACGAGCTGGCTTTGTCATGTAAAGTGTGATTTATGAACATTCAGCGCACAGCAGGAAAACCCGCTAGCGCTGTAGTGGTTAAAGCCCCACAGTGACCAAAATTGCAATTTTTACAGACTTTTCCTCCTACTCAGAAGCTTCTATTTTGACCAATTTCTGGCAGAAAAATGACTCCAAACACACTCATTTTAGATCCAAAAGTGATAATTCACATTTAATAGTCATTTACAGGCAAAAGAGAAAACATAAAAAAATGACCATTTCTGACCATCTGGAGAAAGTTTGACAGTTCCGGGGTCATCGTTATTCATAAAAAAAATATTTTTTCAAATGTTGAAAAAATATGCAAAATGTCAAATGGATTGTGCCTGATGTTGAATAACCACTTTTTAAAGCCCCACAGTGACCAAAATTGCCATTTTAACAGACATTTCCTCCTACTCAGAAGCTTCTATTTGACCAATTTCTGGCAGAAAAATGACTCTAAACACGCTTATTTTAGTTGCAAAAGTGATCATTCACATTTAATAATTGTTTACAGTCAAAAGAGAAAACATTAAAAAATGACCATTTCTGACCATCTGGAGAAAGTTCGACGTTCCGGGGTCATCGTTTTTCATGAAAAAAATTATTTTTTCAAATGTTAAAAAAATGATGCAAAATGTCAAATGGATTGTGCCTGATGTTGAATAACCACTTTTTAAAACCCCACAGTGACCAAAATTGCCATTTTTACAGACTTTTCCTCCTACTCAGAAGCTTCTTTTTGACCAATTTCTGGCAGAAAAATGGCTTAAACACACTCATTTTAGATCCAAAAGTGATCATTCACATTTAATAATTGTTTACAGTCAAAAGAGAAAACATTCAAAATGACCATTTCTGACCATCTGGAGAAAGTTCGACGTTCCGGGGTCATCGTTTTTCATCAAAAAAAATATTTTTTCAAATGTTGAAAAAATGATTCAAAATGTCAAAAGGATTGTGCCTGAAGTTGAATAACCACTTTGTAAAGCCCCACAGTGACCAAAATTGCCATTTTTACAGACTTTTCCTCCTACTCAGAAGCTTCTATTTGACCAATTTCTGGCCGAAAAATGGCTCTAAACACACTCATTTTAGATCCAAAAGTGATCATTCACATTTAATAATTGTTTACAGTCAAAAGAGAAAACATTAAATGGCCATTTCTGACCATCTGGAGAAAGTTCGACAGTTCCGGGGTCATCGTTTTTCATAAAAAAAAATATTTTTTCAAATGTTAAAAAAATGATGCAAAATGTCAAATGGATTGTGCCTGATGTTGAATAACCACTTTTTAAAGCCCCACATTGACCAAAATTGCCATTTTTACAGACTTTTCCTCCTACTCAGAAGCTTCTATTTGACCAATTTCTGGCAGAAAAATGACTCTAAACACACTTATTTTAGTTCCAAAAGTGATCATTCACATTTAATAATTGTTTACAGTCAAAATAGAAAACATTAAAAAAATGACCATTTCTGACCATCTGGAGAAAGTTCGACGTTCCGGTGTCATCGTTTTTCATCAAAAAAAATATTTTTTCAAATGTTGAAAAAATGATGCTAAATGTCAAAAGGATTGTGCCTGAAGTTGAATAACCACTTTTGAAAGCCCCACAGTGACCAAAATTGCCATTTTTACAGACTTTTCCTCCTACTCAGAAGCTTCTATTTTGACCAATTTCTGCAAGAAAAATGACTCCAAACACACTCATTTTAGATCCAAAAGTGATAATTCACATTTAAGAGTCATTTACAGGCAAAAAAGAAATCATTAAAAAATGACCATTTCTGACCATCTGGAGAAAGTTTGACAGTTCCGGGGTCATCGTTTTTCATCAAAAAAATATTTTTTCAAATATATAAAAAATGATGCAAAATGTCAAAAGTATTGTTCCTGAAGTTGAATAACCACTTTTTAACCCCTTCCACGCTAATGACAAAGCCAGCTCGTCACAGGCGTTACCTGCGCTGCGCTCATGACGAGCTGGCTTTGTCATGTAAATTGTGATTTATGAACATTCAGCGCACAGCAGGAAAACCCGCTAGCGCTGTAGTGGTTAAAGCCCCACAGTGACCAAAATTGCAATTTTTACAGACTTTTCCTCCTACTCAGAAGCTTCTATTTTGACCAATTTCTGGCAGAAAAATGACTCCAAACACACTCATTTTAGATCCAAAAGTGATAATTCACATTTAATAGTCATTTACAGGCAAAAGAGAAAACATAAAAAAATGACCATTTCTGACCATCTGGAGAAAGTTTGACAGTTCCGGGGTCATCGTTTTTCATCAAAAAAATATTTTTTCAAATGTATAAAAAATGATGCAAAATGTCAAAAGTATTGTTCCTGAAGTTGAATAACCACTTTTTAACCCCTTCCACGCTAATGACAAAGCCAGCTCGTCGACGAGCTGGCTTTGTCATGTAAATAATTGTTTACAGTCAAAAGAGAAAACATTAAATGGCCATTTCTGACCATCTGGAGAAAGTTCGACAGTTCCGGGGTCATCGTTTTTCATAAAAAAAAATATTTTTTCAAATGTTAAAAAAATGATTCAAAATGTCAAATGGATAGTGCCTGATGTTGAATAACCACTTTTTAAAGCCCCACAGTGACCAAAATTGTCATTTTTACAGACATTTCCTCCTACTCAGAACCTTCTATTTTGACCAATTTCTGGCAGAAAAATGACTTTAAACACACTTATTTTAGTTCCAAAAGTGAACATTCACATTTAATAATTGCTCCTACTCAGAAGCTTCTATTTGACCAATTTCTGGCAGAACAATGACTCTAAACACACTTATTTTAGTTCCAAAAGTGAACATTCACATTTAATAATTGTTTACAGTCAAAAGAGAAAACATTAAAAAATGACCATTTCTGACCATCTGGAGAAAGTTCGACAGTTCCGGGGTCATCGTTTTTCATTAAAAAAAATATTTTTTCAAATGTTAAAAAAATGATGCAAAATGTCAAATGGATGTGCCTGATGTTGAATAACCACTTTTTAAAGCCCCATAGTGAACAAAATTGCCATTTTTACAGACATTTCCTCCTACTCAGAAGCTTCTATTTGACCAATTTCTGGCAGAAAAATGACTCTAAACACACTTATTTTAGTTCCAAAAGTGATCATTCACATTTAATAATTGTTTACAGTCAAAAGAGAAAACATTAAAAAATGACTATTTCTGACCATCTGGAGAAAGTTCGACGTTCCGGGGTCATCGTTTTTCTTCAAAAAAAATATTTTTTCAAATGTTGAAAAAATGATGCAAAATGTCAAAAGGATTGTGCCTGAAGTTGAATAACCACTTTTTAAAGCCCCACAGTGACCAAAATTGCAATTTGTACAGACTTTTCCTCCTACTCAGAAGCTTCTATCTTGACCAATTTCTGGCAGAAAAATGGCTCTAAACACACTTATTTTAGTTCCAAAAGTGATCATTCACATTTAATATTTGTTTACAGTCAAAAGAGATAACATTAAAAAAGGACTATTTCTGACCATCCGGAGAAAGTTCGACGTTCCGGGGTCATCGTTTTTCATCAAAAAAAATATTTTTTCAAATGTTGAAAAAATGATGCAAAATGTCAAAAGGATTGGGCCTCCTGTTGAATAACTACTTTTTAAGCCCTACAGTGACCAAAATTGCCATTTTTGCAGACATTTCCTCCTACTCAGAAGCATCTATTTGACCAATTTCTGGCAGAAAAATGACTCTAAACACACTTATTTTAGTTCCAAAAGTGATCATTCACATTTAATTATTGTTTACAGTCAAAAGAGAATTTTTTTTAAAAATGGCCATTTCTGACCATCTGGAGAAAGTTTGACAGTTCCGGGGTCATCGTTTTTCATCAAAAAAAATATTTTTTCAAATGTTGAAAAAATGATTCAAAATGTCAAATGGATTGTGCCTGATGTTGAATAACAACTTTTTAAAGCCCCACAGTGACCAAAATTGCCATTTTTACAGACATTTCCTCCTACTCAGAAGCTTCTATTTGACCAATTTCTGGCAGAAAAATTACTCTAAACACACTTATTTTAGTTCCAAAAGTGATCATTCACATTTAATAATTGTTTACAGTCAAAAGAGAAAACATTAAAAAATGACCATTTCTGACCATCTGGAGAAAGTTCGACGTTCCGAGGTCATCGTTTTTCATCAAAAAATTTTTTTTTTCAAATGTTGAAAAAATGATGCAAAATGTCAAAAGGATTGTGCCTGAAGTTGAATAACCACTTTTGAAAGCCCCACAGTGACCAAAATTGCCATTTTTACAGACTTTTCCTCCTACTCAGAAGATTCTATTTTAACCAATTTCTGCAAGAAAAATGACTCCAAACACACTCATTTTAGATCCAAAAGTGATAATTCACATTTAAGAGTCATTTACAGGCAAAAAAGAAATCATTAAAAAATGACCATTTCTGACCATCTGGAGAAAGTTTGACAGTTCCGGGGTCATCGTTTTTCATCAAAAAAATATTTTTTCAAATGTATAAAAAATGATGCAAAATGTCAAAAGTATTGTTCCTGAAGTTGAATAACCACTTTTTAACCCCTTCCACGCTAATGACAAAGCCAGCTCGTCACAGGCGTTACCTGCGCAGCGCTCATGACGAGCTGGCTTTGTCATGTAAAGTGTGATTTATGAACATTCAGCGCACAGCAGGAAAACCCGCTAGCGCTGTAGTGGTTAAAGCCCCACAGTGACCAAAATTGCAATTTTTACAGACTTTTCCTCCTACTCAGAAGCTTCTATTTTGACCAATTTCTGGCAGAAAAATGACTCCAAACACACTCATTTTAGATCCAAAAGTGATAATTCACATTTAATAGTCATTTACAGGCAAAAGAGAAAACATAAAAAAATGACCATTTCTGACCATCTGGAGAAAGTTTGACAGTTCCGGGGTCATCGTTATTCATAAAAAAAATATTTTTTCAAATGTTGAAAAAATATGCAAAATGTCAAATGGATTGTGCCTGATGTTGAATAACCACTTTTTAAAGCCCCACAGTGACCAAAATTGCCATTTTAACAGACATTTCCTCCTACTCAGAAGCTTCTATTTGACCAATTTCTGGCAGAAAAATGACTCTAAACACGCTTATTTTAGTTGCAAAAGTGATCATTCACATTTAATAATTGTTTACAGTCAAAAGAGAAAACATTAAAAAATGACCATTTCTGACCATCTGGAGAAAGTTCGACGTTCCGGGGTCATCGTTTTTCATGAAAAAAATTATTTTTTCAAATGTTAAAAAAATGATGCAAAATGTCAAATGGATTGTGCCTGATGTTGAATAACCACTTTTTAAAACCCCACAGTGACCAAAATTGCCATTTTTACAGACTTTTCCTCCTACTCAGAAGCTTCTTTTTGACCAATTTCTGGCAGAAAAATGGCTTAAACACACTCATTTTAGATCCAAAAGTGATCATTCACATTTAATAATTGTTTACAGTCAAAAGAGAAAACATTCAAAATGACCATTTCTGACCATCTGGAGAAAGTTCGACGTTCCGGGGTCATCGTTTTTCATCAAAAAAAATATTTTTTCAAATGTTGAAAAAATGATTCAAAATGTCAAAAGGATTGTGCCTGAAGTTGAATAACCACTTTGTAAAGCCCCACAGTGACCAAAATTGCCATTTTTACAGACTTTTCCTCCTACTCAGAAGCTTCTATTTGACCAATTTCTGGCCGAAAAATGGCTCTAAACACACTCATTTTAGATCCAAAAGTGATCATTCACATTTAATAATTGTTTACAGTCAAAAGAGAAAACATTAAATGGCCATTTCTGACCATCTGGAGAAAGTTCGACAGTTCCGGGGTCATCGTTTTTCATAAAAAAAAATATTTTTTCAAATGTTAAAAAAATGATGCAAAATGTCAAATGGATTGTGCCTGATGTTGAATAACCACTTTTTAAAGCCCCACATTGACCAAAATTGCCATTTTTACAGACTTTTCCTCCTACTCAGAAGCTTCTTTTTGACCAATTTCTGGCAGAAAAATGGCTCTAAACACACTCATTTTAGATCCAAAAGTGATCATTCACATTTAATAATTGTTTACAGTCAAAAGAGAAAACATTCAAAATGGCCATTTCTGACCATCTGGAGAAAGTTTTACAGGTCCGGGGTCATCGTTTTTCATAAAAAATTTTTTTTTTCAAATGTTGAAAAAATGATTCAAAATGTCAAATGGATTGTGCCTGATGTTGAATAACCACTTTTTAAAGCCCCACAGTGACCAAAATTGCCATTTTTACAGACATTTCCTCCTACTCAGAAGCTTCTATTTGACCAATTTCTGGCAGAAAAATGACTCTAAACACACTTATTTTAGTTCCAAAAGTGAACATTCACATTTAATAATTGTTTACAGTCAAAAGAGAAAACATTAAAAAATGACCATTTCTGACCATCTGGAGAAAGTTCGACAGTTCCGGGGTCATCGTTTTTCATCAAAAAAATATTTTTTCAAATGTTGAAAAAGTGATGCAAAATGTCAAAAGGATTGGGCCTCCTGTTGAATAACCACTTTTGCCCCACAGTGACCAAAATTGCCATTTTTACAGACTTTTCCTCCTACTCAGAAGCTTCTATTTGACCAATTTCTGGCAGAAAAATGACTCTAAACACACTTATTTTAGTTCCAAAAGTGAACATTCACATTTAATAATTGTTTACAGTCAAAAGAGAAAACATTAAAAAATGACCATTTCTGACCATCTGGAGAAAGTTCGACAGTTCCGGGGTCATCGTTATTCATAAAAAAAATATTTTTTCAAATGTTGAAAAAATATGCAAAATGTCAAATGGATTGTGCCTGATGTTGAATAACCACTTTTTAAAGCCCCACAGTGACCAAAATTGCCATTTTAACAGACATTTCCTCCTACTCAGAAGCTTCTATTTGACCAATTTCTGGCAGAAAAATGACTCTAAACACGCTTACTTTAGTTCCAAAAGTGATCATTCACATTTAATAATTGTTTACAGTCAAAAGAGAAAACATTAAAAAATGACCATTTCTGACCATCTGGAGAAAGTTCGACGTTCCGGGGTCATCGTTTTTCATCAAAAAAATTATTTTTTCAAATGTTAAAAAAATGATGCAAAATGTCAAATGGATTGTGCCTGATGTTGAATAACCACTTTTTAAAGCCCCACAGTGACCAAAATTGCCATTTTTACAGACTTTTCCTCCTACTCAGAAGCTTCTTTTTGACCAATTTCTGGCAGAAAAAGTGGCTCTAAACACACTCATTTTAGATCCAAAAGTGATCATTCACATTTAATAATTGTTTACAGTCAAAAGAGAAAACATTCAAAATGGCCATTTCTGACCATCTGGAGAAAGTTTTACAGGTCCGGGGTCATCGTTTTTCATTAAAAAAAATATTTTTTCAAATGTTGAAAAAATGATTCAAAATGTCAAATGGATTGTGCCTGATGTTGAATAACCACTTTTTAAAGCCCCACAGTGACCAAAATTGCCATTTTTACAGACATTTCCTCCTACTCAGAAGCTTCTATTTGACCAATTTCTGGCAGAAAAATGACTCTAAACACACTTATTTTAGTTCCAAAAGTGAACATTCACATTTAATAATTGTTTACAGTCAAAAGAGAAAACATTAAAAAATGACCATTTCTGACCATCTGGAGAAAGTTCGACAGTTCCGGGGTCATCGTTTTTCATCAAAAAAAATATTTTTTCAAACGTTGAAAAAGTGATGCAAAATGTCAAAAGGATTGGGCCTCCTGTTGAATAACCACTTTTGCCCCACAGTGACCAAAATTGCCATTTTTACAGACTTTTCCTCCTACTCAGAAGCTTCTATTTGACCAATTTCTGGCAGAAAAATGACTCTAAACACACTTATTTTAGTTCCAAAAGTGAACATTCACATTTAATAATTGTTTACAGTCAAAAGAGAAAACATAAAAAAATGACCATTTCTGACCATCTGGAGAAAGTTCGACAGTTCCGGGGTCATCGTTTTTCATTAAAAAAAAATATTTTTTCAAATGTTAAAAAAATGATGCAAAATGTCAAATGGATGTGCCTGATGTTGAATAACCACTTTTTAAAGCCCCACAGTGAACAAAATTGCCATTTTTACAGACATTTCCTCCTACTCAGAAGCTTCTATTTGACCAATTTCTGGCAGAAAAATGACTCTAAACACACTTATTTTAGTTCCAAAAGTGATCATTCACATTTAATAATTGTTTACAGTCAAAAGAGAAAACATTAAAAAATGACAATTTCTGACCATCTGGAGAAAGTTCGACGTTCCGGGGTCATCGTTTTTCTTCAAAAAAAATATTTTTTCAAATGTTGAAAAAATGATGCAAAATGTCAAAAGGATTGTGCCTGAAGTTGAATAACCACTTTTTAAAGCCCCACAGTGACCAAAATTGCAATTTGTACAGACTTTTCCTCCTACTCAGAAGCTTCTATCTTGACCAATTTCTGGCAGAAAAATGGCTCTAAACACACTTATTTTAGTTCCAAAAGTGATCATTCACATTTAATATTTGTTTACAGTCAAAAGAGATAACATTAAAAAAGGACTATTTCTGACCATCTGGAGAAAGTTCGACAGTTCCGGGGTCATCGTTTTTCATCAAAAAAATTTTTTTTTCAAATGTTGAAAAAATGATGCAAAATGTCAAAAGGATTGGGCCTCCTGTTGAATAACTACTTTTTAAGCCCTACAGTGACCAAAATTGCCATTTTTGCAGACATTTCCTCCTACTCAGAAGCATCTATTTGACCAATTTCTGGCAGAAAAATGACTCTAAACACACTTATTTTAGTTCCAAAAGTGATCATTCACATTTAATTATTGTTTACAGTCAAAAGAGAAAAAATTTAAAAAATGGCCATTTCTGACCATCTGGAGAAAGTTTGACAGGTCCGGGGTCATCGTTTTTCATCAAAAAAAATGTTTTTTCAAATGTTGAAAAAATGATTCAAAATGTCAAATGGATTGTGCCTGATGTTGAATAACAACTTTTTAAAGCCCCACAGTGACCAAAATTGCCATTTTTACAGACATTTCCTCCTACTCAGAAGCTTCTATTTGACCAATTTCTGGCAGAAAAATGACTCTAAACACACTTATTTTAGTTCCAAAAGTGATCATTCACATTTAATAATTGTTTACAGTCAAAAGAGAAAACATTAAAAAATGACCATTTCTGACCATCTGGAGAAAGTTCGACGTTCCGGGGTCATCGTTTTTCATCAAAAAAAATATTTTTTCAAATTTTGAAAAAATGATGCAAAATGTCAAAAGGATTGTGCCTGAAGTTGAATAACCACTTTTGAAAGCCCCACAGTGACCAAAATTGCCATTTTTACAGACTTTTCCTCCTACTCAGAAGATTCTATTTTGACCAATTTCTGCAAGAAAAATGACTCCAAACACACTCATTTTAGATCCAAAAGTGATAATTCACATTTAAGAGTCATTTACAGGCAAAAAAGAAATCATTAAAAAATGACCATTTCTGACCATCTGGAGAAAGTTTGACAGTTCCGGGGTCATCGTTTTTCATCAAAAAAATATTTTTTCAAATGTATAAAAAATGATGCAAAATGTCAAAAGTATTGTTCCTGAAGTTGAATAACCACTTTTTAACCCCTTCCACGCTAATGACAAAGCCAGCTCGTCACAGGCGTTACCTGCGCTGCGCTCATGACGAGCTGGCTTTGTCATGTAAAGTGTGATTTATGAACATTCAGCGCACAGCAGGAAAACCCGCTAGCGCTGTAGTGGTTAAAGCCCCACAGTGACCAAAATTGCAATTTTTACAGACTTTTCCTCCTACTCAGAAGCTTCTATTTTGACCAATTTCTGGCAGAAAAATGACTCCAAACACACTCATTTTAGATCCAAAAGTGATAATTCACATTTAATAGTCATTTACAGGCAAAAGAGAAAACATAAAAAATGACCATTTCTGACCATCTGGAGAAAGTTTGACAGTTCCGGGGTCATCGTTTTTCATCAAAAAAAATATTTTTTCAAATGTTGAAAAAATGATTCAAAATGTCAAATGGATAGTGCCTGATGTTGAATAACCACTTTTTAAAGCCCCACAGTGACCAAAATTGTCATTTTTACAGACATTTCCTCCTACTCAGAACCTTCTATTTTGACCAATTTCTGGCAGAAAAATGACTTTAAACACACTTATTTTAGTTCCAAAAGTGAACATTCACATTTAATAATTGCTCCTACTCAGAAGCTTCTATTTGACTAATTTCTGGCAGAACAATGACTCTAAACACACTTATTTTAGTTCCAAAAGTGAACATTCACATTTAATAATTGTTTACAGTCAAAAGAGAAAACATTAAAAAATGACCATTTCTGACCATCTGGAGAAAGTTCGACAGTTCCGGGGTCATCGTTTTTCATCAAAAAAAATATTTTTTCAAACGTTGAAAAAGTGATGCAAAATGTCAAAAGGATTGGGCCTCCTGTTGAATAACCACTTTTGCCCCACAGTGACCAAAATTGCCATTTTTACAGACTTTTCCTCCTACTCAGAAGCTTCTATTTGACCAATTTCTGGCAGAAAAATGACTCTAAACACACTTATTTTAGTTCCAAAAGTGAACATTCACATTTAATAATTGTTTACAGTCAAAAGAGAAAACATAAAAAAATGACCATTTCTGACCATCTGGAGAAAGTTCGACAGTTCCGGGGTCATCGTTTTTCATAAAAAAAAAATATTTTTTCAAATGTTAAAAAAATGATGCAAAATGTCAAATGGATGTGCCTGATGTTGAATAACCACTTTTTAAAGCCCCACAGTGAACAAAATTGCCATTTTTACAGACATTTCCTCCTACTCAGAAGCTTCTATTTGACCAATTTCTGGCAGAAAAATGACTCTAAACACACTTATTTTAGTTCCAAAAGTGATCATTCACATTTAATAATTGTTTACAGTCAAAAGAGAAAACATTAAAAAATGACAATTTCTGACCATCTGGAGAAAGTTCGACGTTCCGGGGTCATCGTTTTTCTTCAAAAAAAATATTTTTTCAAATGTTGAAAAAATGATGCAAAATGTCAAAAGGATTGTGCCTGAAGTTGAATAACCACTTTTTAAAGCCCCACAGTGACCAAAATTGCAATTTGTACAGACTTTTCCTCCTACTCAGAAGCTTCTATCTTGACCAATTTCTGGCAGAAAAATGGCTCTAAACACACTTATTTTAGTTCCAAAAGTGATCATTCACATTTAATATTTGTTTACAGTCAAAAGAGATAACATTAAAAAAGGACTATTTCTGACCATCTGGAGAAAGTTCGACAGTTCCGGGGTCATCGTTTTTCATCAAAAAAAATATTTTTTCAAATGTTGAAAAAATGATGCAAAATGTCAAAAGGATTGGGCCTCCTGTTGAATAACTACTTTTTAAGCCCTACAGTGACCAAAATTGCCATTTTTGCAGACATTTCCTCCTACTCAGAAGCATCTATTTGACCAATTTCTGGCAGAAAAATGACTCTAAACACACTTATTTTAGTTCCAAAAGTGATCATTCACATTTAATTATTGTTTACAGTCAAAAGAGAAAAAATTTAAAAAATGGCCATTTCTGACCATCTGGAGAAAGTTTGACAGGTCCGGGGTCATCGTTTTTCATCAAAAAAAATATTTTTTCAAATGTTGAAAAAATGATTCAAAATGTCAAATGGATTGTGCCTGATGTTGAATAACAACTTTTTAAAGCCCCACAGTGACCAAAATTGCCATTTTTACAGACATTTCCTCCTACTCAGAAGCTTCTATTTGACCAATTTCTGGCAGAAAAATGACTCTAAACACACTTATTTTAGTTCCAAAAGTGATCATTCACATTTAATAATTGTTTACAGTCAAAAGAGAAAACATTAAAAAATGACCATTTCTGACCATCTGGAGAAAGTTCGACGTTCCGGGGTCATCGTTTTTCATCAAAAAAAATATTTTTTCAAATTTTGAAAAAATGATGCAAAATGTCAAAAGGATTGTGCCTGAAGTTGAATAACCACTTTTGAAAGCCCCACAGTGACCAAAATTGCCATTTTTACAGACTTTTCCTCCTACTCAGAAGATTCTATTTTGACCAATTTCTGCAAGAAAAATGACTCCAAACACACTCATTTTAGATCCAAAAGTGATAATTCACATTTAAGAGTCATTTACAGGCAAAAAAGAAATCATTAAAAAATGACCATTTCTGACCATCTGGAGAAAGTTTGACAGTTCCGGGGTCATCGTTTTTCATCAAAAAAATATTTTTTCAAATGTATAAAAAATGATGCAAAATGTCAAAAGTATTGTTCCTGAAGTTGAATAACCACTTTTTAACCCCTTCCACGCTAATGACAAAGCCAGCTCGTCACAGGCGTTACCTGCGCTGCGCTCATGACGAGCTGGCTTTGTCATGTAAAGTGTGATTTATGAACATTCAGCGCACAGCAGGAAAACCCGCTAGCGCTGTAGTGGTTAAAGCCCCACAGTGACCAAAATTGCAATTTTTACAGACTTTTCCTCCTACTCAGAAGCTTCTATTTTGACCAATTTCTGGCAGAAAAATGACTCCAAACACACTCATTTTAGATCCAAAAGTGATAATTCACATTTAATAGTCATTTACAGGCAAAAGAGAAAACATAAAAAATTGACCATTTCTGACCATCTGGAGAAAGTTTGACAGTTCCGGGGTCATCGTTTTTCATCAAAAAAAATATTTTTTCAAATGTTGAAAAAATGATTCAAAATGTCAAATGGATAGTGCCTGATGTTGAATAACCACTTTTTAAAGCCCCACAGTGACCAAAATTGTCATTTTTACAGACATTTCCTCCTACTCAGAACCTTCTATTTTGACCAATTTCTGGCAGAAAAATGACTTTAAACACACTTATTTTAGTTCCAAAAGTGAACATTCACATTTAATAATTGCTCCTACTCAGAAGCTTCTATTTGACCAATTTCTGGCAGAACAATGACTCTAAACACACTTATTTTAGTTCCAAAAGTGAACATTCACATTTAATAATTGTTTACAGTCAAAAGAGAAAACATTAAAAAATGACCATTTCTGACCATCTGGAGAAAGTTCGACAGTTCCGGGGTCATCGTTTTTCATTAAAAAAAATATTTTTTCAAATGTTAAAAAAATGATGCAAAATGTCAAATGGATGTGCCTGATGTTGAATAACCACTTTTTAAAGCCCCACAGTGAACAAAATTGCCATTTTTACAGACATTTCCTCCTACTCAGAAGCTTCTATTTGACCAATTTCTGGCAGAAAAATGACTCTAAACACACTTATTTTAGTTCCAAAAGTGATCATTCACATTTAATAATTGTTTGCAGTCAAAAGAGAAAACATTAAAAAATGACTATTTCTGACCATCTGGAGAAAGTTCGACGTTCCGGGGTCATCGTTTTTCTTCAAAAAAAATATTTTTTCAAATGTTGAAAAAATGATGCAAAATGTCAAAAGGATTGTGCCTGAAGTTGAATAACCACTTTTTAAAGCCCCACAGTGACCAAAATTGCAATTTGTACAGACTTTTCCTCCTACTCAGAAGCTTCTATCTTGACCAATTTCTGGCAGAAAAATGGCTCTAAACACACTTATTTTAGTTCCAAAAGTGATCATTCACATTTAATATTTGTTTACAGTCAAAAGAGATAACATTAAAAAAGGACTATTTCTGACCATCTGGAGAAAGTTCGACAGTTCCGGGGTCATCGTTTTTCATCAAAAAAAATATTTTTTCAAATGTTGAAAAAATGATGCAAAATGTCAAAAGGATTGGGCCTCCTGTTGAATAACTACTTTTTAAGCCCTACAGTGACCAAAATTGCCATTTTTGCAGACATTTCCTCCTACTCAGAAGCATCTATTTGACCAATTTCTGGCAGAAAAATGACTCTAAACACACTTATTTTAGTTCCAAAAGTGATCATTCACATTTAATTATTGTCTACAGTCAAAAGAGAATTTTTTTTAAAAATGGCCATTTCTGACCATCTGGAGAAAGTTTGACAGTTCCGGGGTCATCGTTTTTCATCAAAAAAAATATTTTTTCAAATGTTGAAAAAATGATTCAAAATGTCAAATGGATTGTGCCTGATGTTGAATAACAACTTTTTAAAGCCCCACAGTGACCAAAATTGCCATTTTTACAGACATTTCCTCCTACTCAGAAGCTTCTATTTGACCAATTTCTGGCAGAAAAATTACTCTAAACACACTTATTTTAGTTCCAAAAGTGATCATTCACATTTAATAATTGTTTACAGTCAAAAGAGAAAACATTAAAAAATGACCATTTCTGACCATCTGGAGAAAGTTCGACGTTCCAGGGTCATCGTTTTTCATCCCAAAATTTTTTTTTTCAAATGTTGAAAAAATGATGCAAAATGTCAAAAGGATTGTGCCTGAAGTTGAATAACCACTTTTGAAAGCCCCACAGTGACCAAAATTGCCATTTTTACAGACTTTTCCTCCTACTCAGAAGATTCTATTTTAACCAATTTCTGCAAGAAAAATGACTCCAAACACACTCATTTTAGATCCAAAAGTGATAATTCACATTTAAGAGTCATTTACAGGCAAAAAAGAAATCATTAAAAAATGACCATTTCTGACCATCTGGAGAAAGTTTGACAGCTCCGGGGTCATCGTTTTTCATCAAAAAAATATTTTTTCAAATGTATAAAAAATGATGCAAAATGTCAAAAGTATTGTTCCTGAAGTTGAATAACCACTTTTTAACCCCTTCCACGCTAATGACAAAGCCAGCTCGTCACAGGCGTTACCTGCGCAGCGCTCATGACGAGCTGGCTTTGTCATGTAAAGTGTGATTTATGAACATTCAGCGCACAGCAGGAAAACCCGCTAGCGCTGTAGTGGTTAAAGCCCCACAGTGACCAAAATTGCAATTTTTACAGACTTTTCCTCCTACTCAGAAGCTTCTATTTTGACCAATTTCTGGCAGAAAAATGACTCCAAACACACTCATTTTAGATCCAAAAGTGATAATTCACATTTAATAGTCATTTACAGGCAAAAGAGAAAACATAAAAAATGACCATTTCTGACCATCTGGAGAAAGTTTGACAGTTCCGGGGTCATCGTTTTTCATCAAAAAAAATATTTTTTCAAATGTTGAAAAAATGATTTAAAATGTCAAATGGATAGTGCCTGATGTTGAATAACCACTTTTTAAAGCCCCACAGTGACCAAAATTGTCATTTTTACAGACATTTCCTCCTACTCAGAACCTTCTATTTTGACCAATTTCTGGCAGAAAAATGACTTTAAACACACTTATTTTAGTTCCAAAAGTGAACATTCACATTTAATAATTGTTTACAGTCAAAAGAGAAAACATTAAAAAATGACCATTTCTGACCATCTGGAGAAAGTTCGACAGTTCCGGGGTCATCGTTATTCATAAAAAAAATATTTTTTCAAATGTTGAAAAAATATGCAAAATGTCAAATGGATTGTGCCTGATGTTGAATAACCACTTTTTAAAGCCCCACAGTGACCAAAATTGCCATTTTAACAGACATTTCCTCCTACTCAGAAGCTTCTATTTGACCAATTTCTGGCAGAAAAATGACTCTAAACACGCTTATTTTAGTTGCAAAAGTGATCATTCACATTTAATAATTGTTTACAGTCAAAAGAGAAAACATTAAAAAATGACCATTTCTGACCATCTGGAGAAAGTTCGACGTTCCGGGGTCATCGTTTTTCATCAAAAAAATTATTTTTTCAAATGTAAAAAAAATGATGCAAAATGTCAAATGGATTGTGCCTGATGTTGAATAACCACTTTTTAAAGCCCCACAGTGACCAAAATTGCCATTTTTACAGACTTTTCCTCCTACTCAGAAGCTTCTTTTTGACCAATTTCTGGCAGAAAAATGGCTTAAACACACTCATTTTAGATCCAAAAGTGATCATTCACATTTAATAATTGTTTACAGTCAAAAGAGAAAACATTCAAAATGACCATTTCTGACCATCTGGAGAAAGTTCGACGTTCCGGGGTCATCGTTTTTCATCAAAAAAAATATTTTTTCAAATGTTGAAAAAATGATTCAAAATGTCAAAAGGATTGTGCCTGAAGTTGAATAACCACTTTGTAAAGCCCCACAGTGACCAAAATTGCCATTTTTACAGACTTTTCCTCCTACTCAGAAGCTTCTTTTTGACCAATTTCTGGCAGAAAAATGGCTCTAAACACACTCATTTTAGATCCAAAAGTGATCATTCACATTTAATAATTGTTTACAGTCAAAAGAGAAAACATTCAAAATGGCCATTTCTGACCATCTGGAGAAAGTTTTACAGGTCCGGGGTCATCGTTTTTCATAAAAAAATTTTTTTTTTCAAATGTTGAAAAAATGATTCAAAATGTCAAATGGATTGTGCCTGATGTTGAATAACCACTTTTTAAAGCCCCACAGTGACCAAAATTGCCATTTTTACAGACATTTCCTCCTACTCAGAAGCTTCTATTTGACCAATTTCTGGCAGAAAAATGACTCTAAACACACTTATTTTAGTTCCAAAAGTGAACATTCACATTTAATAATTGTTTACAGTCAAAAGAGAAAACATTAAAAAATGACCATTTCTGACCATCTGGAGAAATTTCGACAGTTCCGGGGTCATCGTTTTTCATCAAAAAAATATTTGTTCAAATGTTGAAAAAGTGATGCAAAATGTCAAAAGGATTGGGCCTCCTGTTGAATAACCACTTTTGCCCCACAGTGACCAAAATTGCCATTTTTACAGACTTTTCCTCCTACTCAGAAGCTTCTATTTGACCAATTTCTGGCAGAAAAATGACTCTAAACACACTTATTTTAGTTCCAAAAGTGAACATTCACATTTAATAATTGTTTACAGTCAAAAGAGAAAACATTAAAAAATGACCATTTCTGACCATCTGGAGAAAGTTCGACAGTTCCGGGGTCATCGTTATTCATAAAAAAAATATTTTTTCAAATGTTGAAAAAATATGCAAAATGTCAAATGGATTGTGCCTGATGTTGAATAACCACTTTTTAAAGCCCCACAGTGACCAAAATTGCCATTTTAACAGACATTTCCTCCTACTCAGAAGCTTCTATTTGACCAATTTCTGGCAGAAAAATGACTCTAAACACGCTTATTTTAGTTCCAAAAGTGATCATTCACATTTAATAATTGTTTACAGTCAAAAGAGAAAACATTAAAAAATGACCATTTCTGACCATCTGGAGAAAGTTCGACGTTCCGGGGTCATCGTTTTTCATCAAAAAAATTATTTTTTCAAATGTTAAAAAAATGATGCAAAATGTCAAATGGATTGTGCCTGATGTTGAATAACCACTTTTTAAAGCCCCACAGTGACCAAAATTGCCATTTTTACAGACTTTTCCTCCTACTCAGAAGCTTCTTTTTGACCAATTTCTGGCAGAAAAATGGCTCTAAACACACTCATTTTAGATCCAAAAGTGATCATTCACATTTAATAATTGTTTACAGTCAAAAGAGAAAACATTCAAAATGGCCATTTCTGACCATCTGGAGAAAGTTTTACAGGTCCGGGGTCATCGTTTTTCATAAAAAAAAATATTTTTTCAAATGTTGAAAAAATGATTCAAAATGTCAAATGGATTGTGCCTGATGTTGAATAACCACTTTTTAAAGCCCCACAGTGACCAAAATTGCCATTTTTACAGACATTTCCTCCTACTCAGAAGCTTCTATTTGACCAATTTCTGGCAGAAAAATGACTCTAAACACACTTATTTTAGTTCCAAAAGTGAACATTCACATTTAATAATTGTTTACAGTCAAAAGAGAAAACATTAAAAAATGACCATTTCTGACCATCTGGAGAAAGTTCGACAGTTCCGGGGTCATCGTTTTTCATCAAAAAAAATATTTTTTCAAACGTTGAAAAAGTGATGCAAAATGTCAAAAGGATTGGGCCTCCTGTTGAATAACCACTTTTGCCCCACAGTGACCAAAATTGCCATTTTTACAGACTTTTCCTCCTACTCAGAAGCTTCTATTTGACCAATTTCTGGCAGAAAAATGACTCTAAACACACTTATTTTAGTTCCAAAAGTGAACATTCACATTTAATAATTGTTTACAGTCAAAAGAGAAAACATAAAAAAATGACCATTTCTGACCATCTGGAGAAAGTTCGACAGTTCCGGGGTCATCGTTTTTCATAAAAAAAAATATTTTTTCAAATGTTAAAAAAATGATGCAAAATGTCAAATGGATGTGCCTGATGTTGAATAACCACTTTTTAAAGCCCCACAGTGAACAAAATTGCCATTTTTACAGACATTTCCTCCTACTCAGAAGCTTCTATTTGACCAATTTCTGGCAGAAAAATGACTCTAAACACACTTATTTTAGTTCCAAAAGTGATCATTCACATTTAATAATTGTTTACAGTCAAAAGAGAAAACATTAAAAAATGACAATTTCTGACCATCTGGAGAAAGTTCGACGTTCCGGGGTCATCGTTTTTCTTCAAAAAAAATATTTTTTCAAATGTTGAAAAAATGATGCAAAATGTCAAAAGGATTGTGCCTGAAGTTGAATAACCACTTTTTAAAGCCCCACAGTGACCAAAATTGCAATTTGTACAGACTTTTCCTCCTACTCAGAAGCTTCTATCTTGACCAATTTCTGGCAGAAAAATGGCTCTAAACACACTTATTTTAGTTCCAAAAGTGATCATTCACATTTAATATTTGTTTACAGTCAAAAGAGATAACATTAAAAAAGGACTATTTCTGACCATCTGGAGAAAGTTCGACAGTTCCGGGGTCATCGTTTTTCATCAAAAAAAATATTTTTTCAAATGTTGAAAAAATGATGCAAAATGTCAAAAGGATTGGGCCTCCTGTTGAATAACTACTTTTTAAGCCCTACAGTGACCAAAATTGCCATTTTTGCAGACATTTCCTCCTACTCAGAAGCATCTATTTGACCAATTTCTGGCAGAAAAATGACTCTAAACACACTTATTTTAGTTCCAAAAGTGATCATTCACATTTAATTATTGTTTACAGTCAAAAGAGAAAAAATTTAAGAAATGGCCATTTCTGACCATCTGGAGAAAGTTTGACAGGTCCGGGGTCATCGTTTTTCATCAAAAAAAATATTTTTTCAAATGTTGAAAAAATGATTCAAAATGTCAAATGGATTGTGCCTGATGTTGAATAACAACTTTTTAAAGCCCCACAGTGACCAAAATTGCCATTTTTACAGACATTTCCTCCTACTCAGAAGCTTCTATTTGACCAATTTCTGGCAGAAAAATGACTCTAAACACACTTATTTTAGTTCCAAAAGTGATCATTCACATGTAATAATTGTTTACAGTCAAAAGAGAAAACATTAAAAAATGACCATTTCTGACCATCTGGAGAAAGTTCGACGTTCCGGGGTCATCGTTTTTCATCAAAAAAAATATTTTTTCAAATTTTGAAAAAATGATGCAAAATGTCAAAAGGATTGTGCCTGAAGTTGAATAACCACTTTTGAAAGCCCCACAGTGACCAAAATTGCCATTTTTACAGACTTTTCCTCCTACTCAGAAGATTCTATTTTGACCAATTTCTGCAAGAAAAATGACTCCAAACACACTCATTTTAGATCCAAAAGTGATAATTCACATTTAAGAGTCATTTACAGGCAAAAAAGAAATCATTAAAAAATGACCATTTCTGACCATCTGGAGAAAGTTTGACAGTTCCGGGGTCATCGTTTTTCATCAAAAAAATATTTTTTCAAATGTATAAAAAATGATGCAAAATGTCAAAAGTATTGTTCCTGAAGTTGAATAACCACTTTTTAACCCCTTCCACGCTAATGACAAAGCCAGCTCGTCACAGGCGTTACCTGCGCTGCGCTCATGACGAGCTGGCTTTGTCATGTAAAGTGTGATTTATGAACATTCAGCGCACAGCAGGAAAACCCGCTAGCGCTGTAGTGGTTAAAGCCCCACAGTGACCAAAATTGCAATTTTTACAGACTTTTCCTCCTACTCAGAAGCTTCTATTTTGACCAATTTCTGGCAGAAAAATGACTCCAAACACACTCATTTTAGATCCAAAAGTGATAATTCACATTTAATAGTCATTTACAGGCAAAAGAGAAAACATAAAAAATGGCCATTTCTGACCATCTGGAGAAAGTTTTACAGGTCCGGGGTCATCGATTTTCATTAAAAAAAATTTTTTTCAAATGTTGAAAAAATGATTCAAAATGTCAAATGGATTGTGCCTGATGTTGAATAACCACTTTTTAAAGCCCCACAGTGACCAAAATTGCCATTTTTACAGACATTTCCTCCTACTCAGAAGCTTCTATTTGACCAATTTCTGGCAGAAAAATGACTCTAAACACACTTATTTTAGTTCCAAAAGTGAACATTCACATTTAATAATTGTTTACAGTCAAAAGAGAAAACATAAAAAAATGACCATTTCTGACCATCTGGAGAAAGTTCGACAGTTCCGGGGTCATCGTTTTTCATCAAAAAAAATATTTTTTCAAATGTTGAAAAAGTGATGCAAAATGTCAAAAGGATTGGGCCTCCTGTTGAATAACCACTTTTGCCCCACAGTGACCAAAATTGCCATTTTTACAGACTTTTCCTCCTACTCAGAAGCTTCTATTTGACCAATTTCTGGCAGAAAAATGACTCTAAAGACACTTATTTTAGTTCCAAAAGTGAACATTCACATTTAATAATTGTTTACAGTCAAAAGAGAAAACATTAAAAATGACCATTTCTGACCATCTGGAGAAAGTTCGACAGTTCCGGGGTCATCGTTTTTCATTAAAAAAATTATTTTTTCAAATGTTAAAAAAATGATGCAAAATGTCAAATGGATTGTGCCTGATGTTGAATAACCACTTTTTAAAGCCCCACAGTGACCAAAATTGCCATTTTTACAGACTTTTCCTCCTACTCAGAAGCTTCTTTTTGACCAATTTCTGGCAGAAAAATGGCTCTAAACACACTCATTTTAGATCCAAAAGTGATCATTCACATTTAATAATTGTTTACAGTCAAAAGAGAAAACATTCAAAATGGCCATTTCTGACCATCTGGAGAAAGTTTACAGGTCCGGGGTCATCGTTTTTCATTAAAAAAAATATTTTTTCAAATGTTGAAAAAATGATTCAAAATGTCAAATGGATTGTGCCTGATGTTGAATAACCACTTTTTAAAGCCCCACAGTGACCAAAATTGCCATTTTTACAGACTTTTCCTCCTACTCAGAAGCTTCTTTTTGACCAATTTCTGGCAGAAAAATGGCTCTAAACACAATCATTTTAGATCCAAAAGTGATCATTCACATTTAATAATTGTTTACAGTCAAAAGAGAAAACATTCAAAATGGCCATTTCTGACTATCTGGAGAAAGTTTTACAGGTCCGGGGTCATCGTTTTTCATAAAAAAAAATATTTTTTCAAATGTTGAAAAAATGATTCAAAATGTCAAATGGATTGTGCCTGAAGTTGAATAACCACTTTTTAAAGCCCCACAGTGACCAAAATTGCAATTTGTACAGACTTTTCCTCCTACACAGAACCTTCTATTTTGACCAATTTCTGGCAGAAAAATGGCTCTAAAC
This sequence comes from Lissotriton helveticus, assembly GCF_964261635.1. NCBI lineage: Eukaryota > Metazoa > Chordata > Amphibia > Caudata > Salamandridae > Lissotriton > Lissotriton helveticus. Next base: position 1,355,636,195 of record NC_136061.1, on the reverse strand, counting down.
ACACTTATTTTAGTTCCAAAAGTGATCATTCACATTTAATAATTGTTTACAGTCAAAAGAGAAAACATTAAAAAAGGACCATTTCTGACCATCTGGAGAAAGTTCGACAGTTCCGGGGTCATCGTTATTCATAAAAAAAATATTTTTTCAAATGTTGAAAAAATATGCAAAATGTCAAATGGATTGTGCCTGAAGTTGAATAACCACTTTGTAAAGCCCCACAGTGACCAAAATTGCCATTTTTACAGACTTTTCCTCCTACTCAGTAGCTTCTATTTGACCAATTTCTGGCCGAAAAATGGCTCTAAACACACTCATTTTAGATCCAAAAGTGATCATTCACATTTAATAATTGTTTACAGTCAAAAGAGAAAACATTAAATGGCCATTTCTGACCATCTGGAGAAAGTTCGACAGTTCCGGGGTCATCGTTTTTCATTAAAAAAATTATTTTTTCAAATGTTAAAAAAATGATGCAAAATGTCAAATGGATTGTGCCTGATGTTGAATAACCACTTTTTAAAGCCCCACAGTGACCAAAATTGCCATTTTTACAGACTTTTCCTCCTACTCAGAAGCTTCTATTTGACCAATTTCTGGCAGAAAAATGACTCTAAAGACACTTATTTTAGTTCCAAAAGTGAACATTCACATTTAATAATTGTTTACAGTCAAAAGAGAAAACATTAAAAATGACCATTTCTGACCATATGGAGAAAGTTCGACAGTTCCGGGGTCATCGTTTTTCATTAAAAAAATTCTTTTTTCAAATGTTAAAAAAATGATGCAAAATGTCAAATGGATTGTGCCTGATGTTGAATAACCACTTTTTAAAGCCCCACAGTGACCAAAATTGCCATTTTTACAGACTTTTCCTCCTACTCAGAAGCTTCTTTTTGACCAATTTCTGGCAGAAAAATGGCTCTAAACACACTCATTTTAGATCCAAAAGTGATCATTCACATTTAATAATTGTTTACAGTCAAAAGAGAAAACATTCAAAATGGCCATTTCTGACCATCTGGAGAAAGTTTTACAGGTCCGGGGTCATCGTTTTTCATCAAAAAAAATATTTTTTCAAATGTTGAAAAAGTGATGCAAAATGTCAAAAGGATTGGGCCTCCTGTTGAATAACCACTTTTGCCCCACAGTGACCAAAATTGCCATTTTTACAGACTTTTCCTCCTACTCAGAAGCTTCTATTTGACCAATTTCTGGCAGAAAAATTACTCTAAACACACTTATTTTAGTTCCAAAAGTGAACATTCACATTTAATAATTGTTTACAGTCAAAAGAGAAAACATTAAAAAATGACCATTTCTGACCATCTGGAGAAAGTTCGACAGTTCCGGGGTCATCGTTTTTCATAAAAAAAATATTTTTTCAAATGTTAAAAAAATGATGCAAAATGTCAAATGGATGTGCCTGATGTTGAATAACCACTTTTTAAAGCCCCACAGTGACCAAAATTGCAATTTGTACAGACTTTTCCTCCTACTCAGAAGCTTCTATCTTGACCAATTTCTGGCAGAAAAATGGCTCTAAACACACTTATTTTAGTTCCAAAAGTGATCATTCACATTTAATATTTGTTTACAGTCAAAAGAGATAACATTAAAAAAGGACTATTCCTGACCATCTGGAGAAAGTTCGACAGTTCCGGGGTCATCGTTTTTCATCAAAAAAAATATTTTTTCAAATGTTGAAAAAATGATGCAAAATGTCAAAAGGATTGGGCCTCCTGTTGAATAACTACTTTTTAAGCCCTACAGTGACCAAAATTGCCATTTTTGCAGACATTTCCTCCTACTCAGAAGCATCTATTTGACCAATTTCTGGCAGAAAAACGACTCTAAACACACTTATTTTAGTTCCAAAAGTGATCATTCACATTTAATTAGTGTTTACAGTCAAAAGAGAAAAAATTTAAAAAAATGGCCATTTCTGACCATCTGGAGAAAGTTTGACAGGTCCGGGGTCATCGTTTTTCATCAAAAAAAATATTTTTTCAAATGTTGAAAAAATGATTCAAAATGTCAAATGGATTGTGCCTGATGTTGAATAACAACTTTTTAAAGCCCCACAGTGACCAAAATTGCCATTTTTACAGACATTTCCTCCTACTCAGAAGCTTCTATTTGACCAATTTCTGGCAGAAAAATGACTCTAAACACGCTTATTTTAGTTCCAAAAGTGATCATTCACATTTAATAATTGTTTACAGTCAAAAGAGAAAACATTAAAAAATGACCATTTCTGACCATCTGGAGAAAGTTCGACGTTCCGGGGTCATCGTTTTTCATCAAAAAAATTATTTTTTCAAATGTTAAAAAAATGATGCAAAATGTCAAATGGATTGTGCCTGATGTTGAATAACCACTTTTTAAAGCCCCACAGTGACCAAAATTGCCATTTTTACAGACTTTTCCTCCTACTCAGAAGCTTCTTTTTGACCAATTTCTGGCAGAAAAATGGCTCTAAACACACTCATTTTAGATCCAAAAGTGATCATTCACATTTAATAATTGTTTACAGTCAAAAGAGAAAACATTCAAAATGGCCATTTCTGACCATCTGGAGAAAGTTTTACAGGTCCGGGGTCATCGTTTTTCATAAAAAAAAATATTTTTTCAAATGTTGAAAAAATGATTCAAAATGTCAAATGGATTGTGCCTGATGTTGAATAACCACTTTTAAAGCCCCACAGTGACCAAAATTGCCATTTTTACAGACATTTCCTCCTACTCAGAAGCTTCTATTTGACCAATTTCTGGCAGAAAAATGACTCTAAACACACTTATTTTAGTTCCAAAAGTGAACATTCACATTTAATAATTGTTTACAGTCAAAAGAGAAAACATTAAAAATGACCATTTCTGACCATATGGAGAAAGTTCGACAGTTCCGGGGTCATCGTTTTTCATTAAAAAAATTCTTTTTTCAAATGTTAAAAAAATGATGCAAAATGTCAAATGGATTGTGCCTGATGTTGAATAACCACTGTTTAAAGCCCCACAGTGACCAAAATTGCCATTTTTACAGACTTTTCCTCCTACTCAGAAGCTTCTTTTTGACCAATTTCTGGCAGAAAAATGGCTCTAAACACACTCATTTTAGATCCAAAAGTGATCATTCACATTTAATAATTGTTTACAGTCAAAAGAGAAAACATTCAAAATGGCCATTTCTGACCATCTGGAGAAAGTTTTACAGGTCCGGGGTCATCGTTTTTCATCAAAAAAAATATTTTTTCAAATGTTGAAAAAGTGATGCAAAATGTCAAAAGGATTGGGCCTCCTGTTGAATAACCACTTTTGCCCCACAGTGACCAAAATTGCCATTTTTACAGACTTTTCCTCCTACTCAGAAGCTTCTATTTGACCAATTTCTGGCAGAAAAATGACTCTAAACACACTTATTTTAGTTCCAAAAGTGAACATTCACATTTAATAATTGTTTACAGTCAAAAGAGAAAACATTAAAAAATGACCATTTCTGACCATCTGGAGAAAGTTCGACAGTTCCAGGGTCATCGTTTTTCATAAAAAAAATATTTTTTCAAATGTTAAAAAAATGATGCAAAATGTCAAATGGATGTGCCTGATGTTGAATAACCACTTTTTAAAGCCCCACAGTGACCAAAATTGCAATTTGTACAGACTTTTCCTCCTACTCAGAAGCTTCTATCTTGACCAATTTCTGGCAGAAAAATGGCTCTAAACACACTTATTTTAGTTCCAAAAGTGATCATTCACATTTAATATTTGTTTACAGTCAAAAGAGATAACATTAAAAAAGGACTATTCCTGACCATCTGGAGAAAGTTCGACAGTTCCGGGGTCATCGTTTTTCATCAAAAAAAATATTTTTTCAAATGTTGAAAAAATGATGCAAAATGTCAAAAGGATTGGGCCTCCTGTTGAATAACTACTTTTTAAGCCCTACAGTGACCAAAATTGCCATTTTTGCAGACATTTCCTCCTACTCAGAAGCATCTATTTGACCAATTTCTGGCAGAAAAACGACTCTAAACACACTTATTTTAGTTCCAAAAGTGATCATTCACATTTAATTATTGTTTACAGTCAAAAGAGAAAAAATTAAAAAAAATGGCCATTTCTGACCATCTGGAGAAAGTTTGACAGGTCCGGGGTCATCGTTTTTCATCAAAAAAAATATTTTTTCAAATGTTGAAAAAATTATTCAAAATGTCAAATGGATTGTGCCTGATGTTGAATAACAACTTTTTAAAGCCCCACAGTGACCAAAATTGCCATTTTTACAGACATTTCCTCCTACTCAGAAGCTTCTATTTGACCAATTTCTGGCAGAAAAATGACTCTAAACACGCTTATTTTAGTTCCAAAAGTGATCATTCACATTTAATAATTGTTTACAGTCAAAAGAGAAAACATTAAAAAATGACCATTTCTGACCATCTGGAGAAAGTTCGACGTTCCGGGGTCATCGTTTTTCATCAAAAAAATAATTTTTTCAAATGTTAAAAAAATGATGCAAAATGTCAAATGGATTGTGCCTGATGTTGAATAACCACTTTTTAAAGCCCCACAGTGACCACAATTGCCATTTTTACAGACTTTTCCTCCTACTCAGAAGCTTCTTTTTGACCAATTTCTGGCAGAAAAATGGCTCTAAACACACTCATTTTAGATCCAAAAGTGATCATTCACATTTAATAATTGTTTACAGTCAAAAGAGAAAACATTCAAAATGGCCATTTCTGACCATCTGGAGAAAGTTTTACAGGTCCGGGGTCATCGTTTTTCATAAAAAAAAATATTTTTTCAAATGTTGAAAAAATGATTCAAAATGTCAAATGGATTGTGCCTGATGTTGAATAACCACTTTTTAAAGCCCCACAGTGACCAAAATTGCCATTTTTACAGACATTTCCTCCTACTCAGAAGCTTCTATTTGACCAATTTCTGGCAGAAAAATGACTCTAAACACACTTATTTTAGTTCCAAAAGTGAACATTCACATTTAATAATTGTTTACAGTCAAAAGAGAAAACATTAAAAAATGACCATTTCTGACCATCTGGAGAAAGTTCGACAGTTCCGGGGTCATCGTTTTTCATCAAAAAAAATATTTTTTCAAACGTTGAAAAAGTGATGCAAAATGTCAAAAGGATTGGGCCTCCTGTTGAATAACCACTTTTGCCCCACAGTGACCAAAATTGCCATTTTTACAGACTTTTCCTCCTACTCAGAAGCTTCTATTTGACCAATTTCTGGCAGAAAAATGACTCTAAACACACTTATTTTAGTTCCAAAAGTGAACATTCACATTTAATAATTGTTTACAGTCAAAAGAGAAAACATAAAAAAATGACCATTTCTGACCATCTGGAGAAAATTCGACAGTTCCGGGGTCATCGTTTTTCATAAAAAAAAATATTTTTTCAAATGTTAAAAAAATGATGCAAAATGTCAAATGGATGTGCCTGATGTTGAATAACCACTTTTTAAAGCCCCACAGTGAACAAAATTGCCATTTTTACAGACATTTCCTCCTACTCAGAAGCTTCTATTTGACCAATTTCTGGCAGAAAAATGACTCTAAACACACTTATTTTAGTTCCAAAAGTGATCATTCACATTTAATAATTGTTTACAGTCAAAAGAGAAAACATTAAAAAATGAACAATTTCTGACCATCTGGAGAAAGTTCGACGTTCCGGGGTCATCGTTTTTCTTCAAAAAAAATATTTTTTCAAATGTTGAAAAAATGATGCAAAATGTCAAAAGGATTGTGCCTGAAGTTGAATAACCACTTTTTAAAGCCCCACAGTGACCAAAATTGCAATTTGTACAGACTTTTCCTCCTACTCAGAAGCTTCTATCTTGACCAATTTCTGGCAGAAAAATGGCTCTAAACACACTTATTTTAGTTCCAAAAGTGATCATTCACATTTAATATTTGTTTACAGTCAAAAGAGATAACATTAAAAAAGGACTATTTCTGACCATCTGGAGAAAGTTCGACAGTTCCGGGGTCATCGTTTTTCATCAAAAATTTTTTTTTTTCAAATGTTGAAAAAATGATGCAAAATGTCAAAAGGATTGGGCCTCCTGTTGAATAACTACTTTTTAAGCCCTACAGTGACCAAAATTGCCATTTTTGCAGGCATTTCCTCCTACTCAGAAGCATCTATTTGACCAATTTCTGGCAGAAAAATGACTCTAAACACACTTATTTTAGTTCCAAAAGTGATCATTCACATTTAATTATTGTTTACAGTCAAAAGAGAAAAAATTTAAAAAATGGCCATTTCTGACCATCTGGAGAAAGTTTGACAGGTCCGGGGTCATCGTTTTTCATCAAAAAAAATATTTTTTCAAATGTTGAAAAAATTATTCAAAATGTCAAATGGATTGTGCCTGATGTTGAATAACAACTTTTTAAAGCCCCACAGTGACCAAAATTGCCATTTTTACAGACATTTCCTCCTACTCAGAAGCTTCTATTTGACCAATTTCTGGCAGAAAAATGACTCTAAACACACTTATTTTAGTTCCAAAAGTGATCATTCACATTTAATAATTGTTTACAGTCAAAAGAGAAAACATTAAAAAATGACCATTTCTGACCATCTGGAGAAAGTTCGACGTTCCGGGGTCATCGTTTTTCATCAAAAAAAATATTTTTTCAAATGTTGAAAAAATGATGCAAAATGTCAAAAGGATTGTGCCTGAAGTTGAATAACCACTTTTGAAAGCCCCACAGTGACCAAAATTGCCATTTTTACAGACTTTTCCTCCTACTCAGAAGATTCTATTTTGACCAATTTCTGCAAGAAAAATGACTCCAAACACACTCATTTTAGATCCAAAAGTGATAATTCACATTTAAGAGTCATTTACAGGCAAAAAATAAATCATTAAAAAATGACCATTTCTGACCATCTGGAGAAAGTTTGACAGTTCCGGGGTCATCGTTTTTCATCAAAAAAATATTTTTTCAAATGTATAAAAAATGATGCAATATGTCAAAAGTATTGTTCCTGAAGTTGAATAACCACTTTTTAACCCCTTCCACGCTAATGACAAAGCCAGCTCGTCACAGGCGTTACCTGCGCTGCGCTCATGACGAGCTGGCTTTGTCATGTAAAGTGTGATTCATGAACATTCAGCGCACAGCAGGAAAACCCGCTAGCGCTGTAGTGGTTAAAGCCCCACAGTGACCAAAATTGCAATTTTTACAGACTTTTCCTCCTACTCAGAAGCTTCTATTTTGACCAATTTCTGGCAGAAAAATGACTCCAAACACACTCATTTTAGATCCAAAAGTGATAATTCACATTTAATAGTCATTTACAGGCAAAAGAGAAAACATAAAAAATGACCATTTCTGACCATCTGGAGAAAGTTTGACAGTTCCGGGGTCATCGTTTTTCATCAAAAAAAATATTTTTTCAAATGTTGAAAAAATATGCAAAATGTCAAATGGATTGTGCCTGATGTTGAATAACCACTTTTTAAAGCCCCACAGTGACCAAAATTGCCATTTTAACAGACATTTCCTCCTACTCAGAAGCTTCTATTTGACCAATTTCTGGCAGAAAAATGACTCTAAACACGCTTATTTTAGTTCCAAAAGTGATCATTCACATTTAATAATTGTTTACAGTCAAAAGAGAAAACATTAAAAAATGACCATTTCTGACCATCTGGAGAAAGTTCGACGTTCCGGGGTCATCGTTTTTCATCAAAAAAAATATTTTTTCAAATGTTGAAAAAATGATGCAAAATGTCAAAAGGATTGTGCCTGAAGTTGAATAATCACTTTGTAAAGCCCCACAGTGACCAAAATTGCCATTTTTACAGACTTTTCCTCCTACTCAGAAGCTTCTATTTGACCAATTTCTGGCCGAAAAATGGCTCTAAACACACTCATTTTAGATCCAAAAGTGATCATTCACATTTAATAATTGTTTACAGTCAAAAGAGAAAACATTAAATGGCCATTTCTGACCATCTGGAGAAAGTTCGACAGTTCCGGGGTCATCGTTTTTCATAAAAAAAATAATTTTTTCAAATGTTAAAAAAATTATGCAAAATGTCAAATGGATTGTGCCTGATGTTGAATAACCACTTTTTAAAGCCCCACAGTGACCAAAATTGCCATTTTTACAGACTTTTCCTCCTACTCAGAAGCTTCTTTTTGACCAATTTCTGGCAGAAAAATGGCTCTAAACACACTCATTTTAGATCCAAAAGTGATCATTCACATTTAATAATTGTTTACAGTCAAAAGAGAAAACATTCAAAATGGCCATTTCTGACCATCTGGAGAAAATTTTACCGGGCCGGGGTCATCGATTTTCATTAAAAAAAATATTTTTTCAAATGTTGAAAAAATGATTCAAAATGTCAAATGGATTGTGCCTGATGTTGAATAACCACTTTTTAAAGCCCCACAGTGACCAAAATTGCCATTTTTACAGACATTTCCTCCTACTCAGAAGCTTCTATTTGACCAATTTCTGGCAGAAAAATGACTCTAAACACACTTATTTTAGTTCCAAAAGTGAACATTCACATTTAATAATTGTTTACAGTCAAAAGAGAAAACATTAAAAAATGACCATTTCTGACCATCTGGAGAAAGTTCGACAGTTCCGGGGTCATCGTTTGTCATCAAAAAAAATATTTTTTCAAATGTGGAAAAAGTGATGCAAAATGTCAAAAGGATTGGGCCTCCTGTTGAATAACCACTTTTGCCCCACAGTGACCAAAATTGCCATTTTTACAGACTTTTCCTCCTACTCAGAAGCTTCTATTTGACCAATTTCTGGCAGAAAAATGACTCTAAAGACACTTATTTTAGTTCCAAAAGTGAACATTCACATTTAATAATTGTTTACAGTCAAAAGAGAAAACATTAAAAATGACCATTTCTGACCATCTGGAGAAAGTTCGACAGTTCCGGGGTCATCGTTTTTCATTAAAAAAATTATTTTTTCAAATGTTAAAAAAATGATGCAAAATGTCAAATGGATTGTGCCTGATGTTGAATAACCACTTTTTAAAGCCCCACAGTGACCAAAATTGCCATTTTTACAGACTTTTCCTCCTACTCAGAAGCTTCTTTTTGACCAATTTCTGGCAGAAAAATGGCTCTAAACACACTCATTTTAGATCCAAAAGTTATCATTCACATTTAATAATTGTTTACAGTCAAAAGAGAAAACATTCAAAATGGCCATTTCTGACCATCTGGAGAAAGTTTTACAGGTCCGGGGTCATCGTTTTTCATTAAAAAAAATATTTTTTCAAATGTTGAAAAAATGATTCAAAATGTCAAATGGATTGTGCCTGATGTTGAATAACCACTTTTTAAAGCCCCACAGTGACCAAAATTGCCATTTTTACAGACTTTTCCTCCTACTCAGAAGCTTCTTTTTGACCAATTTCTGGCAGAAAAATGGCTCTAAACACAATCATTTTAGATCCAAAAGTGATCATTCACATTTAATAATTGTTTACAGTCAAAAGAGAAAACATTCAAAATGGCCATTTCTGACCATCTGGAGAAAGTTTTACAGGTCCGGGGTCATCGTTTTTCATAAAAAAAAATATTTTTTCAAATGTTGAAAAAATGATTCAAAATGTCAAATGGATTGTGCCTGAAGTTGAATAACCACTTTTTAAAGCCCCACAGTGACCAAAATTGCAATTTGTACAGACTTTTCCTCCTACACAGAACCTTCTATTTTGACCAATTTCTGGCAGAAAAATGGCTCTAAACACACTTATTTTAGTTCCAAAAGTGATCATTCACATTTAATAATTGTTTACAGTCAAAAGAGAAAACATTAAAAAATGACCATTTCTGACCATCTGGAGAAAGTTCGACAGTTCCGGGGTCATCGTTATTCATAAAAAAAATATTTTTTCAAATGTTGAAAAAATATGCAAAATGTCAAATGGATTGTGCCTGAAGTTGAATAACCACTTTGTAAAGCCCCACAGTGACCAAAATTGCCATTTTTACAGACTTTTCCTCCTACTCAGTAGCTTCTATTTGACCAATTTCTGGCAGAAAAATGGCTCTAAACACACTCATTTTAGATCCAAAAGTGATCATTCACATTTAATAATTGTTTACAGTCAAAAGAGAAAACATTAAATGGCCATTTCTGACCATCTGGAGAAAGTTCGACAGTTCCGGGGTCATCGTTTTTCATTAAAAAAATTATTTTTTCAAATGTTAAAAAAATGATGCAAAATGTCAAATGGATTGTGCCTGATGTTGAATAACCACTTTTTAAAGCCCCACAGTGACCAAAATTGCCATTTTTACAGACTTTTCCTCCTACTCAGAAGCTTCTTTTTGACCAATTTCTGGCAGAAAAATGGCTCTAAACACACTCATTTTAGATCCAAAAGTGATCATTCACATTTAATAATTGTTTACAGTCAAAAGAGAAAACATTCAAAATGGCCATTTCTGACCATCTGGAGAAAGTTTTACAGGTCCGGGGTCATCGTTTTTCATAAAAAAAATATTTTTTCAAATGTTGAAAAAATGATTCAAAATGTCAAATGGATTGTGCCTGATGTTGAATAACCACTTTTTAAAGCCCCACAGTGACCAAAATTGCCATTTTTACAGACTTTTCCTCCTACTCAGAAGCTTCTATTTGACCAATTTCTGGCCGAAAAATGGCTCTAAACACACTCATTTTAGATCCAAAAGTGATCATTCACATTTAATAATTGTTTACAGTCAAAAGAGAAAACATTAAATGGCCATTTCTGACCATCTGGAGAAAGTTCGACAGTTCCGGGGTCATCGTTTTTCATAAAAAAAATAATTTTTTCAAATGTTAAAAAAATTATGCAAAATGTCAAATGGATTGTGCCTGATGTTGAATAACCACTTTTTAAAGCCCCACAGTGACCAAAATTGCCATTTTTACAGACTTTTCCTCCTACTCAGAAGCTTCTTTTTGACCAATTTCTGGCAGAAAAATGGCTCTAAACACACTCATTTTAGATCCAAAAGTGATCATTCACATTTAATAATTGTTTACAGTCAAAAGAGAAAACATTCAAAATGGCCATTTCTGACCATCTGGAGAAAATTTTACCGGGCCGGGGTCATCGATTTTCATTAAAAAAAATATTTTTTCAAATGTTGAAAAAATGATTCAAAATGTCAAATGGATTGTGCCTGATGTTGAATAACCACTTTTTAAAGCCCCACAGTGACCAAAATTGCCATTTTTACAGACATTTCCTCCTACTCAGAAGCTTCTATTTGACCAATTTCTGGCAGAAAAATGACTCTAAACACACTTATTTTAGTTCCAAAAGTGAACATTCACATTTAATAATTGTTTACAGTCAAAAGAGAAAACATTAAAAAATGACCATTTCTGACCATCTGGAGAAAGTTCGACAGTTCCGGGGTCATCGTTTGTCATCAAAAAAAATATTTTTTCAAATGTGGAAAAAGTGATGCAAAATGTCAAAAGGATTGGGCCTCCTGTTGAATAACCACTTTTGCCCCACAGTGACCAAAATTGCCATTTTTACAGACTTTTCCTCCTACTCAGAAGCTTCTATTTGACCAATTTCTGGCAGAAAAATGACTCTAAAGACACTTATTTTAGTTCCAAAAGTGAACATTCACATTTAATAATTGTTTACAGTCAAAAGAGAAAACATTAAAAATGACCATTTCTGACCATCTGGAGAAAGTTCGACAGTTCCGGGGTCATCGTTTTTCATTAAAAAAATTATTTTTTCAAATGTTAAAAAAATGATGCAAAATGTCAAATGGATTGTGCCTGATGTTGAATAACCACTTTTTAAAGCCCCACAGTGACCAAAATTGCCATTTTTACAGACTTTTCCTCCTACTCAGAAGCTTCTTTTTGACCAATTTCTGGCAGAAAAATGGCTCTAAACACACTCATTTTAGATCCAAAAGTTATCATTCACATTTAATAATTGTTTACAGTCAAAAGAGAAAACATTCAAAATGGCCATTTCTGACCATCTGGAGAAAGTTTTACAGGTCCGGGGTCATCGTTTTTCATTAAAAAAAATATTTTTTCAAATGTTGAAAAAATGATTCAAAATGTCAAATGGATTGTGCCTGATGTTGAATAACCACTTTTTAAAGCCCCACAGTGACCAAAATTGCCATTTTTACAGACTTTTCCTCCTACTCAGAAGCTTCTTTTTGACCAATTTCTGGCAGAAAAATGGCTCTAAACACAATCATTTTAGATCCAAAAGTGATCATTCACATTTAATAATTGTTTACAGTCAAAAGAGAAAACATTCAAAATGGCCATTTCTGACCATCTGGAGAAAGTTTTACAGGTCCGGGGTCATCGTTTTTCATAAAAAAAAATATTTTTTCAAATGTTGAAAAAATGATTCAAAATGTCAAATGGATTGTGCCTGAAGTTGAATAACCACTTTTTAAAGCCCCACAGTGACCAAAATTGCAATTTGTACAGACTTTTCCTCCTACACAGAACCTTCTATTTTGACCAATTTCTGGCAGAAAAATGGCTCTAAACACACTTATTTTAGTTCCAAAAGTGATCATTCACATTTAATAATTGTTTACAGTCAAAAGAGAAAACATTAAAAAATGACCATTTCTGACCATCTGGAGAAAGTTCGACAGTTCCGGGGTCATCGTTATTCATAAAAAAAATATTTTTTCAAATGTTGAAAAAATATGCAAAATGTCAAATGGATTGTGCCTGAAGTTGAATAACCACTTTGTAAAGCCCCACAGTGACCAAAATTGCCATTTTTACAGACTTTTCCTCCTACTCAGTAGCTTCTATTTGACCAATTTCTGGCAGAAAAATGGCTCTAAACACACTCATTTTAGATCCAAAAGTGATCATTCACATTTAATAATTGTTTACAGTCAAAAGAGAAAACATTAAATGGCCATTTCTGACCATCTGGAGAAAGTTCGACAGTTCCGGGGTCATCGTTTTTCATTAAAAAAATTATTTTTTCAAATGTTAAAAAAATGATGCAAAATGTCAAATGGATTGTGCCTGATGTTGAATAACCACTTTTTAAAGCCCCACAGTGACCAAAATTGCCATTTTTACAGACTTTTCCTCCTACTCAGAAGCTTCTTTTTGACCAATTTCTGGCAGAAAAATGGCTCTAAACACACTCATTTTAGATCCAAAAGTGATCATTCACATTTAATAATTGTTTACAGTCAAAAGAGAAAACATTCAAAATGGCCATTTCTGACCATCTGGAGAAAGTTTTACAGGTCCGGGGTCATCGTTTTTCATAAAAAAAATATTTTTTCAAATGTTGAAAAAATGATTCAAAATGTCAAATGGATTGTGCCTGATGTTGAATAACCACTTTTTAAAGCCCCACAGTGACCAAAATTGCCATTTTTACAGACATTTCCTCCTACTCAGAAGCTTCTTTTTGACCAATTTCTGGCAGAAAAATGGCTCTAAACACACTCATTTTAGATCCAAAAGTGATCATTCACATTTAATAATTGTTTACAGTCAAAAGAGAAAACATTCAAAATGGCCATTTCTGACCATCTGGAGAAAGTTTTACAGGTCCGGGGTCATCGTTTTTCATAAAAAAAAATATTTTTTCAAATGTTGAAAAAATGATTCAAAATGTCAAATGGATTGTGCCTGATGTTGAATAACCACTTTTTAAAGCCCCACAGTGACCAAAATTGCCATTTTTACAGACATTTCCTCCTACTCAGAAGCTTCTATTTGACTAATTTCTGGCAGAAAAATGACTCTAAACACACTTATTTTAGTTCCAAAAGTGAACATTCACATTTAATAATTGTTTACAGTCAAAAGAGAAAACATTAAAAAATGACCATTTCTGACCATCTGGAGAAAGTTCGACAGTTCCGGGGTCATCGTTTTTCATCAAAAAAAATATTTTTTCAAATGTTGAAAAAGTGATGCAAAATGTCAAAAGGATTGGGCCTCCTGTTGAATAACCACTTTTGCCCCACAGTGACCAAAATTGCCATTTTTACAGACTTTTCCTCCTACTCAGAAGCTTCTATTTGACCAATTTCTGGCAGAAAAATGACTCTAAAGACACTTATTTTAGTTCCAAAAGTGAACATTCACATTTAATAATTGTTTACAGTCAAAAGAAAAAACATTAAAAATGACCATTTCTGACCATATGGAGAAAGTTCGACAGTTCCGGGGTCATCGTTTTTCATTAAAAAAATTCTTTTTTCAAATGTTGAAAAAATGATTCAAAATGTCAAATGGATTGTGCCTGATGTTGAATAACCACTTTTTAAAGCCCCACAGTGACCAAAATTGCCATTTTTACAGACTTTTCCTCCTACTCAGAAGCTTCTTTTTGACCAATTTCTGGCAGAAAAATGGCTCTAAACACACTCATTTTAGATCCAAAAGTGATCATTCACATTTAATAATTGTTTACAGTCAAAAGAGAAAACATTAAAAAATGAACAATTTCTGACCATCTGGAGAAAGTTCGACGTTCCGGGGTCATCGTTTTTCTTCAAAAAAAATATTTTTTCAAATGTTGAAAAAATGATGCAAAATGTCAAAAGGATTGTGCCTGAAGTTGAATAACCACTTTTTAAAGCCCCACAGTGACCAAAATTGCAATCTGTACAGACTTTTCCTCCTACTCAGAAGCTTCTATCTTGACCAATTTCTGGCAGAAAAATGTCTCTAAACACACTTATTTTAGTTCCAAAAGTGATCATTCACATTTAATATTTGTTTACAGTCAAAAGAGATAACATTAAAAAAGGACTATTTCTGACCATCTGGAGAAAGTTCGACAGTTCCGGGGTCATCGTTTTTCATCAAAAAAAATATTTTTTCAAATGTTGAAAAAATGATGCAAAATGTCAAAAGGATTGGGCCTCCTGTTGAATAACTACTTTTTAAGCCCTACAGTGACCAAAATTGCCATTTTTGCAGACATTTCCTCCTACTCAGAAGCATCTATTTGACCAATTTCTGGCAGAAAAATGACTCTAAACACACTTATTTTAGTTCCAAAAGTGATCATTCACATTTAATTATTGTTTACAGTCAAAAGAGAAAAAATTTAAAAAATGGCCATTTCTGACCATCTGGAGAAAGTTTGACAGGTCCGGGGTCATCGTTTTTCATCAAAAAAAATATTTTTTCAAATGTTGAAAAAATGATTCAAAATGTCAAATGGATTGTGCCTGATGTTGAATAACAACTTTTTAAAGCCCCACAGTGACCAATATTGCCATTTTTACAGACATTTCCTCCTACTCAGAAGCTTCTATTTGACCAATTTCTGGCAGAAAAATGACTCTAAACACACTTATTTTAGTTCCAAAAGTGATCATTCACATTTAATAATTGTTTACAGTCAAAAGAGAAAACATTAAAAAATGACCATTTCTGACCATCTGGAGAAAGTTCGACGTTCCGGGGTCATCGTTTTTCATCAAAAAAAATATTTTTTCAAATGTTGAAAAAATGATGCAAAATGTCAAAAGGATTGTGCCTGAAGTTGAATAACCACTTTTGAAAGCCCCACAGTGACCAAAATTGCCATTTTTACAGACTTTTCCTCCTACTCAGAAGATTCTATTTTGACCAATTTCTGCAAGAAAAATGACTCCAAACACACTCATTTTAGATCCAAAAGTGATAATTCACATTTAAGAGTCATTTACAGGCAAAAAAGAAATCATTAAAAAATGACCATTTCTGACCATCTGGAGAAAGTTTGACAGTTCCGGGGTCATCGTTTTTCATCAAAAAAATATTTTTTCAAATGTATAAAAAATGATGCAATATGTCAAAAGTATTGTTCCTGAAGTTGAATAACCACTTTTTAACCCCTTCCACGCTAATGACAAAGCCAGCTCGTCACAGGCGTTACCTGCGCTGCGCTCATGACGAGCTGGCTTTGTCATGTAAAGTGTGATTCATGAACATTCAGCGCACAGCAGGAAAACCCGCTAGCGCTGTAGTGGTTAAAGCCCCACAGTGACCAAAATTGCAATTTTTACAGACTTTTCCTCCTACTCAGAAGCTTCTATTTTGACCAATTTCTGGCAGAAAAATGACTCCAAACACACTCATTTTAGATCCAAAAGTGATAATTCACATTTAATAGTCATTTACAGGCAAAAGAGAAAACATAAAAAATGACCATTTCTGACCATCTGGAGAAAGTTTGACAGTTCCGGGGTCATCGTTTTTCATCAAAAAAAATATTTTTTCAAATGTTGAAAAAATGATTCAAAATGTCAAATGGATAGTGCCTGATGTTGAATAACCACTTTTTAAAGCCCCACAGTGACCAAAATTGCCATTTTTACAGACTTTTCCTCCTACTCAGAAGCTTCTTTTTGACCAATTTCTGGCAGAAAAATGGCTCTAAACACACTCATTTTAGATCCAAAAGTGATCATTCACATTTAATAATTGTTTACAGTCAAAAGAGAAAACATTAAAAAATGAACAATTTCTGACCATCTGGAGAAAGTTCGACGTTCCGGGGTCATCGTTTTTCTTCAAAAAAAATATTTTTTCAAATGTTGAAAAAATGATGCAAAATGTCAAAAGGATTGTGCCTGAAGTTGAATAACCACTTTTTAAAGCCCCACAGTGACCAAAATTGCAATCTGTACAGACTTTTCCTCCTACTCAGAAGCTTCTATCTTGACCAATTTCTGGCAGAAAAATGTCTCTAAACACACTTATTTTAGTTCCAAAAGTGATCATTCACATTTAATATTTGTTTACAGTCAAAAGAGATAACATTAAAAAAGGACTATTTCTGACCATCTGGAGAAAGTTCGACAGTTCCGGGGTCATCGTTTTTCATCAAAAAAAATATTTTTTCAAATGTTGAAAAAATGATGCAAAATGTCAAAAGGATTGGGCCTCCTGTTGAATAACTACTTTTTAAGCCCTACAGTGACCAAAATTGCCATTTTTGCAGACATTTCCTCCTACTCAGAAGCATCTATTTGACCAATTTCTGGCAGAAAAATGACTCTAAACACACTTATTTTAGTTCCAAAAGTGATCATTCACATTTAATTATTGTTTACAGTCAAAAGAGAAAAAATTTAAAAAATGGCCATTTCTGACCATCTGGAGAAAGTTTGACAGGTCCGGGGTCATCGTTTTTCATCAAAAAAAATATTTTTTCAAATGTTGAAAAAATGATTCAAAATGTCAAATGGATTGTGCCTGATGTTGAATAACAACTTTTTAAAGCCCCACAGTGACCAATATTGCCATTTTTACAGACATTTCCTCCTACTCAGAAGCTTCTATTTGACCAATTTCTGGCAGAAAAATGACTCTAAACACACTTATTTTAGTTCCAAAAGTGATCATTCACATTTAATAATTGTTTACAGTCAAAAGAGAAAACATTAAAAAATGACCATTTCTGACCATCTGGAGAAAGTTCGACGTTCCGGGGTCATCGTTTTTCATCAAAAAAAATATTTTTTCAAATGTTGAAAAAATGATGCAAAATGTCAAAAGGATTGTGCCTGAAGTTGAATAACCACTTTTGAAAGCCCCACAGTGACCAAAATTGCCATTTTTACAGACTTTTCCTCCTACTCAGAAGATTCTATTTTGACCAATTTCTGCAAGAAAAATGACTCCAAACACACTCATTTTAGATCCAAAAGTGATAATTCACATTTAAGAGTCATTTACAGGCAAAAAAGAAATCATTAAAAAATGACCATTTCTGACCATCTGGAGAAAGTTTGACAGTTCCGGGGTCATCGTTTTTCATCAAAAAAATATTTTTTCAAATGTATAAAAAATGATGCAATATGTCAAAAGTATTGTTCCTGAAGTTGAATAACCACTTTTTAACCCCTTCCACGCTAATGACAAAGCCAGCTCGTCACAGGCGTTACCTGCGCTGCGCTCATGACGAGCTGGCTTTGTCATGTAAAGTGTGATTCATGAACATTCAGCGCACAGCAGGAAAACCCGCTAGCGCTGTAGTGGTTAAAGCCCCACAGTGACCAAAATTGCAATTTTTACAGACTTTTCCTCCTACTCAGAAGCTTCTATTTTGACCAATTTCTGGCAGAAAAATGACTCCAAACACACTCATTTTAGATCCAAAAGTGATAATTCACATTTAATAGTCATTTACAGGCAAAAGAGAAAACATAAAAAATGACCATTTCTGACCATCTGGAGAAAGTTTGACAGTTCCGGGGTCATCGTTTTTCATCAAAAAAAATATTTTTTCAAATGTTGAAAAAATGATTCAAAATGTCAAATGGATAGTGCCTGATGTTGAATAACCACTTTTTAAAGCCCCACAGTGACCAAAATTGTCATTTTTACAGACATTTCCTCCTACTCAGAACCTTCTATTTTGACCAATTTCTGGCAGAAAAATGTCTCTAAACACACTTATTTTAGTTCCAAAAGTGATCATTCACATTTAATATTTGTTTACAGTCAAAAGAGATAACATTAAAAAAGGACTATTTCTGACCATCTGGAGAAAGTTCGACAGTTCCGGGGTCATCGTTTTTCATCAAAAAATTTTTTTTTTCAAATGTTGAAAAAATGATGCAAAATGTCAAAAGGATTGGGCCTCCTGTTGAATAACTACTTTTTAAGCCCTACAGTGACCAAAATTGCCATTTTTGCAGACATTTCCTCCTACTCAGAAGCATCTATTTGACCAATTTCTGGCAGAAAAATGACTCTAAACACACTTATTTTAGTTCCAAAAGTGATCATTCACATTTAATTATTGTTTACAGTCAAAAGAGAAAAATTTTTAAAAATGGCCATTTCTGACCATCTGGAGAAAGTTTGACAGGTCCGGGGTCATCGTTTTTCATCAAAAAAAATATTTTTTCAAATGTTGAAAAAATGATTCAAAATGTCAAATGGATTGTGCCTGATGTTGAATAACAACTTTTTAAAGCCCCACAGTGACCAATATTGCCATTTTTACAGACATTTCCTCCTACTCAGAAGCTTCTATTTGACCAATTTCTGGCAGAAAAATGACTCTAAACACACTTATTTTAGTTCCAAAAGTGATCATTCACATTTAATAATTGTTTACAGTCAAAAGAGAAAACATTAAAAAATGACCATTTCTGACCATCTGGAGAAAGTTCGACGTTCCGGGGTCATCGTTTTTCATCAAAAAAAATATTTTTTCAAATGTTGAAAAAATGATGCAAAATGTCAAAAGGATTGTGCCTGAAGTTGAATAACCACTTTTGAAAGCCCCACAGTGACCAAAATTGCCATTTTTACAGACTTTTCCTCCTACTCAGAAGATTCTATTTTGACCAATTTCTGCAAGAAAAATGACTCCAAACACACTCATTTTAGATCCAAAAGTGATAATTCACATTTAAGAGTCATTTACAGGCAAAAAAGAAATCATTAAAAAATGACCATTTCTGACCATCTGGAGAAAGTTTGACAGTTCCGGGGTCATCGTTTTTCATCCAAAAAATATTTTTTCAAATGTATAAAAAATGATGCAATATGTCAAAAGTATTGTTCCTGAAGTTGAATAACCACTTTTTAACCCCTTCCACGCTAATGACAAAGCCAGCTCGTCACAGGCGTTACCTGCGCTGCGCTCATGACGAGCTGGCTTTGTCATGTAAAGTGTGATTCATGAACATTCAGCGCACAGCAGGAAAACCCGCTAGCGCTGTAGTGGTTAAAGCCCCACAGTGACAAAAATTGCAATTTTTACAGACTTTTCCTCCTACTCAGAAGCTTCTATTTTGACCAATTTCTGGCAGAAAAATGACTCCAAACACACTCATTTTAGATCCAAAAGTGATAATTCACATTTAATAGTCATTTACAGGCAAAAGAGAAAACATAAAAAATGACCATTTCTGACCATCTGGAGAAAGTTTGACAGTTCCGGGGTCATCGTTTTTCATCAAAAAAAATATTTTTTCAAATGTTGAAAAAATGATTCAAAATGTCAAATGGATAGTGCCTGATGTTGAATAACCACTTTTTAAAGCCCCACAGTGACCAAAATTGTCATTTTTACAGACATTTCCTCCTACTCAGAACCTTCTATTTTGACCAATTTCTGGCAGAAAAATGACTTTAAACACACTTATTTTAGTTCCAAAAGTGAACATTCACATTTAATAATTGTTTACAGTCAAAAGAGAAAACATTAAAAAATGACCATTTCTGACCATCTGGAGAAAGTTCGACAGTTCCGGGGTCATCGTTATTAATAAAAAAAATATTTTTTCAAATGTTGAAAAAATATGCAAAATGTCAAATGGATTGTGCCTGATGTTGAATAACCACTTTTTAAAGCCCCACAGTGACCAAAATTGCCATTTTAACAGACATTTCCTCCTACTCAGAAGCTTCTATTTGACCAATTTCTGGCAGAAAAATGACTCTAAACACGCTTATTTTAGTTCCAAAAGTGATCATTCACATTTAATAATTGTTTACAGTCAAAAGAGAAAACATTAAAAAATGACCATTTCTGACCATCTGGAGAAAGTTCGACGTTCCGGGGTCATCGTTTTTCATCAAAAAAAATATTTTTTCAAATGTTGAAAAAATGATGCAAAATGTCAAAAGGATTGTGCCTGAAGTTGAATAACCACTTTGTAAAGCCCCACAGTGACCAAAATTGCCATTTTTACAGACTTTTCCTCCTACTCAGAAGCTTCTATTTGACCAATTTCCGGCCGAAAAATGGCTCTAAACACACTCATTTTAGATCCAAAAGTGATCATTCACATTTAATAATTGTTTACAGTCAAAAGAGAAAACATTAAATGGCCATTTCTGACCATCTGGAGAAAGTTCGACAGTTCCAGGGTCATCGTTTTTCATAAAAAAAATAATTTTTTCAAATGTTAAAAAAATGATGCAAAATGTCAAATGGATTGTGCCTGATGTTGAATAACCACTTTTTAAAGCCCCACAGTGACCAAAATTGCCATTTTTACAGACTTTTCCTCCTACTCAGAAGCTTCTTTTTGACCAATTTCTGGCAGAAAAATGGCTCTAAACACACTCATTTTAGATCCAAAAGTGATCATTCACATTTAATAATTGTTTACAGTCAAAAGAGAAAACATTCAAAATGGCCATTTCTGACCATCTGGAGAAAGTTTTACAGGTCCGGGGTCATCGATTTTCATTAAAAAAAATATTTTTTCAAATGTTGAAAAAATGATTCAAAATGTCAAATGGATTGTGCCTGATGTTGAATAACCACTTTTTAAAGCCCCACAGTGACCAAAATTGCCATTTTTACAGACATTTCCTCCTACTCAGAAGCTTCTATTTGACCAATTTCTGGCAGAAAAATGACTCTAAACACACTTATTTTAGTTCCAAAAGTGAACATTCACATTTAATAATTGTTTACAGTGAAAAGAGAAAACATTAAAAAATGACCATTTCTGACCATCTGGAGAAAGTTCGACAGTTCCGGGGTCATTGTTTTTCATCAAAAAAAATATTTTTTCAAATGTGGAAAAAGTGATGCAAAATGTCAAAAGGATTGGGCCTCCTGTTGAATAACCACTTTTGCCCCACAGTGACCAAAATTGCCATTTTTACAGACTTTTCCTCCTATTCAGAAGCTTCTATTTGACCAATTTCTGGCAGAAAAATGACTCTAAAGACACTTATTTTAGTTCCAAAAGTGAACATTCACATTTAATAATTGTTTACAGTCAAAAGAGAAAACATTAAAAATGACCATTTCTGACCATCTGGAGAAAGTTCGACAGTTCCGGGGTCATCGTTTTTCATTAAAAAAATTATTTTTTCAAATGTTAAAAAAATGATGCAAAATGTCAAATGGATTGTGCCTGATGTTGAATAACCACTTTTTAAAGCCCCACAGTGACCAAAATTGCCATTTTTACAGACTTTTCCTCCTACTCAGAAGCTTCTTTTTGACCAATTTCTGGCAGAAAAATGGCTCTAAACACACTCATTTTAGATCCAAAAGTGATCATTCACATTTAATAATTGTTTACAGTCAAAAGAGAAAACATTCAAAATGGCCATTTCTGACCATCTGGAGAAAGTTTTACAGGTCCGGGGTCATCGTTTTTCATTAAAAAAAATATTTTTTCAAATGTTGAAAAAATGATTCAAAATGTCAAATGGATTGTGCCTGATGTTGAATAACCACTTTTTAAAGCCCCACAGTGACCAAAATTGCCATTTTTACAGACTTTTCCTCCTACTCAGAAGCTTCTTTTTGACCAATTTCTGGCAGAAAAATGGCTCTAAACACAATCATTTTAGATCCAAAAGTGATCATTCACATTTAATAATTGTTTACAGTCAAAAGAGAAAACATTCAAAATGGCCATTTCTGACCATCTGGAGAAAGTTTTACAGGTCCGGGGTCATCGTTTTTCATAAAAAAAAATATTTTTTCAAATGTTGAAAAAATGATTCAAAATGTCAAATGGATTGTGCCTGAAGTTGAATAACCACTTTTTAAAGCCCCACAGTGACCAAAATTGCAATTTGTACAGACTTTTCCTCCTACACAGAACCTTCTATTTTGACCAATTTCTGGCAGAAAAATGGCTCTAAACACACTTATTTTAGTTCCAAAAGTGATCATTCACATTTAATAATTGTTTACAGTCAAAAGAGAAAACATTAAAAAATGACCATTTCTGACCATCTGGAGAAAGTTCGACAGTTCCGGGGTCATCGTTATTCATAAAAAAAATATTTTTTCAAATGTTGAAAAAATATGCAAAATGTCAAATGGATTGTGCCTGAAGTTGAATAACCACTTTGTAAAGCCCCACAGTGACCAAAATTGCCATTTTTACAGACTTTTCCTCCTACTCAGTAGCTTCTATTTGACCAATTTCTGGCTGAAAAATGGCTCTAAACACACTCATTTTAGATTCAAAAGTGATCATTCACATTTAATAATTGTTTACAGTCAAAAGAGAAAACATTAAATGGCCATTTCTGACCATCTGGAGAAAGTTCGACAGTTCCGGGGTCATCGTTTTTCATTAAAAAAATAATTTTTTCAAATGTTAAAAAAATGATGCAAAATGTCAAATGGATTGTGCCTGATGTTGAATAACCACTTTTTAAAGCCCCACAGTGACCAAAATTGCCATTTCTACAGACTTTTCCTCCTACTCAGAAGCTTCTTTTTGACCAATTTCTGGCAGAAAAATGGCTCTAAACACACTCATTTTAGATCCAAAAGTGATCATTCACATTTAATAATTGTTTACAGTCAAAAGAGAAAACATTCAAAATGGGTATTTCTGACCATCTGGAGAAAGTTTTACAGGTCCGGGGTCATCGTTTTTCATAAAAAAAATATTTTTTCAAATGTTGAAAAAATGATTCAAAATGTCAAATGGATTGTGCCTGATGTTGAATAACCACTTTTTAAAGCCCCACAGTGACCAAAATTGCCATTTTTACAGACATTTCCTCCTACTCAGAAGCTTCTTTTTGACCAATTTCTGGCAGAAAAATGGCTCTAAACACACTCATTTTAGATCCAAAAGTGATCATTCACATTTAATAATTGTTTACAGTCAAAAGAGAAAACATTCAAAATGGCCATTTCTGACCATCTGGAGAAAGTTTTACAGGTCCGGGGTCATCGTTTTTCATAAAAAAAAATATTTTTTCAAATGTTGAAAAAATGATTCAAAATGTCAAATGGATTGTGCCTGATGTTGAATAACCACTTTTTAAAGCCCCACAGTGACCAAAATTGCCATTTTTACAGACATTTCCTCCTACTCAGAAGCTTCTATTTGACTAATTTCTGGCAGAAAAATGACTCTAAACACACTTATTTTAGTTCCAAAAGTGAACATTCACATTTAATAATTGTTTACAGTCAAAAGAGAAAACATTAAAAAATGACCATTTCTGACCATCTGGAGAAAGTTCGACAGTTCCGGGGTCATCGTTTTTCATCAAAAAAAATATTTTTTCAAATGTTGAAAAAGTGATGCAAAATGTCAAAAGGATTGGGCCTCCTGTTGAATAACCACTTTTGCCCCACAGTGACCAAAATTGCCATTTTTACAGACTTTTCCTCCTAC
This sequence comes from Lissotriton helveticus, assembly GCF_964261635.1. Lineage (NCBI taxonomy): Eukaryota > Metazoa > Chordata > Amphibia > Caudata > Salamandridae > Lissotriton > Lissotriton helveticus. Next base: position 1,355,612,056 of record NC_136061.1, on the reverse strand, counting down.
TCAGAAGCTTCTATTTGACCAATTTCTGGCAGAAAAATGACTCTAAAGACACTTATTTTAGTTCCAAAAGTGAACATTCACATTTAATAATTGTTTACAGTCAAACATTAAAAATGACCATTTCTGACCATATGGAGAAAGTTCGACAGTTCCGGGGTCATCGTTTTTCATTAAAAAAATTCTTTTTTCAAATGTTGAAAAAATGATTCAAAATGTCAAATGGATTGTGCCTGATGTTGAATAACCACTTTTTAAAGCCCCACAGTGACCAAAATTGCCATTTTTACAGACTTTTCCTCCTACTCAGAAGCTTCTTTTTGACCAATTTCTGGCAGAAAAATGGCTCTAAACACACTCATTTTAGATCCAAAAGTGATCATTCACATTTAATAATTGTTTACAGTCAAAAGAGAAAACATTCAAAATGGCCATTTCTGACCATCTGGAGAAAGTTTTACAGGTCCGGGGTCATCGTTTTTCATCAAAAAAAATATTTTTTCAAATGTTGAAAAAGTGATGCAAAATGTCAAAAGGATTGGGCCTCCTGTTGAATAACCACTTTTGCCCCACAGTGACCAAAATTGCCATTTTTACAGACTTTTCCTCCTACTCAGAAGCTTCTTTTTGACCAATTTCTGGCAGAAAAATGGCTCTAAACAAACTCATTTTAGATCCAAAAGTGATCATTCACATTTAATAATTGTTTACAGTCAAAAGAGAACACATTCAAAATGGCCATTTCTGACCATCTGGAGAAAGTTTTACAGGTCCGGGGTCATCGTTTTTCATCAAAAAAAATATTTTTTCAAATGTTGAAAAAGTGATGCAAAATGTCAAAAGGATTGGGCCTCCTGTTGAATAACCACTTTTGCCCCACAGTGACCAAAATTGCCATTTTTACAGACTTTTCCTCCTACTCAGAAGCTTCTATTTGACCAATTTCTGGCAGAAAAATGACTCTAAACACACTTATTTTAGTTCCAAAAGTGAACATTCACATTTAATAATTGTTTACAGTCAAAAGAGAAAACATTAAAAATGACCATTTCTGACCATATGGAGAAAGTTCGACAGTTCCGGGGTCATCGTTTTTCATTAAAAAAATTCTTTTTTCAAATGTTGAAAAAATGATTCAAAATGTCAAATGGATTGTGCCTGATGTTGAATAACCACTTTTTAAAGCCCCACAGTGACCAAAATTGCCATTTTTACAGACTTTTCCTCCTACTCAGAAGCTTCTTTTTGACCAATTTCTGGCAGAAAAATGGCTCTAAACACACTCATTTTAGATCCAAAAGTGATCATTCACATTTAATAATTGTTTACAGTCAAAAGAGAAAACATTAAAAAATGAACAATTTCTGACCATCTGGAGAAAGTTCGACGTTCCGGGGTCATCGTTTTTCTTCAAAAAAAATATTTTTTCAAATGTTGAAAAAATGATGCAAAATGTCAAAAGGATTGTGCCTGAAGTTGAATAACCACTTTTTAAAGCCCCACAGTGACCAAAATTGCAATTTGTACAGACTTTTCCTCCTACTCAGAAGCTTCTATCTTGACCAATTTCTGGCAGAAAAATGTCTCTAAACACACTTATTTTAGTTCCAAAAGTGATCATTCACATTTAATATTTGTTTACAGTCAAAAGAGATAACATTAAAAAAGGACTATTTCTGACCATCTGGAGAAAGTTCGACAGTTCCGGGGTCATCGTTTTTCATCAAAAAAAATATTTTTTCAAATGTTGAAAAAATGATGCAAAATGTCAAAAGGATTGGGCCTCCTGTTGAATAACTACTTTTTAAGCCCTACAGTGACCAAAATTGCCATTTTTGCAGACATTTCCTCCTACTCAGAAGCATCTATTTGACCAATTTCTGGCAGAAAAATGACTCTAAACACACTTATTTTAGTTCCAAAAGTGATCATTCACATTTAATTATTGTTTACAGTCAAAAGAGAAAAAATTTAAAAAATGGCCATTTCTGACCATCTGGAGAAAGTTTGACAGGTCCGGGGTCATCGTTTTTCATCAAAAAAAATATTTTTTCAAATGTTGAAAAAATGATTCAAAATGTCAAATGGATTGTGCCTGATGTTGAATAACAACTTTTTAAAGCCCCACAGTGACCAATATTGCCATTTTTACAGACATTTCCTCCTACTCAGAAGCTTCTATTTGACCAATTTCTGGCAGAAAAATGACTCTAAACACACTTATTTTAGTTCCAAAAGTGATCATTCACATTTAATAATTGTTTACAGTCAAAAGAGAAAACATTAAAAAATGACCATTTCTGACCATCTGGAGAAAGTTCGACGTTCCGGGGTCATCGTTTTTCATCAAAAAAAATATTTTTTCAAATGTTGAAAAAATGATGCAAAATGTCAAAAGGATTGTGCCTGAAGTTGAATAACCACTTTTGAAAGCCCCACAGTGACCAAAATTGCCATTTTTACAGACTTTTCCTCCTACTCAGAAGATTCTATTTTGACCAATTTCTGCAAGAAAAATGACTCCAAACACACTCATTTTAGATCCAAAAGTGATAATTCACATTTAAGAGTCATTTACAGGCAAAAAAGAAATCATTAAAAAATGACCATTTCTGACCATCTGGAGAAAGTTTGACAGTTCCGGGGTCATCGTTTTTCATCAAAAAAATATTTTTTCAAATGTATAAAAAATGATGCAATATGTCAAAAGTATTGTTCCTGAAGTTGAATAACCACTTTTTAACCCCTTCCACGCTAATGACAAAGCCAGCTCGTCACAGGCGTTACCTGCGCTGCGCTCATGACGAGCTGGCTTTGTCATGTAAAGTGTGATTCATGAACATTCAGCGCACAGCAGGAAAACCCGCTAGCGCTGTAGTGGTTAAAGCCCCACAGTGACCAAAATTGCAATTTTTACAGACTTTTCCTCCTACTCAGAAGCTTCTATTTTGACCAATTTCTGGCAGAAAAATGACTCCAAACACACTCATTTTAGATCCAAAAGTGATAATTCACATTTAATAGTCATTTACAGGCAAAAGAGAAAACATAAAAAATGACCATTTCTGACCATCTGGAGAAAGTTTGACAGTTCCGGGGTCATCGTTTTTCATCAAAAAAAATATTTTTTCAAATGTTGAAAAAATGATTCAAAATGTCAAATGGATAGTGCCTGATGTTGAATAACCACTTTTTAAAGCCCCACAGTGACCAAAATTGTCATTTTTACAGACATTTCCTCCTACTCAGAACCTTCTATTTTGACCAATTTCTGGCAGAAAAATGACTTTAAACACACTTATTTTAGTTCCAAAAGTGAACATTCACATTTAATAATTGTTTACAGTCAAAAGAGAAAACATTAAAAAATGACCATTTCTGACCATCTGGAGAAAGTTCGACAGTTCCGGGGTCATCGTTATTAATAAAAAAAATATTTTTTCAAATGTTGAAAAAATATGCAAAATGTCAAATGGATTGTGCCTGATGTTGAATAATCACTTTTTAAAGCCCCACAGTGACCAAAATTGCCATTTTAACAGACATTTCCTCCTACTCAGAAGCTTCTATTTGACCAATTTCTGGCAGAAAAATGACTCTAAACACGCTTATTTTAGTTCCAAAAGTGATCATTCACATTTAATAATTGTTTACAGTCAAAAGAGAAAACATTAAAAAATGACCATTTCTGACCATCTGGAGAAAGTTCGACGTTCCGGGGACATCGTTTTTCATCAAAAAAAATATTTTTTCAAATGTTGAAAAAATGATGCAAAATGTCAAAAGGATTGTGCCTGAAGTTGAATAACCACTTTGTAAAGCCCCACAGTGACCAAAATTGCCATTTTTACAGACTTTTCCTCCTACTCAGAAGCTTCTATTTGACCAATTTCTGGCCGAAAAATGGCTCTAAACACACTCATTTTAGATCCAAAAGTGATCATTCACATTTAATAATTGTTTACAGTCAAAAGAGAAAACATTAAATGGCCATTTCTGACCATCTGGAGAAAGTTCGACAGTTCCAGGGTCATCGTTTTTCATAAAAAAAATAATTTTTTCAAATGTTAAAAAAATGATGCAAAATGTCAAATGGATTGTGCCTGATGTTGAATAACCACTTTTTAAAGCCCCACAGTGACCAAAATTGCCATTTTTACAGACTTTTCCTCCTACTCAGAAGCTTCTTTTTGACCAATTTCTGGCAGAAAAATGGCTCTAAACACACTCATTTTAGATCCAAAAGTGATCATTCACATTTAATAATTGTTTACAGTCAAAAGAGAAAACATTCAAAATGGCCATTTCTGACCATCTGGAGAAAGTTTTACAGGTCCGGGGTCATCGATTTTCATTAAAAAAAATATTTTTTCAAATGTTGAAAAAATGATTCAAAATGTCAAATGGATTGTGCCTGATGTTGAATAACCACTTTTTAAAGCCCCACAGTGACCAAAATTGCCATTTTTACAGACATTTCCTCCTACTCAGAAGCTTCTATTTGACCAATTTCTGGCAGAAAAATGACTCTAAACACACTTATTTTAGTTCCAAAAGTGAACATTCACATTTAATAATTGTTTACAGTCAAAAGAGAAAACATTAAAAAATGACCATTTCTGACCATCTGGAGAAAGTTCGACAGTTCCGGGGTCATCGTTTTTCATCAAAAAAAATATTTTTTCAAATGTGGAAAAAGTGATGCAAAATGTCAAAAGGATTGGGCCTCCTGTTGAATAACCACTTTTGCCCCACAGTGACCAAAATTGCCATTTTTACAGACTTTTCCTCCTACTCAGAAGCTTCTATTTGACCAATTTCTGGCAGAAAAATGACTCTAAAGACACTTATTTTAGTTCCAAAAGTGAACATTCACATTTAATAATTGTTTACAGTCAAAAGAGAAAACATTAAAAATGACCATTTCTGACCATCTGGAGAAAGTTCGACAGTTCCGGGGTCATCGTTTTTCATTAAAAAAATTATTTTTTCAAATGTTAAAAAAATGATGCAAAATGTCAAATGGATTGTGCCTGATGTTGAATAACCACTTTTTAAAGCCCCACAGTGACCAAAATTGCCATTTTTACAGACTTTTCCTCCTACTCAGAAGCTTCTTTTTGACCAATTTCTGGCAGAAAAATGGCTCTAAACACACTCATTTTAGATCCAAAAGTGATCATTCACATTTAATAATTGTTTACAGTCAAAAGAGAAAACATTCAAAATGGCCATTTCTGACCATCTGGAGAAAGTTTTACAGGTCCGGGGTCATCGTTTTTCATTAAAAAAAATATTTTTTCAAATGTTGAAAAAATGATTCAAAATGTCAAATGGATTGTGCCTGATGTTGAATAACCACTTTTTAAAGCCCCACAGTGACCAAAATTGCCATTTTTACAGACTTTTCCTCCTACTCAGAAGCTTCTTTTTGACCAATTTCTGGCAGAAAAATGGCTCTAAACACAATCATTTTAGATCCAAAAGTGATCATTCACATTTAATAATTGTTTACAGTCAAAAGAGAAAACATTCAAAATGGCCATTTCTGACCATCTGGAGAAAGTTTTACAGGTCCGGGGTCATCGTTTTTCATAAAAAAAAATATTTTTTCAAATGTTGAAAAAATGATTCAAAATGTCAAAAGGATTGTGCCTGAAGTTGAATAACCACTTTTTAAAGCCCCACAGTGACCAAAATTGCAATTTGTACAGACTTTTCCTCCTACACAGAACCTTCTATTTTGACCAATTTCTGGCAGAAAAATGGCTCTAAACACACTTATTTTAGTTCCAAAAGTGATCATTCACATTTAATAATTGTTTACAGTCAAAAGAGAAAACATTAAAAAATGACCATTTCTGACCATCTGGAGAAAGTTCGACAGTTCCGGGGTCATCGTTATTCATAAAAAAAATTTTTTTTCAAATGTTGAAAAAATATGCAAAATGTCAAATGGATTGTGCCTGAAGTTGAATAACCACTTTGTAAAGCCCCACAGTGACCAAAATTGCCATTTTTACAGACTTTTCCTCCTACTCAGTAGCTTCTATTTGACCAATTTCTGGCCGAAAAATGGCTCTAAACACACTCATTTTAGATCCAAAAGTGATCATTCACATTTAATAATTGTTTACAGTCAAAAGAGAAAACATTAAATGGCCATTTCTGACCATCTGGAGAAAGTTCGACAGTTCCGGGGTCATCGTTTTTCATTAAAAAAATAATTTTTTCAAATGTTAAAAAAGTGATGCAAAATGTCAAATGGATTGTGCCTGATGTTGAATAACCACTTTTTAAAGCCCCACAGTGACCAAAATTGCCATTTCTACAGACTTTTCCTCCTACTCAGAAGCTTCTTTTTGACCAATTTCTGGCAGAAAAATGGCTCTAAACACACTCATTTTAGATCCAAAAGTGATCATTCACATTTAATAATTGTTTACAGTCAAAAGAGAAAACATTCAAAATGGGTATTTCTGACCATCTGGAGAAAGTTTTACAGGTCCGGGGTCATCGTTTTTCATAAAAAAAATATTTGTTCAAATGTTGAAAAAATTATTCAAAATGTCAAATGGATTGTGCCTGATGTTGAATAACCACTTTTTAAAGCCCCACAGTGACCAAAATTGCCATTTTTACAGACATTTCCTCCTACTCAGAAGCTTCTTTTTGACCAATTTCTGGCAGAAAAATGGCTCTAAACACACTCATTTTAGATCCAAAAGTGATCATTCACATTTAATAATTGTTTACAGTCAAAAGAGAAAACATTCAAAATGGCCATTTCTGACCATCTGGAGAAAGTTTTACAGGTCCGGGGTCATCGTTTTTCATAAAAAAAAATATTTTTTCAAATGTTGAAAAAATGATTCAAAATGTCAAATGGATTGTGCCTGATGTTGAATAACCACTTTTTAAAGCCCCACAGTGACCAAAATTGCCATTTTTACAGACATTTCCTCCTACTCAGAAGCTTCTATTTGACTAATTTCTGGCAGAAAAATGACTCTAAACACACTTATTTTAGTTCCAAAAGTGAACATTCACATTTAATAATTGTTTACAGTCAAAAGAGAAAACATTAAAAAATGACCATTTCTGACCATCTGGAGAAAGTTCGACAGTTCCGGGGTCATCGTTTTTCATCAAAAAAAATATTTTTTCAAATGTTGAAAAAGTGATGCAAAATGTCAAAAGGATTGGGCCTCCTGTTGAATAACCACTTTTGCCCCACAGTGACCAAAATTGCCATTTTTACAGACTTTTCCTCCTACTCAGAAGCTTCTATTTGACCAATTTCTGGCAGAAAAATGACTCTAAAGACACTTATTTTAGTTCCAAAAGTGAACATTCACATTTAATAATTGTTTACAGTCAAAAGAGAAAACATTAAAAATGACCATTTCTGACCATATGGAGAAAGTTCGACAGTTCCGGGGTCATCGTTTTTCATTAAAAAAATTCTTTTTTCAAATGTTGAAAAAATGATTCAAAATGTCAAATGGATTGTGCCTGATGTTGAATAACCACTTTTTAAAGCCCCACAGTGACCAAAATTGCCATTTTTACAGACTTTTCCTCCTACTCAGAAGCTTCTTTTTGACCAATTTCTGGCAGAAAAATGGCTCTAAACACACTCATTTTAGATCCAAAAGTGATCATTCACATTTAATAATTGTTTACAGTCAAAAGAGAAAACATTCAAAATGGCCATTTCTGACCATCTGGAGAAAGTTTTACAGGTCCGGGGTCATCGTTTTTCATCAAAAAAAATATTTTTTCAAATGTTGAAAAAGTGATGCAAAATGTCAAAAGGATTGGGCCTCCTGTTGAATAACCACTTTTGCCCCACAGTGACCAAAATTGCCATTTTTACAGACTTTTCCTCCTACTCAGAAGCTTCTTTTTGACCAATTTCTGGCAGAAAATTGGCTCTAAACAAACTCATTTTAGATCCAAAAGTGATCATTCACATTTAATAATTGTTTACAGTCAAAAGAGAACACATTCAAAATGGCCATTTCTGACCATCTGGAGAAAGTTTTACAGGTCCGGGGTCATCGTTTTTCATCAAAAAAAATATTTTTTCAAATGTTGAAAAAGTGATGCAAAATGTCAAAAGGATTGGGCCTCCTGTTGAATAACCACTTTTGCCCCACAGTGACCAAAATTGCCATTTTTACAGACTTTTCCTCCTACTCAGAAGCTTCTATTTGACCAATTTCTGGCAGAAAAATGACTCTAAACACACTTATTTTAGTTCCAAAAGTGAACATTCACATTTAATAATTGTTTACAGTCAAAAGAGAAAACATTAAAAAATGACCATTTCTGACCATCTGGAGAAAGTTCGACAGTTCCGGGGTCATCGTTTTTCATAAAAAAAATATTTTTTCAAATGTTAAAAAAATGATGCAAAATGTCAAATGGATGTGCCTGATGTTGAATAACCACTTTTTAAAGCCCCACAGTGACCAAAATTGCAATTTGTACAGACTTTTCCTCCTACTCAGAAGCTTCTATCTTGACCAATTTCTGGCAGAAAAATGGCTCTAAACACACTTATTTTAGTTCCAAAAGTGAACATTCACATTTAATAATTGTTTACAGTCAAAAGAGAAAACATTAAAAAATGACCATTTCTGACCATCTGGAGAAAGTTCGACAGTTCCGGGGTCATCGTTTTTCATAAAAAAAATATTTTTTCAAATGTTAAAAAAATGATGCAAAATGTCAAATGGATGTGCCTGATGTTGAATAACCACTTTTTAAAGCCCCACAGTGACCAAAATTGCAATTTGTACAGACTTTTCCTCCTACTCAGAAGCTTCTATCTTGACCAATTTCTGGCAGAAAAATGGCTCTAAACACACTTATTTTAGTTCCAAAAGTGATCATTCACATTTAATATTTGTTTACAGTCAAAAGAGATAACATTAAAAAAGGACTATTCCTGACCATCTGGAGAAAGTTCGACAGTTCCGGGGTCATCGTTTTTCATCAAAAAAAATATTTTTTCAAATGTTGAAAAAATGATTCAAAATGTCAAATGGATTGTGCCTGATGTTGAATAACAACTTTTTAAAGCCCCACAGTGACCAAAATTGCCATTTTTACAGACATTTCCTCCTACTCAGAAGCTTCTATTTGACCAATTTCTGGCAGAAAAATGACTCTAAACACACTTATTTTAGTTCCAAAAGTGATCATTCACATTTAATAATTGTTTACAGTCAAAAGAGAAAACATTAAAAAAGACCATTTCTGACCATCTGGAGAAAGTTCGACGTTCCGGGGTCATCGTTTTTCATCAAAAAAAATATTTTTTCAAATGTTGAAAAAATGATGCAAAATGTCAAAAGGATTGTGCCTGAAGTTGAATAACCACTTTTGAAAGCCCCACAGTGACTAAAATTGCCATTTTTACAGACTTTTCCTCCTACTCAGAAGCATCTATTTTGACCAATTTCTGCAAGAAAAATTACTCCAAACACACTCATTTTAGATCCAAAAGTGATAATTCACATTTAAGAGTCATTTACAGGCAAAAAAGAAATCATTAAAAAATGACCATTTCTGACCATCTGGAGAAAGTTTGACAGTTCCGGGGTCATCGTTTTTCATCAAAAAAATATTTTTTCAAATGTATAAAAAATGATGCAAAATGTCAAAAGTATTGTTCCTGAAGTTGAATAACCACTTTTTAACCCCTTCCACGCTAATGACAAAGCCAGCTCGTCACAGGCGTTACCTGCGCTGCGCTCATGACGAGCTGGCTTTGTCATGTAAAGTGTGATTTATGAACATTCAGCGCACAGCAGGAAAACCCGCTAGCGCTGTAGTGGTTAAAGCCCCACAGTGACCAAAATTGCAATTTTTACAGACTTTTCCTCCTACTCAGAAGCTTCTATTTTGACCAATTTCTGGCAGAAAAATGACTCCAAACACACTCATTTTAGATCCAAAAGTGATAATTCACATTTAATAGTCATTTACAGGCAAAAGAGAAAACATAAAAAAATGACCATTTCTGACCATCTGGAGAAAGTTTGACAGTTCCGGGGTCATCGTTTTTCATCAAAAAAAATATTTTTTCAAATGTTGAAAAAATGATTCAAAATGTCAAATGGATAGTGCCTGATGTTGAATAACCACTTTTTAAAGCCCCACAGTGACCAAAATTGTCATTTTTACAGACATTTCCTCCTACTCAGAAGCTTCTATTTGACCAATTTCTGGCAGAAAAATGGCTCTAAACACACTCATTTTAGATCCAAAAGTGATCATTCACATTTAATAATTATTTACAGTCAAAAGAGAAAACATTCAAAATGGCCATTTCTGACCATCTGGAGAAAGTTTTACAGGTCCGGGGTCATCGTTTTTCATCAAAAAAAATATTTTTTCAAATGTTGAAAAAGTGATGCAAAATGTCAAAAGGATTGGGCCTCCTGTTGAATAACCACTTTTGCCCCACAGTGACCAAAATTGCCATTTTTACAGACTTTTCCTCCTACTCAGAAGCTTCTTTTTGACCAATTTCTGGCAGAAAATTGGCTCTAAACAAACTCATTTTAGATCCAAAAGTGATCATTCACATTTAATAATTGTTTACAGTCAAAAGAGAACACATTCAAAATGGCCATTTCTGACCATCTGGAGAAAGTTTTACAGGTCCGGGGTCATCGTTTTTCATCAAAAAAAATATTTTTTCAAATGTTGAAAAAGTGATGCAAAATGTCAAAAGGATTGGGCCTCCTGTTGAATAACCACTTTTGCCCCACAGTGACCAAAATTGCCATTTTTACAGACTTTTCCTCCTACTCAGAAGCTTCTATTTGACCAATTTCTGGCAGAAAAATGACTCTAAACACACTTATTTTAGTTCCAAAAGTGAACATTCACATTTAATAATTGTTTACAGTCAAAAGAGAAAACATTAAAAAATGACCATTTCTGACCATCTGGAGAAAGTTCGACAGTTCCGGGGTCATCGTTTTTCATAAAAAAAATATTTTTTCAAATGTTAAAAAAATGATGCAAAATGTCAAATGGATGTGCCTGATGTTGAATAACCACTTTTTAAAGCCCCACAGTGACCAACATTGCAATTTGTACAGACTTTTCCTCCTACTCAGAAGCTTCTATCTTGACCAATTTCTGGCAGAAAAATGGCTCTAAACACACTTATTTTAGTTCCAAAAGTGAACATTCACATTTAATAATTGTTTACAGTCAAAAGAGAAAACATTAAAAAATGACCATTTCTGACCATCTGGAGAAAGTTCGACAGTTCCGGGGTCATCGTTTTTCATAAAAAAAATATTTTTTCAAATGTTAAAAAAATGATGCAAAATGTCAAATGGATGTGCCTGATGTTGAATAACCACTTTTTAAAGCCCCACAGTGACCAAAATTGCAATTTGTACAGACTTTTCCTCCTACTCAGAAGCTTCTATCTTGACCAATTTCTGGCAGAAAAATGGCTCTAAACACACTTATTTTAGTTCCAAAAGTGATCATTCACATTTAATATTTGTTTACAGTCAAAAGAGATAACATTAAAAAAGGACTATTCCTGACCATCTGGAGAAAGTTCGACAGTTCCGGGGTCATCGTTTTTCATCAAAAAAAATATTTTTTCAAATGTTGAAAAAATGATTCAAAATGTCAAATGGATTGTGCCTGATGTTGAATAACAACTTTTTAAAGCCCCACAGTGACCAAAATTGCCATTTTTACAGACATTTCCTCCTACTCAGAAGCTTCTATTTGACCAATTTCTGGCAGAAAAATGACTCTAAACACACTTATTTTAGTTCCAAAAGTGATCATTCACATTTAATAATTGTTTACAGTCAAAAGAGAAAACATTAAAAAAGACCATTTCTGACCATCTGGAGAAAGTTCGACGTTCCGGGGTCATCGTTTTTCATCAAAAAAAATATTTTTTCAAATGTTGAAAAAATGATGCAAAATGTCAAAAGGATTGTGCCTGAAGTTGAATAACCACTTTTGAAAGCCCCACAGTGACTAAAATTGCCATTTTTACAGACTTTTCCTCCTACTCAGAAGCATCTATTTTGACCAATTTCTGCAAGAAAAATTACTCCAAACACACTCATTTTAGATCCAAAAGTGATAATTCACATTTAAGAGTCATTTACAGGCAAAAAAGAAATCATTAAAAAATGACCATTTCTGACCATCTGGAGAAAGTTTGACAGTTCCGGGGTCATCGTTTTTCATCAAAAAAATATTTTTTCAAATGTATAAAAAATGATGCAAAATGTCAAAAGTATTGTTCCTGAAGTTGAATAACCACTTTTTAACCCCTTCCACGCTAATGACAAAGCCAGCTCGTCACAGGCGTTACCTGCGCTGCGCTCATGACGAGCTGGCTTTGTCATGTAAAGTGTGATTTATGAACATTCAGCGCACAGCAGGAAAACCCGCTAGCGCTGTAGTGGTTAAAGCCCCACAGTGACCAAAATTGCAATTTTTACAGACTTTTCCTCCTACTCAGAAGCTTCTATTTTGACCAATTTCTGGCAGAAAAATGACTCCAAACACACTCATTTTAGATCCAAAAGTGATAATTCACATTTAATAGTCATTTACAGGCAAAAGAGAAAACATAAAAAAATGACCATTTCTGACCATCTGGAGAAAGTTTGACAGTTCCGGGGTCATCGTTTTTCATCAAAAAAAATATTTTTTCAAATGTTGAAAAAATGATTCAAAATGTCAAATGGATAGTGCCTGATGTTGAATAACCACTTTTTAAAGCCCCACAGTGACCAAAATTGTCATTTTTACAGACATTTCCTCCTACTCAGAAGCTTCTATTTGACCAATTTCTGGCAGAAAAATGACTCTAAACACGCTTATTTTAGTTCCAAAAGTGATCATTCACATTTAATAATTGTTTACAGTCAAAAGAGAAAACATTAAAAAATTACCATTTCTGACCATCTGGAGAAAGTTCGACGTTCCGGGGTCATCGTTTTTCATAAAAAAAAATATTTTTTCAAATGTTGAAAAAATGATGCAAAATGTCAAAAGGATTGTGCCTGAAGTTGAATAACCACTTTTGAAAGCCCCACAGTGACCAAAATTGCCATTTTTACAGACTTTTCCTCCTACTCAGAAGCATCTATTTTGACCAATTTCTGCAAGAAAAATGACTCCAAACACACTCATTTTAGATCCAAAAGTGATAATTCACATTTAAGAGTCATTTACAGGCAAAAAAGAAATCATTAAAAAATGACCATTTCTGACCATCTGGAGAAAGTTTGACAGTTCCGGGGTCATCGTTTTTCATCAAAAACATATTTTTTCAAATGTATGAAAAATGATGCAAAATGTCAAAAGTATTGTTCCTGAAGTTGAATAACCACTTTTTAACCCCTTCCACGCTAATGACAAAGCCAGCTCGTCACAGGCGTTACCTGCGCTGCGCTCATGACGAGCTGGCTTTGTCATGTAAAGTGTGATTTATGAACATTCAGCGCACAGCAGGAAAACCCGCTAGCGCTGTAGTGGTTAAAGCCCCACAGTGACCAAAATTGCAATTTTTACAGACTTTTCCTCCTACTCAGAAGCTTCTATTTTGACCAATTTCTGGCAGAAAAATCACTCCAAACACACTCATTTTAGATCCAAAAGTGATAATTCACATTTAATAGTCATTTACAGGCAAAAGAGAAAACATAAAAAAATGACCATTTCTGACCATCTGGAGAAAGTTCGACAGTTCCGGGGTCATCGTTATTCATAAAAAAAATATTTTTTCAAATGTTGAAAAAATATGCAAAATGTCAAATGGATTGTGCCTGATGTTGAATAACCACTTTTTAAAGCCCCACAGTGACCAAAATTGCCATTTTAACAGACATTTCCTCCTACTCAGAAGCTTCTATTTGACCAATTTCTGGCAGAAAAATGACTCTAAACACGCTTATTTTAGTTCCAAAAGTGATCATTCACATTTAATAATTGTTTACAGTCAAAAGAGAAAACATTAAAAAATGACCATTTCTGACCATCTGGAGAAAGTTCGACGTTCCGGGGTCATCGTTTTTCATCAAAAAAAATATTTTTTCAAATGTTGAAAAAATGATGCAAAATGTCAAAAGGATTGTGCCTGAAGTTGAATAACCACTTTGTAAAGCCCCACAGTGACCAAAATTGCCATTTTTACAGACTTTTCCTCCTACTCAGAAGCTTCTATTTCGACCAATTTCTGGCAGAAAAATGACTCTAAACACACTCATTTTAGTTCCAACAGTGATAATTCACATTTAATAATTGTTTACAGTCAAAAGAGAAAACATTAAATGGCCATTTCTGACCATCTGGAGAAAGTTCGACAGTTCCGGGATCATCGTTATTCATAAAAAAAATATTTTTTCAAATGTTGAAAAAATATGCAAAATGTCAAATGGATTGTGCCTGATGTTGAATAACCACTTTTTAAAGCCCCACAGTGACCAAAATTGCCATTTTAACAGACATTTCCTCCTACTCAGAAGCTTCTATTTGACCAATTTCTGGCAGAAAAATTACTCTAAACACGCTTATTTTAGTTCCAAAAGTGATCATTCACATTTAATAATTGTTTACAGTCAAAAGAGAAAACATTAAAAAATGACCATTTCTGACCTTCTGGAGAAAGTTCGACGTTCCGGGGTCATCGTTTTTCATCAAAAAAAATATTTTTTCAAATGTTGAAAAAATGATGCAAAATGTCAAAAGGATTGTGCCTGAAGTTGAATAACCACTTTGTAAAGCCCCACAGTGACCAAAATTGCCATTTTTACAGACATTTCCTCCTACTCAGAAGCTTCTATTTGACCAATTTCTGGCAGAAAAATGGCTCTAAACACACTCATTTTAGATCCAAAAGTGATCATTCACATTTAATAATTGTTTACAGTCAAAAGAGAAAACATTAAATGGCCATTTCTGACCATCTGGAGAAAGTTCGACAGTTCCGGGGTCATCGTTTTTCATAAAAAAAATAATTTTTTCAAATGTTAAAAAAATGATGCAAAATGTCAAATGGATTGTGCCTGATGTTGAATAACCACTTTTTAAAGCCCCACAGTGACCAAAATTGCCATTTTTACAGACTTTTCCTCCTACTCAGAAGCTTCTTTTTGACCAATTTCTGGCAGAAAAATGGCTCTAAACACACTCATTTTAGATCCAAAAGTGATCATTCACATTTAATAATTGTTTACAGTCAAAAGAGAAAACATTCAAAATGGCCATTTCTGACCATCTGGAGAAAGTTTTACAGGTCCGGGGTCATCGATTTTCATTAAAAAAAATATTTTTTCAAATGTTGAAAAAATGATTCAAAATGTCAAATGGATTGTGCCTGATGTTGAATAACCACTTTTTAAAGCCCCACAGTGACCAAAATTGCCATTTTTACAGACATTTCCTCCTACTCAGAAGCTTCTATTTGACCAATTTCTGGCAGAAAAATGACTCTAAACACACTTATTTTAGTTCCAAAAGTGAACATTCACATTTAATAATTGTTTACAGTCAAAAGAGAAAACATTAAAAAATGACCATTTCTGACCATCTGGAGAAAGTTCGACAGTTCCGGGGTCATCGTTTTTCATCAAAAAAAATATTTTTTCAAATGTTGAAAAAGTGATGCAAAATGTCAAAAGGATTGGGCCTCCTGTTGAATAACCACTTTTGCCCCACAGTGACCAAAATTGCCATTTTTACAGACTTTTCCTCCTACTCAGAAGCTTCTATTTGACCAATTTCTGGCAGAAAAATGACTCTAAAGACACTTATTTTAGTTCCAAAAGTGAACATTCACATTTAATAATTGTTTACAGTCAAAAGAGAAAACATTCAAAATGGCCATTTCTGACCATCTGGAGAAAGTTTTACAGGTCCGGGGTCATCGTTTTTCATTAAAAAAAATATTTTTTCAAATGTTGAAAAAATGATTCAAAATGTCAAATGGATTGTGCCTGATGTTGAATAACCACTTTTTAAAGCCCCACAGTGACCAAAATTGCCATTTTTACAGACTTTTCCTCCTACTCAGAAGCTTCTTTTTGACCAATTTCTGGCAGAAAAATGGCTCTAAACACAATCATTTTAGATCCAAAAGTGATCATTCACATTTAATAATTGTTTACAGTCAAAAGAGAAAACATTCAAAATGGCCATTTCTGACCATCTGGAGAAAGTTTTACAGGTCCGGGGTCATCGTTTTTCATAAAAAAAAATATTTTTTCAAATGTTGAAAAAATGATTCAAAATGTCAAATGGATTGTGCCTGAAGTTGAATAACCACTTTTTAAAGCCCCACAGTGACCAAAATTGCAATTTGTACAGACTTTTCCTCCTACACAGAACCTTCTATTTTGACCAATTTCTGGCAGAAAAATGGCTCTAAACACACTTATTTTAGTTCCAAACGTGATCATTCACATTTAATAATTGTTTACAGTCAAAAGAGAAAACATTAAAAAATGACCATTTCTGACCATCTGGAGAAAGTTCGACAGTTCCGGGGTCATCGTTATTCATAAAAAAAATATTTTTTCAAATGTTGAAAAAATATGCAAAATGTCAAATGGATTGTGCCTGAAGTTGAATAACCACTTTGTAAAGCCCCACAGTGACCAAAATTGCCATTTTTACAGACTTTTCCTCCTACTCAGTAGCTTCTATTTGACCAATTTCTGGCCGAAAAATGGCTCTAAACACACTCATTTTAGATCCAAAAGTGATCATTCACATTTAATAATTGTTTACAGTCAAAAGAGAAAACATTAAATGGCCATTTCTGACCATCTGGAGAAAGTTCGACAGTTCCGGGGTCATCGTTATTCATCAAAAAAAATATTTTTTCAAATGTTGAAAAAATGATGCAAAATGTCAAAAGGATTGTGCCTGAAGTTGAATAACCACTTTGTAAAGCCCCACAGTGACCAAAATTGCCATTTTTACAGACTTTTCCTCCTACTCAGAAGCTTCTATTTCGACCAATTTCTGGCAGAAAAATGACTCTAAACACACTCATTTTAGTTCCAACAGTGATAATTCACATTTAATAATTGTTTACAGTCAAAAGAGAAAACATTAAATGGCCATTTCTGACCATCTGGAGAAAGTTCGACAGTTCCGGGATCATCGTTATTCATAAAAAAAATATTTTTTCAAATGTTGAAAAAATATGCAAAATGTCAAATGGATTGTGCCTGATGTTGAATAACCACTTTTTAAAGCCCCACAGTGACCAAAATTGCCATTTTAACAGACATTTCCTCCTACTCAGAAGCTTCTATTTGACCAATTTCTGGCAGAAAAATTACTCTAAACACGCTTATTTTAGTTCCAAAAGTGATCATTCACATTTAATAATTGTTTACAGTCAAAAGAGAAAACATTAAAAAATGACCATTTCTGACCTTCTGGAGAAAGTTCGACGTTCCGGGGTCATCGTTTTTCATCAAAAAAAATATTTTTTCAAATGTTGAAAAAATGATGCAAAATGTCAAAAGGATTGTGCCTGAAGTTGAATAACCACTTTGTAAAGCCCCACAGTGACCAAAATTGCCATTTTTACAGACATTTCCTCCTACTCAGAAGCTTCTATTTGACCAATTTCTGGCAGAAAAATGGCTCTAAACACACTCATTTTAGATCCAAAAGTGATCATTCACATTTAATAATTGTTTACAGTCAAAAGAGAAAACATTAAATGGCCATTTCTGACCATCTGGAGAAAGTTCGACAGTTCCGGGGTCATCGTTTTTCATAAAAAAAATAATTTTTTCAAATGTTAAAAAAATGATGCAAAATGTCAAATGGATTGTGCCTGATGTTGAATAACCACTTTTTAAAGCCCCACAGTGACCAAAATTGCCATTTTTACAGACTTTTCCTCCTACTCAGAAGCTTCTTTTTGACCAATTTCTGGCAGAAAAATGGCTCTAAACACACTCATTTTAGATCCAAAAGTGATCATTCACATTTAATAATTGTTTACAGTCAAAAGAGAAAACATTCAAAATGGCCATTTCTGACCATCTGGAGAAAGTTTTACAGGTCCGGGGTCATCGATTTTCATTAAAAAAAATATTTTTTCAAATGTTGAAAAAATGATTCAAAATGTCAAATGGATTGTGCCTGATGTTGAATAACCACTTTTTAAAGCCCCACAGTGACCAAAATTGCCATTTTTACAGACATTTCCTCCTACTCAGAAGCTTCTATTTGACCAATTTCTGGCAGAAAAATGACTCTAAACACACTTATTTTAGTTCCAAAAGTGAACATTCACATTTAATAATTGTTTACAGTCAAAAGAGAAAACATTAAAAAATGACCATTTCTGACCATCTGGAGAAAGTTCGACAGTTCCGGGGTCATCGTTTTTCATCAAAAAAAATATTTTTTCAAATGTTGAAAAAGTGATGCAAAATGTCAAAAGGATTGGGCCTCCTGTTGAATAACCACTTTTGCCCCACAGTGACCAAAATTGCCATTTTTACAGACTTTTCCTCCTACTCAGAAGCTTCTATTTGACCAATTTCTGGCAGAAAAATGACTCTAAAGACACTTATTTTAGTTCCAAAAGTGAACATTCACATTTAATAATTGTTTACAGTCAAAAGAGAAAACATTCAAAATGGCCATTTCTGACCATCTGGAGAAAGTTTTACAGGTCCGGGGTCATCGTTTTTCATTAAAAAAAATATTTTTTCAAATGTTGAAAAAATGATTCAAAATGTCAAATGGATTGTGCCTGATGTTGAATAACCACTTTTTAAAGCCCCACAGTGACCAAAATTGCCATTTTTACAGACTTTTCCTCCTACTCAGAAGCTTCTTTTTGACCAATTTCTGGCAGAAAAATGGCTCTAAACACAATCATTTTAGATCCAAAAGTGATCATTCACATTTAATAATTGTTTACAGTCAAAAGAGAAAACATTCAAAATGGCCATTTCTGACCATCTGGAGAAAGTTTTACAGGTCCGGGGTCATCGTTTTTCATAAAAAAAAATATTTTTTCAAATGTTGAAAAAATGATTCAAAATGTCAAATGGATTGTGCCTGAAGTTGAATAACCACTTTTTAAAGCCCCACAGTGACCAAAATTGCAATTTGTACAGACTTTTCCTCCTACACAGAACCTTCTATTTTGACCAATTTCTGGCAGAAAAATGGCTCTAAACACACTTATTTTAGTTCCAAACGTGATCATTCACATTTAATAATTGTTTACAGTCAAAAGAGAAAACATTAAAAAATGACCATTTCTGACCATCTGGAGAAAGTTCGACAGTTCCGGGGTCATCGTTATTCATAAAAAAAATATTTTTTCAAATGTTGAAAAAATATGCAAAATGTCAAATGGATTGTGCCTGAAGTTGAATAACCACTTTGTAAAGCCCCACAGTGACCAAAATTGCCATTTTTACAGACTTTTCCTCCTACTCAGTAGCTTCTATTTGACCAATTTCTGGCCGAAAAATGGCTCTAAACACACTCATTTTAGATCCAAAAGTGATCATTCACATTTAATAATTGTTTACAGTCAAAAGAGAAAACATTAAATGGCCATTTCTGACCATCTGGAGAAAGTTCGACAGTTCCGGGGTCATCGTTTTTCATTAAAAAAATTATTTTTTCAAATGTTAAAAAAATGATGCAAAATGTCAAATGGATTGTGCCTGATGTTGAATAACCACTTTTTAAAGCCCCACAGTGACCAAAATTGCCATTTTTACAGACTTTTCCTCCTACTCAGAAGCTTCTTTTTGACCAATTTCTGGCAGAAAAATGGCTCTAAACACACTCATTTTAGATCCAAAAGTGATCATTCACATTTAATAATTGTTTACAGTCAAAAGAGAAAACATTCAAAATGGCCATTTCTGACCATCTGGAGAAAGTTTTACAGGTCCGGGGTCATCGTTTTTCATAAAAAAAAATATTTTTTCAAATGTTGAAAAAATGATTCAAAATGTCAAATGGATTGTGCCTGATGTTGAATAACCACTTTTTAAAGCCCCACAGTGACCAAAATTGCCATTTTTACAGACATTTCCTCCTACTCAGAAGCTTCTTTTTGACCAATTTCTGGCAGAAAAATGGCTCTAAACACCCTCATTTTAGATCCAAAAGTGATCATTCACATTTAATAATTGTTTACAGTCAAAAGAGAAAACATTCAAAATGGCCATTTCTGACCATCTGGAGAAAGTTTTACAGGTCCGGGGTCATCGTTTTTCATCAAAAAAAATATTTTTTCAAATGTTGAAAAAGTGATGCAAAATGTCAAAAGGATTGGGCCTCCTGTTGAATAACCACTTTTGCCCCACAGTGACAAAAATTGCCATTTTTACAGACTTTTCCTCCTACTCAGAAGCTTCTATTTGACCAATTTCTGGCAGAAAAATGACTCTAAAGACACTTATTTTAGTTCCAAAAGTGAACATTCACATTTAATAATTGTTTACAGTCAAAAGAGAAAACATTAAAAATGACCATTTCTGACCATATGGAGAAAGTTCGACAGTTCCGGGGTCATCGTTTTTCATTAAAAAAATTCTTTTCTCAAATGTTAAAAAAATGATGCAAAATGTCAAATGGATTGTGCCTGATGTTGAATAACCACTTTTTAAAGCCCCACAGTGACCAAAATTGCCATTTTTACAGACTTTTCCTCCTACTCAGAAGCTTCTTTTTGACCAATTTCTGGCAGAAAAATGGCTCTAAACACACTCATTTTAGATCCAAAAGTGATCATTCACATTTAATAATTGTTTACAGTCAAAAGAGAAAACATTCAAAATGGCCATTTCTGACCATCTGGAGAAAGTTTTACAGGTCCGGGGTCATCGTTTTTCATCAAAAAAAATATTTTTTCAAATGTTGAAAAAGTGATGCAAAATGTCAAAAGGATTGGGCCTCCTGTTGAATAACCACTTTTGCCCCACAGTGACCAAAATTGCCATTTTTACAGACTTTTCCTCCTACTCAGAAGCTTCTATTTGACCAATTTCTGGCAGAAAAATGACTCTAAACACACTTATTTTAGTTCCAAAAGTGATCATTCACATTTAATAATTGTTTACAGTCAAAAGAGAAAACATTCAAAATGGCCATTTCTGACCATCTGGAGAAAGTTTTACAGGTCCGGGGTCATCGTTTTTCATACAAAAAAATATTTTTTCAAATGTTGAAAAAATGATTCAAAATGTCAAATGGATTGTGCCTGATGTTGAATAACCACTTTTTAAAGCCCCACAGTGACCAAAATTGCCATTTTTACAGACATTTCCTCCTACTCAGAAGCTTCTATTTGACTAATTTCTGGCAGAAAAATGACTCTAAAGACACTTATTTTAGTTCCAAAAGTGAACATTCACATTTAATAATTGTTTACAGTCAAAAGAGAAAACATTAAAAAATGACCATTTCTGACCATCTGGAGAAAGTTCGACAGTTCCGGGGTCATCGTTTTTCATAAAAAAAATATTTTTTCAAATGTTAAAAAAATGATGCAAAATGTCAAATGGATGTGCCTGATGTTGAATAACCACTTTTTAAAGCCCCACAGTGACCAAAATTGCAATTTGTACAGACTTTTCCTCCTACTCAGAAGCTTCTATCTTGACCAATTTCTGGCAGAAAAATGGCTCTAAACACACTTATTTTAGTTCCAAAAGTGATCATTCACATTTAATATTTGTTTACAGTCAAAAGAGATAACATTAAAAAAGGACTATTCCTGACCATCTGGAGAAAGTTCGACAGTTCCGGGGTCATCGTTTTTCATCAAAAAAAATATTTTTTCAAATGTTGAAAAAATGATGCAAAATGTCAAAAGGATCGGGCCTCCTGTTGAATAACTACTTTTTAAGCCCTACAGTGACCAAAATTGCCATTTTTGCAGACATTTCCTCCTACTCAGAAGCATCTATTTGACCAATTTCTGGCAGAAAAACGACTCTAAACACACTTATTTTAGTTCTAAAAGTGATCATTCACATTTAATTATTGTTTACAGTCAAAAGAGAAAAAATTAAAAAAATGGCCATTTCTGACCATCTGGAGAAAGTTTGACAGGTCCGGGGTCATCGTTTTTCATCAAAAAAAATATTTTTTCAAATGTTGAAAAAATGATTCAAAATGTCAAATGGATTGTGCCTGATGTTGAATAACAACTTTTGAAAGCCCCACAGTGACTAAAATTGCCATTTTTACAGACATTTCCTCCTACTCAGAAGCATCTATTTTGACCAATTTCTGCAAGAAAAATTACTCCAAACACACTCATTTTAGTTCCAAAAGTGATAATTCACATTTAAGAGTCATTTACAGGCAAAAAAGAAATCATTAAAAAATGACCATTTCTGACCATCTGGAGAAAGTTCGACGTTCCGGGGTCATCGTTTTTCATCAAAAAAAATATTTTTTCAAATGTATAAAAAATGATGCAAAATGTCAAAAGGATTGTGCCTGAAGTTGAATAACCACTTTTTAACCCCTTCCACGCTAATGACAAAGCCAGCTCGTCACAGGCGTTACCTGCGCATCGCTCATGACGAGCTGGCTTTGTCATGTAAAGTGTGATTTATGAACATTCAGCGCACAGCAGGAAAACCCGCTAGCGCTGTAGTGGTTAAAGCCCCACAGTGACCAAAATTGCAATTTTTACAGACTTTTCCTCCTACTCAGAAGCTTCTATTTTGACCAATTTCTGGCAGAAAAATGACTCCAAACACACTCATTTTAGATCCAAAAGTGATAATTCACATTTAATAGTCATTTACAGGCAAAAGAGAAAACATAAAAAAATGACCATTTCTGACCATCTGGAGAAAGTTTGACAGTTCCGGGGTCATCGTTTTTCATCAAAAAAAATATTTTTTCAAATGTTGAAAAAATGATTCAAAATGTCAAATGGATAGTGCCTGATGTTGAATAACCACTTTTTAAAGCCCCACAGTGACCAAAATTGTCATTTTTACAGACATTTCCTCCTACTCAGAAGCTTCTATTTGACCAATTTCTGGCAGAAAAATGACTCTAAACACGCTTATTTTAGTTCCAAAAGTGATCATTCACATTTAATAATTGTTTACAGTCAAAAGAGAAAACATTAAAAAATGACCATTTCTGACCATCTGGAGAAAGTTCGACGTTCCGGGGTCATCGTTTTTCATAAAAAAAAATATTTTTTCAAATGTTGAAAAAATGATGCAAAATGTCAAAAGGATTGTGCCTGAAGTTGAATAACCACTTTTGAAAGCCCCACAGTGACCAAAATTGCCATTTTTACAGACTTTTCCTCCTACTCAGAAGCATCTATTTTGACCAATTTCTGCAAGAAAAATTACTCCAAACACACTCATTTTAGATCCAAAAGTGATAATTCACATTTAAGAGTCATTTACAGGCAAAAAAGAAATCATTAAAAAATGACCATTTCTGACCATCTGGAGAAAGTTTGACAGTTCCGGGGTCATCGTTTTTCATCAATAACATATTTTTTCAAATGTATGAAAAATGATGCAAAATGTCAAAAGTATTGTTCCTGAAGTTGAATAACCACTTATTAACCCCTTCCACGCTAATGACAAAGCCAACTCGTCACAGGCGTTACCTGCGCTGCGCTCATGACGAGCTGGCTTTGTCATGTAAAGTGTGATTTATGAACATTCAGCGCACAGCAGGAAAACCCGCTAGCGCTGTAGTGGTTAAAGCCCCACAGTGACCAAAATTGCAATTTTTACAGACTTTTCCTCCTACTCAGAAGCTTCTATTTTGACCAATTTCTGGCAGAAAAATCACTCCAAACACACTCATTTTAGATCCAAAAGTGATAATTCACATTTAATAGTCATTTACAGGCAAAAGAGAAAACATAAAAAAATGACCATTTCTGACCATCTGGAGAAAGTTTGACAGTTCCGGGGTCATCGTTTTTCATCAAAAAAAATATTTTTTCAAATGTTGAAAAAATGATTCAAAATGTCAAATGGATAGTGCCTGATGTTGAATAACCACTTTTTAAAGCCCCACAGTGACCAAAATTGTCATTTTTACAGACATTTCCTCCTACACAGAACCTTCTATTTTGACCAATTTCTGGCAGAAAAATCACTTTAAACACACTTATTTTAGTTCCAAAAGTGAACATTCACATTTAATAATTGTTTACAGTCAAAAGAGAAAACATTAAAAAATGACCATTTCTGACCATCTGGAGAAAGTTCGACAGTTCCGGGGTCATCGTTATTCATAAAAAAAATATTTTTTCAAATGTTGAAAAAATATGCAAAATGTCAAATGGATTGTGCCTGATGTTGAATAACCACTTTTTAAAGCCCCACAGTGACCAAAATTGCCATTTTAACAGACATTTCCTCCTACTCAGAAGCTTCTATTTGACCAATTTCTGGCAGAAAAATGACTCTAAACACGCTTATTTTAGTTCCAAAAGTGATCATTCACATTTAATAATTGTTTACAGTCAAAAGAGAAAACATTAAAAAATGACCATTTCTGACCATCTGGAGAAAGTTCGACGTTCCGGGGTCATCGTTTTTCATCAAAAAAAATATTTTTTCAAATGTTGAAAAAATGATGCAAAATGTCAAAAGGATTGTGCCTGAAGTTGAATAACCACTTTGTAAAGCCCCACAGTGACCAAAATTGCCATTTTTACAGACTTTTCCTCCTACTCAGAAGCTTCTATTTCGACCAATTTCTGGCAGAAAAATGACTCTAAACACACTCATTTTAGTTCCAACAGTGATAATTCACATTTAATAATTGTTTACAGTCAAAAGAGAAAACATTAAATGGCCATTTCTGACCATCTGGAGAAAGTTCGACAGTTCCGGGATCATCGTTATTCATAAAAAAAATATTTTTTCAAATGTTGAAAAAATATGCAAAATGTCAAATGGATTGTGCCTGATGTTGAATAACCACTTTTTAAAGCCCCACAGTGACCAAAATTGCCATTTTAACAGACATTTCCTCCTACTCAGAAGCTTCTATTTGACCAATTTCTGGCAGAAAAATTACTCTAAACACGCTTATTTTAGTTCCAAAAGTGATCATTCACATTTAATAATTGTTTACAGTCAAAAGAGAAAACATTAAAAAATGACCATTTCTGACCATCTGGAGAAAGTTCGACGTTCCGGGGTCATCGTTTTTCATCAAAAAAAATATTTTTTCAAATGTTGAAAAAATGATGCAAAATGTCAAAAGGATTGTGCCTGAAGTTGAATAACCACTTTGTAAAGCCCCACAGTGACCAAAATTGCCATTTTTACAGACTTTTCCTCCTACTCAGAAGCTTCTTTTTGACCAATTTCTGGCAGAAAAATGGCTCTAAACACACTCATTTTAGATCCAAAAGTGATCATTCACATTAAATAATTGTTTACAGTCAAAAGAGAAAACATTCTAAATGGCCATTTCTGACCATCTGGAGAAAGTTTTACAGGTCCGGGGTCATCGTTTTTCATTAAAAAAAATATTTTTTCAAATGTTGAAAAAATGATTCAAAATGTCAAATGGATTGTGCCTGATGTTGAATAACCACTTTTTAAAGCCCCACAGTGACCAAAATTGCCATTTTTACAGACATTTCCTCCTACTCAGAAGCTTCTATTTGACCAATTTCTGGCAGAAAAATGACTCTAAACACACTTATTTTAGTTCCAAAAGTGAACATTCACATTTAATAATTGTTTACAGTCAAAAGAGAAAACATTAAAAAATGACCATTTCTGTAAGCATGGGCGTAAAATCCGTTACGCTCGCGGATTTTTCGTATTTTCGGAGAATCCGCAATCCGCGAACTCTCGCGGATGCGGCGAGAATACGCAAAATCCGCGCGAAGCGGATTTTTTGTTTGTGTTCGCACTGCTCGCGCTGCTCGCGGTCCGCGGCGCGGGCAGGAACAATCTCGCACTAGCGAAAGTACAAAAATTACTTAGTAAAGGAAGTGGCCCAGTCTCCAACTTCCTGTTCCTGTCCAGCAAGCTCCTCCCATAGGGGTGGGGTGAAGGAAGTGCCCCAGTCTCCAACTTCCTGTTCCTGTCCAGCAAGCTCCTCCATTTCCTGGCCACTTTGATTTCGATCTTGACTGGGAAGGATTACTTTTTGTGGTTGCTGCTGGATATTTGGATTTGAGGCCTTTTGGATTACTTTTGGATTCGAATTTTGATTTCACAAAGAAGTAAGTCGATGTTGTTTGTTTGTGGTGATTTTCGTGTGTGTTGTTTTTTTTCGACTTTTTTGGGGGGAAAATCTGCAAGTTCGCGAGCTGAGGATGTGTTTTTGCTTGTGTTCGCACTGCTCGTGTCCCGCGCAGCAACAATCTCGCACTCGCGAAATTGTAAAAATTACAATTCTGCTGCACATGAATTGAAAACCACCAGGCTTATTTATGGGTGCATGGATGATACAACTGTTTTGTTGAAATTATTTTTGTTAACATGATTCTGGCCAGGGCATGGATGACATTGGATTGTGCAGATTTTTGTGTGTTTTAGGACTTTTTGGGGTGGTGTTGGGGGCTTGCTATGGGGGTGGGGGCCATTTTATTGTCTGGTCCCGTGTGGGTGGGGGTCTAGGGGCCATTTGTAAGTTGTGTGCTTTGTGCCATAGGCCTGCACCCACTGTGCTCTGATGTCATCCATTATGCCCAGGGGGGCCCAGAATCGGTCTGTTCGCGGATTTTGTGGGTTTTTGCCACGTTCGCGCCGTGAAGCAACAATCTCGCACTCGCGAAATTGTAAAAAATGCAATTTTGCACCGGAAAACCACCAGCAGGCAGCATAAGCCTTCTGAAAATGGATGGATGGCATTGGATTGTGGTGATTTGATTTGTGTTGTGTGTTTTCACTTTTTGGAGTAGGGGTTGGGTGCTGGCTATGTTGGTGGTGGCCATTTTGAGGCATGGTCCTGGCCATGTGGATGGGGGGGTCAAGCGGCCATTTTGAAGGCAGGCAGTGAGCTTTGAGACATAGGTGTGCCTTGCTTTCACCCATTGTGCCCAGGCGGAGTCAGGGGTACATGAAAGCACAACCCTCTGTGTGTGTGCTCTCTTGGATCAATGTTAAATTCCTGTTTCCCAAAAATTTAGCAAATCCTAATTTTGAAAATTCCATATTGTGTGGTGTGCACGTGTGTATTCATAAATGCCTACTTGCTAACTGTTTATTCAAGCGCTACATATGCAACATTTATATTTACTGATGTTCCTCTGTCTTCGTTTGCGTTTAGGTGCACAAAACTACGCATCATCATCGTTGAGCATCAGTGCCAGGAAGAAGTGCTGCTGCGGCCTGTTGTTCCGACATCTGAAGAAGATGGCTCCAAAAAGAGGTGCCCGTAGGTCCTCTTCCAAGAAAGATGTCTCTACTAAGGAGAAGAAGAAGCAAGTGGCACCACTTACCAAGGCGACTGGTTGCTCAACCAAGACATTTTTTGGGCAACAACAACCAAAAAAACAAAGGCCCACCATGAGTGCTGCACAGGTAGCCTGTTTAGTTGTTGAATCACCAACGACCAGTGATGTTGGATCATCGCAAGAAAGTAGCAGCACGCCATCAACACAGGTTTTAACTCATCTCACAAGTACTATTCAACAACCAAAGCCGCAACAACAACTGCATGGGCTACTAGTACAAGCAGAAGTACATGCGCAAGGAGCTGTCCGAGAAGGAGCTGTCCGAGAAGGAGCTGTCCGAGAAGGAGCTGTCCGAGAAGGAGCTGTCCGAGAAGGAGAAGGCCGAGAAGGAGCTGTCCGAGAAGGAGCTGTCCGAGAAGGAGCTGTCCGAGAAGGAGAAGGCCGAGAAGGAGAAGGCCGAGAAGGAGAAGGCCGAGAAGGAGAAGGCCGAGAAGGAGCTGTCCGAGAAGGAGAAGGCCGAGAAGGAGAAGGCCGAGAAGGAGAAGGCCGAGAAAGAGAAGGCCGAGAAGGAGAAGGCCGAGAAGGAGCTGTCCGAGAAGGAGAAGGCCGAGAAGGAGCTGTCCGAGAAGGAGAAGGCCGAGAAGGAGAAGGCCGAGAAGGAGAGGTCCATAGAGACTTGCAAGTAGAGGTCAGTGAAGATGGCCATGGAGCGGTGCAAGTGCCCACAATGGTTGTTCTTCCAGAAGTAGGGGCACAGGAGGAAATTGACTTTGGAGCCGGGGTATCATGTCAGGAAGACGAAGCCACTCCTCCTGATGATTCATTTTCTCCCAGCTCCCCAGCAAGGAAAAGATCAAGGAGGGTGTGTAGAAGTTCCTCTTCAAGCCCCGCTCCATCAGATGATGATCTGGATCTGGATTGGCAACCATCTCCGACGTCTGAGAGGGAGGCACACCATGAGCTGCGAATGGTATCAAATCTTAAAAGGAAGGGCCCCGGAAAGCTCATACTTATGGATCCGAACGTCGGACTTGATGAAGTGGTGCATTCTGATGTTGTTGAAGAGGATGACAGCAATGACCTAGTCATCACACATGTCAGTCCAGCCACACCGGCCATGCAGCAGACAGACATTTACACCCTATCCCGACGTCATGCTGAGCGTGACCCTGGCGACGTGCCACTGGTAGCACCACCAACGCAGTCAAGTAGTACCACAAGTTCAACAAAACCTACAGCTCCCATATTTTCTCCCCGGAGGGGGACTCCATCCAGCTCGACTCCCTCAAGTAAGGTTGCTGCAATAATTGCACAACCCAGTAGATGTCTGCAAGGCTCATCCACCACTGCTTCATCTGGCATTGGCAGCAGTATCACCTCGTGCGGCAAAACCAGAAGTTTCCAGTCCCCAGTTTGGAACTTTTTTAGTGTCCATGAAAAATATGATAACATAGCCGTTTGTTGCATTTGTAAGACTAGCGTTAGCCGTGGTAAGACTGGTACCAACTATGGAACCGGAGGCCAGATAGGTCATCTTGAAAGAAAGCACGCTGTCGAATGGTTTCCGCACCTAGCAAACATCAAGGGAAAGCGATCCCAAAGGGCAAGTGGCCAAAATATACCCATAGTAGGTGTTTCATCTGAAGATGATGGGGAGGTAGAAGAAGCGTCAGACATGTGTCCGGTTGCACCCAGTACCCCTTGCAGCACCACACCCTCCGTAACACATAGCAGGCACACTGAGAGTCTGGGAGACACACCAATGCGGAAAATGTCAACACTGATCAGAAGTGGGTCGAAGAAGGCATCAGCATCATCCCGTAAATTTGTCCAGCGCACCATTTCAGCCATGTTCTCCTCAGATGCGCAATTTCAACGCAACCACCCAACTGTACGCCTCTATAACACTAAGCTGGCAAAAATGCTAGCGGTGGACCTTCTCCCTTTTTCGTTTGTCGAAGGTGTGGGTTTCCTTGAACTCGTGGCAACATTGGCCCCTAAATGGAAGGTTCCTAGCCGGTACTATTTTGCCAGGGTTGCTGTTCCAGCACTACACAAAGAGGTGCTTGAGTTGGTGGGGGCAGCTTTGCAGAAGAGTGCTGTTCACACTATACACCTGACAACAGACATGTGGACCAGTTGCGCAGCCACTGATTACATGTGCATCACTGCACACTGGGTCTCTTTTTCAGGGGTTATTAAACAGATAAATGCAGGTGGTGACTTGGTCGAGATTTTTAAGGGTGCTCGTAAACATGCAACATTAGCCATGTTTGGCATGGAGAAAAGTCATACTGCAGTCAACATTTTGGCTGACTTTAACAAAAAGGTCTTGCAATGGCTGCGCCCAAGACATTGCAAGGTTGGTTATGTTTCTACAGATAATGGCAGCAATGTAGTTAGGGCCATGGCGGACGGTTTCTATTTCAGAGTGCCGTGTTTGGCGCACTGTATCAACCTTGTTGTGCAAAATTTTTTGAAAAAAGAACTTGCAGTCGACAAAACACTGACCATCTGCAGAAGAATATGCACACATTTCAACCATTCTTTTAAGGCCCGGAAGGAGCTGAGGCGCAAGCAAAATGAACGTAGAATGCCAGTGAAAGCACTTATCCAGGAGGTGGCAACACGTTGGAACTCAACCTTCTACATGCTTGAGCGTCTGCATGAGCTGTTTCCAGTAGTCAATGAGTATTTCTACAACCTGGGTGGTGATACGACAGGAATGATACTAGCGGTGGAGCAATGGCAGCTAGTTAAAAGCCTGACAGACATGCTTCGGCCTTTTGAGGTCTTCACGCGTGACGTGAGCAGGGAGGACTGTTCTTTGAGCAAAGCTATCCCACTGTTGCTGAAGCTCGAGCACCAAGTCAAGGTGGTGTCTTCACAATTAAAGGACGTTGGAAAGAACGAAGCACATGAGTTGGCGCAGAGATTATTACAACGCCTAGTTAGCAATGAACGGCTTGTAAATATCAAGAAACAACAGCACTACATTTGTGCTACTATTCTGGATCCACGTTACAAAAAGCCATTGTTTGGCAAAGTAATAATTCCTTTTGAAACATCGGATGTTACAGAGTACAAAGGTTGGCTAGCTCAGTCAGCCATTCGTTTTGAAATAGAACGGAAGGAAACTGTAGGAGAAGACAGTACTACTAGTGAATCAGCAGGCGATCAGGCGTCCCAAAAAAGCACTTCACCATCTGTGCCTGTGGCAGAAGTGAGTGATTTTTCCTCTGAGCCGTTAACCACACCAGCAACCGTATCATCTCCACCAGGCGCATGCGATATGTCTGAAGCGAGTTGGCTAACTCAGCTAGGGTTTCCTGGTCCTAGAAAGGACACAGAAGTGCAAAGTACAGGAATCCGGGAGGACATTCTTTCAATGGTGCAGGCCTATCTGGATGACTCAACAGAGGTCAATATTACTGAGGACCCATTGGCGTATTGGCATGGGAAAAGAAAAATATGGCGAGAGCTCACCAACCTGGCTATCAATTACTTGTCTTGCCCACTCGCAAGCGTGTCTTCAGAACGTGTTTTTAGTTCTGCTGGTGGCATTGTGACTTCCAAAAGGTCCCGCCTCTTGCCCGCAAATGTGGAGCGGCTCACCTTGATAAAGATGAACCAGCACTTCATACCACCAGATTACAGAGTACGAGAATGCACGCAGGAAGAAGAGGACACCGCCCTACCCGAGGAAAGTTCTCCTCAGTTACCAGAAGTAACCCCGACTGATGAGTTAGCAGAGTATGAGGACGAGTTCTGCTTCCCTGACAGCGAGTTCTGAAAATGACTCAATCATTCATTAATTGTAAATAGTCCTCCTTATTCACTTTTATTCCTGTGTGTCTGCCTTTCTTTAGCAAGTGCTTCATCACATTCCCAACAAAACTGTAATCAACCAATAAAACAACAAGCCCATCAACAGAACTATCTTGATTTTGATGCCGCAGCATTCCTCAGGTTCACAACAGTTAGTTGACAAGAACTCAGGGGCATATTACCAACAATTAGCGATAATTTTTGTCTCTAACTTGTTTAGAGACAAAAATTATCGCCGCACATCGGCGATTTTTATCGCAGATAAACCTTGCTATTAGCAAGGTTTATCGCAAATGCGATAAAAAACGGCCGCAATGCATGAATATCGCTGAAAAGTCAGCGATATTCATGCATTATCGAGCAAATGCTCTTAGCCATGTTATCCACCTCCCATTGGATAACATGGTGAAGAACTGCTCAGGGCAGGTGTTAGCTTTTGGAGATATTCGCGCTTAGTGCGAATATCTCCAAAAGTTGGTAATAGGAGATAGCGATGTTAGCGACTGTTTCCAGTCGCTAACATCTTGGCACGCCCACTTTGCATGTCATTAGTGATAAATATCACTGACATGCAAAGCGGGGCCCAAGATGGTCGCTATCTCCTATTAGCTGTCACTAACTGGTGTTAGCGACAGCTTGGTAATAGGGAGATAATTTTATCTCCGCTTTCTTGGCTTTTAAAGCCAAAAAAGCGGAGATAAACCCCTTGATAATATACCCCTCAGTCCTGGTCGTCTATCCTGAGTCCTCCTCCTCCAGACTCACCCTATCCATTACCCATAATGCTGATGCCTGGATTCTGCACAATGAAGAAATGAAGGAGCCAGCCCTCAAACACAAATTACAGGTAAGATAAGCTTTTGGATGGGAGGTAGTATAATGGAGTATTCGGAGAGGCGAGAGAGTGACAGTGGTACTAGCAGCAAAGTCCTAGGGCTCTTGAATTAACAAAGTCTGTGACAGGCATTTACTTAGGAAAACATTTGGCCTATTGCACGTGAACGTGTAGGCGTTATATTGCTCGCTTGCCTGTCTCAGGGGTGCTGTCTCTGGGGCTTCTAGGTTTTAGGGTTGTGTCAGCACCGCTACCACATTTCTAATGTTGATTGCTTTTGTTTTGCAGAAAATCCACGCCGGGAAACTCCAGTTGTGGCCCTGCTGCAGAACGCGTTAGGACTCTGTGAATTCCAGGTGGAGCCAGCCCTCAAACACAAATTACAGGTAAGATAAGCTTTTGGATGGGAGGTAGTATAATGGAGTATTCGGAGAGGCGAGAGAGTGACAGTGGTACTAGCAGCAAAGTCCTAGGGCTCTTGAATTAACAAAGTCTGTGACAGGCATTTACTTAGGAAAACATTTGGCCTATTGCACGTGAACGTGTAGGCGTTATATTGCTCGCTTGCCTGTCTCAGGGGTGCTGTCTCTGGGGCTTCTAGGTTTTAGGGTTGTGTCAGCACCGCTACCACATTTCTAATGTTGATTGCTTTTGTTTTGCAGAAAATCCACGCCGGGAAACTCCAGTTGTGGCCCTGCTGCAGAACGCGTTAGGACTCTGTGAATTCCAGGTGGAGCCAGCCCTCAAACACAAATTACAGGTAAGATAAGCTTTTGGATGGGAGGTAGTATAATGGAGTATTCGGAGAGGCGAGAGAGTGACAGTGGTACTAGCAGCAAAGTCCTAGGGCTCTTGAATTAACAAACTCTGTGACAGGCATTTACTTAGGAAAACATTTGGCCTATTGCACGTGAACGTGTAGGCGTTATATTGCTCGCTTGCCTGTCTCAGGGGTGCTGTCTCTGGGGCTTCTAGGTTTTAGGGTTGTGTCAGCACCGCTACCACATTTCTAATGTTGATTGTTTTTGTTTTGCAGAAAATCCACGCCGGGAAACTCCAGTTGTGGCCCTGCTGCAGAACGCGTTAGGACTCTGTGAATTCCAGGTGGAGCCAGCCCTCAAACACAAATTACAGGTAAGATAAGCTTTTGGATGGGAGGTAGTATAATGGAGTATTCGGAGAGGCGAGAGAGTGACAGTGGTACTAGCAGCAAAGTCCTAGGGCTCTTGAATTAACAAACTCTGTGACAGGCATTTACTTAGGAAAACATTTGGCCTATTGCACGTGAACCAACACGATGACAGTGTTCAGTTAAATGAAATTACTGCAAAACCACCACCCACCCAGCTCAAAAGTAGTAAAAAAACAGGTATGCTCAGATAAAGTTTGAAAAAGTATATTTATATCCCTAACAAAATAATCTCCCGCAAGACCCTCCCTAACCCCAACAAATAGTCCTCAAAAGTCCCCAAAAAACCCAACTCCCAATTCCCACCCCCCAAAAGTCTCAAAAAAAGGGGCAAGGGACACTCTAGGGATGCAAGCTGGTAAGTTTGGCCTCCAGGGCATCATGCTTTAGGGCCAGGGCATCATATTTTTCTTGGAGGATGGCTTGCTCTAGGCGGAGGCCCTCCACCACATTTTGAAATTTGTGCCATTTCTGGACCTCCGCCTCTAGGTCTGACACTCTGCGGAGTGCACGGCGCAAGCGACCTTTAACAGTGCTGCGAGGTGCAGCTTTTGCTGCTTGGCGGTGGCGTCTTCCGGCACGGCTCCGGTTCGCTGGAGCACTGTGCTTACCGGCAGAACGTGGGGTAACAGAGGAGGATGTAGACGATGTTAAGTTGGATGCACTGGAGTGCGTGTCATCCCCCTCGAGTTCCACCAGTCGCCGATATTCCGCAACAGTTGCTTCCAGCCTCCGTTGCCGGGCCAGTACAGCCAGCATACTCCTCGTTGGTTTGGAGGTTTTAGTATTGCCAACTATATGAAGAAAGAAAGACATAATCTGTAAGCAATGCTCTTTAGGAATATGATTAACACAAAATGATTCAGCAGGAAGTTGTGTCACAGTACAACTAGCAACTAGCCAGGGCAGTACAAAACTATTCAGGCCAGTATCATGGGCGTCCGCAGGGAGGGGCGCTTGAATCACCATTTCCCTTCCCACAACTCTCTTGTATCCTTGGTTTGGTGCTCTTTCATATGAAAGAGATGTGGCAGAAGTGAGTGATTTTTCCTCTGAGCCGTTAACCACACCAGCAACCGTATCATCTGCACCAGGCCCAGGCGATATGTCTGTTTCCCTCCCTCTCTCTCTCTCTCTCTCTCTCTCTCTCTCTCTCTCTCTGTCTCCCTCTTTCTGTCTCCCTTTGTCTCCCTCTACCTCGCTGTCTCTCTCTCTCTGTCTCCCTCCCTCACCCTCCCTCTGGCTCCCTCCCTCTCTCTCTCTCTCTCCTTCTGTCTTCCTCTCTCTCTGTCTCTGCCTCTATCTGTCTTTCGGTCCCAGCCTGCTGTAATTACCATATTGTAATTTGTCACTGGGCCACCACTGGATACACATCATATCCTATCTAAGAGTCAGATAGTACCATGATCCAGCTTACCTGTACTCGCCACCGCCACTGTCTCCTTCCTCACAGTCTGTACTTCTTCTTGGTCCGACTCCTCTAGCGCCGCCTCCTCCCCAGATTGACCCTCGGACTCCGAGTCAATGATGACCACATCCGAGCTGGCCCCGCCACCAGATGTTCCACCTACAAAGTAGATTTAAGAATGTTAGATTACACCACTCCACTAGTATTTGGTCTATGAATGAAAAAATGTGAAAACAACTGAAAAAGTAATTGACTGTCTACTCTAGTCTAAAGTAAATGTCCCTCCTTCCAGGGAAAGCTGTTGTCTTGCTTAATTTTTTTGTCACAATTGTTGAATGCTTGCTTAATTTTAACACACATTATTTTTCTCTGAACAGACAGAAACTGGACTTCTAAGGACAAGAGGAACATCAACTTGAAACCAGGTGAAAGCTCGGCTCGACCACAAGAAATTTCTACCAATCCAGTACTCATCAACTCTGCACCAAGCACTTTTCCATTTCCAACTAACTTTATTTTAATATATGTGTTTACTTAAACTTTTAATAAAGCTTTTAAACTTGAATTGACTCTGTAGTTTTTCCTCCAGAGAGTCCAGACTAGAGTGACTGAGCGAAAAGTTTTGCAATTTTTGGAAGGAGGAATCTGTGCTGCTGACACTACCAGGTTTATTTATACAGTGTGCCAAACACGCCACTCTGAAATATTATTACTCTGGTCTTTGGTGTCCATAGTTCGGTTTGTGGAGAAGTGTCCCTGCAACAGTAGTATTATGGATTTTGCTCCTATCTAAACACTATTTCGAAACAATTAAATTAGGAATGCTTGGACAACAATAGGTCCTCTATATTTAAATGAAAACTTACTGGGGCCAGCAAAGGAGCACTCGCCGCCCTGGCCTGCATCCTCCTCCTTTGGAGCCACTGCTGCATCCTCCTTTTCCGCCCGCTTGCCCCTGGGCGGACCTGACGTACAACATGAAAGAAATAACAGAAAACATTGATGATTGCTGCTTGCCGATGTCCTTGTCAACCAAATCAAACATTTAGAAAGAACAAGAACCTACTATTTCAGCCAAAAAGAGGGCTACAATGGAAGGACTGCACCTGAGCCTCTACTCTAGGGGCAGATTTACAAGCCCCTTGCAGCTCTTCTGCTCCATTCTTGCGTCAATTTTGTGATGCAGCGCCACAAGAGAGGCGCCATGGTCTGGCGTATATTAACAACGTGACGCATATGGGAGATGCATCCCATTCTAAAACCCTGCGCCATTAGGGAGCATTCCATCGCAAGGGATGGCGTTCCTGCGCAGGAACGCATGCTAAAAGTGGCTATGGGGAATATATAAAATTTCAATCAGTCATTTAGGACAATGATGCGTCACTGAAACCCTGCGCCTGCATGAAGCAGACTTACGGCTTGACGCAGCATTGCTGGAGCTGCGCCATCGTTGCAAAGCAACTCCATCAAAGAGCCGCCTTTACGGCACCGATGCGTAACGCTTCGGTGACGTTGTGGGACCATGGTGTGCCGCATTGTAAATACGGCGCACCATGGGTGGTGCTGCCGTGCCACACACTTTGCAGGGATGCGCAGGTAATTGCTAATCTGACACTTACGGGCATACTTACGAGTTCTGAGCTGGACACCTCCAGATGTGCACCAGAACAAATACGTAACGCAAAACTAACCTTGCGTCACGGCAGATGCGCCGCTATTACAATGCGGCAAACCCTGGCGCAAGGGTAGGCAGATGCGTAACGCATCTCGTGACGAAATAGGGGCGCATCTCTAGAGTCGCTTCGTGGGCGCAATGCAACTATAGCAGTGCTCAGGGCTGCCCAATACTCTACATACCGCATCAGTCCTTACGCCTGCTTCAAGCAAGCAGGCATAAAGAATTGACATAGCAGCGTCGCGGAAGTGCCTGCGCTAAATCTTGTAGATTTTACGCAGGCACTTTTGCGAGGCACACATCTGCCTGACCGGCACCACCCACCCCCCACTCCCCCCCTGCGTGGGAACGCACCCATTGAGG
The DNA here is from genome assembly GCF_964261635.1 of Lissotriton helveticus. Classification (NCBI taxonomy): domain Eukaryota; kingdom Metazoa; phylum Chordata; class Amphibia; order Caudata; family Salamandridae; genus Lissotriton; species Lissotriton helveticus. The sequence goes on along the minus strand of NC_136061.1, from coordinate 1,355,575,319 downwards.
CGCAGGCCCAGGCATTCACGTGGCGCATCTCCTTAGATGCATCACGTTGTACATGACTCGCAGGGATGCGCCACGTTTACGTCGCTGTGCGTCAGGTAAGGCAGTGTAAACGTGGAACAAGGGGCTTGTAAATCTGCCCCTTTGTGTCTAGCATTACGCAGTTCTGTAAAATACACTCATACTCAGCCCAATTAAATGAACACAAAATAGATAACAAATAAGCAGTGGCACCGGCACAGAGAAGGAGAACAGTGCACCTGAAATGCACAGAAGATTTTGAAATATTAATGAAAAAATTGCTACTACTACTCACCAAGACCGGGGACCTCCACTCCCAGCACGTCTAGCAGGTCACGCTCTCGGTCAAGGATGTCGGTCCAGCGGTGGGTGACCTGATTGTAGGTGCGCTGGACCCCCGTGATCTTAAAAAGGGCCCGGCACACCTGCCCCCACCGCTTCCGTCGCTCCTGGCTGTTGGTGTAACCAGCAGCAATCCTGCCGCCTGCCGCGATGGTCCTGGGGAGACGGCGCTGCACGTAAAAAACAAGTGCGCCCACCTCCTCAGGGCTGAAAATCTCCCGGGGCACCACCATTTCCGCCCTCAATCGACCACACGGGAGCCGGGCACGGGCTGCGGTGCCCGTCTTGGGCAGCTTGACTGCTGTCTTCACCATGTTCTGGGCAGGTAAGGAGATAAAATGAAAAAGAATAAGAGTAGAGAAGAAGGAAAGTAAAAGTTTAAAAAAGTAGTTCAAAAGTAAACAAAAATAGCCTAAAACACAAAAATATAGATCTAGAAAAATACAGGGATAGAAAATAAGTTAAATAGATCAAAAAAATAGTAAAACAAGCAAAGGATGGCAGAGATATAGAGAGGATAGAAACACCATACCCAGACACATAGGAATGAATGAAAAACAAGATGGCGGCCCGATCACGTGCGCGTAAGTAAGTTCGCACACGATTTTTCTCGCGAACTCGTGCGAACTTGTATTCGCAAGGCGCGAGTCGGGCGAGATTACACTTAGCGGGCGGAAACGGAAATACGTCACGCAAACAAAATGGCGGCGCCCATACTCAACCTTGAGGTAACTCGCACGAGTTCGCGGCCTCCACGGGCCAGTTCGCACTACGACGCGCCCCGCGAATAGGGCGAAATTACCGAAAAACGAGTTTTGCAAAAGCAAAACGAACGAGCAGGTGCAAAAGTTCGAGCTCATCATTTGTAACCATTTACCTGTAGTGCTTCCTGAAGGGGCCCTCCAGAATCCGGTTGCCTACTTGCAACTATTGTGTGACCCTGCTCTGACAGTCACAGAATAGTTACAAGTATGCCATTGCATCCTGTTAAAAAAAATTATTTACTTTGCATTTGCAACAAAAAGGAAAGGGAGCAGACAAGCAGGTGCCAGCCTTCATTAATGTCAGTTGGGGCAGGGCAGGTGTTGTTGTTTGCAAAACTTAAGGCACTTAGCAGGTGTTTGTTCACTCAGTGGTCAATCAGAGGGTGTTGTGATGACACTGAGGGTGGCATGGGTGTGCCAGCCAGAGGGTGGCATGGGTGAACCAGAGTGCCAGTGTTGACAGAGGATGGCAGTGCTTTGCTTTGCCCCAATAATGTACACTGGTGAACTAGAGGGTGATGTGATGACACAGAGGGTGACATGGGTGAGCCAGAGGGTGGCATGGGTGACCAAAGAGAGTGCCAGTGGTGACAGAGGGTGGCAGTGATGAAGAAAGCTTAGCAAACAGGCTGGGCACGTAGAAACAACAAGTTCGCTAAACTGGCGACCCGACAAGTAAGTTCGCAATTTGCGAAATAGTACAAAACCCTCGCGAACTTGCAGAAACCCGTGCGAACATACACACCCCCAAAAAATCCGCTAATCCGCGAGAATTCGCGGATTTCGCGTATTTTCGCAATCCGCGAATACGCAAATCCGCAAATTCGCGGATTGCGAATCCGCAAAATCCGCCCATGCTTACATTTCTGACCATCTGGAGAAAGTTCGACAGTTCCGGGGTCATCGTTTTTCATCAAAAAATATATTTTTTCAAATGTTGAAAAAGTGATGCAAAATGTCAAAAGGATTGGGCCTCCTGTTGAATAACCATTTTTGCCCCACAGTGACCAAAATTGCCATTTTTACAGACTTTTCCTCCTACTCAGAAGCTTCTATTTGACCAATTTCTGGCAGAAAAATGACTCTAAACACACTTATTTTAGTTCCAAAAGTGAACATTCACATTTAATAATTGTTTACAGTCAAAAGAGAAAACATTAAAAATGACCATTTCTGACCATCTGGAGAAAGTTCGACAGTTCCGGGGTCATCGTTTTTCATTAAAAAAAATATTTTTTCAAATGTTAAAAAAATGATGCAAAATGTCAAATGGATGTGCCTGATGTTGAATAACCACTTTTTAAAGCCCCACAGTGAACAAAATTGCCATTTTTACAGACATTTCCTCCTACTCAGAAGCTTCTATCTTGACCAATTTCTGGCAGAAAAATGGCTCTAAACACACTTATTTTAGTTCCAAAAGTGATCATTCACATTTAATATTTGTTTACAGTCAAAAGAGATAACATTAAAAAATGACCATTTCTGACCATCTGGAGAAAGTTTTACAGGTCCGGGGTCATCGTTTTTCATAAAAAAAAATATTTTTTCAAATGTTGAAAAAGTGATGCAAAATGTCAAAAGGATTGGGCCTCCTGTTGAATAACCACTTTTTAAAGCCCCACAGTGAACAAAATTGCCATTTTTACAGACATTTCCTCCTACTCAGAAGCTTCTATTTGACCAATTTCTGGCAGAAAAATGACTCTAAACACACTTATTTTAGTTCCAAAAGTGATCATTCACATTTAATATTTGTTTACAGTCAAAAGAGATAACATTAAAAAAGGACTATTTCTGACCATCTGGAGAAAGTTCGACAGTTCCGGGGTCATCGTTTTTCATCAAAAAAAATATTTTTTCAAATGTTGAAAAAATGATGCAAAATGTCAAAAGGATTGGGCCTCCTGTTGAATAACTACTTTTTAAGCCCTAGAGTGACCAAAATTGCCATTGTTGCAGACATTTCCTCCTACTCAGAAGCATCTATTTGACCAATTTCTGGCAGAAAAATGACTCTAAACACACTTATTTTAGTTCCAAAAGTGATCATTCACATTTAATTATTGTTTACAGTCAAAAGAGAAAAAATTAAAAAAATGGCCATTTCTGACCATCTGGAGAAAGTTCGACGTTCCGGGGTCATCGTTTTTCATCAAAAAAAATATTTTTTCAAATGTTGAAAAAATGATGCAAAATGTCAAAAGGATTGTGCCTGAAGTTGAATAACCACTTTTGAAAGCCCCACAGTGACCAAAATTGCCATTTTTACAGACATTTCCTCCTACTCAGAAGCTTCTATTTGACCAATTTCTGGCAGAAAAATGACTCTAAACACACTTATTTTAGTTCCAAAAGTGATCATTCACATTTAATAATTGTTTACAGTCAAAAGAGAAAACATTAAAAAATGACCATTTCTGACCATCTGGAGAAAGTTCGACATTCCGGGGTCATCGTTTTTCATCAAAAAAAATATTTTTTCAAATGTTGAAAAAATGATGCAAAATGTCAAAAGGATTGTGCCTGAAGTTGAATAACCACTTTTTAAAGCCCCACAGTGACCAAAATTGTCATTTTTACAGACATTTCCTCCTACTCAGAACCTTCTATTTTGACCAATTTCTGGCAGAAAAATGACTTTAAACACACTTATTTTAGTTCCAAAAGTGAACATTCACATTTAATAATTGTTTACAGTCAAAAGAGAAAACATTAAAAAATGACCATTTCTGACCATCTGGAGAAAGTTTTACAGGTCCGGGGTCATCGTTTTTCATAAAAAAAAATATTTTTTCAAATGTTGAAAAAGTGATGCAAAATGTCAAAAGGATTGGGCCTCCTGTTGAATAACCACTTTTTAAAGCCCCACAGTGAACAAAATTGCCATTTTTACAGACATTTCCTCCTACTCAGAAGCTTCTATTTGACCAATTTCTGGCAGAAAAATGACTCTAAACACACTTATTTTAGTTCCAAAAGTGATCATTCACATTTAATATTTGTTTACAGTCAAAAGAGATAACATTAAAAAAGGACTATTTCTGACCATCTGGAGAAAGTTCGACAGTTCCGGGGTCATCGTTTTTCATCAAAAAAAATATTTTTTCAAATGTTGAAAAAATGATGCAAAATGTCAAAAGGATTGGGCCTCCTGTTGAATAACTACTTTTTAAGCCCTAGAGTGACCAAAATTGCCATTGTTGCAGACATTTCCTCCTACTCAGAAGCATCTATTTGACCAATTTCTGGCAGAAAAATGACTCTAAACACACTTATTTTAGTTCCAAAAGTGATCATTCACATTTAATTATTGTTTACAGTCAAAAGAGAAAAAATTAAAAAAATGGCCATTTCTGACCATCTGGAGAAAGTTCGACGTTCCGGGGTCATCGTTTTTCATCAAAAAAAATATTTTTTCAAATGTTGAAAAAATGATGCAAAATGTCAAAAGGATTGTGCCTGAAGTTGAATAACCACTTTTGAAAGCCCCACAGTGACCAAAATTGCCATTTTTACAGACATTTCCTCCTACTCAGAAGCTTCTATTTGACCAATTTCTGGCAGAAAAATGACTCTAAACACACTTATTTTAGTTCCAAAAGTGATCATTCACATTTAATAATTGTTTACAGTCAAAAGAGAAAACATTAAAAAATGACCATTTCTGACCATCTGGAGAAAGTTCGACATTCCGGGGTCATCGTTTTTCATCAAAAAAAATATTTTTTCAAATGTTGAAAAAATGATGCAAAATGTCAAAAGGATTGTGCCTGAAGTTGAATAACCACTTTTGAAAGCCCCACAGTGACCAAAATTGCCATTTTTACAGACTTTTCCTCCTACTCAGAAGCATCTATTTTGACCAATTTCTGCAAGAAAAATGACTCCAAACACACTCATTTTAGATCCAAAAGTGATAATTCACATTTAAGAGTCATTTACAGGCAAAAAAGAAATCATTAAAAAATGACCATTTCTGACCATCTGGAGAAAGTTTGACAGTTCCGGGGTCATCGTTTTTCATCCAAAAAATATTTTTTCAAATGTATAAAAAATGATGCAAAATGTCAAAAGTATTGTTCCTGAAGTTGAATAACCACTTTTTAACCCCTTCCACGCTAATGACAAAGCCAGCTCGTCACAGGCGTTACCTGCGCTGCGCTCATGACGAGCTGGCTTTGTCATGTAAAGTGTGATTTATGAACATTCAGCGCACAGCAGGAAAACCCGCTAGCGCTGTAGTGGTTAAAGCCCCACAGTGACCAAAATTGCAATTTTTACAGACTTTTCCTCCTACTCAGAAGCTTCTATTTTGACCAATTTCTGGCAGAAAAATGACTCCAAACACACTCATTTTAGATCCAAAAGTGATAATTCACATTTAATAGTCATTTACAGGCAAAAGAGAAAACATAAAAAAATGACCATTTCTGACCATCTGGAGAAAGTTTGACAGTTCCGGGGTCATCGTTTTTCATCAAAAAAAATATTTTTTCAAATGTTGAAAAAATGATTCAAAATGTCAAATGGATAGTGCCTGATGTTGAATAACCACTTTTTAAAGCCCCACAGTGACCAAAATTGTCATTTTTACAGACATTTCCTCCTACTCAGAACCTTCTATTTTGACCAATTTCTGGCAGAAAAATGACTTTAAACACACTTATTTTAGTTCCAAAAGTGAACATTCACATTTAATAATTGTTTACAGTCAAAAGAGAAAACATTAAAAAATGACCATTTCTGACCATCTGGAGAAAGTTTTACAGGTCCGGGGTCATCGTTTTTCATAAAAAAAAATATTTTTTCAAATGTTGAAAAAGTGATGCAAAATGTCAAAAGGATTGGGCCTCCTGTTGAATAACCACTTTTTAAAGCCCCACAGTGAACAAAATTGCCATTTTTACAGACATTTCCTCCTACTCAGAAGCTTCTATTTGACCAATTTCTGGCAGAAAAATGACTCTAAACACACTTATTTTAGTTCCAAAAGTGATCATTCACATTTAATATTTGTTTACAGTCAAAAGAGATAACATTAAAAAAGGACTATTTCTGACCATCTGGAGAAAGTTCGACAGTTCCGGGGTCATCGTTTTTCATCAAAAAAAATATTTTTTCAAATGTTGAAAAAATGATGCAAAATGTCAAAAGGATTGGGCCTCCTGTTGAATAACTACTTTTTAAGCCCTACAGTGACCAAAATTGCCATTTTTGCAGACATTTCCTCCTACTCAGAAGCATCTATTTGACCAATTTCTGGCAGAAAAATGACTCTAAACACACTTATTTTAGTTCCAAAAGTGATCATTCACATTTAATTATTGTTTATAGTCAAAAGAGAAAAAATTAAAAAAATGGCCATTTCTGACCATCTGGAGAAAGTTTGACAGGTCCGGGGTCATCGTTTTTCATCAAAAAAAATATTTTTTCAAATGTTGAAAAAATGATTCAAAATGTCAAATGGATTGTGCCTGATGTTGAATAACAACTTTTTAAAGCCCCACAGTGACCAAAATTGCCATTTTTACAAACATTTCCTCCTACTCAGAAGCTTCTATTTGCCCAATTTCTGGCAGAAAAATGACTCTAAACACACTTATTTTAGTTCCAAAAGTGATCATTCACATTTAATAATTGTTTACAGTCAAAAGAGAAAACATTAAAAAATGACCATTTCTGACCATCTGGAGAAAGTTCGACGTTCCGGGGTCATCGTTTTTCATCAAAAAAAATATTTTTTCAAATGTTGAAAAAATGATGCAAAATGTCAAAAGGATTGTGCCCGAAGTTGAATAACCACTTTTGAAAGCCCCACAGTGACCAAAATTGCCATTTTTACAGACTTTTCCTCCTACTCAGAAGCATCTATTTTGTCCAATTTCTGCAAGAAAAATGACTCCAAACACACTCATTTTAGATCCAAAAGTGATAATTCACATTTAAGAGTCATTTACAGGCAAAAAAGAAATCATAAAAAAATGACCATTTCTGACCATCTGGAGAAAGTTTGACAGTTCCGGGGTCATCGTTTTTCATCCCAAAAATATTTTTTCAAATGTATAAAAAATGATGCAAAATGTCAAAAGTATTGTTCCTGAAGTTGAATAACCACTTTTTAACCCCTTCCACGCTAATGACAAAGCCAGCTCGTCACAGGCGTTACCTGCGCTGCGCTCATGACGAGCTGGCTTTGTCATGTAAAGTGTGATTTATGAACATTCAGCGCACAGCAGGAAAACCCGCTAGCGCTGTAGTGGTTAAAGCCCCACAGTGACCAAAATTGCAATTTTTACAGACTTTTCCTCCTACTCAGAAGCTTCTATTTTGACCAATTTCTGGCAGAAAAATGACTCCAAACACACTCATTTTAGATCCAAAAGTGATAATTCACATTTAATAGTCATTTACAGGCAAAAGAGAAAACATAAAAAAATGACCATTTCTGACCATCTGGAGAAAGTTTGACAGTTCCGGGGTCATCGTTTTTCATCAAAAAAAATATTTTTTCAAATGTTGAAAAAATGATTCAAAATGTCAAATGGATAGTGCCTGATGTTGAATAACCACTTTTTAAAGCCCCACAGTGACCAAAATTGTCATTTTTACAGACATTTCCTCCTACTCAGAACCTTCTATTTTGACCAATTTCTGGCAGAAAAATGACTTTAAACACACTTATTTTAGTTCCAAAAGTGAACATTCACATTTAATAATTGTTTACAGTCAAAAGAGAAAACATTAAAAAATGACCATTTCTGACCATCTGGAGAAAGTTTTACAGGTCCGGGGTCATCGTTTTTCATAAAAAAAAATATTTTTTCAAATGTTGAAAAAGTGATGCAAAATGTCAAAAGGATTGGGCCTCCTGTTGAATAACCACTTTTTAAAGCCCCACAGTGAACAAAATTGCCATTTTTACAGACATTTCCTCCTACTCAGAAGCTTCTATTTGACCAATTTCTGGTAGAAAAATGACTCTAAACACACTTATTTTAGTTCCAAAAGTGATCATTCACATTTAATATTTGTTTACAGTCAAAAGAGATAACATTAAAAAAGGACTATTTCTGACCATCTGGAGAAAGTTCGACAGTTCCGGGGTCATCGTTTTTCATCAAAAAAAATATTTTTTCAAATGTTGAAAAAATGATGCAAAATGTCAAAAGGATTGGGCCTCCTGTTGAATAACTACTTTTTAAGCCCTACAGTGACCAAAATTGCCATTTTTGCAGACATTTCCTCCTACTCAGAAGCATCTATTTGACCAATTTCTGGCAGAAAAATGACTCTAAACACACTTATTTTAGTTCCAAAAGTGATCATTCACATTTAATTATTGTTTACAGTCAAAAGAGAAAAAATAAAAAAAATGGCCATTTATGACCATCTGGAGAAAGTTTGACAGGTCCGGGGTCATCGTTTTTCATCAAAAAAAATATTTTTTCAAATGTTGAAAAAATGATTCAAAATGTCAAATGGATTGTGCCTGATGTTGAATAACAACTTTTTAAAGCCCCACAGTGACCAAAATTGCCATTTTTACAAACATTTCCTCCTACTCAGAAGCTTCTATTTGCCCAATTTCTGGCAGAAAAATGACTCTAAACACACTTATTTTAGTTCCAAAAGTGATCATTCACATTTAATAATTGTTTACAGTCAAAAGAGAAAACATTAAAAAATGACCATTTCTGACCATCTGGAGAAAGTTCGACGTTCCGGGGTCATCGTTTTTCATCAAAAAAAATATTTTTTCAAATGTTGAAAAAATGATGCAAAATGTCAAAAGGATTGTGCCCGAAGTTGAATAACCACTTTTGAAAGCCCCACAGTGACCAAAATTGCCATTTTTACAGACTTTTCCTCCTACTCAGAAGCATCTATTTTGTCCAATTTCTGCAAGAAAAATGACTCCAAACACACTCATTTTAGATCCAAAAGTGATAATTCACATTTAAGAGTCATTTACAGGCAAAAAAGAAATCATAAAAAAATGACCATTTCTGACCATCTGGAGAAAGTTTGACAGTTCCGGGGTCATCGTTTTTCATCCCAAAAATATTTTTTCAAATGTATAAAAAATGATGCAAAATGTCAAAAGTATTGTTCCTGAAGTTGAATAACCACTTTTTAACCCCTTCCACGCTAATGACAAAGCCAGCTCGTCACAGGCGTTACCTGCGCTGCGCTCATGACGAGCTGGCTTTGTCATGTAAAGTGTGATTTATGAACATTCAGCGCACAGCAGGAAAACCCGCTAGCGCTGTAGTGGTTAAAGCCCCACAGTGACCAAAATTGCAATTTTTACAGACTTTTCCTCCTACTCAGAAGCTTCTATTTTGACCAATTTCTGGCAGAAAAATGACTCCAAACACACTCATTTTAGATCCAAAAGTGATAATTCACATTTAATAGTCATTTACAGGCAAAAGAGAAAACATAAAAAAATGACCATTTCTGACCATCTGGAGAAAGTTTGACAGTTCCGGGGTCATCGTTTTTCATCAAAAAAAATATTTTTTCAAATGTTGAAAAAATGATTCAAAATGTCAAATGGATAGTGCCTGATGTTGAATAACCACTTTTTAAAGCCCCACAGTGACCAAAATTGTCATTTTTACAGACATTTCCTCCTACTCAGAACCTTCTATTTTGACCAATTTCTGGCAGAAAAATGACTTTAAACACACTTATTTTAGTTCCAAAAGTGAACATTCACATTTAATAATTGTTTACAGTCAAAAGAGAAAACATTAAAAAATGACCATTTCTGACCATCTGGAGAAAGTTTTACAGGTCCGGGGTCATCGTTTTTCATAAAAAAAAATATTTTTTCAAATGTTGAAAAAGTGATGCAAAATGTCAAAAGGATTGGGCCTCCTGTTGAATAACCACTTTTTAAAGCCCCACAGTGAACAAAATTGCCATTTTTACAGACATTTCCTCCTACTCAGAAGCTTCTATTTGACCAATTTCTGGTAGAAAAATGACTCTAAACACACTTATTTTAGTTCCAAAAGTGATCATTCACATTTAATATTTGTTTACAGTCAAAAGAGATAACATTAAAAAAGGACTATTTCTGACCATCTGGAGAAAGTTCGACAGTTCCGGGGTCATCGTTTTTCATCAAAAAAAATATTTTTTCAAATGTTGAAAAAATGATGCAAAATGTCAAAAGGATTGGGCCTCCTGTTGAATAACTACTTTTTAAGCCCTACAGTGACCAAAATTGCCATTTTTGCAGACATTTCCTCCTACTCAGAAGCATCTATTTGACCAATTTCTGGCAGAAAAATGACTCTAAACACACTTATTTTAGTTCCAAAAGTGATCATTCACATTTAATTATTGTTTACAGTCAAAAGAGAAAAAATAAAAAAAATGGCCATTTATGACCATCTGGAGAAAGTTTGACAGGTCCGGGGTCATCGTTTTTCATCAAAAAAAATATTTTTTCAAATGTTGAAAAAATGATTCAAAATGTCAAATGGATTGTGCCTGATGTTGAATAACAACTTTTTAAAGCCCCACAGTGACCAAAATTGCCATTTTTACAGACATTTCCTCCTACTCAGAAGCTTCTATTTGACCAATTTCTGGCAGAAAAATGACTCTAAACACACTTATTTTAGTTCCAAAAGTGATCATTCACATTTAATAATTGTTTACAGTCAAAAGAGAAAACATTAAAAAATGACCATTTCTGACCATCTGGAGAAAGTTCGACGTTCCGGGGTCATCGTTTTTCATCAAAAAAAATATTTTTTCAAATGTTGAAAAAATGATGCAAAATGTCAAAAGGATTGTGCCTGAAGTTGAATAACCACTTTTGAAAGCCCCACAGTGACCAAAATTGCCATTTTTACAGACTTTTCCTCCTACTCAGAAGCATCTATTTTGTCCAATTTCTGCAAGAAAAATGACTCCAAACACACTCATTTTAGATCCAAAAGTGATAATTCACATTTAAGAGTCATTTACAGGCAAAAAAGAAATCATAAAAAAATGACCATTTCCGACCATCTGGAGAAAGTTTGACAGTTCCGGGGTCATCGTTTTTCATCAAAAAAATATTTTTTCAAATGTATAAAAAATGATGCAAAATGTCAAAAGTATTGTTCCTGAAGTTGAATAACCACTTTTTAACCCCTTCCACGCTAATGACAAAGCCAGCTCGTCACAGGCGTTACCTGCGCTGCGCTCATGACGAGCTGGCTTTGTCATGTAAAGTGTGATTTATGAACATTCAGCGCACAGCAGGAAAACCCGCTAGCGCTGTAGTGGTTAAAGCCCCACAGTGACCAAAATTGCAATTTTTACAGACTTTTCCTCCTACTCAGAAGCTTCTATTTTGACCAATTTCTGGCAGAAAAATGACTCCAAACACACTCATTTTAGATCCAAAAGTGATAATTCACATTTAATAGTCATTTACAGGCAAAAGAGAAAACATAAAAAAATGACCATTTCTGACCATCTGGAGAAAGTTTGACAGTTCCGGGGTCATCGTTTTTCATCAAAAAAAATATTTTTTCAAATGTTGAAAAAATGATTCAAAATGTCAAATGGATAGTGCCTGATGTTGAATAGCCACTTTTTAAAGCCCCACAGTGACCAAAATTGTCATTTTTACAGACATTTCCTCCTACTCAGAAGCTTCTATTTGACCAATTTCTGGCAGAAAAATGACTCTAAACACGCTTATTTTAGTTCCAAAAGTGATCATTCACATTTAATAATTGTTTACAGTCAAAAGAGAAAACATTAAAAAATGACCATTTCTGACCATCTGGAGAAAGTTCGAAGTTCCGGGGTCATCGTTTTTCATCAAAAAAAATATTTTTTCAAATGTTGAAAAAATGATGCAAAATGTCAGATGGATAGTGCCTGATGTTGAATAACCACTTTTTAATGCCCCACAGTGACCAAAATTGTCATTTTTACAGACATTTCCTCCTACACAGAACCTTCTATTTTGACCAATTTCTGGCAGAAAAATGACTTTAAACACACTTATTTTAGTTCCAAAAGTGAACATTCACATTTAATAATTGTTTACAGTCAAAAGAGAAAACATTAAAAAATGACCATTTCTGACCATCTGGAGAAAGTTCGACAGTTCCGGGGTCATCGTTATTCATAAAAAAAATATTTTTTCAAATGTTGAAAAAATATGCAAAATGTCAAATGGATTGTGCCTGATGTTGAATAACCACTTTTTAAAGCCCCACAGTGACCAAAATTGCCATTTTAACAGACATTTCCTCCTACTCAGAAGCTTCTATTTGACCAATTTCTGGCAGAAAAATGACTCTAAACACACTCATTTTAGTTCCAACAGTGATAATTCACATTTAATAATTGTTTACAGTCAAAAGAGAAAACATTAAATGGCCATTTCTGACCATCTGGAGAAAGTTCGACAGTTCCGGGGTCATCGTTTTTCATAAAAAAAATTATTTTTTCAAATGTTAAAAAAATGATGCAAAATGTCAAATGGATTGTGCCTGATGTTGAATAACCACTTTTTAAAGCCCCACAGTGGCCAAAATTGCCATTTTTACAGACTTTTCCTCCTACTCAGAAGCTTCTTTTTGACCAATTTCTGGCAGAAAAATGGCTCTAAACACACTCATTTTAGATCCAAAAGTGATCATTCACATTTAATAATTGTTTACAGTCAAAAGAGAAAACATTCAAATTGGCCATTTCTGACCATCTGGAGAAAGTTTTACAGGTCCGGGGTCATCGTTTTTCATAAAAAAAAATATTTTTTCAAATGTTGAAAAAATGATTCAAAATGTCAAATGGATTGTGCCTGATGTTGAATAACCACTTTTTAAAGCCCCACAGTGACCAAAATTGCCATTTTTACAGACATTTCCTCCTACTCAGAAGCTTCTATTTGACCAATTTCTGGCAGAAAAATGACTCTAAACACACTTATTTTAGTTCCAAAAGTGAACATTCACATTTAATAATTGTTTACAGTCAAAAGAGAAAACATTAAAAAATGACCATTTCTGACCATCTGGAGAAAGTTCGACAGTTCCGGGGTCATCGTTTTTCATCAAAAAAAATATTTTTTCAAATGTTGAAAAAGTGATGCAAAATGTCAAAAGGATTGGGCCTCCTGTTGAATAACCACTTTTGCCCCACAGTGACCAAAATTGCCATTTTTACAGACTTTTCCTCCTACTCAGAAGCTTCTATTTGACCAATTTCTGGCAGAAAAATGACTCTAAACACACTTATTTTAGTTCCAAAAGTGAACATTCACATTTAATAATTGTTTACAGTCAAAAGAGAAAACATTAAAAATGACCATTTCTGACCATCTGGAGAAAGTTCGACAGTTCCGGGGTCATCGTTTTTCATAAAAAAAAATATTTTTTCAAATGTTAAAAAAATGATGCAAAATGTCAAATGGATGTGCCTGATGTTGAATAACCACTTTTTAAAGCCCCACAGTGAACACAATTGCCATTTTTACAGACATTTCCTCCTACTCAGAAGCTTCTATTTGACCAATTTCTGGCAGAAAAATGACTCTAAACACACTTATTTTAGTTCCAAAAGTGATCATTCACATTTAATAATTGTTTACAGTCAAAAGAGAAAACATTAAAAAATGACAATTTCTGACCATCTGGAGAAAGTTCGACGTTCCGGGGTCATCGTTTTTCTTCAAAAAAAATATTTTTTCAAATGTTGAAAAAATGATGCAAAATGTCAAAAGGATTATGCCTGAAGTTGAATAACCACTTTTTAAAGCCCCACAGTGACCAAAATTGCAATTTGTACAGACTTTTCCTCCTACTCAGAAGCTTCTATCTTGACCAATTTCTGGCAGAAAAATTGCTCTAAACACACTTATTTTAGTTCCAAAAGTGATCATTCACATTTAATATTTGTTTACAGTCAAAAGAGATAACATTAAAAAAGGACTATTTCTGACCATCTGGAGAAAGTTCGACAGTTCCGGGGTCATCGTTTTTCATCAAAAAAAATATTTTTTCAAATGTTGAAAAAATGATGCAAAATGTCAAAAGGATTGGGCCTCCTGTTGAATAACTACTTTTTAAGCCCTACAGTGACCAAAATTGCCATTTTTGCAGACATTTCCTCCTACTCAGAAGCATCTATTTGACCAATTTCTGGCAGAAAAATGACTCTAAACACACTTATTTTAGTTCCAAAAGTGATCATTCACATTTAATTATTGTTTACAGTCAAAAGAGAAAAAATTTAAAAAATGTCCATTTCTGACCATCTGGAGAAAGTTTGACAGGTCCGGGGTCATCGTTTTTCATCAAAAAAAATATTTTTTCAAATGTTGAAAAAATGATTCAAAATGTCAAATGGATTGTGCCTGATGTTGAATAACAACTTTTTAAAGCCCCACAGTGACCAAAATTGCCATTTTTACAGACATTTCCTCCTACTCAGAAGCTTCTATTTGACCAATTTCTGGCAGAAAAATGACTCTAAACACACTTATTTTAGTTCCAAAAGTGATCATTCACATTTAATAATTGTTTACAGTCAAAAGAGAAAACATTAAAAAATGACCATTTCTGACCATCTGGAGAAAGTTTGACGTTCCGGGGTCATCGTTTTTCATAAAAAAAAATATTTTTTCAAATGTTGAAAAAATGATGCAAAATGTCAAAAGGATTGTGCCTGAAGTTGAATAACCACTTTTGAAAGCCCCACAGTGACCAAAATTGCAATTTTTACAGACTTTTCCTCCTACTCAGAAGCATCTATTTTGACCAATTTCTGCAAGAAAAATGACTCCAAACACACTCATTTTAGATCCAAAAGTGATAATTCACATTTAAGAGTCATTTACAGGCAAAAAAGAAATCATTAAAAAATGACCATTTCTGACCATCTGGAGAAAGTTTGACAGTTCCGGGGTCATCGTTTTTCATCCAAAAAATATTTTTTCAAATGTATAAAAAATGATGCAAAATGTCAAAAGTATTGTTCCTGAAGTTGAATAACCACTTTTTAACCCCTTCCACGCTAATGACAAAGCCAGCTCGTCACAGGCGTTACCTGCGCTGCGCTCATGACGAGCTGGCTTTGTCATGTAAAGTGTGATTTATGAACATTCAGCGCACAGCAGGAAAACCCGCTAGCGCTGTAGTGGTTAAAGCCCCACAGTGACCAAAATTGCAATTTTTACAGACTTTTCCTCCTACTCAGAAGCTTCTATTTTGACCAATTTCTGGCAGAAAAATGACTCCAAACACACTCATTTTAGATCCAAAAGTGATAATTCACATTTAATAGTCATTTACAGGCAAAAGAGAAAACATAAAAAAATGACCATTTCTGACCATCTGGAGAAAGTTTGACAGTTCCGGGGTCATCGTTTTTCATCAAAAAAAATATTTTTTCAAATGTTGAAAAAATGATTCAAAATGTCAAATGGATAGTGCCTGATGTTGAATAACCACTTTTTAAAGCCCCACAGTGACCAAAATTGTCATTTTTACAGACATTTCCTCCTACTCAGAACCTTCTATTTTGACCAATTTCTGGCAGAAAAATGACTTTAAACACACTTATTTTAGTTCCAAAAGTGAACATTCACATTTAATAATTGTTTACAGTCAAAAGAGAAAACATTAAAAAATGACCATTTCTGACCATCTGGAGAAAGTTTTACAGGTCCGGGGTCATCGTTTTTCATAAAAAAAAATATTTTTTCAAATGTTGAAAAAGTGATGCAAAATGTCAAAAGGATTGGGCCTCCTGTTGAATAACCACTTTTTAAAGCCCCACAGTGAACAAAATTGCCATTTTTACAGACATTTCCTCCTACTCAGAAGCTTCTATTTGACCAATTTCTGGCAGAAAAATGACTCTAAACACACTTATTTTAGTTCCAAAAGTGATCATTCACATTTAATATTTGTTTACAGTCAAAAGAGATAACATTAAAAAAGGACTATTTCTGACCATCTGGAGAAAGTTCGACAGTTCCGGGGTCATCGTTTTTCATCAAAAAAAATATTTTTTCAAATGTTGAAAAAATGATGCAAAATGTCAAAAGGATTGGGCCTCCTGTTGAATAACTACTTTTTAAGCCCTACAGTGACCAAAATTGCCATTTTTGCAGACATTTCCTCCTACTCAGAAGCATCTATTTGACCAATTTCTGGCAGAAAAATGACTCTAAACACACTTATTTTAGTTCCAAAAGTGATCATTCACATTTAATTATTGTTTACAGTCAAAAGAGAAAAAATTAAAAAAATGGCCATTTCTGACCATCTGGAGAAAGTTTGACAGGTCCGGGGTCATCGTTTTTCATCAAAAAAAATATTTTTTCAAATGTTGAAAAAATGATTCAAAATGTCAAATGGATTGTGCCTGATGTTGAATAACAACTTTTTAAAGCCCCACAGTGACCAAAATTGCCATTTTTACAGACATTTCCTCCTACTCAGAAGCTTCTATTTGCCCAATTTCTGGCAGAAAAATGACTCTAAACACACTTATTTTAGTTCCAAAAGTGATCATTCACATTTAATAATTGTTTACAGTCAAAAGAGAAAACATTAAAAAATGACCATTTCTGACCATCTGGAGAAAGTTCGACGTTCCGGGGTCATCGTTTTTCATCAAAAAAAATATTTTTTCAAATGTTGAAAAAATGATGCAAAATGTCAAAAGGATTGTGCCTGAAGTTGAATAACCACTTTTGAAAGCCCCACAGTGACCAAAATTGCCATTTTTACAGACTTTTCCTCCTACTCAGAAGCATCTATTTTGTCCAATTTCTGCAAGAAAAATGACTCCAAACACACTCATTTTAGATCCAAAAGTGATAATTCACATTTAAGAGTCATTTACAGGCAAAAAAGAAATCATAAAAAAATGACCATTTCTGACCATCTGGAGAAAGTTTGACAGTTCCGGGGTCATCGTTTTTCATCCCAAAAATATTTTTTCAAATGTATAAAAAATGATGCAAAATGTCAAAAGTATTGTTCCTGAAGTTGAATAACCACTTTTTAACCCCTTCCACGCTAATGACAAAGCCAGCTCGTCACAGGCGTTACCTGCGCTGCGCTCATGACGAGCTGGCTTTGTCATGTAAAGTGTGATTTATGAACATTCAGCGCACAGCAGGAAAACCCGCTAGCGCTGTAGTGGTTAAAGCCCCACAGTGACCAAAATTGCAATTTTTACAGACTTTTCCTCCTACTCAGAAGCTTCTATTTTGACCAATTTCTGGCAGAAAAATGACTCCAAACACACTCATTTTAGATCCAAAAGTGATAATTCACATTTAATAGTCATTTACAGGCAAAAGAGAAAACATAAAAAAATGACCATTTCTGACCATCTGGAGAAAGTTTGACAGTTCCGGGGTCATCGTTTTTCATCAAAAAAAATATTTTTTCAAATGTTGAAAAAATGATTCAAAATGTCAAATGGATAGTGCCTGATGTTGAATAACCACTTTTTAAAGCCCCACAGTGACCAAAATTGTCATTTTTACAGACATTTCCTCCTACTCAGAACCTTCTATTTTGACCAATTTCTGGCAGAAAAATGACTTTAAACACACTTATTTTAGTTCCAAAAGTGAACATTCACATTTAATAATTGTTTACAGTCAAAAGAGAAAACATTAAAAAATGACCATTTCTGACCATCTGGAGAAAGTTTTACAGGTCCGGGGTCATCGTTTTTCATAAAAAAAAATATTTTTTCAAATGTTGAAAAAGTGATGCAAAATGTCAAAAGGATTGCGCCTCCTGTTGAATAACCACTTTTTAAAGCCCCACAGTGAACAAAATTGCCATTTTTACAGACATTTCCTCCTACTCAGAAGCTTCTATTTGACCAATTTCTGGTAGAAAAATGACTCTAAACACACTTATTTTAGTTCCAAAAGTGATCATTCACATTTAATATTTGTTTACAGTCAAAAGAGATAACATTAAAAAAGGACTATTTCTGACCATCTGGAGAAAGTTCGACAGTTCCGGGGTCATCGTTTTTCATCAAAAAAAATATTTTTTCAAATGTTGAAAAAATGATGCAAAATGTCAAAAGGATTGGGCCTCCTGTTGAATAACTACTTTTTAAGCCCTACAGTGACCAAAATTGCCATTTTTGCAGACATTTCCTCCTACTCAGAAGCATCTATTTGACCAATTTCTGGCAGAAAAATGACTCTAAACACACTTATTTTAGTTCCAAAAGTGATCATTCACATTTAATTATTGTTTACAGTCAAAAGAGAAAAAATAAAAAAAATGGCCATTTATGACCATCTGGAGAAAGTTTGACAGGTCCGGGGTCATCGTTTTTCATCAAAAAAAATATTTTTTCAAATGTTGAAAAAATGATTCAAAATGTCAAATGGATTGTGCCTGATGTTGAATAACAACTTTTTAAAGCCCCACAGTGACCAAAATTGCCATTTTTACAGACATTTCCTCCTACTCAGAAGCTTCTATTTGCCCAATTTCTGGCAGAAAAATGACTCTAAACACACTTATTTTAGTTCCAAAAGTGATCATTCACATTTAATAATTGTTTACAGTCAAAAGAGAAAACATTAAAAAATGACCATTTCTGACCATCTGGAGAAAGTTTGACGTTCCGGGGTCATCGTTTTTCATAAAAAAAAATATTTTTTCAAATGTTGAAAAAATGATGCAAAATGTCAAAAGGATTGTGCCTGAAGTTGAATAACCACTTTTGAAAGCCCCACAGTGACCAAAATTGCAATTTTTACAGACTTTTCCTCCTACTCAGAAGCATCTATTTTGACCAATTTCTGCAAGAAAAATGACTCCAAACACACTCATTTTAGATCCAAAAGTGATAATTCACATTTAAGAGTCATTTACAGGCAAAAAAGAAATCATTAAAAAATGACCATTTCTGACCATCTGGAGAAAGTTTGACAGTTCCGGGGTCATCGTTTTTCATCCAAAAAATATTTTTTCAAATGTATAAAAAATGATGCAAAATGTCAAAAGTATTGTTCCTGAAGTTGAATAACCACTTTTTAACCCCTTCCACGCTAATGACAAAGCCAGCTCGTCACAGGCGTTACCTGCGCTGCGCTCATGACGAGCTGGCTTTGTCATGTAAAGTGTGATTTATGAACATTCAGCGCACAGCAGGAAAACCCGCTAGCGCTGTAGTGGTTAAAGCCCCACAGTGACCAAAATTGCAATTTTTACAGACTTTTCCTCCTACTCAGAAGCTTCTATTTTGACCAATTTCTGGCAGAAAAATGACTCCAAACACACTCATTTTAGATCCAAAAGTGATAATTCACATTTAATAGTCATTTACAGGCAAAAGAGAAAACATAAAAAAATGACCATTTCTGACCATCTGGAGAAAGTTTGACAGTTCCGGGGTCATCGTTTTTCATCAAAAAAAATATTTTTTCAAATGTTGAAAAAATGATTCAAAATGTCAAATGGATAGTGCCTGATGTTGAATAACCACTTTTTAAAGCCCCACAGTGACCAAAATTGTCATTTTTACAGACATTTCCTCCTACTCAGAACCTTCTATTTTGACCAATTTCTGGCAGAAAAATGACTTTAAACACACTTATTTTAGTTCCAAAAGTGAACATTCACATTTAATAATTGTTTACAGTCAAAAGAGAAAACATTAAAAAATGACCATTTCTGACCATCTGGAGAAAGTTTTACAGGTCCGGGGTCATCGTTTTTCATAAAAAAAAATATTTTTTCAAATGTTGAAAAAGTGATGCAAAATGTCAAAAGGATTGGGCCTCCTGTTGAATAACCACTTTTTAAAGCCCCACAGTGAACAAAATTGCCATTTTTACAGACATTTCCTCCTACTCAGAAGCTTCTATTTGACCAATTTCTGGCAGAAAAATGACTCTAAACACACTTATTTTAGTTCCAAAAGTGATCATTCACATTTAATATTTGTTTACAGTCAAAAGAGATAACATTAAAAAAGGACTATTTCTGACCATCTGGAGAAAGTTCGACAGTTCCGGGGTCATCGTTTTTCATCAAAAAAAATATTTTTTCAAATGTTGAAAAAATGATGCAAAATGTCAAAAGGATTGGGCCTCCTGTTGAATAACTACTTTTTAAGCCCTACAGTGACCAAAATTGCCATTTTTGCAGACATTTCCTCCTACTCAGAAGCATCTATTTGACCAATTTCTGGCAGAAAAATGACTCTAAACACACTTATTTTAGTTCCAAAAGTGATCATTCACATTTAATTATTGTTTACAGTCAAAAGAGAAAAAATTAAAAAAATGGCCATTTCTGACCATCTGGAGAAAGTTTGACAGGTCCGGGGTCATCGTTTTTCATCAAAAAAAATATTTTTTCAAATGTTGAAAAAATGATTCAAAATGTCAAATGGATTGTGCCTGATGTTGAATAACAACTTTTTAAAGCCCCACAGTGACCAAAATTGCCATTTTTACAGACATTTCCTCCTACTCAGAAGCTTCTATTTGCCCAATTTCTGGCAGAAAAATGACTCTAAACACACTTATTTTAGTTCCAAAAGTGATCATTCACATTTAATAATTGTTTACAGTCAAAAGAGAAAACATTAAAAAATGACCATTTCTGACCATCTGGAGAAAGTTCGACGTTCCGGGGTCATCGTTTTTCATCAAAAAAAATATTTTTTCAAATGTTGAAAAAATGATGCAAAATGTCAAAAGGATTGTGCCTGAAGTTGAATAACCACTTTTGAAAGCCCCACAGTGACCAAAATTGCCATTTTTACAGACTTTTCCTCCTACTCAGAAGCATCTATTTTGTCCAATTTCTGCAAGAAAAATGACTCCAAACACACTCATTTTAGATCCAAAAGTGATAATTCACATTTAAGAGTCATTTACAGGCAAAAAAGAAATCATAAAAAAATGACCATTTCTGACCATCTGGAGAAAGTTTGACAGTTCCGGGGTCATCGTTTTTCATCCCAAAAATATTTTTTCAAATGTATAAAAAATGATGCAAAATGTCAAAAGTATTGTTCCTGAAGTTGAATAACCACTTTTTAACCCCTTCCACGCTAATGACAAAGCCAGCTCGTCACAGGCGTTACCTGCGCTGCGCTCATGACGAGCTGGCTTTGTCATGTAAAGTGTGATTTATGAACATTCAGCGCACAGCAGGAAAACCCGCTAGCGCTGTAGTGGTTAAAGCCCCACAGTGACCAAAATTGCAATTTTTACAGACTTTTCCTCCTACTCAGAAGCTTCTATTTTGACCAATTTCTGGCAGAAAAATGACTCCAAACACACTCATTTTAGATCCAAAAGTGATAATTCACATTTAATAGTCATTTACAGGCAAAAGAGAAAACATAAAAAAATGACCATTTCTGACCATCTGGAGAAAGTTTGACAGTTCCGGGGTCATCGTTTTTCATCAAAAAAAATATTTTTTCAAATGTTGAAAAAATGATTCAAAATGTCAAATGGATAGTGCCTGATGTTGAATAACCACTTTTTAAAGCCCCACAGTGACCAAAATTGTCATTTTTACAGACATTTCCTCCTACTCAGAACCTTCTATTTTGACCAATTTCTGGCAGAAAAATGACTTTAAACACACTTATTTTAGTTCCAAAAGTGAACATTCACATTTAATAATTGTTTACAGTCAAAAGAGAAAACATTAAAAAATGACCATTTCTGACCATCTGGAGAAAGTTTTACAGGTCCGGGGTCATCGTTTTTCATAAAAAAAAATATTTTTTCAAATGTTGAAAAAGTGATGCAAAATGTCAAAAGGATTGCGCCTCCTGTTGAATAACCACTTTTTAAAGCCCCACAGTGAACAAAATTGCCATTTTTACAGACATTTCCTCCTACTCAGAAGCTTCTATTTGACCAATTTCTGGTAGAAAAATGACTCTAAACACACTTATTTTAGTTCCAAAAGTGATCATTCACATTTAATATTTGTTTACAGTCAAAAGAGATAACATTAAAAAAGGACTATTTCTGACCATCTGGAGAAAGTTCGACAGTTCCGGGGTCATCGTTTTTCATCAAAAAAAATATTTTTTCAAATGTTGAAAAAATGATGCAAAATGTCAAAAGGATTGGGCCTCCTGTTGAATAACTACTTTTTAAGCCCTACAGTGACCAAAATTGCCATTTTTGCAGACATTTCCTCCTACTCAGAAGCATCTATTTGACCAATTTCTGGCAGAAAAATGACTCTAAACACACTTATTTTAGTTCCAAAAGTGATCATTCACATTTAATTATTGTTTACAGTCAAAAGAGAAAAAATAAAAAAAATGGCCATTTATGACCATCTGGAGAAAGTTTGACAGGTCCGGGGTCATCGTTTTTCATCAAAAAAAATATTTTTTCAAATGTTGAAAAAATGATTCAAAATGTCAAATGGATTGTGCCTGATGTTGAATAACAACTTTTTAAAGCCCCACAGTGACCAAAATTGCCATTTTTACAGACATTTCCTCCTACTCAGAAGCTTCTATTTGCCCAATTTCTGGCAGAAAAATGACTCTAAACACACTTATTTTAGTTCCAAAAGTGATCATTCACATTTAATAATTGTTTACAGTCAAAAGAGAAAACATTAAAAAATGACCATTTCTGACCATCTGGAGAAAGTTCGACGTTCCGGGGTCATCGTTTTTCATCAAAAAAAATATTTTTTCAAATGTTGAAAAAATGATGCAAAATGTCAAAAGGATTGTGCCTGAAGTTGAATAACCACTTTTGAAAGCCCCACAGTGACCAAAATTGCCATTTTTACAGACTTTTCCTCCTACTCAGAAGCATCTATTTTGTCCAATTTCTGCAAGAAAAATGACTCCAAACACACTCATTTTAGATCCAAAAGTGATAATTCACATTTAAGAGTCATTTACAGGCAAAAAAGAAATCATAAAAAAATGACCATTTCCGACCATCTGGAGAAAGTTTGACAGTTCCGGGGTCATCGTTTTTCATCAAAAAAATATTTTTTCAAATGTATAAAAAATGATGCAAAATGTCAAAAGTATTGTTCCTGAAGTTGAATAACCACTTTTTAACCCCTTCCACGCTAATGACAAAGCCAGCTCGTCACAGGCGTTACCTGCGCTGCGCTCATGACGAGCTGGCTTTGTCATGTAAAGTGTGATTTATGAACATTCAGCGCACAGCAGGAAAACCCGCTAGCGCTGTAGTGGTTAAAGCCCCACAGTGACCAAAATTGCAATTTTTACAGACTTTTCCTCCTACTCAGAAGCTTCTATTTTGACCAATTTCTGGCAGAAAAATGACTCCAAACACACTCATTTTAGATCCAAAAGTGATAATTCACATTTAATAGTCATTTACAGGCAAAAGAGAAAACATAAAAAAATGACCATTTCTGACCATCTGGAGAAAGTTTGACAGTTCCGGGGTCATCGTTTTTCATCAAAAAAAATATTTTTTCAAATGTTGAAAAAATGATTCAAAATGTCAAATGGATAGTGCCTGATGTTGAATAGCCACTTTTTAAAGCCCCACAGTGACCAAAATTGTCATTTTTACAGACATTTCCTCCTACTCAGAAGCTTCTATTTGACCAATTTCTGGCAGAAAAATGACTCTAAACACGCTTATTTTAGTTCCAAAAGTGATCATTCACATTTAATAATTGTTTACAGTCAAAAGAGAAAACATTAAAAAATGACCATTTCTGACCATCTGGAGAAAGTTCGAAGTTCCGGGGTCATCGTTTTTCATCAAAAAAAATATTTTTTCAAATGTTGAAAAAATGATGCAAAATGTCAAATGGATAGTGCCTGATGTTGAATAACCACTTTTTAATGCCCCACAGTGACCAAAATTGTCATTTTTACAGACATTTCCTCCTACACAGAACCTTCTATTTTGACCAATTTCTGGCAGAAAAATGACTTTAAACACACTTATTTTAGTTCCAAAAGTGAACATTCACATTTAATAATTGTTTACAGTCAAAAGAGAAAACATTAAAAAATGACCATTTCTGACCATCTGGAGAAAGTTCGACAGTTCCGGGGTCATCGTTATTCATAAAAAAAATATTTTTTCAAATGTTGAAAAAATATGCAAAATGTCAAATGGATTGTGCCTGATGTTGAATAACCACTTTTTAAAGCCCCACAGTGACCAAAATTGCCATTTTAACAGACATTTCCTCCTACTCAGAAGCTTCTATTTGACCAATTTCTGGCAGAAAAATGACTCTAAACACACTCATTTTAGTTCCAACAGTGATAATTCACATTTAATAATTGTTTACAGTCAAAAGAGAAAACATTAAATGGCCATTTCTGACCATCTGGAGAAAGTTCGACAGTTCCGGGGTCATCGTTTTTCATAAAAAAAATTATTTTTTCAAATGTTAAAAAAATGATGCAAAATGTCAAATGGATTGTGCCTGATGTTGAATAACCACTTTTTAAAGCCCCACAGTGGCCAAAATTGCCATTTTTACAGACTTTTCCTCCTACTCAGAAGCTTCTTTTTGACCAATTTCTGGCAGAAAAATGGCTCTAAACACACTCATTTTAGATCCAAAAGTGATCATTCACATTTAATAATTGTTTACAGTCAAAAGAGAAAACATTCAAATTGGCCATTTCTGACCATCTGGAGAAAGTTTTACAGGTCCGGGGTCATCGTTTTTCATAAAAAAAAATATTTTTTCAAATGTTGAAAAAATGATTCAAAATGTCAAATGGATTGTGCCTGATGTTGAATAACCACTTTTTAAAGCCCCACAGTGACCAAAATTGCCATTTTTACAGACATTTCCTCCTACTCAGAAGCTTCTATTTGACCAATTTCTGGCAGAAAAATGACTCTAAACACACTTATTTTAGTTCCAAAAGTGAACATTCACATTTAATAATTGTTTACAGTCAAAAGAGAAAACATTAAAAAATGACCATTTCTGACCATCTGGAGAAAGTTCGACAGTTCCGGGGTCATCGTTTTTCATCAAAAAAAATATTTTTTCAAATGTTGAAAAAGTGATGCAAAATGTCAAAAGGATTGGGCCTCCTGTTGAATAACCACTTTTGCCCCACAGTGACCAAAATTGCCATTTTTACAGACTTTTCCTCCTACTCAGAAGCTTCTATTTGACCAATTTCTGGCAGAAAAATGACTCTAAACACACTTATTTTAGTTCCAAAAGTGAACATTCACATTTAATAATTGTTTACAGTCAAAAGAGAAAACATTAAAAATGACCATTTCTGACCATCTGGAGAAAGTTCGACAGTTCCGGGGTCATCGTTTTTCATAAAAAAAAATATTTTTTCAAATGTTAAAAAAATGATGCAAAATGTCAAATGGATGTGCCTGATGTTGAATAACCACTTTTTAAAGCCCCACAGTGAACACAATTGCCATTTTTACAGACATTTCCTCCTACTCAGAAGCTTCTATTTGACCAATTTCTGGCAGAAAAATGACTCTAAACACACTTATTTTAGTTCCAAAAGTGATCATTCACATTTAATAATTGTTTACAGTCAAAAGAGAAAACATTAAAAAATGACAATTTCTGACCATCTGGAGAAAGTTCGACGTTCCGGGGTCATCGTTTTTCTTCAAAAAAAATATTTTTTCAAATGTTGAAAAAATGATGCAAAATGTCAAAAGGATTATGCCTGAAGTTGAATAACCACTTTTTAAAGCCCCACAGTGACCAAAATTGCAATTTGTACAGACTTTTCCTCCTACTCAGAAGCTTCTATCTTGACCAATTTCTGGCAGAAAAATTGCTCTAAACACACTTATTTTAGTTCCAAAAGTGATCATTCACATTTAATATTTGTTTACAGTCAAAAGAGATAACATTAAAAAAGGACTATTTCTGACCATCTGGAGAAAGTTCGACAGTTCCGGGGTCATCGTTTTTCATCAAAAAAAATATTTTTTCAAATGTTGAAAAAATGATGCAAAATGTCAAAAGGATTGGGCCTCCTGTTGAATAACTACTTTTTAAGCCCTACAGTGACCAAAATTGCCATTTTTGCAGACATTTCCTCCTACTCAGAAGCATCTATTTGACCAATTTCTGGCAGAAAAATGACTCTAAACACACTTATTTTAGTTCCAAAAGTGATCATTCACATTTAATTATTGTTTACAGTCAAAAGAGAAAAAATTTAAAAAATGTCCATTTCTGACCATCTGGAGAAAGTTTGACAGGTCCGGGGTCATCGTTTTTCATCAAAAAAAATATTTTTTCAAATGTTGAAAAAATGATTCAAAATGTCAAATGGATTGTGCCTGATGTTGAATAACAACTTTTTAAAGCCCCACAGTGACCAAAATTGCCATTTTTACAGACATTTCCTCCTACTCAGAAGCTTCTATTTGACCAATTTCTGGCAGAAAAATGACTCTAAACACACTTATTTTAGTTCCAAAAGTGATCATTCACATTTAATAATTGTTTACAGTCAAAAGAGAAAACATTAAAAAATGACCATTTCTGACCATCTGGAGAAAGTTTGACGTTCCGGGGTCATCGTTTTTCATAAAAAAAAATATTTTTTCAAATGTTGAAAAAATGATGCAAAATGTCAAAAGGATTGTGCCTGAAGTTGAATAACCACTTTTGAAAGCCCCACAGTGACCAAAATTGCAATTTTTACAGACTTTTCCTCCTACTCAGAAGCATCTATTTTGACCAATTTCTGCAAGAAAAATGACTCCAAACACACTCATTTTAGATCCAAAAGTGATAATTCACATTTAAGAGTCATTTACAGGCAAAAAAGAAATCATTAAAAAATGACCATTTCTGACCAAATGTTGAAAAAATAATGCAAAATGTCAAAAGGATTGTGCCTGAAGTTGAATAACCACTTTTTAACCCCTTCCACGCTAATGACAAAGCCAGCTCGTCACAGGCGTTACCTGCGCTGCGCTCATGACGAGCTGGCTTTGTCATGTAAAGTGTGATTTATGAACATTCAGCGCACAGCAGGAAAACCCGCTAGCGCTGTAGTGGTTAAAGCCCCACAGTGACCAAAATTGCCATTTTTACAGACTTTTCCTCCTACTCAGAAGCTTCTATTTGACCAATTTCTGGCAGAAAAATTACTCTAAACACACTTATTTTAGTTCCAAAAGTGATAATTCACATTTAATAGTCATTTACAGGCAAAAGAGAAAACATTAAAAAATGACCATTTCTGACCATCTGGAGAAAGTTCGACAGGTCCGGGGTCATCATTTTTCATAAAAAAATATATTTTTTCAAATGTTGAAAAAATGGTGCAACATGTCAAATGGATTGTGCCTGATGTTGAATAACCACTTTTTAAGCCCCACAGTGACCAAAATTGCCATTTTTACAGACATTTCCTCCTACTCAGAAGCTTCTATTTGACCAATTTCTGGCAGAAAAATGACTCTAAACACACTCATTTTAGTTCAAAAAGTGATAATTCACATTTAATAGTCATTTACAGGCAAAAGAGATAACATTAAAAAAGGACCATTTCTGACCATCTGGAGAAAGTTCGACAGTTCCGGGGTCATCGTTTTTCATAAAAAAAAATATTTTTTCAAATGTTGAAAAAATGATGCAACATGTCAAAAGGATTGGGCCTCCTGTTGAATAACCATTTTTGCCCCACAGTGACCAAAATTGCCATTTTTGCAGACATTTCACCTACTCAGAAGCTTCTATTTGACCAATTTCTGGCAGAAAAATGACTCTAAACACACTTATTTTAGTTCCAAAAGTGAACATTCACATTTAATAATTGTTTACAGTCAAAAGAGATAACATTAAAAAGGACCATTTCTGACCATCTGGAGAAAGTTCGACAGTTCCGGGGTCATCGTTTTTCATCAAAAAAAATATTTTTTCAAATGTTGAAAAAATGATGCAAAATGTCAAAAGGATTGTGCCTGAAGTTGAATAACCACTTTTTAAAGCCCCACAGTGACCAAAATTGCCATTTTTACAGACTTTTCCTCCTACTCAGAAGCTTCTATTTGACCAATTTCTGGCAGAAAAATGGCTCTAAACACAATCATTTTAGATCCAAAGGTGATCATTCACATTTAATATTTGTTGACAGTCAAAAGAGAAAACATTAAAAAATGGCCATTTCTGACCATCTGGAGAAAGTTTGACAGGTCCGGGGTCATCGTTTTTCATCAAAAAAAATATTTTTTCAAATGTTGAAAAAATTATTCAAAATGTCAAATGGATTGTGCCTGATGTTGAATAACAACTTTTTAAAGCCCCACTGTGACCAAAATTGCCATTTTTACAGACATTTCCTCCTACTCAGAAGCTTCTATTTGACCAATATCTGGCAGAAAAATGACTCTAAACACACTCATTTTAGTGCCAAAAGTGATAATTCACATTTAATAGTCATTTACAGGCAAAAGAGATAACATAAAAAAAGGACCATTTCTGACCATCTGGAGAAAGTTCGACCGTTCCGGGGTCATCGTTTTTCATCAAAATCTTTTTTTTTCAAATGTTGAAACAATGATGCAAAATGTCAAAAGGATTGGGCCTCCTGTTGAATAACCACTTTTGCCCCACAGTGACCAAAATTGCCATTTTTACAGACTTTTCCTCCTACTCAGAAGCTTCTATTTGACCAATTTCTGGCAGAAAAATGACTCTAAACACACTTATTTTAGTTCCAAAAGTGAACATTCACATTTAATAATTGTTTACAGTCAAAAGAGAAAACATTAAAAAAGGACCATTTCTGACCATCTGAAGAAAGTTCGACAGGTCCGGGGTCATCGTTTTTTATCAAAAAAAATATTTTTTCAAATGTTGAAAACATGATGCAAAATGTCAAATGGATTGTGCCTCATGTTGAATAACCACTTTTTAAAGCCCCACAGTGACCAAAATTGCCATTTTTACAGACTTTTCCTCCTACTTAGAAGCTTCTATTTCGACCAATTTCTGGCAGAAAAATGACTCCAAACACACTCATTTTAGTTCCAAAAGTGATAATTCACATTTAATAGTCATTTACAGGCAAAAGAGAAAACATTAAAAAATGACCATTTCTGACCATCTGGAGAAAGTTCAACAGTTCCGGTGTCATCGTTTTTCATCAAAAAAAATATTGTTTCAAATGTTGAAAAAATAATGCAAAATGTCAAAAGGATTGTGCCTGAAGTTGAATAACCACTTTTTAACCCCTTCCACGCTAATGACAAAGCCAGCTCGTCACAGGCGTTACCTGCGCTGCGCTCATGACGAGCTGGCTTTGTCATGTAAAGTGTGATTTATGAACATTCAGCGCACAGCAGGAAAACCCGCTAGCGCTGTAGTGGTTAAAGCCCCACAGTGACCAAAATTGCCATTTTTACAGACTTTTCCTCCTACTCAGAAGCTTCTATTTGACCAATTTCTGGCAGAAAAATTACTCTAAACACACTTATTTTAGTTCCAAAAGTGATAATTCACATTTAATAGTCATTTACAGGCAAAAGAGATAACATTAAAAAAGGACCATTTCTGACCATCTGGAGAAAGTTCGACAGTTCCGGGGTCATCGTTTTTCATCAAAAAAAATATTTTTTCAAATGTTGAAAAAATGATGCAAAATGTCAAAAGGATTGGGCCTCCTGTTGAATAACCATTTTTGCCCCACAGTGACCAAAATTGCCATTTTTGCAGACATTTCACCTACTCAGAAGCTTCTATTTGACCAATTTCTGGCAGAAAAATGACTCTAAACACACTTATTTTAGTTCCAAAAGTGAACATTCACATTTAATAATTGTTTACAGTCAAAAGAGATAACATTAAAAAAGGACCATTTCTGACCATCTGGAGAAAGTTCGACAGTTCCGGGGTCATGGTTTTTCATCAAAAAAAATATTTTTTCAAATGTTGAAAAAATGATGCAAAATGTCAAAAGGATTGGGCCTCCTGTTGAATAACCACTTTTTAAAGCCCCACAGTGACCAAAATTGCCATTTTTACAGACATTTCCTCCTACTCAGAAGCTTCTATTTGACCAATTTCTGGCAGAAAAATGACTCTAAACACACTTATTTTAGTTCCAAAAGTGAACATTCACATTTAATAATTGTTTACAGTCAAAAGAGAAAACATTAAAAAATGACCATTTCTGACCATCTGGAGAAAGTTCGACAGGTCCGGGGTCATCGTTTTTCATCAAAAAAAATATTTTTTCAAATGTTGAAAAAATGATGCAAAATGTCAAAAGGATTGTGCCTGAAGTTGAATAACCACTTTTTAAAGCCCCACAGTGACCAAAATTGCCATTTTTACAGACTTTTCCTCCTACTCAGAAGCTTCTATTTGACCAATTTCTGGCAGAAAAATGGCTCTAAACACAATCATTTTAGATCCAAAGGTGATCATTCACATTTAATATTTGTTTACAGTCAAAAGAGAAAACATTAAAAAATGGCCATTTCTGACCATCTGGAGAAAGTTTGACAGGTCCGGGGTCATCGTTTTTCATCAAAAAAAATATTTTTTCAAATGTTGAAAAAATTATTCAAAATGTCAAATGGATTGTGCCTGATGTTGAATAACAACTTTTTAAAGCCCCACTGTGACCAAAATTGCCATTTTTACAGACATTTCCTCCTACTCAGAAGCTTCTATTTGACCAATATCTGGCAGAAAAATGACTCTAAACACACTCATTTTAGTGCCAAAAGTGATAATTCACATTTAATAGTCATTTACAGGCAAAAGAGATAACATAAAAAAAGGACCATTTCTGACCATCTGGAGAAAGTTCGACAGTTCCGGGGTCATCGTTTTTCATCAAAATCTTTTTTTTTCAAATGTTGAAACAATGATGCAAAATGTCAAAAGGATTGGGCCTCCTGTTGAATAACCACTTTTGCCCCACAGTGACCAAAATTGCCATTTTTACAGACTTTTCCTCCTACTCAGAAGCTTCTATTTGACCAATTTCTGGCAGAAAAATGACTCTAAACACACTTATTTTAGTTCCAAAAGTGAACATTCACATTTAATAATTGTTTACAGTCAAAAGAGAAAACATTAAAAAAGGACCATTTCTGACCATCTGAAGAAAGTTCGACAGGTCCGGGGTCATCGTTTTTCATCAAAAAAAATATTTTTTCAAATGTTGAAAAAATGATGCAAAATTTCAAAAGGATTGGGCCTCCTGTTGAATAACCACTTTTTAAAGCCCCAGAGTGACCAAAATTGCCATTTTTACAGACATTTCCTCCTACTCAGAAGCTTCTATTTGACCAATTTCTGGCAGAAAAATGACTCTAAACACACTTATTTTAGTTCCAAAAGTGAACATTCACATTTAATAATTGTTTACAGTCAAAAGAGAAAACATTAAAAAAGGACCATTTCTGACCATCTGAAGAAAGTTCGACAGGTCCGGGGTCATCGTTTTTTATCAAAAAAAATATTTTTTCAAATGTTGAAAACATGATGCAAAATGTCAAATGGATTGTGCCTCATGTTGAATAACCACTTTTTAAAGCCCCACAGTGACCAAAATTGCCATTTTTACAGACTTTTCCTCCTACTTAGAAGCTTCTATTTCGACCAATTTCTGGCAGAAAAATGACTCCAAACACACTCATTTTAGTTCCAAAAGTGATAATTCACATTTAATAGTCATTTACAGGCAAAAGAGAAAACATTAAAAAATGACCATTTCTGACCATCTGGAGAAAGTTCGACAGGTCCGGGGTCATCATTGTTCATAAAAAAAAATATTTTTTCAAATGTTGAAAAAATGGTGCAACATGTCAAATGGATTGTGCCTTATGTTGAAAAACCACTTTTTAAGCCCCACAGTGACCAAAATTGCCATTTTTACAGACTTTTCCTCCTACTCAGAAGCTTCTATTTCGACCAATTTCTGGCAGAAAAATGACTCCAAACACACTCATTTTAGTTCCAAAAGTGATAATTCACATTTAATAGTCATTTACAGGCAAAAGAGAAAACATTACAAAATGACCATTTCTGACCATCTGGAGAAAGTTCGACAGTTCCGGGGTCATCGTTTTTCATCAAAATCTTTTTTTTTCAAATGTTGAAACAATGATGCAAAATGTCAAAAGGATTGGGCCTCCTGTTGAATAACCACTTTTGCCCCACAGTGACCAAAATTGCCATTTTTACAGACTTTTCCTCCTACTCAGAAGCTTCTATTTGACCAATTTCTGGCAGAAAAATGACTCTAAACACACTTATTTTAGTTCCAAAAGTGAACATTCACATTTAATAATTGTTTACAGTCAAAAGAGAAATCATAAAAAAATGATCATTTCTGACCATCTGGAGAAAGTTCGACAGGTCCGGGGTCATCGTTTTTCATCAAAAAAATATATTTTTTCAAATGTTGAAAAAATGGTGCAACATGTCAAATGGATTGTGCCTGATGTTGAATAACCACTTTTTAAGCCCCACAGTGACCAAAATTGCCATTTTTAC
Organism: Lissotriton helveticus; assembly: GCF_964261635.1. Taxonomy (NCBI): domain Eukaryota; kingdom Metazoa; phylum Chordata; class Amphibia; order Caudata; family Salamandridae; genus Lissotriton; species Lissotriton helveticus. Next base: position 1,355,542,696 of record NC_136061.1, on the reverse strand, counting down.
AGACATTTCCTCCTACTCAGAAGCTTCTATTTCGACCAATTTCTGGCAGAAAAATGACTCCAAACACACTCATTTTAGTTCCAAAAGTGATAATTCACATTTAATAGTCATTTACAGGCAAAAGAGAAAACATTACAAAATGACCGTTTCTGACCATCTGGAGAAAGTTCGACAGGTCCGGGGTCATCGTTTTTCATCAAAAAAAATATTTTTTCAAATGTTGAAAAAATGATGCAAAATGTCAAAAGGATTGGGCCTCCTGTTGAATAACCACTTTTTAAAGCCCCAGAGTGACCAAAATTGCCATTTTTACAGACATTTCCTCCTACTCAGAAGCTTCTATTTGACCAATTTCTGGCAGAAAAATGACTCTAAACACACTTATTTTAGTTCCAAAAGTGAACATTCACATTTAATAATTGTTTACAGTCAAAAGAGAAAACATTAAAAAAGGACCATTTCTGACCATCTGAAGAAAGTTCGACAGGTCCGGGGTCATCATTGTTCATAAAAAAAATTTTTTTTTCAAATGTTGAAAAAATGGTGCAACATGTCAAATGGATTGTGCCTTATGTTGAAAAACCACTTTTTAAGCCCCACAGTGACCAAAATTGCCATTTTTACAGACTTTTCCTCCTACTCAGAAGCTTCTATTTCGACCAATTTCTGGCAGAAAAATGACTCCAAACACACTCATTTTAGTTCCAAAAGTGATAATTCACATTTAATAGTCATTTACAGGCAAAAGAGAAAACATTAAAAAATGACCATTTCTGACCATCTGGAGAAAGTTCGACAGTTCCGGTGTCATCGTTTTTCATCAAAAAAAATATTGTTTCAAATGTTGAAAAAATAATGCAAAATATCAAAAGGATTGTGCCTGAAGTTGAATAACCACTTTTTAACCCCTTCCACGCTAATGACAAAGCCAGTTCGTCACAGGCGTTACCTGCGCTGCGCTCATGACGAGCTGGCTTTGTCATGTAAAGTGTGATTTATGAACATTCAGCGCACAGCAGGAAAACCCGCTAGCGCTGTAGTGGTTAAAGCCCCACAGTGACCAAAATTGCCATTTTTACAGACTTTTCCTCCTACTCAGAAGCTTCTATTTGACCAATTTCTGGCAGAAAAATGACTCTAAACACACTTATTTTAGTTCCAAAAGTGAACATTCACGTTTAATAATTGTTTACAGTCAAAAGAGAAAACATTAAATAATGACCATTTCTGACCATCTGGAGAAAGTTTGACAGGTCCGGGGTCATCGTTGTATATCAAAAAAAATATTTTTTCAAATGTTGAAAAAATTATGCAAAATGTCAAAAGGATTGTGCCTGAAGTTGAATAACCACTTTTTAAAGCCCCACAGTGAACAAAATTGCCATTTTTACAGACTTTTCCTCCTACTCAGAAGCTTCTATTTGACCAATTTCTGGCAGAAAAATGGCTCTAAACACAATCATTTTAGATCCAAAGGTAATCATTCACATTTAATATTTGTTTACAGTCAAAAGAGAAAACATTAAAAAATGGCCATTTCTGACCATCTGGAGAAAGTTTGACAGGTCCGGGGTCATCGTTGTATATCAAAAAAAATATTTTTTCAAATGTTGAAAAAATTATTCAAAATGTCAAATGGATTGTGCCTGATGTTGAATAACAACTTTTTAAAGCCCCACCGTGACCAAAATTGCCATTTTTGCAGACATTTCCTCCTTCTCAGAAGCTTCTATTTGACCAATTTCTGGCAGAAAAATTACTCTAAACACACTCATTTTAGTTCCAAAAGTGATAATTCACATTTAATAGTCATTTACAGGCAAAAGAGATAATTAAAAAAAGGACCATTTCTGACCATCTGGAGAAAGTTCGACAGTTCCGGGGTCATCGTTTTTCATAAAAAAATTTTTTTTTCAAATGTTGAAACAATGATGCAAAATGTCAAAAGGATTGGGCCTCCTGTTGAATAACCACTTTTGCCCCACAGTGACCAAAATTGCCATTTTTACAGACTTTTCCTCCTACTCAGAAGCTTCTATTTGACCAATTTCTGGCAGAAAAATGACTCTAAACACACTTATTTTAGTTCCAAAAGTGATCATTCACATTTAATAAATGGTTACAGTCAAAAGAGAAACCATTAAAAAATGACCATTTCTGACCATCTGGAGAAAGTTCGACAGGTCCGGGGTCATCGTTTTTCATCAAAAAAAATATTTTTTCAAATGTTGAAAAAATTATTCAAAATGTCAAATGGATTGTGCCTGATGTTGAATAACAACTTTTTAAAGCCCCACTGTGACCAAAATTGCCATTTTTACAGACATTTCCTCCTACTCAGAAGCTTCTATTTGACCAATTTCTGGCAGAAAAATGGCTCTAAACACAATCATTTTAGATCCAAAGGTGATCATTCACATTTAATATTTGTTTACAGTCAAAAGAGAAAACATTAAAAAATGGCCATTTCTGACCATCTGGAGAAAGTTTGACAGGTCCGGGGTCATCGTTTTTCATCAAAAAAAATATTTTTTCAAATGTTGAAAAAATTATTCAAAATGTCAAATGGATTGTGCCTGATGTTGAATAACAACTTTTTAAAGCCCCACTGTGACCAAAATTGCCATTTTTACAGACATTTCCTCCTACTCAGAAGCTTCTATTTGACCAATATCTGGCAGAAAAATGACTCTAAACACACTCATTTTAGTGCCAAAAGTGATAATTCACATTTAATAGTCATTTACAGGCAAAAGAGATAACATAAAAAAAGGACCATTTCTGACCATCTGGAGAAAGTTCGACAGTTCCGGGGTCATCGTTTTTCATCAAAATCTTTTTTTTTCAAATGTTGAAACAATGATGCAAAATGTCAAAAGGATTGGGCCTCCTGTTGAATAACCACTTTTGCCCCACAGTGACCAAAATTGCCATTTTTACAGACTTTTCCTCCTACTCAGAAGCTTCTATTTGACCAATTTCTGGCAGAAAAATGACTCTAAACACACTTATTTTAGTTCCAAAAGTGAACATTCACATTTAATAATTGTTTACAGTCAAAAGAGAAAACATTAAAAAAGGACCATTTCTGACCATCTGAAGAAAGTTCGACAGGTCCGGGGTCATCGTTTTTCATCAAAAAAAATATTTTTTCAAATGTTGAAAAAATGATGCAAAATTTCAAAAGGATTGGGCCTCCTGTTGAATAACCACTTTTTAAAGCCCCAGAGTGACCAAAATTGCCATTTTTACAGACATTTCCTCCTACTCAGAAGCTTCTATTTGACCAATTTCTGGCAGAAAAATGACTCTAAACACACTTATTTTAGTTCCAAAAGTGAACATTCACATTTAATAATTGTTTACAGTCAAAAGAGAAAACATTAAAAAAGGACCATTTCTGACCATCTGAAGAAAGTTCGACAGGTCCGGGGTCATCGTTTTTTATCAAAAAAAATATTTTTTCAAATGTTGAAAACATGATGCAAAATGTCAAATGGATTGTGCCTCATGTTGAATAACCACTTTTTAAAGCCCCACAGTGACCAAAATTGCCATTTTTACAGACTTTTCCTCCTACTTAGAAGCTTCTATTTCGACCAATTTCTGGCAGAAAAATGACTCCAAACACACTCATTTTAGTTCCAAAAGTGATAATTCACATTTAATAGTCATTTACAGGCAAAAGAGAAAACATTAAAAAATGACCATTTCTGACCATCTGGAGAAAGTTCGACAGGTCCGGGGTCATCATTGTTCATAAAAAAAAATATTTTTTCAAATGTTGAAAAAATGGTGCAACATGTCAAATGGATTGTGCCTTATGTTGAAAAACCACTTTTTAAGCCCCACAGTGACCAAAATTGCCATTTTTACAGACTTTTCCTCCTACTCAGAAGCTTCTATTTCGACCAATTTCTGGCAGAAAAATGACTCCAAACACACTCATTTTAGTTCCAAAAGTGATAATTCACAATTAATAGTCATTTACAGGCAAAAGAGAAAACATTAAAAAATGACCATTTCTGACCATCTGGAGAAAGTTCGACAGGTCCGGGGTCATCATTGTTCATAAAAAAAAATATTTTTTCAAATGTTGAAAAAATGGTGCAACATGTCAAATGGATTGTGCCTGATGTTGAATAACAACTTTTTAAAGCCCCACTGTGACCAAAATTGCCATTTTTACAGACATTTCCTCCTACTCAGAAGCTTCTATTTGACCAATATCTGGCAGAAAAATGACTCTAAACACACTCATTTTAGTTCCAAAAGTGATAATTCACATTTAATAGTCATTTACAGGCAAAAGAGAAAACATTACAAAATGACCATTTCTGACCATCTGGAGAAAGTTCGACAGTTCCGGGGTCATCGTTTTTCATCAAAATCTTTTTTTTTCAAATGTTGAAACAATGATGCAAAATGTCAAAAGGATTGGGCCTCCTGTTGAATAACCACTTTTGCCCCACAGTGACCAAAATTGCCATTTTTACAGACTTTTCCTCCTACTCAGAAGCTTCTATTTGACCAATTTCTGGCAGAAAAATGACTCTAAACACACTTATTTTAGTTCCAAAAGTGAACATTCACATTTAATAATTGTTTACAGTCAAAAGAGAAATCATAAAAAAATGATCATTTCTGACCATCTGGAGAAAGTTCGACAGGTCCGGGGTCATCGTTTTTCATCAAAAAAATATATTTTTTCAAATGTTGAAAAAATGGTGCAACATGTCAAATGGATTGTGCCTGATGTTGAATAACCACTTTTTAAGCCCCACAGTGACCAAAATTGCCATTTTTACAGACATTTCCTCCTACTCAGAAGCTTCTATTTCGACCAATTTCTGGCAGAAAAATGACTCCAAACACACTCATTTTAGTTCCAAAAGTGATAATTCACATTTAATAGTCATTTACAGGCAAAAGAGAAAACATTACAAAATGACCGTTTCTGACCATCTGGAGAAAGTTCGACAGGTCCGGGGTCATCGTTTTTCATCAAAAAAAATATTTTTTCAAATGTTGAAAAAATGATGCAAAATGTCAAAAGGATTGGGCCTCCTGTTGAATAACCACTTTTTAAAGCCCCAGAGTGACCAAAATTGCCATTTTTACAGACATTTCCTCCTACTCAGAAGCTTCTATTTGACCAATTTCTGGCAGAAAAATGACTCTAAACACACTTATTTTAGTTCCAAAAGTGAACATTCACATTTAATAATTGTTTACAGTCAAAAGAGAAAACATTAAAAAAGGACCATTTCTGACCATCTGAAGAAAGTTCGACAGGTCCGGGGTCATCATTGTTCATAAAAAAAATTTTTTTTTCAAATGTTGAAAAAATGGTGCAACATGTCAAATGGATTGTGCCTTATGTTGAAAAACCACTTTTTAAGCCCCACAGTGACCAAAATTGCCATTTTTACAGACTTTTCCTCCTACTCAGAAGCTTCTATTTCGACCAATTTCTGGCAGAAAAATGACTCCAAACACACTCATTTTAGTTCCAAAAGTGATAATTCACATTTAATAGTCATTTACAGGCAAAAGAGAAAACATTAAAAAATGACCATTTCTGACCATCTGGAGAAAGTTCGACAGTTCCGGTGTCATCGTTTTTCATCAAAAAAAATATTGTTTCAAATGTTGAAAAAATAATGCAAAATATCAAAAGGATTGTGCCTGAAGTTGAATAACCACTTTTTAACCCCTTCCACGCTAATGACAAAGCCAGTTCGTCACAGGCGTTACCTGCGCTGCGCTCATGACGAGCTGGCTTTGTCATGTAAAGTGTGATTTATGAACATTCAGCGCACAGCAGGAAAACCCGCTAGCGCTGTAGTGGTTAAAGCCCCACAGTGACCAAAATTGCCATTTTTACAGACTTTTCCTCCTACTCAGAAGCTTCTATTTGACCAATTTCTGGCAGAAAAATGACTCTAAACACACTTATTTTAGTTCCAAAAGTGAACATTCACGTTTAATAATTGTTTACAGTCAAAAGAGAAAACATTAAATAATGACCATTTCTGACCATCTGGAGAAAGTTTGACAGGTCCGGGGTCATCGTTGTATATCAAAAAAAATATTTTTTCAAATGTTGAAAAAATGATGCAAAATGTCAAAAGGATTGTGCCTGAAGTTGAATAACCACTTTTTAAAGCCCCACAGTGAACAAAATTGCCATTTTTACAGACTTTTCCTCCTACTCAGAAGCTTCTATTTGACCAATTTCTGGCAGAAAAATGGCTCTAAACACAATCATTTTAGATCCAAAGGTAATCATTCACATTTAATATTTGTTTACAGTCAAAAGAGAAAACATAAAAAAATGGCCATTTCTGACCATCTGGAGAAAGTTTGACAGGTCCGGGGTCATCGTTGTATATCAAAAAAAATATTTTTTCAAATGTTGAAAAAATTATTCAAAATGTCAAATGGATTGTGCCTGATGTTGAATAACAACTTTTTAAAGCCCCACCGTGACCAAAATTGCCATTTTTGCAGACATTTCCTCCTTCTCAGAAGCTTCTATTTGACCAATTTCTGGCAGAAAAATTACTCTAAACACACTCATTTTAGTTCCAAAAGTGATAATTCACATTTAATAGTCATTTACAGGCAAAAGAGATAATTAAAAAAAGGACCATTTCTGACCATCTGGAGAAAGTTCGACAGTTCCGGGGTCATCGTTTTTCATAAAAAAAATTTTTTTTCAAATGTTGAAACAATGATGCAAAATGTCAAAAGGATTGGGCCTCCTGTTGAATAACCACTTTTGCCCCACAGTGACCAAAATTGCCATTTTTACAGACTTTTCCTCCTACTCAGAAGCTTCTATTTGACCAATTTCTGGCAGAAAAATGACTCTAAACACACTTATTTTAGTTCCAAAAGTGATCATTCACATTTAATAAATGGTTACAGTCAAAAGAGAAACCATTAAAAAATGACCATTTCTGACCATCTGGAGAAAGTTCGACAGTTCCGGGGTCATCGTTTTTCATAAAAAAAATATTTTTTCAAATGTTGAACAAATGATGCAAAATGTCAAAAGGATTGTGCCTGAAGTTGAATAACCACTTTTTAAAGCCCCACAGTGACCAAAATTGCAATTTTTGCAGACTTTTCCTCCTACTCAGAAGCTTCTATTTGACCAATTTCTGGCCGAAAAATGGCTCTAAACACACTAATTTTAGATCCAAAAGTGATAATTCACATTTAATAGTCATTTACAGGCAAAAGAGAAAACATTAAAAAATGACCATTTCTGACCATCTGGAGAAAGTTCGACAGTTCCGGGGTCATCGTTTTTCATCAAAAAAAATATTTTTTCAAATGTTGAAAAAATGATGCAAAATGTCAAAAGGATTGGGCCTCCTGTTGAATAACCACTTTTGCCCCACAGTGACCAAAATTGACATTTTTGCAGACATTTCACCTACTCAGAATCTTCTATTTGACCAATTTCTGGCATAAAAATGGCTCTAAACACACTTATTTTAGTTCCAAAAGTGATCATTCACATTTAATATTTGTTTACAGTCAAAAGAGATAACATTAAAAGAGGACCATTTCTGACCATCTGGAGAAAGTTTGACAGGTCCGGGGTCATCGTTTTTCATCAAAAAAAATATTTTTGCAAATGTTGAAAAAATGATTCAAAATGTCAAATGGATTGTGCCTGATGTTGAATAACAACTTTTTAAAGCCCCACAGTGACCAAAATTGCCATTTTTACAGACATTTCCTCCTACTCAGAAGCTTCTATTTGACCAATTTCTGGCAGAAAAATGACTCTAAACACACTTATTTTAGTTCCAAAAGTGATCATTCACATTTAATAAATGTTTACGTTCAAAAGAGAAACCATTAAAAAATGACCATTTCTGACCATCTGGAGAAAGTTCGACAGTTCCGGGGTCATCGTTTTTCATAAAAAAAATATTTTTTCAAATGTTGAACAAATGATGCAAAATGTCAAAAGGATTGTGCCTGAAGTTGAATAACCACTTTTTAAAGCCCCACAGTGACCAAAATTGCAATTTTTACAGACTTTTCCTCCTACTCAGAAGCTTCTATTTGACCAATTTCTGGCCGAAAAATGGCTCTAAACACACTCATTTTAGATCCAAAAGTGATAATTCACATTTAATAGTCATTTACAGGCAAAAGAGAAAACATTAAAAAATGACCATTTCTGACCATCTGGAGAAAGTTCGACAGGTCCGGGGTCATCGTTTTTCATCAAAAAAAATATTTTTTCAAATGTTGAAAAAATGATGCAAAATGTCAAAAGGATTGGGCCTCCTGTTGAATAACCACTTTTTAAAGCCCCAGAGTGACCAAAATTGCCATTTTTACAGACATTTCCTCCTACTCAGAAGCTTCTATTTGACCAATTTCTGGCAGAAAAATGACTCTAAACACACTTATTTTAGTTCCAAAAGTGAACATTCACATTTAATAATTGTTTACAGTCAAAAGAGAAAACATTAAAAAAGGACCATTTCTGACCATCTGAAGAAAGTTCGACAGGTCCGGGGTCATCGTTTTTTATCAAAAAAAATATTTTTTCAAATGTTGAAAAAATGATGCAAAATGTCAAATGGATTGTGCCTCATGTTGAATAACCACTTTTTAAAGCCCCACAGTGACCAAAATTGCCATTTTTACAGACTTTTCCTCCTACTTAGAAGCTTCTATTTCGACCAATTTCTGGCAGAAAAATGACTCCAAACACACTCATTTTAGTTCCAAAAGTGATAATTCACATTTAATAGTCATTTACAGGCAAAAGAGAAAACATTAAAAAATGACCATTTCTGACCATCTGGAGAAAGTTCGACAGGTCCGGGGTCATCATTGTTCATAAAAAAAAATATTTTTTCAAATGTTGAAAAAATGGTGCAACATGTCAAATGGATTGTGCCTTATGTTGAAAAACCACTTTTTAAGCCCCACAGTGACCAAAATTGACATTTTTACAGACTTTTCCTCCTACTCAGAAGCTTCTATTTCGACCAATTTCTGGCAGAAAAATGACTCCAAACACACTCATTTTAGTTCCAAAAGTGATAATTCACATTTAATAGTCATTTACAGGCAAAAGAGAAAACATTAAAAAATGACCATTTCTGACCATCTGGAGAAAGTTCGACAGTTCCGGTGTCATCGTTTTTCATCAAAAAAAATATTGTTTCAAATGTTGAAAAAATAATGCAAAATATCAAAAGGATTGTGCCTGAAGTTGAATAACCACTTTTTAACCCCTTCCACGCTAATGACAAAGCCAGCTCGTCACAGGCGTTACCTGCGCTGCGCTCATGACGAGCTGGCTTTGTCATGTAAAGTGTGATTTATGAACATTCAGCGCACAGCAGGAAAACCCGCTAGCGCTGTAGTGGTTAAAGCCCCACAGTGACCAAAATTGCCATTTTTACAGACTTTTCCTCCTACTCAGAAGCTTCTATTTGACCAATTTCTGGCAGAAAAATGACTCTAAACGCACTTATTTTAGTTCCAAAAGTGAACATTCACGTTTAATAATTGTTTACAGTCAAAAGAGAAAACATTAAAAAATGTCCATTTCTGACCATCTGGAGAAAGTTCGACAGGTCCGGGGTCATCGTTTTTCATCAAAAAAAAATATTTTTTTAAATGTTGAAAAAATGATGCAAAATGTCAAAAGGATTGTGCCTGAAGTTGAATAACCACTTTTTAAAGCCCCACAGTGACCAAAATTGCCATTTTTACAGACTTTTCCTCCTACTCAGAAGCTTCTATTTGACCAATTTCTGGCAGAAAAATGGCTCTAAACACAATCATTTTAGATCCAAAGGTGATCATTCACATTTAATATTTGTTTACAGTCAAAAGAGAAAACATTAAAAAATGGCCATTTCTGACCATCTGGAGAAAGTTTGACACGTCCGGGGTCATCGTTGTATATCAAAAAAAATATTTTTTCAAATGTTGAAAAAATTATTCAAAATGTCAAATGGATTGTGCCTGATGTTGAATAACAACTTTTTAAAGCCCCACCGTGACCAAAATTGCCATTTTTGCAGACATTTCCTCCTACTCAGAAGCTTCTATTTGACCAATTTCTGGCAGAAAAATGACTCTAAACACACTCATTTTAGTTCCAAAAGTGATAATTCACATTTAATAGTCATTTACAGGCAAAAGAGATAATTAAAAAAAGGACCATTTCTGACCATCTGGAGAAAGTTCGACAGTTCCGGGGTCATCGTTTTTCATCAAAATTTTTTTTTTCAAATGTTGAAACAATGATGCAAAATGTCAAAAGGATTGGGCCTCCTGTTGAATAACCACTTTTGCCCCACAGTGACCAAAATTGCCATTTTTACAGACTTTTCCTCCTACTCAGAAGCTTCTATTTGACCAATTTCTGGCAGAAAAATGACTCTAAACACACTTATTTTAGTTCCAAAAGTGATCATTCACATTTAATAAATGGTTACAGTCAAAAGAGAAACCATTAAAAAATGACCATTTCTGACCATCTGGAGAAAGTTCGACAGGTCCGGGGTCATCGTTTTTCATCAAAAAAAATATTTTTTCAAATGTTGAAAAAATGATGCAAAATGTCAAATGGATTGTGCCTCATGTTGAATAACCACTTTTGAAAGCCCCACAGTGACCAAAATTGCCATTTTTACAGACATTTCCTCCTACTCAGAAGCTTCTATTTGACCAATTTCTGGCAGAAAAATGACTTAAACACACTCATTTTAGTTCCAAAAGTGATAATCCACATTTAATAGTCATTAACAGGCAAAAGAGATAACATTAAAAAAGGACCATTTCTGACCATCTGGAGAAAGTTTGACAGTTCCGGGGTCATCGTTTTTCATCAAAAAAAATATTTTTTCAAATGTTGAAAAAATGATGCAAAATGTCAAAAGGATTGGGCCTTCTGTTGAATAACCACTTTTGCCCCACAGTGACCAAAATTGCCATTTTTGCAGACATTTCACCTACTCAGAATCTTCTATTTGACCAATTTCTGGCATAAAAATGGCTCTAAACACACTTATTTTAGTTCCAAAAGTGATCATTCACATTTAATATTTGTTTACAGTCAAAAGAGATAACATTAAAAGAGGACCATTTCTGACCATCTGGAGAAAGTTTGACAGGTCCGGGGTCATCGTTTTTCATAAAAAAAATATTTTTGCAAATGTTGAAAAAATGATTCAAAATGTCAAATGGATTGTGCCTGATGTTGAATAACAACTTTTTAAAGCCCCACAGTGACCAAAATTGCCATTTTTACAGACATTTCCTCCTACTCAGAAGCTTCTATTTGACCAATTTCTGGCAGAAAAATGACTCTAAACACACTTATTTTAGTTCCAAAAGTGATCATTCACATTTAATAAATGTTTACGTTCAAAAGAGAAACCATTAAAAAATGACCATTTCTGACCATCTGGAGAAAGTTCGACAGTTCCAGGGTCATCGTTTTTCCTAAAAAAAATATTTTTTCAAATGTCTTAAAAATGATGCAAAATGTCAAATGGATTGTGCCTGATGTTGAATAACTACTTTTTAAGCCCTACAGTGACCAAAATTGCCATTTTTACAGATATTTCCTCTTACTCAGAAGCTTCCATTTGACCAATTACTGGCAGAAAAATGACTCTAAACACACTTATTTTAGTTCCAAAAGTGATCATTCACATTTAATAAATGTTTACGTTCAAAAGAGAAACCATTAAAAAATGACCATTTCTGACCATCTGGAGAAAGTTTGACAGGTCCGGGGTCATCATTGTTCATAAAAAAAATATTTTTTCAAATGTTGAAAAAATGGTGCAACATGTCAAATGGATTGTGCCTTATGTTGAAAAACCACTTTTTAAGCCCCACAGTGACCAAAATTGACATTTTTACAGACTTTTCCTCCTACTCAGAAGCTTCTATTTCGACCAATTTCTGGCAGAAAAATGACTCCAAACACACTCATTTTAGTTCCAAAAGTGATAATTCACATTTAATAGTCATTTACAGGCAAAAGAGAAAACATTAAAAAATGACCATTTCTGACCATCTGGAGAAAGTTCGACAGGTCCAGGGTCATCATTGTTCATAAAAAAAATTTTTTTTTCAAATGTTGAAAAAATGGTGCAACATGTCAAATGGATTGTGCCTTATGTTGAAAAACCACTTTTTAAGCCCCACAGTGACCAAAATTGCCATTTTTACAGACTTTTCCTCCTACTCAGAAGCTTCTATTTCGACCAATTTCTGGCAGAAAAATGACTCCAAACACACTCATTTTAGTTCCAAAAGTGATAATTCACATTTAATAGTCATTTACAGGCAAAAGAGAAAACATTAAAAAATGACCATTTCTGACCATCTGGAGAAAGTTCGACAGTTCCGGTGTCATCGTTTTTCATCAAAAAAAATATTGTTTCAAATGTTGAAAAAATAATGCAAAATATCAAAAGGATTGTGCCTGAAGTTGAATAACCACTTTTTAACCCCTTCCACGCTAATGACAAAGCCAGCTCGTCACAGGCGTTACCTGCGCTGCGCTCATGACGAGCTGGCTTTGTCATGTAAAGTGTGATTTATGAACATTCAGCGCACAGCAGGAAAACCCGCTAGCGCTGTAGTGGTTAAAGCCCCACAGTGACCAAAATTGCCATTTTTACAGACTTTTCCTCCTACTCAGAAGCATCTATTTGACCAATTTCTGGCAGAAAAATGACTCCAAACACACTCATTTTAGTTCCAAAAGTGATAATTCACATTTAATAGTCATTTACAGGCAAAAGAGAAAACATTAAAAAATGACCATTTCTGACCATCTGGAGAAAGTTCGACAGGTCCGGGGTCATCGTTTTTCATCAAAAAAAATATTTTTTCAAATGTTGAAAAAATGGTGCAACATGTCAAATGGATTGTGCCTTATGTTGAAAAACCACTTTTTAAGCCCCACAGTGACCAAAATTGCCATTTTTACAGACTTTTCCTCCTACTCAGAAGCTTCTATTTCGACCAATTTCTGGCAGAAAAATGACTCCAAACACACTCATTTTAGTTCCAAAAGTGATAATTCACATTTAATAGTCATTTACAGGCAAAAGAGAAAACATTAAAAAATGACCATTTCTGACCATCTGGAGAAAGTTCGACAGTTCCGGTGTCATCGTTTTTCATCAAAAAAAATATTGTTTCAAATGTTGAAAAAATAATGCAAAATATCAAAAGGATTGTGCCTGAAGTTGAATAACCACTTTTTAACCCCTTCCACGCTAATGACAAAGCCAGCTCGTCACAGGCGTTACCTGCGCTGCGCTCATGACGAGCTGGCTTTGTCATGTAAAGTGTGATTTATGAACATTCAGCGCACAGCAGGAAAACCCGCTAGCGCTGTAGTGGTTAAAGCCCCACAGTGACCAAAATTGCCATTTTTACAGACTTTTCCTCCTACTCAGAAGCTTCTATTTGACCAATTTCTGGCAGAAAAATGACTCTAAACACACTCATTTTAGTTCCAAAAGTGATAATTCACATTTAATAGTCATTTACAGGCAAAAGAGATAATTAAAAAAGGACCATTTCTGACCATCTGGAGAAAGTTCGACAGTTCCGGGGTCATCGTTTTTCATCAAAATTGTTTTTTTTCAAATGTTGAAACAATGATGCAAAATGTCAAAAGGATTGGGCCTCCTGTTGAATAACCACTTTTGCCCCACAGTGACCAAAATTGCCATTTTTACAGACTTTTCCTCCTACTCAGAAGCTTCTATTTGACCAATTTCTGGCAGAAAAATGACTCTAAACACACTTATTTTAGTTCCAAAAGTGATCATTCACATTTAATAAATGGTTACAGTCAAAAGAGAAACCATTAAAAAATGACCATTTCTGACCATCTGGAGAAAGTTCGACAGTTCCGGGGTCATCGTTTTTCATCAAAAAAAATATTTTTTCAAATGTTGAAAAAATTATTCAAAATTCAAAAGGATTGGGCCTCCTGTTGAATAACCACTTTTTAAAGCCCCACAGTGACCAAAATTGCCATTTTTACAGACTTTTCCTCCTACTCAGAAGCTTCTATTTTGACCAATTTCTGGCAGAAAAATGACTCCAAACACACTCATTTTAGATCCAAAAGTGATAATTCACATTTAATAGTCATTTACAGGCAAAAGAGAAAACATTAAAAAATGACCATTTCTGACCATCTGGAGAAAGTTTGACAGTTCCGGGGTCATCGTTTTTCATCAAAAAAAAATATGTTTTCAAATGTATAAAAAATGATGCAAAATGTCAAAAGGATTGTGCCTGAAGTTGAATAACCACTTTTTAACCCCTTACACGCTAATGACAAAGCCAGCTTGTCACGGGCGTTACCTGCGCTGCGCTCATGACGAGCTGGCTTTGTCTTGTAAAGTGTGATTTATGAACATTCAGCGCACAGCAGGAAAACCCGCTAGCGCTGTAGTGGTTAAAGCCCCACAGTGACCAAAATTGCCATTTTTACAGACTTCCCCTCCTACTCAGAAGCTTCTATTTTGACCAATTTCTGGCAGAAAAATGACTCCAAACACACTTATTTCAGTTCCAAAAGTGATCATTCACATTTAATAATTGTTTACAGTCAAAAGAGAAAACATTAAAAAAATGACCATTTCTGACCATCTGGAGAAAGTTCGACGTTCCGGGGTCATCGTTTTTCATCAAAAAAAATATTTTTTCAAATGTTGAAAAAATGATTCAAAATGTCAAATGGATTGTGCCTGATGTTGAATAACCACTTTTCAAAGCTCCACAGTGACCAAAATTGCCATTTTTACAGACATTTCCTCCTACTCAGAGCTTCTATTTGACCAATTTCTGGCAGAAAAATGACTCTAAACACACTTATTTTAGTTCCAAAAGTGATCATTCACATTTAATAATTGTTTACAGTCAAAAGAGAAAACATTAAAAAATGACCATTTCTGACCATCTGGATAAAGTTCGACGTTCCGGGGTCAACGTTTTTCATCAAAAAAAATATTTTTTCAAATGTTCAAAAAAGATGCAAAATGTCAAAAGGATTGTGCCTGAAGTTGAATAACCACTTTTTAAAGCCCCACAGTGACCAAAATTGCCATTTTTACAGACTTTTTCCTCCTACTCGGAAGCTTCTATTTTGACCAATTTCTGGCAGAAAAATGACTCCAAACACACTCATTTTAGATCCAAAAGTGATAATTCACATTTAAGAGTCATTTACAGGCAAAAGAGAAAACATTAAAAAATGACCATTTCTGACCATCTGGAGAAAGTTCGACAGTTCCGGGGTCATCGTTTTTAATCCCAAATTTTTTTTTTTCAAATGTTTTAAAAATGATGCAAAATGTCAAATGGATTGTGCCTGATGTTGAATAACTACTTTTTAAGCCCTACAGTGACCAAAATTGCCATTTTTACAGATATTTCCTCCTACTCAGAAGCTTCTATTTGACAAATTTCTGGCAGAAAAATGACTCTAAACACACTTATTTTAGTTCCAAAAGTGATGATTCACATTTAATAATTGTTTACAGTCAAAAGAGAAAACATTAAAAAATGACCATTTCTGACCATCTGGAGAAAGTTTGACGTTCCGGGGTCATCGTTTTTCATCAAAAAAAATATTTTTTCAAATGTTGAAAAAATGATGCGAAATGTCAAAAGGATTGTGCCTGAAGTTGAATAACCCCTTTTTAAAGCCCCGCAGTGACCAAAATTGCCATTTTTACAGACTTTCCTCCTACTCAGAAGCTTCTATTTTGACCAATTTCTGGCAGAAAAATGACTCCAAACACACTCATTTTAGATCCAAAAGTGATAATTCACATTTAAGAGTCATTTACAGGCAAAAGAGAAAACATTAAAAATGACAATTTCTGACCATCTGGAGAAAGTTTGACAGTTCCGGGGTCATCGTTTTTCATCAAAAAAAATATTTTTTCAAATGTATAAAAAATGATGCAAAATGTCAAAAGGATTGTGCCTGAAGTTGAATAACCACTTTTTAACCCCTTCCACGCTAATGACAAAGCCAGCTCGTCACGGGCGTTACCTGCGCTGCGCTCATGACGAGCTGGCTTTGTCATGTAAAGTGTGATTTATGAACATTCAGCGCACAGCAGGAAAACCCGCTAGCGCTGTAGTGGTTAAAGCCCCACAGTGACCAAAATTACCATTTTTACAGACTTTTCCTCCTACTCAGAAGCTTCTATTTTGACCAATTTCTAGCAGAAAAATGACTCCAAACACACTCATTTTAGATCCAAAAGTGATAATTCACATTTAATAGTCATTTACAGGCAAAAGAGAAAACATGAAAAAATGACCATTTCTGACCATCTGGAGAAAGTTCGACAGTTCCAGGGTCATCGTTTTTCATCAAAAAAAATAATTTTTCAAATGTTAAAAAAATTATTCAAAATGTCAAATGGATTGTGCCTGATGTTGAATAACCACTTTTTAAAGCCCCACAGTGACCAAAATTGTCATTTTTACAGACATTTCCTCCTACTCAGAACCTTCTATTTCGACCAATTTCTGGCAGAAAAATGACTCTAAACACACTTATTTTAGTTCCAAAAGTGAACATTCACATTTAATAATTGTTTACAGTCAAAAGAGAAAACATTAAAAAATGACCATTTCTGACCATCTGGAGAAAGTTCGACAGTTCCGGGGTCATCGTTTTTCATACAAAAAATATTTTTTCAAATGTTGAAAAAATGATGCAAAATGTCAAAAGGATTGTGCCTGAAGTTGAATAACCTCTTTTTAAAGCCCCACAGTGACCAAAATTGCCATTTTTACAGACTTTTCCTCTTACTCAGAAGCTTCTATTTTGACAAATTTCTGGCAGAAAAATGACTCCAAACACACTCATTTTAGATCCAAAAGTGATAATTCACATTTAATAGTCATTTACAGGCTAAAGAGAAAACATTAAAAAATGACCATTTCTGACCATCTGGAGAAAGTTCGACAGTTCCGGGGTCATCGTTTTTCATCAAAAAAAATATTTTTTCAAATGTTGAAAAAATGTTTCAAGATGTCAAATGGATTGTGCCTGATGTTGAATAACCACTTTTTAAAGCCCCACAGTGACCAAAATTGCCATTTTTACAGACATTTCCTCCTACTCAGAAGCTTCTATTTGACCAATTTCTGGCAGAAAAATGACTCTAAACACACTTATTTTAGTTCCAAAAGTGATCATTCACAATTAATAATTGTTTACAGTCAAAAGAGAAAACTTTAAAAAATGACCATTTCTGACCATCTGGAGAAAGTTCGACAGTTCCGGGGTCATCGTTTTTCATACAAAAAATATTTTTTCAAATGTTGAAAAAATGATGCAAAATGTCAAAAGGATTGTGCCTGAAGTTGAATAACCCCTTTTGAAAGCCCCACAGTGACCAAAATTGCCATTTTTACAGACTTTTCCTCCTACTCAGAAGCTTCTATTTTGACCAATTTCTGGCAGAAAAATGACTCCAAACCCACTCATTTTAGATCCAAAAGTGATAATTCACATTTAAGAGTCATTTACAGGCAAAAGAGAAAACATTAAAAAATGACAATTTCTGACCATCTGGAGAAAGTTTGACAGTTCCGGGGTCATCGTTTTTCATCAAAAAAAATATTTTTTCAAATGTATAAAAAATGATGCAAAATGTCAAAAGGATTGTGCCTGAAGTTGAATAACCACTTTTAACCCCTTCCACGCTAATGACAAAGCCAGCTCGTCACGGGCGTTACCTGCGATGCGCTCATGATGAGCTGGCTTTGTCATGTAAAGTGTGATTTATGAACATTCAGCGCACAGCAGGAAAACCCGCTAGCGCTGTAGTGGTTAAAGCCCCACAGTGACCAAAATTGCCATTTTTACAGACTTTTCCTCCTACTCAGAAGCTTCTATTTTGACCAATTTCTAGCAGAAAAATGACTCCAAACACACTCATTTTAGATCCAAAAGTGATAATTCACATTTAATAGTCATTTACAGGCAAAAGAGAAAACATGAAAAAATGACCATTTCTGACCATCTGGAGAAAGTTCGACAGTTCCGGGGTCATCGTTTTTCATACAAAAAATATTTTTTCAAATGTTGAAAAAATGATGCAAAATGTCAAAAGGATTGTGCCTGAAGTTGAATAACCACTTTTTAAAGCCCCACAGTGACCAAAATTGCCATTTTTACAGACTTTTCCTCTTACTCAGAAGCTTCTATTTTGACAAATTTCTGGCAGAAAAATGACTCCAAACACACTCATTTTAGATCCAAAAGTGATAATTCACATTTAAGAGTCATTTACAGGCAAAAGAGAAAACATTAAAAAATGACAATTTCTGACCATCTGGAGAAAGTTTGACAGTTCCGGTGTCATCGTTTTTCATCAAAAATTTTTTTTTTTCAAATGTATAAAAAATGATGCAAAATGTCAAAAGGATTGTGCCTGAAGTTCAATAACCACTTTTTAACCCCTTCCACGCTAATGACAAAGCCAGCTCGTCACGGGCGTTACCTGCGCTGCTCTCATGACGAGCTGGCTTTGTCATGTAAAGTGTGATTTATGAACATTCAACGCACAGCAGGAAAACCCGCTAGCGCTGTAGTGGTTAAAGCCCCACAGTGACCAAAATTGCCATTTTTACAGACTTTTCCTCCTACTCAGAAGCTTCTATTTTGACCAATTTCTAGAAGAAAAATGACTCCAAACACACTCATTTTAGATCCAAAAGTGATAATTCACATTTAATAGTCATTTACAGGCAAAAGAGAAAACATGAAAAAATGACCATTTCTGACCATCTGGAGAAAGTTCGACAGTTCCGGGGTCATCGTTTTTCATCAAAAAAAATATTTTTTCAAATGTTGAAAAAATGATTCAAAATGTCAAATGGATTGTGCCTGATGTTGAATAACCACTTTTTAAAGCCCCACAGTGACCAAAATTGTCATTTTTACAGACATTTCCTCCTACTCAGAACCTTCTATTTCGACCAATTTCTGGCAGAAAAATGACTCTAAACACACTTATTTTAGTTCCAAAAGTGAACATTCACATTTAATAATTGTTTACAGTCAAAAGAGAAAACATTAAAAAATGACCATTTCTGACCATCTGGAGAAAGTTCGACGGTTCCGGGGTCATCGTTTTTCATACAAAAAATATTTTTTCAAATGTTGAAAAAATGATGCAAAATGTCAAAAGGATTGTGCCTGAAGTTGAATAACCACTTTTTAAAGCCCCACAGTGACCAAAATTGCCATTTTTACAGACTTTTCCTCTTACTCAGAAGCTTCTATTTTGACCAATTTCTGGCAGAAAAATGACTCCAAACACACTCATTTTAGATCCAAAAGTGATAATTTACATTTAATAGTCATTTACAGGCAAAAGAGAAAACATTAAAAAACTGACCATTTTTGACCATCTGGAGAAAGTTCGACAGGTCCGGGGTCATCATTTTTCATAAAAAAAAATATTTTTTCAAATGTTGAAAAAATGATGCAAAATGTCAAATGGATTGTGCCTGATGTTGAATAACCACTTTTTAAAGCCCCATAGTGACCAAAATTGCCAATTTTACAGACATTTCCTCCTACTCAGAAGCTTCTATTTGACCAATTTCTGGCAGAAAAATGACTCTAAACACACTTATTTTAGTTCCAAAAGTGATCATTCACATTTAATGATTGTTTACAATCAATAGAGAAAACATTAAAAAATGACCATTTCTGACCATCTGGAGAAAGTTCGATGTTCCGGGGTCATCATTTTTCATCAAAAAAATATTTTTTCAAATGTTTTAAAAATGATGCAAAATGTCAAATGGATTGTGCCTGATGTTGAATAACTACTTTTTAAGCCCTACAGTGACCAAAATTGCCATTTTTACAGATATTTCCTCCTACTCAGAAGCTTCTATTTGACCAATTTCTGGCAGAAAAATGACTCTAAACACACTTATTTTAGTTCCAAAAGTGATCATTCACAATTAATAATTGTTTACAGTCAAAAGAGAAAACATTAAAAAATGACCATTTCTGACCATCTGGAGAAAGTTTGACGTTCCGGGGTCATCGTTTTTCATCAAAAAAAATATTTTTTCAAATGTTGAAAAAATGATGCAAAATGTCAAAAGGATTGTGCCTGAAGTTAAATAACCCCTTTTTAACCCCTTCCACGCTAATGACAAAGCCAGCTCGTCACGGGCGTTACCTGCGATGCGCTCATGATGAGCTGGCTTTGTCATGTAAAGTGTGATTTATGAACATTCAGCGCACAGCAGGAAAACCCGCTAGCGCTGTAGTGGTTAAAGCCCCACAGTGACCAAAATTGCCATTTTTACAGACTTTTCCTCCTACTCAGAAGCTTCTATTTTGACCAATTTCTAGCAGAAAAATGACTCCAAACACACTCATTTTAGATCCAAAAGTGATAATTCACATTTAATAGTCATTTACAGGCAAAAGAGAAAACATGAAAAAATGACCATTTCTGACCATCTGGAGAAAGTTCGACAGTTCCGGGGTCATCGTTTTTCATACAAAAAATATTTTTTCAAATGTTGAAAAAATGATGCAAAATGTCAAAAGGATTGTGCCTGAAGTTGAATAACCACTTTTTAAAGCCCCACAGTGACCAAAATTGCAATTTTTACAGACTTTTCCTCTTACTCAGAAGCTTCTATTTTGACAAATTTCTGGCAGAAAAATGACTCCAAACACACTCATTTTAGATCCAAAAGTGATAATTCAAATTTAATAGTCATTTACAGGCTAAAGAGAAAACATTAAAAAATGACCATTTCTGACCATCTGGAGAAAGTTCGACAGTTCCGGGGTCATCGTTTTTCATACAAAAAATATTTTTTCAAATGTTGAAAAAATGATGCAAAATGTCAAAAGGATTGTGCCTGAAGTTGAATAACCACTTTTTAAAGCCCCACAGAGACCAAAATTGCCATTTTTACAGACTTTTCCTCTTACTCAGAAGCTTCTATTTTGACAAATTTCTGGCAGAAAAATTACTCCAAACACACTCATTTTAGATCCAAAAGTGATAATTCACATTTAATAGTCATTTACAGGCTAAAGAGAAAACATTAAAAAATGACCATTTCTGACCATCTGGAGAAAGTTCGACAGTTCCGGGGTCATCGTTTTTCATACAAAAAATATTTTTTCAAATGTTGAAAAAATGATGCAAAATGTCAAAAGGATTGTGCCTGAAGTTGAATAACCACTTTTTAAAGCCCCACAGTGACCAAAATTGCCATTTTTACAGACTTTTCCTCTTACTCAGAAGCTTCTATTTTGACAAATTTCTGGCAGAAAAATGACTCCAAACACACTCATTTTAGATCCAAAAGTGATAATTCACATTTAAGAGTCATTTACAGGCAAAAGAGAAAACATTAAAAAATGACAATTTCTGACCATCTGGAGAAAGTTTGACAGTTCCGGGGTCATCGTTTTTCATCAAAAAATGTTTTTTTCAAATGTATAAAAAATGATGCAAAATGTCAAAAGGATTGTGCCTGAAGTTCAATAACCACTTTTTAACCCCTTCCACGCTAATGACAAAGCCAGCTCGTCACGGGCGTTACCTGCGCTGCTCTCATGACGAGCTGGCTTTGTCATGTAAAGTGTGATTTATGAACATTCAGCGCACAGCAGGAAAACCCGCTAGCGCTGTAGTGGTTAAAGCCCCACAGTGACCAAAATTGCCATTTTTACAGACTTTTCCTCCTACTCAGAAGCTTCTATTTTGACCAATTTCTAGAAGAAAAATGACTCCAAACACACTCATTTTAGATCCAAAAGTGATAATTCACATTTAATAGTCATTTACAGGCAAAAGAGAAAACATGAAAAAATGACCATTTCTGACCATCTGGAGAAAGTTCGACAGTTCCGGGGTCATCGTTTTTCATCAAAAAAAATATTTTTTCAAATGTTGAAAAAATGATTCAAAATGTCAAATGGATTGTGCCTGATGTTGAATAACCACTTTTTAAAGCCCCACAGTGACCAAAATTGTCATTTTTACAGACATTTCCTCCTACTCAGAACCTTCTATTTCGACCAATTTCTGGCAGAAAAATGACTCTAAACACACTTATTTTAGTTCCAAAAGTGAACATTCACATTTAATAATTGTTTACAGTCAAAAGAGAAAACATTAAAAAATGACCATTTCTGACCATCTGGAGAAAGTTCGACAGTTCCGGGGTCATCGTTTTTCATACAAAAAATATTTTTTCAAATGTTGAAAAAATGATGCAAAATGTCAAAAGGATTGTGCCTGAAGTTGAATAACCACTTTTTTAAGCCCCACAGTGACCAAAATTGCCATTTTTACAGACTTTTCCTCTTACTCAGAAGCTTCTATTTTGACCAATTTCTGGCAGAAAAATGACTCCAAACACACTCATTTTAGATCCAAAAGTGATAATTCACATGTAATAGTCATTTACAGGCAAAAGAGAAAACATTAAAAAACTGACCATTTCTGACCATCTGGAGAAAGTTCGACAGTTCCGGGGTCATCGTTTTTCATCAAAAAAAATATTTTTTCAAATGTCTTAAAAATGATGCAAAATGTCAAATGGATTGTGCCTGATGTTGAATAACTACTTTTTAAGCCCTACAGTGACCAAAATTGCCATTTTTACAGATATTTCCTCCTACTCAGAAGCTTCCATTTGACCA
Source organism: Lissotriton helveticus (assembly GCF_964261635.1). Taxonomy (NCBI): domain Eukaryota; kingdom Metazoa; phylum Chordata; class Amphibia; order Caudata; family Salamandridae; genus Lissotriton; species Lissotriton helveticus. Next base: position 1,355,519,928 of record NC_136061.1, on the reverse strand, counting down.
ATTACTGGCAGAAAAATGACTCTAAACACACTTATTTTAGTTCCAAAAGTGATCATTCACATTCAATAATTGTTTACGGTCAAAAGAGAAAACATTAAAAAATGGCCATTTCTGACCATCTGGAGAAAGTTTGACAGGTCCGGGGTCATCGTTTTTCATCAAAAAAAATATTTTTTTAAATGTTGAAAAAATGATTCAAAATTTCAAACGGATTGTGCCTGATATTGAATAACCACTTTTTAAAGCCCCACAGAGACCAAAAGTGCCATTTTTACAGACATTTCTTCCTACTCAGAACCTTCTATTTCAACCAATTTCTGGCAGAAAAATGACTCTAAACACACTCATTTTAGTTCCAAGAGTGATAATTCACATTTAATAGTCATTTACAGGCAAAAGAGAAAACATTAAAAATTACCATTTTTGACCATCTGGAGAAAGTTCGACAGGTCCGGGGTCATCATTTTTCATAAAAAAAAATATTTTTTCAAATGTTGAAAAAATGATGCAAAATGTCAAATGGATTGTGCCTGATGTTGAATAACCACTTTTTAAAGCCCCATAGTGACCAAAATTGCCAATTTTACAGACATTTCCTCCTACTCAGAAGCTTCTATTTGACCAATTTCTGGCAGAAAAATGACTCTAAACACACTTATTTTAGTTCCAAAAGTGATCATTCACATTTAATGATTGTTTACAATCAAAAGAGAAAACATTAAAAAATGACCATTTCTGACCATCTGGAGAAAGTTCGATGTTCCGGGGTCATCATTTTTCATCAAAAAAACTATTTTTTCAAATGTTTTAAAAATGATGCAAAATGTCAAATGGATTGTGCCTGATGTTGAATAACTACTTTTTAAGCCCTACAGTGACCAAAATTGCCATTTTTACAGATATTTCCTCCTACTCAGAAGCTTCTATTTGACCAATTTCTGGCAGAAAAATGACTCTAAACACACTTATTTTAGTTCCAAAAGTGAGAGAAAACATTAAAAAATGACCATTTCTGACCATCTGGAGAAAGTTTGACGTTCCGGGGTCATCGTTTTTCATCAAAAAAAATATTTTTTCAAATGTTGAAAAAATGATGCAAAATGTCAAAAGGATTGTGCCTGAAGTTAAATAACCCCTTTTTAACCCCTTCCACGCTAATGACAAAGCCAGCTCGTCACGGGCGTTACCTGCGATGCGCTCATGATGAGCTGGCTTTGTCATGTAAAGTGTGATTTATGAACATTCAGCGCACAGCAGGAAAACCCGCTAGCGCTGTAGTGGTTAAAGCCCCACAGTGACCAAAATTGCCATTTTTACAGACTTTTCCTCCTACTCAGAAGCTTCTATTTTGACCAATTTCTAGCAGAAAAATGACTCCAAACACACTCATTTTAGATCCAAAAGTGATAATTCACATTTAATAGTCATTTACAGGCAAAAGAGAAAACATGAAAAAATGACCATTTCTGACCATCTGGAGAAAGTTCGACAGTTCCGGGGTCATCGTTTTTCATACAAAAAATATTTTTTCAAATGTTGAAAAAATGATGCAAAATGTCAAAAGGATTGTGCCTGAAGTTGAATAACCACTTTTTAAAGCCCCACAGTGACCAAAATTGCAATTTTTACAGACTTTTCCTCTTACTCAGAAGCTTCTATTTTGACAAATTTCTGGCAGAAAAATTATTCCAAACACACTCATTTTAGATCCAAAAGTGATAATTCAAATTTAATAGTCATTTACAGGCTAAAGAGAAAACATTAAAAAATGACCATTTCTGACCATCTGGAGAAAGTTCGACAGTTCCGGGGTCATCGTTTTTCATACAAAAAATATTTTTTCAAATGTTGAAAAAATGATGCAAAATGTCAAAAGGATTGTGCCTGAAGTTGAATAACCACTTTTTAAAGCCCCACAGTGACCAAAATTGCCATTTTTACAGACTTTTCCTCTTACTCAGAAGCTTCTATTTTGACAAATTTCTGGCAGAAAAATGACTCCAAACACACTCATTTTAGATCCAAAAGTGATAATTCACATTTAATAGTCATTTACAGGCTAAAGAGAAAACATTAAAAAATGACCATTTCTGACCATCTGGAGAAAGTTCGACAGTTCCGGGGTCATCGTTTTTCATACAAAAAATATTTTTTCAAATGTTGAAAAAATGATGCAAAATGTCAAAAGGATTGTGCCTGAAGTTGAATAACCACTTTTTAAAGCCCCACAGTGACCAAAATTGCCATTTTTACAGACTTTTCCTCTTACTCAGAAGCTTCTATTTTGACAAATTTCTGGCAGAAAAATGACTCCAAACACACTCATTTTAGATCCAAAAGTGATAATTCACATTTAAGAGTCATTTACAGGCAAAAGAGAAAACATTAAAAAATGACAATTTCTGACCATCTGGAGAAAGTTTGAAAGTTCCGGGGTCATCGTTTTTCATCAAAAATTTTTTTTTTCAAATGTATAAAAAATGATGCAAAATGTCAAAAGGATTGTGCCTGAAGTTCAATAACCACTTTTTAACCCCTTCCACGCTAATGACAAAGCCAGCTCGTCACGGGCGTTACCTGCGCTGCTCTCATGACGAGCTGGCTTTGTCATGTAAAGTGTGATTTATGAACATTCAGCGCACAGCAGGAAAACCCGCTAGCGCTGTAGTGGTTAAAGCCCCACAGTGACCAAAATTGCCATTTTTACAGACTTTTCCTCCTACTCAGAAGCTTCTATTTTGACCAATTTCTGGCAGAAAAATGACTCTAAACACACTTATTTTAGTTCCAAAAGTGAACATTCACATTTAATAATTGTTTACAGTCAAAAGAGAAAACATTAAAAAATGACCATTTCTGACCATCTGGAGAAAGTTCGACAGTTCCGGGGTCATCGTTTTTCATACAAAAAATATTTTTTCAAATGTTGAAAAAATGATGCAAAATGTCAAAAGGATTGTGCCTGAAGTTGAATAACCACTTTTTAAAGCCCCACAGTGACCAAAATTGCCATTTTTACAGACTTTTCCTCTTACTCAGAAGCTTCTATTTTGACCAATTTCTGGCAGAAAAATGACTCCAAACACACTCATTTTAGATCCAAAAGTGATAATTCACATTTAATAGTCATTTACAGGCAAAAGAGAAAACATTAAAAAACTGACCATTTCTGACCATCTGGAGAAAGTTCGACAGTTCCGGGGTCATCGTTTTTCATCAAAAAAAATATTTTTTCAAATGTCTTAAAAATGATGCAAAATGTCAAATGGATTGTGCCTGATGTTGAATAACTACTTTTTAAGCCCTACAGTGACCAAAATTTCCATTTTTACAGATATTTCCTCCTACTCAGAAGCTTCCATTTGACCAATTACTGGCAGAAAAATGACTCTAAACACACTTATTTTAGTTCCAAAAGTGATCATTCACATTCAATAATTGTTTACGGTCAAAAGAGAAAACATAAAAAAATGGCCATTTCTGACCATCTGGAGAAAGTTTGACAGGTCCGGGGTCATCGTTTTTCATCAAAAAAAATATTTTTTTAAATGTTGAAAAAATGATTCAAAATTTCAAACGGATTGTGCCTGATATTGAATAACCACTTTTTAAAGCCCCACAGAGACCAAAAGTGCCATTTTTACAGACATTTCTTCCTACTCAGAACCTTCTATTTCAACCAATTTCTGGCAGAAAAATGACTCTAAACACACTCATTTTAGTTCCAAGAGTGATAATTCACATTTAATAGTCATTTACAGGCAAAAGAGAAAACATTAAAAATTACCATTTTTGACCATCTGGAGAAAGTTCGACAGGTCCGGGGTCATCATTTTTCATTAAAAAAAATATTTTTTCAAATGTTGAAAAAATGATGCAAAATGTCAAATGGATTGTGCCTGATGTTGAATAACCACTTTTTAAAGCCCCATAGTGACCAAAATTGCCAATTTTACAGACATTTCCTCCTACTCAGAAGCTTCTATTTGACCAATTTCTGGCAGAAAAATGACTCTAAACACACTTATTTTAGTTCCAAAAGTGATCATTCACATTTAATGATTGTTTACAATCAAAAGAGAAAACATTAAAAAATGACCATTTCTGACCATCTGGAGAAAGTTCGATGTTCCGGGGTCATCATTTTTCATCAAAAAAATATTTTTTCAAATGTTTTAAAAATGATGCAAAATGTCAAATGGATTGTGCCTGATGTTGAATAACTACTTTTTAAGCCCTACAGTGACCAAAATTGCCATTTTTACAGATATTTCCTCCTACTCAGAAGCTTCTATTTGACCAATTTCTGGCAGAAAAATGACTCTAAACACACTTATTTTAGTTCCAAAAGTGATAATTCACATTTAATAGCTTGTGGAGAAGCGTGGCTCAGTGGTTAGAGGCGGCAGACCCGGAAGCTGAGATCGGCCGTGGACCAGGGTTCGATTCCCCGCCTTGGCGGGTCTCGGGCTCAAAAATTCCACGGACTCGACAATTCTCGCTCCGGTGCCTACTCGACTCACGGGGTCACACTCTGCGACTCTGGGCAATAGCTTGCTTAATCTCCACTACGGCCCCTCGCGGCGGGATGCCTGGCTTTCACCTTGTGGATACCCTGCCGGGGTATCTCACAGGGGAATACCAGGACGGGTTCCCTAAGCAAGCGCCTTGATGCCTTCGGGTGATACGTGCGCTATATAAGTCGCAATACATTTACATTTACATTTACAGGCAAAAGAGAAAACATGAAAAAATGACCATTTCTGACCATCTGGAGAAAGTTCGACAGTTCCGGGGTCATCGTTTTTCATACAAAAAATATTTTTTCAAATGTTGAAAAAATGATGCAAAATGTCAAAAGGATTGTGCCTGAAGTTGAATAACCACTTTTTAAAGCCCCACAGTGACCAAAATTGCAATTTTTACAGACTTTTCCTCTTACTCAGAAGCTTCTATTTTGACAAATTTCTGGCAGAAAAATGACTCCAAACACACTCATTTTAGATCCAAAAGTGATAATTCAAATTTAATAGTCATTTACAGGCAAAAGAGAAAACATTAAAAAATGACCATTTCTGACCATCTGGAGAAAGTTCGACAGTTCCGGGGTCATCGTTTTTCATACAAAAAATATTTTTTCAAATGTTGAAAAAATGATGCAAAATGTCAAAAGGATTGTGCCTGAAGTTGAATAACCACTTTTTAAAGCCCCACAGTGACCAAAATTGCCATTTTTACAGACTTTTCCTCTTACTCAGAAGCTTCTATTTTGACAAATTTCTGGCAGAAAAATGACTCCAAACACACTCATTTTAGATCCAAAAGTGATAATTCACATTTAAGAGTCATTTACAGGCAAAAGAGAAAACATTAAAAAATGACAATTTCTGACCATCTGGAGAAAGTTTGACAGTTCCGGGGTCATCGTTTTTCATCAAAAAATGTTTTTTTCAAATGTATAAAAAATGATGCAAAATGTCAAAAGGATTGTGCCTGAAGTTCAATAACCACTTTTTAACCCCTTCCACGCTAATGACAAAGCCAGCTCGTCACGGGCGTTACCTGCGCTGCTCTCATGACGAGCTGGCTTTGTCATGTAAAGTGTGATTTATGAACATTCAGCGCACAGCAGGAAAACCCGCTAGCGCTGTAGTGGTTAAAGCCCCACAGTGACCAAAATTGCCATTTTTACAGACTTTTCCTCCTACTCAGAAGCTTCTATTTTGACCAATTTCTAGAAGAAAAATGACTCCAAACACACTCATTTTAGATCCAAAAGTGATAATTCACATTTAATAGTCATTTACAGGCAAAAGAGAAAACATGAAAAAATGACCATTTCTGACCATCTGGAGAAAGTTCGACAGTTCCGGGGTCATCGTTTTTCATCAAAAAAAATATTTTTTCAAATGTTGAAAAAATGATTCAAAATGTCAAATGGATTGTGCCTGATGTTGAATAACCACTTTTTAAAGCCCCACAGTGACCAAAATTGTCATTTTTACAGACATTTCCTCCTACTCAGAACCTTCTATTTCGACCAATTTCTGGCAGAAAAATGACTCTAAACACACTTATTTTAGTTCCAAAAGTGAACATTCACATTTAATAATTGTTTACAGTCAAAAGAGAAAACATTAAAAAATGACCATTTCTGACCATCTGGAGAAAGTTCGACAGTTCCGGGGTCATCGTTTTTCATACAAAAAATATTTTTTCAAATGTTGAAAAAATGATGCAAAATGTCAAAAGGATTGTGCCTGAAGTTGAATAACCACTTTTTAAAGCCCCACAGTGACCAAAATTGCCATTTTTACAGACTTTTCCTCTTACTCAGAAGCTTCTATTTTGACCAATTTCTGGCAGAAAAATGACTCCAAACACACTCATTTTAGATCCAAAAGTGATAATTCACATGTAATAGTCATTTACAGGCAAAAGAGAAAACATTAAAAAACTGACCATTTCTGACCATCTGGAGAAAGTTCGACAGTTCCGGGGTCATCGTTTTTCATCAAAAAAAATATTTTTTCAAATGTCTTAAAAATGATGCAAAATGTCAAATGGATTGTGCCTGATGTTGAATAACTACTTTTTAAGCCCTACAGTGACCAAAATTGCCATTTTTACAGATATTTCCTCCTACTCAGAAGCTTCCATTTGACCAATTACTGGCAGAAAAATGACTCTAAACACACTTATTTTAGTTCCAAAAGTGATCATTCACATTCAATAATTGTTTACGGTCAAAAGAGAAAACATTAAAAAATGGCCATTTCTGACCATCTGGAGAAAGTTTGACAGGTCCGGGGTCATCGTTTTTCATCAAAAAAAATATTTTTTTAAATGTTGAAAAAATGATTCAAAATTTCAAACGGATTGTGCCTGATATTGAATAACCACTTTTTAAAGCCCCACAGAGACCAAAAGTGCCATTTTTACAGACATTTCTTCCTACTCAGAACCTTCTATTTCAACCAATTTCTGGCAGAAAAATGACTCTAAACACACTCATTTTAGTTCCAAGAGTGATAATTCACATTTAATAGTCATTTACAGGCAAAAGAGAAAACATTAAAAATTACCATTTTTGACCATCTGGAGAAAGTTCGACAGGTCCGGGGTCATCATTTTTCATAAAAAAAAATATTTTTTCAAATGTTGAAAAAATGATGCAAAATGTCAAATGGATTGTGCCTGATGTTGAATAACCACTTTTTAAAGCCCCATAGTGACCAAAATTGCCAATTTTACAGACATTTCCTCCTACTCAGAAGCTTCTATTTGACCAATTTCTGGCAGAAAAATGACTCTAAACACACTTATTTTAGTTCCAAAAGTGATCATTCACATTTAATGATTGTTTACAATCAAAAGAGAAAACATTAAAAAATGACCATTTCTGACCATCTGGAGAAAGTTCGATGTTCCGGGGTCATCATTTTTCATCAAAAAAACTATTTTTTCAAATGTTTTAAAAATGATGCAAAATGTCAAATGGATTGTGCCTGATGTTGAATAACTACTTTTTAAGCCCTACAGTGACCAAAATTGCCATTTTTACAGATATTTCCTCCTACTCAGAAGCTTCTATTTGACCAATTTCTGGCAGAAAAATGACTCTAAACACACTTATTTTAGTTCCAAAAGTGAGAGAAAACATTAAAAAATGACCATTTCTGACCATCTGGAGAAAGTTTGACGTTCCGGGGTCATCGTTTTTCATCAAAAAAAATATTTTTTCAAATGTTGAAAAAATGATGCAAAATGTCAAAAGGATTGTGCCTGAAGTTAAATAACCCCTTTTTAACCCCTTCCACGCTAATGACAAAGCCAGCTCGTCACGGGCGTTACCTGCGATGCGCTCATGATGAGCTGGCTTTGTCATGTAAAGTGTGATTTATGAACATTCAGCGCACAGCAGGAAAACCCGCTAGCGCTGTAGTGGTTAAAGCCCCACAGTGACCAAAATTGCCATTTTTACAGACTTTTCCTCCTACTCAGAAGCTTCTATTTTGACCAATTTCTAGCAGAAAAATGACTCCAAACACACTCATTTTAGATCCAAAAGTGATAATTCACATTTAATAGTCATTTACAGGCAAAAGAGAAAACATGAAAAAATGACCATTTCTGACCATCTGGAGAAAGTTCGACAGTTCCGGGGTCATCGTTTTTCATACAAAAAATATTTTTTCAAATGTTGAAAAAATGATGCAAAATGTCAAAAGGATTGTGCCTGAAGTTGAATAACCACTTTTTAAAGCCCCACAGTGACCAAAATTGCAATTTTTACAGACTTTTCCTCTTACTCAGAAGCTTCTATTTTGACAAATTTCTGGCAGAAAAATTACTCCAAACACACTCATTTTAGATCCAAAAGTGATAATTCAAATTTAATAGTCATTTACAGGCTAAAGAGAAAACATTAAAAAATGACCATTTCTGACCATCTGGAGAAAGTTCGACAGTTCCGGGGTCATCGTTTTTCATACAAAAAATATTTTTTCAAATGTTGAAAAAATGATGCAAAATGTCAAAAGGATTGTGCCTGAAGTTGAATAACCACTTTTTAAAGCCCCACAGTGACCAAAATTGCCATTTTTACAGACTTTTCCTCTTACTCAGAAGCTTCTATTTTGACAAATTTCTGGCAGAAAAATGACTCCAAACACACTCATTTTAGATCCAAAAGTGATAATTCACATTTAATAGTCATTTACAGGCTAAAGAGAAAACATTAAAAAATGACCATTTCTGACCATCTGGAGAAAGTTCGACAGTTCCGGGGTCATCGTTTTTCATACAAAAAATATTTTTTCAAATGTTGAAAAAATGATGCAAAATGTCAAAAGGATTGTGCCTGAAGTTGAATAACCACTTTTTAAAGCCCCACAGTGACCAAAATTGCCATTTTTACAGACTTTTCCTCTTACTCAGAAGCTTCTATTTTGACAAATTTCTGGCAGAAAAATGACTCCAAACACACTCATTTTAGATCCAAAAGTGATAATTCACATTTAAGAGTCATTTACAGGCAAAAGAGAAAACATTAAAAAATGACAATTTCTGACCATCTGGAGAAAGTTTGAAAGTTCCGGGGTCATCGTTTTTCATCAAAAAATTTTTTTTTCAAATGTATAAAAAATGATGCAAAATGTCAAAAGGATTGTGCCTGAAGTTCAATAACCACTTTTTAACCCCTTCCACGCTAATGACAAAGCCAGCTCGTCACGGGCGTTACCTGCGCTGCTCTCATGACGAGCTGGCTTTGTCATGTAAAGTGTGATTTATGAACATTCAGCGCACAGCAGGAAAACCCGCTAGCGCTGTAGTGGTTAAAGCCCCACAGTGACCAAAATTGCCATTTTTACAGACTTTTCCTCCTACTCAGAAGCTTCTATTTTGACCAATTTCTGGCAGAAAAATGACTCTAAACACACTTATTTTAGTTCCAAAAGTGAACATTCACATTTAATAATTGTTTACAGTCAAAAGAGAAAACATTAAAAAATGACCATTTCTGACCATCTGGAGAAAGTTCGACAGTTCCGGGGTCATCGTTTTTCATACAAAAAATATTTTTTCAAATGTTGAAAAAATGATGCAAAATGTCAAAAGGATTGTGCCTGAAGTTGAATAACCACTTTTTAAAGCCCCACAGTGACCAAAATTGCCATTTTTACAGACTTTTCCTCTTACTCAGAAGCTTCTATTTTGACCAATTTCTGGCAGAAAAATGACTCCAAACACACTCATTTTAGATCCAAAAGTGATAATTCACATTTAATAGTCATTTACAGGCAAAAGAGAAAACATTAAAAAACTGACCATTTCTGACCATCTGGAGAAAGTTCGACAGTTCCGGGGTCATCGTTTTTCATCAAAAAAAATATTTTTTCAAATGTCTTAAAAATGATGCAAAATGTCAAATGGATTGTGCCTGATGTTGAATAACTACTTTTTAAGCCCTACAGTGACCAAAATTTCCATTTTTACAGATATTTCCTCCTACTCAGAAGCTTCCATTTGACCAATTACTGGCAGAAAAATGACTCTAAACACACTTATTTTAGTTCCAAAAGTGATCATTCACATTCAATAATTGTTTACGGTCAAAAGAGAAAACATAAAAAAATGGCCATTTCTGACCATCTGGAGAAAGTTTGACAGGTCCGGGGTCATCGTTTTTCATCAAAAAAAATATTTTTTTAAATGTTGAAAAAATGATTCAAAATTTCAAACGGATTGTGCCTGATATTGAATAACCACTTTTTAAAGCCCCACAGAGACCAAAAGTGCCATTTTTACAGACATTTCTTCCTACTCAGAACCTTCTATTTCAACCAATTTCTGGCAGAAAAATGACTCTAAACACACTCATTTTAGTTCCAAGAGTGATAATTCACATTTAATAGTCATTTACAGGCAAAAGAGAAAACATTAAAAATTACCATTTTTGACCATCTGGAGAAAGTTCGACAGGTCCGGGGTCATCATTTTTCATTAAAAAAAATATTTTTTCAAATGTTGAAAAAATGATGCAAAATGTCAAATGGATTGTGCCTGATGTTGAATAACCACTTTTTAAAGCCCCATAGTGACCAAAATTGCCAATTTTACAGACATTTCCTCCTACTCAGAAGCTTCTATTTGACCAATTTCTGGCAGAAAAATGACTCTAAACACACTTATTTTAGTTCCAAAAGTGATCATTCACATTTAATGATTGTTTACAATCAAAAGAGAAAACATTAAAAAATGACCATTTCTGACCATCTGGAGAAAGTTCGATGTTCCGGGGTCATCATTTTTCATCAAAAAAATATTTTTTCAAATGTTTTAAAAATGATGCAAAATGTCAAATGGATTGTGCCTGATGTTGAATAACTACTTTTTAAGCCCTACAGTGACCAAAATTGCCATTTTTACAGATATTTCCTCCTACTCAGAAGCTTCTATTTGACCAATTTCTGGCAGAAAAATGACTCTAAACACACTTATTTTAGTTCCAAAAGTGATAATTCACATTTAATAGCTTGTGGAGAAGCGTGGCTCAGTGGTTAGAGGCGGCAGACCCGGAAGCTGAGATCGGCCGTGGACCAGGGTTCGATTCCCCGCCTTGGCGGGTCTCGGGCTCAAAAATTCCACGGACTCGACAATTCTCGCTCCGGTGCCTACTCGACTCACGGGGTCACACTCTGCGACTCTGGGCAATAGCTTGCTTAATCTCCACTACGGCCCCTCGCGGCGGGATGCCTGGCTTTCACCTTGTGGATACCCTGCCGGGGTATCTCACAGGGGAATACCAGGACGGGTTCCCTAAGCAAGCGCCTTGATGCCTTCGGGTGATACGTGCGCTATATAAGTCGCAATACATTTACATTTACATTTACAGGCAAAAGAGAAAACATGAAAAAATGACCATTTCTGACCATCTGGAGAAAGTTCGACAGTTCCGGGGTCATCGTTTTTCATACAAAAAATATTTTTTCAAATGTTGAAAAAATGATGCAAAATGTCAAAAGGATTGTGCCTGAAGTTGAATAACCACTTTTTAAAGCCCCACAGTGACCAAAATTGCAATTTTTACAGACTTTTCCTCTTACTCAGAAGCTTCTATTTTGACAAATTTCTGGCAGAAAAATGACTCCAAACACACTCATTTTAGATCCAAAAGTGATAATTCAAATTTAATAGTCATTTACAGGCAAAAGAGAAAACATTAAAAAATGACAATTTCTGACCATCTGGAGAAAGTTTGACAGTTCCGGGGTCATCGTTTTTCATCAAAAAATTTTTTTTTTCAAATGTATAAAAAATGATGCAAAATGTCAAAAGGATTGTGCCTGAAGTTGAATAACCACTTTTTAACCCCTTCCACGCTAATGACAAAGCCAGCTCGTCACGGGCGTTACCTGCGCTGCGCTCATGACGAGCTGGCTTTGTCATGTAAAGTGTGATTTATGAACATTCAGCGCACAGCAGGAAAACCCGCTAGCGCTGTAGTGGTTAAAGCCCCACAGTGACCAAAATTGCCATTTTTACAGACTTTTCCTCCTACTCAGAAGCTTCTATTTTGACCAATTTCTAGAAGAAAAATGACTCTAAACACACTTGTTTTAGTTCCAAAAGTGATCATTCACATTTAACAATTGTTTACAGTCAAAAGAGAAAACATTAAAAAATGACCATTTCTGACCATCTGGAGAAAGTTTGACAGGTCGAGGTCATCGTTTTTCATCAAAAAAAATATTTTTTCAAATGTTGAAAAAATGATTCAAAATGTCAAATGGATTGTGCCTGATGTTGAATAACCACTTTTTAAGCCCTACAGTAACCAAAATTGCCATTTTTACAGACATTTCCTCCTACTCAGAAGCTTCTATTTGACCAATTTCTGGCAGAAAAATGACTCTAAACACACTTATTCTAGTTCCAAAAGTGATAATTCACATTTAATAGTCATTTACTGTCAAAAGAGAAAACATTAAAAAATGACCATTTCTGACCATCTGGAAAAAGTTCGAGAGGTCCGGGGTCATCGTTTTTCATCAAAATTTTTTTTTTTCAAATGTTGAAAAAATGATGCAAAATGTCAAAAGGATTGTGCCTGAAGTTGAATAACCACTTGTTAAAGCACCACAGTGACCAAAATTGCCATTTTTTATAGACTTTTCCTCCTACTCAGAAGCTTCTATTTTGACCAATTTCTGGCAGAAAAATGGCTCTAAACACACTTATTTTAGATCCAAAAGTGATAATTCACATTTAATAGTCATTTACAGGCAAAAGAGAAAACATTAAAAAATGACCATTTCTGACCATCTGGAGAAACTTTGACAGTTCTGGGGTCATCGTTTTTCATCAAAAAAATATTTTTTCAAATGTATAAAAAATGATGCAAAATGTCAAAAGGATTGTGCCTGAAGATGAATAACCACTTTTTAACCCCTTCCACGCTAATGACAAAGCCAGCTCGTCACGGGCGTTACCTGCGCTGCGCTCATGACGAGCTGGCTTTGTCATGTAAAGTGTGATTTATGAACATTCAGCGCACAGCAGGAAAACCCGCTAGCGCTGTAGTGGTTAAAGCCCCACAGTGACCAAAATTGCCATTTTTACAGACTTCCCCTCCTACTCAGAAGCTTCTATTTTGACCAATTTCTGGCAGAAAAATGACTCCAAACACACTTATTTTAGTTCCAAAAGTGATCATTCACATTTAATAAGTGTTTACAGTCAAAAGAGAAAACATTAAAAAAATGACCAATTATGACCATCTGGAGAAAGTTCGACGTTCCGGGGTCATCGTTTTTCATCAAAAAAAATATTTTTTCAAATGTTGAAAAAATGATTCAAAATGTCAAATGGATTGTGCCTGATGTTGAATAACCACTTTTCAAAGCTCCACAGTGACCAAAATTGCCATTTTTACAGACATTTCCTCCTACTCAGAAGCTTCTATTTGACCAATTTCTGGCAGAAAAATGACTCTAAACACACTTATTTTAGTTCCAAAAGTAATCATTCACATTTAATAATTGTTTACAGTCAAAAGAGAAAACATTAAAAAATGACCATTTCTGACCATATGGATAAAGTTCGACGTTCCGGGGTCATCGTTTTTCATCAAAATAAATATTTTTTTAAATGTTCAAAAAAGATGCAAAATGTCAAAAGGATTGTGCCTGCAGTTGAATAACCACTTTTTAAAGCCCCACAGTGACCAAAATTGCCATTTTTACAGACTTTTTCCTCCTACTCGGAAGCTTCTATTTTGACCAATTTCTCGCAGAAAAAATGACTCCAAACACACTCATTTTAGATCCAAAAGTGATAATTCACATTTAAGAGTCATTTACAGGTAAAAGAGAAAACATTAAAAAATGACCATTTCTGACCATCTGGAGAAAGTTCGACAGTTCCGGGGTCATCGTTTTTCATCAAAAAAAATATTTTTTCAAATGTTGAAAAAATGATGCAAAATGTCAAAAGGATTGTGCCTGAAGTTGAATAACCACTTGTTAAAGCCCCACAGTGACCAAAATTGCCATTTTTATAGACTTTTCCTCCTACTCAGAAGCTTCTATTTTGACCAATTTCTGGCAGAAAAATGGCTCTAAACACACTTGTTTTAGTTCCAAAAGTGATCATTCACATTTAACAATTGTTTACAGTCAAAAGAGAAAACATTAAAAAATGACCATTTCTGACCATCTGGAGAAAGTTTGACAGGTCGGGGTCATCGTTTTTCATCAAAAAAAATATTTTTTCAAATGTTGAAAAAATGATTCAAAATGTCAAATGGATTGTGCCTGATGTTGAATAACCACTTTTTAAGCCCTACAGTAACCAAAATTGCCATTTTTACAGACATTTCCTCCTACTCAGAAGCTTCTATTTGACCAATTTCTGGCAGAAAAATGACTCTAACACACTTATTTTAGTTCCAAAAGTGATAATTCACATTTAATAGTCATTTACTGTCAAAAGAGAAAACATTAAAAAATGACAATTTCTGACCATCTGGAGAAAGTTCGAGAGGTCCGGGGTCATCGTTTTTCATCAAAATTTTTTTTTTTTTCAAACGTTGAAAAAAATGATGCAAAATGTCAAAAGGATTGTGCCTGAAGTTGAATAACCACTTGTTAAAGCACCACAGTGACCAAAATTGCCATTTTTATAGACTTTTCCTCCTACTCAGAAGCTTCTATTTTGACCAATTTCTGGCAGAAAAATGGCTCTAAACACACTTATTTTAGTTCCAAAAGTGATCATTCACATTTAATAATTGTTTACAGTCAAAAGAGAAAACAATAAAAAAATGTCCATTTCTGAACATCTGGAGAAAGTTTGACAGGTCCGGGGTCATCGTTTTTCATCAAAAAAAATATTTTTTCAAATGTTTTAAAAATGATGCAAAATGTCAAATGGATTGTGCCTGATGTTGAATAACCACGTTTTAACCCCTTAAGTGCTGCCGTCGGCCAACGGTCGTCACGGGCACTACCTCCCCAGTGCTGCGTGCGACCGCTGGACGTCCAGTTCAGCACCGGATAATGGACAGCGCAGCACTGGGGAGGTTTGTTTACTAGCTCCCAAGTGGTTAAAGCCCCACAGTGACCAAAATTGTCATTTTTACAGACATTTCCTCCTACTCAGAACCTTCTATTTCGACCAATTTCTGGCAGAAAAATGACTCTAAACACACTTATTTTAGTTCCAAAAGTGATCATTCACATTTAATAATTGTTTACAGTCAAAAGAGAAAATATAAAAAAATGGCCATTTCTGACCATCTGGAGAAAGTTTGACAGGTCCGGGGTCATCGTTTTTCATCAAACATTTTTTTTTTCAAATGTTTTATAAATGATGCAAAATGTCAAATGGATTGTGCCTGATGTTGACTAACCACTTTTTAAAGCCCCACAGTGACCAAAATTGCCATTTTTACAGACTTTTTCCTCCTACTCGGAAGCTTCTATTTTGACCAATTTCTGGCAGAAAAATGACTCCAAACACACTCATTTTAGATCCAAAAGTGATAATTCACATTTAAGAGTCATTTACAGGCAAAAGAGAAAACATTAAAAAATGACCATTACTGACCATCTGGAGAAAGTTCGACAGTTCCGGGGTCATCGTTTTTCATCCCAAAATTTTTTTTTTCAAATGTTGAAAAAATGATGCAAAATGTCAAAAGGATTGTGCCTGATGTTGAATAACTACTTTTTAAGCCCTACAGTGACCAAAATTGCCATTTTTACAGACTTTTTCCTCCTACTCGGAAGCTTCTATTTTGACCAATTTCCGGCAGAAAAATGACTCTAAACACACTTATTTTAGTTCCAAAAGTGATCATTCACATTTAATAATTGTTTACAGTCAAAAGAGAAAACATTAAAAAATGACCATTTCTGACCATCTGGAGAAAGTTCGACAGTTCCTGGGTCATCGTTTTTCATCAAAAAAAATATTTTTTCAAATGTTGAAAAAATGATGCAAAATGTCAAAAGGATTGTGCCTGAAGTTGAATAACCACTTGTTAAAGCCCCACAGTGACCAAAATTGCCATTTTTATAGACTTTTCCTCCTACTCAGAAGCTTCTATTTTGACCAATTTCTGGCAGAAAAATGGCTCTAAACACACTTATTTTAGTTCCAAAAGTGATCATTCACATTTAATAATTGTTTACAGTCAAAAGAGAAAACAATAAAAAATGACCATTTCTGAACATCTGGAGAAAGTTTGACAGGTCGGGGGTCATCGTTTTTTATCAAAAAAAATATTTTTTCAAATGTTGAAAAAATGATTCAAAATGTCAAATGGATTGTGCCTGATGTTGAATAACCACTTTTTAAGCCCTACAGTGACCAAAATTGCCATTTTTACAGACATTTCCTCCTACTCAGAAGCTTCTATTTGACCAATTTCTGGCAGAAAAATGGCTCTAAACACACTTATTTTAGTTCCAAAAGTGATCATTCACATTTAATAATTGTTTACAGTCAAAAGAGAAAACAATAAAAAATGACCATTTCTGAACATCTGGAGAAAGTTTGACAGGTCCGGGGTCATCGTTTTTCATCAAAAAAAATATTTTTTCAAATGTTTTAAAAATGATGCAAAATGTCAAATGGATTGTGCCTGATGTTGAATAACCACGTTTTAAAGCCCCACAGTGACCAAAATTGCCATTTTTACAGACATTTCCTCCTACTCAGAAGCTTCTATTTGACCAATTTCTGGCAGAAAAATGACTCTAAACACACTTATTTTAGTTCCAAAAGTGATCATTCACATTTAATAATTGTTTACAGTCAAAAGAGAAAACATTAAAAAATGACCATTTCTGACCATCTGTAGAAAGTTCGACAGGTCATCGTTTTTCATCAAAAAAAATATTTTTTCAAATGTTGAAAAAATTATTCAAAATGTCAAATGGATTGTGCCTGATGTTGAATAACCACTTTTTAAAGCCCCACAGAGACCAAAATTGCCATTTTTACAGACATTTCCTCCTACTCAGAAGCTTCTATTTGACCAATTTCTGGCAGAAAAATGACTCTAAACACACTTATTTTAGTTCCAAAAGAGATCATTCACATTTAATAATTGTTTACAGGCAAAAGAGAAAATATTAAAAAATGACCATTTCTGACCATCTGGAGAAAGTTCGACAGTTCCGGGGTCATCGTTTTTCATAAAAAAAAAATTTTTTCAAATGTTTTAAAAATGATGCAAAATGTCAAATGGATTGTGCCTGATGTTGAATAACCACTTTTTAAAGCCCCACAGAGACCAAAATTGCCATTTTTACAGACATTTCCTCCTACTCAGAAGCTTCTATTTGACCAATTTCTGGCAGAAAAATGACTCTAAACACACGTATTTTAGTTCCAAAAGTGATCATTCACATTTAATAATTGTTTACAGTCAAAATAGAAAACATTAAAAAATGGCCATTTCTGACCATCTGGAGAAAGTTTGACAGGTCCGGGGTCATCGTTTTTCATCCCAAAATCTTTTTTTTTCAAATGTTGAAAAAATGATTCAAAGTGTCAAATGGATTGTGCCTGATGTTGAATTACCACTTTTTAAAGCACCACAGTGACCAAAATTGCCATTTCTACAGACTTTTCCTCCTACTCAGAAGCTTCTATTTTGACCAATTTCTGGCAGAAAAATGGCTCTAAACACACTTATTTTAGTTCCAAAAGTGATCATTCACATTTAATAATTGTTTACAGTCAAAAGAGAAAACAATAAAAAATGACCATTTCTGAACATCTGGAGAAAGTTTGACAGGTCCGGGGTCATCGTTTTTCATCAAAAAAAATATTTTTTCAAATGTTGAAAAAATGATTCAAAATGTCAAATGGATTGTGCCTGATGTTGAATAACCACTTTTTAAGCCCTACAGTGACCAAAATTGCCATTTTTACAGACATTTCCTCCTACTCAGAAGCTTCTATTTGACCAATTTCTGGCAGAAAAATGACTCTAAACACACTTATTTTAGGTCCAAAAGTGATCATTCACATTTAATAATTGTTTACAGTCAAAAAAGAAAACATTAAAAAATGACCATTTCTGACCATCTGGAGAAAGTTCGACAGGTCATCGTTTTTCATCAAAAAAAATATTTTTTCAAATGTTGAAAAAATGATGCAAAATGTCAAATGGATTGTGCCTGATGTTGAATAACCACTTTTTAAAGCCCCACAGTGACCAAAATTGTCATTTTTACAGACATTTCCTCCTACTCAGAACCTTCTATTTCGACCAATTTCTGGCAGAAAAATGACTCTAAACACACTTATTTTAGTTCCAAAAGTGATCATTCACATTTAATATTTGTTTACAGTCAAAAGAGAAAACATTAAAAAATGGCCATTTCTGACCATCTGGAGAAAGTTTGACAGGTCCGGGGTCATCGTTTTTCATCAAAAAAAATATTTTTTCAAATGTTGAAAAAATGATTCAAAATGTCAAATAGATTGTGCCTGATGTTGAATAACCACTTTTTAAAGCCCCACAGAGACCAAAATTGCCATTTTTACAGACATTTCCTCCTACTCAGAACCTTCTATTTCGACCGATTTCTGGCAGAAAAATGACTCTAAACACACTTATTTTAGTACCAAAAGTGATCATTCACATTTAATAATTGTTTACAGTCAAAAGAGAAAACATTAAAAAAATGACCATTTCTGACCATCTGGAGAAAGTTCGACGTTCCGGGGTCATCATTTTTAATCAAAAAAAATATTTTTTCAAATGTTTTAAAAATGATGCAAAATGTCAAATGGATTGTGCCTGATTTTGAAAAACTACTTTTTAAGCCTTACAGTGACCAAAATTGCCATTTTTATAGACTTTTCCTCCTACTCAGAAGCTTCTATTTTGACCAATTTCTGGCAGAAAAATGGCTCTAAACACACTTATTTTGTTCCAAAAGTGATCATTCACATTTAATAATTGTTTACAGTCAAAAGAGAAAACAATAAAAAATGGCCATTTCTGAACATCTGGAGAAAGTTTGACAGGTCCGGGGTCATCGTTTTTCATCAAAAAAAATATTTTTTCAAATGTTTTAAAAATGATGCAAAATGTCAAATGGATTGTGCCTGATGTTGAATAACCACGTTTTAAAGCCCCACAGTGACCAAAATTGCCATTTTTACAGACATTTCCTCCTACTCAGAAGCTTCTATTTGACCAATTTCTGGCAGAAAAATGGCTCTAAACACACTTATTTTAGTTCCAAAAGTGATCATTCACATTTAATAATTGTTTACAGTCAAAAGAGAAAACAATAAAAAATGACCATTTCTGAACATCTGGAGAAAGTTTGACAGGTCCAGGGTCATCGTTTTTCATCAAAAAAAATATTTTTTCAAATGTTTTAAAAATGATGCAAAATGTCAAATGGATTGTGCCTGATGTTGAATAACCACGTTTTAAAGCCCCACAGTGACCAAAATTGCCATTTTTACAGACATTTCCTCCTACTCAGAAGCTTCTATTTGACCAATTTCTGGCAGAAAAATGACTCTAAACACACTTATTTTAGTTCCAAAAGTGATCATTCACATTTAATAATTGTTTACAGTCAAAAGAGAAAACATTAAAAAATGACCATTTCTGACCATCTGGAGAAAGTTCGACAGGTCATCGTTTTTCATCAAAAAAAATATTTTTTCAAATGTTGATAAATTGATGCAAAATGTCAAATGGATTGTGCCTGATGTTGAATAACCACTTTTTAAAGCCCCACAGAGACCAAAATTGCCATTTTTACAGACATTTCCTCCTACTCAGAACCTTCTATTTCGACCGATTTCTGGCAGAAAAATGACTCTAAACACACTTATTTTAGTACCAAAAGTGATCATTCACATTTAATAATTGTTTACAGTCAAAAGAGAAAACATTAAAAAATGACCATTTCTGACCATCTGGAGAAAGTTCGACGTTCCGGGGTCATCATTTTTAATCAAAAAAAATATTTTTTCAAATGTTTTAAAAATGATGCAAAATGTCAAATGGATTGTGCCTGATTTTGAAAAACTACTTTTTAAGCCCTACAGTGACCAAAATTGCCATTTTTATAGACTTTTCCTCCTACTCAGAAGCTTCTATTTTGACCAATTTCTAACAGAAAAATGGCTCTAAACACACTTATTTTAGTTCCAAAAGTGATCATTCACATTTAATAATTGTTTACAGTCAAAAGAGAAAACAATAAAAAATGACCATTTCTGAACATCTGGAGAAAGTTTGACAGGTCCGGGGTCATCGTTTTTCATCAAAAAAAATATTTTTTCAAATGTTTTAAAAATGATGCAAAATGTCAAATGGATTGTGCCTGATGTTGAATAACCACGTTTTAAAGCCCCACAGTGACCAAAATTGCCATTTTTACAGACATTTCCTCCTACTCAGAAGCTTCTATTTGACTAATTTCTGGCAGAAACATGACTCTAAACACACTTATTTTAGTTCCAAAAGTGATCATTCACATTTAATAATTGTTTACAGTCAAAAGAGAAAACATAAAAAATGACCATTTCTGACCATCTGGAGAAAGTTCGACAGGTCATCGTTTTTCATCAAAAAAAATATTTTTTCAAATGTTGAAAAAATGATGCAAAATGTCAAATGGATTGTGCCTGATGTTGAATAACCACTTTTTAAAGCCCCACAGTGACCAAAATTGTCATTTTTACAGACATTTCCTCCTACTCAGAACCTTCTATTTCAACCAATTTCTGGCAGAAAAATGACTCTAAACACACTTATTTTAGTTCCAAAAGTGATCATTCACATTTAATAATTGTTTACAGTCAAAAGAGAAAATATAAAAAAATGGCCATTTCTGACCATCTGGAGAAAGTTTGACAGGTCCGGGGTCATCGTTTTTCATCAAACATTTTTTTTTTCAAATGTTTTATAAATGATGCAAAATGTCAAATGGATTGTGCCTGATGTTGACTAACCACTTTTTAAAGCCCCACAGTGACCAAAATTGCCATTTTTACAGACTTTTTCCTCCTACTCGGAAGCTTCTATTTTGACCAATTTCTGGCAGAAAAATGACTCCAAACACACTCATTTTAGATCCAAAAGTGATAATTCACATTTAAGAGTCATTTACAGGCAAAAGAGAAAACATTAAAAAATGACCATTACTGACCATCTGGAGAAAGTTCGACAGTTCCGGGGTCATCGTTTTTCATCCCCAAATTTTTTTTTTCAAATGTTGAAAAAATGATGCAAAATGTCAAAAGGATTGTGCCTGATGTTGAATAACTACTTTTTAAGCCCTACAGTGACCAAAATTGCCATTTTTACAGACTTTTTCCTCCTACTCGGAAGCTTCTATTTTGACCAATTTCTGGCAGAAAAATGACTCTAAACACACTTATTTTAGTTCCAAAAGTGATCATTCACATTTAATAATTGTTTACAGTCAAAAGAGAAAACATTAAAAAATGACCATTTCTGACCATCTGGAGAAAGTTCGACAGTTCCTGGGTCATCGTTTTTCATCAAAAAAAATATTTTTTCAAATGTTGAAAAAATGATGCAAAATGTCAAAAGGATTGTGCCTGAAGTTGAATAACCACTTGTTAAAGCCCCACAGTGACCAAAATTGCCATTTTTATAGACTTTTCCTCCTACTCAGAAGCTTCTATTTTGACCAATTTCTGGCAGAAAAATGGCTCTAAACACACTTATTTTAGTTCCAAAAGTGATCATTCACATTTAATAATTGTTTACAGTCAAAAGAGAAAACAATAAAAAATGACCATTTCTGAACATCTGGAGAAAGTTTGACAGGTCGGGGGTCATCGTTTTTTATCAAAAAAAATATTTTTTCAAATGTTGAAAAAATGATTCAAAATGTCAAATGGATTGTGCCTGATGTTGAATAACCACTTTTTAAGCCCTACAGTGACCAAAATTGCCATTTTTACAGACATTTCCTCCTACTCAGAAGCTTCTATTTGACCAATTTCTGGCAGAAAAATGGCTCTAAACACACTTATTTTAGTTCCAAAAGTGATCATTCACATTTAATAATTGTTTACAGTCGAAAGAGAAAACAATAAAAAATGACCATTTCTGAACATCTGGAGAAAGTTTGACAGGTCCGGGGTCATCGTTTTTCATCAAAAAAAATATTTTTTCAAATGTTTTAAAAATGATGCAAAATGTCAAATGGATTGTGCCTGATGTTGAATAACCACGTTTTAAAGCCCCACAGTGACCAAAATTGCCATTTTTACAGACATTTCCTCCTACTCAGAAGCTTCTATTTGACCAATTTCTGGCAGAAAAATGACTCTAAACACACTTATTTTAGTTCCAAAAGTGATCATTCACATTTAATAATTGTTTACAGTCAAAAGAGAAAACATTAAAAAATGACCATTTCTGACCATCTGGAGAAAGTTCGACAGGTCCGGGGTCATCGTTTTTCATCAAAAAAAATATTTTTTCAAATGTTGAAAAAATTATTCAAAATGTCAAATGGATTGTGCCTGATGTTGAATAACCACTTTTTAAAGCCCCACAGAGACCAAAATTGCCATTTTTACAGACATTTCCTCCTACTCAGAACCTTCTATTTCGACCGATTTCTGGCAGAAAAATGACTCTAAACACACTTATTTTAGTACCAAAAGTGATCATTCACATTTAATAATTGTTTACAGTCAAAAGAGAAAACATTAAAAAATGACCATTTCTGACCATCTGGAGAAAGTTCGACGTTCCGGGGTCATCATTTTTAATCAAAAAAAATATTTTTTCAAATGTTTTAAAAATGATGCAAAATGTCAAATGGATTGTGCCTGATTTTGAAAAACTACTTTTTAAGCCCTACAGTGACCAAAATTGCCATTTTTATAGACTTTTCCTCCTACTCAGAAGCTTCTATTTTGACCAATTTCTGACAGAAAAATGGCTCTAAACACACTTATTTTAGTTCCAAAAGTGATCATTCACATTTAATAATTGTTTACAGTCAAAAGAGAAAACAATAAAAAATGACCATTTCTGAACATCTGGAGAAAGTTTGACAGGTCCGGGGTCATCGTTTTTCATCAAAAAAAATATTTTTTCAAATGTTTTAAAAATGATGCAAAATGTCAAATGGATTGTGCCTGATGTTGAATAACCACGTTTTAAAGCCCCACAGTGACCAAAATTGCCATTTTTACAGACATTTCCTCCTACTCAGAAGCTTCTATTTGACTAATTTCTGGCAGAAACATGACTCTAAACACACTTATTTTAGTTCCAAAAGTGATCATTCACATTTAATAATTGTTTACAGTCAAAAGAGAAAACATAAAAAATGACCATTTCTGACCATCTGGAGAAAGTTCAAAAGGTCATCGTTTTTCATCAAAAAAAATATTTTTTCAAATGTTGAAAAAATGATGCAAAATGTCAAATGGATTGTGCCTGATGTTGAATAACCACTTTTTAAAGCCCCACAGTGACCAAAATTGTCATTTTTACAGACATTTCTTCCTACTCAGAACCTTCTATTTCGACCAATTTCTGGCAGAAAAATGACTCTAAACACACTTATTTTAGTTCCAAAAGTGATCATTCACATTTAATAATTGTTTACAGTCAAAAGAGAAAATATAAAAAAATGGCCATTTCTGACCATCTGGAGAAAGTTTGACAGGTCCGGGGTCATCGTTTTTCATCAAACATTTTTTTTTTCAAATGTTTTATAAATGATGCAAAATGTCAAATGGATTGTGCCTGATGTTGACTAACCACTTTTTAAAGCCCCACAGTGACCAAAATTGCCATTTTTACAGACTTTTTCCTCCTAGTCGGAAGCTTCTATTTTGACCAATTTCTGGCAGAAAAATGACTCCAAACACACTCATTTTAGATCCAAAAGTGATAATTCACATTTAAGAATCATTTACAGGCAAAAGAGAAAACATTAAAAAATGACCATTACTGACCATCTGGAGAAAGTTCGACAGTTCCGGGGTCATCGTTTTTCATCCCAAAATTTTTTTTTTCAAATGTTGAAAAAATGATGCAAAATGTCAAAAGGATTGTGCCTGATGTTGAATAACTACGGGGTATATTATCAAGGGGTTTATCTCCGCTTTTATGGCTTTAAAAGCCAAGAAAGCTGAGATAAAATTATCTCCCTATTACCAAGCTGTCGCTAACACCAGTTAGTGACAGCTAATAGGAGATAGCGACCATCTTGGGCCCCGCTTTGCATGTCAGTGATATTTATCACTAATGACATGCAAAGTGGGCGTGCCAAGATGTTAGCGACTGGAAACAGTCGCTAACATCGCTATCTCCTATTACCAACTTTTGGAGATATTCGCGCTAAGCGCGAATATCTCCAAAAGCTAACACCTGCCCTGAGCAGTTCTTCACCATGTTATCCAATGGGAGGTGGATAACATGGCTAAGAGCATTTGCTCGATAATGCATGAATATCGCTGACTTTTCAGCGATATTCATGCATTGCGGCCGTTTTTTATCGCATTTGCGATAAACCTTGCTAATAGCAAGGTTTATCTGCGATAAAAATCGCCGATGTGCGGCGATAATTTTTGTCTCTAAACAAGTTAGAGACAAAAATTATCGCTAGTTGTTGGTAATATACCCCTACTTTTTAAGCCCTACAGTGACCAAAATTGCCATTTTTACAGACTTTTTCCTCCTACTCGGAAGCTTCTATTTTGACCAATTTCTGGCAGAAAAATGACTCTAAACACACTTATTTTAGTTCCAAAAGTGATCATTCACATTTAATAATTGTTTACAGTCAAAAGAGAAAACATTAAAAAATGACCATTTCTGACCATCTGGAGAAAGTTCGACAGTTCCTGGGTCATCGTTTTTCATCAAAAAAAATATTTTTTCAAATGTTGAAAAAATGATGCAAAATGTCAAAAGGATTGTGCCTGAAGTTGAATAACCACTTGTTAAAGCCCCACAGTGACCAAAATTGCCATTTTTATAGACTTTTCCTCCTACTCAGAAGCTTCTATTTTGACCAATTTCTGGCAGAAAAATGGCTCTAAACACACTTATTTTAGTTCCAAAAGTGATCATTCACATTTAATAATTGTTTACAGTCAAAAGAGAAAACAATAAAAAATGACCATTTCTGAACATCTGGAGAAAGTTTGACAGGTCGGGGGTCATCGTTTTTTATCAAAAAAAATATTTTTTCAAATGTTGAAAAAATGATTCAAAATGTCAAATGGATTGTGCCTGATGTTGAATAACCACTTTTTAAGCCCTACAGTGACCAAAATTGCCATTTTTACAGACATTTCCTCCTACTCAGAAGCTTCTATTTGACCAATTTCTGGCAGAAAAATGGCTCTAAACACACTTATTTTAGTTCCAAAAGTGATCATTCACATTTAATAATTGTTTACAGTCAAAAGAGAAAACAATAAAAAATGACCATTTCTGAACATCTGGAGAAAGTTTGACAGGTCCGGGGTCATCGTTTTTCATCAAAAAAAATATTTTTTCAAATGTTTTAAAAATGATGCAAAATGTCGAATGGATTGTGCCTGATGTTGAATAACCACGTTTTAAAGCCCCACAGTGACCAAAATTGCCATTTTTACAGACATTTCCTCCTACTCAGAAGCTTCTATTTGACCAATTTCTGGCAGAAAAATGACTCTAAACACACTTATTTTAGTTCCAAAAGTGATCATTCACATTTAATAATTGTTTACAGTCAAAAGAGAAAACATTAAAAAATGACCATTTCTGACCATCTGGAGAAAGTTCGACAGGTCCGGGGTCATCGTTTTTCATCAAAAAAAATATTTTTTCAAATGTTGAAAAAATGATTCAAAATGTCAAATGGATTGTGCCTGATGTTGAATAACCACTTTTTAAAGCCCCACAGAGACCAAAATTGCCATTTTTACAGACATTTCCTCCTACTCAGAAGCTTCTATTTGACCAATTTCTGGCAGAAAAATGACTCTAAACACACTTATTTTTGTTCCAAAAGTGATCATTCACATTTAATAATTGTTTACAGGCAAAAGAGAAAATATTAAAAAATGACCATTTCTGACCATCTGGAGAAAGTTCGACAGTTCCGGGGTCATCGTTTTTCATCAAAAAATTATTTTTTTCAAATGTTTTAAAAATGATGCACAATGTCAAATGGATTGTGCCTGATGTTGAATAACCACTTTTTAAAGCCCCACAGTGACCAAAATTGCCATTTTTACAGACTTTTTCCTCCTACTCGGAAGCTTCTATTTTGACCAATTTCTGGCAGAAAAATGACTCCAAACACACTCATTTTAGATCCAAAAGTGATAATTCACATGTAAGAGTCATTTACAGGCAAAAGAGAAAACATTAAAAAATGACCATTTCTGACCATCTGGAAAAAGTTCGACAGTTCCGGGGTCATCGTTTTTCATCCCAAAATTTTTTTTTTCAAATGATTTAAAAATGATGCAAAATGTCAAATGGATTGGGCCTGATGTTGAATAACTACTTTTTAAGCCCTACAGTGACCAAAATTGCCATTTTTACAGACTTTTTCCTCCTACTCGGAAGCTTCTATTTTGAACAATTTCTGGCAGAAAAATGACTCTAAACACACTTATTTTAGTTCCAAAAGTGATCATTCACATTTAATAATTGTTTACAGTCAAAAGAGAAAACATTAAAAAATGACCATTTCTGACCATCTGGAGAAAGTTCGACAGTTCCGGGGTCATCGTTTTTCATCAAAAAAAATATTTTTTCGAATGTTGAAAAAATGATGCAAAATGTCAAAAGGATTGTGCCTGAAGTTGAATAACCACTTGTTAAAGCCCCACAGTGACCAAAATTGCAATTTTTATAGACTTTTCCTCCTACTCAGAAGCTTCTATTTTGACCAATTTCTGGCAGAAAAATGGCTCTAAACACACTTATTTTAGTTCCAAAAGTGAACATTCACATTTAATAATTGTTTACAGTCAAAAGAGAAAACATTAAAAAATGACCATTTCTGACCATCTGGAGAAAGTTCGACAGTTCCGGGGTCATCGTTTTTCATCCCCAAAATTTTTTTTTCAAATGTTTTAAAAATGATGCAAAATGTCAAATGGATTGTGCCTGATGTTGAATAACTACTTTTTAAGCCCTACAGTGACCAAAATTGCCATTTTTACAGACTTTTTCCTCCTACTCGGAAGCTTCTATTTTGACCAATTTCTGGCAGAAAAATTACTCTAAACACACTTATTTTAGTTCCAAAAGTGAACATTCACATTTAATATTTGTTTACAGTCAAAAGAGAAAACATTAAAAAAATGACCATTTCTGAACATCTGGAGAAAGTTTGACAGGTCCGGGGTCATCGTTTTTCATCAAAAAAAATATTTTTTCAAATGTTTTAAAAATGATGCAAAATGTCAAATGGATTGTGCCTGATGTTGAATAACCACATTTTAAAGCCCCACAGTGACCAAAATTGCCATTTTTACAGACATTTCCTCCTACTCAGAAGCTTCTATTTGACCAATTTCTGGCAGAAAAATGACTCTAAACACACTTATTTTAGTTCCAAAAGTGATCATTCACATTCAATAATTGTTTACAGTCAAAAGAGAAAACATTAAAAAATGACCATTTCTGACCATCTGGAGAAAGTTCGACAGGTCATCGTTTTTCATAAAAAAAAATATTTTTTCAAATGTTGAAAAAATGATGCAAAATGTCAAATGGATTGTGCCTGATGTTGAATAACCACTTTTTAAACCCCACAGTGACCAAAATTGTCATTTTTACAGACATTTCCTCCTACTCAGAACCTTCTATTTCGACCAATTTCTGGCAGAAAAATGACTCTAAACAAACTTATTTTAGTTCCAAAAGTGATCATTCACATTTAATAATTGTTTACAGTCAAAAGAGAAAACATTAAAAAATGGCCATTTCTGACCATCTGGAGAAAGTTTGACAGGTCCGGGGTCATCGTTTTTCATCAAAAAAAATATTTTTTCAAATGTTGAAAAAATGATTCAAAATGTCAAATGGATTGTGCCTGATGTTGAATAACCACTTTTTAAAGCCCCACAGAGACCAAAATTGCCATTTTTACAGACATTTCCTCCTACTCAGAAGCTTCTATTTTGACCAATTTCTGGCAGAAAAATGACTCTAAACACACTTATTTTAGTTCCAAAAGTGAACATTCACATTTAATATTTGTTTACAGTCAAAAGAGAAAACATTAAAAAATGACCATTTCTGAACATCTGGAGAAAGTTTGACAGGTCCGGGGTCATCGTTTTTCATCAAAAAAAATATTTTTTCAAATGTTTTAAAAATGATGCAAAATGTCAAATGGATTGTGCCTGATGTTGAATAACCACATTTTAAAGCCCCACAGTGACCAAAATTGCCATTTTTACAGACATTTCCTCCTACTCAGAAGCTTCTATTTGACCAATTTCTGGCAGAAAAATGACTCTAAACACACTTATTTTAGTTCCAAAAGTGATCATTCACATTCAATAATTGTTTACAGTCAAAAGAGAAAACATTAAAAAATGACGATTTCTGACCATCTGGAGAAAGTTCGACAGGTCATCGTTTTTCATAAAAAAAAATATTTTTTCAAATGTTGAAAAAATGATGCAAAATGTCAAATGGATTGTGCCTGATGTTGAATAACCACTTTTTAAAGCCCCACAGTGACCAAAATTGTCATTTTTACAGACATTTCCTCCTACTCAGAACCTTCTATTTCGACCAATTTCTGGCAGAAAAATGACTCTAAACAAACTTATTTTAGTTCCAAAAGTGATCATTCACATTTAATAATTGTTTACAGTCAAAAGAGAAAACATTAAAAAATGGCCATTTCTGACCATCTGGAGAAAGTTTGACAGGTCCGGGGTCATCGTTTTTCATCAAAAAAAATATTTTTTCAAATGTTTTAAAAATGATGCAAAATGTCAAATGGATTGTGCCTGATGTTGAATAACCACATTTTAAAGCCCCACAGTGACCAAAATTGCCATTTTTACAGACATTTCCTCCTACTCAGAAGCTTCTATTTGACCAATTTCTGGCAGAAAAATGACTCTAAACACACTTATTTTAGTTCCAAAAGTGATCATTCACATTCAATAATTGTTTACAGTCAAAAGAGAAAACATTAAAAAATGACCATTTCTGACCATCTGGAGAAAGTTCGACAGGTCATCGTTTTTCATAAAAAAAAATATTTTTTCAAATGTTGAAAAAATGATGCAAAATGTCAAATGGATTGTGCCTGATGTTGAATAACCACTTTTTAAACCCCACAGTGACCAAAATTGTCATTTTTACAGACATTTCCTCCTACTCAGAACCTTCTATTTCGACCAATTTCTGGCAGAAAAATGACTCTAAACAAACTTATTTTAGTTCCAAAAGTGATCATTCACATTTAATAATTGTTTACAGTCAAAAGAGAAAACATTAAAAAATGGCCATTTCTGACCATCTGGAGAAAGTTTGACAGGTCCGGGGTCATCGTTTTTCATCAAAAAAAATATTTTTTCAAATGTTGAAAAAATGATTCAAAATGTCAAATGGATTGTGCCTGATGTTGAATAACCACTTTTTAAAGCCCCACAGAGACCAAAATTGCCATTTTTACAGACATTTCCTCCTACTCAGAAGCTTCTATTTTGACCAATTTCTGGCAGAAAAATGACTCTAAACACACTTATTTTAGTTCCAAAAGTGAACATTCACATTTAATATTTGTTTACAGTCAAAAGAGAAAACATTAAAAAATGACCATTTCTGAACATCTGGAGAAAGTTTGACAGGTCCGGGGTCATCGTTTTTCATCAAAAAAAATATTTTTTCAAATGTTTTAAAAATGATGCAAAATGTCAAATGGATTGTGCCTGATGTTGAATAACCACATTTTAAAGCCCCACAGTGACCAAAATTGCCATTTTTACAGACATTTCCTCCTACTCAGAAGCTTCTATTTGACCAATTTCTGGCAGAAAAATGACTCTAAACACACTTATTTTAGTTCCAAAAGTGATCATTCACATTCAATAATTGTTTACAGTCAAAAGAGAAAACATTAAAAAATGACGATTTCTGACCATCTGGAGAAAGTTCGACAGGTCATCGTTTTTCATAAAAAAAAATATTTTTTCAAATGTTGAAAAAATGATGCAAAATGTCAAATGGATTGTGCCTGATGTTGAATAACCACTTTTTAAAGCCCCACAGTGACCAAAATTGTCATTTTTACAGACATTTCCTCCTACTCAGAACCTTCTATTTCGACCAATTTCTGGCAGAAAAATGACTCTAAACAAACTTATTTTAGTTCCAAAAGTGATCATTCACATTTAATAATTGTTTACAGTCAAAAGAGAAAACATTAAAAAATGGCCATTTCTGACCATCTGGAGAAAGTTTGACAGGTCCGGGGTCATCGTTTTTCATCAAAAAAAATATTTTTTCAAATATTGAAAAAATGATTCAAAATGTCAAATGGATTGTGCCTGATGTTGAATAACCACTTTTTAAAGCCCCACAGAGACCAAAATTGCCATTTTTACAGACATTTCCTCCTACTCAGAAGCTTCTATTTGACCAATTTCTGGCAGAAAAATGACTCTAAACACACTTATTTTAGTTCCAAAAGTGATCATTCACATTTAATAATTGTTTACAGGCAAAAGAGAAAATATTAAAAAATGACCATTTCTGACCATCTGGAGAAAGTTCGACAGTTCCGGGGTCATCGTTTTTCATCAAAAAAATTTTTTTTCAAATGTTTTAAAAACGATGCAAAATGTCAAATGGATTGTGCCTGATGTTGAATAACCACTTTTTAAAGCCCCACAGTGACCAAAATTGCCATTTTTACAGACTTTTTCCTCCTACTCGGAAGCTTCTATTTTGACCAATTTCTGGCAGAAAAATGACTCCAAACACACTCATTTTAGATCCAAAACTGATAATTCACATTTAAGAGTCATTTACAGGCAAAAGAGAAAACATTAAAAAATGACCATTTCTGACCATCTGGAGAAAGTTCGACAGTTCCGGGGTCATCGTTTTTCATCCCAAAAATTATTTTTTAAATGTTTTAAAAATTATGCAAAATGTCAAATGGATTGTGCCTGATGTTGAATAACTACTTTTTAAGCCCTACAGTGACCAAAATTGCCATTTTTACAGACTTTTTCCTCCTACTCGGAAGCTTCTATTTTGACCAATTTCTGGCAGAAAAATGACTCTAAACACACTTATTTTAGTTCCAAAAGTGATCATTCACATTTAATAATTGTTTACAGTCATAAGAGAAAACATTAAAAAATGACCATTTCTGACCATCTGGAGAAAGTTCGACAGTTCCGGGGTCATCGTTTTTCATCAAAAAAATTTTTTTTTCAAATGTTGAAAAAATGATGCAAAATGTCAAAAGGATTGTGCCTGAAGTTGAATAACCACTTGTTAAAGCCCCACAGTGACCAAAATTGCCATTTTTATAGACTTTTCCTCCTACTCAGAAGCTTCTATTTTGACCAATTTCTGGCAGAAAAATGGCTCTAAACACACTTATTTTAGTTCCAAAAGTGAACATTCACATTTAATAATTGTTTACAGTCAAAAGAGAAAACATTAAAAAATGACCATTTCTGACCATCTGGAGAAAGTTCGACAGTTCCGGGGTCATCGTTTTTCATCCCAAACATTTTTTTTTCAAATGTTTTAAAAATGATGCAAAATGTCAAATGGATTGTGCCTGATGTTGAATAACTACTTTTTAAGCCCTACAGTGACCAAAATTGCCATTTTTACAGACTTTTTCCTCCTACTCGGAAGCTTCTATTTTGACCAATTTCTGGCAGAAAAATGACTCTAAACACACTTATTTTAGTTCCAAAAGTGAACATTCAC
This sequence comes from Lissotriton helveticus, assembly GCF_964261635.1. Taxonomy (NCBI): domain Eukaryota; kingdom Metazoa; phylum Chordata; class Amphibia; order Caudata; family Salamandridae; genus Lissotriton; species Lissotriton helveticus. The sequence continues at coordinate 1,355,487,950 of NC_136061.1, read as the reverse complement.
ATTTAATATTTGTTTACAGTCAAAAGAGAAAACATTAAAAAATGACCATTTCTGACCATCTGGAGAAAGTTCGACAGTTCCGGGGTCATCGTTTTTCATCAAGAAAAATATTTTTTCAAATGTTGAAAAAATTATTCAAAATGTCAAATGGATTGTGCCTGATGTTGAATAACCACTTTTTAAAGCCCCACAGAGACCAAAATTGCCATTTTTACAGACATTTCCTCCTACTCAGAACCTTCTATTTCGACCGATTTCTGGCAGAAAAATGACTCTAAACACACTTATTTTAGTACCAAAAGTGATCATTCACATTTAATAATTGTTTACAGTCAAAAGAGAAAACATTAAAAAATGACCATTTCTGACCATCTGGAGAAAGTTCGACGTTCCGGGGTCATCATTTTTAATCAAAAAAAATATTTTTTCAAATGTTTTAAAAATGATGCAAAATGTCAAATGGATTGTGCCTGATTTTGAAAAACTACTTTTTAAGCCCTACAGTGACCAAAATTGCCATTTTTATAGACTTTTCCTCCTACTCAGAAGCTTCTATTTTGACCAATTTCTGACAGAAAAATGGCTCTAAACACACTTATTTTAGTTCCAAAAGTGATCATTCACATTTAATAATTGTTTACAGTCAAAAGAGAAAACAATAAAAAATGACCATTTCTGAACATCTGGAGAAAGTTTGACAGGTCCGGGGTCATCGTTTTTCATCAAAAAAAATATTTTTTCAAATGTTTTAAAAATGATGCAAAATGTCAAATGGATTGTGCCTGATGTTGAATAACCACGTTTTAAAGCCCCACAGTGACCAAAATTGCCATTTTTACAGACATTTCCTCCTACTCAGAAGCTTCTATTTGACTAATTTCTGGCAGGAACATGACTCTAAACACACTTATTTTAGTTCCGAAAGTGATCATTCACATTTAATAATTGTTTACAGTCAAAAGAGAAAACATAAAAAATGACCATTTCTGACCATCTGGAGAAAGTTCGACAGGTCATCGTTTTTCATCAAAAAAAATATTTTTTCAAATGTTGAAAAAATGATGCAAAATGTCAAATGGATTGTGCCTGATGTTGAATAACCACTTTTTAAAGCCCCACAGTGACCAAAATTGTCATTTTTACAGACATTTCCTCCTACTCAGAACCTTCTATTTCGACCAATTTCTGGCAGAAAAATGACTCTAAACACACTTATTTTAGTTCCAAAAGTGATCATTCACATTTAATAATTGTTTACAGTCAAAAGAGAAAATATAAAAAAATGGCCATTTCTGACCATCTGGAGAAAGTTTGACAGGTCCGGGGTCATCGTTTTTCATCAAACATTTTTTTTTTCAAATGTTTTATAAATGATGCAAAATGTCAAATGGATTGTGCCTGATGTTGACTAACCACTTTTTAAAGCCCCACAGTGACCAAAATTGCCATTTTTACAGACTTTTTCCTCCTACTCGGAAGCTTCTATTTTGACCAATTTCTGGCAGAAAAATGACTCCAAACACACTCATTTTAGATCCAAAAGTGATAATTCACATTTAAGAGTCATTTACAGGCAAAAGAGAAAACATTAAAAAATGACCATTACTGACCATCTGGAGAAAGTTCGACAGTTCCGGGGTCATCGTTTTTCATCCCAAAATTTTTTTTTTCAAATGTTGAAAAAATGATGCAAAATGTCAAAAGGATTGTGCCTGATGTTGAATAACTACTTTTTAAGCCCTACAGTGACCAAAATTGCCATTTTTACAGACTTTTTCCTCCTACTCGGAAGCTTCTATTTTGACCAATTTCTGGCAGAAAAATGACTCTAAACACACTTATTTTAGTTCCAAAAGTGATCATTCACATTTAATAATTGTTTACAGTCAAAAGAGAAAACATTAAAAAATGACCATTTCTGACCATCTGGAGAAAGTTCGACAGTTCCTGGGTCATCGTTTTTCATCAAAAAAAATATTTTTTCAAATGTTGAAAAAATGATGCAAAATGTCAAAAGGATTGTGCCTGAAGTTGAATAACCACTTGTTAAAGCCCCACAGTGACCAAAATTGCCATTTTTATAGACTTTTCCTCCTACTCAGAAGCTTCTATTTTGACCAATTTCTGGCAGGAAAATGGCTCTAAACACACTTATTTTAGTTCCAAAAGTGATCATTCACATTTAATAATTGTTTACAGTCAAAAGAGAAAACAATAAAAAATGACCATTTCTGAACATCTGGAGAAAGTTTGACAGGTCGGGGGTCATCGTTTTTTATCAAAAAAAATATTTTTTCAAATGTTGAAAAAATGATTCAAAATGTCAAATGGATTGTGCCTGATGTTGAATAACCACTTTTTAAGCCCTACAGTGACCAAAATTGCCATTTTTACAGACATTTCCTCCTACTCAGAAGCTTCTATTTGACCAATTTCTGGCAGAAAAATGGCTCTAAACACACTTATTTTAGTTCCAAAAGTGATCATTCACATTTAATAATTGTTTACAGTCAAAAGAGAAAACAATAAAAAATGACCATTTCTGAACATCTGGAGAAAGTTTGACAGGTCCGGGGTCATCGTTTTTCATCAAAAAAAATATTTTTTCAAATGTTTTAAAAATGATGCAAAATGTCGAATGGATTGTGCCTGATGTTGAATAACCACGTTTTAAAGCCCCACAGTGACCAAAATTGCCATTTTTACAGACATTTCCTCCTACTCAGAAGCTTCTATTTGACCAATTTCTGGCAGAAAAATGACTCTAAACACACTTATTTTAGTTCCAAAAGTGATCATTCACATTTAATAATTGTTTACAGTCAAAAGAGAAAACATTAAAAAATGACCATTTCTGACCATCTGGAGAAAGTTCGACAGGTCCGGGGTCATCGTTTTTCATCAAAAAAAATATTTTTTCAAATGTTGAAAAAATGATTCAAAATGTCAAATGGATTGTGCCTGATGTTGAATAACCACTTTTTAAAGCCCCACAGAGACCAAAATTGCCATTTTACAGACATTTCCTCCTACTCAGAAGCTTCTATTTGACCAATTTCTGGCAGAAAAATGACTCTAAACACACTTATTTTTGTTCCAAAAGTGATCATTCACATTTAATAATTGTTTACAGGCAAAAGAGAAAATATTAAAAAATGACCATTTCTGACCATCTGGAAAAAGTTCGACAGTTCCGGGGTCATCGTTTTTCATCCCAAAATTTTTTTTTTCAAATGATTTAAAAATGATGCAAAATGTCAAATGGATTGGGCCTGATGTTGAATAACTACTTTTTAAGCCCTACAGTGACCAAAATTGCCATTTTTACAGACTTTTTCCTCCTACTCGGAAGCTTCTATTTTGAACAATTTCTGGCAGAAAAATGACTCTAAACACACTTATTTTAGTTCCAAAAGTGATCATTCACATTTAATAATTGTTTACAGTCAAAAGAGAAAACATTAAAAAATGACCATTTCTGACCATCTGGAGAAAGTTCGACAGTTCCGGGGTCATCGTTTTTCATCAAAAAAAATATTTTTTCGAATGTTGAAAAAATGATGCAAAATGTCAAAAGGATTGTGCCTGAAGTTGAATAACCACTTGTTAAAGCCCCACAGTGACCAAAATTGCCATTTTTATAGACTTTTCCTCCTACTCAGAAGCTTCTATTTTGACCAATTTCTGGCAGAAAAATGGCTCTAAACACACTTATTTTAGTTCCAAAAGTGAACATTCACATTTAATAATTGTTTACAGTCAAAAGAGAAAACATTAAAAAATGACCATTTCTGACCATCTGGAGAAAGTTCGACAGTTCCGGGGTCATCGTTTTTCATCCCCAAAATTTTTTTTTCAAATGTTTTAAAAATGATGCAAAATGTCAAATGGATTGTGCCTGATGTTGAATAACTACTTTTTAAGCCCTACAGTGACCAAAATTGCCATTTTTACAGACTTTTTCCTCCTACTCGGAAGCTTCTATTTGACCAATTTCTGGCAGAAAAATGACTCTAAACACACTTATTTTAGTTCCAAAAGTGATCATTCACATTCAATAATTGTTTACAGTCAAAAGAGAAAACATTAAAAAATGACCATTTCTGACCATCTGGAGAAAGTTCGACAGGTCATCGTTTTTCATAAAAAAAAATATTTTTTCAAATGTTGAAAAAATGATGCAAAATGTCAAATGGATTGTGCCTGATGTTGAATAACCACTTTTTAAACCCCACAGTGACCAAAATTGTCATTTTTACAGACATTTCCTCCTACTCAGAACCTTCTATTTCGACCAATTTCTGGCAGAAAAATGACTCTAAACAAACTTATTTTAGTTCCAAAAGTGATCATTCACATTTAATAATTGTTTACAGTCAAAAGAGAAAACATTAAAAAATGGCCATTTCTGACCATCTGGAGAAAGTTTGACAGGTCCGGGGTCATCGTTTTTCATCAAAAAAAATATTTTTTCAAATGTTGAAAAAATGATTCAAAATGTCAAATGGATTGTGCCTGATGTTGAATAACCACTTTTTAAAGCCCCACAGAGACCAAAATTGCCATTTTTACAGACATTTCCTCCTACTCAGAAGCTTCTATTTTGACCAATTTCTGGCAGAAAAATGACTCTAAACACACTTATTTTAGTTCCAAAAGTGAACATTCACATTTAATATTTGTTTACAGTCAAAAGAGAAAACATTAAAAAATGACCATTTCTGAACATCTGGAGAAAGTTTGACAGGTCCGGGGTCATCGTTTTTCATCAAAAAAAATATTTTTTCAAATGTTTTAAAAATGATGCAAAATGTCAAATGGATTGTGCCTGATGTTGAATAACCACATTTTAAAGCCCCACAGTGACCAAAATTGCCATTTTTACAGACATTTCCTCCTACTCAGAAGCTTCTATTTGACCAATTTCTGGCAGAAAAATGACTCTAAACACACTTATTTTAGTTCCAAAAGTGATCATTCACATTCAATAATTGTTTACAGTCAAAAGAGAAAACATTAAAAAATGACGATTTCTGACCATCTGGAGAAAGTTCGACAGGTCATCGTTTTTCATAAAAAAAAATATTTTTTCAAATGTTGAAAAAATGATGCAAAATGTCAAATGGATTGTGCCTGATGTTGAATAACCACTTTTTAAAGCCCCACAGTGACCAAAATTGTCATTTTTACAGACATTTCCTCCTACTCAGAACCTTCTATTTCGACCAATTTCTGGCAGAAAAATGACTCTAAACAAACTTATTTTAGTTCCAAAAGTGATCATTCACATTTAATAATTGTTTACAGTCAAAAGAGAAAACATTAAAAAATGGCCATTTCTGACCATCTGGAGAAAGTTTGACAGGTCCGGGGTCATCGTTTTTCATCAAAAAAAATATTTTTTCAAATATTGAAAAAATGATTCAAAATGTCAAATGGATTGTGCCTGATGTTGAATAACCACTTTTTAAAGCCCCACAGAGACCAAAATTGCCATTTTTACAGACATTTCCTCCTACTCAGAAGCTTCTATTTGACCAATTTCTGGCAGAAAAATGACTCTAAACACACTTATTTTAGTTCCAAAAGTGATCATTCACATTTAATAATTGTTTACAGGCAAAAGAGAAAATATTAAAAAATGACCATTTCTGACCATCTGGAGAAAGTTCGACAGTTCCGGGGTCATCGTTTTTCATCAAAATTTTTTTTTTTCAAATGTTTTAAAAACGATGCAAAATGTCAAATGGATTGTGCCTGATGTTGAATAACCACTTTTTAAAGCCCCACAGTGACCAAAATTGCCATTTTTACAGACTTTTTCCTCCTACTCGGAAGCTTCTATTTTGACCAATTTCTGGCAGAAAAATGACTCCAAACACACTCATTTTAGATCCAAAACTGATAATTCACATTTAAGAGTCATTTACAGGCAAAAGAGAAAACATTAAAAAATGACCATTTCTGACCATCTGGAGAAAGTTCGACAGTTCCGGGGTCATCGTTTTTCATCCCAAAAATTATTTTTTAAATGTTTTAAAAATTATGCAAAATGTCAAATGGATTGTGCCTGATGTTGAATAACTACTTTTTAAGCCCTACAGTGACCAAAATTGCCATTTTTACAGACTTTTTCCTCCTACTCGGAAGCTTCTATTTTGACCAATTTCTGGCAGAAAAATGACTCTAAACACACTTATTTTAGTTCCAAAAGTGATCATTCACATTTAATAATTGTTTACAGTCATAAGAGAAAACATTAAAAAATGACCATTTCTGACCATCTGGAGAAAGTTCGACAGTTCCGGGGTCATCGTTTTTCATCAAAAAAATATTTTTTCAAATGTTGAAAAAATGATGCAAAATGTCAAAAGGATTGTGCCTGAAGTTGAATAACCACTTGTTAAAGCCCCACAGTGACCAAAATTGCCATTTTTATAGACTTTTCCTCCTACTCAGAAGCTTCTATTTTGACCAATTTCTGGCAGAAAAATGGCTCTAAACACACTTATTTTAGTTCCAAAAGTGAACATTCACATTTAATAATTGTTTACAGTCAAAAGAGAAAACATTAAAAAATGACCATTTCTGACCATCTGGAGAAAGTTTGACAGGTCCGGGGTCATCGTTTTTCATCAAAAAAAATATTTTTTCAAATGTTGAAAAAATGATTCAAAATGTCAAATGGATTGTGCCTGATGTTGAATAACCACTTTTTAAAGCCCCACAGAGACCAAAATTGCCATTTTTACAGACATTTCCTCCTACTCAGAAGCTTCTATTTTGACCAATTTCTGGCAGAAAAATGACTCTAAACACACTTATTTTAGTTCCAAAAGTGAACATTCACATTTAATATTTGTTTACAGTCAAAAGAGAAAACATTAAAAAATGACCATTTCTGAACATCTGGAGAAAGTTTGACAGGTCCGGGGTCATCGTTTTTCATCAAAAAAAATATTTTTTCAAATGTTTTAAAAATGATGCAAAATGTCAAATGGATTGTGCCTGATGTTGAATAACCACATTTTAAAGCCCCACAGTGACCAAAATTGCCATTTTTACAGACATTTCCTCCTACTCAGAAGCTTCTATTTGACCAATTTCTGGCAGAAAAATGACTCTAAACACACTTATTTTAGTTCCAAAAGTGATCATTCACATTCAATAATTGTTTACAGTCAAAAGAGAAAACATTAAAAAATGACGATTTCTGACCATCTGGAGAAAGTTCGACAGGTCATCGTTTTTCATAAAAAAAAATATTTTTTCAAATGTTGAAAAAATGATGCAAAATGTCAAATGGATTGTGCCTGATGTTGAATAACCACTTTTTAAAGCCCCACAGTGACCAAAATTGTCATTTTTACAGACATTTCCTCCTACTCAGAACCTTCTATTTCGACCAATTTCTGGCAGAAAAATGACTCTAAACAAACTTATTTTAGTTCCAAAAGTGATCATTCACATTTAATAATTGTTTACAGTCAAAAGAGAAAACATTAAAAAATGGCCATTTCTGACCATCTGGAGAAAGTTTGACAGGTCCGGGGTCATCGTTTTTCATCAAAAAAAATATTTTTTCAAATATTGAAAAAATGATTAAAAATGTCAAATGGATTGTGCCTGATGTTGAATAACCACTTTTTAAAGCCCCACAGTGACCAAAATTGCCATTTTTATAGACTTTTCCTCCTACTCAGAAGCTTCTATTTTGACCAATTTCTGGCAGAAAAATGGCTCTAAACACACTTATTTTAGTTCCAAAAGTGAACATTCACATTTAATAATTGTTTACAGTCAAAAGAGAAAACATTAAAAAATGACCATTTCTGACCATCTGGAGAAAGTTCGACAGTTCCGGGGTCATCGTTTTTCATCCCAAACATTTTTTTTTCAAATGTTTTAAAAATGATGCAAAATGTCAAATGGATTGTGCCTGATGTTGAATAACTACTTTTTAAGCCCTACAGTGACCAAAATTGCCATTTTTACAGACTTTTTCCTCCTACTCGGAAGCTTCTATTTTGACCAATTTCTGGCAGAAAAATGACTCTAAACACACTTATTTTAGTTCCAAAAGTGAACATTCACATTTAATATTTGTTTACAGTCAAAAGAGAAAACATTAAAAAATGACCATTTCTGACCATCTGGAGAAAGTTCGACAGTTCCGGGGTCATCGTTTTTCATCAAAAAAAATATTTTTTCAAATGTTTTAAAAATGATGCAAAATGTCAAATGGATTGTGCCTGATGTTGAAAAACTACTTTTTAAGCCCTACAGTGACCAAAATTGCCATTTTTATAGACTTTTCCTCCTACTCAGAAGCTTCTATTTTGACCAATTTCTGGCAGAAAAATGGCTCTAAACACACTTATTTTAGTTCCAAAAGTGATCATTCACATTTAATAATTGTTTACAGTCAAAAGAGAAAACAATAAAAAATGACCATTTCTGAACATCTGGAGAAAGTTTGACAGGTCCGGGGTCATCGTTTTTCATCAAAAAAAATATTTTTTCAAATGTTTTAAAAATGATGCAAAATGTCAAATGGATTGTGCCTGATGTTCAATAACCACGTTTTAAAGCCCCACAGTGACCAAAATTGCCATTTTTACAGACATTTCCTCCTACTCAGAAGCTTCTATTTGACTAATTTCTGGCAGAAACATGACTCTAAACACACTTATTTTAGTTCCAAAAGTGATCATTCACATTTAATAATTGTTTACAGTCAAAAGAGAAAACATAAAAAAATGACCATTTCTGACCATCTGGAGAAAGTTCGACAGGTCATCGTTTTTCATCAAAAAAAATATTTTTTCAAATGTTGAAAAAATGATGCAAAATGTCAAATGGATTGTGCCTGATGTTGAATAACCACTTTTTAAAGCCCCACAGTGACCAAAATTGTCATTTTTACAGACATTTCCTCCTACTCAGAACCTTCTATTTCGACCAATTTCTGGCAGAAAAATGACTCTAAACACACTTATTTTAGTTCCAAAAGTGATCATTCACATTTAATAATTGTTTACAGTCAAAAGAGAAAATATAAAAAAATGGCCATTTCTGACCATCTGGAGAAAGTTTGACAGGTCCGGGGTCATCGTTTTTCATCGAACATTTTTTTTTTCAAATGTTTTATAAATGATGCAAAATGTCAAATGGATTGTGCCTGATGTTGACTAACCACTTTTTAAAGCCCCACAGTGACCAAAATTGCCATTTTTACAGACTTTTTCCTCCTACTCGGAAGCTTCTATTTTGACCAATTTCTGGCAGAAAAATGACTCCAAACACACTCATTTTAGATCCAAAAGTGATAATTCACATTTAAGAGTCATTTACAGGCAAAAGAGAAAACATTAAAAAATGACCATTACTGACCATCTGGAGAAAGTTCGACAGTTCCGGGGTCATCGTTTTTCATCCCAACATTTTTTTTTCAAATGTTGAAAAAATGATGCAAAATGTCAAAAGGATTGTGCCTGATGTTGAATAACTACTTTTTAAGCCCTACAGTGACCAAAATTGCCATTTTTACAGACTTTTTCCTCCTACTCGGAAGCTTCTATTTTGACCAATTTCTGGCAGAAAAATGACTCTAAACACACTTATTTTAGTTCCAAAAGTGATCATTCACATTTAATAATTGTTTACAGTCAAAAGAGAAAACATTAAAAAATGACACTTTCTGACCATCTGGAGAAAGTTCGACAGTTCCTGGGTCATCGTTTTTCATCAAAAAAAATATTTTTTCAAATGTTGAAAAAATGATGCAAAATGTCAAAAGGATTGTGCCTGAAGTTGAATAACCACTTGTTAAAGCCCCACAGTGACCAAAATTGCCATTTTTATAGACTTTTCCTCCTACTCAGAAGCTTCTATTTTGACCAATTTCTGGCAGAAAAATGGCTCTAAACACACTTATTTTAGTTCCAAAAGTGATCATTCACATTTAATAATTGTTTACAGTCAAAAGAGAAAACATTAAAAAATGACCATTTCTGACCATCTGGAGAAAGTTCGACAGGTCCGGGGTCATCGTTTTTCATCAAAAAAAATATTTTTTCAAATGTTGAAAAAATGATTCAAAATGTCAAATGGATTGTGCCTGATGTTGAATAACCACTTTTTAAAGCCCCACAGAGACCAAAATTGCCATTTTTACAGACATTTCCTCCTACTCAGAAGCTTCTATTTGACCAATTTCTGGCAGAAAAATGACTCTAAACACACTTATTTTTGTTCCAAAAGTGATCATTCACATTTAATAATTGTTTACAGGCAAAAGAGAAAATATTAAAAAATGACCATTTCTGACCATCTGGAGAAAGTTCGACAGTTCCGGGGTCATCGTTTTTCATCAAAAAATTATTTTTTTCAAATGTTTTAAAAATGATGCACAATGTCAAATGGATTGTGCCTGATGTTGAATAACCACTTTTTAAAGCCCCACAGTGACCAAAATTGCCATTTTTACAGACTTTTTCCTCCTACTCGGAAGCTTCTATTTTGACCAATTTCTGGCAGAAAAATGACTCCAAACACACTCATTTTAGATCCAAAAGTGATAATTCACATTTAAGAGTCATTTACAGGCAAAAGAGAAAACATTAAAAAATGACCATTTCTGACCATCTGGAAAAAGTTCGACAGTTCCGGGGTCATCGTTTTTCATCCCAAAATTTTTTTTTCAAATGTTTTAAAAATGATGCAAAATGTCAAATGGATTGTGCCTGATGTTGAATAACTACTTTTTAAGCCCTACAGTGACCAAAATTGCCATTTTTACAGACTTTTTCCTCCTACTTGGAAGCTTCTATTTTGAACAATTTCTGGCAGAAAAATGACTCTAAACACACTTATTTTAGTTCCAAAAGTGATCATTCACATTTAATAATTGTTTACAGTCAAAAGAGAAAACATTAAAAAATGACCATTTCTGACCATCTGGAGAAAGTTCGACAGTTCCGGGGTCATCGTTTTTCATCAAAAAAAATATTTTTTCGAATGTTGAAAAAATGATGCAAAATGTCAAAAGGATTGTGCCTGAAGTTGAATAACCACTTGTTAAAGCCCCACAGTGACCAAAATTGCCATTTTTATAGACTTTTCCTCCTACTCAGAAGCTTCTATTTTGACCAATTTCTGGCAGAAAAATGGCTCTAAACACACTTATTTTAGTTCCAAAAGTGAACATTCACATTTAATAATTGTTTACAGTCAAAAGAGAAAACATTAAAAAATGACCATTTCTGACCATCTGGAGAAAGTTCGACAGTTCCGGGGTCATCGTTTTTCATCCCCAATTTTTTTTTTCAAATGTTTTAAAAATGATGCAAAATGTCAAATGGATTGTGCCTGATGTTGAATAACTACTTTTTAAGCCCTACAGTGACCAAAATTGCCATTTTTACAGACTTTTTCCTCCTACTCGGAAGCTTCTATTTTGACCAATTTCTGGCAGAAAAATGGCTCTAAACACACTTATTTTAGTTCCAAAAGTGAACATTCACATTTAATAATTGTTTACAGTCAAAAGAGAAAACATTAAAAAATGGCCATTTCTGACCATCTGGAGAAAGTTTGACAGGTCGGGGGTCATCGTTTTTCATCAAAAGAAATATTTTTTCAAATGTTGAAAAAATTATGCAAAATGTCAAAAGGATTGTGCCTGAAGGTGAATAACCACTTTTTAGAGCCCCACAGTGACCAAAATTGCCATTTTTACAGACTTTTTCCTCCTACTCGGAAGCTTCTATTTTGACCAATTTCTGGCAGAAAAATGACTCCAAACACACTCATTTTAGATCCAAAAGTGATAATTCACATTTAAGAGTCATTTACAGGCAAAAGAGAAAACATTAAAAAATGACCATTTCTGACCATCTGGAGAAAGTTCGACAGTTCCGGGGTCATCGTTTTTCATCCCCAAAATTTTTTTTCAAATGTATAAAAAATGATGCAAAATGTCAAAAGGATTGTGCCTGAAGTTAAATAACCACTTTTTAACCCCTTCCACGCTAATGACAAAGCCAGCTCGTCACGGGCGTTACCTGCACTGTGCTCATGACGAGCTGGCTTTGTCATGTAAAGTGTGATTTATGAACATTCAGCGCACAGCAGGAAAACCCGCTAGCGCTGTAGTGGTTAAAGCCCCACAGTGACCAAAATTGCCATTTTTTTTCAGACTTTTCCTCCTACTCAGAAACTTCTATTTTGACCAATTTCTGGCAGAAAAATGACTCCAAACACACTCATTTTAGATCCAAAAGTGATAATTCACATTTAATAGTCATTTACAGGCAAAAGAGAAAACGTTAAAAAAAATGACCATTTCTGACCATCTGGAGAAAGTTTGACAGTTCCGGGGTCATCGTTTTTCATCAAAAAAAATATTTTTTCAAATGTTGAAAAAATGATTTAAAATGTCAAATGGATTGTGCCTGATGTTGAATAACCACTTTTTAAAGCCCCACAGTCACCAAAATTGTCATTTTTACAGACATTTCCTCCTACTCAGAAGCTTCTATTTGACCAATTTCTGGCAGAAAAATGACTCTAAACACACTTATTTTAGTTCCAAAAGTGATCATTCACATTTAATAATTGTTTAGAGTCAAAAGAGAAAACAATAAAAAATGACCATTTCTGAACATCTGGAGAAAGTTCGACGTTCCGGGGTCATCATTTTTAATAAAAAAAAATATTTTTTCAAATGTTTTAAAAATGATGCAAAATGTCAAATGGATTGTGCCTGATTTTGAAAAACTACTTTTTAAGCCCTACAGTGACCAAAATTGCCATTTTTACAGATATTTCCTCCTACTCAGAAGCTTCTATTTTACCAATTTCTGGTAGAAAAATGGCTCTAAACACACTTATTTTAGTTCCAAAAGTGATCATTCACATTTAATAATTGTTTAGAGTCAAAAGAGAAAACAATAAAAAATGACCATTTCTGAACATCTGGAGAAAGTTCGACGTTCCGGGGTCATCATTTTTAATCAAAAAAAATATTTTTTCAAATGTTTTAAAAATGATGCAAAATGTCAAATGGATTGTGCCTGATGTTGAATAACCACTTTTTAAAGCCCCACAGTGACCAAAATTGCCATTTTTACAGACATTTCCTCCTACTCAGAAGCTTCTATTTGACCAATTTCTGGTAGAAAAATGGCTCTAAACACACTTATTTTAGTTCCAAAAGTGATCATTCACATTTAATAATTGTTTAGAGTCAAAAGAGAAAACATTAAAAAATGACCATTTCTGACCATCTGGATAAAGTTCGACGTTCCGGGGTCATCGTTTTTCATAAAAAAAAATATTTTTTCAAATGTTCAAAAAGATGCAAAATGTCAAAAGGATTGTGCCTGAAGTTGAATAACCACTTTTTAAAGCCCCACAGTGACCAAAATTGCCATTTTTACAGACTTTTTCCTCCTACTCGGAAGCTTCTATTTTGACCAATTTCTGGCAGAAAAATGACTCCAAAAACACTCATTTTAGATCCAAAAGTGGTAATTCACATTTAAGAGTCCTTTACAGGCAAAAGAGAAAACATTAAAAAATGACCATTTCAGACCATCTGGATAAAGTTCGACGTTCCGGGGTCATCGTTTTTCATCAAAAAAAATATTTTTTCAAATGTTCAAAAAGATGCAAAATGTCAAATGGATTGTGCCTGATGTTGAATAACCACTTTTTAAAGCCCCACAGAGACCAAAATTGCCATTTTTACAGACATTTCCTCCTACTCAGAAGCTTCTATTTGACCAATTTCTGGCAGAAAAATGACTCTAAACACACTTATTTTAGTTCCAAAAGTGATCATTCACATTTAATATTTGTTTACAGGCAAAAGAGAAAATATTAAAAAATGATCATTTCTGACCATCTGGAGAAAGTTCGACAGTTCCGGGGTCATCGTTTTTCATAAAAAAAATTTTTTTTCAAATGTTTTAAAAATGATGCAAAATGTCAAATGGATTGTGCCTGATGTTGAATAACCACTTTTTAAAGCCCCACAGTGACAAAAATTGCCATTTTTACAGACTTTTTCCTCCTACTCGGAAGCTCCTATTTTGACCAATTTCTGGCAGAAAAATGACTCCAAACACACTCATTTTAGATCCAAAAGTGATAATTCACATTTAAGAGTCATTTACATGCAAAAGAGAAAACATTAAAAAATGACCATTTCTGACCATCTGGAGAAAGTTCGACAGTTCCGGGGTCATCGTTTTTCATCCCAAAATTTTTTTTTTCAAATGTTTTAAAAATGATGCAAAATGTCAAATGGATTGTGCCTGATGTTGAATAACTACTTTTTAAGCCCTACAGTGACCAAAATTGCCATTTTTACAGACTTTTTCCTCCTTCTCGGAAGCTTCTATTTTGACCAATTTCTGGCAGAAAAATGACTCTAAACACACTTATTTTAGTTCCTAAAGTGATCATTCACATTTAATAATTGTTTACAGTCAAAAGAGAAAACATTAAAAAATGACCATTTCTGACCATCTGGAGAAAGTTCGACAGTTCCGGGGTCATCGTTTTTCATCAAAAAAAATATTTTTTCAAATGTTTAAAAAATGATGCAAAATGTCAAAAGGATTGTGCCTGAAGTTGAATAACCACTTTTTAAAGCCCCACAGTGACCAAAATTGCCATTTTTACAGACTTTTCCTACTACTCAGAAGCTTCTATTTTGACCAATTTCTGGCAGAAAAATGACTCCAAACACACTCATTTTAGATCCAAAAGTGATAATTCACATTTAAGAGTCATTTACAGGCAAAAGAGAAAACATTAAAAAATGACAATTTCTGACCATCTGGAGAAAGTTTGACAGTTCCGGGGTCATCGTTTTTCATCAAAAAAAATATTTTTTCAAATGTTTTAAAAATGATGCAAAATGTCAAATGGATTGTGCCTGATGTTGAATAACTACTTTTTAAGCCCTACAGTGACCAAAATTGCCATTTTTACAGAAATTTCCTCCTACTCAGAAGCTTCTATTTGACCAATTTCTGGTAGAAAAATGGCTCTAAACACACTTATTTTAGTTCCAAAAGTGATCATTCACATTTAATAATTGTTTACAGTCAAAAGAGAAAACATTAAAAAATGGCCATTTCTGACCATCTGGAGAAAGTTTGACAGGTCGGGGGTCATCGTTTTTCATCAAAAGAAATATTTTTTCAAATGTTGAAAAAATTATGCAAAATGTCAAAAGGATTGTGCCTGAAGGTGAATAACCACTTTTTAAAGCCCCACAGTGACCAAAATTGCCATTTTTACAGACTTTTTCTCCTACTCAGAAGCTTCTATTTTGACCAATTTCTGGCAGAAAAATGACTCCAAACACACTCATTTTAGATCCAAAAGTGATAATTCACATTTAAGAGTCATTTACAGGCAAAAGAGAAAACATTAAAAAATGACCATTTCTGACCATCTGGAGAACGTTTGACAGTTCCGGGGTCATCGTTTTTCATCAAATTTTTTTTTTTTCAAATGTATAAAAAATGATGCAAAATGTCAAAAGGATTGTGCCTGAAGTTGAATAATCACTTTTTAACCCCTTCCACGCTAATGACAAAGCCAGCTCGTCACGGGCGTTACCTGCGCTGTGCTCATGACGAGCTGGCTTTGTCATGTAAAGTGTGATTTATGAACATTCAGCGCACAGCAGGAAAACCCGCTAGCGCTGTAGTCACAGTGACCAAAATTGCCATTTTTTTTCAGACTTTTCCTCCTACTCAGAAGCTTCTATTTTGACCAATTTCTGGCAGAAAAATTACTCCAAACACGCTCATTTTAGATCCAAAAGTGATAATTCACATTTAATAGTCATTTACAGGCAAAAGAGAAAACATAAAAAAAATGACCATTTCTGACCATCTGGAGAAAGTTTGACAGTTCCGGGGTCATCGTTTTTCATCCAAAAAAATATTTGTTCAAATGTTGAAAAAATGATTCAAAATGTCAAATGGATTGTGCCTGATGTTGAATAACCACTTTTTAAAGCCCCACAGTGACCAAAATTGTCATTTTTATAGACATTTCCTCCTACTCAGAACCTTCTATTTCGACCAATTTCTGGCAGAAAAAATGACTCCAAACACACTCATTTTAGATCCAAAAGTGATAATTCACATTTAAGAGTCATTTACAGGCAAAAGAGAAAACATTAAAAAATGACCATTTCTGACCATCTGGAGAAAGTTTGACAGTTCCGGGGTCATCGTTTTTCATCAAAAAAAATATTTTTTCAAATGTATAAAAAATGATGCAAAATGTCAAAAGGATTGTGCCTGAAGTTAAATAACCACTTTTTAACCCCTTCCACGCTAATGACAAAGCCAGCTCGTCACGGGCGTTACCTGCACTGTGCTCATGACGAGCTGGCTTTGTCATGTAAAGTGTGATTTATGAACATTCAGCGCACAGCAGGAAAACCCGCTAGCGCTGTAGTGGTTAAAGCCCCACAGTGACCAAAATTGCCCTTTTTTTCAGACTTTTCCTCCTACTCAGAAACTTCTATTTTGACCAATTTCTGGCAGAAAAATGACTCCAAACACACTCATTTTAGATCCAAAAGTGATAATTCACATTTAATAGTCATTTACAGGCAAAAGAGAAAACGTAAAAAAAAATGACCATTTCTGACCATCTGGAGAAAGTTTGACAGTTCCGGGGTCATCGTTTTTCATCAAAAAAAATATTTTTTCAAATGTTGAAAAAATGATTCAAAATGTCAAATGGATTGTGCCAGATGTTGAATAACCACTTTTTAAAGCCCCACAGTCACCAAAATTGTCATTTTTACAGACATTTCCTCCTACTCAGAAGCTTCTATTTGACCAATTTCTGGCAGAAAAATGACTCTAAACACACTTATTTTAGTACCAAAAGTGATCATTCACATTTAATAATTGTTTACAGTCAAAAGAGAAAACATTAAAAAATGACCATTTCTGACCATCTGGAGAAAGTTCGACGTTCCGGGGTCATCGTTTTTCATCAAAAAAAATATTTTTTCAAATGTTTTAAAAATGATGCAAAATGTCAAATGGATTGTGCCTGATGTTGAATAACTACTTTTTAAGCCCTACAGTGACCAAAATTGCCATTTTTACAGATATTTCCTCCTACTCAGAAGCTTCTATTTGACCAATTTCTGGCAGAAAAATGGCTCTAAACACACTTATTTTAGTTCCAAAAGTGATCATTCACATTTAATAATTGTTTACAGTCAAAAGAGAAAACATTAAAAAATGACCATTTCTGACCATCTGGAGAAAGTTTGACAGTTCCGGGGTCATCGTTTTTCATCAAAAAAAATATTTGTTCAAATGTTGAAAAAATGATTCAAAATGTCAAATGGATTGTGCCTGATGTTGAATAACCACTTTTTAAAGCCCCACAGTGACCAAAATTGTCATTTTTATAGACATTTCCTCCTACTCAGAACCTTCTATTTCGACCAATTTCTGGCAGAAAAATGACTCTAAACACACTTATTTTAGTTCCAAAAGTGATCATTCACATTTAATAATTGTTTACAGTCAAAAGAGAAAACATTAAAAAATGACCATTTCTGACCATCTGGAGAAAGTTCTACAGTTCCGGGGTCTTCGTTTTTCATGAAAAAAAATATTTTTTCAAATGTTTTAAAAATTATGCAAAATGTCAAATGGATTGTGCCTGATGTTGAATAACTACTTTTTAAGCCCTACAGTGACCAAAATTGCCATTTTTACAGATATTTCCTCCTACTCAGAAGCTTCTATTTGACCAATTTCTGGCAGAAAAATGGCTCTAAACACACTTATTTTAGTTCCAAAAGTGATCATTCACATTTAATAATTGTTTACAGTCAAAAGAGAAAACATTAAAAAATTGCCATTTCTGACCATCTGGAGAAAGTTTGACAGGTCCGGGGTCATCGTTTTTCATCAAAAAAAATATTTTTTCAAATGTTGAAAAAATGATTCAAAATGTCAAATGGATTGTGCCTGATGTTGAATAACCACTTTTTAAAGCCCCACAGAGACCAAAATTGCCATTTTTACAGACATTTCCTCCTACTCAGAACCTTCTATTTCGACCGATTTCTGGCAGAAAAATTACTCTAAACACACTCATTTTAGTTCCAAAAGTGATAATTCACATTTAATAGTCATTTACAGGCAAAAGAGAAAACATTAAAAAATGACAATTTTTGACTATCTGGAGAAAGTTCGACAGGTCCGGGGTCATCATTTTTCATGAAAAAAAATATTTTTTCAAATGTTGAAAAAATGATGCAAAATGTCAAATGGATTGTGCCTGATGTTGAATAACCACTTTTTAAAGCCCCACAGTCACCAAAATTGTTATTTTACAGACATTTCCTCCTACTCAGAAGCTTCTATTTGACCAATTTCTGGCAGAAAAATGACTCTAAACACACTTATTTTAGTACCAAAAGTGATCATTCACATTTAATAATTGTTTACAGTCAAAAGAGAAAACATTAAAAAATGACCATTTCTGACCATCTGGAGAAAGTTCGACGTTCCGGGGTCATCATTTTTAATAAAAAAAAAATATTTTTTCAAATGTTTTAAAAATGATGCAAAATGTCAAATGGATTGTGCCTGATTTTGAAAAACTACTTTTTAAGCCCTACAGTGACCAAAATTGCCATTTTTACAGATATTTCCTCCTACTCAGAAGCTTCTATTTGACCAATTTCTGGTAGAAAAATGGCTCTAAACACACTTATTTTAGTTCCAAAAGTGGTAATTCACATTTAAGAGTCATTTACAGGCAAAAGAGAAAACATTAAAAAATGACCATTTCAGACCATCTGGATAAAGTTCGACGTTCCGGGGTCATCGTTTTTCATCAAAAAAAATATTTTTTCAAATGTTCAAAAAGATGCAAAATGTCAAATGGATTGTGCCTGATGTTGAATAACTACTTTTTAAGCCCTACAGTGACCAAAATTGCCATTTTTACAGACTTTTTCCTCCTACTCGGAAGATTCTATTTGACCAATTTCTGGCAGAAAAATGACTCTAAACACACTTATTTTAGTTCCAAAAGTGATCATTCACATTTAATAATTGTTTACAGTCAAAAGAGAAAACATTAAAAAATGACCATTTCTGACCATCTGGAGAAAGTTCGACAGTTCCGGGGTCATCGTTTTTCATCAAAAAAAATATTTTTTCAAATGTTGAAAAAATAATGCAAAATGTCAAAAGGATTGTGCCTGAAGTTGAATAACCACTTGTTAAAGCCCCACAGTGACCAAAATTGCCATTTTTATAGACTTTTCCTCCTACTCAGAAGCTTCTATTTTGACCAATTTCTGGCAGAAAAATGGCTCTAAACACACTTATTTTAGTTCCAAAAGTGATCATTCACATTTAATAATTGTTTACAGTCAAAAGAGAAAACAATAAAAAATGACCATTTCTGACCATCTGGAGAAAGTTTGACAGGTCGGGGGTCATCGTTTTTCATCAAAAAAAATATTTTTTCAAATGTTGAAAAAATGATTCAAAATGTCAAATGGATTGTGCCTGATGTTGAATAACCACTTTTTAAGCCCTATAGTGACCAAAATTGCCATTTTTACAGACATTTCCTCCTACTCAGAAGCTTCTATTTGACCAATTTCTGGCAGAAAAATGACTCTAAACACACTTATTTTAGTTCCAAAAGTGATCATTCACATTTAATAATTGTTTACAGTCAAAGGAGAAAACATTAAAAAATGACCATTTCTGACCATCTGGAGAAAGTTCGACGTTCCGGGGGCATCGTTTTTCATAAAAAAAAAAATATTTTTTCAAATGTTTAAAAAATGATGCAAAATGTCAAAAGGATTGTGCCTGAAGTTGAATAACCACTTTTTAAAGCCCCACAGTGACCAAAATTGCCATTTTTACAGACTTTTCCTCCTACTCAGAAGCTTCTATTTTGACCAATTTCTGGCAGAAAAATGACTCCAAACACACTCATTTTAGATCCAAAAGTGATAATTCACATTTAAGAGTCATTTACAGGCAAAAGAGAAAACATTAAAAAATGACAATTTCTGACCATCTGGAGAAAGTTTGACAGTTCCGGGGTCATCGTTTTTCATCAAAAAAAATATTTTTTCAAATGTTTTAAAAATGATGCAAAATGTCAAATGGATTGTGCCTGATGTTGAATAACTACTTTTTAAGCCCTACAGTGACCAAAATTGCCATTTTTACAGATATTTCCTCCTACTCAGAAGCTTCTATTTGACCAATTTCTGGCAGAAAAATGGCTCTAAACACACTTATTTTAGTTCCAAAAGTGATCATTCACATTTAATAATTGTTTACAGTCAAAAGAGAAAACATTAAAAAATGGCCATTTCTGACCATCTGGAGAAAGTTTGACAGGTCGGGGGTCATCGTTTTTCATCAAAAGAAATATTTTTTCAAATGTTGAAAAAATTATGCAAAATGTCAAAAGGATTGTGCCTGAAGTTGAATAACCACTTTTTAAAGCCCCACAGTGACCAAAATTGCCATTTTTACAGACTTTTCCTCCTACTCAGAAGCTTCTATTTTGACCAATTTCTGGCAGAAAAATGACTCCAAACACACTCATTTTAGATCCAAAAGTGATAATTCACATTTAAGAGTCATTTACAGGCAAAAGAGAAAACATTAAAAAATGACCATTTCTGACCATCTGGAGAACGTTTGACAGTTCCGGGGTCATCGTTTTTCATCCAAATTTTTTTTTTTTCAAATGTATAAAAAATGATGCAAAATGTCAAAAGGATTGTGCCTGAAGTTGAATAACCACTTTTTAACCCCTTCCACGCTAATGACAAAGCCAGCTCATCACGGGCGTTACCTGCGCTGTGCTCATGACGAGCTGGCTTTGTCATGTAAAGTGTGATTTATGAACATTCAGCGCACAGCAGGAAAACCCGCTAGCGCTGTAGTCACAGTGACCAAAATTGCCATTTTTTTTCAGACTTTTCCTCCTACTCAGAAGCTTCTATTTTGACCAATTTCTGGCAGAAAAATTACTCCAAACACGCTCATTTTAGATCCAAAAGTGATAATTCACATTTAATAGTCATTTACAGGCAAAAGAGAAAACATAAAAAAATGACCATTTCTGACCATCTGGAGAAAGTTTGACAGTTCCGGGGTCATCGTTTTTCATCAAAAAAAATATTTGTTCAAATGTTGAAAAAATGATTCAAAATGTCAAATGGATTGTGCCTGATGTTGAATAACCACTTTTTAAGCCCTACAGTGACCAAAATTGCCATTTTTACAGACATTTCCTCCTACTCAGAAGCTTCTATTTGACCAATTTCTGGCAGAAAAATGACTCTAAACACACTTATTTTAGTTCCAAAAGTGATCATTCACATTTAATAATTGTTTACAGTCAAAAGAGAAAACATTAAAAAATGACCATTTCTGACCATCTGGAGAAAGTTCTACAGTTCCGGGGTCTTCGTTTTTCATGAAAAAAAATATTTTTTCAAATGTTTTAAAAATTATGCAAAATGTCAAATGGATTGTGCCTGATGTTGAATAACTACTTTTTAAGCCCTACAGTGACCAAAATTGCCATTTTTACAGATATTTCCTCCTACTCAGAAGCTTCTATTTGACCAATTTCTGGCAGAAAAATGGCTCTAAACACACTTATTTTAGTTCCAAAAGTGATCATTCACATTTAATAATTGTTTACAGTCAAAAGAGAAAACATTAAAAAATTGCCATTTCTGACCATCTGGAGAAAGTTTGACAGGTCCGGGGTCATCGTTTTTCATCAAAAAAAATATTTTTTCAAATGTTGAAAAAATGATTCAAAATGTCAAATGGATTGTGCCTGATGTTGAATAACCACTTTTTAAAGCCCCACAGAGACCAAAATTGCCATTTTTACAGACATTTCCTCCTACTCAGAACCTTCTATTTCGACCGATTTCTGGCAGAAAAATGACTCTAAACACACTCATTTTAGTTCCAAAAGTGATAATTCACATTTAATAGTCATTTACAGGCAAAAGAGAAAACATTAAAAAATGACAATTTTTGACTATCTGGAGAAAGTTCGACAGGTCCGGGGTCATCATTTTTAATCAAAAAAAATATTTTTTCAAATGTTTTAAAAATGATGCAAAATGTCAAATGGATTGTGCCTGATTTTGAAAAACTACTTTTTAAGCCCTACAGTGACCAAAATTGCCATTTTTACAGATATTTCCTCCTACTCAGAAGCTTCTATTTGACCAATTTCTGGTAGAAAAATGGCTCTAAACACACTTATTTTAGTTCCAAAAGTGATCATTCACATTTAATAATTGTTTAGAGTCAAAAGAGAAAACATTAAAAAATGACCATTTCTGACCATCTGGATAAAGTTCGATGTTCCGGGGTCATCGTTTTTCATAAAAAAAAATATTTTTTCAAATGTTCAAAAAGATGCAAAATGTCAAAAGGATTGTGCCTGAAGTTGAATAACCACTTTTTAAAGCCCCACAGTGACCAAAATTGCCATTTTTACAGACTTTTTCCTCCTACTCGGAAGCTTCTATTTTGACCAATTTCTGGCAGAAAAATGACTCCAAACACACTCATTTTAGATCCAAACGTGATAATTCACATTTAAGAGTCATTTACAGGCAAAAGAGAAAACATTAAAAAATTACCATTTCAGACCATCTGGATAAAGTTCGACGTTCCGGGGTCATCGTTGTTCATCAAAAAAAATATTTTTTTTCAAATGTTGAAAAAATGATGCAAAATGTCAAAAGGATTGTGCCTGAAGTTGAATAACCACTTTTTAAAGCCCCACAGTGACCAAAATTGCCATTTTTACAGACTTTTCCTCCTACTCAGAAGCTTCTATTTTGACCAATTTCTGGCAGAAAAAATGACTCCAAACACACTCATTTTAGATCCAAAAGTGATAATTCACATTTAAGAGTCATTTACAGGCAAAAGAGAAAACATTAAAAAATGACCATTTCTGACCATCTGGAGAAAGTTTGACAGTTCCGGGGTCATCGTTTTTCATCAAAAAAAATATTTTTTCAAATGTATAAAAAATGATGCAAAATGTCAAAAGGATTGTGCCTGAAGTTAAATAACCACTTTTTAACCCCTTCCACGCTAATGACAAAGCCAGCTCGTCACGGGCGTTACCTGCACTGTGCTCATGACGAGCTGGCTTTGTCATGTAAAGTGTGATTTATGAACATTCAGCGCACAGCAGGAAAACCCGCTAGCGCTGTAGTGGTTAAAGCCCCACAGTGACCAAAATTGCCCTTTTTTTCAGACTTTTCCTCCTACTCAGAAACTTCTATTTTGACCAATTTCTGGCAGAAAAATGACTCCAAACACACTCATTTTAGATCCAAAAGTGATAATTCACATTTAATAGTCATTTACAGGCAAAAGAGAAAACGTAAAAAAAAATGACCATTTCTGACCATCTGGAGAAAGTTTGACAGTTCCGGGGTCATCGTTTTTCATCAAAAAAAATATTTTTTCAAATGTTGAAAAAATGATTCAAAATGTCAAATGGATTGTGCCTGATGTTGAATAACCACTTTTTAAAGCCCCACAGTCACCAAAATTGTCATTTTTACAGACATTTCCTCCTACTCAGAAGCTTCTATTTGACCAATTTCTGGCAGAAAAATGACTCTAAACACACTTATTTTAGTACCAAAAGTGATCATTCACATTTAATAATTGTTTACAGTCAAAAGAGAAAACATTAAAAAATGACCATTTCTGACCATCTGGAGAAAGTTCGACGTTCCGGGGTCATCGTTTTTCATCAAAAAAAATATTTTTTCAAATGTTTTAAAAATGATGCAAAATGTCAAATGGATTGTGCCTGATGTTGAATAACTACTTTTTAAGCCCTACAGTGACCAAAATTGCCATTTTTACAGATATTTCCTCCTACTCAGAAGCTTCTATTTGACCAATTTCTGGCAGAAAAATGGCTCTAAACACACTTATTTTAGTTCCAAAAGTGATCATTCACATTTAATAATTGTTTACAGTCAAAAGAGAAAACATTAAAAAATGACCATTTCTGACCATCTGGAGAAAGTTTGACAGTTCCGGGGTCATCGTTTTTCATCAAAAAAAATATTTGTTCAAATGTTGAAAAAATGATTCAAAATGTCAAATGGATTGTGCCTGATGTTGAATAACCACTTTTTAAAGCCCCACAGTGACCAAAATTGTCATTTTTATAGACATTTCCTCCTACTCAGAACCTTCTATTTCGACCAATTTCTGGCAGAAAAATGACTCTAAACACACTTATTTTAGTTCCAAAAGTGATCATTCACATTTAATAATTGTTTACAGTCAAAAGAGAAAACATTAAAAAATGACCATTTCTGACCATCTGGAGAAAGTTCTACAGTTCCGGGGTCTTCGTTTTTCATGAAAAAAAATATTTTTTCAAATGTTTTAAAAATTATGCAAAATGTCAAATGGATTGTGCCTGATGTTGAATAACTACTTTTTAAGCCCTACAGTGACCAAAATTGCCATTTTTACAGATATTTCCTCCTACTCAGAAGCTTCTATTTGACCAATTTCTGGCAGAAAAATGGCTCTAAACACACTTATTTTAGTTCCAAAAGTGATCATTCACATTTAATAATTGTTTACAGTCAAAAGAGAAAACATTAAAAAATTGCCATTTCTGACCATCTGGAGAAAGTTTGACAGGTCCGGGGTCATCGTTTTTCATCAAAAAAAATATTTTTTCAAATGTTGAAAAAATGATTCAAAATGTCAAATGGATTGTGCCTGATGTTGAATAACCACTTTTTAAAGCCCCACAGAGACCAAAATTGCCATTTTTACAGACATTTCCTCCTACTCAGAACCTTCTATTTCGACCGATTTCTGGCAGAAAAATTACTCTAAACACACTCATTTTAGTTCCAAAAGTGATAATTCACATTTAATAGTCATTTACAGGCAAAAGAGAAAACATTAAAAAATGACAATTTTTGACTATCTGGAGAAAGTTCGACAGGTCCGGGGTCATCATTTTTCATGAAAAAAAATATTTTTTCAAATGTTGAAAAAATGATGCAAAATGTCAAATGGATTGTGCCTGATGTTGAATAACCACTTTTTAAAGCCCCACAGTCACCAAAATTGTCATTTTTACAGACATTTCCTCCTACTCAGAAGCTTCTATTTGACCAATTTCTGGCAGAAAAATGACTCTAAACACACTTATTTTAGTACCAAAAGTGATCATTCACATTTAATAATTGTTTACAGTCAAAAGAGAAAACATTAAAAAATGACCATTTCTGACCATCTGGAGAAAGTTCGACGTTCCGGGGTCATCGTTTTTCATCAAAAAAAATATTTTTTCAAATGTTTTAAAAATGATGCAAAATGTCAAATGGATTGTGCCTGATTTTGAAAAACTACTTTTTAAGCCCTACAGTGACCAAAATTGCCATTTTTACAGATATTTCCTCCTACTCAGAAGCTTCTATTTGACCAATTTCTGGCAGAAAAATGGCTCTAAACACACTTATTTTAGTTCCAAAAGTGATCATTCACATTTAATAATTGTTTACAGTCAAAAGAGAAAACATTAAAAAATGACCATTTCTGACCATCTGGAGAAAGTTTGACAGTTCCGGGGTCATCGTTTTTCATCAAAAAAAATATTTTTTCAAATGTTTTAAAAATGATGCAAAATGTCAAATGGATTGTGCCTGAAGTTGAATAACCACTTTTTAACCCCTTCCACGCTAATGACAAAGCCAGCTCGTCACGGGCGTTACCTGCGCTGTGCTCATGACGAGCTGGCTTTGTCATGTAAAGTGTGATTTATGAACATTCAGCGCACAGCAGGAAAACCCGCTAGCGCTGTAGTCACAGTGACCAAAATTGCCATTTTTTTTCAGACTTTTCCTCCTACTCAGAAGCTTCTATTTTGACCAATTTCTGGCAGAAAAATTACTCCAAACACGCTCATTTTAGATCCAAAAGTGATAATTCACATTTAATAGTCATTTACAGGCAAAAGAGAAAACATAAAAAAATGACCATTTCTGACCATCTGGAGAAAGTTTGACAGTTCCGGGGTCATCGTTTTTCATCAAAAAAAATATTTGTTCAAATGTTGAAAAAATGATTCAAAATGTCAAATGGATTGTGCCTGATGTTGAATAACCACTTTTTAAAGCCCCACAGTGACCAAAATTGTCATTTTTATAGACATTTCCTCCTACTCAGAACCTTCTATTTCGACCAATTTCTGGCAGAAAAATGACTCTAAACACACTTATTTTAGTTCCAAAAGTGATCATTCACATTTAATAATTGTTTACAGTCAAAAGAGAAAACATTAAAAAATGACCATTTCTGACCATCTGGAGAAAGTTCTACAGTTCCGGGGTCTTCGTTTTTCATGAAAAAAAATATTTTTTCAAATGTTTTAAAAATTATGCAAAATGTCAAATGGATTGTGCCTGATGTTGAATAACTACTTTTTAAGCCCTACAGTGACCAAAATTGCCATTTTTACAGATATTTCCTCCTACTCAGAAGCTTCTATTTGACCAATTTCTGGCAGAAAAATGGCTCTAAACACACTTATTTTAGTTCCAAAAGTGATCATTCATATTTAATAATTGTTTACAGTCAAAAGAGAAAACATTAAAAAATTGCCATTTCTGACCATCTGGAGAAAGTTTGACAGGTCCGGGGTCATCGTTTTTCATCAAAAAAATTTTTTTTTCAAATGTTGAAAAAATGATTCAAAATGTCAAATGGATTGTGCCTGATGTTGAATAACCACTTTTTAAAGCCCCACAGAGACCAAAATTGCCATTTTTACAGACATTTCCTCCTACTCAGAACCTTCTATTTTGACCGATTTCTGGCAGAAAAATGACTCTAAACACACTCATTTTAGTTCCAAAAGTGATAATTCACATTTAATAGTCATTTACAGGCAAAAGAGAAAACATTAAAAAATGACAATTTTTGACTATCTGGAGAAAGTTCGACAGGTCCGGGGTCATCATTTTTCATTAAAAAAAATATTTTTTCAAATGTTGAAAAAATGATGCAAAATGTCAAATGGATTGTGCCTGATGTTGAATAACCACTTTTTAAAGCCCCACAGTGACCAAAATTGCCATTTTTACAGACATTTC
This sequence comes from Lissotriton helveticus, assembly GCF_964261635.1. NCBI lineage: Eukaryota > Metazoa > Chordata > Amphibia > Caudata > Salamandridae > Lissotriton > Lissotriton helveticus. Next base: position 1,355,460,703 of record NC_136061.1, on the reverse strand, counting down.
CTCCTACTCAGAAGCTTCTATTTGACCAATTTCTGGCAGAAAAATGACTCTAAACACACTTATTTTAGTACCAAAAGTGATCATTCACATTTAATAATTGTTTACAGTCAAAAGAGAAAACATTAAAAAATGACCATTTCTGACCATCTGGAGAAAGTTCGACGTTCCGGGGTCATCATTTTTAATCAAAAAAAATATTTTTTCAAATGTTTTAAAAATGATGCAAAATGTCAAATGGATTGTGCCTGATTTTGAAAAACTACTTTTTAAGCCCTACAGTGACCAAAATTGCCATTTTTACAGATATTTCCTCCTACTCAGAAGCTTCTATTTGACCAATTTCTGGTAGAAAAATGGCTCTAAACACACTTATTTTAGTTCCAAAAGTGATCATTCACATTTAATAATTGTTTAGAGTCAAAAGAGAAAACATTAAAAAATGACCATTTCTGACCATCTGGATAAAGTTCGATGTTCCGGGGTCATCGTTTTTCATTAAAAAAAATATTTTTTCAAATGTTTTAAAAATGATGCAAAATGTCAACTGGATTGTGCCTGATTTTGAAAAACTACTTTTTAAGCCCTACAGTGACCAAAATTGCCATTTTTACAGATATTTCCTCCTACTCAGAAGCTTCTATTTGCCCAATTTCTGGTAGAAAAATGGCTCTAAACACACTTATTTTAGTTCCAAAAGTGATCATTCACATTTAATAATTGTTTAGAGTCAAAAGAGAAAACATTAAAAAATGACCATTTCTGACCATCTGGATGAAGTTCGATGTTCCGGGGTCATCGTTTTTCATAAAAAAAAATATTTTTTCAAATGTTCAAAAAGATGCAAAATGTCAAAAGGATTGTGCCTGAAGTTGAATAACCACTTTTTAAAGCCCCACAGTGACCAAAATTGCCATTTTTACAGACTTTTAACTCCTACTCGGAAGCTTCTATTTTGACCAATTTCTGGCAGAAAAATGACTCCAAACACACTCATTTTAGATCCAAACGTGATAATTCACATTTAAGAGTCATTTACAGGCAAAAGAGAAAACATTAAAAAATTACCATTTCAGACCATCTGGATAAAGTTCGACGTTCCGGGGTCATCGTTTTTCATCAAAAAAAATATTTTTTTTCAAATGTTGAAAAAATGATGCAAAATGTCAAAAGGATTGTGCCTGAAGTTGAATAACCACTTTTTAAAGCCCCACAGTGACCAAAATTGCCATTTTTACAGACTTTTCCTCCTACTCAGAAGCTTCTATTTTGACCAATTTCTGGCAGAAAAAATGACTCCAAACACACTCATTTTAGATCCAAAAGTGATAATTCACATTTAAGAGTCATTTACAGGCAAAAGAGAAAACATTAAAAAATGACCATTTCTGACCATCTGGAGAAAGTTTGACAGTTCCGGGGTCATCGTTTTTCATCCAAAAAAATATTTTTTCAAATGTATAAAAAATGATGCAAAATGTCAAAAGGATTGTGCCTGAAGTTAAATAACCACTTTTTAACCCCTTCCACGCTAATGACAAAGCCAGCTCGTCACGGGCGTTACCTGCACTGTGCTCATGACGAGCTGGCTTTGTCATGTAAAGTGTGATTTATGAACATTCAGCGCACAGCAGGAAAACCCGCTAGCGCTGTAGTGGTTAAAGCCCCACAGTGACCAAAATTGCCCTTTTTTTCAGACTTTTCCTCCTACTCAGAAACTTCTTTTTTTGACCAATTTCTGGCAGAAAAATGACTCCAAACACACTCATTTTAGATCCAAAAGTGATAATTCACATTTAATAGTCATTTACAGGCAAAAGAGAAAACGTAAAAAAAAATGACCATTTCTGACCATCTGGAGAAAGTTTGACAGTTCCGGGGTCATCGTTTTTCATCAAAAAAAATATTTTTTCAAATGTTGAAAAAATGATTCAAAATGTCAAATGGATTGTGCCTGATGTTGAATAACCACTTTTTAAAGCCCCACAGTCACCAAAATTGTCATTTTTACAGACATTTCCTCCTACTCAGAAGCTTCTATTTGACCAATTTCTGGCAGAAAAATGACTCTAAACACACTTATTTTAGTACCAAAAGTGATCATTCACATTTAATAATTGTTTACAGTCAAAAGAGAAAACCTTTAAAAATGACCATTTCTGACCATCTGGAGAAAGTTCGACGTTCCGGGGTCATCATTTTTAATCAAAAAAAATATTTTTTCAAATGTTTTAAAAATGATGCAAAATGTCAAATGGATTGTGCCTGATTTTGAAAAACTACTTTTTAAGCCCTACAGTGACCAAAATTGCCATTTTTACAGATATTTCCTACTACTCAGAAGCTTCTATTTGACCAATTTCTGGTAGAAAAATGGCTCTAAACACACTTATTTTAGTTCCAAAAGTGATCATTCACATTTAATAATTGTTTAGAGTCAAAAGAGAAAACAATAAAAAATGACCATTTCTGAACATCTGGAGAAAGTTCGACATTCCGGGGTCATCATTTTTAATCAAAAAAAATATTTTTTCAAATGTTTTAAAAATGATGCAAAATGTCAAATGGATTGTGCCTGATGTTGAATAACCACTTTTTAAAGCCCCACAGTGACCAAAATTGCCATTTTTACAGACATTTCCTCCTACTCAGAAGCTTCTATTTGACCCATTTCTGGCAGAAAAATGACTCTAAACACACTTATTTTAGTACCAAAAGTGATCATTCACATTTAATAATTGTTTACAGTCAAAAGAGAAAACATTAAAAAATGACCATTTCTGACCATCTGGAGAAAGTTCGACGTTCCGGGGTCATCATTTTTAATCAAAAAAAATATTTTTTAAATGTTTTAAAAATGATGCAAAATGTCAAATGGATTGTGCCTGATTTTGAAAAACTACTTTTTAAGCCCTACAGTGACCAAAATTGCCATTTTTACAGATATTTCCTCCTACTCAGAAGCTTCTATTTGACCAATTTCTGGTAGAAAAATGGCTCTAAACACACTTATTTTAGTTCCAAAAGTGATCATTCACATTTAATAATTGTTTAGAGTCAAAAGAGAAAACATTAAAAAATGACCATTTCTGACCATCTGGATAAAGTTCGACGTTCCGGGGTCATCGTTTTTCATAAAAAAAAATATTTTTTCAAATGTTCAAAAAGATGCAAAATGTCAAAAGGATTGTGCCTGAAGTTGAATAACCACTTTTTAAAGCCCACAGTGACCAAAATTGCCATTTTTACAGACTTTTTCCTCCTACTCGGAAGCTTCTATTTTGACCAATTTCTGGCAGAAAAATGACTCCAAACACACTCATTTTAGATCCAAAAGTGATAATTCACATTTAAGAGTCATTTACAGGCAAAAGAGAAAACATTAAAAAATGACCATTTCAGACCATCTGGATAAAGGTCGACGTTCCGGGGTCATCGTTTTTCATCGCATAATTATTTTTTTCAAATGTTTTAAAAATGATGCAAAATGTCAAATGGATTGTGCCTGATGTTGAATAACCACTTTTTAAAGCCCCACAGAGACCAAAATTGCCATTTTTACAGACATCTCCTCCTACTCAGAACCTTCTATTTCGACCAATTTCTGGCAGAAAAATGACTCTAAACACACTCATTTTAGTTCCAAAATTGATAATTCACATTTAATAGTCATTTACAGGCAAAAGAGAAAAAATTTAAAAATGACCATTTTTGACCATCTGGAGAAAGTTCGACAGGTCCGGGGTCATCATTTTTCATTAAAAAAAATATATTTTCAAATGTTGAAAAAATGATGCAAAATGTCATAAGGATTGTGCCTGAAGTTGAATAACCACTTTTTAAAGCCCCACAGTGACCAAAATTGCCATTTTTACAGACTTTTTCCTCCTACTCGGAAGCTTCTATTTTGACCAATTTCTGGCAGAAAAATGACTCCAAACACACTCATTTTAGATCCAAAAGTGATAATTCACATTTAAGAGTCATTTACAAGCAAAAGAGAAAACATTAAAAAATGACCATTTCAGACCATCTGGATAAAGTTCGACGTTCCGGGGTCATCGTTTTTCATCCCAAAATTATTTTTTTCAAATGTTTTAAAAATGATGCAAAATGTCAAATGGATTGTGCCTGATGTTGAATAACCACTTTTTAAGCCCTACAGTGACCAAAATTGCCATTTTTACAGACATTTCCTCCTACTCAGAAGCTTCTATTTGACCAATTTCTGGCAGAAAATGGCTCTAAACACACTTATTTTAGTTCCAAAAGTGATCATTCACATTTAATAATTGTTTACAGTCAAAAGAGAAAACATTAAAAAATGACCATTTCTGACCATCTGGAGAAAGTTTGACAGGTCGGGGGTCATCGTTTTTCATCAAAAAAAATATTTTTTCAAATGTTGAAAAAATGATTCAAAATGTCAAATGGATTGTGCCTGATGTTCAATAACCACTTTTTAAGCCCTACAGTGACCAACATTGCCATTTTTACAGACATTTCCTCCTACTCAGAAGCTTCTATTTGACCAATTTCTGGCAGAAAAATGACTCCAAACACACTTATTTTAGTTCCAAAAGTGATCATTCACATTTAACCCCTTCGACGCTGATGACGAGCTGGGCTCGTCATGAGGTAGCCTCCTCGCACGCTCATGACGAGCCCAGCTCGTCATGAAACATGGGAATCAACAAATCTCAGCACAGGAGGGGAATACCATCAGCATTGATGTGGTTAATAATTGTTTACAGTCAAAAGAGAAAACATTAAAAAATGGCCATTTCTGACCATATGGAGAAAGTTTGACAGGTCCGGGGTCATTGTTTTTCATCAAATAAAATATTTTTTCAAATGTTGAAAAAATGATGCAAAATGTCAAATGGATTGTGCCTTATGTTGAATAACCACTTTTTAAAGCCCCACAGTGACCAAAATTGCCATTTTTACAGACATTTCCTCTTACTCAGAAGCTTCTTTTTGACCAATTTCTGGCAGAAAAATGGCTCTAAACACACTCATTTTAGTTCCAAAAGTGATCATTCACATTTCATAATTGTTTACAGTCAAAAGAGAAAACATTAAAAAATGACCATTTCTGACCATCTGGAGAAAGTTTGACAAGCCCGGGGTCATCGTTTTTCATCAAAAAAAATATTTATTCAAATGTTGAAAAAATTATTCAAAATGTCAAATGGATTGTGCCTGATGTTGAATAACCACTTTTTAAGCCCCCCAGTGACCAAAATTGCCGTTTTTACAGATATTTCCTCCTACTCAGAAGCTTCTATTTGACCAATTTCTGGCAGAAAAATGGCTCTAAACACACTTATTTTAGTTCCAAAAGTGATCATTCACATTTAATAATTGTTTACAGTCAAAAGAGAAAACATTAAAAAAATTGCCATTTCTGACCATCTGGAGAAAGTTTGACAGGTCCACGTTTTTCATCAAAAAAAATATTTTTTCAAATGTTGAAAAAATGATTCAAAATGTCAAATGGATTGTGCCTGATGTTGAATAACCACTTTTTAAAGCCCCACAGAGACCAAAATTGCCATTTTTACAGACATTTCCTCCTACTCAGAACCTTCTATTTCGACCGATTTCTGGCAGAAAAATGACTCTAAACACACTCATTTTAGTTCCAAAAGTGATAATTCACATTTAATAGTCATTTACAGGCAAAAGAGAAAACATTAAAAAATGACAATTTTTGACTATCTGGAGAAAGTTCGACAGGTCCGGGGTCATCATTTTTCATAAAAAAAAATATTTTTTCAAATGTTGAAAAAATGATGCAAAATGTCAAATGGATTGTGCCGGATGTTGAATAACCACTTTTTAAAGCCCCACAGTGACCAAAATTGCCATTTTTACAGACATTTCCTCCTACTCAGAAGCTTCTATTTGACCAATTTCTGGCAGAAAAATGACTCTAAACACACTTATTTTAGTACCAAAAGTGATCATTCACATTTAATAATTGTTTACAGTCAAAAGAGAAAACATTAAAAAATGACCATTTCTGACCATCTGGAGAAAGTTTGACGTTCCGGGGTCATCATTTTTAATCAAAAAAAATATTTTTTCAAATGTTTTAAAAATGATGCAAAATGTCAAATGGATTGTGCCTGATTTTGAAAAACTACTTTTTAAGCCCTACAGTGACCAAAATTGCCATTTTTACAGATATTTCCTCCTACTCAGAAGCTTCTATTTGACTAATTTCTGGTAGAAAAATGGCTCTAAACACACTTATTTTAGTTCCAAAAGTGATCATTCACATTTAATAATTGTTTAGAGTCAAAAGAGAAAACATTAAAAAATGACCATTTCTGACCATCTGGATGAAGTTCGATGTTCCGGGGTCATCGTTTTTGATAAAAAAAAATATTTTTTCAAATGTTCAAAAAGATGCAAAATGTCAAAAGGATTGTGCCTGAAGTTGAATAACCACTTTTTAAAGCCCCACAGTGACCAAAATTGCCATTTTTACAGACTTTTTCCTCCTACTCGGAAGCTTCTATTTTGACCAATTTCTGGCAGAAAAATGACTCCAAACACACTCATTTTAGATCCAAACGTGATAATTCACATTTAAGAGTCATTTACAGGCAAAAGAGAAAACATTAAAAAATTACCATTTCAGACCATCTGGATAAAGTTCGACGTTCCGGGGTCATCGTTTTTCATCAAAAAAAATATTTTTTTTCAAATGTTGAAAAAATGATGCAAAATGTCAAAAGGATTGTGCCTGAAGTTGAATAACCACTTTTTAAAGCCCCACAGTGACCAAAATTGACATTTTTACAGACTTTTCCTCCTACTCAGAAGCTTCTATTTTGACCAATTTCTGGCAGAAAAAATGACTCCAAACACACTCATTTTAGATCCAAAAGTGATAATTCACATTTAAGAGTCATTTACAGGCAAAAGAGAAAACATTAAAAAATGACCATTTCTGACCATCTGGAGAAAGTTTGACAGTTCCGGGGTCATCGTTTTTCATCAAAAAAAATATTTTTTCAAATGTATAAAAAATGATGCAAAATGTCAAAAGGATTGTGCCTGAAGTTAAATAACCACTTTTTAACCCCTTCCACGCTAATGACAAAGCCAGCTCGTCACGGGCGTTACCTGCACTGTGCTCATGATGAGCTGGCTTTGTCATGTAAAGTGTGATTTATGAACATTCAGCGCACAGCAGGAAAACCCGCTAGCGCTGTAGTGGTTAAAGCCCCACAGTGACCAAAATTGCAATTTTTTTCAGACTTTTCCTCCTACTCAGAAACTTCTATTTTGACCAATTTCTGGCAGAAAAATGACTCCAAACACACTCATTTTAGATCCAAAAGTGATAATTCACATTTAATAGTCATTTACAGGCAAAAGAGAAAACGTAAAAAAAAATGACCATTTCTGACCATCTGGAGAAAGTTTGACAGTTCCGGGGTCATCGTTTTTCATCAAAAAAAATATTTTTTCAAATGTTGAAAAAATGATTCAAAATGTCAAATGGATTGTGCCTGATGTTGAATAACCACTTTTTAAAGCCCCACAGTCACCAAAATTGTCATTTTTACAGACATTTCCTCCTACTCAGAAGCTTCTATTTGACCAATTTCTGGCAGAAAAATGACTCTAAACACACAAATTTTAGTACCAAAAGTGATCATTCACATTTAATAATTGTTTACAGTCAAAAGAGAAAACATTAAAAAATGACCATTTCTGACCATCTGGAGAAAGTTCGACGTTCCGGGGTCATCATTTTTAATCAAAAAAAATATTTTTTCAAATGTTTTAAAAATGATGCAAAATGTCAAATGGATTGTGCCTGATTTTGAAAAACTACTTTTTAAGCCCTACAGTGACCAAAATTGCCATTTTTACAGATATTTCCTACTACTCAGAAGCTTCTATTTGACCAATTTCTGGTAGAAAAATGGCTCTAACACACTTATTTTAGTTCCAAAAGTGATCATTCACATTTAATAATTGTTTAGAGTCAAAAGAGAAAACAATAAAAAATGACCATTTCTGAACATCTGGAGAAAGTTCGACGTTCCGGGGTCATCATTTTTAATCAAAAAAAATATTTTTTCAAATGTTTTAAAAATGATGCAAAATGTCAAATGGATTGTGCCTGATGTTGAAAAACCACTTTTTAAAGCCCCACAGTGACCAAAATTGCCATTTTTACAGACATTTCCTCCTACTCAGAAGCTTCTATTTGACCAATTTCTGGCAGAAAAATGACTCTAAACACACTTATTTTAGTACCAAAAGTGATCATTCACATTTAATAATTGTTTACAGTCAAAAGAGAAAACATTAAAAAATGACCATTTCTGACCATCTGGAGAAAGTTCGACGTTCCGGGGTCATCATTTTTAATCAAAAAAAATATTTTTTCAAATGTTTTAAAAATGATGCAAAATGTCAAATGGATTGTGCCTGATTTTGAAAAACTACTTTTTAAGCCCTACAGTGACCAAAATTGCCATTTTTACAGATATTTCCTCCTACTCAGAAGCTTCTATTTGACCAATTTCTGGTAGAAAAATGGCTCTAAACACACTTATTTTAGTTCCAAAAGTGATCATTCACATTTAATAATTGTTTAGAGTCAAAAGAGAAAACATAAAAAAATGACCATTTCTGACCATCTGGATAAAGTTCGACGTTCCAGGGTCATCGTTTTTCATAAAAAAAAATATTTTTTCAAATGTTCAAAAAGATGCAAAATGTCAAAAGGAATGTGCCTGAAGTTGAATAACCACTTTTTAAAGCCCCACAGTGACCAAAATTGCCATTTTTACAGACTTTTTCCTCCTACTCGGAAGCTTCTATTTTGACCAATTTCTGGCAGAAAAATGACTCCAAACACACTCATTTTAGATCCAAAAGTGATAATTCACATTTAAGAGTCATTTACAGGCAAAAGAGAAAACATTAAAAAATGACCATTTCAGACCATCTGGATAAAGTTTGACGTTCCGGGGTCATCGTTTTTCATCAAAAAAAATATTTTTTCAAATGTTGAAAAAATGATGCAAAATGTCAAAAGGATTGTGCCTAAAGTTGAATAACCACTTTTTAAAGCCCCACAGAGATCAAAATTGCCATTTTTACAGACTTTTCCTCCTACTCAGAACCTTCTATTTCGACCAATTTCTGGCAGAAAAATGACTCTAAACACACTCATTTTAGTTCCAAAAGTGATAATTCACATTTAATAGTCATTTACAGGCAAAAGAGAAAAAAATTAAAAATGACCATTTTTGACCATCTGGAGAAAGTTCGACAGGTCCGGGGTCATCATTTTTCATTAAAAAAAATATTTTTTCAAATGTTTTAAAAATGATGCAAAATGTCAAATGGATTGTGCCTGATGTTGAATAACCACTTTTTAAGCCCTACAGTGACCAAAATTGCCATTTTTACAGACATTATCTCCTACTCAGAAGCTTCTATTTGACCAATTTCTGGCAGAAAATGGCTCTAAACACACTTATTTTAGTTCCAAAAGTGATCATTCACATTTAATAATTGTTTACAGTCAAAAGAGAAAACATTAAAAAATGACCATTTCTGACCATCTGGAGAAAGTTTGACAGGTCGGGGGTCATCGTTTTTCATCAAATAAAATATTTTTTCAAATGTTGAAAAAATGATGCAAAATGTCAAATGGATTGTGCCTTATGTTGAATAACCACTTTTTAAAGCCCCACAGTGACCAAAATTGTCATTTTTACAGACATTTCCTCCTACTCAGAACCTTCGATTTCGACCAATTTCTGGCAGAAAAATGACTCTAAACACACTTATTTTAGTTCCAAAAGTGAACATTCACATTTAATAATTGTTTACAGTCAAAAGAGAAAACATTAAAAAATGACCATTTCTGACCATCTGGAGAAAGTTCGACAGTTCCGGGGTCATCGTTTTTCATCTAAAAAAATATTTTTTCAAATGTTTTAAAAATGATGCAAAATGTCAAATGGATTGTGCCTGGTGTTGACTAACTACTTTTTAAGCCCTACAGTGACCAAAATTGCAATTTTTACAGATATTTCCTCCTACTCAGAAGCTTCTATTTGACCAATTTCTGGAAGAAAAATGACTCTAAACACACGTATTTTAGTTCCAAAAGTGATCATTCACATTTAATAATTGTTTACAGTCAAACGAGAAAACATTAAAAAATGGCCATTTCTGACCATCTGGAGAAAGTTTGACAGGTCCGGGGTCATCGTTTTTCATCAAAAAAAATATGTTTTCAAATGTTGAAAAAATGATTCAAAATGTCAAATGGATTGTGCCTGATGTTGAATAACCACTTTTAAAAGCCACACAGAGACCAAAATTGCCATTTTTACAGACATCTCCTCCTACTCAGACCAATTTCTGGCAGAAAAATGACTCTAAACACACTCATTTTAGTTCCAAAAGTGATAATTTACATTTAATAGTCATTTACAGGCAAAAGAGAAAAAATTAAAAAATGACCATTTCTGACCATCTGGAGAAAGTTTGACAGTTCCGGGGTCATCGTTTTTCATCAAAAAAAAAGTTTTTTCAAATGTATAAAAAATGATGCAAAATGTCAAAAGGATTGTGCCTGAAGTTGAATAACCACTTTTTAACCCCTTCCGCGCTAATGACAAAGCCAGCTCGTCACAGGCGTTACCTGCACTGTGCTCATGACGAGCTGGCTATGTCATGTAAAGTGTGATTTATGAACATTCAGCGCACAGCAGGAAAACCCGCTAGCGCTGTAGTGGTAAAAGCCCCACAGTGACCAAAATTGCCATTTTTTTTCAGACTTTTCCTCCTACTCAGAAACTTCTATTTTGACCAATTTCTGGCAGAAAAATGACTCCAAACACACTCATTTTAGATCCAAAAGTGATAATTCACATTTAATAGTCATTTACAGGCAAAAGAGAAAACGTAAAAAAAATGACCATTTCTGACCATCTGGAGAAAGTTTGACAGGTCGGGGGTCATCGTTTTTCATCAAAAAAATATTTTTTCAAATGTTGAAAAAATGATTCAAAATGTCAAATGGATTGTGCCTGATGTTGAATAACCACTTTTTAAAGCCCCACTGAGACCAAAATTGCCATTTTTACAGACATCTCCTCCTACTCAGAACCTTCTATTTCGACCAATTTCTGGCAGAAAAATGACTCCAAACACACTCATTTTAGATCCAAAAGTGATAATTCACATTTAAGAGTCATTTACAAGCAAAAGAGAAAACATTAAAAAATGACCATTTCAGACCATCTGGATAAAGTTCGACGTTCCGGGGTCATCGTTTTTCATCCCAAAATTATTTTTTTCAAATGTTTTAAAAATGATGCAAAATGTCAAATGGATTGTGCCTGATGTTGAATAACCACTTTTTAAGCCCTACAGTGACCAAAATTGCCATTTTTACAGACATTTCCTCCTACTCAGAAGCTTCTATTTGACCAATTTCTGGCAGAAAAATGACTCCAAACACACTTATTTTAGTTCCAAAAGTGATCATTCACATTTAACCCCTTCGACGCTGATGACGAGCTGGGCTCGTCATGAGGTAGCCTCCTCGCATGCTCATGACGAGCCCAGCTCGTCATGAAACATGGGAATCAACAAATCTCAGCACAGGAGGGGAATACCATCAGCATTGATGTGGTTAATAATTGTTTACAGTCAAAAGAGAAAACATTAAAAAATGGCCATTTCTGACCATCTGGAGAAAGTTTGACAGGTCCGGGGTCATTGTTTTTCATCAAATAAAATATTTTTGCAAATGTTGAAAAAATGATGCAAAATGTCAAATGGATTGTGCCTTATGTTGAATAACCACTTTTTAAAGCCCCACAGTGACCAAAATTGCCATTTTTACAGACATTTCCTCTTACTCAGAAGCTTCTTTTTGACCAATTTCTGGCAGAAAAAGGGCTCTAAACACACTTATTTTAGTTCCAAAAGTGATCATTCACATTTCATAATTGTTTACAGTCAAAAGAGAAAACATTAAAAAATTGCCATTTCTGACCATCTGGAGAAAGTTTGACAGGTCCGGGGTCATCGTTTTTCATCAAAAAAAATATTTTTTCAAATGTTGAAAAAATGATTCAAAATGTCAAATGGATTGTGCCTGATGTTGAATAACCACTTTTTAAAGCCCCACAGAGACCAAAATTGCCATTTTTACAGACATTTCCTCCTACTCAGAACCTTCTATTTCGACCGATTTCTGGCAGAAAAATGACTCTAAACACACTCATTTTAGTTCCAAAAGTGATAATTCACATTTAATAGTCATTTACAGGCAAAAGAGAAAACATTAAAAAATGACAATTTTTGACTATCTGGAGAAAGTTCGACAGGTCCGGGGTCATCATTTTTAATTAAAAAAAATATTTTTTCAAATGTTGAAAAAATGATGCAAAATGTCAAATGGATTGTGCCTGATGTTGAATAACCACTTTTTAAAGCCCCACAGTGACCAAAATTGCCATTTTTACAGACATTTCCTCCTACTCAGAAGCTTCTATTTGACCAATTTCTGGCAGAAAAATGACTCTAAACACACTTATTTTAGTACCAAAAGTGATCATTCACATTTAATAATTGTTTACAGTCAAAAGAGAAAACATTAAAAAATGACCATTTCTGACCATCTGGAGAAAGTTCGACGTTCCGGGGTCATCATTTTTAATCAAAAAAAATATTTTTTCAAATGTTTTAAAAATGATGCAAAATGTCAAATGGATTGTGCCTGATTTTGAAAAACTACTTTTTAAGCCCTACAGTGACCAAAATTGCCATTTTTACAGATATTTCCTCCTACTCAGAAGCTTCTATTTGACCAATTTCTGGTAGAAAAATGGCTCTAAACACACTTATTTTAGTTCCAAAAGTGATCATTCACATTTAATAATTGTTTAGAGTCAAAAGAGAAAACATTAAAAAATGACCATTTCTGACCATCTGGATGAAGTTCGATGTTCCGGGGTCATCGTTTTTGATTAAAAAAAATATTTTTTCAAATGTTCAAAAAGATGCAAAATGTCAAAAGGATTGTGCCTGAAGTTGAATAACCACTTTTTAAAGCCCCACAGTGACCAAAATTGCCATTTTTACAGACTTTTTCCTCCTACTCGGAAGCTTCTATTTTGACCAATTTCTGGCAGAAAAATGACTCCAAACACACTCATTTTAGATCCAAACGTGATAATTCACATTTAAGAGTCATTTACAGGCAAAAGAGAAAACATTAAAAAATGACCATTTCTGACCATCTGGAGAAAGTTTGACAGTTCCGGGGTCATCGTTTCTCATCAAAAAAAATATTTTTTCAAATGTATAAAAAATGATGCAAAATGTCAAAAGGATTGTGCCTGAAGTTAAATAACCACTTTTTAACCCCTTCCACGCTAATGACAAAGCCAGCTCGTCACGGGCGTTACCTGCACTGTGCTCATGACGAGCTGGCTTTGTCATGTAAAGTGTGATTTATGAACATTCAGCGCACAGCAGGAAAACCCGCTAGCGCTGTAGTGGTTAAAGCCCCACAGTGACCAAAATTGCCATTTTTTCAGACTTTTCCTCCTACTCAGAAACTTCTATTTTGACCAATTTCTGGCAGAAAAATGACTCCAAACACACTCATTTTAGATCCAAAAGTGATAATTCACATTTAATAGTCATTTACAGGCAAAAGAGAAAACGTAAAAAAAAATGACCATTTCTGACCATCTGGAGAAAGTTTGACAGTTCCGGGGTCATCGTTTTTCATCAAAAAAAATATTTTTTCAAATGTTGAAAAAATGATTCAAAATGTCAAATGGATTGTGCCTGATGTTGAATAACCACTTTTTAAAGCCCCACAGTCACCAAAATTGTCATTTTTACAGACATTTCCTCCTACTCAGAAGCTTCTATTTGACCAATTTCTGGCAGAAAAATGACTCTAAACACACTTATTTTAGTACCAAAAGTGATCATTCACATTTAATAATTGTTTACAGTCAAAAGAGAAAACATTAAAAAATGACCATTTCTGACCATCTGGAGAAAGTTCGACGTTCCGGGGTCATAATTTTTAATCAAAAAAAATATTTTTTCAAATGTTTTAAAAATGATGCAAAATGTCAAATGGATTGTGCCTGATTTTGAAAAACTACTTTTTAAGCCCTACAGTGACCAAAATTGCCATTTTTACAGATATTTCCTACTACTCAGAAGCTTCTATTTGACCAATTTCTGGTAGAAAAATGGCTCTAAACACACTTATTTTAGTTCCAAAAGTGATCATTCACATTTAATAATTGTTTAGAGTCAAAAGAGAAAACAATAAAAAATGACCATTTCTGAACATCTGGAGAAAGTTCGACGTTCCGGGGTCATCATTTTTAATCAAAAAAAATATTTTTTCAAATGTTTTAAAAATGATGCAAAATGTCAAATGGATTGTGCCTGATGTTGAATAACCACTTTTTAAAGCCCCACAGTGACCAAAATTGCCATTTTTACAGACATTTCCTCCTACTCAGAAGCTTCTATTTGACCAATTTCTGGCAGAAAAATGACTCTAAACACACTTATTTTAGTACCAAAAGTGATCATTCACATTTAATAATTGTTTACAGTCAAAAGAGAAAACATTAAAAAATGACCATTTCTGACCATCTGGAGAAAGTTCGACGTTCCGGGGTCATCATTTTTAATCAAAAAAAATATTTTTTCAAATGTTTTAAAAATGATGCAAAATGTCAAATGGATTGTGCCTGATTTTGAAAAACTACTTTTTAAGCCCTACAGTGACCAAAATTGCCATTTTTACAGATATTTCCTCCTACTCAGAAGCTTCTATTTGACCAATTTCTGGTAGAAAAATGGCTCTAAACACACTTATTTTAGTTCCAAAAGTGATCATTCACATTTAATAATTGTTTAGAGTCAAAAGAGAAAACATTAAAAAATGACCATTTCTGACCATCTGGATAAAGTTCGACGTTCCGGGGTCATCGTTTTTCATAAAAAAAAATATTTTTTCAAATGTTCAAAAAGATGCAAAATGTCAAAAGGATTGTGCCTGAAGTTGAATAACCACTTTTTAAAGCCCCACAGTGACCAAAATTGCCATTTTTACAGACTTTTTCCTCCTACTCGGAAGCTTCTATTTTGACCAATTTCTGGCAGAAAAATGACTCCAAACACACTCATTTTAGATCCAAAAGTGATAATTCACATTTAAGAGTCATTTACAGGCAAAAGAGAAAACATTAAAAAATGACCATTTCAGACCATCTGGATAAAGTTCGACGTTCCGGGGTCATCGTTTTTCATCAAAAAAAATATTTTTTCAAATGTTGAAAAAATGATGCAAAATGTCAAAAGGATTGTGCCTGAAGTTGAATAACCACTTTTTAAAGCCCCACAGTGACCAAAATTGCCATTTTTACAGACTTTTTCCTCCTACTCGGAAGCTTCTATTTTGACCAATTTCTGGCAGAAAAATGACTCCAAACACACTCATTTTAGATCCAAAAATGATAATTCACATTTAAGAGTCATTTACAAGCAAAAGAGAAAACATTAAAAAATGACCATTTCAGACCATCTGGATAAAGTTCGACGTTCCGGGGTCATTGTTTTTCATTAAATAAAATATTTTTTCAAATGTTGAAAAAATGATGCAAAATGTCATAAGGATTGTGCCTGATGTTGAATAACCACTTTTTAAGCCCTACAGTGACCAAAATTGCCATTTTTACAGACATTTCCTCCTACTCAGAAGCTTCTATTTGACCAATTTCTGGCAGAAAATGGCTCTAAACACACTTATTTTAGTTCCAAAAGTGATCATTCACATTTAATAATTGTTTACAGTCAAAAGAGAAAACATTAAAAAATGACCATTTCTGACCATCTGGAGAAAGTTTGACAGGTCGGGGGTCATCGTTTTTCATCAAAAAAAATATTTTTTCAAATGTTGAAAAAATGATTCAAAATGTCAAATGGATTGTGCCTGATGTTCAATAACCACTTTTTAAGCCCTACAGTGACCAACATTGCCATTTTTACAGACATTTCCTCCTACTCAGAAGCTTCTATTTGACCAATTTCTGGCAGAAAATGACTCCAAACACACTTATTTTAGTTCCAAAAGTGATCATTCACATTTCATAATTGTTTACAGTCAAAAGAGAAAACATTAAAAAATGGCCATTTCTGACCATCTGGAGAAAGTTTGACAGGTCCGGGGTCATTGTTTTTCATCAAATAAAATATTTTTTCAAATGTTGAAAAAATGATGCAAAATGTCAAATGGATTGTGCCTTATGTTGAATAACCACTTTTTAAAGCCCCACAGTGACCAAAATTGTCATTTTTACAGACATTTCCTCCTACTCAGAACCTTTGATTTCGACCAATTTCTGGCAGAAAAATGACTCTAAACACACTTATTTTAGTTCCAAAAGTGAACATTCACATTTAATAATTGTTTACAGTCAAAAGAGAAAACATTAAAAAATGACCATTTCTGACCATCTGGAGAAAGTTCGACAGTTCCGGGGTCATTGTTTTTCATCCAAAAAAATATTTTTTCAAATGTTTTAAAAATGATGCAAAATGTCAAATGGATTGTGCCTGGTGTTGAATAACTACTTTTTAAGCCCTACAGTGACCAAAATTGCAATTTTTACAGATATTTCCTCCTACTCAGAAGCTTCTATTTGACCAATTTCTGGCAGAAAAATGACTCTAAACACACGTATTTTAGTTCCAAAAGTGATCATTCACATTTAATAATTGTTTACAGTCAAACGAGAAAACATTAAAAAATGGCCATTTCTGACCATCTGGAGAAAGTTTGACAGGTCCGGGGTCATCGTTTTTCATCAAAAAAAATATGTTTTCAAATGTTGAAAAAATGATTCAAAATGTCAAATGGATTGTGCCTGATGTTGAATAACCACTTTTAAAAGCCACACAGAGACCAAAATTGCCATTTTTACAGACATCTCCTCCTACTCAGAACCTTCTATTTCGACCAATTTCTGGCAGAAAAATGACTCTAAACACACTCATTTTAGTTCCAAAAGTGATAATTTACATTTAATAGTCATTTACAGGCAAAAGAGAAAAAATTAAAAAATGACCATTTCTGACCATCTGGAGAAAGTTTGACAGTTCCGGGGTCATTGTTTTTCATCAAAAAAATATTTTTTCAAATGTATAAAAAATGATGCAAAATGTCAAAAGGATTGTGCCTGAAGTTGAATAACCACTTTTTAACCCCTTCCGCGCTAATGACAAAGCCAGCTCGTCACGGGCGTTACCTGCACTGTGCTCATGACGAGCTGGCTTTGTCATGTAAAGTGTGATTTATGAACATTCAGCGCACAGCAGGAAAACCCGCTAGCGCTGTAGTGGTAAAAGCCCCACAGTGACCAAAATTGCCATTTTTTTCAGACTTTTCCTCCTACTCAGAAACTTCTATTTTGACCAATTTCTGGCAGAAAAATGACTCCAAACACACTCATTTTAGATCCAAAAGTGATAATTCACATTTAATAGTCATTTACAGGCAAAAGAGAAAACGTAAAAAAAATGACCATTTCTGACCATCTGGAGAAAGTTTGACAGGTCGGGGGTCATCGTTTTTCATCAAAAAAAATATTTTTTCAAATGTTGAAAAAATGATTCAAAATGTCAAATGGATTGTGCCTGATGTTGAATAACCACTTTTTAAAGCCCCACTGAGACCAAAATTGCCATTTTTACAGACATCTCCTCCTACTCAGAACCTTCTATTTCGACCAATTTCTGGCAGAAAAATGACTCTAAACACACTCATTTTAGTTCCAAAATTGATAATTCACATTTAATAGTCATTTACAGGCAAAAGAGAACAAATTTTAAAATGACCATTTTTGACCATCTGGAGAAAGTTCGACAGGTCCGGGGTCATCATTTTTCATTAAAAAAAATATTTTTTCAAATGTTGAAAAAATGATGCAAAATGTCATAAGGATTGTGCCTGAAGTTGAATAACCACTTTTTAAAGCCCCACAGTGACCAAAATTGCCATTTTTACAGACTTTTTCCTCCTACTCGGAAGCTTCTATTTTGACCAATTTCTGGCAGAAAAATGACTCCAAACACACTCATTTTAGATCCAAAAGTGATAATTCACATTTAAGAGTCATTTACAAGCAAAAGAGAAAACATTAAAAAATGACCATTTCAGACCATCTGGATAAAGTTCGACGTTCCGGGGTCATCGTTTTTCATCCCAAAATTATTTTTTCAAATGTTGAAAAAATGATTCAAAATGTCAAATGGATTGTGCCTGATGTTGAATAACCACTTTTTAAAGCCCCACAGAGACCAAAATTGCCATTTTTACAGACATCTCCTCCTACTCAGAACCTTCTGTTTCGACCAATTTCTGGCAGAAAAATGACTCTAAACACACTCATTTTAGTTCCAAAAGTGATAATTCACATTTAATAGTCATTTACAGGCAAAAGAGAAAAAATTTAAAAATGACCATTTTTGACCATCTGGAGAAAGTTCGACAGGTCCGGGGTCATAATTTTTCATTAAAAAAAATATATTTTCAAATGTTGAAAAAATGATGCAAAATGTCATAAGGATTGTGCCTGAAGTTGAATAACCACTTTTTAAAGCCCCACAGTGACCAAAATTGCCATTTTTACAGACTTTTTCCTCCTACTCGGAAGCTTCTATTTTGACCAATTTCTGGCAAAAAAATGACTCCAAACACACTCATTTTAGATCCAAAAGTGATAATTCACATTTAAGAGTCATTTACAAGCAAAAGAGAAAACATTAAAAAATGACCATTTCAGACCATCTGGATAAAGTTCGACGTTCCGGGGTCATCGTTTTTCATCCCAAAATTATTTTTTTCAAATATTTTAAAAATGATGCAAAATGTCAAATGGATTGTGCCTGATGTTGAATAACCACTTTTTAAGCCCTACAGTGACCAAAATTGCCATTTTTACAGACATTTCCTCCTACTCAGAAGCTTCTATTTGACCAATTTCTGACAGAAAATGGCTCTAAACACACTTATTTTAGTTCCAAAAGTGATCATTCACATTTAATAATTGTTTACAGTCAAAAGAGAAAACATTTAAAAATGACCATTTCTGACCATCTGGAGAAAGTTTGACAGGTCGGGGGTCATCGTTTTTCATCAAAAAAAATATTTTTTCAAATGTTGAAAAAATGATTCAAAATGTCAAATGGATTGTGCCTGATGTTCAATAAACACTTTTTAAGCCCTACAGTGACCAACATTGCCATTTTTACAGACATTTCCTCCTACTCAGAAGCTTCTATTTGACCAATTTCTGGCAGAAAAATGACTCCAAACACACTTATTTTAGTTCCAAAAGTGATCATTCACATTTCATAATTGTTTACAGTCAAAAGAGAAAACATTAAAAAATGGCCATTTCTGACCATCTGGAGAAAGTTTGACAGGTCCGGGGTCATTGTTTTTCATCAAATAAAATATTTTTTCAAATGTTGAAAAAATGATGCAAAATGTCAAATGGATTGTGCCTTATGTTGAATAACCACTTTTTAAAGCCCCACAGTGACCAAAATTGCCATTTTTACAGACATTTCCTCTTACTCAGAAGCTTCTTTTTGACCAATTTCTGGCAGAAAAATGGCTCTAAACACACTCATTTTAGTTCCAAAATTGATAATTCACATTTAATAGTCATTTACAGGCAAAAGAGATAACATTAAAAAAGGACCATTTCTGACCATCTGGAGAAAGTTCGACAGTTCAGGGGTCATCGTTTTTCATAAAAAAATTTTTTTTTTTAAATGTTGAAAAAACGATGCAAAGTATTCAAATGGATTGTGCCTGATGTTGAATAACTACTTTTTAAGCCCTACAGTGACCAGAATTGCCATCTTTACAGATATTTCCTCCTACTCAGAAGCTTCTATTTGACCAATTTCTGGCAGAAAATGGCTCTAAACACACTTATTTTAGTTCCAAAAGTGATCATTCACATTTCATAATTGTTTACAGTCAAAAGAGAAAACATTAAAAAATTACCATTTCTGACCATCTGGAGAAAGTTTGACAGGTCGGGGGTCATCGTTTTTCATCAAAAAAAATATTTTTTCAAATGTTGAAAAAATGATTCAAAATGTCAAATGGATTGTGCCTGATGTTCAATAACCACTTTTTAAGCCCTACAGTGACCAACATTGCCATTTTTACAGACATTTCCTCCTACTCAGAAGCTTCTATTTGACCAATTTCTGGCAGAAAAATGACTCCAAACACACTTATTTTAGTTCCAAAAGTGATCATTCACATTTAACCCCTTCGACGCTGATGACGAGCTGGGCTCGTCATGAGGTAGCCTCCTCGCACGCTCATGACGAGCCCAGCTCGTCATGAAACATGGGAATCAACAAATCTCAGCACAGGAGGGGAATACCATCAGCATTGATGTGGTTAATAATTGTTTACAGTCAAAAGAGAAAACATTAAAAAATGGCCATTTCTGACCATCTGGAGAAAGTTTGACAGGTCCGGGGTCATTGTTTTTCATCAAATAAAATATTTTTTCAAATGTTGAAAAAATGATGCAAAATGTCAAATGGATTGTGCCTTATGTTGAATAACCACTTTTTAAAGCCCCACAGTGACCAAAATTGCCATTTTTACAGACATTTCCTCTTACTCAGAAGCTTCTTTTTGACCAATTTCTGGCTGAAAAATGGCTCTAAACACACTCATTTTAGTTCCAAAAGTGATAATTCACATTTAATAGTCATTTACAGGCAAAAGAGATAACATTAAAAAAGGACCATTTCTGACCATCTGGAGAAAGTTCGACAGTTCAGGGGTCATCGTTTTTCATAAAAAAAAATTTTTTTTAAATGTTGAAAAAACGATGCAAAGTATTCAAATGGATTGTGCCTGATGTTGAATAACTACTTTTTAAGCCCTACAGTGACCAGAATTGCCATCTTTACAGATATTTCCTCCTACTCAGAAGCTTCTATTTGACCAATTTCTGGCAGAAAAATGGCTCTAAACACACTTATTTTAGTTCCAAAAGTGATCATTCACATTTCATAATTGTTTACAGTCAAAAGAGAAAACATTAAAAAATGACCATTTCTGACCATCTGGAGAAAGTTTGACAAGCCCGGGGTCATCGTTTTTCATCAAAAAAAATATTTATTCAAATGTTGAAAAAATGATTCAAAATGTCAAATGGATTGTGCCTGATGTTGAATAACCACTTTTTAAGCCCCCCAGTGACCAAAATTGCCGTTTTTACAGACATTTCCTCCTACTCAGAAGCTTCTATTTGACCAATTTCTTGCAGAAAAATGACTCTAAACACAGTTATTTTAGTTCCATAAGTGAACATTCATATTTAATAATTGTTTACAGTCAAAAGAGAAAACATTAAAAAATGACCATTTCTGACCATCTGGAGAAAGTTCGACAGTTCCGGGGTCATCGTTTTTCATAAAAAAAATTATTTTTTCAAATGTTGAAAAAATGATGCAAAATGTCAAATGGATTGTGCCTGATGTTGAGTAACTACTTTTTAAGCCCTACAGTGACCAAAATTGCCATTTTTACAGATATTTCCTCCTACTCAGAAGCTTCTATGTGACCAATTTCTGGCAGAAAAATGGCTCTAAACACACTTATTTTAGTTCCAAAAGAGATCATTCACATTTAATAATTGTTTACAGTCAAAAGAGAAAACATTAAAAAATGACCATTTCTGACTATCTGGAGAAAGTATGACAGGACCGGGGTCATCTTTTTTCATCAAAATTTTTTTTTTTTCAAATGTTGAAAAAAGATTCAAAATGTCAAATGGATTGTGCCTGATGTTGAATAACCACTTTTTAAGCCCTACAGTGACCAAAATTGCCATTTTTACAGACATTTCCTCCTACTCAGAAGCTTCTATTTGACCAATTTCTGGCAGAACAATGACTCTAAACACACTTATTTTAGGTCCAAAAGAGATCATTCACATTTAATAATTGTTTACAGTCAAAAGAGAAAACATTAAAAAATGACCATTTCTGACCATCTGGAGAAAGTTTGACAGGTCCGGGGTCATCGTTTTTCATCAAAAAATTATTTTTTTCAAATGTTGAAAAAATGATTCAAAATGTCAAATGGATTGTGCCTGATGTTGAATAACCACTTTTTAAGCCCCACAGTGACCAACATTGCCATTTTTACAGACATTTCCTTCTACTCAGAAGCTTCTATTTTGACCAATTTCTGGCAGAAAAATGACTCCAAACACACTCATTTTACATCCAAAAGTGATAATTCACATTTAATAATTGTTTACAGTCAAAAGAGAAAACATTAAAAAATGACCATTTCTTACCATCTGGAGAATGTTCGACAGTTCCGGGGTCGTCGTTTTTCATTAAAAAAAATATTTTTTCTAATGTTGAAAAAATTATGCAAAATGTCAAATGGATTGTGCCTGATGTTGAATAACTACTTTTTTGAGCCCTACAGTGACCAAAATTGCCATTTTTACAGATATTTCCTCCTACTCAGAAGCTTCTATTTGACCAATTTCTGGCAGAAAAATGGCTCTAAACACACTTATTTTAGTTCCAAAAGTGATCATTCACATTTAACCTTTTCAGGGCGACCGCGATTCCCCCTCCGGTGCTGGGCCCTAATAAAAACGGGCGTGGTCATGACGGAACGGTTCCGTCATGAGCACAGCTCAACCGTAGCTCATGACGGAATCGTTCCGTCATGAGCATCGAAGGGGTTAATAATTGTTTACAGTCAAAAGAGAAAACATTAAAAAATGACCATTTCTGACCATCTGGAGAAAGTTTGACAGGTCCGGGGTCATCGTTTTTCATCAAAATTTATTTTTTTCAAATGTTGAAAAAATGATTCAAAATGTCAAATGGATTGTGCCTGATGTTGAATAACCACTTTTTAAGCCCTACAGTGACCAAAATTTCAATTTTTACAGACATTTCCTCCTACTCAGAAGCTTCTATTTGACCAATTTCTGGCAGAAAAATGACTCTAAACACACTTATTTTAGTTCCAAAAGTGAACATTCACATTTAATAATTGTTTACAGTCAAAAGAGAAAACATTAAAAAATGACCATTCTGACCATCTGGAGATAGTTCGACAGTTCCGGGGTCATCGTTTTCCATGAAATAAAATATTTTTTCAAATGTTGAAAAAATGATGCAAAATGTCAAATCGATTGTGCCTTATGTTAAATAACCACTTTTTAAAGCCCCACAGTGACCAAAATTGCCATTTTTACAGACATTTCCTCTTACTCAGAAGCTTCTATTTGACCAATTTCTGGCTGAAAATTGGCTCTAAACACACTCATTTTAGTTCCAAAAGTGATAATTCACATTTAATAGTCATTTACAGGCAAAAGAGATAACATTAAAAAAGGACCATTTCTGACCATCTGGAGAAAGTTCGACAGTTCCGGGGTCATCGTTTTTCATCAAAAAAAATATTTTTTCAAATGTTGAAAAAATGATGCAAAGTATTCAAATGGATTGTGCCTGATGTTGAATAACTACTTTTTAAGCCCTACAGTGACCAGAATTGCCATTTTTACAGATATTTCCTCCTACTCAGAAGCTTCTATTTGACCAATTTCTGGCAGAAAAATGGCTCTAAACACACTTATTTTAGTTCCAAAAGTGATCATTCACATTTAATAATTGTTTACAGGCAAAAGAGAAAACATTAAAAAATGACCATTTCTGACCATCTGGAGAAAGTTCGACAGTTCCGGGGTCATCGTTTTTCATCCCAAAAAATGTTTTTCAAATGTTTTAAAATGATGCAAATTGTCAAATGGATTTTGCCTGATGTTGAATAACTACTTTTTAAGCCCTACAGTGACCAAAATAGCCATTTTTACAGATATTTCCTCCTACTCAGAAGCTTCTATTTGACCAATTTCTGGTAGAAAAATAGCTCTAAACACACTTATTTTAGTACCAAAAGTGACCATTCACATTTAATAATTGTTTACAGTCAAAAGAGAAAACATTAAAAAATGACCATTTCTGACCATCTGGATAAAGTTCGACGTTCAGGGGTCATCGTTTTTCATCAAAAAAAATATTTTTTCAAATGTTCAAAAAAGATGCAAAATGTCAAAAGAATTGTGCCTGAAGTTGAATAACCACTTTTTAAAGCCCCTCAGTGACCAAAATTGCCATTTTTACAGACTTTTTCCTCCTACTCGGAAGCTTCTGTTTTGACCAATTTCTGGCAGAAAAATGACTCCAAACACACTCATTTTAGATCCAAAAGTGATAATTCACATTTAAGAGTCATTTACAGGCAAAAGAGAAAACATTAAAAAATGACCATTTCTGACCATCTGGAGAAAGTTCGACAGTTCCGGGGTCATCGTTTTTCATCCCAAAAATATTTTTTTCAAATGTTTTAAAAATGATGCAAAATGTCAAATGGATTGTGCCTGATGTTGAATAACTACTTTTTAAGCCCTACAGTGACCAAAATTGCCATTTTTACAGATATTTCCTCCTACTCAGAAGCTTCTATTTGACAAATTTCTGGCAGAAAAATGACTCTAAACACTTATTTTAGTTCCAAAAGTGATCATTCACATTTAAAAATTGTTTACAGTCAAAAGAGAAAACATTAAAAAATGACCATTTCTGACCATCTGGAGAAGGTTCGACAGTTCCGGGGTTATCGTTTTTCATCAAAAAAATTATTTTTTCAAATGTTGAAAAAAATTATTCAAAATGTCAAATGGATTGTGCCTGATGTTGAATTACCACTTTTTAAAGCCCCACAGTGACCAAAATTGCCATTTTTACAGACATTTCCTCCTACTCAGAAGCTTCTATTTGACCAATTTCTGGCAGAAAAATGACTCTAAACACTTATTTTAGTTCCAAAAGTGATCATTCACATTTAAAAATTGTTTACAGTCAAAAGAGAAAACATTAAAAAATGACCATTTCTGACCATCTGGAGAAGGTTCGACAGTTCCGGGGTCATCGTTTTTCATCAAAAAAAATATTTTTTCAAATGTTGAAAAAATTATTCAAAATGTCAAATGGATTGTGCCTGATGTTGAATAACCACTTTTTAAGCCCTACAGTGACAAAAAATGCCATTTTTACAGACATTTCCTCCTACTCAGAAGCTTCTATTTGACCAATTTCTGGCAGAACAATGACTCTAAACACACTTATTTTAGGTCCAAAAGAGATCATTCACATTTAAGAGTCATTTACAGGCAAAAGAGAAAACATTAAAAAATTACAATTTCTGACCATCTGGAGAAAGTTTGACAGTTCCGGGGGTCATCGTTTTTCATCAAAAAAAATATTTTTTCAAATGTATAAAAAATGATGCAAAATGTCAAAAGGATTGTGCCTGAAGTTGAATAACCAGTTTTTTAAAGCCCCACAGTGACCAAAATTGCCATTTTTACAGACTTTCCCTCCTACTCAGAAGCTTCTATTTTGACCAATTTCTGGCAGAAAAATGACTCCAAACACACTCATTTTAGATCCAAAAGTGATAATTCACATGTAATAGTCATTTACAGGAAAAAGAGAAAACATGAAAAAATGACCATTTCTGACCATCTGGAGAAAGTTCGACAGTTCCGGGGTCATCGTTTTTCATCAAAAAAAATATTTTTTCAAATGTTTTAAAAATTATGCAAAATGTCAAATGGATTGTGCCTGATGTTGAATAACTACTTTTTAAGCCCTACAGTGACCAAAATTGCCATTTTTACAGATATTCCCTCCTACTCAGAAGCTTCTATTTGACCAATTTCTGGCAGAAAAATGGCTCTAAACACACTTATTTTAGTTCCAAAAGTGATCATTCACATTTAATATTTGTTTACAGTCAAAAGAGAAAACATTAAAAAAATGGCCATTTCTGACCATCTGGAGAAAGTTTGACAGGTCCGGGGTCATCGTTTTTCATCAAAAAAAATATTTTTTCAAATGTTGAAAAAATTATGCAAAATGTCAAAAGGATTGTGCCTGAAGTTGAATAACCACTTTTTAAAGCCCCACAGTGACCAAAATTGCCATTTTTACAGACTTTTCCTCCTACTCAGAAGCTTCTATTTTGACCAATTTCTGGCAGAAAAATGACTCCAAACACACTCATTTTAGATCCAAAAGTGATAATTCACATTTAAGAGTCATTTACAGGCAAAAGAGAAAACATTAAAAAATGACCATTTCTGACCATCTGGAGAACGTTTGACAGTTCCAGGGTCATCGTTTTTCATCAAAATTTTTTTTTCTCAAATGTATAAAAAATGATGCAAAATGTCAAAAGGATTGTGCCTGAAGATGAATAACCACTTTTTAACCCCTTCCACGCTAATGACAAAAGCCAGCTCGTCACGGGCGTTACCTGCGCTGTGCTAATGACGAGCTGGCTTTGTCATGTAAAGTGTGATTTATGAACATTCAGCGCACAGCAGGAAAACCCGCTAGCGCTGTAGTCACAGTGACCAAAATTGCCATTTTTACAGACTTTCCCTCCTACTCAGAAGCTTCTATTTTGACCAATTTCTGGCAGAAAAATGACTCCAAACACACTCATTTTACATCCAAAAGTGATAATTCACATTTAATAATTGTTTACAGTCAAAAGAGAAAACATTAAAAAATGACCATTTCTTACCATCTGGAGAATGTTCGACAGTTCCGGGGTCGTCGTTTTTCATTAAAAAAAATATTTTTTCTAATGTTGAAAAAATTATGCAAAATGTCAAATGGATTGTGCCTGATGTTGAATAACTACTTTTTTGAGCCCTACAGTGACCAAAATTGCCATTTTTACAGATATTTCCTCCTACTCAGAAGCTTCTATTTGACCAATTTCTGGCAGAAAAATGGCTCTAAACACACTTATTTTAGTTCCAAAAGTGATCATTCACATTTAACCTTTTCAGGGCGACCGCGATTCCCCCTCCGGTGCTGGGCCCTAATAAAAACGGGCGTGGTCATGACGGAACGGTTCCGTCATGAGCACAGCTCAACCGTAGCTCATGACGGAATCGTTCCATCATGAGCATCGAAGGGGTTAATAATTGTTTACAGTCAAAAGAGAAAACATTAAAAAATGACCATTTCTGACCATCTGGAGAAAGTTTGACAGGTCCGGGGTCATCGTTTTTCATCAAAATTTTTTTTTTTCAAATGTTGAAAAAATGATTCAAAATGTCAAATGGATTGTGCCTGATGTTGAATAACCACTTTTTAAGCCCTACAGTGACCAAAATTTCAATTTTTACAGACATTTCCTCCTACTCAGAAGCTTCTATTTGACCAATTTCTGGCAGAAAAATGACTCTAAACACACTTATTTTAGTTCCAAAAGTGAACATTCACATTTAATAATTGTTTACAGTCAAAAGAGAAAACATTAAAAAATGACCATTCTGACCATCTGGAGATAGTTCGACAGTTCCGGGGTCATCGTTTTCCATGAAATAAAATATTTTTTCAAATGTTGAAAAAATGATGCAAAATGTCAAATCGATTGTGCCTTATGTTAAATAACCACTTTTTAAAGCCCCACAGTGACCAAAATTGCCATTTTTACAGACATTTCCTCTTACTCAGAAGCTTCTATTTGACCAATTTCTGGCTGAAAATTGGCTCTAAACACACTCATTTTAGTTCCAAAAGTGATAATTCACATTTAAAAGTCATTTACAGGCAAAAGAGATAACATTAAAAAAGGACCATTTCTGACCATCTGGAGAAAGTTCGACAGTTCCGGGGTCATCGTTTTTCATCAAAAAAAATATTTTTTCAAATGTTGAAAAAATGATGCAAAGTATTCAAATGGATTGTGCCTGATGTTGAATAACTACTTTTTAAGCCCTACAGTGACCAAAATAGCCATTTTTACAGATATTTCCTCCTACTCAGAAGCTTCTATTTGACCAATTTCTGGTAGAAAAATGGTTCTAAACACACTTATTTTAGTACCAAAAGTGACCATTCACATTTAATAATTGTTTACAGTCAAAAGAGAAAACATTAAAAAATGACCATTTCTGACCATCTGGATAAAGTTCGACGTTCAGGGGTCATCGTTTTTCATCAAAAAAAATATTTTTTCAAATGTTCAAAAAAGATGCAAAATGTCAAAAGAATTGTGCCTGAAGTTGAATAACCACTTTTTAAAGCCCCTCAGTGACCAAAATTGCCATTTTTACAGACTTTTTCCTCCTACTCGGAAGCTTCTGTTTTGACCAATTTCTGGCAGAAAAATGACTCCAAACACACTCATTTTAGATCCAAAAGTGATAATTCACATTTAAGAGTCATTTACAGGCAAAAGAGAAAACATTAAAAAATGACCATTTCTGACCATCTGGAGAAAGTTCGACAGTTCCGGGGTCATCGTTTTTCATCCCAAAAATATTTTTTTCAAATGTTTTAAAAATGATGCAAAATGTCAAATGGATTGTGCCTGATGTTGAATAACTACTTTTTAAGCCCTACAGTGACCAAAATTGCCATTTTTACAGATATTTCCTCCTACTCAGAAGCTTCTATTTGACAAATTTCTGGCAGAAAAATGACTCTAAACACTTATTTTAGTTCCAAAAGTGATCATTCACATTTAAAAATTGTTTACAGTCAAAAGAGAAAACATTAAAAAATGACCATTTATGACCATCTGGAGAAGGTTCGACAGTTCCGGGGTTATCGTTTTTCATCAAAAAAAGTATTTTTTCAAATGTTGAAAAAATTATTCAAAATGTCAAATGGATTGTGCCTGATGTTGAATTACCACTTTTTAAAGCCCCACAGTGACCAAAATTGCCATTTTTACAGACATTTCCACCTACTCAGAAGCTTCTATTTGACCAATTTCTGGCAGAAAAATGACTCTAAACACTTATTTTAGTTCCAAAAGTGATCATTCACATTTAAAAATTGTTTACAGTCAAAAGAGAAAACATTAAAAAATGACCATTTCTGACCATCTGGAGAAGGTTTGACAGTTCCGGGGTCATCGTTTTTCATCAAAAAAAATATTTTTTCAAATGTTGAAAAAATTATTCAAAATGTCAAATGGATTGTGCCTGATGTTGAATAACCACTTTTTTAAGCCCTACAGTGACAAAAAATGCCATTTTTACAGACATTTCCTCCTACTCAGAAGCTTCTATTTGACCAATTTCTGGCAGAACAATGACTCTAAACACACTTATTTTAGGTCCAAAAGAGATCATTCACATTTAAGAGTCATTTACAGGCAAAAGAGAAAACATTAAAAAATTACAATTTCTGACCATCTGGAGAAAGTTTGACAGTTCCGGGGGTCATCGTTTTTCATCAAAAAAAATATTTTTTCAAATGTATAAAAAATGATGCAAAATGTCAAAAGGATTGTGCCTGAAGTTGAATAACCATTTTTTAAAGCCCCACAGTGACCAAAATTGCCATTTTTACAGACTTTCCCTCCTACTCAGAAGCTTCTATTTTGACCAATTTCTGGCAGAAAAATGACTCCAAACACACTCATTTTAGATCCAAAAGTGATAATTCACATGTAATAGTCATTTACAGGAAAAAGAGAAAACATGAAAAAATGACCATTTCTGACCATCTGGAGAAAGTTCGACAGTTCCGGGGTCATCGTTTTTCATCAAAAAAAATATTTTTTCAAATGTTTTAAAAATTATGCAAAATGTCAAATGGATTGTGCCTGATGTTGAATAACTACTTTTTAAGCCCTACAGTGACCAAAATTGCCATTTTTACAGATATTTCCTCCTACTCAGAAGCTTCTATTTGACCAATTTCTGGCAGAAAAATGGCTCTAAACACACTTATTTTAGTTCCAAAAGTGATCATTCACATTTAATAATTGTTTACAGTCAAAAGAGAAAACATTAAAAAATGGCCATTTCTGACCATCTGGAGAAAGTTTGACAGGTCCGGGGTCATCGTTTTTCATCAAAAAAAATATTTTTTCAAATGTTGAAAAAATTATGCAAAATGTCAAAAGGATTGTGCCTGAAGTTGAATAACCACTTTTTAAAGCCCCACAGTGACCAAAATTTCAATTTTTACAGACATTTCCTCCTACTCAGAAGCTTCTATTTGACCAATTTCTGGCAGAAAAATGACTCTAAACACACTTATTTTAGTTCCAAAAGTGAACATTCACATTTAATAATTGTTTACAGTCAAAAGAGAAAACATTAAAAAATGACCATTCTGACCATCTGGAGATAGTTCGACAGTTCCGGGGTCATCGTTTTCCATGAAATAAAATATTTTTTCAAATGTTGAAAAAATGATGCAAAATGTCAAATCGATTGTGCCTTATGTTAAATAACCACTTTTTAAAGCCCCACAGTGACCAAAATTGCCATTTTTACAGACATTTCCTCTTACTCAGAAGCTTCTATTTGACCAATTTCTGGCTGAAAATTGGCTCTAAACACACTCATTTTAGTTCCAAAAGTGATAATTCACATTTAAAAGTCATTTACAGGCAAAAGAGATAACATTAAAAAAGGACCATTTCTGACCATCTGGAGAAAGTTCGACAGTTCCGGGGTCATCGTTTTTCATCAAAAAAAATATTTTTTCAAATGTTGAAAAAATGATGCAAAGTATTCAAATGGATTGTGCCTGATGTTGAATAACTACTTTTTAAGCCCTACAGTGACCAAAATAGCCATTTTTACAGATATTTCCTCCTACTCAGAAGCTTCTATTTGACCAATTTCTGGTAGAAAAATGGTTCTAAACACACTTATTTTAGTACCAAAAGTGACCATTCACATTTAATAATTGTTTACAGTCAAAAGAGAAAACATTAAAAAATGACCATTTCTGACCATCTGGATAAAGTTCGACGTTCAGGGGTCATCGTTTTTCATCAAAAAAAATATTTTTTCAAATGTTCAAAAAAGATGCAAAATGTCAAAAGAATTGTGCCTGAAGTTGAATAACCACTTTTTAAAGCCCCTCAGTGACCAAAATTGCCATTTTTACAGACTTTTTCCTCCTACTCGGAAGCTTCTGTTTTGACCAATTTCTGGCAGAAAAATGACTCCAAACACACTCATTTTAGATCCAAAAGTGATAATTCACATTTAAGAGTCATTTACAGGCAAAAGAGAAAACATTAAAAAATGACCATTTCTGACCATCTGGAGAAAGTTCGACAGTTCCGGGGTCATCGTTTTTCATCCCAAAAATATTTTTTTCAAATGTTTTAAAAATGATGCAAAATGTCAAATGGATTGTGCCTGATGTTGAATAACTACTTTTTAAGCCCTACAGTGACCAAAATTGCCATTTTTACAGATATTTCCTCCTACTCAGAAGCTTCTATTTGACAAATTTCTGGCAGAAAAATGACTCTAAACACTTATTTTAGTTCCAAAAGTGATCATTCACATTTAAAAATTGTTTACAGTCAAAAGAGAAAACATTAAAAAATGACCATTTATGACCATCTGGAGAAGGTTCGACAGTTCCGGGGTTATCGTTTTTCATCAAAAAAATTATTTTTTCAAATGTTGAAAAAATTATTCAAAATGTCAAATGGATTGTGCCTGATGTTGAATTACCACTTTTTAAAGCCCCACAGTGACCAAAATTGCCATTTTTACAGACATTTCCACCTACTCAGAAGCTTCTATTTGACCAATTTCTGGCAGAAAAATGACTCTAAACACTTATTTTAGTTCCAAAAGTGATCATTCACATTTAAAAATTGTTTACAGTCAAAAGAGAAAACATTAAAAAATGACCATTTCTGACCATCTGGAGAAGGTTCGACAGTTCCGGGGTCATCGTTTTTCATCAAAAAAAATATTTTTTCAAATGTTGAAAAAATTATTCAAAATGTCAAATGGATTGTGCCTGATGTTGAATAACCACTTTTTAAGCCCTACAGTGACAAAAAATGCCATTTTTACAGACATTTCCTCCTACTCAGAAGCTTCTATTTGACCAATTTCTGGCAGAACAATGACTCTAAACACACTTATTTTAGGTCCAAAAGAGATCATTCACATTTAAGAGTCATTTACAGGCAAAAGAGAAAACATTAAAAAATTACAATTTCTGACCATCTGGAGAAAGTTTGACAGTTCCGGGGGTCATCGTTTTTCATCAAAAAAAATATTTTTTCAAATGTATAAAAAATGATGCAAAATGTCAAAAGGATTGTGCCTGAAGTTGAATAACCATTTTTTAAAGCCCCACAGTGACCAAAATTGCCATTTTTACAGACTTTCCCTCCTACTCAGAAGCTTCTATTTTGACCAATTTCTGGCAGAAAAATGACTCCAAACACACTCATTTTAGATCCAAAAGTGATAATTCACATGTAATAGTCATTTACAGGAAAAAGAGAAAACATGAAAAAATGACCATTTCTGACCATCTGGAGAAAGTTCGACAGTTCCGGGGTCATCGTTTTTCATCAAAAAAAATATTTTTTCAAATGTTTTAAAAATTATGCAAAATGTCAAATGGATTGTGCCTGATGTTGAATAACTACTTTTTAAGCCCTACAGTGACCAAAATTGCCATTTTTACAGATATTTCCTCCTACTCAGAAGCTTCTATTTGACCAATTTCTGGCAGAAAAATGGCTCTAAACACACTTATTTTAGTTCCAAAAGTGATCATTCACATTTAATAATTGTTTACAGTCAAAAGAGAAAACATTAAAAAATGGCCATTTCTGACCATCTGGAGAAAGTTTGACAGGTCCGGGGTCATCGTTTTTCATCAAAAAAAATATTTTTTCAAATGTTGAAAAAATTATGCAAAATGTCAAAAGGATTGTGCCTGAAGTTGAATAACCACTTTTTAAAGCCCCACAGTGACCAAAATTGCCATTTTTACAGACTTTTCCTCCTACTCAGAAGCTTCTATTTTGACCAATTTCTGGCAGAAAAATGACTCCAAACACACTCATTTTAGATCCAAAAGTGATAATTCACATTTAAGAGTCATTTACAGGCAAAAGAGAAAACATTAAAAAATGACCATTTCTGACCATCTGGAGAACGTTTGACAGTTCCAGGGTCATCGTTTTTCATCAAATTTTTTTTTTTTCAAATGTATAAAAAATGATGCAAAATGTCAAAAGGATTGTGCCTGAAGATGTATAACCACTTTTTAACCCCTTCCACGCTAATGACAAAAGCCAGCTCGTCACGGGCGTTACCTGCGCTGTGCTAATGACGAGCTGGCTTTGTCATGTAAAGTGTGATTTATGAACATTCAGCGCACAGCAGGAAAACCCGCTAGCGCTGTAGTCACAGTGACCAAAATTGCCATTTTTACAGACTTTCCCTCCTACTCAGAAGCTTCTATTTTGACCAATTTCTGGCAGAAAAATGACTCCAAACACACTCATTTTAGAATCAAAAGTGATAATTCACATTTAATAGTCATTTACAGGCAAAAGAGAAAACATGAAAAAATGACCATTTCTGACCATCTGGAGAAAGTTCGACAGTTCCGGGGTCATCGTTTTTCATCAAAAAAAATATTTTTTCAAATGTTTTAAAAATGATGCAAAATGTCAAATGGATTGTGCCTGATGTTGAATAACTACTTTTTAAGCCCTACAGTGACCAAAATTGCCATTTTTACAGATATTTCCTCCTACTCAGAAGCTTCTATTTGACCAATTTCTGGCAGAAAAATGGCTCTAAACACACTTATTTTAGTTCCAAAAGTGATCATTCACATTTAATAATTGTTTACAGTCAAAAGAGAAAACATTAAAAAATGGCCATTTCTGACCATCTGGAGAAAGTTTGACAGGTCCGGGGTCGTCATTTTTCATCAAAAAAAATATTTTTTCAAATGTTGAAAAAATTATGCAAAATGTCAAAAGGATTGTGCCTGAAGTTGAATAACCACTTTTTAAAGCCCCACAGTGACCAAAATTGCCATTTTTACAGACTTTTCCTCCTACTCAGAAGCTTCTATTTTGACCAATTTCTGGCAGAAAAATGACTCCAAACACACTCATTTTAGATCCAAAAGTGATAATTCACATTTAAGAGTAAAGTAAAGTCCACATTTGTAAAGCGCACAATCACCCGTAAGGGTCTCTAGGCGCTGGGGGGCCGTCGGGAAGATTAAGCGAGCTATTGCCCAGAGTCACATGGTGGTGGG
Source organism: Lissotriton helveticus (assembly GCF_964261635.1). Taxonomy (NCBI): domain Eukaryota; kingdom Metazoa; phylum Chordata; class Amphibia; order Caudata; family Salamandridae; genus Lissotriton; species Lissotriton helveticus. The sequence continues at coordinate 1,355,426,422 of NC_136061.1, read as the reverse complement.
CTGACCTGCCGCCGGAGCCGGGGATCGAACCGTGGTCCCCAGATTCCAGCGTCAGTCGCCCTGGCCGCGGTGCCACACCTCTTCCATTTCCATTTATTTACAGGCAAAGAGAAAACATTAAAAAATTACCATTTCTGACCATCTGGAGAACGTTTGACAGTTCCAGGGTCATCGTTTTTCATCAAAAAATTTTTTTTTCAAATGTATAAAAAATGATGCAAAATGTCAAAAGGATTGTGCCTGAAGTTGAATAACCACTTTTTAACCCCTTCCACGCTAATGACAAAGCCAGCTCGTCACGGGCGTTACCTGCGCTGTGCTAATGACGAGCTGGCTTTGTCATGTAAAGTGTGATTTATGAACATTCAGCGCACAGCAGGAAAACCCGCTAGCGCTGTAGTCACAGTGACCAAAATTGCCATTTTTTTTCAGACTTTTCCTCCTACTCAGAAGCTTCTATTTTGACCAATTTCTGGCAGAAAAATTACTCCAAACACGCTCATTTTAGATCCAAAAGTGATAATTCACATTTAATAGTCATTTACAGGCAAAAGAGAAAACGTAAAAAAAATTACCATTTCTGACCATCTGGAGAAAGTTTGACAGTTCCGGGGTCATCGTTTTTCATCAAAAAAAATATTTTTTCAAATGTTGAAAAAATGATTCAAAATGTCAAATGGATTGTGCCTGATGTTGAATAACGACTTTTTAAAGCCCCACAGTGACCAAAATTGTCATTTTTACAGACATTTCCTCCTACTCAGAACCTTCTATTTCGACCAATTTCTGGCAGAAAAATGACTCTAAACACACTCATTTTAGTTCCAAAAGTGAACATTCACATTTAATAATTGTTTACAGTCAAAAGAAAAAACATTAAAAAATGACCATTTCTGACCATCTGGAGAAAGTTCGACAGTTCCGGGGTCATCGTTTTTCATCAAAAAAAATATTTTTTCAAATGTTTTAAAAATGATGCAAAATGTCAAATGGATTGTGCCTGATGTTGAATAACTACTTTTTAAGCCCTACAGTGACCAAAATTGCAATTTTTACAGATATTTCCTCCTACTCAGAAGCTTCTATTTGACCAATTTCTGGCAGAAAAATGGCTCTAAACACACTTATTTTAGTTCCAAAAGTGATCATTCACATTTAATAATTGTTTACAGTCAAAAGAGAAAACATTAAAAAATGACCATTTCTGACCATCTGGAGAAAGTTCGACGTTCCAGGGTCATCATTTTTCATCAAAAAAAATATTTTTTCAAATGTTTTAAAAATGATGCAAAATGTCAAATGGATTGTGCCTGATGTTGAATAACTACTTTTTAAGCCCTACAGTGACCAAAATTGCCATTTTTACAGATATTTCCTCCTACTCAGAAGCTTCTATTTGACCAATTTCTGGTAGAAAAATGGCTCTAAACACACTTATTTTAGTTCCAAAAGTGATCATTCACATTTAATAATTGTTTAGAGTCAAAAGAGAAAACATTAAAAAATGACCATTTCTGACCATCTGGATAAAGTTCGACGTTCCGGGGTCATCGTTTTTCATACAAATTTTTTTTTTTTCAAATGTTCAAAAAGATGCAAAATGTCAAAAGGATTGTGCCTGAAGTTGAATAACCACTTTTTAAAGCCCCACAGTGACCAAAATTGCCATTTTTACAGATTTTTTTCTCCTACTCGGAAGCTTCTATTTTGACCAATTTCTGGCAGAAAAATTACTCCAAACACACTCATTTTAGATCCAAAAGTGATAATTCACATTTAAGAGTCATTTACAGGCAAAAGAGAAAACATTAAAAAATGACCATTTCAGACCATCTGGAGAAAGTTCGACAGTTCCGGGGTCATCGTTTTTCATCCCAAAAATTTTGTTTTCAAATGTTTTAAAAATGTTGCAAAATGTCAAATGGATTGTGCCTGATGTTGAATAACCACTTTTTAAGCCCTACAGTGACCAAAATTGCCATTTTTACAGACATTTCCTCCTACTCAGAAGCTTCTATTTGACCAATTTCTGGCAGAAAAATGGCTCTAAACACACTTATTTTAGTTCCAAAATTGATCATTCACATTTAATAATTGTTTACAGACAAAAGAGAAAACATTAAAAAATGACCATTTCTGACCATCTGGAGAAAGTTCGACAGTTCCGGGGTCATCGTTTTTCATCCCAAAAAATGTTTTTCAAATGTTTTAAAAATGATGCAAAATGTCAAATGGATAGTGCCTGATGTTGAATAACTACTTTTTAAGCCCTACAGTGACCAAAATAGCCATTTTTACAGATATTTCCTCCTACTCAGAAGCTTCTATTTGACCAATTTCTGGTAGAAAAATGGCTCTAAACACACTTATTTTAGTACCAAAAGTGATCATTCACATTTAATAATTGTTTACAGTCAAAAGAGAAAACATTAAAAAATGACCATTTCTGACCATCTGGATAAAGTTCGACGTTCCGGGGTCATCGTTTTTCATCAAAAAAAATATTTATTCAAATGTTCAAAAAAGATGCAAAATGTCAAAAGGATTGTGCCTGAAGTTGAATAACCACTTTTTAAAGCCCCACAGTGACCAAAATTGCAATTTTTACAGACTTTTTCCTCCTACTCGGAAGCTTCTATTTTGACCAATTTCTGGCAGAAAAATGACTCCAAACACACTCATTTTAGATCCAAAAGTGATAATTCACATTTAAGAGTCATTTACAGGCAAAAGAGAAAACATTAAAAAATGACCATTTCGGACCATCTGGAGAAAGTTCGACAGTTCCGGGGTCATCGTTTTTCATCCCAAAAATGTTGTTTTCAAATGTTTTAAAAATGTTGCAAAATGTCAAATGGATTGTGCCTGATGTTGAATAACCACTTTTTAAGCCCTACAGTGACCAAAATTGCCATTTTTACAGACATTTCCTCCTACTCAGAAGCTTCTATTTGACCAATTTCTGGCAGAAAAATGGCTCTAAACACACTTATTTTAGTTCCAAAAGTGATCATTCACATTTAATAATTGTTTACAGACAAAAGAGAAAACATTAAAAAATGACCATTTCTGACCATCTGGAGAAAGTTCGACAGTTCCGGGGTCATCGTTTTTCATCCCAAAAAAAGTTTTTCAAATGTTTTAAAAATGATGCAAAATGTCAAATGGATAGTGCCTGATGTTGAATAACTACTTTTTAAGCCCTACAGTGACCAAAATAGCCATTTTTACAGATATTTCCTCCTACTCAGAAGCTTCTATTTGACCAATTTCTGGTAGAAAAATGGCTCTAAACACACTTATTTTAGTTCCAAAAGTGATGATTCACATTTAATAATTGTTTACAGTCAAAAGAGAAAACATTAAAAAATGGCCATTTCTAACCATCTGGAGAAAGTTTGACAGGTCCGGGGTTATCGTTTTTCATCAAAAAAATTATTTTTTCAAATGTTGAAAAAATTATTCAAAATGTCAAATGGATTGTGCCTGATGTTGAATTACCACTTTTTAAAGCCCCACAGTGACCAAAATTGCAATTTTTACAGACATTTCCTCCTACTCAGAAGCTTCTATTTGACCAATTTCTGGCAGAAAAATGACTCTAAACACTTATTTTAGTTCCAAAAGTGATCATTCACATTTAAAAATTGTTTACAGTCAAAAGAGAAAACATTAAAAAATGACCATTTCTGACCATCTGGAGGTGGTTTGACAGTTTCGGGGTCATCGTTTTTCATCAAAAAAAATATTTTTTCAAATGTTGAAAAAATGATGCAAAATGTCAAATGGATTGTGCCTGATGTTGAATAACCACTTTTTAAAACCCCACAGTGACCAAAATTGCCATTTTTACAGACATTTCCTCCTACTCAGAAGCTTCTATTTGACCAATTTCTGGCAGAAAAATGACTCTAAACACACTTATTTTAGTTCCAAAAGTGATCATTCACATTTAATAATTGTTTACAGTCAAAAGAGAAAACATTAAAAAATGACCATTCCTGACCACCTGGAGAAAGTTTGACAGGTTCGGGGTCATCGTTTTTCATCAAAAAAAATATTTTTTCAAATGTTGAAAAAATTATGCAAAATGTCAAAAGGATTGTGCCTGAAGTTGAATAACCACTTTTAAAGCCCCACAGCGACCAAAATTGCCATTTTTACAGACATTTCCTCCTACTCAGAACCTTCTATTTCGGCCGATTTCTGGCAGAAGAATGACTCTAAACACACTCATTTTAGTTCCAAAAGTGATAATTCACATTTAATAGTCATTTACAGGCAAAAGAGAAAACATTAATAAATGACCATTTTTGACCATCTGGAGAAAGTTCGACAGGTCCGGGGTCATCATTTTTCATAAAAAAAAATATTTTTTCAAATGTTGAAAAAATGATGCAAAATGTCAAATGGATTGTGCCTGATGTTGAATAACCACTTTTTAAAGCCCCACAGTGACCAAAATTGCCATTTTTACAGACTTTTTCCTCCTACTCGGAAGCTTCTATTTTGACCAATTTCTGGCAGAAAAATGACTCCAAACACACTCATTTAGATCCAAAAGTTATAATTCACATTTAAGAGTCATTTACAGGCAAAAGAGAAAACATTAAAAAATGACCATTTCTGACCATCTGGAGAAAGTTCGACAGTACCGGGGTCATCGTTTTTCATCCCAAAAGTTTTGTTTTCAAATGTTTTAAAAATGTTGCAAAATGTCAAATGGATTGTGCCTGATGTTGAATAACCACTTTTTAAGCCCTACAGTGACCAAAATTGCCATTTTTACAGACATTTCCTCCTACTCAGAAGCTTCTATTTGACCAATTTCTGGCAGAAAAAATACTCTAAACACACTTATTTTAGTTCCAAAAGTGATCATTCACATTTAATAATTGTTTACAGTCAAAAGAGAAAACATTAAAAAATGACCATTTCTGACCATCTGGAGAAAGTTCGACGTTCCGGGGTCATCATTTTTAATCAAAAAAAATATTTTTTCAAATGTTTTAAAAATGATGCAAAATGTCAAATGGATTGTGCCTGATTTTGAAAAACTACTTTTTAAGCCCTACAGTGACCAAAATTGCCATTTTTACAGATATTTCCTCCTACTCAGAAGCTTCTATTTGACCAATTTCTGGTAGAAAAATGGCTCTAAACACACTTATTTTAGTTCCAAAAGTGATCATTCACATTTAATAATTGTTTACAGTCAAAAGAGAAAACATTAATAAATGACCATATCTGACCATCTGGAGAAAGTTCGACAGTTCCGGGGTCATCGTTTTTCATCCCCAAATTTTTTTTTTCAAATGTTTTAAAAATGATGCAAAATGTCAAATGGATTGTGCCTGATGTTGAATAACTACTTTTTAAGCCCTACAGTGACCAAAATTGCCATTTTTACAGATATTTCCTCCTACTCAGAAGCTTCTATTTGACAAATTTCTGGCAGAAAAATGACTCTAAACACACTTATTTTAGTTCCAAAAGTGATGATTCACATTTAATAATTGTTTACAGTCAAAAGAGAAAACATTAAAAAATGGCCATTTCTGACCATCTGGAGAAAGTTTGACAGGTCCGGGGTTATCGTTTTTCATCAAAAAAATTTTTTTTTCAAATGTTGAAAAAATGATTCAAAATGTCAAATGGATTGTGCCTGATGTTGAATTACCACTTTTTAAAGCCCCACAGTGACCAAAATTGCCATTTTTACAGGCATTTCCTCCTACTCAGAAGCTTCTATTTGACCAATTTCTGGCAGAAAAATGACTCTAAACACACTTATTTTAGTTCCAAAAGTGATCATTCACATTTAATAATTGTTTACAGTCAAAAGAGAAAACATTAAAAAATGACCATTTCTAACCATCTGGAGAAAGTTCGACAGTTCCGGGGTCATCGTTTTTCATCAAAAAAAATATTTTTTCAAATGTTGAAAAAATGATGCAAAATGTCAAAAGGATTGTGCCTGAAGTTGAATAACCACTTGTTAAAGCCCCACAGTGACCAAAATTGCCATTTTTATAGACTTTTCCTCCTACTCAGAAGCTTCTATTTTGACCAATTTCTGGCAGAAAAATGGCTCTAAACACACTTATTTTAGTTCCAAAAGTGATCATTCACATTTAATAATTGTTTACAGTCAAAAGAGAAAACAATAAAAAAATGACCATTTCTGACCATCTGGAGAAAGTTTGACAGGTCGGGGGTCATCGTTTTTCATCAAAAAAAATATTTTTTCAAATGTTGAAAAAATGATTCAAAATGTCAAATGGATTGTGCCTGATGTTGAATAACCACTTTTTAAGCCCTACAGTGACCAAAATTGCCATTTTTACAGACATTTCCTCCTACTCAGAAGCTTCTATTTGACCAATTTCTAGCAGAAAAATGACTCTAAACACACTTATTTTAGTTCCAAAAGATTCACATTTAATAATTGTTTACAGTCAAAAGAGAAAACATTAAAAAATGGCCATTTCTGACCATCTGGAGAAAGTTTGACAGGTCCGGGGTCATCGTTTTTCATCCAAATTTTTTTTTTTCAAATGTTGAAAAAATGATTCAAAATGTCAAATGGATTGTGCCTGATGTTGAATTACCACTTTTTAAAGCCCCACAGTGACCAAAATTGCCATTTTTACAGACATTTCCTCCTACTCAGAAGCTTCTATTTGACCAATTTCTGGCAGAAAAATGACTCTAAACACACTTATTTTAGTTCCAAAAGTGATCATTCACATTTAATAATTGTTTACAGTCAAAAGAGAAAACATTAAAAAATGACCATTTCTGACCATCTGGAGAGAGTTCGACGTACCGGGGGCATCGTTTTTCATCAAAGAAAATATTTTTTCAAATGTTTAAAAAATGATGCAAAATGTCAAAAGGATTGTGCCTGAAGTTGAATAACCACTTTTTAAAGCCCCACAGTGACCAAAATTGCCATTTTTACAGATTTTTCCTCCTACTCAGAAGCTTCTATTTTGACCAATTTCTGGCAGAAAAATGACTCCAAACACACTCATTTTAGATCCAAAAGTGATAATTCACATTTAAGAGTCATTTACAGGCAAAAGAGAAAACATTAAAAAATGACAATTTCTGACCATCTGGAGAAAGTTTGACAGTTCCGGGGTCATTGTTTTTCATCAAAAAAAATATTTTTTCAAATGTTTTAAAAATGATGCAAAATGTCAAATGGATTGTGCCTGATGTTGAATAACTACTTTTTAAGCCCTACAGTGACCAAAATTGCCATTTTTTTTCAGACTTTTCCTCCTACTCAGAAGCTTCTATTTTGACCAATTTCTGGCAGAAAAATTACTCCAAACACGCTCATTTTAGATCCAAAAGTGATAATTCACATTTAATAGTCATTTACAGGCAAAAGAGAAAACATAAAAAAATGACCATTTCTGACCATCTGGAGAAAGTTTGACAGTTCCGGGGTCATCGTTTTTCATCAAAAAAAATATTTGTTCAAATGTTGAAAAAATTATTCAAAATGTCAAATGGATTGTGCCTGATGTTGAATAACCACTTTTTAAAGCCCCACAGTGACCAAAATTGTCATTTTTATAGACATTTCCTCCTACTCAGAACCTTCTATTTCGACCAATTTCTGGCAGAAAAATGACTCTAAACACACTTATTTTAGTTCCAAAAGTGAACATTCACATTTAATAATTGTTTACAGTCAAAAGAGAAAACATTAAAAAATGACCATTTCTGACCATCTGGAGAAAGTTCGACAGTTCCGGGGTCATCGTTTTTCATCAAAAAAAATATTTTTTCAAATGTTTTAAAAATGATGCAAAATGTCAAATGGATTGTGCCTGATGTTGAATAACTACTTTTTAAGCCCTACAGTGACCAAAATTGCCATTTTTACAGATATTTCCTCCTACTCAGAAGCTTCTATTTGACCAATTTCTGGCAGAAAAATGGCTCTAAACACACTTATTTTAGTTCCAAAAGTGATCATTCACATTTAATAATTGTTTACAGTCAAAAGAGAAAACATTAAAAAATGGCCATTTCTGACCATCTGGAGAAAGTTTGACAGGTCCGGGGTCATCGTTTTTCATCAAAAAAAATATTTTTTCAAATGTTTTAAAAATGATGCAAAATGTCAAATGGATTGTGCCTGATTTTGAAAAACTACTTTTTAAGCCCTACAGTGACCAAAATTGCCATTTTTATAGACTTTTCCTCCTACTCAGAAGCTTCTATTTTGACCAATTTCTGGCAGAAAAATGGCTCTAAACACACTTATTTTAGTTCCAAAAGTGATCATTCACATTTAATAATTGTTTACAGTCAAAAGAGAAAACATTAAAAAATGACCATTCCTGACCACCTGGAGAAAGTTCGACGTTCCGGGGGCATCGTTTTTCATCAAAAAAATATTTTTTCAAATGTTTAAAAAATGATGCAAAATGTCAAAAGGATTGTGCCTGAAGTTGAATAACCACTTTTTAAAGCCCCACAGTGACCAAAATTGCCATTTTTACAGACTTTTCCTCCTACTCAGAAGCTTCTATTTTGACCAATTTCTGGCAGAAAAATGACTCCAAACACACTCATTTTAGATCCAAAAGTGATAATTCACATTTAATAGTCATTTACAGGCAAAAGAGAAAACATTAAAAAATGACAATTTCTGACCATCTGGAGAAAGTTTGACAGTTCCGGGGTCATCGTTTTTCATCAAAAAAAATATTTTTTCAAATGTATAAAAAATGATGCAAAATGTCAAAAGGATTGTGCCTGAAGTTGAATAACCACTTTTTAAAGCCCCACAGTGACCAACATTGCAATTTTTACAGACTTTCCCTCCTACTCAGGAGCTTCTATTTGGACCAATTTCTGGCAGAAAAATGACTCCAAACACACTCATTTTAGATCCAAAAGTGATAATTCACATTTAATAGTCATTTACAGGCAAAAGAGAAAACATGAAAAAATGACCATTTCTGACCATCTGGAGAAAGTTCGACAGTTCCGGGGTCATCGTTTTTCATCAAAAAAAATATTTTTTCAAATGTTTTAAAAATGATGCAAAATGTCAAATGGATTGTGCCTGATGTTGAATAACTACTTTTTAAGCCCTACAGTGACCAAAATTGCCATTTTTACAGATATTTCCTCCTACTCAGAAGCTTCTATTTGACCAATTTCTGGCAGAAAAATGGCTCTAAACACACTTATTTTAGTTCCAAAAGTGATCATTCACATTTAATAATTGTTTACAGTCAAAAGAGAAAACATTAAAAAATGGCCATTTCTGACCATCTGGAGAAAGTTTGACAGGTTCGGGGTCATCGTTTTTCATCAAAAAAAATATTTTTTCAAATGTTGAAAAAATTATGCAAAATGTCAAAAGGATTGTGCCTGAAGTTGAATAACCACTTTTAAAGCCCCACAGCGACCAAAATTGCCATTTTTACAGACATTTCCTCCTACTCAGAACCTTCTATTTCGACCGATTTCTGGCAGAAGAATGACTCTAAACACACTCATTTTAGTTCCAAAAGTGATAATTCACATTTAATAGTCATTTACAGGCAAAAGAGAAAACATTAATAAATGACCATTTTTGACCATCTGGAGAAAGTTCGACAGGTCCGGGGTCATCATTTTTCATAAAAAAAAATATTTTTTCAAATGTTGAAAAAATGATGCAAAATGTCAAATGGATTGTGCCTGATGTTGAATAACCACTTTTTAAAGCCCCACAGTGACCAAAATTGCCATTTTTACAGACTTTTTCCTCCTACTCGGAAGCTTCTATTTTGACCAATTTCTGGCAGAAAAATGACTCCAAACACACTCATTTAGATCCAAAAGTGATAATTCACATTTAAGAGTCATTTACAGGCAAAAGAGAAAACATTAAAAAATGACCATTTCAGACCATCTGGAGAAAGTTCGACAGTACCGGGGTCATCGTTTTTCATCCCAAAAGTTTTGTTTTCAAATGTTTTAAAAACTGTTGCAAAATGTCAAATGGATTGTGCCTGATGTTGAATAACCACTTTTTAAGCCCTACAGTGACCAAAATTGCCATTTTTACAGACATTTCCTCCTACTCAGAAGCTTCTATTTGACCAATTTCTGGCAGAAAAAATACTCTAAACACACTTATTTTAGTTCCAAAAGTGATCATTCACATTTAATAATTGTTTACAGTCAAAAGAGAAAACATTAAAAAATGGCCATTTCTGACCATCTGGAGAAAGTTTGACAGGTCCGGGGTCATCGTTTTTCATCCAAAATTTTTTTTTTCAAATGTTGAAAAAATGATTCAAAATGTCAAATGGATTGTGCCTGATGTTGAATTACCACTTTTTAAAGCCCCACAGTGACCAAAATTGCCATTTTTACAGACATTTCCTCCTACTCAGAAGCTTCTATTTGACCAATTTCTGGCAGAAAAATGACTCTAAACACACTTATTTTAGTTCCAAAAGTGATCATTCACATTTAATAATTGTTTACAGTCAAAAGAGAAAACATTAAAAAATGACAATTTCTGACCATCTGGAGAAAGTTTGACAGTTCCGGGGTCATCGTTTTTCATCAAAAAAAATATTTTTTCAAATGTTTTAAAAATGATGCAAAATGTCAAATGGATTGTGCCTGATGTTGAATAACTACTTTTTAAGCCCTACAGTGACCAAAATTGCCATTTTTACAGATATTTCCTCCTACTCAGAAGCTTCTATTTGACCAATTTCTGGCAGAAAAATGGCTCTAAACACACTTATTTTAGTTCCAAAAGTGATCATTCACATTTAATAATTGTTTACAGTCAAAAGAGAAAACATTAATAAATGACCATTTCTGACCATCTGGAGAAAGTTCGACAGTTCCGGGGTCATCGTTTTTCATCCCCAAATTTTTTTTTTCAAATGTTTTAAAAATGATGCAAAATGTCAAATGGATTGTGCCTGATGTTGAATAACTACTTTTTAAGCCCTACAGTGACCAAAATTGCCATTTTTACAGATATTTCCTCCTACTCAGAAGCTTCTATTTGACAAATTTCTGGCAGAAAAATGACTCTAAACACACTTATTTTAGTTCCAAAAGTGATGATTCACATTTAATAATTGTTTACAGTCAAAAGAGAAAACATTAAAAAATGGCCATTTCTGACCATCTGGAGAAAGTTTGACAGGTCCGGGGTTATTTTTTCAAATGTTGAAAAAATGATTCAAAATGTCAAATGGATTGTGCCTGATGTTGAATTACCACTTTTTAAAGCCCCACAGTGACCAAAATTGCCATTTTTACAGGCATTTCCTCCTACTCAGAAGCTTCTATTTGACCAATTTCTGGCAGAAAAATGACTCTAAACACACTTATTTTAGTTCCAAAAGTGATCATTCACATTTAATAATTGTTTACAGTCAAAAGAGAAAACATTAAAAAATGACCATTTCTAACCATCTGGAGAAAGTTCGACAGTTCCGGGGTCATCGTTTTTCATCAAAAAAAATATTTTTTCAAATGTTGAAAAAATGATGCAAAATGTCAAAAGGATTGTGCCTGAAGTTGAATAACCACTTGTTAAAGCCCCACAGTGACCAAAATTGCCATTTTTATAGACTTTTCCTCCTACTCAGAAGCTTCTATTTTGACCAATTTCTGGCAGAAAAATGGCTCTAAACACACTTATTTTAGTTCCAAAAGTGATCATTCACATTTAATAATTGTTTACAGTCAAAAGAGAAAACAATAAAAAATGACCATTTCTGACCATCTGGAGAAAGTTTGACAGGTCGGGGGTCATCGTTTTTCATCAAAAAAAATATTTTTTCAAATGTTGAAAAAATGATTCAAAATGTCAAATGGATTGTGCCTGATGTTGAATAACCACTTTTTAAGCCCTACAGTGACCAAAATTGCCATTTTTACAGACATTTCCTCCTACTCAGAAGCTTCTATTTGACCAATTTCTAGCAGAAAAATGACTCTAAACACACTTATTTTAGTTCCAAAAGATTCACATTTAATAATTGTTTACAGTCAAAAGAGAAAACATTAAAAAATGGCCATTTCTGACCATCTGGAGAAAGTTTGACAGGTCCGGGGTCATCGGTTTTTCATCCAAAATTTTTTTTTTCAAATGTTTAAAAAATGATTCAAAATGTCAAATGGATTGTGCCTGATGTTGAATTACCACTTTTTAAAGCCCCACAGTGACCAAAATTGCCATTTTTACAGACATTTCCTCCTACTCAGAAGCTTCTATTTGACCAATTTCTGGCAGAAAAATGACTCTAAACACACTTATTTTAGTTCCAAAAGTGATCATTCACATTTAATAATTGTTTACAGTCAAAAGAGAAAACATTAAAAAATGACCATTTCTGACCATCTGGAGAAAGTTCGACGTACCGGGGGCATCGTTTTTCATCAAAGAAAATATTTTTTCAAATGTTTAAAAAATGATGCAAAATGTCAAAAGGATTGTGCCTGAAGTTGAATAACCACTTTTTAAAGCCCCACAGTGACCAAAATTGCCATTTTTACAGACTTTTCCTCCTACTCAGAAGCTTCTATTTTGACCAATTTCTGGCAGAAAAATGACTCCAAACACACTCATTTTAGATCCAAAAGTGATAATTCACATTTAAGAGTCATTTACAGGCAAAAGAGAAAACATAAAAAAATGGCCATTTCTGACCATCTGGAGAAAGTTTGACAGGTCGGGGGTCATCGTTTTTCATCAAAAGAAATATTTTTTCAAATGTTGAAAAAATTATGCAAAATGTCAAAAGGATTGTGCCTGAAGTTGAATAACCACTTTTTAAAGCCCCACAGTGACCAAAATTGCCATTTTTACAGACTTTTCCTCCTACTCAGAAGCTTCTATTTTGACCAATTTCTGGCAGAAAAATGACTCCAAACACACTCATTTTAGATCCAAAAGTGATAATTCACATTTAAGAGTCATTTACAGGCAAAAGAGAAAACATTAAAAAATGACCATTTCTGACCATCTGGAGAACGTTTGACAGTTCCGGGGTCATCGTTTTTCATCAAAATTTTTTTTTTTCAAATGTATAAAAAATGATGCAAAATGTCAAAAGGATTGTGCCTGAAGTTGAATAACCACTTTTTAACCCCTTCCACGCTAATGACAAAGCCAGCTCGTCACGGGCGTTACCTGCGCTGTGCTCATGACGAGCTGGCTTTGTCATGTAAAGTGTGATTTATGAACATTCAGCGCACAGCAGGAAAACCCGCTAGCGCTTTAGTCACAGTGACCAAAATTGCCATTTTTTTTCAGACTTTTCCTCCTACTCAGAAGCTTCTATTTTGACCAATTTCTGGCAGAGAAATTACTCCAAACACGCTCATTTTAGATCCAAAAGTGATAATTCACATTTAATAGTCATTTACAGGCAAAAGAGAAAACATAAAAAAATGACCATTTCTGACCATCTGGAGAAAGTTTGACAGTTCCGGGGTCATCGTTTTTCATCAAAAAAAATATTTGTTCAAATGTTGAAAAAATTATTCAAAATGTCAAATGGATTGTGCCTGATGTTGAATAACCACTTTTTAAAGCCCCACAGTGACCAAAATTGTCATTTTTATAGACATTTCCTCCTACTCAGAACCTTCTATTTCGACCAATTTCTGGCAGAAAAATGACTCTAAACACACTTATTTTAGTTCCAAAAGTGAACATTCACATTTAATAATTGTTTACAGTCAAAAGAGAAAACATTAAAAAATGACCATTTCTGACCATCTGGAGAAAGTTCGACAGTTCCGGGGTCATCGTTTTTCATCAAAAAAAATATTTTTTCAAATGTTTTAAAAATGATGCAAAATGTCAAATGGATTGTGCCTGATGTTGAATAACTACTTTTTAAGCCCTACAGTGACCAAAATTGCCATTTTTACAGATATTTCCTCCTACTCAGAAGCTTCTATTTGACCAATTTCTGGCAGAAAAATGGCTCTAAACACACTTATTTTAGTTCCAAAAGTGATCATTCACATTTAATAATTGTTTACAGTCAAAAGAGAAAACATTAAAAAATGGCCATTTCTGACCATCTGGAGAAAGTTTGACAGGTCCGGGGTCATCGTTTTTCATCAAAAAAAATATTTTTTCAAATGTTTTAAAAATGATGCAAAATGTCAAATGGATTGTGCCTGATTTTGAAAAACTACTTTTTAAGCCCTACAGTGACCAAAATTGCCATTTTTATAGACTTTTCCTCCTACTCAGAAGCTTCTATTTTGACCAATTTCTGGCAGAAAAATGGCTCTAAACACACTTATTTTAGTTCCAAAAGTGATCATTCACATTTAATAATTGTTTACAGTCAAAAGAGAAAACAATAAAAAATGACCATTTCTGAACATCTGGAGAAAGTTTGACAGGTCCGGGGTCATCGTTTTTCATCAAAAAAAATATTTTTTCAAATGTTTTAAAAATGATGCAAAATGTCAAATGGATTGTGCCTGATGTTGAATAACCACGTTTTAAAGCCCCACAGTGACCAAAATTGCCATTTTTACAGACATTTCCTCCTACTCAGAAGCTTCTATTTGACCAATTTCTGGCAGAAAAATGACTCTAAACACACTTATTTTAGTTCCAAAAGTGATCATTCACATTTAATAATCGTTTACAGTCAAAAGAGAAAACATTAAAAAATGACCATTTCTGACCATCTGGAGAAAGTTCGACAGGTCCGGGGTCATCGTTTTTCATCAAAAAAAATATTTTTTCAAATGTTGAAAAAATGATTCAAAATGTCAAATGGATTGTGCCTGATGTTGAATAACCACTTTTTAAAGCCCCACAGAGACCAAAATTGCCATTTTTACAGACATTTCCTCCTACTCAGAAGCTTCTATTTGACCAATTTCTGGCAGAAAAATTACTCTAAACACACTTATTTTAGTTCCAAAAGTGATCATTCACATTTAATAATTGTTTACAGGCAAAAGAGAAAATATTAAAAAATGACCATTTCTGACCATCTGGAGAAAGTTCGACAGTTCCGGGGTCATCTTTTTTCATCAAAATTTTTTTTTTTCAAATGTTTTAAAAATGATGCAAAATGTCAAATGGATTGTGCCTGATGTTGAATAACCACTTTTTAAAGCCCCACAGTGACCAAAATTGCCATTTTTACAGACATTTCCTCCTACTCAGAAGCTTCTATTTGACCAATTTCTGGCAGAAAAATGACTCTAAACACACTTATTTTAGTTCCAAAAGTGATCATTCACATTTAATAATTGTTTACAGGCAAAAGAGAAAATATTAAAAAATGACCATTTCTGACCATCTCGAGAAAGTTCGACAGTTCCGGGGTCATCGTTTTTCATCAAAATATTTTTTTTTCAAATGTTTTAAAAATGATGCAAAATGTCAAATGGATTGTGCCTGATGTTGAATAACCACTTTTTAAAGCCCCACAGTGACCAAAATTGCCATTTTTACAGACTTTTTCCTCCTACTCAGAAGCTTCTATTTTGACCAATTTTGGGCAGAAAAATGACTCCAAACACACTCATTTTAGATCCAAAAGTGATAATTCACATTTAAGAGTCATTTACAGGCAAAAGAGAAAACATTAAAAAAATGACAATTTCTGACCATCTGGAGAAAGTTCGACAGTTCCGGGGTCATCGTTTTTCATCCCAAAATTTTTTTTTTCAAATGTTTTAAAAATGATGCAAAATGTCAAAAGGATTGTGCCTGAAGTTGAATAACCACTTGTTAAAGCCCCACAGTGACCAAAATTGCCATTTTTATCGACTTTTCCTCTTACTCAGAAGCTTCTATTTTGACCAATTTCTGGCAGAAAAATGGCTCTAAACACACTTATTTTAGTTCCAAAAGTGATCATTCACATTTAATAATTGTTTACAGTCAAAAGAGAAAACAATAAAAAATGACCATTTCTGACCATCTGGAGAAAGTTTGACAGGTCGGGGGTCATCGTTTTTCATCAAAAAAAATATTTTTTCAAATGTTGAAAAAATTATTCAAAATGTCAAATGGATTGTGCCTGATGTTGAATAACCACTTTTTAAGCCCTACAGTGACCAAAATTGCCATTTTTACAGACATTTCCTCCTACTCAGAAGCTTCTATTTGACCAATTTCTGGCAGAAAAATGACTCTAAACACACTTATTTTAGTTCCAAAAGTGATCATTCACATTTAATAATTGTTTACAGTCAAAAGAGAAAACATTAAAAAATGACCATTTCTGACCATCTGGAGAAAGTTCGACGTTCCGGGGGCATAGTTTTTCATCAAAAATTTTTTTTTAAAAAAATGTTTAAAAAATGATGCAAAATGTCAAAAGGATTGTGCCTGAAGTTGAATAACCACTTTTTAAAGCCCCACAGTGACCAAAATTGCCATTTTTACAGACTTTTCCTCCTACTCAGAAGCTTCTATTTTGACCAATTTCTGGCAGAAAAATGACTCCAAACACACTCATTTTAGATCCAAAAGTGATAATTCACATTTAAGAGTCATTTACAGGCAAAAGAGAAAACATTAAAAAATGACAATTTCTGACCATCTGGAGAAAGTTTGACAGTTCCGGGGTCATCGTTTTTCATCAAAAAAAATATTTTTTCAAATGTTTTAAAAATGATGCAAAATGTCAAATGGATTGTGCCTGATGTTGAATAACTACTTTGTAAGCCCTACAGTGACCAAAATTGCCATTTTTACAGATATTTCCTCCTACTCAGAAGCTTCTATTTGACCAATTTCTGGCAGAAAAATGGCTCTAAACACACTTATTTTAGTTCCAAAAGTGATCATTCACATTTAATAATTGTTTACAGTCAAAAGAGAAAACATTAAAAAATGGCCATTTCTGACCATCTGGAGAAAGTTTGACAGGTCGAGGGTCATCGTTTTTCATCAAAAGAAATATTTTTTCAAATGTTGAAAAAATTATGCAAAATGTCAAAAGGATTGTGCCTGAAGTTGAATAACCACTTTTTAAAGCCCCACAGTGACCAAAATTGCCATTTTTACAGACTTTTCCTCCTACTCAGAAGCTTCTATTTTTACCAATTTCTGGCAGAAAAATGACTCCAAACACACTCATTTTAGATCCAAAAGTGATAATTCACATTTAAGAGTCATTTACAGGCAAAAGAGAAAACATTAAAAAATGACCATTTCTGACCATCTGGAGAACGTTTGACAGTTCCGGGGTCATCGTTTTTCATCAAAATTTTTTTTTTCAAATGTATAAAAAATGATGCAAAATGTCAAAAGGATTGTGCCTGAAGTTGAATAACCACTTTTTAACCCCTTCCACGCTAATGACAAAGCCAGCTCATCACGGGCATTACCTGCTCTGTGCTCATGACGAGCTGGCTTTGTCATGTAAAGTGTGATTTATGAACATTCAGCGCACAGCAGGTAAACCCGCTAGCGCTGTAGTCACAGTGACCAAAATTGCCATTTTTTTTCAGACTTTTCCTCCTACTCAGAAGCTTCTATTGGGACCAATTTCTGGCAGAAAAATTACTCCAAACACGCTCATTTTAGATCCAAAAGTGATAATTCACATTTAATAGTCATTTACAGGCAAAAGAGAAAACATTAAAAAAATGACCATTTCTGACCATCTGGAGAAAGTTTGACAGTTCCGGGGTCATCGTTTTTCATCCAAAAAAATATTTGTTTAAATGTTGAAAAAATGATTCAAAATGTCAAATGGATTGTGCCTGATGTTGAATAACCACTTTTTAAAGCCCTACAGTGACCAAAATTGTCATTTTTATAGACATTTCCTCCTACTCAGAACCTTCTATTTCGACCAATTTCTGGCAGAAAAATGACTCTAAACACACTTATTTTAGTTCCAAAAGTGAACATTCACATTTAATAATTGTTTACAGTCAAAAGAGAAAACATTAAAAAATGACCATTTCTGACCATCTGGAGAAAGTTCGACAGTTCCGGGGTCATCGTTTTTCATCAAAAAAAAAATTTTTTCAAATGTTGAAAAAATGATTCAAAATGTCAAATGGATTGTGCCTGATGTTGAATAACCACTTTTTAAAGCCCCACAGATACCAAAATTGTCATTTTTACAGACATTTCCTCCTACTCAGAACCTTCTATTTCGACCGATTTCTGGCAGAAAAATGACTCTAAACACACTCATTTTAGTTCCAAAAGTGATAATTCACATTTAATAGTCATTTACAGGCAAAAGAGAAAACATTAAAAAATGACAATTTTTGACCATCTGGAGAAAGTTCGACAGGTCCGGGGTCATCATTTTTCATAAAAAAAAATATTTTTTCAAATGTTGAAAAAATGATGCAAAATGTCAAATGGATTGTGCCTGATGTTGAATAACCACTTTTTAAAGCCCCACAGTGACCAAAATTGCCATTTTTACAGACATTTCCTCCTACTCAGAAGCTTCTATTTGACCAATTTCTGGCAGAAAAATGACTCTAAACACACTTATTTTAGTACCAAAAGTGATCATTCACATTTAATAATTGTTTACAGTCAAAAGAGAAAACATTAAAAAATGACCATTTCTGACCATCTGGAGAAAGTTCGACGTTCCGGGGTCATCATTTTTAATCAAAAAAAATATTTTTTCAAATGTTTTAAAAATGATGCAAAATGTCAAATGGATTGTGCCTGATTTTGAAAAACTACTTTTTAAGCCCTACAGTGACCAAAATTGCCATTTTTACAGATATTTCCTCCTACTCAGAAGCTTCTATTTGACCAATTTCTGGTAGAAAAATGGCTCTAAACACACTTATTTTAGTTCCAAAAGTGATCATTCACATTTAATAATTGTTTAGAGTCAAAAGAGAAAACATTCAAAAATGACCATTTCTGACCATCTGGATAAAGTTCGACGTTCCGGGGTCATCGTTATTCATAAAAAAAAATATTTTTTCAAATGTTCAAAAAGATGCAAAATGTCAAAAGGATTGTGCCTGAAGTTGAATAACCACTTTTTAAAGCCCCACAGTGACCAAAATTGCCATTTTTACAGACTTTTTCCTCATACTCGGAAGCTTCTATTTTGACCAATTTCTGGCAGAAAAATGACTCCAAACACACTCATTTTAGATCCAAACCTGATAATTCACATTTAAGAGTCATTTACAGGCAAAAGAGAAAACATTAAAAAATTACCATTTCAGACCATCTGGATAAAGTTCGACGTTCCGGGGTCATCGTTTTTCATCCCCAAAAATATTTTTTTTCAAATGTTGAAAAAATGATGCAAAATGTCAAAAGGATTGTGCCTGAAGTTGAATAACCACTTTTTAAAGCCCCACAGTGACCAAAATTGCCATTTTTACAGACTTTTCCTCCTACTCAGAAGCTTCTATTTTGACCAATTTCTGGCAGAAAAATGACTCCAAACACACTCATTTTAGATCCAAAAGTGATAATTCACATTTAATAATCATTTACAGGCAAAAGAGAAAACATTAAAAAATGACCATTTCTGACCATCTGGAGAAAGTTTGACAGTTCCGGGGTCATCGTTTTTCATCAAAAAAAATATTTTTTCAAATGTATAAAAAATGATGCAAAATGTCAAAAGGATTGTGCCTAAAGTTAAATAACCACTTTTTAACCCCTTCCACGCTAATGACAAAGCCAGCTCGTCACGGGCGTTACCTGCACTGTGCTCATGACGAGCTGGCTTTGTCATGTAAAGTGTGATTTATGAACATTCAGCGCACAGCAGGAAAACCCGCTAGCGCTGTAGTGGTTAAAGCCCCACAGTGACCAAAATTGCCATTTTTTTTCAGACTTTTCCTCCTACTCAGAAACTTCTATTTTGACCAATTTCTGGCAGAAAAATGACTCCAAACACACTCATTTTAGATCCAAAAGTGATAATTCACATTTAATAGTCATTTACAGGCAAAAGAGAAAACGTAAAAAAAAATGACAATTTCTGACCATCTGGAGAAAGTTTGACAGTTCCGGGGTCATCGTTTTTCATCAAAAAAAATATTTTTTCAAATGTTGAAAAAATGATTCAAAATGTCAAATGGATTGTGCCTGATGTTGAATAACCACTTTTTAAAGCCCCACAGTCACCAAAATTGTCATTTTTACAGACATTTCCTCCTACTCAGAAGCTTCTATTTGACCAATTTCTGGCAGAAAAATGACTCTAAACACACTTATTTTAGTTCCAAAAGTGATCATTCACATTTAATAATTGTTTACAGTCATAAGAGAAAACATTAAAAAATGACCATTTCTGACCATCTGGAGAAAGTTCGACGTTCCGGGGTCATCCTTTTTAATCAAAAAAAATATTTTTTCAAATGTTTTAAAAATGATGCAAAATGTCAAATGGATTGTGCCTGATTTTGAAAAACTACTTTTTAAGCCCTACAGTGACCAAAATTGCCATTTTTACAGATATTTCCTCCTACTCAGAAGCTTCTATTTGACCAATTTCTGGTAGAAAAATGGCTCTAAACACACTTATTTTAGTTCCAAAAGTGATCATTCACATTTAATAATTGTTTAGAGTCAAAAGAGAAAACAATAAAAAATGACCATTTCTGAACATCTGGAGAAAGTTCGACGTTCCGGGGTCATCATTTTTAATCAAAAACAATATTTTTTCAAATGTTTTAAAAATGATGCAAAATGTCAAATGGATTGTGCCTGATGTTGAATAACCACTATTTAAAGCCCCACAGTGACCAAAATTGCCATTTTAACAGACATTTCCTCCTACTCAGAAGCTTCTATTTGACCAATTTCTGGCAGAAAAATGACTCTAAACACACTTATTTTAGTACCAAAAGTGATCATTCACATTTAATAATTGTTTACAGTCAAAAGAGAAAACATTAAAAAATGACCATTTCTGACCATCTGGAGAAAGTTCGACGTTCCGGGGTCATCATTTTTAATCAAAAAAAATATTTTTTCAAATGTTTTAAAAATGATGCAAAATGTCAAATGGATTGTGCCTGATTTTGAAAAACTACTTTTTAAGCCCTACAGTGACCAAAATTGCCATTTTTACAGATATTTCCTCCTACTCAGAAGCTTCTATTTGACCAATTTCTGGTAGAAAAACTGGCTCTAAACACACTTATTTTAGTACCAAAAGTGATCATTCACATTTAATAATTGTTTACAGTCAAAAGAGAAAACATTAAAAAATGACCATTTCTGACCATCTGGAGAAAGTTCGACGTTCCGGGGTCATCATTTTTAATCAAAAAAAATATTTTTTCAAATGTTTTAAAAATGATGCAAAATGTCAAATGGATTGTGCCTGATTTTGAAAAACTACTTTTTAAGCCCTACAGTGACCAAAATTGCCATTTTTACAGACTTTTTCCTCCTACTCGGAAGCTTCTATTTTGACCAATTTCTGGCAGAAAAATGACTCCAAACACACTCATTTTAGATCCAAACGTGATAATTCACATTTAAGAGTCATTTACAGGCAAAAGAGAAAACATTAAAAAATTACCATTTCAGACCATCTGGATAAAGTTCGACGTTCCGGGGTCATCGTTTTTCATCCAAAAATATATATTTTTTCAAATGTTGAAAAAATGATGCAAAATGTCAAAAGGATTGTGCCTGAAGTTGAATAACCACTTTTTAAAGCCCCACAGTGACCAAAATTGCCATTTTTACAGACTTTTCCTCCTACTCAGAAGCTTCTATTTTGACCAATTTCTGGCAGAAAAATGACTCCAAACACACTCATTTTAGATCCAAAAGTGATCATTCACATTTAATAATTGTTTAGAGTCAAAAGAGAAAACATTAAAAAATGACCATTTCTGACCATCTGGATAAAGTTCGACGTTCCGGGGTCATCGTTTTTCAAAAAAAAAAATATTTTTTCAAATGTTCAAAAAGATGCAAAATGTCAAAAGGATTGTGCCTGAAGTTGAATAACCACTTTTTAAAGCCCCACAGTGACCAAAATTGCCATTTTTACAGACTTTTTCCTCCTACTCGGAAGCTTCTATTTTGACCAATTTCTGGCAGAAAAATGACTCCAAACACACTCATTTTAGATCCAAAAGTGGTAATTCACATTTAAGAGTCATTTACAGGCAAAAGAGAAAACAATAAAAAATGACCATTTCTGAACATCTGGAGAAAATTCGACGTTCCGGGGTCATCATTTTTAATCAAAAAAAATATTTTTTCAAATGTTTTAAAAATGATGCAAAATGTCAAATGGATTGTGCCTGATGTTGAATAACCACTTTTTAAAGCCCCACAGTGACCAAAATTGCCATTTTTACAGACATTTCCTCCTACTCAGAAGCTTCTATTTGACCAATTTCTGGTAGAAAAATGGCTCTAAACACACTTATTTTAGTTCCAAAAGTGATCATTCACATTTAATAATTGTTTAGAGTCAAAAGAGAAAACATTAAAAAATGACCATTTCTGACCATCTGGATAAAGTTCGACGTTCCGGGGTCATCGTTTTTCATAAAAAAAAATATTTTTTCAAATGTTCAAAAAGATGCAAAATGTCAAAAGGATTGTGCCTTAAGTTGAATAACCACTTTTTAAAGCCCCACAGTGACCAAAATTGCCATTTTTACAGACTTTTTCCTCCTACTCGGAAGCTTCTATTTTGACCAATTTCTGGCAGAAAAATGACTCCAAACACACTCATTTTAGATCCAAAAGTGGTAATTCACATTTAAGAGTCATTTACAGGCAAAAGAGAAAACATTAAAAAATGACCATTTCAGACCATCTGGATAAAGTTCGACGTTCCGGGGTCATCGTTTTTCATCAAAAAAAATATTTTTTCAAATGTTCAAAAAGATGCAAAATGTCAAATGGATTGTGCCTGATGTTGAATAACCACTTTTTAAAGCCCCACAGAGACCAAAATTGCCATTTTTACAGACATTTCCTCCTACTCAGAAGCTTCTATTTGACCAATTTCTGGCAGAAAAATGACTCTAAACACACTTATTTTAGTTCCAAAAGTGATCATTCACATTTAATAATTGTTTACAGGCAAAAGATAAAATATAAAAAAATGACCATTTCTGACCATCTGGAGAAAGTTCGACAGTTCCGGGGTCATCGTTTTTCATCAAAAAAATTTTTTTTCAAATGTTTTAAAAATGATGCAAAATGTCAAATGGATTGTGCCTGATGTTGAATAACCACTTTTTAAAGCCCCACAGTGACCAAAATTGCCATTTTTACAGACTTTTTCCTCCTACTCGGAAGCTTCTATTTTGACCAATTTCTGGCAGAAAAATGACTCCAAACACACTCATTTTAGATCTAAAAGTGATAATTCACATTTAAGAGTCATTTACAGGCAAAAGAGAAAACATTAAAAAATGACCATTTCTGACCATCTGGAGAAAGTTCGACAGTTCCGGGGTCATCGTTTTTCATCCCCCAAATTTTTTTTTCAAATGTTTTAAAAATGATGCAAAATGTCAAATGGATTGTGCCTGATGTTGAATAACTACTTTTTAAGCCCTACAGTGACCAAAATTGCCATTTTTACAGACTTTTTCCTCCTACTCGGAAGCTTCTATTTTGACCAATTTCTGGCAGAAAAATGACTCTAAACACACTTATTTTAGTTCCAAAAGTGATCATTCACATTTAATAATTGTTTACAGTCAAAAGAGAAAACATTAAAAAATGACCATTTCTGACCATCTGGAGAAAGTTCGACAGTTCCGGGGTCATCATTTTTCATCAAAAAAAATATTTGTTCAAATGTTGAAAAAATTATTCAAAATGTCAAAAGGATTGTGCCTGAAGTTGAATAACCACTTGTTAAAGCCCCACAGTGACCAAAATTGCCATTTTTATAGACTTTTCCTCCTACTCAGAAGCTTCTATTTTGACCAATTTCTGGCAGAAAAATGGCTCTAAACACACTTATTTTAGTTCCAAAAGTGATCATTCACATTTAATAATTGTTTACAGTCAAAAGAGAAAACAATAAAAAATGACCATTTCTGACCATCTGGAGAAAGTTCGACAGTTCCGGGGTCATCGTTTTTCATCAAAAAATTTTTTTTTCAAATGTTTTAAAAATGATGCAAAATGTCAAATGGATTGTGCCTGATGTTGAATAACCACTTTTTAAAGCCCCACAGTGACCAAAATTGCCATTTTTACAGACTTTTTCCTCCTACTCGGAAGCTTCTATTTTGACCAATTTCTGGCAGAAAAATGACTCCAAACACACTCATTTTAGATCCAAAAGTGATAATTCACATTTAAGAGTCATTTACAGGCAAAAGAGAAAACATTAAAAAATGACCATTTCTGACCATCTGGAGAAAGTTCGACAGTTCCGGGGTCATCGTTTTTCATCCCCCAAATTTTTTTTTCAAATGTTTTAAAAATGATGCAAAATGTCAAATGGATTGTGCCTGATGTTGAATAACTACTTTTTAAGCCCTACAGTGACCAAAATTGCCATTTTTACAGACTTTTTCCTCCTACTCGGAAGCTTCTATTTTGACCAATTTCTGGCAGAAAAATGACTCTAAACACACTTATTTTAGTTCCAAAAGTGATCATTCACATTTAATAATTGTTTACAGTCAAAAGAGAAAACATTAAAAAATGACCATTTCTGACCATCTGGAGAAAGTTCGACAGTTCCGGGGTCATCGTTTTTCATCAAAAAAAATATTTTTTCAAATGTTGAAAAAATGATGCAAAATGTCAAAAGGATTGTGCCTGAAGTTGAATAACCACTTGTTAAAGCCCCACAGTGACCAAAATTGCCATTTTTATAGACTTTTCCTCCTACTCAGAAGCTTCTATTTTGACCAATTTCTGGCAGAAAAATGGCTCTAAACACACTTATTTTAGTTCCAAAAGTTATCATTCACATTTAATAATTGTTTACAGTCAAAAGAGAAAACATTAAAAAATGACCATTTCTGACCATCTGGAGAAAGTTCGACGTTCCGGGGTCATCATTTTTAATCAAAAAAAATATTTTTTCAAATGTTGAAAAAATGATGCAAAATGTCAAAAGGATTGTGCCTGAAGTTGAATAACCACTTGTTAAAGCCCCACAGTGACCAAAATTGCCATTTTTATAGACTTTTCCTCCTACTCAGAAGCTTCTATTTTGACCAATTTCTGGCAGAAAAATGGCTCTAAACACACTTATTTTAGTTCCAAAAGTGATCATTCACATTTAATAATTGTTTACAGTCAAAAGAGAAAACAATAAAAAATGACCATTTCTGACCATCTGGAGAAAGTTTGACAGGTCGGGGGTCATCGTTTTTCATCAAAAAAAATATTTTTTCAAATGTTGAAAAAATGATTCAAAATGTCAAATGGATTGTGCCTGATGTTGAATAACCACTTTTTAAGCCCTACAGTGACCAAAATTGCCATTTTTACAGACATTTCCTCCTACTCAGAAGCTTCTATTTGACCAATTTCTGGCAGAAAAATGACTCTAAACACACTTATTTTAGTTCCAAAAGTGATCATTCACATTTAATAATTGTTTACAGTCAAAGGAGAAAACATTAAAAAATGATCATTTCTGACATTCTGGAGAAAGTTCGACAGTTCCGGGGTCATCGTTTTTCATAAAAAACAATATTTTTTCAAATGTTGAAAAAATTATGCAAAATGTCAAATGGATTGTGCCTGATGTTGAATAACCACTTTTTAAAGCCCCACAGTGACCAAAATTGCCATTTTTACAGACATTTCCTCCTACTCAGAAGCTTCTATTTGACCAATTTCTGGCAGAAAAATGACTCTAAACACACTTATTTTAGTTCCAAAAGTGATCATTCACATTTAATAGTCATATACAGGCAAAAGAGAAAACATTAAAAAATGACCATTTCTGACCATCTGGAGAAAGTTCAACAGTTCCGGGGTCATCGTTTTTCATCAAAAAAAATATTTTTTCAAATGTTGAAAAAATGATGCAAAATGTCAAAAGGATTGTGCCTGAAGTTGAATAACAACTTTTTAAGCCCCACAGTGACCAAAATTGCCATTTTTACAGACATTTCCTCCTACTCAGAAGCTTCTATTTGACCAATTTCAGGCAGAAAAATGACTCTAAACACACTTTTTTTAGTTCCAGAAGTGAACATTCACATTTAATAATTGTTTACAGTCAAAAGAGAAAACATTAAAAAATGACAATTTCTGACATTCTGGAGAAAGTTCGACAGTTCCGGGGTCATCGTTTTTCATAAAAAAAAATATTTTTTCAAATGTTGAAAAAATGAAGCAAAATGTCAAATGGATTGTGCCTGATGTTGAATAACCACTTTTAAAGCCCCACAGTGACCAAAATTGCCATTTTTACAGACATTTCCTCCTACTCAGAAGCTTCTATTTGATCAATTTCTGGCAGAAAAATGACTCTAAACACACTTATTTTAGTTCCAAAAGTGATCATTCACATTTAATAATTGTTTACAGTCAAAAGAGAAAACATTAAAAAATGACCATTTCTGACCATCTGGAGAAAGTTCGACAGTTCCGGGGTCATCGTTTTTCAACGAAAAAAATATTTTTTGCAAATGTTGAAAAAATTATGCAAAATGTCAAAAGGATTGTGCCTGAAATTGAATAACCACTTTTTAAAGCCCCACAGTGACCAAAATTGCCATTTTTACAGACTTTTCCTCCTACTCAGAAGCTTCTATTTTGACCAATTTCTGGCAGAAAAATGACTCCAAACACACTCATTTTAGATCCAAAAGTGATAATTCACATTTAATAGTCATTTACAGGCAAAAGAGAAAACATTAAAAAATGGCCATTTCTGACCATCTGGAGAAAGTTCGACAGTTCCGGGGTCATCGTTTTTCATCAAAAAAAATATTTTTTCAAATGTTGAAAAAATGATTCAAAATGTCAAATGGATTGTGCCTCATGTTGAATAACCACTTTTTAAAGCCCCACAGTGACCAAAATTGCAATTTTTACACACTTTTCCTCCTACTCAGAAGCTTCTATTTCGACCAATTTCTGGCAGAAAAATGACTCTAAACACACTTATTTTAGTTACAAAAGTGATCATTCATATTTAATAATTGTTTACAGTCAAAAGAGAAAACATTAAAAAATGACCATTTCTGAGCATCTGGAGAAAGTTCGACAGTTCCGGGGTCATCGTTTTTCATCAAAAAAAATATTTTTTCAAATGTTGAAAAAAAGATTCAAAATGTCAAATGGGTTGTGCCTGATGTTGAATAACCACTTTTTAAGCCCCACAGTGACCAAAATTGCCATTTTTACAGACTTTTCCTCCTACTCAGAAGCTTCTATTTTGACCAATTTCTGGCAGAAAAATTACTCCAAACACACTCATTTTAGATCCAAAAGTGATAATTCACATTTAATAGTCATTTACAGGCAAAAGAGAAAACATTAAAAAATGGCCATTTCTGACCATCTGGAGAAAGTTCGACAGTTCCGGGGTCATCGTTTTTCATCAAAAAAAAATATTTTTTCAAATGTTGAAAAAATGATTTAAAATGTCAAATGGATTGTGCCTCATGTTGAATAACCACTTTTTAAAGCCCCACAGTGACCAAAATTGCCATTTTTACACACTTTTCCTCCTATTCAGAAGCTTCTATTTCGACCAATTTCTGGCAGAAAAATGACTCCAAACACACTCATTTTAGTTCCAAAAGTGATAATTCACATTTAATAGTCATATACAGGCAAAAGAGAAAACATTAAAAAATGACCATTTCTGACCATCTGGAGAAAGTTCAACAGTTCCGGGGTCATCGTTTTTCATCAAAAAAAATATTTTTTCAAATGTTGAAAAAATGATGCAAAATGTCAAAAGGATTGTGCCTGATGTTGAATAACCCCTTTTTAAGCCCTACAGTGACCAAAATTGCCATTTTTACAAACATTTCCTCCTACTCCAAAGCTTCTATTTGACCAATTTCTGGCAGAAAAATGACTCTAAACACACTTATTTTAGTTCCAAAAGTGAACATTCACATTTAATAATTGTTTACAGGCAAAAGAGAAAACATTAAAAAATTACCATTTTTGACCATGTGGAGAAAGTTTGACAGTTCCGGGGTCATCGTTTTTCATTAAAAAAAATATTTTTTCAAATGTTGAAAAAATGATGCAAAATGTCAAATGGATTGTGCCTGATGTTGAATAACTACTTTTTAAGCCCTACAGTGACCAAAATTGCCATTTTTACAGATATTTCCTCCTACTCAGAAGCTTCTATTTGACCAATTTCTGGCAGAAAAATGGCTCTAAACACACTTATTTTAGTTCCAAAAGTGATCATTCACATTTAATAGTCATATACAGGCAAAAGAGAAAACATTAAAAAATGACCATTTCTGACCATCTGGAGAAAGTTCAACAGTTCCGGGGTCATCGTTTTTCATCAAAAAAAATATTTTTTCAAATGTTGAAAAAATGATGCAAAATGTCAAAAGGATTGTGCCTGAAGTTGAATAACAACTTTTTAAGCCCCACAGTGACCAAAATTGCCATTTTTACAGACATTTCCTCCTACTCAGAAGCTTCTATTTGACCAATTTCAGGCAGAAAAATGACTCTAAACACACTTATTTTAGTTCCAGAAGTGAACATTCACATTTAATAATTGTTTACAGTCAAAAGAGAAAACATTAAAAAATGACCATTTCTGACATTCTGGAGAAAGTTCGACAGTTCCGGGGTCATCGTTTTTCATAAAAAAAAATATTTTTTCAAATGTTGAAAAAATGATGCAAAATGTCAAATGGATTGTGCCTGATGTTGAATAACCTTTTTTTAAAGCCCCACAGTGACCAAAATTGCCATTTTTAAAGACATTTCCTCCTACTCAGAAGCTTCTATTTGACCAATTTCTGGCAGAAAAATGACTCTAAACACACTTATTTTAGTTACAAAAGTGATCATTCATATTTAATAATTGTTTACAGTCAAAAGAGAAAACATTAAAAAATGGCCATTTCTGACCATCTGGAGAAAGTTCGACAGTTCCGGGGTCATCATTTTTCATAAAAAAAAATATTTTTTCAAATGTTGAAAAAATGATTCAAAATGTCAAATGGATTGTGACTCATGTTGAATAACCACTTTTTAAAGCCCCACAGTGACCAAAATTGCCATTTTTACACACTTTTCCTCCTACTCAGAAGCTTCTATTTCGACCAATTTCTGGCAGAAAAATGACTCCAAACACACTCATTTTAGTTCCAAAAGTGATACATCACATTTAATAGTCATATACAGGCAAAAGAGAAAACATTAAAAAAATGACCATTTCTGACCATCTGGAGAAAGTTCAACAGTTCCGGGGTCATCGTTTTTCATCAAAAAAAATATTTTTTCAAATGTTGAAAAAATGATGCAAAATGTCAAAAGGATTGTGCCTGAAGTTGAATAACCACTTGTTAAAGCCCCACAGTGACCAAAATTGCCATTTTTATAGACATTTCCTCCTACTCCAAAGCTTCTATTTGACCAAATTCTGGCAGAAAAATGGCTCTAAACACACTTATTTTAGTTCCAAAAGTGAATATTCACATTTAATAATTGTTTACAGGCAAAAGAGAAAACATTAAAAAATTACCATTTTTGACCATGTGGAGAAAGTTTGACAGGTCCGGGGTCATCGTTTTTCATAAAAAAAAATATTTTTTCAAATGTTGAAAAAATGATGCAAAATGTCAAATGGATTGTGCCTGATGTTGAATAACCACTTTTAAAGCCCCACAGTGACCAAAATTGCCATTTTTACAGACATTTCCTCCTACTCAGAAGCTTCTATTTGACCAATTTCTGGCAGAAAAATGACTCTAAACACACTTATTTTAGTTACAAAAGTGATCATTCACATTTAATAATTGTTTACAGTCAAAAGAGAAAACATTAAAAAATGACCATTTCTGACCATCTGGAGAAAGTTCGACAGTTCCGGGGTCATCGTTTTTCAACGAAAAAAATATTTTTTGCAAATGTTGAAAAAATTATGCAAAATGTCAAAAGGATTGTGCCTGAAATTGAATAACCACTTTTTAAAGCCCCACAGTGACCAAAATTGCCATTTTTACAGACTTTTCCTCCTACTCAGAAGCTTCTATTTTGACCAATTTCTGGCAGAAAAATGACTCCAAACACACTCATTTTAGATCCAAAAGTGATAATTCACATTTAATAGTCATTTACAGGCAAAAGAGAAAACATAAAAAAATGGCAATTTCTGACCATCTGGAGAAAGTTCGACAGGTCCGGGGTCATCGTTTTTCATCAAAAAATATTTTTTTCCAAATGTTGAAAAAACGATTCAAAATGTCAAATGGATTGTGCCTGATGTTGAATAACCCCTTTTTAAGCCCTACAGTGACCAAAATTGCCAATTTTTACAGACATTTTCTCCTACTCCAAAGCTTCTATTTGACCAATTCCTGGCAGAAAAATGACTCTAAACACACTTATTTTAGTTACAAAAGTGATCATTCATATTTAATAATTGTTTACAGTCAAAAGAGAACACATTAAAAAATGACCATTTCTGAGCATCTGGAGAAAGTTCGACAGTTCCGGGGCCATCGTTTTTCATTAAAAAAAATATTTTTTCAAATGTTGAAAAAATGATGCAAAATGTCAAATGGATTGTGCCTGATGTTGAATAACTACTTTTTAAGCCCTACAGTGACCAAAATTGCCATTTTTACAGATATTTCCTCCTACTCAGAAGCTTCTATTTGACCAATTTCTGGCAGAAAAATGGCTCTAAACACACTCATTTTAGTTCCAAAAGTGATAATTCACATTTAATAGTCATTTACAGGCAAAAGAGAAAACATTAAAAAATGACCATTTCTGACCATCTGGAGAAAGTTTGACAAGTCCGGGGTCATCGTTTTTCAACAATTTTTTTTTTTTTCAAATGTTGAAAAAATGATTCAAAATGTCAAATGGGTTGTGCCTGATGTTGAATAACAACTTTTTAAGCCCCACAGTGACCAAAATTGCCATTTTTACAGACATTTCCTCCTACTCAGAACCTTCTATTTCGACCAATTTCTGGCAGAAAAACGACTCTAACACACTCATTTTAGTTCCAAAAGTGATAATTCACATTTAATAGTCATTTACAGGCAAAAGAGAAAACATTAAAAAATGACCATTTCTGACCATCTGGAGAAAGTTTGACAAGTCTGGGGTCATCGTTTTTCAAAAAAAAATTTTTTTTTTTCAAATGTTGAAAAAATGATTCAAAATGTCAAATGGGTTGTGCCTGATGTTGAATAACAACATTTTAAGCCCCACAGTGACCAACATTGCCATTTTTACAGACATTTCCTCCTACTCAGAAGCTTCCATTTGACCAATTTCTGGCAGAAAAATGGCTCTAAACACACTTATTTTAGTTCCAAAAGTGATCATTCACATTTAATAGTCATATACAGGCAAAAGAGAAAACATTAAAAAATGACCATTTCTGACCATCTGGAGAAAGTTCAACAGTTCCGGGGTCATCGTTTTTCATCAAAAAAAATATTTTTTCAAATGTTGAAAAAATGATGCAAAATGTCAAAAGGATTGTGCCTGAAGTTGAATAACCACTTTTTAAAGCCCCACAGTGACCAAAATTGCCATTTTTACAGACTTTTCCTACTACTCAGAAGCTTCTATTTTGACAAATTTCTGGCAGAAAAATTACTCCAAACACACTTATTTTATTTTCAAAAGCGATCATTCACATTTAATAATTGTTTACAGTCAAAAGAGAAAACATAAAAAAATGACCATTTCTGACCATCTGGAGAAAGTTTGACAGGTCCGGGGTCATCGTTTTTCATCAAAAAAAATACTTTTTCAAATGTTGAAAAAATGATTCAAAATGTCAAATGGATTGTGCCTGATGTTGAATAACCACTTTTTAAAGCCCCACAGTGACCAAAATTGTCATTTTTACAGACATTTCCTCCTACTCAGAACCTTCTATTTCGACCAATTTCTGGCAGAAAAACGACTCTAACACACTCATTTTAGTTCCAAAAGTGATAATTCACATTTAATAGTCATTTACAGGCAAAAGAGAAAACATTAAAAAATGATCATTTCTGACCATCTTGAGAAAGTTTGACAAGTCCGGGGTCATCGTTTTTCAACAATTTTTTTTTTTTTCAAATGTTGAAAAAATGATTCAAAATGTCAAATGGGTTGTGACTGATGTTGAATAACAACTTTTTAAGCCCCACAGTGACCAAAATTGCCATTTTTACAGACATTTCCTCCTACTCAGAAGCTTCTATTTGACCAATTTCAGGCAGAAAAATGACTCTAAACACACTTATTTTAGTTCCGGAAGTGAACATTCACATTTAATAATTGTTTACAGTCAAAAGAGAAAACATTAAAAAATGACCATTTCTGACATTCTGGAGAAAGTTCGACAGTTCCGGGGTCATCGTTTTTCATAAAAAAAAATATTTTTTCAAATGTTGAAAAAATGATGCAAAATGTCAAATGGATTGTGCCTGATGTTGAATAACCACTTTTTAAAGCCCCACAGTGACCAAAATTGCCATTTTTACACACTTTTCCTCCTACTCAGAAGCTTCTATTTCGACCAATTTCTGGCAGAAAAATTAATCCAAACACACTTATTTTAGTTCCAAAAGCGATCATTCACATATAATAATTGTTTACAGTCAAAAGAGAAAACATTAAAAAATGACCATTTCTGACCATCTGGAGAAAGTTTGACAGTTCCGGGGTCATCGTTTTTCATCAAAAAATATTTTTTTTCAAATGTTGAAAAAATGATTCAAAATGTCAAATGGATTGTGCCTGATGTTGAATAACTACTTTTTAAGCCCTACAGTGACCAAAATTGCCATTCTTACAGACATTTCCTCCTACTCAGAAGCTTCTATATTGACCAATTTCTGGCAGAAAAATTACTCCAAACACACTTATTTTAGTTCCAAAAGCGATCATTCACATTTAATAATTGTTTACAGTCAAAAGAGAAAACATTAAAAAATGACCATTTCTGACCATCTGGAGAAAGTTTGACAGTTCCGGGGTCATCGTTTTTCATTAAAAAAATATATTTTTTCAAATGTTGAAAAAATGATGCAAAATGTCAAATGGATTGTGCCTGATGTTGAATAACTTCTTTTAAAGCCCTACAGTGACCAAAATTGCCATTTTTACAGATATTTCCTCCTACTCAGAAGCTTCTATTTGACCAATTTCTGGCAGAAAAATGGCTCTAAACACACTTATTTTAGTTCCAAAAGTGATCATTCACATTTAATAGTCATATACAGGCAAAAGAGAAAACATTAAAAAATGACCATTTCTGACCATCTGGAGAAAGTTCAACAGTTCCGGGGTCATCGTTTTTCATCAAAAAAAATATTTTTTCAAATGTTGAAAAAATGATGCAAAATGTCAAAAGGATTGTGCCTGAAGTTGAATAACCACTTTTTAAAGCCCCACAGTGACCAAAATTGCCATTTTTACAGACTTTTCCTACTACTCAGAAGCTTCTATTTTGACAAATTTCTGGCAGAAAAATTACTCCAAACACACTTATTTTATTTTCAAAAGCGATCATTCACATTTAATAATTGTTTACAGTCAAAAGAGAAAACATAAAAAAATGACCATTTCTGACCATCTGGAGAAAGTTTGACAGGTCCGGGGTCATCGTTTTTCATCAAAAAAAATACTTTTTCAAATGTTGAAAAAATGATTCAAAATGTCAAATGGATTGTGCCTGATGTTGAATAACCACTTTTTAAAGCCCCACAGTGACCAAAATTGTCATTTTTACAGACATTTCCTCCTACTCAGAACCTTCTATTTCGACCAATTTCTGGCAGAAAAACGACTCTAACACACTCATTTTAGTTCCAAAAGTGATAATTCACATTTAATAGTCATTTACAGGCAAAAGAGAAAACATAAAAAAATGATCATTTCTGACCATCTTGAGAAAGTTTGACAAGTCCGGGGTCATCGTTTTTCAACAATTTTTTTTTTTTTCAAATGTTGAAAAAATGATTCAAAATGTCAAATGGGTTGTGACTGATGTTGAATAACAACTTTTTAAGCCCCACAGTGACCAAAATTGCCATTTTTACAGACATTTCCTCCTACTCAGAAGCTTCTATTTGACCAATTTCAGGCAGAAAAATGACTCTAAACACACTTATTTTAGTTCCGGAAGTGAACATTCACATTTAATAATTGTTTACAGTCAAAAGAGAAAACATTAAAAAATGACCATTTCTGACATTCTGGAGAAAGTTCGACAGTTCCGGGGTCATCGTTTTTCATAAAAAAAAATATTTTTTCAAATGTTGAAAAAATGATGCAAAATGTCAAATGGATTGTGCCTGATGTTGAATAACCACTTTTTAAAGCCCCACAGTGACCAAAATTGCCATTTTTACACACTTTTCCTCCTACTCAGAAGCTTCTATTTCAACCAATTTCTGGCAGAAAAATTACTCCAAACACACTTATTTTAGTTCCAAAAGCGATCATTCACATATAATAATTGTTTACAGTCAAAAGAGAAAACATTAAAAAATGACCATTTCTGACCATCTGGAGAAAGTTTGACAGTTCCGGGGTCATCGTTTTTCATCAAAAAATATTTTTTTTCAAATGTTGAAAAAATGATTCAAAATGTCAAATGGATTGTGCCTGATGTTGAATAACTACTTTTTAAGCCCTACAGTGACCAAAATTGCCATTCTTACAGACATTTCCTCCTACTCCAAAGCTTCTATTTGACCAATTTCTGGCAGAAAAATGGCTCTAAACACACTTATTTTAGTTCCAAAAGTGAACATTCACATTTAATAATTGTTTACAGGCAAAAGAGAAAACATTAAAAAATTACCATTTTTGACCATGTGGAGAAAGTTTGACAGGTCCGGGGTCATCGTTTTTCATAAAAAAAAATATTTTTTCAAATGTTGAAAAAATGATGCAAAATGTCAAATGGATTGTGCCTGATGTTGAATAACTACTTTTTAAGCCCTACAGTGACCAAAATTGCAATTTTTACAGATATTTCCTCCTACTCAGAAGCTTCTATTTGACCAATTTCTGGCAGAAAAATGACTCTAAACACACTTATTTTAGTTCCAAAAGTGATCATTCACA
Organism: Lissotriton helveticus; assembly: GCF_964261635.1. Lineage (NCBI taxonomy): Eukaryota > Metazoa > Chordata > Amphibia > Caudata > Salamandridae > Lissotriton > Lissotriton helveticus. The sequence goes on along the minus strand of NC_136061.1, from coordinate 1,355,391,207 downwards.
TTTAATAATTGTTTACAGTCAAAAGAGAAAACATTAAAAAAATGACCATTTCTGACCATTTGGAGAAAGTTTGACAGTTCCGGGGTCATCGTTTTTCATTAAAAAAAATATTTTTTCAAATGTTGAAAAAATGATGCAAAATGTCAAATGGATTGTGCCTGATGTTGAATAACTACTTTTTAAGCCCTACAGTGACCAAAATTGCCATTTTTACAGATATTTCCTCCTACTCAGAAGCTTCTAATTGACCAATTTCTGGCAGAAAAATGGTTCTAAACACACTTATTTTAGTTCCAAAAGTGAACATTCACATTTAATAATTGTTTACAGGCAAAAGAGAAATCATTTAAAAATTACCATTTTTGACCATGTGGAGAAAGTTTGACAGTTCCGGGGTCATCGTTTTTCATTAAAAAAAATATTTTTTCAAATGTTGAAAAAATGATGCAAAATGTCAAATGGATTGTGCCTGATGTTGAATAACTACTTTTTAAGCCCTACAGTGACCAAAATTGCCATTTTTACAGATATTTCCTCCTACTCAGAAGCTTCTATTTGACCAATTTCTGGCAGAAAAATGGCTCTAAACACACTTATTTTAGTTCCAAAAGTGATCATTCACATTTAATAGTCATATACAGGCAAAAGAGAAAACATTAAAAAATGACCATTTCTGACCATCTGGAGAAAGTTCAACAGTTCCGGGGTCATCGTTTTTCATCAAAAAAAATATTTTTTCAAATGTTGAAAAAATGATGCAAAATGTCAAAAGGATTGTGCCTGAAGTTGAATAACCACTTTTTAAAGCCCCACAGTGACCAAAATTGCCATTTTTACAGACTTTTCCTCCTACTCAGAAGCTTCTATTTTGACAAATTTCTGGCAGAAAAATTACTCCAAACACACTTATATTAGTTCCAAAAGCGATCATTCACATTTAATAATTGTTTACAGTCAAAAGAGAAAACATTAAAAAAATGACCATTTCTGACCATCTGGAGAAAGTTTGACAGGTCCGGGGTCATCGTTTTTCATCAAAAAAAATACTTTTTCAAATGTTGAAAAAATGATTCAAAATGTCAAATGGATTGTGCCTGATGTTGAATAACCACTTTTTAAAGCCCCACAGTGACCAAAATTGTCATTTTTACAGACATTTCCTCCTACTCAGAACCTTCTATTTCGACCAATTTCTGGCAGAAAAACGACTCTAACACACTCATTTTAGTTCCAAAAGTGATAATTCACATTTAATAGTCATTTACAGGCAAAAGAGAAAACATTAAAAAATGATCATTTCTGACCATCTTGAGAAAGTTTGACAAGTCCGGGGTCATCGTTTTTCAACAATTTTTTTTTTTTTCAAATGTTGAAAAAATGATTCAAAATGTCAAATGGGTTGTGCCTGATGTTGAATAACAACTTTTTAAGCCCCACAGTGACCAAAATTGCCATTTTTACAGACATTTCCTCCTACTCAGAAGCTTCTATTTGACCAATTTCAGGCAGAAAAATGACTCTAAACACACTTATTTTAGTTCCGGAATTGAACATTCACATTTAATAATTGTTTACAGTCAAAAGAGAAAACATTAAAAAATGACCATTTCTGACATTCTGGAGAAAGTTCGACAGTTCCGGGGTCATCGTTTTTCATTAAAAAAAATATTTTTTCAAATGTTGAAAAAATGATGCAAAATGTCAAATGGATTGTGCCTGATGTTGAATAACCACTTTTTAAAGCCCCACAGTGACCAAAATTGCCATTTTTACACACTTTTCCTCCTACTCAGAAGCTTCTATTTCGACCAATTTCTGGCAGAAAAATTACTCCAAACACACTTATGTTAGTTCCAAAAGCGATCATTCACATATAATAATTGTTTACAGTCAAAAGAGAAAACATTAAAAAATGACCATTTCTGACCATCTGGAGAAAGTTTGACAGTTCCGGGGTCATCGTTTTTCATCAAAAAATATTTTTTTTCAAATGTTGAAAAAATGATTCAAAATGTCAAATGGATTGTGCCTGATGTTGAATAACTACTTTTTAAGCCCTACAGTGACCAAAATTGCCATTCTTACAGACATTTCCTCCTACTCCAAAGCTTCTATTTGACCAATTTCTGGCAGAAAAATGGCTCTAAACACACTTATTTTAGTTCCAAAAGTGAACATTCACATTTAATAATTGTTTACAGGCAAAAGAGAAAACATTAAAAAATTACCATTTTTGACCATGTGGAGAAAGTTTGACAGGTCCGGGGTCATCGTTTTTCATTAAAAAAAATATTTTTTCAAATGTTGAAAAAATGATGCAAAATGTCAAATGGATTGTGCCTGATGTTGAATAACTACTTTTTAAGCCCTACAGTGACCAAAATTGCAATTTTTACAGATATTTCCTCCTACTCAGAAGCTTCTATTTGACCAATTTCTGGCAGAAAAATGACTCTAAACACACTTATTTTAGTTCCAAAAGTGATCATTCACATTTAATAATTGTTTACAGTCAAAAGAGAAAACATAAAAAAATGACCATTTCTGACCATTTGGAGAAAGTTTGACAGGTCATCGTTTTTCATTAAAAAAAATATTTTTTCAAATGTTGAAAAAATGATGCAAAATGTCAAATGGATTGTGCCTGATGTTGAATAACTACTTTTTAAGCCCTACAGTGACCAAAATTGCCATTTTTACAGATATTTCCTCCTACTCAGAAGCTTCTAATTGACCAATTTCTGGCAGAAAAATGGTTCTAAACACACTTATTTTAGTTCCAAAAGTGATCATTCACATTTAATAATTGTTTACAGTCAAAAGAGAAAACATTAAAAAATGACCATTTCTGACCATCTGGAGAAAGTTTGACAGGTCCGGGGTCATCGTTTTTCATCAAAAAATATTTTTTTCAAATGTTGAAAAAATGATTCAAAATGTCAAATGGATTGTGCCTGATGTTGAATAACCCCTTTTTAAGCCCTACAGTGACCAAAATTGCCATTTTTACAAACATTTCCTCCTACTCCAAAGCTTCTATTTGACCAATTTCTGGCAGAAAAATGACTCTAAACACACTTATTTTAGTTCCAAAAGTGAACATTCACATTTAATAATTGTTTACAGGCAAAAGAGAAAACATTTAAAAATTACCATTTTTGACCATGTGGAGAAAGTTTGACAGTTCCGGGGTCATCGTTTTTCATTAAAAAAAATATTTTTTCAAATGTTGAAAAAATGATGCAAAATGTCAAATGGATTGTGCCTGATGTTGAATAACTACTTTTTAAGCCCTACAGTGACCAAAATTGCCATTTTTACAGATATTTCCTCCTACTCAGAAGCTTCTATTTGACCAATTTCTGGCAGAAAAATGGCTCTAAACACACTTATTTTAGTTCCAAAAGTGATCATTCACATGTAATAGTCATATACAGGCAAAAGAGAAAACATTAAAAAATGACCATTTCTGACCATCTGGAGAAAGTTCAACAGTTCCGGGGTCATCGTTTTTCATCAAAAAAAATATTTTTTCAAATGTTGAAAAAATGATGCAAAATGTCAAAAGGATTGTGCCTGAAGTTGAATAACAACTTTTTAAGCCCCACAGTGACCAAAATTGCCATTTTTACAGACATTTCCTCCTACTCAGAAGCTTCTATTTGACCAATTTCAGGCAGAAAAATGACTCTAAACACACTTATTTTAGTTCCAGTAGTGAACATTCACATTTAATAATTGTTTACAGTCAAAAGAGAAAACATTAAAAAATGACCATTTCTGACATTCTGGAGAAAGTATGACAGTTCCGGGGTCATCGTTTTTCATAAAAAAAAATATTTTTCAAATGTTGAAAAAATGATGCAAAATGTCAAATGGATTGTGCCTGATGTTGAATAACCACTTTTTAAAGCCCCACCGTGACCAAAATTGCCATTTTTAAAGACATTTCCTCCTACTCAGAAGCTTCTATTTGACCAATTTCTGGCAGAAAAATGACTCTAAACACACTTATTTTAGTTACAAAAGTGATCATTCATATTTAATAATTGTTTACAGTCAAAAGAGAAAACATTAAAAAATGACCATTTCTGAGCATCTGGAGAAAGTTCGACAAGTCCGGGGTCATCGTTTTTCATTAAAAAAAAATATTTTTTCAAATATTGAAAAAATGATTCAAAATGTCAAATGGGTTGCGCCTGATGTTGAATAACCACTTTTTAAGCCCCACAGTGACCAAAATTGCCATTTTTACAGACATTTCCTCCTACTCAGAAGCTTCTATTTGCCCAATTTATGGCAGAAAAATGACTCTAAACACACTTATTTTAGTTCCAAAAGTGAACATTCACATTTAATAATTGTTTACAGTCAAAAGAGAAAACATTAAAAAATGACCATTTCTGACATTCTGGAGAAAGTTCGACAGTTCCGGGGTCATCGTTTTTCATCGAAAAAAATATTTTTTGCAAATGTTGAAAAAATGATGCAAAATGTCAAAAGGATTGTGCCTGAAGTTGATAACCACTTTTTTAAGCCCCACAGTGACCAAAATTGCCATTTTTACAGACTTTTCATCCTACTCAGAAGCTTCTATTTTGACCAATTTCTGGCAGAAAAATTACTCCAAACACACTCATTTTAGATCCAAAAGTGATAATTCACATTTAATAGTCATTTACAGGCAAAAGAGAAAACATTAAAAAATGGCCATTTCTGACCATCTGGAGAAAGTTCGACAGTTCCGGGGTCATCGTTTTTCATCAAAAAAAAATATTTTTTCAAATGTTGAAAAAATGATTTAAAATGTCAAATGGATTGTGCCTCATGTTGAATAACCACTTTTTAAAGCGCCACAGTGACCAAAATTGCCATTTTTACACACTTTTCCTCCTACTCAGAAGCTTTTATTTCGACCAATTTGTGGCAGAAAAATGACTCCAAACACACTCATTTTAGTTCCAAAAGTGATACTTCACATTTAATAGTCATATACAGGCAAAAGAGAAAACATTAAAAAAATGACCATTTCTGACCATCTGGAGAAAGTTCAACAGTTCCGGGGTCATCGTTTTTCATCAAAAAAAATATTTTTTCAAATGTTGAAAAAATGATGCAAAATGTCAAAAGGATTGTGCCTGAAGTTGAATTACCACGTTTTAAAGCCCCACAGTGACCAAAATTGCCATTTTTACAGACTTTTCCTCCTACTCAGAAGCTTCTATATTGACCAATTTCTGGCAGAAAAATTACTCCAAACACACTTATTTTAGTTCCAAAAGCGATCATTCACATTTAATAATTGTTTACAGTCAAAAGAGAAAACATTAAAAAATGACCATTTCTGACCATTTGGAGAAAGTTTGACAGTTCCGGGGTCATCGTTTTTCATTAAAAAAAATATTTTTTCAAATGTTGAAAAAATGATGCAAAATGTCAAATGGATTGTGCCTGATGTTGAATAACTACTTTTTAAGCCCTACAGTGACCAAAATTGCCATTTTTACAGATATTTCCTCCTACTCAGAAGCTTCCATTTGACCAATTTCTGGCAGAAAAATGGCTCTAAACACACTTATTTTGGTTCCAAAAGTGATCATTCACATTTAATAGTCATATACAGGCAAAAGAGAAAACATTAAAAAATGACCATTTCTGACCATCTGGAGAAAGTTCAACAGTTCCGGGGTCATCGTTTTTCATCAAAAAAAATATTTTTTCAAATGTTGAAAAAATGATGCAAAATGTCAAAAGGATTGTGCCTGAAGTTGAATAACCACGTTTTAAAGCCCCACAGTGACCAAAATTGCCATTTTTACAGACTTTTCCTCCTACTCAGAAGCTTCTATATTGACCAATTTCTTGCAGAAAAATTACTCCAAACACACTTATTTTAGTTCCAAAAGCGATCATTCACATTTAATAATTGTTTACAGTCAAAAGAGAAAACATTAAAAAATGACCATTTCTGACCATTTGGAGAAAGTTTGACAGTTCCGGGGTCATCGTTTTTCATTAAAAAAAATATTTTTTCAAATGTTGAAAAAATGATGCAAAATGTCTAATGGATTGTGCCTGATGTTGAATAACTACTTTTTAAGCCCTACAGTGACCAAAATTGCCATTTTTACAGATATTTCCTCCTACTCAGAAGCTTCTATTTGACCAATTTCTGGCAGAAAAATGGCTCTAAACACACTTATTTTAGTTCCAAAAGTGATCATTCACATTTAATAATTTTTACAGTCAAAAGAGAAAACATTAAAAAATGACCATTTCTGACCATCTGGAGAAAGTTTGACAGGTCCGGGGTCATCGTTTTACATAAAAAAAAACTTTTTCAAATGTTGAAAAAATTATTCAAAATGTCAAATGGATTGTGCCTGATGTTGAATAACCACTTTTTAAAGCCCCACAGTGACCAAAATTGTCATTTTTACAGACATTTCCTCCTACTCAGAACCTTCTATTTCGACCAATTTCCTACAGAAAAACGACTCTAACACACTCATTTTAGTTCCAAAAGTGATAATTCACATTTAATAGTCATTTACAGGCAAAAGAGAAAACATTAAAAAATGACCATTTCTGACCATCTGGAGAAAGTTTGACAAGTCCGGGGTCATCGTTTTTCAACAAATTTTTTTTTTTTTCAAATGTTGAAAAAATGATTCAAAATGTCAAATGGGTTGTGCCTGATGTTGAATAACAACTTTTTAAGCCCCACAGTGACCAAAATTGTCATTTTTACAGACATTTCCTCCTACTCAGAACCTTCTATTTCGACCAATTTCTGGCAGAAAAACGACTCTAACACACTCATTTTAGTTCCAAAAGTGATAATTCACATTTAATAGTCATTTACAGGCAAAAGAGAAAACATTAAAAAATGACCATTTCTGACCATCTGGAGAAAGTTTGACAAGTCCGGGGTCATCGTTTTTCAACAATTGTTTTTTTTTTCAAATGTTGAAAAAATGATTCAAAATGTCAAATGGGTTGTGCCTGATGTTGAATAACAACTTTTTAAGCCCCACAGTGACCAAAATTGCCATTTTTACAGACATTTCCTCCTACTCAGAACCTTCTATTTCGACCAATTTCTGGCAGAAAAACGACTCAACACACTCATTTTAGTTCCAAAAGTGATAATTCACATTTAATAGTCATTTACAGGCAAAAGAGAAAACATTTAAAAAATGACCATTTCTGACCATCTGGAGAAAGTTTGACAAGTCCGGGGTCATCGTTTTTCAACAAAATTTTTTTTTTTTTCAAATGTTAAAAAAATGATTCAAAATGTCAAATGGGTTGTGCCTGATGTTGAATAACAACATTTTAAGCCCCACAGTGACCAACATTGCCATTTTTACAGACATTTCCTCCTACTCAGAAGCTTCTATATTGACCAATTTCTGGCAGAAAAATTACTCCAAACACACTTATTTTAGTTCCAAAAGCGATCATTCACATTTAATAATTGTTTACAGTCAAAAGAGAAAACATAATAAAAAATGACCATTTCTGACCATCTGGAGAAAGTTTGACAGTTCCGGGGTCATCGTTTTTCATTAAAAAAAATATTTTTTCAAATGTTGAAAAAATGATGCAAAATGTCAAATGGATTGTGCCTGATGTTGAATAACTACTTTTTAAGCCCTACAGTGACCAAAATTGCCATTTTTACAGATATTTCCTCCTACTCAGAAGCTTCTATTTGACCAATTTCTGGCAGAAAAATGGCTCTAAACACACTTATTTTAGTTCCAAAAGTGATCATTCACATTTAATAATTGTTTACAGTCAAAAGAGAAAACATTAAAAAATGACCATTTCTGACCATCTGGAGAAAGTTTGACAGGTCCGGGGTCATCGTTTTTCATCAAAAAATATTTTTTTTCAAATGTTGAAAAAATGATGCAAAATGTCAAATGGATTGTGCCTGATGTTGAATAACTACTTTTTAAGCCCTACAGTGACCAAAATTGCCATTTTTACAGATATTTCCTCCTACTCAGAAGCTTCCATTTGACCAATTTCTGGCAGAAAAATGGCTCTAAACACACTTATTTTAGTTCCAAAAGTGATCATTCACATTTAATAGTCATATACAGGCAAAAGAGAAAACATTAAAAAATGACCATTTCTGACCATCTGGAGAAAGTTCAACAGTTCCGGGGTCATCGTTTTTCATCAAAAAAAATATTTTTTCAAATGTTGAAAAAATGATGCAAAATGTCAAAAGGATTGTGCCTGAAGATGAATAACCACGTTTTAAAGCCCCACAGTGACCAAAATTGCCATTTTTACAGACTTTTCCTCCTACTCAGAAGCTTCTATATTGACCAATTTCTTGCAGAAAAATTACTCCAAACACACTTATTTTAGTTCCAAAAGCGATCATTCACATTTAATAATTGTTTACAGTCAAAAGAGAAAACATTAAAAAATGACCATTTGGAGAAAGTTTGACAGTTCCGGGGTCATCGTTTTTCATTAAAAAAAATATTTTTTCAAATGTTGAAAAAATGATGCAAAATGTCAAATGGATTGTGCCTGATGTTGAATAACTACTTTTTAAGCCCTACAGTGACCAAAATTGCCATTTTTACAGATATTTCCTCCTACTCAGAAGCTTCTATTTGACCAATTTCTGGCAGAAAAATGGCTCTAAACACACTTATTTTAGTTCCAAAAGTGATCATTCACATTTAATAATTGTTTACAGTCAAAAGAGAAAACATTAAAAAATGACCATTTCTGACCATCTGGAGAAAGTTTGACAGGTCCGGGGTCATCGTTTTTCATCAAAAAAAATATTTTTCCAATGTTGAAAAAATGATGCAAAATGTCAAAAGGATTGTGCCTGAAGTTGAATAACCACTTTTTAAAGCCCCACTGTGACCAAAATTGCCATTTTTACAGACTTTTCCTCCTACTCAGAACCTTCTATTTCGACCAATTTCTGGCAGAAAAATTACTCCAAACACACTTATTTTAGTTCCAAAAGCGATCATTCACATTTAATAATTGTTTACAGTCAAAAGAGAAAACATTAAAAAATGACCATTTGGAGAAAGTTTGACAGTTCCGGGGTCATCGTTTTTCATTAAAAAAAATATTTTTTCAAATGTTGAAAAAATGATGCAAAATGTCAAATGGATTGTGCCTGAAGTTGAATAACCACTTTTTAAAGCCCCACTGTGACCAAAATTGCCATTTTTACAGACTTTTCCTCCTACTCAGAAGCTTCTATTTTGACAAATTTCTGGCAGAAAAATTACTCCAAACACACTTATTTTAGTTCCAAAAGCGATCATTCACATTTAATAATTGTTTACAGTCAAAAGAGAAAACATTAAAAAATGACCATTTCTGACCATCTGGAGAAAGTTTGACAGGTCCGGGGTCATCGTTTTACATAAAAAAAAACTTTTTCAAATGTTGAAAAAATTATTCAAAATGTCAAATGGATTGTGCCTGATGTTGAATAACCACTTTTTAAAGCCCCACAGTGACCAAAATTGTCATTTTTACAGACATTTCCTCCTACTCAGAACCTTCTATTTCGACCAATTTCTGGCAGAAAAACGACTCTAACACACTCATTTTAGTTCCAAAAGTGATAATTCACATTTAATAGTCATTTACAGGCAAAAGAGAAAACATTAAAAAATGACCATTTCTGACCATCTGGAGAAAGTTTGACAAGTCCGGGGTCATCGTTTTTCAACATTTTTCTTTTTTTTTCAAATGTTGAAAAAATGATTCAAAATGTCAAATGGGTTGTGCCTGATGTTGAATAACAACTTTTTAAGCCCCACAGTGACCAAAATTGTCATTTTTACAGACATTTCCTCCTACTCAGAACCTTCTATTTCGACCAATTTGTGGCAGAAAAACGACTCTAACACACTCATTTTAGTTCCAAAAGTGATAATTCACATTTAATAGTCATTTACAGGCAAAAGAGAAAACATTAAAAAATGACCATTTCTGACCATCTGGAGAAAGTTTGACAAGTCCGGGGTCATCGTTTTTCAACAAATTTTTTTTTTTTCAAATGTTGAAAAAATGATTCAAAATGTCAAATGGGTTGTGCCTGATGTTGAATAACAACTTTTTAAGCCCCACAGTGACCAAAATTGCCATTTTTACAGACATTTCCTCCTACTCAGAACCTTCTATTTCGACCAATTTCTGGCAGAAAAATTACTCTAACACACTCATTTTAGTTCCAAAAGTGATAATTCACATTTAATAGTCATTTACAGGCAAAAGAGAAAACATTAAAAAATGACCATTTCTGACCATCTGGAGAAAGTTTGACAAGTCCGGGGTCATCGTTTTTCAACAAAATTTTTTTTTTTTTCAAATGTTGAAAAAATGATTCAAAATGTCAAATGGGTTGTGCCTGATGTTGAATAACAACATTTTAAGCCCCACAGTGACCAACATTGCCATTTTTACAGACATTTCCTCCTACTCAGAAGCTTCTATATTGACCAATTTCTGGCAGAAAAATTACTCCAAACACACTTATTTTAGTTCCAAAAGCGATCATTCACATTTAATAATTGTTTACAGTCAAAAGAGAAAACATAATAAAAAATGACCATTTCTGACCATCTGGAGAAAGTTTGACAGTTCCGGGGTCATCGTTTTTCATTAAAAAAAATATTTTTTCAAATGTTGAAAAAATGATGCAAAATGTCAAATGGATTGTGCCTGATGTTGAATAACTACTTTTTAAGCCCTACAGTGACCAAAATTGCCATTTTTACAGATATTTCCTCCTACTCAGAAGGTTCTATTTGACCAATTTCTGGCAGAAAAATGGCTCTAAACACACTTATTTTAGTTCCAAAAGTGATCATTCACATTTAATAATTGTTTACAGTCAAAAGAGAAAACATTAAAAAATGACCATTTCTGACCATCTGGAGAAAGTTTGACAGGTCCGGGGTCATCGTTTTTCATCAAAAAATATTTTTTTCCAAATGTTGAAAAAACGATTCAAAATGTCAAATGGATTGTGCCTGATGTTGAATAACCCCTTTTTAAGCCCTACAGTGACCAAAATTGCCAATTTTTACAGACATTTTCTCCTACTCCAAAGCTTCTATTTGACCAATTTCTGGCAGAAAAATGACTCTAAACACACTTATTTTAGTTCCAAAAGTGAACATTCACATTTAATAATTGTTTACAGGCAAATGAGAAAACATTAAAAAATTACCATTTGTGACCATGTGGAGAAAGTTTGACAGTTCCGGGGTCATCGTTTTTCATTAAAAAAAATATTTTTTCAAATGTTGAAAAAATGATGAAAAACGTCAAATGGATTGTGCCTGATGTTGAATAACCCCTTTTTAAGCCCTACAGTGACCAAAATTGCCAATTTTTACAGACATTTTCTCCTACTCCAAAGCTTCTATTTGACCAATTTCTGGCAGAAAAATTACTCTAAACACACTTATTTTAGTTCCAAAAGTGAACATTCACATTTAATAATTGTTTACAGGCAAATGAGAAAACATTAAAAAATTACCATTTTTGACCATGTGGAGAAAGTTTGACAGTTCCGGGGTCATCGTTTTTCATTAAAAAAAATATTTTTTCAAATGTTGAAAAAATGATGCAAAATGTCAAATGGATTGTGCCTGATGTTGAATAACTTCTTTTTAAGCCCTACAGTGACCAAAATTGCCATTTTTACAGATATTTCCTCCTACTCAGAAGCTTCTATTTGACCAATTTCTGGCAGAAAAATGGCTCTAAACACACTTATTTTAGTTCCAAAAGTGATCATTCACATTTAATAGTCATATACAGGCAAAAGAGAAAACATTAAAAAATGACCATTTCTGACCATCTGGAGAAAGTTCAACAGTTCCGGGGTCATCGTTTTTCATCAAAAAAAATATTTTTCCAATGTTGAAAAAATGATGCAAAATGTCAAAAGGATTGTGCCTGAAGTTGAATAACCACTTTTTAAAGCCCCACTGTGACCAAAATTGCCATTTTTACAGACTTTTCCTCCTACTCAGAACCTTCTATTTCGACCAATTTCTGGCAGAAAAACGACTCTAACACACTCATTTTAGTTCCAAAAGTGATAATTCACATTTAATAGTCATTTACAGGCAAAAGAGAAAACATTAAAAAATGACCATTTCTGACCATCTGGAGAAAGTTTGACAAGTCCGGGGTCATCATTTTTCAACAAAATTTTTTTTTTTTCAAATGTTGAAAAAATGATTCAAAATGTCAAATGGGTTGTGCCTGATGTTGAATAACAACTTTTTAAGCCCCACAGTGACCAACATTGCCATTTTTACAGACATTTCCTCCTACTCAGAAGCTTCTATTTGACCAATTTCAGGCAGAAAAATTACTCTAAACACACTTATTTTAGTTCCAGAAGTGAACATTCACATTTAATAATTGTTTACAGTCAAAAGAGAAAACATTAAAAAATGACCATTTCTGAGCATCTGGAGAAAGTTCGACAAGTCCGGGGTCATCGTTTTTCATAAAAAAAAAAATATTTTTTCAAATATTGAAAAAATGATTCAAAATGTCAAATGGGTTGTGCCTGATGTTGAATAACCACTTTTTAAGCCCCACAGTGACCAAAATTGCCATTTTTACAGACATTTCCTCCTACTCAGAAGCTTCTATTTGACCAATTTATGGCAGAAAAATGACTCTAAACACACTTATTTTAGTTCCAAAAGTGAACATTCACATTTAATAATTGTTTACAGTCAAAAGAGAAAACATTAAAAAATGACCATTTCTGACATCCTGGAGAAAGTTCGACAGTTCCGGGGTCATCGTTTTTCATCGAAAAAAATATTTTTTGCAAATGTTGAAAAAATGATGCAAAATGTCAAATGGATTGTGCCTGAAGTTGATAACCACTTTTTAAAGCCCCACAGTGACCAAAATTGCCATTTTTACAGACTTTTCATCCTACTCAGAAGCTTCTATTTTGACCAATTTCTGGCAGAAAAATTACTCCAAACACACTCATTTTAGATCCAAAAGTGATAATTCACATTTAATAGTCATTTACAGGCAAAAGAGAAAACATTAAAAAATGGCCATTTCTGACCATCTGGAGAAAGTTCGACAGTTCCGGGGTCATCGTTTTTCATCAAAAAAAAATATTTTTTCAAATGTTGAAAAAATGATTCAAAATGTCAAATGGATTGTGCCTCATGTTGAATAACCACTTTTTAAAGCGCCACAGTGACCAAAATTGCCATTTTTACACACTTTTCCTCCTACTCAGAAGCTTCTATATTGACCAATTTCTGGCAGAAAAATTACTCCAAACACACTTATTTTAGTTCCAAAAGCGATCATTCACATTTAATAATTGTTTACAGTCAAAAGAGAAAACATTAAAAAATGACCATTTCTGACCATCTGGAGAAAGTTTGACAGGTCCGGGGTCATCGTTTTACATAAAAAAAAACTTTTTCAAATGTTGAAAAAATTATTCAAAATGTCAAATGGATTGTGCCTGATGTTGAATAACCACTTTTTAAAGCCCCACAGTGACCAAAATTGTCATTTTTACAGACATTTCCTCCTACTCAGAACCTTCTATTTCGACCAATTTCTGGCAGAAAAACGACTCTAACACACTCATTTTAGTTCCAAAAGTGATAATTCACATTTAATAGTCATTTACAGGCAAAAGAGAAAACATTAAAAAATTACCATTTCTGACCATCTGGAGAAAGTTCGACAGTTCCGGGGTCATCGTTTTTCATCAAAATGTTTTTTTTCAAATGTTGAAAAAATGATGCAAAATGTCAAATGGATTGAGCCTTATGTTGAATAACTACTTTTTAAGCCCCACAGTGACCAAACTTGCCATTTTTACAGACTTTTCCTCCTACTCCAAAGCTTCTATTATGACCAATTTCTGGCACAAAAATTACTCCAAACACACTTATTTTAGTTCCAAAAGCGATCATTCACATTTAATAATTGTTTACAGTCAAAAGAGAAAACATTAAAAAATGACCATTTGGAGAAAGTTTGACAGTTCCGGGGTCATCGTTTTTCATTAAAAAAAATATTTTTTCAAATGTTGAAAAAATGATGCAAAATGTCAAATGGATTGTGCCTGATGTTGAATAACTACTTTTTAAGCCCTACAGTGACCAAAATTGCCATTTTTACAGATATTTCCTCCTACTCAGAAGCTTCTATTTGACCAATTTCTGGCAGAAAAATGGCTCTAAACACACTTATTTTAGTTCCAAAAGTGATCATTCACATTTAATAATTGTTTACAGTCAAAAGAGAAAACATTAAAAAATGACCATTTCTGACAATCTGGAGAAAGTTTGACAGGTCCGGGGTCATCGTTTTTCATCAAAAAATATTTTTTTCCAAATGTTGAAAAAACGATTCAAAATGTCAAATGGATTGTGCCTGATGTTGAATAACCCCTTTTTAAGCCCTACAGTGACCAAAATTGCCAATTTTTACAGACATTTTCTCCTACTCCAAAGCTTCTATTTGACCAATTTCTGGCAGAAAAATGACTCTAAACACACTTATTTTAGTTCCAAAAGTGAACATTCACATTTAATAATTGTTTACAGGCAAATGAGAAAACATTAAAAAATTACCATTTTTGACCATGTGGAGAAAGTTTGACAGTTCCGGGGTCATCGTTTTTCATTAAAAAAAATATTTTTTCAAATGTTGAAAAAATGATGCAAAATGTCAAATGGATTGTGCCTGATGTTGAATAACCCCTTTTTAAGCCCTACAGTGACCAAAATTGCCAATTTTTACAGACATTTTCTCCTACTCCAAAGCTTCTATTTGACCAATTTCTGGCAGAAAAATGACTCTAAACACACTTATTTTAGTTCCAAAAGTGAACATTCACATTTAATAAATGTTTACAGGCAAATGAGAAAACATTAAAAAATTACCATTTTTGACCATGTGGAGAAAGTTTGACAGTTCCGGGGTCATCGTTTTTCATTAAAAAAATATTTTTTCAAATGTTGAAAAAATGATGCAAAATGTCAAATGGATTGTGCCTGATGTTGAATAACTTCTTTTTAAGCCCTACAGTGACCAAAATTGCCATTTTTACAGATATTTCCTCCTACTCAGAAGCTTCTATTTGACCAATTTCTGGCAGAAAAATGGCTCTAAACACACTTATTTTAGTTCCAAAAGTGATCATTCACATTTAATAGTCATATACAGGCAAAAGAGAAAACATTAAAAAATGACCATTTCTGACCATCTGGAGAAAGTTCAACAGTTCCGGGGTCATCGTTTTTCATCAAAAAAAATATTTTTTCAAATGTTGAAAAAATGATGCAAAATGTCAAAAGGATTGTGCCTGAAGTTGAATAACCACTTTTTTAAGCCCCACTGTGACCAAAATTGCCATTTTTACAGACTTTTCCTCCTACTCAGAACCTTCTATTTCGACCAATTTCTGGCAGAAAAACGACTCTAACACACTCATTTTAGTTCCAAAAGTGATAATTCACATTTAATAGTCATTTACAGGCAAAAGAGAAAACATTAAAAAATGACCATTTCTGACCATCTGGAGAAAGTTTGACAAGTCCGGGGTCATCGTTTTTCAACAAAAAAATTTTTTTTTCAAATGTTGAAAAAATGATTCAAAATGTCAAATGGGTTGTGCCTGATGTTGACTAACAACTTTTTAAAGCCCCACAGTGACCAAAATTGCTATTTTTACAGACATTTCCTCCTACTCAGAAGCTTCTGTTTGACCAATTTCTGGCAGAAAAATTACTTTAAACACACTTATTTTAGT
Organism: Lissotriton helveticus; assembly: GCF_964261635.1. Lineage (NCBI taxonomy): Eukaryota > Metazoa > Chordata > Amphibia > Caudata > Salamandridae > Lissotriton > Lissotriton helveticus. Next base: position 1,355,375,369 of record NC_136061.1, on the reverse strand, counting down.
TCCAAAAGTGATCATTCACATTTAATAATTGTTTACAGTCAAAAGAGAAAACATTAAAAAATGACCATTTCTGACCATCTGGAGAAAGTTCGACAGTTCCGGGGTCATCGTTTTTCAACAAAAAAAATATTTTTTGCAAATGTTGAAAAAATGATGCAAAATGTCAAAAGGATTGTGCCTGAAATTGAATAACCACTTTTTAACCCCTTCGACGCTGATGACGAGCTGGGCTCGTCATGGCGTAGCCTCCTCGCACGCTCATGACGAGCCCAGCTCGTCACGTAACATGCGAATTAGTAATTCTCAGCGTACGGGCGGAATTCCGCCCGCACGCATGCGGTTAAAGCCCCACAGTGACCAAAATTGCCATTTTTACAGACTTTTCCTCCTACTCAGAATCTTCTATTTTCACCAATTTCTGGCAGAAAAATGACTCCAAACACACTCATTTTAGTTCCAAAAGTGATAATTCACATTTAATAGTCATTTGCAGGCAAAAGAGAAAACATTAAAAAATGGCCATTTCTGACCATCTGGAGAAAGTTCGACAGTTCCGGGGTCATCGTTTTTCATCAAAAAAAATATTTTTTCAAATGTTGAATAAATGATTCAAAATGTCAAATGGATTGTGCCTCATGTTGAATAACCACTTTTTAAAGCCCCACAGTGACCAAAATTGCCATTTTTACACACTTTTCCTCCTACTCAGAAGCTTCTATTTCGACCAATTTCTGGCAGAAAAATGACTCCAAACACACTCATTTTAGTTCCAAAAGTGATAATTCACAATTAATAGTCATATACAGGCAAAAGAGAAAACATTAAAAAATGACCATTTCTGACCATCTGGAGAAAGTTCAACAGTTCCGGGGTCATCGTTTTTCATCAAAAAAAATATTTTTTCAAATGTTGAAAAAATGATGCAAAATGTCAAAAGGATTGTGCCTGAAGTTGAATAACCACGTTTTAAAGCCCCACAGTGACCAAAATTGCAATTTTTACAGACTTTTCCTCCTACTCAGAAGCTTCTATATTGACCAATTTCTGGCAGAAAAATTACTCCAAACACACTTATTTTAGTTCCAAAAGCGATCATTCACATTTAATAATTGTTTACAGTCAAAAGAGAAAACATTAAAAAATGACCATTTCTGACCATCTGGAGAAAGTTTGACAGTTCCGGGGTCATCGTTTTTCATTAAAAAAATATTTTTTCAAATGTTGAAAAAATGATGCAAAATGTCAAATGGATTGTGCCTGATGTTGAATAACCACTTTTTAAGCCCTACAGTGACCAAAATTGCCATTTTTACAGACATTTCCTCCTACTCCAAAGCTTCTATTTGACCAATTTCTGGCAGAAAAATGACTCTAAACACACTTATTTTAGTTCCAAAAGTGAACATTCACATTTAATAATTGTTTACAGGCAAAAGAGAAAACATTAAAAAATTACCATTTTTGACCATGTGGAGAAAGTTTGACAGTTCCGGGGTCATCATTTTTCATTAAAAAAAATATTTTTTCAAATGTTGAAAAAATGATGCAAAATGTCAAATGGATTGTGCCTGATGTTGAATAACTACTTTTTAATCCCTACAGTGACCAAAATTGCCATTTTTACAGATATTTCCTCCTACTCAGAAGCTTCTATTTGACCAATTTCTGGCAGAAAAATGGCTCTAAACACACTTATTTTAGTTCCAAAAGTGATCATTCACATTTAATAGTCATATACAGGCAAAAGAGAAAACATTAAAAAATGACCATTTCTGACCACCTGGAGAAAGTTCAACAGTTCCGGGGTCATCGTTTTTCATCAAAAAAAATATTTTTTCAAATGTTGAAAAAATGATGCAAAATGTCAAAAGGATTGTGCCTGAAGTTGAATAACCACTTTTTAAAGCCCCACTGTGACCAAAATTGCCATTTTTACAGACTTTTCCTCCTACTCAGAAGCTTCTATTTTGACAAATTTCTGGCAGAAAAATTACTCCAAACACACTTATTTTAGTTCCAAAAGCGATCATTCACATTTAATATTTGTTTACAGTCAAAAGAGAAAACATTAAAAAATGACCATTTCTGACCATTTGGAGAAAGTTTGACAGGTCCGGGGTCATCGTTTTTCATCAAAAAAATAACTTTTTCAAATGTTGAAAAAATGATTCAAAATGTTAAATGGATTGTGCCTGATGTTGAATAACCACTTTTTAAAGCCCCACAGTGACCAAAATTGTCATTTTTACAGACATTTCCTCCTACTCAGAACCTTCTATTTCGACCAATTTCTGGCAGAAAAACGACTCTAACACACTCATTTTAGTTCCAAAAGTGAACATTCACATTTAATAATTGTTTACAGTCAAAAGAGAAAACATTAAAAAATGACCATTTCTGGCATTCTGGAGAAAGTTTGACAGGTCCGGGGTCATCGTTTTTCATCAAAAAAATACTTTTTCAAATGTTGAAAAAATGATTCAAAATGTCAAATGGATTGTGCCTGATGTTGAATAACCACTTTTTAAAGCCCCACAGTGACCAAAATTGTCATTTTTACAGACATTTCCTCCTACTCAGAACCTTCTATTTCGACCAATTTCTGGCAGAAAAATGACTCTAACACACTCATTTCAGTTCCAAAAGTGATAATTCACATTTAATAGTCATTTACAGGCAAAAGAGAAAACATTAAAAAATGATCATTTCTGACCATCTGGAGAAAGTTTGACAAGTCCGGGGTCATCGTTTTTCAACAATTTTTTTTTTTTCAAATGTTGAAAAAATGATGCAAAATGTCAAATGGATTGTGCCTGATGTTGAATAAATACTTTTTAAGCCCTATTGTGACCAAAATTGCCATTTTTACAGATATTTCCTCCTACTCAGAAGCTTCTATTTGACCAATTTCTGGCAGAAAATGGCTCTAAACACACTTATTTTAGTTCCAAAAGTGATCATTCACATTTAATAATTGTTTACAGTCAAAAGAGAAAACATTAAAAAATGACAATTTCTGACCATCTGGAGAAAGTTTGACAAGTCCGGGGTCATCGTTTTTCATCAAAAAAAATATTTTTTCAAATGTTGAAAAAATGATTCAAAATGTCAAATGGATTGTGCCTCATGTTGAATAACCACTTTTTAAAGCCCCACAGTGACCAAAATTGCCATTTTTACAGACTTTTCCTCCTACTCAGAAGCTTCTATTTCGACCAATTTCTGCCAGAAAAATGACTCCAAACACACTCATTTTAGTTCCAAAAGTAATAATTCACATTTAATAGTCATATACAGGCAAAAGAGAAAACATTAAAAAATGACCATTTCTGACCATCTGGAGAAAGTTCGACAGGTCCGGGCTCATCATTTTTCATAAAAAAAAATATTTTTTCAAATGTTGAAAAAATGATGCAAAATGTCAAAAGGATTGGGCCTCCTGTTGAATAACCACTTTTGCCCCACAGTGACCAAAATTGCCATTTTTACAGACTTTTCCTCCTACTGAGAAGCTTCTATTTTACCAATTGCTGGCAGAAAAATGACTCTAAACACACTTATTTTAGTTCCAAAAGTGATCATTCACATTTAATAATTGTTTACAGTCAAAAGAGAAAACATTAAAAAATGACCATTTCTGACATTCTGGAGAAAGTTCGACAGTTCCGGGGTCATCGTTTTTCATAAAAAAAATATTTTTTCAAATGTTGAAAAAATTATGCAAAATGTCAAATGGATTGTGCCTGATGTTGAATAACCACTTTTTAAAGCCCCACAGTGACCAAAATTGCCATTTTTACAGACATTTCCTCCTACTCAGAAGCTTCTATTTGACCAATTTCTGGCAGAAAAATGACTCTAAACACACTTATTTTAGTTCCAAAAGTGATCATTCACATTTAATAATTGTTTACAGTCAAAAGAGAAAACATTAAAAAATGACCATTTCTGACCATCTGGAGAAAGTTCGACAGTTTTGGGGTCATCGTTTTTCATCGATAAAAATATTTTTTCAAATGTTGAAAAAATGATGCAAAATGTCAAAAGGATTGTGACTGAATTCAAAAACCACTTTTTAAAGCCCCAGCGTGACCAAAATTGCCATTTTTACAGACTTTTCCTCCTACTCAGAAGCTTCTATTTTGACCAATTTCTGGCAGAAAAATGACTCCAAACACACTCATTTTAGATCCAAAAGTGATCATTCACATTTAATAGTCATTTACAGGCAAAAGAGAAAACATTAAAAAATGGCCATTTCAGACCATCTGGAGAAAGTTCGACAGGTCATCGTTTTTCATCAAAAAAAATATTTTTTCAAATGTTGAAAAAATGATTCAAAATGTCAAATGGATTGTGCCTCATGTTGAATAACCACTTTTTAAAGCCCCACAGTGACCAAAATTGCCATTTTTATACACTTTTCCTCCTACTCGACCAATTTCTGGCAGAAAAATGACTCCAAACACACTCATTTTAGTTCCAAAAGTGATAATTCACATTTAATAGTCATATACAGGCAAAAGAGAAAACATTCAAAAATGACCATTTCTGACCATCTGGAGAAAGTTCAACAGTTCCGGGGTCATCGTTTTTCATCAAAAAAAATATTATTTCAAATGTTGAAAAAATGATGCAAAATGTCAAAAGGATTGTGCCTGAAGTTGAATAACCACTTTTTAAAGCCCCACAGTTACCAAAATTGCCATTTTTACAGACTTTTCCTCCTACTCAGAAGCTTCTATTTTGACCAATTTCTGGCAGAAAAATGACTCCAAACACACTCATTTTAGATCCAAAAGTGATAATTCACATTTAATAGTCATTTACAGGCAAAAGAGAAAACATTAAAAAATGGCCATTTCTGACCATCTGGAGAAAGTTCGACACTTCCGGGGTCATCGTTTTTCATCAAAAATTTTTTTTTAAATGTTGAACAAATGATGCAAAATGTCAAATGGATTGAGCCTGATGTTGAATAACTACTTTTTAAGCCCCACAGTGACCAAACTTGCCATTTTTACAGACTTTTCCTCCTACTCCAAAGCTTCTATTATGACCAATTTCTGGCACAAAAATTACTCCAAACACACTTATTTTAGTTCCAAAAGCGATCATTCACATTTAATAATTGTTTACAGTCAAAAGAGAAAACATTAAAAAATGACCATTTCTGACCATCTGGAGAAAGTTTGACAGGTCCGGGGTCATCGTTTTTTATAAAAAAAAATACTTTTTCAAATGTTGAAAAAATGATTCAAAATGTCAAATGGATTGTGCCTGATGTTGAATAACCACTTTTTAAAGCCCCACAGTGACCAAAATTGCCATTTTTACAGACTTTTCCTCCTACTCAGAAGCTTCTATTTCGACCAATTTCTGGCAGAAAAATGACTCCAAACACACTCATTTTAGTTCCAAAAGTGATAATTCACATTTAATAGTCATATACAGGCAAAAGAGAAAACATTAAAAAATGACCATTTCTGACCATCTGGAGAAAGTTCGACAGGTCCGGGCTCATCATTTTTCATAAAAAAATTCTTTTTTTTCAAATGTTGAAAAAATGATGCAAAATGTCAAAAGGATTGGGCCTCCTGTTGAATAACCACTTTTGCCCCACAGTGACCAAAATTGCCATTTTTACAGACTTTTCCTCCTACTCAGAAGCTTCTATTTGACCAATTTCTGGCAGAAACATGACTCTAAACACACTTATTTTAGTTCCAAAAGTGATCATTCACATTTAATAATTGTTTATAGTCAAAAGAGAAAACATAAAAAAATGACCATTTCTGACCATATGGAGAAAGTTTGACAGGTCATCGTTTTTCATCCAAAAAAATATTTTTTCAAATGTTGAAAAAATGATTCAAAATGTCAAATGGATTGTGCCTCATGTTGAATAACCACTTTTTAAAGCCCCACAGTGACCAAAATTGCCATTTTTACACACTTTTCCTCCTACTCGACCAATTTCTGGCAGAAAAATGACTCCAAACACACTCATTTTAGTTCCAAAAGTGATAATTCACATGTAATAGTCATATACAGGCAAAAGAGAAAACATTAAAAAATGACCATTTCTGACCATCTGGAGAATGTTCAACAGTTCCGGGGTCATCGTTTTTCATCAAAAAAAATATTATTTCAAATGTTGAAAAAATGATGCAAAATGTCAAAAGGATTGTGCCTGAAGTTGAATAACCACTTTTTAAAGCCCCACAGTTACCAAAATTGCCATTTTTACAGACTTTTCCTCCTACTCAGAAGCTTCTATTTTGACCAATTTCTGGCAGAAAAATGATTCCAAACACACTCATTTTAGATCCAAAAGTGATAATTCACATTTAATAGTCATTTACAGGCAAAAGAGAAAACATTAAAAAATGGCCATTTCTGACCATCTGGAGAAAGTTCGACAGTTCCGGGGTCATCGTTTTTCATCAAAAATTTTTTTTTCAAATGTTGAAAAAATGATGCAAAATGTCAAATGGATTGAGCCTTATGTTGAATAACTACTTTTTAAGCCCCACAGTGACCAAACTTGCCATTTTTACAGACTTTTCCTCCTACTCCAAAGCTTCTATTATGACCAATTTCTGGCACAAAAATTACTCCAAACACACTTATTTTAGTTCCAAAAGCGATCATTCACATTTAATAATTGTTTACAGTCAAAAGAGAAAACATTAAAAAATGACCATTTCTGACCATCTGGAGAAAGTTTGACAGGTCCGGGGTCATCGTTTTTTATCAAAAAAAATACTTTTTCAAATGTTGAAAAAATGATTCAAAATGTCAAATGGATTGTGCCTGATGTTGAATAACCACTTTTTAAAGCCCCACAGTGACCAAAATTGCCATTTTTACAGACTTTTCCTCCTACACAGAAGCTTCTATTTTGACCAATTTCTGGCAGAAAAATGACTCCAAACACACTCATTTTAGTTCCAAAAGTGATAATTCACATTTAATAGTCATATACAGGCAAAAGAGAAAACATTAAAAAATGACCATTTCTGACCATCTGGAGAAAGTTCGACAGGTCCGGGCTCATCATTTTTCATTAAAAAAAATATTTTTTCAAATGTTGAAAAAATGATGCAAAATGTCAAAAGGATTGGGCCTCCTGTTGAATAACCACTTTTGCCCCACAGTGACCAAAATTGCCATTTTTACAGACTTTTCCTCCTACTCAGAAGCTTCTATTTGACCAATTTCTGGCAGAAACATGACTCTAAACACACTTATTTTAGTTCCAAAAGTGATCATTCACATTTAATAATTGTTTATAGTCAAAAGAGAAAACATAAAAAAATGACCATTTCTGACCATATGGAGAAAGTTTGACAGGTCATTGTTTTTCATCAAAAAAAATATTTTTTCAAATGTTGAAAAAATGATTCAAAATGTCAAATGGATTGTGCCTCATGTTGAATAACCACTTTTTAAAGCCCCACAGTGACCAAAATTGCCATTTTTACATACTTTTCCTCCTACTCGACCAATTTCTGGCAGAAAAATGACTCCAAACACACTCATTTTAGTTCCAAAAGTGATAATTCACATGTAATAGTCATATACAGGCAAAAGAGAAAACATTAAAAAATGACCATTTCTGACCATCTGGAGAAAGTTCAACAGTTCCGGGGTCATCGTTTTTCATCAAAAAAAATATTATTTCAAATGTTGAAAAAATGATGCAAAATGTCAAAAGGATTGTGCCTGAAGTTGAATAACCACTTTTTAAAGCCCCACAGTTACCAAAATTGCCATTTTTACAGACTTTTCCTCCTACTCAGAAGCTTCTATTTTGACCAATTTCTGGCAGAAAAATGACTCCAAACACACTCATTTTAGATCCAAAAGTGATAATTCACATTTAATAGTCATTTACAGGCAAAAGAGAAAACATTAAAAAATGGCCATTTCTGACCATCTGGAGAAAGTTCGACAGTTCCGGGGTCATCGTTTTTCATCAAAATTTTTTTTTTCAAATGTTGAAAACATGATGCAAAATGTCAAATGGATTGAGCCTTATGTTGAATAACTACTTTTTAAGCCCCACAGTGACCAAACTTGCCATTTTTACAGACTTTTCCTCCTACTCCAAAGCTTCTATTATGACCAATTTCTGGCACAAAAATTACTCCAAACACACTTATTTTAGTTCCAAAAGCGATCATTCACATTTAATAGTTGTTTACAGTCAAAAGAGAAAACATTAAAAAATGACCATTTCTGACCATCTGGAGAAAGTTTGACAGGTCCGGGGTCATCGTTTTTTATCAAAAAAAATACTTTTTCAAATGTTGAAAAAATGATGCAAAATGTCAAAAGGATTGTGCCTGAAGTTGAATAACCACTTTTTAAGCCCCACAGTGACCAAAATTGCCATTTTTACAGACATTTCCTCCTACTCAGAAGCTTCTATTTGACCAATTTCTGGCAGAAAAATGACTCTAAACACACCTATTTTAGTTCCAGAAGTGAACATTCACATTTAATAATTGTTTACAGTCAAAAGAGAAAACATTAAAAAATGACCATTTCTGACATTCTGGAGAAAGTTCGACAGTTCCGGGGTCATCGTTTTTCATCAAATTTTTTTTTTTAAATGTTGAACAAATGATGCAAAATGTCAAATGGATTGAGCCTGATGTTGAATAACTACTTTTTAAGCACCACAGTGACCAAACTTGCCATTTTTACAGACTTTTCCTCCTACTCCAAAGCTTCTATTATGACCAATTTCTGGCACAAAAATTACTCCAAACACACTTATTTTAGTTCCAAAAGCGATCATTCACATTTAATAATTGTTTACAGTCAAAAGAGAAAACATTAAAAAATGACCATTTCTGACCATCTGGAGAAAGTTTGACAGGTCCGTGGTCATTGTTTTTCATCGATAAAAATATTTTTTCAAATGATGCAAAATGTCAAAAGGATTGTGACTGAATTCAATAACCACTTTTTAAAGCCCCAGCGTGACCAAAATTGCCATTTTTACAGACTTTTCCTCCTACTCAGAAGCTTCTATTTTGACCAATTTCTGGCAGAAAAATGACTCCAAACACACTCATTTTAGATCCAAAAGTGATCATTCACATTTAATAGTCATTTACAGGCAAAAGAGAAAACATTAAAAAATGGCCATTTCAGACCATCTGGAGAAAGTTCGACAGGTCATCGTTTTTCATCAAAAAAAATAGTTTTTCAAATGTTGAAAAAATGATTCAAAATGTCAAATGGATTGTGCCTCATGTTGAATAACCACTTTTTAAAGCCCCACAGTGACCAAAATTGCCATTTTTATACACTTTTCCTCCTACTCGACCAATTTCTGGCAGAAAAATGACTCCAAACACACTCATTTTAGTTCCAAAAGTGATAATTCACATTTAATAGTCATATACAGGCAAAAGAGAAAACATTCAAAAATGACCATTTCTGACCATCTGGAGAAAGTTCAACAGTTCCGGGGTCATCGTTTTTCATCAAAAAAAATATTATTTCAAATGTTGAAAAAATGATGCAAAATGTCAAAAGGATTATGCCTGAAGTTGAATAACCACTTTTTAAAGCCCCACAGTTACCAAAATTGCCATTTTTACAGACTTTTCCTCCTACTCAGAAGCTTCTATTTTGACCAATTTCTGGCAGAAAAATGACTCCAAACACACTCATTTTAGATCCAAAAGTGATAATTCACATTTAATAGTCATTTACAGGCAAAAGAGAAAACATTAAAAAATGGCCATTTCTGACCATCTGGAGAAAGTTCGACACTTCCGGGGTCATCGTTTTTCATCAAAATTTTTTTTTTAAATGTTGAACAAATGATGCAAAATGTCAAATGGATTGAGCCTGATGTTGAATAACTACTTTTTAAGCCCCACAGTGACCAAACTTGCCATTTTTACAGACTTTTCCTCCTACTCCAAAGCTTCTATTATGACCAATTTCTGGCACAAAAATTACTCCAAACACACTTATTTTAGTTCCAAAAGCGATCATTCACATTTAATAATTGTTTACAGTCAAAAGAGAAAACATTAAAAAATGACCATTTCTGACCATCTGGAGAAAGTTCGACAGTTCCGGGGTCATCGTTTTTCATCAATAAAAATATTCTTTCAAATGTTGAAAAAATTATGCAAAATGTCAAAAGGATTGGGCCTCCTGTTGAATAACCACTTTTGCCCCACAGTGACCAAAATTGCCATTTTTTACAGACTTTTCCTCCTACTCAGAAGCTTCTATTTGACCAAATTCTGGCAGAAAAATGGCTCTAAACACACTTATTTTAGTTCCAAAAGTGATCATTCACATGTAATAATTGTTTACAGTCAAAAGAGAAAACATTAAAAAATGACCATTTCTGACCATCTGGAGAAAGTTCGACAGTTTTGGGGTCATCGTTTTTCATCGATAAAAATATTTTTTCAAATGTTGAAAAAATTATTCAAAATGTCAAATGGATTGTGCCTCATGTTGAATAACCACTTTTTAAAGCCCCACAGTGACCAAAATTGCCATTTTTATACACTTTTCCTCCTACTCGACCAATTTCTGGCAGAAAAATGACTCCAAACACACTCATTTTAGTTCCAAAAGTGATAATTCACATTTAATAGTCATATACAGGCAAAAGAGAAAACATTAAAAAATGACCATTTCTGACCATCTGGAGAAAGTTCAACAGTTCCGGGGTCATCGTTTTTCATCAAAAAAAATATTATTTCAAATGTTGAAAAAATGATGCAAAATGTCAAAAGGATTGTGCCTGAAGTTGAATAACCACTTTTTAAAGCCCCACAGTTACCAAAATTGCCATTTTTACAGACTTTTCCTCCTACTCAGAAGCTTCTATTTTGACCAATTTCTGGCAGAAAAATGACTCCAAACACACTCATTTTAGATCCAAAAGTGATAATTCACATTTAATAGTCATTTACAGGCAAAAGAGAAAACATTAAAAAATGGCCATTTCTGACCATCTGGAGAAAGTTCGACACTTCCGGGGTCATCGTTTTTCATCAAAATTTTTTTTTTAAATGTTGAACAAATGATGCAAAATGTCAAATGGATTGAGCCTGATGTTGAATAACTACTTTTTAAGCCCCACAGTGACCAAACTTGCCATTTTTACAGACTTTTCCTCCTACTCCAAAGCTTCTATTATGACCAATTTCTGGCACAAAAATTACTCCAAACACACTTATTTTAGTTCCAAAAGCGATCATTCACATTTAATAATTGTTTACAGTCAAAAGAGAAAACATTAAAAAATGACCATTTCTGACCATCTGGAGAAAGTTTGACAGGTCCGGGGTCATCGTTTTTTATAAAAAAAAATACTTTTTCAAATGTTGAAAAAATGATTCAAAATGTCAAATGGATTGTGCCTGATGTTGAATAACCACTTTTTAAAGCCCCACAGTGACCAAAATTGCCATTTTTACAGACTTTTCCTCCTACTCAGAAGCTTCTATTTCGACCAATTTCTGGCAGAAAAATGACTCCAAACACACTCATTTTAGTTCCAAAAGTGATAATTCACATTTAATAGTCATATACAGGCAAAAGAGAAAACATTAAAAAATGACCATTTCTGACCATCTGGAGAAAGTTCGACAGGTCCGGGCTCATCATTTTTCATAAAAAAATTCTTTTTTTTCAAATGTTGAAAAAATGATGCAAAATGTCAAAAGGATTGGGCCTCCTGTTGAATAACCACTTTTGCCCCACAGTGACCAAAATTGCCATTTTTACAGACTTTTCCTCCTACTCAGAAGCTTCTATTTGACCAATTTCTGGCAGAAACATGACTCTAAACACACTTATTTTAGTTCCAAAAGTGATCATTCACATTTAATAATTGTTTATAGTCAAAAGAGAAAACATAAAAAAATGACCATTTCTGACCATATGGAGAAAGTTTGACAGGTCATCGTTTTTCATCAAAAAAAATATTTTTTCAAATGTTGAAAAAATGATTCAAAATGTCAAATGGATTGTGCCTCATGTTGAATAACCACTTTTTAAAGCCCCACAGTGACCAAAATTGCCATTTTTACACACTTTTCCTCCTACTCGACCAATTTCTGGCAGAAAAATGACTCCAAACACATTCATTTTAGTTCCAAAAGTGATAATTCACATGTAATAGTCATATACAGGCAAAAGAGAAAACATTAAAAAATGACCATTTCTGACCATCTGGAGAAAGTTCAACAGTTCCGGGGTCATCGTTTTTCATCAAAAAAAATATTATTTCAAATGTTGAAAAAATGATGCAAAATGTCAAAAGGATTGTGCCTGAAGTTGAATAACCACTTTTTAAAGCCCCACAGTTACCAAAATTGCCATTTTTACAGACTTTTCCTCCTACTCAGAAGCTTCTATTTTGACCAATTTCTGGCAGAAAAATGACTCCAAACACACTCATTTTAGATCCAAAAGTGATAATTCACATTTAATAGTCATTTACAGGCAAAAGAGAAAACATTAAAAAATGGCCATTTCTGACCATCTGGAGAAAGTTCGACAGTTCCGGGGTCATTGTTTTTCATCAAAAATTTTTTTTTCAAATGTTGAAAAAATGATGCAAAATGTCAAATGGATTGAGCCTTATGTTGAATAACTACTTTTTAAGCCCCACAGTGACCAAACTTGCCATTTTTACAGACTTTTCCTCCTACTCCAAAGCTTCTATTATGACCAATTTCTGGCACAAAAATTACTCCAAACACACTTATTTTAGTTCCAAAAGCGATCATTCACATTTAATAATTGTTTACAGTCAAAAGAGAAAACATTAAAAAATGACCATTTCTGACCATCTGGAGAAAGTTTGACAGGTCCGGGGTCATCGTTTTTTATCAAAAAAAATACTTTTTCAAATGTTGAAAAAATGATTCAAAATGTCAAATGGATTGTGCCTGATGTTGAATAACCACTTTTTAAAGCCCCACAGTGACCAAAATTGCCATTTTTACAGACTTTTCCTCCTACTCAGAAGCTTCTATTTCGACCAATTTCTGGCAGAAAAATGACTCCAAACACACTCATTTTAGTTCCAAAAGTGATAATTCACATTTAATAGTCATATACAGGCAAAAGAGAAAACATTAAAAAATGACCATTTCTGACCATCTGGAGAAAGTTCGACAGGTCCGGGCTCATCATTTTTCATTAAAAAAAATATTTTTTCAAATGTTGAAAAAATGATGCAAAATGTCAAAAGGATTGGGCCTCCTGTTGAATAACCACTTTTGCCCCACAGTGACCAAAATTGCCATTTTTACAGACTTTTCCTCCTACTCAGAAGCTTCTATTTGACCAATTTCTGGCAGAAACATGACTCTAAACACACTTATTTTAGTTCCAAAAGTGATCATTCACATTTAATAATTGTTTATAGTCAAAAGAGAAATCATAAAAAAATGACCATTTCTGACCATATGGAGAAAGTTTGACAGGTCATCGTTTTTCATCAAAAAAAATATTTTTTCAAATGTTGAAAAAATGATTCAAAATGTCAAATGGATTGTGCCTCATGTTGAATAACCACCTTTTAAAGCCCCACAGTGACCAAAATTGCCATTTTTACATACTTTTCCTCCTACTCGACCAATTTCTGGCAGAAAAATGACTCCAAACACACTCATTTTAGTTCCAAAAGTGATAATTCACATGTAATAGTCATATACAGGCAAAAGAGAAAACATTAAAAAATGACCATTTCTGACCATCTGGAGAAAGTTCAACAGTTCCGGGGTCATCGTTTTTCATCAAAAAAAATATTATTTCAAATGTTGAAAAAATGATGCAAAATGTCAAAAGGATTGTGCCTGAAGTTGAATAACCACTTTTTAAAGCCCCACAGTTACCAAAATTGCCATTTTTACAGACTTTTCCTCCTACTCAGAAGCTTCTATTTTGACCAATTTCTGGCAGAAAAATGACTCCAAACACACTCATTTTAGATCCAAAAGTGATAATTCACATTTAATAGTCATTTACAGGCAAAAGAGAAAACATTAAAAAATGGCCATGTCTGACCATCTGGAGAAAGTTCGACAGTTCCGGGGTCATCGTTTTTCATCAAAATTTTTTTTTTCAAATGTTGAAAACATGATGCAAAATGTCAAATGGATTGAGCCTTATGTTGAATAACTACTTTTTAAGCCCCACAGTGACCAAACTTGCCATTTTTACAGACTTTTCCTCCTACTCCAAAGCTTCTATTATGACCAATTTCTGGCACAAAAATTACTCCAAACACACTTATTTTAGTTCCAAAAGCGATCATTCACATTTAATAGTTGTTTACAGTCAAAAGAGAAAACATTAAAAAATGACCATTTCTGACCATCTGGAGAAAGTTTGACAGGTCCGGGGTCATCGTTTTTTATCAAAAAAAATACTTTTTCAAATGTTGAAAAAATGATGCAAAATGTCAAAAGGATTGTGCCTGAAGTTGAATAACCACTTTTTAAGCCCCACAGTGACCAAAATTGCCATTTTTACAGACATTTCCTCCTACTCAGAAGCTTCTATTTGACCAATTTCTGGCAGAAAAATGACTCTAAACACACCTATTTTAGTTCCAGAAGTGAACATTCACATTTAATAATTGTTTACAGTCAAAAGAGAAAACATTAAAAAATGACCATTTCTGACATTCTGGAGAAAGTTCGACAGTTCCGGGGTCATCGTTTTTCATCAAAATTTTTTTTTTAAATGTTGAACAAATGATGCAAAATGTCAAATGGATTGAGCCTGATGTTGAATAACTACTTTTTAAGCCCCACAGTGACCGAACTTGCCATTTTTACAGACTTTTCCTCCTACTCCAAAGCTTCTATTATGACCAATTTCTGGCACAAAAATTACTCCAAACACACTTATTTTAGTTCCAAAAGCGATCATTCACATTTAATAATTGTTTACAGTCAAAAGAGAAAACATTAAAAAATGACCATTTCTGACCATCTGGAGAAAGTTTGACAGGTCCGTGGTCATCGTTTTTTATCAAAAAAAATACTTTTTTAAATGTTGAAAAAATGATTCAAAATGTCAAATGGATTGTGCCTGATGTTGAATAACCACTTTTTAAAGCCCCACAGTGACCAAAATTGCCATTTTTACAGACTTTTCCTCCTACTCAGAAGCTTCTATTTCGACCAATTTCTGGCAGAAAAATGACTCCAAACACACTCATTTTAGTTCCAAAAGTGATAATTCACATGTAATAGTCATATACAGGCAAAAGAGAAAACATTAAAAAATTACCATTTCTGACCATCTGGAGAAAGTTCGACAGGTCCGGGCTCATCATTTTTCATAAAAAAATTTTTTTTTTCAAATGTTGAAAAAATGTGGCAAAATGTCAAAAGGATTGGGCCTCCTGTTGAATAACCACTTTTGCCCCACAGTGACCAAAATTGCCATTTTTACAGACTTTTCCTCCTACTCAGAAGCTTCTATTTGACCAATTTCTGGCAGAAAAATGACTCTAAACACACTTATTTTAGTTCCAAAAGTGATCATTCACATTTAAGAATTGTTTACAGTCAAAAGAGAAAACATTAAAAAATGACCATTTCTGACCATCTGGAGAAAGTTCGACAGTTCCGGGGTCATCGTTTTTCATCAATAAAAATATTCTTTCAAATGTTGAAAAAATGATGCAAAATGTCAAAAGGATTGGGCCTCCTGTTGAATAACCACTTTTGCCCCACAGTGACCAAAATTGCCATTTTTTACAGACTTTTCCTCCTACTCAGAAGCTTCTATTTGACCAATTTCTGGCAGAAAAATGACTCTAAAGACACTTATTTTAGTTCCAAAAGTGATCATTCACATTTAATAATTGTTTATAGTCAAAAGAGAAAACATAAAAAAATGACCATTTCTGACCATATGGAGAAAGTTTGACAGGTCATCGTTTTTCATCAAAAAAAATATTTTTTCAAATGTTGAAAAAATGATTCAAAATGTCAAATGGATTGTGCCTCATGTTGAATAACCACTTTTTAAAGCCCCACAGTGACCAAAATTGCCATTTTTACACACTTTTCCTCCTACTCGACCAATTTCTGGCAGAAAAACGACTCCAAACACACTCATTTCAGTTCCAAAAGTGATAATTCACATGTAATAGTCATATACAGGCAAAAGAGAAAACATTAAAAAATGACCATTTCTGACCATCTGGAGAAAGTTCAACAGTTCCGGGGTCATCGTTTTTCATCAAAAAAAATATTATTTCAAATGTTGAAAAAATGATGCAAAATGTCAAAAGGATTGTGCCTGAAGTTGAATAACCACTTTTTAAAGCCCCACAGTTACCAAAATTACCATTTTTACAGACTTTTCCTCCTACTCAGAAGCTTCTATTTTGACCAATTTCTGGCAGAAAAATGACTCCAAACACACTCATTTTAGATCCAAAAGTGATAATTCACATTTAATAGTCATTTACAGGCAAAAGAGAAAACATTAAAAAATGCCATTTCTGACCATCTGGAGAAAGTTCGACAGTTCCGGGGTCATCGTTTTTCATCAAAAATTTTTTTTTCAAATGTTGAAAAAATGATGCAAAATGTCAAATGGATTGAGCCTTATGTTGAATAACTACTTTTTAAGCCCCACAGTGACCAAACTTGCCATTTTTACAGACTTTTCCTCCTACTCCAAAGCTTCTATTATGACCAATTTCTGGCACAAAAATTACTCCAAACACACTTATTTTAGTTCCAAAAGCGATCATTCACATTTAATAATTGTTTACAGTCAAAAGAGAAAACATTAAAAAAGACCATTTCTGACCATCTGGAGAAAGTTTGACAGGTCCGGGGTCATCGTTTTTTATAAAAAAAAAAAACTTTTTCAAATTTTGAAAAAATGATTCAAAATGTCAAATGGATTGTGCCTGATGTTGAATAACCACTTTTTAAAGCCCCACAGTGACCAAAATTGCCATTTTTACAGACTTTTCCTCCTACTCAGAAGCTTCTATTTCGACCAATTTCTGGCAGAAAAATGACTCCAAACACACTAATTTTAGTTCCAAAAGTGATAATTCATATTTAATAGTCATATACAGGCAAAAGATAAAACATTAAAAAATGACCATTTCTGACCATCTGGAGAAAGTTCGACAGGTCCGGGCTCATCAATTTTTCATTAAAAAAAATATTTTTTCAAATGTTGAAAAAATGATGCAAAATGTCAAAAGGATTGTGCCTGAAGTTGAATAACCACTTTTTAAGCCCCACAGTGACCAAAATTGCCATTTTTACAGACATTTCCTCCTACTCAGAAGCTTCTATTTGACCAATTTCTGGCAGAAAAATGACTCTAAACACACCTATTTTAGTTCCAGAAGTGAACATTCACATTTAATAATTGTTTACAGTCAAAAGAGAAAACATTAAAAAATGACCATTTCTGACATTCTGGAGAAAGTTCGACAGTTCCGGGGTCATCGTTTTTCATAAAAAAAATATTTTTTCAAATGTTGAAAAAATGATGCAAAATGTCAAATGGATTGTGCCTGATGTTGAATAACCACTTTTTAAAGCCCCACAGTGACCAAAATTGCCATTTTTACAGACATTTCCTCCTACTCAGAAGCTTCTATTTGACCAATTTCTGGCAGAAAAATGACTCTAAACACACTTATTTTAGTTCCAAAAGTGATCATTCACATTTAATAAATGTTTACAGTCAAAAGAGAAAACATTAAAAAATGACCATTTCTGACCATCTGGAGAAAGTTCGACAGTTTTGGGGTCATCGTTTTTCATCGATAAAAATATTTTTTCAAATGTTGAAAAAATGATGCAAAATGTCAAAAGGATTGTGCCGGAATTGAATAACCACTTTTTAAAGCCCCACAGTGACCAAAATTGCCATTTTTACAGACTTTTCCTCCTACTCAGAAGCTTCTATTTTGACCAATTTCTGGCAGAAAAATGACTCCAAACCCACTCATTTTAGATCCAAAAGTGATCATTCACATTTAATAGTCATTTACAGGCAAAAGAGAAAACATTAAAAAATGGCCATTTCAGACCATCTGGAGAAAGTTCGACAGGTCATCGTTTTTCATCAAAAAAAATATTTTTTCAAATGTTGAAAAAATTATTCAAAATGTCAAATGGATTGTGCCTCATGTTGAATAACCACTTTTTAAAGCCCCACAGTGACCAAAATTGCCATTTTTATACACTTTTCCTCCTACTCGACCAATTTCTGGCAGAAAAATGAATCCAAACACACTCATTTTAGTTCCAAAAGTGATAATTCACATTTAATAGTCATATACAGGCAAAAGAGAAAACATTAAAAAATGACCATTTCTGACCATCTGGAGAAAGTTCAACAGTTCCGGGGTCATCGTTTTTCATTAAAAAAAATATTATTTCAAATGTTGAAAAAATGATGCAAAATGTCAAAAGGATTGTGCCTGAAGTTGAATAACCACTTTTTAAAGCCCCACAGTTACCAAAATTGCCATTTTTACAGACTTTTCCTCCTACTCAGAAGCTTCTATTTTGACCAATTTCTGGCAGAAAAATGACTCCAAACACACTCATTTTAGATCCAAAAGTGATAATTCACATTTAATAGTCATTTACAGGCAAAAGAGAAAACATTAAAAAATGGCCATTTCTGACCATCTGGAGAAAGTTCGACACTTCCGGGGTCATCGTTTTTCATCAAAATTTTTTTTTTAAATGTTGAACAAATGATGCAAAATGTCAAATGGATTGAGCCTGATGTTGAATAACTACTTTTTAAGCCCCACAGTGACCAAACTTGCCATTTTTACAGACTTTTCCTCCTACTCCAAAGCTTCTATTATGACCAATTTCTGACACAAAAATTACTCCAAACACACTTATTTTAGTTCCAAAAGCGATCATTCACATTTAATAATTGTTTACAGTCAAAAGAGAAAACATTAAAAAATGACCATTTCTGACCATCTGGAGAAAGTTTGACAGGTCCGGGGTCATCGTTTTTTATAAAAAAAAATACTTTTTCAAATGTTGAAAAAATGATTCAAAATGTCAAATGGATTGTGCCTGATGTTGAATAACCACTTTTTAAAGCCCCACAGTGACCAAAATTGCCATTTTTACAGACTTTTCCTCCTACTCAGAAGCTTCTATTTCGACCAATTTCTGGCAGAAAAATGACTCCAAACACACTCATTTTAGTTCCAAAAGTGATAATTCACATTTAATAGTCATATACAGGCAAAAGAGAAAACATTAAAAAATGACCATTTCTGACCATCTGGAGAAAGTTCGACAGGTCCGGGCTCATCATTTTTCATGAAAAAAATTTTTTTTTCAAATGTTGAAAAAATGATGCAAAATGTCAAAAGGATTGGGCCTCCTGTTGAATAACCACTTTTGCCCCACAGTGACCAAAATTGCCATTTTTACAGACTTTTCCTCCTACTCAGAAGCTTCTATTTGACCAATTTCTGGCAGAAACATGACTCTAAACACACTTATTTTAGTTCCAAAAGTGATCATTCACATTTAATAATTGTTTATAGTCAAAAGAGAAAACATAAAAAATGACCATTTCTGACCATATGGAGAAAGTTTGACAGGTCATCGTTTTTCATCAAAAAAAATATTTTTTCAAATGTTGAAAAAATGATTCAAAATGTCAAATGGATTGTGCCTCATGTTGAATAACCACTTTTTAAAGCCCCACAGTGACCAAAATTGCCATTTTTACACACTTTTCCTCCTACTCGACCAATTTCTGGCAGAAAAATGACTCCAAACACACTCATTTTAGTTCCAAAAGTGATAATTCACATGTAATAGTCATATACAGGCAAAAGAGAAAACATTAAAAAATGACCATTTCTGACCATCTGGAGAAAGTTCAACAGTTCCGGGGTCATCGTTTTTCATCAAAAAAAATATTATTTCAAATGTTGAAAAAATGATGCAAAATGTCAAAAGGATTGTGCCTGAAGTTGAATAACCACTTTTTAAAGCCCCACAGTTACCAAAATTGCCATTTTTACAGACTTTTCCTCCTACTCAGAAGCTTCTATTTTGACCAATTTCTGGCAGAAAAATGACTCCAAACACACTCATTTTAGATCCAAAAGTGATAATTCACATTTAATAGTCATTTACAGGCAAAAGAGAAAACATTAAAAAATGGCCATTTCTGACCATCTGGAGAAAGTTCGACAGTTCCGGGGTCATCGTTTTTCATCAAAAATTTTTTTTTCAAATGTTGAAAAAATGATGCAAAATGTCAAATGGATTGAGCCTTATGTTGAATAACTACTTTTTAAGCCCCACAGTGACCAAACTTGCCATTTTTACAGACTTTTCCTCCTACTCCAAAGCTTCTATTATGACCAATTTCTGGCACAAAAATTACTCCAAACACACTTATTTTAGTTCCAAAAGCGATCATTCACATTTAATAATTGTTTACAGTCAAAAGAGAAAACATTAAAAAATGACCATTTCTGACCATCTGGAGAAAGTTTGACAGGTCCGGGGTCATCGTTTTTTATAAAAAAAAATACTTTTTCAAATGTTGAAAAAATGATTCAAAATGTCAAATGGATTGTGCCTGATGTTGAATAACCACTTTTTAAAGCCCCACAGTGACCAAAATTGCCATTTTTACAGACTTTTCCTCCTACTCAGAAGCTTCTATTTCGACCAATTTCTGGCAGAAAAATGACTCCAAACACACTCATTTTAGTTCCAAAAGTGATAATTCACATTTAATAGTCATATACAGGCAAAAGAGAAAACATTAAAAAATGACCATTTCTGACCATCTGGAGAAAGTTCGACAGGTCCGGGCTCATCATTTTTCATTAAAAAAAATATTTTTTCAAATGTTGAAAAAATGATGCAAAATGTCAAAAGGATTGGGCCTCCTGTTGAATAACCACTTTTGCCCCACAGTGACCAAAATTGCCATTTTTACAGACTTTTCCTCCTACTCAGAAGCTTCTATTTGACCAATTTCTGGCAGAAACATGACTCTAAACACACTTATTTTAGTTCCAAAAGTGATCATTCTCATTTAATAATTGTTTATAGTCAAAAGAGAAAACATAAAAAAATGACCATTTCTGACCATATGGAGAAAGTTTGACAGGTCATCGTTTTTCATCAAAAAAAATATTTTTTCAAATGTTGAAAAAATGATTCAAAATGTCAAATGGATTGTGCCTCATGTTGAATAACCACTTTTTAAAGCCCCACAGTGACCAAAATTGCCATTTTTACAGACTTTTCCTCCTACTCGACCAATTTCTGGCAGAAAAATGACTCCAAACACACTAATTTTAGTTCCAAAAGTGATAATTCATATTTAATAGTCATATACAGGCAAAAGATAAAACATTAAAAAATGACCATTTCTGACCATCCCGAGAAAGTTCGACAGGTCCGGGCTCATCAATTTTTCATTAAAAAAAATATTTTTTCAAATGTTGAAAAAATGATGCAAAATGTCAAAAGGATTGTGCCTGAAGTTGAATAACCACTTTTTAAGCCCCACAGTGACCAAAATTGCCATTTTTACAGACATTTCCTCCTACTCAGAAGCTTCTATTTGACCAATTTCTGGCCGAAAAATGACTCTAAACACACCTATTTTAGTTCCAGAAGTGAACATTCACATTTAATAATTGTTTACAGTCAAAAGAGAAAACATTAAAAATTACCATTTCTGACATTCTGGAGAAAGTTCGACAGTTCCGGGGTCATCGTTTTTCATAAAAAAAATATTTTTTCAAATGTTGAAAAAATGATGCAAAATGTCAAATGGATTGTGCCTGATGTTGAATAACCACTTTTTAAAGCCCCACAGTGACCAAAATTGCCATTTTTACAGACATTTCCTCCTACTCAGAAGCTTCTATTTGACCAATTTCTGGCAGAAAAATGACTCTAAACACACTTATTTTAGTTCCAAAAGTGATCATTCACATTTAATAAATGTTTACAGTCAAAAGAGAAAACATTAAAAAATGACCATTTCTGACCATCTGGAGAAAGTTCGACAGTTTTGGGGTCATCGTTTTTCATCGATAAAAATATTTTTTCAAATGTTGAAAAAATGATGCAAAATGTCAAAAGGATTGTGCCTGAATTGAATAACCACTTTTTAAAGCCCCACAGTGACCAAAATTGCCATTTTTACAGACTTTTCCTCCTACTCAGAAGCTTCTATTTTGACCAATTTCTGGCAGAAAAATGACTCCAAACACACTCATTTTAGATCCAAAAGTGATCATTCACATTTAATAGTCATTTACAGGCAAAAGAGAAAACATAAAAAAATGACCATTTCTGACCATCTGGAGAAAGTTCGACAGGTCATCGTTTTTCATCAAAAAAAATATTTTTTCAAATGTTGAAAAAATTATTCAAAATGTCAAATGGATTGTGCCTCATGTTGAATAACCACTTTTTAAAGCCCCACAGTGACCAAAATTGCCATTTTTACACACTTTTCCTCCTACTCGACCAATTTCTGGCAGAAAAATGACTCCAAACACACTCATTTTAGTTCCAAAAGTGATAATTCACATGTAATAGTCATATACAGGCAAAAGAGAAAACATTAAAAAATGACCATTTCTGACCATCTGGAGAAAGTTCAACAGTTCCGGGGTCATCGTTTTTCATCAAAAAAAATATTATTTCAAATGTTGAAAAAATGATGCAAAATGTCAAAAGGATTGTGCCTGAAGTTGAATAACCACTTTTTAAAGCCCCACAGTTACCAAAATTGCCATTTTTACAGACTTTTCCTCCTACTCAGAAGCTTCTATTTTGACCAATTTCTGGCAGAAAAATGACTCCAAACACACTCATTTTAGATCCAAAAGTGATAATTCACATTTAATAGTCATTTACAGGCAAAAGAGAAAACATTAAAAAATGGCCATTTCTGACCATCTGGAGAAAGTTCGACAGTTCCGGGGTCATCGTTTTTCATCAAAAATTTTTTTTTCAAATGTTGAAAAAATGATGCAAAATGTCAAATGGATTGAGCCTTATGTTGAATAACTACTTTTTAAGCCCCACAGTGACCAAACTTGCCATTTTTACAGACTTTTCCTCCTACTCCAAAGCTTCTATTATGACCAATTTCTGGCACAAAAATTACTCCAAACACACTTATTTTAGTTCCAAAAGCGATCATTCACATTTAATAATTGTTTACAGTCAAAAGAGAAAACATTAAAAAATGACCATTTCTGACCATCTGGAGAAAGTTTGACAGGTCCGGGGTCATCGTTTTTTATAAAAAAAAAATACTTTTTCAAATGTTGAAAAAATGATTCAAAATGTCAAATGGATTGTGCCTGATGTTGAATAACCACTTTTTAAAGCCCCACAGTGACCAAAATTGCCATTTTTACAGACTTTTCCTCCTACTCAGAAGCTTCTATTTCGACCAATTTCTGGCAGAAAAATGACTCCAAACACACTCATTTTAGTTCCAAAAGTGATAATTCACATTTAATAGTCATATACAGGCAAAAGAGAAAACATTAAAAAATGACCATTTCTGACCATCTGGAGAAAGTTCGACAGGTCCGGGCTCATCATTTTTCATTAAAAAAAATATTTTTTCAAATGTTGAAAAAATGATGCAAAATGTCAAAAGGATTGGGCCTCCTGTTGAATAACCACTTTTGCCCCACAGTGACCAAAATTGCCATTTTTACAGACTTTTCCTCCTACTCAGAAGCTTCTATTTGACCAATTTCTGGCAGAAACATGACTCTAAACACACTTATTTTAGTTCCAAAAGTGATCATTCACATTTAATAATTGTTTATAGTCAAAAGAGAAAACATAAAAAAATGACCATTTCTGACCATATGGAGAAAGTTTGACAGGTCATCGTTTTTCATCAAAAAAAATATTTTTTCAAATGTTGAAAAAATGATTCAAAATGTCAAATGGATTGTGCCTCATGTTGAATAACCACTTTTTAAAGCCCCACAGTGACCAAAATTGCCATTTTTACATACTTTTCCTCCTACTCGACCAATTTCTGGCAGAAAAATGACTCCAAACACACTCATTTTAGTTCCAAAAGTGATAATTCACATGTAATAGTCATATACAGGCAAAAGAGAAAACATAAAAAAATGACCATTTCTGACCATCTGGAGAAAGTTCAACAGTTCCGGGGTCATCGTTTTTCATCAAAAAAAATATTATTTCAAATGTTGAAAAAATGATGCAAAATGTCAAAAGGATTGTGCCTGAAGTTGAATAACCACTTTTTAAAGCCCCACAGTTACCAAAATTGCCATTTTTACAGACTTTTCCTCCTACTCAGAAGCTTCTATTTTGACCAATTTCTGGCAGAAAAATGACTCCAAACACACTCATTTTAGATCCAAAAGTGATAATTCACATTTAATAGTCATTTACAGGCAAAAGAGAAAACATTAAAAAATGGCCATTTCTGACCATCTGGAGAAAGTTCGACAGTTCCGGGGTCATCGTTTTTCATCAAAAATTTTTTTTTCAAATGTTGAAAACATGATGCAAAATGTCAAATGGATTGAGCCTTATGTTGAATAACTACTTTTTAAGCCCCACAGTGACCAAACTTGCCATTTTTACAGACTTTTCCTCCTACTCCAAAGCTTCTATTATGACCAATTTCTGGCACAAAAATTACTCCAAACACACTTATTTTAGTTCCAAAAGCGATCATTCACATTTAATAGTTGTTTACAGTCAAAAGAGAAAACATTAAAAAATGACCATTTCTGACCATCTGGAGAAAGTTTGACAGGTCCGGGGTCATCGTTTTTTATCAAAAAAAATACTTTTTCAAATGTTGAAAAAATGATGCAAAATGTCAAAAGGATTGTGCCTGAAGTTGAATAACCACTTTTTAAGCCCCACAGTGACCAAAATTGCCATTTTTACAGACATTTCCTCCTACTCAGAAGCTTCTATTTGACCAATTTCTGGCAGAAAAATGACTCTAAACACACCTATTTTAGTTCCAGAAGTGAACATTCACATTTAATAATTGTTTACAGTCAAAAGAGAAAACATTAAAAAATGACCATTTCTGACATTCTGGAGAAAGTTCGACAGTTCCGGGGTCATCGTTTTTCATAAAAAAAATATTTTTTCAAATGTTGAAAAAATGATGCAAAATGTCAAATGGATTGTGCCTGATGTTGAATAACCACTTTTTAAAGCCCCACAGTGACCAAAATTGCCATTTTTACAGACATTTCCTCCTACTCAGAAGCTTCTATTTGACCAATTTCTGGCAGAAAAATGACTCTAAACACACTTATTTTAGTTCCAAAAGTGATCATTCACATTTAATAATTGTTTACAGTCAAAAGAGAAAACATTAAAAAATGACCATTTCTGACCATCTGGAGAAAGTTCGACAGTTTTGGGGTCATCGTTTTTCATCGATAAAAATATTTTTTCAAATGTTGAAAAAATGATGCAAAATGTCAAAAGGATTGTGCCTGAATTGAATAACCACTTTTTAAAGCCCCACAGTGACCAAAATTGCCATTTTTACACACTTTTCCTCCTACTCGACCAATTTCTGGCAGAAAAATGACT
This sequence comes from Lissotriton helveticus, assembly GCF_964261635.1. Lineage (NCBI taxonomy): Eukaryota > Metazoa > Chordata > Amphibia > Caudata > Salamandridae > Lissotriton > Lissotriton helveticus. The sequence continues at coordinate 1,355,349,708 of NC_136061.1, read as the reverse complement.
CCAAACACACTCATTTTAGTTCCAAAAGTGATAATTCACATGTAATAGTCATATACAGGCAAAAGAGAAAACATTAAAAAATGACTATTTCTGACCATCTGGAGAAAGTTCAACAGTTCCGGGGTCATCGTTTTTCATCAAAAAAAATATTATTTCAAATGTTGAAAAAATGATGCAAAATGTCAAAAGGATTGTGCCTGAAGTTGAATAACCACTTTTTAAAGCCCCACAGTTACCAAAATTGCCATTTTTACAGACTTTTCCTCCTACTCAGAAGCTTCTATTTTGACCAATTTCTGGCAGAAAAATGACTCCAAACACACTCATTTTAGATCCAAAAGTGATAATTCACATTTAATAGTCATTTACAGGCAAAAGAGAAAACATTAAAAAATTGCCATTTCTGACCATCTGGAGAAAGTTCGACAGTTCCGGGGTCATCGTTTTTCATCAAAAATTATTTTTTTCAAATGTTGAAAAAATGATGCAAAATGTCAAATGGATTGAGCCTTATGTTGAATAACTACTTTTTAAGCCCCACAGTGACCAAACTTGCCATTTTTACAGACTTTTCCTCCTACTCCAAAGCTTCTATTATGACCAATTTCTGGCACAAAAATTACTCCAAACACACTTATTTTAGTTCCAAAAGCGATCATTCACATTTAATAATTGTTTACAGTCAAAAGAGAAAACATTAAAAAATGACCATTTCTGACCATCTGGAGAAAGTTTGACAGGTCCGGGGTCATCGTTTTTTATCAAAAAAAATACTTTTTCAAATGTTGAAAAAATGATTCAAAATGTCAAATGGATTGTGCCTGATGTTGAATAACCACTTTTTAAAGCCCCACAGTGACCAAAATTGCCATTTTTACAGACTTTTCCTCCTACTCAGAAGCTTCTATTTCGACCAATTTCTGGCAGAAAAATGACTCCAAACACACTCATTTTAGTTCCAAAAGTGATAATTCACATTTAATAGTCATATACAGGCAAAAGAGAAAACATTAAAAAATGACCATTTCTGACCATCTGGAGAAAGTTCGACAGGTCCGGGCTCATCATTTTTCATTAAAAAAAATATTTTTTCAAATGTTGAAAAAATGATGCAAAATGTCAAAAGGATTGGGCCTCCTGTTGAATAACCACTTTTGCCCCACAGTGACCAAAATTGCCATTTTTACAGACTTTTCCTCCTACTCAGAAGCTTCTATTTGACCAATTTCTGGCAGAAAAATGACTCTAAGCACACTTATTTTAGTTCCAAAAGTGATCATTCACATTTAAGAATTGTTTACAGTCAAAAGAGAAAACATTAAAAAAATGACCATTTCTGACCATCTGGAGAAAGTTCGACAGTTCCGGGGTCATCGTTTTTCATCAATAAAAATATTCTTTCAAATGTTGAAAAAATGATGCAAAATGTCAAAAGGATTGGGCCTCCTGTTGAATAACCACTTTTGCCCCACAGTGACCAAAATTGCCATTTTTTACAGACTTTTCCTCCTACTCAGAAGCTTCTATTTGACCAATTTCTGGCAGAAAAATGACTCTAAACACACTTATTTTAGTTCCAAAAGTGATCATTCACATTTAAGAATTGTTTACAGTCAAAAGAGAAAACCTAAAAAAATGACCATTTCTGACCATATGGAGAAAGTTTGACAGTTCCGAGGTCATCGTTTGTCATATAAAAAAAATATTTTTCAAATGTTGAAAAAATGATGCAAAATGTCAAATGGATTGTGCCTGATGTTGAATAACCACTTTTTAAAGCCCCACAGTGACCAAAATTGCCATTTTTACAGACATTTCCTCCTACTCATAAGCTTCTATTTGACCAATTTCTGGAAGAAAAATGACTCTAAACACACTTATTTTAGTTACAAAAGTGATCATTCATATTTAATAATTGTTTACAGTCAAAAGAGAAAACATTAAAAAAATTACCATTTCTGAGCATCTGGAGAAAGTTCGACAGTTCCGGGGTCATCGTTTTTCATCAAAAAAAATATTTTTTCAAATGTTGAAAAAATGATGCAAAATGTCAAATGGATTGTGCCTGATGTTGAATAACCACTTTTTAAAGCCCCACAGTGACCAAAATTGCCATTTTTACAGACATTTCCTCCTACTCAGAAGCTTCTATTTGACCAATTTCTGGCAGAAAAATGACTCTAAACACACTTATTTTAGTTCCAAAAGTGATCATTCACATTTAATAATTGTTTACAGTCAAAAGAGAAAACATTAAAAAATGACCATTTCTGACCATCTGGAGAAAGTTCGACAGTTCCGGGGTCATCGTTTTTCATCGAAAAAAATATTTTTTCAAATGTTGAAAAAATGATGCAAAATGTCAATAGGATTGTGCCTGAAATTGAATAACCACTTTTTAAAGCCCCACAGTGAACAAAATTGCCATTTTTACAGACTTTTCCTCCTACTCAGAAGCTTCTATTTTGACCAATTTCTGGCAGAAAAATGACTCCAAACACACTCATTTTAGATCCAAAAGTGATCATTCACATTTAATAGTCATTTACAGGCAAAAGAGAAAACATTAAAAAATGACCATTTCTGACCATCTGGAGAAAGTTTGACAAGTCCGGGGTCATCGTTTTTCAACCAAATTTTTTTTTTTTCAAATGTTGAAAAAATGATTCAAAATGTCAAATGGGTTGTGCCTGATGTTGAATAACAACTTTTTAAGCCCCACAGTGACCAAAATTGCCATTTTTACAGACATTTCCCTCCTACTCAGAAGCTTCTATTTGACCAATTTCTGGCAGAAAGATGACTCTAAACACATTTATTTTAGTTCCAAAAGTGATCATTCACATTTAATAATTGTTTACAGTCAAAAGAGAAAACATTAAAAAATGACCATTTCTGACCATCTGGAGAAAGTTCGACAGTTTTGGGGTCATCGTTTTTCATCGAAAAAATATTTTTTCAAATGTTGAAAAAATGATGCAAAATGTCAAAAGGATTGTGCCTGAATTGAATAACCACTTTTTAAAGCCCCACAGTGACCAAAATTGCCATTTTTACAGACTTTTGCTCCTACTCAGAAGCTTCTATTTTTACCAATTTCTGGCAGAAAAATGACTCCGAACACCCTCATTTTAGATCCAAAAGTGATCATTCACATTTAATATTTGTTTACAGGCATAAGAGAAAACATTAAAAAAATGACCATTTCTGACCATCTGGAGAAAGTTCGACAGTTCCGGGGTCATCGTTTTTCATCAAAATTTTTTTTTTCAAATGTTGAAAAAATGATGCAAAATGTCAAATGGATTGAGCCTGATGTTGAATAACTACTTTTTAAGCCCCACAGTGACCAAACTTGCCATTTTTACAGACTTTTCCTCCTACTCCAAAGCTTCTATTATGACCAATTTCTGGCACAAAAATTACTTCAAACACACTTATTTTAGTTCCAAAAGCGATCATTCACATTTAATAATTGTTTACAGTCAAAAGAGAAAACATTAAAAAATGACCATTTCTGACCATCTTGAGAAAGTTTGACAGGTCCAGGGTCATCTTTTTTATCAAAAATAATACTTTTTCAAATGTTGAAAAAATGATTCAAAATTTCAAATGGATTGTGCCTGATGTTGAATAACCACTTTTTAAAGCCCCACAGTGACCAAAATTGCCATTTTTACAGACTTTTCCTCCTACTCAGAAGCTTCTATTTCGACCAATTTCTGGCAGAAAAATGACTCCAAACACACTCATTTTAGTTCCAAAAGTGATAATTCACATTTAATAGTCATATACAGGCAAAAGAGAAAACATTAAAAAATGACCATTTCTGACCATCTGGAGAAAGTTCGACAGGTCCAGGCTCATCATTTTTCATAAAAAAAAATATTTTTTCAAATGTTGAAAAAATTATGCAAAATGTCAAAAGGATTGGGCCTCCTGTTGAATAACCACTTTTGCCCCACAGTGACCAAAATTGCCATTTTTACAGACTTTTCCTCCTACTCAGAAGCTTCTATTTGACCAATTTCTGGCAGAAAAATGACTCTAAACACACTTATTTTAGTTCCAAAAGTGATCATTCACATTTAAGAATTGTTTACAGTCAAAAGAGAAAACATTAAAAAATGACCATTTCTGACCATCTGGAGAAAGTTCGACAGTTCCGGGGTTATCGTTTTTCATCAATAAAAATATTCTTTCAAATTTGGAAAAAATGATGCAAAATGTCAAAAGGATTGGGCCTCCTGTTGAATAACCACTTTTGCCCCACAGTGACCAAAATTGCCATTTTTTACAGACTTTTCCTCCTACTCAGAAGCTTCTATTTGACCAATTTCTGGCAGAAAAATGACTCTAAACACACTTATTTTAGTTCCAAAAGTGATCATTCACATTTAATAAATGTTTACAGTCAAAAGAGAAAACATTAAAAAATTACCATTTCTGAGCATCTGGAGAAAGTTCGACAGTTCCGGGGTCATCGTTTTTCATCAAAAAAAATATTTTTTCAAATGTTGAAAAAATGATGCAAAATGTCAAATGGATTGTGCCTGATGTTGAATAACCACTTTTTAAAGCCCCACAGTGACCAAAATTGCCATTTTTACAGACATTTCCTCCTACTCAGAAGCTTCTATTTGACCAATTTCTGGCAGAAAAATGACTCTAAACACACTTATTTTAGTTCTAAAAGTGATCATTCACATTTAATAAATGTTTACAGTCAAAAGAGAAAACATTAAAAAATGACCATTTCTGAGCATCTGGAGAAAGTTCGACAGTTCCGGGGTCATCGTTTTTCATCAAAAAAAATATTTTTTCAAATGTTGAAAAAATTATGCAAAATGTCAAATGGATTGTGCCTGATGTTGAATAACCCCTTTTTAAAGCCCCACAGTGACCAAAATTGCCATTTTTACAAACATTTCCTCCTACTCAGAAGCTTCTATTTGACCAATTTCTGGCAGAAAAATGACTCTAAACACACTCATTTTAGATCCAAAAGTGATCATTCACATTTAATAATTGTTTACAGGCAAAAGAGAAAACATTAAAAAATGACCATTTCTGACCATCTGGAGAAAGTTCAACAGTTTCGGGGTCATCGTTTTTCATCAAAAAAAATATGTTTTTGCAAATGTTGAAAAAATGAGGCAAAATGTCAAAAGAATTGTGCCTGAAGTTGATAACCACTTTTTAAAGCCCCACAGGGACCAAAATTGCCATTTTTACAGACTTTTTCTCCTACTCAGAAGCTTCTATTTCGACCAATTTCTGCCAGAAAAATGCCTCCAAACACACTCATTTTAGTTCCAAAAGTGATAATTCACATTTAATAGTCATATACAGGCAAAAGAGAAAACATTAAAAAATGACTATTTCTGACCATCTGGAGAAAGTTCGACAGGTCCGAGCTCATCATTTTTCATAAAAAACAATATTTTTTCAAATGTTGAAAAAATGATGCAAAATGTCAAATGGATTGTGCCTGATGTTGAATAAATACTTTTTAAGCCCTACTGTGACCAAAATTGCCATTTTTACAGATATTTCCTCCTACTCAGAAGCTTCTGTTTGACCAATTTCTGGCAGAAAATGGCTCTAAACACACTTATTTTAGTTCCAAAAGTGATCATTCACATTTAATAATTGTTTACAGTCAAAAGAGAAAACATTAAAAAATGACAATTTCTGACCATCTGGAGAAAGTTTGACAAGTCCGGGGTCATCGTTTTTCATCAAAAAAAATATTTTTTCAAATGTTGAAAAATTGATTCAAAATGTCAAATGGATTGTGCCTCATGTTGAATAACCACTTTTTAAAGCCCCACAGTGACCAAAATTGCCATTTTTACAGACTTTTTCTCCTACTCAGAAGCTTCTATTTCGACCAATTTCTGCCAGAAAAATGACTCCACACACACTCATTTTAGTTCCAAAAGTGATAATTCACATTTAATAGTCATATACAGGCAAAAGAGAAAACATTAAAAAATGACCATTTCTGACCATCTGGAGAAAGTTCGACAGGTCCGAGCTCATCATTTTTCATAAAAAACAATATTTTTTCAAATGTTGAAAAAATGATGCAAAATGTCAAAAGGATCGGGCCTCCTGTTGAATAACCACTTTTGCCCCACAGTGACCAAAATTGCCATTTTTACAGACTTTTCCTCCTACTCAGAAGCTTCTATTTGACCAATTGCTGGCAGAAAAATGACTCTAAACACACTTATTTTAGTTCCAAAAGTGATCATTCACATTTAAGAATTGTTTACAGTCAAAAGAGAAAACATTAAAAAATGACCATTTCTGACCATCTGGAGAAAGTTCAACAGTTCCGGGGTCATCGTTTTTCAATCAAAAAAAATATTATTTCAAATGTTGAAAAAATGATGCAAAATGTCAAAAGGATTGTGCCTGATGTTGAATAACCACTTTTTAAAGCCCCACAGTGACCAAAATTGCCATTTTTACAGACATTTCCTCCTACTCAGAAGCTTCTATTTGACCAATTTCTGGCAGAAAAATGACTCTAAACACACTTATTTTAGTTCCAAAAGTGATCATTCACATTTAATAATTGTTTACAGTAAAAAGAGAAAACATTAAAAAATGACCATTTCTGACCATCTGGAGAAGGTTCGACAGTTTTGGGGTCATCGTTTTTCATCGAAAAAAATATTTTTTCAAATGTTGAAAAAATGATGCAAAATGTCAAAAGGATTGTGCCTGATGTTGAATAACCACTTTTTAAAGCCCCACAGTGACCAAAATTGCCATTTTTACAGACATTTCCTCCTACTCAGAAGCTTCTATTTTGACCAATTTCTGGCAGAAAAATGAGTCCAAACACACTCATTTTAGATCCAAAAGTGATCATTCACATTTAATATTTGTTTACAGGCATAAGAGAAAACATTAAAAAAATGACCATTTCTGACCATCTGGAGAAAGTTCGACAATTCCGGGGTAATCGTTTTTCATCAAAATTTTTTTTTTTTTAAATGTTGAAAAAATGATGCAAAATGTCAAATGGATTGTGCCTGATGTTGAATAACTACTTTTTAAGCCCTACAGTGACCAAAATTGCCATTTTTACAGATATGTCCTCCTACTCAGAAGCTTCTATTTTGACCAATTTCTGGCAGAAAAATGACTCCAAACACACTCATTTTAGATCCAAAAGTGATAATTCACATTTAATAGTCATTTACAGGCAAAAGAGAAAACATTAAAAAATGGCCATTTCAGACCATCTGGAGAAAGTTCAACAGGTCATCGTTTTTCATCAAAAAAAATATTTTTTCAAATGTTGAAAAAATGATTCAAAATGTCAAATGGATTGTGCCTCATGTTGAATAACCACTTTTTAAAGCCCCACAGTGACCAAAATTGCCATTTTTACACACTTTTCCTCCTACTCAACCAATTTCTGGCAGAAAAATGACTCCAAACACACTCATTTTAGTTCCAAAAGTGATAATTCACATTTAATAGTCATATACAGGCAAAAGAGAAAACATTAAAAAATGACCATTTCTGACCATCTGGAGAAAGTTCAACAGTTCCGGGGTCATCGTTTTTCATCAAAAAAATATTTTTTCAAATGTTGAAAAAATGATGCAAAATGTCAAAAGGATTGTGCCTGAATTGAATAACCACTTTTTAAAGCCCCACAGTGACCAAAATTGCCATTTTTACAGACTTTTGCTCCTACTCATAAGCTTCTATTTGACCAATTTCTGGAAGAAAAATGACTCTAAACACACTTATTTTAGTTACAAAAGTGATCATTCATATTTAATAATTGTTTACAGTCAAAAGAGAAAACATTAAAAAAATTACCATTTCTGAGCATCTGGAGAAAGTTCGACAGTTCCGGGGTCATCGTTTTTCATCAAAAAAAATATTTTTTCAAATGTTGAAAAAATGATGCAAAATGTCAAATGGATTGTGCCTGATGTTGAATAACCACTTTTTAAAGCCCCACAGTGACCAAAATTGCCATTTTTACAGACATTTCCTCCTACTCAGAAGCTTCTATTTGACCAATTTCTGGCAGAAAAATGACTCTAAACACACTTATTTTAGTTCCAAAAGTGATCATTCACATTTAATAATTGTTTACAGTCAAAAGAGAAAACATTAAAAAATGACCATTTCTGACCATCTGGAGAAAGTTCGACAGTTCCGGGGTCATCGTTTTTCATCGAAAAAAATATTTTTTCAAATGTTGAAAAAATGATGCAAAATGTCAATAGGATTGTGCCTGAAATTGAATAACCACTTTTTAAAGCCCCACAGTGAACAAAATTGCCATTTTTACAGACTTTTCCTCCTACTCAGAAGCTTCTATTTTGACCAATTTCTGGCAGAAAAATGACTCCAAACACACTCATTTTAGATCCAAAAGTGATCATTCACATTTAATAGTCATTTACAGGCAAAAGAGAAAACATTAAAAAATGACCATTTCTGACCATCTGGAGAAAGTTTGACAAGTCCGGGGTCATCGTTTTTCAACCAAATTTTTTTTTTTTCAAATGTTGAAAAAATGATTCAAAATGTCAAATGGGTTGTGCCTGATGTTGAATAACAACTTTTTAAGCCCCACAGTGACCAAAATTGCCATTTTTACAGACATTTCCCTCCTACTCAGAAGCTTCTATTTGACCAATTTCTGGCAGAAAGATGACTCTAAACACACTTATTTTAGTTCCAAAAGTGATCATTCACATTTAATAATTGTTTACAGTCAAAAGAGAAAACATTAAAAAATGACCATTTCTGACCATCTGGAGAAAGTTCGACAGTTTTGGGGTCATCGTTTTTCATCGAAAAAATATTTTTTCAAATGTTGAAAAAATGATGCAAAATGTCAAAAGGATTGTGCCTGAATTGAATAACCACTTTTTAAAGCCCCACAGTGACCAAAATTGCCATTTTTACAGACTTTTGCTCCTACTCAGAAGCTTCTATTTTTACCAATTTCTGGCAGAAAAATGACTCCGAACACCCTCATTTTAGATCCAAAAGTGATCATTCACATTTAATATTTGTTTACAGGCATAAGAGAAAACATTAAAAAAATGACCATTTCTGACCATCTGGAGAAAGTTCGACAGTTCCGGGGTCATCGTTTTTCATCAAAATTTTTTTTTTCAAATGTTGAAAAAATGATGCAAAATGTCAAATGGATTGAGCCTGATGTTGAATAACTACTTTTTAAGCCCCACAGTGACCAAACTTGCCATTTTTACAGACTTTTCCTCCTACTCCAAAGCTTCTATTATGACCAATTTCTGGCACAAAAATTACTTCAAACACACTTATTTTAGTTCCAAAAGCGATCATTCACATTTAATAATTGTTTACAGTCAAAAGAGAAAACATTAAAAAATGACCATTTCTGACCATCTTGAGAAAGTTTGACAGGTCCAGGGTCATCTTTTTTATCAAAAATAATACTTTTTCAAATGTTGAAAAAATGATTCAAAATTTCAAATGGATTGTGCCTGATGTTGAATAACCACTTTTTAAAGCCCCACAGTGACCAAAATTGCCATTTTTACAGACTTTTCCTCCTACTCAGAAGCTTCTATTTCGACCAATTTCTGGCAGAAAAATGACTCCAAACACACTCATTTTAGTTCCAAAAGTGATAATTCACATTTAATAGTCATATACAGGCAAAAGAGAAAACATTAAAAAATGACCATTTCTGACCATCTGGAGAAAGTTCGACAGGTCCAGGCTCATCATTTTTCATAAAAAAAAATATTTTTTCAAATGTTGAAAAAATTATGCAAAATGTCAAAAGGATTGGGCCTCCTGTTGAATAACCACTTTTGCCCCACAGTGACCAAAATTGCCATTTTTACAGACTTTTCCTCCTACTCAGAAGCTTCTATTTGACCAATTTCTGGCAGAAAAATGACTCTAAACACACTTATTTTAGTTCCAAAAGTGATCATTCACATTTAAGAATTGTTTACAGTCAAAAGAGAAAACATTAAAAAATGACCATTTCTGACCATCTGGAGAAAGTTCGACAGTTCCGGGGTTATCGTTTTTCATCAATAAAAATATTCTTTCAAATTTGGAAAAAATGATGCAAAATGTCAAAAGGATTGGGCCTCCTGTTGAATAACCACTTTTGCCCCACAGTGACCAAAATTGCCATTTTTTACAGACTTTTCCTCCTACTCAGAAGCTTCTATTTGACCAATTTCTGGCAGAAAAATGACTCTAAACACACTTATTTTAGTTCCAAAAGTGATCATTCACATTTAATAAATGTTTACAGTCAAAAGAGAAAACATTAAAAAATTACCATTTCTGAGCATCTGGAGAAAGTTCGACAGTTCCGGGGTCATCGTTTTTCATCAAAAAAAATATTTTTTCAAATGTTGAAAAAATGATGCAAAATGTCAAATGGATTGTGCCTGATGTTGAATAACCACTTTTTAAAGCCCCACAGTGACCAAAATTGCCATTTTTACAGACATTTCCTCCTACTCAGAAGCTTCTATTTGACCAATTTCTGGCAGAAAAATGACTCTAAACACACTTATTTTAGTTCTAAAAGTGATCATTCACATTTAATAAATGTTTACAGTCAAAAGAGAAAACATTAAAAAATGACCATTTCTGAGCATCTGGAGAAAGTTCGACAGTTCCGGGGTCATCGTTTTTCATCAAAAAAAATATTTTTTCAAATGTTGAAAAAATTATGCAAAATGTCAAATGGATTGTGCCTGATGTTGAATAACCCCTTTTTAAAGCCCCACAGTGACCAAAATTGCCATTTTTACAAACATTTCCTCCTACTCAGAAGCTTCTATTTGACCAATTTCTGGCAGAAAAATGACTCTAAACACACTCATTTTAGATCCAAAAGTGATCATTCACATTTAATAATTGTTTACAGGCAAAAGAGAAAACATTAAAAAATGACCATTTCTGACCATCTGGAGAAAGTTCAACAGTTTCGGGGTCATCGTTTTTCATCAAAAAAAATATGTTTTTGCAAATGTTGAAAAAATGAGGCAAAATGTCAAAAGAATTGTGCCTGAAGTTGATAACCACTTTTTAAAGCCCCACAGGGACCAAAATTGCCATTTTTACAGACTTTTTCTCCTACTCAGAAGCTTCTATTTCGACCAATTTCTGCCAGAAAAATGCCTCCAAACACACTCATTTTAGTTCCAAAAGTGATAATTCACATTTAATAGTCATATACAGGCAAAAGAGAAAACATTAAAAAATGACTATTTCTGACCATCTGGAGAAAGTTCGACAGGTCCGAGCTCATCATTTTTCATAAAAAACAATATTTTTTCAAATGTTGAAAAAATGATGCAAAATGTCAAATGGATTGTGCCTGATGTTGAATAAATACTTTTTAAGCCCTACTGTGACCAAAATTGCCATTTTTACAGATATTTCCTCCTACTCAGAAGCTTCTGTTTGACCAATTTCTGGCAGAAAATGGCTCTAAACACACTTATTTTAGTTCCAAAAGTGATCATTCACATTTAATAATTGTTTACAGTCAAAAGAGAAAACATTAAAAAATGACAATTTCTGACCATCTGGAGAAAGTTTGACAAGTCCGGGGTCATCGTTTTTCATCAAAAAAAATATTTTTTCAAATGTTGAAAAATTGATTCAAAATGTCAAATGGATTGTGCCTCATGTTGAATAACCACTTTTTAAAGCCCCACAGTGACCAAAATTGCCATTTTTACAGACTTTTTCTCCTACTCAGAAGCTTCTATTTCGACCAATTTCTGCCAGAAAAATGACTCCACACACACTCATTTTAGTTCCAAAAGTGATAATTCACATTTAATAGTCATATACAGGCAAAAGAGAAAACATTAAAAAATGACCATTTCTGACCATCTGGAGAAAGTTCGACAGGTCCGAGCTCATCATTTTTCATAAAAAACAATATTTTTTCAAATGTTGAAAAAATGATGCAAAATGTCAAAAGGATCGGGCCTCCTGTTGAATAACCACTTTTGCCCCACAGTGACCAAAATTGCCATTTTTACAGACTTTTCCTCCTACTCAGAAGCTTCTATTTGACCAATTGCTGGCAGAAAAATGACTCTAAACACACTTATTTTAGTTCCAAAAGTGATCATTCACATTTAAGAATTGTTTACAGTCAAAAGAGAAAACATTAAAAAATGACCATTTCTGACCATCTGGAGAAAGTTCAACAGTTCCGGGGTCATCGTTTTTCAATCAAAAAAAATATTATTTCAAATGTTGAAAAAATGATGCAAAATGTCAAAAGGATTGTGCCTGATGTTGAATAACCACTTTTTAAAGCCCCACAGTGACCAAAATTGCCATTTTTACAGACATTTCCTCCTACTCAGAAGCTTCTATTTGACCAATTTCTGGCAGAAAAATGACTCTAAACACACTTATTTTAGTTCCAAAAGTGATCATTCACATTTAATAATTGTTTACAGTAAAAAGAGAAAACATTAAAAAATGACCATTTCTGACCATCTGGAGAAGGTTCGACAGTTTTGGGGTCATCGTTTTTCATCGAAAAAAATATTTTTTCAAATGTTGAAAAAATGATGCAAAATGTCAAAAGGATTGTGCCTGATGTTGAATAACCACTTTTTAAAGCCCCACAGTGACCAAAATTGCCATTTTTACAGACATTTCCTCCTACTCAGAAGCTTCTATTTTGACCAATTTCTGGCAGAAAAATGAGTCCAAACACACTCATTTTAGATCCAAAAGTGATCATTCACATTTAATATTTGTTTACAGGCATAAGAGAAAACATTAAAAAAATGACCATTTCTGACCATCTGGAGAAAGTTCGACAATTCCGGGGTAATCGTTTTTCATCAAAATTTTTTTTTTTTTAAATGTTGAAAAAATGATGCAAAATGTCAAATGGATTGTGCCTGATGTTGAATAACTACTTTTTAAGCCCTACAGTGACCAAAATTGCCATTTTTACAGATATGTCCTCCTACTCAGAAGCTTCTATTTTGACCAATTTCTGGCAGAAAAATGACTCCAAACACACTCATTTTAGATCCAAAAGTGATAATTCACATTTAATAGTCATTTACAGGCAAAAGAGAAAACATTAAAAAATGGCCATTTCAGACCATCTGGAGAAAGTTCAACAGGTCATCGTTTTTCATCAAAAAAAATATTTTTTCAAATGTTGAAAAAATGATTCAAAATGTCAAATGGATTGTGCCTCATGTTGAATAACCACTTTTTAAAGCCCCACAGTGACCAAAATTGCCATTTTTACACACTTTTCCTCCTACTCAACCAATTTCTGGCAGAAAAATGACTCCAAACACACTCATTTTAGTTCCAAAAGTGATAATTCACATTTAATAGTCATATACAGGCAAAAGAGAAAACATTAAAAAATGACCATTTCTGACCATCTGGAGAAAGTTCAACAGTTCCGGGGTCATCGTTTTTCATCAAAAAAAATATTATTTCAAATGTTGAAAAAATGATGCAAAATGTCAAAAGGATTGTGCCTGAAGTTGAATAACCACTTTTTAAAGCCCCACAGTTACCAAAATTGCCATTTTTACAGACTTTTCCTCCTACTCAGAAGCTTCTATTTTGACCAATTTCTGGCAGAAAAATGACTCCAAACACACTCATTTTAGATCCAAAAGTGATAATTCACATTTAATAGTCATTTACAGGCAAAAGAGAAAACATTAAAAAATGGCCATTTCTGACCATCTGGAGAAAGTTCGACAGTTCCGGGGTCATCGTTTTTCATCAAAAAAAATATTTTTTCAAATGTTGAAAAAATGATGCAAAATGTCAAATGGATTGAGCCTGATGTTGAATAACTACTTTTTAAGCCCCACAGTGACCAAACTTGCCATTTTTACAGACTTTTCCTCCTACTCCAAAGCTTCTATTATGACCAATTTCTGGCACAAAAATTACTCCAAACATACTTATTTTAGTTCCAAAAGCGATCATTCACATTTAATAATTGTTTACAGTCAAAAGAGATAACATTAAAAAATGACCATTTCTGACCATCTGGAGAAAGTTTGACAGGTCCGGGGTCATCGTTTTTCATCAAAAAAAATACTTTTTCAAATGTTGAAAAAATGATTCAAAATGTCAAATGGATTGTGCCTGATGTTGAATAACCACTTTTTAAAGCCCCACAGTGACCAAAATTGCCATTTTTACAGACATTTCCTCCTACTCATAAGCTTCTATTTGACCAATTTCTGGCAGAAAAATGACTCTAAACACACTTATTTTAGTTCCAAAAGTGATCATTCATATTTAATAATTGTTTACAGTCAAAAGAGAAAACATTAAAAAATGACCATTTCTGACCATCTGGAGAAAGTTTGACAGGTCCGGGGTCATCGTTTTTTATCAAAAGATTTTTTTTTTCAAATGTTGAAAAAATGATGCAAAATGTCAAAAGGATTGTGCCTGATGTTGAATAACTACTTTTTAAGCCCTACAGTGGCCAAAATTGCCATTTTTACAGATATTTCCGACTACTCAGAAGCTTCTATTTGACCAATTTCTGGCAGAAATATGGCTCTAAACACACTTATTTTAGTTCCAAAAGTGATCATTCACATTTAATAATTGTTTACAGTCAAAAGAGAAAACATTAAAAAATGACAATTTCTCACCATCTGGAGAAAGTTTGACAAGTCCGGGGTCCTCGTTTTTCATCAAAAAAAAATATTTTTTCAAATGTTGAAAAAATGATTCAAAATGTCAAATGGATTGTGCCTGATGTTGAATAACCACTTTTTAAAGCCCCACAGTGACCAAAATTGCCATTTTTACAGACATTTCCTCCTACTCAGAAGCTTCTATTTGACCAATTTCTAGCAGAAAAATGACTCTAAACACACTTATTTAAGTTACAAAAGTGATCATTCATATTTAATAATTGTTTACAGTCAAAAGAGAAAACATTAAAAAATGACCATTTCTGAGCATCTGGAGAAAGTTCGACAGTTCCGGGGTCATCGTTTTTCATCAAAAGATTTTTTTTTTCAAATGTTGAAAAAATTATGCAAAATGTCAAAAGGATTGTGCCTGATGTTGAATAACTACTTTTTAAGCCCTACAGTGGCCAAAATTGCCATTTTTACAGATATTTCCGACTACTCAGAAGCTTCTATTTGACCAATTTCTGGCAGAAATATGACTCTAAACACACTTATTTTAGTTCCAAAAGTGATCATTCACATTTAATAATTGTTTACAGTCAAAAGAGAAAACATTAAAAAATGACAATTTCTCACCATCTGGAGAAAGTTTGACAAGTCCGGGGTCCTCGTTTTTCATCAAAAAAAAATATTTTTTCAAATGTTGAAAAAATGATTCAAAATGTCAAATGGATTGTGCCTGATGTTGAATAACCACTTTTTAAAGCCCCACAGTGACCACAATTGCCATTTTTACAGACATTTCCTCCTACTCAGAAACTTCTATTTGACCAATTTATGGCAGAAATATGACTCTAAACACACTTATTTTAGTTCCAAAAGTGATCATTCACATTTAATAATTGTTTACAGTCAAAAGAGAAAACATTAAAAAATGACCATTTCTGAGCATCTGGAGAAAGTTCGACAGTTCCGGGGTCATCGTTTTTCATCAAAAAAAATATGCTTTCAAATGTTGAAAAAATGATGCAAAATGTCAAAAAGATTATGTCTGAAGTTGAATAACCACCTTTTAAAGCCCCACAGTGACCAAAATTGCCATTTTTACAGACGTTTCCTCCTACCCAGAAGCTTCTATTTTGACCAATTTCTGGCAGAAAAATTACTTCAAACACACTCATTTTAGATCCAAAAGTGATAATTCACATTTAATAGTCATTTATAGGCAAAAGAGAAAACATTAAAAAATTACCATTTCTGACCATCTGGAGAAAGTTCGACAGTTCCGGGGTCATCGTTTTTCATCAAAAAAAATATTTTTTCAAATGTTGAAAAAATGATGCAAAATGTCAAATGGATTGTGCCAGATGTTGAATAACCACTTTTTAAGCCCCACAGTGACCAAAATTGCAATTTTTTAGACATTTCCTTCTACTCAGAAGCTTCTATTTGACCAATTTATGGCAGAAAAATGACTCTAAACACACTTATTTTAGTTCCAAAAGTGAACATTCACATTTAATAATTGTTTACAGTCAAAAGAGAAAACATTAAAAAATGACCATTTCTGACCATCTGGAGAAAGTTTGACAGGTCCGGGGTCATCGTTTTTCATCAAAAAAATACTTTTTCAAATGTTGAAAAAATGATTCAAAATGTCAAATGGGTTGTGCCTGATGTTGAATACCCACTTTTTAAGCCCCACAGTGACCAAAATTGCCATTTTTACAGACATTTCCTCCTACTCAGAAGCTTCTATTTGACCAATTTCTGGCAGAAAAATGACTCTAAACACACTTATTGTAGTTACAAAAGTGATCATTCATATTTAATAATTGTTTACAGTCAAAAGAGAAAACATTAAAAAATGACCATTTCTGAGCATCTGGAGAAAGTTCGACAGTGCCGGGGTCATCGTTTTTCATCAAAAAAAATATTTTTTCAAATGTTGAAAAAATGATGCAAAATGTCAAAAGGATTGTGCCTGATGTTGAATAACTACTTTTTAAGCCCTACAGTGGCCAAAATTGCCATTTTTACAGATATTTCCGACTACTCAGAAGCTTCTATTTGACCAATTTCTGGCAGAAAAATGGCTCTAAACACACTTATTTTAGTTCCAAAAGTGATCATTCACATTTAATAATTGTTTACAGTCAAAAGAGAAAACATTAAAAAATGACAATTTCTGACCATCTGGAGAAAGTTTGACAAGTCCGGGGTCATCGTTTTTCATCAAAAAAAAATATTTTTTCAAATGTTGAAAAAATGATTCAAAATGTCAAATGGATTGTGCCTGATGTTGAATAACCACTTTTTAAAGCCCCACAGTGACCAAAATTGCCATTTTTACAGACATTTCCTCCTACTCAGAAGCTTCTATTTGACCAATTTATGGCAGAAAAATGACTCTAAACACACTTATTTTAGTTCCAAAAGTGATCATTCACATTTAAGAATTGTTTACAGTCAAAAGAGAAAACATTAAAAAATGACAATTTCTGACCATCTGGAGAAAGTTTGTCAAGTCCGGGGTCATCGTTTTTCATCAAAAAAAAATATTTTTTCAAATGTTGAAAAAATGATTCAAAATGTCAAATGGGTTGTGCCTGATGTTGAATACCCACTTTTTAAGCCCCACAGTGACCAAAATTGCCATTTTTACAGACATTTCCTCCTACTCAGAAGCTTCTATTTGACCAATTTCTGGCAGAAAAATGACTCTAAACACAATTATTGTAGTTACAAAAGTGATCATTCATATTTAATAATTGTTTACAGTCAAAAGAGAAAACATTAAAAAATGACAATTTCTGACCATCTGGAGAAAGTTTGACAAGTCCGGGGTCATCGTTTTTCATCAAAAAAAAATATTTTTTCAAATGTTGAAAAAATGATTCAAAATGTCAAATGGATTGTGCCTGATGTTGAATAACCACTTTTTAAAGCCCCACAGTGACCAAAATTGCCATTTTTACAGACATTTCCTCCTACTCAGAAGCTTCTATTTGACCAATTTATGGCAGAAAAATGACTCTAAACACACTTATTTTAGTTCCAAAAGTGATCATTCACATTTAAGAATTGTTTACAGTCAAAAGAGAAAACATAAAAAAATGACCATTTCTGACCATCTGGAGAAAGTTCGACAGTTCCGGGGTCATCGTTTTTCATCAATAAAAATATTCTTTCAAATGTTGAAAAAATGATGCAAAATGTCAAAAGGATTGGGCCTCCTGTTGAATAACCACTTTTGCCCCACAGTGACCAAAATTGCCATTTTTACAGACTTTTCCTCCTACTCAGAAGCTTCTATTTGACCAATTTCTGGCAGAAAAATGACTCTAAACACACTTATTTTAGTTCCAAAAGTGATCATTCACATTTAATAATTGTTTACAGTCAAAAGAGAAAACATAAAAAAATGACCATTTCTGACCATATGGAGAAAGTTTGACAGTTCCGAGGTCATCGTTTGTCATAAAAAAAAATATTTTTCAAATGTTGAAAAAATGATGCAAAATGTCAAATGGATTGTGCCTGATGTTGAATAACCACTTTTTAAAATCCCACAGTGACCAAAATTGCCATTTTTACAGACATTTCCTCCTACTCATAAGCTTCTATTTGACCAATTTCTGGCAGAAAAATTACTCTAAACACACTTATTTTAGTTACAAAAGTGATCATTCATATTTAATAATTGTTTACAGTCAAAAGAGAAAACATTAAAAAATTACCATTTCTGAGCATCTGGAGAAAGTTCGACAGTTCCGGGGTCATCGTTTTTCATCAAAAAAAATATTTTTTCAAATGTTGAAAAAATGATGCAAAATGTCAAAAGGATTGTGCCTGATGTTGAATAACCACTTTTTAAAGCCCCACAGTGACCAAAATTGCCATTTTTACAGACATTTCCTCCTACTCAGAAGCTTCTATTTGACCAATTTATGGCAGAAAAATGACTCTAAACACACTTATTTTAGTTCCAAAAGTGATCATTCACATTTAATAATTGTTTACAGTCAAAAGAGAAAACATTAAAAAATGACCATTTCTGAGCATCTGGAGAAAGTTCGACAGTTCCGGGGTCATCGTTTTTCATAAAAAAAAATATGCTTTCAAATGTTGAAAAAATGATGCAAAATGTCAAAAAGATTATGTCTGAAGTTGAATAACCACCTTTTAAAGCCCCACAGTGACCAAAATTGCCATTTTTACAGACGTTTCCTCCTACTCAGAAGCTTCTATTTTGACCAATTTCTGGCAGAAAAATTACTTCAAACACACTCATTTTAGATCCAAAAGTGATAATTCACATTTAATAGTCATTTATAGGCAAAAGAGAAAACATTAAAAAATGTCAATTTCTGACCATCTGGAGAAAGTTCGACAGTTCCGGGGTCATTGTTTTTCATCAAAAAAAATATTTTTTCAAATGTTGAAAAAATGATGCAAAATGTCAAATGGATTGTGCCAGATGTTGAATAACCACTTTTTAAGCCCCACAGTGACCAAAATTGCCATTTTTACAGACATTTCCTTCTACTCAGAAGCTTCTATTTGACCAATTTATGGCAGAAAAATGACTCTAAACACACTTATTTTAGTTCCAAAAGTGATCATTCACATTTAAGAATTGTTTACAGTCGAAAGAGAAAACATTAAAAAATGACTATTTCTGACCATCTGGAGAAAGTTCGACAGTTCCGGGGTCATCGTTTTTCATCAATAAAAATATTCTTTCAAATGTTGAAAAAATGATGCAAAATGTCAAAAGGATTGGGCTTCCTGTTGAATAACCACTTTTGCCCCACAGTGACCAAAATTGCCATTTTTTACAGACTTTTCCTCCTACTCAGAAGCTTCTATTTGACCAATTTCTGGCAGAAAAATGACTCTAAACACACTTATTTTAGTTCCAAAAGTGATCATTCACATTTAATAATTGTTTACAGTCAAAAGAGAAAACATTAAAAAATGACCATTTCTGACCATATGGAGAAAGTTTGACAGTTCCGGGGTCATCGTTTGTCATAAAAAAATTTTTTTTTCAAATGTTGAAAAAATGATGCAAAATGTCAAAAGGATTGTGCCTGATGTTGAATAACTACTTTTTAAGCCCTACAGTGGCCAAAATTGCCATTTTTACAGATATTTCCGACTACTCAGAAGCTTCTATTTGACCAATTTCTGGCAGAAATATGGCTCTAAACACACTTATTTTAGTTCCAAAAGTGATCATTCACATTTAATAATTGTTTACAGTCAAAAGAGAAAACATTAAAAAATGACAATTTCTCACCATCTGGAGAAAGTTTGACAAGTCCGGGGTCCTCGTTTTTCATCAAAAAAAAATATTTTTTCAAATGTTGAAAAAATGATTCAAAATGTCAAATGGATTGTGCCTGATGTTGAATAACCACTTTTTAAAGCCCCACAGTGACCAAAATTGCCATTTTTACAGACATTTCCTCCTACTCAGAAGCTTCTATTTGACCAATTTCTAGCAGAAAAATGACTCTAAACACACTTATTTAAGTTACAAAAGTGATCATTCATATTTAATAATTGTTTACAGTCAAAAGAGAAAACATTAAAAAATGACCATTTCTGAGCATCTGGAGAAAGTTCGACAGTTCCGGGGTCATCGTTTTTCATCAAAAGATTTTTTTTTTCAAATGTTGAAAAAATGATGCAAAATGTCAAAAGGATTGTGCCTGATGTTGAATAACTACTTTTTAAGACCTACAGTGGCCAAAATTGCCATTTTTACAGATATTTCCGACTACTCAGAAGCTTCTATTTGACCAATTTCTGGCAGAAATATGACTCTAAACACACTTATTTTAGTTCCAAAAGTGATCATTCACATTTAATAATTGTTTACAGTCAAAAGAGAAAACATTAAAAAATGACAATTTCTCACCATCTGGAGAAAGTTTGACAAGTCCGGGGTCCTCGTTTTTCATCAAAAAAAAATATTTTTTCAAATGTTGAAAAAATGATTCAAAATGTCAAATGGATTGTGCCTGATGTTGAATAACCACTTTTTAAAGCCCCACAGTGACCACAATTGCCATTTTTACAGACATTTCCTCCTACTCAGAAACTTCTATTTGACCAATTTATGGCAGAAAAATGACTCTAAACACACTTATTTTAGTTCCAAAAGTGATCATTCACATTTAATAATTGTTTACTGTCAAAAGAGAAAACATTAAAAAATGACCATTTCTGAGCATCTGGAGAAAGTTCGACAGTTCCGGGGTCATCGTTTTTCATCAAAAAAAATATGCTTTCAAATGTTGAAAAAATGATGCAAAATGTCAAAAAGATTATGTCTGAAGTTGAATAACTACCTTTTAAAGCCCCACAGTGACCAAAATTGCCATTTTTACAGACGTTTCCTCCTACTCAGAAGCTTCTATTTTGACCAATTTCTGGCAGAAAAATTACTTCAAACACACTCATTTTAGATCCAAAAGTGATAATTCACATTTAATAGTCATTTATAGGCAAAAGAGAAAACATTAAAAAATTACCATTTCTGACCATCTGGAGAAAGTTCGACAGTTCCGGGGTCATCGTTTTTCATCAAAAAAAATATTTTTTCAAATGTTGAAAAAATGATGCAAAATGTCAAATGGATTGTGCCAGATGTTGAATAACCACTTTTTAAGCCCCACAGTGACCAACATTGCCATTTTTACAGACATTTCCTTCTACTCAGAAGCTTCTATTTGACCAATTTATGGCAGAAAAATGACTCTAAACACACTTATTTTAGTTCCAAAAGTGAACATTCACATTTAATACTTGTTTACAGTCAAAAGTGAAAACATTAAAAAATGACCATTTCTGAGCATCTGGAGAAAGTTCGACAGTGCCGGGGTCATCGTTTTTCATCAAAAAAAATATTTTTTCAAATGTTGAAAAAATGATGCAAAATGTCAAAAGGATTGTGCCTGATGTTGAATAACTACTTTTTAAGCCCTACAGTGGCCAAAATTGCCATTTTTACAGATATTTCCGACTACTCAGAAGCTTCTATTTGACCAATTTCTGGCAGAAATATGGCTCTAAACACACTTATTTTAGTTCCAAAAGTGATCATTCACATTTAATAATTGTTTACAGTCAAAAGAGAAAACATTAAAAAATGACAATTTCTCACCATCTGGAGAAAGTTTGACAAGTCCGGGGTCCTCGTTTTTCATCAAAAAAAAATATTTTTTCAAATGTTGAAAAAATGATTCAAAATGTCAAATGGATTGTGCCTGATGTTGAATAACCACTTTTTAAAGCCCCACAGTGACCAAAATTGCCATTTTTACAGACATTTCCTCCTACTCAGAAGCTTCTATTTGACCAATTTCTAGCAGAAAAATGACTCTAAACACACTTATTTAAGTTACAAAAGTGATCATTCATATTTAATAATTGTTTACAGTCAAAAGAGAAAACATAAAAAAATGACCATTTCTGAGCATCTGGAGAAAGTTCGACAGTTCCGGGGTCATCGTTTTTCATCAAAAGATTTTTTTTTCCAAATGTTGAAAAAATGATGCAAAATGTCAAAAGGATTGTGCCTGATGTTGAATAACTACTTTTTAAGCCCTACAGTGGCCAAAATTGCCATTTTTACAGATATTTCCGACTACTCAGAAGCTTCTATTTGACCAATTTCTGGCAGAAATATGACTCTAAACACACTTATTTTAGTTCCAAAAGTGATCATTCACATTTAATATTTGTTTACAGTCAAAAGAGAAAACATTAAAAAATGACCATTTCTGAACATCTGGAGAAAGTTTGACAGGTCCGGGGTCATCGTTTTTCATCAAAAAAAATATTTTTTCAAATGTTTTAAAAATGATGCAAAATGTCAAATGGATTGTGCCTGATGTTGAATAACCACATTTTAAAGCCCCACAGTGACCAAAATTGCCATTTTTACAGACATTTCCTCCTACTCAGAAACTTCTATTTGACCAATTTATGGCAGAAAAATGACTCTAAACACACTTATTTTAGTTCCAAAAGTGATCATTCACATTTAATAATTGTTTACAGTCAAAAGAGAAAACATTAAAAAATGACCATTTCTGAGCATCTGGAGAAAGTTCGACAGTTCCGGGGTCATCGTTTTTCATCAAAAAATTTTTTTTTTTCAAATGTTGAAAAAATGATTCAAAATGTCAAATGGATTGTGCCTGATGTTGAATAACCACTTTTTAAAGCCCCACAGTGACCACAATTGCCATTTTTACAGACATTTCCTCCTACTCAGAAACTTCTATTTGACCAATTTATGGCAGAAAAATGACTCTAAACACACTTATTTTAGTTCCAAAAGTGATCATTCACATTTAATAATTGTTTACAGTCAAAAGAGAAAACATTAAAAAATGACCATTTCTGAGCATCTGGAGAAAGTTCGACAGTTCCGGGGTCATCGTTTTTCATCAAAAAAAATGTGCTTTCAATTGTTGAAAAAATGATGCAAAATGTCAAAAAGATTATGTCTGAAGTTGAATAACCACTTTTTAAAGCCCCACAGTGACCAAAATTGCCATTTTTACAGACATTTCCTCCTACTCAGAAGCTTCTATTTGACCAATTTATGGCAGAAAAATGACTCTAAACACACTTATTTTAGTTCCAAAAGTGATCATTCACATTTAAGAATTGTTTACAGTCAAAAGAGAAAACATTAAAAAATGACCATTTCTGACCATCTAGAGAAAGTTCGACAGTTCCGGGGTCATCGTTTTTCATCAATAATAATATTCTTTCAAATGTTGAAAAAATGATGCAAAATGTCAAAAGGATTGGGCCTCCTGTTGAATAACCACTTTTGCCCCACAGTGACCAAAATTGCCATTTTTTACAGACTTTTCCTCCTACTCAGAAGCTTCTATTTGACCAATTTCTGGCAGAAAAATGACTCTAAACACACTTATTTTAGTTCCAAAAGTGATCATTCACATTTAATAATTGTTTACAGTCAAAAGAGAAAACATAAAAAAATGACCATTTCTGACCATATGGAGAAAGTTTGACAGTTCCGAGGTCATCGTTTGTCATAAAAAAAAATATTTTTCAAATGTTGAAAAAATGATGCAAAATGTCAAATGGATTGTGCCTGATGTTGAATAACCACTTTTTAAAATCCCACAGTGACCAAAATTGCCATTTTAACAGACATTTCCTCCTACTCATAAGCTTCTATTTGACCAATTTCTGGCAGAAAAATTACTCTAAACACACTTATTTTAGTTACAAAAGTGATCATTCATATTTAATAATTGTTTACAGTCAAAAGAGAAAACATTAAAAAATTACCATTTCTGAGCATCTGGAGAAAGTTCGACAGTTCCGGGGTCATCGTTTTTCATCAAAAAAAATATTTTTTCAAATGTTGAAAAAATGATGCAAAATGTCAAAAGGATTGTGCCTGATGTTGAATAACCACTTTTTAAAGCCCCACAGTGACCAAAATTGCCATTTTTACAGACATTTCCTCCTACTCAGAAGCTTCTATTTGACCAATTTATGGCAGAAAAATGACTCTAAACACACTTATTTTAGTTCCAAAAGTGATCATTCACATGTAATAATTGTTTACAGTCAAAAGAGAAAACATTAAAAAATGACCATTTCTGAGCATCTGGAGAAAGTTCGACAGTTCCGGGGTCATCGTTTTTCATCAAAAAAAATATGCTTTCAAATGTTGAAAAAATGATGCAAAATGTCAAAAAGATTATGTCTGAAGTTGAATAACCAACTTTTAAAGCCCCACAGTGACCAAAATTGCCATTTTTACAGACGTTTCCTCCTACTCAGAAGCTTCTATTTTGACCAATTTCTGGCAGAAAAATTACTTCAAACACACTCATTTTAGATCCAAAAGTGATAATTCACATTTAATAGTCATTTATAGGCAAAAGAGAAAACATTAAAAAATTACCATTTCTGACCATCTGGAGAAAGTTCGACAGTTCCGGGGTCATCGTTTTTCATCAAAAAAATACTTTTTCAAATGTTGAAAAAATGATTCAAAATATCAAAAGGATTGTGCCTGATGTTGAATAACTACTTTTTAAGCCCTACAGTGGCCAAAATTGCCATTTTTACAGATATTTCCGACTACTCAGAAGCTTCTATTTGACCAATTTCTGGCAGAAATATGGCTCTAAACACACTTATTTTAGTTCCAAAAGTGATCATTCACATTTAATAATTGTTTACAGTCAAAAGAGAAAACATTAAAAAATGACCATTTCTGACCATATGGAGAAAGTTTGACAGTTCCGGGGTCATCGTTTGTCATAAAAAAATTTTTTTTTTCAAATGTTGAAAAAATGATGCAAAATATCAAATGGATTGTGCCTGATGTTGAATAACAACTTTTTAAAGCCCCACAGTGACCAAAATTGCCATTTTACAGACATTTCCTCCTACTCAGAAGCTTCTATTTGACCAATTTCTGGCAGAAAAATGACTCTAAACACACATATTGTAGTTACAAAAGTGATCATTCATATTTAATAATTGTTTACAGTCAAAAGAGAAAACATAAAAAAATGACCATTTCTGAGCATCTGGAGAAAGTTCGACAGTGACGGGGTCATCGTTTTTCATCAAAAGATTTTTTTTTTCAAATGTTGAAAAAATGATGCAAAATGTCAAAAGGATTGTGCCTGATGTTGAATAACTACTTTTTAAGCCCTACAGTGGCCAAAATTGCCATTTTTACAGATATTTCCTCCTACTCAGAAGCTTCTATTTTGACCAATTTCTGGCAGAAAAATGAGTCCAAACACACTCATTTTAGATCCAAAAGTGATCATTCACATTTAATATTTGTTTACAGGCATAAGAGAAAACATTAAAAAAATGACCATTTCTGACCATCTGGAGAAAGTTCGACAATTCCGGGGTAATCGTTTTTCATCAAAATTTTTTTTTTTTTAAATGTTGAAAAAATAATGCAAAATGTCAAATGGATTGTGCCTGATGTTGAATAACTACTTTTTAAGCCCTACAGTGACCAAAATTGCCATTTTTACAGATATGTCCTCCTACTCAGAAGCTTCTATTTTGACCAATTTCTGGCAGAAAAATGACTCCAAACACACTCATTTTAGATCCAAAAGTGATAATTCACATTTAATAGTCATTTACAGGCAAAAGAGAAAACATTAAAAAATGGCCATTTCAGACCATCTGGAGAAAGTTCAACAGGTCATCGTTTTTCATCAAAAAAAATATTTTTTCAAATGTTGAAAAAATGATTCAAAATGTCAAATGGATTGTGCCTCATGTTGAATAACCACTTTTTAAAGCCCCACAGTGACCAAAATTGCCATTTTTACACACTTTTCCTCCTACTCAACCAATTTCTGGCAGAAAAATGACTCCAAACACACTCATTTTAGTTCCAAAAGTGATAATTCACATTTAATAGTCATATACAGGCAAAAGAGAAAACATTAAAAAATGACCATTTCTGACCATCTGGAGAAAGTTCAACAGTTCCGGGGTCATCGTTTTTCATCAAAAAAAATATTATTTAAAATGTTGAAAAAATGATGCAAAATGTCAAAAGGATTGTGCCTGAAGTTGAATAACCACTTTTTAAAGCCCCACAGTTACCAAAATTGCCATTTTTACAGACTTTTCCTCCTACTCAGAAGCTTCTATTTTGACCAATTTCTGGCAGAAAAATGACTCCAAACACACTCATTTTAGATCCAAAAGTGATAATTCACATTTAATAGTCATTTACAGGCAAAAGAGAAAACATTAAAAAATGGCCATTTCTGACCATCTGGAGAAAGTTCGACAGTTCCGGGGTCATCGTTTTTCATCAAAAAAAATATTTTTTCAAATGTTGAAAAAATGATGCAAAATGTCAAATGGATTGAGCCTGATGTTGAATAACTACTTTTTAAGCCCCACAGTGACCAAACTTGCCATTTTTACAGACTTTTCCTCCTACTCCAAAGCTTCTATTATGACCAATTTCTGGCACAAAAATTACTCCAAACATACTTATTTTAGTTCCAAAAGCGATCATTCACATTTAATAATTGTTTACAGTCAAAAGAGAAAACATTAAAAAATGACCATTTCTGACCATCTGGAGAAAGTTTGACAGGTCCGGGGTCATCGTTTTTCATCAAAAAAAATACTTTTTCAAATGTTGAAAAAATGATTCAAAATGTCAAATGGATTGTGCCTGATGTTGAATAACCACTTTTTAAAGCCCCACAGTGACCAAAATTGCCATTTTTACAGACATTTCCTCCTACTCATAAGCTTCTATTTGACCAATTTCTGGCAGAAAAATGACTCTAAACACACTTATTTTAGTTCCAAAAGTGATCATTCATATTTAATAATTGTTTACAGTCAAAAGAGAAAACATTAAAAAATGACCATTTCTGACCATCTGGAGAAAGTTTGACAGGTCCGGGGTCATCGTTTTTTATCAAAAGATTTTTTTTTCAAATGTTGAAAAAATGATGCAAAATGTCAAAAGGATTGTGCCTGATGTTGAATAACTACTTTTTAAGCCCTACAGTGGCCAAAATTGCCATTTTTACAGATATTTCCGACTACTCAGAAGCTTCTATTTGACCAATTTCTGGCAGAAATATGGCTCTAAACACACTTATTTTAGTTCCAAAAGTGATCATTCACATTTAATAATTGTTTACAGTCAAAAGAGAAAACATTAAAAAATGACAATTTCTCACCATCTGGAGAAAGTTTGACAAGTCCGGGGTCCTCGTTTTTCATCAAAAAAAAATATTTTTTCAAATGTTGAAAAAATGATTCAAAATGTCAAATGGATTGTGCCTGATGTTGAATAACCACTTTTTAAAGCCCCACAGTGACCAAAATTGCCATTTTTACAGACATTTCCTCCTACTCAGAAGCTTCTATTTGACCAATTTCTAGCAGAAAAATGACTCTAAACACACTTATTTAAGTTACAAAAGTGATCATTCATATTTAATAATTGTTTACAGTCAAAAGAGAAAACATTAAAAAATGACCATTTCTGAGCATCTGGAGAAAGTTCGACAGTTCCGGGGTCATCGTTTTTCATCAAAAGATTTTTTTTTCAAATGTTGAAAAAATGATGCAAAATGTCAAAAGGATTGTGCCTGATGTTGAATAACTACTTTTTAAGCCCTACAGTGGCCAAAATTGCCATTTTTACAGATATTTCCGACTACTCAGAAGCTTCTATTTGACCAATTTCTGGCAGAAATATGGCTCTAAACACACTTATTTTAGTTCCAAAAGTGATCATTCACATTTAATAATTGTTTACAGTCAAAAGAGAAAACATTAAAAAATGACAATTTCTCACCATCTGGAGAAAGTTTGACAAGTCCGGGGTCCTCGTTTTTCATCAAAAAAAAATATTTTTTCAAATGTTGAAAAAATGATTCAAAATGTCAAATGGATTGTGCCTGATTTTGAATAACCACTTTTTAAAGCCCCACAGTGACCAAAATTGCCATTTTTACAGACATTTCCTCCTACTCAGAAGCTTCTATTTGACCAATTTCTAGCAGAAAAATGACTCTAAACACACTTATTTAAGTTACAAAAGTGATCATTCATATTTAATAATTGTTTACAGTCAAAAGAGAAAACATTAAAAAATGACCATTTCTGAGCATCTGGAGAAAGTTCGACAGTTCCGGGGTCATCGTTTTTCATCAAAAGATTTTTTTTTTCAAATGTTGAAAAAATTATGCAAAATGTCAAAAGGATTGTGCCTGATGTTGAATAACTACTTTTTAAGCCCTACAGTGGCCAAAATTGCCATTTTTACAGATATTTCCGACTACTCAGAAGCTTCTATTTGACCAATTTCTGGCAGAAATATGACTCTAAACACACTTATTTTAGTTCCAAAAGTGATCATTCACATTTAATAATTGTTTACAGTCAAAAGAGAAAACATTAAAAAATGACAATTTCTCACCATCTGGAGAAAGTTTGACAAGTCCGGGGTCCTCGTTTTTCATCAAAAAAAAATATTTTTTCAAATGTTGAAAAAATGATTCAAAATGTCAAATGGATTGTGCCTGATGTTGAATAACCACTTTTTAAAGCCCCACAGTGACCACAATTGCCATTTTTACAGACATTTCCTCCTACTCAGAAACTTCTATTTGACCAATTTATGGCAGAAATATGACTCTAAACACACTTATTTTAGTTCCAAAAGTGATCATTCACATTTAATAATTGTTTACAGTCAAAAGAGAAAACATTAAAAAATGACCATTTCTGAGCATCTGGAGAAAGTTCGACAGTTCCGGGGTCATCGTTTTTCATCAAAAAAAATATGCTTTCAAATGTTGAAAAAATGATGCAAAATGTCAAAAAGATTATGTCTGAAGTTGAATAACCACCTTTTAAAGCCCCACAGTGACCAAAATTGCCATTTTTACAGACGTTTCCTCCTACCCAGAAGCTTCTATTTTGACCAATTTCTGGCAGAAAAATTACTTCAAACACACTCATTTTAGATCCAAAAGTGATAATTCACATTTAATAGTCATTTATAGGCAAAAGAGAAAACATTAAAAAATTACCATTTCTGACCATCTGGAGAAAGTTCGACAGTTCCGGGGTCATCGTTTTTCATCAAAAAAAATATTTTTTCAAATGTTGAAAAAATGATGCAAAATGTCAAATGGATTGTGCCAGATGTTGAATAACCACTTTTTAAGCCCCACAGTGACCAAAATTGCAATTTTTTTAGACATTTCCTTCTACTCAGAAGCTTCTATTTGACCAATTTATGGCAGAAAAATGACTCTAAACACACTTATTTTAGTTCCAAAAGTGAACATTCACATTTAATAATTGTTTACAGTCAAAAGAGAAAACATTAAAAAATGACCATTTCTGACCATCTGGAGAAAGTTTGACAGGTCCGGGGTCATCGTTTTTCATCAAAAAAATACTTTTTCAAATGTTGAAAAAATGATTCAAAATGTCAAATGGATTGTGCCTGATGTTGAATAACCACTTTTTAAAGCCCCACAGTGACCAAAATTGTCATTTTTACAGACATTTCCTCCTACTCAGAACCTTCTATTTCGACCAATTTCTGGCAGAAAAATGACTCTAAACACACTCATTTTAGTTCCAAAAGTGATAATTCACATTTAATAGTCATTTACAGGCAAAAGAGAAAACATTAACAAATGACCATTTCTAACCATCTGGAGAAAGTTTGACAAGTCCGGGGTCATCGTTTTTCATCAAAATTCGTTTTTTTCAAATGTTGAAAAAATGATTCAAAATGTCAAATGGGTTGTGCCTGATGTTGAATACCCACTTTTTAAGCCCCACAGTGACCAAAATTGCCATTTTTACAGACATTTCCTCCTACTCAGAAGCTTCTATTTGACCAATTTCTGGCAGAAAAATGACTCTAAACACACTTATTGTAGTTACAAAAGTGATCATTCATATTTAATAATTGTTTACAGTCAAAAGAGAAAACATTAAAAAATGACCATTTCTGAGCATCTGGAGAAAGTTCGACAGTGCCGGGGTCATCGTTTTTCATCAAAAAAAATATTTTTTCAAATGTTGAAAAAATGATGCAAAATGTCAAAAGGATTGTGCCTGATGTTGAATAACTACTTTTTAAGCCCTACAGTGGCCAAAATTGCCATTTTTACAGATATTTCCGACTACTCAGAAGCTTCTATTTGACCAATTTCTGGCAGAAAAATGGCTCTAAACACACTTATTTTAGTTCCAAAAGTGATCATTCACATTTAATAATTGTTTACAGTCAAAAGAGAAAACATTAAAAAATGACAATTTCTGACCATCTGGAGAAAGTTTGACAAGTCCGGGGTCATCGTTTTTCATCAAAAAAAAATATTTTTTCAAATGTTGAAAAAATGATTCAAAATGTCAAATGGATTGTGCCTGATGTTGAATAACCACTTTTTAAAGCCCCACAGTGACCAAAATTGCCATTTTTACAGACATTTCCTCCTACTCAGAAGCTTCTATTTGACCAATTTATGGCAGAAAAATGACTCTAAACACACTTATTTTAGTTCCAAAAGTGATCATTCACATTTAAGAATTGTTTACAGTCAAAAGAGAAAACATTAAAAAATGACAATTTCTGACCATCTGGAGAAAGTTTGTCAAGTCCGGGGTCATCGTTTTTCATCAAAAAAAAATATTTTTTCAAATGTTGAAAAAATGATTCAAAATGTCAAATGGGTTGTGCCTGATGTTGAATACCCACTTTTTAAGCCCCACAGTGACCAAAATTGCCATTTTTACAGACATTTCCTCCTACTCAGAAGCTTCTATTTGACCAATTTCTGGCAGAAAAATGACTCTAAACACACTTATTGTAGTTACAAAAGTGATCATTCATATTTAATAATTGTTTACAGTCAAAAGAGAAAACATTAAAAAATGACAATTTCTGACCATCTGGAGAAAGTTTGACAAGTCCGGGGTCATCGTTTTTCATAAAAAAAAAATATTTTTTCAAATGTTGAAAAAATGATTCAAAATGTCAAATGGATTGTGCCTGATGTTGAATAACCACTTTTTAAAGCCCCACAGTGACCAAAATTGCCATTTTTACAGACATTTCCTCCTACTCAGAAGCTTCTATTTGACCAATTTATGGCAGAAAAATGACTCTAAACACACTTATTTTAGTTCCAAAAGTGATCATTCACATTTAAGAATTGTTTACAGTCAAAAGAGAAAACATAAAAAAATGACCATTTCTGACCATCTGGAGAAAGTTCGACAGTTCCGGGGTCATCGTTTTTCATCAATAAAAATATTCTTTCAAATGTTGAAAAAATGATGCAAAATGTCAAAAGGATTGGGCCTCCTGTTGAATAACCACTTTTGCCCCACAGTGGCCAAAATTGCCATTTTTACAGATATTTCCGACTACTCAGAAGCTTCTATTTGACCAATTTCTGGCAGAAATATGACTCTAAACACACTTATTTTAGTTCCAAAAGTGATCATTCACATTTAATAATTGTTTACAGTCAAAAGAGAAAACATTAAAAAATGACAATTTCTCACCATCTGGAGAAAGTTTGACAAGTCCGGGGTCCTCGTTTTTCATCAAAAAAAAATATTTTTTCAAATGTTGAAAAAATGATTCAAAATGTCAAATGGATTGTGCCTGATGTTGAATAACCACTTTTTAAAGCCCCACAGTGACCACAATTGCCATTTTTACAGACATTTCCTCCTACTCAGAAACTTCTATTTGACCAATTTATGGCAGAAAAATGACTCTAAACACACTTATTTTAGTTCCAAAAGTGATCATTCACATTTAATAATTGTTTACTGTCAAAAGAGAAAACATTAAAAAATGACCATTTCTGAGCATCTGGAGAAAGTTCGACAGTTCCGGGGTCATCGTTTTTCATCAAAAAAAATATGCTTTCAAATGTTGAAAAAATGATGCAAAATGTCAAAAAGATTATGTCTGAAGTTGAATAACTACCTTTTAAAGCCCCACAGTGACCAAAATTGCCATTTTTACAGACGTTTCCTCCTACTCAGAAGCTTCTATTTTGACCAATTTCTGGCAGAAAAATTACTTCAAACACACTCATTTTAGATCCAAAAGTGATAATTCACATTTAATAGTCATTTATAGGCAAAAGAGAAAACATTAAAAAATTACCATTTCTGACCATCTGGAGAAAGTTCGACAGTTCCGGGGTCATCGTTTTTCATCAAAAAAAATATTTTTTTAAATGTTGAAAAAATGATGCAAAATGTCAAATGGATTGTGCCAGATGTTGAATAACCACTTTTTAAGCCCCACAGTGACCAAAATTGCCATTTTTACAGACATTTCCTTCTACTCAGAAGCTTCTATTTGACCAATTTATGGCAGAAAAATGACTCTAAACACACTTATTTTAGTTCCAAAAGTGAACATTCACATTTAATACTTGTTTACAGTCAAAAGAGAAAACATTAAAAAATGACCATTTCTGAGCAT
This sequence comes from Lissotriton helveticus, assembly GCF_964261635.1. NCBI lineage: Eukaryota > Metazoa > Chordata > Amphibia > Caudata > Salamandridae > Lissotriton > Lissotriton helveticus. Next base: position 1,355,316,954 of record NC_136061.1, on the reverse strand, counting down.
CTGGAGAAAGTTCGACAGTGCCGGGGTCATCGTTTTTCATCAAAAAAAATATTTTTTCAAATGTTGAAAAAATGATGCAAAATGTCAAAAGGATTGTGCCTGATGTTGAATAACTACTTTTTAAGCCCTACAGTGGCCAAAATTGCCATTTTTACAGATATTTCCGACTACTCAGAAGCTTCTATTTGACCAATTTCTGGCAGAAATATGGCTCTAAACACACTTATTTTAGTTCCAAAAGTGATCATTCACATTTAATAATTGTTTACAGTCAAAAGAGAAAACATTAAAAAATGACAATTTCTCACCATCTGGAGAAAGTTTGACAAGTCCGGGGTCCTCGTTTTTCATCAAAAAAAAATATTTTTTCAAATGTTGAAAAAATGATTCAAAATGTCAAATGGATTGTGCCTGATGTTGAATAACCACTTTTTAAAGCCCCACAGTGACCAAAATTGCCATTTTTACAGACATTTCCTCCTACTCAGAAGCTTCTATTTGACCAATTTCTAGCAGAAAAATGACTCTAAACACACTTATTTAAGTTACAAAAGTGATCATTCATATTTAATAATTGTTTACAGTCAAAAGAGAAAACATAAAAAAATGACCATTTCTGAGCATCTGGAGAAAGTTCGACAGTTCCGGGGTCATCGTTTTTCATCAAAAGATTTTTTTTTCCAAATGTTGAAAAAATGATGCAAAATGTCAAAAGGATTGTGCCTGATGTTGAATAACTACTTTTTAAGCCCTACAGTGGCCAAAATTGCCATTTTTACAGATATTTCCGACTACTCAGAAGCTTCTATTTGACCAATTTCTGGCAGAAATATGACTCTAAACACACTTATTTTAGTTCCAAAAGTGATCATTCACATTTAATAATTGTTTACAGTCAAAAGAGAAAACATTAAAAAATGACAATTTCTCACCATCTGGAGAAAGTTTGACAAGTCCGGGGTCCTCGTTTTTCATCAAAATTTTTTTTTTTTTCAAATGTTGAAAAAATGATTCAAAATGTCAAATGGATTGTGCCTGATGTTGAATAACCACTTTTTAAAGCCCCACAGTGACCACAATTGCCATTTTTACAGACATTTCCTCCTACTCAGAAACTTCTATTTGACCAATTTATGGCAGAAAAATGACTCTAAACACACTTATTTTAGTTCCAAAAGTGATCATTCACATTTAATAATTGTTTACAGTCAAAAGAGAAAACATTAAAAAATGACCATTTCTGAGCATCTGGAGAAAGTTCGACAGTTCCGGGGTCATCGTTTTTCATCAAAAAAAATGTGCTTTCAATTGTTGAAAAAATGATGCAAAATGTCAAAAAGATTATGTCTGAAGTTGAATAACCACTTTTTAAAGCCCCACAGTGACCAAAATTGCCATTTTTACAGACATTTCCTCCTACTCAGAAGCTTCTATTTGACCAATTTATGGCAGAAAAATGACTCTAAACACACTTATTTTAGTTCCAAAAGTGATCATTCACATTTAAGAATTGTTTACAGTCAAAAGAGAAAACATTAAAAAATGACCATTTCTGACCATCTAGAGAAAGTTCGACAGTTCCGGGGTCATCGTTTTTCATCAATAATAATATTCTTTCAAATGTTGAAAAAATGATGCAAAATGTCAAAAGGATTGGGCCTCCTGTTGAATAACCACTTTTGCCCCACAGTGACCAAAATTGCCATTTTTTACAGACTTTTCCTCCTACTCAGAAGCTTCTATTTGACCAATTTCTGGCAGAAAAATGACTCTAAACACACTTATTTTAGTTCCAAAAGTGATCATTCACATTTAATAATTGTTTACAGTCAAAAGAGAAAACATAAAAAAATGACCATTTCTGACCATATGGAGAAAGTTTGACAGTTCCGAGGTCATCGTTTGTCATAAAAAAAAATATTTTTCAAATGTTGAAAAAATGATGCAAAATGTCAAATGGATTGTGCCTGATGTTGAATAACCACTTTTTAAAATCCCACAGTGACCAAAATTGCCATTTTAACAGACATTTCCTCCTACTCATAAGCTTCTATTTGACCAATTTCTGGCAGAAAAATTACTCTAAACACACTTATTTTAGTTACAAAAGTGATCATTCATATTTAATAATTGTTTACAGTCAAAAGAGAAAACATTAAAAAATTACCATTTCTGAGCATCTGGAGAAAGTTCGACAGTTCCGGGGTCATCGTTTTTCATCAAAAAAAATATTTTTTCAAATGTTGAAAAAATGATGCAAAATGTCAAAAGGATTGTGCCTGATGTTGAATAACCACTTTTTAAAGCCCCACAGTGACCAAAATTGCCATTTTTACAGACATTTCCTCCTACTCAGAAGCTTCTATTTGACCAATTTATGGCAGAAAAATGACTCTAAACACACTTATTTTAGTTCCAAAAGTGATCATTCACATGTAATAATTGTTTACAGTCAAAAGAGAAAACATTAAAAAATGACCATTTCTGAGCATCTGGAGAAAGTTCGACAGTTCCGGGGTCATCGTTTTTCATCAAAAAAAATATGCTTTCAAATGTTGAAAAAATGATGCAAAATGTCAAAAAGATTATGTCTGAAGTTGAATAACCAACTTTTAAAGCCCCACAGTGACCAAAATTGCCATTTTTACAGACGTTTCCTCCTACTCAGAAGCTTCTATTTTGACCAATTTCTGGCAGAAAAATTACTTCAAACACACTCATTTTAGATCCAAAAGTGATAATTCACATTTAATAGTCATTTATAGGTAAAAGAGAAAACATTAAAAAATTACCATTTCTGACCATCTGGAGAAAGTTCGACAGTTCCGGGGTCATCGTTTTTCATCAAAAAAATACTTTTTCAAATGTTGAAAAAATGATTCAAAATATCAAAAGGATTGTGCCTGATGTTGAATAACTACTTTTTAAGCCCTACAGTGGCCAAAATTGCCATTTTTACAGATATTTCCGACTACTCAGAAGCTTCTATTTGACCAATTTCTGGCAGAAATATGGCTCTAAACACACTTATTTTAGTTCCAAAAGTGATCATTCACATTTAATAATTGTTTACAGTCAAAAGAGAAAACATTAAAAAATGACCATTTCTGACCATATGGAGAAAGTTTGACAGTTCCGGGGTCATCGTTTGTCATAAAAAAATTTTTTTTTTCAAATGTTGAAAAAATGATGCAAAATATCAAATGGATTGTGCCTGATGTTGAATAACAACTTTTTAAAGCCCCACAGTGACCAAAATTGCCATTTTTACAGACATTTCCTCCTACTCAGAAGCTTCTATTTGACCAATTTCTGGCAGAAAAATGACTCTAAACACACATATTGTAGTTACAAAAGTGATCATTCATATTTAATAATTGTTTACAGTCAAAAGAGAAAACATAAAAAAATGACCATTTCTGAGCATCTGGAGAAAGTTCGACAGTGACGGGGTCATCGTTTTTCATCAAAAGATTTTTTTTTTCAAATGTTGAAAAAATGATGCAAAATGTCAAAAGGATTGTGCCTGATGTTGAATAACTACTTTTTAAGCCCTACAGTGGCCAAAATTGCCATTTTTACAGATATTTCCTCCTACTCAGAAGCTTCTATTTTGACCAATTTCTGGCAGAAAAATGAGTCCAAACACACTCATTTTAGATCCAAAAGTGATCATTCACATTTAATATTTGTTTACAGGCATAAGAGAAAACATTAAAAAAATGACCATTTCTGACCATCTGGAGAAAGTTCGACAATTCCGGGGTAATCGTTTTTCATCAAAATTTTTTTTTTTTTAAATGTTGAAAAAATGATGCAAAATGTCAAATGGATTGAGCCTGATGTTGAATAACTACTTTTTAAGCCCCACAGTGACCAAACTTGCCATTTTTACAGACTTTTCCTCCTACTCCAAAGCTTCTATTATGACCAATTTCTGGCACAAAAATTACTCCAAACATACTTATTTTAGTTCCAAAAGCGATCATTCACATTTAATAATTGTTTACAGTCAAAAGAGAAAACATTAAAAAATGACCATTTCTGACCATCTGGAGAAAGTTTGACAGGTCCGGGGTCATCGTTTTTCATCAAAAAAAATACTTTTTCAAATGTTGAAAAAATGATTCAAAATGTCAAATGGATTGTGCCTGATGTTGAATAACCACTTTTTAAAGCCCCACAGTGACCAAAATTGCCATTTTTACAGACATTTCCTCCTACTCATAAGCTTCTATTTGACCAATTTCTGGCAGAAAAATGACTCTAAACACACTTATTTTAGTTCCAAAAGTGATCATTCATATTTAATAATTGTTTACAGTCAAAAGAGAAAACATTAAAAAATGACCATTTCTGACCATCTGGAGAAAGTTTGACAGGTCCGGGGTCATCGTTTTTTATCAAAAGATTTTTTTTTTCAAATGTTGAAAAAATGATGCAAAATGTCAAAAGGATTGTGCCTGATGTTGAATAACTACTTTTTAAGCCCTACAGTGGCCAAAATTGCCATTTTTACAGATATTTCCGACTACTCAGAAGCTTCTATTTGACCAATTTCTGGCAGAAATATGGCTCTAAACACACTTATTTTAGTTCCAAAAGTGATCATTCACATTTAATAATTGTTTACAGTCAAAAGAGAAAACATTAAAAAATGACAATTTCTCACCATCTGGAGAAAGTTTGACAAGTCCGGGGTCCTCGTTTTTTTTTTTTCAAAACTGTATTTATTAGAAGTTCAAGCAAATCAAGTGCACAGCTCTCCAAGAGCAGGAGAGCACGTCAATATGCAAATTACAGCAGAATATACGTATGGCTCAAACCTATGACTAACCCCTACCCGCCCCATTATCCCCCCCACAACTGCAACAGTCCCAACTACCCACCCCTTATCCCACCCCAACCCGATGCACGTGATCACAATCAGCTGCAGTATACAAGAGGAAACACACTAAGTGTCTTGGAACTTTCCAGGCCCCGAGGTCTCAATCATCGGACAGATCACCATCCGTTTCAGCGGGAGGATCCAATGTCAGGTCTCTGTAGTCCGCCCACCGCTTCCAAATCTTGTAATGCTTCCGAGGGCAGCCCCTGGCTTCAAACACTGGCTTTTCCAGCCCCATGAGGAAGTCTAAGCCCGCCTTCCAAGCGTTAAGCGGGGGGGCGCGGTCACTCTTCCAGGCCCTCGCCAGATCCCTCTTGGCCACAACAAGGCCTAACAGAAGGAGATGGCGCTTATAGATGTTACCACCCACTTGATCCAGGATATGAAGAAGACCCAACCTAGGTGTACGAGGTAGCTCCCATCCCAGCACCTCCGACAGGCAGTCCCACACTCCACCCCAGAACCGGACCAGGCCCACACACGACCACACAGTGTGCACCAATGTGCCTCTCTCAGCCCCACAGCGCAAGCAATCAGGGGAAGCAATCAGGCCCGCCCTCCACAGTCTCTCTCTAGTGTAATAGGCCCGATGTAAATATTTATATTGTATGAATCGCAGCCGCACTGCTATAGCTGTGCCCCGGGGGGATTCCAACGCCTCTCTCCAGTCATCCTCATCCAGCGGACCAACATCCACCTCCCAAGAGGCCTTCAGCGACACCAGGGAAGAGGAGCAGTGAGTGACCAGTGTTTGGTAGATTTTCGAGACTTTTTTATCCCCTAGGTCTCCCATGAAAAGCTTAGCCTCCACGGGGCTAAAGTCTGGAAGCTGGTCCAGCTCCACCAGACTCGGCGCCAGAGCATGACGAAGCTGTAGGTACTTAAAAAACTGGGTCTTAGGCATCGCAAATTCGGCGCTGAGCGCTTCAAAGGATTTAAGGGTAGTCCCGGTAAGTATATTACCAAGTGACGAGATCCCTATGGAATCCCAGCCACCAAACCCCTGCAGGGAAGCCAGTGCAGGGAGCTGCCCGTTGTTCCACAGCGGAGTTTCGGCCGTCAGCCGTCCCCACCAGCCCATTCGACGCAGTGCCTGCCTCCATATCAGGAAGACCACTTGAGTCGCATGCGGCAGCGACTTCCGCCGCCTGGCCGAATACAAGAGGGTATGGAGCGTGGCATCCCCCATCAGAAAACGTTCTAGGGCATACGCCGGATCATCACGGCCACCGTACCACCACTCATTTAAGACCAGCAAATGAGAGGCTTGATAGTAGGACAATATGTCTGACGTCGCGAGACCTCCACAGTATGTGGACAAAAAGCAGGTCCGCAGTGCCACCCTAGAAGCACCCCCAGCCCATAGAAACTGGCCCAATAAGGAGTTTACACGCCGGAACCACTGCGGGTCCACTCTGTACGGATGGTTTTGTAGCTGGTATAGCAGTCTAGGGAGGGCCACCATCTTAAAAATAGCAGATCTGCCATAGATATTCAGAGGCATGCGCGACCACGTTTTGACGTCGGATTGAACCCTGTCCCACACCGGTTGTACATTACGCTCCCACGCAATATCAGCAGACTCCGACAGGAAGACTCCGAGATATTTCAGGCCACCGATCGCCACCTGTAGATCCATTGCCCAAGGAGACACGTCGCGCCGGCCCCCTAGTATCCAGAGAGTCGATTTACGCGGGTTAAGGTAGAGTCCCGAGACGTCCCCGAAAATGCGCATTATCTCCAAAATACGCGGGCCTGAACGATCAAGGTCTGTCAAAAAGAAAAGAACATCATCCGCATACAGTGCGATTCTGTCCGTGAGGCTCGCACTCCATACAAAGCCACGAAGCTGCGCGTCAATGCGCACCCAGGCTGCCAGCGGCTCCATGACTAGCGCAAAGAGATACGGGGACAGGGGGCACCCCTGCCGGGTCCCCCTAGCAATCGGGAATTTCTCCGAAATGGCGCCCGAGACACGTACCGAGGCTGTGATGTCGGTGTACAACAGCTTGACATACGAGACAAAAACCGGACCTAAGTTGAGGCGTGGTAACAGAGCAAAGAGGTACGTCCAGCTGACAGAATCAAACGCTCTGTCGATGTCCGCCAGTAGGAGCGCCGCCCGCTCCCCAGTCGCCCCCATCGCACCCACCGCTACTTGTGCCCGTCTGATATTGTGCCTTGTCGCTCTGCCCGGCATAAATCCCGCCTGATCCGGGTGGACCAGCTCTGCAACATACGGGAGAAGACGATTTGCCAACGCCTTAGCCAACAATTTGGCCTCAAAATTAATAAGGGAAATCGGGCGATACGACTCGTGTCTGTCAGGGGGCCTGCCCGGTTTCAGGAACACCACTATTTCAGCGTGACGCCAGTCATCCGGCAAGCAACCACCTTCCCGCGCCGCCTCCAAAGCCAGCCGATAGTGCGGTCCCAGCTGCAAATGAAATTTCTTGTAGAACTCACTGGGAAAGCCACTCGGTCCAGGCGCCTTGCCCGTGTTAAGTTGTCCTAGCGCGTCGCCCAGTTCCTCCGCCGACAGGGGAAGGTCTAGAGCCGTCTTGGCCTCATCCGATATCACCCGGGGGGGAAGGTCAGCTATGAATTTGTCAATTGCCTCCGGTGGGAGACAATCACGCGAAGCGTATTGTGCCCTATAATAGTCGGCAAAACTCGTCGCAAGCGCAGCAGGGTCCGTCATGGCAATCCCCTCCCCGTCGGTAAGGCCCGGCAGAGAGATCGGCTGTAGAGTTTGCTGACACAGTCGGTGGAGCATAGTGCATGATTTGTCGCCCCACTGGTACACCCTACTCCGCGTGGCCAGCCAGGCTTGCCGAGCCTCGTCCAGTAGGATCGAAGCATAGGATCGCTGTGCCTGGAGAAGTAGCCTGAGCGCCACATCTCCTGCATCTCCACTACACTGCCCCTCCAAAGCTCTCACCGCAGCCGCAGCCGCTACAGTGGCCTCCTGACGCTTCCGACGGGCGGCAGCACACCAGGCGATGTCCACGCCCCGCAGCGTGGGTTTCATGGCCTCCCAGACCGTCACGCTGTCCATGTCTTCGGTCAAATTCTCCCGCCAATATTGGGCTATCGCACCGCGCATGTGGGTCGTATATTCCGTCCGTTGGAGATGCCACGAAGACATCCGCCAACGGAACGGCTGATGGGATTTACACAGTGCAATCCGCACTGCGACTGGGGAATGGTCCGACAATCCTCGAGGTTGGATCACGGCCTGCTTCACCCTATCGAGGAAGGCCCCGGGTATAAACACACAGTCCAACCGGGAAAAGGAGCCATGCACCGCCGATACATACGTGTATTCACGTGTCCTGGCATGTAGATGTCGCCATGCATCCACCCAACCTAGCCCATCGCTCATCGCTCTCAGACGCGTAGGGGTAGGCGCCCCCGCGGCCACCTGCATTCTCTGCCTGTCCAGACTCACATCCATCACATCATTCCAGTCACCCCCTATTACAGCCAGGCAGTCCGGGATATCGGCCCACAATTCAAACAGGCGCTCCGCCAGAGACCACTGCAGGGGAGGGGGAGCATACACACTGCCGAACACCACAGGTTCCACACCAATCATGCCTCTGACAAACACAAACCGACCCTGGGGATCAAGCCAACTGCGCTCGTGAGTATAAGACAAGCGTCGATGAATGAGGACAGCCACCCCTCTCGACCCCCTGGTAAAGCCTGCATGGAACACCTGGGTATAACCAAAACGTTGTAAACTCAGTACCTTCGTCCCTAACATATGTGTTTCCTGCAACAACATGACATCCGCCGAGTCCCTCTTACCCCAGCGCAGTACTGCTCCCCTTTTAATTTTGTCCAGCATTCCCCTGACATTCCAACTAAGAATCCTCATGGAGCCACTAACAGGCGCCGTCTCCGGGGAATCACCCATAGTCTCGGTGGGAGAGCATCTGGAAACCCTCGGACCTAGCCCAAGCACCTTGCAGCACAAAAATCACAGCAGCAAAAATCACGTGCATCCCCACCCAACTACCCTGCACCCCCCCCACCCCGTTCCCCAGCACAACATCCCCAACTACCAAACCCCCGCCTATCCCCCCACCCCCACCCCTATACCTCATGAAACAGTGAAGTATCTGTCGCGGCATAAAGAGCCCCGGGCCCAAAACAGAGCGCCCAAAGCCCCCAGGCCAATGGATCCCCTCACACACCCCAACTAACAGTACCTCCCCTTAGGGCCCCCCTCGAACATGGGAGGAATAGGCCGCCCATGGGTCAGCACCCCGAGCCCCATTACTCACATGTGGCCCACCGCTTAAGCGCAGCGGGACAGAACTACTACAAACATTGCGCCCCCCCCCTGTGTGTCCAGCCACGGCCTAGACCACTCCACACCATGCGCCAGCCCATCAAGCAGTAGTGTCACCCCTATGGCCACCAGCCAAGGCGAGACTCGAATGACGCTCAGGAGACAAGAGGGGGCCCTACGATCCTCAGGTCCCAGTCCCAGACTGAGCAGTGTCCGACTGTGCACCATCCAGCAGGTCACCCCCGGATTGGGAGCGGCGCCGCGACCTAGACTTCCCGCGTCTCCTGCTCCTGCTGGAGGATTCGCCCCTCTCCGGCGATGACCCACGCGATGCTCCAGAGTTCAGGCCCGGCTGGGCATTCGGTCGGATCCTGACTGTCTCATCTGTCCAGTTAAACACCGCCTCCGGGGTGTCAAAGAAGTGGGTCTTGGAATGAAATACAACACGCAGACGAGCAGGGTACAAAAGTGAATACTGAATTTTCAGTCCACGTAACTTGGCTTTCGCATCTTGGAAGGATCGGCGCTGCTGCTGCACCAGCCTGGTATAGTCCGGGAAAATCATAATCCTGTGACCCTCGAACGACAAGTCCTCCTTCGCTCTTGCTTCCCTAAGAATAACGTCCCGGTCATGAAAGTTGAGGATCTTGGCGATGACTGGACGTGGTCGCTCTCCCGCCGGCGGTTTCTGCGCCAGGGCCCTATGGGCGCGTTCCACTACAAAGCAGCGTGATAGAACGTCCGGGGGAAGCCAACTCTCCAACCAGTGCGTCAAGAACACATCCATGGACCCCTTCTCACAATCCTCTGGAAATCCAACAAAGCGCAGATTGTTCCTTCGCGCCCTCCCTTCCGCATCTTCGACCCGGAGTGCCAGCCCCTTTTGAATCCTGGCCATGTCCTCCACCTTTTTCTTTAGGGCCACCACATCATCTTCCACCCCGGTAATCCGGGTCTCGGTTTCGGTGATGCGGGCCACAGCATTGCGGAGATCTTGACGCAGCAGCATGACATCGGCTCCAACCGCACCTATTTTGGCATCAAGCATGTCCCTGGATTGCGTAATGGCGGCCATTAGGGCCGCATTATCTGGACCTGTGCCCTGGCCACCCCCGGAGGCCCCGGATCCCCCACCGGGTCCCGTGAATTTATCAATCGGCCCATGCTTGGCAGGACCAGTGCCGCCCCCACCTCTCGTCATGGTTAGTGGTAGGGAAGAGGGCCTCTCAGCCACTGCGGTGGGTCCCTCGTCGACAATAATTCAACAGCAGTGTCCACTCTGTGGGCCAAGGAAACACCGGCAGGGCCTGAACTCCGTCCCCAATGAGCACCCCCAGATCACGGGCACCGCAGCCACACTCCGGGCGGCCAGCCTCGGCGGGAACGCTAATAGGACAGCCCCGTCACCTGCTCAGGGCCTCCAAGGTCTCTGTTCGGACCGCACCCAGGATCTGCGAGCCAGTATAGTTTCAAGTACAGTTTCAAGACACTGGGGCGTCCAGGCCACCCCACCCCTCACTCGTGACCACAGCAGTAAACGATGCAGGGTAGGTACTCTGGTCTTCAAACTGGATAGCCCTGATCACCCCTCGGGCCACACGTCTTGTCGCGGCGCCTTAACGCAGGTCCACCAGGGAGGAGGAGGAGAGGGGGGGGGCACTCACAGTTTGTCGCGGACCGTCTGTGGAAGACTTCCAGGCACCACTCGGACAGCAGGCTCGTCCCTCCAGGCGTGTTCGTGAGCCCCACTGAACAGCACTATGCAGCGTCGTCAATGCACCAACCGTCCACTTCACCAGCCAGCACCGTGAAATCTGTCCCAGCACACCAAATTGGACGCGGCGCTCGACCCTCCAGCGCCCCGGTTGCACTTCCGTCTAGAAGCCAGTGAGGATACAGCCCGGCCGGGGGTCGCCAAAGTCCAGGCCACAGTGTCCCCAGGGCCAGGCCAGCCACAGTCGCACTCGGATGCCCCAGGTGCCCAAAGCAGGATCCAGCCGGAACTTGCTCCGACGTGCCGCAGATGTCAAGTGGCCTCGGGCCAGGCCAGGGGATGTGTGCCGCAGGGCTTACAGCGTGAGCAAAGTCGGGTCCTCCAGGCAGCCGGGCCCCTGCCACAATCTACCCCCTCCGTGCTCCTCCTGCGGTGTGTGCCCAGTGGTCGTCGGGCGCAGCAACCGCCCCAGCAACATCAGGGGTGGGCTTCAGCAACCCACCGTCATCCGGGTCCGGGCCGGCCCGGGGCCGCGAAAATCGAGGTCCCCGGCTGCCCTGGGTCTGTGCAGGCCGCCGCGCCTCTCCGCCGTCACAGGGTCACCTCTAAATATGAGAAAGCTCCACTGGGCCCCACAGCAGTGTCCACAAGCTCCGGCGATGCCGCCTCTGCGCGGGGGATCACCCGACCGGCCCGACCACCGGCCGTCGGCGTCCGACCCTGAAACTCAAGGTCCCGGCTCCACTCGCGCACACCAGGCCGCACCACGCCGCCGGCAATCCCGGGTCACCGGGACGGCAAGGAGAACGGGTCGGCACACCGGAGGGATCCGGACACCGTCAGGAACACTCTCCACACCGGGAAGGCAATGAGCGGGCTCGGGGGCCAGGATAAAAGAGCAGATTATGATCGGGCCGGCGGGAGCTCCTCTAAGCTGCGACCGCCATCGACGCCCTCCAAGCCACGCCCCCCGGGGTCCTCGTTTTTCATCAAAAAAAAATATTTTTTCAAATGTTGAAAAAAATGATTCAAAATGTCAAATGGATTGTGCCTGATGTTGAATAACCACTTTTTAAAGCCCCACAGTGACCAAAATTGCCATTTTTACAGACATTTCCTCCTACTCAGAAGCTTCTATTTGACCAATTTCTAGCAGAAATATGACTCTAAACACACTTATTTAAGTTACAAAAGTGATCATTCATATTTAATAATTGTTTACAGTCAAAAGAGAAAACATTAAAAAATGACCATTTCTGAGCATCTGGAGAAAGTTCGACAGTTCCGGGGTCATCGTTTTTCATCAAAAGATTTTTTTTTTTTCAAATGTTGAAAAAATGATGCAAAATGTCAAAAGGATTGTGCCTGATGTTGAATAACTACTTTTTAAGCCCTACAGTGGCCAAAATTGCCATTTTTACAGATATTTCCGACTACTCAGAAGCTTCTATTTGACCAATTTCTGGCAGAAATATGGCTCTAAACACACTTATTTTAGTTCCAAAAGTGATCATTCACATTTAATAATTGTTTACAGTCAAAAGAGAAAACATTAAAAAATGACAATTTCTCACCATCTGGAGAAAGTTTGACAAGTCCGGGGTCCTCGTTTTTCATCAAAAAAAAAAAATATTTTTTCAAATGTTGAAAAAATGATTCAAAATGTCAAATGGATTGTGCCTGATTTTGAATAACCACTTTTTAAAGCCCCACAGTGACCAAAATTGCCATTTTTACAGACATTTCCTCCTACTCAGAAGCTTCTATTTGACCAATTTCTAGCAGAAAAATGACTCTAAACACACTTATTTAAGTTACAAAAGTGATCATTCATATTTAATAATTGTTTACAGTCAAAAGAGAAAACATTAAAAAATGACCATTTCTGAGCATCTGGAGAAAGTTCGACAGTTCCGGGGTCATCGTTTTTCATCAAAAGATTTTTTTTTTTCAAATGTTGAAAAAATTATGCAAAATGTCAAAAGGATTGTGCCTGATGTTGAATAACTACTTTTTAAGCCCTACAGTGGCCAAAATTGCCATTTTTACAGATATTTCCGACTACTCAGAAGCTTCTATTTGACCAATTTCTGGCAGAAATATGACTCTAAACACACTTATTTTAGTTCCAAAAGTGATCATTCACATTTAATAATTGTTTACAGTCAAAAGAGAAAACATTAAAAAATGACAATTTCTCACCATCTGGAGAAAGTTTGACAAGTCCGGGGTCCTCGTTTTTCATCAAAAAAAAATATTTTTTCAAATGTTGAAAAAATGATTCAAAATGTCAAATGGATTGTGCCTGATGTTGAATAACCACTTTTTAAAGCCCCACAGTGACCACAATTGCCATTTTTACAGACATTTCCTCCTACTCAGAAACTTCTATTTGACCAATTTATGGCAGAAATATGACTCTAAACACACTTATTTTAGTTCCAAAAGTGATCATTCACATTTAATAATTGTTTACAGTCAAAAGAGAAAACATTAAAAAATGACCATTTCTGAGCATCTGGAGAAAGTTCGACAGTTCCGGGGTCATCGTTTTTCATCAAAAAAAATATGCTTTCAAATGTTGAAAAAATGATGCAAAATGTCAAAAAGATTATGTCTGAAGTTGAATAACCACCTTTTAAAGCCCCACAGTGACCAAAATTGCCATTTTTACAGACGTTTCCTCCTACCCAGAAGCTTCTATTTTGACCAATTTCTGGCAGAAAAATTACTTCAAACACACTCATTTTAGATCCAAAAGTGATAATTCACATTTAATAGTCATTTATAGGCAAAAGAGAAAACATTAAAAAATTACCATTTCTGACCATCTGGAGAAAGTTCGACAGTTCCGGGGTCATCGTTTTTCATCAAAAAAAATATTTTTTCAAATGTTGAAAAAATGATGCAAAATGTCAAATGGATTGTGCCAGATGTTGAATAACCACTTTTTAAGCCCCACAGTGACCAAAATTGCAATTTTTTAGACATTTCCTTCTACTCAGAAGCTTCTATTTGACCAATTTATGGCAGAAAAATGACTCTAAACACACTTATTTTAGTTCCAAAAGTGAACATTCACATTTAATAATTGTTTACAGTCAAAAGAGAAAACATTAAAAAATGACCATTTCTGACCATCTGGAGAAAGTTTGACAGGTCCGGGGTCATCGTTTTTCATCAAAAAAATACTTTTTCAAATGTTGAAAAAATGATTCAAAATGTCAAATGGATTGTGCCTGATGTTGAATAACCACTTTTTAAAGCCCCACAGTGACCAAAATTGTCATTTTTACAGACATTTCCTCCTACTCAGAACCTTCTATTTCGACCAATTTCTGGCAGAAAAATGACTCTAAACACACTCATTTTAGTTCCAAAAGTGATAATTCACATTTAATAGTCATTTACAGGCAAAAGAGAAAACATTAACAAATGACCATTTCTAACCATCTGGAGAAAGTTTGACAAGTCCGGGGTCATCGTTTTTCATCAAAATTCGTTTTTTTCAAATGTTGAAAAAATGATTCAAAATGTCAAATGGGTTGTGCCTGATGTTGAATACCCACTTTTTAAGCCCCACAGTGACCAAAATTGCCATTTTTACAGACATTTCCTCCTACTCAGAAGCTTCTATTTGACCAATTTCTGGCAGAAAAATGACTCTAAACACACTTATTGTAGTTACAAAAGTGATCATTCATATTTAATAATTGTTTACAGTCAAAAGAGAAAACATTAAAAAATGACCATTTCTGAGCATCTGGAGAAAGTTCGACAGTGCCGGGGTCATCGTTTTTCATCAAAAAAAATATTTTTTCAAATGTTGAAAAAATGATGCAAAATGTCAAAAGGATTGTGCCTGATGTTGAATAACTACTTTTTAAGCCCTACAGTGGCCAAAATTGCCATTTTTACAGATATTTCCGACTACTCAGAAGCTTCTATTTGACCAATTTCTGGCAGAAAAATGGCTCTAAACACACTTATTTTAGTTCCAAAAGTGATCATTCACATTTAATAATTGTTTACAGTCAAAAGAGAAAACATTAAAAAATGACAATTTCTGACCATCTGGAGAAAGTTTGACAAGTCCGGGGTCATCGTTTTTCATCAAAAAAAAATATTTTTTCAAATGTTGAAAAAATGATTCAAAATGTCAAATGGATTGTGCCTGATGTTGAATAACCACTTTTTAAAGCCCCACAGTGACCAAAATTGCCATTTTTACAGACATTTCCTCCTACTCAGAAGCTTCTATTTGACCAATTTATGGCAGAAAAATGACTCTAAACACACTTATTTTAGTTCCAAAAGTGATCATTCACATTTAAGAATTGTTTACAGTCAAAAGAGAAAACATTAAAAAATGACAATTTCTGACCATCTGGAGAAAGTTTGTCAAGTCCGGGGTCATCGTTTTTCATCAAAAAAAAATATTTTTTCAAATGTTGAAAAAATGATTCAAAATGTCAAATGGGTTGTGCCTGATGTTGAATACCCACTTTTTAAGCCCCACAGTGACCAAAATTGCCATTTTTACAGACATTTCCTCCTACTCAGAAGCTTCTATTTGACCAATTTCTGGCAGAAAAATGACTCTAAACACACTTATTGTAGTTACAAAAGTGATCATTCATATTTAATAATTGTTTACAGTCAAAAGAGAAAACATTAAAAAATGACAATTTCTGACCATCTGGAGAAAGTTTGACAAGTCCGGGGTCATCGTTTTTCATAAAAAAAAAATATTTTTTCAAATGTTGAAAAAATGATTCAAAATGTCAAATGGATTGTGCCTGATGTTGAATAACCACTTTTTAAAGCCCCACAGTGACCAAAATTGCCATTTTTACAGACATTTCCTCCTACTCAGAAGCTTCTATTTGACCAATTTATGGCAGAAAAATGACTCTAAACACACTTATTTTAGTTCCAAAAGTGATCATTCACATTTAAGAATTGTTTACAGTCAAAAGAGAAAACATAAAAAAATGACCATTTCTGACCATCTGGAGAAAGTTCGACAGTTCCGGGGTCATCGTTTTTCATCAATAAAAATATTCTTTCAAATGTTGAAAAAATGATGCAAAATGTCAAAAGGATTGGGCCTCCTGTTGAATAACCACTTTTGCCCCACAGTGACCAAAATTGCCATTTTTTACAGACTTTTCCTCCTACTCAGAAGCTTCTATTTGACCAATTTCTGGCAGAAAAATGACTCTAAACACACTTATTTTAGTTCCAAAAGTGATCATTCACATTTAATAATTGTTTACAGTCAAAAGAGAAAACATAAAAAAATGACCATTTCTGACCATATGGAGAAAGTTTGACAGTTCCGAGGTCATCGTTTGTCATAAAAAAAAATATTTTTCAAATGTTGAAAAAATGATGCAAAATGTCAAATGGATTGTGCCTGATGTTGAATAACCACTTTTTAAAATCCCACAGTGACCAAAATTGCCATTTTTACAGACATTTCCTCCTACTCATAAGCTTCTATTTGACCAATTTCTGGCAGAAAAATTACTCTAAACACACTTATTTTAGTTACAAAAGTGATCATTCATATTTAATAATTGTTTACAGTCAAAAGAGAAAACATTAAAAAATTACCATTTCTGAGCATCTGGAGAAAGTTCGACAGTTCCGGGGTCATCGTTTTTCATCAAAAAAAATATTTTTTCAAATGTTGAAAAAATGATGCAAAATGTCAAAAGGATTGTGCCTGATGTTGAATAACCACTTTTTAAAGCCCCACAGTGACCAAAATTGCCATTTTTACAGACATTTCCTCCTACTCAGAAGCTTCTATTTGACCAATTTATGGCAGAAAAATGACTCTAAACACACTTATTTTAGTTCCAAAAGTGATCATTCACATTTAATAATTGTTTACAGTCAAAAGAGAAAACATTAAAAAATGACCATTTCTGAGCATCTGGAGAAAGTTCGACAGTTCCGGGGTCATCGTTTTTCATCAAAAAAAATATGCTTTCAAATGTTGAAAAAATGATGCAAAATGTCAAAAAGATTATGTCTGAAGTTGAATAACCACCTTTTAAAGCCCCACAGTGACCAAAATTGCCATTTTTACAGACGTTTCCTCCTACTCAGAAGCTTCTATTTTGACCAATTTCTGGCAGAAAAATTACTTCAAACACACTCATTTTAGATCCAAAAGTGATAATTCACATTTAATAGTCATTTATAGGCAAAAGAGAAAACATTAAAAAATGTCAATTTCTGACCATCTGGAGAAAGTTCGACAGTTCCGGGGTCATTGTTTTTCATCAAAAAAAATATTTTTTCAAATGTTGAAAAAATGATGCAAAATGTCAAATGGATTGTGCCAGATGTTGAATAACCACTTTTTAAGCCCCACAGTGACCAAAATTGCCATTTTTACAGACATTTCCTTCTACTCAGAAGCTTCTATTTGACCAATTTATGGCAGAAAAATGACTCTAAACACACTTATTTTAGTTCCAAAAGTGATCATTCACATTTAAGAATTGTTTACAGTCGAAAGAGAAAACATTAAAAAATGACTATTTCTGAGCATCTGGAGAAAGTTCGACAGTTCCGGGGTCATCGTTTTTCATCAATAAAAATATTCTTTCAAATGTTGAAAAAATGATGCAAAATGTCAAAAGGATTGGGCTTCCTGTTGAATAACCACTTTTGCCCCACAGTGACCAAAATTGCCATTTTTTACAGACTTTTCCTCCTACTCAGAAGCTTCTATTTGACCAATTTCTGGCAGAAAAATGACTCTAAACACACTTATTTTAGTTCCAAAAGTGATCATTCACATTTAATAATTGTTTACAGTCAAAAGAGAAAACATTAAAAAATGACCATTTCTGACCATATGGAGAAAGTTTGACAGTTCCGGGGTCATCGTTTGTCATAAAAAAAAATTTTTTTTCAAATGTTGAAAAAATGATGCAAAATGTCAAAAGGATTGTGCCTGATGTTGAATAACTACTTTTTAAGCCCTACAGTGGCCAAAATTGCCATTTTTACAGATATTTCCGACTACTCAGAAGCTTCTATTTGACCAATTTCTGGCAGAAATATGGCTCTAAACACACTTATTTTAGTTCCAAAAGTGATCATTCACATTTAATAATTGTTTACAGTCAAAAGAGAAAACCTTAAAAAATGACAATTTCTCACCATCTGGAGAAAGTTTGACAAGTCCGGGGTCCTCGTTTTTCATCAAAAAAAAATATTTTTTCAAATGTTGAAAAAATGATTCAAAATGTCAAATGGATTGTGCCTGATGTTGAATAACCACTTTTTAAAGCCCCACAGTGACCAAAATTGCCATTTTTACAGACATTTCCTCCTACTCAGAAGCTTCTATTTGACCAATTTCTAGCAGAAAAATGACTCTAAACACACTTATTTAAGTTACAAAAGTGATCATTCATATTTAATAATTGTTTACAGTCAAAAGAGAAAACATTAAAAAATGACCATTTCTGAGCATCTGGAGAAAGTTCGACAGTTCCGGGGTCATCGTTTTTCATCAAAAGATTTTTTTTTTCAAATGTTGAAAAAATGATGCAAAATGTCAAAAGGATTGTGCCTGATGTTGAATAACTACTTTTTAAGACCTACAGTGGCCAAAATTGCCATTTTTACAGACATTTCCTCCTACTCAAAAGCTTCTATTTGACCAATTTATGGCAGAAAAATGACTCTAAACACACTTATTTTAGTTCCAAAAGTGATAATTCACATTTAAGAATTGTTTACAGTCAAAAGAGAAAACATTAAAAAATGACCATTTCTGACCATCTGGAGAAAGTTCGACAGGTCCGGGGTCATCGTTTTTCATCAATAAAAATATTCTTTCAAATGTTGAAAAAATGATGCAAAATGTCAAAAGGATTGGGCCTCCTGTTGAATAACCACTTTTGCCCCACAGTGACCAAAATTGCCATTTTTTACAGACTTTTCCTCCTACTCAGAAGCTTATATTTGACCAATTTCTGGCAGAAAAATGACTCTAAACACACTTATTTTAGTTCCAAAAGTGATCATTCACATTTAATAATTTTTACAGTCAAAAGAGAAAACATAAAAAAATGACCATTTCTGACCATATGGAGAAAGTTTGACAGTTCCGAGGTCATCGTTTGTCATAAAAAAAAATATTTTTCAAATGTTGAAAAAATGATGCAAAATGTCAAATGGATTGTGCCTGATGTTGAATAACCACTTTTTAAAGTCCCACAGTGACCAAAATTGCCATTTTTACAGACATTTCCTCCTACTCATAAGCTTCTATTTGACCAATTTCTGGCAGAAAAATGACTCTAAACATACTTATTTTAGTTACAAAAGTGATCATTCATATTTAATAATTGTTTACAGTCAAAAGAGAATACATTAAAAAAATTACCATTTCTGAGCATCTGGAGAAAGTTCGACAGTTCCTGGGTCATCGTTTTTCATCAAAAAAAATATTTTTTCAAATGTTGAAAAAATGATGCAACATGTCAAATGGATGGTGCCTGATGTTGAATAACCACTTTTTAAAGTCCCACAGTGACCAAAATTGCCATTTTTACAGACATTTCCTCCTACTCAGAAGCTTCTATTTGACCAATTTATGGCAGAAAAATGACTCTAAACACACTTATTTTAGTTCCAAAAGTGATCATTCACATTTAATAATTGTTTACAGTCAAAAGAGAAAACATTAAAAAATGACAATTTCTGAGCATCTGGAGAAAGTTCGACAGTTCCGGGGTCATCGTTTTTCATCAAAAAAAATATGCTTTCAAATGTTGAAAAAATGATGCAAAATGTCAAAAAGATTATGTCTGAAGTTGAATAACCACCTTTTAAAGCCCCACAGTGACCAAAATTGCCATTTTTACAGACGTTTCCTCCTACTCAGAAGCTTCTATTTTGACCAATTTCTGGCAGAAAAATTACTTCAAACACACTCATTTTAGATCCAAAAGTGATAATTCACATTTAATAGTCATTTATAGGCAAAAGAGAAAACATTAAAAAATGTCAATTTCTGACCATCTGGAGAAAGTTCGACAGTTCCGGGGTCATCGTTTTTCATCAAAAAAATTTTTTTTTCAAATGTTGAAAAAATGATGCAAAATGTCAAATGGATTGTGCCAGATGTTGAATAACCACTTTTTAAGCCCCACAGTGACCAAAATTGCCATTTTTACAGACATTTTCTTCTACTCAGAAGCTTCTATTTGACCAATTTATGGCAGAAAAATGACTCTAAACACACTTATTTTAGTTCCAAAAGTGATCATTCACATTTAAGAATTGTTTACAGTCGAAAGAGAAAACATTAAAAAATGACTATTTCTGACCATCTGGAGAAAGTTCGACAGTTCCGGGGTCATCGTTTTTCATCAATAAAAATATTCTTTCAAATGTTGAAAAAATGATGCAAAATGTCAAAAGGATTGGGCTTCCTGTTGAATAACCACTTTCGCCCCACAGTGACCAAAATTGCCATTTTTTACAGACTTTTCCTCCTACTCAGAAGCTTCTATTTGACCAATTTCTGGCAGAAAAATGACTCTAAACACACTTATTTTAGTTCCAAAAGTGATCATTCACATTTAATAATTGTTTACAGTCAAAAGAGAAAACATAAAAAAATGACCATTTCTGACCATATGGAGAAAGTTTGACAGTTCCGAGGTCATCGTTTGTCATAAAAAAAATATTTTTCAAATGTTGAAAAAATGATGCAAAATGTCAAATGGATTGTGCCTGATGTTGAATAACCACTTTTTAAAGTCCCACAGTGACCAAAATTGCCATTTTTACAGACATTTCCTCCTACTCATAAGCTTCTATTTGACCAATTTCTGGCAGAAAAATGACTCTAAACACACTTATTTTAGTTACAAAAGTGATCATTCATATTTAATAATTGTTTACAGTCAAAAGAGAAAACATTAAAAAATGACCATTTCTGAGCATCTGGAGAAAGTTCGACAGTGCCGGGGTCATCGTTTTTCATCAAAAGATTTTTTTTTTCAAATGTTGAAAAAATGATGCAAAATGTCAAAAGGATTGTGCCTGATGTTGAATAACTACTTTTTAAGCCCTACAGTGGCCAAAATTGCCATTTTTACAGATATTTCCGACTACTCAGAAGCTTCTATTTGACCAATTTCTGGCAGAAATATGGCTCTAAACACACTTATTTTAGTTCCAAAAGTGATCATTCACATTTAATAATTGTTTACAGTCAAAAGAGAAAACATTAAAAAATGACAATTTCTCACCATCTGGAGAAAGTTTGACAAGTCCGGGGTCCTCGTTTTTCATCAAAAAAAAATATTTTTTCAAATGTTGAAAAAATGATTCAAAATGTCAAATGGATTGTGCCTGATGTTGAATAACCACTTTTTAAAGCCCCACAGTGACCAAAATTGCCATTTTTACAGACATTTCCTCCTACTCAGAAGCTTCTATTTGACCAATTTCTAGCAGAAAAATGACTCTAAACACACTTATTTAAGTTACAAAAGTGATCATTCATATTTAATAATTGTTTACAGTCAAAAGAGAAAACATTAAAAAATGACCATTTCTGAGCATCTGGAGAAAGTTCGACAGTTCCGGGGTCATCGTTTTTCATCAAAAGATTTTTTTTTTCAAATGTTGAAAAAATGATGCAAAATGTCAAAAGGATTGTGCCTGATGTTGAATAACTACTTTTTAAGCCCTACAGTGGCCAAAATTGCCATTTTTACAGATATTTCCGACTACTCAGAAGCTTCTATTTGACCAATTTCTGGCAGAAATATGACTCTAAACACACTTATTTTAGTTCCAAAAGTGATCATTCACATTTAATAATTGTTTACAGTCAAAAGAGAAAACATTAAAAAATGACAATTTCTCACCATCTGGAGAAAGTTTGACAAGTCCGGGGTCCTCGTTTTTCATCAAAAAAAAATATTTTTTCAAATGTTGAAAAAATGATTCAAAATGTCAAATGGATTGTGCCTGATGTTGAATAACCACTTTTTAAAGCCCCACAGTGACCACAATTGCCATTTTTACAGACATTTCCTCCTACTCAGAAACTTCTATTTGACCAATTTATGGCAGAAAAATTACTCTAAACACACTTATTTTAGTTCCAAAAGTGATCATTCACATTTAATAATTGTTTACAGTCAAAAGAGAAAACATTAAAAAATGACCATTTCTGAGCATCTGGAGAAAGTTCGACAGTTCCGGGGTCATCGTTTTTCATAAAAAAAAATATGCTTTCAAATGTTGAAAAAATGATGCAAAATGTCAAAAAGATTATGTCTGAAGTTGAATAACCACCTTTTAAAGCCCCACAGTGACCAAAATTGCCATTTTTACAGACGTTTCCTCCTACTCAGAAGCTTCTATTTTGACCAATTTCTGGCAGAAAAATTACTTCAAACACACTCATTTTAGATCCAAAAGTGATAATTCACATTTAATAGTCATTTATAGGCAAAAGAGAAAACATTAAAAAATTACCATTTCTGACCATCTGGAGAAAGCTCGACAGTTCCGGGGTCATCGTTTTTCATCAAAAAAAATATTTTTTCAAATGTTGAAAAAATGATGCAAAATGTCAAATGGATTGTGCCAGATGTTGAATAACCACTTTTTAAGCCCCACAGTGACCAAAATTGCCATTTTTACAGACATTTCCTTCTACTCAGAAGCTTCTATTTGACCAATTTATGGCAGAAAAATGACTCTAAACACACTTATTTTAGTTCCAAAAGTGAACATTCACATTTAATAATTGTTTACAGTCAAAAGAGAAAACATTAAAAAATGACCATTTCTGAGCATCTGGAGAAAGTTCGACAGTGCCGGGGTCATCGTTTTTCATCAAAAAAAATATTTTTTCAAATGTTGAAAAAATGATGCAAAATGTCAAAAGGATTGTGCCTGATGTTGAATAACTACTTTTTAAGCCCTACAGTGGCCAAAATTGCCATTTTTACAGATATTTCCGACTACTCAGAAGCTTCTATTTGACCAATTTCTGGCAGAAATATGGCTCTAAACACACTTATTTTAGTTCCAAAAGTGATCATTCACATTTAATATTTGTTTACAGTCAAAAGAGAAAACATTAAAAAATGACAATTTCTCACCATCTGGAGAAAGTTTGACAAGTCCGGGGTCCTCGTTTTTCATCAAAAAAAATATTTTTTCAAATGTTGAAAAAATGATTCAAAATGTCAAATGGATTGTGCCTGATGTTGAATAACCACTTTTTAAAGCCCCACAGTGACCAAAATTGCCATTTTTACAGACATTTCCTCCTACTCAGAAGCTTCTATTTGACCAATTTCTAGCAGAAAAATGACTCTAAACACACTTATTTAAGTTACAAAAGTGATCATTCATATTTAATAATTGTTTACAGTCAAAAGAGAAAACATTAAAAAATGACCATTTCTGAGCATCTGGAGAAAGTTCGACAGTTCCGGGGTCATCGTTTTTCATCAAAAGATTTTTTTTTTCAAATGTTGAAAAAATTATGCAAAATGTCAAAAGGATTGTGCCTGATGTTGAATAACTACTTTTTAAGCCCTACAGTGGCCAAAATTGCCATTTTTACAGATATTTCCAACTACTCAGAAGCTTCTATTTGACCAATTTCTGGCAGAAATATGACTCTAAACACACTTATTTTAGTTCCAAAAGTGATCATTCACATTTAATAATTGTTTACAGTCAAAAGAGAAAACATTAAAAAATGACAATTTCTCACCATCTGGAGAAAGTTTGACAAGTCCGGGGTCCTCGTTTTTCATCAAAAAAAAATATTTTTTCAAATGTTGAAAAAATGATTCAAAATGTCAAATGGATTGTGCCTGATGTTGAATAACCACTTTTTAAAGCCCCACAGTGACCAAAATTGCCATTTTTACAGACATTTCCTCCTACTCAGAAGCTTCTATTTGACCAATTTATGTCAGAAAAATGACTCTAAACACACTTATTTTAGTTCCAAAAGTGATCATTCACATTTAAGAATTGTTTACAGTCAAAAGAGAAAACATTAAAAAATGACCATTTCTGACCATCTGGAGAAAGTTCGACAGTTCCGGGGTCATCGTTTTTCATCAATAAAAATATTCTTTCAAATGTTGAATAAATGATGCAAAATGTCAAAAGGATTGGGCCTCCTGTTGAATAACCACTTTTGCCCCACAGTGACCAAAATTGCCATTTTTTACAGACTTTTCCTCCTACTCAGAAGCTTCTATTTGACCAATTTCTGGCAGAAAAATGACTCTAAACACACTTATTTTAGTTCCAAAAGTGATCATTCACATTTAATAATTGTTTACAGTCAAAAGAGAAAACATAAAAAAATGACCATTTCTGACCATATGGAGAAAGTTCGACAGTTCCGGGGTCATCGTTTGTCATCAATAAAAATATTCTTTCAAATGTTGAATAAATGATGCAAAATGTCAAAAGGATTGGGCCTCCTGTTGAATAACCACTTTTGCCCCACAGTGACCAAAATTGCCATTTTTTACAGACTTTTCCTCCTACTCAGAAGCTTCTATTTGACCAATTTCTGGCAGAAAAATGACTCTAAACACACTTATTTTAGTTCCAAAAGTGATCATTCACATTTAATAATTGTTTACAGTCAAAAGAGAAAACATAAAAAAATGACCATTTCTGACCATATGGAGAAAGTTTGACAGTTCCGAGGTCATCGTTTGTCATAAAAAAAAATATTTTTCAAATGTTGAAAAAATGATGCAAAATGTCAAATGGATTGTGCCTGATGTTGAATAACCACTTTTTAAAATCCCACAGTGACCAAAATTGCCATTTTTACAGACATTTCCTCCTACTCATAATCTTCTATTTGACCAATTTCTGGCAGAAAAATTACTCTAAACACACTTATTTTAGTTACAAAAGTGATCATTCATATTTAATAATTGTTTACAGTCAAAAGAGAAAACATTAAAAATTTACCATTTCTGAGCATCTGGAGAAAGTTCGACAGTTCCGGGGTCATCGTTTTTCATCAAAAAAAATATTTTTTCAAATGTTGAAAAAATGATGCAATATGTCAAAAGGATTGTGCCTGACATTGAATAACCACTTTTTAAAGCCCCACAGTGACCAAAATTGCCATTTTTACAGACATTTCCTCCTACTCAGAAGCTTCTATTTTGACCAATTTCTGGTAGAAAAATTACTTCAAACACACTCATTTTAGATCCAAAAGTGATAATTCACATTTAATAGTCATTTATAGGCAAAAGAGAAAACATTAAAAAATGTCAATTTCTGACCATCTGGAGAAAGTTCGACAGTTCCGGGGTCATTGTTTTTCATCAAAAAAAATATTTTTTCAAATGTTGAAAAAATGATGCAAAATGTCAAATGGATTGTGCCAGATGTTGAATAACCACTTTTTAAGCCCCACAGTGACCAAAATTGCCATTTTTACAGACATTTCCTTCTACTCAGAAGCTTCTATTTGACCAATTTATGGCAGAAAAATGACTCTAAACACACTTATTTTAGTTACAAAAGTGATCATTCACATTTAAGAATTGTTTACAGTCAAAAGAGAAAACATAAAAAAATGACCATTTCTGAGCATCTGGAGAAAGTTCGACAGTGCCGGGGTCATCGTTTTTCATCAAAAGATTTTTTTTTTCAAATGTTGAAAAAATGATGCAAAATGTCAAAAGGATTGTGCCTGATGTTGAATAACTACTTTTTAAGCCCTACAGTGGCCAAAATTGCCGTTTTTACAGATATTTCCGACTACTCAGAAGCTTCTATTTGACCAATTTCTGGCAGAAATATGGCTCTAAACACACTTATTTTAGTTCCAAAAGTGATCATTCACATTTAATAATTGTTTACAGTCAAAAGAGAAAACATTAAAAAATGACAATTTCTCACCATCTGGAGAAAGTTTGACAAGTCCGGGGTCCTCGTTTTTCATCAAAAAAATTTTTTTTTCAAATGTTGAAAAAATGATTCAAAATGTCAAATGGATTGTGCCTGATGTTGAATAACCACTTTTTAAAGCCCCACAGTGACCAAAATTGCCATTTTTACAGACATTTCCTCCTACTCAGAAACTTCTATTTGACCAATTTATGGTAGAAAAGAGACTCTAAACACACTTATTTTAGTTCCAAAAGTGATCATTCACATTTAATAATTGTTTACAGTCAAAAGAGAAAACATTAAAAAATGACAATTTCTGAGCATCTGGAGAAAGTTCGACAGTTCCGGGGTCATCGTTTTTCATCAAAAAAAATATGCTTTCAAATGTTGAAAAAATGATGCAAAATGTCAAAAAGATTATGTCTGAAGTTGAATAACCACCTTTTAAAGCCCCACAGTGACCAAAATTGCCATTTTTACAGACGTTTCCTCCTACTCAGAAGCTTCTATTTTGACCAATTTCTGGCAGAAAAATTACTTCAAACACACTCATTTTAGATCCAAAAGTGATAATTCACATTTAATAGTCATTTATAGGCAAAAGAGAAAACATTAAAAAATTACCATTTCTGACCATCTGGAGAAAGTTCGACAGTTCCGGGGTCATCGTTTTTCATCAAAAAAAATATTTTTTCAAATGTTGAAAAAATGATGCAAAATGTCAAATGGATTGTGCCAGATGTTGAATAACCACTTTTTAAGCCCCACAGTGACCAAAATTGCCATTTTTACAGACATTTCCTTCTACTCAGAAGCTTCTATTTGACCAATTTATGGCAGAAAAATTACTTCAAACACACTCATTTTAGATCCAAAAGTGATAATTCACATTTAATAGTCATTTATAGGCAAAAGAGAAAACATTAAAAAATTACCATTTCTGACCATCTGGAGAAAGTTCGACAGTTCCGGGGTCATCGTTTTTCATCAAAAAAAATATTTTTTCAAATGTTGAAAAAATGATGCAAAATGTCAAATGGATTGTGCCAGATGTTGAATAACCACTTTTTAAGCCCCACAGTGACCAAAATTGTCATTTTTATAGACATTTCCTCCTACTCAGAACCTTCTATTTCGACCAATTTCTGGCAGAAAAATGACTCTAAACACACTCATTTTAGTTCCAAAAGTGATAATTCACATTTAATAGTCATTTACAGGCAAAAGAGAAAACATTAACAAATGACCATTTCTAACCATCTGGAGAAAGTTTGACAAGTCCGGGGTCATCGTTTTTCATCAAAATTCGTTTTTTTCAAATGTTGAAAAAATTATTCAAAATGTCAAATGGGTTGTGCCTGATGTTGAATACCCACTTTTTAAGCCCAACAGTGACCAAAATTGCCATTTTTACAGACATTTCCGACTACTCAGAAGCTTCTATTTGACTAATTTCTGGCAGAAAAATGGCTCTAAACACACTTATTTTAGTTCCAAAAGTGATCATTCACATTTAATAATTGTTTACAGTCAAAAGAGAAAACATTAAAAAATGACAATTTCTGACCATCTGGAGAAAGTTTGACAAGTCCGGGGTCATCGTTTTTCATCAAAAAAAAATATTTTTTCAAATGTTGAAAAAATGATTCAAAATGTCAAATGGATTGTGCCTGATGTTGAATAACCACTTTTTAAAGCCCCACAGTGACCAAAATTGCCATTTTTACAGACATTTCCTCCTACTCAGAAGCTTCTATTTGACCAATTTATGGCAGAAAAATGACTCTAAACACACTTATTTTAGTTCCAAAAGTGATCATTCACATTTAAGAATTGTTTACAGTCAAAAGAGAAAACATTAAAAAATGACCATTTCTGACCATCTGGAGAAAGTTCGACAGTTCCGGGGTCATCGTTTTTCATCAAAAAAAATATTTTTTCAAATGTTGAAAAAATGATGCAAAATGTCAAATGGATTGTGCCAGATGTTGAATAACCACTTTTTAAGCCCCACAGTGACCAAAATTGTCATTTTTATAGACATTTCCTCCTACTCAGAACCTTCTATTTCGACCAATTTCTGGCAGAAAAATGACTCTAAACACACTCATTTTAGTTCCAAAAGTGATAATTCACATTTAATAGTCATTTACAGGCAAAAGAGAAAACATTAACAAATGACAATTTCTAACCATCTGGAGAAAGTTTGACAAGTCCGGGGTCATCGTTTTTCATCAAAATTCGTTTTTTTCAAATGTTGAAAAAATGATTCAAAATGTCAAATGGGTTGTGCCTGATGTTGAATACCCACTTTTTAAGCCCAACAGTGACCAAAATTGCCATTTTTACAGACATTTCCGACTACTCAGAAGCTTCTATTTGACTAATTTCTGGCAGAAAAATGGCTCTAAACACACTTATTTTAGTTCCAAAAGTGATCATTCACATTTAATAATTGTTTACAGTCAAAAGAGAAAACATTAAAAAATGACAATTTCTGACCATCTGGAGAAAGTTTGACAAGTCCGGGGTCATCGTTTTTCATCAAAAAAAAATATTTTTTCAAATGTTGAAAAAATGATTCAAAATGTCAAATGGATTGTGCCTGATGTTGAATAACCACTTTTTAAAGCCCCACAGTGACCAAAATTGCCATTTTTACAGACATTTCCTCCTACTCAGAAGCTTCTATTTGACCAATTTATGGCAGAAAAATGACTCTAAACACACTTATTTTAGTTCCAAAAGTGATCATTCACATTTAAGAATTGTTTACAGTCAAAAGAGAAAACATTAAAAAATGACCATTTCTGACCATCTGGAGAAAGTTCGACAGTTCCGGGGTCATCGTTTTTCATCAATAAAAATATTCTTTCAAATGTTGAAAAAATGATGCAAAATGTCAAAAGGATTGGGCCTCCTGTTGAATAACCACTTTTGCCCCACAGTGACCAAAATTGCCATTTTTTATAGACTTTTCCTCCTACTCAGAAGCTTCTATTTGACCAATTTCTGGCAGAAAAATGACTCTAAACACACTTATTTTAGTTCCAAAAGTGATCATTCACATTTAATAATTGTTTACAGTCAAAAGAGAAAACATAAAAAAATGACCATTTCTGACCATATGGAGAAAGTTTGACAGTTCCGAGGTCATCGTTTGTCCTAAAAAAAAATATTTTTCAAATGTTGAAAAAATGATGCAAAATGTCAAATGGATTGTGCCTGATGTTGAATAACCACTTTTTAAAGTCCCACAGTGACCAAAATTGCCATTTTTACAGACATTTCCTCCTACTCATAAGCTTCTATTTGACCAATTTCTGGCAGAAAAATGACTCTAAACACACTTATTTTAGTTACAAAAGTGATCATTCATATTTAATAATTGTTTACAGTCAAAAGAGAAAACATTAAAAAATGACCATTTCTGAGCATCTGGAGAAAGTTCGACAGTGCCGGGGTCATCGTTTTTCATCAAAAGATTTTTTTTTTCAAATGTTGAAAAAATGATGCAAAATGTCAAAAGGATTGTGCCTGATGTTGAATAACTACTTTTTAAGCCCTACAGTGGCCAAAATTGCCATTTTTACAGATATTTCCGACTACTCAGAAGCTTCTATTTGACCAATTTCTGGCAGAAATATGGCTCTAAACACACTTATTTTAGATCCAAAAGTGATCATTCACATTTAATAATTGTTTACAGTCAAAAGAGAAAACATTGAAAAATGACAATTTCCCACCATCTGGAGAAAGTTTGACAAGTCCGGGGTCCTCGTTTTTCATCAAAAAAAAATATTTTTTCAAATGTTGAAAAAATGATTCAAAATGTCAAATGGATTGTGCCTGATGTTGAATAACCACTTTTTAAAGCCCCACAGTGACCAAAATTGCCATTTTTACAGACATTTCCTCCTACTCAGAAACTTCTATTTGACCAATTTATGGCAGAAAAATGACTCTAAACACACTTATTTTAGTTCCAAAAGTGATCATTCACATTTAATAATTGTTTACAGTCAAAAGAGAAAACATTAAAAAATGACCATTTCTGAGCATCTGGAGAAAGTTCGACAGTTCCGGGGTCATCGTTTTTCATCAAAAAAAATATGCTTTCAAATGTTGAAAAAATGATGCAAAATGTCAAAAAGATTATGTCTGAAGTTGAATAACCACCTTTTAAAGCCCCACAGTGACCAAAATTGCCATTTTTACAGACGTTTCCTCCTACTCAGAAGCTTCTATTTTGACCAATTTCTGGCAGAAAAATTATTTCAAACACACTCATTTTAGATCCAAAAGTGATAATTCACATTTAATAGTCATTTATAGGCAAAAGAGAAAACATTAAAAAATTACCATTTCTGACCATCTGGAGAAAGTTCGACAGTTCCGGGGTCATCGTTTTTCATCAAAATTCGTTTTTTTCAAATGTTGAAAAAATGATTCAAAATGTCAAATGGGTTGTGCCTGATGTTGAATACCCACTTTTTAAGCCCCACAGTGACCAAAATTGCCATTTTTACAGACATTTCCTCCTACTCAGAAGCTTCTATTTGACCAATTTCTGGCAGAAAAATGACTCTAAACACACTTATTGTAGTTACAAAAGTGATCATTCATATTTAATAATTGTTTACAGTCAAAAGAGAAAACATTAAAAAATGACCATTTCTGAGCATCTGGAGAAAGTTCGACAGTGCCGGGGTCATCGTTTTTCATCAAAAATTTTTTTTTTTCAAATGTTGAAAAAATGATGCAAAATGTCAAAAGGATTGTGCCTGATGTTGAATAACTACTTTTTAAGCCCTACAGTGGCCAAAATTGCCATTTTTACAGATATTTCCGACTATTCAGAAGCTTCTATTTGACCAATTTCTGGCAGAAATATGGCTCTAAACACACTTATTTTAGTTCCAAAAGTGATCATTCACATTTAATAGTCATATACAGGCAAACGAGAAAACATTAAAAAATGACCATTTCTGACCATCTGGAGAAAGTTCGACAGGTCCGAGCTCATCATTTTTCATAAAAAAAAATATTTTTTCAAATGTTGAAAAAATGATGCAAAATGTCAAAAGGATTGGGCCTCCTGTTGAATAACCACTTTTGCCCCACAGTGACCAAAATTGCCATTTTTACAGACTTTTCCTCCTACTCAGAAGCTTCTATTTGACCAACTGCTGGCAGAAAAATGACTCTAAACACACTTATTTTAGTTCCAAAAGTGATCATTCACATTTAAGAATTGTTTACAGTCAAAAGAGAAAACATTAAAAAATGACCATTTCTGACCATCTGGAGAAAGTTCAACAGTTCCGGGGTCATCGTTTTTCAATCAAAAAAAATATTTTTTCAAATGTTGAAAAAATGATGCAAAATGTCAAAAGGATTGTGCCTGATGTTGAATAACCACTTTTTAAAGCCCCACAGTGACCAAAATTGCCATTTTTACAGACATTTCCTCCTACTCAGAAGCTTCTATTTGACCAATTTCTGGCAGCAAAATGACTCTAAACACACTTATTTTAGTTCCAAAAGTGATCATTCACATTTAATAATTGTTTACAGTAAAAAGAGAAAACATTAAAAAATGACCATTTCTGACCAACTGGAGAAAGTTCGACAGTTTTGGGGTCATCGTTTTTCATCGAAAAAAATATTTTTTCAAATGTTGAAAAAATTATGCAAAATGTCAAAAGGATTGTGCCTGAATTGAATAACCACTTTTTAAAGCCCCACAGTGACCAAAATTGCCATTTTTACAGACTTTTCCTCCTACTCAGAAGCTTCTATTTTGACCAATTTCTGGCAGAAAAATGACTCCAAACACACTCATTTTAGATCCAAAAGTGATCATTCACATTTAATATTTGTTTACAGGCATAAGAGAAAACATTTAAAAAATGACCATTTCTGACCATCTGGAGAAAGTTCGACAATTCCGGGGTCATCGTTTTTCATCAAAAAAAATATTTTTTTAAATGTTGAAAAAATTATGCAAAATGTCAAATGGATTGTGCCTGATGTTGAATAACTACTTTTTAAGCCCTACAGTGACCAAAATTGCCATTTTTACAGATATGTCCTCCTACTCAGAAGCTTCTATTTTGACCAATTTCTGGCAGAAAAATGACTCCAAACACACTCATTTTAGATCCAAAAGTGATAATTCACATTTAATAGTCATTTACAGGCAAAAGAGAAAACATTAAAAAATGGCCATTTCAGACCATCTGGAGAAAGTTCGACAGGTCATCGTTTTTCATCAAAAAAAATATTTTTTCAAATGTTGAAAAAATGATTCAAAATGTCAAATGGATTGTGCCTCATGTTGAATAACCACTTTTTAAAGCCCCACAGTGACCAAAATTGCCATTTTTACACACTTTTCCTCCTACTCAGAAGCTTCTATTTCGACCAATTTCTGGCAGAAAAATGACTCTAAACACACTCATTTTAGTTCCAAAAGTGATAATTCACATTTAATAGTCATATACAGGCAAAAGAGAAAACATTAAAAAATGACCATTTCTGACCATCTGGAGAAAGTTCAACAGTTCCGGGGTCATCGTTTTTCATCAAAAAAAATATTATTTCAAAAGTTGAAAAAATGATGCAAAATGTCAAAAGGATTGTGCCTGAAGTTGAATAACCACTTTTTAAAGCCCCACAGTTACCAAAATTGCCATTTTTACATACTTTTCCTCCTACTCAGAAGCTTCTATTTTGACCAATTTCTGGCAGAAAAATGACTCCAAACACACTCATTTTAGATCCAAAAGTGATAATTCACATTTAATAGTCATTTACAGGCAAAAGAGAAAACATTAAAAAATGGCCATTTCTGACCATCTGGAGAAAGTTCGACAGTTCCGGGGTCATCGTTTTTCATCAAAAAAAATATTTTTTCAAATGTTGAAAAAATGATGCAAAATGTCAAATGGATTGAGCCTGATGTTGAATAACTACTTTTTAAGCCCCACAGTGACCAAACTTGCCATTTTTACAGACTTTTCCTCCTACTCCAAAGCTTCTATTATGACCAATTTCTGGCACAAAAATTACTCCAAACACACTTATTTTAGTTCCAAAAGCGATCATTCACATTTAATAATTGTTTACAGTCAAAAGAGAAAACATTAAAAAATGACCATTTCTGACCATCTGGAGAAAGTTTGACAGGTCCGGGGTCATCGTTTTTCATCAAAAAAAATACTTTTTCAAATGTTGAAAAAATGATTCAAAATGTCAAATGGATTGTGCCTGATGTTGAATAACCACTTTTTAAAGCCCCACAGTGACCAAAATTGCCATTTTTACAGACTTTTCCTCCTACTCAGAAGCTTCTATTTCGACCAATTTCTGGCAGAAAAATGACTCCAAACACACTTATTTTAGTTCCAAAAGTGATCATTCACATTTAATA
This sequence comes from Lissotriton helveticus, assembly GCF_964261635.1. Classification (NCBI taxonomy): domain Eukaryota; kingdom Metazoa; phylum Chordata; class Amphibia; order Caudata; family Salamandridae; genus Lissotriton; species Lissotriton helveticus. The sequence goes on along the minus strand of NC_136061.1, from coordinate 1,355,283,659 downwards.
ATTGTTTACAGTCAAAAGAGAAAACATTAAAAAATGACCATTTCTGAGCATCTGGAGAAAGTTCGACAGTTCCGGGGTCATCGTTTTTCATCAAAAAAATACTTTTTCAAATGTTGAAAAAATGATTCAAAATGTCAAATGGATTGTGCCTGATGTTGAATAACCACTTTTTAAAGCCCCACAGTGACCAAAATTGTCATTTTTACAGACATTTCCTCCTACTCAGAACCTTCTATTTCGACCAATTTCTGGCAGAAAAATGACTCTAAACACACTCATTTTAGTTCCAAAAGTGATAATTCACATTTAATAGTCATTTACAGGCAAAAGAGAAAACATTAACAAATGACCATTTCTAACCATCTGGAGAAAGTTTGACAAGTCCGGGGTCATCGTTTTTCATCAAAAAAAAATATTTTTTCAAATGTTGAAAAAATGATTCAAAATGTCAAATGGATTGTGCCTGATGTTGAATAACCACTTTTTAAAGCCCCACAGTGACCAAAATTGCCATTTTTACAGACATTTCCTCCTACTCAGAAGCTTCTATTTGACCAATTTCTGGCAGAAAAATGACTCTAAACACACTTATTTTAGTTCCAAAAGTGATCATTCACATTTAATAATTGTTTACAGTCAAAAGAGAAAACATTAAAAAATGACAATTTCTGACCATCTGGAGAAAGTTTGACAAGTCCGGGGTCATCGTTTTTCATCAAAAAAAAATATTTTTTCAAATGTTGAAAAAATTATTCAAAATGTCAAATGGATTGTGCCTGATGTTGAATAACCACTTTTTAAAGCCCCACAGTGACCAAAATTGCCATTTTTACAGACATTTCCTCCTACTCAGAAGCTTCTATTTGACCAATTTATGGCAGAAAAATGACTCTAAACACACTTATTTTAGTTCCAAAAGTGATCATTCACATTTAAGAATTGTTTACAGTCAAAAGAGAAAACATTAAAAAATGACCATTTCTGACCATCTGGAGAAAGTTCGACAGTTCCGGGGTCATCGTTTTTCATCAATAAAAATATTCTTTCAAATGTTGAAAAAATGATGCAAAATGTCAAAAGGATTGGGCCTCCTGTTGAATAACCACTTTTGCCCCACAGTGACCAAAATTGCCATTTTTTACAGACTTTTCCTCCTACTCAGAAGCTTCTATTTGACCAATTTCTGGCAGAAAAATGACTCTAAACACACTTATTTTAGTTCCAAAAGTGATCATTCACATTTAATAATTGTTTACAGTCAAAAGAGAAAACATAAAAAAATGACCATTTCTGACCATATGGAGAAAGTTTGACAGTTCCGAGGTCATCGTTTGTCATAAAAAAAATTATTTTTCAAATGTTGAAAAAATGATGCAAAATGTCAAATGGATTGTGCCTGATGTTGAATAACCACTTTTTAAAGTCCCACAGTGACCAAAATTGCCATTTTTACAGACATTTCCTCCTACTCATAAGCTTCTATTTGACCAATTTCTGGCAGAAAAATGACTCTAAACACACTTATTTTAGTTACAAAAGTGATCATTCATATTTAATAATTGTTTACAGTCAAAAGAGAAAACATTAAAAAATGACCATTTCTGAGCATCTGGAGAAAGTTCGACAGTGCCGGGGTCATCGTTTTTCATCAAAAGATTTTTTTTTTCAAATGTTGAAAAAATGATGCAAAATGTCAAAAGGATTGTGCCTGATGTTGAATAACTACTTTTTAAGCCCTACAGTGGCCAAAATTGCCATTTTTACAGATATTTCCGACTACTCAGAAGCTTCTATTTGACCAATTTCTGGCAGAAATATGGCTCTAAACACACTTATTTTAGTTCCAAAAGTGATCATTCACATTTACTAATTGTTTACAGTCAAAAGAGAAAACATTAAAAAATGACAATTTCTCACCATCTGGAGAAAGTTTGACAAGTCCGGGGTCCTCGTTTTTCATCAAAAAAAAATATTTTTTCAAATGTTGAAAAAATGATTCAAAATGTCAAATGGATTGTGCCAGATGTTGAATAACCACTTTTTAAGCCCCACAGTGACCAAAATTGCCATTTTTACAGACATTTCCTTCTACTCAGAAGCTTCTATTTGACCAATTTATGGCAGAAAAATGACTCTAAACACACTTATTTTAGTTCCAAAAGTGAACATTCACATTTAATAATTGTTTACAGTCAAAAGAGAAAACATTAAAAAATGACCATTTCTGACCATCTGGAGAAAGTTTGACAGGTCCGGGGTCATCGTTTTTCATCAAAAAAATACTTTTTCAAATGTTGAAAAAATGATTCAAAATGTCAAATGGGTTGTGCCTGATGTTGAATACCCACTTTTTAAGCCCCACAGTGACCAAAATTGCCATTTTTACAGACATTTCCTCCTACTCAGAAGCTTCTATTTGACCAATTTCTGGCAGAAAAATGACTCTAAACACACTTATTGTAGTTACAAAAGTGATCATTCATATTTAATAATTGTTTACAGTCAAAAGAGAAAACATTAAAAAATGACCATTTCTGAGCATCTGGAGAAAGTTCGACAGTGCCGGGGTCATCGTTTTTCATCAAAAAAAATATTTTTTCAAATGTTGAAAAAATGATGCAAAATGTCAAAAGGATTGTGCCTGATGTTGAATAACCACTTTTTAAAGCCCCACAGTGACCAAAATTGCCATTTTTACAGACATTTCCTCCTACTCAGAAGCTTCTATTTGACCAATTTCTGGCAGCAAAATGACTCTAAACACACTTATTTTAGTTCCAAAAGTGATCATTCACATTTAATAATTGTTTACAGTAAAAAGAGAAAACATTAAAAAATGACCATTTCTGACCAACTGGAGAAAGTTCGACAGTTTTGGGGTCATCGTTTTTCATCGAAAAAAATATTTTTTCAAATGTTGAAAAAATTATGCAAAATGTCAAAAGGATTGTGCCTGAATTGAATAACCACTTTTTAAAGCCCCACAGTGACCAAAATTGCCATTTTTACAGACTTTTCCTCCTACTCAGAAGCTTCTATTTTGACCAATTTCTGGCAGAAAAATGACTCCAAACACACTCATTTTAGATCCAAAAGTGATCATTCACATTTAATATTTGTTTACAGGCATAAGAGAAAACATTTAAAAAATGACCATTTCTGACCATCTGGAGAAAGTTCGACAATTCCGGGGTCATCGTTTTTCATCAAAAAAAATATTTTTTTAAATGTTGAAAAAATGATGCAAAATGTCAAATGGATTGTGCCTGATGTTGAATAACTACTTTTTAAGCCCTACAGTGACCAAAATTGCCATTTTTACAGATATGTCCTCCTACTCAGAAGCTTCTATTTTGACCAATTTCTGGCAGAAAAATGACTCCAAACACACTCATTTTAGATCCAAAAGTGATAATTCACATTTAATAGTCATTTACAGGCAAAAGAGAAAACATTAAAAAATGGCCATTTCAGACCATCTGGAGAAAGTTCGACAGGTCATCGTTTTTCATCAAAAAAAATATTTTTTCAAATGTTGAAAAAATGATTCAAAATGTCAAATGGATTGTGCCTCATGTTGAATAACCACTTTTTAAAGCCCCACAGTGACCAAAATTGCCATTTTTACACACTTTTCCTCCTACTCAGAAGCTTCTATTTCGACCAATTTCTGGCAGAAAAATGACTCTAAACACACTCATTTTAGTTCCAAAAGTGATAATTCACATTTAATAGTCATATACAGGCAAAAGAGAAAACATTAAAAAATGACCATTTCTGACCATCTGGAGAAAGTTCAACAGTTCCGGGGTCATCGTTTTTCATCAAAAAAAATATTATTTCAAAAGTTGAAAAAATGATGCAAAATGTCAAAAGGATTGTGCCTGAAGTTGAATAACCACTTTTTAAAGCCCCACAGTTACCAAAATTGCCATTTTTACATACTTTTCCTCCTACTCAGAAGCTTCTATTTTGACCAATTTCTGGCAGAAAAATGACTCCAAACACACTCATTTTAGATCCAAAAGTGATAATTCACATTTAATAGTCATTTACAGGCAAAAGAGAAAACATTAAAAAATGGCCATTTCTGACCATCTGGAGAAAGTTCGACAGTTCCGGGGTCATCGTTTTTCATCAAAAAAAATATTTTTTCAAATGTTGAAAAAATGATGCAAAATGTCAAATGGATTGAGCCTGATGTTGAATAACTACTTTTTAAGCCCCACAGTGACCAAACTTGCCATTTTTACAGACTTTTCCTCCTACTCCAAAGCTTCTATTATGACCAATTTCTGGCACAAAAATGACTCCAAACACACTTATTTTAGTTCCAAAAGCGATCATTCACATTTAATAATTGTTTACAGTCAAAAGAGAAAACATTAAAAAATGACCATTTCTGACCATCTGGAGAAAGTTTGACAGTTCCGGGGTCATCGTTTTTCATCAAAAAAATACTTTTTCAAATGTTGAAAAAATGATTCAAAATGTCAAATGGATTGTGCCTGATGTTGAATAACCACTTTTTAAAGCCCCACAGTGACCAAAATTGTCATTTTTACAGACATTTCCTCCTACTCAGAACCTTCTATTTCGACCAATTTCTGGCAGAAAAATGACTCTAAACACACTCATTTTAGTTCCAAAAGTGATAATTCACATTTAATAGTCATTTACAGGCAAAAGAGAAAACATTAACAAATGACCATTTCTAACCATCTGGAGAAAGTTTGACAAGTCCGGGGTCATCGTTTTTCATCAAAAAAAAATATTTTTTCAAATGTTGAAAAAATGATTCAAAATGTCAAATGGATTGTGCCTGATGTTGAATAACCACTTTTTAAAGCCCCACAGTGACCAAAATTGCCATTTTTACAGACATTTCCTCCTACTCAGAAGCTTCTATTTGACCAATTTCTGGCAGAAAAATGACTCTAAACACACTTATTTTAGTTCCAAAAGTGATCATTCACATTTAATAATTGTTTACAGTCAAAAGAGAAAACATTAAAAAATGACAATTTCTGACCATCTGGAGAAAGTTTGACAAGTCCGGGGTCATCGTTTTTCATCAAAAAAAAATATTTTTTCAAATGTTGAAAAAATTATTCAAAATGTCAAATGGATTGTGCCTGATGTTGAATAACCACTTTTTAAAGCCCCACAGTGACCAAAATTGCCATTTTTACAGACATTTCCTCCTACTCAGAAGCTTCTATTTGACCAATTTATGGCAGAAAAATGACTCTAAACACACTTATTTTAGTTCCAAAAGTGATCATTCACATTTAAGAATTGTTTACAGTCAAAAGAGAAAACATTAAAAAATGACCATTTCTGACCATCTGGAGAAAGTTCGACAGTTCCGGGGTCATCGTTTTTCATCAATAAAAATATTCTTTCAAATGTTGAAAAAATGATGCAAAATGTCAAAAGGATTGGGCCTCCTGTTGAATAACCACTTTTGCCCCACAGTGACCAAACTTGCCATTTTTTACAGACTTTTCCTCCTACTCAGAAGCTTCTATTTGACCAATTTCTGGCAGAAAAATGACTCTAAACACACTTATTTTAGTTCCAAAAGTGATCATTCACATTTAATAATTGTTTACAGTCAAAAGAGAAAACATAAAAAAATGACCATTTCTGACCATATGGAGAAAGTTTGACAGTTCCGAGGTCATCGTTTGTCATAAAAAAAATTATTTTTCAAATGTTGAAAAAATGATGCAAAATGTCAAATGGATTGTGCCTGATGTTGAATAACCACTTTTTAAAGTCCCACAGTGACCAAAATTGCCATTTTTACAGACATTTCCTCCTACTCATAAGCTTCTATTTGACCAATTTCTGGCAGAAAAATGACTCTAAACACACTTATTTTAGTTACAAAAGTGATCATTCATATTTAATAATTGTTTACAGTCAAAAGAGAAAACATTAAAAAATGACCATTTCTGAGCATCTGGAGAAAGTTCGACAGTGCCGGGGTCATCGTTTTTCATCAAAAGATTTTTTTTTTCAAATGTTGAAAAAATGATGCAAAATGTCAAAAGGATTGTGCCTGATGTTGAATAACTACTTTTTAAGCCCTACAGTGGCCAAAATTGCCATTTTTACAGATATTTCCGACTACTCAGAAGCTTCTATTTGACCAATTTCTGGCAGAAATATGGCTCTAAACACACTTATTTTAGTTCTAAAAGTGATCATTCACATTTACTAATTGTTTACAGTCAAAAGAGAAAACATTAAAAAATGACAATTTCTCACCATCTGGAGAAAGTTTGACAAGTCCGGGGTCCTCGTTTTTCATCAAAAAAAAATATTTTTTCAAATGTTGAAAAAATGATTCAAAATGTCAAATGGATTGTGCCAGATGTTGAATAACCACTTTTTAAGCCCCACAGTGACCAAAATTGCCATTTTTACAGACATTTCCTTCTACTCAGAAGCTTCTATTTGACCAATTTATGGCAGAAAAATGACTCTAAACACACTTATTTTAGTTCCAAAAGTGAACATTCACATTTAATAATTGTTTACAGTCAAAAGAGAAAACATTAAAAAATGACCATTTCTGACCATCTGGAGAAAGTTTGACAGGTCCGGGGTCATCGTTTTTCATCAAAAAAATACTTTTTCAAATGTTGAAAAAATGATTCAAAATGTCAAATGGGTTGTGCCTGATGTTGAATACCCACTTTTTAAGCCCCACAGTGACCAAAATTGCCATTTTTACAGACATTTCCTCCTACTCAGAAGCTTCTATTTGACCAATTTCTGGCAGAAAAATGACTCTAAACACACTTATTGTAGTTACAAAAGTGATCATTCATATTTAATAATTGTTTACAGTCAAAAGAGAAAACATTAAAAAATGACCATTTCTGAGCATCTGGAGAAAGTTCGACAGTGCCGGGGTCATCGTTTTTCATCAAAAAAAATATTTTTTCAAATGTTGAAAAAATGATGCAAAATGTCAAAAGGATTGTGCCTGATGTTGAATAACCACTGTTTAAAGCCCCACAGTGACCAAAATTGCCATTTTTACAGACATTTCCTCCTACTCAGAAGCTTCTATTTGACCAATTTCTGGCAGCAAAATGACTCTAAACACACTTATTTTAGTTCCAAAAGTGATCATTCACATTTAATAATTGTTTACAGTAAAAAGAGAAAACATTAAAAAATGACCATTTCTGACCAACTGGAGAAAGTTCGACAGTTTTGGGGTCATCGTTTTTCATCGAAAAAAATATTTTTTCAAATGTTGAAAAAATTATGCAAAATGTCAAAAGGATTGTGCCTGAATTGAATAACCACTTTTTAAAGCCCCACAGTGACCAAAATTGCCATTTTTACAGACTTTTCCTCCTACTCAGAAGCTTCTATTTTGACCAATTTCTGGCAGAAAAATGACTCCAAACACACTCATTTTAGATCCAAAAGTGATCATTCACATTTAATATTTGTTTACAGGCATAAGAGAAAACATTTAAAAAATGACCATTTCTGACCATCTGGAGAAAGTTCGACAATTCCGGGGTCATCGTTTTTCATCAAAAAAATATTTTTTTAAATGTTGAAAAAATGATGCAAAATGTCAAATGGATTGTGCCTGATGTTGAATAACTACTTTTTAAGCCCTACAGTGACCAAAATTGCCATTTTTACAGATATGTCCTCCTACTCAGAAGCTTCTATTTTGACCAATTTCTGGCAGAAAAATGACTCCAAACACACTCATTTTAGATCCAAAAGTGATAATTCACATTTAATAGTCATTTACAGGCAAAAGAGAAAACATTAAAAAATGGCCATTTCAGACCATCTGGAGAAAGTTCGACAGGTCATCGTTTTTCATCAAAAAAAATATTTTTTCAAATGTTGAAAAAATGATTCAAAATGTCAAATGGATTGTGCCTCATGTTGAATAACCACTTTTTAAAGCCCCACAGTGACCAAAATTGCCATTTTTACACACTTTTCCTCCTACTCAGAAGCTTCTATTTCGACCAATTTCTGGCAGAAAAATGACTCTAAACACACTCATTTTAGTTCCAAAAGTGATAATTCACATTTAATAGTCATATACAGGCAAAAGAGAAAACATTAAAAAATGACCATTTCTGACCATCTGGAGAAAGTTCAACAGTTCCGGGGTCATCGTTTTTCATCAAAAAAAATATTATTTCAAAAGTTGAAAAAATGATGCAAAATGTCAAAAGGATTGTGCCTGAAGTTGAATAACCACTTTTTAAAGCCCCACAGTTACCAAAATTGCCATTTTTACATACTTTTCCTCCTACTCAGAAGCTTCTATTTTGACCAATTTCTGGCAGAAAAATGACTCCAAACACACTCATTTTAGATCCAAAAGTGATAATTCACATTTAATAGTCATTTACAGGCAAAAGAGAAAACATTAAAAAATGGCCATTTCTGACCATCTGGAGAAAGTTCGACAGTTCCGGGGTCATCGTTTTTCATCAAAAAAAATATTTTTTCAAATGTTGAAAAAATGATGCAAAATGTCAAATGGATTGAGCCTGATGTTGAATAACTACTTTTTAAGCCCCACAGTGACCAAACTTGCCATTTTTACAGACTTTTCCTCCTACTCCAAAGCTTCTATTATGACCAATTTCTGGCACAAAAATTACTCCAAACACACTTATTTTAGTTCCAAAAGCGATCATTCACATTTAATAATTGTTTACAGTCAAAAGAGAAAACATTAAAAAATGACCATTTCTGACCATCTGGAGAAAGTTTGACAGGTCCGGGGTCATCGTTTTTCATCAAAAAAAATACTTTTTCAAATGTTGAAAAAATGATTCAAAATGTCAAATGGATTGTGCCTGATGTTGAATAACCACTTTTTAAAGCCCCACAGTGACCAAAATTGCCATTTTTACAGACTTTTCCTCCTACTCAGAAGCTTCTATTTCGACCAATTTCTGGCAGAAAAATGACTCCAAACACACTTATTTTAGTTCCAAAAGTGATCATTCACATTTAATAATTGTTTACAGTCAAAAGAGAAAACATTAAAAAATGACCATTTCTGAGCATCTGGAGAAAGTTCGACAGTTCCGGGGTCATCGTTTTTCATCAAAAAAATACTTTTTCAAATGTTGAAAAAATGATTCAAAATGTCAAATGGATTGTGCCTGATGTTGAATAACCACTTTTTAAAGCCCCACAGTGACCAAAATTGTCATTTTTACAGACATTTCCTCCTACTCAGAACCTTCTATTTCGACCAATTTCTGGCAGAAAAATGACTCTAAACACACTCATTTTAGTTCCAAAAGTGATAATTCACATTTAATAGTCATTTACAGGCAAAAGAGAAAACATTAAAAAATGACAATTTCTCACCATCTGGAGAAAGTTTGACAAGTCCGGGGTCATCGTTTTTCATCAAAAAAAAATATTTTTTCAAATGTTGAAAAAATGATTCAAAATGTCAAATGGATTGTGCCAGATGTTGAATAACCACTTTTTAAGCCCCACAGTGACCAAAATTGCCATTTTTACAGACATTTCCTTCTACTCAGAAGCTTCTATTTGACCAATTTATGGCAGAAAAATGACTCTAAACACACTTATTTTAGTTCCAAAAGTGAACATTCACATTTAATAATTGTTTACAGTCAAAAGAGAAAACATTAAAAAATGACCATTTCTGACCATCTGGAGAAAGTTTGACAGGTCCGGGGTCATCGTTTTTCATCAAAAAAATACTTTTTCAAATGTTGAAAAAATGATTCAAAATGTCAAATGGGTTGTGCCTGATGTTGAATACCCACTTTTTAAGCCCCACAGTGACCAAAATTGCCATTTTTACAGACATTTCCTCCTACTCAGAAGCTTCTATTTGACCAATTTCTGGCAGAAAAATGACTCTAAACACACTTATTGTAGTTACAAAAGTGATCATTCATATTTAATAATTGTTTACAGTCAAAAGAGAAAACATTAAAAAATGACCATTTCTGAGCATCTGGAGAAAGTTCGACAGTGCCGGGGTCATCGTTTTTCATCAAAAAAAATATTTTTTCAAATGTTGAAAAAATGATGCAAAATGTCAAAAGGATTGTGCCTGATGTTGAATAACTACTTTTTAAGCCCTACAGTGGCCAAAATTGCCATTTTTACAGATATTTCCGACTATTCAGAAGCTTCTATTTGACCAATTTCTGGCAGAAATATGGCTCTAAACACACTTATTTTAGTTCCAAAAGTGATCATTCACATTTAATAATTGTTTACAGTCAAAAGAGAAAACATTAAAAAATGACAATTTCTCACCATCTGGAGAAAGTTTGACAAGTCCGGGGTCCTCGTTTTTCATCAAAAAAAAATATTTTTTTTCAAATGTTGAAAAAATGATTCAAAATGTCAAATGGATTGTGCCTGATGTTGAATAACCACTTTTTAAAGCCCCACAGTGACCAAAATTGCCATTTTTACAGACATTTCCTCCTACTCAGAAACTTCTATTTGACCAATTTATGGCAGAAAAATGACTCTAAACAAACTTATTTTAGTTCCAAAAGTGATCATTCACATTTAATAATTGTTTACAGTCAAAAGAGAAAACATTGAAAAATGACAATTTCTGAGCATCTGGAGAAAGTTCGACAGTTCCGGGGTCATCGTTTTTCATCAAAAAAAATATTTTTTCAAATGTTGAAAAAATGATGCAAAATGTCAAATGGATTGAGCCTGATGTTGAATAACTACTTTTTAAGCCCCACAGTGACCAAACTTGCCATTTTTACAGACTTTTCCTCCTACTCCAAAGCTTCTATTATGACCAATTTCTGGCACAAAAATTACTCCAAACACACTTATTTTAGTTCCAAAAGCGATCATTCACATTTAATAATTGTTTACAGTCAAAAGAGAAAACATTAAAAAATGACCATTTCTGACCATCTGGAGAAAGTTTGACAGGTCCGGGGTCATCGTTTTTCATCAAAAAAAATACTTTTTCAAATGTTGAAAAAATGATTCAAAATGTCAAATGGATTGTGCCTGATGTTGAATAACCACTTTTTAAAGCCCCACAGTGACCAAAATTGCCATTTTTACAGACTTTTCCTCCTACTCAGAAGCTTCTATTTCGACCAATTTCTGGCAGAAAAATGACTCCAAACACACTTATTTTAGTTCCAAAAGTGATCATTCACATTTAATAATTGTTTACAGTCAAAAGAGAAAACATTAAAAAATGACCATTTCTGAGCATCTGGAGAAAGTTCGACAGTTCCGGGGTCATCGTTTTTCATCAAAAAAATACTTTTTCAAATGTTGAAAAAATGATTCAAAATGTCAAATGGATTGTGCCTGATGTTGAATAACCACTTTTTAAAGCCCCCCAGTGACCAAAATTGTCATTTTTACAGACATTTCCTCCTACTCAGAACCTTCTATTTCGACCAATTTCTGGCAGAAAAATGACTCTAAACACACTCATTTTAGTTCCAAAAGTGATAATTCACATTTAATAGTCATTTACAGGCAAAAGAGAAAACATTAACAAATGACCATTTCTAACCATCTGGAGAAAGTTTGACAAGTCCGGGGTCATCGTTTTTCATCAAAAAAAAATATTTTTTCAAATGTTGAAAAAATGATTCAAAATGTCAAATGGATTGTGCCTGATGTTGAATAACCACTTTTTAAAGCCCCACAGTGACCAAAATTGCCATTTTTACAGACATTTCCTCCTACTCAGAAGCTTCTATTTGACCAATTTCTGGCAGAAAAATTACTCTAAACACACTTATTTTAGTTCCAAAAGTGATCATTCACATTTAATAATTGTTTACAGTCAAAAGAGAAAACATTAAAAAATGACAATTTCTGACCATCTGGAGAAAGTTTGACAAGTCCGGGGTCATCGTTTTTCATCAAAAAAAAATATTTTTTCAAATGTTGAAAAAATTATTCAAAATGTCAAATGGATTGTGCCTGATGTTGAATAACCACTTTTTAAAGCCCCACAGTGACCAAAATTGCCATTTTTACAGACATTTCCTCCTACTCAGAAGCTTCTATTTGACCAATTTATGGCAGAAAAATGACTCTAAACACACTTATTTTAGTTCCAAAAGTGATCATTCACATTTAAGAATTGTTTACAGTCAAAAGAGAAAACATTAAAAAATGACCATTTCTGACCATCTGGAGAAAGTTCGACAGTTCCGGGGTCATCGTTTTTCATCAATAAAAATATTCTTTCAAATGTTGAAAAAATGATGCAAAATGTCAAAAGGATTGGGCCTCCTGTTGAATAACCACTTTTGCCCCACAGTGACCAAAATTGCCATTTTTACAGACATTTCCTCCTACTCAGAAGCTTCTATTTGACCAATTTCTGGCAGAAAAATGACTCTAAACACACTTATTTTAGTTACAAAAGTGATCATTCATATTTAATAATTGTTTACAGTCAAAAGAGAAAACATTAAAAAATTGACCATTTCTGAGCATCTGGAGAAAGTTCGACAGTGCCGGGGTCATCGTTTTTCATCAAAAGATTTTTTTTTTCAAATGTTGAAAAAATGATGCAAAATGTCAAAAGGATTGTGCCTGATGTTGAATAACTACTTTTTAAGCCCTACAGTGGCCAAAATTGCCATTTTTACAGATATTTCCGACTACTCAGAAGCTTCTATTTGACCAATTTCTGGCAGAAATATGGCTCTAAACACACTTATTTTAGTTCCAAAAGTGATCATTCACATTTAATAATTGTTTACAGTCAAAAGAGAAAACATTAAAAAATGACAATTTCTCACCATCTGGAGAAAGTTTGACAAGTCCGGGGTCCTCGTTTTTCATCAAAAAAAAATATTTTTTCAAATGTTGAAAAAATGATTCAAAATGTCAAATGGATTGTGCCTGATGTTGAATAACCACTTTTTAAAGCCCCACAGTGACCAAAATTGCCATTTTTACAGACATTTCCTCCTACTCAGAAACTTCTATTTGACCAATTTATGGCAGAAAAATGACTCTAAACACACTTATTTTAGTTCCAAAAGTGATCATTCACATTTAATAATTGTTTACAGTCAAAAGAGAAAACATTAAAAAATGACCATTTCTGAGCATCTGGAGAAAGTTCGACAGTTCCGGGGTCATCGTTTTTCATCAAAAAAAATATGCTTTCAAATGTTGAAAAAATGATGCAAAATGTCAAAAAGATTATGTCTGAAGTTGAATAACCACCTTTTAAAGCCCCACAGTGACCAAAATTGCCATTTTTACAGACGTTTCCTCCTACTCAGAAGCTTCTATTTTGACCAATTTCTGGCAGAAAAATTATTTCAAACACACTCATTTTAGATCCAAAAGTGATAATTCACATTTAATAGTCATTTATAGGCAAAAGAGAAAACATTAAAAAATTACCATTTCTGACCATCTGGAGAAAGTTCGACAGTTCCGGGGTCATCGTTTTTCATCAAAAAAAATATTTTTTCAAATGTTGAAAAAATGATGCAAAATGTCAAATGGATTGTGCCAGATGTTGAATAACCACTTTTTAAGCCCCACAGTGACCAAAATTGCCATTTTTACAGACATTTCCTTCTACTCAGAAGCTTCTATTTGACCAATTTATGGCAGAAAAATGACTCTAAACACACTTATTTTAGTTCCAAAAGTGAACATTCACATTTAATAATTGTTTACAGTCAAAAGAGAAAACATTAAAAAAATGACCATTTCTGACCATCTGGAGAAAGTTTGACAGGTCCGGGGTCATCGTTTTTCATCAAAAAAATACTTTTTCAAATGTTGAAAAAATGATTCAAAATGTCAAATGGATTGTGCCTGATGTTGAATAACCACTTTTTAAAGCCCCACAGTGACCAAAATTGTCATTTTTACAGACATTTCCTCCTACTCAGAACCTTCTATTTCGACCAATTTCTGGCAGAAAAATGACTCTAAACACACTCATTTTAGTTCCAAAAGTGATAATTCACATTTAATAGTCATTTACAGGCAAAAGAGAAAACATTAACAAATGACCATTTCTAACCATCTGGAGAAAGTTTGACAAGTCCGGGGTCATCGTTTTTCATCAAAATTCGTTTTTTTCAAATGTTGAAAAAATGATTCAAAATGTCAAATGGGTTGTGCCTGATGTTGAATACCCACTTTTTAAGCCCCACAGTGACCAAAATTGCCATTTTTACAGACATTTCCTCCTACTCAGAAGCTTCTATTTGACCAATTTCTGGCAGAAAAATGACTCTAAACACACTTATTGTAGTTACAAAAGTGATCATTCATATTTAATAATTGTTTACAGTCAAAAGAGAAAACATAAAAAAATGACCATTGCTGAGCATCTGGAGAAAGTTCGACAGTGCCGGGGTCATCGTTTTTCATCAAAAAAAATATTTTTTCAAATGTTGAAAAAATGATGCAAAATGTCAAAAGGATTGTGCCTGATGTTGAATAACTACTTTTTAAGCCCTACAGTGGCCAAAATTGCCATTTTTACAGATATTTCCGACTATTCAGAAGCTTCTATTTGACCAATTTCTGGCAGAAATATGGCTCTAAACACACTTATTTTAGTTCCAAAAGTGATCATTCACATTTAATAATTGTTTACAGTCAAAAGAGAAAACATTAAAAAATGACAATTTCTCACCATCTGGAGAAAGTTTGACAAGTCCGGGGTCCTCGTTTTTCATCAAAAAAAAATATTTTTTTCAAATGTTGAAAAAATGATTCAAAATGTCAAATGGATTGTGCCTGATGTTGAATAACCACTTTTTAAAGCCCCACAGTGACCAAAATTGCCATTTTTACAGACATTTCCTCCTACTCAGAAACTTCTATTTGACCAATTTATGGCAGAAAAATGACTCTAAACACACTTATTTTAGTTCCAAAAGTGATCATTCACATTTAATAATTGTTTACAGTCAAAAGAGAAAACATTGAAAAATGACCATTTCTGAGCATCTGGAGAAAGTTCGACAGTTCCGGGGTCATCGTTTTTCATCAAAAAAAATATTTTTTCAAATGTTGAAAAAATGATGCAAAATGTCAAAAGGATTGTGCCTGATGTTGAATAACTACTTTTTAAGCCCTACAGTGGCCAAAATTGCCATTTTTACAGATATTTCCGACTACTCAGAAGCTTCTATTTGACCAATTTCTGGCAGAAATATGGCTCTAAACACACTTATTTTAGTTCCAAAAGTAATCATTCACATTTAATAGTCATATACAGGCAAACGAGAAAACATTAAAAAATGACCATTTCTGACCATCTGGAGAAAGTTCGACAGGTCCGAGCTCATCATTTTTCATAAAAAAAAATATTTTTTCAAATGTTGAAAAAATGATGCAAAATGTCAAAAGGATTGGGCCTCCTGTTGAATAACCACTTTTGCCCCACAGTGACCAAAATTGCCATTTTTACAGACTTTTCCTCCTACTCAGAAGCTTCTATTTGACCAATTGCTGGCAGAAAAATGACTCTAAACACACTTATTTTTGTTCCAAAAGTGATCATTCACATTTAAGAATTGTTTACAGTCAAAAGAGAAAACATTAAAAAATGACCATTTCTGACCATCTGGAGAAAGTTCAACAGTTCCGGGGTCATCGTTTTTCAATCAAAAAAAATATTTTTTCAAATGTTGAAAAAATGATGCAAAATGTCAAAAGGATTGTGCCTGATGTTGAATAACCACTTTTTAAAGCCCCACAGTGACCAAAATTGCCATTTTTACAGACATTTCCTCCTACTCAGAAGCTTCTATTTGACCAATTTCTGGCAGCAAAATGACTCTAAACACACTTATTTTAGTTCCAAAAGTGATCATTCACATTTAATAATTGTTTACAGTAAAAAGAGAAAACATTAAAAAATGACCATTTCTGACCAACTGGAGAAAGTTCGACAGTTTTGGGCTCATCGTTTTTCATCGAAAAAAATATTTTTTCAAATGTTGAAAAAATTATGCAAAATGTCAAAAGGATTGTGCCTGAATTGAATAACCACTTTTTAAAGCCCCACAGTGACCAAAATTGCCATTTTTACAGACTTTTCCTCCTACTCAGAAGCTTCTATTTTGACCAATTTCTGGCATAAAAAATGACTCCAAACACACTCATTTTAGATCCAAAAGTGATCATTCACATTTAATATTTGTTTACAGGCATAAGAGAAAACATTAAAAAAATGACCATTTCTGACCATCTGGAGAAAGTTCGACAATTCCGGGGTCATCGTTTTTCATCAAAAAAAATATTTTTTTAAATGTTGAAAAAATGATGCAAAATGTCAAATGGATTGTGCCTGATGTTGAATAACTACTTTTTAAGCCCTACAGTGACCAAAATTGCCATTTTTACAGATATGTCCTCCTACTCAGAAGCTTCTATTTTGACCAATTTCTGGCAGAAAAATGACTCCAAACACACTCATTTTAGATCCAAAAGTGATAATTCACATTTAATAGTCATTTACAGGCAAAAGAGAAAACATTAAAAAATGGCCATTTCAGACCATCTGGAGAAAGTTCGACAGGTCATCGTTTTTCATCAAAAAAAATATTTTTTCAAATGTTGAAAAAATGATTCAAAATGTCAAATGGATTGTGCCTCATGTTGAATAACCACTTTTTAAAGCCCCACAGTGACCAAAATTGCCATTTTTACACACTTTTCCTCCTACTCAGAAGCTTCTATTTCGACCAATTTCTGGCAGAAAAATGACTCTAAACACACTCATTTTAGTTCCAAAAGTGATAATTCACATTTAATAGTCATATACAGGCAAAAGAGAAAACATTAAAAAATGACCATTTCTGACCATCTGGAGAAAGTTCAACAGTTCCGGGGTCATCGTTTTTCATCAAAAAAAATATTTTTTCAAATGTTGAAAAAATGATGCAAAATGTCAAATGGATTGAGCCTGATGTTGAATAACTACTTTTTAAGCCCCACAGTGACCAAACTTGCCATTTTTACAGACTTTTCCTCCTACTCCAAAGCTTCTATTATGACCAATTTCTGGCACAAAAATTACTCCAAACACACTTATTTTAGTTCCAAAAGCGATCATTCACATTTAATAATTGTTTACAGTCAAAAGAGAAAACATTAAAAAATGACCATTTCTGACCATCTGGAGAAAGTTTGACAGGTCCGGGGTCATCGTTTTTCATCAAAAAAAATACTTTTTCAAATGTTGAAAAAATTATTCAAAATGTCAAATGGATTGTGCCTGATGTTGAATAACCACTTTTTAAAGCCCCACAGTGACCAAAATTGCCATTTTTACAGACTTTTCCTCCTACTCAGAAGCTTCTATTTTGACCAATTTCTGGCAGAAAAATGACTCCAAACACACTCATTTTAGATCCAAAAGTGATAATTCACATTTAATAGTCATTTACAGGCAAAAGAGAAAACATTAAAAAATGGCCATTTCTGACCATCTGGAGAAAGTTCGACAGTTCCGGGGTCATCGTTTTTCATCAAAAAAAATATTTTTTCAAATGTTGAAAAAATGATGCAAAATGTCAAATGGATTGAGCCTGATGTTGAATAACTACTTTTTAAGCCCCACAGTGACCAAACTTGCCATTTTTACAGACTTTTCCTCCTACTCCAAAGCTTCTATTATGACCAATTTCTGGCACAAAAATTACTCCAAACACACTTATTTTAGTTCCAAAAGCGATCATTCACATTTAATAATTGTTTACAGTCAAAAGAGAAAACATTAAAAAATGACCATTTCTGACCATCTGGAGAAAGTTTGACAGGTCCGGGGTCATCGTTTTTCATCAAAAAAAATACTTTTTCAAATGTTGAAAAAATGATTCAAAATGTCAAACGGATTGTGCCTGATGTTGAATAACCACTTTTTAAAGCCCCACAGTGACCAAAATTGCCATTTTTACAGACTTTTCCTCCTACTCAGAAGCTTCTATTTCGACCAATTTCTGGCAGAAAAATGACTCCAAACACACTTATTTTAGTTCCAAAAGTGATCATTCACATTTAATAATTGTTTACAGTCAAAAGAGAAAACATTAAAAAATGACCATTTCTGAGCATCTGGAGAAAGTTCGACAGTTCCGGGGTCATCGTTTTTCATCAAAAAAATACTTTTTCAAATGTTGAAAAAATGATTCAAAATGTCAAATGGATTGTGCCTGATGTTGAATAACCACTTTTTAAAGCCCCACAGTGACCAAAATTGTCATTTTTACAGACATTTCCTCCTACTCAGAACCTTCTATTTCGACCAATTTCTGGCAGAAAAATGACTCTAAACACACTCATTTTAGTTCCAAAAGTGATAATTCACATTTAATAGTCATTTACAGGCAAAAGAGAAAACATTAACAAATGACCATTTCTAACCATCTGGAGAAAGTTTGACAAGTCCGGGGTCATCGTTTTTCATCAAAAAAAAATATTTTTTCAAATGTTGAAAAAATGATTCAAAATGTCAAATGGATTGTGCCTGATGTTGAATAACCACTTTTTAAAGCCCCACAGTGACCAAAATTGCCATTTTTACAGACATTTCCTCCTACTCAGAAGCTTCTATTTGACCAATTTATGGCAGAAAATGACTCTAAACACACTTATTGTAGTTACAAAAGTGATCATTCATATTTAATAATTGTTTACAGTCAAAAGAGAAAACATTAAAAAATGACCATTTCTGAGCATCTGGAGAAAGTTCGACAGTGCCGGGGGTCATCGTTTTTCATCAAAAAAATTTTTTTTCAAATGTTGAAAAAATGATGCAAAATGTCAAAAGGATTGTGCCTGATGTTGAATAACTACTTTTTAAGCCCTACAGTGGCCAAAATTGCCATTTTTACAGATATTTCCGACTACTCAGAAGCTTCTATTTGACCAATTTCTGGCAGAAATATGGCTCTAAACACACTTATTTTAGTTCCAAAAGTGATCATTCACATTTAATAATTGTTTACAGTCAAAAGAGAAAACATTAAAAAATGACAATTTCTCACCATCTGGAGAAAGTTTGACAAGTCCGGGGTCCTCGTTTTTCATCAAAAAAAAATATTTTTTCAAATGTTGAAAAAATGATTCAAAATGTCAAATGGATTGTGCCTGATGTTGAATAACCACTTTTTAAAGCCCCACAGTGACCAAAATTGCCATTTTTACAGACATTTCCTCCTACTCAGAAGCTTCTATTTGACCAATTTATGGCAGAAAAATGACTCTAAACACACTTATTTTAGTTCCAAAAGTGAACATTCACATTTAATAATTGTTTACAGTCAAAAGAGAAAACATTAAAAAATGACCATTTCTGACATTCTGGAGAAAGTTCGACAGTTCCGGGGTCATCGTTTTTCATAAAAAAAAATATTTTTTCAAATGTTGAAAAAATGATGCAAAATGTCAAATGGATTGTGCCTGATGTTGAATAACCACTTTTTAAAGCCCCACAGTGACCAAAATTGCCATTTTTACAGACATTTCCTCCTACTCAGAAGCTTCTATTTGACCAATTTCTGGCAGAAAAATGACTCTAAACAAACTTATTTTAGTTCCAAAAGTGATCATTCACATTCAATAATTGTTTACATTCAAAAGAGAAAACATAAAAAAATGACCATTTCTGACCATATGGAGAAAGTTTGACAGGTCTGGGGTCATCGTTTTTCATCAAAAAAATACTTTTTCAAATGTTGAAAAAATGATTCAAAATGTCAAATGGATTGTGCCTGATGTTGAATAACCACTTTTTAAAGCCCCACAGTGACCAAAATTGTCATTTTTACAGACATTTCCTCCTACTCAGAACCTTCTATTTCGACCAATTTCTGGCAGAAAAATGACTCTAAACACACTCATTTTAGTTCCAAAAGTGATAATTCACATTTAATAGTCATTTACAGGCAAAAGAGAGAAAACATTAAAAAATGACAATTTCTAACCATCTGGAGAAAGTTTGACAAGTCCGGGGTCATCGTTTTTCATCGAAAAAAATATTTTTTCAAATGTCGAAAAAATGATGCAAAATGTCAAAAGGATTGTGCCTGTAGTTGAATAACCACTTTTTAAAGCCCCACAGTGACCAAAATTGCCATTTTTACAGACTTTTCCTCCTACTCAGAAGCTTCTATTTGACCAATTTCTGGCAGAAAAATGACTCTAAACACACTTATTTTAGTTCCAAAAGTGAACATTCACATTTAATAATTGTTTACAGTCAAAAGAGAAAACATTAAAAAATGACCATTTCTGACCATCTGGAGAAAGTTTGACAGGTCCGGGGTCATCGTTTTTCATCAAAAAAAATATTTTTTCAAATGTTGAAAAAATGATTTAAAATGTCAAATGGATTGTGCCTGATGTTGAATAACCACTTTTGAAAGCCCCACAGTGACCAAAATTGCCATTTTTACAGACATTTCCTCCTACTCAGAAGCTTCTATTTGACCAATTTATGGCAGAAAAATGACTCTAAACACACTTATTTTATTTCCAAAAGTGATCATTCACATTTAATAATTGTTTACAGTCAAAAGAGAAAACATTAAAATATGACCATTTCTGAGCATCTGGAGAAAGTTCGACAGTTCCGGGGTCATCGTTTTTCATAAAAAAAATATGTTTTCAAATGTTGAAAAAATGATGCAAAATGTCAAAAGGATTATGCCTGAAGTTGAATAACCACCTTTTAAAGCCCCACAGTGACCAAAATTGCCATTTTTACAGACGTTTCCTCCTACTCAAAAGCTTCTATTTTGACCAATTTCTGGCAGAAAAATTACTTCAAACACACTCATTTTAGATCCAAAAGTTATAATTCACATTTAATAGTCATTTACAGGCAAAAGAGAAAACATTAAAAAATGACCATTTCTGACCATCTGGAGAAAGTTCGACAGTTCCGGGGTCATCGTTTTTCATCAAAAAAAATATTTTTTCAAATGTTGAAAAAATGATGCAAAATGTCAAATGGATTGTGCCAGATGTTGAATAACCACTTTTTAAGCCCCACAGTGACCAACATTGCTATTTTTACAGACATTTCCTCCCACTCAGAAGCTTCTATTTGACCAATTTATGGCAGAAAAATGACTCTAAACACACTTATTTTAGTTCCAAAAGGGATCATTCACATTTAATAATTGTTTACAGTCAAAAGAGAAAACATTAAAAAATGACCATTTCTGACCATCTGGAGAAAGTTTGACAGGTCCGGGGTCATCGTTTTTCATAAAAAAAATACTCTTTCAAATGTTGAAAAAATGATTCAAAATGTCAAATGGATTGTGCCTGATGTTGAATACCCACTTTTTAAAGCCCCACAGTGACCAAAATTGCCATTTTTACAGACTTTTCCTCCTACTCAGAAGCTTCTATTTCGACCAATTTCTGGCAGAAAAATGACTCCAAACACACTCATTTTAGATCCAAAAGTGATAATTCACATTTAATAGTCATTTACAGGCAAAAGGGAAAACATTAAAAAATGGCCATTTCTGACCATCTGGAGAAAGTTCGACAGTTCCGGGGTCATCGTTTTTCATCCCCAAATTTTTTTTTTCAAATGTTGAAAAAATGATGCAAAATGTCAAATGGATTGAGCCTGATGTTGAATAACTACTTTTTAAGCCCTACAGTGACCAAAATTGACATTTTTACAGATATTTCCTCCTACTCAGAAGCTTCTATTTGACCAATTTCTGGCAGAAAAATGACTCTAAACACACTTATTTTAGTTCCAAAAGTGAACATTCACATTTAATAATTGTTTACAGTCAAAAGAGAAAACATTAAAAAATGACCATTTCTGACATTCTGGAGAAAGTTCGACAGTTGGTCATCGTTTTTCATAAAAAAAAATATTTTTTCAAATGTTGAAAAAATGATGCAAAATGTCAAATGGATTGTGCCTGATGTTGAATAACCACTTTTTAAAGCCCCACAGTGACCAAAATTGCCATTTTTACAGACTTTTCCTCCTACTCAGAACCTTCTATTTCGACCAATTTCTGGCAGAAAAATGACTCAAAACACACTCATTTTAGTTCCGAAAGTGATAATTCACATGTAATAGTCATTTACAGGCAAAAGAGAAAACATTAAAAAATGACCATTTCTGACCATCTGGAGAAAGTTCGACAAGTTCCGGGGTCATCGTTTTTCATCAAAAAAAATATTTTTTCAAATGTTGAAAAAATGATGCAAAATGTCAAATGGATTGTGCCTGATGTTGAATAACTTCTTTTTAAGCCCTACAGTGACCAAAATTGCCATTTTTACAGACTTTTCCTCCTACTCAGAGCCTTTCTATTTCGACCAATTTCTGGCAGAAAAATGACTTTAAACACACTCATTTTAGTTCCAAAAGTGATAATTCACATTTAATAGTCATTTACTGTCAAAAGAGAAAAAATTAAAAAATGACCATTTCTGACCATCTGGAGAAAGTTCGACAGTTCCGGGGTCATCGTTTTTCATCAAAAAAATATATTTTTTCAAATGTTGAAAAAATTATGCAAAATGTCAAATGGATTGAGCCTGATGTTGAATAACTACTTTTTAAGCCCCACAGTGACCAAAATTGCCATTTTTACAGATATTTCCTCCTACTCCAAAGCTTCTATTTTGACCAATTTCTGGCAGAAAAATGACTCCAAACACACTCATTTTAGATCCAAAAGTGATAATTCACATTTAATAGTCATTTACAGGCAAAAGGGAAAACATAAAAAAATGGCCATTTCTGACCATCTGGAGAAAGTTCGACAGTTCAGGGGTCATCGTTTTTCATCCCCAAATTTTTTTTTTCAAATGTTGAAAAAATGATGCAAAATGTCAAATGGATTGAGCCTGATGTTGAATAACTACTTTTTAAGCCCTACAGTGACCAAAATTGACATTTTTACAGATATTTCCTCCTACTCAGAAGCTTCTATTTGACCAATTTCTGGCAGAAAAATGGCTCTAAACACACTTATTTTAGTTCCAAAAGTGATCATTCACATTTAATAATTGTTTACAGTCAAAAGAGAAAACATTAAAAAATGACCATTTCTGACCATCTGGAGAAAGTTTGACAGGTCCGGGGTCATCGTTTTTCATCCCAAAAAATATTTTTTCAAATGTTGAAAAAATGATTCAAAATGTCAAAATGGATTGTGCCTCATGTTAAATAACCACTTTTTAAAGCCCCACAGTGACCAAAATTGCCATTTTTACAGACTTTTCCTCCTACTCAGAACCTTCTATTTCGACCAATTTCTGGCAGAAAAATTACTCCAAACACACTTATTTTAGTTCCAAAAGCGATAATTCACATTTAATAATTGTTACAGTCAAAAGAGAAAACATTAAAAAATGACCATTTCTGACCATCTGGAGAAAGTTTGACAGGTCCGGGGTCATCGTTTTTCATAAAAAAAATACTTTTTCAAATGCTGAAAAAATGATTCAAAATGTCAAATGGATTGTGCCTGATGTTGAATAACCACTTTTTAAAGCCCCACAGTGACCAAAATTGTCATTTCTACAGACATTTCCTCCTACTCAGAAGCTTCTATTTTGACCAATTTCTGGCAGAAAAATGACTCCAAACACACTCATTTTAGATCCAAAAGTGATAATTCACATTTAATAGTCATTTACTGTCAAAAGAGAAAACATTAAAAAATGACCATTTCTGACCATCTGGAGAAAGTTCGACAGTTCCGGGGTCATCGTTTTTCAACAAAAATTTTTTTTTTTCAAATGTTGAAAAAATGAGGCAAAATGTCAAAAGGATTGTGCCTGAAGTTGAATAACCACTTTTAAAAGCCCATCAGTGACCAAAATTGCCATTTTTACAGACTTTTCCTCCTACTCAGAACCTTCTATTTCGACCAATTTCTGGCAGAAAAATTACTCCAAACACACTTATTTTAGTTCCAAAAGCGATAATTCACATTTAATAATTGTTTACAGTCAAAAGAGAAAACATTAAAAAATGACCATTTCTGACCATCTGGAAAAAGTTCGACAGGTCCGGGTCATCGTTTTTCATCAAAAAAATATTTTTTCAAATGTTGAAAAAATTATTCAAAATGTCAAATGGATTGTGCCTCATGTTGAATAACCACTTTTTAAAGCCCCACAGTGACCAAAATTGCCATTTTTACAGACTTTTCCTCCTACTCAGAAGCTTCTATTTTGACCACTTTCTGGCAGAGAAATGACAACAAACACACTCATTTTAGATCCAAAAGTGATAATTCACATTTAATAGTCATTTACAGGCAAAAGAGAAAACATTAAAATGGCCATTTCTGACCATCTGGAGAAAGTTCGACAGTTCTGGGGTCATCGTTTTTCATCAAAAAAATATATTTTTTCAAATGTTGAAAAAATGATGCAAAATGTCAAATGGATTGAGCCTGATGTTGAATAACTACTTTTTAAGCCCCACAGTGACCAAAATTGCCATTTTTACAGACTTTTCCTCCTACTCCAAAGCTTCTATTTTGACCAATTTCTGGCAGAAAAATCACTCCAAACACACTTATTTTAGTTCCAAAAGCGATCATTCACATTTAATAATTGATTTCAGTCAAAAGAGAAAACATTAAAAAATGACAATTTCTGACCATCTGGAGAAAGTTTGACAGGTCCGGGGTCATCGTTTTTCATTAAAAAAAATACTTTTTCAAATGCTGAAAAAATTATTCAAAATGTCAAATGGATTTTGCCTGATGTTGAATAACCACTTTTTAAAGCCCCACAGTGACCAAAATTGCCATTTTTACAGACTTTTCCTCCTACTCAGAACCTTCTATTTCGACCAATTTCTGGCAGAAAAATTACTCCAAACACACTTATTTTAGTTCCAAAAGCGATAATTCACATTTAATAATTGTTTACAGTCAAAAGAGAAAACATTAAAAAATGACCATTTCTGACCATCTGGAGAAAGTTTGACAGGTCCGTGGTCATCGTTTTTCATAAAAAAAATACTTTTTCAAATGCTGAAAAAATGATTCAAAATGTCAAATGGATTGTGCCTGATGTTGAATAACCACTTCTTAAAGCCCCACAGTGACCAAAATTGTCATTTCTACAGACATTTCCTCCTACTCAGAAGCTTCTATTTTGACCTATTTCTGGCAGAAAAATGACTCCAAACACACTCATTTTAGATCCAAAAGTGATAATTCACATTTAATAGTCATTTACTGTCAAAAGAGAAAACATTAAAAAATGACCATTTCTGACCATCTGGAGAAAGTTCGACAGTTCCGGGGTCATCGTTTTTCATAAAAAAATTTTTTTTTTCAAATGTTGAAAAAATGAGGCAAAATGTCAAAAGGATTGTGCCTGAAGTTGAATAACCACTTTTAAAAGCCCCACAGTGACCAAAATTGCCATTTTTACAGACTTTTCCTCCTACTCAGAAGCTTCTATTTTGACCAATTTCTGGCAGAAAAATGACTCCAAACACACTCATTTTAGATCCAAAAGTGATAATTCACATTTAATAGTCATTTACAGGCAAAAGAGAAAACATTAAAAAATGGCCATTTCTGACCATCTGGAGAAAGTTCGACAGTTCCGGGGTCATCGTTTTTCATCAAAAAAATATATTTTTTCAAATGTTGAAAAAATGATGCAAAATGTCAAATGGATTGAGCCTGATGTTGAATAACTACTTTTTAAGCCCCAAAGTGACCAAAATTTACATTTTTACAGACTTTTCCTCCTACTCCAAAGCTTCTATTTTGACCAATTTCTGGCAGAAAAATTACTCCAAACACACTTATTTTAGTTCCAAAAGCGATCATTCACATTTAATAATTGTTTACAGTCAAAAGAGAAAACATAAAAAAATGACCATTTCTGACCATCTGGAGAAAGTTTGACAGGTCCGGGTTCATCGTTTTTCATTAAAAAAAATACTTTTTCAAATGTTGAAAAAATGATTCAAAATGTCAAATGGATTGTGCCTGATGTTGAATAACCACTTTTTAAAGCCCCACAGTGACCAAAATTGCCATTTTTACAGACTTTTCCTCCTACTTAGAAGCTTCTATTTTGACCAATTTCTGGCAGAAAAATGATTTCAAACACACTCATTTTAGATCCAAAAGTGATAATTCACATTTAATAGTCATTTACAGGCAAAAGGGAAAACATAAAAAAATGGCCAACTCTGACCATCTGGAGAAAGTTCGACAGTTCCGGGGTCATCGTTTTTCATCCCAAAAATTCTTTTTTCAAATGTTGAAAAAATGATTCAAAATGTCAAATGGATTGTGCCTCATGTTAAATAACCACTTTTTAAAGCCCATCAGTGACCAAAATTGCCATTTTTACAGACTTTTCCTCCTACTCAGAACCTTCTATTTCGACCAATTTCTGGCAGAAAAATTACTCCAAACACACTTATTTTAGTTCCAAAAGCGATAATTCACATTTAATAATTGTTTACAGTCAAAAGAGAAAACATTAAAAAAATGACCATTTCTGACCATCTGGAAAAAGTTCGACAGGTCCGGGTCATCGTTTTTCATCAAAAAAATATTTTTTCAAATGTTGAAAAAATGATTCAAAATGTCAAATGGATTGTGCCTCATGTTGAATAACCACTTTTTAAAGCCCCACAGTGACCAAAATTGCCATTTTTACAGACATTTCCTCCTACTCAGAAACTTCTATTTGACCAATTTATGGCGGAAAAATGACTCTAAACACACTTATTTTAGTTCCAAAAGTGATCATTCACATTTAATAATTGTTTACAGTCAAAAGAGAAAACATTAAAAAATGACCATTTCTGAGCATCTGGAGAAAGTTCGACAGTTCCGGGGTCATCGTTTTTCATCAAAAAAAATTTGCTTTCAAATGTTGAAAAAATGATGCAAAATGTCAAAAAGATTATGTCTAAAGTTGAATAACCACCTTTTAAAGCCCCACAGTGACCAAAATTGCCATTTTTACAGACATTTCCTCCTACTCAGAAGCTTCTATTTTGACCAATTTCTGGCAGAAAAATTACTTCAAACACACTCATTTTAGATCCAAAAGTGATAATTCACATTTAATAGTCATTTATAGGCAAAAGAGAAAACATTAAAAAATTACCATTTCTGACCATCTGGAGACAGTTCGACAGTTCCGGGGTCATCGTTTTTCATCAAAAAAAATATTTTTTCAAATGTTGAAAAAATGATGCAAAATGTCAAATGGATTGTGCCAGATGTTGAATAACCACTTTTTAAGCCCCACAGTGACCAAAATTGCCATTTTTACAGACATTTCCTTCTACTCAGAAGCTTCTATTTGACCAATTTATGGCAGAAAAATGACTCTAAACACACTTATTTTAGTTCCAAAAGTGAACATTCACATTTAATAATTGTTTACAGTCAAAAGAGAAAATATTAAAAAATGACCATTTCTGACCATCTGGAGAAAGTTAGACAGGTCCGGGGGGTCATCGTTTTTCATAAAAAAAAATACTTTTTCAAATGCTGAAAAAATTATTCAAAATGTCAAATGGATTGTGCCTGATGTTGAATAACCACTTTTTAAAGCCCCACAGTGACCAAAATTGTCATTTTTACAGACATTTCCTCCTACTCAGAACCTTCTATTTCGACCAATTTCTGGCAGAAAAATGACTCCAAACACACTCATTTTAGATCCAAAAGTGATAATTCACATTTAATAGTCATTTACAGGCAAAAGAGGAAACATTAAAAAATTGCCATTTCTGACGATCTGGAGAAAGTTCGACAGTTCCGGGGTCATCGTTTTTCATCAACATTTTTTTTTTCAAATGTTGAAAAAATGATGCAAAATGTCAAATGGATTGAGCCTGATGTTGAATAACTACTTTTTAAGCCCCAAAGTGACCAAAATTTACATTTTTACAGACTTTTCCTCCTACTCCAAAGCTTCTATTTTGACCAATTTCTGGCAGAAAAATTACTCCAAACACACTTATTTTAGTTCCAAAAGCGATCATTCACATTTAATAATTGTTTACAGTCAAAAGAGAAAACATAAAAAAATGACCATTTCTGACCATCTGGAGAAAGTTTGACAGGTCCGGGTTCATCGTTTTTCATTAAAAAAAATACTTTTTCAAATGTTGAAAAAATGATTCAAAATGTCAAATGGATTGTGCCTGATGTTGAATAACCACTTTTTAAAGCCCCACAGTGACCAAAATTGCCATTTTTACAGACTTTTCCTCCTACTCAGAACCTTCTATTTCGACCAATTTCTGGCAGAAAAATTACTCCAAACACACTTATTTTAGTTCCAAAAGCGATAATTCACATTTAATAATTGTTTACAGTCAAAAGAGAAAACATTAAAAAATGACCATTTCTGACCATCTGGAGAAAGTTTGACAGGTCCGGGGTCATCGTTTTTCATAAAAAAAATACTTTTTCAAATGCTGAAAAAATGATTCAAAATGTCAAATGGATTGTGCCTGATCTTGAATAACCACTTTTTAAAGCCCCACAGTGACCAAAATTGTCATTTCTACAGACATTTCCTCCTACTCAGAAGCTTCTATTTTGACCAATTTCTGGCAGAAAAATGACTCCAAACACACTCATTTTAGATCCAAAAGTGATAATTCACATTTAATAGTCATTTACTGTCAAAAGAGAAAACATTAAAAAATGACCATTTCTGACCATCTGGAGAAAGCTTGACAGTTCCGGGGTCATCGTTTTTCATCAAAATTTTTTTTTTTTCAAATGTTGAAAAAATGAGGCAAAATGTCAAAAGGATTGTGCCTGAAGTTGAATAACCACTTTTAAAAGCCCCACAGTGACCAAAATTGCCATTTTTACAGACTTTTCCTCCTACTCAGAAGCTTCTATTTTGACCAATTTCTGGCAGAAAAATTACTCCAAACACACTCATTTTAGATCCAAAAGTGATAATTCACATTTAATAGTCATTTACAGGCAAAAGAGAAAACATTAAAAAATGGCCATTTCTGACCATCTGGAGAAAGTTCGACAGTTCCGGGGTCATCGTTTTTCATCAAAAAAATATATTTTTTCAAATGTTGAAAAAATGATGCAAAATGTCAAATGGATTGAGCCTGATGTTGAATAACTACTTTTTAAGCCCCACAGTGACCAAAATTGCCATTTTTACAGACTTTTCCTCCTACTCCAAAGCTTCTATTTTGACCAATTTCTGGCAGAAAAATTACTCCAAACACACTTATTTTAGTTCCAAAAGCGATCATTCACATTTAATAATTGTTTACAGTCAAAAGAGAAAACATAAAAAAATGACCATTTCTGACCATCTGGAGAAAGTTTGACAGGTCCGGGTTCATCGTTTTTCAGAAAAAAAAATACTTTTTCAAATGTTGAAAAAATGATTCAAAATGTCAAATGGATTGTGCCTGATGTTGAATAACCACTTTTTAAAGCCCCACAGTGACCAAAATTATCATTTTTATAGACTTTTCCTCCAAATCAGAAGCTTCTATTTCGACCAATTTCTGGCAGAAAAATGACTCCAAACACACTCATTTTATATCCAAAAGTGATAATTCACATTTAATAGTCATTTACAGGCAAAAGAGAAAACATTAAAAAATTGCCATTTCTGACCATCTGGAGAAAGTTCGACAGTTCCGGGGTCATCGTTTTTCATCAAAAAATTTTTTTTTTTCTAATGTTGAAAAAATGAGGCAAAATGTCAAAAGGATTGTGCCTGATGTTGAATAACCACTTTTTAAAGCCCCACAGTGACCAAAATTGTCATTTTTACAGACATTTCCTCCTACTCAGAACCTTCTATTTCGACCAATTTCTGGCAGAAAAATGACTCCAAACACACTCATTTTAGATCCAAAAGTGATAATTCACATTTAATAGTCATTTACAGGCAAAAGAGGAAACATTAAAAAATTGCCATTTCTGACGATCTGGAGAAAGTTCGACAGTTCCGGGGTCATCGTTTTTCATCAACATTTTTTTTTTCAAATGTTGAAAAAATGATGCAAAATGTCAAATGGATTGAGCCTGATGTTGAATAACTACTTTTTAAGCCCCACAGTGACCAAACTTGCCATTTTTACAGACTTTTCCTCCTACTCCAAAGCTTCTATTATGACCAATTTCTGGCAGAAAAATTACTCCAAACACACTTATTTTAGTTCCAAAAGCGATCATTCACATTTAATAATTGTTTACAGTCAAAAGAGAAAACATTAAAAAATGACCATTTCTGACCATCTGGAGAAAGTTTGACAGGTCCGGGGTCATCGTTTTTCATTAAAAAAATACTTTTTCAAATGCTGAAAAAATGATTCAAAATGTCAAATGGATTGTGCCTGATCTTGAATAACCACTTTTTAAAGCCCCACAGTGACCAAAATTGTCATTTCTACAGACATTTCCTCCTACT
This sequence comes from Lissotriton helveticus, assembly GCF_964261635.1. Lineage (NCBI taxonomy): Eukaryota > Metazoa > Chordata > Amphibia > Caudata > Salamandridae > Lissotriton > Lissotriton helveticus. The sequence goes on along the minus strand of NC_136061.1, from coordinate 1,355,253,188 downwards.
CAGAAGCTTCTATTTTGACCAATTTCTGGCAGAAAAATGACTCCAAACACACTCATTTTAGATCCAAAAGTGATAATTCACATTTAATAGTCATTTACTGTCAAAAGAGAAAACATTAAAAAATGACCATTTCTGACCATCTGGAGAAAGCTCGACAGTTCCGGGGTCATCGTTTTTCATCAAAATTTTTTTTTTTCAAATGTTGAAAAAATGAGGCAAAATGTCAAAAGGATTGTGCCTGAAGTTGAATAACCACTTTTAAAAGCCCCACAGTGACCAAAATTGCCATTTTTACAGACTTTTCCTCCTACTCAGAAGCTTCTATTTTGACCAATTTCTGGCAGAAAAATGACTCCAAACACACTCATTTTAGATCCAAAAGTGATAATTCACATTTAATAGTCATTTACAGGCAAAAGAGAAAACATTAAAAAATGGCCATTTCTGACCATCTGGAGAAAGTTCGACAGGTCATCGTTTTTCATCAAAAAAATATATTTTTTCAAATGTTGAAAAAATGATGCAAAATGTCAAATGGATTGAGCCTGATGTTGAATAGCTACTTTTTAAGCCCCACAGTGACCAATATTGCCATTTTTACAGACTTTTCCTCCTACTCCAAAGCTTCTATTTTGACCAATTTCTGGCAGAAAAATTACTCCAAACACACTTATTTTAGTTCCAAAAGTGATCATTCACATTTAATAATTGTTTACAGTCAAAAGAGAAAACATAAAAAAATGACCATTTCTGACCATCTGGAGAAAGTTTGACAGGTCCGGGTCCATCGTTTTTCAGAAAAAAAAATACTTTTTCAAATGTTGAAAAAATGATTCAAAATGTCAAATGGATTGTGCCTGATGTTGAATAACCACTTTTTAAAGCCCCACAGTGACCAAAATTATCATTTTTACAGACTTTTCCTCCAAATCAGAAGCTTCTATTTCGACCAATTTCTGGCAGAAAAATGACTCCAAACACACTCATTTTATATCCAAAAGTGATAATTCACATTTAATAGTCATTTACAGGCAAAAGAGAAAACATTAAAAAATTGCCATTTCTGACCATCTGGAGAAAGTTCGACAGTTCCGGGGTCATCGTTTTTCATCAAATTTTTTTTTTTTTCTAATGTTGAAAAAATGAGGCAAAATGTCAAAAGGATTGTGCCTGAAGTTGAATAACCACTTTTTAAAGCCCCACTGTGACCAAAATTGCCATTTTTACAGACTTTTCCTCCTACTTAGAAGCTTCTATTTTGACCAATTTCTGGCAGAAAAATGATTTCAAACACACTCATTTTAGATCCAAAAGTGATAATTCACATTTAATAGTCATTTACAGGCAAAAGGGAAAACATTAAAAAATGGCCAACTCTGACCATCTGGAGAAAGTTCGACAGTTCCGGGGTCATCGTTTTTCATCCCAAAAATTATTTTTTCAAATGTTGAAAAAATGATTCAAAATGTCAAATGGATTGTGCCTCATGTTAAATAACCACTTTTTAAAGCCCATCAGTGACCAAAATTGCCATTTTTACAGACTTTTCCTCCTACTCAGAACCTTCTATTTCGACCAATTTCTGGCAGAAAAATTACTCCAAACACACTTATTTTAGTTCCAAAAGCGATAATTCACATTTAATAATTGTTTACAGTCAAAAGAGAAAACATTAAAAAATGACCATTTCTGACCATCTGGAAAAAGTTCGACAGGTCCGGGTCATCGTTTTTCATCAAAAAAATACTTTTTCAAATGCTGAAAAAATGATTCAAAATGTCAAATGGATTGTGCCTGATCTTGAATAACCACTTTTTAAAGCCCCACAGTGACCAAAATTGTCATTTCTACAGACATTTCCTCCTACTCAGAAGCTTCTATTTTGACCAATTTCTGGCAGAAAAATGACTCCAAACACACTCATTTTAGATCCAAAAGTGATAATTCACATTTAATAGTCATTTACTGTCAAAAGAGAAAACATTAAAAAATTACCATTTCTGACCATCTGGAGAAAGCTCGACAGTTCCGGGGTCATCGTTTTTCATCAAAATTTTTTTTTTTCAAATGTTGAAAAAATGAGGCAAAATGTCAAAAGGATTGTGCCTGAAGTTGAATAACCACTTTTAAAAGCCCCACAGTGACCAAAATTGCCATTTTTACAGACTTTTCCTCCTACTCAGAAGCTTCTATTTTGACCAATTTCTGGCAGAAAAATGACTCCAAACACACTCATTTTAGATCCAAAAGTGATAATTCACATTTAATAGTCATTTACAGGCAAAAGAGAAAACATTAAAAAATGGCCATTTCTGACCATCTGGAGAAAGTTCGACAGTTCCGGGGTCATCGTTTTTCATCAAAAAAATATATTTTTTCAAATGTTGAAAAAATGATGCAAAATGTCAAATGGATTGAGCCTGATGTTGAATAACTACTTTTTAAGCCCCACAGTGACCAAAATTGCCATTTTTACAGACTTTTCCTCCTACTCCAAAGCTTCTATTTTGACCAATTTCTGGCAGAAAAATTACTCCAAACACACTTATTTTAGTTCCAAAAGCGATCATTCACATTTAATAATTGTTTACAGTCAAAAGAGAAAACATAAAAAAATGACCATTTCTGACCATCTGGAGAAAGTTTGACAGGTCCGGGTCCATCGTTTTTCAGAAAAAAAAATACTTTTTCAAATGTTGAAAAAATGATTCAAAATGTCAAATGGATTGTGCCTGATGTTGAATAACCACTTTTTAAAGCCCCACAGTGACCAAAATTATCATTTTTACAGACTTTTCCTCCAAATCAGAAGCTTCTATTTCGACCAATTTCTGGCAGAAAAATGACTCCAAATACACTCATTTTATATCCAAAAGTGATAATTCACATTTAATAGTCATTTACAGGCAAAAGAGAAAACATTAAAAAATTGCCATTTCTGACCATCTGGAGAAAGTTCGACAGTTCCGGGGTCATCGTTTTTCATCAAAAAATTTTTTTTTTTCTAATGTTGAAAAAATGAGGCAAAATGTCAAAAGGATTGTGCCTGAAGTTGAATAACCACTTTTTAAAGCCCCACTGTGACCAAAATTGCCATTTTTACAGACTTTTCCTCCTACTTAGAAGCTTCTATTTTGACCAATTTCTGGCAGAAAAATGATTTCAAACACACTCATTTTAGATCCAAAAGTGATAATTCACATTTAATAGTCATTTACAGGCAAAAGGGAAAACATTAAAAAATGGCCAACTCTGACCATCTGGAGAAAGTTCGACAGTTCCGGGGTCATCGTTTTTCATCCCAAAAATTATTTTTTCAAATGTTGAAAAAATGATTCAAAATGTCAAATGGATTGTGCCTCATGTTAAATAACCACTTTTTAAAGCCCATCAGTGACCAAAATTGCCATTTTTACAGACTTTTCCTCCTACTCAGAACCTTCTATTTCGACCAATTTCTGGCAGAAAAATTACTCCAAACACACTTATTTTAGTTCCAAAAGCGATAATTCACATTTAATAATTGTTTACAGTCAAAAGAGAAAACATTAAAAAATGACCATTTCTGACCATCTGGAAAAAGTTCGACAGGTCCGGGTCATCGTTTTTCATCAAAAAAATATTTTTTCAAATGTTGAAAAAATGATTCAAAATGTCAAATGGATTGTGCCTCATGTTGAATAACCACTTTTTAAAGCCCCACAGTGACCAAAATTGCCATTTTTACAGACTTTTCCTCCTACTCAGAAGCTTCTATTTTGACCACTTTCTGGCAGAAAAATGACAACAAACACACTCATTTTAGATCCAAAAGTGATAATTCACATTTAATAGTCATTTACAGGCAAAAGAGAAAACATTAAAAAATGGCCATTTCTGACCATCTGGAGAAAGTTCGACAGTTCTGGGGTCATCGTTTTTCATCAAAAAAATATATTTTTTCAAATGTTGAAAAAATGATGCAAAATGTCAAATGGATTGAGCCTGATGTTGAATAACTACTTTTTAAGCCCCACAGTGACCAAAATTGCCATTTTTACAGACTTTTCCTCCTACTCCAAAGCTTCTATTTTGACCAATTTCTGGCAGAAAAATCACTCCAAACACACTTATTTTAGTTCCAAAAGCGATCATTCACATTTAATAATTGTTTACAGTCAAAAGAGAAAACATAAAAAAATGACAATTTCTGACCATCTGGAGAAAGTTTGACATGTCCGGGGTCATCGTTTTTCATAAAAAAAAATACTTTTTCAAATGCTGAAAAAATTATTCAAAATGTCAAATGGATTGTGCCTGATGTTGAATAACCACTTTTTAAAGCCCCACAGTGACCAAAATTGTCATTTTTACAGACATTTCCTCCTACTCAGAACCTTCTATTTCGACCAATTTCTGGCAGAAAAATGACTCCAAACACACTCATTTTAGATCCAAAAGTGATAATTCACATTTAATAGTCATTTACAGGCAAAAGAGGAAACATTAAAAAAATTGCCATTTCTGACCATCTGGAGAAAGTTCGACAGTTCCGGGGTCATCCTTTTTCATCAAAATTCTTTTTTTTTCAAATGTTGAAAAAATGATGCAAAATGTCAAATGGATTGTGCCTGATGTTGAATAACTACTTTTTAAGCCCCACAGTGACCAAACTTGCCATTTTTACAGACTTTTCCTCCTACTCCAAAGCTTCTATTATGACCAATTTCTGGCAGAAAAATTACTCCAAACACACTTATTTTAGTTCCAAAAGCGATCATTCACATTTAATAATTGTTTACAGTCAAAAGAGAAAACATTAAAAAATGACCATTTCTGACCATCTGGAGAAAGTTTGACAGGTCCGGGGTCATCATTTTTCATCAAAAAAAATACTTTTTCAAATGTTGAAAAAATTATTCAAAATGTCAAATGGATTGTGCCTGATGTTGAATAACCACTTTTTAAGCCCCACAGTGACCAAAATTGCCATTTTTACAGACATTTCCTCCTACTCAGAAGCTTCTATTTGACCAATTTCTGGCAGAAAAATGACTCTAAACACACTTATTTTAGTTCCAAAAGTGAACATTCACATTTAATAATTGTTTACAGTCAAAAGAGAAAATATTAAAAAATGACAATTTCTGAGCATCTGGAGAAAGTTCGACAGTTCCGGGGTCATCGTTTTTCATCAAAAAAATTTTTTTTTCAACTGTTGAAAAAATGATGCAAAATGTCAAAAGGATTGTGTCTGATGTTGAATAACTACTTTTTAAGCCCTACAGTGGCCAAAATTGCCATTTTTACAGATATTTCCTGCTACTCAGAAGCTTCTATTTGACCAATTTCTGGCAGAAAAATGACTCTAAACATACTTATTTAAGTTACAAAAGTGATCATTCATATTTGATAATTGTTTACAGTCAAAAGAGAAAACATTAAAAAATGACCATTTCTGAGCATCTGGAGAAAGTTCGACAGTTCCGGGGTCGTCGTTTTTCATCAAAAAAAATATTTTTTCAAATGTTGAAAAAATTATGCAAAATGTCAAAAGGATTGTGCCTGATGTTGAATAACTACTTTTTAAGCCCTACAGTGGCCAAAATTGCCATTTTTACATTTATTTCCTCCTACTCAGAAGCTTCTATTTGACCAATTTCTGGCAGAAAAATGGCTCTAAACACACTTATTTTAGTTCCAAAAGTGATCATTCACATTTAATAATTGTTTACAGTCAAAAGAGAAAACATTAAAAAAATGACCATTTCTGACCATCTGGAGAAAGTTCGACAAGTTCCGGGGTCATCGTCTTTCATCAAAAAAAATATTTTTTCAAATGTTGAAAAAATGATGCAAAATGTCAAATGGATTGTGCCTGATGTTGAATAACTACTTTTTAAGCCCTACAGTGACCAAAACTGCCATTTTTACAGACTTTTCCTCCTACTCAGAACCTTCTATTTCGACCAATTTCTGGCAGAAAAATGACTCTAAACACACTCATTTTAGTTCCAAAAGTGATAATTCACATTTAATAGTCATTTACTGTCAAAAGAGAAAACATTAAAAAATGACTATTTCTGACCATCTGGAGAAAGTTCGACAGGTGAATGGTCATCGTTTTTCATCAAAAAAAATATTTTTTCAAATGTTGAAAAAATGATTCAAAATGTCAAATGGATTGTGCCTCATGTTGAATAACCACTTTTTAAAGCCCCATAGTGACCAAAATTGCCATTTTTACAGACTTTTCCTCCTACTCAGAAGCTTCTATTTTGACCAATTTCTGGCAGAAAAATGACTCCAAACACACTCATTTTAGATCCAAAAGTGATAATTCACATTTAATAGTCATTTACAGGCAAAAGAGAAAACATTAAAAAATGGCAATTTCTGACCATCTGGAGAAAGTTGGACAGTTCCGGGGTCATCGTTTTTCATCAAAATTTTTTTTTTTTCAAATGTTGAAAAAATGAGGCAAAATGTCAAAAGGATTGTGCCTGTAGTTGAATAACCACTTTTTAAAGCCCCACAGTGACCAAAATTGCCATTTTTACAGACTTTTCTTCCTACGCAGAAGCTTCTATTTTGACCAATTTCTCGCAGAAAAATGACTCCAAACACACTCATTTTAGATCCAAAAGTGATAATTCACATTTAATAGTCATTTACAGGCAAAAGGGAAAACATTAAAAAATGGCCATTTCTGACCATCTGGAGAAAGTTCGACAGGTCCGGGGTCATCGTTTTTCATCAAAAAATATATTTTTTCAAATGTTGAAAAAATGATTCAAAATGTCAAATGGATTGTGCCTCATGTTAAATAACCACTTTTTAAAGCCCCACAGTGACCAAAATTGCCATTTTTACAGACTTTTCCTCCTACTCAGAACCTTCTATTTCGACCAATTTCTGGCAGAAAAATTACTCCAAACACACTTATTTTAGTTCCAAAAGCGATAATTCACATTTAATAATTGTTTACAGTCAAAAGAGAAAACATAAAAAAATGACCATTTCTGACCATCTGGAGAAAGTTTGACAGGTCCGGGGTCATCGTTTTTCATCAAAAAAAATACTTTTTCAAATGCTGAAAAAATGATTCAAAATGTCAAATGGATTGTGCCTGATGTTGAATAACCACTTTTTAAAGCCCCACAGTGACCAAAATTGTCATTTTTACAGACATTTCCTCCTACTCAGAACCTTCTATTTCGACCAATTTCTGGCAGAAAAATTACTCTAAACACACTCATTTTAGTTCTGAAAGTGATAATTCACATTTAATAGTCATTTACAGGCAAAAGAGAAAACATTAAAAAATGACCATTTCTGACCATCTGGAGAAAGTTCGACAAGTTCCGGGGTCATCATTTTTCATCAAAAAAAATATTTTTTCAAATGTTGAAAAAATGATGCAAAATGTCAAATGGATTGTGCCTGATGTTGAATAACTACTTTTTAAGCCCTACAGTGACCAAAATTGCCATTTTTACAGACTTTTCCTCCTACTCAGAGCCTTCTATTTCGACCAATTTCTGGCAGAAAAATGACTCTAAACACACTCATTTTAGTTCCAAAAGTGATAATTCACATTTAATAGTCATTTACTGTCAAAAGAGAAAACATTAAAAAATGACCATTTCTGACCATCTGGAGAAAGTTTGACAGGTCCGGGGTCATCGTTTTTCATTAAAAAAAATACTTTTTCAAATGTTGAAAAAATGATTCAAAATGTCAAATGGATTGTGCCTGGTGTTGAATAACCACTTTTTAAGCCCCACAGTGACCAAAATTGCCATTTTTACAGACATTCCCTCCTACTCAGAAGCTTCTATTTGACCAATTTCTGGCAGAAAAATAATTTCAAACACACTTATTTTAGTTCCAAAAGCGATAATTCACATTTAATAATTGTTTACAGTCAAAAGAGAAAACATTAAAAAATGACCATTTCTGACCATCTGAAGAAAGTTTGACAGGTCCGGGGTCATCGTTTTTCATGAACAAAAAATACTTTTTCAAATGTTGAAAAAATGATTCAAAATGTCAAATGGATTGTGCCTGATGTTGAATAACCACTTTTTAAGCCCCACAGTGACCAAAATTGCCATTTTTACAGACTTTTCCTCCTATTCAGGAGCTTCTATTTCGACCAATTTCTGGCAGAAAAATGACTCCAAACAAACTCATTTTAAATCCAAAAGTGATAATTCACATTTAATAGTCATTTACAGGCAAAAGAGAAAACATTAAAAAATGGCCATTTCTGACCATCTGGAGAAAGTTCGACAGTTCATCGTTTTTCATCAAAAATTATTTTTTTTCAAATGTTGAAAAAATGATGCAAAATGTCAAATGGATTGAGCCTGATGTTGAATAACTACTTTTTAAGCCCCACAGTGACCAAACTTGCCATTTTTACAGACTTTTTCTCCTACTCCAAAGCTTCTATTATGACCAATTTCTGGCAGAAAAATTACTCCAAACACACTTATTTTAGTTCCAAAAGCGATCATTCACATTTAATAATTGTTTACAGTCAAAAGAGAAAACATTAAATAATGACCATTTCTGACCATCTGGAGAAAGTTTGACAGGTCCGGGGTCATCATTTTTCATTAAAAAAATACTTTTTCAAATGTTGAAAAAATTATTCAAAATGTCAAATGGATTGTGCCTGATGTTGAATAACCACTTTTTAAGCCCCACATTGACCAAAATTGCCATTTTTACAGACATTTCCTCCTACTCAGAAGCTTCTATTTGACCAATTTCTGGCAGAAAAATGACTCTAAGCACACTTATTTAAGTTACAAAAGTGACCATTCATATTTATTAATTGTTTACAGTCAAAAGAGAAAACATTAAAAAATGACCATTTCTGAGCATCTGGAGAAAGTTCGTCATCGTTTTTCATCAAAAAAATATTTTTTTAAATGTTGAAAAAATGATGCAAAATGTCAAAAGGATTGTGCCTGATGTTGAATAACTACTTTTTAAGCCCTACAGTGGCCAAAATTGCCATTTTTACAGATATTTCCTCCTACTCAGAAGCTTCTATTTGACCAATTTCTGGCAGAAAATGGCTCTAAACACACTTATTTTAGTTCCAAAAGTGATCATTCACATTTAATAATTGTTTACAGTCAAAAGAGAAAACATAAAAAAATGACCATTTCTGACCATCTGGAGAAAGTTCGACAAGTTCCGGGGTCATCGTCTTTCATCAAAAAAAATATTTTTTCAAATGTTGAAAAAATGATGCAAAATGTCAAATGGATTGTGCCTGATGTTGAATAACTACTTTTTAAGCCCTACAGTGACCAAAATTGCCATTTTTACAGACTTTTCCTCCTACTCAGAACCTTCTATTTCGACCAATTTCTGGCAGAAAAATGACTCTAAACACACTCATTTTAGTTCCAAAAGTGATAATTCACATTTAATAGTCATTTACTGTCAAAAGAGAAAACATTAAAAAATGACTATTTCTGACCATCTAGAGAAAGTTCGACAGGTCCGGGGTCATCGTTTTTCATCAAAAAAAATATTTTTACAAATGTTGAAAAAATGATTCAAAATGTCAAATGGATTGTGCCTGATGTTGAATAACCACTTTTAAGCCCCACAGTGACCAAAATTGCCATTTTTACACACATTTCCTCCTACTCAGAAGCTTCTATTTGACCAATTTCTAGCAGAAAAATGACTCTAAACACACTTATTTTAGTTCCAAAAGTGATAATTCACATTTAATAGTTATTTACAGGCAAAAGAGAAAACATTAAAAAATGGCCATTTCTGACCATCTGGAGAAAGTTCGACAGTTCCGGGGTCATCGTTTTTCATCAAAAAAATATATTTTTTCAAATGTTGAAAAAATGATGCAAAATGTCAAATGGATTGAGCCTGATGTTGAATAACTACTTTTTAAGCCCCACAGTGACCAAAATTGCCATTTTTACAGACTTTTCCTCCTACTCCAAAACTTCTATTTTGACCAATTTCTGGCAGAAAAATTACTCCAAACACACTTATTTTAGTTCCAAAAGTGATAATTCTCATTTAATAGTCATTTACAGGCAAAAGAGAAAACATTAAAAAATGGCCATTTCTGACCATCTGGAGAAAGTTCGACAGTTCCGGGGTCATCGTTTTTCATCAAAAAATTTTTTTTTCAAATGTTGAAAAAATGAGGCAAAATGTCAAAAGGATTGTGCCTGTAGTTGAATAACCACTTTTTAAAGCCCCACAGTGACCAAAATGGCCATTTTTATAGACTTTTCCTCCTACTCAGAAGCTTCTATTTTGACCAATTTCTGGCAGAAAAATGACTCCAAACACACTCATTTTAGATCCAAAAGTGATAATTCACATTTAAAAGTCATTTACAGGCAAAAGGGAAAACATTAAAAAATGGCCATTTCTGACCATCTGGAGAAAGTTCGACAGTTCCGGGGTCATCGTTTTTCATCCCCAAATTTTTTTTTTTCAAATGTTGAAAAAAGTATGCAAAATGTCAAATGGATTGAGCCTGATGTTGAATAACTACTTTTTAAGCCCTACAGTGACCAAAATTGCCATTTTTACAGATATTTCCTCCTACTCAGAAGCTTCTATTTGACCAATTTCTGGCAGAAAAATGGCTCTAAACACACTTATTTTAGTTCCAAAAGCGATCATTCACATTTAATAATTGTTTACAGTCAAAAGAGAAAACATTAAATAATGACCATTTCTGACCATCTGGAGAAAGTTTGACAGGTCCGGGGTCATCATTTTTCATTAAAAAAATACTTTTTCAAATGTTGAAAAAATTATTCAAAATGTCAAATGGATTGTGCCTGATGTTGAATGACCACTTTTTAAGCCCCACAGTGACCAAAATTGCCATTTTTACAGACATTTCCTCCTACTCAGAAGCTTCTATTTGACCAATTTCTGGCAGAAAAATGACTCTAAGCACACTTATTTAAGTTACAAAAGTGATCATTCATATTTATTAATTGTTTACAGTCAAAAGAGAAAACATTAAAAAATGACCATTTCTGAGCATCTGGAGGAAGTTCGTCATCGTTTTTCATCAAAAAAATATTTTTTTAAATGTTGAAAAAATGATGCAAAATGTCAAAAGGATTGTGCCTGATGTTGAATAACTACTTTTTAAGCCCTACAGTGGCCAAAATTGCCATTTTTACAGATATTTCCTCCTACTCAGAAGCTTCTATTTGACCAATTTCTGGCAGAAAATGGCTCTAAACACACTTATTTTAGTTCCAAAAGTGATCATTCACATTTAATAATTGTTTACAGTCAAAAGAGAAAACATTAAAAAATGACCATTTCTGACCATCTGGAGAAAGTTCGACAAGTTCCGGGGTCATCGTTTTTCATCCCCAAATTTTTTTTTTCAAATGTTGAAAAAAGTATGCAAAATGTCAAATGGATTGAGCCTGATGTTGAATAACTACTTTTTAAGCCCTACAGTGACCAAAATTGCCATTTTTACAGATATTTCCTCCTACTCAGAAGCTTCTATTTGACCAATTTCTGGTAGAAAAATGTCTCTAAACACACTTATTTTAGTACCAAAAGTGATCATCACATTTAATAATTGTTTACAGTCAAAAGAGAAAACATTAAAAAATGACCATTTCTGACCATCTGGAGAAAGTTCGACAAGTTCCGGGGTCATCGTTTTTCATCAAAAAAAATATTTTTTCAAATGTTGAAAAAATGATGCAAAATGTCAAATGGATTGTGCCTGATGTTGAATAACTACTTTTTAAGCCCTACAGTGACCAAAACTGCCATTTTTACAGACTTTTCCTCCTACTCAGAAGCTTCTATTTCGACCAATTTCTGGCAGAAAAATGACTCTAAACACACTCATTTTAGTTCCAAAAGTGATAATTCACATTTTATAGTCATTTACTGTCAAAAGAGAAAACATTAAAAAATGACTATTTCTGACCATCTGGAGAAAGTTCGACAGGTCCGGGTCATCGTTTTTCATCAAAAAAATATTTTTTCAAATGTTGAAAAAATGATTCAAAATGTCAAATGTATTGTGCCTCATGTTGAATAACCACTTTTTAAAGCCCCACAGTGACCAAAATTGCCATTTTTACAGACTTTTCCTCCTACTCAGAAGCTTCTATTTTCACCACTTTCTGGCAAAAAAATGACTCCAAACACACTCATTTTAGATCCAAAAGTGATAATTCACATTTAATAGTCATTTACAGGCAAAAGAGAAAACATTAAAAAATGGCCATTTCTGACCATCTGGAGAAAGTTCGACAGTTCTGGGGTCATCGTTTTTCATCAAAAAAATATATTTTTTCAAATGTTGAAAAAATGATTCAAAATGTCAAATGGATTGAGCCTGATGTTGAATAACTACTTTTTAAGCCCCACATTGACCAAAATTGCCATTTTTACAGACTTTTCCTCCTACTCCAAAGCTTCTATTTTGACCAATTTCTGGCAGAAAAATCACTCCAAACACACTTATTTTAGTTCCAAAAGCGATCATTCACATTTAATAATTGTTTACAGTCAAAAGAGAAAACATTAAAAAATGACCATTTCTGACCATCTGGAGAAAGTTTGACAGGTCCGGGGTCATCGTTTTTCATCAAAAAAAATACTTTTTCAAATGCTGAAAAAATTATTCAAAATGTCAAATGGATTGTGCCTGATGTTGAATAACCACTTTTTAACCCCACAGTGACCAAAATTGCCATTTTTACAGACATTTCCTCCTACTCAGAAGCTTCTATTTGACCAATTTCTGGCAGAAAAATGACTCTAAGCACACTTATTTAAGTTACAAAAGTGATCATTCATATTTATTAATTGTTTACAGTCAAAAGAGAAAACATTAAAAAATGACCATTTCTGAGCATCTGGAGGAAGTTCGTCATCGTTTTTCATCAAAAAAATATTTTTTTAAATGTTGAAAAAATGATGCAAAATGTCAAAAGGATTGTGCCTGATGTTGAATAACTACTTTTTAAGCCCTACAGTGGCCAAAATTGCCATTTTTACAGATATTTCCTCCTACTCAGAAGCTTCTATTTGACCAATTTCTGGCAGAAAATGGCTCTAAACACACTTATTTTAGTTCCAAAAGTGATCATTCACATTTAATAATTGTTTACAGTCAAAAGAGAAAACATTAAAAAATGACCATTTCTGACCATCTGGAGAAAGTTCGACAAGTTCCGGGGTCATCGTTTTTCATCCCCAAATTTTTTTTTTCAAATGTTGAAAAAAGTATGCAAAATGTCAAATGGATTGAGCCTGATGTTGAATAACTACTTTTTAAGCCCTACAGTGACCAAAATTGCCATTTTTACAGATATTTCCTCCTACTCAGAAGCTTCTATTTGACCAATTTCTGGCAGAAAAATGGCTCTAAACACACTTATTTTAGTACCAAAAGTGATCATCACATTTAATAATTGTTTACAGTCAAAAGAGAAAACATTAAAAAATGACCATTTCTGACCATCTGGAGAAAGTTCGACAAGTCCGGGTCATCGTTTTTCATCAAAAAAAATATTTTTTCAAATGTTGAAAAAATGATGCAAAATGTCAAATGGATTGTGCCTGATGTTGAATAACTACTTTTTAAGCCCTACAGTGACCAAAACTGCCATTTTTACAGACTTTTCCTCCTACTCAGAAGCTTCTATTTCGACCAATTTCTGGCAGAAAAATGACTCTAAACACACTCATTTTAGTTCCAAAAGTGATAATTCACATTTTATAGTCATTTACTGTCAAAAGAGAAAACATTAAAAAATGACTATTTCTGACCATCTGGAGAAAGTTCGACAGGTCCGGGTCATCGTTTTTCATCAAAAAAATATTTTTTCAAATGTTGAAAAAATGATTCAAAATGTCAAATGGATTGTGCCTCATGTTGAATAACCACTTTTTAAAGCCCCACAGTGACCAAAATTGCCATTTTTACAGACTTTTCCTCCTACTCAGAAGCTTCTATTTTCACCACTTTCTGGCAGAAAAATGACTCCAAACACACTCATTTTAGATCCAAAAGTGATAATTCACATTTAATAGTCATTTACAGGCAAAAGAGAAAACATTAAAAAATGGCCATTTCTGACCATCTGGAGAAAGTTCGACAGTTCTGGGGTCATCGTTTTTCATCAAAAAAATATATTTTTTCAAATGTTGAAAAAATGATGCAAAATGTCAAATGGATTGAGCCTGATGTTGAATAACTACTTTTTAAGCCCCACATTGACCAAAATTGCCATTTTTACAGACTTTTCCTCCTACTCCAAAGCTTCTATTTTGACCAATTTCTGGCAGAAAAATCACTCCAAACACACTTATTTTAGTTCCAAAAGCGATCATTCACATTTAATAATTGTTTACAGTCAAAAGAGAAAACATTAAAAAATGACCATTTCTGACCATCTGGAGAAAGTTTGACAGGTCCGGGGTCATCGTTTTTCATCAAAAAAAATACTTTTTCAAATGCTGAAAAAATTATTCAAAATGTCAAATGGATTGTGCCTGATGTTGAATAACCACTTTTTAAAGCCCCACAGTGACCAAAATTGCCATTTTTACAGACTTTTCCTCCTACTCAGAGCCTTCTATTTCGACCAATTTCTGGCAGAAAAATGACTCTAAACACACTCATTTTAGTTCCAAAAGTGATAATTCACATTTAATAGTCATTTACTGTCAAAAGAGAAAACATTAAAAAATGACCATTTCTGACCATCTGGAGAAAGTTCGACAGTTCCTGGGTCATCGTTTTTCATCAAAAAATTGTTTTTTTTCAAATGTTGAAAAAATGAGGCAAAATGTCAAAAGGATTGTGCCTGAAGTTGAATAACCACTTTTTAAAGCCCCACAGTAACCAAAATTGCCATTTTTACAGACTTTTCCTCCTACTCAGAGCCTTCTATTTGGACCAATTTCTGGCAGAAAAATGACTCCAAACACACTCATTTTAGTTCCGAAAGTGATAATTCACATTTAATAGTCATTTACAGGCAAAAGAGAAAACATTAAAAAATGACCATTTCTGACCATCTGGAGAAAGTTCGACAAGTTCCGGGGTCATCGTTTTTCATCAAAAAACAATATTTTTTCAAATGTTGAAAAAATGATGCAAAATGTCAAATGGATTGTGCCTGATGTTGAATAACTACTTTTTAAGCCCTACAGTGACCAAAATTGCCATTTTTATAGACTTTTCCTCCTACTCAGAGCCTTCTATTTCGACCAATTTCTGGCAGAAAAATGACTCTAAACACACTCATTTTAGTTCCAAAAGTGATAATTCACATTTAATAGTCATTTACTGTCAAAAGAGAAAACATTAAAAAATGACCATTTCTGACCATCTGGAGAAAGTTAGACAGTTCCGGGGACATCGTTTTTCATCAAAAATTCTTTTTTTTTCAAATGTTGAAAAACTGAGGCAAAATGTCAAAAGGATTGTGCCTGAAGTTGAATAACCACTTTTTAAAGCCCCACAGTGACCAAAATTGCCATTTTTACAGACTTTTCCTCCTACTCAGAAGCTTCTATTTTGACCAATTTCTGGCAGAAAAATGACTCCAAACACACTTATTTTAGTTCCAAAAGTGATAATTCACATTTAATAATTGTTTACAGTCAAAAGAGAAAACATTAAAAAATGACCATTTCTGACCATCTGGAGAAAGTTTGACAGGTCTGGGGTCATCGTTTTTCATCAAAAAAAATACTTTTTCAAATGCTGAAAAAAATTATTCAAAATGTCAAATGGATTGTGCCTGATGTTGAATAACCACTTTTTAAAGCCCCACAGTGACCAAAATTGTCATTTTTACAGACATTTCCTCCTACTCAGAACCTTCTATTTCGACCAATTTCTGGCAGAAAAATGACTCTAAACACACTCATTTTAGATCCGAAAGTGATAATTCACATTTAATAGTCATTTACAGGCAAAAGAGAAAACATTAAAAAATGACAATATCTGACCATCTGGAGAAAGTTCGACAAGTTCCGGGGTCATCGTTTTTCATAAAAAAAAATATTTTTTCAAATGTTGAAAAAATGATGCAAAATGTCAAATGGATTGTGCCTGATGTTGAATAACTACTTTTTAAGCCCTACAGTGACCAAAATTGCCATTTTTACAGACTTTTCCACCTACTCAGAGCCTTCTATTTCGACCAATTTCTGGCAGAAAAATGACTCTAAACACACTCATTTTAGTTCCAAAAGTGATAATTCACATTTAATAGTCATTTACTGTCAAAAGAGAAAACATTAAAAAATGACCATTTCTGACCATCTGGAGAAAGTTCGACAGTTCCGGGGTCATCGTTTTTCATCCAAAAATTTTTTTTTTCAAATGTTGAAAAAATGAGGCAAAATGTCAAAAGGATTGTGCCTGAAGTTGAATAACCACTTTTTAAAGCCCCACAGTAACCAAAATTGCCATTTTTACAGACTTTTCCTCCTACTCAGAAACTTCTATTTTGACCAATTTCTGGCAGAAAAATGACTCCAAACACACTCATTTTAGATCCAAAAGTGATAATTCACATTTAATAGTCATTTACAGGCAAAAGGGAAAACATTAAAAGATGGCCATTTCTGACCATCTGGAGAAAGTTCGACAGTTCCGGGGTCATCGTTTTTCATCCCAAAAATTCTTTTTTCAAATGTTGAAAAAATGATTCAAAATGTCAAATGGATTGTGCCTCATGTTAAATAACCACTTTTTAAAGCCCATCAGTGACCAAAATTGCCATTTTTAAAGACTTTTCCTCCTACTCAGAACCTTCTATTTCGACCAATTTCTGGCAGAAAAATTACTCCAAACACACTTATTTTAGTTCCAAAAGCGATCATTCACATTTAATAATTGTTTACAGTCAAAAGAGAAAACATTAAAAAATGACCATTTCTGACCATCTGGAGAAAGTTTGACAGGTCATCGTTTTTCATTAAAAAAAAATACTTTTTCAAATGTTGAAAAAATGATGCAAAATGTCAAATGGATTGTGCCTGATGTTGAATAACTACTTTTTAAGCCCTACAGTGACCAAAATTGCCATTTTTATAGACTTTTCCTCCTACTCAGAGCCTTCTATTTCGACCAATTTCTGGCAGAAAAATGACTCTAAACACACTCATTTTAGTTCCAAAAGTGATAATTCACATTTAATAGTCATTTACTGTCAAAAGAGAAAACATTAAAAAATGACCATTTCTGACCATCTGGAGAAAGTTCGACAGTTCCGGGGTCATCGTTTTTCATCAAAATTTTTTTTTTCAAATGTTGAAAAAATGAGGCAAAATGTCAAAAGGATTGTGCCTGAAGTTGAATAACCACTTTTTAAAGCCCCACAGTGACCAAAATTGCCATTTTTACAGACTTTTCATCCTACTCAGAAGCTTCTATTTTGACCAATTTCTGGCAGAAAAATGACTCCAAACACACTCATTTTAGATCCAAAAATGATAATTCACATTTAATAGTCATTTACAGGCAAAAGGGAAAACATTAAAAAATGGCCATTTCTGACCATCTGGAGAAAGTTCGACAGTTCCGGGGTCATCGTTTTTCATCCCAAAAATTCTTTTTTCAAATGTTGAAAAAATGATTCAAAATGTCAAATGGATTGTGCCTCATGTTAAATAACCACTTTTTAAAGCCCATCAGTGACCAAAATTGCCATTTTTTAAAGACTTTTCCTCCTACTCAGAACCTTCTATTTCGACCAATTTCTGGCAGAAAAATTACTCCAAACACACTTATTTTAGTTCCAAAAGCGATCATTCACATTTAATAATTGTTTACAGTCAAAAGAGAAAACATTAAAAAATGACCATTTCTGACTATCTGGAGAAAGTTTGACAGGTCCGGGGTCATCGTTTTTCATAAAAAAAAAATACTTTTTCAAATGTTGAAAAAATGATTCAAAATGTCAAATGGATTGTGCCTCATGTTGAATAACCACTTTTTAAAGCCCCACAGTGACCAAAATTGCCATTTTTACAGACTTTTCCTCCTACTCAGAAGCTTCTATTTCGACCAATTTCTGGCAGAAAAATGACTCCAAACACACTCATTTTAGTTCCAAAAGTGATAATTCACATTTAATAGTCATTTACTGTCAAAAGAGAAAACATTAAAAAATGACCATTTCTGACCATCTGGAGAAAGTTCGACAGGTCCGGGTCATCGTTTTTCATCAAAAAAATATTTTTTCAAATGTTGAAAAAATGATTCAAAATGTCAAATGGATTGTGCCTCATGTTGAATAACCACTTTTTAAAGCCCCACAGTGACCAAAAGTGCCATTTTTACAGACTTTTCCTCCTACTCCAAAGCTTCTATTTTGACCAATTTCTGGCAGAAAAATCACTCCAAACACACTTATTTTAGTTCCAAAAGCGATCATTCACATTGAATAATTGTTTACAGTCAAAAGAGAAAACATTAAAAAATGACCATTTCTGACCATCTGGAGAAAGTTTGACGGGTCCGGGGTCATCGTTTTTCATCAAAAAAAATACTTTTTCAAATGCTGAAAAAATTATTCAAAATGTCAAATGGATTGTGCCTGATGTTGAATAACCACTTTTTAAAGCCCCACAGTGACCAAAATTGTCATTTTTACAGACATTTCCTCCTACTCAGAACCTTCTATTTCGACCAATTTCTGGCAGAAAAATGACTCCAAACACACTCATTTTAGATCCAAAAGTGATAATTCACATTTAATAGTCATTTACAGGCAAAAGAGGAAACATTAAAAAATGGCCATTTCTGACCATCTGGAGAAAGTTCGACAGTTCCAGGGTCATCGTTTTTCATAAAAAAAACATATTTTTTCAAATGTTGAAAAAATGATGCAAAATGTCAAATGGATTGTGCCTGATGTTGAATAACCACTTTTTAAAGCCCCACAGTGACCAAAATTGCTATTTTTACAGACATTTCCTCCTACTAAGAAGCTTCTATTTGACCAATTTCTGGCAGAAAAATGGCTCTAAACACACTTATTTTAGTACCAAAAGTGATCATTCACATTTAATAATTGTTTACAGTCAAAAGAGAAAACATTAAAAAATGACCATTTCTGACCATCTGGAGAAAGTTTGACAGGTCCGGGGTCATCGTTTTTCATCAAAAAAAATATTTTTTCAAATGTTGAAAAAATGATTTAAAATGTCAAATGGATTGTGCCTCATGTTAAATAACCACTTTTTAAACCCCACAGTGACCAAAATTGCCATTTTTACAGACTTTTCCTCCTACTCAGAAGCTTCTATTTCGACCAATTTCTGGCAGAAAAATGACTCCAAACACACTCATTTTAGTTCCAAAAGTGATAATTCACATTTAATAGTCATTTACTGTCAAAAGAGAAAACATTAAAAAATGACCATTTCTGACCATCTGGAGAAAGGTCGACAGGTCCGGGTCATCGTTTTTCATCAAAAAAATATTTTTTCAAATGTTGAAAAAATGATTCAAAATGTCAAATGGATTGTGCCTCATGTTGAATAACCACTTTTTAAAGCCCCACAGTGACCAAAATTGCCATTTTTACAGACTTTTCCTCCTACTCAGAAGCTTCTATTTTCACCACTTTCTGGCAGAAAAATGACTCCAAACACACTCATTTTAGATCCAAAAGTGATAATTCACATTTAATAGTCATTTACAGGCAAAAGAGAAAACATAAAAAAATTGCCATTTCTGACCATCGGGAGAAAGTTCGACAGTTCTGGGGTCATCGTTTTTCATCAAAAAAATATATTTTTTCAAATGTTGAAAAAAT
The DNA here is from genome assembly GCF_964261635.1 of Lissotriton helveticus. NCBI lineage: Eukaryota > Metazoa > Chordata > Amphibia > Caudata > Salamandridae > Lissotriton > Lissotriton helveticus. The sequence continues at coordinate 1,355,233,362 of NC_136061.1, read as the reverse complement.
GATGCAAAATGTCAAATGGATTGAGCCTGATGTTGAATAACTACTTTTTAAGCCCCACATTGACCAAAATTGCCATTTTTACAGACTTTTCCTCCTACTCCAAAGCTTCTATTTTGACCAATTTCTGGCAGAAAAATCACTCCAAACACACTTATTTTAGTTCCAAAAGCGATCATTCACATTTAATAATTGTTTACAGTCAAAAGAGAAAACATTAAAAAATGACCATTTCTGACCATCTGGAGAAAGTTCGACAGTTCCGGGGTCATCGTTTTTCATCAAAAAACAATATTTTTTCAAATGTTGAAAAAATGATGCAAAATGTCAAATGGATTGTGCCTGATGTTGAATAACTACTTTTTAAGCCCTACAGTGACCAAAATTGCCATTTTTATAGACTTTTCCTCCTACTCAGAGCCTTCTATTTCGACCAATTTCTGGCAGAAAAATGACTCTAAACACACTCATTTTAGTTCCAAAAGTGATAATTCACATTTAATAGTCATTTACTGTCAAAAGAGAAAACATTAAAAAATGACCATTTCTGACCATCTGGAGAAAGTTCGACAGTTCCGGGGACATCGTTTTTCATCAAAAATTCTTTTTTTTTCAAATGTTGAAAAACTGAGGCAAAATGTCAAAAGGATTGTGCCTGAAGTTGAATAACCACTTTTTAAAGCCCCACAGTGACCAAAATTGCCATTTTTACAGACTTTTCCTCCTACTCAGAAGCTTCTATTTTGACCAATTTCTGGCAGAAAAATGACTCCAAACACACTTATTTTAGTTCCAAAAGTGATAATTCACATTTAATAATTGTTTACAGTCAAAAGAGAAAACATTAAAAAATGACCATTTCTGACCATCTGGAGAAAGTTTGACAGGTCATCGTTTTTCATTAAAAAAAAATACTTTTTCAAATGTTGAAAAAATGATTCAAAATGTCAAATGGATTGTGCCTGATGTTGAATACCCACTTTTTAAAGCCCCACAGTGACCAAAATTGCCATTTTTACAGACTTTTCCTCCTACTCAGAAGCTTCTATTTCAACCAATTTCTGGCAGAAAAATGACTCCAAACACACTCATTTTAGTTCCGAAAGTGATAATTCACATTTAATAGTCATTTACTGTCAAAAGAGAAAACATTAAAAAATTACCATTTCTGACCATCTGGAGAAAGTTCGACAGTTCCGGGGTCACCGTTTTTCATCCCAAAAATTCTTTTTTCAAATGTTGAAAAAATGATTCAAAATGTCAAATGGATTGTGCCTCATGTTAAATAACCACTTTTTAAAGCCCATCAGTGACCAAAATTGCCTTTTTTTAAAGACTTTTCCTCCTACTCAGAACCTTCTATTTCGACCAATTTCTGGCAGAAAAATTACTCCAAACACACTTATTTTAGTTCCAAAAGCGATCATTCACATTTAATAATTGTTTACAGTCAAAAGAGAAAACATTAAAAAATGACCATTTCTGACCATCTGGAGAAAGTTTGACAGGTCCGGGGTCATCGTTTTTCCATAAAAAATATACTTTTTCAAATGTTGAAAAAATGATTCAAAATGTCAAATGGATTGTGCCTGATGTTGAATAACCACTTTTTAAAGCCCCACAGTGACCAAAATTGCCATTTTTACAGACTTTTCCTCCTACTCAGAAGCTTCTATTTCGACCAATTTCTGGCAGAAAAATGACTCCAAACACACTCATTTTAGTTCCAAAAGTGATAATTCACATTTAATAGTCATTTACTGTCAAAAGAGAAAACATTAAAAAATGACCATTTCTGACCATCTGGAGAAAGTTCGACAGGTCCGGGTCATCGTTTTTCATCAAAAAAATATTTTTTCAAATGTTGAAAAAATGATTCAAAATGTCAAATGGATTGTGCCTCATGTTGAATAACCACTTTTTAAAGCCCCACAGTGACCAAAATTGCCATTTTTACAGACTTTTCCTCCTACTCAGAAGCTTCTATTTTGACCACTTTCTGGCAGAAAAATGACTCCAAACACACTCATTTTAGTTCCAAAAGTGATAATTCACATTTAATAGTCATATACAGGCAAAAGAGAAAACATTAAAAAATGACCATTTCTGACCATCTGGAGAAAGTTCGACAGGTCCGGGCTCATCATTTTTCATTAAAAAAAATATTTTTTCAAATGTTGAAAAAATGATGCAAAATGTCAAAAGGATTGGGCCTCCTGTTGAATAACCACTTTTGCCCCACAGTGACCAAAATTGCCATTTTTACAGACTTTTCCTCCTACTCAGAAGCTTCTATTTGACCAATTTCTGGCAGAAACATGACTCTAAACACACTTATTTTAGTTCCAAAAGTGATCATTCACATTTAATAATTGTTTATAGTCAAAAGAGAAAACATAAAAAAATGACCATTTCTGACCATATGGAGAAAGTTTGACAGGTCATCGTTTTTCATCAAAAAAAATATTTTTACAAATGTTGAAAAAATGATTCAAAATGTCAAATGGATTGTGCCTGATGTTGAATAACCACTTTTAAGCCCCACAGTGACCAAAATTGCCATTTTTACACACATTTCCTCCTACTCAGAAGCTTCTATTTGACCAATTTCTAGCAGAAAAATGACTCTAAACACACTTATTTTAGTTCCAAAAGTGATAATTCACATTTAATAGTTATTTACAGGCAAAAGAGAAAACATTAAAAAATGGCCATTTCTGACCATCTGGAGAAAGTTCGACAGTTCCGGGGTCATCGTTTTTCATCAAAAAAATATATTTTTTCAAATGTTGAAAAAATGATGCAAAATGTCAAATGGATTGAGCCTGATGTTGAATAACTACTTTTTAAGCCCCACAGTGACCAAAATTGCCATTTTTACAGACTTTTCCTCCTACTCCAAAACTTCTATTTTGACCAATTTCTGGCAGAAAAATTACTCCAAACACACTTATTTTAGTTCCAAAAGTGATAATTCTCATTTAATAGTCATTTACAGGCAAAAGAGAAAACATTAAAAAATGGCCATTTCTGACCATCTGGAGAAAGTTCGACAGTTCCGGGGTCATCGTTTTTCATCAAAAAATTTTTTTTTCAAATGTTGAAAAAATGAGGCAAAATGTCAAAAGGATTGTGCCTGTAGTTGAATAACCACTTTTTAAAGCCCCACAGTGACCAAAATGGCCATTTTTATAGACTTTTCCTCCTACTCAGAAGCTTCTATTTTGACCAATTTCTGGCAGAAAAATGACTCCAAACACACTCATTTTAGATCCAAAAGTGATAATTCACATTTAAAAGTCATTTACAGGCAAAAGGGAAAACATTAAAAAATGGCCATTTCTGACCATCTGGAGAAAGTTCGACAGTTCCGGGGTCATCGTTTTTCATCCCCAAATTTTTTTTTTTCAAATGTTGAAAAAAGTATGCAAAATGTCAAATGGATTGAGCCTGATGTTGAATAACTACTTTTTAAGCCCTACAGTGACCAAAATTGCCATTTTTACAGATATTTCCTCCTACTCAGAAGCTTCTATTTGACCAATTTCTGGCAGAAAAATGGCTCTAAACACACTTATTTTAGTTCCAAAAGCGATCATTCACATTTAATAATTGTTTACAGTCAAAAGAGAAAACATTAAATAATGACCATTTCTGACCATCTGGAGAAAGTTTGACAGGTCCGGGGTCATCATTTTTCATTAAAAAAATACTTTTTCAAATGTTGAAAAAATTATTCAAAATGTCAAATGGATTGTGCCTGATGTTGAATGACCACTTTTTAAGCCCCACAGTGACCAAAATTGCCATTTTTACAGACATTTCCTCCTACTCAGAAGCTTCTATTTGACCAATTTCTGGCAGAAAAATGACTCTAAGCACACTTATTTAAGTTACAAAAGTGATCATTCATATTTATTAATTGTTTACAGTCAAAAGAGAAAACATTAAAAAATGACCATTTCTGAGCATCTGGAGGAAGTTCGTCATCGTTTTTCATCAAAAAAATATTTTTTTAAATGTTGAAAAAATGATGCAAAATGTCAAAAGGATTGTGCCTGATGTTGAATAACTACTTTTTAAGCCCTACAGTGGCCAAAATTGCCATTTTTACAGATATTTCCTCCTACTCAGAAGCTTCTATTTGACCAATTTCTGGCAGAAAATGGCTCTAAACACACTTATTTTAGTTCCAAAAGTGATCATTCACATTTAATAATTGTTTACAGTCAAAAGAGAAAACATTAAAAAATGACCATTTCTGACCATCTGGAGAAAGTTCGACAAGTTCCGGGGTCATCGTTTTTCATCCCCAAATTTTTTTTTTCAAATGTTGAAAAAAGTATGCAAAATGTCAAATGGATTGAGCCTGATGTTGAATAACTACTTTTTAAGCCCTACAGTGACCAAAATTGCCATTTTTACAGATATTTCCTCCTACTCAGAAGCTTCTATTTGACCAATTTCTGGTAGAAAAATGTCTCTAAACACACTTATTTTAGTACCAAAAGTGATCATCACATTTAATAATTGTTTACAGTCAAAAGAGAAAACATTAAAAAATGACCATTTCTGACCATCTGGAGAAAGTTCGACAAGTTCCGGGGTCATCGTTTTTCATCAAAAAAAATATTTTTTCAAATGTTGAAAAAATGATGCAAAATGTCAAATGGATTGTGCCTGATGTTGAATAACTACTTTTTAAGCCCTACAGTGACCAAAACTGCCATTTTTACAGACTTTTCCTCCTACTCAGAAGCTTCTATTTCGACCAATTTCTGGCAGAAAAATGACTCTAAACACACTCATTTTAGTTCCAAAAGTGATAATTCACATTTTATAGTCATTTACTGTCAAAAGAGAAAACATTAAAAAATGACTATTTCTGACCATCTGGAGAAAGTTCGACAGGTCCGGGTCATCGTTTTTCATCAAAAAAATATTTTTTCAAATGTTGAAAAAATGATTCAAAATGTCAAATGGATTGTGCCTCATGTTGAATAACCACTTTTTAAAGCCCCACAGTGACCAAAATTGCCATTTTTACAGACTTTTCCTCCTACTCAGAAGCTTCTATTTTCACCACTTTCTGGCAAAAAAATGACTCCAAACACACTCATTTTAGATCCAAAAGTGATAATTCACATTTAATAGTCATTTACAGGCAAAAGAGAAAACATTAAAAAATGGCCATTTCTGACCATCTGGAGAAAGTTCGACAGTTCTGGGGTCATCGTTTTTCATCAAAAAAATATATTTTTTCAAATGTTGAAAAAATGATTCAAAATGTCAAATGGATTGAGCCTGATGTTGAATAACTACTTTTTAAGCCCCACATTGACCAAAATTGCCATTTTTACAGACTTTTCCTCCTACTCCAAAGCTTCTATTTTGACCAATTTCTGGCAGAAAAATCACTCCAAACACACTTATTTTAGTTCCAAAAGCGATCATTCACATTTAATAATTGTTTACAGTCAAAAGAGAAAACATTAAAAAATGACCATTTCTGACCATCTGGAGAAAGTTTGACAGGTCCGGGGTCATCGTTTTTCATCAAAAAAAATACTTTTTCAAATGCTGAAAAAATTATTCAAAATGTCAAATGGATTGTGCCTGATGTTGAATAACCACTTTTTAACCCCACAGTGACCAAAATTGCCATTTTTACAGACATTTCCTCCTACTCAGAAGCTTCTATTTGACCAATTTCTGGCAGAAAAATGACTCTAAGCACACTTATTTAAGTTACAAAAGTGATCATTCATATTTATTAATTGTTTACAGTCAAAAGAGAAAACATTAAAAAATGACCATTTCTGAGCATCTGGAGGAAGTTCGTCATCGTTTTTCATCAAAAAAATATTTTTTTAAATGTTGAAAAAATGATGCAAAATGTCAAAAGGATTGTGCCTGATGTTGAATAACTACTTTTTAAGCCCTACAGTGGCCAAAATTGCCATTTTTACAGATATTTCCTCCTACTCAGAAGCTTCTATTTGACCAATTTCTGGCAGAAAATGGCTCTAAACACACTTATTTTAGTTCCAAAAGTGATCATTCACATTTAATAATTGTTTACAGTCAAAAGAGAAAACATTAAAAAATGACCATTTCTGACCATCTGGAGAAAGTTCGACAAGTTCCGGGGTCATCGTTTTTCATCCCCAAATTTTTTTTTTCAAATGTTGAAAAAAGTATGCAAAATGTCAAATGGATTGAGCCTGATGTTGAATAACTACTTTTTAAGCCCTACAGTGACCAAAATTGCCATTTTTACAGATATTTCCTCCTACTCAGAAGCTTCTATTTGACCAATTTCTGGCAGAAAAATGGCTCTAAACACACTTATTTTAGTACCAAAAGTGATCATCACATTTAATAATTGTTTACAGTCAAAAGAGAAAACATTAAAAAATGACCATTTCTGACCATCTGGAGAAAGTTCGACAAGTCCGGGTCATCGTTTTTCATCAAAAAAAATATTTTTTCAAATGTTGAAAAAATGATGCAAAATGTCAAATGGATTGTGCCTGATGTTGAATAACTACTTTTTAAGCCCTACAGTGACCAAAACTGCCATTTTTACAGACTTTTCCTCCTACTCAGAAGCTTCTATTTCGACCAATTTCTGGCAGAAAAATGACTCTAAACACACTCATTTTAGTTCCAAAAGTGATAATTCACATTTTATAGTCATTTACTGTCAAAAGAGAAAACATTAAAAAATGACTATTTCTGACCATCTGGAGAAAGTTCGACAGGTCCGGGTCATCGTTTTTCATCAAAAAAATATTTTTTCAAATGTTGAAAAAATGATTCAAAATGTCAAATGGATTGTGCCTCATGTTGAATAACCACTTTTTAAAGCCCCACAGTGACCAAAATTGCCATTTTTACAGACTTTTCCTCCTACTCAGAAGCTTCTATTTTCACCACTTTCTGGCAGAAAAATGACTCCAAACACACTCATTTTAGATCCAAAAGTGATAATTCACATTTAATAGTCATTTACAGGCAAAAGAGAAAACATTAAAAAATGGCCATTTCTGACCATCTGGAGAAAGTTCGACAGTTCTGGGGTCATCGTTTTTCATCAAAAAAATATATTTTTTCAAATGTTGAAAAAATGATGCAAAATGTCAAATGGATTGAGCCTGATGTTGAATAACTACTTTTTAAGCCCCACATTGACCAAAATTGCCATTTTTACAGACTTTTCCTCCTACTCCAAAGCTTCTATTTTGACCAATTTCTGGCAGAAAAATCACTCCAAACACACTTATTTTAGTTCCAAAAGCGATCATTCACATTTAATAATTGTTTACAGTCAAAAGAGAAAACATTAAAAAATGACCATTTCTGACCATCTGGAGAAAGTTTGACAGGTCCGGGGTCATCGTTTTTCATCAAAAAAAATACTTTTTCAAATGCTGAAAAAATTATTCAAAATGTCAAATGGATTGTGCCTGATGTTGAATAACCACTTTTTAAAGCCCCACAGTGACCAAAATTGCCATTTTTACAGACTTTTCCTCCTACTCAGAGCCTTCTATTTCGACCAATTTCTGGCAGAAAAATGACTCTAAACACACTCATTTTAGTTCCAAAAGTGATAATTCACATTTAATAGTCATTTACTGTCAAAAGAGAAAACATTAAAAAATGACCATTTCTGACCATCTGGAGAAAGTTCGACAGTTCCTGGGTCATCGTTTTTCATCAAAAATTTGTTTTTTTTCAAATGTTGAAAAAATGAGGCAAAATGTCAAAAGGATTGTGCCTGAAGTTGAATAACCACTTTTTAAAGCCCCACAGTAACCAAAATTGCCATTTTTACAGACTTTTCCTCCTACTCAGAGCCTTCTATTTGGACCAATTTCTGGCAGAAAAATGACTCCAAACACACTCATTTTAGTTCCGAAAGTGATAATTCACATTTAATAGTCATTTACAGGCAAAAGAGAAAACATTAAAAAATGACCATTTCTGACCATCTGGAGAAAGTTCGACAAGTTCCGGGGTCATCGTTTTTCATCAAAAAACAATATTTTTTCAAATGTTGAAAAAATGATGCAAAATGTCAAATGGATTGTGCCTGATGTTGAATAACTACTTTTTAAGCCCTACAGTGACCAAAATTGCCATTTTTATAGACTTTTCCTCCTACTCAGAGCCTTCTATTTCGACCAATTTCTGGCAGAAAAATGACTCTAAACACACTCATTTTAGTTCCAAAAGTGATAATTCACATTTAATAGTCATTTACTGTCAAAAGAGAAAACATTAAAAAATGACCATTTCTGACCATCTGGAGAAAGTTCGACAGTTCCGGGGACATCGTTTTTCATCAAAAATTCTTTTTTTTTCAAATGTTGAAAAACTGAGGCAAAATGTCAAAAGGATTGTGCCTGAAGTTGAATAACCACTTTTTAAAGCCCCACAGTGACCAAAATTGCCATTTTTACAGACTTTTCCTCCTACTCAGAAGCTTCTATTTTGACCAATTTCTGGCAGAAAAATGACTCCAAACACACTTATTTTAGTTCCAAAAGTGATAATTCACATTTAATAATTGTTTACAGTCAAAAGAGAAAACATTAAAAAATGACCATTTCTGACCATCTGGAGAAAGTTTGACAGGTCTGGGGTCATCGTTTTTCATCAAAAAAAATACTTTTTCAAATGCTGAAAAAAATTATTCAAAATGTCAAATGGATTGTGCCTGATGTTGAATAACCACTTTTTAAAGCCCCACAGTGACCAAAATTGTCATTTTTACAGACATTTCCTCCTACTCAGAACCTTCTATTTCGACCAATTTCTGGCAGAAAAATGACTCTAAACACACTCATTTTAGATCCGAAAGTGATAATTCACATTTAATAGTCATTTACAGGCAAAAGAGAAAACATTAAAAAATGACAATATCTGACCATCTGGAGAAAGTTCGACAAGTTCCGGGGTCATCGTTTTTCATAAAAAAAAATATTTTTTCAAATGTTGAAAAAATGATGCAAAATGTCAAATGGATTGTGCCTGATGTTGAATAACTACTTTTTAAGCCCTACAGTGACCAAAATTGCCATTTTTACAGACTTTTCCACCTACTCAGAGCCTTCTATTTCGACCAATTTCTGGCAGAAAAATGACTCTAAACACACTCATTTTAGTTCCAAAAGTGATAATTCACATTTAATAGTCATTTACTGTCAAAAGAGAAAACATTAAAAAATGACCATTTCTGACCATCTGGAGAAAGTTCGACAGTTCCGGGGTCATCGTTTTTCATCCAAAAATTTTTTTTTTCAAATGTTGAAAAAATGAGGCAAAATGTCAAAAGGATTGTGCCTGAAGTTGAATAACCACTTTTTAAAGCCCCACAGTAACCAAAATTGCCATTTTTACAGACTTTTCCTCCTACTCAGAAACTTCTATTTTGACCAATTTCTGGCAGAAAAATGACTCCAAACACACTCATTTTAGATCCAAAAGTGATAATTCACATTTAATAGTCATTTACAGGCAAAAGGGAAAACATTAAAAGATGGCCATTTCTGACCATCTGGAGAAAGTTCGACAGTTCCGGGGTCATCGTTTTTCATCCCAAAAATTCTTTTTTCAAATGTTGAAAAAATGATTCAAAATGTCAAATGGATTGTGCCTCATGTTAAATAACCACTTTTTAAAGCCCATCAGTGACCAAAATTGCCATTTTTAAAGACTTTTCCTCCTACTCAGAACCTTCTATTTCGACCAATTTCTGGCAGAAAAATTACTCCAAACACACTTATTTTAGTTCCAAAAGCGATCATTCACATTTAATAATTGTTTACAGTCAAAAGAGAAAACATTAAAAAATGACCATTTCTGACCATCTGGAGAAAGTTTGACAGGTCATCGTTTTTCATTAAAAAAAAATACTTTTTCAAATGTTGAAAAAATGATGCAAAATGTCAAATGGATTGTGCCTGATGTTGAATAACTACTTTTTAAGCCCTACAGTGACCAAAATTGCCATTTTTATAGACTTTTCCTCCTACTCAGAGCCTTCTATTTCGACCAATTTCTGGCAGAAAAATGACTCTAAACACACTCATTTTAGTTCCAAAAGTGATAATTCACATTTAATAGTCATTTACTGTCAAAAGAGAAAACATTAAAAAATGACCATTTCTGACCATCTGGAGAAAGTTCGACAGTTCCGGGGTCATCGTTTTTCATCAAAATTTTTTTTTTCAAATGTTGAAAAAATGAGGCAAAATGTCAAAAGGATTGTGCCTGAAGTTGAATAACCACTTTTTAAAGCCCCACAGTGACCAAAATTGCCATTTTTACAGACTTTTCATCCTACTCAGAAGCTTCTATTTTGACCAATTTCTGGCAGAAAAATGACTCCAAACACACTCATTTTAGATCCAAAAATGATAATTCACATTTAATAGTCATTTACAGGCAAAAGGGAAAACATTAAAAAATGGCCATTTCTGACCATCTGGAGAAAGTTCGACAGTTCCGGGGTCATCGTTTTTCATCCCAAAAATTCTTTTTTCAAATGTTGAAAAAATGATTCAAAATGTCAAATGGATTGTGCCTCATGTTAAATAACCACTTTTTAAAGCCCATCAGTGACCAAAATTGCCATTTTTTAAAGACTTTTCCTCCTACTCAGAACCTTCTATTTCGACCAATTTCTGGCAGAAAAATTACTCCAAACACACTTATTTTAGTTCCAAAAGCGATCATTCACATTTAATAATTGTTTACAGTCAAAAGAGAAAACATTAAAAAATGACCATTTCTGACTATCTGGAGAAAGTTTGACAGGTCCGGGGTCATCGTTTTTCATAAAAAAAAAATACTTTTTCAAATGTTGAAAAAATGATTCAAAATGTCAAATGGATTGTGCCTCATGTTGAATAACCACTTTTTAAAGCCCCACAGTGACCAAAATTGCCATTTTTACAGACTTTTCCTCCTACTCAGAAGCTTCTATTTCGACCAATTTCTGGCAGAAAAATGACTCCAAACACACTCATTTTAGTTCCAAAAGTGATAATTCACATTTAATAGTCATTTACTGTCAAAAGAGAAAACATTAAAAAATGACCATTTCTGACCATCTGGAGAAAGTTCGACAGGTCCGGGTCATCGTTTTTCATCAAAAAAATATTTTTTCAAATGTTGAAAAAATGATTCAAAATGTCAAATGGATTGTGCCTCATGTTGAATAACCACTTTTTAAAGCCCCACAGTGACCAAAAGTGCCATTTTTACAGACTTTTCCTCCTACTCCAAGCTTCTATTTTGACCAATTTCTGGCAGAAAAATCACTCCAAACACACTTATTTTAGTTCCAAAAGCGATCATTCACATTGAATAATTGTTTACAGTCAAAAGAGAAAACATTAAAAAATGACCATTTCTGACCATCTGGAGAAAGTTTGACGGGTCCGGGGTCATCGTTTTTCATCAAAAAAAATACTTTTTCAAATGCTGAAAAAATTATTCAAAATGTCAAATGGATTGTGCCTGATGTTGAATAACCACTTTTTAAAGCCCCACAGTGACCAAAATTGTCATTTTTACAGACATTTCCTCCTACTCAGAACCTTCTATTTCGACCAATTTCTGGCAGAAAAATGACTCCAAACACACTCATTTTAGATCCAAAAGTGATAATTCACATTTAATAGTCATTTACAGGCAAAAGAGGAAACATTAAAAAATGGCCATTTCTGACCATCTGGAGAAAGTTCGACAGTTCCAGGGTCATCGTTTTTCATAAAAAAAACATATTTTTTCAAATGTTGAAAAAATGATGCAAAATGTCAAATGGATTGTGCCTGATGTTGAATAACCACTTTTTAAAGCCCCACAGTGACCAAAATTGCTATTTTTACAGACATTTCCTCCTACTAAGAAGCTTCTATTTGACCAATTTCTGGCAGAAAAATGGCTCTAAACACACTTATTTTAGTACCAAAAGTGATCATTCACATTTAATAATTGTTTACAGTCAAAAGAGAAAACATTAAAAAATGACCATTTCTGACCATCTGGAGAAAGTTTGACAGGTCCGGGGTCATCGTTTTTCATCAAAAAAAATATTTTTTCAAATGTTGAAAAAATGATTTAAAATGTCAAATGGATTGTGCCTCATGTTAAATAACCACTTTTTAAACCCCACAGTGACCAAAATTGCCATTTTTACAGACTTTTCCTCCTACTCAGAAGCTTCTATTTCGACCAATTTCTGGCAGAAAAATGACTCCAAACACACTCATTTTAGTTCCAAAAGTGATAATTCACATTTAATAGTCATTTACTGTCAAAAGAGAAAACATTAAAAAATGACCATTTCTGACCATCTGGAGAAAGGTCGACAGGTCCGGGTCATCGTTTTTCATCAAAAAAATATTTTTTCAAATGTTGAAAAAATGATTCAAAATGTCAAATGGATTGTGCCTCATGTTGAATAACCACTTTTTAAAGCCCCACAGTGACCAAAATTGCCATTTTTACAGACTTTTCCTCCTACTCAGAAGCTTCTATTTTCACCACTTTCTGGCAGAAAAATGACTCCAAACACACTCATTTTAGATCCAAAAGTGATAATTCACATTTAATAGTCATTTACAGGCAAAAGAGAAAACATAAAAAAATTGCCATTTCTGACCATCGGGAGAAAGTTCGACAGTTCTGGGGTCATCGTTTTTCATCAAAAAAATATATTTTTTCAAATGTTGAAAAAATGATGCAAAATGTCAAATGGATTGAGCCTGATGTTGAATAACTACTTTTTAAGCCCCACATTGACCAAAATTGCCATTTTTACAGACTTTTCCTCCTACTCCAAAGCTTCTATTTTGACCAATTTCTGGCAGAAAAATCACTCCAAACACACTTATTTTAGTTCCAAAAGCGATCATTCACATTTAATAATTGTTTACAGTCAAAAGAGAAAACATTAAAAAATGACCATTTCTGACCATCTGGAGAAAGTTCGACAGTTCCGGGGTCATCGTTTTTCATCAAAAAACAATATTTTTTCAAATGTTGAAAAAATGATGCAAAATGTCAAATGGATTGTGCCTGATGTTGAATAACTACTTTTTAAGCCCTACAGTGACCAAAATTGCCATTTTTATAGACTTTTCCTCCTACTCAGAGCCTTCTATTTCGACCAATTTCTGGCAGAAAAATGACTCTAAACACACTCATTTTAGTTCCAAAAGTGATAATTCACATTTAATAGTCATTTACTGTCAAAAGAGAAAACATTAAAAAATGACCATTTCTGACCATCTGGAGAAAGTTCGACAGTTCCGGGGACATCGTTTTTCATCAAAAATTCTTTTTTTTTCAAATGTTGAAAAACTGAGGCAAAATGTCAAAAGGATTGTGCCTGAAGTTGAATAACCACTTTTTAAAGCCCCACAGTGACCAAAATTGCCATTTTTACAGACTTTTCCTCCTACTCAGAAGCTTCTATTTTGACCAATTTCTGGCAGAAAAATGACTCCAAACACACTTATTTTAGTTCCAAAAGTGATAATTCACATTTAATAATTGTTTACAGTCAAAAGAGAAAACATTAAAAAATGACCATTTCTGACCATCTGGAGAAAGTTTGACAGGTCATCGTTTTTCATTAAAAAAAAATACTTTTTCAAATGTTGAAAAAATGATTCAAAATGTCAAATGGATTGTGCCTGATGTTGAATACCCACTTTTTAAAGCCCCACAGTGACCAAAATTGCCATTTTTACAGACTTTTCCTCCTACTCAGAAGCTTCTATTTCAACCAATTTCTGGCAGAAAAATGACTCCAAACACACTCATTTTAGTTCCGAAAGTGATAATTCACATTTAATAGTCATTTACTGTCAAAAGAGAAAACATTAAAAAATTACCATTTCTGACCATCTGGAGAAAGTTCGACAGTTCCGGGGTCACCGTTTTTCATCCCAAAAATTCTTTTTTCAAATGTTGAAAAAATGATTCAAAATGTCAAATGGATTGTGCCTCATGTTAAATAACCACTTTTTAAAGCCCATCAGTGACCAAAATTGCCTTTTTTTAAAGACTTTTCCTCCTACTCAGAACCTTCTATTTCGACCAATTTCTGGCAGAAAAATTACTCCAAACACACTTATTTTAGTTCCAAAAGCGATCATTCACATTTAATAATTGTTTACAGTCAAAAGAGAAAACATTAAAAAATGACCATTTCTGACCATCTGGAGAAAGTTTGACAGGTCCGGGGTCATCGTTTTTCCATAAAAAATATACTTTTTCAAATGTTGAAAAAATGATTCAAAATGTCAAATGGATTGTGCCTGATGTTGAATAACCACTTTTTAAAGCCCCACAGTGACCAAAATTGCCATTTTTACAGACTTTTCCTCCTACTCAGAAGCTTCTATTTCGACCAATTTCTGGCAGAAAAATGACTCCAAACACACTCATTTTAGTTCCAAAAGTGATAATTCACATTTAATAGTCATTTACTGTCAAAAGAGAAAACATTAAAAAATGACCATTTCTGACCATCTGGAGAAAGTTCGACAGGTCCGGGTCATCGTTTTTCATCAAAAAAATATTTTTTCAAATGTTGAAAAAATGATTCAAAATGTCAAATGGATTGTGCCTCATGTTGAATAACCACTTTTTAAAGCCCCACAGTGACCAAAATTGCCATTTTTACAGACTTTTCCTCCTACTCAGAAGCTTCTATTTTGACCACTTTCTGGCAGAAAAATGACTCCAAACACACTCATTTTAGTTCCAAAAGTGATAATTCACATTTAATAGTCATATACAGGCAAAAGAGAAAACATTAAAAAATGACCATTTCTGACCATCTGGAGAAAGTTCGACAGGTCCGGGCTCATCATTTTTCATTAAAAAAAATATTTTTTCAAATGTTGAAAAAATGATGCAAAATGTCAAAAGGATTGGGCCTCCTGTTGAATAACCACTTTTGCCCCACAGTGACCAAAATTGCCATTTTTACAGACTTTTCCTCCTACTCAGAAGCTTCTATTTGACCAATTTCTGGCAGAAACATGACTCTAAACACACTTATTTTAGTTCCAAAAGTGATCATTCACATTTAATAATTGTTTATAGTCAAAAGAGAAAACATAAAAAAATGACCATTTCTGACCATATGGAGAAAGTTTGACAGGTCATCGTTTTTCATCAAAAAAAATATTTTTTCAAATGTTGAAAAAATGATTCAAAATGTCAAATGGATTGTGCCTCATGTTGAATAACCACTTTTTAAAGCCCCACAGTGACCAAAATTGCCATTTTTACATACTTTTCCTCCTACTCGACCAATTTCTGGCAGAAAAATGACTCCAAACACACTCATTTTAGTTCCAAAAGTGATAATTCACATGTAATAGTCATATACAGGCAAAAGAGAAAACATTAAAAAATGACCATTTCTGACCATCTGGAGAAAGTTCGACAGTTCCAGGGTCATCGTTTTTCATTAAAAAAAAATATTTTTTCAAATGTTGAAAAAATGATGCAAAATGTCAAATGGATTGTGCCTGATGTTGAATAACCACTTTTTAAAGCCCCGCAGTGACCAAAATTGCTATTTTTACAGACATTTCCTCCTACTAAGAAGCTTCTATTTGACCAATTTCTGGCAGAAAAATGGCTCTAAACACACTTATTTTAGTACCAAAAGTGATCATTCACATTTAATAATTGTTTACAGTCAAAAGAGAAAACATTAAAAAATGACCATTTCTGACCATCTGGAGAAAGTTTGACAGGTCCGGGGTCATCGTTTTTCATCAAAAAAAATATTTTTGCAAATGTTGAAAAAATGATTCAAAATGTCAAATGGATTGTGCCTCATGTTAAATAACCACTTTTTAAAGCCCCACAGTGACCAAAATTGCCATTTTTACAGACTTTTCCTCCTACTCAGAAGCTTCTATTTCGACCAATTTCTGGCAGAAAAATGACTCCAAACACACTCATTTTAGTTCCAAAAGTGATAATTCACATTTAATAGTCATTTACTGTCAAAAGAGAAAACATTAAAAAATGACCATTTCTGACCATCTGGAGAAAGTTCGACATGTCCGGGTCATCGTTTTTCATCAAAAAAATATTTTTTCAAATGTTGAAAAAATGATTCAAAATGTCAAATGGATTGTGCCTCATGTTGAATAACCACTTTTTAAAGCCCCACAGTGACCAAAATTGCCATTTTTACAGACTTTTCCTCCTACTCAGAAGCTTCTATTTTCACCACTTTCTGGCAGAAAAATGACTCCAAACACACTCATTTTAGATCCAAAAGTGATAATTCACATTTAATATTCATTTACAGGCAAAAGAGAAAACATTAAAAAATGGCCATTTCTGACCATCTGGAGAAAGTTCGACAGTTCTGGGGTCATCGTTTTTCATCAAAAAAATATATTTTTTCAAATGTTGAAAAAATGATGCAAAATGTCAAATGGATTGAGCCTGATGTTGAATAACTACTTTTTAAGCCCCACATTGACCAAAATTGCCATTTTTACAGACTTTTCCTCCTACTTCAAAGTTTCTATTTTGACCAATTTCTGGCAGAAAAATCACTCCAAACACACTTATTTTAGTTCCAAAAGCGATCATTCACATTTGATAATTGTTTACAGTCAAAAGAGAAAACATTAAAAAATGACCATTTCTGACCATCTGGAGAAAGTTTGACAGGTCCGGGGTCATCGTTTTTCATCAAAAAAAATACTTTTTCAAATGCTGAAAAAATTATTCAAAATGTCAAATGGATTGTGCCTGATGTTGAATAACCACTTTTTAAAGCCCCACAGTGACCAAAATTGCCATTTTTACAGACTTTTCCTCCTACTCAGAGCCTTTTATTTCGACCAATTTCTGGCAGAAAAATGACTCTAAACACACTCATTTTAGTTCCAAAAGTGATAATTCACATTTAATAGTCATTTACTGTCAAAAGAGAAAACATTAAAAAATGACCATTTCTGACCATCTGGAGAAAGTTCGACAGTTCCGGGGTCATCGTTTTTCATCAAAAAATTTTTTTTTTCAAATGTTGAAAAAATGAGGCAAAATGTCAAAAGGATTGTGCCTGAAGTTGAATAACCACTTTTTAAAGCCCCACAGTAACCAAAATTGCCATTTTTACAGACTTTTCCTCCTACTCAGAGCCTTCTATTTCGACCAATTTCTGGCAGAAAAATGACTCTAAATACACTCATTTTAGTTCCAAAAGTGATAATTCACATTTAATAGTCATTTACTGTCAAAAGAGAAAACATTAAAAAATGACCATTTCTGACCATCTGGAGAAAGTTCGACAGTTCCGGGGTCATCGTTTTTCATCAAAAAAATTTTTTTTTCAAATGTTGAAAAAATGAGGCAAAATGTCAAAAGGATTGTGCCTGAAGTTGAATAACCACTTTTTAAAGCCCCACAGTAACCAAAATTGCCATTTTTACAGACTTTTCCTCCTACTCAGAAACTTCTATTTTGACCAATTTCTGGCAGAAAAATGACTCCAAACACACTCATTTTAGATCCAAAAGTGATAATTCACATTTAATAGTCATTTACAGGCAAAAGGGAAAACATTAAAAGATGGCCATTTCTGACCATCTGGAGAAAGTTCGACAGTTCCAGGGTCATCGTTTTTCATCCCAAAAATTCTTTTTTCAAATGTTGAAAAAATGATTCAAAATGTCAAATGGATTGAGCCTGATGTTGAATAACTACTTTTTAAGCCCCACAGTGATCAAAATTGCCATTTTTACAGACTTTTCCTCCTACTCAGAAGCTTCTATTTTGACCAATTTCTGCCAGAAAAATGACTCCAAACACACTCATTTTAGATCCAAAAGTGATAATTCACATTTAATAGTCATTTACAGGCAAAAGAGAAAACATTAAAAAATGGCCATTTCTGACCATCTGGAGAAAGTTCGACAGTTCGGGGGTCATCGTTTTTCATCAAAAAAATATATTATTTTCAAATGTTGAAAAAATGATGCAAAATGTCAAATGGATTGCGCCTGATGTTGAATAACTACTTTTTAAGCCCCACAGTGACCAAAATTGCCATTTTTACAGACTTTTCCTCCTACTCAGAACCTTCTATTTCGACCAATTTCTGGCAGTAAAATTACTCCAAACACACTTATTTTAGTTCCAAAAGCGATCATTCACATTTAATAATTGTTTACAGTCAAAAGAGAAAACATTAAAAAATGACCATTTCTGACCATCTGGAGAAAGTTTGACAGTTCCGGGGTCATCGTTTTTCATCAAAAAATGTTTTTTCAAATGTTGAAAAAATGAGGCAAAATGTCAAAAGGATTGTGCCTGAAGTTGAATAACCACTTTTTAAAGCCCCACAGTGACCAAAATTGCCATTTTTACAGACTTTTCCTCCTACTCAGAAGCTTCTATTTTGACCAATTTCTGGCAGAAAAATGACTCCAAACACACTCATTTTAGATCCAAAAATGATAATTCACATTTAATAGTCATTTACAGGCAAAAGGGAAAACATAAAAAAATGGCCATTTCTGACCATCTGGAGAAAGTTCGACAGTTCCGGGGTCATCGTTTTTCATCCCAAAAATTCTTTTTTCAAATGTTGAAAAAATGATTCAAAATGTCAAATGGATTGTGCCTCATGTTAAATAACCACTTTTTAAAGCCCATCAGTGACCAAAATTGCCATTTTTTAAAGACTTTTCCTCCTACTCAGAACCTTCTATTTCGACCAATTTCTGGCAGAAAAATGACTCCAAACACACTCATTTTAGTTCCAAAAGTGATAATTCACATTTAATAGTCATTTACTGTCAAAAGAGAAAACATTAAAAAATGACCATTTCTGACCATCTGGAGAAAGTTCGACAGGTCCGGGTCATCGTTTTTCATCAAAAAAGATTTTTTCAAATGTTGAAAAAATGATTCAAAATGTCAAATGGATTGTGCCTCATGTTGAATAACCACTTTTTAAAGCCCCACAGTGACCAAAATTGCCATTTTTACAGACTTTTCCTCCTACTCAGAAGCTTCTATTTCGACCAATTTCTGGCAGAAAAAAGACTCCAAACACACTCATTTTAGATCCAAAAGTGATAATTCACATTTAATAGTCATTTACAGGCAAAAGAGAAAACATTAAAAAATGGCCATTTCTGACCATCTGGAGAAAGTTCGACAGTTCCGGGGTCATCGTTTTTCATCAAAATTTTTTTTTTTTCAAATGTTGAACAAATTATGCAAAATGTCAAATGGATTGAGCCTGATGTTGAATAACTACTTTTTAAGCCCCACAGTGACCAAACTTGCCATTTTTACAGACTTTTCCTCCTACTCCAAAGCTTCTATTTTGACCAATTTCTGGCAGAAAAATCACTCCAAACACACTTATTTTAGTTCCAAAAGCGATCATTCACATTGAATAATTGTTTACAGTCAAAACAGAAAACATTAAAAAATGACCATTTCTGACCATCTGGAGAAAGTTTGACGGGTCCGGGGTCATCGTTTTTCATCAAAAAAAAATACTTTTTCAAATGCTGAAAAAAATATTCAAAATGTCAAATGGATTGTGCCTGATGTTGAATAACCACTTTTTAAAGCCCCACAGTGACCAAAATTGTCATTTTTACAGACATTTCCTCCTACTCAGAACCTTCTATTTCGACCAATTTCTGGCAGAAAAATGACTCCAAACACACTCATTTTAGATCCAAAAGTGATAATTAACATTTAATAGTCATTTACAGGCAAAAGAGGAAACATTAAAAAATGGCCATTTCTGACCATCTGGAGAAAGTTCGACAGTTCCAGGGTCATCGTTTTTCATCAAAAAAAATATTTTTTCAAATGTTGAAAAAATGATTCAAAATGTCAAATGGATTGTGCCTCATGTTAAATAACCACTTTTTAAAGCCCCACAATGACCAAAATTGCCATTTTTACAGACTTTTCCTCCTACTCAGAAGCTTCTATTTCGACCAATTTCTGGCAGAAAAATGACTCCAAACACACTCATTTTAGTTCCAAAAGTGATAATTCACATTTAATAGTCATTTACTGTCAAAAGAGAAAACATTAAAAAATGACCATTTCTGACCATCTGGAGAAAGTTCGACAGGTCCGGGTCATCGTTTTTCATCAAAAAAATATTTTTTCAAATGTTGAAAAAATGATTCAAAATGTCAAATGGATTGTGCCTCATGTTGAATAACCACTTTTTAAAGCCCCACAGTGACCAAAATTGCCATTTTTACAGACTTTTCCTCCTACTCAGAAGCTTCTATTTTCACCACTTTCTGGCAGAAAAATGACTCCAAACACACTCATTTTAGATCCAAAAGTGATAATTCACATTTAATAGTCATTTACAGGCAAAAGAGAAAACATTAAAAAATGGCCATTTCTGACCATCTGGAGAAAGTTCGACAGTTCTGGGGTCATCGTTTTTCATCAAAAAAATATATATTTTTCAAATGTTGAAAAAATGATGCAAAATGTCGAATGGATTGAGCCTGATGTTGAATAACTACTTTTTAAGCCCCACATTGACCAAAATTGCCATTTTTACAGACTTTTCCTCCTACTCCAAAGCTTCTATTTTGACCAATTTCTGGCAGAAAAATCACTCCAAACACACTTATTTTAGTTCCAAAAGCGATCATTCACATTTGATAATTGTTTACAGTCAAAAGAGAAAACATTAAAAAATGACAATTTCTGACCATCTGGAGAAAGTTTGACAGGTCCGGGGTCATCGTTTTTCATCAAAAAAAATACTTTTTCAAATGCTGAAAAAATTATTCAAAATGTCAAATGGATTGTGCCTGATGTTGAATAACCACTTTTTAAAGCCCCACAGTGACCAAAATTGCCATTTTTACAGACTTTTCCTCCTACTCAGAGCCTTCTATTTCGACCAATTTCTGGCAGAAAAATGACTCTAAACACACTCATTTTAGTTCCAAAAGTGATAATTCACATTTAATAGTCATTTACTGTCAAAAGAGAAAACATAAAAAAATGACCATTTCTGACCATCTGGAGAAAGTTCGACAGTTCCGGGGTCATCGTTTTTCATCCAAAATTTTTTTTTTTCAAATGTTGAAAAAATGAGGCAAAATGTCAAAAGGATTGTGCCTGAAGTTGAATAACCACTTTTTAAAGCCCCACAGTAACCAAAATTGCCATTTTTACAGACTTTTCCTCCTACTCAGAGCCTTCTATTTCGACCAATTTCTGGCAGAAAAATGACTCTAAACACACTCATTTTAGTTCCAAAAGTGACAATTCACATTTAATAGTCATTTACTGTCAAAAGAGAAAACATTAAAAAATGACCATTTCTGACCATCTGGAGAAAGTTCGACAGTTCCGGGGTCATCGTTTTTCATCAAAAAAATTTTTTTTTTCAAATGTTGAAAAAATGAGGCAAAATGTCAAAAGGATTGTGCCTGAAGTTGAATAACCACTTTTTAAAGCCCCACAGTAACCAAAATTGCCATTTTTACAAACTTTTCCTCCTACTCAGAAACTTCTATTTTGACCAATTTCTGGCAGAAAAATGACTCCAAACACACTCATTTTAGATCCAAAAGTGATAATTCACATTTAATAGTCATTTACAGGCAAAAGGGAAAACATTAAAAGATGGCCATTTCTGACCATCTGGAGAAAGTTCGACAGTTCCGGGGTCATCGTTTTTCATCCCAAAAATTATTTTTTCAAATGTTGAAAAAATGATTCAAAATGTCAAATGGATTGTGCCTCATGTTAAATAACCACTTTTTAAAGCCCCACAGTGACCAAAATTGCCATTTTTACAGACTTTTCCTCCTACTCAGAACCTTCTATTTCGACCAATTTCTGGCAGAAAAATTACTCCAAACACACTTATTTTAGTTCCAAAAGCGATCATTCACATTTAATAATTGTTTACAGTCAAAAGAGAAAACATTAAAAAATGACCATTTCTGACCATCTGGAGAATGTTTGACAGGTCCGGGGTCATCGTTTTTCATTAAAAAAAATACTTTTTCAAATGTTGAAAAAATGATGCAAAATGTCAAATGGATTGTGCCTGATGTTGAATAACTACTTTTTAAGCCCTACAGCAGTGTTTCCCAAACTGTGGTCCGCGGACCCCTAGGGGTCCGTGACACATTCCTAGGGGGTCCGCAGGCAGCAGTTTTAAAAGCACAAAATCATTTCTTGTATAATTAGCAGCTTTCCAGCAACAATAAAAGTGTCAAGATAAAGCCAGTGATTAATGTACCTGCTGGAGCGCGAGGAGAGTTTTGTTCAGTAGCACCTTTGATTTAACTAATGTAGCACAGAGGGTTAATGTGCCTACTGCAAAGAACGTGTAACATGCATCTTCAAAAGCAGCATTTTATGTGCCTAGGTTCATGGTTACTGCTTTTGTCACAGAGATTCCTTTATTATTGTGCACTTCATAAGTGACAATCGTAATCTAGCAGAGGGACCTATAAACTGTCATCAAAATCAAAGAGCTGCTTGCAAACTGCATGGTACCAGTTAGTAACTTATATTTTGTCCCAGTTATTCATTATCCTGATGCTGATAAAAAGATATATTTGGGTGGAAATACATTTTTAATGTTAAAGTCAATGCTACCCATTGTGTTATCCTCTGAATCCTGAGTTTGTGCTTTTCCAGACCAAGCACTCTTTAAACATTTTATACACACACTGATTTACATGTATGATTCAATGTCTCTATATGTGTGTGATGTAACGTGCTCTGACATCCTACAATGGTATGAGAGATGCTACAAAACAAATGAAATACATGTGACAGATGGGCTATTACTTCAATATAAAATACTAAGGGCCAGATGTACGATCTGTTTTTATATGCGCGAACGGGTTCGCGAACCCGTTTCCGCATTGCAAAAACCTATTGGGCCATGTACATAGCCTATTTCGGGAGTCGCAATTTGTTTGCGACTCTCTAAATAGGTTTTGCAACTTGCTATTTGGAAGGGGCATTCCCTTCCAGCGAGTCTCAAAACCATGTACAAATGTTTTGCGGTCGCAAAACAGTCACAATTACCAACTACTTCAAGTAGATGGTAATACATTCGCAAATGGGAAGGGGACCCCTTCCCCTTTGCAAATGCATGCAAAATTATTTTTTAAGGTCAGGCAGTGGTCCCAGAGACCTCTGCCTGCCCTTAGAAAATGAAACGAAAACGTTTCATTTTCTTTTTTTTAAATGCATGGTAAACAGGCTGCATTTTTTTTTTAAACTGCTTTATTTAAAAGCACTCTGAGACATGGTGGCCTGCAGAGCCCAGCAGACCACCATCGCTTGGAGGGCTGGCATTCCCAATGGGCTCGCAAATTGCGAGAGGCTCATTAAAATTAATGAACCTCGCAATTTGCGACCCCATTGGGAATCCCAAATAGTGTTAAACACACTGTTGTACATTTCATCTAGCGACTCGCAATTTGCCACTCGCAATGTGTCGCCATTTGCGAGGCACTAAATGAAATGGTCGTACATCTGGCCCCA
Source organism: Lissotriton helveticus (assembly GCF_964261635.1). Lineage (NCBI taxonomy): Eukaryota > Metazoa > Chordata > Amphibia > Caudata > Salamandridae > Lissotriton > Lissotriton helveticus. The sequence continues at coordinate 1,355,209,776 of NC_136061.1, read as the reverse complement.
AAATCCTTAGTACTTTGAGTATTTGTTTTGTGTGCACACATGTGTATTTTTTTCGAATTACTGTTTTAACCCCATCCGCGCTAAGCGTTTTACCGCTGTGCGCTAAAGATTCGCAATTACCACGTTACATGACGAGCTCAGCTCGTCATGAGCGTACGACAGGCGTACCTCATGACGAGCTGAGCTCGTCATGAGCGTGGAAGGGGTTAATGTTTGAAATTTAACTCATACAAATTGCTTGGGGGTCCCCGGCTTCCAGTGGTGACTCAATGGGGGTCCTCAGGAGTCAAAAGTTTGGGAACCACTGCCCTACAGTGACCAAAATTGCCATTTTTACAGACTTTTCCTCCTACTCACAGCCTTCTATTTCGACCAATTTCTGGCAGAAAAATGACTCTAAACACACTCATTTTAGTTCCAAAAGTGATAATTCACATTTAATAGTCATTTACTGTCAAAAGAGAAAACATTAAAAAATGACCATTTCTGACCATCTGGAGAAAGTTCAACAGTTCCGGGGTCATCGTTTTTCATCAAAAAAATTTTTTTTTCAAATGTTGAAAAAATGAGGCAAAATGTCAAAAGGATTGTGCCTGAAGTTGAACCACTTTTTAAAGCTCCACAGTAACCAAAATTGCCATTTTTACAGACTTTTCCTCCTACTCAGAAGCTTCTATTTTTACCAATTTCTGGCAGAAAAATTACTCCAAACACACTCATTTTAGAACCAAAAGTGATAATTCACATTTAATAGTCATTTACAGGCAAAAGGGAAAACATTAAAAGATGGCCATTTCTGACCATCTGGAGAAAGTTCGACAGTTCCGGGGTCATCGTTTTTCATCCGAAAAATTCTTTTTTCAAATGTTGAAAAATGATTCAAAATGTCAAATGGATTGTGCCTCATGTTAAATATCCACTTTTTAAAGCCCATCAGTGACCAAAATTGCCATTTTTAAAGACTTTTCCTCATACTCAGAACCTTCTATTTCGACCAATTTCTGGCAGAAAAATTACTCCAAACACACTTATTTTAGTTCCAAAAGCGATCATTCACATTTAATAATTGTTTACAGTCAAAAGAGAAAACATTAAAAAATGACCATTTCTGACCATCTGGAGAAAGTTTGACAGGTCATCGTTTTTCATTAAAAAAAATACTTTTTCAAATGTTGAAAAAATGATTCAAAATGTCAAATGGATTGTGCCTGATGTTGAATAACCACTTTTTAAAGCCCCACAGTGACCAAAATTGCTATTTTTACAGACTTTTCCTCCTACTCAGAAGCTTCGATTTCGACCAATTTCTGGCAAAAAAATGACTCCAAACACACTCATTTTAGTTCCGAAAGTGATAATTCACATTTAATAGTCATTTACAGGCAAAAGAGAAAACATTAAAAAATGACCATTTCTGACCATCTGGAGAAAGTTCGACAAGTTCCGGGGTCATCGTTTTTCATCAAAAAACAATATTTTTTCAAATGTTGAAAAAATGATGCAAAATGTCAAATGGATTGTGCCTGATGTTGAATAACTACTTTTTAAGCCCTACAGTGACCAAAATTGCCATTTTTATAGACTTTTCCTCCTACTCAGAGCCTTCTATTTCGACCAATTTCTGGCAGAAAAATGACTCTAAACACACTCATTTTAGTTCCAAAAGTGATAATTCACATTTAATAGTCATTTACTGTCAAAAGAGAAAACATTAAAAAATGACCATTTCTGACCATCTGGAGAAAGTTCGACAGTTCCAGGGTCATCGTTTTTCATCCCAAAAATTCTTTTTTCAAATGTTGAAAAAATGATTCAAAATGTCAAATGGATTGTGCCTCATGTTAAATATCCACTTTTTAAAGCCCATCAGTGACCAAAATTGCCATTTTTAAAGACTTTTCCTCCTACTCAGAAACTTCTATTTTGACCAATTTCTGGCAGAAAAATGACTCCAAACACACTCATTTTAGATCCAAAAGTGATAATTCACATTTAATAGTCATTTACAGGCAAAAGGGAAAACATTAAAAGATGGCCATTTCTGACCATCTGGAGAAAGTTCGACAGTTCCAGGGTCATCGTTTTTCATCCCAAAAATTCTTTTTTCAAATGTTGAAAAAATGATTCAAAATGTCAAATGGATTGTGCCTCATGTTAAATATCCACTTTTTAAAGCCCATCAGTGACCAAAATTGCCATTTTTAAAGACTTTTCCTCCTACTCAGAACCTTCTATTTCGACCAATTTCTGGCAGAAAAATGGCTCTAAACACACTTATTTTAGTTCCAAAAGCGATCATTCACATTTAATAATTGTTTACAGTCAAAAGAGAAAACATTAAAAAATGACCATTTCTGACCATCTGGAGAAAGTTTGACAGGTCCGCGGTCATCGTTTTTCATCAAAAAAAATACTTTTTCAAATGCTGAAAAAATTATTCAAAATGTCAAATGGATTGTGCCTGATGTTGAATAACCACTTTTTAAAGCCCCACAGTGACCAAAATTGTCATTTTTACAGACATTTCCTCCTACTCAGAACCTTCTATTTCGACCAATTTCTGGCAGAAAAATGACTCCAAACACACTCATTTTAGATCCAAAAGTGATAATTCACATTTAATAGTCATTTACAGGCAAAAGAGGAAACATTAAAAAATGGCCATTTCTGACCATCTGGAGAAAGTTCGACAGTTCCAGGGTCATCGTTTTTCATCAAAAAAAATTTTTTTTTCAAATGTTGAAAAAATGATGCAAAATGTCAAAAGGATTGTGCCTGATGTTGAATAACTACTTTTTAAGCCCTACAGTGGCCAAAATTGCCATTTTTACAGATATTTCCTCCTACTCAGAAGCTTCTATTTGACCAATTTCTGGAAGAAAAATGGCTCTAAACACACTTATTTTAGTTCCAAAAGTGATCATTCACATTTAATAATTGTTTACAGTCAAAAGAGAAAACATTAAAAAATGACCATTTCTGACCATCTGGAGAAAGTTTGACAGGTCCGGGGTCATCGTTTTTCATCAAAAAAAATATTTTTTCAAATGTTGAAAAAATGATTCAAAATGTCAAATGGATTTTGCCTCATGGTAAATAACCACTTTTTAAAGCCCCACAGTGACCAAAATTGCCATTTTTACGGACTTTTCCTCCTACTCAGAACCTTCTATTTCGACCAATTTCTGGCAGAAAAATTACTCCAAACACACTTATTTTAGTTCCAAAAGCGATCATTCACATTTAATAATTGTTTACAGTCAAAAGAGAAAACATTAAAAAATGACCATTTCTGACCATCTGGAGAAAGTTTGACAGGTCCGGGGTCATCGTTTTTCATCAAAAAAAATACTTTTTCAAATGCTGAAAAAATGATTCAAAATGTCAAATGGATTGTGCCTGATGTTGAATAACCACTTTTTAAAGCCCCACAGTGACCAAAATTGTCATTTTTACAGACATTTCCTCCTACTCAGAACCTTCTATTTCGACCAATTTCTGGCAGAAAAATGACTCTAAACACACTCATTTTAGTTCCGAAAGTGATAATTCACATTTAATAGTCATTTACAGGCAAAAGAGAAAACATTAAAAAATGACCATTTCTGACCATCTGGAGAAAGTTCGACAAGTTTCGGGGTCATCGTTTTTCATCAAAAAAATATATTTTTTTCAAATGTTGAAAAAATGATGCAAAATGTCAAATGGATTTAGCCTGATGTTGAATAACTACTTTTTAAGCCCCACAGTGACCAAAATTGCAATTTTTACAGACTTTTCCTCCTACTCAGAAGCTTCTATTTGACCAATTTCTGGCAGAAAAATGGCTCTAAACACACTTATTTTAGTTCCAAAAGTGATCATTCACATTTAATAATTGTTTACAGTCAAAAGAGAAAACATTAAAAAATGACCATTTCTGACCATCTGGAGAAAGTTTGACAGGTCCGGGGTCATCGTTTTTCATCAAAAAAAAATATTTTTTCAAATGTTGAAAAAATGATTCAAAATGTCAAATGGATTGTGCCTCATGTTAAATAACCACTTTTTAAAGCCCCACAGTGACCAAAATTGCCATTTTTACAGACTTTTCCTCCTACTCAGAACCTTCTATTTCATTTCGACCAATTTCTGGCAGAAAAATTACTCCAAACACACTTATTTTAGTTCCAAAAGCGATCATTCACATTTAATAATTGTTTACAGTCAAAAGAGAAAACATAAAAAAATGACCATTTCTGACCATCTGGAGAAAGTTTGACAGGTCCGGGGTCATCGTTTTTCATCAAATAAAATACTTTTTCAAATGCTGAAAAAATGATTCAAAATGTCAAATGGATTGTGCCTGATGTTGAATAACCACTTTTTAAAGCCCCACAGTGACCAAAATTGTCATTTTTACAGACATTTCCTCCTACTCAGAACCTTCTATTTCGACTAATTTCTGGCAGAAAAATGACTCTAAACACACTCATTTTAGTTCCGAAAGTGATAATTCACATTTAATAGTCATTTACAGGCAAAAGAGAAAACATAAAAAAATGACCATTTCTGACCATCTGGAGAAAGTTCGACAAGTTCCGGGGTCATCGTTTTTCATCAAAAAAAATATTTTTTCAAATGTTGAAAAAATGATACAAAATGTCAAATGGATTGTGCCTGATGTTGAATAACTACTTTTTAAGCCCTACAGTGACCAAAATTGCCATTTTTACAGACTTTTCCTCCTACTCAGAGCCTTCTATTTCGACCAATTTCTGGCAGAAAAATGACTCTAAACACACTCATTTTAGTTCCAAAAGTGATAATTCACATTTAATAGTCATTTACTGTCAAAAGAGAAAACATTAAAAAATGACCATTTCTGACCATCTGGAGAAAGTTCGACAGGTCCGGGGTCATCGTTTTTCATCAAAAAAAATATTTTTTCAAATGTTGAAAAAATGATTCAAAATGTCAAATGGATTGTGCCTCATGTTGAATAACCACTTTTTTAAACCCCACAGTGACCAAAATTGCCATTTTTACAGACTTTTCCTCCTACTCAGAAGCTTCTATTTTGACCAATTTCTGGCAGAAAAATGACTCCAAACACACTCATTTTAGATCCAAAAGTGATAATTCACATTTAATTAAACATTAAAAAATGGCCATTTCTGACCATCTGGAGAAAGTTCGACAGTTCCGGGGTCATCGTTTTTCATCAAAATTTTTTTTTTTTCAAATGTTGAAAAAATGAGCCAAAATGTCAAAAGGATTGTGCCTGAAGTTGAATAACCACTTTTTAAAGCCCCACAGTGACCAAAATTGCCATTTTTACAGACTTTTCCTCCTACTATATAGAAAGAGCTCCTGAGGCGGAAAGCCGGGAGCAACGAGTTTGATTTTAAAATTGTATTTCTTTTTGTGATTCTAACTGTTTTCACCTACCCTCGCTAGCACTTCCCCTGCACAGCCGATCTAAACGCTGTCGCGGGCAGCCATTCCTGGTGACAACATCACTGTGGGGAAGCCTGGTCAGGCCACGCCCCCTTGACAATTAGGCCACGCCCCCTCCGCCTATTTAGCACGCCAAAACCTGAGCGCTTACAGATAGGAAGAACTCCTGAGGCGGAAAGCCGGGAGCAACGAGTTTTATTTTAAAATTGTATTTCTTTTTGTGATTTGAACTGTTTTCACCTACCCTCGCTAGCACTTCCCCTGCACAGCCGATCTAAACGCTTTCGCGGGCCGCCATTCCTGGTGACATCATCACTGTGGGGAAGCCTGGTCAGGCCACGCCCCCTCGACAATTAGGCCACGCCCCCTCCGCCTATTTAGCGCGCCAAAACCCGAGCGCTTACAGATAGAAAGAACTCCTGAGGCGGAAAGCCGGGAGCAACGAGTTTTATTTTAAAATTGTATTTCTTTTTGTGATTTTAACTGTTTTCACCTACCCTCGCTAGCACTTCCCCTGCACAGCCGATCTAAACGCTGTCGCGGGTCGCCATTCCTGGTGACAACATCACTGTGGGGAAGCCTGGTCAGGCCACGCCCCCTCGACAATTAGGCCACGCCCCCTCCGCCTATTTAGCGCGCCAAAACCTGAGCGCTTACAGATAGAAAGAACTCCTGAGGCGGAAAGCCGGGAGCAACGAGTTTTATTTTAAAATTGTATTTCTTTTTGTGATTTTAACTGTTTTCACCTACCCTCGCTAGCACTTCCCCTGCACAGCCGATCTAAACGCTGTCGCGGGCCGCCATTCCTGGTGACATCATCACTGTGGGGAAGCCTGGTCAGGCCACGCCCCCTCAACAATTAGGCCACACCCCCTTCTGCTTCTTCCTACTTATATCATGTGCCTTCCACGTCCGTGCAGCGGACGGGCGCAGCAGGCGCGCCGGCGGCGTGGGCAAGCCCGTCTGCGCCCGTCCGCGCCAGGACGGGCCATAGGGCACGCCATGCTGACCATTTCATCAGATACTCCCCCCAAGCACTTAGAGATTTACAGAGTTCTGCCACACTACCATCTTCTATGGTCTTGCAGCACATCTCTGCTGCTGGTATCTCGCTTCTTGACCAATCCCTTGTCGGCGGATGCCCATCTTTAACCACGTCGACTAGGAACTCCACATCCATTAGGGTATCATACCTGAATACTCGCTCGCTAATAAAACATTCTGAGGACATTTTCATTCTGCTCTCCAGCTCCAATCCCGATATCCTCCTACTCACAGAGACGTGGCTTACTCCAGAATCTTTACCAGATATTTTGGCGGCTCTCCCCCCTGACTACTACATTCTCCACGCCGACCGACCTGGCAACCGGCCCGTTGGTGGGGTAGCGGCCATCATATCCAAACGCCTTAATTCCATTTCCTCCTATTCTCTCCCCCTCCCTGAGGTGGAGAATCTCCTCATTAGTGTGCAAACGAATACTGGCCCTCTTACCTTCCTCCTACTATATCGGCCCCCACACCCTATGCCATCCTTTTCCTCCACTATGAATGATCAATTGTCTTCTCTCCTCACATTGCACTCCCGCTTCGCTATCTTTGGGGACCTAAACTACTGGTTTGGCGACACCAATGCTGGCCCTCATGCCACCGAGCTGTTTGAGATTCTGAGAGATTTGAACCTCGTCCAACAGGTCTCTCAACCCACCCATATCAAGGGACACATTTTGGACCAGATCTGGACCTGCAATCTGGCACTGTCCCCACCAGACATATCTCCATGTGCCTGGTCTGATCACTACTTAGTGGATACCATCATCACAGTTGACGGTCAGACTCCTGTCCCTCTGATGGCTGGTGGCTTTTCCCGTAAATGGAGCGCATACGACTCCCAGGGCTTCCTCATCGCCCTGGCTGACTCATGCCCAGTCATCCACGATCTTAACGACATCGACGGACTAGAACGAGATACTGCCTCCTGGCTAGAGTCGGCTAGCGACCGATTTGCCCCCCTAGTCAAGTTCCCCTGTACTAGACATCGGAATTCTCACAGGTGGTTCTCCGACGATCTTAAAGCCCGGAAATTGAAAACACGCCAGTTAGAACGCACCTGGAGACATGACTATTCGGACTCAGCCAAACAATCCTATCTGGCCGCACGTAAAGATTTCAAAACAGCTATCCGTTCTGCCAAAATGGAACACTTCGCCAACAGGATCTCCCAGGCAACTGATAAATCTAAGGAGGTATTCAGAGTTCTGAATGAGTTAACCACAGATGACAGAACCCTTCCTGCCCAGACCCCCACTCAGGAGGCCTGTGATACTCTGAACTCCTTTTTCGTAGAAAAAATCTAAAAAATCAAAAAATCTATCCCTCCACTTCCCCAACCGCCACTACCGGATAATTCGTCTCACAACCCTTTGACCCTCACTTCCTTTCCTGCTCTAGATTCCACCACCTTGTCAGAATTAGCCATTCGTGTGAAATCTGGTACTCCGAATGATTGCTGCCCACCTTCTGTCCTGCGGAGTATCTGTCTCAACCTACCAGATAGTGTTTTACATCTAATGAACAGATCTCTCTGCAGTGGCATCTGTCCTACTGCCTTTAAGGATGCCATTCTGGTACCTCTCCTAAAAAAAACAGGGGCGGACATGTCGGAGCCGTCAAATTATCGCCCCATTTCACTCCTTCCTTATTTTTCCAAACTCATGGAAGCCCATGTTACCCGCTGCCTGTCCAGCTTCATAGAAACCTCCTGCTATCTCGAGCCGAATCAGGCCGGCTTCAGACCTGCTCATTCCACTGAAGCCGTTATTCTGGCAGTCCTTGATACACTCAGGAGCGGCGCGGACGCGGGAATCCCCCAGGCCCTCGTCCTACTGGATTTGTCGGCCGCGTTCGACACGGTGGATCATAACATCCTTCTCCACCGTGTCGAGCAGGCAGGCATCCGGGGCGTTGCTCTTGAATGGATCAAATCCTTCCTTACGGGAAGAACACAGGCGGTCCGTCTGGGCCCCTACACCGCTAAACAAACCCCCATGTCCTGTGGTGTCCCCCAGGGATCTTCCCTTTCCCCACTCCTCTTCAATATTTATCTCCGGCCACTCATTCAGTCACTCTCGAAATGGGACATCGTCACCTATAATTATGCTGACGATCTGCAAATTATTTTCTCCCTCAACTCACCACACGCTGTTAAAACCTTTCACGGAGCCATGATTCACATCCAACTCTGGATGAACCAGAACCAACTGAAGTTGAACCCCGGTAAAACTGAGCTCCTCCTTCCTGGGCTCAGTCAAGCTTACTGGGGTCCACAGTTCTGGCCGCCAGAGTTTGGACCCCCCCACCCCTGTAAAAACAGTAAAGAGTTTGGGTGTCATCATTGACACCGAACTCTCCCTCAGAGCTCAAGTTGGAGCGGTGGTTTCCTCCTGTATGTACCAACTCCAGAGGATCCGCAAAGTCCGTTACCTTCTTCCCCCGGTGGCACTCACCCAAACTGTCATCTCATTGAAACTCTCCCGCTTGGATTTTTCTAATGCCATCTACCACGGCCTACCGCAGTATCTTATACAACGCCTCCAAGTTGTCCAGAACCAGGCGGCCCGCCTGATTCATGGCACTCCCAGATGGCAATCAGCTAAGCCTCTGCTTACGTGCCTTCATTGGCTCCCAGTCGATCGTAGGGTTGCCTTCAAGGTGGCATGCCTCACCTTTAAAGCACTTCACTGCCCTGGTCCCGCTTTCTTAAAATCCCTCATTCGCCCTCACTGTCCCACACGCAATCTTCGATCAGCTCACCGAGATCTGCTGATCACCCCCAAGAGCAAAACCAAGAGATTCGGCGGTCGCCGCTTCTCTCACCTGGCTCCCGCACTCTGGAACCTTCTCCCTCTCCCCATTAAATCCTCCCTTTCCCTCCTGACCTTTAGGAAAATGTTGAAAACCCACCTCTTCCCCACCTCTGGTTAGATCTCGCCAACTCTGCTCCCCCCTCATCTATTCTGTCTATCAGCGCCAGGAAGCTTCGGTGTCAGCGCGCTTTACAAAACGCACTTAACATAACATAACATAACATAACATACTCAGAAGCTTCTATTTTGACCAATTTCTGGCAGAAAAATGACTCCAAACACACTCATTTTAGATCCAAAAGTGATAATTCACATTTAATAGTCATTTACAGGCAAAAGGGAAAACATTAAAAAATGGCCATTTCTGACCATCTGGAGAAAGTTCGACAGTTCCGGGGTCATCGTTTTTCATCCCAAATTTTTTTTTTCAAATGTTGAAAAAATGATGCAAAATGTCAAATGGATTGTGCCTCATGTTAAATAACCACTTTTTAAAGCCCCACAGTGACCAAAATTGCCATTTTTACAGACTTTTCCTCCTACTCAGAACCTTCTATTTCAACCAATTTCTGGCAGAAAAATTACTCCAAACACACTTATTTTAGTTCCAAAAGCGATCATTCACATTTAATAATTGTTTACAGTCAAAAGAGAAAACATTAAAAAATGACCATTTCTGACCATCTGGAGAAAGTTTGACAGGTCCGGGGTCATCGTTTTTCATTAAAAAAAATACTTTTTCAAATGCTGAAAAAATGATTCAAAATGTCAAATGGATTGTGCCTGATGTTGAATAACCACTTTTTAAAGCCCCACAGTGACCAAAATTGTCATTTTTACAGACATTTCCTCCTACTCAGAACCTTCTATTTCGACCAATTTCTGGCAGAAAAATGACTCTAAACACACTCCTTTTAGTTCCGAAAGTGATAATTCACATTTAATAGTCATTTACAGGCAAAAGAGAAAACATTAAAACATGACCATTTCTGACCATCTGGAGAAAGTTCGACAAGTTCCGGGGTTATCGTTTTTCATCAAAAAAAATATTTTTTCAAATGTTGAAAAAATGATGCAAAATGTCAAATGGATTGTGCCTCATGTTGAATAACTACTTTTTAAGCCCTACAGTGACCAAAATTGCCATTTTTATAGACTTTTCCTCCTACTCAGAGCCTTCTATTTCGACCAATTTCTGGCAGAAAAATGACTCTAAACACACTCATTTTAGTTCCAAAAGTGATAATTCACATTTAATAGTCATTTACTGTCAAAAGAGAAAACATTAAAAAATGACCATTTCTAACCATCTGGAGAAAGTTCGACAGGTCCGGGGTCATCGTTTTTCATCAAAAAAAATATTTTTTCAAATGTTGAAAAAATGATTCAAAATGTCAAATGGATTGTGCCTCATGCTGAATAACCACTTTTTTAAGCCCCACAGTGACCAAAATTGCCATTTTTGCAGACTTTTCCTCCTACTCAGAAGCTTCTATTTTGACCAATTTCTGGCAGAAAAATTACTCCAAACACACTCATTTTAGATCCAAAAGTGATAATTCACATTTAATAGTCATTTACAGGCAAAAGAGAAAACATTAAAAAATGGCCATTTCTGACCATCTGGAGAAAGTTCGACAGTTCCGGGGTCATCGTTTTTCATCAAAAAAATATATTTTTTCAAATGTTGAAAAAATGATGCAAAATGTCAAATGGATTGAGCCTGATGTTGAATAACTACTTTTTAAGCCCCACAGTGACCAAAATTGCCATTTTACAGACTTTTCCTCCTACTCCAAAACTTCTATTTTGACCAATTTCTGGCAGAAAAATCACTCCAAACACACTTATTTTAGTTCCAAAAGCGATCATTCACATTTAATAATTGTTTACCGTCAAAAGAGAATACATTAAAAAATGACCATTTCTGACCATCTGGAGAAAGTTTGACAGGTCCGGGGTCATCGTTTTTCATAAAAAAAAATACTTTTTCAAATGTTGAAAAAATGATTCAAAATGTCAAATGGATTGTGCCTGATGTTGAATAACCACTTTTTAAGCCCCACAGTGACCAAAATTGCCATTTTTACAGACTTTTCCTCCTACTCCAAAGCTTCTATTTTGACCAATTTCTGGCAGAAAAATAACTCCAAACACACTTATTTTAGTTCCAAAAGCGATCATTCACATTTAATAATTGTTTACAGTCAAAAGAGAAAACATTAAAAAATGACCATTTCTGACCATCTGGAGAAAGTTTGACAGGTCCGGGGTCATCGTTTTTCATAAACAAAAAATACTTTTTCAAATGTTGAAAAAATGATTCAAAATGTCAAATGGATTGTGCCTGATGTTGAATAACCACTTTTTAAAGCCCCACAGTGACCAAAATTGCCATTTTTACAGACTTTTCCTCCTATTCAGGAGCTTCTATTTCGACCAATTAATGGCAGAAAAATGACTCCAAACACACTCATTTTAGATCCAAAAGTGATAATTCACATTTAATAGTCATTTACAGGCAAAAGAGAAAACATTCAAAAATGGCCATTTCTGACCATCTGGAGAAAGTTCGACAGTTCCGGGGTCATCGTTTTTCATCAAAAAATTTTTTTTTTCAAATGATGCAAAATGTCAAATGGATTGAGCCTGATGTTGAATAACTACTTTTTAAGCCCCACAGTGACCAAACTTGCCATTTTTACAGACTTTTCCTCCTACTCCAAAGCTTCTATTATGACCAATTTCTGGCAGAAAAATTACTCCAAACACACTTATTTTAGTTCCAAAGGCGATCATTCACATTTAATAATTGTTTACAGTCAAAAGAGAAAACATTAAAAAATGACCATTTCTGACCATCTGGACAAAGTTCGACAGGTCCGGGGTCATAATTTTTCCTAAAAAAAAATATTTTTTCAAATGTTGAAAAAATGATGCAAAATGTCAAATGGATTGTGCCTGATGTTGAATAACCACTTTTTAAGACCCACAGTGACCAAAATTGCCATTTTTACAGACATTTCCTCCTACTCAGAAGCTTCTATTTGACCAATTTCTGGCAGAAAAATGACTCTAAACACACTCATTTTAGTTCCAAAAGTGATAATTCACATTTAATAGCCATATACAGGCAAAAGAGAAAACATTAAAAAATGACCATTTCTGACCATCTGGAAAAAGTTCGACAGTTCCGGGGTCATCGTTTTTCATCAAAAAAAATATTTTTTCAAATGTTGAAAAAATGATGCAAAATGTCAAAAGGATTGGGCCTCCTGTTGAATAACCACTTTTGCCCCACAGTGACCAAAATTGCCATTTTTACAGACTTTTCCTCCTACTCAGAAGCTTCTATTTGACCAATTTCTGGCAGAAAAATGACTCTAAACACACTTATTTTAGTTCCAAAAGTGATCATTCAGATTTAAGAATTGTTTACAGTCAAAAGAGAAAACATTAAAAAATGACCATTTCTGACCATCTGGAGAAAGTTCGACAGTTCCGGGGTCATCGTTTTTCATAAAAAAAAATATTTTTTCAAATGTTGAAAAAATGATGCAAAATGTCAAATGGATTGAGCCTGATGTTGAATAACTACTTTTTAAGCCCCACAGTGACCAAACTTGCCATTTTTACAGACTTTTCCTCCTACTCCAAAGCTTCTATTTGACCAATTTCTGGCAGAAAAATGACTCTAAACACACTCATTTTAGTTCCAAAAGTGATAATTCACATTTAATAGTCATTTACTGTCAAAAGAGAAAACATTAAAAAATGACCATTTCTGATCATCTGGAGAAGGTTCGACAGGTCCGGGGTCATAGTTTTTCATCCAAAAAATATTTTTTCAAATGTTGAAAAAATAATTCAAAATGTCAAATGGATTGTGCCTCATGTTGAATAACCACTTTTTAAAGCCCCACAGTGACCAAAATTGCCATTTTTACAGACTTTTCCTCCTACTCAGGAGCTTCTATTTTGACCAATTTCTGGCAGAAAAATGACTCCAAACACACTCATTTTAGATCCAAAAGTGATAATTCACATTTAATAGTCATTTACAGGCAAAAGAGAAAACATTAAAAAATGGCCATTTCTGACCCTCTGGAGAAAGTTCGACAGTTCCGGGGTCATCGTTTTTCCTAAAAAAAAATATTTTTTCAAATGTTGAAAAAATGATGCAAAATGTCAAATGGATTGAGCCTGATGTTGAATAACTACTTTTTAAGCCCCACAGTGACCAAACCTGCCATTTTTACAGACTTTTCCTCCTACTCCAAAGCTTCTATTATGACCAATTTCTGGCAGAAAAATTACTCCAAACACACTTATTTTAGTTCCAAAAGCGATCATTCACATTTAATAATTGTTTACAGTCAAAAGAGAAAACATTAAAAAATGACCATTTCTGACCATCTGGAGAAAGTTCGACAGGTCCGGGGTCATCGTTTTTCATAAAAAAAAATCTTTTTTCAAATGTTGAAAAAATGATGCAAAATGTCAAATGGATTGTGCCTGATGTTGAATAACCACTTTTTAAAGCCCCACAGTGACCAAAATTGCCATTTTTACAGACTTTTCCTCCTACTCAGAAGCTTCTATTTCGACCGATTTTTGGCATAAAAATTACTCCAAACACACTCATTTTAGTTCCAAAAGTGATAATTCATATTTAATATCCATATACAGGCAAAAGAGAAAACATTAAAAAATGACCATTTCTGACCATCTGGAGAAAGTTCGACAGGTCCGGGGTCATCATTTTTTCATAAAAAAAATATTTTTTCAAATGTTGAAAAAATGATGCAAAATGTCAAATGGATTGTGCCTGATGTTGAATAACCACTTTTTAAGCCCCACAGTGACCAAAATTGCCATTTTTACAGACATTTCCTCCTACTCAGAAGCTTCTATTTGACCAATTTCTGGCAGAAAAATGACTCTAAACACACTCATTTTAGTTCCAAAAGTGATAATTCACATTTAATAGTCATTTACAGGCAAAACAGATAACATTAAAAAAGGACCATTTCTGACCATCTGGAGAAAGTTCGACAGTTCCGGGGTCATCGTTTATCATCAAAAAAAATATTTTTTCAAATGTTGAAAAAATGATGCAAAATGTCAAAAGGATTGGGCCTCCTGTTGAATAACCACTTTTGCCCCACAGTGACCAAAATTTTTACAGACTTTTCCTCCTACACAGAAGCTTCTATTTGACCAATTTCTGGCCGAAAAATGACTCTAAACACACTTATTTTAGTTCCAAAAGTGATCTTTCAAATTTAAGAATTGTTTACAGTCAAAAGAGAAAACATTAAAAAATGACCATTTCTGACCATTTGGAGAAAGATCGACAGTTCTTTTTTCATAAAAAAATTTTTTTTTTCAAATGTTGAAAAAATGATGCAAAATGTCAAATGGATTGTGCCTGATGTTGAATAACTACTTTTTAAGCCCTACAGTAACCAAAATTGCCATTTTTACAGATATTTCCTCCTACTCAGAAGCTTCTATTTGACCAATTTCTGGCAGAAAAATGGCTCTAAACACACTTATTTTAGTTCCAAAAGTGATCATTCACATTTAATAATTTTTTACAGTCAAAAGAGAAAACATTAAAAAATGACCATTTCTGACCATCTGGAGAAAGTTTGACAGGTCCGGGGTCATCGTTTTTCATTAAAAAAAATATTTTTTCAAATGTTGAAAAAATGATTCAAAATGTGAAATGGATTGTGCCTGATGTTGAATAACCACTTTTTAAGCCCCACAGTGACCAAAATTGCCATTTTTAGAGACATTTCTTCCTACTCAGAAGCTTCTATTTGACAAACTTCTGGCAGAAAAATGGCTCTAAACACACTTATTTTAGTTCCAAAAGTGATCATTCACATTTAATAATTGTTTACAGTCAAAAGAGAAAACATTAAAAAATGACCATTTCTGACCATCTGGAGAAAGTTCAACAGGTCCGGGGTCATCGTTTTTCATCAAAAAAAATACTTTTTCAAATGTTGAAAAAATTATTCAAAATGTCAAATGGATTGTGCCTGATGTTAAATAACCACTTTTTAAAGCCCCACAGTGACCAAAATTGTCATTTTTACAGACTTTTCCTCCTTCTCCAAAGCTTCTATTTTGACCAATTTCTGGCAGAAAAATTACTCCAAACACACTTATTTTAGTTCCAAAAGTGATCTTTCAGATTTAAGAATTTTTTACAGTCAAAAGAGAAAACATTAAAAAATGACCATTTCTGACCATCTGGAGAAAGTTCGACAGTTCCGGGGTCATCGTTTTTCATCAAAAAAAATATTTTTTTAAATGTTGAAAAAATGATGCAAAATGTCAAATGGATTGTGCCTGATGTTGAATAACCACTTTTTAAAGCCCCACAGTGACCAAAATTTCCATTTTTACAGACTTTTCCTCCTACTCAGAAGCTTCTATTTCGCCCAATTTCTGGCAGACAAATGACTCCAAACACACTCATTTTAGTTCCAAAAGTGATAATTCACATTTAATAGTCATATACAGGCAAAAGAGAAAACATTAAAAAATGACCATTTCTGACCATCTGGAGAAAGTTCGACAGTTCCGGGGTCATCGTTTTTCATCAAAAAATTTTTTTTTTCAAATGTTGAAAAAATTATGCAAAATGTCAAATGGATTGAGCCTGATGTTGAATAACTACTTTTTAAGCCCCACAGTGACCAAACTTGCCATTTTTACAGACTTTTCCTCCTACTCCAAAGCTTCTATTATGACCAATTTCTGGCAGAAAAATTACTCCAAACACACTTATTTTAGTTCCAAAAGCGATCATTCACATTTAATAATTGTTTACAGTCAAAAGAGAAAACATTAAAAAATGACCATTTCTGACCATCTGGAGAAAGTTCGACAGGTCCGGGGTCATCATTTTTCCTAAAAAAAAATATTTTTTCAAATGTTGAAAAAATGATGCAAAATGTCAAATGGATTGTGCCTGATGTTGAATAACCACTTTTTAAGACCCACAGTTACCAAAATTGCCATTTTTACAGACATTTCCTCCTACTCAGAAGCTTCTATTTGACCAATTTCTGGCAGAAAAATGACGCTGAACACACTCATTTTAGTTCCAAAAGTGATAATTCACATTTAATAGCCATATACAGGCAAAAGAGAAAACATTAAAAAATGACCATTTCTGACCATCTGGAGAAAGTTCGACAGTTCCGGGGTCATCGTTTTTCATCAAAAAAAATATTTTTTCAAATGTTGAAAAAATGATGCAAAATGTCAAAAGGATTGGGCCTCCTGTTGAATAACCACTTTTGCCCCACAGTGACCAAAATTTCCAGTTTTACAGACTTTTCCTCCTACTCAGAAGCTTCTATTTGACCAATTTCTGGCAGAAAAATGACTCTAAACACACTTATTTTAGTTCCAAAAGTGATCATTCAGATTTAAGAATTGTTTACAGTCAAAAGAGAAAACATTAAAAAATGGCCATTTCTGACCATCTGGAGAAAGTTCGACAGTTCCGGGGTCATCGTTTTTCATTAAAAAAATTTTTTTTTCAAATGTTGAAAAAATGATGCCAAATGTCAAATGGATTGAGCCTGATGTTGAATAACTACTTTTTAAGCCCCACAGTGACCAAACTTGCCATTTTTACAGACTTTTCCTCCTACTCCAAAGCTTCTATTTGACCAATTTCTGGCAGAAAAATGGCTCTAAACACACTTATTTTAGTTCCAAAAGTGATAATTCACATTTAATAGTCATTTACTGTCAAAAGAGAAAACATTAAAAAATGACCATTTCTAACCATCTGGAGAAAGTTCGACAGGTCCGGGGTCATCGTTTTTCATCAAAAAAATATTTTTTCAAATGTTGAAAAAGTAATTCAAAATGTCAAATGGATTGTGCCTCATGTTGAATAACCACTTTTTAAAGCCCCACAGTGACCAAAATTGCCATTTTTACAGACTTTTCCTCCTACTCAGAATCTTCTATTTCGGCCGATTTTTGGCAGAAAAATGACTCCAAACACACTCATTTTAGTTCCAAAAGTTATAATTCACATTTAATAGCCATATACAGGCAAAAGAGAAAACATTAAAAAATGACAATTTCTGACCATCTGGAGAAAGTTCGACAGTTCCGGGGTCATTGTTTTTCATCAAAAAAAATATTTTTTCAAATGTTGAAAAAATGATGCAAAATGTCAAAAGGATTGGGCCTCCTGTTGAATAACCACTTTTGCCCCACAGTGACCAAAATTGCCATTTTTACAGACTTTTCCTCCTACTCAGAAGCTTCTATTTGACCAATTTCTGGCAGAAAAATGACTCTAAACACACTTATTTTAGTTCCAAAAGTGATCATTCAGATTTAAGAATTGTTTACAGTCAAAAGAGAAAACATTAAAAAATGGCCATTTCTGACCATCTGGAGAAAGTTCGACAGTTCCGGGGTCATCGTTTTTCATTAAAAAAAATATTTTTTCAAATGTTGAAAAAATGATGCAAAATGTCAAATGGATTGAGCCTGATGTTGAATAACTACTTTTTAAGCCCCACAGTGACCAAACTTGCCATTTTTACAGACTTTTCCTCCTACTCCAAAGCTTCTATTTGACCAATTTCTGGCAGAAAAATGGCTCTAAACACACTTATTTTAGTTCCAAAAGTGATAATTCACATTTAATAGTCATTTACTGTCAAAAGAGAAAACATTAAAAAATGACCATTTCTGACCATCTGGAGAAAGGTCGACAGGTCCGGGGTCATCGTTTTTCATCAAAAAAATATTTATTCAAATGTTGAAAAAGTAATTCAAAATGTCAAATGGATTGTGCCTCATGTTGAATAACCACTTTTTAAAGCCCCACAGTGACCAAAATTGCCATTTTTACAGACTTTTCCTCCTACTCAGAAGCTTCTATTTCGGCCGATTTTTGGCAGAAAAATGACTCCAAACACACTCATTTTAGTTCCAAAAGTTATAATTCATATTTAATAGCCATATACAGGCAAAAGAGAAAACATTAAAAAATGACCATTTCTGACCATCTGGAGAAAGTTCGACAGGTCCGGGGTCATCATTTTTCATTAAAAAAAATATTTTTTCAAATGTTGAAAAAATTATGCAAAATGTCAAATGGATTGTGCCTGATGTTGAATAACCACTTTTTAAGCCCCACAGTGACCAAAATTGCCATTTTTACAGACATTTCCTCCTACTCAGAAGCTTCTATTTGACCAATTTCTGGCAGAAAAATGACTCTAAACACACTCATTTTAGTTCCAAAAGTGATAATTCACATTTAATAGTCATTTACAGGCAAAAGAGATAACATTAAAAAAGGACCATTTCTGACCATCTGGAGAAAGTTCGACAGGTCCGGGGTCATCATTTTTCATTAAAAAAAATATTTTTTCAAATGTTGAAAAAATGATGCAAAATGTCAAAAGGATTGGGCCTCCTGTTGAATAACCACTTTTGCCCCACAGTGACCAAAATTGCCATTTTTACAGACTTTTCCTCTTACACAGAAGCTTCTATTTGACCAATTTCTGGCAGAAAAATGACTCTAAACACACTTATTTTAGTTCCAAAAGTGGTCTTTCAAATTTAAGAATTGTTTACAGTCAAAAGAGAAAACATTACAAAATGACCATTTCTGACCATCTGGAGAAAGTTCGACAGTTCGTTTTTCATAAAAAAAAATATTTTTTCAAATGTTGAAAAAATGATGCAAAATGTCAAATGGATTGTGCCTGATGTTGAATAACTACTTTTTAAGCCCTACTGTAACCAAAATTGCCATTTTTACAGATATTTCCTCCTACTCAGAAGCTTCTATTTGACCAAATTCTGGCAGAAAAATGGCTCTAAACACACTTATTTTAGTTCCAAAAGTGATCATTCACATTTAATAATTTTTTACAGTCAAAAGAGAAAACATTAAAAAATGACCATTTCTGACCATCTGGAGAAAGTTTGACAGGTCCGGGGTCATCGTTTTTCATAAAAAAAATACTTTTTCAAATGTTGAAAAAATGATTCAAAATGTCAAATGGATTGTGCCTGATGTTGAATAACCACTTTTTAAGCCCCACAGTGACCAAAATTGCCATTTTTAGAGACATTTCTTCCTACTCAGAAGCTTCTATTTGACAAACTTCTGGCAGAAAAATGGCTCTAAACACACTTATTTTAGTTCCAAAAGTGATCATTCACATTTAATAATTGTTTACAGTCAAAAGAGAAAACATAAAAAAATGACCATTTCTGACCATCTGGAGAAAGTTCGACAGTTCCGGGGTCATCGTTTTTCATAAAAAAAATATTTTTTCAAATGTTGAAAAAATGATGCAACATGTCAAAAGGATTGTGCCTGATGTTGAATAACCACTTTTTAAAGCCCCACAGTGACCAAAATTTCCATTTTTACAGACTTTTCCTCCTACTCAGAAGCTTCTATTTCGCCCAATTTCTGGCAGACAAATGACTCCAAACACACTCATTTTAGTTCCAAAAGTGATAATTCACATTTAATAGTCATATACAGGCAAAAGAGAAAACATTAAAAAATGACCATTTCTGACCATCTGGAGAAAGTTCGACAGTTCCGGGGTCATCGTTTTTCATCAAAAAATTTTTTTTTTCAAATGTTGAAAAAATTATGCAAAATGTCAAATGGATTGAGCCTGATGTTGAATAACTACTTTTTAAGCCCCACAGTGACCAAACTTGCCATTTTTACAGACTTTTCCTCCTACTCCAAAGCTTCTATTATGACCAATTTCTGGCAGAAAAATTACTCCAAACACACTTATTTTAGTTCCAAAAGCGATCATTCACATTTAATAATTGTTTACAGTCAAAAGAGAAAACATTAAAAAATGACCATTTCTGACCATCTGGAGAAAGTTCGACAGGTCCGGGGTCATCATTTTTCCTAAAAAAAAATATTTTTTCAAATGTTGAAAAAATGATGCAAAATGTCAAATGGATTGTGCCTGATGTTGAATAACCACTTTTTAAGACCCACAGTTACCAAAATTGCCATTTTTACAGACATTTCCTCCTACTCAGAAGCTTCTATTTGACCAATTTCTGGCAGAAAAATGACTCTGAACACACTCATTTTAGTTCCAAAAGTGATAATTCACATTTAATAGCCATATACAGGCAAAAGAGAAAACATTAAAAAATGACCATTTCTGACCATCTGGAGAAAGTTCGACAGTTCCGGGGTCATCGTTTTTCTTCAAAAAAAATATTTTTTCAAATGTTGAAAAAATGATGCAAAATGTCAAAAGGATTGGGCCTCCTGTTGAATAACCACTTTTGCCCCACAGTGACCAAAATTTCCAGTTTTACAGACTTTTCCTCCTACTCAGAAGCTTCTATTTGACCAATTTCTGGCAGAAAAATGACTCTAAACACACTTATTTTAGTTCCAAAAGTGATCATTCAGATTTAAGAATTGTTTACAGTCAAAAGAGAAAACATTACAAAATGACCATTTCTGACCATCTGGAGAAAGTTCGACAGTTCGTTTTTCATAAAAAAAAATATTTTTTCAAATGTTGAAAAAATGATGCAAAATGTCAAATGGATTGTGCCTGATGTTGAATAACTACTTTTTAAGCCCTACTGTAACCAAAATTGCCATTTTTACAGATATTTCCTCCTACTCAGAAGCTTCTATTTGACCAAATTCTGGCAGAAAAATGGCTCTAAACACACTTATTTTAGTTCCAAAAGTGATCATTCACATTTAATAGTCATTTACTGTCAAAAGAGAAAACATTAAAAAATGACCATTTCTGACCATCTGGAGAAAGGTCGACAGGTCCGGGGTCATCGTTTTTCATCAAAAAAATATTTATTCAAATGTTGAAAAAGTAATTCAAAATGTCAAATGGATTGTGCCTCATGTTGAATAACCACTTTTTAAAGCCCCACAGTGACCAAAATTGCCATTTTTACAGACTTTTCCTCCTACTCAGAAGCTTCTATTTCGGCCGATTTTTGGCAGAAAAATGACTCCAAACACACTCATTTTAGTTCCAAAAGTTATAATTCATATTTAATAGCCATATACAGGCAAAAGAGAAAACATTAAAAAATGACCATTTCTGACCATCTGGAGAAAGTTCGACAGGTCCGGGGTCATCATTTTTCATTAAAAAAAATATTTTTTCAAATGTTGAAAAAATGATGCAAAATGTCAAATGGATTGTGCCTGATGTTGAATAACCACTTTTTAAGCCCCACAGTGACCAAACTTGCCATTTTTACAGACTTTTCCTCCTACTCCAAAGCTTCTATTTGACCAATTTCTGGCAGAAAAATGGCTCTAAACACACTTATTTTAGTTCCAAAAGTGATAATTCACATTTAATAGTCATTTACTGTCAAAAGAGAAAACATTAAAAAATGACCATTTCTGACCATCTGGAGAAAGGTCGACAGGTCCGGGGTCATCGTTTTTCATCAAAAAAATATTTATTCAAATGTTGAAAAAGTAATTCAAAATGTCAAATGGATTGTGCCTCATGTTGAATAACCACTTTTTAAAGCCCCACAGTGACCAAAATTGCCATTTTTACAGACTTTTCCTCCTACTCAGAAGCTTCTATTTCGGCCGATTTTTGGCAGAAAAATGACTCCAAACACACTCATTTTAGTTCCAAAAGTTATAATTCATATTTAATAGCCATATACAGGCAAAAGAGAAAACATTAAAAAATGACCATTTCTGACCATCTGGAGAAAGTTCGACAGGTCCGGGGTCATCATTTTTCATTAAAAAAAATATTTTTTCAAATGTTGAAAAAATTATGCAAAATGTCAAATGGATTGTGCCTGATGTTGAATAACCACTTTTTAAGCCCCACAGTGACCAAAATTGCCATTTTTACAGACATTTCCTCCTACTCAGAAGCTTCTATTTGACCAATTTCTGGCAGAAAAATGACTCTAAACACACTCATTTTAGTTCCAAAAGTGATAATTCACATTTAATAGTCATTTACAGGCAAAAGAGATAACATTAAAAAAGGACCATTTCTGACCATCTGGAGAAAGTTCGACAGGTCCGGGGTCATCATTTTTCATTAAAAAAAATATTTTTTCAAATGTTGAAAAAATGATGCAAAATGTCAAAAGGATTGGGCCTCCTGTTGAATAACCACTTTTGCCCCACAGTGACCAAAATTGCCATTTTTACAGACTTTTCCTCTTACACAGAAGCTTCTATTTGACCAATTTCTGGCAGAAAAATGACTCTAAACACACTTATTTTAGTTCCAAAAGTGGTCTTTCAAATTTAAGAATTGTTTACAGTCAAAAGAGAAAACATTACAAAATGACCATTTCTGACCATCTGGAGAAAGTTCGACAGTTCGTTTTTCATAAAAAAAAATATTTTTTCAAATGTTGAAAAAATGATGCAAAATGTCAAATGGATTGTGCCTGATGTTGAATAACTACTTTTTAAGCCCTACTGTAACCAAAATTGCCATTTTTACAGATATTTCCTCCTACTCAGAAGCTTCTATTTGACCAAATTCTGGCAGAAAAATGGCTCTAAACACACTTATTTTAGTTCCAAAAGTGATCATTCACATTTAATAATTTTTTACAGTCAAAAGAGAAAACATTAAAAAATGACCATTTCTGACCATCTGGAGAAAGTTTGACAGGTCCGGGGTCATCGTTTTTCATAAAAAAAATACTTTTTCAAATGTTGAAAAAATGATTCAAAATGTCAAATGGATTGTGCCTGATGTTGAATAACCACTTTTTAAGCCCCACAGTGACCAAAATTGCCATTTTTAGAGACATTTCTTCCTACTCAGAAGCTTCTATTTGACAAACTTCTGGCAGAAAAATGGCTCTAAACACACTTATTTTAGTTCCAAAAGTGATCATTCACATTTAATAATTGTTTACAGTCAAAAGAGAAAACATAAAAAAATGACCATTTCTGACCATCTGGAGAAAGTTCGACAGTTCCGGGGTCATCGTTTTTCATAAAAAAAATATTTTTTCAAATGTTGAAAAAATGATGCAACATGTCAAAAGGATTGTGCCTGATGTTGAATAACCACTTTTTAAAGCCCCACAGTGACCAAAATTTCCATTTTTACAGACTTTTCCTCCTACTCAGAAGCTTCTATTTCGCCCAATTTCTGGCAGACAAATGACTCCAAACACACTCATTTTAGTTCCAAAAGTGATAATTCACATTTAATAGTCATATACAGGCAAAAGAGAAAACATTAAAAAATGACCATTTCTGACCATCTGGAGAAAGTTTGACAGTTCCGGGGTCATCGTTTTTCATCAAAAAATTTTTTTTTTCAAATGTTGAAAAAATTATGCAAAATGTCAAATGGATTGAGCCTGATGTTGAATAACTACTTTTTAAGCCCCACAGTGACCAAACTTGCCATTTTTACAGACTTTTCCTCCTACTCCAAAGCTTCTATTATGACCAATTTCTGGCAGAAAAATTACTCCAAACACACTTATTTTAGTTCCAAAAGCGATCATTCACATTTAATAATTGTTTACAGTCAAAAGAGAAAACATTAAAAAATGACCATTTCTGACCATCTGGAGAAAGTTCGACAGGTCCGGGGTCATCATTTTTCCTAAAAAAAAATATTTTTTCAAATGTTGAAAAAATGATGCAAAATGTCAAATGGATTGTGCCTGATGTTGAATAACCACTTTTTAAGACCCACAGTTACCAAAATTGCCATTTTTACAGACATTTCCTCCTACTCAGAAGCTTCTATTTGACCAATTTCTGGCAGAAAAATGACTCTGAACACACTCATTTTAGTTCCAAAAGTGATAATTCACATTTAATAGCCATATACAGGCAAAAGAGAAAACATTAAAAAATGACCATTTCTGACCATCTGGAGAAAGTTCGACAGTTCCGGGGTCATCGTTTTTCTTCAAAAAAAATATTTTTTCAAATGTTGAAAAAATGATGCAAAATGTCAAAAGGATTGGGCCTCCTGTTGAATAACCACTTTTGCCCCACAGTGACCAAAATTTCCAGTTTTACAGACTTTTCCTCCTACTCAGAAGCTTCTATTTGACCAATTTCTGGCAGAAAAATGACTCTAAACACACTTATTTTAGTTCCAAAAGTGATCATTCAGATTTAAGAATTGTTTACAGTCAAAAGAGAAAACATTAAAAAATGGCCATTTCTGACCATCTGGAGAAAGTTCGACAGTTCCGGGGTCATCGTTTTTCATTAAAAAAAATTTTTTTTCAAATGTTGAAAAAATGATGCCAAATGTCAAATGGATTGAGCCTGATGTTGAATAACTACTTTTTAAGCCCCACAGTGACCAAACTTGCCATTTTTACAGACTTTTCCTCCTACTCCAAAGCTTCTATTTGACCAATTTCTGGCAGAAAAATGGCTCTAAACACACTTATTTTAGTTCCAAAAGTGATAATTCACATTTAATAGTCATTTACTGTCAAAAGAGAAAACATTAAAAAATGACCATTTCTGACCATCTGGAGAAAGGTCGACAGGTCCGGGGTCATCGTTTTTCATCAAAAAAATATTTATTCAAATGTTGAAAAAGTAATTCAAAATGTCAAATGGATTGTGCCTCATGTTGAATAACCACTTTTTAAAGCCCCACAGTGACCAAAATTGCCATTTTTACAGACTTTTCCTCCTACTCAGAAGCTTCTATTTCGGCCGATTTTTGGCAGAAAAATGACTCCAAACACACTCATTTTAGTTCCAAAAGTTATAATTCATATTTAATAGCCATATACAGGCAAAAGAGAAAACATTAAAAAATGACCATTTCTGACCATCTGGAGAAAGTTCGACAGGTCCGGGGTCATCATTTTTCATTAAAAAAAATATTTTTTCAAATGTTGAAAAAATTATGCAAAATGTCAAATGGATTGAGCCTGATGTTGAATAACTACTTTTTAAGCCCCACAGTGACCAAACTTGCCATTTTTACAGACTTTTCCTCCTACTCCAAAGCTTCTATTTGACCAATTTCTGGCAGAAAAATGGCTCTAAACACACTTATTTTAGTTCCAAAAGTGATAATTCACATTTAATAGTCATTTACTGTCAAAAGAGAAAACATTAAAAAATGACCATTTCTGACCATCTGGAGAAAGGTCGACAGGTCCGGGGTCATCGTTTTTCATCAAAAAAATATTTATTCAAATGTTGAAAAAGTAATTCAAAATGTCAAATGGATTGTGCCTCATGTTGAATAACCACTTTTTAAAGCCCCACAGTGACCAAAATTGCCATTTTTACAGACTTTTCCTCCTACTCAGAAGCTTCTATTTCGGCCGATTTTTGGCAGAAAAATGACTCCAAACACACTCATTTTAGTTCCAAAAGTTATAATTCATATTTAATAGCCATATACAGGCAAAAGAGAAAACATTAAAAAATGACCATTTCTGACCATCTGGAGAAAGTTCGACAGGTCCGGGGTCATCATTTTTCATTAAAAAAAATATTTTTTCAAATGTTGAAAAAATTATGCAAAATGTCAAATGGATTGTGCCTGATGTTGAATAACCACTTTTTAAGCCCCACAGTGACCAAAATTGCCATTTTTACAGACATTTCCTCCTACTCAGAAGCTTCTATTTGACCAATTTCTGGCAGAAAAATGACTCTAAACACACTCATTTTAGTTCCAAAAGTGATAATTCACATTTAATAGTCATTTACAGGCAAAAGAGATAACATTAAAAAAGGACCATTTCTGACCATCTGGAGAAAGTTCGACAGGTCCGGGGTCATCATTTTTCATTAAAAAAAATATTTTTTCAAATGTTGAAAAAATGATGCAAAATGTCAAAAGGATTGGGCCTCCTGTTGAATAACCACTTTTGCCCCACAGTGACCAAAATTGCCATTTTTACAGACTTTTCCTCTTACACAGAAGCTTCTATTTGACCAATTTCTGGCAGAAAAATGACTCTAAACACACTTATTTTAGTTCCAAAAGTGGTCTTTCAAATTTAAGAATTGTTTACAGTCAAAAGAGAAAACATTACAAAATGACCATTTCTGACCATCTGGAGAAAGTTCGACAGTTCGTTTTTCATAAAAAAAAATATTTTTTCAAATGTTGAAAAAATGATGCAAAATGTCAAATGGATTGTGCCTGATGTTGAATAACTACTTTTTAAGCCCTACTGTAACCAAAATTGCCATTTTTACAGATATTTCCTCCTACTCAGAAGCTTCTATTTGACCAAATTCTGGCAGAAAAATGGCTCTAAACACACTTATTTTAGTTCCAAAAGTGATCATTCACATTTAATAATTTTTTACAGTCAAAAGAGAAAACATTAAAAAATGACCATTTCTGACCATCTGGAGAAAGTTTGACAGGTCCGGGGTCATCGTTTTTCATAAAAAAAATACTTTTTCAAATGTTGAAAAAATGATTCAAAATGTCAAATGGATTGTGCCTGATGTTGAATAACCACTTTTTAAGCCCCACAGTGACCAAAATTGCCATTTTTAGAGACATTTCTTCCTACTCAGAAGCTTCTATTTGACAAACTTCTGGCAGAAAAATGGCTCTAAACACACTTATTTTAGTTCCAAAAGTGATCATTCACATTTAATAATTGTTTACAGTCAAAAGAGAAAACATAAAAAAATGACCATTTCTGACCATCTGGAGAAAGTTCGACAGTTCCGGGGTCATCGTTTTTCATAAAAAAAATATTTTTTCAAATGTTGAAAAAATGATGCAACATGTCAAAAGGATTGTGTCTGAAGTTGAATAACCACTTTTTAAAGCCCCACAGTGACCAAAATTGCCATTTTTACAGACTTTTCCTTCTACTCAGAAGCTTGTATTTTGACCAATTTCTGGCAGAAAAATGACTCTAAACACACTCATTTTAGTTCCAAAAGTGATAATTCACATTTAATAGTCATTTACAGGCAAAAGAGATAACATTAAAAAAGGACCATTTCTGACCATCTGGAGAAAGTTCGACAGGTCCGGGGTCATCATTTTTCATTAAAAAAAATATTTTTTCAAATGTTGAAAAAATGATGCAAAATGTCAAAAGGATTGGGCCTCCTGTTGAATAACCACTTTTGCCCCACAGTGACCAAAATTGCCATTTTTACAGACTTTTCCTCTTACACAGAAGCTTCTATTTGACCAATTTCTGGCAGAAAAATGACTCTAAACACACTTATTTTAGTTCCAAAAGTGGTCTTTCAAATTTAAGAATTGTTTACAGTCAAAAGAGAAAACATTACAAAATGACCATTTCTGACCATCTGGAGAAAGTTCGACAGTTCGTTTTTCATAAAAAAAAATATTTTTTCAAATGTTGAAAAAATGATGCAAAATGTCAAATGGATTGTGCCTGATGTTGAATAACTACTTTTTAAGCCCTACTGTAACCAAAATTGCCATTTTTACAGATATTTCCTCCTACTCAGAAGCTTCTATTTGACCAAATTCTGGCAGAAAAATGGCTCTAAACACACTTATTTTAGTTCCAAAAGTGATCATTCACATTTAATAATTTTTTACAGTCAAAAGAGAAAACATTAAAAAATGACCATTTCTGACCATCTGGAGAAAGTTTGACAGGTCCGGGGTCATCGTTTTTCATAAAAAAAATACTTTTTCAAATGTTGAAAAAATGATTCAAAATGTCAAATGGATTGTGCCTGATGTTGAATAACCACTTTTTAAGCCCCACAGTGACCAAAATTGCCATTTTTAGAGACATTTCTTCCTACTCAGAAGCTTCTATTTGACAAACTTCTGGCAGAAAAATGGCTCTAAACACACTTATTTTAGTTCCAAAAGTGATCATTCACATTTAATAATTGTTTACAGTCAAAAGAGAAAACATAAAAAAATGACCATTTCTGACCATCTGGAGAAAGTTCGACAGTTCCGGGGTCATCGTTTTTCATAAAAAAAATATTTTTTCAAATGTTGAAAAAATGATGCAACATGTCAAAAGGATTGTGTCTGAAGTTGAATAACCACTTTTTAAAGCCCCACAGTGACCAAAATTGCCATTTTTACAGACTTTTCCTTCTACTCAGAAGCTTGTATTTTGACCAATTTCTGGCAGAAAAATGACTACAAACACACTCATTTTAGATCCAAAAGTGATAATTCACATTTAATAGTCATTTACAGGCAAAAGAGAAAACATTAAAAAATGACCATTTCTGACCATCTAGAGAAAGTTCGACAGTTCCGGGGTCATCGTTTTTCATAAAAAAAAATATTTTTTCAAATGTTGAAAAAATGATGCAAAATGTCAAAAGGATTGGGCCTCCTGTTGAATAACCACTTTTGCCCCACAGTGACCAAAATTGCCATTTTTACAGACTTTTCCTCCTACACAGAAGCTTCTATTTGACCAATTTCTGGCAGAAAAATGACTCTAAACACACTTATTTTAGTTCCAAAAGTGGTCTTTCAAATTTAAGAATTGTTTACAGTCAAAAGAGAAAACATTACAAAATGACCATTTCTGACCATCTGGAGAAAGTTCGACAGTTCGTTTTTCATAAAAAAAATGTTTTTTTCAAATGTTGAAAAAATGATGCAAAATGTCAAATGGATTGTGCCTGATGTTGAATAACTACTTTTTAAGCCCTACTGTAACCAAAATTGCCATTTTTACAGATATTTCCTCCTACTCAGAAGCTTCTATTTGACCAAATTCTGGCAGAAAAATGGCTCTAAACACACTTATTTTAGTTCCAAAAGTGATCATTCACATTTAATAATTTTTTACAGTCAAAAGAGAAAACATTAAAAAATGACCATTTCTGACCATCTGGAGAAAGTTTGACAGGTCCGGGGTCATCGTTTTTCATAAAAAAAAATACTTTTTCAAATGTTGAAAAAATGATGCAAAATGTCAAATGGATTGTGCCTGATGTTGAATAACTACTTTTTAAGCCCTACAGTAACCAAAATTGCCATTTTTACAGATATTTCCTCCTACTCAGAAGCTTCTATTTGACCAAATTCTGGCAGAAAAATGGCTCTAAACACACTTATTTTAGTTCCAAAAGTGATCATTCACATTTAATAATTTTTTACAGTCAAAAGAGAAAACATTAAAAAATGACCATTTCTGACCATCTGGAGAAAGTTTGACAGGTCCGGGGTCATCGTTTTTCATTAAAAAAAATACTTTTTCAAATGTTGAAAAAATGATTCAAAATGTCAAATGGATTGTGCCTGAGGTTGAATAACCACTTTTTAAGCCCCACAGTGACCAAAATTGCCATTTTTAGAGACATTTCTTCCTACTCAGAAGCTTCTATTTGACAAACTTCTGGCAGAAAAATGGCTCTAAACACACTTATTTTAGTTCCAAAAGTGATCATTCACATTTAATAATTGTTTACAGTCAAAAGAGAAAACATTAAAAAATGACCATTTCTGACCATCTGGAGAAAGTTCGACAGTTCCGGGGTCATCGTTTTTCATAAAAAAAATATTTTTTCAAATGTTGAAAAAATGATGCAACATGTCAAAAGGATTGTGTCTGAAGTTGAATAACCACTTTTTAAAGCCCCACAGTGACCAAAATTGCCATTTTCACAGACTTTTCCTCCTATTCAGGCGCTTCTATTTCGACCAATTTCTGGCAGAAAAATGACTCCAAACACACTCATTTTAGATCCAAAAGTGATAATTCACATTTAATAGTCATTTACAGGCAAAAGAGAAAACATAAAAAATGACCATTTCTGACCATCTGGAGAAAGTTCGACAGTTCCGGGGTCATCGTTTTTCATCAAAATTTTTTTTTTTCAAATCTTGAAAAAATTATGCAAAATGTCAAATGGATTGAGCCTGATGTTGAATAACTACTTTTTAAGCCCCACAGTGACCAAACTTGCCATTTTTACAGACTTTTCCTCCTACTCCAAAGCTTCTATTATGACCAATTTCTGGCAGAAAAATTACTCCAAACACACCTATTTTAGTTCCAAAAGCGATCATTCACATTTAATAATTGTTTACAGTCAAAAGAGAAAACATTAAAAAATGACCATTTCTGACCATCTGGAGAAAGTTCGACAGGTCCGGGGTCATCATTTTTCCTAAAAAAAAATATTTTTTCAAATGTTGAAAAAATGATGCAAAATGTCAAATGGATTGTGTCTGAAGTTGAATAACCACTTTTTAAGACCCACAGTTACCAAAATTGCCATTTTCACAGACTTTTCCTCCTATTCAGGAGCTTCTATTTCGACCAATTTCTGGCAGAAAAATGACTCCAAACACACTCATTTTAGATCCAAAAGTGATAATTCACATTTAATAGTCATTTACAGGCAAAAGAGAAAACATTAAAAAATGGCCATTTCTGACAATCTGGAGAAAGTTCGACAGTTCCGGGGTCATCGTTTTTCATCAAATTTTTTTTTTTTTCAAATGTTGAAAAAATTATGCAAAATGTCAAATGGATTGAGCCTGATGTTGAATAACTACTTTTTAAGCCCCACAGTGACCAAACTTGCCATTTTTACAGACTTTTCCTCCTACTCCAAAGCTTCTATTATGACCAATTTCTGGCAGAAAAATTACTCCAAACACACTTATTTTAGTTCCAAAAGCGATCATTCACATTTAATAATTGTTTACAGTCAAAAGAGAAAACATTAAAAAATGACCATTTCTGACCATCTGGAGAAAGTTCGACAGGTCCGGGGTCATCATTTTTCCTAAAAAAAAATATTTTTTCAAATGTTGAAAAAATGATGCAAAATGTCAAATGGATTGTGCCTGATGTTGAATAACCACTTTTTAAGACCCACAGTTACCAAAATTGCCATTTTTACAGACATTTCCTCCTACTCAGAAGCTTCTATTTGACCAATTTCTGGCAGAAAAATGACTCTGAACACACTCATTTTAGTTCCAAAAGTGATAATTCACATTTAATAGCCATATACAGGCAAAAGAGAAAACATTAAAAAATGACCATTTCTGACCATCTGGAGAAAGTTCGACAGTTTCGGGGTCATCATTTTTCATCAAAAAAAATATTTTTTCAAATGTTGAAAAAATGATGCAAAATGTCAAAAGGATTGGGCCTCCTGTTGAATAACCACTTTTGCCCCACAGTGACCAAAATTTCCAGTTTTACAGACTTTTCCTCCTACTCAGAAGCTTCTATTTGACCAATTTCTGGCAGAAAAATGACTCTAAACACACTTATTTTAGTTCCAAAAGTGATCATTCAGATTTAAGAATTGTTTACAGTCAAAAGAGAAAACATTAAAAAATGGCCATTTCTGACCATCTGGAGAAAGTTCGACAGTTCCGGGGTCATCGTTTTTCATTAAAAAATTTTTTTTTTCAAATGTTGAAAAAATGATGCCAAATGTCAAATGGATTGAGCCTGATGTTGAATAACTACTTTTTAAGCCCCACAGTGACCAAAATTGCCATTTTTACAGACTTTTCCTCCTACTCAGAAGCTTCTACTTGACCAATTTCTGGCAGAAAAATGACTCTAAACACACTTATTTTAGTTCCAAAAGGGGTCTTTCAAATGTAAGAATTGTTTACAGTCAAAAGAGAAAACATTACAAAATGACCATTTCTGACCATCTGGAGAAAGTTCGACAGTTCGTTTTTCATTAAAAAAAATATTTTTTCAAATGTTGAAAAAATGATGCAAAATGTCAAATGGATTGTGCCTGATGTTGAATAACTACTTTTTAAGCCCTACTGTAACCAAAATTGCCATTTTTACAGATATTTCCTCCTACTCAGAAGCTTCTATTTGACCAAATTCTGGCAGAAAAATGGCTCTAAACACACTTATTTTAGTTCCAAAAGTGATCCTTCACATTTAATAATTTTTTACAGTCAAAAGAGAAAACATTAAAAAATGACCATTTCTGACCATCTGGAGAAAGTTTGACAGGTCCGGGGTCATCGTTTTTCATAAAAAAAATACTTTTTCAAATGTTGAAAAAATGATTCAAAATGTCAAATGGATTGTGCCTGATGTTGAATAACCACTTTTTAAGCCCCACAGTGACCAAAATTGCCATTTTTAGAGACATTTCTTCCTACTCAGAAGCTTCTATTTGACAAACTTCTGGCAGAAAAATGGCTCTAAACACACTTATTTTAGTTCCAAAAGTGATCATTCACATTTAATAATTGTTTACAGTCAAAAGAGAAAACATTAAAAAATGACCATTTCTGACCATCTGGAGAAAGTTCGACAGTTCCGGGGTCATCGTTTTTCATAAAAAAAATATTTTTTCAAATGTTGAAAAAATGATGCAACATGTCAAAAGGATTGTGTCTGAAGTTGAATAACCACTTTTTAAAGCCCCACAGTGACCAAAATTGCCATTTTTACAGACTTTTCCTTCTACTCAGAAGCTTGTATTTTGACCAATTTCTGGCAGAAAAATGACTACAAACACACTCATTTTAGATCCAAAAGTGATAATTCACATTTAATAGTCATTTACAGGCAAAAGAGAAAACATTAAAAAATGACCATTTCTGACCATCTAGAGAAAGTTCGACAGTTCCGGGGTCATCGTTTTTCATAAAAAAAAATATTTTTTCAAATGTTGAAAAAATGATGCAAAATGTCAAAAGGATTGGGCCTCCTGTTGAATAACCACTTTTGCCCCACAGTGACCAAAATTGCCATTTTTACAGACTTTTCCTCCTACACAGAAGCTTCTATTTGACCAATTTCTGGCAGAAAAATGACTCTAAACACACTTATTTTAGTTCCAAAAGTGGTCTTTCAAATTTAAGAATTGTTTACAGTCAAAAGAGAAAACATTACAAAATGACCATTTCTGACCATCTGGAGAAAGTTCGACAGTTCGTTTTTCATAAAAAAAAATTTTTTTTCAAATGTTGAAAAAATGATGCAAAATGTCAAATGGATTGTGCCTGATGTTGAATAACTACTTTTTAAGCCCTACTGTAACCAAAATTGCCATTTTTACAGATATTTCCTCCTACTCAGAAGCTTCTATTTGACCAAATTCTGGCAGAAAAATGGCTCTAAACACACTTATTTTAGTTCCAAAAGTGATCATTCACATTTAATAATTTTTTACAGTCAAAAGAGAAAACATTAAAAAATGACCATTTCTGACCATCTGGAGAAATTTTGACAGGTCCGGGGTCATCGTTTTTCATAAAAAAAAATACTTTTTCAAATGTTGAAAAAATGATGCAAAATGTCAAATGGATTGTGCCTGATGTTGAATAACTACTTTTTAAGCCCTACAGTAACCAAAATTGCCATTTTTACAGATATTTCCTCCTACTCAGAAGCTTCTATTTGACCAAATTCTGGCAGAAAAATGGCTCTAAACACACTTATTTTAGTTCCAAAAGTGATCATTCACATTTAATAATTTTTTACAGTCAAAAGAGAAAACATTAAAAAATGACCATTTCTGACCATCTGGAGAAAGTTTGACAGGTCCGGGGTCATCGTTTTTCATTAAAAAAAATACTTTTTCAAATGTTGAAAAAATGATTCAAAATGTCAAATGGATTGTGCCTGATGTTGAATAACCACTTTTTAAGCCCCACAGTGACCAAAATTGCCATTTTTAGAGACATTTCTTCCTACTCAGAAGCTTCTATTTGACAAACTTCTGGCAGAAAAATGGCTCTAAACACACTTATTTTAGTTCCAAAAGTGATCATTCACATTTAATAATTGTTTACAGTCAAAAGAGAAAACATTAAAAAATGACCATTTCTGACCATCTGGAGAAAGTTCGACAGTTCCGGGGTCATCGTTTTTCATAAAAAAAATATTTTTTCAAATGTTGAAAAAATGATGCAACATGTCAAAAGGATTGTGTCTGAAGTTGAATAACCACTTTTTAAAGCCCCACAGTGACCAAAATTGCCATTTTCACAGACTTTTCCTCCTATTCAGGCGCTTCTATTTCGACCAATTTCTGGCAGAAAAATGACTCCAAACACACTCATTTTAGATCCAAAAGTGATAATTCACATTTAATAGTCATTTACAGGCAAAAGAGAAAACATTAAAAAATGACCATTTCTGACCATCTGGAGAAAGTTCGACAGGTCCGGGGTCATCATTTTTCCTAAAAAAAAATACTTTTTCAAATGTTGAAAAAATTATGCAAAATGTCAAATGGATTGAGCCTGATGTTGAATAACTACTTTTTAAGCCCCACAGTGACCAAACTTGCCATTTTTACAGACTTTTCCTCCTACTCCAAAGCTTCTATTATGACCAATTTCTGGCAGAAAAATTACTCCAAACACACTTATTTTAGTTCCAAAAGCGATCATTCACATTTAATAATTGTTTACAGTCAAAAGAGAAAACATTAAAAAATGACCATTTCTGACCATCTGGAGAAAGTTCGACAGGTCCGGGGTCATCATTTTTCCTAAAAAAAAATATTTTTTCAAATGTTGAAAAAATGATGCAAAATGTCAAATGGATTGTGCTTGATGTTGAATAACCACTTTTTAAGACCCACAGTTACCAAAATTGCCATTTTTACAGACATTTCCTCCTACTCAGAAGCTTCTATTTGACCAATTTCTGGCAGAAAAATGACTCTGAACACACTCATTTTAGTTCCAAAAGTGATAATTCACATTTAATAGCCATATACAGGCAAAAGAGAAAACATTAAAAAATGACCATTTCTGACCATCTGGAGAAAGTTCGACAGTTCCGGGGTCATCATTTTTCATCAAAAAAAATATTTTTTC
The DNA here is from genome assembly GCF_964261635.1 of Lissotriton helveticus. NCBI lineage: Eukaryota > Metazoa > Chordata > Amphibia > Caudata > Salamandridae > Lissotriton > Lissotriton helveticus. The sequence continues at coordinate 1,355,174,654 of NC_136061.1, read as the reverse complement.
AAATGTTGAAAAAATGATGCAAAATGTCAAAAGGATTGGGCCTCCTGTTGAATAACCACTTTTGCCCCACAGTGACCAAAATTTCCAGTTTTACAGACTTTTCCTCCTACTCAGAAGCTTCTATTTGACCAATTTCTGGCAGAAAAATGACTCTAAACACACTTATTTTAGTTCCAAAAGTGATCATTCAGATTTAAGAATTGTTTACAGTCAAAAGAGAAAACATTAAAAAATGGCCATTTCTGACCATCTGGAGAAAGTTCAACAGGTCCGGGGTCATCGTTTTTCATCAAAAAAATATTTTTTCAAATGTTGAAAAAGTAATTCAAAATGTCAAATGGATTGTGCCTCATGTTGAATAACCACTTTTTAAAGCCCCACAGTGACCAAAATTGCCATTTTTACAGACTTTTCCTCCTACTCAGAAGCTTCTATTTCGGCCGATTTTTGGCAGAAAAATGACTCCAAACACACTCATTTTAGTTCCAAAAGTTATAATTCACATTTAATAGCCATATACAGGCAAAAGAGAAAACATTAAAAAATGACAATTTCTGACCATCTGGAGAAAGTTCGACAGTTCCGGGGTCATTGTTTTTCATCAAAAAAAATATTTTTTCAAATGTTGAAAAAATGATGCAAAATGTCAAAAGGATTGGGCCTCCTGTTGAATAACCACTTTTGCCCCACAGTGACCAAAATTGCCATTTTTACAGACTTTTCCTCCTACTCAGAAGCTTCTATTTGACCAATTTCTGGCAGAAAAATGACTCTAAACACACTTATTTTAGTTCCAAAAGTGATCATTCAGATTTAAGAATTGTTTACAGTCAAAAGAGAAAACATTAAAAAATGGCCATTTCTGACCATCTGGAGAAAGTTCGACAGTTCCGGGGTCATCGTTTTTCATTAAAAAAAATATTTTTTCAAATGTTGAAAAAATGATGCAAAATGTCAAATGGATTGTGCCTGATGTTGAATAACTACTTTTTAAGCCCTACTGTAACCAAAATTGCCATTTTTACAGATATTTCCTCCTACTCAGAAGCTTCTATTTGACCAAATTCTGGCAGAAAAATGGCTCTAAACACACTTATTTTAGTTCCAAAAGTGATCATTCACATTTAATAATTTTTTACAGTCAAAAGAGAAAACATTAAAAAATGACCATTTCTGACCATCTGGAGAAAGTTTGACAGGTCCGGGGTCATCGTTTTTCATAAAAAAAAATACTTTTTCAAATGTTGAAAAAATGATGCAAAATGTCAAATGGATTGTGCCTGATGTTGAATAACTACTTTTTAAGCCCTACAGTAACCAAAATTGCCATTTTTACAGATATTTCCTCCTACTCAGAAGCTTCTATTTGACCAAATTCTGGCAGAAAAATGGCTCTAAACACACTTATTTTAGTTCCAAAAGTGATCATTCACATTTAATAATTTTTTACAGTCAAAAGAGAAAACATTAAAAAATGACCATTTCTGACCATCTGGAGAAAGTTTGACAGGTCCGGGGTCATCGTTTTTCATTAAAAAAAATACTTTTTCAAATGTTGAAAAAATGATTTAAAATGTCAAATGGATTGTGCCTGATGTTGAATAACCACTTTTTAAGCCCCACAGTGACCAAAATTGCCATTTTTAGAGACATTTCTTCCTACTCGGAAGCTTCTATTTGACAAACTTCTGGCAGAAAAATGGCTCTAAACACACTTATTTTAGTTCCAAAAGTGATCATTCACATTTAATAATTGTTTACAGTCAAAAGAGAAAACATTAAAAAATGACCATTTCTGACCATCTGGAGAAAGTTCGACAGTTCCGGGGTCATCGTTTTTCATAAAAAAAATATTTTTTCAAATGTTGAAAAAATGATGCAACATGTCAAAAGGATTGTGTCTGAAGTTGAATAACCACTTTTTAAGCCCCACAGTGACCAAAATTGCCATTTTTAGAGACATTTCTTCCTACTCAGAAGCTTCTATTTGACAAACTTCTGGCAGAAAAATGGCTCTAAACACACTTATTTTAGTTCCAAAAGTGATCATTCAGATTTAAGAATTGTTTACAGTCAAAAGAGAAAACATTAAAAAATGGCCATTTCTGACCATCTGGAGAAAGTTCAACAGGTCCGGGGTCATCGTTTTTCATCAAAAAAATATTTTTTCAAATGTTGAAAAAGTAATTCAAAATGTCAAATGGATTGTGCCTCATGTTGAATAACCACTTTTTAAAGCCCCACAGTGACCAAAATTGCCATTTTTACAGACTTTTCCTCCTACTCAGAAGCTTCTATTTCGGCCGATTTTTGGCAGAAAAATGACTCCAAACACACTCATTTTAGTTCCAAAAGTTATAATTCACATTTAATAGCCATATACAGGCAAAAGAGAAAACATTAAAAAATGACAATTTCTGACCATCTGGAGAAAGTTCGACAGTTCCGGGGTCATTGTTTTTCATCAAAAAAAATATTTTTTCAAATGTTGAAAAAATGATGCAAAATGTCAAAAGGATTGGGCCTCCTGTTGAATAACCACTTTTGCCCCACAGTGACCAAAATTGCCATTTTTACAGACTTTTCCTCCTACTCAGAAGCTTCTATTTGACCAAATTCTGGCAGAAAAATGACTCCAAACACACTCATTTTAGATCCAAAAGTGATAATTCACATTTAATAGTCATTTACAGGCAAAAGAGAAAACATTAAAAAATGGCCATTTCTGACCATCTGGAGAAAGTTCGACAGTTCCGGGGTCATCGTTTTTCATCAAAATTTTTTTTTTTTCAAATGTTGAAAAAATTATGCAAAATGTCAAATGGATTGAGCCTGATGTTGAATAACTACTTTTTAAGCCCCACAGTGACCAAACTTGCCATTTTTACAGACTTTTCCTCCTACTCCAAAGCTTCTATTATGACCAATTTCTGGCAGAAAAATTACTCCAAACACACTTATTTTAGTTCCAAAAGCGATCATTCACATTTAATAATTGTTTACAGTCAAAAGAGAAAACATTAAAAAATGACCATTTCTGACCATCTGGAGAAAGTTCGACAGGTCCGGGGTCATCATTTTTCCTAAAAAAAAATATTTTTTCAAATGTTGAAAAAATGATGCAAAATGTCAAATGGATTGTGCTTGATGTTGAATAACCACTTTTTAAGACCCACAGTTACCAAAATTGCCATTTTTACAGACATTTCCTCCTACTCAGAAGCTTCTATTTGACCAATTTCTGGCAGAAAAATGACTCTGAACACACTCATTTTAGTTCCAAAAGTGATAATTCACATTTAATAGCCATATACAGGCAAAAGAGAAAACATTAAAAAATGACCATTTCTGACCATCTGGAGAAAGTTCGACAGTTCCGGGGTCATCATTTTTCATCAAAAAAAATATTTTTTCAAATGTTGAAAAAATGATGCAAAATGTCAAAAGGATTGGGCCTCCTGTTGAATAACCACTTTTGCCCCACAGTGACCAAAATTTCCAGTTTTACAGACTTTTCCTCCTACTCAGAAGCTTCTATTTGACCAATTTCTGGCAGAAAAATGACTCTAAACACACTTATTTTAGTTCCAAAAGTGATCATTCAGATTTAAGAATTGTTTACAGTCAAAAGAGAAAACATTAAAAAATGGCCATTTCTGACCATCTGGAGAAAGTTCAACAGGTCCGGGGTCATCGTTTTTCATCAAAAAAATATTTTTTCAAATGTTGAAAAAGTAATTCAAAATGTCAAATGGATTGTGCCTCATGTTGAATAACCACTTTTTAAAGCCCCACAGTGACCAAAATTGCCATTTTTACAGACTTTTCCTCCTACTCAGAAGCTTCTATTTCGGCCGATTTTTGGCAGAAAAATGACTCCAAACACACTCATTTTAGTTCCAAAAGTTATAATTCACATTTAATAGCCATATACAGGCAAAAGAGAAAACATTAAAAAATGACAATTTCTGACCATCTGGAGAAAGTTCGACAGTTCCGGGGTCATTGTTTTTCATCAAAAAAAATATTTTTTCAAATGTTGAAAAAATGATGCAAAATGTCAAAAGGATTGGGCCTCCTGTTGAATAACCACTTTTGCCCCACAGTGACCAAAATTGCCATTTTTACAGACTTTTCCTCCTACTCAGAAGATTCTATTTCGACCAATTTCTGGCAGAAAAATGACTCTAAACACACTTATTTTAGTTCCAAAAGTGATCATTCAGATTTAAGAATTGTTTACAGTCAAAAGAGAAAACATTAAAAAATGGCCATTTCTGACCATCTGGAGAAAGTTCGACAGTTCCGGGGTCATCGTTTTTCATTAAAAAAAATATTTTTTCAAATGTTGAAAAAATGATGCAAAATGTCAAATGGATTGAGCCTGATGTTGAATAACTACTTTTTAAGCCCCACAGTGACCAAACTTGCCATTTTTACAGACTTTTCCTCCTACTCCAAAGCTTCTATTTGACCAATTTCTGGCAGAAAAATGGCTCTAAACACACTTATTTTAGTTCCAAAAGTGATAATTCACATTTAATAGTCATTTACTGTCAAAAGAGAAAACATTAAAAAATGACCATTTCTGACCATCTGGAGAAAGGTCGACAGGTCCGGGGTCATCGTTTTTCATCAAAAAAATATTTTTTCAAATGTTGAAAAAGTAATTCAAAATGTCAAATGGATTGTGCCTCATGTTGAATAACCACTTTTTAAAGCCCCACAGTGACCAAAATTGCCATTTTTACAGACTTTTCCTCCTACTCAGAAGCTTCTATTTCGGCCGATTTTTGGCAGAAAAATGACTCCAAACACACTCATTTTAGTTCCAAAAGTTATAATTCATATTTAATAGCCATATACAGGCAAAAGAGAAAACATTAAAAAATGACCATTTCTGACCATCTGGAGAAAGTTCGACAGGTCCGGGGTCATCATTTTTCATTAAAAAAAATATTTTTTCAAATGTTGAAAAAATTATGCAAAATGTCAAATGGATTGTGCCTGATGTTGAATAACCACTTTTTAAGCCCCACAGTGACCAAAATTGCCATTTTTACAGACATTTCCTCCTACTCAGAAGCTTCTATTTGACCAATTTCTGGCAGAAAAATGACTCTAAACACACTCATTTTAGTTCCAAAAGTGATAATTCACATTTAATAGTCATTTACAGGCAAAAGAGATAACATTAAAAAAGGACCATTTCTGACCATCTGGAGAAAGTTCGACAGGTCCGGGGTCATCATTTTTCATTAAAAAAAAATATTTTTTCAAATGTTGAAAAAATGATGCAAAATGTCAAAAGGATTGGGCCTCCTGTTGAATAACCACTTTTGCCCCACAGTGACCAAAATTGCCATTTTTACAGACTTTTCCTCTTACACAGAAGCTTCTATTTGACCAATTTCTGGCAGAAAAATGACTCTAAACACACTTATTTTAGTTCCAAAAGTGGTCTTTCAAATTTAAGAATTGTTTACAGTCAAAAGAGAAAACATTACAAAATGACCATTTCTGACCATCTGGAGAAAGTTCGACAGTTCGTTTTTCATAAAAAAAAATATTTTTTCAAATGTTGAAAAAATGATGCAAAATGTCAAATGGATTGTGCCTGATGTTGAATAACTACTTTTTAAGCCCTACTGTAACCAAAATTGCCATTTTTACAGATATTTCCTCCTACTCAGAAGCTTCTATTTGACCAAATTCTGGCAGAAAAATGGCTCTAAACACACTTATTTTAGTTCCAAAAGTGATCATTCACATTTAATAATTTTTTACAGTCAAAAGAGAAAACATTAAAAAATGACCATTTCTGACCATCTGGAGAAAGTTTGACAGGTCCGGGGTCATCGTTTTTCATAAAAAAAATACTTTTTCAAATGTTGAAAAAATGATTCAAAATGTCAAATGGATTGTGCCTGATGTTGAATAACCACTTTTTAAGCCCCACAGTGACCAAAATTGCCATTTTTAGAGACATTTCTTCCTACTCAGAAGCTTCTATTTGACAAACTTCTGGCAGAAAAATGGCTCTGAACACACTTATTTTAGTTCCAAAAGTGAATGAATGAATGAATGAAATATGATTTATTCACGCGCTACTATGCCCACTGGGCGTCAAGGCGCCTAACTCAAAAAGATTAGCTGCTGGCAGACAGAGACACGAGCTCACTGATATGCTTTGGAAAAACACCAAGTTTTCAGAGCTTTCTTGAAAAGGTCAAGAGAGGGCTGTAGTTTAATCTCCAAGGGAAGAGTATTCCAGAGCTGAGGCGCCAGAATAGAAAAGGCCTTGTTCCCCCATCTTACCGTCTTAGCGCGTGGGACTACCAGTTGGTTAAGCTCTAACGAGCGAAGACATCTGGTTGGCACATACCTAGAGAGCAAAGAACCCAAGGCATCAGTCGGGCCTGCCCTCAAGGCGCTATAAGTAAGACAGAGAAGTTTAAAAGAGACTCTGAAAGGGATAGGCAACCAGTGAAGACTCTTCCTTGCCGAGGTCGCGGAGGACATCCATGGCAGGGCCAAAACGAAGCGCGCCGCGGCATTTTGCACAACCTGCAGGCGTTGAAGAAAGCCCTTGTTGGCCCCGGCATAGAGTGAATTACAGTAATCCAGCCTTGAGCCAACAAGGGCGATCACAACCTGTTTTCGTGCCTGTGGGGAGAGATAGTACGCGATTTTTTTCAGAATCCTGATGACGCCCCAACAGGTGGCCACTGTCCTATTCACCTGCAGCTCCATGGAGAGCCGGGTGTCAAAAATGACGCCTAGGTTCCTAGCAGATTGTGTGGGTGTGGGGCAGATGCCTAAGGATGAAGGCCACCACTCACCTGACCACATTTCCTGGTCTTTGCCGAAGACCAGGACCTCCGTTTTGTCACCGTTCAACTTTAATGAGTTGAAAATCATCCAGTCTGCAACCAGTTGCATACAGGACTTAAAGTTGGACGCGGTGACATTCACGGAGTGAGTCAGGGACACCATAATCTGCGTGTCGTCGGCGTACGACACGACCTCCATCCCCTGAGATCTTACAAGTCTTGCAAGGGGGGCCACGTAGATATTGAACAGGGTCGGACTCAATGCCGACCCTTGTGGTACCCCACAATGCAACGACTTGACAGGGGAGAGGTACTCCCCAAGCATCACTCGTTGCTCTCGCTGGTGTAGAAAGGAGTTCAGGAGACTCAGGGCCGGTCCTGCTACCCCTGCCTCCCTTAACCTAGATGTTAAAGTACCGGGAGACAGGGTATCAAATGCTGCTGTTAAATCCAGCAGCACTAGCACGGTCGTCTAGTGATCATTCACATTTAATAATTGTTTACAGTCAAAAGAGAAAACATTAAAAAATGACCATTTCTGACCATCTGGAGAAAGTTCGACAGTTCCGGGGTCATCGTTTTTCATAAAAAAAATATTTTTTCAAATGTTGAAAAAATGATGCAACATGTCAAAAGGATTGTGTCTGAAGTTGAATAACCACTTTTTAAAGCCCCACAGTGACCAAAATTGCCATTTTTACAGACTTTTCCTTCTACTCAGAAGCTTGTATTTTGACCAATTTCTGGCAGAAAAATGACTACAAACACACTCATTTTAGATCCAAAAGTGATAATTCACATTTAATAGTCATTTACAGGCAAAAGAGAAAACATTAAAAAATGACCATTTCTGACCATCTAGAGAAAGTTCGACAGTTCCGGGGTCATCGTTTTTCATAAAAAAAAATATTTTTTCAAATGTTGAAAAAATGATGCAAAATGTCAAAAGGATTGGGCCTCCTGTTGAATAACCACTTTTTCCCCACAGTGACCAAAATTGCCATTTTTACAGACTTTTCCTCCTACACAGAAGCTTCTATTTGACCAATTTCTGGCAGAAAAATGACTCTAAACACACTTATTTTAGTTCCAAAAGTGGTCTTTCAAATTTAAGAATTGTTTACAGTCAAAAGAGAAAACATTACAAAATGACCATTTCTGACCATCTGGAGAAAGTTCGACAGTTCGTTTTTCATAAAAAAAATTTTTTTTTCAAATGTTGAAAAACTGATGCAAAATGTCAAATGGATTGTGCCTGATGTTGAATAACTACTTTTTAAGCCCTACTGTAACCAAAATTGCCATTTTTACAGATATTTCCTCCTACTCAGAAGCTTCTATTTGACCAAATTCTGGCAGAAAAATGGCTCTAAACACACTTATTTTAGTTCCAAAAGTGATCATTCACATTTAATAATTTTTTACAGTCAAAAGAGAAAACATTAAAAAATGACCATTTCTGACCATCTGGAGAAAGTTTGACAGGTCCGGGGTCATCATTTTTCATCAAAAATAATATTTTTTCAAATGTTGAAAAAATGATGCAAAATGTCAAAAGGATTGGGCCTCCTGTTGAATAACCACTTTTGCCCCACAGTGACCAAAATTTCCAGTTTTACAGACTTTTCCTCCTACTCAGAAGCTTCTATTTGACCAATTTCTGGCAGAAAAATGACTCTAAACACACTTATTTTAGTTCCAAAAGTGATCATTCAGATTTAAGAATTGTTTACAGTCAAAAGAGAAAACATTAAAAAATGGCCATTTCTGACCATCTGGAGAAAGTTCAACAGGTCCGGCCGGGGTCATCGTTTTTCATCAAAAAAATATTTTTTCAAATGTTGAAAAAGTAATTCAAAATGTCAAATGGATTGTGCCTCATGTTGAATAACCACTTTTTAAAGCCCCACAGTGACCAAAATTGCCATTTTTACAGACTTTTCCTCCTACTCAGAAGCTTCTATTTCGGCCGATTTTTGGCAGAAAAATGACTCCAAACACACTCATTTTAGTTCCAAAAGTTATAATTCACATTTAATAGCCATATACAGGCAAAAGAGAAAACATTAAAAAATGACAATTTCTGACCATCTGGAGAAAGTTCGACAGTTCCGGGGTCATTGTTTTTCATCAAAAAAAATATTTTTTCAAATGTTGAAAAAATGATGCAAAATGTCAAAAGGATTGGGCCTCCTGTTGAATAACCACTTTTGCCCCACAGTGACCAAAATTGCCATTTTTACAGACTTTTCCTCCTACTCAGAAGCTTCTATTTGACCAATTTCTGGCAGAAAAATGACTCTAAACACACTTATTTTAGTTCCAAAAGTGATCATTCAGATTTAAGAATTGTTTACAGTCAAAAGAGAAAACATTAAAAAATGGCCATTTCTGACCATCTGGAGAAAGTTCGACAGTTCCGGGGTCATCGTTTTTCATTAAAAAAAATATTTTTTCAAATGTTGAAAAAATGATGCAAAATGTCAAATGGATTGTGCCTGATGTTGAATAACTACTTTTTAAGCCCTACTGTAACCAAAATTGCCATTTTTACAGATATTTCCTCCTACTCAGAAGCTTCTATTTGACCAAATTCTGGCAGAAAAATGGCTCTAAACACACTTATTTTAGTTCCAAAAGTGATCATTCACATTTAATAATTTTTTACAGTCAAAAGAGAAAACATTAAAAAATGACCATTTCTGACCATCTGGAGAAAGTTTGACAGGTCCGGGGTCATCGTTTTTCATAAAAAAAAATACTTTTTCAAATGTTGAAAAAATGATGCAAAATGTCAAATGGATTGTGCCTGATGTTGAATAACTACTTTTTAAGCCCTACAGTAACCAAAATTGCCATTTTTACAGATATTTCCTCCTACTCAGAAGCTTCTATTTGACCAAATTCTGGCAGAAAAATGGCTCTAAACACACTTATTTTAGTTCCAAAAGTGATCATTCACATTTAATAATTTTTTACAGTCAAAAGAGAAAACATTAAAAAATGACCATTTCTGACCATCTGGAGAAAGTTTGACAGGTCCGGGGTCATCGTTTTTCATTAAAAAAAATACTTTTTCAAATGTTGAAAAAATGATTCAAAATGTCAAATGGATTGTGCCTGATGTTGAATAACCACTTTTTAAGCCCCACAGTGACCAAAATTGCCATTTTTAGAGACATTTCTTCCTACTCAGAAGCTTCTATTTGACAAACTTCTGGCAGAAAAATGGCTCTAAACACACTTATTTTAGTTCCAAAAGTGATCATTCACATTTAATAATTGTTAACAGTCAAAAGAGAAAACATTAAAAAATGACCATTTCTGACCATCTGGAGAAAGTTCGACAGTTCCGGGGTCATCGTTTTTCATAAAAAAAATATTTTTTCAAATGTTGAAAAAATGATGCAACATGTCAAAAGGATTGTGTCTGAAGTTGAATAACCACTTTTTAAGCCCCACAGTGACCAAAATTGCCATTTTTAGAGACATTTCTTCCTACTCAGAAGCTTCTATTTGACAAACTTCTGGCAGAAAAATGGCTCTAAACACACTTATTTTAGTTCCAAAAGTGATCATTCAGATTTAAGAATTGTTTACAGTCAAAAGAGAAAACATTAAAAAATGGCCATTTCTGACCATCTGGAGAAAGTTCAACAGGTCCGGGGTCATCGTTTTTCATCAAAAAAATATTTTTTCAAATGTTGAAAAAGTAATTCAAAATGTCAAATGGATTGTGCCTCATGTTGAATAACCACTTTTTAAAGCCCCACAGTGACCAAAATTGCCATTTTTACAGACTTTTCCTCCTACTCAGAAGCTTCTATTTCGGCCGATTTTTGGCAGAAAAATGACTCCAAACACACTCATTTTAGTTCCAAAAGTTATAATTCACATTTAATAGCCATATACAGGCAAAAGAGAAAACATTAAAAAATGGCCATTTCTGACCATCTGGAGAAAGTTCGACAGTTCCGGGGTCATTGTTTTTCATCAAAAAAAATATTTTTTCAAATGTTGAAAAAATGATGCAAAATGTCAAAAGGATTGGGCCTCCTGTTGAATAACCACTTTTGCCCCACAGTGACCAAAATTGCCATTTTTACAGACTTTTCCTCCTACTCAGAAGCTTCTATTTGACCAAATTCTGGCAGAAAAATGACTCCAAACACACTCATTTTAGATCCAAAAGTGATAATTCACATTTAATAGTCATTTACAGGCAAAAGAGAAAACATTAAAAAATGGCCATTTCTGACCATCTGGAGAAAGTTCGACAGTTCCGGGGTCATCGTTTTTCATCAAAATTTTTTTTTTTTCAAATGTTGAAAAAATTATGCAAATTGTCAAATGGATTGAGCCTGATGTTGAATAACTACTTTTTAAGCCCCACAGTGACCAAACTTGCCATTTTTACAGACTTTTCCTCCTACTCCAAAGCTTCTATTATGACCAATTTCTGGCAGAAAAATTACTCCAAACACACTTATTTTAGTTCCAAAAGCGATCATTCACATTTAATAATTGTTTACAGTCAAAAGAGAAAACATTAAAAAATGACCATTTCTGACCATCTGGAGAAAGTTCGACAGGTCCGGGGTCATCATTTTTCCTAAAAAAAAATATTTTTTCAAATGTTGAAAAAATGATGCAAAATGTCAAATGGATTGTGCTTGATGTTGAATAACCACTTTTTAAGACCCACAGTTACCAAAATTGCCATTTTTACAGACATTTCCTCCTACTCAGAAGCTTCTATTTGACCAATTTCTGGCAGAAAAATGACTCTGAACACACTCATTTTAGTTCCAAAAGTGATAATTCACATTTAATAGCCATATACAGGCAAAAGAGAAAACATTAAAAAATGACCATTTCTGACCATCTGGAGAAAGTTCGACAGTTCCGGGGTCATCATTTTTCATCAAAAAAAATACTTTTTCAAATGTTGAAAAAATGATGCAAAATGTCAAAAGGATTGGGCCTCCTGTTGAATAACCACTTTTGCCCCACAGTGACCAAAATTTCCAGTTTTACAGACTTTTCCTCCTACTCAGAAGCTTCTATTTGACCAATTTCTGGCAGAAAAATGACTCTAAACACACTTATTTTAGTTCCAAAAGTGATCATTCAGATTTAAGAATTGTTTACAGTCAAAAGAGAAAACATTAAAAAATGGCCATTTCTGACCATCTGGAGAAAGTTCAACAGGTCCGGGGTCATCGTTTTTCATCAAAAAAATATTTTTTCAAATGTTGAAAAAGTAATTCAAAATGTCAAATGGATTGTGCCTCATGTTGAATAACCACTTTTTAAAGCCCCACAGTGACCAAAATTGCCATTTTTACAGACTTTTCCTCCTACTCAGAAGCTTCTATTTCGGCCGATTTTTGGCAGAAAAATGACTCCAAACACACTCATTTTAGTTCCAAAAGTTATAATTCACATTTAATAGCCATATACAGGCAAAAGAGAAAACATTAAAAAATGACAATTTCTGACCATCTGGAGAAAGTTCGACAGTTCCGGGGTCATTGTTTTTCATCAAAAAAAATATTTTTTCAAATGTTGAAAAAATGATGCAAAATGTCAAAAGGATTGGGCCTCCTGTTGAATAACCACTTTTGCCCCACAGTGACCAAAATTGCCATTTTTACAGACTTTTCCTCCTACTCAGAAGCTTCTATTTGACCAATTTCTGGCAGAAAAATGACTCTAAACACACTTATTTTAGTTCCAAAAGTGATCATTCAGATTTAAGAATTGTTTACAGTCAAAAGAGAAAACATTAAAAAATGGCCATTTCTGACCATCTGGAGAAAGTTCGACAGTTCCGGGGTCATTGTTTTTCATCAAAAAAAATATTTTTTCAAATGTTGAAAAAATGATGCAAAATGTCAAAAGGATTGGGCCTCCTGTTGAATAACCACTTTTGCCCCACAGTGACCAAAATTGCCATTTTTACAGACTTTTCCTCCTACTCAGAAGGTTCTATTTCGACCAATTTCTGGCAGAAAAATGACTCTAAACACACTTATTTTAGTTCCAAAAGTGATCATTCAGATTTAAGAATTGTTTACAGTCAAAAGAGAAAACATTAAAAAATGGCCATTTCTGACCATCTGGAGAAAGTTCGACAGTTCCGGGGTCATCGTTTTTCATTAAAAAAAATATTTTTTCAAATGTTGAAAAAATGATGCAAAATGTCAAATGGATTGAGCCTGATGTTGAATAACTACTTTTTAAGCCCCACAGTGACCAAACTTGCCATTTTTACAGACTTTTCCTCCTACTCCAAAGCTTCTATTTGACCAATTTCTGGCAGAAAAATGGCTCTAAACACACTTATTTTAGTTCCAAAAGTGATAATTCACATTTAATAGTCATTTACTGTCAAAAGAGAAAACAATAAAAAATGACCATTTCTGACCATCTGGAGAAAGGTCGACAGGTCCGGGGTCATCGTTTTTCATCAAAAAAATATTTTTTCAAATGTTGAAAAAGTAATTCAAAATGTCAAATGGATTGTGCCTCATGTTGAATAACCACTTTTTAAAGCCCCACAGTGACCAAAATTGCCATTTTTACAGACTTTTCCTCCTACTCAGAAGCTTCTATTTCGGCCGATTTTTGGCAGAAAAATGACTCCAAACACACTCATTTTAGTTCCAAAAGTTATAATTCATATTTAATAGCCATATACAGGCAAAAGAGAAAACATTAAAAAATGACCATTTCTGACCATCTGGAGAAAGTTCGACAGGTCCGGGGTCATCATTTTTCATTAAAAAAAATATTTTTTCAAATGTTGAAAAAATTATGCAAAATGTCAAATGGATTGTGCCTGATGTTGAATAACCACTTTTTAAGCCCCACAGTGACCAAAATTGCCATTTTTACAGACATTTCCTCCTACTCAGAAGCTTCTATTTGACCAATTTCTGGCAGAAAAATGACTCTAAACACACTCATTTTAGTTCCAAAAGTGATAATTCACATTTAATAGTCATTTACAGGCAAAAGAGATAACATTAAAAAAGAACCATTTCTGACCATCTGGAGAAAGTTCGACAGGTCCGGGGTCATCATTTTTCATTAAAAAAAAATATTTTTTCAAATGTTGAAAAAATGATGCAAAATGTCAAAAGGATTGGGCCTCCTGTTGAATAACCACTTTTGCCCCACAGTGACCAAAATTGGCATTTTTACAGACTTTTCCTCTTACACAGAAGCTTCTATTTGACCAATTTCTGGCAGAAAAATGACTCTAAACACACTTATTTTAGTTCCAAAAGTGGTCTTTCAAATTTAAGAATTGTTTACAGTCAAAAGAGAAAACATTACAAAATGACCATTTCTGACCATCTGGAGAAAGTTCGACAGTTCGTTTTTCATAAAAAAAAAATTTTTTTCAAATGTTGAAAAAATGATGCAAAATGTCAAATGGATTGTGCCTGATGTTGAATAACTACTTTTTAAGCCCTACTGTAACCAAAATTGCCATTTTTACAGATATTTCCTCCTACTCAGAAGATTCTATTTGACCAAATTCTGGCAGAAAAATGGCTCTAAACACACTTATTTTAGTTCCAAAAGTGATCATTCACATTTAATAATTTTTTACAGTCAAAAGAGAAAACATTAAAAAATGACCATTTCTGACCATCTGGAGAAAGTTTGACAGGTCCGGGGTCATCGTTTTTCATAAAAAAAATACTTTTTCAAATGTTGAAAAAATGATTCAAAATGTCAAATGGATTGTGCCTGATGTTGAATAACCACTTTTTAAGCCCCACAGTGACCAAAATTGCCATTTTTAGAGACATTTCTTCCTACTCAGAAGCTTCTATTTGACAAACTTCTGGCAGAAAAATGGCTCTCAACACACTTATTTTAGTTCCAAAAGTGAATGAATGAATGAATGAAATATGATTTATTCACGCGCTACTATGCCCACTGGGCGTCAAGGCGCCTAACTCAAAAAGATTAGCTGCTGGCAGACAGAGACACGAGCTCACTGATATGCTTTGGAAAAACACCAAGTTTTCAGAGCTTTCTTGAAAAGGTCAAGAGAGGGCTGTAGTTTAATCTCCAAGGGAAGAGTATTCCAGAGCTGAGGCGCCAGAATAGAAAAGGCCTTGTTCCCCCATCTTACCGTCTTAGCGCGTGGGACTACCAGTTGGTTAAGCTCTAACGAGCGAAGACATCTGGTTGGCACATACCTAGAGAGCAAAGAACCCAAGGCATCAGTCGGGCCTGCCCTCAAGGCGCTATAAGTAAGACAGAGAAGTTTAAAAGAGACTCTGAAAGGGATAGGCAACCAGTGAAGACTCTTCCTTGCCGAGGTCGCGGAGGACATCCATGGCAGGGCCAAAACGAAGCGCGCCGCGGCATTTTGCACAACCTGCAGGCGTTGAAGAAAGCCCTTGTTGGCCCCGGCATAGAGTGAATTACAGTAATCCAGCCTTGAGCCAACAAGGGCGATCACAACCTGTTTTCGTGCCTGTGGGGAGAGATAGTACGCGATTTTTTTCAGAATCCTGATGACGCCCCAACAGGTGGCCACTGTCCTATTCACCTGCAGCTCCATGGAGAGCCGGGTGTCAAAAATGACGCCTAGGTTCCTAGCAGATTGTGTGGGTGTGGGGCAGATGCCTAAGGATGAAGGCCACCACTCACCTGACCACATTTCCTGGTCTTTGCCGAAGACCAGGACCTCCGTTTTGTCACCGTTCAACTTTAATGAGTTGAAAATCATCCAGTCTGCAACCAGTTGCATACAGGACTTAAAGTTGGACGCGGTGACATTCACGGAGTGAGTCAGGGACACCATAATCTGCGTGTCGTCGGCGTACGACACGACCTCCATCCCCTGAGATCTTACAAGTCTTGCAAGGGGGGCCACGTAGATATTGAACAGGGTCGGACTCAATGCCGACCCTTGTGGTACCCCACAATGCAACGACTTGACAGGGGAGAGGTACTCCCCAAGCATCACTCGTTGCTCTCGCTGGTATAGAAAGGAGTTCAGGAGACTCAGGGCCGGTCCTGCTACCCCTGCCTCCCTTAACCTAGATGTTAAAGTACCGGGAGACAGGGTATCAAATGCTGCTGTTAAATCCAGCAGCACTAGCACGGTCGTCTAGTGATCATTCACATTTAATAATTGTTTACAGTCAAAAGAGAAAACATTAAAAAATGACCATTTCTGACCATCTGGAGAAAGTTCGACAGTTCCGGGGTCATCGTTTTTCATAAAAAAAATATTTTTTCAAATGTTGAAAAAATGATGCAACATGTCAAAAGGATTGTGTCTGAAGTTGAATAACCACTTTTTAAAGCCCCACAGTGACCAAAATTGCCATTTTTACAGACTTTTCCTTCTACTCAGAAGCTTGTATTTTGACCAATTTCTGGCAGAAAAATGACTACAAACACACTCATTTTAGATCCAAAAGTGATAATTCACATTTAATAGTCATTAACAGGCAAAAGAGAAAACATTAAAAAATGACCATTTCTGACCATCTAGAGAAAGTTCGACAGTTCCGGGGTCATCGTTTTTCATAAAAAAAAATATTTTTTCAAATGTTGAAAAAATGATGCAAAATGTCAAAAGGATTGGGCCTCCTGTTGAATAACCACTTTTTCCCCACAGTGACCAAAATTGCCATTTTTACAGACTTTTCCTCCTACACAGAAGCTTCTATTTGACCAATTTCTGGCAGAAAAATGACTCTAAACACACTTATTTTAGTTCCAAAAGTGGTCTTTCAAATTTAAGAATTGTTTACAGTCAAAAGAGAAAACATTACAAAATGACCATTTCTGACCATCTGGAGAAAGTTCGACAGTTCGTTTTTCATAAAAAAAATTTTTTTTTCAAATGTTGAAAAACTGATGCAAAATGTCAAATGGATTGTGCCTGATGTTGAATAACTACTTTTTAAGCCCTACTGTAACCAAAATTGCCATTTTTACAGATATTTCCTCCTACTCAGAAGCTTCTATTTGACCAAATTCTGGCAGAAAAATGGCTCTAAACACACTTATTTTAGTTCCAAAAGTGATCATTCACATTTAATAATTTTTTACAGTCAAAAGAGAAAACATTAAAAAATGACCATTTCTGACCATCTGGAGAAAGTTTGACAGGTCCGGGGTCATCATTTTTCATCAAAAATAATATTTTTTCAAATGTTGAAAAAATGATGCAAAATGTCAAAAGGATTGGGCCTCCTGTTGAATAACCACTTTTGCCCCACAGTGACCAAAATTTCCAGTTTTACAGACTTTTCCTCCTACTCAGAAGCTTCTATTTGACCAATTTCTGGCAGAAAAATGACTCTAAACACACTTATTTTAGTTCCAAAAGTGATCATTCAGATTTAAGAATTGTTTACAGTCAAAAGAGAAAACATTAAAAAATGGCCATTTCTGACCATCTGGAGAAAGTTCAACAGGTCCGGCCGGGGTCATCGTTTTTCATCAAAAAAATATTTTTTCAAATGTTGAAAAAGTAATTCAAAATGTCAAATGGATTGTGCCTCATGTTGAATAACCACTTTTTAAAGCCCCACAGTGACCAAAATTGCCATTTTTACAGACTTTTCCTCCTACTCAGAAGCTTCTATTTCGGCCGATTTTTGGCAGAAAAATGACTCCAAACACACTCATTTTAGTTCCAAAAGTTATAATTCACATTTAATAGCCATATACAGGCAAAAGAGAAAACATTAAAAAATGACAATTTCTGACCATCTGGAGAAAGTTCGACAGTTCCGGGGTCATTGTTTTTCATCAAAAAAAATATTTTTTCAAATGTTGAAAAAATGATGCAAAATGTCAAAAGGATTGGGCCTCCTGTTGAATAACCACTTTTGCCCCACAGTGACCAAAATTGCCATTTTTACAGACTTTTCCTCCTACTCAGAAGCTTCTATTTGACCAATTTCTGGCAGAAAAATGACTCTAAACACACTTATTTTAGTTCCAAAAGTGATCATTCAGATTTAAGAATTGTTTACAGTCAAAAGAGAAAACATTAAAAAATGGCCATTTCTGACCATCTGGAGAAAGTTCGACAGTTCCGGGGTCATCGTTTTTCATTAAAAAAAATATTTTTTCAAATGTTGAAAAAATGATGCAAAATGTCAAATGGATTGTGCCTGATGTTGAATAACTACTTTTTAAGCCCTACTGTAACCAAAATTGCCATTTTTACAGATATTTCCTCCTACTCAGAAGCTTCTATTTGACCAAATTCTGGCAGAAAAATGGCTCTAAACACACTTATTTTAGTTCCAAAAGTGATCATTCACATTTAATAATTTTTTACAGTCAAAAGAGAAAACATTAAAAAATGACCATTTCTGACCATCTGGAGAAAGTTTGACAGGTCCGGGGTCATCGTTTTTCATAAAAAAAATACTTTTTCAAATGTTGAAAAAATGATGCAAAATGTCAAATGGATTGTGCCTGATGTTGAATAACTACTTTTTAAGCCCTACAGTAACCAAAATTGCCATTTTTACAGATATTTCCTCCTACTCAGAAGCTTCTATTTGACCAAATTCTGGCAGAAAAATGGCTCTAAACACACTTATTTTAGTTCCAAAAGTGATCATTCACATTTAATAATTTTTTACAGTCAAAAGAGAAAACATTAAAAAATGACCATTTCTGACCATCTGGAGAAAGTTTGACAGGTCCGGGGTCATCGTTTTTCATTAAAAAAAATACTTTTTCAAATGTTGAAAAAATGATTCAAAATGTCAAATGGATTGTGCCTGATGTTGAATAACCACTTTTTAAGCCCCACAGTGACCAAAATTGCCATTTTTAGAGACATTTCTTCCTACTCAGAAGCTTCTATTTGACAAACTTCTGGCAGAAAAATGGCTCTAAACACACTTATTTTAGTTCCAAAAGTGATCATTCACATTTAATAATTGTTTACAGTCAAAAGAGAAAACATTAAAAAATGACCATTTCTGACCATCTGGAGAAAGTTCGACAGTTCCGGGGTCATCGTTTTTCATAAAAAAAATATTTTTTCAAATGTTGAAAAAATGATGCAACATGTCAAAAGGATTGTGTCTGAAGTTGAATAACCACTTTTTAAGCCCCACAGTGACCAAAATTGCCATTTTTAGAGACATTTCTTCCTACTCAGAAGCTTCTATTTGACAAACTTCTGGCAGAAAAATGGCTCTAAACACACTTATTTTAGTTCCAAAAGTGATCATTCAGATTTAAGAATTGTTTACAGTCAAAAGAGAAAACATTAAAAAATGGCCATTTCTGACCATCTGGAGAAAGTTCAACAGGTCCGGGGTCATCGTTTTTCATCAAAAAAATATTTTTTCAAATGTTGAAAAAGTAATTCAAAATGTCAAATGGATTGTGCCTCATGTTGAATAACCACTTTTTAAAGCCCCACAGTGACCAAAATTGCCATTTTTACAGACTTTTCCTCCTACTCAGAAGCTTCTATTTCGGCCGATTTTTGGCAGAAAAATGACTCCAAACACACTCATTTTAGTTCCAAAAGTTATAATTCACATTTAATAGCCATATACAGGCAAAAGAGAAAACATTAAAAAATGGCCATTTCTGACCATCTGGAGAAAGTTCGACAGTTCCGGGGTCATTGTTTTTCATCAAAAAAAATATTTTTTCAAATGTTGAAAAAATGATGCAAAATGTCAAAAGGATTGGGCCTCCTGTTGAATAACCACTTTTGCCCCACAGTGACCAAAATTGCCATTTTTACAGACTTTTCCTCCTACTCAGAAGCTTCTATTTGACCAAATTCTGGCAGAAAAATGACTCCAAACACACTCATTTTAGATCCAAAAGTGATAATTCACATTTAATAGTCATTTACAGGCAAAAGAGAAAACATTAAAAAATGGCCATTTCTGACCATCTGGAGAAAGTTCGACAGTTCCGGGGTCATCGTTTTTCATCAAAATTTTTTTTTTTTCAAATGTTGAAAAAATTATGCAAAATGTCAAATGGATTGAGCCTGATGTTGAATAACTACTTTTTAAGCCCCACAGTGACCAAACTTGCCATTTTTACAGACTTTTCCTCCTACTCCAAAGCTTCTATTATGACCAATTTCTGGCAGAAAAATTACTCCAAACACACTTATTTTAGTTCCAAAAGCGATCATTCACATTTAATAATTGTTTACAGTCAAAAGAGAAAACATTAAAAAATGACCATTTCTGACCATCTGGAGAAAGTTCGACAGGTCCGGGGTCATCATTTTTCCTAAAAAAAAATATTTTTTCAAATGTTGAAAAAATGATGCAAAATGTCAAATGGATTGTGCTTGATGTTGAATAACCACTTTTTAAGACCCACAGTTACCAAAATTGCCATTTTTACAGACATTTCCTCCTACTCAGAAGCTTCTATTTGACCAATTTCTGGCAGAAAAATGACTCTGAACACACTCATTTTAGTTCCAAAAGTGATAATTCACATTTAATAGCCATATACAGGCAAAAGAGAAAACATTAAAAAATGACCATTTCTGACCATCTGGAGAAAGTTCGACAGTTCCGGGGTCATCATTTTTCATCAAAAAAAATATTTTTTCAAATGTTGAAAAAATGATGCAAAATGTCAAAAGGATTGGGCCTCCTGTTGAATAACCACTTTTGCCCCACAGTGACCAAAATTTCCAGTTTTACAGACTTTTCCTCCTACTCAGAAGCTTCTATTTGACCAATTTCTGGCAGAAAAATGACTCTAAACACACTTATTTTAGTTCCAAAAGTGATCATTCAGATTTAAGAATTGTTTACAGTCAAAAGAGAAAACATTAAAAAATGGCCATTTCTGACCATCTGGAGAAAGTTCAACAGGTCCGGGGTCATCGTTTTTCATCAAAAAAATATTTTTTCAAATGTTGAAAAAGTAATTCAAAATGTCAAATGGATTGTGCCTCATGTTGAATAACCACTTTTTAAAGCCCCACAGTGACCAAAATTGCCATTTTTACAGACTTTTCCTCCTACTCAGAAGCTTCTATTTCGGCCGATTTTTGGCAGAAAAATGACTCCAAACACACTCATTTTAGTTCCAAAAGTTATAATTCACATTTAATAGCCATATACAGGCAAAAGAGAAAACATTAAAAAATGACAATTTCTGACCATCTGGAGAAAGTTCGACAGTTCCGGGGTCATTGTTTTTCATCAAAAAAAATATTTTTTCAAATGTTGAAAAAATGATGCAAAATGTCAAAAGGATTGGGCCTCCTGTTGAATAACCACTTTTGCCCCACAGTGACCAAAATTGCCATTTTTACAGACTTTTCCTCCTACTCAGAAGCTTCTATTTGACCAATTTCTGGCAGAAAAATGACTCTAAACACACTTATTTTAGTTCCAAAAGTGATCATTCAGATTTAAGAATTGTTTACAGTCAAAAGAGAAAACATTAAAAAATGGCCATTTCTGACCATCTGGAGAAAGTTCGACAGTTCCGGGGTCATCGTTTTTCATTAAAAAAAATATTTTTTCAAATGTTGAAAAAATGATGCAAAATGTCAAATGGATTGAGCCTGATGTTGAATAACTACTTTTTAAGCCCCAGAGTGACCAAACTTGCCATTTTTACAGACTTTTCCTCCTACTCCAAAGCTTCTATTTGACCAATTTCTGGCAGAAAAATGGCTCTAAACACACTTATTTTAGTTCCAAAAGTGATAATTCACATTTAATAGTCATTTACTGTCAAAAGAGAAAACATTAAAAAATGACCATTTCTGACCATCTGGAGAAAGGTCGACAGGTCCGGGGTCATCGTTTTTCATCAAAAAAATATTTTTTCAAATGTTGAAAAAGTAATTCAAAATGTCAAATGGATTGTGCCTCATGTTGAATAACCACTTTTTAAAGCCCCACAGTGACCAAAATTGCCATTTTTACAGACTTTTCCTCCTACTCAGAAGCTTCTATTTCGGCCGATTTTTGGCAGAAAAATGACTCCAAACACACTCATTTTAGTTCCAAAAGTTATAATTCATATTTAATAGCCATATACAGGCAAAAGAGAAAACATTAAAAAATGACCATTTCTGACCATCTGGAGAAAGTTCGACAGGTCCGGGGTCATCATTTTTCATTAAAAAAAATATTTTTTCAAATGTTGAAAAAATTATGCAAAATGTCAAATGGATTGTGCCTGATGTTGAATAACCACTTTTTAAGCCCCACAGTGACCAAAATTGCCATTTTTACAGACATTTCCTCCTACTCAGAAGCTTCTATTTGACCAATTTCTGGCAGAAAAATGACTCTAAACACACTCATTTTAGTTCCAAAAGTGATAATTCACATTTAATAGTCATTTACAGGCAAAAGAGATAACATTAAAAAAGGACCATTTCTGACCATCTGGAGAAAGTTCGACAGGTCCGGGGTCATCATTTTTCATTAAAAAAAATATTTTTTCAAATGTTGAAAAAATGATGCAAAATGTCAAAAGGATTGGGCCTCCTGTTGAATAACCACTTTTGCCCCACAGTGACCAAAATTGCCATTTTTACAGACTTTTCCTCTTACACAGAAGCTTCTATTTGACCAATTTCTGGCAGAAAAATGACTCTAAACACACTTATTTTAGTTCCAAAAGTGGTCTTTCAAATTTAAGAATTGTTTACAGTCAAAAGAGAAAACATTACAAAATGACCATTTCTGACCATCTGGAGAAAGTTCGACAGTTCGTTTTTCATAAAAAAAAATATTTTTTCAAATGTTGAAAAAATGATGCAAAATGTCAAATGGATTGTGCCTGATGTTGAATAACTACTTTTTAAGCCCTACTGTAACCAAAATTGCCATTTTTACAGATATTTCCTCCTACTCAGAAGCTTCTATTTGACCAAATTCTGGCAGAAAAATGGCTCTAAACACACTTATTTTAGTTCCAAAAGTGATCATTCACATTTAATAATTTTTTACAGTCAAAAGAGAAAACATTAAAAAATGACCATTTCTGACCATCTGGAGAAAGTTTGACAGGTCCGGGGTCATCGTTTTTCATAAAAAAAATACTTTTTCAAATGTTGAAAAAATGATTCAAAATGTCAAATGGATTGTGCCTGATGTTGAATAACCACTTTTTAAGCCCCACAGTGACCAAAATTGCCATTTTTAGAGACATTTCTTCCTACTCAGAAGCTTCTATTTGACAAACTTCTGGCAGAAAAATGGCTCTAAACACACTTATTTTAGTTCCAAAAGTGATCATTCACATTTAATAATTGTTTACAGTCAAAAGAGAAAACATTAAAAAATGACCATTTCTGACCATCTGGAGAAAGTTCGACAGTTCCGGGGTCATCGTTTTTCATAAAAAAAATATTTTTTCAAATGTTGAAAAAATGATGCAACATGTCAAAAGGATTGTGTCTGAAGTTGAATAACCACTTTTTAAAGCCCCACAGTGACCAAAATTGCCATTTTTACAGACTTTTCCTTCTACTCAGAAGCTTGTATTTTGACCAATTTCTGGCAGAAAAATGACTACAAACACACTCATTTTAGATCCAAAAGTGATAATTCACATTTAATAGTCATTTACAGGCAAAAGAGAAAACATTAAAAAATGACCATTTCTGACCATCTAGAGAAAGTTTGACAGTTCCGGGGTCATCGTTTTTCATAAAAAAAAATATTTTTTCAAATGTTGAAAAAATGATGCAAAATGTCAAAAGGATTGGGCCTCCTGTTGAATAACCACTTTTTCCCCACAGTGACCAAAATTGCCATTTTTACAGACTTTTCCTCCTACACAGAAGCTTCTATTTGACCAATTTCTGGCAGAAAAATGACTCTAAACACACTTATTTTAGTTCCAAAAGTGGTCTTTCAAATTTAAGAATTGTTTACAGTCAAAAGAGAAAACATTACAAAATGACCATTTCTGACCATCTGGAGAAAGTTCGACAGTTCGTTTTTCATAAAAAAAAATTTTTTTTCAAATGTTGAAAAAATGATGCAAAATGTCAAATGGATTGTGCCTGATGTTGAATAACTACTTTTTAAGCCCTACTGTAACCAAAATTGCCATTTTTACAGATATTTCCTCCTACTCAGAAGCTTCTATTTGACCAAATTCTGGCAGAAAAATGGCTCTAAACACACTTATTTTAGTTCCAAAAGTGATCATTCACATTTAATAATTTTTTACAGTCAAAAGAGAAAACATTAAAAAATGACCATTTCTGACCATCTGGAGAAAGTTTGACAGGTCCGGGGTCATCGTTTTTCATAAAAAACAAATACTTTTTCAAATGTTGAAAAAATGATGCAAAATGTCAAATGGATTGTGCCTGATGTTGAATAACTACTTTTTAAGCCCTACAGTAACCAAAATTGCCATTTTTACAGATATTTCCTCCTACTCAGAAGCTTCTATTTGACCAAATTCTGGCAGAAAAATGGCTCTAAACACACTTATTTTAGTTCCAAAAGTGATCATTCACATTTAATAATTTTTTACAGTCAAAAGAGAAAACATTAAAAAATGACCATTTCTGACCATCTGGAGAAAGTTTGACAGGTCCGGGGTCATCGTTTTTCATTAAAAAAAATACTTTTTCAAATGTTGAAAAAATGATTCAAAATGTCAAATGGATTGAGCCTGATGTTGAATAACTACTTTTTAAGCCCCACAGTGACCAAACTTGCCATTTTTACAGACTTTTCCTCCTACTCCAAAGCTTCTATTTGACCAATTTCTGGCAGAAAAATGGCTCTAAACACACTTATTTTAGTTCCAAAAGTGATAATTCACATTTAATAGTCATTTACTGTCAAAAGAGAAAACATTAAAAAATGACCATTTCTGACCATCTGGAGAAAGTTCGACAGTTCCGGGGTCATCGTTTATCATCAAAAAAAATATTTTTTCAAATGTTGAAAAAATTATGCAAAATGTCAAAAGGATTGGGCCTCCTGTTGAATAACCACTTTTGCCCCACAGTGACCAAAATTGCCATTTTTACAGACTTTTCCTCCTACACAGAAGCTTCTATTTGACCAATTTCTGGCAGAAAAATGACTCTAAACACACTTATTTTAGTTCCAAAAGTGGTCTTTCAAATTTAAGAATTGTTTACAGTCAAAAGAGAAAACATTACAAAATGACCATTTCTGACCATCTGGAGAAAGTTCGACAGTTCGTTTTTCATTAAAAAAAATATTTTTTCAAATGTTGAAAAAATGATGCAAAATGTCAAATGGATTGTGCCTGATGTTAAATAACTACGTTTTAAGCCCTACTGTAACCAAAATTGCCATTTTTACAGATATTTCCTCCTACTCAGAAGCTTCTATTTGACCAAATTCTGGCAGAAAAATGGCTCTAAACACACTTATTTTAGTTCCAAAAGTGATCATTCACATTTAATAATTTTTTTACAGTCAAAAGAGAAAACATTAAAAAATGACCATTTCTGACCATCTGGAGAAAGTTCGACAGTTTCCGGGGTCATCGTTTTTCATAAAAAAAATATTTTTTCAAATGTTGAAAAAATGATGCAACATGTCAAAAGGATTGTGTCTGAAGTTGAATAACCACTTTTTAAAGCCCCACAGTGACCAAAATTGCCATTTTCACATACTTTTCCTCCTACTCAGGCGCTTCTATTTCGACCAATTTCTGGCAGAAAAATGACTCCAAACACACTCATTTTAGATCCAAAAGTGATAATTCACATTTAATAGTCATTTACAGGCAAAAGAGAAAACATTAAAAAATGGCCATTTCTGACCATCTGGAGAAAGTTCGACAGTTCCGGGGTCATCGTTTTTCATCAAAATTTTTTTTTTTTCAAATGTTGAAAAAATTATGCAAAATGTCAAATGGATTGAGCCTGATGTTGAATAACTACATTTTAAGCCCCACAGTGACCAAACTTGCCATTTTTACAGACTTTTCCTCCTACTCCAAAGCTTCTATTATGACCAATTTCTGGCAGAAAAATTACTCCAAACACACTTATTTTAGTTCCAAAAGCGATCATTCACATTTAATAATTGTTTACAGTCAAAAGAGAAAACATTAAAAAATGACCATTTCTGACCATCTGGAGAAAGTTCGACAGGTCCGGGGTCATCATTTTTCCTAAAAAAAAATATTTTTTCAAATGTTGAAAAAATGATGCAAAATGTCAAATGGATTGTGCCTGATGTTGAATAACCACTTTTTAAGACCCACAGTTACCAAAATTGCCATTTTTACAGACATTTCCTCCTACTCAGAAGCTTCTATTTGACCAATTTCTGGCAGAAAAATGACTCTGAACACACTCATTTTAGTTCCAAAAGTGATAATTCACATTTAATAGCCATATACAGGCAAAAGAGAAAACATTAAAAAATGACCATTTCTGACCATCTGGAGAAAGTTCGACAGTTCCGGGGTCATCGTTTTTCATCAAAAAAAATATTTTTTCAAATGTTGAAAAAATGATGCAAAATGTCAAAAGGATTGGGCCTCCTGTTGAATAACCACTTTTGCCCCACAGTGACCAAAATTTCCAGTTTTACAGACTTTTCCTCCTACTCAGAAGCTTCTATTTGACCAATTTCTGGCAGAAAAATGACTCTAAACACACTTATTTTAGTTCCAAAAGTGATCATTCAGATTTAAGAATTGTTTACAGTCAAAAGAGAAAACATTAAAAAATGGCCATTTCTGACCATCTGGAGAAAGTTCGACAGTTCCGGGGTCATCGTTTTTCATTAAAAAAATTTTTTTTTCAAATGTTGAAAAAATGATGCCAAATGTCAAATGGATTGAGCCTGATGTTGAATAACTACTTTTTAAGCCCCACAGTGACCAAACTTGCCATTTTTACAGACTTTTCCTCCTACTCCAAAGCTTCTATTTGACCAATTTCTGGCAGAAAAATGGCTCTAAACACACTTATTTTAGTTTCAAAAGTGATAATTCACATTTAATAGTCATTTACTGTCAAAAGAGAAAACATTAAAAAATGACCATTTCTGACCATCTGGAGAAAGTTCGACAGTTCCGGGGTCATCGTTTATCATCAAAAAAAATATTTTTTCAAATGTTGAAAAAATGATGCAAAATGTCAAAAGGATTGGGCCTCCTGTTGAATAACCACTTTTGCCCCACAGTGACCAAAATTGCCATTTTTACAGACTTTTCCTCCTACACAGAAGCTTCTATTTGACCAATTTCTGGCAGAAAAATGACTCTAAACACACTTATTTTAGTTCCAAAAGTGGTCTTTCAAATTTAAGAATTGTTTACAGTCAAAAGAGAAAACATTACAAAATGACCATTTCTGACCATCTGGAGAAAGTTCGACAGTTCGTTTTTCATTAAAAAAAATATTTTTTCAAATGTTGAAAAAATGATGCAAAATGTCAAATGGATTGTGCCTGATGTTAAATAACTACGTTTTAAGCCCTACTGTAACCAAAATTGCCATTTTTACAGATAATTCCTCCTACTCAGAAGCTTCTATTTGACCAAATTCAGGCAGAAAAATGGCTCTAAACACACTTATTTTAGTTCCAAAAGTGATCATTCACATTTAATAATTTTTTACAGTCAAAAGAGAAAACATTAAAAATTGACCATTTCTGACCATCTGGAGAAAGTTTGACAGGTCCGGGGTCATCGTTTTTCATAAAAAAAAATACTTTTTCAAATGTTGAAAAAATGATTCAAAATGTCAAATGGATTGTGCCTGATGTTGAATAACCACTTTTTAAGCCCCACAGTGACCAAAATTGCCATTTTTAGAGACATTTCTTCCTACTCAGAAGCTTCTATTTGACAAACTTCTGGCAGAAAAATGGCTCTAAACACACTTATTTTAGTTCCAAAAGTGATCATTCACATTTAATAATTGTTTACAGTCAAAAGAGAAAACATTAAAAAATGACCATTTCTGACCATCTGGAGAAAGTTCGACAGTTCCGGGGTCATCGTTTTTCATAAAAAAAATATTTTTTCAAATGTTGAAAAAATGATGCAACATGTCAAAAGGATTGTGTCTGAAGTTGAATAACTACTTTTTAAAGCCCCACAGTGACCAAAATTGCCATTTTTACAGACTTTTCCTTCTACTCAGAAGCTTGTATTTTGACCAATTTCTGGCAGAAAAATGACTACAAACACACTCATTTTAGATCCAAAAGTGATAATTCACATTTAATAGTCATTTACAGGCAAAAGAGAAAACATTAAAAAATGACCATTTCTGACCATCTAGAGAAAGTTCGACAGTTCCGGGGTCATCGTTTTTCATTAAAAAAAATATTTTTTCAAATGTTGAAAAAATGATGCAAAATGTCAAAAGGATTGGGCCTCCTGTTGAATAACCACTTTTGCCCCACAGTGACCAAAATTGCCATTTTTACAGACTTTTCCTCCTACACAGAAGCTTCTATTTGACCAATTTCTGGCAGAAAAATGACTCTAAACACACTTATTTTAGTTCCAAAAGTGGTCTTTCAAATTTAAGAATTGTTTACAGTCAAAAGAGAAAACATTACAAAATGACCATTTCTGACCATCTGGAGAAAGTTCGACAGTTCGTTTTTCATAAAAAAAAATTTTTTTCAAATGTTGAAAAAATGATGCAAAATGTCAAATGGATTGTGCCTGATGTTGAATAACTACTTTTTAAGCCCTACTGTAACCAAAATTGCCATTTTTACAGATATTTCCTCCTACTCAGAAGCTTCTATTTGACCAAATTCTGGCAGAAAAATGGCTCTAAACACACTTATTTTAGTTCCAAAAGTGATCATTCACATTTAATAATTTTTTACAGTCAAAAGAGAAAACATTAAAAAATGACCATTTCTGACCATCTGGAGAAAGTTTGACAGGTCCGGGGTCATCGTTTTTCATAAAAAAAAATACTTTTTCAAATGTTGAAAAAATGATGCAAAATGTCAAATGGATTGTGCCTGATGTTGAATAACTACTTTTTAAGCCCTACAGTAACCAAAATTGCCATTTTTACAGATATTTCCTCCTACTCAGAAGCTTCTATTTGACCAAATTCTGGCAGAAAAATGACTCCAAACACACTCATTTTAGATCCAAAAGTGATAATTCACATTTAATAGTCATTTACAGGCAAAAGAGAAAACATAAAAAAATGGCCATTTCTGACCATCTGGAGAAAGTTCGACAGTTCCGGGGTCATCGTTTTTCATCAAAATTTTTTTTTTTTCAAATGTTTAAAAAATTATGCAAAATGTCAAATGGATTGAGCCTGATGTTGAATAACTACTTTTTAAGCCCCACAGTGACCAAACTTGCCATTTTTACAGACTTTTCCTCCTACTCCAAAGCTTCTATTATGACCAATTTCTGGCAGAAAAATTACTCCAAACACACTTATTTTAGTTCCAAAAGCGATCATTCACATTTAATAATTGTTTACAGTCAAAAGAGAAAACATTAAAAAATGACCATTTCTGACCATCTGGAGAAAGTTCGACAGGTCCGGGGTCATCATTTTTCCTAAAAAAAAATATTTTTTCAAATGTTGAAAAAATGATGCAAAATGTCAAATGGATTGTGCCTGATGTTGAATAACCACTTTTTAAGACCCACAGTTACCAAAATTGCCATTTTTACAGACATTTCCTCCTACTCAGAAGCTTCTATTTGACCAATTTCTGGCAGAAAAATGACTCTGAACACACTCATTTTAGTTCCAAAAGTGATAATTCACATTTAATAGCCATATACAGGCAAAAGAGAAAACATTAAAAAATGACCATTTCTGACCATCTGGAGAAAGTTCGACAGTTCCGGGGTCATCGTTTTTCATCAAAAAAAATATTTTTTCAAATGTTGAAAAAATGATGCAAAATGTCAAAAGGATTGGGCCTCCTGTTGAATAACCACTTTTGCCCCACAGTGACCAAAATTTCCAGTTTTACAGACTTTTCCTCCTACTCAGAAGCTTCTATTTGACCAATTTCTGGCAGAAAAATGACTCTAAACACACTTATTTTAGTTCCAAAAGTGATCATTCAGATTTAAGAATTGTTTACAGTCAAAAGAGAAAACATTAAAAAATGGCCATTTCTGACCATCTGGAGAAAGTTCGACAGTTCCGGGGTCATCGTTTTTCATTAAAAAAAATTTTTTTTCAAATGTTGAAAAAATGATGCCAAATGTCAAATGGATTGAGCCTGATGTTGAATAACTACTTTTTAAGCCCCACAGTGACCAAACTTGCCATTTTTACAGACTTTTCCTCCTACTCCAAAGCTTCTATTTGACCAATTTCTGGCAGAAAAATGGCTCTAAACACACTTATTTTAGTTCCAAAAGTGATAATTCACATTTAATAGTCATTTACTGTCAAAAGAGAAAACATTAAAAAATGACCATTTCTGACCATCTGGAGAAAGTTCGACAGGTCCGGGGTCATCGTTTTTCATCAAAAAAATATTTTTTCAAATGTTGAAAAAGTAATTCAAAATGTCAAATGGATTGTGCCTCATGTTGAATAACCACTTTTTAAAGCCGCACAGTGACCAAAATTGCCATTTTTACAGACTTTTCCTCCTACTCAGAAGCTTCTATTTCGGCCGATTTTTGGCAGAAAAATGACTCCAAACACACTCATTTTAGTTCCAAAAGTTATAATTCACATTTAATAGCCATATACAGGCAAAAGAGAAAACATTAAAAAATGACAATTTCTGACCATCTGGAGAAAGTTCAACAGTTCCGGGGTCATTGTTTTTCATCAAAAAAAATATTTTTTCAAATGTTGAAAAAATGATGCAAAATGTCAAAAGGATTGGGCCTCCTGTTGAATAACCACTTTTGCCCCACAGTGACCAAAATTGCCATTTTTACAGACTTTTCCTCCTACTCAGAAGCTTCTATTTGACCAATTTCTGGCAGAAAAATGACTCTAAACACACTTATTTTAGTTCCAAAAGTGATCATTCAGATTTAAGAATTGTTTACAGTCAAAAGAGAAAACATTAAAAAATGGCCATTTCTGACCATCTGGAGAAAGTTCGACAGTTCCGGGGTCATCGTTTTTCATTAAAAAAAATCTTTTTTCAAATGTTGAAAAAATGATGCAAAATGTCAAATGGATTGAGCCTGATGTTGAATAACTACTTTTTAAGCCCCACAGTGACCAAACTTGCCATTTTTACAGACTTTTCCTCCTACTCCAAAGCTTCTATTTGACCAATTTCTGGCAGAAAAATGGCTCTAAACACACTTATTTTAGTTCCAAAAGTGATAATTCACATTTAATAGTCATTTACTGTCAAAAGAGAAAACATTAAAAAATGACCATTTCTGACCATCTGGAGAAAGGTCGACAGGTCCGGGGTCATCCTTTTTCATCAAAAAAATATTTTTTCAAATGTTGAAAAAGTAATTCAAAATGTCAAATGGATTGTGCCTCATGTTGAATAACCACTTTTTAAAGCCCCACAGTGACCAAAATTGCCATTTTTACAGACTTTTCCTCCTACTCAGAAGCTTCTATTTCGGCCGATTTTTGGCAGAAAAATGACTCCAAACACACTCATTTTAGTTCCAAAAGTTATAATTCATATTTAATAGCCATATACAGACAAAAGAGAAAACATTAAAAAATGACCATTTCTGACCATCTGGAGAAAGTTCGACAGGTCCGGGGTCATCATTTTTCATTAAAAAAAATATTTTTTCAAATGTTGAAAAAATTATGCAAAATGTCAAATGGATTGTGCCTGATGTTGAATAACCACTTTTTAAGCCCCACAGTGACCAAAATTGCCATTTTTACAGACATTTCCTCCTACTCAGAAGCTTCTATTTGACCAATTTCTGGCAGAAAAATGACTCTAAACACACTCATTTTAGTTCCAAAAGTGATAATTCACATTTAATAGTCATTTACAGGCAAAAGAGATAACATTAAAAAAGGACCATTTCTGACCATCTGGAGAAAGTTCGACAGGTCCGGGGTCATCATTTTTCATTAAAAAAAATATTTTTTCAAATGTTGAAAAAATGATGCAAAATGTCAAAAGGATTGGGCCTCCTGTTGAATTACCACTTTTGCCCCACAGTGACCAAAATTGCCATTTTTACAGACTTTTCCTCTTACACAGAAGCTTCTATTTGACCAATTTCTGGCAGAAAAATGACTCTAAACACACTTATTTTAGTTCCAAAAGTGGTCTTTCAAATTTAAGAATTGTTTACAGTCAAAAGAGAAAACATTACAAAATGACCATTTCTGACCATCTGGAGAAAGTTCGACAGTTCGTTTTTCATAAAAAAAAATATTTTTTCAAATGTTGAACAAATGATGCAAAATGTCAAATGGATTGTGCCTGATGTTGAATAACTACTTTTTAAGCCCTACTGTAACCAAAATTGCCATTTTTACAGATATTTCCTCCTACTCAGAAGCTTCTATTTGACCAAATTCTGGCAGAAAAATGGCTCTAAACACACTTATTTTAGTTCCAAAAGTGATCATTCACATTTAATAATTTTTTACAGTCAAAAGAGAAAACATTAAAAAATGACCATTTCTGACCATCTGGAGAAAGTTTGACAGGTCCGGGGTCATCGTTTTTCATAAAAAAAATACTTTTTCAAATGTTGAAAAAATGATTCAAAATGTCAAATGGATTGTGCCTGATGTTGAATAACCACTTTTTAAGCCCCACAGTGACCAAAATTGCCATTTTTAGAGACATTTCTTCCTACTCAGAAGCTTCTATTTGACAAACTTCTGGCAGAAAAATGGCTCTAAACACACTTATTTTAGTTCCAAAATTGATCATTCACATTTAATAATTGTTTACAGTCAAAAGAGAAAACATTAAAAAATGACCATTTCTGACCATCTGGAGAAAGTTCGACAGTTCCGGGGTCATCGTTTTTCATAAAAAAAATATTTTTTCAAATGTTGAAAAAATGATGCAACATGTCAAAAGGATTGTGTCTGAAGTTGAATAACCACTTTTTAAAGCCCCACAGTGACCAAAATTGCCATTTTTACAGACTTTTCCTTCTACTCAGAAGCTTGTATTTTGACCAATTTCTGGCAGAAAAATGACTACAAACACACTCATTTTAGATCCAAAAGTGATAATTCACATTTAATAGTCATTTACAGGCAAAAGAGAAAACATTAAAAAATGACCATTTCTGACCATCTAGAGAAAGTTCGACAGTTCCGGGGTCATCGTTTTTCATAAAAAAAAATATTTTTTCAAATGTTGAAAAAATGATTCAAAATGTCAAATGGGTTGTGCCTGATGTTGAATAACCACTTTTTAAGCCCCACAGTGACCAAAATTGCCATTTTTACAGACATTTCCTCCTACTCAGAAGCTTCTATTTGACCAATTTCTGGCAGAAAAATGACTCTAAACACACTTATTTTAGTTCCAAAAGTGATCATTCACATTTAATAATTGTTTACAGTCAAAAGAGAAAACATTAAAAAATGACCATTTCTGACCATCTGGAGAAAGTTCGACAGGTCCGGGGTCATCGTTTTTCATCAAAAAAAATACTTTTTCAAATGTTGAAAAAATGATTCAAAATGTCAAATGGATTGTGCCTGATGTTAAATAACCACTTTTTAAAGCCCCACAGTGACCAAAATTGTCATTTTTACAGACTTTTCCTCCTACTCCAAAGCTTCTATTTTGACCAATTTCTGGCAGAAAAATTACTCCAAACACACTTATTTTAGTTCCAAAAGTGATCTTTCAGATTTAAGAATTTTTTACAGTCAAAAGAGAAAACATTAAAAAATGACCATTTCTGACCATCTGGAGAAAGTTCGACAGGTCCGGGGTCATCGTTTTTCATCAAAAAAATATTTTTTCAAATGTTGAAAAAGTAATTCAAAATGTCAAATGGATTGTGCCTCATGTTGAATAACCACTTTTTAAAGCCCCACAGTGACCAAAATTGCCATTTTTACAGACTTTTCCTCCTACTCAGAAGCTTCTATTTCGGCCGATTTTTGGCAGAAAAATGACTCCAAACGCACTCATTTTAGTTCCAAAAGTTATAATTCATATTTAATAGCCATATACAGGCAAAAGAGAAAACATTAAAAAATGACCATTTCTGACCATCTGGAGAAAGTTCGACAGGTCCGGGGGGTCATCATTTTTCATAAAAAACAATATTTTTTCAAATGTTGAAAAAATGATGCAAAATGTCAAATGGATTGTGCCTGATGTTGAATAACCACTTTTTAAGCCCCACAGTGACCAAAATTGCCATTTTTACAGACATTTCCTCCTACTCAGAAGCTTCTATTTGACCAATTTCTGGCAGAAAAATGACTCTAAACACACTCATTTTAGTTCCAAAAGTGATAATTCACATTTAATAGTGATTTACAGGCAAAAGAGATAACATTAAAAAAGGACCATTTCTGACCATCTGGAGAAAGTTCGACAGTTCCGGGGTCATCGTTTATCATCAAAAAAAATATTTTTTCAAATGTTGAAAAAATGATGCAAAATGTCAAAAGGATTGGGCCTCCTGTTGAATAACCACTTTTGCCCCACAGTGACCAAAATTGCCATTTTTACAGACTTTTCCTCCTACACAGAAGCTTCTATTTGACCAATTTCTGGCAGAAAAATGACTCTAAACACACTTATTTTAGTTCCAAAAGTGGTCTTTCAAATTTAAGAATTGTTTACAGTCAAAAGAGAAAACATTACAAAATGACCATTTCTGACCATCTGGAGAAAGTTCGACAGTTCGTTTTTCATTAAAAAAAATATTTTTTCAAATGTTGAAAAAATGATGCAAAATGTCAAATGGATTGTGCCTGATGTTGAATAACTACTTTTTAAGCCCTACAGTAACCACAATTGCCATTTTTACAGATATTTCCTCCTACTCAGAAGCTTCTATTTGACCAAATTCTGGCAGAAAAATGGCTCTAAACACACTTATTTTAGTTCCAAAAGTGATCATTCACATTTAATAATTTTTTACAGTCAAAAGAGAAAACATTAAAAAATAACCATTTCTGACCATCTGGAGAAAGTTTGACAGGTCCGGGGTCATCGTTTTTCATAAAAAAAAATACTTTTTCAAATGTTGAAAAAATGATTCAAAATGTCAAATGGATTGTGCCTGATGTTGAATAACCACTTTTTAAGCCCCACAGTGACCAAAATTGCCATTTTTAGAGACATTTCTTTCTACTCAGAAGCTTCTATTTGACAAACTTCTGGCAGAAAAATGGCTCTAAACACACTTATTTTAGTTCCAAAAGTGATCATTCACATTTAATAATTGTTTACAGTCAAAAGAGAAAACATTAAAAAATGACCATTTCTGACCATCTGGAGAAAGTTCGACAGTTCCGGGGTCATCGTTTTTCATAAAAAAAAATATTTTTTCAAATGTTGAAAAAATGATGCAACATGTCAAAAGGATTGTGTCTGAAGTTGAATAACCACTTTTTAAAGCCCCACAGTGACCAAAATTGCCATTTTTACAGACTTTTCCTTCTACTCAGAAGCTTGTATTTTGACCAATTTCTGGCAGAAAAATGACTACAAACACACTCATTTTAGATCCAAAAGTGATAATTCACATTTAATAGTCATTTACAGGCAAAAGAGAAAACATTAAAAAATGACCATTTCTGACCATCTAGAGAAAGTTCGACAGTTCCGGGGTCATCGTTTTTCATAAAAAAAAATATTTTTTCAAATGTTGAAAAAATTATTCAAAATGTCAAATGGGTTGTGCCTGATGTTGAATAACCACTTTTTAAGCCCCACAGTGACCAAAATTGCCATTTTTACAGACATTTCCTCCTACTCAAAAGCTTCTATTTTACCGATTTCTGGCAGAAAAATGACTCTAAACACACTTATTTTAGTTCCAAAAGTGATCTTTCAGATTTAAGAATTTTTTACAGTCAAAAGAGAAAACATTAAAAAATGACCATTTCTGACCATCTGGAGAAAGTTCGACAGTTCCGGGGTCATCGTTTTTCATCCCAAAAAAATATTTTTTCAAATGTTGAAAAAATGATTCAAAATGTCAAATGGGTTGTGCCTGATGTTGAATAACCACTTTTTAAGCCCCACAGTGACCAAAATTGCCATTTTTACAGACTTTTCCTCTTACACAGAAGCTTCTATTTGACCAATTTCTGGCAGAAAAATGACTCTAAACACACTTATTTTAGTTCCAAAAGTGGTCTTTCAAATTTAAGAATTGTTTACAGTCAAAAGAGAAAACATTACAAAATGACCATTTCTGACCATCTGGAGAAAGTTCGACAGTTCGTTTTTCATAAAAAAAAATATTTTTTCAAATGTTGAACAAATGATGCAAAATGTCAAATGGATTGTGCCTGATGTTGAATAACTACTTTTTAAGCCCTACTGTAACCAAAATTGCCATTTTTACAGATATTTCCTCCTACTCAGAAGCTTCTATTTGACCAAATTCTGGCAGAAAAATGGCTCTAAACACACTTATTTTAGTTCCAAAAGTGATCATTCACATTTAATAATTTTTTACAGTCAAAAGAGAAAACATTAAAAAATGACCATTTCTGACCATCTGGAGAAAGTTTGACAGGTCCGGGGTCATCGTTTTTCATAAAAAAAATACTTTTTCAAATGTTGAAAAAATGATTCAAAATGTCAAATGGATTGTGCCTGATGTTGAATAACCACTTTTTAAGCCCCACAGTGACCAAAATTGCCATTTTTAGAGACATTTCTTCCTACTCAGAAGCTTCTATTTGACAAACTTCTGGCAGAAAAATGGCTCTAAACACACTTATTTTAGTTCCAAAATTGATCATTCACATTTAATAATTGTTTACAGTCAAAAGAGAAAACATTAAAAAATGACCATTTCTGACCATCTGGAGAAAGTTCGACAGTTCCGGGGTCATCGTTTTTCATAAAAAAAATATTTTTTCAAATGTTGAAAAAATGATGCAACATGTCAAAAGGATTGTGTCTGAAGTTGAATAACCACTTTTTAAAGCCCCACAGTGACCAAAATTGCCATTTTTACAGACTTTTCCTTCTACTCAGAAGCTTGTATTTTGACCAATTTCTGGCAGAAAAATGACTACAAACACACTCATTTTAGATCCAAAAGTGATAATTCACATTTAATAGTCATTTACAGGCAAAAGAGAAAACATTAAAAAATGACCATTTCTGACCATCTAGAGAAAGTTCGACAGTTCCGGGGTCATCGTTTTTCATAAAAAAAAATATTTTTTCAAATGTTGAAAAAATGATTCAAAATGTCAAATGGGTTGTGCCTGATGTTGAATAACCACTTTTTAAGCCCCACAGTGACCAAAATTGCCATTTTTACAGACATTTCCTCCTACTCAGAAGCTTCTATTTGACCAATTTCTGGCAGAAAAATGACTCTAAACACACTTATTTTAGTTCCAAAAGTGATCATTCACATTTAATAATTGTTTACAGTCAAAAGAGAAAACATTAAAAAATGACCATTTCTGACCATCTGGAGAAAGTTCGACAGGTCCGGGGTCATCGTTTTTCATCAAAAAAAATACTTTTTCAAATGTTGAAAAAATGATTCAAAATGTCAAATGGATTGTGCCTGATGTTAAATAACCACTTTTTAAAGCCCCACAGTGACCAAAATTGTCATTTTTACAGACTTTTCCTCCTACTCCAAAGCTTCTATTTTGACCAATTTCTGGCAGAAAAATTACTCCAAACACACTTATTTTAGTTCCAAAAGTGATCTTTCAGATTTAAGAATTTTTTACAGTCAAAAGAGAAAACATTAAAAAATGACCATTTCTGACCATCTGGAGAAAGTTCGACAGGTCCGGGGTCATCGTTTTTCATCAAAAAAATATTTTTTCAAATGTTGAAAAAGTAATTCAAAATGTCAAATGGATTGTGCCTCATGTTGAATAACCACTTTTTAAAGCCCCACAGTGACCAAAATTGCCATTTTTACAGACTTTTCCTCCTACTCAGAAGCTTCTATTTCGGCCGATTTTTGGCAGAAAAATGACTCCAAACGCACTCATTTTAGTTCCAAAAGTTATAATTCATATTTAATAGCCATATACAGGCAAAAGAGAAAACATTAAAAAATGACCATTTCTGACCATCTGGAGAAAGTTCGACAGGTCCGGGGTCATCATTTTTCATAAAAAACAATATTTTTTCAAA
This sequence comes from Lissotriton helveticus, assembly GCF_964261635.1. Classification (NCBI taxonomy): domain Eukaryota; kingdom Metazoa; phylum Chordata; class Amphibia; order Caudata; family Salamandridae; genus Lissotriton; species Lissotriton helveticus. The sequence continues at coordinate 1,355,136,574 of NC_136061.1, read as the reverse complement.
TGTTGAAAAAATGATGCAAAATGTCAAATGGATTGTGCCTGATGTTGAATAACCACTTTTTAAGCCCCACAGTGACCAAAATTGCCATTTTTACAGACATTTCCTCCTACTCAGAAGATTCTATTTGACCAATTTCTGGCAGAAAAATGACTCTAAACACACTCATTTTAGTTCCAAAAGTGATAATTCACATTTAATAGTCATTTACAGGCAAAAGAGATAACATTAAAAAAGGACCATTTCTGACCATCTGGAGAAAGTTCGACAGTTCCGGGGTCATCGTTTATCATCAAAAAAAATATTTTTTCAAATGTTGAAAAAATGATGCAAAATGTCAAAAGGATTGGGCCTCCTGTTGAATAACCACTTTTGCCCCACAGTGACCAAAATTGCCATTTTTACAGACTTTTCCTCCTACACAGAAGCTTCTATTTGACCAATTTCTGGCAGAAAAATGACTCTAAACACACTTATTTTAGTTCCAAAAGTGGTCTTTCAAATTTAAGAATTGTTTACAGTCAAAAGAGAAAACATTACAAAATGACCATTTCTGACCATCTGGAGAAAGTTCGACAGTTCGTTTTTCATTAAAAAAAATATTTTTTCAAATGTTGAAAAAATGATGCAAAATGTCAAATGGATTGTGCCTGATGTTGAATAACTACTTTTTAAGCCCTACAGTAACCACAATTGCCATTTTTACAGATATTTCCTCCTACTCAGAAGCTTCTATTTGACCAAATTCTGGCAGAAAAATGGCTCTAAACACACTTATTTTAGTTCCAAAAGTGATCATTCACATTTAATAATTTTTTACAGTCAAAAGAGAAAACATTAAAAAATAACCATTTCTGACCATCTGGAGAAAGTTTGACAGGTCCGGGGTCATCGTTTTTCATAAAAAAAAATACTTTTTCAAATGTTGAAAAAATGATTCAAAATGTCAAATGGATTGTGCCTGATGTTGAATAACCACTTTTTAAGCCCCACAGTGACCAAAATTGCCATTTTTAGAGACATTTCTTTCTACTCAGAAGCTTCTATTTGACAAACTTCTGGCAGAAAAATGGCTCTAAACACACTTATTTTAGTTCCAAAAGTGATCATTCACATTTAATAATTGTTTACAGTCAAAAGAGAAAACATTAAAAAATGACCATTTCTGACCATCTGGAGAAAGTTCGACAGTTCCGGGGTCATCGTTTTTCATAAAAAAAAATATTTTTTCAAATGTTGAAAAAATGATGCAACATGTCAAAAGGATTGTGTCTGAAGTTGAATAACCACTTTTTAAAGCCCCACAGTGACCAAAATTGCCATTTTTACAGACTTTTCCTTCTACTCAGAAGCTTGTATTTTGACCAATTTCTGGCAGAAAAATGACTACAAACACACTCATTTTAGATCCAAAAGTGATAATTCACATTTAATAGTCATTTACAGGCAAAAGAGAAAACATTAAAAAATGACCATTTCTGACCATCTAGAGAAAGTTCGACAGTTCCGGGGTCATCGTTTTTCATAAAAAAAAATATTTTTTCAAATGTTGAAAAAATTATTCAAAATGTCAAATGGGTTGTGCCTGATGTTGAATAACCACTTTTTAAGCCCCACAGTGACCAAAATTGCCATTTTTACAGACATTTCCTCCTACTCAGAAGCTTCTATTTTACCAATTTCTGGCAGAAAAATGACTCTAAACACACTTATTTTAGTTCCAAAAGTGATCTTTCAGATTTAAGAATTTTTTACAGTCAAAAGAGAAAACATTAAAAAATGACCATTTCTGACCATCTGGAGAAAGTTCGACAGTTCCGGGGTCATCGTTTTTCATCCCAAAAAAATATTTTTTCAAATGTTGAAAAAATGATTCAAAATGTCAAATGGGTTGTGCCTGATGTTGAATAACCACTTTTTAAGCCCCACAGTGACCAAAATTGCCATTTTTACAGACATTTCCTCCTACTTAGAAGCTTCTATTTGACCAATTTCTGGCAGAAAAATGGCTCCAAACACACTCATTTTAGTTCCAAAAGTGATAATTCACATTTAATAGTCATTTACTGTCAAAAGAGAAAACATTAAAAAATGACTATTTCTGACCATCTGGAGAAAGTTTGACAGGTCCGGGGTCATCGTTTTTCATCAAAAAAAATACTTTTTCAAATGTTGAAAAAATGATTCAAAATGTCAAATGGATTGTGACTGATGTTAAATAACCACTTTTTAAAGACCCACAGTGACCAAAATTGTCATTTTTACAGACTTTTCCTCCTACTCCAAAGCTTCTATTTTGACCAATTTCTGGCAGAAAAATGACTCTAAACACACTTATTTTAGTTCCAAAAGTGATAATTCACATTTAATAGTCATATACAGGCAAAAGAGAAAACATTAAAAAATGACGATTTCTGACCATCTGGAGAAAGTTTGACAAGTCCGGTGTCATCGTTTTTCATCCCCCAATTTTTTTTTTTCAAATGTTGAAAAAATGATTCAAAATGTCAAATGAGTTGTGCCTGATGTTGAATAACCACTTTTTAAGCCCCACAGTGACCAAAATTGCCATTTTTACAGACTTTTCCTCCTACTCAGAAGCTTCTATTTCGACCAATTTCTGGCAGAAAAATGACTCCAAACACACTCATTTTATTTCCAAAAGTGATAATTCACATTTAATAGTAATATACAGGCAAAGGAGAAAACATTAAAAAATGACCATTTCTGACCATCTGGAGAAAGTTCGACAGTTCCGGGGTCATCGTTTTTCATCAAAAAAAATATTTTTTCAAATGTTGAAAAAATGATTCAAAATGTCAAATGGGTTGTGTCTGATGTTGAATAACCACTTTTTAAGCCCCACAGTGACCAAAATTGCCATTTTTACAGACATTTCCTCCCACTCAGAAGCTTCTATTTGACAAATTTCTGGTAGAAAAATGACTCTAAACACTCTTATTTTAGTTCCAAAAGTGATAATTCATATGTAATAGTCATTTACAGTCAAAAGAAAAAACATTAAAAGATGACCATTTCTGAGCATCTTGAGAAAGTTCGACAAGTCCGGGGTCATCGTTTTTCATCAAAAAAATTATTTTTTCATATGTTGAAAAAATGATTAAAAATGTCAAATGGATTGTGCCTGATGTTGAATAACCACTTTTTAAAGCCCCACAGTGACCAAAATTGCAATTTTTACAGACTTTTTTACCTACTTAGAAGCTTCTATTTCGACCAATTTCTGGGAGAAAAATGACTCTAAATACACTCATTTTAGTTCCAAACAAGATAATTCACATTTAATATTCATTTACAGTCAAAAGAGAAAACAATAAAAAATGACCATTTCTGACTATGTGGAGAAAGTTCGACAGGTCCGGGGTCATCGTTTTTCATCAAAAAATATATGTTTTCAACTGTAGAAAAAAATTCTCAAACTGTCAATTGGATTGTGCCTCATGTTGAATAACCACTTTTTGAAGCCCCTCAGTGACTAAAATTGCCATTTTTACAGACTTTTTTACCTACTCAGAAGCTTCTATTTCGACCAATTTCTGGTAGAAAAATCACTCTAAATACATTCATTTTACTTCCAAACAAGATAATTCACATTTAATAGTCATTTACAGTCAAAAGAGAAAACAATAAAAAATGACCATTTCTGACTATGTGGAGAAAGTTCGACAGGTCCTGGGTCATCATTTTTCATCAAAAAATATATGTTTTCAACTGTACAAAAATTACTCAAACTGTCAATTGGATTGTGCCTCATGTTGATAACCACTTTTAAAGCCCCACAGTGCCCAAAATTGCCATTTTTACAGACTTTTCCTCCTACTCAGAAGATTCTATTTCGACCAATTTCTGGCAGAAAAATTACTCTAAACACACTCATTTTAGTTTCAAACATAATTCACTTTTAATAGTCATTTACAGTCAAAAGAGAAAACATTAAAAGATGACCATTTCTGTCCATCTGGAGAAAGTTCGACAGGTCCGGGGTCATCGTTTTTCATCAAAAAATGTATTTTTTCAAATGTTGAAAAAATGATGCAAAATGTCAAAAGGATTGTGCCTGATGTTGAATAACCGCTTTTTAAAGCCCCACAGTGACCACAATTGCCATTTTTACAGACTTTTCCTCCTACTCAGAAGATTCTATTTCGACCAATTTCTGTCAGGAAAATGACTCTAAACACTCTTATTTTAGTTCCAAATGTGATAATTCACATTTAATAGTCATTTACAGTCAAAAGACAAAACATTAAAACATGACCATTTCTGACCATCTGGAGAAAGTTCGACATGTCCGGTGTCATCATTTTTCATTAAAAAAATATTTTTTCAAATGTTGAAAAAATTATGCAAAATGTCAAATGGATTGTGCCTGATGTTGAATAACCACTTTTTAAGCCCCACAGTGACCAAAATTGCCATTTTTACAGACATTTCCTCCTACTCAGAAGCTTCTATTTGACCAATTTCTGGCAGAAAAATGACTCTAAACACACTCATTTTAGTTCCAAAAGTGATAATTCACATTTAATAGTCATTTACAGGCAAAAGAGATAACATTAAAAAAGGACCATTTCTGACCATCTGGAGAAAGTTCGACATGTCCGGTGTCATCATTTTTCATTAAAAAAAATATTTTTTCAAATGTTGAAAAAATGATGCAAAATGTCAAAAGGATTGGGCCTCCTGTTGAATTACCACTTTTGCCCCACAGTGACCAAAATTGCCATTTTTACAGACTTTTCCTCTTACACAGAAGCTTCTATTTGACCAATTTCTGGCAGAAAAATGACTCTAAACACACTTATTTTAGTTCCAAAAGTGGTCTTTCAAATTTAAGAATTGTTTACAGTCAAAAGAGAAAACATTACAAAATGACCATTTCTGACCATCTGGAGAAAGTTCGACAGTTCGTTTTTCATAAAAAAAAATATTTTTTCAAATGTTGAACAAATGATGCAAAATGTCAAATGGATTGTGCCTGATGTTGAATAACTACTTTTTAAGCCCTACTGTAACCAAAATTGCCATTTTTACAGATATTTCCTCCTACTCAGAAGCTTCTATTTGACCAAATTCTGGCAGAAAAATGGCTCTAAACACACGTATTTTAGTTCCAAAAGTGATCATTCACATTTAATAATTTTTTACAGTCAAAAGAGAAAACATTAAAAAATGACCATTTCTGACCATCTGGAGAAAGTTTGACAGGTCCGGGGTCATCGTTTTTCATAAAAAAAATACTTTTTCAAATGTTGAAAAAATGATTCAAAATGTCAAATGGATTGTGCCTGATGTTGAATAACCACTTTTTAAGCCCCACAGTGACCAAAATTGCCATTTTTAGAGACATTTCTTCCTACTCAGAAGCTTCTATTTGACAAACTTCTGGCAGAAAAATGGCTCTAAACACACTTATGTTAGTTCCAAAAGTGATCATTCACATTTAATAATTGTTTACAGTCAAAAGAGAAAACATACAAAAATGACCATTTCTGACCATCTGGAGAAAGTTCGACAGTTCCGGGGTCATCGTTTTTCATAAAAAAAATATTTTTTCAAATGTTGAAAAAATGATGCAACATGTCAAAAGGATTGTGTCTGAAGTTGAATAACCACTTTTTAAAGCCCCACAGTGACCAAAATTGCCATTTTTACAGACTTTTCCTTCTACTCAGAAGCTTGTATTTTGACCAATTTCTGGCAGAAAAATGACTACAAACACACTCATTTTAGATCCAAAAGTGATAATTCACATTTAATAGTCATTTACAGGCAAAAGAGAAAACATTAAAAAATGACCATTTCTGACCATCTAGAGAAAGTTCGACAGTTCCGGGGTCATCGTTTTTCATAAAAAAAAATATTTTTTCAAATGTTGAAAAAATGATTCAAAATGTCAAATGGGTTGTGCCTGATGTTGAATAACCACTTTTTAAGCCCCACAGTGACCAAAATTGCCATTTTTACAGACATTTCCTCCTACTCAGAAGCTTCTATTTGACCAATTTCTGGCAGAAAAATGACTCTAAACACACTTATTTTAGTTCCAAAAGTGATCATTCACATTTAATAATTGTTTACAGTCAAAAGAGAAAACATTAAAAAATGACCATTTCTGACCATCTGGAGAAAGTTCGACAGGTCCGGGGTCATCGTTTTTCATCAAAAAAAATACTTTTTCAAATGTTGAAAAAATGATTCAAAATGTCAAATGGATTGTGCCTGATGTTAAATAACCACTTTTTAAAGCCCCACAGTGACCAAAATTGTCATTTTTACAGACTTTTCCTCCTACTCCAAAGCTTCTATTTTGACCAATTTCTGGCAGAAAAATTACTCCAAACACACTTATTTTAGTTCCAAAAGTGATCTTTCAGATTTAAGAATTTTTTACAGTCAAAAGAGAAAACATTAAAAAATGACCATTTCTGACCATCTGGAGAAAGTTCGACAGGTCCGGGGTCATCGTTTTTCATCAAAAAAATATTTTTTCAAATGTTGAAAAAGTAATTAAAAATGTCAAATGGATTGTGCCTCATGTTGAATAACCACTTTTTAAAGCCCCACAGTGACCAAAATTGCCATTTTTACAGACTTTTCCTCCTACTCAGAAGCTTCTATTTCGGCCGATTTTTGGCAGAAAAATGACTCCAAACGCACTCATTTTAGTTCCAAAAGTTATAATTCATATTTAATAGCCATATACAGGCAAAAGAGAAAACATTAAAAAATGACCATTTCTGACCATCTAGAGAAAGTTCGACAGTTCCGGGGTCATCGTTTTTCATAAAAAAAATATTTTTTCAAATGTTGAAAAAATGATTCAAAATGTCAAATGGGTTGTGCCTGATGTTGAATAACCACTTTTTAAGCCCCACAGTGACCAAAATTGCCATTTTTACAGACATTTCCTCCTACTCAGAAGCTTCTATTTGACCAATTTCTGGCAGAAAAATGACTCTAAACACACTTATTTTAGTTCCAAAAGTGATCATTCACATTTAATAATTGTTTACAGTCAAAAGAGAAAACATTAAAAAATGACCATTTCTGACCATCTGGAGAAAGTTCGACAGGTCCGGGGTCATCGATTTTCATCAAAAAAAATACTTTTTCAAATGTTGAAAAAATGATTCAAAATGTCAAATGGATTGTGCCTGATGTTAAATAACCACTTTTTAAAGCCCCACAGTGACCAAAATTGTCATTTTTACAGACTTTTCCTCCTACTCCAAAGCTTCTATTTTGACCAATTTCTGGCAGAAAAATTACTCCAAACACACTTATTTTAGTTCCAAAAGTGATCTTTCAGATTTAAGAATTTTTTACAGTCAAAAGAGAAAACATTAAAAAATGACCATTTCTGACCATCTGGAGAAAGTTCGACAGGTCCGGGGTCATCGTTTTTCATCAAAAAAATATTTTTTCAAATGTTGAAAAAGTAATTCAAAATGTCAAATGGATTGTGCCTCATGTTGAATAACCACTTTTTAAAGCCCCACAGTGACCAAAATTGCCATTTTTACAGACTTTTCCTCCTACTCAGAAGCTTCTATTTCGGCCGATTTTTGGCAGAAAAATGACTCCAAACGCACTCATTTTAGTTCCAAAAGTTATAATTCATATTTAATAGCCATATACAGGCAAAAGAGAAAACATTAAAAAATGACCATTTCTGACCATCTGGAGAAAGTTCGACAGGTCCGGGGTCATCATTTTTCATAAAAAAAATATTTTTTCAAATGTTGAAAAAATGATGCAAAATGTCAAATGGATTGTGCCTGATGTTGAATAACCACTTTTTAAGCCCCACAGTGACCAAAATTGCCATTTTTACAGACATTTCCTCCTACTCAGAAGCTTCTATTTGACCAATTTCTGGCAGAAAAATGACTCTAAACACACTCATTTTAGTTCCAAAAGTGATAATTCACATTTAATAGTCATTTACAGGCAAAAGAGATAACATTAAAAAAGGACCATTTCTGACCATCTGGAGAAAGTTCGACAGTTCCGGGGTCATCGTTTATCATCAAAAAAAATATTTTTCCAAATGTTGAAAAAATGATGCAAAATGTCAAAAGGATTGGGCCTCCTGTTGAATAACCACTTTTGCCCCACAGTGACCAAAATTGCCATTTTTACAGACATTTCCTCCTACTCAGAAGCTTCTATTTTACCAATTTCTGGCAGAAAAATGACTCTAAACACACTTATTTTAGTTCCAAAAGTGATCTTTCAGATTTAAGAATGTTTTACAGTCAAAAGAGAAAACATTAAAAAATGACCATTTCTGACCATCTGGAGAAAGTTCGACAGTTCCGGGGTCATCGTTTTTCATCCCAAAAAAATATTTTTTCAAATGTTGAAAAAATGATTCAAAATGTCAAATGGGTTGTGCCTGATGTTGAATAACCACTTTTTAAGCCCCACAGTGACCAAAATTGCCATTTTTACAGACATTTCCTCCTACTTAGAAGCTTCTATTTGACCAATTTCTGGCAGAAAAATGGCTCCAAACACACTCATTTTAGTTCCAAAAGTGATAATTCCCATTTAATAGTCATTTACTGTCAAAAGAGAAAACATTAAAAAATGACTATTTCTGACCATCTGGAGAAAGTTTGACAGGTCCGGGGTCATCGTTTTTCATCAAAAAAAATACTTTTTCAAATGTTGAAAAAATGATTCAAAATGTCAAATGGATTGTGACTGATGTTAAATAACCACTTTTTAAAGACCCACAGTGACCAAAATTGTCATTTTTACAGACTTTTCCTCCTACTCCAAAGCTTCTATTTTGACCAATTTCTGGCAGAAAAATGACTCTAAACACACTTATTTTAGTTCCAAAAGTGATAATTCACATTTAATAGTCATATACAGGCAAAAGAGAAAACATTAAAAAATGACGATTTCTGACCATCTGGAGAAAGTTTGACAAGTCCGGTGTCATCGTTTTTCATCCCCCAATTTTTTTTTTTCAAATGTTGAAAAAATGATTCAAAATGTCAAATGAGTTGTGCCTGATGTTGAATAACCACTTTTTAAGCCCCACAGTGACCAAAATTGCCATTTTTACAGACTTTTCCTCCTACTCAGAAGCTTCTATTTCGACCAATTTCTGGCAGAAAAATGACTCCAAACACACTCATTTTATTTCCAAAAGTGATAATTCACATTTAATAGTAATATACAGGCAAAGGAGAAAACATTAAAAAATGACCATTTCTGACCATCTGGAGAAAGTTCGACAGTTCCGGGGTCATCGTTTTTCATCAAAAAAAATATTTTTTCAAATGTTGAAAAAATGATTCAAAATGTCAAATGGGTTGTGTCTGATGTTGAATAACCACTTTTTAAGCCCCACAGTGACCAAAATTGCCATTTTTACAGACATTTCCTCCCACTCAGAAGCTTCTATTTGACAAATTTCTGGTAGAAAAATGACTCTAAACACTCTTATTTTAGTTCCAAAAGTGATAATTCATATGTAATAGTCATTTACAGTCAAAAGAAAAAACATTAAAAGATGACCATTTCTGAGCATCTTGAGAAAGTTCGACAAGTCCGGGGTCATCGTTTTTCATCAAAAAAATTATTTTTTCATATGTTGAAAAAATGATTAAAAATGTCAAATGGATTGTGCCTGATGTTGAATAACCACTTTTTAAAGCCCCACAGTGACCAAAATTGCAATTTTTACAGACTTTTTTACCTACTTAGAAGCTTCTATTTCGACCAATTTCTGGGAGAAAAATGACTCTAAATACACTCATTTTAGTTCCAAACAAGATAATTCACATTTAATATTCATTTACAGTCAAAAGAGAAAACAATAAAAAATGACCATTTCTGACTATGTGGAGAAAGTTCGACAGGTCCGGGGTCATCGTTTTTCATCAAAAAATATATGTTTTCAACTGTAGAAAAAAATTCTCAAACTGTCAATTGGATTGTGCCTCATGTTGAATAACCACTTTTTGAAGCCCCTCAGTGACTAAAATTGCCATTTTTACAGACTTTTTTACCTACTCAGAAGCTTCTATTTCGACCAATTTCTGGGAGAAAAATCACTCTAAATACATTCATTTTACTTCCAAACAAGATAATTCACATTTAATAGTCATTTACAGTCAAAAGAGAAAACAATAAAAAATGACCATTTCTGACTATGTGGAGAAAGTTCGACAGGTCCTGGGTCATCATTTTTCATCAAAAAATATATGTTTTCAACTGTACAAAAATTACTCAAACTGTCAATTGGATTGTGCCTCATGTTGATAACCACTTTTAAAGCCCCACAGTGCCCAAAATTGCCATTTTTACAGACTTTTCCTCCTACTCAGAAGATTCTATTTCGACCAATTTCTGGCAGAAAAATTACTCTAAACACACTCATTTTAGTTTCAAACATAATTCACTTTTAATAGTCATTTACAGTCAAAAGAGAAAACATTAAAAGATGACCATTTCTGTCCATCTGGAGAAAGTTCGACAGGTCCGGGGTCATCGTTTTTCATCAAAAAATGTATTTTTTCAAATGTTGAAAAAATGATGCAAAATGTCAAAAGGATTGTGCCTGATGTTGAGTAACCGCTTTTTAAAGCCCCACAGTGACCACAATTGCCATTTTTACAGACTTTTCCTCCTACTCAGAAGATTCTATTTCGACCAATTTCTGTCAGGAAAATGACTCTAAACACTCTTATTTTAGTTCCAAATGTGATAATTCACATTTAATAGTCATTTACAGTCAAAAGACAAAACATTAAAACATGACCATTTCTGACCATCTGGAGAAAGTTCGACATGTCCGGTGTCATCATTTTTCATTAAAAAAATATTTTTTCAAATGTTGAAAAAATTATGCAAAATGTCAAATGGATTGTGCCTGATGTTGAATAACCACTTTTTAAGCCCCACAGTGACCAAAATTGCCATTTTTACAGACATTTCCTCCTACTCAGAAGCTTCTATTTGACCAATTTCTGGCAGAAAAATGACTCTAAACACACTCATTTTAGTTCCAAAAGTGATAATTCACATTTAATAGTCATTTACAGGCAAAAGAGATAACATTAAAAAAGGACCATTTCTGACCATCTGGAGAAAGTTCGACATGTCCGGTGTCATCATTTTTCATTAAAAAAAATATTTTTTCAAATGTTGAAAAAATGATGCAAAATGTCAAAAGGATTGGGCCTCCTGTTGAATTACCACTTTTGCCCCACAGTGACCAAAATTGCCATTTTTACAGACTTTTCCTCTTACACAGAAGCTTCTATTTGACCAATTTCTGGCAGAAAAATGACTCTAAACACACTTATTTTAGTTCCAAAAGTGGTCTTTCAAATTTAAGAATTGTTTACAGTCAAAAGAGAAAACATTACAAAATGACCATTTCTGACCATCTGGAGAAAGTTCGACAGTTCGTTTTTCATAAAAAAAAATATTTTTTCAAATGTTGAACAAATGATGCAAAATGTCAAATGGATTGTGCCTGATGTTGAATAACTACTTTTTAAGCCCTACTGTAACCAAAATTGCCATTTTTACAGATATTTCCTCCTACTCAGAAGCTTCTATTTGACCAAATTCTGGCAGAAAAATGGCTCTAAACACACGTATTTTAGTTCCAAAAGTGATCATTCACATTTAATAATTTTTTACAGTCAAAAGAGAAAACATTAAAAAATGACCATTTCTGACCATCTGGAGAAAGTTTGACAGGTCCGGGGTCATCGTTTTTCATAAAAAAAATACTTTTTCAAATGTTGAAAAAATGATTCAAAATGTCAAATGGATTGTGCCTGATGTTGAATAACCACTTTTTAAGCCCCACAGTGACCAAAATTGCCATTTTTAGAGACATTTCTTCCTACTCAGAAGCTTCTATTTGACAAACTTCTGGCAGAAAAATGGCTCTAAACACACTTATGTTAGTTCCAAAAGTGATCATTCACATTTAATAATTGTTTACAGTCAAAAGAGAAAACATTAAAAAATGACCATTTCTGACCATCTGGAGAAAGTTCGACAGTTCCGGGGTCATCGTTTTTCATAAAAAAAATATTTTTTCAAATGTTGAAAAAATGATGCAACATGTCAAAAGGATTGTGTCTGAAGTTGAATAACCACTTTTTAAAGCCCCACAGTGACCAAAATTGCCATTTTTACAGACTTTTCCTTCTACTCAGAAGCTTGTGTTTTGACCGAATTTCTGGCAGAAAAATGACTACAAACACACTCATTTTAGATCCAAAAGTGATAATTCACATTTAATAGTCATTTACAGGCAAAAGAGAAAACATTAAAAAATGACCATTTCTGACCATCTAGAGAAAGTTCGACAGTTCCGGGGTCATCGTTTTTCATAAAAAAAAATATTTTTTCAAATGTTGAAAAAATGATTCAAAATGTCAAATGGGTTGTGCCTGATGTTGAATAACCACTTTTTAAGCCCCACAGTGACCAAAATTGCCATTTTTACAGACATTTCCTCCTACTCAGAAGCTTCTATTTGACCAATTTCTGGCAGAAAAATGACTCTAAACACACTTATTTTAGTTCCAAAAGTGATCATTCACATTTAATAATTGTTTACAGTCAAAAGAGAAAACATTAAAAAATGACCATTTCTGACCATCTGGAGAAAGTTCGACAGGTCCGGGGTCATCGTTTTTCATCAAAAAAAATACTTTTTCAAATGTTGAAAAAATGATTCAAAATGTCAAATGGATTGTGCCTGATGTTAAATAACCACTTTTTAAAGCCCCACAGTGACCAAAATTGTCATTTTTACAGACTTTTCCTCCTACTCCAAAGCTTCTATTTTGACCAATTTCTGGCAGAAAAATTACTCCAAACACACTTATTTTAGTTCCAAAAGTGATCTTTCAGATTTAAGAATTTTTTACAGTCAAAAGAGAAAACATTAAAAAATGACCATTTCTGACCATCTGGAGAAAGTTCGACAGGTCCGGGGTCATCGTTTTTCATCAAAAAAATATTTTTTCAAATGTTGAAAAAGTAATTCAAAATGTCAAATGGATTGTGCCTCATGTTGAATAACCACTTTTTAAAGCCCCACAGTGACCAAAATTGCCATTTTTACAGACTTTTCCTCCTACTCAGAAGCTTCTATTTCGGCCGATTTTTGGCAGAAAAATGACTCCAAACGCACTCATTTTAGTTCCAAAAGTTATAATTCATATTTAATAGCCATATACAGGCAAAAGAGAAAACATTAAAAAATGACCATTTCTGACCATCTAGAGAAAGTTCGACAGTTCCGGGGTCATCGTTTTTCATAAAAAAAAATATTTTTTCAAATGTTGAAAAAATGATTCAAAATGTCAAATGGGTTGTGCCTGATGTTGAATAACCACTTTTTAAGCCCCACAGTGACCAAAATTGCAATTTTTACAGACATTTCCTCCTACTCAGAAGCTTCTATTTGACCAATTTCTGGCAGAAAAATGACTCTAAACACACTTATTTTAGTTCCAAAAGTGATCATTCACATTTAATAATTGTTTACAGTCAAAAGAGAAAACATTAAAAAATGACCATTTCTGACCATCTGGAGAAAGTTCGACAGGTCCGGGGTCATCGTTTTTCATCAAAAAAAATACTTTTTCAAATGTTGAAAAAATGATTCAAAATGTCAAATGGATTGCGCCTGATGTTAAATAACCACTTTTTAAAGCCCCACAGTGACCAAAATTGTCATTTTTACAGACTTTTCCTCCTACTCCAAAGCTTCTATTTTGACCAATTTCTGGCAGAAAAATTACTCCAAACACACTTATTTTAGTTCCAAAAGTGATCTTTCAGATTTAAGAATTTTTTACAGTCAAAAGAGAAAACATTAAAAAATGACCATTTCTGACCATCTGGAGAAAGTTCGACAGGTCCGGGGTCATCGTTTTTCATCAAAAAAATATTTTTTCAAATGTTGAAAAAGTAATTCAAAATGTCAAATGGATTGTGCCTCATGTTGAATAACCACTTTTTAAAGCCCCACAGTGACCAAAATTGCCATTTTTACAGACTTTTCCTCCTACTCAGAAGCTTCTATTTCGGCCGATTTTTGGCAGAAAAATGACTCCAAACGCACTCATTTTAGTTCCAAAAGTTATAATTCATATTTAATAGCCATATACAGGCAAAAGAGAAAACATTAAAAAATGACCATTTCTGACCATCTGGAGAAAGTTCGACAGGTCCGGGGTCATCATTTTTCATAAAAAAAATATTTTTTCAAATGTTGAAAAAATGATTCAAAATGTCAAATGAGTTGTGCCTGATGTTGAATAACCACTTTTTAAGCCCCACAGTGACCAAAATTGCCATTTTTACAGACTTTTCCTCCTACTCAGAAGCTTCTATTTCGACCAATTTCTGGCAGAAAAATGACTCCAAACACACTCATTTTATTTCCAAAAGTGATAATTCACATTTAATAGTAATATACAGGCAAAGGAGAAAACATTAAAAAATGACCATTTCTGACCATCTGGAGAAAGTTCGACAGTTCCGGGGTCATCGTTTTTCATCAAAAAAAATATTTTTTCAAATGTTGAAAAAATGATTCAAAATGTCAAATGGGTTGTGTCTGATGTTGAATAACCACTTTTTAAGCCCCACAGTGACCAAAATTGCCATTTTTACAGACATTTCCTCCCACTCAGAAGCTTCTATTTGACAAATTTCTGGTAGAAAAATGACTCTAAACACTCTTATTTTAGTTCCAAAAGTGATAATTCATATGTAATAGTCATTTACAGTCAAAAGAAAAAACATTAAAAGATGACCATTTCTGAGCATCTTGAGAAAGTTCGACAAGTCCGGGGTCATCGTTTTTCATCAAAAAAATTATTTTTTCATATGTTGAAAAAATGATTAAAAATGTCAAATGGATTGTGCCTGATGTTGAATAACCACTTTTTAAAGCCCCACAGTGACCAAAATTGCAATTTTTACAGACTTTTTTACCTACTTAGAAGCTTCTATTTCGACCAATTTCTGGGAGAAAAATGACTCTAAATACACTCATTTTAGTTCCAAACAAGATAATTCACATTTAATATTCATTTACAGTCAAAAGAGAAAACAATAAAAAATGACCATTTCTGACTATGTGGAGAAAGTTCGACAGGTCCGGGGTCATCGTTTTTCATCAAAAAATATATGTTTTCAACTGTAGAAAAAAATTCTCAAACTGTCAATTGGATTGTGCCTCATGTTGAATAACCACTTTTTGAAGCCCCTCAGTGACTAAAATTGCCATTTTTACAGACTTTTTTACCTACTCAGAAGCTTCTATTTCGACCAATTTCTGGGAGAAAAATCACTCTAAATACATTCATTTTACTTCCAAACAAGATAATTCACATTTAATAGTCATTTACAGTCAAAAGAGAAAACAATAAAAAATGACCATTTCTGACTATGTGGAGAAAGTTCGACAGGTCCTGGGTCATCATTTTTCATCAAAAAATATATGTTTTCAACTGTACAAAAATTACTCAAACTGTCAATTGGATTGTGCCTCATGTTGATAACCACTTTTAAAGCCCCACAGTGCCCAAAATTGCCATTTTTACAGACTTTTCCTCCTACTCAGAAGATTCTATTTCGACCAATTTCTGGCAGAAAAATTACTCTAAACACACTCATTTTAGTTTCAAACATAATTCACTTTTAATAGTCATTTACAGTCAAAAGAGAAAACATTAAAAGATGACCATTTCTGTCCATCTGGAGAAAGTTCGACAGGTCCGGGGTCATCGTTTTTCATCAAAAAATGTATTTTTTCAAATGTTGAAAAAATGATGCAAAATGTCAAAAGGATTGTGCCTGATGTTGAGTAACCGCTTTTTAAAGCCCCACAGTGACCACAATTGCCATTTTTACAGACTTTTCCTCCTACTCAGAAGATTCTATTTCGACCAATTTCTGTCAGGAAAATGACTCTAAACACTCTTATTTTAGTTCCAAATGTGATAATTCACATTTAATAGTCATTTACAGTCAAAAGACAAAACATTAAAACATGACCATTTCTGACCATCTGGAGAAAGTTCGACATGTCCGGTGTCATCATTTTTCATTAAAAAAATATTTTTTCAAATGTTGAAAAAATTATGCAAAATGTCAAATGGATTGTGCCTGATGTTGAATAACCACTTTTTAAGCCCCACAGTGACCAAAATTGCCATTTTTACAGACATTTCCTCCTACTCAGAAGCTTCTATTTGACCAATTTCTGGCAGAAAAATGACTCTAAACACACTCATTTTAGTTCCAAAAGTGATAATTCACATTTAATAGTCATTTACAGGCAAAAGAGATAACATTAAAAAAGGACCATTTCTGACCATCTGGAGAAAGTTCGACATGTCCGGTGTCATCATTTTTCATTAAAAAAAATATTTTTTCAAATGTTGAAAAAATGATGCAAAATGTCAAAAGGATTGGGCCTCCTGTTGAATTACCACTTTTGCCCCACAGTGACCAAAATTGCCATTTTTACAGACTTTTCCTCTTACACAGAAGCTTCTATTTGACCAATTTCTGGCAGAAAAATGACTCTAAACACACTTATTTTAGTTCCAAAAGTGGTCTTTCAAATTTAAGAATTGTTTACAGTCAAAAGAGAAAACATTACAAAATGACCATTTCTGACCATCTGGAGAAAGTTCGACAGTTCGTTTTTCATAAAAAAAAATATTTTTTCAAATGTTGAACAAATGATGCAAAATGTCAAATGGATTGTGCCTGATGTTGAATAACTACTTTTTAAGCCCTACTGTAACCAAAATTGCCATTTTTACAGATATTTCCTCCTACTCAGAAGCTTCTATTTGACCAAATTCTGGCAGAAAAATGGCTCTAAACACACGTATTTTAGTTCCAAAAGTGATCATTCACATTTAATAATTTTTTACAGTCAAAAGAGAAAACATTAAAAAATGACCATTTCTGACCATCTGGAGAAAGTTTGACAGGTCCGGGGTCATCGTTTTTCATAAAAAAAATACTTTTTCAAATGTTGAAAAAATGATTCAAAATGTCAAATGGATTGTGCCTGATGTTGAATAACCACTTTTTAAGCCCCACAGTGACCAAAATTGCCATTTTTAGAGACATTTCTTCCTACTCAGAAGCTTCTATTTGACAAACTTCTGGCAGAAAAATGGCTCTAAACACACTTATGTTAGTTCCAAAAGTGATCATTCACATTTAATAATTGTTTACAGTCAAAAGAGAAAACATTAAAAAATGACCATTTCTGACCATCTGGAGAAAGTTCGACAGTTCCGGGGTCATCGTTTTTCATAAAAAAAATATTTTTTCAAATGTTGAAAAAATGATGCAACATGTCAAAAGGATTGTGTCTGAAGTTGAATAACCACTTTTTAAAGCCCCACAGTGACCAAAATTGCCATTTTTACAGACTTTTCCTTCTACTCAGAAGCTTGTGTTTTGACCGAATTTCTGGCAGAAAAATGACTACAAACACACTCATTTTAGATCCAAAAGTGATAATTCACATTTAATAGTCATTTACAGGCAAAAGAGAAAACATTAAAAAATGACCATTTCTGACCATCTAGAGAAAGTTCGACAGTTCCGGGGTCATCGTTTTTCATAAAAAAAAATATTTTTTCAAATGTTGAAAAAATGATTCAAAATGTCAAATGGGTTGTGCCTGATGTTGAATAACCACTTTTTAAGCCCCACAGTGACCAAAATTGCCATTTTTACAGACATTTCCTCCTACTCAGAAGCTTCTATTTGACCAATTTCTGGCAGAAAAATGACTCTAAACACACTTATTTTAGTTCCAAAAGTGATCATTCACATTTAATAATTGTTTACAGTCAAAAGAGAAAACATTAAAAAATGACCATTTCTGACCATCTGGAGAAAGTTCGACAGGTCCGGGGTCATCGTTTTTCATCAAAAAAAATACTTTTTCAAATGTTGAAAAAATGATTCAAAATGTCAAATGGATTGTGCCTGATGTTAAATAACCACTTTTTAAAGCCCCACAGTGACCAAAATTGTCATTTTTACAGACTTTTCCTCCTACTCCAAAGCTTCTATTTTGACCAATTTCTGGCAGAAAAATTACTCCAAACACACTTATTTTAGTTCCAAAAGTGATCTTTCAGATTTAAGAATTTTTTACAGTCAAAAGAGAAAACATTAAAAAATGACCATTTCTGACCATCTGGAGAAAGTTCGACAGGTCCGGGGTCATCGTTTTTCATCAAAAAAATATTTTTTCAAATGTTGAAAAAGTAATTCAAAATGTCAAATGGATTGTGCCTCATGTTGAATAACCACTTTTTAAAGCCCCACAGTGACCAAAATTGCCATTTTTACAGACTTTTCCTCCTACTCAGAAGCTTCTATTTCGGCCGATTTTTGGCAGAAAAATGACTCCAAACGCACTCATTTTAGTTCCAAAAGTTATAATTCATATTTAATAGCCATATACAGGCAAAAGAGAAAACATTAAAAAATGACCATTTCTGACCATCTAGAGAAAGTTCGACAGTTCCGGGGTCATCGTTTTTCATAAAAAAAAATATTTTTTCAAATGTTGAAAAAATGATTCAAAATGTCAAATGGGTTGTGCCTGATGTTGAATAACCACTTTTTAAGCCCCACAGTGACCAAAATTGCAATTTTTACAGACATTTCCTCCTACTCAGAAGCTTCTATTTGACCAATTTCTGGCAGAAAAATGACTCTAAACACACTTATTTTAGTTCCAAAAGTGATCATTCACATTTAATAATTGTTTACAGTCAAAAGAGAAAACATTAAAAAATGACCATTTCTGACCATCTGGAGAAAGTTCGACAGGTCCGGGGTCATCGTTTTTCATCAAAAAAAATACTTTTTCAAATGTTGAAAAAATGATTCAAAATGTCAAATGGATTGCGCCTGATGTTAAATAACCACTTTTTAAAGCCCCACAGTGACCAAAATTGTCATTTTTACAGACTTTTCCTCCTACTCCAAAGCTTCTATTTTGACCAATTTCTGGCAGAAAAATTACTCCAAACACACTTATTTTAGTTCCAAAAGTGATCTTTCAGATTTAAGAATTTTTTACAGTCAAAAGAGAAAACATTAAAAAATGACCATTTCTGACCATCTGGAGAAAGTTCGACAGGTCCGGGGTCATCGTTTTTCATCAAAAAAATATTTTTTCAAATGTTGAAAAAGTAATTCAAAATGTCAAATGGATTGTGCCTCATGTTGAATAACCACTTTTTAAAGCCCCACAGTGACCAAAATTGCCATTTTTACAGACTTTTCCTCCTACTCAGAAGCTTCTATTTCGGCCGATTTTTGGCAGAAAAATGACTCCAAACGCACTCATTTTAGTTCCAAAAGTTATAATTCATATTTAATAGCCATATACAGGCAAAAGAGAAAACATTAAAAAATGACCATTTCTGACCATCTGGAGAAAGTTCGACAGGTCCGGGGTCATCATTTTTCATAAAAAAAATATTTTTTCAAATGTTGAAAAAATGATGCAAAATGTCAAATGGATTGTGCCTGATGTTGAATAACCACTTTTTAAGCCCCACAGTGACCAAAATTGCCATTTTTACAGACATTTCCTCCTACTCAGAAGCTTCTATTTGACCAATTTCTGGCAGAAAAATGACTCTAAACACACTCATTTTAGTTCCAAAAGTGATAATTCACATTTAATAGTCATTTACAGGCAAAAGAGATAACATTAAAAAAGGACCATTTCTGACCATCTGGAGAAAGTTCGACAGTTCCGGGGTCATCGTTTATCATCAAAAAAAATATTTTTCCAAATGTTGAAAAAATGATGCAAAATGTCAAAAGGATTGGGCCTCCTGTTGAATAACCACTTTTGCCCCACAGTGACCAAAATTGCCATTTTTACAGACTTTTCCTCCTACACAGAAGCTTCTATTTGACCAATTTCTGGCAGAAAAATGACTCTAAACACACTTATTTTAGTTCCAAAAGTGGTCTTTCAAATTTAAGAATTGTTTACAGTCAAAAGAGAAAACATTACAAAATGACCATTTCTGACCATCTGGAGAAAGTTCGACAGTTCGTTTTTCATTAAAAAAAATATTTTTTCAAATGTTGAAAAAATGATGCAAAATGTCAAATGGATTGTGCCTGATGTTGAATAACTACTTTTTAAGCCCTACAGTAACCACAATTGCCATTTTTACAGATATTTCCTCCTACTCAGAAGCTTCTATTTGACCAAATTCTGGCAGAAAAATGGCTCTAAACACACTTATTTTAGTTCCAAAAGTGATCATTCACATTTAATAATTTCTTACAGTCAAAAGAGAAAACATTAAAAAATAACCATTTCTGACCATCTGGAGAAAGTTTGACAGGTCCGGGGTCATCGTTTTTCATTAAAAAAAATACTTTTTCAAATGTTGAAAAAATGATTCAAAATGTCAAATGGATTGTGCCTGATGTTGAATAACCACTTTTTAAGCCCCACAGTGACCAAAATTGCCATTTTTAGAGACATTTCTTTCTACTCAGAAGCTTCTATTTCGACCAATTTCTGGCAGAAAAATGACTCTAAACACTCTTATTTTAGTTCCAAAGTGATAATTCATATTTAATAGTCATTTACAGTCAAAAGAGAAAACATTAAAAGATGACCATTTCTGTCCATCTGGAGAAAGTTCGACAGGTCCGGGGTCATCGTTTTTCAACAAAAAATTTATTTTTTCAAATGTTGAAAAAATGATTCAAAATGACAAATGGATTGTGCCTCATGTTGAATAACCACTTTTTAAAGCCCCACAGTGACCAAAATTGTCATTTTTACAGACTTTTCCTCCTACTCAGAAGCTTCTATTTCGACCAATTTCTGGCAGAAAAATGAATCTAAACACACTCATTTTAGTTCCAAATATGATAATTCACATTTAATAGTCATTTACAGTCAAGAGAGAAAACATTAAAACATGACCATTTCTGACCATCTGGAGAAAGTTCGACAGGTCCGGAATCATCGTTTTTCATCAAAAAAATTATTTTTTCAAATGTTGAAAAAATGATGCAAAATGTCAAAAGGATTGTGCCTGATGTTGAATAACCACTTTTTAAAGCCCCACAGTGACCAAAATTGCCATTTTTACAGACTTTTCCTCCTACTCAGAAGATTCTATTTCGACCAATTTCTGGCAGAAAAATGACTCTAAACACTCTTATTTTAGTTCCAAAGTGATAATTCATATTTAATAGTCATTTACAGTCAAAAGAGAAAACATTAAAAGATGACCATTTCTGTCCATCTGGAGAAAGTTCGACAGGTCCGGGGTCATCGTTTTTCAACAAAAAATTTATTTTTTCAAATGTTGAAAAAATGATTCAAAATGACAATTGGATTGTGCCTCATGTTGAATAACCACTTTTTGAAGCCCCTCAGTGACCAAAATTCTATTTTTACAGGCTTTTCCTCCTACTCAGAAGCTTCTATTTCGACCAATTTCTGGCAGAAAAATGACTTTAAACACTCTTATTTTAGTTCAAAAAGTGATAATTCATATTTAATAGTCATTTACAGTCAAAAGAGAAAACATTAAAAGATGACCATTTCTGACCATCTGGAGAAAGTTCGACAGGTCCGGGGTCATCGTTTTTCATCAAAATAATGATTTTTTCAAATGTTGAAAAAATGATTCAAAATGTCAAATGGATTGTGCCTGATGTTGAATAACCACTTTTTAAAGCCCCACAGTGACCAAAACTGCCATTTTTACAGACTTTTTTACATACTCAGAAGCTTCTATTTCGACCAATTTCTGGCAGAAAAATAACTCTAAACACACTCATTTTAGTTCCAAACAAGATATTTCACATTTAATAGTCATTTACAGTCAAAAGAGAAAACAATAAAAAATGACCATTTCTGACTATGTGGAGAAAGTTCGATAGGTCCGGGGTCATCGTTTTTCGTCAAAAAATAAATGTTTTCAACTGTAGAAAGAATTATTCAAACTGTCAATTGGATTGTGCCTCATGTTGAATAACCACTTTTTGAAGCCCCTCAGTGACCAAAATTCTATTTTTACAGACTTTTCCTCCTACTCAGAAGCTTCTATTTCGACCAATTTCTGGGAGAAAAATGACTCTAAATACATTCATTTTAGTTCCAAAGTGATAATTCATATTTAATAGTCATTTACAGTCAAAAGAGAAAACATTAAAAGATGACCATTTCTGTCCATCTGGAGAAAGTTCGACAGGTCCGGGGTCATCGTTTTTCATCAAAAAAAGTATTTTTTCAAATGTTGAAAAAATGATGCAAAATGTCAAAAGGATTGTGCCTGATGTTGAATAACCACTTTTTAAAGCCCCACAGTGACCAAAATTGTCATTTTTACAGACTTTTCCTCCTACTCAGAAGATTCTATTTCGACCAATTTCTGGCAGAAAAATTACTCTAAACACACTCATTTTAGTTTCAAACATAATTCACTTTTAATTGTCATTTACAGTCAAAAGAGAAAACATTAACCCCTTTGCTGCCCATGCAGTACACTGGCCGTGTGCTTATGACGAGCTGACCTTTTCATGAACAATGATAAATCTGACTAGTCAGCACCCAGCCGGAATTGCTGTAGCAGTCAAGGTGTTAAAACAAGAGCATTTCTGACCGTCTGGAGAAAGTTCGACAGGTCCGGGGTCATCGTTTTTCAACCAAAAAATGATTTTTTCAAATGTTGAAAAAATGATTCAAAATGTCAAATAGATTGTGCCTGATGGTGAATAACCAATTTTTAAAGCTCCACAGTGACCAAAATTGCCATTTTTACAGACTTTTCCTCCTACTCAGAAGCTTCTATTTCGACCAATTTCTGGCAGAAAAATGACTCTAAACACACTCATTTTAGTTCCAAACATAATTCACATTTAATTGTCATTTACAGTCAAAAGAGAAAACATTAACCCCTTTGCTGCCCATGACGAGCTCAGCTCGTCATGCAGTACACTGGCCGTGTGCTTATGACAAGCTGATCTTGTCATGAACAATGATAAATCTGACTAGTCAGCACCCAGCGGGAATTGCTGTAGCAGTCAAGGTGTTAAACCATGACCATTTTTTCCACCTACTCAGAAGCTTCTATTTCAACCAATTTCTGGCAGAAAAATGACTCGAAACACTCTTATTTTAGTTCCAAAAGTGATAATTCATATTTAATAGTCATTTACAGTCAAAAGAGAAAACATTAAAAGATGACCATTTCTGACCATCTGGAGAAAGTTCGACAGGTCCGGGGTCATCGTTTTTCATCAAAAAATGTATTTTTTCAAATGTTGAAAGAATGATGCAAAATGTCAAAAGGATTGTGCCTGATGGTGAATAACCACTTTTTAAAGCCCCGCAGTGACCAAAATTGCCATTTTTACAGACTTTTCCTCCTACTCAGAAGCTTCTATTTCGACCAATTTCTGGCAGAAAAATGACTCTAAACACACTTATTTTAGTTCCAAAAGTGGTAATTCATATTTAATAGTCATATACAGTCAAAAGAGAAAACATTAAAAAATGAACATTTCTGACCATCTGGAGAAAGTACGACAGGTCCGGGGTCATCGTTTTTCAACCAAAAAATTATTTTTTCTGATGTTGAAAAAATGATGCAAAATGTCAAAAGGATTGTGATTGATGTTGAATAACCACTTTTTAAAGCCCCACTGTGACCAAAATTGCCATTTTTACAGACTTTTCCACCTACTCAGAAGCTTCTATTTTGACCAATTTCTGGCAGAAAAATGACTCGAAACACTCTTATTTTAGTTCCAAAAGTGATAATTCATATTTAATAGTCATTTACAGTCAAAAGAGAAAACATTAAAAGATGACCATTTCTGACCATCTGGAGAAAGTGCGACAGGTCCGGGGTCATCGTTTTTCATCAAAAAATGTATTTTTTCAAATGTTGAAAAAATGATGCAAAATGTGAAAAGGATTGTGCCTGATGGTGAATAACCACTTTTTAAAGCCCCACAGTGACCAAAATTGCCATTTTTACAGACTTTTCCTCCTACTCAGAAGCTTCTATTTCGACCAATTTCTGGCAGAAAAATGACTCTAAACACACTCATTTTAGTTCCAAACATAATTCACTTTTAATTGTCATTTACAGTCAAAAGAGTAAACATTAACCCCTTTGCTGCCCATGACGTCATGCAGTACACTGGTCGTGTGCTTATGACGAGCTGACCTTGTCATGAACAATGATAAATCTGACTAGTCAGCACCCAGCGGGAATTGCTGTAGCAGTCAAGGTGTTAAAACAAGAGCATTTCTGACCGTCTTGAGAAAGTTCGACAGGTCCGGGGTCATCGTTTTTCAACCAAAAAATGATTTTTTCAAATGTTGAAAAAATGATTCATAATGTCAAATAGATTGTGCCTGATGGTGAATAACCACTTTTTAAAGCCCCACAGTGACCAAAATTACCATTTTTACAGACTTTTCCTCCTACTCAGAAGCTTCTATTTCGACCAATTTCTGGCAGAAAAATGACTCTCAACACACTCATTTTAGTTCCAAACATAATTCACATTTAATTGTCATTTACAGTCAAAAGAAAAAACATTAAAAGAAGACCATTTCTGAGCATCTTGAGAAAGCTCGACAGGTCCGGGGTCATCGTTTTTCATCAAAAAAATTATTTTTTCATATGTTGAAAAAATGATTAAAAATGTCAAATGGATTGTGCCTGATGTTGAATAACCACTTTTTAAAGCCCCACAGTGACCAAAATTGCAATTTTTACAGACTTTTTTACCTACTTAGAAGCTTCTATTTCGACCAATTTCTGGGAGAAAAATGACTCTAAATACACTCATTTTAGTTCCAAACAAGATAATTCACATTTAATATTCATTTACAGTCAAAAGAGAAAACAATAAAAAATGACCATTTCTGACTATGTGGAGAAAGTTCGACAGGTCCGGGGTCATCGTTTTTCATCAAAAAATATATGTTTTCAACTGTAGAAAAAAATTCTCAAACTGTCAATTGGATTGTGCCTCATGTTGAATAACCAATTTTTGAAGCCCCTCAGTGACTAAAATTGCCATTTTTACAGACTTTTTTACCTACTCAGTAGCTTCTATTTCGACCAATTTCTGGGAGAAAAATGACTCTAAATACATTCATTTTAGTTCCAAACAAGATAATTCACATTTAATAGTCATTTACAGTCAAAAGAGAAAACAATAAAAAATGACCATTTCTGACTATGTGGAGAAAGTTCGACAGGTCCTGGGTCATCATTTTTCATCAAAAAATATATGTTTTCAACTGTACAAAAATTACTCAAACTGTCAATTGGATTGTGCCTCATGTTGATAACCACTTTTAAAGCCCCACAGTGACCAAAATTGCCATTTTTACAGACTTTTCCTTCTACTCAGAAGCTTCTATTTCGACCAATTTCTGGCAGAAAAATGACTCTAAACACTCTTATTTTAGTTCCAAAGTGATAATTCATATTTAATAGTCATTTACAGTCAAAAGAGAAAACATTAAAAGATGACCATTTCTGTCCATCTGGAGAAAGTTCGACAGGTCCAGGGTCATCGTTTTTCAACAAAAAATGTATTTTTTCAACTGTTGAAAAAATGATGCAAAATGTCAAAAGGATTGTGCCTGATGTTGAATAACCACTTTTTGAAGCCCCACAGTGACCAAAATTGCCATTTTTACAGACTTTTCCTCCTACTCAGAAGATTCTATTTCGACCAATTTCTGGCAGAAAAATGACTCTAAACACTCTTATTTTAGTTCCAAAGTGATAATTCATATTTAATAGTCATTTACAGTCAAAAGAGAAAACATTAAAAGATGACCATTTCTGTCCATCTGGAGAAAGTTCGACAGGTCCGGGGTCATCGTTTTTCAACAAAAAATTTATTTTTTCAAATGTTGAAAAAATGATTCAAAATGACAAATGGATTGTGCCTCATGTTGAATAACCACTTTTTAAAGCCCCACAGTGACCAAAATTGTCATTTTTACAGACTTTTCCTCCTACTCAGAAGCTTCTATTTCGACCAATTTCTGGCAGAAAAATGAATCTAAACACACTCATTTTAGTTCCAAATATGATAATTCACATTTAATAGTCATTTACAGTCAAGAGAGAAAACATTAAAACATGACCATTTCTGACCATCTGGAGAAAGGTCGACAGGTCCGGGGTCATCGTTTTTCATCAAAAAAATATTTTTTCAAATGTTGAAAAAGTAATTCAAAATGTCAAATGGATTGTGCCTCATGTTGAATAACCACTTTTTAAAGCCCCACAGTGACCAAAATTGCCATTTTTACAGACTTTTCCTCCTACTCAGAAGCTTCTATTTCGGCCGATTTTTGGCAGAAAAATGACTCCAAACGCACTCATTTTAGTTCCAAAAGTTATAATTCATATTTAATAGCCATATACAGGCAAAAGAGAAAACATTAAAAAATGACCATTTCTGACCATCTGGAGAAAGTTCGACAGGTCCGGGGTCATCATTTTTCATAAAAAAAATATTTTTTCAAATGTTGAAAAAATGATGCAAAATGTCAAATGGATTGTGCCTGATGTTGAATAACCACTTTTTAAGCCCCACAGTGACCAAAATTGCCATTTTTACAGACATTTCCTCCTACTCAGAAGCTTCTATTTGACCAATTTCTGGCAGAAAAATGACTCTAAACACACTCATTTTAGTTCCAAAAGTGATAATTCACATTTAATAGTCATTTACAGGCAAAAGAGATAACATTAAAAAAGGACCATTTCTGACCATCTGGAGAAAGTTCGACAGTTCCGGGGTCATCGTTTATCATCAAAAAAAATATTTTTCCAAATGTTGAAAAAATGATGCAAAATGTCAAAAGGATTGGGCCTCCTGTTGAATAACCACTTTTGCCCCACAGTGACCAAAATTGCCATTTTTACAGACATTTCCTCCTACTCAGAAGCTTCTATTTTACCAATTTCTGGCAGAAAAATGACTCTAAACACACTTATTTTAGTTCCAAAAGTGATCTTTCAGATTTAAGAATGTTTTACAGTCAAAAGAGAAAACATTAAAAAATGACCATTTCTGACCATCTGGAGAAAGTTCGACAGTTCCGGGGTCATCGTTTTTCATCCCAAAAAAATATTTTTTCAAATGTTGAAAAAATGATTCAAAATGTCAAATGGGTTGTGCCTGATGTTGAATAACCACTTTTTAAGCCCCACAGTGACCAAAATTGCCATTTTTACAGACATTTCCTCCTACTTAGAAGCTTCTATTTGACCAATTTCTGGCAGAAAAATGGCTCCAAACACACTCATTTTAGTTCCAAAAGTGATAATTCCCATTTAATAGTCATTTACTGTCAAAAGAGAAAACATTAAAAAATGACTATTTCTGACCATCTGGAGAAAGTTTGACAGGTCCGGGGTCATCGTTTTTCATCAAAAAAAATACTTTTTCAAATGTTGAAAAAATGATTCAAAATGTCAAATGGATTGTGACTGATGTTAAATAACCACTTTTTAAAGACCCACAGTGACCAAAATTGTCATTTTTACAGACTTTTCCTCCTACTCCAAAGCTTCTATTTTGACCAATTTCTGGCAGAAAAATGACTCTAAACACACTTATTTTAGTTCCAAAAGTGATAATTCACATTTAATAGTCATATACAGGCAAAAGAGAAAACATTAAAAAATGACGATTTCTGACCATCTGGAGAAAGTTTGACAAGTCCGGTGTCATCGTTTTTCATCCCCCAATTTTTTTTTTTCAAATGTTGAAAAAATGATTCAAAATGTCAAATGAGTTGTGCCTGATGTTGAATAACCACTTTTTAAGCCCCACAGTGACCAAAATTGCCATTTTTACAGACTTTTCCTCCTACTCAGAAGCTTCTATTTCGACCAATTTCTGGCAGAAAAATGACTCCAAACACACTCATTTTATTTCCAAAAGTGATAATTCACATTTAATAGTAATATACAGGCAAAGGAGAAAACATTAAAAAATGACCATTTCTGACCATCTGGAGAAAGTTCGACAGTTCCGGGGTCATCGTTTTTCATCAAAAAAAATATTTTTTCAAATGTTGAAAAAATGATTCAAAATGTCAAATGGGTTGTGTCTGATGTTGAATAACCACTTTTTAAGCCCCACAGTGACCAAAATTGCCATTTTTACAGACATTTCCTCCCACTCAGAAGCTTCTATTTGACAAATTTCTGGTAGAAAAATGACTCTAAACACTCTTATTTTAGTTCCAAAAGTGATAATTCATATGTAATAGTCATTTACAGTCAAAAGAAAAAACATTAAAAGATGACCATTTCTGAGCATCTTGAGAAAGTTCGACAAGTCCGGGGTCATCGTTTTTCATCAAAAAAATTATTTTTTCATATGTTGAAAAAATGATTAAAAATGTCAAATGGATTGTGCCTGATGTTGAATAACCACTTTTTAAAGCCCCACAGTGACCAAAATTGCAATTTTTACAGACTTTTTTACCTACTTAGAAGCTTCTATTTCGACCAATTTCTGGGAGAAAAATGACTCTAAATACACTCATTTTAGTTCCAAACAAGATAATTCACATTTAATATTCATTTACAGTCAAAAGAGAAAACAATAAAAAATGACCATTTCTGACTATGTGGAGAAAGTTCGACAGGTCCGGGGTCATCGTTTTTCATCAAAAAATATATGTTTTCAACTGT
This sequence comes from Lissotriton helveticus, assembly GCF_964261635.1. NCBI lineage: Eukaryota > Metazoa > Chordata > Amphibia > Caudata > Salamandridae > Lissotriton > Lissotriton helveticus. The sequence continues at coordinate 1,355,107,754 of NC_136061.1, read as the reverse complement.
AGAAAAAAATTCTCAAACTGTCAATTGGATTGTGCCTCATGTTGAATAACCACTTTTTGAAGCCCCTCAGTGACTAAAATTGCCATTTTTACAGACTTTTTTACCTACTCAGAAGCTTCTATTTCGACCAATTTCTGGGAGAAAAATCACTCTAAATACATTCATTTTACTTCCAAACAAGATAATTCACATTTAATAGTCATTTACAGTCAAAAGAGAAAACAATAAAAAATGACCATTTCTGACTATGTGGAGAAAGTTCGACAGGTCCTGGGTCATCATTTTTCATCAAAAAATATATGTTTTCAACTGTACAAAAATTACTCAAACTGTCAATTGGATTGTGCCTCATGTTGATAACCACTTTTAAAGCCCCACAGTGCCCAAAATTGCCATTTTTACAGACTTTTCCTCCTACTCAGAAGATTCTATTTCGACCAATTTCTGGCAGAAAAATTACTCTAAACACACTCATTTTAGTTTCAAACATAATTCACTTTTAATAGTCATTTACAGTCAAAAGAGAAAACATTAAAAGATGACCATTTCTGTCCATCTGGAGAAAGTTCGACAGGTCCGGGGTCATCGTTTTTCATCAAAAAATGTATTTTTTCAAATGTTGAAAAAATGATGCAAAATGTCAAAAGGATTGTGCCTGATGTTGAGTAACCGCTTTTTAAAGCCCCACAGTGACCACAATTGCCATTTTTACAGACTTTTCCTCCTACTCAGAAGATTCTATTTCGACCAATTTCTGTCAGGAAAATGACTCTAAACACTCTTATTTTAGTTCCAAATGTGATAATTCACATTTAATAGTCATTTACAGTCAAAAGACAAAACATTAAAACATGACCATTTCTGACCATCTGGAGAAAGTTCGACATGTCCGGTGTCATCATTTTTCATTAAAAAAATATTTTTTCAAATGTTGAAAAAATTATGCAAAATGTCAAATGGATTGTGCCTGATGTTGAATAACCACTTTTTAAGCCCCACAGTGACCAAAATTGCCATTTTTACAGACATTTCCTCCTACTCAGAAGCTTCTATTTGACCAATTTCTGGCAGAAAAATGACTCTAAACACACTCATTTTAGTTCCAAAAGTGATAATTCACATTTAATAGTCATTTACAGGCAAAAGAGATAACATTAAAAAAGGACCATTTCTGACCATCTGGAGAAAGTTCGACATGTCCGGTGTCATCATTTTTCATTAAAAAAAATATTTTTTCAAATGTTGAAAAAATGATGCAAAATGTCAAAAGGATTGGGCCTCCTGTTGAATTACCACTTTTGCCCCACAGTGACCAAAATTGCCATTTTTACAGACTTTTCCTCTTACACAGAAGCTTCTATTTGACCAATTTCTGGCAGAAAAATGACTCTAAACACACTTATTTTAGTTCCAAAAGTGGTCTTTCAAATTTAAGAATTGTTTACAGTCAAAAGAGAAAACATTACAAAATGACCATTTCTGACCATCTGGAGAAAGTTCGACAGTTCGTTTTTCATAAAAAAAAATATTTTTTCAAATGTTGAACAAATGATGCAAAATGTCAAATGGATTGTGCCTGATGTTGAATAACTACTTTTTAAGCCCTACTGTAACCAAAATTGCCATTTTTACAGATATTTCCTCCTACTCAGAAGCTTCTATTTGACCAAATTCTGGCAGAAAAATGGCTCTAAACACACGTATTTTAGTTCCAAAAGTGATCATTCACATTTAATAATTTTTTACAGTCAAAAGAGAAAACATTAAAAAATGACCATTTCTGACCATCTGGAGAAAGTTTGACAGGTCCGGGGTCATCGTTTTTCATAAAAAAAATACTTTTTCAAATGTTGAAAAAATGATTCAAAATGTCAAATGGATTGTGCCTGATGTTGAATAACCACTTTTTAAGCCCCACAGTGACCAAAATTGCCATTTTTAGAGACATTTCTTCCTACTCAGAAGCTTCTATTTGACAAACTTCTGGCAGAAAAATGGCTCTAAACACACTTATGTTAGTTCCAAAAGTGATCATTCACATTTAATAATTGTTTACAGTCAAAAGAGAAAACATTAAAAAATGACCATTTCTGACCATCTGGAGAAAGTTCGACAGTTCCGGGGTCATCGTTTTTCATAAAAAAAATATTTTTTCAAATGTTGAAAAAATGATGCAACATGTCAAAAGGATTGTGTCTGAAGTTGAATAACCACTTTTTAAAGCCCCACAGTGACCAAAATTGCCATTTTTACAGACTTTTCCTTCTACTCAGAAGCTTGTGTTTTGACCGAATTTCTGGCAGAAAAATGACTACAAACACACTCATTTTAGATCCAAAAGTGATAATTCACATTTAATAGTCATTTACAGGCAAAAGAGAAAACATTAAAAAATGACCATTTCTGACCATCTAGAGAAAGTTCGACAGTTCCGGGGTCATCGTTTTTCATAAAAAAAAATATTTTTTCAAATGTTGAAAAAATGATTCAAAATGTCAAATGGGTTGTGCCTGATGTTGAATAACCACTTTTTAAGCCCCACAGTGACCAAAATTGCCATTTTTACAGACATTTCCTCCTACTCAGAAGCTTCTATTTGACCAATTTCTGGCAGAAAAATGACTCTAAACACACTTATTTTAGTTCCAAAAGTGATCATTCACATTTAATAATTGTTTACAGTCAAAAGAGAAAACATTAAAAAATGACCATTTCTGACCATCTGGAGAAAGTTCGACAGGTCCGGGGTCATCGTTTTTCATCAAAAAAAATACTTTTTCAAATGTTGAAAAAATGATTCAAAATGTCAAATGGATTGTGCCTGATGTTAAATAACCACTTTTTAAAGCCCCACAGTGACCAAAATTGTCATTTTTACAGACTTTTCCTCCTACTCCAAAGCTTCTATTTTGACCAATTTCTGGCAGAAAAATTACTCCAAACACACTTATTTTAGTTCCAAAAGTGATCTTTCAGATTTAAGAATTTTTTACAGTCAAAAGAGAAAACATTAAAAAATGACCATTTCTGACCATCTGGAGAAAGTTCGACAGGTCCGGGGTCATCGTTTTTCATCAAAAAAATATTTTTTCAAATGTTGAAAAAGTAATTCAAAATGTCAAATGGATTGTGCCTCATGTTGAATAACCACTTTTTAAAGCCCCACAGTGACCAAAATTGCCATTTTTACAGACTTTTCCTCCTACTCAGAAGCTTCTATTTCGGCCGATTTTTGGCAGAAAAATGACTCCAAACGCACTCATTTTAGTTCCAAAAGTTATAATTCATATTTAATAGCCATATACAGGCAAAAGAGAAAACATTAAAAAATGACCATTTCTGACCATCTAGAGAAAGTTCGACAGTTCCGGGGTCATCGTTTTTCATAAAAAAAAATATTTTTTCAAATGTTGAAAAAATGATTCAAAATGTCAAATGGGTTGTGCCTGATGTTGAATAACCACTTTTTAAGCCCCACAGTGACCAAAATTGCAATTTTTACAGACATTTCCTCCTACTCAGAAGCTTCTATTTGACCAATTTCTGGCAGAAAAATGACTCTAAACACACTTATTTTAGTTCCAAAAGTGATCATTCACATTTAATAATTGTTTACAGTCAAAAGAGAAAACATTAAAAAATGACCATTTCTGACCATCTGGAGAAAGTTCGACAGGTCCGGGGTCATCGTTTTTCATCAAAAAAAATACTTTTTCAAATGTTGAAAAAATGATTCAAAATGTCAAATGGATTGCGCCTGATGTTAAATAACCACTTTTTAAAGCCCCACAGTGACCAAAATTGTCATTTTTACAGACTTTTCCTCCTACTCCAAAGCTTCTATTTTGACCAATTTCTGGCAGAAAAATTACTCCAAACACACTTATTTTAGTTCCAAAAGTGATCTTTCAGATTTAAGAATTTTTTACAGTCAAAAGAGAAAACATTAAAAAATGACCATTTCTGACCATCTGGAGAAAGTTCGACAGGTCCGGGGTCATCGTTTTTCATCAAAAAAATATTTTTTCAAATGTTGAAAAAGTAATTCAAAATGTCAAATGGATTGTGCCTCATGTTGAATAACCACTTTTTAAAGCCCCACAGTGACCAAAATTGCCATTTTTACAGACTTTTCCTCCTACTCAGAAGCTTCTATTTCGGCCGATTTTTGGCAGAAAAATGACTCCAAACGCACTCATTTTAGTTCCAAAAGTTATAATTCATATTTAATAGCCATATACAGGCAAAAGAGAAAACATTAAAAAATGACCATTTCTGACCATCTGGAGAAAGTTCGACAGGTCCGGGGTCATCATTTTTCATAAAAAAAATATTTTTTCAAATGTTGAAAAAATGATGCAAAATGTCAAATGGATTGTGCCTGATGTTGAATAACCACTTTTTAAGCCCCACAGTGACCAAAATTGCCATTTTTACAGACATTTCCTCCTACTCAGAAGCTTCTATTTGACCAATTTCTGGCAGAAAAATGACTCTAAACACACTCATTTTAGTTCCAAAAGTGATAATTCACATTTAATAGTCATTTACAGGCAAAAGAGATAACATTAAAAAAGGACCATTTCTGACCATCTGGAGAAAGTTCGACAGTTCCGGGGTCATCGTTTATCATCAAAAAAAATATTTTTCCAAATGTTGAAAAAATGATGCAAAATGTCAAAAGGATTGGGCCTCCTGTTGAATAACCACTTTTGCCCCACAGTGACCAAAATTGCCATTTTTACAGACTTTTCCTCCTACACAGAAGCTTCTATTTGACCAATTTCTGGCAGAAAAATGACTCTAAACACACTTATTTTAGTTCCAAAAGTGGTCTTTCAAATTTAAGAATTGTTTACAGTCAAAAGAGAAAACATTACAAAATGACCATTTCTGACCATCTGGAGAAAGTTCGACAGTTCGTTTTTCATTAAAAAAAATATTTTTTCAAATGTTGAAAAAATGATGCAAAATGTCAAATGGATTGTGCCTGATGTTGAATAACTACTTTTTAAGCCCTACAGTAACCACAATTGCCATTTTTACAGATATTTCCTCCTACTCAGAAGCTTCTATTTGACCAAATTCTGGCAGAAAAATGGCTCTAAACACACTTATTTTAGTTCCAAAAGTGATCATTCACATTTAATAATTTCTTACAGTCAAAAGAGAAAACATTAAAAAATAACCATTTCTGACCATCTGGAGAAAGTTTGACAGGTCCGGGGTCATCGTTTTTCATTAAAAAAAATACTTTTTCAAATGTTGAAAAAATGATTCAAAATGTCAAATGGATTGTGCCTGATGTTGAATAACCACTTTTTAAGCCCCACAGTGACCAAAATTGCCATTTTTAGAGACATTTCTTTCTACTCAGAAGCTTCTATTTCGACCAATTTCTGGCAGAAAAATGACTCTAAACACTCTTATTTTAGTTCCAAAGTGATAATTCATATTTAATAGTCATTTACAGTCAAAAGAGAAAACATTAAAAGATGACCATTTCTGTCCATCTGGAGAAAGTTCGACAGGTCCGGGGTCATCGTTTTTCAACAAAAAATTTATTTTTTCAAATGTTGAAAAAATGATTCAAAATGACAAATGGATTGTGCCTCATGTTGAATAACCACTTTTTAAAGCCCCACAGTGACCAAAATTGTCATTTTTACAGACTTTTCCTCCTACTCAGAAGCTTCTATTTCGACCAATTTCTGGCAGAAAAATGAATCTAAACACACTCATTTTAGTTCCAAATATGATAATTCACATTTAATAGTCATTTACAGTCAAGAGAGAAAACATTAAAACATGACCATTTCTGACCATCTGGAGAAAGTTCGACAGGTCCGGAATCATCGTTTTTCATCAAAAAAATTATTTTTTCAAATGTTGAAAAAATGATGCAAAATGTCAAAAGGATTGTGCCTGATGTTGAATAACCACTTTTTAAAGCCCCACAGTGACCAAAATTGCCATTTTTACAGACTTTTCCTCCTACTCAGAAGATTCTATTTCGACCAATTTCTGGCAGAAAAATGACTCTAAACACTCTTATTTTAGTTCCAAAGTGATAATTCATATTTAATAGTCATTTACAGTCAAAAGAGAAAACATTAAAAGATGACCATTTCTGTCCATCTGGAGAAAGTTCGACAGGTCCGGGGTCATCGTTTTTCAACAAAAAATTTATTTTTTCAAATGTTGAAAAAATGATTCAAAATGACAATTGGATTGTGCCTCATGTTGAATAACCACTTTTTGAAGCCCCTCAGTGACCAAAATTCTATTTTTACAGGCTTTTCCTCCTACTCAGAAGCTTCTATTTCGACCAATTTCTGGCAGAAAAATGACTTTAAACACTCTTATTTTAGTTCAAAAAGTGATAATTCATATTTAATAGTCATTTACAGTCAAAAGAGAAAACATTAAAAGATGACCATTTCTGACCATCTGGAGAAAGTTCGACAGGTCCGGGGTCATCGTTTTTCATCAAAATAATGATTTTTTCAAATGTTGAAAAAATGATTCAAAATGTCAAATGGATTGTGCCTGATGTTGAATAACCACTTTTTAAAGCCCCACAGTGACCAAAACTGCCATTTTTACAGACTTTTTTACATACTCAGAAGCTTCTATTTCGACCAATTTCTGGCAGAAAAATAACTCTAAACACACTCATTTTAGTTCCAAACAAGATATTTCACATTTAATAGTCATTTACAGTCAAAAGAGAAAACAATAAAAAATGACCATTTCTGACTATGTGGAGAAAGTTCGATAGGTCCGGGGTCATCGTTTTTCGTCAAAAAATAAATGTTTTCAACTGTAGAAAGAATTATTCAAACTGTCAATTGGATTGTGCCTCATGTTGAATAACCACTTTTTGAAGCCCCTCAGTGACCAAAATTCTATTTTTACAGACTTTTCCTCCTACTCAGAAGCTTCTATTTCGACCAATTTCTGGGAGAAAAATGACTCTAAATACATTCATTTTAGTTCCAAAGTGATAATTCATATTTAATAGTCATTTACAGTCAAAAGAGAAAACATTAAAAGATGACCATTTCTGTCCATCTGGAGAAAGTTCGACAGGTCCGGGGTCATCGTTTTTCATCAAAAAAAGTATTTTTTCAAATGTTGAAAAAATGATGCAAAATGTCAAAAGGATTGTGCCTGATGTTGAATAACCACTTTTTAAAGCCCCACAGTGACCAAAATTGTCATTTTTACAGACTTTTCCTCCTACTCAGAAGATTCTATTTCGACCAATTTCTGGCAGAAAAATTACTCTAAACACACTCATTTTAGTTTCAAACATAATTCACTTTTAATTGTCATTTACAGTCAAAAGAGAAAACATTAACCCCTTTGCTGCCCATGCAGTACACTGGCCGTGTGCTTATGACGAGCTGACCTTTTCATGAACAATGATAAATCTGACTAGTCAGCACCCAGCCGGAATTGCTGTAGCAGTCAAGGTGTTAAAACAAGAGCATTTCTGACCGTCTGGAGAAAGTTCGACAGGTCCGGGGTCATCGTTTTTCAACCAAAAAATGATTTTTTCAAATGTTGAAAAAATGATTCAAAATGTCAAATAGATTGTGCCTGATGGTGAATAACCAATTTTTAAAGCTCCACAGTGACCAAAATTGCCATTTTTACAGACTTTTCCTCCTACTCAGAAGCTTCTATTTCGACCAATTTCTGGCAGAAAAATGACTCTAAACACACTCATTTTAGTTCCAAACATAATTCACATTTAATTGTCATTTACAGTCAAAAGAGAAAACATTAACCCCTTTGCTGCCCATGACGAGCTCAGCTCGTCATGCAGTACACTGGCCGTGTGCTTATGACAAGCTGATCTTGTCATGAACAATGATAAATCTGACTAGTCAGCACCCAGCGGGAATTGCTGTAGCAGTCAAGGTGTTAAACCATGACCATTTTTTCCACCTACTCAGAAGCTTCTATTTCAACCAATTTCTGGCAGAAAAATGACTCGAAACACTCTTATTTTAGTTCCAAAAGTGATAATTCATATTTAATAGTCATTTACAGTCAAAAGAGAAAACATTAAAAGATGACCATTTCTGACCATCTGGAGAAAGTTCGACAGGTCCGGGGTCATCGTTTTTCATCAAAAAATGTATTTTTTCAAATGTTGAAAGAATGATGCAAAATGTCAAAAGGATTGTGCCTGATGGTGAATAACCACTTTTTAAAGCCCCGCAGTGACCAAAATTGCCATTTTTACAGACTTTTCCTCCTACTCAGAAGCTTCTATTTCGACCAATTTCTGGCAGAAAAATGACTCTAAACACACTTATTTTAGTTCCAAAAGTGGTAATTCATATTTAATAGTCATATACAGTCAAAAGAGAAAACATTAAAAAATGAACATTTCTGACCATCTGGAGAAAGTACGACAGGTCCGGGGTCATCGTTTTTCAACCAAAAAATTATTTTTTCTGATGTTGAAAAAATGATGCAAAATGTCAAAAGGATTGTGATTGATGTTGAATAACCACTTTTTAAAGCCCCACTGTGACCAAAATTGCCATTTTTACAGACTTTTCCACCTACTCAGAAGCTTCTATTTTGACCAATTTCTGGCAGAAAAATGACTCGAAACACTCTTATTTTAGTTCCAAAAGTGATAATTCATATTTAATAGTCATTTACAGTCAAAAGAGAAAACATTAAAAGATGACCATTTCTGACCATCTGGAGAAAGTGCGACAGGTCCGGGGTCATCGTTTTTCATCAAAAAATGTATTTTTTCAAATGTTGAAAAAATGATGCAAAATGTGAAAAGGATTGTGCCTGATGGTGAATAACCACTTTTTAAAGCCCCACAGTGACCAAAATTGCCATTTTTACAGACTTTTCCTCCTACTCAGAAGCTTCTATTTCGACCAATTTCTGGCAGAAAAATGACTCTAAACACACTCATTTTAGTTCCAAACATAATTCACTTTTAATTGTCATTTACAGTCAAAAGAGTAAACATTAACCCCTTTGCTGCCCATGACGTCATGCAGTACACTGGTCGTGTGCTTATGACGAGCTGACCTTGTCATGAACAATGATAAATCTGACTAGTCAGCACCCAGCGGGAATTGCTGTAGCAGTCAAGGTGTTAAAACAAGAGCATTTCTGACCGTCTTGAGAAAGTTCGACAGGTCCGGGGTCATCGTTTTTCAACCAAAAAATGATTTTTTCAAATGTTGAAAAAATGATTCATAATGTCAAATAGATTGTGCCTGATGGTGAATAACCACTTTTTAAAGCCCCACAGTGACCAAAATTACCATTTTTACAGACTTTTCCTCCTACTCAGAAGCTTCTATTTCGACCAATTTCTGGCAGAAAAATGACTCTCAACACACTCATTTTAGTTCCAAACATAATTCACATTTAATTGTCATTTACAGTCAAAAGAAAAAACATTAAAAGAAGACCATTTCTGAGCATCTTGAGAAAGCTCGACAGGTCCGGGGTCATCGTTTTTCATCAAAAAAATTATTTTTTCATATGTTGAAAAAATGATTAAAAATGTCAAATGGATTGTGCCTGATGTTGAATAACCACTTTTTAAAGCCCCACAGTGACCAAAATTGCAATTTTTACAGACTTTTTTACCTACTTAGAAGCTTCTATTTCGACCAATTTCTGGGAGAAAAATGACTCTAAATACACTCATTTTAGTTCCAAACAAGATAATTCACATTTAATATTCATTTACAGTCAAAAGAGAAAACAATAAAAAATGACCATTTCTGACTATGTGGAGAAAGTTCGACAGGTCCGGGGTCATCGTTTTTCATCAAAAAATATATGTTTTCAACTGTAGAAAAAAATTCTCAAACTGTCAATTGGATTGTGCCTCATGTTGAATAACCAATTTTTGAAGCCCCTCAGTGACTAAAATTGCCATTTTTACAGACTTTTTTACCTACTCAGTAGCTTCTATTTCGACCAATTTCTGGGAGAAAAATGACTCTAAATACATTCATTTTAGTTCCAAACAAGATAATTCACATTTAATAGTCATTTACAGTCAAAAGAGAAAACAATAAAAAATGACCATTTCTGACTATGTGGAGAAAGTTCGACAGGTCCTGGGTCATCATTTTTCATCAAAAAATATATGTTTTCAACTGTACAAAAATTACTCAAACTGTCAATTGGATTGTGCCTCATGTTGATAACCACTTTTAAAGCCCCACAGTGACCAAAATTGCCATTTTTACAGACTTTTCCTTCTACTCAGAAGCTTCTATTTCGACCAATTTCTGGCAGAAAAATGACTCTAAACACTCTTATTTTAGTTCCAAAGTGATAATTCATATTTAATAGTCATTTACAGTCAAAAGAGAAAACATTAAAAGATGACCATTTCTGTCCATCTGGAGAAAGTTCGACAGGTCCAGGGTCATCGTTTTTCAACAAAAAATGTATTTTTTCAACTGTTGAAAAAATGATGCAAAATGTCAAAAGGATTGTGCCTGATGTTGAATAACCACTTTTTGAAGCCCCACAGTGACCAAAATTGCCATTTTTACAGACTTTTCCTCCTACTCAGAAGATTCTATTTCGACCAATTTCTGGCAGAAAAATGACTCTAAACACTCTTATTTTAGTTCCAAAGTGATAATTCATATTTAATAGTCATTTACAGTCAAAAGAGAAAACATTAAAAGATGACCATTTCTGTCCATCTGGAGAAAGTTCGACAGGTCTGGGGTCATCGTTTTTCAACAAAAAATTTATTTTTTCAAATGTTGAAAAAATGATTCAAAATGACAAATGGATTGTGCCTCATGTTGAATAACCACTTTTTAAAGCCCCACAGTGACCAAAATTGTCATTTTTACAGACTTTTCCTCCTACTCAGAAGCTTCTATTTCGACCAATTTCTGGCAGAAAAATGAATCTAAACACACTCATTTTAGTTCCAAATATGATAATTCACATTTAATAGTCATTTACAGTCAAGAGAGAAAACATTAAAACATGACCATTTCTGACCATCTGGAGAAAGTTCGACAGGTCCGGGGTCATCGTTTTTCATCAAAAAAATTATTTTTTCAAATGTTGAAAAAATGATGCAAAATGTCAAAAGGATTGTGCCTGATGTTGAATAACCACTTTTTAAAGCCCCACAGTGACCAAAATTGCCATTTTTACAGACTTTTCCTCCTACTCAGAAGATTCTATTTCGACCAATTTCTGGCAGAAAAATGACTCTAAACACACTCATTTTAGTTCCAAACATAATTCACATTTAATTGTCATTTACAGTCAAAAGAAAAAACATTAAAATAAGACCATTTCTGAGCATCTTGAGAAAGTTCGACAGGTCCGGGGTCATCGTTTTTCATCAAAAAAATTATTTTTTCATATGTTGAAAAAATGATTAAAAATGTCAAATGGATTGTGCCTGATGTTGAATAACCACTTTTTAAAGCCCCACAGTGACCAAAATTGCAATTTTTACAGACTTTTTTACCTACTTAGAAGCTTCTATTTCGACCAATTTCTGGGAGAAAAATGACTCTAAATACACTCATTTTAGTTCCAAACAAGATAATTCACATTTAATATTCATTTACAGTCAAAAGAGAAAACAATAAAAAATGACCATTTCTGACTATGTGGAGAAAGTTCGACAGGTCCGGGGTCATCGTTTTTCATCAAAAAATATATGTTTTCAACTGTAGAAAAAAATTATCAAACTGTCCATTGGATTGTGCCTCATGTTGAATAACCACTTTTTGAAGCCCCTCAGTGACTAAAATTGCCATTTTTACAGACTTTTTTACCTACTGTGGAGTAGTGTGGCTCACTGGTTAGAGGCGGCAGGCCTGAGAGCAGAAGTCAGCCTGGGACCAGGGTTCAATTCCCGACGCGGCAGGGTCGTGGACTTGGGTCAGCGGACTCGATAATTCTCGCTTCGGTGCTTACTCTAATCAGGGGTTCCACTCGGCAACTCTGGGCATTAGCTTGCCTAATCTCCACAACGGCCTCACCAATTCCGGGGATGCCTGGCTCCACCTTGGGGACTCCCAGCAAGGGACCATCCCACAGGGAAAGCCAGGACGGGTTCCCCAGAGTTATACAGCGCCGGGACGCCCCGTTGCTGGGGCAGCTGTGCGCTTTACAAATATACTACATTTACATTTACATTTACTCAGAAGCTTCTATTTCGACCAATTTCTGGCAGAAAAATGACTCTAAACACACTCATTTTAGTTCCAAACATAATTCACTTTTAATTGTCATTTACAGTCAAAAGAGAAAACATTAACCCCTTTTCTGCCCATGACGTCATGCAGTACACTGGTCGTGTGCTTATGACGAGCTGACCTTGTCATGAACAATGATAAATCTGACTAGTCAGCACCCAGCGGGAATTGCTGTAGCAGTCAAGGTGTTAAAACAAGAGCATTTCTGACCGTCTTGAGAAAGTTCGACAGGTCCGGGGTCATCGTTTTTCAACCAAAAAATGATTTTTTCAAATGTTGAAAAAATGATTCAAAATGTCAAATAGATTGTGCCTGATGGTGAATAACCACTTTTTAAAGCCCCACAGTGACCAAAATTACCATTTTTACAGACTTTTCCTCCTACTCAGAAGCTTCTATTTCGACCAATTTCTGGCAGAAAAATGACTCTCAACACACTCATTTTAGTTCCAAACATAATTCACATTTAATTGTCATTTACAGTCAAAAGAAAAAACATTAAAAGAAGACCATTTCTGAGCATCTTGAGAAAGCTCGACAGGTCCGGGGTCATCGTTTTTCATCAAAAAAATTATTTTTTCATATGTTGAAAAAATGATTAAAAATGTCAAATGGATTGTGCCTGATGTTGAATAACCACTTTTTAAAGCCCCACAGTGACCAAAATTGCAATTTTTACAGACTTTTTTACCTACTTAGAAGCTTCTATTTCGACCAATTTCTGGGAGAAAAATGACTCTAAATACACTCATTTTAGTTCCAAACAAGATAATTCACATTTAATATTCATTTACAGTCAAAAGAGAAAACAATAAAAAATGACCATTTCTGACTATGTGGAGAAAGTTCGACAGGTCCGGGGTCATCGTTTTTCATCAAAAAATATATGTTTTCAACTGTAGAAAAAAATTCTCAAACTGTCAATTGGATTGTGCCTCATGTTGAATAACCAATTTTTGAAGCCCCTCAGTGACTAAAATTGCCATTTTTACAGACTTTTTTACCTACTCAGTAGCTTCTATTTCGACCAATTTCTGGGAGAAAAATGACTCTAAATACATTCATTTTAGTTCCAAACAAGATAATTCACATTTAATAGTCATTTACAGTCAAAAGAGAAAACAATAAAAAATGACCATTTCTGACTATGTGGAGAAAGTTCGACAGGTCCTGGGTCATCATTTTTCATCAAAAAATATATGTTTTCAACTGTACAAAAATTACTCAAACTGTCAATTGGATTGTGCCTCATGTTGATAACCACTTTTAAAGCCCCACAGTGACCAAAATTGCCATTTTTACAGACTTTTCCTTCTACTCAGAAGCTTCTATTTCGACCAATTTCTGGCAGAAAAATGACTCTAAACACTCTTATTTTAGTTCCAAAGTGATAATTCATATTTAATAGTCATTTACAGTCAAAAGAGAAAACATTAAAAGATGACCATTTCTGTCCATCTGGAGAAAGTTCGACAGGTCCAGGGTCATCGTTTTTCAACAAAAAATGTATTTTTTCAACTGTTGAAAAAATGATGCAAAATGTCAAAAGGATTGTGCCTGATGTTGAATAACCACTTTTTAAAGCCCCACAGTGACCAAAATTGCCATTTTTACAGACTTTTCCTCCTACTCAGAAGATTCTATTTCGACCAATTTCTGGCAGAAAAATGACTCTAAACACTCTTATTTTAGTTCCAAAGTGATAATTCATATTTAATAGTCATTTATAGTCAAAAGAGAAAACATTAAAAGATGACCATTTCTGTCCATCTGGAGAAAGTTCGACAGGTCCGGGGTCATCGTTTTTCAACAAAAAATTTATTTTTTCAAATGTTGAAAAAATGATTCAAAATGACAAATGGATTGTGCCTCATGTTGAATAACCACTTTTTAAAGCCCCACAGTGACCAAAATTGTCATTTTTACAGACTTTTCCTCCTACTCAGAAGCTTCTATTTCGACCAATTTCTGGCAGAAAAATGAATCTAAACACACTCATTTTAGTTCCAAATATGATAATTCACATTTAATAGTCATTTACAGTCAAGAGAGAAAACATTAAAACATGACCATTTCTGACCATCTGGAGAAAGTTCGACAGGTCCGGGGTCATCGTTTTTCATCAAAAAAATTATTTTTTCAAATGTTGAAAAAATGATGCAAAATGTCAAAAGGATTGTGCCTGATGTTGAATAACCACTTTTTAAAGCCCCACAGTGACCAAAATTGTCATTTTTACAGACTTTTCCTCCTACTCAGAAGATTCTATTTCGACCAATTTCTGGCAGAAAAATTACTCTAAACACACTCATTTTAGTTTCAAACATAATTCACTTTTAATTGTCATTTACAGTCAAAAGAGAAAACATTAACCCCTTTGCTGCCCATGACGAGCTCAGCTCGTCATGCAGTACACTGGTCGTGTGCTTATGACGAGCTGACCTTGTCATGAACAATGATAAATCTGACTAGTCAGCACCCAGCGGGAATTGCTGTAGCAGTCAAGGTGTTAAACCATGACCATTTTTTCCACCTACTCAGAAGCTTCTATTTCGACCAATTTCTGGCAGAAAAATGACTCGAAACACTCTTATTTTAGTTCCAAATGTGATAATTCAATTTAATAGTCATTTACAGTCAAAAGAGAAAACATTAAAAGATGACCATTTCTGACCATCTGGAGAAAGTTCGACAGGTCCGGGGTCATCGTTTTTCATCAAAAAATATATTTTTTCAAATGTTGAAAAAATGATGCAAAATGTCAAAAGGATTGTGCCTGATGGTGAATAACCACTTTTTAAAGCCCCACAGTGACCAAAATTGCCATTTTTACAGACTTTTCCTCCTACTCAGAAGCTTCTATTTCTACCAATTTCTGGCAGAAAAATGACTCGAAACACACTCATTTTAGTTCCAAACATAATTCACTTTTAATTGTCATTTACAGTCAAAAGAGAAAACATTAACCCCTTTGCTGCCCATGACGTCATGCAGTACACTGGTCGTGTGCTTATGACGAGCTGACCTTGTCATGAACAATGATAAATCTGACTAGTAAGCACCCAGCGGGAATTGCTGTAGCAGTCAAGGTGTTAAAACAAGAGCATTTCTGACCGTCTGGAGAAAGTTCGACAGGTCCGGGGTCATCGTTTTTCAACCAAAAAATGATTTTTTCAAATGTTGAAAAAATGATTCAAAATGTCAAATAGATTGTGCCTGATGGTGAATAACCACTTTTTAAAGCCCCACAGTGACCAAAATTGCCATTTTTACAGACTTTTCCTCCTACTCAGAAGATTCTATTTCGACCAATTTTTGGCAGAAAAATGACTCTAAACACACTCATTTTAGTTCCAAACATAATTCACATTTAATTGTCATTTACAGTCAAAAGAGAAAACATTAACCCCTTTGTTGCCCATGACGAGCTCAGCTCGTCATGCAGTACACTGGTCGTGTGCTTATGACGAGCTGACCTTGTCATGAACAATGATAAATCTGACTAGTCAGCACCCAGCGGGAATTGCTTTAGCAGTCAAGGTGTTAAAACAAGAGCATTTCTGACCGCCTGGAGAATGTTCGACAGGTCCGGGGTCATCGTTTTTCATCAAAAAATAAATGTTTTCAACTGTAGAAAAAATTATTCAAACTGTCAATTGGATTGTGCCTCATGTTGAATAACCACTTTTTGAAGCCCATCAGTGACCAAAATTGCCATTTTTACAGACTTTTCGTCCTACTCAGAAGCTTCTATTTCGACCAATTTCTGGCAGAAAAATGACTCTAAACACTCTTATTTTAGTTCCAAAGTGATAATTCATATTTAATAGTCAATTACAGTCAAAAGCGAAAACATTAAAAGATGACCATTTCTGTCCATCTGGAGAAAGTTCGACATGTCCGGGGTCATCGTTTTTCATCAAAAAATTTATTTTTTCAAATGTTGAAAAAATGATGCAAAATGTCAAAAGGATTGTGCCTGATGTTAAATAACCACTTTTTAAAGCCCCACAGTGACTAAAATTGCCATTTTTACAGAATTTTTTACATACTCAGAAGCTTCTATTTCGACCAATTTCTGGCAGAAAAATAACTCTAAACACACTCATTTTAGTTCCAAACAAGATAATTCACATTTAATAGTCATTTACAGTCAAAAGAGAAAACATTAAAACATGACCATTTCTGACCATCTGGAGAAAGTTCGACAGGTCCGGGGTCATAGTTTTTCATCAAAAAAATTATTTTTTCAACTGTAGAAAAAATTATTCAAACTGTCAATTGGATTGTGCCTCATGTTGAATAACCACTTTTTGAATCCCCTCAGTGACCAAAATTGCCATTTTTACAGACTTTTCCTCCTACTCAGAAGATTCTATTTTGACCAATTTCTGGCAGAAAAATGACTCTAAACACTCATATTTTAGTTCCAAAAGTGATAATTCATATTTAATAGTCATTTACAGTCAAAAGAGAAAACATTAAAAGATGACCATTTCTGACCATCTGGAGAAAGTTCGACAGATCCGGGGTCATCGTTTTTCATCAAAAAATGTATTTTTTCAAATGTTGAAAAAATGATGCAAAATGTCAAAAGGATTGTGCCTGATGGTGAATAACCACTTTTTAAAGCCCCACAGTGACCAAAATTGCCATTTTTACAGACTTTTCCTCCTACTCAGGAGCTTCTATTTCGACCAATTTCTGGCAGAAAAATAACTCTAAACACACTCATTTTAGTTCCAAACAAGATAATTCACATTTAATAGTCATTTACAGTCAAAAGAGAAAACAATAAAAAATGGCCATTTCTGACTATGTGGAGAAAGTTCGACAGGTCCGGGGTCATCGTTTTTCATCAAAAAATAAATTTTTTCAACTGTAGAAAAAATTATTTAAACTGTCAATTGGATTGTGCCTCATGTTGAATAACCACTTTTTGAAGCCCCTCAGTGACCAAAATGCCATTTTTACAGACTTTTCCTCCTACTCAGAAGCTTCTATTTCGACCAATTTCTGGCAGAAAAATGACTCTAAACACTCTTATTTTAGTTCCAAAGTGATAATTCATATTTAATAGTCATTTACAGTCAAAAGAGAAAACATTAAAAGATGACCATTTCTGTCCATCTGGAGAAAGTTCGACAGGTCCGGGGTTATCGTTTTTCAACAAAAAATGTATTTTTTCAAATGTTGAAAAAATTATGCAAAATGTCAAAAGGATTGTGCCTGATGTTCAATAACCGCTTTTTAAAGCCCCACAGTGACCAAGATTGCCATTTTTACAGACTTTTCCACCTACTCAGAATCTTCTATTTCGACCAATTTCTGGCAGAAAAATGAATCTAAACACACTCATTTTAGTTCCAAATATGGTAATTCACATTTAATAGTCATTTACAGTCAAGAGAGAAAACATTAAAACATGACCATTTCTGACCATCTGGAGAAAGTTTGACATGTCCGGGGTCATCGTTTTCATCAAAAAAATTATTTTTTCAACTGTAGAAAAAATTAATCAAACTGTCAATTGGATTGTGCCTCATGTTGAATAACCACTTTTCGAAGCCCATCAGTGACCAAAATTGCCATTTTTACAGACTTTTCCTTCTACTCAGAAGATTCTATTTTGACCAATTTCTGGCAGAAAAATGACTCTAAACACTCATATTTTAGTTCCAAAAGTGATAATTCATATTTAATAGTCCTTTAAAGTCCAAAGAGAAAACATTAAAAGATGACCATTTCTGACCATCTGGAGAAAGTTCGACTGGTCCGGGGTCATCATTTTTCAACCAAAAAATATATGTTTTCAACTGTAGAAAAAATTACTCAAACTGTCAATTGGATTGTGCCTCATGTTGAATAACCACTTTTTAAAGCCCCACAGTGACTAAAATTGCCATTTTTACAGACTTTTCCACCTACTCAGAAGCTTCTATTTCGACCAATTTCTGGCAGAAAAATTACTCTAAACACACTTATTTTAGTTCCAAAAGTGGTAATTCATATTTAATAGTCATTTACAGTCAAAAGAGAAAACATTAAAAGATGACCATTTCTGACCATCTGGAGAAAGTTTGACTGGTCCGGGGTCATCGTTTTTCAACCCAAAAATTATTTTTTCAAATGTTGAAAAAATGATGCAAAATGTCAAAATGATTGTGACTGATGTTGAATAACCACTTTTTAAAGCCCCACAGTGACCAAAATTGCCATTTTTATAGACTTTTCCACCTACTCAGAAGCTTCTATTTCGACCAATTTCTGGCAGAAAAATTACTCTAAACGCACTCATTTCAGTTCCAAATATGATAATTCACATTTAATAGTCATTTAAAGTCAAGAGAGAAAACATTAAAACATGACCATTTCTGACCATCTGGAGAAAGTTCGACAGGTCCGGGGTCATCGTTTTTCATCAAAATAATTATTTTTTCAGATGTTGAAAAAATGATGCAAAATGTCAAAAGGATTGTGCCTGATGTTGAATAACCACTTTTTAAAGCCCCACAGTGACCAAAATTGCCATTTTTACAGACTTTTCCTCCTACTCAGAAGCTTCTATTTTGACAAATTTCTGGCAGAAAAATGACTCTAAACACACTTATTTTAGTTCCAAAAGTGGTAATTCATATTTAATAGCCATATACAGTCAAAAGAGAAAACATTAAAAAATGAACATTTCTGACCATCTGGAGAAAGTACGACAGGTCCGGGGTCATCGTTTTTCAACCAAAAAATTATTTTTTCAAATGTTGAAAAAATGATGCAAAATGTCAAAAGGATTGTGATTGATGTTGAATAACCACTTTTTAAAGCCCCACAGTGACCAAAATTGCAATTTTTACAGACTTTTCCTCCTACTCAGAAGCTTCTATTTCGACCAATTTCTGGCAGAAAAATTACTCGAAACACTCTTATTTTAGTTCCAAAAGTGATAATTCATATTTAATAGTAATTTACAGACAAAAGAGAAAACATTAGAAGATGACCATTTCTGACCATCTGGAGAAAGTTCGACAGGTCCCGGGGTCATCGTTTTTCATCAAAAAATGTATTTTTTCAAATGTTGAAAAAATGATGCAAAATGTCAAAAGGATTGTGCCTGATGGTGAATAACCACTTTTTAAAGCCCCACAGTGACCAAAATTGCCATTTTTACAGACTTTTCCTCCTACTCAGAAGCTTCTATTTCGACCAATTTCTGGCAGAAAAATGACTCTAAACACACTCATTTTAGTTCCAAACATAATTCACATTTAATTGTCATTTACAGTCAAAAGAGAAAACATTAACCCCTTTGCTGCCCATGACGAGCTCAGCTCGTCATGCAGTACACTGGTCGTGTGCTTATGACGAGCTGACCTTGTCATGAACAATGATAAATCTGACTAGTCAGCACCCAGCGGGAATTGCTGTAGCAGTCAAGGTGTTAAAACAAGAGCATTTCTGACCATCTGGAGAAAGTTCGACAGGTCCGGAGTCATTGTTTTTCAACCAAAAAATGATTTTTTTAAATGTTGAAAAAATGATTCAAATGTCAAATAGATTGTGCCTGATGGTGAATAACCACTTTTTAAAGCCCCAAAGTGACCACAATTGCCATTTTTACAGACTTTTCCTCCTACTCAGAAGCTTCTATTTCGACCAATTTCTGGCAGAAAAATGACTCTAAACACACTCATTTTAGTTCCAAACATAATTCACATTTAATTGTCATTTACAGTCAAAAGAGAAAACATTAACCCCTTTGCTGCCCATGACGAGCTCAGCTCGTCATGCAGTACACTGGTCGTGTGCTTATGACGAGCTGACCTTGTCATGAACAATGATAAATCTGACTAGTCAGCACCCAGCGGGAATTGCTGTAGCAGTCAAGGTGTTAAACCATGACCATTTTTTCCACCTACTCAGAAGCTTCTATTTTGACCAATTTCTGTCAGAAAAAATGACTCTAAACACTCTTATTTCAGTTCCAAAAGTGATAATTCATATTTAATAGTCATTTACAGTCAAAAGAGAAAACATTAAAAGATGACCATTTCTGACCATCTGGAGAAAGTTCGACAGGTCCGGGGTCATCGTTTTTCATCAAAAAATGTATTTTTTCAAATGTTGAAAAAATGATGCAAAATGTCAAAAGGATTGTGCCTGATGGTGAATAACCACTTTTTAAAGCCCCACAGTGACCAAAATTGCCATTTTTACAGACTTTTGCTCCTACTCAGGAGCTTCTATTTCGACCAATTTCTGGCAGAAAAATAACTCTAAACACACTCATTTTAGTTCCAAACAAGATAATTCACATTTAATAGTCATTTACAGTCAAAAGAGAAAACAATAAAAAAATGGCCATTTCTGACTATGTGGAGAAAGTTCGACAGGTCCGGGGTCATCGTTTTTCATCAAAAAATAAATTTTTTCAACTGTTGTAGAAAAAATTATTCAAACTGTCAATTGGATTGTGCCTCATGTTGAATAACCACTTTTTGAAGCCCCTCAGTGACCAAAATTGCCATTTTTACAGACTTTTCCACCTACTCAGAAGCTTCTATTTCGACCAATTTCTGGCAGAAAAATAACTCTAAACACACTCATTTTAGTTCCAAACAAGATAATTCACATTTAATAGTCATTTACAGTCAAAAGAGAAAACAATAAAAAATGGCCATTTCTGACTATGTGGAGAAAGTTCGACAGGTCCGGGGTCATCGTTTTTCATCAAAAAATAAAATTTTTCAACTGTAGAAAAAAATTATTTAAACTGTCAATTGGATTGTGCCTCATGTTGAATAACCACTTTTTGAAGCCCCTCAGTGACCAAAATGCCATTTTTACAGACTTTTCCTCCTACTCAGAAGCTTCTATTTCGACCAATTTCTGGCAGAAAAATGACTTAAACACTCTTATTTTAGTTCCAAAGTGATAATTCATATTTAATAGTCATTTACAGTCAAAAGAGAAAACATTAAAAGATGACCATTTCTGTCCATCTGGAGAAAGTTCGACAGGTCCGGGGTCATCGTTTTTCAACAAAAAATGTATTTTTTCAAATGTTGAAAAAATTATGCAAAATGTCAAAAGGATTGTGCCTGATGTTCAATAACCGCTTTTTAAAGCCCCACAGTGACCAAGATTGCCATTTTTACAGACTTTTCCACCTACTCAGAATCTTCTATTTCGACCAATTTCTGGCAGAAAAATGACTCTAAACACTCTTATTTTAGTTCCAAAGTGATAATTCATATTTAATAGTCATTTACAGTCAAAAGAGAAAACATTAAAAGATGACCATTTCTGACCATCTGGAGAAAGTTCGACTGGTCCGGGGTCATCATTTTTCAACCAAAAAATATATGTTTTCAACTGTAGAAAAAATTACTCAAACTGTCAATTGGATTGTGCCTCATGTTGAATAACCACTTTTTAAAGCCCCACAGTGACTAAAATTGCCATTTTTACACTTTTCCACCTACTCAGAAGCTTCTATTTCGACCAATTTCTGGCAGAAAAATTACTCTAAACACTCTTATTTTAGTTCCAAAAGTGATAATTCATATTTAATAGTCATTTACAGTCAAAAGAGACAACATTAAAAGATGACCATTTCTGACCATCTGGAGAAAGTTCGACTGGTCCGGGGTCATCGTTTTTCATCAAAAAATTTATTTTTTCAGATGTTGAAAAAATGATGCAAAATGTCAAAAGGATTGTGCCTGATGCTGAATAACCACTTTTTAAAGCCCCACAGTGACCAAAATTGCAATTTTTACAGACTTTTCCACCTACTCAGAAGCTTCTATTTCGACCAATTTCTGGCAGAAAAATTACTCTTAACACACTCATTTTAGTTCCAAATATGATAATTCACATTTAATAGTCATTTACAGTCAAGAGAGAAAACATTAAAACATGACCATTTCTGACCATCTGGAGAAAGTTCGACAGGTCCGGGGTCATCGTTTTTCATCAAAAAAATTATTTTTTCAAATGTTGAAAAAATGATTCAAAATGTCAAATGAATTGTGCCTGAAGTTGAATAACCACTTTTTAAAGCCCCACAGTGACCAAAATTGCCATTTTTACAGACTTTTCCTCCTACTCAGAAGCTTCTATTTCGACCAATTTCTGGCAGAAAAATGACTCTAAACACACTAATTTTAGTTCCAAAAGTGGTAATTCATATTTAATAGTCATTTACAGTCAAAAGAGAAAACATTAAAACATGACCATTTCTGACTATGTGGAGAAAGTTCAACAGGTCCTGGGTCATCATTTTTCATCAAAAAATATATGTTTTCAACTGTAGAAAAAATTACTCAAACTGTCGATTGGATTGTGCCTCATGTTGAATAACCACTTTTTAAAGCCCCACAGTGACCAAAATTGTCATTTTTACAGACTTTTCCTCCTACTCAGAAGCTTCTATTTCGACCAATTTCTGGCAGAAAAATGACTCTAAACACTCTTATTTTAGTTCCAAAAGTGATAATTCATATTTAATAGTCATTTACAGTCAAAAGAGAAAACATTAAAAGATGACCATTTCTGACCATCTGGAGAAAGTTCGACTGGTCCGGGGTCATCGTTTTTCATCAAAAAATTTATTTTTTCAGATGTTGAAAAAATGATGCAAAATGTCAAAAGGATTGTGCCTGATGTTGAATAACCACTTTTTAAAGCCCCACAGTGACCAAAATTGCCATTTTTACAGACTTTTCCTCCTACTCAGAAGCTTCTATTTCGACCAATTTCTGGCAGAAAAATGACTCTAAACACACTCATTTTAGTTCCAAAAGTGGTAATTCATATTTAATAGTCATTTACAGTCAAGAGAGAAAACCTTAAAACATGACCATTTCTGACCATCTGGAGAAAGTTCGACAGGTCCGGGGTCATCGTTTTTCATCAAAAAAATTATTTTTTCAAATGTTGAAAAAATGATTCAAAATGTCAAATGAATTGTGCCTGAAGTTGAATAACCACTTTTTAAAGCCCCACAGTGACCAAAATTGCCATTTTTACAGACTTTTCCTCCTACTCAGAAGCTTCTATTTCGACCAATTTCTGGCAGAAAAATGACTCTAAACACACTAATTTTAGTTCCAAAAGTGGTAATTCATATTTAATAGTCATTTACAGTCAAAAGAGAAAACATTAAAACATGACCATTTCTGACTATGTGGAGAAAGTTCAACAGGTCCTGGGTCATCATTTTTCATCAAAAAATATATGTTTTCAACTGTAGAAAAAATTACTCAAACTGTCGATTGGATTGTGCCTCATGTTGAATAACCACTTTTTAAAGCCCCACAGTGACCAAAATTGTCATTTTTACAGACTTTTCCTCCTACTCAGAAGCTTCTATTTCGACCAATTTCTGGCAGAAAAATGACTCTAAACACTCTTATTTTAGTTCCAAAAGTGATAATTCATATTTAATAGTCATTTACAGTCAAAAGAGAAAACATTAAAAGATGACCATTTCTGACCATCTGGAGAAAGTTCGACTGGTCCGGGGTCATCGTTTTTCATCAAAAAATTTATTTTTTCAGATGTTGAAAAAATGATGCAAAATGTCAAAAGGATTGTGCCTGATGTTGAATAACCACTTTTTAAAGCCCCACAGTGACCAAAATTGCCATTTTTACAGACTTTTCCTCCTACTCAGAAGCTTCTATTTCGACCAATTTCTGGCAGAAAAATGACTCTAAACACACTCATTTTAGTTCCAAAAGTGGTAATTCATATTTAATAGTCATTTACAGTCAAGAGAGAAAACCTTAAAACATGACCATTTCTGACCATCTGGAGAAAGTTCGACAGGTCCGGGGTCATCGTTTTTCATCAAAAAAATTATTTTTTCAAATGTTGAAAAAATGATTCAAAATGTCAAATGAATTGTGCCTGAAGTTGAATAACCACTTTTTAAAGCCCCAGTGACCAAAATTGCCATTTTTACAGACTTTTCCTCCTACTCAGAAGCTTCTATTTCGACCAATTTCTGGCAGAAAAATGACTCTAAACACTAATTTTAGTTCCAAAAGTGGTAATTCATATTTAATAGTCATTTACAGTCAAAAGAGAAAACCTTAAAAAATGAACATTTCGGACCATCTGGAGAAAGTACGACAGGTCATCGTTTTTCAACCAAAATTTTTTTTTTCAAATGTTGAAAAAATGATTCAAAATGTCAAAAGGATTGTGACTGATGTTGAATAACCACTTTTTAAAGCCCCACAGTTACCAAAATTGTCATTTTTACAGACTTTTCCACCTACTCAGAAGCTTCTATTTCGACCAATTTCTGGCAGAAAAATGACTCTAAACACACTTATTTTAGTTCCAAAAGTGGTAATTCATATTTAATAGTCATTTACAGTCAAAAGAGAAAACCTTAAAAAATGAACATTTCTGACCATCTGGAGAAAGTACGACAGGTCCGGGGTCATCGTTTTTTAACCCAAATTTTTTTTTTTCAAATGTTGAAAAAATGATTCAAAATGTCAAAAGGATTGTGACTGATGTTGAATAACCACTTTTTAAAGCCCCACAGTGACCAAAATTGTCATTTTTACAGACTTTTCCTCCTACTCAGAAGATTCTATTTCGACCAATTTCTGGCAGAAAAATTACTCTAAACGCACTCATTTTAGTTTCAAATATGATAATTCACATTTAATAGTAATTTACAGTCAAGAGAGAAAACAATAAAAAATTGCCATTTCTGACTATGTGGAGAAAGTTCGACAGGTCCTGGGTCATCATTTTTCATCAAAAAATATATGTTTTCAACTGTACAAAAATTACTCAAACTGTCAATTGGATTGTGCCTCATGTTGATAACCACTTTTAAAGCCCCACAGTGACCAAAATTGCCATTTTTACAGACTTTTCCTCCTACTCAGAAGCTTCTATTTCGACCAATTTCTGGCAGAAAAATGAATCTAAACACACTCATTTTAGTACCAAATATGATAATTCACATTTAATAGTCATTTACAGTCAAGAGAGAAAACATTAAAACATGATCATTTCTGACCATCTGGAGAAAGTTTGACAGGTCCGGGGTCATCGTTTTTCATCAAAAAAATAATTTTTTCAAATGTTGAAAAAATGATGCAAAATGTCAAAAGGATTGTGCCTGATGTTGAATAACCACTTTTTAAAGCCCCACAGTGACCAAAATTGCCATTTTTACAGACTTTTCCTCCTACACAGAAGATTCTATTTCGACCAATTTCTGTCGGGAAAATGACTCTAAACACTCTTATTTTAGTTCCAAATGTGATAATTCACATTTAATAGTCATTTACAGTCAAAAGACAAAACATTAAAACATGACCATTTCTGACCATCTGGAGAAAGTTCGACATGTTTATTCAAAATTATTTTTTCAAATGTTGAAAAAATGATTAAAAATGTCAAATGTATTGTGCCTCATGTTGAATAACCACTTTTTAAAGCCCCACAGTGACCAAAATTGCCATTTTTATAGACTTTTCCACCTACTCAGAAGCTTCTATTTCGACCAATTTCTGGCAGAAAAATTACTCTAAACGCATTGATTTTAGTTCCAAATATGATAATTCACATTTAATAGTCATTTACAGTCAAGAGAGAAAACATTAAAACATGACCATTTCTGACCATCTGGAGAAAGTTCGACTGGTCCGGGGTCATCATTTTTCATCAAAAAATATATGTTTTCAACTGTAGAAATAATTACTCAAACTGTCAATTGGATTGTGCCTCATGTTGAATAACCACTTTTTAAAACCCCACAATGACCAAAATTGTCATTTTTATAGACTTTTCTTCCTACTCAGAAGATTCTATTTCGACCAATTTCTGGCAGAAAAATGACTCTAAACACACTTATTTTAGTTCCAAAAGTGGTAATTCATATTTAATAGTCATTTACAGTCAAAAGAGAAAACCTTAAAAAATGAACATTTCTGACCATCTGGAGAAAGTACGACAGGTCCGGGGTCATCGTTTTTTAACCCAAATTTTTTTTTTTCAAATGTTGAAAAAATGATTCAAAATGTCAAAAGGATTGTGACTGATGTTGAATAACCACTTTTTAAAGCCCCACAGTGACCAAAATTGTCATTTTTACAGACTTTTCCTCCTACTCAGAAGATTCTATTTCGACCAATTTCTGGCAGAAAAATTACTCTAAACGCACTCATTTTAGTTTCAAATATGATAATTCACATTTAATAGTAATTTACAGTCAAGAGAGAAAACAATAAAAAATTGCCATTTCTGACTATGTGGAGAAAGTTCGACAGGTCCTGGGTCATCATTTTTCATCAAAAAATATATGTTTTCAACTGTACAAAAATTACTCAAACTGTCAATTGGATTGTGCCTCATGTTGATAACCACTTTTAAAGCCCCACAGTGACCAAAATTGCCATTTTTACAGACTTTTCCTCCTACTCAGAAGCTTCTATTTCGACCAATTTCTGGCAGAAAAATGACTCTAAACACTCTTATTTTAGTTCCAAAGTGATAATTCATATTTAATAGTCATTTACAGTCAAAAGAGAAAACATTAAAAGATGACCATTTCTGTCCATCTGGAGAAAGTTCGACAGGTCCGGGGTCATCGTTTTTCAACAAAAAATGTATTTTTTCAACTGTTGAAAAAATGATGCAAAATGTCAAAAGGATTGTGCCTGATGTTGAATAACCACTTTTTAAAGCCTCACAGTGACCAAAATTGCCATTTTTACAGACTTTTCCTCCTACTCAGAAGATTCTATTTCGACCAATTTCTGGCAGAAAAATGAATCTAAACACACTCATTTTAGTTCCAAATATGATAATTCACATTTAATAGTCATTTACAGTCAAGAGAGAAAACATTAAAACATGATCATTTCTGACCATCTGGAGAAAGTTTGACAGGTCCGGGGTCATCGTTTTTCATCAAAAAAATAATTTTTTCAAATGTTGAAAAAATGATTCAAAATGACAAATGGATTGTGCCTCATGTTGAATAACCACTTTTTAAAGCCCCACAGTGACCAAAATTGCCATTTTTACAGACTTTTCCTCCTACACAGAAGATTCTATTTCGACCAATTTCTGTCGGGAAAATGACTCTAAACACTCTTATTTTAGTTCCAAATGTGATAATTCACATTTAATAGTCATTTACAGTCAAAAGACAAAACATTAAAACATGACCATTTCTGACCATCTGGAGAAAGTTCGACATGTTTATTCAAAATTATTTTTTCAAATGTTGAAAAAATGATTCAAAATGTCAAATGTATTGTGCCTCATGTTGAATAACCACTTTTTAAAGCCCCACAGTGACCAAAATTGTCATTTTTACAGACTTTTCCTCCTACTCAGAAGCTTCTATTTCGACCAATTTCTGGCAGAAAAATGACTCTAAACACTCTTATTTTAGTTCCAAAAGTGATAATTCATATTTAATAGTCATTTACAGTCAAAAGAGAAAACATTAAAAGATGACCACTTCTCACCATCTGGAGAAAGTTCGACATGTCCGGTGTCATCGTTTTTCATCAAAAAAATTATTTTTTTAAATGTTGAAAAAATGATTCAAAATGTCAAATGTATTGTGCCTCATGTTGAATAACCACTTTTTAAAGCCCCACAGTGACCAAAATTGTCATTTTTACAGACTTTTCCTCCTACTCAGAAGCTTCTATGTCGACCAATTTCTGGCAGAAAAATGACTCTAAACACTCTTATTTTAGTTCCAAAAGTGATAATTCATATTTAATAGTCATTTACAGTCAAAAGAGAAAACATTAAAAGATGACCACTTCTGACCATCTGGAGAAAGTTCGACTGGTCCGGCCGGGGTCATCATTTTTCATCAAAAAATTTATTTTTTCAGATGTTGAAAAAATGATGCAAAATGTCAAAAGGATTGTGCCTGATGTTGAATAACCACTTTTTAAAGCCCCACAGTGACCAAAATTGCCATTTTTACAGACTTTTCCTCCTACTCAGAAGCTTCAATTTCGACCAATTTCTGGCAGAAAAATGACTCTAAACACACTTATTTTAGTTCCAAAAGTGGTAATTCATATTTAATAGTCATTTACAGTCAAAAGAGAAAACATTAAAAAATGAACATTTCTGACCATCTGGAGAAAGTACGACAGGTCCGGGGTCATCGTTTTTCAACCCAAAAATTATTTTTTCAAATGTTGAAAAAATGATGCAAAATGTCAAAAGGATTGTGACTGATGTTGAATAACCACTTTTTAAAGCCCCACAGTGACCAAAATTGCCATTTTTACAGACTTTTCCACCTACTCAGAAGCTTCTATTTCGAGCAATTTCTGGCAGAAAAATTACTCTAAACGCACTCATTTTAGTTCCAAATATTATAATTCACATTTAATAGTCATTTACAGTCAAGAGAGAAAACATTAAAACATGACCACTTCTGACCATCTGGAGAAAGTTCGACTGGTCCGGCCGGGGTCATCGTTTTTCATCAAAAAATTTATTTTTTCAGATGTTGAAAAAATGATGCAAAATGTCAAAAGGATTGTGCCTGATGTTGAATAACCACTTTTTAAAGCCCCACAGTGACCAAAATTGCCATTTTTACAGACTTTTCCTCCTACTCAGAAGCTTCAATTTCGACCAATTTCTGGCAGAAAAATTACTCTAAACACACTTATTTTAGTTCCAAAAGTGGTAATTCATATTTAATAGTCATTTACAGTCAAAAGAGAAAACATTAAAAAATGAACATTTCTGACCATCTGGAGAAAGTACGACAGGTCCGGGGTCATCGTTTTTCAACCCAAAAATTATTTTTTCAAATGTTGAAAAAATTATGCAAAATGTCAAAAGGATTGTGACTGATGTTGAATAACCACTTTTTAAAGCCCCACAGTGACCAAAATTGCCATTTTTACAGACTTTTCCACCTACTCAGAAGCTTCTATTTCGAGCAATTTCTGGCAGAAAAATTACTCTAAACGCACTCATTTTAGTTCCAAATATTATAATTCACATTTAATAGTCATTTACAGTCAAGAGAGAAAACATTAAAACATGACCATTTCTGACCATCTGGAGAAAGTTCGACAGGTCAGGGGTCATCGTTTTTCATCAAAAAAATTATTTTTTCAAATGTTGAAAAAAATGATGCAAAATGTCAAAAGGATTGTGACTGATGTTGAATAACCACTTTATAAAGCCCCACAGTGACCAAAATTGCCATTTTTACAGACTTTTCCACCTACTCAGAAGCTTCTATTTTGACCAATTTCTGGCAGAAAAATTACTCTAAACGCACTCATTTTAGTTCCAAATATGATAATTCACATTTAATAGTCATTTACAGTCAAGAGAGAAAACATTAAAACATGACCATTTCTGACCATCTGGAGAAAGTACGACAGGTCCGGGGTCATCGTTTTTCATCAAAAAAATTATTTTTTCAACTGTTGAAAAAATGATGCAAAATGTCAAATGAATTGTGCCTGATGTTGAATAACCACTTTTTAAAGCCCCACAGTGACCAAAATTGCCATTTTTACAGACTTTTCCACCTACTCAGAAGCTTCTATTTCGACCAATTTCTGACAGAAAAATGACTCTAAACACTCTTATTTTAGTTCCAAAAGTGATAATTCATATTTAATAGTCATTTACTGTCAAAAGAGAAAACATTAAAAGATGACCATTTCTGACCATCTGGAGAAAGTTCGACTGGTCCGGGGTCATCATTTTTCATCAAAAAATATATGTTTTCAACTGTAGAAAAAATTACTCAAACTGTCAATTGGATTGTGCCTCATGTTGAATAACCACTTTTTAAAGCCCCATAGTGACCAAAATTGTCATTTTTACAGACTTTTCCTCCTACTCAGAAGCTTCTATTTCGACCAATTTCTGGCAGAAAAATGACTCTAAACACTCTTATTTTAGTTCCAAAAGTGGTAATTCAAATTTAATAGTCATTTACAGTCAAAAGAGAAAACCTTAAAAAATGAACATTTCTGACCATCTGGAGAAAGTACGACAGGTCCGGGGTCATCGTTTTTCAACCAAAATTTTTTTTTCCAAATGTTGAAAAATTGATGCAAAATGTCAAAAGGATTGTGACTGATGTTGAATAACCACTTTTTAAAGCCCCACAGTGTCCAAAATTGCCATTTTTACAGACTTTTCCACCTACTCAGAAGCTTCTATTTCGACCAATTTCTGGCAGAAAAATGACTCTAAACACTCTTATTTTAGTTCCAAAAGTGATAATTCATATTTAATAGTCATTTACAGTCAAAAGAGAAAACATTAAAAGATGACCACTTCTCACCATCTGGAGAAAGTTCGACATGTCCGGTGTCATCGTTTTTCATCAAAAAAATTATTTTTTCAAATGTTGAAAAAATGATTCAAAATGTCAAATGTATTGTGCCTCATGTTGAATAACCACTTTTTAAAGCCCCACAGTGACCAAAATTGTCATTTTTACAGACTTTTCCTCCTACTCAGAAGCTTCTATGTCGACCAATTTCTGGCAGAAAAATGACTCTAAACACTCTTATTTTAGTTCCAAAAGTGATAATTCATATTTAATAGTCATTTACAGTCAAAAGAGAAAACATTAAAAGATGACCACTTCTGACCATCTGGAGAAAGTTCGACTGGTCCGGCCGGGGTCATCGTTTTTCAACCCAAAAATTATTTTTTCAAATGTTGAAAAAATGATGCAAAATGTCAAAAGGATTGTGACTGATGTTGAATAACCACTTTTTAAAGCCCCACAGTGACCAAAATTGCCATTTTTACAGACTTTTCCACCTACTCAGAAGCTTCTATTTCGAGCAATTTCTGGCAGAAAAATTACTCTAAACGCACTCATTTTAGTTCCAAATATTATAATTCACATTTAATAGTCATTTACAGTCAAGAGAGAAAACATTAAAACATGACCATTTCTGACCATCTGGAGAAAGTTCGACAGGTCCGGGGTCATCGTTTTTCATCAAAAAAACATTTTTTTTCAAATGTTGAAAAAATGATGCAAAATGTCAAAAGGATTGTGCCTGATGTTGAATAACCACTTTTTAAAGCCCCACAGTGACCAAAATTGCCATTTTTACAGACTTTTCCTCCTACTCAGAAGCTTCAATTTCGACCAATTTCTGGCAGAAAAATTACTCTAAACACACTTATTTTAGTTCCAAAAGTGGTAATTCATATTTAATAGTCATTTACAGTCAAAAGAGAAAACATTAAAACATGACCATTTCTGACCATCTGGAGAAAGTTCGACAGGTCCGGGGTCATCGTTTTTCATCAAAAAAATTATTTTTTCAAATGTTGAAAAAAATGATGCAAAATGTCAAAAGGATTGTGACTGATGTTGAATAACCACTTTATAAAGCCCCACAGTGACCAAAATTGCCATTTTTACAGACTTTTTTTCCTACTCAGAAACTTCTATTTCGACCAATTTCTGGGAGAAAAATGACTCTAAATACACTCATTTTAGTTCCAAACAAGATAATTCACATTTAATAGTCATTTAGAGTCAAGAGAGAAAACATTAAAACATGACCATTTCTGACCATCTGGAGAAAGTTCGACAGGTCCGGGGTCATCGTTTTTCATCAAAATTTTTTTTTTTTTCAAATGTTGAAAAAATGATTCAAAATGTCAAATGAATTGTGCCTGATGTTGAATAACCACTTTTTAAAGCCCCACAGTGAACAAAATTGCCATTTTTACAGACTTTTTCACCTACTCAGAAGCTTCTATTTCGACCAATTTCTGACAGAAAAATGACTCTAAACACTCTTATTTTAGTTCCAAAAGTGATAATTCATATTTAATAGTCATTTACTGTCAAAAGAGAAAACATTAAAAGATGACCATTTCTGACCATCTGGAGAAAGTTCGACTGGTCCGGGGTCATCATTTTTCATCAAAAAATATATGTTTTCAACTGTAGAAAAAATTACTCAAACTGTCAATTGGATTGTGCCTCATGTTGAATAACCACTTTTTAAAGCCCCATAGTGACCAAAATTGTCATTTTTACAGACTTTTCCTCCTACTCAGAAGCTTCTATTTCGACCAATTTCTGGCAGAAAAATGACTCTAAACACTCTTATTTTAGTTCCAAAAGTGGTAATTCATATTTAATAGTCATTTACAGTCAAAAGAGAAAACCTTAAAAAATGAACATTTCTGACCATCTGGAGAAAGTACGACAGGTCCGGGGTCATCGTTTTTCAACCAAAATTTTTTTTTCCAAATGTTGAAAAATTGATGCAAAATGTCAAAAGGATTGTGACTGATGTTGAATAACCACTTTTTAAAGCCCCACAGTGTCCAAAATTGCCATTTTTACAGACTTTTCCACCTACTCAGAAGCTTCTATTTCGACCAATTTCTGGCAGAAAAATTACTCTAAACGCACTCATTTTAGTTCCAAATATGATAATTCACATTTAATAGTCATTTACAGTCAAGAGAGAAAACATTAAAACATGACCATTTCTGACCATCTGGAGAAAGTTCGACAGGTCCGGGGTCTTTGTTTTTCATCAAAAAAATTATTTTTTCAAATGTTGAAAAAATGATTCAAAATGTCAAATGAATTGTGCCTGAAGTTGAATAACCACTTTTTAAAGCCCCACAGTGACCAAAATTGCCATTTTTACAGACTTTTCCTCCTACTCAGAAGCTTCTATTTCGACCAATTTCTGGTAGAAAAATGACTCTAAACACACTTATTTTAGTTCCAAAAGTGATAATTCATATTTAATAGTCATTTACTGTCAAAAGAGAAAACATTAAAACATGACCATTTCTGACCATCTGGAGAAAGTTCGACAGGTCCGGGGTCATCGTTCTTCATCAAAAAAATTATTTTTTCAAATGTTGAAAAAATGATTCAAAACGTCAAAAGGATTGTGACTGATGTTGAATAACCACTTTTTAAAGCCCCACAGTGACCAAAATTGCCATGTTTACAGACTTTTCCACCTACTCAGAAGCTTCTATTTCGACCAATTTCTGGCAGAAAAATTACTCTAAACGCACTCATTTTAGTTCCAAATATGATAATTCACATTTAATAGTCATTTACAGTCAAGAGAGAAAACATTAAAACATGACCATTTCTGACCATCTGGAGAAAGTACGACAGGTCCGGGGTCATCATTTTTCATCAAAAAATATATGTTTTCAACTGTAGAAAAAATTACTCAAACTGTCAATTGGATTGTGCCTCATGTTGAATAACCACTTTTTAAAGCCCCACAGTGACCAAAATTGTCATTTTTACAGACTTTTCCTCCTACTCAGAAGCTTCTATTTCGACCAATTTCTGGCAGAAAAATGACTCTAAACACTCTTATTTTAGTTCCAAAAGTGGTAATTCATATTTAATAGTCATTTACAGTCATTACACTCTTATTTTAGTTCCAAAAGTGATAATTCATATTTATTAGTCATTTTCAGTCAAAAGAGAAAACATTAAAAGATGACCATTTCTGACCATCTGGAGAAAGTTCGACAGGTCCGGGGTCATCGTTTTTCATCAAAAAAATTATTTTTCAAATGTTGAAAAAATGATACAAAATGTCAAATGAATTGTGCCTGATGTTGAATAACCACTTTTTAAAGCCCCACAGTGACCAAAATTGCAATTTTTACAGACTTTTCCGCCTACTCATAAGCTTCTATTTCGACCAATTTCTGGCAGAAAAATGACTCTAAACACACTTATTTTAGTTCCAAAAGTGGTAATTCATATTTAATAGTCATTTACAGTCAAAAGAGAAAACAATAAAACATGACCATTTCTGACTATGTGGAGAAAGTTCAACAGGTCCTGGGTCATCGTTATTCATCAAAAAAATTATTTTTTCAAATGTGGAAAAAATGATGCAAAATATCAAAAGGATTGTGCCTGATGTTGAATAACCACTTTTTAAAGCCCCACAGTGACCAAAATTGCCATTTTTACAGACTTTTTTACATACACAGAAGCTTCTATTTCGACCAATTTCTGGCAGAAAAATAACTCTAAACACACTCATTTTAGTTCCAAACAAGATAATTCAGATTTAATAGTCATTTACAGTCAAAAGAGAAAACAATAAAAAATGGCCATTACTTACTATGTGGAGAAAGTTCGACAGGTCCGGGGTCATCGTTGTTCATCAAAATATAAATTTTTTCAACTGTAGAAAAAATTATTCAAACTGTCAATTGGATTGTGCCTCATGTTGAATAACCACTTTTTGAAGCCGCTCAGTGACCAAAATTGCCATTTTTACAGACTTTTCCTCCTACTCAGAAGATTCTATTTCGACCAATTTCTGGCAGAAAAATGACTCTAAACACTCATATTTTAGTTCCAAAAGTGATCATTCATATTTAATAATCATTTACAGTCAAAAGAGAAAACATTAAAAGATGACCATTTCTGACCATATGGAGAAAGTTCGACAGGTCCGGGGTCATCGTTTTTCATCAAAAAAACATTTTTTTTCAAATGTTGAAAACATGATTCAAAATGTCAAATGAATTGTGCCTGATGTTGACTAACCACTTTTTAAAGCTCCACAGTGACCAAAATTGCCATTTTTACAGACTTTTTCACCTACTCAGAAGCTTCTATTTCGACCAATTTCTGACAGAAAAATGACTCTAAACACTCTTATTTTAGTTCCAAAAGTGATAATTCATATTTAATAGTCATTTACAGTCAAGAGAGAAAACATTAAAAGAGGACCATTTCTGACCATCTGGAGAAAGTTCGACAGGTCCGGGGTCATCGTTTTTCATCAAAAAAATTATTTTTTCATATCTTGAAAAAATGATTCAAAATATCAAATGGATAGTGACTGATGTTGAATAACCACTTTTTAAAGCCCCACAGTGACCAAAATTGCCATTTTTACAGACTTTTTTTACCTACTCAGAAGCTTCTATTTCGACCAATTTCTGGGAGAAAAATGACTCTAAATACACTCATTTTAGTTCCAAACAAGATAATTCACATTTAATAGTCATTTACAGTCAAAAGAGAAAACAATAAAAAATGACCATTTCTGACTATGTGGAGAAAGTTCAACAGGTCCTGGGTCATCATTTTTCATCAAAAAATATATGTTTTCAACTGTAGAAAAAATTACTCAAACTGTCAATTGGATTGTGCCTCATGTTGAATAACCACTTTTTAAAGCCCCACAGTGACCAAAATTGTCTTTTTTACAGACTTTTCCTCCTACTCAGAAGCTTCTATTTCAACCAATTTCTGGCAGAAAAATGACTCTAAACACTCTTATTTTAGTTCCAAAAGTGATAATTCATATGTATTAGTCATTTTCAGTCAAAAGAGAAAACATTAAAAGATGACCATTTCTGACCATCTGCAGAAAGTTCGACAGGTCCGGGGTCATCGTTTTTCAACAAAAAATTTATTTTTTCAAATGTTGAAAAAATGATGCAAAATGTCAAAAGGATTGTGCCTGATGTTGAATAACCGCTTTTTAAAGCCCCACAGTGACCAAAATTGCCATTTTTACAGACTTTTCCACCTACTCAGAAGCTTCTATTTCGACCAATTTCTGGCAGAAAAATTACTCTAAACGCACTCATTTTAGTTCCAAATATGATAATTCACATTTAATAGTCATTTACAGTCAAGAGAGAAAACATTAAAACATGACCATTTCTGACCATCTGGAGAAAGTACGACAGGTCCGGGGTCATCGTTTTTCATCAAAAAAATTATTTTTTCAACTGTTGAAAAAATGATGCAAAATGTCAAATGAATTGTGCCTGATGTTGAATAACCACTTTTTAAAGCCCCACAGTGACCAAAATTGCCATTTTTACAGACTTTTCCACCTACTCAGAAGCTTCTATTTCGACCAATTTCTGACAGAAAAATGACTCTGAACACTCTTATTTTAGTTCCAAAAGTGATAATTCATATTTAATAGTCATTTACTGTCAAAAGAGAAAACATTAAAAGATGACCATTTCTGACCATCTGGAGAAAGTTCGACTGGTCCGGGGTCATCATTTTTCATCAAAAAATATATGTTTTCAACTGTAGAAAAAATTACTCAAACTGTCAATTGGATTGTGCCTCATGTTGAATAACCACTTTTTAAAGCCCCACAGTGACCAAAATTGTCATTTTTACAGACTTTTCCTCCTACTCAGAAGCTTTTATTTCGACCAATTTCTGGCAGAAAAATGACTCTAAACACTCTTATTTTAGTTCCAAAAGTGGTAATTCATATTTAATAGTCATTTACAGTCAAAAGAGAAAACCTTAAAAAATGAACATTTCTGACCATCTGGAGAAAGTACGACAGGTCCGGCGTCATCGTTTTTCAACCAAAATTTTTTTTTCAAATGTTGAAAAAATGATGCAAAATGTCAAAAGGATTGTGACTGATGTTGAATAACCACTTTTTAAAGCCCCACAGTGTCCAAAATTGCCATTTTTACAAACTTTTCCACCTACTCAGAAGCTTCTATTTCGACCAATTTCTGGCAGAAAAATTACTCTAAACGCACTCATTTTAGTTCCAAATATGATAATTCACATTTAATAGTCATTTACAGTCAAGAGAGAAAACATTAAAACATGACCATTTCTGACCATCTGGAGAAAGTTCGACAGGTCCGGGGTCTTTGTTTTTCATCAAAAAAAGTATTTTTTCAAATGTTGAAAAAATGATTCAAAATGTCAAATGAATTGTGCCTGAAGTTGAATAACCACTTTTTAAAGCCCCACAGTGACCAAAATTGCCATTTTTACAGACTTTTCCTCCTACTCAGAAGCTTCTATTTCGACGAATTTCTGGCAGAAAAATGACTCTAAACACACTTATTTTAGTTCCAAAAGTGATAATTCATATTTAATAGTCATTTACTGTCAAAAGAGAAAACATTAAAACATGACCATTTCTGACCATCTGGAGAAAGTTCGACAGGTCCGGGGTCTTTGTTTTTCATCAAAAAAAGTATTTTTTCAAATGTTGAAAAAAATGATTCAAAATGTCAAATGAATTGTGCCTGAAGTTGAATAACCACTTTTTAAAGCCCCACAGTGACCAAAATTGCCATTTTTACAGACTTTTCCACCTACTCAGAAGCTTCTATTTCGACCAATTTCTGGGAGAAAAATGACTCTAAATACACTCATTTTAGTTCCAAACAAGATAATTCACATTTAATAGTCATTTACAGTCAAAAGAGAAAACAATAAAACATGACCATTTCTGACTATGTGGAGAAAGTTCAACAGGTCCTGGGTCATCGTTATTCATCAAAAAAATTATTTTTTCAAATGTGGAAAAAATGATGCAAAATGTCAAAAGGATTGTGCCTGATGTTGAATAACCACTTTTTAAAGCCCCACAGTGACCAAAATTGCCATTTTTACAGACTTTTTTACATACACAGAAGCTTCTATTTCGACCAATTTCTGGCAGAAAAATAACTCTAAACACACTCATTTTAGTTCCAAACAAGATAATTCAGATTTAATAGTCATTTACAGTCAAAAGAGAAAACAATAAAAAATGGCCATTACTTACTATGTGGAGAAAGTTCGACAGGTCCGGGGTCATCGTTGTTCATCAAAATATAAATTTTTTCAACTGTAGAAAAAATTATTCAAACTGTCAATTGGATTGTGCCTCATGTTGAATAACCACTTTTTGAAGCCGCTCAGTGACCAAAATTGCCATTTTTACAGACTTTTCCTCCTACTCAGAAGATTCTATTTCGACCAATTTCTGGCAGAAAAATGACTCTAAACACTCATATTTTAGTTCCAAAAGTGATCATTCATATTTAATAATCATTTACAGTCAAAAGAGAAAACATTAAAAGATGACCATTTCTGACCATCTGGAGAAAGTTCGACTGGTCCGGGGTCATCGTTTTTCATCGAAAAAATTATTTTTTCAAATGTTGAAAAAAATGATGCAAAATGTCAAAAGGATTGTGACTGATGTTGAATAACCACTTTATAAAGCCCCACAGTGACCAAAATTGCCATTTTTACAGACTTTTTTTACCTACTCAGAAGCTTCTATTTCGACCAATTTCTGGGAGAAAAATGACTCTAAATACACGCATTTTAGTTCCAAACAAGATAATTCACATTTAATAGTCATTTAGAGTCAAGAGAGAAAACATTAAAACATGACCATTTCTGACCATCTGGAGAAAGTTCGACAGGTCCGGGGTCATCGTTTTTCATCAAAAAAACTTTTTTTTTCAAATGTTGAAAACATGATTCAAAATGTCAAATGAATTGTGCCTGATGTTGAATAACCACTTTTTAAAGCTCCACAGTGACCAAAATTGCCATTTTTACAGACTTTTTTACCTACTCAGAAGCTTCTATTTCGACCAATTTCTGACAGAAAAATGACTCTAAACACTCTTATTTTAGTTCCAAAAGTGATAATTCATATTTAATAGTCATTTACAGTCAAAAGAGAAAACATTAAAAGATGACCATTTCTGACCATCTGGAGAAAGTTCGACAGGTCCGGGGTCATCGTTTTTCATCAAAAAAATTATTTTTTCATATCTTGAAAAAATGATTCAAAATATCAAATGGATAGTGACTGATGTTGAATAACCACTTTTTAAAGCCCCACAGTGACCAAAATTGCCATTTTTACAGACTTTTTTTACCTACTCAGAAGCTTCTATTTCGACCAATTTCTGGGAGAAAAATGACTCTAAATACACGCATTTTAGTTCCAAACAAGATAATTCACATTTAATAGTCATTTACTGTCAAAAGAGAAAACATTAAAAGATGACCATTTCTGACCATCTGGAGAAAGTTCGACTGGTCCGGGGTCATCGTTTTTCAACAAAAAATTTATTTTTTCAAATGTTGAAAAAATGATGCAAAATGTCAAAAGGATTGTGCCTGATGTTGAATAACCGCTTTTTAAAGCCCCACAGTGACCAAAATTGCCATTTTTACAGACTTTTCCACCTACTCAGAAGCTTCTATTTCGACCAATTTCTGACAGAAAAATGACTCTAAACACTCTTATTTTAGTTCCAAAAGTGATAATTCATATTTAATAGTCATTTACTGTCAAAAGAGAAAACATTAAAAGATGACCATTTCTGACCATCTGGAGAAAGTTCGACTGGTCCGGGGTCATCATTTTTCATCAAAAAATATATGTTTTCAACTGTAGAAAAAATTACTCAAACTGTCAATTGGATTGTGCCTCATGTTGAATAACCACTTTTTAAAGCCCCACAGTGACCAAAATTGTAATTTTTACAGACTTTTCCTCCTACTCAGAAGCTTCTATTTCGACCAATTTCTGGCAGAAAAATGACTCTAAACACTCTTATTTTAGTTCCAAAAGTGGTAATTCATATTTAATAGTCATTTACAGTCAAAAGAGAAAACCTTAAAAAATGAACATTTCTGACCATCTGGAGAAAGTACGACAGGTCCGGCGTCATCGTTTTTCAACCAAAATTTTTTTTTTCAAATGTTGAAAAAATGATGCAAAATGTCAAAAGGATTGTGACTGATGTTGAATAACCACTTTTTAAAGCCCCACAGTGTCCAAAATTGCAATTTTTACAGACTTTTCCACCTACTCAGAAGCTTCTATTTCGACCAATTTCTGGCAGAAAATATACTCTAAACGCACTCATTTTAGTTCCAAATATGATAATTCACATTTAATAGTCATTTACAGTCAAGAGAGAAAACATTAAAACATGACCATTTCTGACCATCTGGAGAAAGTTCGACAGGTCCGGGGTCTTTGTTTTTCATCAAAAAAATTATTTTTTCAAATGTTGAAAAAATGATTCAAAATGTCAAATGAATTGTGCCTGAAGTTGAATAACCACTTTTTAAAGCCCCACAGTGACCAAAATTGCCATTTTTACAGACTTTTCCTCCTACTCAGAAGCTTCTATTTCGACCAATTTCTGGCAGAAAAATGACTCTAAACACACTTATTTTAGTTCCAAAAGTGATAATTCATATTTAATAGTCATTTACTGTCAAAAGAGAAAACTTTAAAAAATGAACATTTCTGACCATCTGGAGAAAGTACGACAGGTCCGGGGTGATCGTTTTTCAACCCAAAAATTATTTTTTCAAATGTTGAAAAAATGATGCAAAATGTCAAAAGGATTGTGACTGATGTTGAATAACCACTTTTTAAAGCCCCACAGTGACCAAAATTGCCATTTTTACAGACTTTTCCACCTACTCAGAAGCTTCTATTTCGACCAATTTCTGACAGAAAAATTACTCTAAACACTCTTATTTTAGTTCCAAAAGTGATAATTCATATTTAATAGTCATTTACAGTCAAAAGAGAAAACATTAAAAGATGACCATTTCTGACCATCTGGAGAAAGTTCGACTGGTCCGGGGTCATCGTTTTTCATCAAAAAATTTATTTTTTCAGATGTTGAAAAAATGATGCAAAATGTCAAAAGGATTGTGCCTGATGTTGAATAACCACTTTTTAAAGCCCCACAGTGACCAAAATTGCCATTTTTACAGACTTTTCCACCTACTCAGAAGCTTCTATTTCGACCAATTTCTGGCAGAAAAATGACTCTAAACACACTTATTTTAGTTCCAAAAGTGGTACTTCATATTTAATAGTCATTTAAGTCAAAAGAGAAAACCTTAAAAAATGAAAATTTCTGACCATCTGGAGAAAGTACGACAGGTCCGGGGTCATCGTTTTTCAACCAAAAAATTATTTTTTTCAAATGTTGAAAAAATTATGCAAAATGTCAAAAGGATTGTGACTGATGTTGAATAACCACTTTTTAAAGCCCCACAGTGACCAAAATTGCCATTTTACAGACTTTTTTACCTACTCAGAAGCTTCTATTTCGACCAATTTCTGGGAGAAAAATGACTCTAAATACACTCATTTTAGTTCCAAACAAGATAATTCACATTTAATAGTCATTTACAGTCAAAAGAGAAAACAATAAAACATGACCATTTCTGACTATGTGGAGAAAGTTCAACAGGTCCTGGGTCATCGTTATTCATCAAAAAAACTATTTTTTCAAATGTGGAAAAAATGATGCAAAATGTCAAAAGGATTGTGCCTGATGTTGAATAACCACTTTTTAAAGCCCCACAGTGACCAAAATTGCCATTTTTACAGACTTTTTTACATACACAGAAGCTTCTATTTCGACCAATTTCTGGCAGAAAAATAACTCTAAACACACTCATTTTAGTTCCAAACAAGATAATTCAGATTTAATAGTCATTTACAGTCAAAAGAGAACACAATAAAAAATGGCCATTACTTACTATGTGGAGAAAGTTCGACAGGTCCGGGGTCATCGTTGTTCATCAAAATATAAATTTTTTCAACTGTAGAAAAAATTATTCAAACTTTCAATTGGATTGTGCCTCATGTTGAATAACCACTTTTTGAAGCCGCTCAGTGACCAAAATTGCCATTTTTACAGACTTTTCCTCCTACTCAGAAGATTCTATTTCGACCAATTTCTGGCAGAAAAATGACTCTGAACACTCATATTTTAGTTCCAAAAGTGATCATTCATATTTAATAATCATTTACAGTCAAAAGAGAAAACATTAAAAGATGACCATTTCTGACCATCTGGAGAAAGTTCGACTGGTCCGGGGTCATCGTTTTTCATCAAAAAATTTATTTTTTCAGATGTTGAAAAAATTATGCAAAATTTCTAAAGGATTGTGCCTGATGTTGAATAACCACTTTTTAAAGCCCCACAGTGACCAAAATTGTCATTTTTACAGACTTTTCCTCCTACGCAGAAGCTTCTATTTCGACCAATTTCTGGCAGAAAAATGACTCTAAACACTCTTATTTTAGTTCCAAAAGTGATAATTCATATTTAATAGTCATTTACAGTCAAAAGAGAAAACATTAAAAGATGACCTTTTCTGACCATCTGGAGAAAGTACAACAGGTCTGGGGTGATCGTTTTTCATCAAAAAATTTATTTTTTCAGATGTTGAAAAAATTATGCAAAATTTCAAAAGGATTGTGCCTGATGTTGAATAACCACTTTTTAAAGCCCCACAGTGACCAAAATTGCCATTTTTACAGACTTTTCCTCCTACTCAGAAGCTTCTATTTCTGGCAGAAAAATGACTCTAAACACACTTATTTTAGTTCCAAAAGTGGTAATTCATATTTAATAGTCATTTACAGTCAAAAGAGAAAACCTTAAAAAATGAACATTTCTGACCATCTGGAGAAAGTACGACAGGTCCGGGGTGATCGTTTTTCAACCAAAAAATTATTTTTTCAAATGTTGAAAAAATGATTCAAAATGTCAAATGAATTGTGCCTCATGTTGAATAACCACTTTTTAAAGCCCCACAGTGACCAAAATTGCCATTTTTACAGACTTTTCCACCTACTCAGAAGCTTCTATTTCGACCAATTTCTGGCAGAAAAATTACTCTAAACGCACTCATTTTAGTTCCAAATATGATAATTCACATTTAATAGTCATTTACAGTCAAGAGAGAAAACATTAAAACATGACCATTTCTGACCATCTGGAGAAAGTTCGACAGGTCCGGGGTCATCGTTTTTCATCAAAAAAATTATTTTTCAAATGTTGAAAAAATGATTCAAAATGTCAAATGAATTGTGCCTGATGTTGAATAACCACTTTTTAAACCCCACAGTGACCAAAATTGCCATTTTTACAGACTTTTACACCTACTCAGAAGCTTCTATTTCGACCAATTTCTGACAGAAAAATGACTCTAAACACTCTTATTTTAGTTCCAAAAGTGATAATTCATATT
This sequence comes from Lissotriton helveticus, assembly GCF_964261635.1. Lineage (NCBI taxonomy): Eukaryota > Metazoa > Chordata > Amphibia > Caudata > Salamandridae > Lissotriton > Lissotriton helveticus. The sequence goes on along the minus strand of NC_136061.1, from coordinate 1,355,064,647 downwards.
TAATAGTCATTTACAGTCAAAAGAGAAAACATTAAAAGATGACCATTTCTGACCATCTGGAGAAAGTTCGACTGGTCCGGGGTCATCGTTTTTCAACCCAAAAATTATTTTTTCAAATGTTGAAAAAATGATGCAAAATGTCAAAAGGATTGTGACTGATGTTGAATAACCACTTTTTAAAGCCCCACAGTGACCAAAATTGCCATTTTTACAGACTTTTCCTCCTACTCAGAAGCTTCTATTTCGACCAATTTCTGGCAGAAAAATGACTCTAAACACACTTATTTTAGTTCCAAAAGTGATAATTCATATTTAATAGTCATTTACTGTCAAAAGAGAAAACTTTAAAAAATGAACATTTCTGACCATCTGGAGAAAGTACGACAGGTCCGGGGTCATCGTTTTTCATCAAAAAAACATTTTTTTTCAAATGTTGAAAACATGATTCAAAATGTCAAATGAATTGTGCCTGATGTTGAATAACCACTTTTTAAAGCTCCACAGTGACCAAAATTGCCATTTTTACAGACTTTTTCACCTACTCAGAAGCTTCTATTTCGACCAATTTCTGACAGAAAAATGACTCTAAACACTCTTATTTTAGTTCCAAAAGTGATCATTCATATTTAATAGTCATTTACAGTCAAAAGAGAAAACATTAAAAGATGACCATTTCTGACCATCTGGAGAAAGTTCGACTGGTCCGGGGTCATCGTTTTTCATCAAAAAATTTATTTTTTCAGATGTTGAAAAAATGATGCAAAATGTCAAAAGGATTGTGCCTGATGTTGAATAACCACTTTTTAAAGCCCCACAGTGACCAAAATTGCCATTTTTACAGACTTTTCCACCTACTCAGAAGCTTCTATTTCGACCAATTTCTGGCAGAAAAATGACTCTAAACACACTTATTTTAGTTCCAAAAGTGGTACTTCATATTTAATAGTCATTTAAGTCAAAAGAGAAAACCTTAAAAAATGAAAATTTCTGACCATCTGGAGAAAGTACGACAGGTCCGGGGTCATCGTTTTTCATCAAAAAAATTATTTTTTCAACTGTTGAAAAAATGATGCAAAATGTCAAATGAATTGTGCCTGATGTTGAATAACCACTTTTTAAAGCCCCACAGTGACCAAAATTGCCATTTTTACAGACTTTTCCACCTACTCAGAAGCTTCTATTTCGACCAATTTCTGACAGAAAAATGACTTAAACACTCTTATTTTAGTTCCAAAAGTGATAATTCATATTTAATAGTCATTTACTGTCAAAAGAGAAAACATTAAAAGATGACCATTTCTGACCATCTGGAGAAAGTTCGACTGGTCCGGGGTCATCATTTTTCATCAAAAAATATATGTTTTCAACTGTAGAAAAAATTACTCAAACTGTCAATTGGATTGTGCCTCATGTTGAATAACCACTTTTTAAAGCCCCACAGTGACCAAAATTGCCATTTTTACAGACTTTTCCACCTACTCAGAAGCTTCTATTTCGACCAATTTCTGGCAGAAAATATACTCTAAACGCACTCATTTTAGTTCCAAATATGATAATTCACATTTAATAGTCATTTACAGTCAAGAGAGAAAACATTAAAACATGACCATTTCTGACCATCTGGAGAAAGTTCGACAGGTCCGGGGTCTTTGTTTTTCATCAAAAAAATTATTTTTTCAAATGTTGAAAAAATGATTCAAAATGTCAAATGAATTGTGCCTGAAGTTGAATAACCACTTTTTAAAGCCCCACAGTGACCAAAATTGCCATTTTTACAGACTTTTCCTCCTACTCAGAAGCTTCTATTTCGACCAATTTCTGGCAGAAAAATGACTCTAAACACACTTATTTTAGTTCCAAAAGTGATAATTCATATTTAATAGTCATTTACTGTCAAAAGAGAAAACATTAAAACATGACCATTTCTGACCATCTGGAGAAAGTTCGACAGGTCCGGGGTCATCGTTCTTCATCAAAAAAATTATTTTTTCAAATGTTGAAAAAATGATTCAAAACGTCAAAAGGATTGTGACTGATGTTGAATAACCACTTTTTAAAGCCCCACAGTGACCAAAATTGCCATTTTTACAGACTTTTCCACCTACTCAGAAGCTTCTATTTCGACCAATTTCTGGCAGAAAAATTACTCTAAACGCACTCATTTTAGTTCCAAATATGATAATTCATATTTAATAGTCATTTACAGTCAAAAGAGAAAACATTAAAAGATGACCATTTCTGACCATCTGGAGAAAGTACAACAGGTCTGGGGTGATCGTTTTTCATCAAAAAATTTATTTTTTCAGATGTTGAAAAAATTATGCAAAATTTCAAAAGGATTGTGCCTGATGTTGAATAACCACTTTTTAAAGCCCCACAGTGACCAAAATTGCCATTTTTACAGACTTTTCCTCCTACTCAGAAGCTTCTATTTCTGGCAGAAAAATGACTCTAAACACACTTATTTTAGTTCCAAAAGTGGTAATTCATATTTAATAGTCATTTACAGTCAAAAGAGAAAACCTTAAAAAATGAACATTTCTGACCATCTGGAGAAAGTACGACAGGTCCGGGGTGATCGTTTTTCAACCAAAAAATTATTTTTTCAAATGTTGAAAAAATGATTCAAAATGTCAAATGAATTGTGCCTCATGTTGAATAACCACTTTTTAAAGCCCCACAGTGACCAAAATTGCCATTTTTACAGACTTTTCCACCTACTCAGAAGCTTCTATTTCGACCAATTTCTGGCAGAAAAATTACTCTAAACGCACTCATTTTAGTTCCAAATATGATAATTCACATTTAATAGTCATTTACAGTCAAGAGAGAAAACATTAAAACATGACCATTTCTGACCATCTGGAGAAAGTTCGACAGGTCCGGGGTCATCGTTTTTCATCAAAAAAATTATTTTTCAAATGTTGAAAAAATGATTCAAAATGTCAAATGAATTGTGCCTGATGTTGAATAACCACTTTTTAAAGCCCCACAGTGACCAAAATTGCCATTTTTACAGACTTTTACACCTACTCAGAAGCTTCTATTTCGACCAATTTCTGACAGAAAAATGACTCTAAACACTCTTATTTTAGTTCCAAAAGTGATAATTCATATTTAATAGTCATTTACAGTCAAAAGAGAAAACATTAAAAGATGACCATTTCTGACCATCTGGAGAAAGTTTGACTGGTCCGGGGTCATCGTTTTTCATCAAAAAATTTATTTTTTCAGATGTTGAAAAAATGATGCAAAATGTCAAAAGGATTGTGCCTGATGTTGAATAACCACTTTTTAAAGCCCCACAGTGACCAAAATTGCCATTTTTACAGACTTTTCCGCCTACTCAGAAGCTTCTATTTCGACCAATTTCTGGCAGAAAAATGACTCTAAACACACTTATTTTAGTTCCAAAAGTGGTAATTCATATTTAATAGTCATTTAAGTCAAAAGAGAAAACCTTAAAAAATGAAAATTTCTGACCATCTGGAGAAAGTACGACAGGTCCGGGGTCATCGTTTTTCAACCAAAAAATTATTTTTTTCAAATGTTGAAAAAATTATGCAAAATGTCAAAAGGATTGTGACTGATGTTGAATAACCACTTTTTAAAGCCCCACAGTGACCAAAATTGCCATTTTCCAGACTTTTTTACCTACTCAGAAGCTTCTATTTCGACCAATTTCTGGGAGAAAAATGACTCTAAATACACTCATTTTAGTTCCAAACAAGATAATTCACATTTAATAGTCATTTACAGTCAAAAGAGAAAACAATAAAACATGACCATTTCTGACTATGTGGAGAAAGTTCAACAGGCCCTGGGTCATCGTTATTCATCAAAAAAATTATTTTTTCAAATGTGGAAAAAATGATGCAAAATGTCAAAAGGATTGTGCCTGATGTTGAATAACCACTTTTTAAAGCCCCACAGTGACCAAAATTGCCATTTTTACAGACTTTTTTACATACACAGAAGCTTCTATTTCGACCAATTTCTGGCAGAAAAATAACTCTAAACACACTCATTTTAGTTCCAAACAAGATAATTCAGATTTAATAGTCATTTACAGTCAAAAGAGAAAACAATAAAAAATGGCCATTACTTACTATGTGGAGAAAGTTCGACAGGTCCGGGGTCATCGTTGTTCATCAAAATATAAATTTTTTCAACTGTAGAAAAAATTATTCAAACTGTCAATTGGATTGTGCCTCATGTTGAATAACCACTTTTTGAAGCCGCTCAGTGACCAAAATTGCCATTTTTACAGACTTTTCCTCCTACTCAGAAGATTCTATTTCGACCAATTTCTGGCAGAAAAATGACTCTAAACACTCATATTTTAGTTCCAAAAGTGATCATTCATATTTAATAATCATTTACAGTCAAAAGAGAAAACATTAAAAGATGACCATTTCTGACCATCTGGAGAAAGTTCGACTGGTCCAGGGTCATCGTTTTTCATCAAAAAAATTATTTTTTCAAATGTTGAAAAAAATGATGCAAAATGTCAAAAGGATTGTGACTGATGTTGAATAACCACTTTATAAAGCCCCACAGTGACCAAAATTGCCATTTTTACAGACTTCTTTTCCTACTCAGAAGCTTCTATTTCGACCAATTTCTGGGAGAAAAATGACTCTAAATACACTCATTTTAGTTCCAAACAAGATAATTCACATTTAATAGTCATTTAGAGTCAAGAGAGAAAACATTAAAACATGACCATTTCTGACCATCTGGAGAAAGTTCGACAGGTCCGGGGTCATCGTTTTTCATCAAAAAAACATTTTTTTTCAAATGTTGAAAACATGATTCAAAATGTCAAATGAATTGTGCCTGATGTTGAATAACCACTTTTTAAAGCTCCACAGTGACCAAAATTGCCATTTTTACAGACTTTTTCACCTACTCAGAAGCTTCTATTTCGACCAATTTCTGACAGAAAAATGACTCTAAACACTCTTATTTTAGTTCCAAAAGTGATACTTCATATTTAATAGTCATTTACAGTCAAAAGAGAAAACATTAAAAGATGACCATTTCTGACCATCTGGAGAAAGTTCGACTGGTCCGGGGTCATCGTTTTTCATCAAAAAATTTATTTTTTCAGATGTTGAAAAAATGATGCAAAATGTCAAAAGGATTGTGCCTGATGTTGAATAACCACTTTTTAAAGCCCAACAGTGACCAAAATTGCCATTTTTACAGACTTTTCCACCTACTCAGAAGCTTCTATTTCGACCAATTTCTGGCAGAAAAATGACTCTAAACACACTTATTTTAGTTCCAAAAGTGGTACTTCATATTTAATAGTCATTTAAGTCAAAAGAGAAAACCTTAAAAAATGAAAATTTCTGACCATCTGGAGAAAGTACGACAGGTCCGGGGTCATCGTTTTTCATCAAAAAAATTATTTTTTCAACTGTTGAAAAAATGATGCAAAATGTCAAATGAATTGTGCCTGATGTTGAATAACCACTTTTTAAAGCCCCACAGTGACCAAAATTGCCATTTTTACAGACTTTTCCACCTACTCAGAAGCTTCTATTTCGACCAATTTCTGACAGAAAAATGACTCTAAACACTCTTATTTTAGTTCCAAAAGTGATAATTCATATTTAATAGTCATTTACTGTCAAAAGAGAAAACATTAAAAGATGACCATTTCTGACCATCTGGAGAAAGTTCGACTGGTCCGGGGTCATCATTTTTCATCAAAAAATATATGTTTTCAACTGTAGAAAAAATTACTCAAACTGTCAATTGGATTGTGCCTCATGTTGAATAACCACTTTTTAAAGCCCCACAGTGACCAAAATTGTCATTTTTACAGACTTTTCCTCCTACTCAGAAGCTTCTATTTCGACCAATTTCTGGCAGAAAAATGACTCTAAACACTCTTATTTTAGTTCCAAAAGTGATAATTCATATTTAATAGTCATTTACAGTCAAAAGAGAAAACCTTAAAAAATTAACATTTCTGACCATCTGGAGAAAGTACGACAGGTCCGGCGTCATCGTTTTTCAACCAAAATTTTTTTTTTCAAATGTTGAAAAAATTATGCAAAATGTCAAAAGGATTGTGACTGATGTTGAATAACCACTTTTTAAAGCCCCACAGTGTCCAAAATTGCCATTTTTACAGACTTTTCCACCTACTCAGAAGCTTCTATTTCGACCAATTTCTGGCAGAAAATATACTCTAAACGCACTCATTTTAGTTCCAAATATGATAATTCACATTTAATAGTCATTTACAGTCAAGAGAGAAAACATTAAAACATGACCATTTCTGACCATCTGGAGAAAGTTCGACAGGTCCGGGGTCTTTGTTTTTCATCAAAAAAATTATTTTTTCAAATGTTGAAAAAATGATTCAAAATGTCAAATGAATTGTGCCTGAAGTTGAATAACCACTTTTTAAAGCCCCACAGTGACCAAAATTGCCATTTTTACAGACTTTTCCTCCTACTCAGAAGCTTCTATTTCGACCAATTTCTGGCAGAAAAATGACTCTAAACACACTTATTTTAGTTCCAAAAGTGATAATTCATATTTAATAGTCATTTACTGTCAAAAGAGAAAACATTAAAACATGACCATTTCTGACCATCTGGAGAAAGTTCGACAGGTCCGGGGTCATCGTTCTTCATCAAAAAAATTATTTTTTCAAATGTTGAAAAAATGATTCAAAACGTCAAAAGGATTGTGACTGATGTTGAATAACCACTTTTTAAAGCCCCACAGTGACCAAAATTGCCATTTTTACAGACTTTTCCACCTACTCAGAAGCTTCTATTTCGACCAATTTCTGGCAGAAAAATTACTCTAAACACACTCATTTTAGTTCCAAATATGATAATTCACATTTAATAGTCATTTACAGTCAAGAGAGAAAACATTAAAACATGACCATTTCTGACCATCTGGAGAAAGTACGACAGGTCCGGGGTCATCATTTTTCATCAAAAAATATATGTTTTCAACTGTAGAAAAAATTACTCAAACTGTCAATTGGATTTTGCCTCATGTTGAATAACCACTTTTTAAAGCCCCACAGTGACCAAAATTGTCATTTTTACAGACTTTTCCTCCTACTCAGAAGCTTCTATTTCGACCAATTTCTGGCAGAAAAATGACTCTAAACACTCTTATTTTAGTTCCAAAAGTGGTAATTCATATTTAATAGTCATTTACAGTCATTACACTCTTATTTTAGTTCCAAAAGTGGTAATTCATATTTAATAGTCATTTACAGTCAAAAGAGAAAACTTTAAAAAATGAACATTTCTGACCATCTGGAGAAAGTACGACAGGTCCGGGGTGATCGTTTTTCAACCCAAAATTTTTTTTTTCAAATGTTGAAAAAATCATGCAAAATGTCAAAAGGATTGTGACTGATGTTGAATAACCACTTTTTAAAGCCCCACAGTGACCAAAATTGCCATTTTTACAGACTTTTCCACCTACTCAGAAGCTTCTATTTCGACCAATTTCTGGCAGAAAAATTACTCTAAACGCACTCATTTTAGTTCCAAATATGATAATTCACATTTAATAGTCATTTACAGTCAAGAGAGAAAACATTAAAACATGACCATTTCTGACCATCTGGAGAAAGTTCGACAGGTCCGGGGTCATCGTTTTTCATCAAAAAAATTATTTTTCAAATGTTGAAAAAATGATTCAAAATGTCAAATGAATTGTGCCTGATGTTGAATAACCACTTTTTAAAGCCCCACAGTGACCAAAATTGCCATTTTTACAGACTTTTACACCTACTCAGAAGCTTCTATTTCGACCAATTTCTGACAGAAAAATGACTCTAAACACTCTTATTTTAGTTCCAAAAGTGATTATTCATATTTAATAGTCATTTACAGTCAAAAGAGAAAACATTAAAAGATGACCATTTCTGACCATCTGGAGAAAGTTCGACTGGTCCGGGGTCATCGTTTTTCTTCCAAAAATTTATTTTTTCAGATGTTGAAAAAATGATGCAAAATGTCAAAAGGATTGTGCCTGATGTTGAATAACCACTTTTTAAAGCCCCATAGTGACCAAAATTGCCATTTTTACAGACTTTTCCGCCTACTCAGAAGCTTCTATTTCGACCAATTTCTGGCAGAAAAATGACTCTAAACACACTTATTTTAGTTCCAAAAGTGGTAATTCATATTTAATAGTCATTTAAGTCAAAAGAGAAAACCTTAAAAAATGAACATTTCTGACCATCTGGAGAAAGTACGACAGGTCCGGGGTCATCGTTTTTCAACCAAAAAATTATTTTTTCAAATGTTGAAAAAATGATGCAAAATGTCAAAAGGATTGTGACTGATGTTGAATAATCACTTTTTAAAGCCCCACAGTGACCAAAATTGCCATTTTTACAGACTTTTCCTCCTACTCAGAAGCTTCTATTTCGACCAATTTCTAGGAGAAAAATGACTCTAAATAGACTCATTTTAGTTCCAAACAAGATAATTCACATTTAATAGTAATTTACAGTCAAAAGAGAAAACAATAAAACATGACCATTTCTGACTATGTGGAGAAAGTTCAACAGGTACTGGGTCATCGTTATTCATCAAAAAAATTATTTTTTCAAATGTTGAAAAAATTATGCAAAATGTCAAAAGGATTGTGCCTGATGTTGAATAACCACTTTTTAAAGCCCCACAGTGACCAAAATTGCCATTTTTACAGACTTTTTTACATATACAGAAGCTTCTATTTCGGCCAATTTCTGGCAGAAAAATAACTCTAAACACACTCATTTTAGTTCCAAACAAGATAATTCAGATTTAATAGTCATTTACAGTCAAAAGAGAAAACAATAAAAAATGGCCATTACTTACTATGTGGAGAAAGTTCGACAGGTCCGGGGTCATCGTTGTTCATCAAAATATAAATTTTTTCAACTGTAGAAAAAATTATTCAAACTGTCAATTGGATTGTGCCTCATGTTGAATAACCACTTTTTGAAGCCGCTCAGTGACCAAAATTGCCATTTTTACAGACTTTTCCTCCTACTCAGAAGATTCTATTTCGACCAATTTCTGGCAGAAAAATGACTCTAAACACTCATATTTTAGTTCCAAAAGTGATAATTCATATTTAATAGTCATTTACAGTCAAAAGAGAAAACATTAAAAGATGACCATTTCTGACCATCTGGAGAAAGTACGACAGGTCCGGTGTGATTGTTTTTCATCAAAAAATTTATTTTTTCAGATGTTGAAAAAATTATGCAAAATTTCAAAAGGATTGTGCCTGATGTTGAATAACCACTTTTTACAGCCCCACAGTGACCAAAATTGCCATTTTTACAGACTTTTCCTCCTACTCAGAAGCTTCTATTTCTGGCAGAAAAATGACTCTAAACACACTTATTTTAGTTCCAAAAGTGGTAATTCATATTTAATAGTCATTTACAGTCAAAAGAGAAAACCTTAAAAAATGAACATTTCTGACCATCTGGAGAAAGTACGACAGGTCCGGGGTGATTGTTTTTCAACCAAATAATTATTTTTTCAAATGTTGAAAAAATGATTCAAAATGTCAAATGAATTGTGCCTGATGTTGAATAACCACTTTTTAAAGCCCCACAGTGACCAAAATTGCCATTTTTAGACTTTTTTACCTACTCAGAAGCTTCTATTTCGACTAATTTCTGGGAGAAAAATGACTCTAAATACACTCATTTTAGTTCCAAACAAGATCATTCACATTTAATAGTCATTTACAGTCAAAAGAGAAAACAATAAAAAATAACCATTTCTGACTATGTGGAGAAAATTCGACAGGTCCGGGGTCATCATTTTTCATCAAAAAATATATCTTTTCAACTGTAGAAAAAATTACTCAAACTGTCAATTGGATTGTGCCTCATGTTGAATAACCACTTTTTAAAGCCCCACAGTGACCAAAATTGCCATTTTTACAGACTTTTCCTCCTACTCAGAAGCTTCTATTTCGACCAATTTCTGGCAGAAAAATGACTCTAAACTCTGTTATTTTAGTTCCAAAAGTGATAATTCATATTTAATAGTCATTTACAGTCAAAAGAGAAAACATTAAAAGATGACCATTTCTGACCATCTGGAGAAAGTTCGACAGGTCCGGGGTCATCGTTTTTCATCAAAAAATGTATTTTTTCAAATGTTGAAAAAATGATGCAAAATGTCAAAAGGATTGTGCCTGATGGTGAATAACCACTTTTTAAAGCCCCACAGTGACCAAAATTGCCATTTTTACAGACTTTTCCTCCTACTCTGACTCTAAACACACTCATTTTAGTTCCAAACATAATTCACACTTAATTGTCATTTACAGTCAAAAGAGAAAACATTAACCCCTTCGCTGCTCATGACGAGCTCAGCTCGTCATGCAGTACACTGGTCGTGTGCTTATGACGAGCTTACCTTGTCGTGAACAATGATAAATCTGACTAGTCAGCACCCAGCGGGAATTGCTGTGGCAGTCAAGGTGTTAAAACTTGACCATTTCTGACCATCTGGAGAAAGTTCGACAGGTACGGGTTCATCGTTTTTCATCAAAAAAATGATTTTTCAAATGTTGAAAAAATGATTCAAAATGTCAAATGGATTGTGCCTGATGTTGAATAACCACTTTTTAAAGCACCACAGTGACCAAAATTGCCATTTTTATAGACTTTTTTGCATACTCAGAAGCTTCTATTTCGACCAATTTCTGGCAGAAAAATGACTCTAAACACTTATTTTAGTTCCAAAAGTGGTAATTCATATTTAATAGTAATTTACAGTCAAAAGAGAAAACATTAAAAAATGAACATTTCTGACCATCTGGAGAAAGTACGACAGGTCCGGGGTCATCGTTTTTCAACAAAAAATTATTTTTTCAAATGTTGAAAAAATTATGCAAAATGTCAAAAGGATTGTAACTGATGTTGAATAACCACTTTTTAAAGCCCCACAGTGACCAAAATTGCCATTTTTACAGACTTTTCCAGCTACTCAAAGCTTTATTTCGACCAATTTCTGGCAGAAAAATTACTCTAAACGCACTCATTTTAGTTCCAAATATGATAATTCACATTTAATAGTAATTTACAGTCAAGAGAGAAAACATTAAAACATGACCATTTCTGACCATCTGGAGAAAGTTCGACAGGTCCGGGGTCATCGTTTTTCATTAAAAAAATTATTTTTTCAAATGTTGAAAAAATGATTCAAAATGTCAAATGAATTGTGCCTGATGTTGAATAACCACTTTTTAAAGCCCCACAGTGACCAAAATTGCCATTTTTACAGACTTTTCCACCTACTCAGATGCTTCTATTTCGACCAATTTCTGGCAGAAAAATTACTCTAAACACTCCTATTTTAGTTCCCAAAGTGATAATTCATATTTAATAGTCATTTACAGTCAAAAGAGAAAACATTAAAAGATGACCATTTCTGACCAACTGGAGAAAGTTCGACAGGTCCGGGGTCATCGTTTTTCTTCAAAAAATGTATTTTTTCAAATGTTGCAAAAATGATGCAAAATGTCGAAAGGGTTGTGCCTGATGGTGAATAATCACTTTTTAAATCCCCACAGTGACCAAAATTGCCATTTTTACAGACTTTTCCTCCTACTCGGAATCTTCTATTTCGACCAATTTCTGGCAGAAAAATGACTCTAAACACACTCATTTTAGTTCCAAACACGATAATTCACATTTAATTGTCATTTACAGTCAAAAGAGAAAACATTAAAACATGACTATTTCTGACCATCTAGAGAAAGTTCGACAGGTCCGGGGTCATCGTTTTTCATCAAAAAAATTATTTTTTCATATGTTGAAAAAATGATTCAAAATGTCAAATGGATTGTGCCTGATGTTGAATAACCACTTTTTAAAGCCCCACAGTGACCAAAATTGCCATTTTTAGACTTTTTTACCTACTCAGAAGCTTCTATTTCGACCAATTTCTGGGAGAAAAATGACTCTAAATACACTCATTTTAGTTCCAAACAAGATCATTCACATTTAATAGTCATTTACAGTCAAAAGAGAAAACAATAAAAAATAACCATTTCTGACTATGTGGAGAAAATTCGACAGGTCCGGGGTCATCATTTTTCATCAAAAAATATATGTTTTCAACTGTAGAAAAAATTACTCAAACTGTCAATTGGATTGTGCCTCATGTTGAATAACCACTTTTTAAAGCCCCACAGTGACCAAAATTGCCATTTTTACAGACTTTTCCTCCTACTCAGAAGCTTCTATTTCGACCAATTTCTGGCAGAAAAATGACTCTAAACTCTGTTATTTTAGTTCCAAAAGTGATAATTCATATTTAATAGTCATTTACAGTCAAAAGAGAAAACATTAAAAGATGACCATTTCTGACCATCTGGAGAAAGTTCGACAGGTCCGGGGTCATCGGTTTTCATCAAAAAATGTATTTTTTCAAAGTTGAAAAAATGATGCAAAATGTCAAAAGGATTGTGCCTGATGGTGAATAACCACTTTTTAAAGCCCCACAGTGACCAAAATTGCCATTTTTACAGACTTTTCCTCCTACTCTGACTCTAAACACACTCATTTTAGGTTCAAACATAATTCACACTTAATTGTCATTTACAGTCAAAAGAGAAAACATTAACCCCTTCGCTGCTCATGACGAGCTCAGCTCGTCATGCAGTACACTGGTCGTGTGCTTATGACGAGCTTACCTTGTCGTGAACAATGATAAATCTGACTAGTCAGCACCCAGCGGGAATTGCTGTAGCAGTCAAGGTGTTAAAACTTGACCATTTCTGACCATCTGGAGAAAGTTCGACAGGTACGGGGGTCATCGTTTTTCAACAAAAAATGTATTTTTTCAAATGTTGAAAAAATTATGCAAAATGTCAAAAGGATTGTGCCTGATGTTGAATAACCACTTTTTAAAGCCCCACAGTGACCAAGATTGCCATTTTTACAGACTTTTCCACCTACTCAAAAGCTTCTATTTCGACCAATTTGTGGCTGAAAAATGAATCTAAACACACTCATTTTAGTTCCAAATATGATAATTCACATTTAATAGTCATTTACAGTCAAGAGAGAAAACAATAAAAAATGACAATTTCTGACCATCTGGAGAAAGTTTGTTTTTCATCAAAAAATAAATGTTTTCAACTGTAGAAAAAATTGTTCAAACTGTCAATTGGATTGTGCCTCATGTTGAATAACCACTTTTTAAAGCCCCACAGTGACCAAAATTGCCATTTTTACAGACTTTTCCAGCTACTCAGAAGCTTCTATTTCGACCAATTTCTGGCAGAAAAATGAATCTAAACACACTCACTTTAGTTCCAAATATGATAACTCTCATTTAATAGTCATTTACAGTCAAGAGAGAAAACATTAAAACATGACCATTTCTGACCATCTGGAGAAAGTTCGACAGGTCCGGGGTCATCGTTTTTCATCAAAAAAATAATTTTTTCAAATGTTGAAAAAATGATGCAAAATGTCAAAAGGATTGTGCCTGATGTTGAACAACCACTTTTTAAAGCCCCACAGTGACCAAAATTGCGATTTTTACAGACTTTTCCTCCTACTCAGAAGATTTTATTTCGACCAATTTCTGTCAGGAAAATGACTCTAAACACTCTTATTTTAGTTCCAAAAGTGATAATTCATATTTAATAGTCATTTACAGTCAAAAGAGAAAACATTAAAAGATGACCATTTCTGACCATCTGGAGAAAGTTCGACTGGTCCGGGGTCACCATTTTTCATCAAAGAAAATATTTTTTCACATGTTGAAAAAATGATTCAAAATGTCAAATGAATTGTGCCTGATGTTGAATAACCACTTTTTAAAGCCCCACAGTGACCAAAATTGCCATTTTTACAGACTTTTTCACCTACTCAGAAGCTTCTATTTCGACCAATTTCTGACAGAAAAATGACGCTAAATACACTCATTTTAGTTCCAAACAAGATAATTCACATTTAATAGTCATTTACAGTCAAAAGAGAAAACATTAAAAAATGACCATTTCTGACCATCTGGAGAAAGTTCAACAGGTCCTGGGTCATCATTTTCCATAAAAAAATATATGTTTTCAACTGTAGAAAAAATTACTCAAACTGTCAATTGGATTGTGCCTCATGTTGAATAACCACTTTTTAAAGCCCCACAGTGACCAAAATTGACATTTTTACAGACTTTTCCTCCTACTCAGAAGCTTCTATTTCGACCAATTTCTGGCAGAAAAATGACTCTAAACACTCTTATTTTAGTTCCAAAAGTGATAATTCATATTTAATAGTCATTTACAGTCAAAAGAGAAAACATTAAAAGATGACCATTTCTGACCATCTGGAGAAAGTTCAACTGGTCCGGGGTCATCGTTTTTCATCAAAAAATTTTTTTTTTCAGATGTTGAAAAAATGATGCAAAATGTCAAAAGGATTGTGCCTGATGTTGAATAACCACTTTTGAAAGCCCCACAGTGACCAAAATTGCAATTTTTACCGTCTTTTCCTCCTACTCAGAAGCTTCTATTTCTACCAATTTCTGGCAGAAAAATGACTCTAAACACTCTTATTTCAGTTCTAAAAGTGATAACTCATATTTAATAGTCATTTATAGTCAAAAGAGAAAACATTAAAAGATGACCATTTCTGACCATCTGGAGAAAGTTCGACAGGTCTGGGTTCATCGTTTTTCAACAGAAAATGTATTTTTTCAAATGTTGAAAAAATGATGCAAAATGTCAAAAGGATTGTGCCTGATGTTGAACAACCAAGTTTTTTAAAGCCCCACAGTGACCAAAATTGCCATTTTTACAGACTTTTCCTCCTACTCAGAAGATCCTATTTCGACCAATTTCTGGCAGAAAAATGACTCTAAACACTTATTTTAGTTCCAAAAGTGATCATTCATATTTAATAGTCATTTACAGTCAAAAGAGAAAACATTAAAAGATGACCATTTCTGACCATCTGGAGAAAGTAAGACAGGTCTGGGGTCATCGTTTTTCATCAAAAAATGTATTTTTTCAAATGTTGAAAAAATGATGCAAAATGTCAAAGGGATTGTGCCTGATGTTGAATAACCACTTTTTAAAGCCCCACAGTGACCAAAATTGCCATTTTTACAGACTTTTTCACCTACTCAGAAGCTTCTATTTCGACCAATTTCTGGCAGAAAAATGACTGTAAACACACTCATTTTAGTTCCAAACAAGATAATTCACATTTAATAGTCATTTACAGGCAAAAGAGAAAACAATAAAAAATGACAATTTCTGACCATCTGGAGAAAGTTCGACAGGTCCGGGGTCATCGTTTTTCATCAAAAAATAAATGTTTTCAACTGTAGAAAAAATTATTCAAACTGTCAATTGGATTGTGCCTCATGTTGAATAACCACTTTTTAAAGCCCCACAGTGACCAACATTGCCATTTTTATAGACTTTTCCTCCTACTCAGAAGCTTCTATTTCGACCAATCTCTGGCAGAAAAATGACTCTAAACACTCGTATTTTAGTTCCAAAAGTGATAATTCATATGTAATAGTCATTTACAGTCAAAAGAGAAAACATTAAAAGATGACCATTTGTGACCATCTGGAGAAAGTTCGACAGGTCCGGGGTCATTGTTTTTCATCAAAAAATTTATTTTTTCAAATGTTGAAAAAATGATGCAAAATGTCAAAAGGAGTGTGCCTGATGTTGAATAACCACTTTTTAAAGCCCCACAGTGACCAAAATTGCCATTTTTACAGTCTTTTCCACCTACTCAGAAGCTTCTATTTCGACCAATTTCTGGCAGAAAAATGACTCTAAACACATTCATTTTAGGCCCAAACAAGATAATTCACATGTAATAGTCATTTACAGGCAAAAGAGAAAACAATAAAAAATGACCATTTCTGACTATGTGGAGAAAGTTCGACAGGTCCGGGGTCATCGTTTTTCATCAAAAAATGAATATTTTCAACTGTAGAAACAAGTATTCAAACTGTCAATTGGATTGTGCCTCATGTTGAATAACCACTTTTTAGAGCTCCACAGTGACCAAAATTGCCATTTTTACAGATTTTTCTTTCTACTCAGAAGCTTCTATTTCGACCAATTTCTGGCAGAAAAATGACTCTAATCACACTAATTTTAGTTCCAAACATGATAATTCACATTTAATTGTCATTTAAAGTCAAAAGAGAAAACAATAAAATATGACAATTTCTGACCATCTAGAGAAAGTTCGACAGGTCCGGGGTCATCGTTTTTCATTAAAAAAAAGTATTTTTTCAAATGTTGAAAAAATGATGCAAAATGTCAAAAGGATTGTGCCTGATGTTGAATAACCACTTTTTAAAGCCCCACTGTGACCAAAACTGCCATTTTTACAGACTTTTCCACCTACTCAGAAGCTTCTATTTCGACCAATTTCTAGCAGAAAAATGACTCTAAACACACTCATTTTAGTTCCAAACATGATAATTCACATTTAATTGTCATTTACTGTCAAAAGAGAAAACAATAAAAACTGACAATTTCTGATCATCTGGAGAAAGTTCGACAGGTCCGGGGTCATCGTTTTTCAACAAAAAATGTATTTTTTCAAATGTTGAAAAAATTATGCAAAATGTCAAAAGGATTGTGCCTGATGTTGAATAACCACTTTTTAAAGCCCCACAGTGACCAAAATTTCCATTTTAACAGACTTTTCCTCCTACTCAGAAGCTTCTATTTCGACCAATCTCTGGCAGAAAAATGACTCTAAACACTCGTATTTTAGTTCCAAATGTGATAATTCATATGTAATAGTCATTTACAGTCATAAGAGAAAACATTAAAAGATGACCATTTCTGACCATCTGGAGAAAGTTCGACAGGTCCTGGGTCATCGTTTTTCATCAAAAAATTTATTTTTTCAAATGTTGAAAAAATGATGCAAAATGTCAAAAGGATTGTGCCAGATGTTGAATAACCACTTTTTAAAGCCCCACAGTGATCAAAATTGCAATTTTTACAGACTTTTTTACATACTCAGAAGCTTCTATTTCGACCAATTTCTGGCAGAAAAATAACTCTAAACACACTCATTTTAGTTCCAAACAAGATAATTCACATTTAATAGTCATTTACAGTCAAAAGAGAAAACAATAAAAAATGACCATTTCTGACTATGTGGAGAAAGTTCGACAGGTCCGGGGTCATCGTTTTTCATCAAAAAATGAATGTTTTCAACTGTAGAAACAAGTATTCAAACTGTCAATTGGATTGTGCCTCATGTTGAATAACCACTTTTTAAAGCCCCACAGTGACCAAAATTGCAATTTTTACCGTCTTTTCCTCCTACTCAGAAGCTTCTATTTCTACCAATTTCTGGCAGAAAAATGACTCTAAACACTCTTATTTCAGTTCTAAAAGTGATAACTCATATTTAATAGTCATTTATAGTCAAAAGAGAAAACATTAAAAGATGACCATTTCTGACCATCTGGAGAAAGTTCGACAGGTCTGGGTTCATCGTTTTTCAACAGAAAATTTATTTTTTCAAATGTTGAAAAAATGATGCAAAATGTCAAAAGGATTGTGCCTGATGTTGAACAACCAAGTTTTTTAAAGCCCCACAGTGATCAAAATTGCCATGTATACAGACTTTTTCTCCTACTCAGAAGCTTCTATTTCGACCAATTTCTGGCAGAAAAATGACTCTAAACACTCTTATTTTAGGTTCAAAAGTGGTAATACATATTTAATAGTCATTTACAGTCAAAAGAGAAAACATTAAAAGATGACCATTTGTGACCATCTGGAGAAAGTGTGACAGGTCCGGGGTCATCATTTTTCATCAAAAAATTTATTTTTTCAAATGTTGAAAAAATTATGCAAAATGTCAAAAGGATTGTGCCTGATATTGAATAACCACTTTTTAAAGCCCCACAGTGACCAAAATTGCCATTTTTACAGACTTTTCCTCCTACTCAGAAGATCCTATTTCGACCAATTTCTGGCAGAAAAATGACTCTAAACACTTATTTTAGTTCCAAAAGTGATCATTCATATTTAATAGTCATTTACAGTCAAAAGAGAAAACATTAAAAGATGACCATTTCTGACCATCTGGAGAAAGTAAGACAGGTCTGGGGTCATCGTTTTTCATCAAAAAATGTATTTTTTCAAATGTTGAAAAAATGATGCAAAATGTCAAAGGGATTGTGCCTGATGTTGAATAACCACTTTTTAAAGCCCCACAGTGACCAAAATTGCCATTTTTACAGACTTTTTCACCTACTCAGAAGCTTCTATTTCGACCAATTTCTGGCAGAAAAATGACTGTAAACACACTCATTTTAGTTCCAAACAAGATAATTCACATTTAATAGTCATTTACAGGCAAAAGAGAAAACAATAAAAAATGACAATTTCTGACCATCTGGAGAAAGTTCGACAGGTCTGGGGTCATCGTTTTTCATCAAAAAATGTATTTTTTCAACTGTAGAAAAAATTATTCAAACTGTCAATTGGATTGTGCCTCATGTTGAATAACCACTTTTTAAAGCCCCACAGTGACCAACATTGCCATTTTTATAGACTTTTCCTCCTATTCAGAAGCTTCTATTTCGACCAATCTCTGGCAGAAAAATGACTCTAAACACTCGTATTTTAGTTCCAAAAGTGATAATTCATATGTAATAGTCATTTACAGTCAAAAGAGAAAACATTAAAAGATGACCATTTCTGACCATCTGGAGAAAGTTCGACAGGTCCGGGGTCATCGTTTTTCATCAAAAAATTTATTTTTTCAAATGTTGAAAAAATGATGCAAAATGTGAAAAGGATTGTGCCAGATGTTGAATAACCACTTTTTAAAGCCCCACATTGACCACAATTGCCATTTTTACAGACTTTTCCTCCTACTCAGAAGCTTCTATTTCGACCAATTTCAGGCAGAAAAATGACTCTAAACACTCTGGGGCAGATTTATGAGGCACTTGCGCCACGTTTACGCCGCTGTTGCGTCACGCAAGGCGGCGTAAACGTGGCGCATCCCTACGAACGATTTACAACGTGACGCATCTAGGCAGATGCGTCACGTTGTAAAGCCCTGCGCCGCTTGTGGGCGTTCCGGCGCAGGGTGGGCGTTCCGGGGCAGGTGCGCCTCGCAAAAGTGGCTGAGTGAAATCTATAAGATTTCACTCAGTCACTTTCAGGCCAATGCTGCGTCAAAAGCCTGCGCCTGCTTGAAGCAGGCGTAGGTCTTGACGCAGCATTGTTAAGATGGGGCACCCCCGAGCCTTGCTGGAGCTGCGTCGCGCTTGCGACGCAATTCCAGCAATGCGTCACCTTTACGGCACAGATGCGTCACGCATCTGTGCCGTTTTTGCCCCATGGTGCGCTGCATTATAAATGCGGCGCACCATGGGTGGCGGAGCTGTGGTGCACTGTGGCGCACATTAACTGGCGCATCCCTGGGGATGCGCCAGTTAACATAAATCTGCCCCTCTTATTTTACTTCCAAAAGTGATAATTCATATTTAATAGTCATTTACAGTCAAAAGAGAAAACATTAAAAGATTACCATTTCTGACCATCTGGAGAAAGTTCGACAGGTCCGGGGTCATTGTTTTTCACCCAAAAATTTATTTTTTCAAATGTTGAAAAAATGATGCAAAATGTCAAAAGGATTGTGCCTGATGTTGAACAACCAATTTTTTAAAGCCCCACAGTGATCAAAATTGCAATTTTTACAGACTTTTTTACATACTCAGAAGCTTCTAAAAGAGAAAACAATAAAAAATGACCATTTCTGACTATGTGAAGAAAGTTTGACAGGTCATCGTTTTTCATCAAAAAATAAATGTTTTCAACTGTAGAAAAAATTATTCAAACTCTCAATTGGATTGTGCCTCATGTTGAATAACCACTTTTTAAAGCCCCACAGTGACCAACATTGCCATTTTTACCGACTTTTCCTCCTACTCAGAAGCTTCTATTTCGACCAATTTCTGGCAGAAAAATTACTCTAAACACTCTTATTTTAGTTCCAAAAGTGATAATTCATATTTAATAGTGATTTACAGTCAAAAGAGAAAAGATTAAAAGATGACCATTTGTGACCATCTGGAGAAAGTTCGACAGGTCCGGGGTCATCGTTTTTCATCAAAAAATTTATTTTTTCAAATGTTGAAAAAATGATGCAAAATGTCAAAAGGAGTGTGCCTGATGTTGAATAACCACTTTTTAAAGCCCCACAGTGACCAAAATTGCCATTTTTACAGTCTTTTCCACCTACTCAGAAGCTTCTATTTCGACCAATTTCTGGCAGAAAAATGACTCTAAACACACTCATTTTAGGTCCAAACAAGATAATTCACATGTAATAGTCATTTACAGGCAAAAGAGAAAACAATAAAAAATGACCATTTCTGACTATGTGGAGAAAGTTCGACAGGTCCGGGGTCATCGTTTTTCATCAAAAAATGAATATTTTCCACTGTAGAAACAAGTATTCAAACTGTCAATTGGATTGTGCCTCGTGTTGAATAACCACTTTTTAGAGCTCCACAGTGATCAAAATTGCCATTTTTACAGACTTTTCCTCCTACTCAGAAGATCCTATTTCGACCAATTTCTGGCAGAAAAATGACTCTAAACACTCATATTTTAGTTTCAAAAGTTGTAATACATATTTAATAGTCATTTACTGTCAAAAGAGAAAACATTAAAAGATGACCATTTGTGACCATCTGGAGAAAGTGCGACAGGTCCGGGGTCATCGTTTTTCATCAAAAAATTTATTTTTTCAAATGTTGAAAAAATGATGCAAAATGTCAAAAGGATTGTGCCTGATATTGAATAACCACTTTTTAAAGCCCCACAGTGACCAAAATTGCCATTTTTACAGACTTTTCCTCCTACTCAGAAGATCCTATTTCGACCAATTTCTGGCAGAAAAATGACTCTAAACATTCTTATTTTAGTTCCAAAAGTGATAATTCATATTTAATAGTCATTTACAGTCAAAAGAGTAAACATTAAAAGATGACCATTTCTGACCATCTGGAGAAAGTTCGACAGCTCCGGGGTCATCGTTTTTCATCAAAAAATGAATGTTTTCAACTGTAGAAAAAAGTATTCAAACTGTCAATTGGATTGTGCCTCATGTTGAATAACCACTTTTTAGAGCTCCACAGTGACCAAAATTGCCATTTTTACAGATTTTTATTTCTACTCAGAAGCTTCTATTTCGACTAATTTCTGGCAGAAAAATGACTCTAATCACACTAATTTTAGTTCCAAACATGATAATTCACATTTAATTGTCATTTAAAGTCAAAAGAGAAAACAATAAAATATGACAATTTCTGACCATCTGGAGAAAGTTCGACAGGTCCTGGGTCATCGTTTTTTATTAAAAAAAAGTATTTTTTCAAATGTTGAAAAAATGATGCAAAATGTCAAAAGGATTGTGCCTGATGTTGAATAACCACTTTTTAAAGCCCCACAGTGACCAAAACTGCCATTTTTACAGACTTTTCCACCTACTCAGAAGCTTCTATTTCGACCAATTTCTGGCAGAAAAATTACTCTAAACACACTCATTTTAGTTCCAAACATGATAATTCACATTTAATTGTCATTTACTGTCAAAAGAGAAAACAATAAAAACTGACAATTTCTGATCATCTGGAGAAAGTTCGACAGGTCCGGGGTCATCGTTTTTCAACAAAAAATTAATTTTTTCAAATGTTGAAAAAATGATGCAAAATGTCAAAAGGATTGTGCCTGATGTTGAACAACCAAGTTTTTTAAAGCCCCACAGTGATCAAAATTGCCATTTTTACAGACTTTTCCTCCTACCCAGAAGCTTCTATTTCGACCAATTTCTGGCAGAAAAATGACTCTAAACACTCTTATTTTAGTTTCAAAAGTTGTAATACATATTTAATAGTCATTTACTGTCAAAAGAGAAAACATTAAAAGATGACCATTTGTGACCATCTGGAGAAAGTGCGACAGGTCCGGGGTCATCGTTTTTCATCAAAAAATTTATTTTTTCAAATGTTGAAAAAATGATGCAAAATGTCAAAAGGATTGTGCCTGATATTGAATAACCACTTTTTAAAGCCCCACAGTGACCAAAATTGCCATTTTTACAGACTTTTCCTCCTACTCAGAAGATCCTATTTCGACCAATTTCTGGCAGAAAAATGACTCTAAACACTCTTATTTTAGTTCCAAAAGTGATAATTCATATTTAATAGTCATTTACAGTCAAAAGAGTAAACATTAAAAGATGACCATTTCTGACCATCTGGAGAAAGTTCGACAGCTCCGGGGTCATCGTTTTTCATCAAAAAATGAATGTTTTCAACTGTAGAAAAAAGTATTCAAACTGTCAATTGGATTGTGCCTCATGTTGAATAACCACTTTTTAGAGCTCCACAGTGACCAAAATTGCCATTTTTACAGATTTTTATTTCTACTCAGAAGCTTCTATTTCGACTAATTTCTGGCAGAAAAATGACTCTAATCACACTAATTTTAGTTCCAAACATGATAATTCACATTTAATTGTCATTTAAAGTCAAAAGAGAAAACAATAAAATATGACAATTTCTGACCATCTGGAGAAAGTTCGACAGGTCCTGGGTCATCGTTTTTCATTAAAAAAAAGTATTTTTTCAAATGTTGAAAAAATGATGCAAAATGTCAAAAGGATTGTGCCTGATGTTGAATAACCACTTTTTAAAGCCCCACAGTGACCAAAACTGCCATTTTTACAGACTTTTCCACCTACTCAGAAGCTTCTATTTCGACCAATTTCTGGCAGAAAAATGACTCTAAACACACTCATTTTAGTTCCAAACATGATAATTCACATTTAATTGTCATTTACTGTCAAAAGAGAAAACAATAAAAACTGACAATTTCTGATCATCTGGAGAAAGTTCGACAGGTCCGGGGTCATCGTTTTTCAACAAAAAATTATTTTTTTCAAATGTTGAAAAAATTATGTTAAAATGTCAAAAGGATTGTGCCTGATGTTGAATAACCACTTTTTAAAGCCCCACAGTGACCAAAATTGCCATTTTTACCGTCTTTCCTCCTACTCAGAAGCTTCTATTTCTACCAATTTCTGGCAGAAAAATGACTCTAAACACTCTTATTTCAGTTCCAAAAGTGATAATTCATATTTAATAGTCATTTATAGTCAAAAGAGAAAACATTAAAAGATGACCATTTATGACCATCTGGAGAAAGTTCGACAGGTCCGGGGTCACCGTTTTTCAACAAAAAATTTATTTTTTTAAATGTTGAAAAAATTATGCAAAATGTCAAAAGGATTGTGCCTGATGATGAATAACCACTTTTTAAAGCCCCACAGTGACCAAAATTGCCATTTTAACAGACTTTTCCTCCTACTCAGAAGCTTCTATTTCGACCAATCTCTGGCAGAAAAATGACTCTAAACACTCGTATTTTAGTTCCAAAAGTGATAATTCATATGTAATAGTCATTTACAGTCAAAAGAGAAAACATTAAAAGATGACCATTTCTGACCATCTGGAGAAAGTTCGACAGGCCGGGGTCATCGTTTTTCATCAAAAAATTTATTTTTTCAAATGTTGAAAAAATGATGCAAAATGTCAAAAGGATTGTGCCAGATGTTGAATAACCACTTTTTAAAGCCCCACAGTGATCAAAATTGCAATTTTTACAGACTTTTTTACATACTCAGAAGCTTCTATTTCGACCAATTTCTGGCAGAAAAATAACTCTAAACACACTCATTTTAGTTCCAAACAAGATAATTCACATTTAATAGTCATTTACAGTCAAAAGAGAAAACAATAAAAAATGACCATTTCTGACTATGTGAAGAAAGTTCGACCGGTCATCGTTTTTCATCAAAAAATAAATGTTTTCAACTGTAGAAAAAATTATTCAAACTGTCAATTGGATTGTGCCTCATGTTGAATAACCACTTTTTAAAGCCCCACAGTGACCAAAATTGCCATTTTTACCGACTTTTCCTCCTACTCAGAAGCTTCTATTTCGACCAATTTCTGGCAGAAAAATGACTCTAAACACTCTTATTTTAGTTCCAAAAGTGATAATTCATATTTAATAGTCATTTACAGTCAAAAGAGTAAACATTAAAAGATGACCATTTCTGACCATCTGGAGAAAGTTCGACAGCTCCGGGGTCATCGTTTTTCATCAAAAAATGAATGTTTTCAACTGTAGAAAAAAGTATTCAAACTGTCAATTGGATTGTGCCTCATGTTGAATAACCACTTTTTAGAGCTCCACAGTGACCAAAATTGCCATTTTTACAGATTTTTATTTCTACTCAGAAGCTTCTATTTCGACTAATTTCTGGCAGAAAAATGACTCTAATCACACTAATTTTAGTTCCAAACATGATAATTCACATTTAATTGTCATTTAAAGTCAAAAGAGAAAACAATAAAATATGACAATTTCTGACCATCTGGAGAAAGTTCGACAGGTCCTGGGTCATCGTTTTTTATTAAAAAAAAGTATTTTTTCAAATGTTGAAAAAATGATGCAAAATGTCAAAAGGATTGTGCCTGATGTTGAATAACCACTTTTTAAAGCCCCACAGTGACCAAAACTGCCATTTTTACAGACTTTTCCACCTACTCAGAAGCTTCTATTTCGACCAATTTCTGGCAGAAAAATGACTCTAAACACACTCATTTTAGTTCCAAACATGATAATTCACATTTAATTGTCATTTACTGTCAAAAGAGAAAACAATAAAAACTGACAATTTCTGATCATCTGGAGAAAGTTCGACAGGTCCGGGGTCATCGTTTTTCAACAAAAAATTAATTTTTTCAAATGTTGAAAAAATGATGCAAAATGTCAAAAGGATTGTGCCTGATGTTGAACAACCAAGTTTTTTAAAGCCCCACAGTGATCAAAATTGCCATTTTTACAGACTTTTCCTCCTACCCAGAAGCTTCTATTTCGACCAATTTCTGGCAGAAAAATGACTCTAAACACTCTTATTTTAGTTTCAAAAGTTGTAATACATATTTAATAGTCATTTACTGTCAAAAGAGAAAACATTAAAAGATGACCATTTGTGACCATCTGGAGAAAGTGCGACAGGTCCGGGGTCATCGTTTTTCATCAAAAAATTTATTTTTTCAAATGTTGAAAAAATGATGCAAAATGTCAAAAGGATTGTGCCTGATATTGAATAACCACTTTTTAAAGCCCCACAGTGACCAAAATTGCCATTTTTACAGACTTTTCCTCCTACTCAGAAGATCCTATTTCGACCAATTTCGGGCAGAAAAATGACTCTAAACACTCTTATTTTAGTTCCAAAAGTGATAATTCATATTTAATAGTCATTTACAGTCAAAAGAGTAAACATTAAAAGATGACCATTTCTGACCATCTGGAGAAAGTTCGACAGCTCCGGGGTCATCGTTTTTCATCAAAAAATGAATGTTTTCAACTGTAGAAAAAAGTATTCAAACTGTCAATTGGATTGTGCCTCATGTTGAATAACCACTTTTTAGAGCTCCACAGTGACCAAAATTGCCATTTTTACAGATTTTTATTTCTACTCAGAAGCTTCTATTTCGACTAATTTCTGGCAGAAAAATGACTCTAATCACACTAATTTTAGTTCCAAACATGATAATTCACATTTAATTGTCATTTAAAGTCAAAAGAGAAAACAATAAAATATGACAATTTCTGACCATCTGGAGAAAGTTCGACAGGTCCTGGGTCATCGTTTTTCATTAAAAAAAAGTATTTTTTCAAATGTTGAAAAAATGATGCAAAATGTCAAAAGGATTGTGCCTGATGTTGAATAACCACTTTTTAAAGCCCCACAGTGACCAAAACTGCCATTTTTACAGACTTTTCCACCTACTCAGAAGCTTCTATTTCGACCAATTTCTGGCAGAAAAATGACTCTAAACACACTCATTTTAGTTCCAAACATGATAATTCACATTTAATTGTCATTTACTGTCAAAAGAGAAAACAATAAAAACTGACAATTTCTGATCATCTGGAGAAAGTTCGACAGGTCCGGGGTCATCGTTTTTCAACAAAAAATTAATTTTTTCAAATGTTGAAAAAATTATGCAAAATGTCAAAAGGATTGTGCCTGATGTTGAATAACCACTTTTTAAAGCCCCACAGTGACCAAAATTGCCATTTTTACCGTCTTTCCTCCTACTCAGAAGCTTCTATTTCTACCAATTTCTGGCAGAAAAATGACTCTAAACACTCTTATTTCAGTTCCAAAAGTGATAATTCATATTTAATAGTCATTTATAGTCAAAAGAGAAAACATTAAAAGATGACCATTTATGACCATCTGGAGAAAGTTCGACAGGTCCGGGGTCACCGTTTTTCAACAAAAAATTTATTTTTTTAAATGTTGAAAAAATTATGCAAAATGTCAAAAGGATTGTGCCTGATGATGAATAACCACTTTTTAAAGCCCCACAGTGACCAAAATTGCCATTTTAACAGACTTTTCCTCCTACTCAGAAGCTTCTATTTCGACCAATCTCTGGCAGAAAAATGACTCTAAACACTCGTATTTTAGTTCCAAAAGTGATAATTCATATGTAATAGTCATTTACAGTCAAAAGAGAAAACATTAAAAGATGACCATCTGGAGAAAGTTCGACAGGCCGGGGTCATCGTTTTTCATCAAAAAAATTATTTTTTCAAATGTTGAAAAAATGATGCAAAATGTCAAAAGGATTGTGCCAGATGTTGAATAACCACTTTTTAAAGCCCCACAGTGATCAAAATTGCAATTTTTACAGACTTTTTTACATACTCAGAAGCTTCTATTTCGACCAATTTCTGGCAGAAAAATAACTCTAAACACACTCATTTTAGTTCCAAACAAGATAATTCACATTTAATAGTCATTTACAGTCAAAAGAGAAAACAATAAAAAATGACCATTTCTGACTATGTGAAGAAAGTTCGACCGGTCATCGTTTTTCATCAAAAAATAAATGTTTTCAACTGTAGAAAAAATTATTCAAACTGTCAATTGGATTGTGCCTCATGTTGAATAACCACTTTTTAAAGCCCCACAGTGACCAAAATTGCCATTTTTACCGACTTTTCCTCCTACTCAGAAGCTTCTATTTCGACCAATTTCTGGCAGAAAAATGACTCTAAACACTCTTATTTTAGTTCCAAAAGTGATAATTCATATTTAATAGTCATTTACAGTCAAAAGAGAAAAGATTAAAAGATGACCATTTGTGACCATCTGGAGAAAGTTCGAAAGGTCCGGGGTCATCGTTTTTCATCAAAAAATTTATTTTTTCAAATGTTGAAAAAATGATGCAAAATGTCAAAAGGATTGTGCCAGATGTTGAATAACCACTTTTTAAAGCCCCACAGTGACCACAATTGCCATTTTTACAGACTTTTCCTCCTACTCAGAAGCTTCTATTTCGACCAATTTCAGGCAGAAAAATGACTCTAAACACTCTTATTTTAGTTCCAAAAGCGATAATTCATATTTAATAGTCATTTACAGTCAAAAGAGAAATTATTAAAAGATTACCATTTCTGACCATCTGGAGAATGTTCGACAGGTCCGGGGTCATTGTTTTTCACCCAAAAATTTATTTTTTCAAATGTTGAAAAAATGATGCAAAATGTCAAAAGTATTGTGCCAGATGTTGAATAACCACTTTTTAAAGCCCCACAGTGACCACAATTGCCATTTTTACAGACTTTTCCTCCTACTCAGAAGCTTCTATTTCGACCAATTTCAGGCAGAAAAATGACTCTAAACACTCTTATTTTAGTTCCAAAAGTGATAATTCATATTTAATAGTCATTTACAGTCAAAAGAGAAAACAATAAAAAATGACCATTTACTGACCATCTGGAGAAAGTTCAACAGGTCCGGGTTCATAGTTTTTCAACAGAAAATGTATTTTTTCAAATGTTGAAAAAATGATGCAAAATGTCAAAAGGATTGTGCCTGATGTTGAACAACCAAGTTTTTTAAAGCCCCACAGTGATCAAAATTGCCATTTTTACACACTTTTCCTCCTATTCAGAAGCTTCTATTTCGACCAATTTCTGGCAGAAAAATGACTCTAAACACTCTTATTTTAGTTTCAAAAGTGGTAAGACATATTTAATAGTCATTTACTGTCAAAAGAGAAAACATTAAAAGATGACCATTTGTGACCATCTGGAGAAAGTGCGACAGGTCCGGGGTCATCGTTTTTCATCAAAAAATTTATTTTTTCAAATGTTGAAAAAATGATGCAAAATGTCAAAAGGATTGTGCCTGATATTGAATAACCACTTTTTAAAGCCCCACAGTGACCAAAATTGCAATTTTTACAGACTTTTCCTCCTACTCAGAAGATCCTATTTCGACCAATTTCTGGCAGAAAAATGACTCTAAACACTCTTATTTTAGTTCCAAAAGTGATAATTCATATTTAATAGTCATTTATAGTCAAAAGAGTAAACATTAAAAGATGACCATTTCTGACCATCTGGAGAAAGTTCGACAGCTCCGGGGTCATCGTTTTTCATCAAAAAATGAATGTTTTCAACTGTAGAAAAAAGTATTCAAACTGTCAATTGGATTGTGCCTCATGTTAAATAACCACTTTTTAGAGCTCCACAGTGACCAAAATTGCCATTTTTACAGATTTTTCTTTCTACTCAGAAGCTTCTATTTCGACCAATTTCTGGCAGAAAAATGACTCTAATCACACTAATTTTAGTTCCAAACATGATAATTCACATTTAATTGTCATTTAAAGTCAAAAGAGAAAACAATAAAATATGACAATTTCTGACCATCTGGAGAAAGTTCGACAGGTCCGGGGTCATCGTTTTTCATTAAAAAAAAGTATTTTTTCAAATGTTGAAAAAATGATGCAAAATGTCAAAAGGATTGTGCCTGATGTTGAATAACCACTTTTTAAAGCCCCACAGTGACCAAAACTGCCATTTTTACAGACTTTTCCACCTACTCAGAAGCTTCTATTTCGACCAATTTCTGGCAGAAAAATGACTCTAAACACACTCATTTTAGTTCCAAACATGATAATTCACATTTAATTGTCATTTACTGTCAAAAGAGAAAACAATAAAAACTGACAATTTCTGATCATCTGGAGAAAGTTCGACAGGTCCGGGGTCATCGTTTTTCAACAAAAAATTAATTTTTTCAAATGTTGAAAAAATTATGCAAAATGTCAAAAGGATTGTGCCTGATGTTGAATAACCACTTTTTAAAGCCCCACAGTGACCAAAATTGCCATTTTTACCGTCTTTTCCTCCTACTCAGAAGCTTCTATTTCTACCAATTTCTGGCAGAAAAATGACTCTAAACACTCTTATTTCAGTTCCAAAAATGATAATTCATATTTAATAGTCATTTATAGTCAAAAGAGAAAACATTAAAAGATGACCATTTCTGACCATCTGGAGAAAGTTCGACAGGTCCGGGTTCATCGTTTTTCAACAGAAAATGTATTTTTTCAAATGTTGAAAAAATGATGCAAAATGTCAAAAGGATTGTGCCTGATGTTGAACAACCAAGTTTTTTAAAGCCCCACAGTGATCAAAATTGCCATTTTTACAGACTTTTCCTCCTACTCAGAAGCTTCTATTTCGACCAATTTCTGGCAGAAAAATGACTCTAAACACTCTTATTTTAGTTTCAAAAGTGGTAATACATATTTAATAGTCATTTACAGTCAAAAGAGAAAACATTAAAAGATGACCATTTGTGACCATCTGGAGAAAGTGCGACAGGTCCGGGGTCATCGTTTTTCATCAAAAAATTTATTTTTTCAAATGTTGAAAAAATGATGCAAAATGTCAAAAGGATTGTGCCTGATATTGAATAACCACTTTTTAAAGCCCCACAGTGACCAAAATTGCCATTTTTACAGACTTTTCCTCCTACTCAGAAGATCCTATTTCGACCAATTTCTGGCAGAAAAATGACTCTAAACACTCCTATTTTAGTTCCATAAGTGATAATTCATATTTAATAGTCATTTACAGTCAAAAGAGAAAACATTAAAAGATGACCATTTCTGACCATCTGGAGAAAGTTCGACAGCTCCGGAGTCATCGTTTTTCATCAAAAAATGAATGTTTTCAACTGTAGAAAAAAGTATTCAAACTGTCAATTGGATTGTGCCTCATGTTGAATAACCACTTTTTAGAGCTCCACAGTGACCAAAATTGCCATTTTTACAGATTTTTCTTTCTACTCAGAAGCTTCTATTTCGACTAATTTCTGGCAGAAAAATGACTCTAATCACACTAATTTTAGTTCCAAACATGATAATTCACATTTAATTGTCATTTAAAGTCAAAAGAGAAAACAATAAAATATGACAATTTCTGACCATCTGGAGAAAGTTCGACAGGTCCGGGGTCATCGTTTTTCATTAAAAAAAAGTATTTTTTCAAATGTTGAAAAAATGATGCAAAATGTCAAAAGGATTGTGCCTGATGTTGAATAACCACTTTTTAAAGCCCCACAGTGACCAAAACTGCCATTTTTACAGACTTTTCCTCCTACTCAGAAGCATCTATTTCGACCAATTTCTGACAGAAAAATGACTCTAAACACACTCATTTTAGTTCCAAACATGATAATTCACATTTAATTGTCATTTACTGTCAAAAGAGAAAACAATAAAAACTGACAATTTCTGATCATCTGGAGAAAGTTCGACAGGTCCGGGGTCATTGTTTTTCAACAAAAAATTACTTTTTTCAAATGTTGAAAAAATTATGCAAAATGTCAAAAGGATTGTGCCTGATGTTGAATAACCACTTTTTAAAGCCCCACAGTGACCAAAATTGCCATTTTTACCGTCTTTTCCTCCTACTCAGAAGCTTCTATTTCGACCAATTTCTGGCAGAAAAATGACTCTAAACACACTCATTTTAGTTCAAAACAAGATAATTTACATTTAATAGTCATTTACAGGCAAAAGAGAAAACAATAAAAAATGACCATTTCTGACAATGTGGAGAAAGTTCGACAGGTCCGGGGTAATCGTTTTTCATCAAAAAATAAATGTTTTCAACTGTAGAAAAAATTATTCAAACTGTCAATTGGATTGTGCCTCATGTTGAATAACCACTTTTTAAAGCCCCACAGTGACCAAAAGTGCCATTTTTACCGTCTTTTCCTCCTACTCAGAAGCTTCTATTTCGACCAATTTCTGGCAGAAAAATGACTCTAAACACTCTTATTTTAGTTCCAAAAGTGATAATTCATATTTAATAGTCATTTACAGTCAAAAGATAAAAGATTAAAAGATGACCATTTGTGACCATCTTGAGAAAGTTCGACAGGTCCGGGGTCATCGTTTTTCACCAAAAAATTTATTTTTTCAAATGTTGAAAAAATGATGCAAAATGTCAAAAGGATTGTGCCTGATGTTGAACAACCAAGTTTTTTAAAGCCCCACAGTGATCAAAATTGCCATTTTTACAGACTTTTCCTCCTACTCAGAAGCTGCTATTTCGACCAATTTCTGGCAGAAAAATGACACTAAACACTCTTATTTTAGTTTCAAAAGTCATAATTCATATTTAATAGTCATTTACAGTCAAAAGAGAAAACATTAAAAGATGACCATTTGTGACCATCTGGAGAAAGTGCGACAGGTCCGGGGTCATCGTTTTTCATCAAAAAACTTATTTTTTTAAATGTTGAAAAAATGATGCAAAATGTCAAAAGGATTGTGCCTGATGTTGAATAACCACTTTTTAAAGCCCCACAGTGACCAAAATTGCCATTTTTACAGACTTTTCCTCCTACTCAGAAGCTTCTATTTCGACAATTTCTGACAGAAAAATGACTCTAAAAACACTTATTTTAGTTCCAAAAGTGGTAATTCATATTTAATAGTCATTTACAGTCAAAAGAGAAAACATTAAAAAATGAACAATTCTGACCATCTGGAAAAAGTTCGACAGGTCCGGGGTCATCGTTTTTCAACAAAAAATTAATTTTTTCAAATTTTGAAATAATGATGCAAAATGTCAAAAGGATTGTGCCTCATGTTGAATAACCACATTTTAAAGCCCCACAGTGACCAAAATTGCCATTTTTACAGACGTTCCCTCCTACTCAGAAGATTCTATTTCGACCAATTTCTGGCAGAAAAATGACTCTAAACACTCTTATTTTAGTTCCAAAAGTGATAATTCATATTCAATAGTCATTAACAGTCAAAAGAGAAAACATTAAAAGATGACCATTTGTGACCATCTGGAGAAAGTTCGACAGGTCCGGGGTCATCGTTTTTCAACAAAAAAGTTATTTTTTTAAATGTTGAAAAAATGATTCAAAATGTCAAATGGATTGTGCCTCATGTTGAATAACCACTTTTTAAAGCCCCACAGAGACAAAAATTGTCATTTTTACAGACTTTTCCTCCTACTCAGAAGCTTCTATTTCGACCAATTTCTGGCAGAAAAATGACTCTAAACACTCTTATTTTAGTTCCAAAAGTGATAATTCATATTTAATAGTCATTTATAGTCAAAAGAGAAAACATTAAAAGATGACCATTTCTGATCATCTGGAGAAAGTTCGACAGATCATCGTTTTTCACCAAAAAATTTAATTTTTCAAATGTTGAAAAAATGATGCAAAATGTCAAAATGATTGTGCCTGATGTTGAACAACCAAGTTTTTTAAAGCCCCACAGTGATCAAAATTGCCATTTTTACAGACTTTTCCTCCTACTCAGAAGCTTCTATTTCGACCAATTTCTGGCAGAAAAATAACACTAAACACTCTTATTTTAGTTTCAAAAGTCGTAATACATATTTAATATATTTAAGTCATTTACAGTCAAAAGAGAAAACAATAAAAGATGACCATTTGTGACCATCTGGAGAAAGTGCGACAGGTCCGGGGTTACTGTTTTTCATCAAAAAATGTATTTTTTCAAATGTTGAAAAAATGATGCAAAATGTCAAAAGTATTGTGCCTGATGGTGAATAACCACTTTTTAGAGCCCCACAGTGACCAAAATTGCCATTTTTAAAGACTTTTCTTCCTACTCAGAAGCTTCTATTTCAACCAATTTCTGGCATAAAAATGACTCTAATCATACTCATTTTAGTTCCAAAAATGATAATTCACATTTAATTGTCATTTACAGTCAAAAGAGAAAACAATAAACAATTACAATTTCTGACCATCTGGAGAAAGTTCGACAGGTCCGGGGTCATCGTTTTTCATCAAAAAATTTATTTTTTCAAATGTTGAAAAAATGATGCAAAATGTCAAAAGGATTGTGCCTGATGTTGAATAACCACTTTTTAAAGTGCCACAGTGACCAAAATTGCCATTTTTACAGTCTTTTCCACCTACTCAGAAGCTTCTATTTCGACCAATTTCTGGCAGAAAAATGACTCTAAACACACTCATTTTAGGTCCAAACAAGATAATTCACATGTAATAGTCATTTACAGGCAAAAGAGAAAACAATAAAAAATGACCATTTCTGACTATGTGGAGAAAGTTCGACAGGTCCGGGGTCATCTTTTTTCATCAAAAAATAAATGTTTTCAACTGTAGAAAAAATTATTCAAACTGTCAATTGGATTGTGCCTCATGTTGAATAACCACTTTTTAGAGCCCCACAGTGACCAAAATTGCCATTTTTACAGACTTTTCTTTCTACTCAGAAGCTTCTATTTCGACCAATTTCTGGCAGAAAAATGACTCTAATCACACTAATTTTAGTTCCAAACATGATAATTCACATTTAATTGTCATTTAAAGTCAAAAGAGAAAACAATAAAATATGACAATTTCTGACCATCTGGAGAAAGTTCGACAGGTCCGGGGTCATCGTTTTTCATAAAAAAATGTATTTTTTCAAATGTTGAAAAAATGATGCAAAATGTCAAAAGGATTGTGCCTGATGTTGAATAACCACTTTTTAAAGCCCCACAGTGACCAAAACTGCCATTTTTACAGACTTTTACACCTACTCAGAAGCTTCTATTTCTACCAATTTCTGGCAGAAAAATGACTCTAAACACTCTTATTTCAGTTCCAAAAGTGATAATTCATATTTAATAGTCATTTATAGTCAAAATAGAAAACATTAAAAGATGACCATTTCTGACCATCTGGAGAAAGTTTGACAGGTCCGGGTTCATCGTTTTTCAACAGAAAATGTATTTTTTCAAATGTTGAAAAAATGATGCAAAATGCCAAAAGGATTGTGCCTGATGTTGAACAACCAAGTTTTTTAAAGCCCCACAGTGATCAAAATTGCCATTTTTACAGACTTTTCCTCCTACTCAGAAGCTTCTATTTCGACCAATTTCTGGCAGAAAAATGACTCTAAACACTCTTATTTTAGTTTCAAAAGTGGTAATACATATTTAATAGTCATTTACAGTCAAAAGAGAAAACATTAAAAGATGACCATTTGTGACCATCTGGAGAAAGTGCGACAGGTCCGGGGTCATCGTTTTTCATCAAAAAAATTATTTTTTCAAATGTTGAAAAAATGATGCAAAATGTCAAAAGGATTGTGCCTGATATTGAATAACCACTTTTTAAAGCCCCACAGTGACCAAAATTGCCATTTTTACAGACTTTTCCTCCTACTCAGAAGATCCTATTTCGACCAATTTCTGGCAGAAAAATGACTCTAAACACTCTTATTTTAGTTCCAAAAGTGATAATTCATATTTAATAGTCATTTACAGTCAAAAGAGAAAACATTAAAAGATGACCATTTGTGACCATCTGGAGAAAGTGCGACAGGTCCGGGGTCATCGTTTTTCATCAAAAAATTTATTTTTTCAAATGTTGAAAAAATGATGCAAAATGTCAAAAGGATTGTGCCTGATATTGAATAACCACTTTTTAAAGCCCCACAGTGATCAAAATTGCCATTTTCACAGACTTTTCCTCCTACTAAGAAGTTGCTATTTCGACCAATTTCTGGCAGAAAAATGACTCTAAACACTCTTATTTTAGTTTCAAAAGTGATAATTCATATGTAATAGTCATTTATAGTCAAAAGAGAAAACATTAAAAGATGACCATTTCTGACCATCTGGAGAAAGTTCGACAGCTCCGGAGTCATCGTTTTTCATCAAAGAATGAATGTTTTCAACTGTAGAAAAAAGTATTCAAACTGTCAATTGGATTGTGCCTCATGTTGAATAACCACTTTTTAGAGCTCCACAGTGACCAAAATTGCCATTTTTACAGATTTTTCTTTCTACTCAGAAGCTTCTATTTCGACTAATTTCTGGCAGAAAAATGACTCTAATCACACTAATTTTAGTTCCAAACATGATAATTCACATTTAATTGTCATTTAAAGTCAAAAGAGAAAACAATAAAATATGACAATTTCTGACAATCTGGAGAAAGTTCGACAGGTCCGGGTCATCGTTTTTCATTAAAAAAAAGTATTTTTTTCAAATGTTGAAAAAATGATGCAAAATGTCAAAAGGATTGTGCCTGATGTTGAATAACCACTTTTTAAAGCCCCACAGTGACCAAAACTGCCATTTTTACAGACTTTTCCTCCTACTCAGAAGCTTCTATTTCGACCAATTTCTGACAGAAAAATGACTCTAAACACACTCATTTTAGTTCCAAACATGATAATTCACATTTAATTGTCATTTACAGTCAAAAGAGAAAACAATAAAAACTGACAATTTCTGATCATCTGGAGAAAGTTCGACAGGTCCGGGGTCATCGTTTTTCAACAAAAAATTACTTTTTTCAAATGTTGAAAAAATTATGCAAAATGTCAAAAGGATTGTGCCTGATGTTGAATAACCACTTTTTAAAGCCCCACAGTGACCAAAATTGCCATTTTTACCGTCTTTTCCTCCTACTCAGAAGCTTCTATTTCGACCAATTTCTGGCAGAAAAATCACTCTAAACACACTCATTTTAGTTCAAAACAAGTTAATTTACATTTAATAGTCATTTACAGGCAAAAGAGAAAACAATAAAAAATGACCATTTCTGACAATGTGGAGAAAGTTCGACAGGTCCGGGGTCATCGTTTTTCATCAAAAAATAAATGTTTTCAACTGTAGAAAAAATTATTCAAACTGTCAATTGGACTGTGCCTCATGTTGAATAACCACTTTTTAAAGCCCCACAGTGACCAAAAGTGCCATTTTTACCGACTTTTCCTCCTACTCAGAAGCTTCTATTTCGACCAATTTCTGGCAGAAAAATGACTCTAAACACTCTTATTTCAGTTCCAAAAGTGATAATTCATATTTAATAGTCATTTATAGTCAAAAGAGAAAACATTAAAAGATGACCATTTCTGACCATCTGGAGAAAGTTCGACAGGTCCGGGTTCATCGTTTTTCAACAGAAAATGTATTTTTTCAAATGTTGAAAAAATGATGCAAAATGCCAAAAGGATTGTGCCTGATGTTGAACAACCAAGTTTTTTAAAGCCCCACAGTGATCAAAATTGCCATTTTTACAGACTTTTCCTCCTACTCAGAAGCTTCTATTTCGACCAATTTCTGGCAGAAAAATGACTCTAAACACTCTTATTTTAGTTTCAAAAGTGGTAATACATATTTAATAGTCATTTACAGTCAAAAGAGAAAACATTAAAAGATGACCATTTGTGACCATCTGGAGAAAGTGCGACAGGTCCGGGGTCATCGTTTTTCATCAAAAAAATTATTTTTTCAAATGTTGAAAAAATGATGCAAAATGTCAAAAGGATTGTGCCTGATATTGAATAACCACTTTTTAAAGCCCCACAGTGACCAAAATTGCCATTTTTATAGACTTTTCCTCCTACTCAGAAGATCCTATTTCGACCAATTTCTGGCAGAAAAATGACTCTAAACACTCTTATTTTAGTTCCAAAAGTGATAATTCATATTTAATAGTCATTTACAGTCAAAAGAGAAAACATTAAAAGATGACCATTTGTGACCATCTGGAGAAAGTGCGACAGGTCCGGGGTCATCATTTTTCATAAAAAAATGTATTTTTTCAAATGTTGAAAAAATTATGCAAAATGTCAAAAGGATTGTGCCTGATATTGAATAACCACTTTTTAAAGCCCCACAGTGACCAAAATTGCCATTTTTACAGACTTTTCCTCCTACTCAGAAGATCCTATTTCGACCAATTTCTGGCAGAAAAATGACTCTAAACACTCTTATTTCAGTTCCAAAAGTGATAATTCATATTTAATAGTCATTTATAGTCAAAAGAGAAAACATTAAAAGATGACCATTTCTGACCATCTGGAGAAAGTTCGACAGGTCCGGGTTCATCGTTTTTCAACAGAAAATGTATTTTTTCAAATGTTGAAAAAATGATGCAAAATGCCAAAAGGATTGTGCCTGATGTTGAACAACCAAGTTTTTTAAAGCCCCACAGTGATCAAAATTGCCATTTTTACAGACTTTTCCTCCTACTCAGAAGCTTCTATTTCGACCAATTTGAGGCAGAAAAATGACTCTAAACACTCTTATTTTAGTTTCAAAAGTGGTAATACATATTTAATAGTCATTTACAGTCAAAAGAGAAAACATTAAAAGATGACCATTTGTGACCATCTGGAGAAAGTGCGACAGGTCCGGGGTCATCGTTTTTCATCAAAAAATTTATTTTTTCAAATGTTGAAAAAATGATGCAAAATGTCAAAAGGATTGTGCCTGATATTGAATAACCACTTTTTAAAGCCCCACAGTGACCAAAATTGCCATTTTTACAGACTTTTCCTCCTACTCAGAAGCTGCTATTTCGACCAATTTCTGGCAGAAAAATGACTCTAAACACTCTTATTTTAGTTTCAAAAGTGATAATTCATATGTAATAGTCATTTATAGTCAAAAGAGAAACATTAAAAGATGACCATTTCTGACCATCTGGAGAAAGTTCGACAGCTCCGGAGTCATCGTTTTTCATCAAAAAATGAATGTTTTCAACTGTAGAAAAAAGTATTCAAACTGTCAATTGGATTGTGCCTCATGTCGAATAACCACTTTTTAGAGCTCCACAGTGACCAAAATTGCCATTTTTACAGATTTTTCTTTCTACTCAGAAGCTTCTATTTCGACTAATTTCTGGCAGAAAAATGACTCTAATCACACTAATTTTAGTTCCAAACTTGATAATTCACATTTAATTGTCATTTAAAGTCAAAAGAGAAAACAATAAAATATGACAATTTCTGACCATCTGGAGAAAGTTCGACAGGTCCGGGGTCATCGTTTTTCATTAAAAAAAAGTATTTTTTCAAATGTTGAAAAAATGATGCAAAATGTCAAAAGGATTGTGCCTGATGTTGAATAACCACTTTTTAAAGCCCCACAGTGACCAAAACTGCCATTTTTACAGACTTTTCCACCTACTCAGAAGCTTCTATTTCTACCAATTTCTGGCAGAAAAATGACTCTAAACACTCTTATTTTAGTTCCAAAAGTGATAATTCATATTTAATAGTCATTTACAGTCAAAAGAGAAAACATTAAAAGATGACCATTTGTGACCATCTGGAGAAAGTGCGACAGGTCCGGGGTCATCGTTTTTCATCAAAAAAATTATTTTTTCAAATGTTGAAAAAATGATGCAAAATGTCAAAAGGATTGTGCCTGATATTGAATAACCACTTTTTAAAGCCCCACAGTGACCAAAATTGCCATGTTTACCGTCTTTTCCTCCTACTCAGAAGCTTCTATTTCGACCAATTTCTGGCAGAAAAATGACTCTAAACACACTCATTTTAGTTCAAAACAAGATAATTTACATTTAATAGTCATTTACAGGCAAAAGAGAAAACAATAAAAAATGACCATTTCTGACAATGTGGAGAAAGTTCGACAGGTCCGGGGTCATCGTTTTTCATCAAAAAATAAATGTTTTCAACTGTAGAAAAAATTATTCAAACTGTCAATTGGATTGTGCCTCATGTTGAATAACCACTTTTTAAAGCCCCACAGTGACCAAAAGTGCCATTTTTACCGACTTTTCCTCCTACTCAGAAGCTTCTATTTCGACCAATTTCTGGCAGAAAAATGACTCTAAACACTCTTATTTTAGTTCCAAAAGTGATAATTCATATTTAATAGTCATTTACAGTCAAAAGATAAAAGATTAAAAGATGACCATTTGTGACCATCTGGAGAAAGTTCGACAGGTCCGGGGTCATCGTTTTTCACCAAAAAATGTATTTTTTCAAATGTTGAAAAAATTATGCAAAATGTCAAAAGGATTGTGCCTGATGTTGAACAACCAAGTTTTTTAAAGCCCCACAGTGATCAAAATTGCCATTTTTACAGACTTTTCCTCCTACTCAGAAGCTGCTATTTCGACCAATTTCTGGCAGAAAAATGACACTAAACACTCTTATTTTAGTTTCAAAAGTCGTAATTCATATTTAATAGTCATTTACAGTCAAAAGAGAAAACATTAAAAGATGACCATTTGTGACCATCTGGAGAAAGTGCGACACTTTTTCATCAAAAAACTTATTTTTTTAAATGTTGAAAAAATGATGCAAAATGTCAAAAGGATTGTGCCTGATGTTGAATAACCACTTTTTAAAGCCCCACAGTGACCAAAATTGCCATTTTTACAGACTTTTCCTCCTACTCAGAAGCTTCTATTTCGACAATTTCTGACAGAAAAATGACTCTAAAAACACTTATTTTAGTTCCAAAAGTGGTAATTCATATTTAATAGTCATTTACAGTCAAAAGAGAAAACATTAAAAAATGAACAATTCTGACCATCTGGAAAAAGTTCGACAGGTCCGGGGTCATCGTTTTTCAACAAAAAATTAATTTTTTCAAATTTTGAAATAATGATGCAAAATGTCAAAAGGATTGTGCCTCATGTTGAATAACCACTTTTTAAAGCCCCACAGTGATCAAAATTGCCATTTTTACAGACGTTCCCTCCGACTCAGAAGATTCTATTTCGACCAATTTCTGGCAGAAAAATGACTCTAAACACTCTTATTTTAGTTCCAAAAGTGATAATTCATATTCAATAGTCATTTACAGTCAAAAGAGAAAACATTAAAAGATGACCATTTGTGACCATCTGGAGAAAGTTCGACAGGTCCGGGGTCATCGTTTTTCAACAAAAAATTAATTTTTTCAAATGTTGAAAAAATGATTTAAAATGTCAAAAGGATTGTGCCTGATGTTGAATAACCACTTTTTAAAGCAGCACAGTGACCAAAATTTCCATTTTTCCAGACTTTTCCTCCTACTCAGAAGCTTCTATTTCGACCAATTTCTGGCAGAAAAATGACTCTAAACACTCTTATTTTAGTTCCAAAAGTGATAATTCATATTTAATAGTCATTTATAGTCAAAAGAGAAAACATTAAAAGATGACCATTTCTGACCATCTGGAGAAAGTTCGACAGATCATCGTTTTTCACCAAAAAAATTATTTTTTCAAATGTTGAAAAAATGATGCAAAATGTCAAAAGGATTGTGCCTGATGTTGAACAACCAAGTTTTTTAAAGCTCCACAGTGATCAAATTTGCCATTTTTACAGACTTTTCCTCCTACTCAGAAGCTGCTATTTCGACCAATTTCTGGCAGAAAAATGACTCTAAACACTCTTATTTTAGTTTCAAAAGTGATAATTCATATGTAATAGTCATTTATAGTCAAAAGAGAAAACATTAAAAGATGACCATTTCTGACCATCTGGAGAAAGTTCGACAGGTCCGGGTTCATCGTTTTTCAACAGAAAATTTATTTTTTCAAATGTTGAAAAAATTGATGCAAAATGTCAAAAGGATTGTGCCTGATGTTGAACAACCAAGTTTTTTAAAGCCCCACAGTGATCAAAATTGCCATTTTTACAGACTTTTCCTCCTACTCAGAAGCTTCTATTTCGACCAATTTCTGGCAGAAAAATGACACTAAACACTCTTATTTTAGTTTCAAAAGTCGTAATACATATTTAATATATTTAATAGTCATTTACAGTCAAAAGATAAAACAATAAAAGATGACCATTTGTGACCATCTGGAGAAAGTGCGACAGGTCCGGGGTCATCGTTTTTCATCAAAAAATTTATTTTTTCAAATGTTGAAAAAATGATGCAAAATGTCAAAAGGATTGTGCCTGATATTGAATAACCACTTTTTAAAGCCCCACAGTGACCAAAATTGCAATTTTTACAGACTTTTCCTCCTACTCAGAAGATCCTATTTCGACCAATTTCTGGCAGAAAAATGACTCTAAACACTCTTATTTTAGTTCCAAAAGTGATAATTCATATTTAATAGTCATTTACAGTCAAAAGAGAAAACATTAAAAGATGACCATTTCTGACCATCTGGAGAAAGTTCGACAGGTCCGGGGTTACTGTTTTTCATCAAAAAATGTATTTTTTCAAATGTTGAAAAAATGATGCAAAATGTCAAAAGTATTGTGCCTGATGGTGAATAACCACTTTTTAGAGCCCCACAGTGACCAAAATTGCCATTTTTAAAGACTTTTCTTCCTACTCAGAAGCTTCTATTTCGACCAATTTCTGGCATAAAAATGACTCTAATCATACTCATTTTAGTTCCAAAAATGATAATTCACATTTAATTGTCATTTACAGTCAAAAGAGAAAACAATAAACAATTACAATTTCTGACCATCTGGAGAAAGTTCGACAGGTCCGGGGTCATCTTTTTTCATCAAAAAAAAAATGTTTTCAACTGTAGAAAAAATTATTCAAACTGTCAATTGGATTGTGCCTCATGTTGAATAACCACTTTTTAGAGCCCCACAGTGACCAAAATTGCCATTTTTACAGACTTTTCTTTCTACTCAGAAGCTTCTATTTCGACCAATTTCTGGCAGAAAAATGACTCTAATCACACTAATTTGAGTTCCAAACATGATAATTCACATTTAATTGTCATTTAAAGTCAAAAGAGAAAACAATAAAATATGACAATTTCTGACCATCTGGAGAAAGTTCGACAGGTCCGGGGTCATCGTTTTTCATAAAAAAATGTATTTTTTCAAATGTTGAAAAAATGATGCAAAATGTCAAAAGGATTGTGCCTGATGTTGAATAACCACTTTTTAAAGCCCCACAGTGACCAAAACTGCCATTTTTACAGACTTTTCCACCTACTCAGAAGCTTCTATTTCTACCAATTTCTGGCAGAAAAATGACTCTAAACACTCTTATTTCAGTTCCAAAAGTGATAATTCATATTTAATAGTCATTTATAGTCAAAAGAGAAAACATTAAAAGATGACCATTTCTGACCATCTGGAGAAAGTTCGACAGGTCCGGGTTCATCGTTTTTCAACAGAAAATTTATTTTTTCAAATGTTGAAAAAATGATGCAAAATGCCAAAAGGATTGTGCCTGATGTTGAACAACCAAGTTTTTTAAAGCCCCACAGTGATCAAAATTGCCATTTTTACAGACTTTACCTCCTACTCAGAAGCTTCTATTTCGACCAATTTCTGGCAGAAAAATGACTCTAAACACTCTTATTTTAGTTTCAAAAGTGGTAATACATATTTAATAGTCATTTACAGTCAAAAGAGAAAACATTAAAAGATGACCATTTGTGACCATCTGGAGAAAGTGCGACAGGTCCGGGGTCATCGTTTTTCATCAAAAAATTTATTTTTTCAAATGTTGAAAAAATGATGCAAAATGTCAAAAGGATTGTGCCTGATATTGAATAACCACTTTTTAAAGCCCCACAGTGACCAAAATTGCCATTTTTACAGACTTTTCCTCCTACTCAGAAGATCCTATTTCGACCAATTTCTGGCAGAAAAATGACTCTAAACACTCTTATTTTAGTTCCAAAAGTGATAATTCATATGTAATAGTCATTTATAGTCAAAAGAGAAAACATTAAAAGATGACCATTTGTGACCATCTGGAGAAAGTTCGACAGCTCCGGAGTCATCGTTTTTCATCAAAAAATGAATGTTTTCAACTGTAGAAAAAAGTATTCAAACTGTCAATTGGATTGTGCCTCATGTTGAATAACCACTTTTTAGAGCTCCACAGTGACCAAAATTGCCATTTTTACAGATTTTTCTTTCTACTCAGAAGCTTCTATTTCGACTAATTTCTGGCAGAAAAATGACTCTAATCACACTAATTTTAGTTCCAAACATGATAATTCACATTTAATTGTCATTTAAAGTCAAAAGAGAAAACAATAAAATATGACAATTTCTGACAATCTGGAGAAAGTTCGACAGGTCCGGGGTCATCGTTTTTCATTAAAAAAAAGTATTTTTTCAAATGTTGAAAAAATGATGCAAAATGTCAAAAGGATTGTGCCTGATGTTGAATAACCACTTTTTAAAGCCCCACAGTGACCAAAACTGCCATTTTTACAGACTTTTCCTCCTACTCAGAAGCTTCTATTTCGACCAATTTCTGACAGAAAAATGACTCTAAACACACTCATTTTAGTTCCAAACATGATAATTCACATTTAATTGTCATTTACTGTCAAAAGAGAAAACAATAAAAACGGACAATTTCTGATCATCTGGAGAAAGTTCGACAGGTCCGGGGTCATCGTTTTTCAACAAAAAATTACTTTTTTCAAATGTTGAAAAAATTATGCAAAATGTCAAAAGGA
The DNA here is from genome assembly GCF_964261635.1 of Lissotriton helveticus. Classification (NCBI taxonomy): domain Eukaryota; kingdom Metazoa; phylum Chordata; class Amphibia; order Caudata; family Salamandridae; genus Lissotriton; species Lissotriton helveticus. The sequence continues at coordinate 1,355,020,975 of NC_136061.1, read as the reverse complement.
TTGTGCCTGATGTTGAATAACCACTTTTTAAAGCCCCACAGTGACCAAAATTGCCATTTTTACCGTCTTTTCCTCCTACTCAGAAGCTTCTATTTCGACCAATTTCTGGCAGAAAAATGACTCTAAACACACTCATTTTAGTTCAAAACAAGTTAATTTACAATTAATAGTCATTTACAGGCAAAAGAGAAAACAATAAAAAATGACCATTTCTGACAATGTGGAGAAAGTTCGACAGGTCCGGGGTCATCGTTTTTCATCAAAAAATAAATGTTTTCAACTGTAAAAAAAATTATTCAAACTGTCAATTGGATTGTGCCTCATGTTGAATAACCACTTTTCTTTAAAGCCCCACAGTGACCAAAAGTGCCATTTTTACCGACTTTTCCTCCTACTCAGAAGCTTCTATTTCGACCAATTTCTGGCAGAAAAATGACTCTAAACACTCTTATTTTAGTTCCAAAAGTGATAATTCATATTTAATAGTCATTTACAGTCAAAAGATAAAAGATTAAAAGATGACCATTTGTGACCATCTGGAGAAAGTTCGACAGGTCCGGGGTCATCGTTTTTCACCAAAAAATGTATTTTTTCAAATGTTGAAAAAATGATGCAAAATGTCAAAAGGATTGTGCCTGATGTTGAACAACCAAGTTTTTTAAAGCCCCACAGTGATCAAAATTGCCATTTTTACAGACTTTTCCTCCTACTCAGAAGCTGCTATTTCGACCAATTTCTGGCAGAAAAATGACACTAAACACTCTTATTTTAGTTTCAAAAGTCGTAATTCATATTTAATAGTCATTTACAGTCAAAAGAGAAAACATTAAAAGATGACCATTTGTGACCATCTGGAGAAAGTGCGACAGGTCCGGGGTCATCGTTTTTCATCAAAAAACTTATTTTTTTAAATGTTGAAAAAATGATGCAAAATGTCAAAAGGATTGTGCCTGATGTTGAATAACCACTTTTTAAAGCCCCACAGTGACCAAAATTGCCATTTTTACAGACTTTTCCTCCTACTCAGAAGCTTCTATTTCGACAATTTCTGACAGAAAAATGACTCTAAAAACACTTATTTTAGTTCCAAAAGTGGTAATTCATATTTAATAGTCATTTACAGTCAAAAGAGAAAACATTAAAAAATGAACAATTCTGACCATCTGGAAAAAGTTCGACAGGTCCGGGGTCATCGTTTTTCAACAAAAAATTAATTTTTTCAAATTTTGAAATAATGATGCAAAATGTCAAAAGGATTGTGCCTCATGTTGAATAACCACTTTTTAAAGCCCCACAGTGATCAAAATTGCCATTTTTACAGACGTTCCCTCCGACTCAGAAGATTCTATTTCGACCAATTTCTGGCAGAAAAATGACTCTAAACACTCTTATTTTAGTTCCAAAAGTGATAATTCATATTCAATAGTCATTTACAGTCAAAAGAGAAAACATTAAAAGATGACCATTTGTGACCATCTGGAGAAAGTTCGACAGGTCCGGGGTCATCGTTTTTCAACAAAAAATTAATTTTTTCAAATGTTGAAAAAATGATTTAAAATGTCAAAAGGATTGTGCCTGATGTTGAATAACCACTTTTTAAAGCAGCACAGTGACCAAAATTTCCATTTTTCCAGACTTTTCCTCCTACTCAGAAGCTTCTATTTCGACCAATTTCTGGCAGAAAAATGACTCTAAACACTCTTATTTTAGTTCCAAAAGTGATAATTCATATTTAATAGTCATTTATAGTCAAAAGAGAAAACATTAAAAGATGACCATTTCTGACCATCTGGAGAAAGTTCGACAGATCATCGTTTTTCACCAAAAAAATTATTTTTTCAAATGTTGAAAAAATGATGCAAAATGTCAAAAGGATTGTGCCTGATGTTGAACAACCAAGTTTTTTAAAGCTCCACAGTGATCAAATTTGCCATTTTTACAGACTTTTCCTCCTACTCAGAAGCTGCTATTTCGACCAATTTCTGGCAGAAAAATGACTCTAAACACTCTTATTTTAGTTTCAAAAGTGATAATTCATATGTAATAGTCATTTATAGTCAAAAGAGAAAACATTAAAAGATGACCATTTCTGACCATCTGGAGAAAGTTCGACAGGTCCGGGTTCATCGTTTTTCAACAGAAAATTTATTTTTTCAAATGTTGAAAAAATTGATGCAAAATGTCAAAAGGATTGTGCCTGATGTTGAACAACCAAGTTTTTTAAAGCCCCACAGTGATCAAAATTGCCATTTTTACAGACTTTTCCTCCTACTCAGAAGCTTCTATTTCGACCAATTTCTGGCAGAAAAATGACACTAAACACTCTTATTTTAGTTTCAAAAGTCGTAATACATATTTAATATATTTAATAGTCATTTACAGTCAAAAGATAAAACAATAAAAGATGACCATTTGTGACCATCTGGAGAAAGTGCGACAGGTCCGGGGTCATCGTTTTTCATCAAAAAATTTATTTTTTCAAATGTTGAAAAAATGATGCAAAATGTCAAAAGGATTGTGCCTGATATTGAATAACCACTTTTTAAAGCCCCACAGTGACCAAAATTGCAATTTTTACAGACTTTTCCTCCTACTCAGAAGATCCTATTTCGACCAATTTCTGGCAGAAAAATGACTCTAAACACTCTTATTTTAGTTCCAAAAGTGATAATTCATATTTAATAGTCATTTACAGTCAAAAGAGAAAACATTAAAAGATGACCATTTCTGACCATCTGGAGAAAGTTCGACAGGTCCGGGGTTACTGTTTTTCATCAAAAAATGTATTTTTTCAAATGTTGAAAAAATGATGCAAAATGTCAAAAGTATTGTGCCTGATGGTGAATAACCACTTTTTAGAGCCCCACAGTGACCAAAATTGCCATTTTTAAAGACTTTTCTTCCTACTCAGAAGCTTCTATTTCGACCAATTTCTGGCATAAAAATGACTCTAATCATACTCATTTTAGTTCCAAAAATGATAATTCACATTTAATTGTCATTTACAGTCAAAAGAGAAAACAATAAACAATTACAATTTCTGACCATCTGGAGAAAGTTCGACAGGTCCGGGGTCATCTTTTTTCATCAAAAAAAAAATGTTTTCAACTGTAGAAAAAATTATTCAAACTGTCAATTGGATTGTGCCTCATGTTGAATAACCACTTTTTAGAGCCCCACAGTGACCAAAATTGCCATTTTTACCGTCTTTTCCTCCTACTCAGAAGCTTCTATTTCGACCAATTTCTGGCAGAAAAATGACTCTAAACACACTCATTTTAGTTCAAAACAAGTTAATTTACAATTAATAGTCATTTACAGGCAAAAGAGAAAACAATAAAAAATGACCATTTCTGACAATGTGGAGAAAGTTCGACAGGTCCGGGGTCATCGTTTTTCAACAAAAAATTACTTTTTTCAAATGTTGAAAAAATTATGCAAAATGTCAAAAGGATTGTGCCTGATGTTGAATAACCACTTTTTAAAGCCCCACAGTGACCAAAATTGCCATTTTTACCGTCTTTTCCTCCTACTCAGAAGCTTCTATTTCGACCAATTTCTGGCAGAAAAATCACTCTAAACACACTCATTTTAGTTCAAAACAAGTTAATTTACATTTAATAGTCATTTACAGGCAAAAGAGAAAACAATAAAAAATGACCATTTCTGACAATGTGGAGAAAGTTCGACAGGTCCGGGGTCATCGTTTTTCATCAAAAAATAAATGTTTTCAACTGTAGAAAAAATTATTCAAACTGTCAATTGGACTGTGCCTCATGTTGAATAACCACTTTTTAAAGCCCCACAGTGACCAAAAGTGCCATTTTTACCGACTTTTCCTCCTACTCAGAAGCTTCTATTTCGACCAATTTCTGGCAGAAAAATGACTCTAAACACTCTTATTTCAGTTCCAAAAGTGATAATTCATATTTAATAGTCATTTATAGTCAAAAGAGAAAACATTAAAAGATGACCATTTCTGACCATCTGGAGAAAGTTCGACAGGTCCGGGTTCATCGTTTTTCAACAGAAAATGTATTTTTTCAAATGTTGAAAAAATGATGCAAAATGCCAAAAGGATTGTGCCTGATGTTGAACAACCAAGTTTTTTAAAGCCCCACAGTGATCAAAATTGCCATTTTTACAGACTTTTCCTCCTACTCAGAAGCTTCTATTTCGACCAATTTCTGGCAGAAAAATGACTCTAAACACTCTTATTTTAGTTTCAAAAGTGGTAATACATATTTAATAGTCATTTACAGTCAAAAGAGAAAACATTAAAAGATGACCATTTGTGACCATCTGGAGAAAGTGCGACAGGTCCGGGGTCATCGTTTTTCATCAAAAAAATTATTTTTTCAAATGTTGAAAAAATGATGCAAAATGTCAAAAGGATTGTGCCTGATATTGAATAACCACTTTTTAAAGCCCCACAGTGACCAAAATTGCCATTTTTATAGACTTTTCCTCCTACTCAGAAGATCCTATTTCGACCAATTTCTGGCAGAAAAATGACTCTAAACACTCTTATTTTAGTTCCAAAAGTGATAATTCATATTTAATAGTCATTTACAGTCAAAAGAGAAAACATTAAAAGATGACCATTTGTGACCATCTGGAGAAAGTGCGACAGGTCCGGGGTCATCATTTTTCATAAAAAAATGTATTTTTTCAAATGTTGAAAAAATTATGCAAAATGTCAAAAGGATTGTGCCTGATATTGAATAACCACTTTTTAAAGCCCCACAGTGACCAAAATTGCCATTTTTACAGACTTTTCCTCCTACTCAGAAGATCCTATTTCGACCAATTTCTGGCAGAAAAATGACTCTAAACACTCTTATTTCAGTTCCAAAAGTGATAATTCATATTTAATAGTCATTTATAGTCAAAAGAGAAAACATTAAAAGATGACCATTTCTGACCATCTGGAGAAAGTTCGACAGGTCCGGGTTCATCGTTTTTCAACAGAAAATGTATTTTTTCAAATGTTGAAAAAATGATGCAAAATGCCAAAAGGATTGTGCCTGATGTTGAACAACCAAGTTTTTTAAAGCCCCACAGTGATCAAAATTGCCATTTTTACAGACTTTTCCTCCTACTCAGAAGCTTCTATTTCGACCAATTTGAGGCAGAAAAATGACTCTAAACACTCTTATTTTAGTTTCAAAAGTGGTAATACATATTTAATAGTCATTTACAGTCAAAAGAGAAAACATTAAAAGATGACCATTTGTGACCATCTGGAGAAAGTGCGACAGGTCCGGGGTCATCGTTTTTCATCAAAAAATTTATTTTTTCAAATGTTGAAAAAATGATGCAAAATGTCAAAAGGATTGTGCCTGATATTGAATAACCACTTTTTAAAGCCCCACAGTGACCAAAATTGCCATTTTTACAGACTTTTCCTCCTACTCAGAAGCTGCTATTTCGACCAATTTCTGGCAGAAAAATGACTCTAAACACTCTTATTTTAGTTTCAAAAGTGATAATTCATATGTAATAGTCATTTATAGTCAAAAGAGAAACATTAAAAGATGACCATTTCTGACCATCTGGAGAAAGTTCGACAGCTCCGGAGTCATCGTTTTTCATCAAAAAATGAATGTTTTCAACTGTAGAAAAAAGTATTCAAACTGTCAATTGGATTGTGCCTCATGTCGAATAACCACTTTTTAGAGCTCCACAGTGACCAAAATTGCCATTTTTACAGATTTTTCTTTCTACTCAGAAGCTTCTATTTCGACTAATTTCTGGCAGAAAAATGACTCTAATCACACTAATTTTAGTTCCAAACTTGATAATTCACATTTAATTGTCATTTAAAGTCAAAAGAGAAAACAATAAAATATGACAATTTCTGACCATCTGGAGAAAGTTCGACAGGTCCGGGGTCATCGTTTTTCATTAAAAAAAAGTATTTTTTCAAATGTTGAAAAAATGATGCAAAATGTCAAAAGGATTGTGCCTGATGTTGAATAACCACTTTTTAAAGCCCCACAGTGACCAAAACTGCCATTTTTACAGACTTTTCCACCTACTCAGAAGCTTCTATTTCTACCAATTTCTGGCAGAAAAATGACTCTAAACACTCTTATTTTAGTTCCAAAAGTGATAATTCATATTTAATAGTCATTTACAGTCAAAAGAGAAAACATTAAAAGATGACCATTTGTGACCATCTGGAGAAAGTGCGACAGGTCCGGGGTCATCGTTTTTCATCAAAAAAATTATTTTTTCAAATGTTGAAAAAATGATGCAAAATGTCAAAAGGATTGTGCCTGATATTGAATAACCACTTTTTAAAGCCCCACAGTGACCAAAATTGCCATGTTTACCGTCTTTTCCTCCTACTCAGAAGCTTCTATTTCGACCAATTTCTGGCAGAAAAATGACTCTAAACACACTCATTTTAGTTCAAAACAAGATAATTTACATTTAATAGTCATTTACAGGCAAAAGAGAAAACAATAAAAAATGACCATTTCTGACAATGTGGAGAAAGTTCGACAGGTCCGGGGTCATCGTTTTTCATCAAAAAATAAATGTTTTCAACTGTAGAAAAAATTATTCAAACTGTCAATTGGATTGTGCCTCATGTTGAATAACCACTTTTTAAAGCCCCACAGTGACCAAAAGTGCCATTTTTACCGACTTTTCCTCCTACTCAGAAGCTTCTATTTCGACCAATTTCTGGCAGAAAAATGACTCTAAACACTCTTATTTTAGTTCCAAAAGTGATAATTCATATTTAATAGTCATTTACAGTCAAAAGATAAAAGATTAAAAGATGACCATTTGTGACCATCTGGAGAAAGTTCGACAGGTCCGGGGTCATCGTTTTTCACCAAAAAATGTATTTTTTCAAATGTTGAAAAAATTATGCAAAATGTCAAAAGGATTGTGCCTGATGTTGAACAACCAAGTTTTTTAAAGCCCCACAGTGATCAAAATTGCCATTTTTACAGACTTTTCCTCCTACTCAGAAGCTGCTATTTCGACCAATTTCTGGCAGAAAAATGACACTAAACACTCTTATTTTAGTTTCAAAAGTCGTAATTCATATTTAATAGTCATTTACAGTCAAAAGAGAAAACATTAAAAGATGACCATTTGTGACCATCTGGAGAAAGTGCGACACTTTTTCATCAAAAAACTTATTTTTTTAAATGTTGAAAAAATGATGCAAAATGTCAAAAGGATTGTGCCTGATGTTGAATAACCACTTTTTAAAGCCCCACAGTGACCAAAATTGCCATTTTTACAGACTTTTCCTCCTACTCAGAAGCTTCTATTTCGACAATTTCTGACAGAAAAATGACTCTAAAAACACTTATTTTAGTTCCAAAAGTGGTAATTCATATTTAATAGTCATTTACAGTCAAAAGAGAAAACATTAAAAAATGAACAATTCTGACCATCTGGAAAAAGTTCGACAGGTCCGGGGTCATCGTTTTTCAACAAAAAATTAATTTTTTCAAATTTTGAAATAATGATGCAAAATGTCAAAAGGATTGTGCCTCATGTTGAATAACCACTTTTTAAAGCCCCACAGTGATCAAAATTGCCATTTTTACAGACGTTCCCTCCGACTCAGAAGATTCTATTTCGACCAATTTCTGGCAGAAAAATGACTCTAAACACTCTTATTTTAGTTCCAAAAGTGATAATTCATATTCAATAGTCATTTACAGTCAAAAGAGAAAACATTAAAAGATGACCATTTGTGACCATCTGGAGAAAGTTCGACAGGTCCGGGGTCATCGTTTTTCAACAAAAAATTAATTTTTTCAAATGTTGAAAAAATGATTTAAAATGTCAAAAGGATTGTGCCTGATGTTGAATAACCACTTTTTAAAGCAGCACAGTGACCAAAATTTCCATTTTTCCAGACTTTTCCTCCTACTCAGAAGCTTCTATTTCGACCAATTTCTGGCAGAAAAATGACTCTAAACACTCTTATTTTAGTTCCAAAAGTGATAATTCATATTTAATAGTCATTTATAGTCAAAAGAGAAAACATTAAAAGATGACCATTTCTGACCATCTGGAGAAAGTTCGACAGATCATCGTTTTTCACCAAAAAAATTATTTTTTCAAATGTTGAAAAAATGATGCAAAATGTCAAAAGGATTGTGCCTGATGTTGAACAACCAAGTTTTTTAAAGCTCCACAGTGATCAAATTTGCCATTTTTACAGACTTTTCCTCCTACTCAGAAGCTGCTATTTCGACCAATTTCTGGCAGAAAAATGACTCTAAACACTCTTATTTTAGTTTCAAAAGTGATAATTCATATGTAATAGTCATTTATAGTCAAAAGAGAAAACATTAAAAGATGACCATTTCTGACCATCTGGAGAAAGTTCGACAGGTCCGGGTTCATCGTTTTTCAACAGAAAATTTATTTTTTCAAATGTTGAAAAAATTGATGCAAAATGTCAAAAGGATTGTGCCTGATGTTGAACAACCAAGTTTTTTAAAGCCCCACAGTGATCAAAATTGCCATTTTTACAGACTTTTCCTCCTACTCAGAAGCTTCTATTTCGACCAATTTCTGGCAGAAAAATGACACTAAACACTCTTATTTTAGTTTCAAAAGTCGTAATACATATTTAATATATTTAATAGTCATTTACAGTCAAAAGATAAAACAATAAAAGATGACCATTTGTGACCATCTGGAGAAAGTGCGACAGGTCCGGGGTCATCGTTTTTCATCAAAAAATTTATTTTTTCAAATGTTGAAAAAATGATGCAAAATGTCAAAAGGATTGTGCCTGATATTGAATAACCACTTTTTAAAGCCCCACAGTGACCAAAATTGCAATTTTTACAGACTTTTCCTCCTACTCAGAAGATCCTATTTCGACCAATTTCTGGCAGAAAAATGACTCTAAACACTCTTATTTTAGTTCCAAAAGTGATAATTCATATTTAATAGTCATTTACAGTCAAAAGAGAAAACATTAAAAGATGACCATTTCTGACCATCTGGAGAAAGTTCGACAGGTCCGGGGTTACTGTTTTTCATCAAAAAATGTATTTTTTCAAATGTTGAAAAAATGATGCAAAATGTCAAAAGTATTGTGCCTGATGGTGAATAACCACTTTTTAGAGCCCCACAGTGACCAAAATTGCCATTTTTAAAGACTTTTCTTCCTACTCAGAAGCTTCTATTTCGACCAATTTCTGGCATAAAAATGACTCTAATCATACTCATTTTAGTTCCAAAAATGATAATTCACATTTAATTGTCATTTACAGTCAAAAGAGAAAACAATAAACAATTACAATTTCTGACCATCTGGAGAAAGTTCGACAGGTCCGGGGTCATCTTTTTTCATCAAAAAAAAAATGTTTTCAACTGTAGAAAAAATTATTCAAACTGTCAATTGGATTGTGCCTCATGTTGAATAACCACTTTTTAGAGCCCCACAGTGACCAAAATTGCCATTTTTACAGACTTTTCTTTCTACTCAGAAGCTTCTATTTCGACCAATTTCTGGCAGAAAAATGACTCTAATCACACTAATTTGAGTTCCAAACATGATAATTCACATTTAATTGTCATTTAAAGTCAAAAGAGAAAACAATAAAATATGACAATTTCTGACCATCTGGAGAAAGTTCGACAGGTCCGGGGTCATCGTTTTTCATAAAAAAATGTATTTTTTCAAATGTTGAAAAAATGATGCAAAATGTCAAAAGGATTGTGCCTGATGTTGAATAACCACTTTTTAAAGCCCCACAGTGACCAAAACTGCCATTTTTACAGACTTTTCCACCTACTCAGAAGCTTCTATTTCTACCAATTTCTGGCAGAAAAATGACTCTAAACACTCTTATTTCAGTTCCAAAAGTGATAATTCATATTTAATAGTCATTTATAGTCAAAAGAGAAAACATTAAAAGATGACCATTTCTGACCATCTGGAGAAAGTTCGACAGGTCCGGGTTCATCGTTTTTCAACAGAAAATTTATTTTTTCAAATGTTGAAAAAATGATGCAAAATGCCAAAAGGATTGTGCCTGATGTTGAACAACCAAGTTTTTTAAAGCCCCACAGTGATCAAAATTGCCATTTTAACAGACTTTACCTCCTACTCAGAAGCTTCTATTTCGACCAATTTCTGGCAGAAAAATGACTCTAAACACTCTTATTTTAGTTTCAAAAGTGGTAATACATATTTAATAGTCATTTACAGTCAAAAGAGAAAACATTAAAAGATGACCATTTGTGACCATCTGGAGAAAGTGCGACAGGTCCGGGGTCATCGTTTTTCATCAAAAAATTTATTTTTTCAAATGTTGAAAAAATGATGCAAAATGTCAAAAGGATTGTGCCTGATATTGAATAACCACTTTTTAAAGCCCCACAGTGACCAAAATTGCCATTTTTACAGACTTTTCCTCCTACTCAGAAGATCCTATTTCGACCAATTTCTGGCAGAAAAATGACTCTAAACACTCTTATTTTAGTTCCAAAAGTGATAATTCATATGTAATAGTCATTTATAGTCAAAAGAGAAAACATTAAAAGATGACCATTTGTGACCATCTGGAGAAAGTTCGACAGCTCCGGAGTCATCGTTTTTCATCAAAAAATGAATGTTTTCAACTGTAGAAAAAAGTATTCAAACTGTCAATTGGATTGTGCCTCATGTTGAATAACCACTTTTTAGAGCTCCACAGTGACCAAAATTGCCATTTTTACAGATTTTTCTTTCTACTCAGAAGCTTCTATTTCGACTAATTTCTGGCAGAAAAATGACTCTAATCACACTAATTTTAGTTCCAAACATGATAATTCACATTTAATTGTCATTTAAAGTCAAAAGAGAAAACAATAAAATATGACAATTTCTGACAATCTGGAGAAAGTTCGACAGGTCCGGGTTCATCGTTTTTCATTAAAAAAAAGTATTTTTTCAAATGTTGAAAAAATGATGCAAAATGTCAAAAGGATTGTGCCTGATGTTGAATAACCACTTTTTAAAGCCCCACAGTGACCAAAACTGCCATTTTTACAGACTTTTCCTCCTACTCAGAAGCTTCTATTTCGACCAATTTCTGACAGAAAAATGACTCTAAACACACTCATTTTAGTTCCAAACATGATAATTCACATTTAATTGTCATTTACTGTCAAAAGAGAAAACAATAAAAACGGACAATTTCTGATCATCTGGAGAAAGTTCGACAGGTCCGGGGTCATCGTTTTTCAACAAAAAATTACTTTTTTCAAATGTTGAAAAAATTATGCAAAATGTCAAAAGGATTGTGCCTGATGTTGAATAACCACTTTTTAAAGCCCCACAGTGACCAAAATTGCCATTTTTACCGTCTTTTCCTCCTACTCAGAAGCTTCTATTTCGACCAATTTCTGGCAGAAAAATGACTCTAAACACACTCATTTTAGTTCAAAACAAGTTAATTTACAATTAATAGTCATTTACAGGCAAAAGAGAAAACAATAAAAAATGACCATTTCTGACAATGTGGAGAAAGTTCGACAGGTCCGGGGTCATCGTTTTTCATCAAAAAATAAATGTTTTCAACTGTAAAAAAAATTATTCAAACTGTCAATTGGATTGTGCCTCATGTTGAATAACCACTTTTCTTTAAAGCCCCACAGTGACCAAAAGTGCCATTTTTACCGACTTTTCCTCCTACTCAGAAGCTTCTATTTCGACCAATTTCTGGCAGAAAAATGACTCTAAACACTCTTATTTTAGTTCCAAAAGTGATAATTCATATTTAATAGTCATTTACAGTCAAAAGATAAAAGATTAAAAGATGACCATTTGTGACCATCTGGAGAAAGTTCGACAGGTCCGGGGTCATCGTTTTTCACCAAAAAATGTATTTTTTCAAATGTTGAAAAAATGATGCAAAATGTCAAAAGGATTGTGCCTGATGTTGAACAACCAAGTTTTTTAAAGCCCCACAGTGATCAAAATTGCCATTTTTACAGACTTTTCCTCCTACTCAGAAGCTGCTATTTCGACCAATTTCTGGCAGAAAAATGACACTAAACACTCTTATTTTAGTTTCAAAAGTCGTAATTCATATTTAATAGTCATTTACAGTCAAAAGAGAAAACATTAAAAGATGACCATTTGTGACCATCTGGAGAAAGTGCGACAGGTCCGGGGTCATCGTTTTTCATCAAAAAACTTATTTTTTTAAATGTTGAAAAAATGATGCAAAATGTCAAAAGGATTGTGCCTGATGTTGAATAACCACTTTTTAAAGCCCCACAGTGACCAAAATTGCCATTTTTACAGACTTTTCCTCCTACTCAGAAGCTTCTATTTCGACAATTTCTGACAGAAAAATGACTCTAAAAACACTTATTTTAGTTCCAAAAGTGGTAATTCATATTTAATAGTCATTTACAGTCAAAAGAGAAAACATTAAAAAATGAACAATTCTGACCATCTGGAAAAAGTTCGACAGGTCCGGGGTCATCGTTTTTCAACAAAAAATTAATTTTTTCAAATTTTGAAATAATGATGCAAAATGTCAAAAGGATTGTGCCTCATGTTGAATAACCACTTTTTAAAGCCCCACAGTGATCAAAATTGCCATTTTTACAGACGTTCCCTCCGACTCAGAAGATTCTATTTCGACCAATTTCTGGCAGAAAAATGACTCTAAACACTCTTATTTTAGTTCCAAAAGTGATAATTCATATTCAATAGTCATTTACAGTCAAAAGAGAAAACATTAAAAGATGACCATTTGTGACCATCTGGAGAAAGTTCGACAGGTCCGGGGTCATCGTTTTTCAACAAAAAATTAATTTTTTCAAATGTTGAAAAAATGATTTAAAATGTCAAAAGGATTGTGCCTGATGTTGAATAACCACTTTTTAAAGCAGCACAGTGACCAAAATTTCCATTTTTCCAGACTTTTCCTCCTACTCAGAAGCTTCTATTTCGACCAATTTCTGGCAGAAAAATGACTCTAAACACTCTTATTTTAGTTCCAAAAGTGATAATTCATATTTAATAGTCATTTATAGTCAAAAGAGAAAACATTAAAAGATGACCATTTCTGACCATCTGGAGAAAGTTCGACAGATCATCGTTTTTCACCAAAAAAATTATTTTTTCAAATGTTGAAAAAATGATGCAAAATGTCAAAAGGATTGTGCCTGATGTTGAACAACCAAGTTTTTTAAAGCTCCACAGTGATCAAATTTGCCATTTTTACAGACTTTTCCTCCTACTCAGAAGCTGCTATTTCGACCAATTTCTGGCAGAAAAATGACTCTAAACACTCTTATTTTAGTTTCAAAAGTGATAATTCATATGTAATAGTCATTTATAGTCAAAAGAGAAAACATTAAAAGATGACCATTTCTGACCATCTGGAGAAAGTTCGACAGGTCCGGGTTCATCGTTTTTCAACAGAAAATTTATTTTTTCAAATGTTGAAAAAATTGATGCAAAATGTCAAAAGGATTGTGCCTGATGTTGAACAACCAAGTTTTTTAAAGCCCCACAGTGATCAAAATTGCCATTTTTACAGACTTTTCCTCCTACTCAGAAGCTTCTATTTCGACCAATTTCTGGCAGAAAAATGACACTAAACACTCTTATTTTAGTTTCAAAAGTCGTAATACATATTTAATATATTTAATAGTCATTTACAGTCAAAAGATAAAACAATAAAAGATGACCATTTGTGACCATCTGGAGAAAGTGCGACAGGTCCGGGGTCATCGTTTTTCATCAAAAAATTTATTTTTTCAAATGTTGAAAAAATGATGCAAAATGTCAAAAGGATTGTGCCTGATATTGAATAACCACTTTTTAAAGCCCCACAGTGACCAAAATTGCAATTTTTACAGACTTTTCCTCCTACTCAGAAGATCCTATTTCGACCAATTTCTGGCAGAAAAATGACTCTAAACACTCTTATTTTAGTTTCAAAAGTGGTAATACATATTTAATAGTCATTTACAGTCAAAAGAGAAAACATTAAAAGATGACCATTTGTGACCATCTGGAGAAAGTGCGACAGGTCCGGGGTCATCGTTTTTCATCAAAAAATTTATTTTTTCAAATGTTGAAAAAATGATGCAAAATGTCAAAAGGATTGTGCCTGATATTGAATAACCACTTTTTAAAGCCCCACAGTGACCAAAATTGCCATTTTTACAGACTTTTCCTCCTACTCAGAAGATCCTATTTCGACCAATTTCTGGCAGAAAAATGACTCTAAACACTCTTATTTTAGTTCCAAAAGTGATAATTCATATGTAATAGTCATTTATAGTCAAAAGAGAAAACATTAAAAGATGACCATTTGTGACCATCTGGAGAAAGTTCGACAGCTCCGGAGTCATCGTTTTTCATCAAAAAATGAATGTTTTCAACTGTAGAAAAAAGTATTCAAACTGTCAATTGGATTGTGCCTCATGTTGAATAACCACTTTTTAGAGCTCCACAGTGACCAAAATTGCCATTTTTACAGATTTTTCTTTCTACTCAGAAGCTTCTATTTCGACTAATTTCTGGCAGAAAAATGACTCTAATCACACTAATTTTAGTTCCAAACATGATAATTCACATTTAATTGTCATTTAAAGTCAAAAGAGAAAACAATAAAATATGACAATTTCTGACAATCTGGAGAAAGTTCGACAGGTCCGGGGTCATCGTTTTTCATTAAAAAAAAGTATTTTTTCAAATGTTGAAAAAATGATGCAAAATGTCAAAAGGATTGTGCCTGATGTTGAATAACCACTTTTTAAAGCCCCACAGTGACCAAAACTGCCATTTTTACAGACTTTTCCTCCTACTCAGAAGCTTCTATTTCGACCAATTTCTGACAGAAAAATGACTCTAAACACACTCATTTTAGTTCCAAACATGATAATTCACATTTAATTGTCATTTACTGTCAAAAGAGAAAACAATAAAAACGGACAATTTCTGATCATCTGGAGAAAGTTCGACAGGTCCGGGGTCATCGTTTTTCAACAAAAAATTACTTTTTTCAAATGTTGAAAAAATTATGCAAAATGTCAAAAGGATTGTGCCTGATGTTGAATAACCACTTTTTAAAGCCCCACAGTGACCAAAATTGCCATTTTTACCGTCTTTTCCTCCTACTCAGAAGCTTCTATTTCGACCAATTTCTGGCAGAAAAATGACTCTAAACACACTCATTTTAGTTCAAAACAAGTTAATTTACAATTAATAGTCATTTACAGGCAAAAGAGAAAACAATAAAAAATGACCATTTCTGACAATGTGGAGAAAGTTCGACAGGTCCGGGGTCATCGTTTTTCATCAAAAAATAAATGTTTTCAACTGTAAAAAAAATTATTCAAACTGTCAATTGGATTGTGCCTCATGTTGAATAACCACTTTTCTTGAAAGCCCCACAGTGACCAAAAGTGCCATTTTTACCGACTTTTCCTCCTACTCAGAAGCTTCTATTTCGACCAATTTCTGGCAGAAAAATGACTCTAAACACTCTTATTTTAGTTCCAAAAGTGATAATTCATATTTAATAGTCATTTACAGTCAAAAGATAAAAGATTAAAAGATGACCATTTGTGACCATCTGGAGAAAGTTCGACAGGTCCGGGGTCATCGTTTTTCACCCAAAAATGTATTTTTTCAAATGTTGAAAAAATGATGCAAAATGTCAAAAGGATTGTGCCTGATGTTGAACAACCAAGTTTTTTAAAGCCCCACAGTGATCAAAATTGCCATTTTTACAGACTTTTCCTCCTACTCAGAAGCTGCTATTTCGACCAATTTCTGGCAGAAAAATGACACTAAACACTCTTATTTTAGTTTCAAAAGTCGTAATTCATATTTAATAGTCATTTACAGTCAAAAGAGAAAACATTAAAAGATGACCATTTGTGACCATCTGGAGAAAGTGCGACAGGTCCGGGGTCATCGTTTTTCATCAAAAAACTTATTTTTTTAAATGTTGAAAAAATGATGCAAAATGTCAAAAGGATTGTGCCTGATGTTGAATAACCACTTTTTAAAGCCCCACAGTGACCAAAATTGCCATTTTTACAGACTTTTCCTCCTACTCAGAAATTTCGACAATTTCTGACAGAAAAATGACTCTAAACACTCTTATTTTAGTTTCAAAAGTGATAATTCATATGTAATAGTCATTTATAGTCAAAAGAGAAACATTAAAAGATGACCATTTCTGACCATCTGGAGAAAGTTCGACAGCTCCGGAGTCATCGTTTTTCATCAAAAAATGAATGTTTTCAACTGTAGAAAAAAGTATTCAAACTGTCAATTGGATTGTGCCTCATGTCGAATAACCACTTTTTAGAGCTCCACAGTGACCAATATTGCCATTTTTACAGATTTTTCTTTCTACTCAGAAGCTTCTATTTCGACTAATTTCTGGCAGAAAAATGACTCTAATCACACTAATTTTAGTTCCAAACATGATAATTCACATTTAATTGTCATTTAAAGTCAAAAGAGAAAACAATAAAATATGACAATTTCTGACCATCTGGAGAAAGTTCGACAGGTCCGGGGTCATCGTTTTTCATTAAAAAAAAGTATTTTTTCAAATGTTGAAAAAATGATGCAAAATGTCAAAAGGATTGTGCCTGATGTTGAATAACCACTTTTTAAAGCCCCACAGTGACCAAAACTGCCATTTTTACAGACTTTTCCACCTACTCAGAAGCTTCTATTTCTACCAATTTCTGGCAGAAAAATGACTCTAAACACTCTTATTTTAGTTCCAAAAGTGATAATTCATATTTAATAGTCATTTACAGTCAAAAGAGAAAACATTAAAAGATGACCATTTGTGACCATCTGGAGAAAGTTCGACAGGTCCGGGGTCATCGTTTTTCACCAAAAAATGTATTTTTTCAAATGTTGAAAAAATGATGCAAAATGTCAAAAGGATTGTGCCTGATGTTGAACAACCAAGTTTTTTAAAGCCCCACAGTGATCAAAATTGCCATTTTTACAGACTTTTCCTCCTACTCAGAAGCTGCTATTTCGACCAATTTCTGGCAGAAAAATGACACTAAACACTCTTATTTTAGTTTCAAAAGTCGTAATTCATATTTAATAGTCATTTACAGTCAAAAGAGAAAACATTAAAAGATGACCATTTGTGACCATCTGGAGAAAGTGCGACAGGTCCGGGGTCATCGTTTTTCATCAAAAAACTTATTTTTTTAAATGTTGAAAAAATGATGCAAAATGTCAAAAGGATTGTGCCTGATGTTGAATAACCACTTTTTAAAGCCCCACAGTGACCAAAATTGCCATTTTTACAGACTTTTCCTCCTACTCAGAAGCTTCTATTTCGACAATTTCTGACAGAAAAATGACTCTAAAAACACTTATTTTAGTTCCAAAAGTGGTAATTCATATTTAATAGTCATTTACAGTCAAAAGAGAAAACATTAAAAAATGAACAATTCTGACCATCTGGAAAAAGTTCGACAGGTCCGGGGTCATCGTTTTTCAACAAAAAATTAATTTTTTCAAATTTTGAAATAATGATGCAAAATGTCAAAAGGATTGTGCCTCATGTTGAATAACCACTTTTTAAAGCCCCACAGTGACCAAAATTGCCATTTTTACAGACGTTCCCTCCTACTCAGAAGATTCTATTTCGACCAATTTCTGGCAGAAAAATGACTCTAAACACTCTTATTTTAGTTCCAAAAGTGATAATTCATATTCAATAGTCATTTACAGTCAAAAGAGAAAACATTAAAAGATGACCATTTGTGACCATCTGGAGAAAGTTCGACAGGTCCGGGGTCATCGTTTTTCAACAAAAAATTAATTTTTTCAAATGTTGAAAAAATGATTTAAAATGTCAAAAGGATTGTGCCTGATGTTGAATAACCACTTTTTAAAGCAGCACAGTGACCAAAATTTCCATTTTTCCAGACTTTTCCTCCTACTCAGAAGCTTCTAGTTCGACCAATTTCTGGCAGAAAAATGACTCTAAACACACTTATTTTAGTTCCAAAAGTGATAATTCACATTTAAAAGTCATTTACAGTCAAAAGAGAAAACATTAAAACATGACCATTTCTGACCATCTGGAGAAAGTTTGACAAGTCCGGGGTCATCGTTTTTCATCAAAAAAGTTATTTTTTTAAATGTTGAAAAAATGATTCAAAATGTCAAATGGATTGTGCCTCATGTTGAATAACCACTTTTTAAAGCCCCACAGAGACAAAAATTGTCATTTTTACAGACTTTTCCTCCTACTCAGAAGCTTCTATTTCGACCAATTTCTGGCAGAAAAATGACTCTAAACACTCTTATTTTAGTTTCAAAAGTGGTAATACATATTTAATAGTCATTTACAGTCAAAAGAGAAAACATTAAAAGATGACCATTTGTGACCATCTGGAGAAAGTGCGACAGGTCCGGGGTCATCGTTTTTCATCAAAAAATTTATTTTTTCAAATGTTGAAAAAATGATGCAAAATGTCAAAAGGATTGTGCCTGATATTGAATAACCACTTTTTAAAGCCCCACAGTGACCAAAATTGCCATTTTTACAGACTTTTCCTCCTACTCAGAAGATCCTATTT
This sequence comes from Lissotriton helveticus, assembly GCF_964261635.1. Classification (NCBI taxonomy): domain Eukaryota; kingdom Metazoa; phylum Chordata; class Amphibia; order Caudata; family Salamandridae; genus Lissotriton; species Lissotriton helveticus. The sequence goes on along the minus strand of NC_136061.1, from coordinate 1,355,002,390 downwards.
CGACCAATTTCTGGCAGAAAAATGACTCTAAACACTCTTATTTTAGTTCCAAAAGTGATAATTCATATTTAATAGTCATTTACAGTCAAAAGAGAAAACATTAAAAGATGACCATTTGTGACCATCTGGAGAAAGTGCGACAGGTCCGGGGTCATCGTTTTTCATCAAAAAATTTATTTTTTCAAATGTTGAAAAAATGATGCAAAATGTCAAAAGGATTGTGCCTGATATTGAATAACCACTTTTTAAAGCCCCACAGTGATCAAAATTGCCATTTTTACAGACTTTTCCTCCTACTCAGAAGCTGCTATTTCGACCAATTTCTGGCAGAAAAATGACTCTAAACACTCTTATTTTAGTTTCAAAAGTGATAATTCATATGTAATAGTCATTTATAGTCAAAAGAGAAACATTAAAAGATGACCATTTCTGACCATCTGGAGAAAGTTCGACAGCTCCGGAGTCATCGTTTTTCATCAAAAAATGAATGTTTTCAACTGTAGAAAAAAGTATTCAAACTGTCAATTGGATTGTGCCTCATGTCGAATAACCACTTTTTAGAGCTCCACAGTGACCAAAATTGCCATTTTTACAGATTTTTCTTTCTACTCAGAAGCTTCTATTTCGACTAATTTCTGGCAGAAAAATGACTCTAATCACACTAATTTTAGTTCCAAACATGATAATTCACATTTAATTGTCATTTAAAGTCAAAAGAGAAAACAATAAAATATGACAATTTCTGACCATCTGGAGAAAGTTCGACAGGTCCGGGGTCATCGTTTTTCATAAAAAAATGTATTTTTTCAAATGTTGAAAAAATGATGCAAAATGTCAAAAGGATTGTGCCTGATGTTGAATAACCACTTTTTAAAGCCCCACAGTGACCAAAACTGCCATTTTTACAGACTTTTCCACCTACTCAGAAGCTTCTATTTCTACCAATTTCTGGCAGAAAAATGACTCTAAACACTCTTATTTTAGTTCCAAAAGTGATAATTCATATTTAATAGTCATTTACAGTCAAAAGAGAAAACATTAAAAGATGACCATTTGTGACCATCTGGAGAAAGTGCGACAGGTCCGGGGTCATCGTTTTTCATCAAAAAAATTATTTTTTCAAATGTTGAAAAAATGATGCAAAATGTCAAAAGGATTGTGCCTGATATTGAATAACCACTTTTTAAAGCCCCACAGTGACCAAAATTGCAATTTTTACCGTCTTTTCCTCCTACTCAGAAGCTTCTATTTCGACCAATTTCTGGCAGAAAAATAACTCTAAACACACTCATTTTAGTTCAAAACAAGATAATTTACATTTAATAGTCATTTACAGGCAAAAGAGAAAACAATAAAAAATGACCATTTCTGACAATGTGGAGAAAGTTCGACAGGTCCGGGGTCATCGTTTTTCATCAAAAAATAAATGTTTTCAACTGTAGAAAAAATTATTCAAACTGTCAATTGGATTGTGCCTCATGTTGAATAACCACTTTTTAAAGCCCCACAGTGACCAAAAGTGCCATTTTTACCGACTTTTCCTCCTACTCAGAAGCTTCTATTTCGACCAATTTCTGGCAGAAAAATGACTCTAAACACTCTTATTTTAGTTCCAAAAGTGATAATTCATATTTAATAGTCATTTACAGTCAAAAGATAAAAGATTAAAAGATGACCATTTGTGACCATCTGGAGAAAGTTCGACAGGTCCGGGGTCATCGTTTTTCACCAAAAAATGTATTTTTTCAAATGTTGAAAAAATTATGCAAAATGTCAAAAGGATTGTGCCTGATGTTGAACAACCAAGTTGTTTAAAGCCCCACAGTGATCAAAATTGCCATTTTTACAGACTTTTCCTCCTACTCAGAAGCTGCTATTTCGACCAATTTCTGGCAGAAAAATGACACTAAACACTCTTATTTTAGTTTCAAAAGTCGTAATTCATATTTAATAGTCATTTACAGTCAAAAGAGAAAACATTAAAAGATGACCATTTGTGACCATCTGGAGAAAGTGCGACAGGTCCGGGGTCATCGTTTTTCATCAAAAAACTTATTTTTTTAAATGTTGAAAAAATGATGCAAAATGTCAAAAGGATTGTGCCTGATGTTGAATAACCACTTTTAAAAGCCCCACAGTGACCAAAATTGCCATTTTTACAGACTTTTCCTCCTACTCAGAAGCTTCTATTTCGACAATTTCTGACAGAAAAATGACTCTAAAAACACTTATTTTAGTTCCAAAAGTGGTAATTCATATTTAATAGTCATTTACAGTCAAAAGAGAAAACATTAAAAAATGAACAATTCTGACCATCTGGAAAAAGTTCGACAGGTCCGGGGTCATCGTTTTTCAACAAAAAATTAATTTTTTCAAATTTTGAAATAATGATGCAAAATGTCAAAAGGATTGTGCCTCATGTTGAATAACCACTTTTTAAAGCCCCACAGTGACCAAAATTGCCATTTTTACAGACGTTCCCTCCGACTCAGAAGATTCTATTTCGACCAATTTCTGGCAGAAAAATGACTCTAAACACTCTTATTTTAGTTCCAAAAGTGATAATTCATATTCAATAGTCATTTACAGTCAAAAGAGAAAACATTAAAAGATGACCATTTGTGACCATCTGGAGAAAGTTCGACAGGTCCGGGGTCATCGTTTTTCAACAAAAAATTAATTTTTTCAAATGTTGAAAAAATGATTTAAAATGTCAAAAGGATTGTGCCTGATGTTGAATAACCACTTTTTAAAGCAGCACAGTGACCAAAATTTCCATTTTTCCAGACTTTTCCTCCTACTCAGAAGCTTCTATTTCGACCAATTTCTGGCAGAAAAATGACTCTAAACACTCTTATTTTAGTTCCAAAAGTGATAATTCATATTTAATAGTCATTTATAGTCAAAAGAGAAAACATTAAAAGATGACCATTTCTGACCATCTGGAGAAAGTTCGACAGATCATCGTTTTTCACCAAAAAAATTATTTTTTCAAATGTTGAAAAAATGATGCAAAATGTCAAAAGGATTGTGCCTGATGTTGAACAACCAAGTTTTTTAAAGCTCCACAGTGATCAAATTTGCCATTTTTACAGACTTTTCCTCCTACTCAGAAGCTGCTATTTCGACCAATTTCTGGCAGAAAAATGACTCTAAACACTCTTATTTTAGTTTCAAAAGTGATAATTCATATGTAATAGTCATTTATAGTCAAAAGAGAAAACATTAAAAGATGACCATTTCTGACCATCTGGAGAAAGTTCGACAGGTCCGGGTTCATCGTTTTTCAACAGAAAATTTATTTTTTCAAATGTTGAAAAAATTGATGCAAAATGTCAAAAGGATTGTGCCTGATGTTGAACAACCAAGTTTTTTAAAGCCCCACAGTGATCAAAATTGCCATTTTTACAGACTTTTCCTCCTACTCAGAAGCTTCTATTTCGACCAATTTCTGGCAGAAAAATGACACTAAACACTCTTATTTTAGTTTCAAAAGTCGTAATACATATTTAATAGTCATTTACAGTCAAAAGATAAAACAATAAAAGATGACCATTTGTGACCATCTGGAGAAAGTGCGACAGGTCCGGGGTCATCGTTTTTCATCAAAAAATTTATTTTTTCAAATGTTGAAAAAATGATGCAAAATGTCAAAAGGATTGTGCCTGATATTGAATAACCACTTTTTAAAGCCCCACAGTGACCAAAATTGCAATTTTTACAGACTTTTCCTCCTACTCAGAAGATCCTATTTCGACCAATTTCTGGCAGAAAAATGACTCTAAACACTCTTATTTTAGTTCCAAAAGTGATAATTCATATTTAATAGTCATTTACAGTCAAAAGAGAAAACATTAAAAGATGACCATTTCTGACCATCTGGAGAAAGTTCGACAGGTCCGGGGTTACTGTTTTTCATCAAAAAATGTATTTTTTCAAATGTTGAAAAAATGATGCAAAATGTCAAAAGTATTGTGCCTGATGGTGAATAACCACTTTTTAGAGCCCCACAGTGACCAAAATTGCCATTTTTAAAGACTTTTCTTCCTACTCAGAAGCTTCTATTTCGACCAATTTCTGGCATAAAAATGACTCTAATCATACTCATTTTAGTTCCAAAAATGATAATTCACATTTAATTGTCATTTACAGTCAAAAGAGAAAACAATAAACAATTACAATTTCTGACCATCTGGAGAAAGTTCGACAGGTCCGGGGTCATCTTTTTTCATCAAAAAATAAATGTTTTCAACTGTAGAAAAAATTATTCAAACTGTCAATAGGATTGTGCCTGATGTTGAATAACCCCTTTTTAAAGTGCCACAGTGACCAAAATTGCCATTTTTACAGATTTTTCTTTCTACTCAGAAGCTTCTATTTCGACTAATTTCTGGCAGAAAAATGACTCTAATCACACTAATTTTAGTTCCAAACATGATAATTCACATTTAATTGTCATTTAAAGTCAAAAGAGAAAACAATAAAATATGACAATTTCTGACAATCTGGAGAAAGTTCGACAGGTCCGGGGTCATCGTTTTTCATTAAAAAAAAGTATTTTTTCAAATGTTGAAAAAATGATGCAAAATGTCAAAAGGATTGTGCCTGATGTTGAATAACCACTTTTTAAAGCCCCACAGTGACCAAAACTGCCATTTTTACAGACTTTTCCTCCTACTCAGAAGCTTCTATTTCGACCAATTTCTGACAGAAAAATGACTCTAAACACACTCATTTTAGTTCCAAACATGATAATTCACATTTAATTGTCATTTACTGTCAAAAGAGAAAACAATAAAAACTGACAATTTCTGATCATCTGGAGAAAGTTCGACAGGTCCGGGGTCATCGTTTTTCAACAAAAAATTACTTTTTTCAAATGTTGAAAAAATTATGCAAAATGTCAAAAGGATTGTGCCTGATGTTGAATAACCACTTTTTAAAGCCCCACAGTGACCAAAATTGCCATTTTTACCGTCTTTTCCTCCTACTCAGAAGCTTCTATTTCGACCAATTTCTGGCAGAAAAATGACTCTAAACACACTCATTTTAGTTCAAAACAAGTTAATTTACAATTAATAGTCATTTACAGGCAAAAGAGAAAACAATAAAAAATGACCATTTCTGACAATGTGGAGAAAGTTCGACAGGTCCGGGGTCATCGTTTTTCATCAAAAAATAAATGTTTTCAACTGTAAAAAAAATTATTCAAACTGTCAATTGGATTGTGCCTCATGTTGAATAACCACTTTTCTTTAAAGCCCCACAGTGACCAAAAGTGCCATTTTTACCGACTTTTCCTCCTACTCAGAAGCTTCTTTTTCGACCAATTTCTGGCAGAAAAATGACTCTAAACACTCTTATTTTAGTTCCAAAAGTGATAATTCATATTTAATAGTCATTTACAGTCAAAAGATAAAAGATTAAAAGATGACCATTTGTGACCATCTGGAGAAAGTTCGACAGGTCCGGGGTCATCGTTTTTCACCAAAAAATGTATTTTTTCAAATGTTGAAAAAATGATGCAAAATGTCAAAAGGATTGTGCCTGATGTTGAACAACCAAGTTTTTTAAAGCCCCACAGTGATCAAAATTGCCATTTTTACAGACTTTTCCTCCTACTCAGAAGCTGCTATTTCGACCAATTTCTGGCAGAAAAATGACACTAAACACTCTTATTTTAGTTTCAAAAGTCGTAATTCATATTTAATAGTCATTTACAGTCAAAAGAGAAAACATTAAAAGATGACCATTTGTGACCATCTGGAGAAAGTGCGACAGGTCCGGGGTCATCGTTTTTCATCAAAAAACTTATTTTTTTAAATGTTGAAAAAATGATGCAAAATGTCAAAAGGATTGTGCCTGATGTTGAATAACCACTTTTTAAAGCCCCACAGTGACCAAAATTGCCATTTTTACAGACTTTTCCTCCTACTCAGAAGCTTCTATTTCGACAATTTCTGACAGAAAAATGACTCTAAAAACACTTATTTTAGTTCCAAAAGTGGTAATTCATATTTAATAGTCATTTACAGTCAAAAGAGAAAACATTAAAAGATGACCATTTGTGACCATCTGGAGAAAGTGCGACAGGTCCGGGGTCATCGTTTTTCATCAAAAAATTTATTTTTTCAAATGTTGAAAAAATGATGCAAAATGTCAAAAGAATTGTGCCTGATATTGAATAACCACTTTTTAAAGCCCCACAGTGATCAAAATTGCCATTTTTACAGACTTTTCCTCCTACTCAGAAGCTGCTATTTCGACCAATTTCTGGCAGAAAAATGACTCTAAACACTCTTATTTTAGTTTCAAAAGTGATAATTCATATGTAATAGTCATTTATAGTCAAAAGAGAAACATTAAAAGATGACCATTTCTGACCATCTGGAGAAAGTTCGACAGCTCCGGAGTCATCGTTTTTCATCAAAAAATGAATGTTTTCAACTGTAGAAAAAAGTATTCAAACTGTCAATTGGATTGTGCCTCATGTCGAATAACCACTTTTTAGAGCTCCACAGTGACCAAAATTGCCATTTTTACAGATTTTTCTTTCTACTCAGAAGCTTCTATTTCGACTAATTTCTGGCAGAAAAATGACTCTAATCACACTAATTTTAGTTCCAAACATGATAATTCACATTTAATTGTCATTTAAAGTCAAAAGAGAAAACAATAAAATATGACAATTTCTGACCATCTGGAGAAAGTTCGACAGGTCCGGGGTCATCGTTTTTCATTAAAAAAAAGTAATTTTTTCAAATGTTGAAAAAATGATGCAAAATGTCAAAAGGATTGTGCCTGATGTTGAATAACCACTTTTTAAAGCCCCACAGTGACCAAAACTGCCATTTTTACAGACTTTTCCACCTACTCAGAAGCTTCTATTTCTACCAATTTCTGGCAGAAAAATGACTCTAAACACTCTTATTTTAGTTCCAAAAGTGATAATTCATATTTAATAGTCATTTACAGTCAAAAGAGAAAACATTAAAAGATGACCATTTGTGACCATCTGGAGAAAGTGCGACAGGTCCGGGGTCATCGTTTTTCATCAAAAAAATTATTTTTTCAAATGTTGAAAAAATGATGCAAAATGTCAAAAGGATTGTGCCTGATATTGAATAACCACTTTTTAAAGCCCCACAGTGACCAAAATTGCCATTTTTACCGTCTTTTCCTCCTACTCAGAAGCTTCTATTTCGACCAATTTCTGGCAGAAAAATGACTCTAAACACACTCATTTTAGTTCAAAACAAGATAATTTACATTTAATAGTCATTTACAGGCAAAAGAGAAAACAATAAAAAATGACCATTTCTGACAATGTGGAGAAAGTTCGACAGGTCCGGGGTCATCGTTTTTCATCAAAAAATAAATGTTTTCAACTGTAGAAAAAATTATTCAAACTGTCAATTGGATTGTGCCTCATGTTGAATAACCACTTTTTAAAGCCCCACAGTGACCAAAAGTGCCATTTTTACCGACTTTTCCTCCTACTCAGAAGCTTCTATTTCGACCAATTTCTGGCAGAAAAATGACTCTAAACACTCTTATTTTAGTTCCAAAAGTGATAATTCATATTTAATAGTCATTTACAGTCAAAAGATAAAAGATTAAAAGATGACCATTTGTGACCATCTGGAGAAAGTTCGACAGGTCCGGGGTCATCGTTTTTCACCAAAAAATGTATTTTTTCAAATGTTGAAAAAATGATGCAAAATGTCAAAAGGATTGTGCCTGATGTTGAACAACCAAGTTTTTTAAAGCCCCACAGTGATCAAAATTGCCATTTTTACAGACTTTTCCTCCTACTCAGAAGCTGCTATTTCGACCAATTTCTGGCAGAAAAATGACACTAAACACTCTTATTTTAGTTTCAAAAGTCGTAATTCATATTTAATAGTCATTTACAGTCAAAAGAGAAAACATTAAAAGATGACCATTTGTGACCATCTGGAGAAAGTGCGACAGGTCCGGGGTCATCGTTTTTCATCAAAAAACTTATTTTTTTAAATGTTGAAAAAATGATGCAAAATGTCAAAAGGATTGTGCCTGATGTTGAATAACCAGTTTTTAAAGCCCCACAGTGACCAAAATTGCCATTTTTACAGACTTTTCCTCCTACTCAGAAGCTTCTATTTCGACAATTTCTGACAGAAAAATGACTCTAAAAACACTTATTTTAGTTCCAAAAGTGGTAATTCATATTTAATAGTCATTTACAGTCAAAAGAGAAAACATTAAAAAATGAACAATTCTGACCATCTGGAAAAAGTTCGACAGGTCCGGGGTCATCGTTTTTCAACAAAAAATTAATTTTTTCAAATTTTGAAATAATGATGCAAAATGTCAAAAGGATTGTGCCTCATGTTGAATAACCACTTTTTAAAGCCCCACAGTGACCAAAATTGCCATTTTTACAGACGTTCCCTCCTACTCAGAAGATTCTATTTCGACCAATTTCTGGCAGAAAAATGACTCTAAACACTCTTATTTTAGTTCCAAAAGTGATAATTCATATTCAATAGTCATTTACAGTCAAAAGAGAAAACATTAAAAGATGACCATTTGTGACCATCTGGAGAAAGTTCGACAGGTCCGGGGTCATCGTTTTTCAACAAAAAATTAATTTTTTCAAATGTTGAAAAAATGATTTAAAATGTCAAAAGGATTGTGCCTGATGTTGAATAACCACTTTTTAAAGCAGCACAGTGACCAAAATTTCCATTTTTCCAGACTTTTCCTCCTACTCAGAAGCTTCTAGTTCGACCAATTTCTGGCAGAAAAATGACTCTAAACACACTTATTTTAGTTCCAAAAGTGATAATTCACATTTAAAAGTCATTTACAGTCAAAAGAGAAAACATTAAAACATGACCATTTCTGACCATCTGGAGAAAGTTTGACAAGTCCGGGGTCATCGTTTTTCATCAAAAAAGTTATTTTTTTAAATGTTGAAAAAATGATTCAAAATGTCAAATGGATTGTGCCTCATGTTGAATAACCACTTTTTAAAGCCCCACAGAGACAAAAATTGTCATTTTTACAGACTTTTCCTCCTACTCAGAAGCTTCTATTTCGACCAATTTCTGGCAGAAAAATGACTCTAAACACTCTTATTTTAGTTTCAAAAGTGGTAATACATATTTAATAGTCATTTACAGTCAAAAGAGAAAACATTAAAAGATGACCATTTGTGACCATCTGGAGAAAGTGCGACAGGTCCGGGGTCATCGTTTTTCATCAAAAAATTTATTTTTTCAAATGTTGAAAAAATGATGCAAAATGTCAAAAGGATTGTGCCTGATATTGAATAACCACTTTTTAAAGCCCCACAGTGACCAAAATTGCCATTTTTACAGACTTTTCCTCCTACTCAGAAGATCCTATTTCGACCAATTTCTGGCAGAAAAATGACTCTAAACACTCTTATTTTAGTTCCAAAAGTGATAATTCATATTTAATAGTCATTTACAGTCAAAAGAGAAAACATTAAAAGATGACCATTTGTGACCATCTGGAGAAAGTGCGACAGGTCCGGGGTCATCGTTTTTCATCAAAAAATTTATTTTTTCAAATGTTGAAAAAATTATGCAAAATGTCAAAAGGATTGTGCCTGATATTGAATAACCACTTTTTAAAGCCCCACAGTGATCAAAATTGCCATTTTTACAGACTTTTCCTCCTACTCAGAAGCTGCTATTTCGACCAATTTCTGGCAGAAAAATGACTCTAAACACTCTTATTTTAGTTTCAAAAGTGATAATTCATATGTAATAGTCATTTATAGTCAAAAGAGAAACATTAAAAGATGACCATTTCTGACCATCTGGAGAAAGTTCGACAGCTCCGGAGTCATCGTTTTTCATCAAAAAATGAATGTTTTCAACTGTAGAAAAAAGTATTCAAACTGTCAATTGGATTGTGCCTCATGTCGAATAACCACTTTTTAGAGCTCCACAGTGACCAAAATTGCCATTTTTACAGATTTTTCTTTCTACTCAGAAGCTTCTATTTCGACTAATTTCTGGCAGAAAAATGATTCTAATCACACTAATTTTAGTTCCAAACATGATAATTCACATTTAATTGTCATTTAAAGTCAAAAGAGAAAACAATAAAATATGACAATTTCTGACCATCTGGAGAAAGTTCGACAGGTCCGGGGTCATCGTTTTTCATTAAAAAAAAGTATTTTTTCAAATGTTGAAAAAATGATGCAAAATGTCAAAAGGATTGTGCCTGATGTTGAATAACCACTTTTTAAAGCCCCACAGTGACCAAAAGTGCCATTTTTACAGACTTTTCCACCTACTCAGAAGCTTCTATTTCGACCAATTTCTGGCAGAAAAATGACTCTAAACACTCTTATTTTAGTTCCAAAAGTGATAATTCATATTTAATAGTCATTTACAGTCAAAAGATAAAAGATTAAAAGATGACCATTTGTGACCATCTGGAGAAAGTTCGACAGGTCCGGGGTCATCGTTTTTCACCAAAAAATGTATTTTTTCAAATGTTGAAAAAATTATGCAAAATGTCAAAAGGATTGTGCCTGATGTTGAACAACCAAGTTTTTTAAAGCCCCACAGTGATCAAAATTGCCATTTTTACAGACTTTTCCTCCTACTCAGAAGCTGCTATTTCGACCAATTTCTGGCAGAAAAATGACACTAAACACTCTTATTTTAGTTTCAAAAGTCGTAATTCATATTTAATAGTCATTTACAGTCAAAAGAGAAAACATTAAAAGATGACCATTTGTGACCATCTGGAGAAAGTGCGACAGGTCCGGGGTCATCGTTTTTCATCAAAAAACTTATTTTTTTAAATGTTGAAAAAATGATGCAAAATGTCAAAAGGATTGTGCCTGATGTTGAATAACCACTTTTTAAAGCCCCACAGTGACCAAAATTGCCATTTTTACAGACTTTTCCTCCTACTCAGAAGCTTCTATTTCGACAATTTCTGACAGAAAAATGACTCTAAAAACACTTATTTTAGTTCCAAAAGTGGTAATTCATATTTAATAGTCATTTACAGTCAAAAGAGAAAACATTAAAAAATGAACAATTCTGACCATCTGGAAAAAGTTCGACAGGTCCGGGGTCATCGTTTTTCAACAAAAAATTAATTTTTTCAAATTTTGAAATAATGATGCAAAATGTCAAAAGGAACAATTGTGCCTCATGTTGAATAACCACTTTTTAAAGCCCCACAGTGACCAAAATTGCCATTTTTACAGACGTTCCCTCCGACTCAGAAGATTCTATTTCGACCAATTTCTGGCAGAAAAATGACTCTAAACACTCTTATTTTAGTTCCAAAAGTGATAATTCATATTCAATAGTCATTTACAGTCAAAAGAGAAAACATTAAAAGATGACCATTTGTGACCATCTGGAGAAAGTTCGACAGGTCCGGGGTCATCGTTTTTCAACAAAAAATTAATTTTTTCAAATGTTGAAAAAATGATTTAAAATGTCAAAAGGATTGTGCCTGATGTTGAATAACCACTTTTTAAAGCAGCACAGTGACCAAAATTGCCATTTTTACAGACTTTTCCTCCTACTCAGAAGCTTCTATTTCGACAATTTCTGACAGAAAAATGACTCTAAAAACACTTATTTTAGTTCCAAAAGTGGTAATTCATATTTAATAGTCATTTACAGTCAAAAGAGAAAACATTAAAAGATGACCATTTGTGACCATCTGGAGAAAGTGCGACAGGTCCGGGGTCATCGTTTTTCATCAAAAAATTTATTTTTTCAAATGTTGAAAAAATGATGCAAAATGTCAAAAGGATTGTGCCTGATATTGAATAACCACTTTTTAAAGCCCCACAGTGATCAAAATTGCCATTTTTACAGACTTTTCCTCCTACTCAGAAGCTGCTATTTCGACCAATTTCTGGCAGAAAAATGACTCTAAACACTCTTATTTTAGTTTCAAAAGTGATAATTCATATGTAATAGTCATTTATAGTCAAAAGAGAAACATTAAAAGATGACCATTTCTGACCATCTGGAGAAAGTTCGACAGCTCCGGAGTCATCGTTTTTCATCAAAAAATGAATGTTTTCAACTGTAGAAAAAAGTATTCAAACTGTCAATTGGATTGTGCCTCATGTCGAATAACCACTTTTTAGAGCTCCACAGTGACCAAAATTGCCATTTTTACAGATTTTTCTTTCTACTCAGAAGCTTCTATTTCGACTAATTTCTGGCAGAAAAATGACTCTAATCACACTAATTTTAGTTCCAAACATGATAATTCACATTTAATTGTCATTTAAAGTCAAAAGAGAAAACAATAAAATATGACAATTTCTGACCATCTGGAGAAAGTTCGACAGGTCCGGGGTCATCGTTTTTCATTAAAAAAAAGTATTTTTTCAAATGTTGAAAAAATGATGCAAAATGTCAAAAGGATTGTGCCTGATGTTGAATAACCACTTTTTAAAGCCCCACAGTGACCAAAACTGCCATTTTTACAGACTTTTCCACCTACTCAGAAGCTTCTATTTCTACCAATTTCTGGCAGAAAAATGACTCTAAACACTCTTATTTTAGTTCCAAAAGTGATAATTCATATTTAATAGTCATTTACAGTCAAAAGAGAAAACATTAAAAGATGACCATTTGTGACCATCTGGAGAAAGTGCGACAGGTCCGGGGTCATCGTTTTTCATCAAAAAAATTATTTTTTCAAATGTTGAAAAAATGATGCAAAATGTCAAAAGGATTGTGCCTGATATTGAATAACCACTTTTTAAAGCCCCACAGTGACCAAAATTGCCATTTTTACCGTCTTTTCCTCCTACTCAGAAGCTTCTATTTCGACCAATTTCTGGCAGAAAAATGACTCTAAACACACTCATTTTAGTTCAAAACAAGATAATTTACATTTAATAGTCATTTACAGGCAAAAGAGAAAACAATAAAAAATGACCATTTCTGACAATGTGGAGAAAGTTCGACAGGTCCGGGGTCATCGTTTTTCATCAAAAAATAAATGTTTTCAACTGTAGAAAAAATTATTCAAACTGTCAATTGGATTGTGCCTCATGTTGAATAACCACTTTTTAAAGCCCCACAGTGACCAAAAGTGCCATTTTTACCGACTTTTCCTCCTACTCAGAAGCTTCTATTTCGACCAATTTCTGGCAGAAAAATGACTCTAAACACTCTTATTTTAGTTCCAAAAGTGATAATTCATATTTAATAGTCATTTACAGTCAAAAGATAAAAGATTAAAAGATGACCATTTGTGACCATCTGGAGAAAGTTCGACAGGTCCGGGGTCATCGTTTTTCACCAAAAAATGTATTTTTTCAAATGTTGAAAAAATGATGCAAAATGTCAAAAGGATTGTGCCTGATGTTGAACAACCAAGTTTTTTAAAGCCCCACAGTGATCAAAATTGCCATTTTTACAGACTTTTCCTCCTACTCAGAAGCTGCTATTTCGACCAATTTCTGGCAGAAAAATGACACTAAACACTCTTATTTTAGTTTCAAAAGTCGTAATTCATATTTAATAGTCATTTACAGTCAAAGAGAAAACATTAAAAGATGACCATTTGTGACCATCTGGAGAAAGTGCGACAGGTCCGGGGTCATCGTTTTTCATCAAAAAACTTATTTTTTTAAATGTTGAAAAAATGATGCAAAATGTCAAAAGGATTGTGCCTGATGTTGAATAACCACTTTTTAAAGCCCCACAGTGACCAAAATTGCCATTTTTACAGACTTTTCCTCCTACTCAGAAGCTTCTATTTCGACAATTTCTGACAGAAAAATGACTCTAAAAACACTTATTTTAGTTCCAAAAGTGGTAATTCATATTTAATAGTCATTTACAGTCAAAAGAGAAAACATTAAAAAATGAACAATTCTGACCATCTGGAAAAAGTTCGACAGGTCCGGGGTCATCGTTTTTCAACAAAAAATTAATTTTTTCAAATTTTGAAATAATGATGCAAAATGTCAAAAGGATTGTGCCTCATGTTGAATAACCACTTTTTAAAGCCCCACAGTGACCAAAATTGCCATTTTTACAGACGTTCCCTCCTACTCAGAAGATTCTATTTCGACCAATTTCTGGCAGAAAAATGACTCTAAACACTCTTATTTTAGTTCCAAAAGTGATAATTCATATTCAATAGTCATTTACAGTCAAAAGAGAAAACATTAAAAGATGACCATTTGTGACCATCTGGAGAAAGTTCGACAGGTCCGGGGTCATCGTTTTTCAACAAAAAATTAATTTTTTCAAATGTTGAAAAAATGATTTAAAATGTCAAAAGGATTGTGCCTGATGTTGAATAACCACTTTTTAAAGCAGCACAGTGACCAAAATTTCCATTTTTCCAGACTTTTCCTCCTACTCAGAAGCTTCTAGTTCGACCAATTTCTGGCAGAAAAATGACTCTAAACACACTTATTTTAGTTCCAAAAGTGATAATTCACATTTAAAAGTCATTTACAGTCAAAAGAGAAAACATTAAAACATGACCATTTCTGACCATCTGGAGAAAGTTTGACAAGTCCGGGGTCATCGTTTTTCATCAAAAAAGTTATTTTTTTAAATGTTGAAAAAATGATTCAAAATGTCAAATGGATTGTGCCTCATGTTGAATAACCACTTTTTAAAGCCCCACAGAGACAAAAATTGTCATTTTTACAGACTTTTCCTCCTACTCAGAAGCTTCTATTTCGACCAATTTCTGGCAGAAAAATGACTCTAAACACTCTTATTTTAGTTTCAAAAGTGGTAATACATATTTAATAGTCATTTACAGTCAAAAGAGAAAACATTAAAAGATGACCATTTGTGACCATCTGGAGAAAGTGCGACAGGTCCGGGGTCATCGTTTTTCATCAAAAAATTTATTTTTTCAAATGTTGAAAAAATGATGCAAAATGTCAAAAGGATTGTGCCTGATATTGAATAACCACTTTTTAAAGCCCCACAGTGACCAAAATTGCCATTTTTACAGACTTTTCCTCCTACTCAGAAGATCCTATTTCGACCAATTTCTGGCAGAAAAATGACTCTAAACACTCTTATTTTAGTTCCAAAAGTGATAATTCATATTTAATAGTCATTTACAGTCAAAAGAGAAAACATTAAAAGATGACCATTTGTGACCATCTGGAGAAAGTGCGACAGGTCCGGGGTCATCGTTTTTCATCAAAAAATTTATTTTTTCAAATGTTGAAAAAATTATGCAAAATGTCAAAAGGATTGTGCCTGATATTGAATAACCACTTTTTAAAGCCCCACAGTGATCAAAATTGCCATTTTTACAGACTTTTCCTCCTACTCAGAAGCTGCTATTTCGACCAATTTCTGGCAGAAAAATGACTCTAAACACTCTTATTTTAGTTTCAAAAGTGATAATTCATATGTAATAGTCATTTATAGTCAAAAGAGAAACATTAAAAGATGACCATTTCTGACCATCTGGAGAAAGTTCGACAGCTCCGGAGTCATCGTTTTTCATCAAAAAATGAATGTTTTCAACTGTAGAAAAAAGTATTCAAACTGTCAATTGGATTGTGCCTCATGTCGAATAACCACTTTTTAGAGCTCCACAGTGACCAAAATTGCCATTTTTACAGATTTTTCTTTCTACTCAGAAGCTTCTATTTCGACTAATTTCTGGCAGAAAAATGATTCTAATCACACTAATTTTAGTTCCAAACATGATAATTCACATTTAATTGTCATTTAAAGTCAAAAGAGAAAACAATAAAATATGACAATTTCTGACCATCTGGAGAAAGTTCGACAGGTCCGGGGTCATCGTTTTTCATTAAAAAAAAGTATTTTTTCAAATGTTGAAAAAATGATGCAAAATGTCAAAAGGATTGTGCCTGATGTTGAATAACCACTTTTTAAAGCCCCACAGTGACCAAAACTGCCATTTTTACAGACTTTTCCACCTACTCAGAAGCTTCTATTTCTACCAATTTCTGGCAGAAAAATGACTCTAAACACTCTTATTTTAGTTCCAAAAGTGATAATTCATATTTAATAGTCATTTACAGTCAAAAGAGAAAACATTAAAAGATGACCATTTGTGACCATCTGGAGAAAGTGCGACAGGTCCGGGGTCATCGTTTTTCATCAAAAAAATTATTTTTTCAAATGTTGAAAAAATGATGCAAAATGTCAAAAGGATTGTGCCTGATATTGAATAACCACTTTTTAAAGCCTCACAGTGACCAAAATTGCAATTTTTACCGTCTTTTCCTCCTACTCAGAAGCTTCTATTTCGACCAATTTCTGGCAGAAAAATGACTCTAAACACACTCATTTTAGTTCAAAACAAGATAATTTACATTTAATAGTCATTTACAGGCAAAAGAGAAAACAATAAAAAATGACCATTTCTGACAATGTGGAGAAAGTTCGACAGGTCCGGGGTCATCGTTTTTCATCAAAAAATAAATGTTTTCAACTGTAGAAAAAATTATTCAAACTGTCAATTGGATTGTGCCTCATGTTGAATAACCACTTTTTAAAGCTCCACAGTGACCAACAGTGCCATTTTTACCGACTTTTCCTCCTACTCAGAAGCTTCTATTTCGACCAATTTCTGGCAGAAAAATGACTCTAAACACTCTTATTTTAGTTCCAAAAGTGATAATTCATATTTAATAGTCATTTACAGTCAAAAGATAAAAGATTAAAAGATGACCATTTGTGACCATCTGGAGAAAGTTCGACAGGTCCGGGGTCATCGTTTTTCACCAAAAAATGTATTTTTTCAAATGTTGAAAAAATTATGCAAAATGTCAAAAGGATTGTGCCTGATGTTGAACAACCAAGTTTTTTAAAGCCCCACAGTGATCAAAATTGCCATTTTAACAGACTTTTCCTCCTACTCAGAAGCTGCTATTTCGACCAATTTCTGGCAGAAAAATGACACTAAACACTCTTATTTTAGTTTCAAAAGTCGTAATTCATATTTAATAGTCATTTACAGTCAAAAGAGAAAACATTAAAAGATGACCATTTGTGACCATCTGGAGAAAGTGCGACAGGTCCGGGGTCATCGTTTTTCATCAAAAAACTTATTTTTTTAAATGTTGAAAAAATGATGCAAAATGTCAAAAGGATTGTGCCTGATGTTGAATAACCACTTTTTAAAGCCCCACAGTGACCAAAATTGCCATTTTTACAGACTTTTCCTCCTACTCAGAAGCTTCTATTTCGACAATTTCTGACAGAAAAATGACTCTAAAAACACTTATTTTAGTTCCAAAAGTGGTAATTCATATTTAATAGTCATTTACAGTCAAAAGAGAAAACATTAAAAAATGAACAATTCTGACCATCTGGAAAAAGTTCGACAGGTCCGGGGTCATCGTTTTTCAACAAAAAATTAATTTTTTCAAATTTTGAAATAATGATGCAAAATGTCAAAAGGAACAATTGTGCCTCATGTTGAATAACCACTTTTTAAAGCCCCACAGTGACCAAAATTGCCATTTTTACAGACGTTCCCTCCGACTCAGAAGATTCTATTTCGACCAATTTCTGGCAGAAAAATGACTCTAAACACTCTTATTTTAGTTCCAAAAGTGATAATTCATATTCAATAGTCATTTACAGTCAAAAGAGAAAACATTAAAAGATGACCATTTGTGACCATCTGGAGAAAGTTCGACAGGTCCGGGGTCATCGTTTTTCAACAAAAAATTAATTTTTTCAAATGTTGAAAAAATGATTTAAAATGTCAAAAGGATTGTGCCTGATGTTGAATAACCACTTTTTAAAGCAGCACAGTGACCAAAATTTCCATTTTTCCAGACTTTTCCTCCTACTCAGAAGCTTCTATTTCGACCAATTTCTGGCAGAAAAATGACTCTAACACTCTTATTTTAGTTCCAAAAGTGATAATTCATATTTAATAGTCATTTATAGTCAAAAGAGAAAACATTAAAAGATGACCATTTCTGACCATCTGGAGAAAGTTCGACAGATCATCGTTTTTCACCCAAAAAATTATTTTTTCAAATGTTGAAAAAATGATGCAAAATGTCAAAAGGATTGTGCCTGATGTTGAACAACCAAGTTTTTTAAAGCTCCACAGTGATCAAATTTGCCATTTTTACAGACTTTTCCTCCTACTCAGAAGCTGCTATTTCGACCAATTTCTGGCAGAAAAATGACTCTAAACACTCTTATTTTAGTTTCAAAAGTGATAATTCATATGTAATAGTCATTTATAGTCAAAAGAGAAAACATTAAAAGATGACCATTTCTGACCATCTGGAGAAAGTTCGACAGGTCCGGGTTCATCGTTTTTCAACAGAAAATTTATTTTTTCAAATGTTGAAAAAATTGATGCAAAATGTCAAAAGGATTGTGCCTGATGTTGAACAACCAAGTTTTTTAAAGCCCCACAGTGATCAAAATTGCCATTTTTACAGACTTTTCCTCCTACTCAGAAGCTTCTATTTCGACCAATTTCTGGCAGAAAAATGACACTAAACACTCTTATTTTAGTTTCAAAAGTCGTAATACATATTTAATATATTTAATAGTCATTTACAGTCAAAAGATAAAACAATAAAAGATGACCATTTGTGACCATCTGGAGAAAGTGCGACAGGTCCGGGGTCATCGTTTTTCATCAAAAAATTTATTTTTTCAAATGTTGAAAAAATGATGCAAAATGTCAAAAGGATTGTGCCTGATATTGAATAACCACTTTTTAAAGCCCCACAGTGACCAAAATTGCAATTTTTACAGACTTTTCCTCCTACTCAGAAGATCCTATTTCGACCAATTTCTGGCAGAAAAATGACTCTAAACACTCTTATTTTAGTTCCAAAAGTGATAATTCATATTTAATAGTCATTTACAGTCAAAAGAGAAAACATTAAAAGATGACCATTTCTGACCATCTGGAGAAAGTTCGACAGGTCCGGGGTTACTGTTTTTCATCAAAAAATGTATTTTTTCAAATGTTGAAAAAATGATGCAAAATGTCAAAAGTATTGTGCCTGATGGTGAATAACCACTTTTTAGAGCCCCACAGTGACCAAAATTGCAATTTTTAAAGACTTTTCTTCCTACTCAGAAGCTTCTATTTCGACCAATTTCTGGCATAAAAATGACTCTAATCATACTCATTTTAGTTCCAAAAATGATAATTCACATTTAATTGTCATTTACAGTCAAAAGAGAAAACAATAAACAATTACAATTTCTGACCATCTGGAGAAAGTTCGACAGGTCCGGGGTCATCTTTTTTCATCAAAAAATAAATGTTTTCAACTGTAGAAAAAATTATTCAAACTGTCAATAGGATTGTGCCTGATGTTGAATAACCCCTTTTTAAAGTGCCACAGTGACCAAAATTGCCATTTTTACAGTCTTTTCCACCTACTCAGAAGCTTCTATTTCGACCAATTTCTGGCATAAAAATGACTCTAAACACACTAATTTTAGGTCCAAACAAGATAATTCACATGTAATAGTCATTTACAGGCAAAAGAGAAAACAATAAAAAATTACCATTTCTGACTATGTGGAGAAAGTTCGACAAGTCCGGGGTCATCTTTTTTCATCAAAAAATAAATGTTTTCAACTGTAGAAAAAATTATTCAAACTGTCAATTGGATTGTGCCTCATGTTGAATAACCACTTTTTAGAGCCCCACAGTGACCAAAATTGCCATTTTTACAGACTTTTCTTTCTACTCAGAAGCTTCTATTTCGACCAATTTCTGGCAGAAAAATGACTCTAATCACACTAACTTTAGTTCCAAACATGATAATTCACATTTAATTGTCATTTAAAGTCAAAAGAGAAAACAATAAAATATGACAATTTCTGACCATCTGGAGAAAGTTCGACAGGTCCGGGGTCATCGTTTTTCATAAAAAAATGTATTTTTTCAAATGTTGAAAAAATGATGCAAAATGTCAAAAGGATTGTGCCTGATGTTGAATAACCACTTTTTAAAGCCCCACAGTGACCAAAACTGCCATTTTTACAGACTTTTCCACCTACTCAGAAGCTTCTATTTCTACCAATTTCTGGCAGAAAAATGACTCTAAACACTCTTATTTCAGTTCCAAAAGTGATAATTCATATTTAATAGTCATTTATAGTCAAAAGAGAAAACATTAAAAGATGACCATTTGTGACCATCTGGAGAAAGTTCGACAGCTCCGGAGTCATCGTTTTTCATCAAAAAATGAATGTTTTCAACTGTAGAAAAAAGTATTCAAACTGTCAATTGGATTGTGCCTCATGTTGAATAACCACTTTTTAGAGCTCCACAGTGACCAAAATTGCCATTTTTACAGATTTTTCTTTCTACTCAGAAGCTTCTATTTCGACTAATTTCTGGCAGAAAAATGACTCTAATCACACTAATTTTAGTTCCAAACATGATAATTCACATTTAATTGTCATTTAAAGTCAAAAGAGAAAACAATAAAATATGACAATTTCTGACAATCTGGAGAAAGTTCGACAGGTCCGGGGTCATCGTTTTTCAACAAAAAATTACTTTTTTCAAATGTTGAAAAAATTATGCAAAATGTCAAAAGGATTGTGCCTGATGTTGAATAACCACTTTTTAAAGCCCCACAGTGACCAAAATTGCCATTTTTACCGTCTTTTCCTCCTACTCAGAAGCTTCTATTTCGACCAATTTCTGGCAGAAAAATGACTCTAAACACACTCATTTTAGTTCAAAACAAGTTAATTTACAATTAATAGTCATTTACAGGCAAAAGAGAAAACAATAAAAAATGACCATTTCTGACAATGTGGAGAAAGTTCGACAGGTCCGGGGTCATCGTTTTTCATCAAAAAATAAATGTTTTCAACTGTAAAAAAAATTATTCAAACTGTCAATTGGATTGTGCCTCATGTTGAATAACCACTTTTCTTTAAAGCCCCACAGTGACCAAAAGTGCCATTTTTACCGACTTTTCCTCCTACTCAGAAGCTTCTATTTCGACCAATTTCTGGCAGAAAAATGACTCTAAACACTCTTATTTTAGTTCCAAAAGTGATAATTCATATTTAATAGTCATTTACAGTCAAAAGATAAAAGATTAAAAGATGACCATTTGTGACCATCTGGAGAAAGTTCGACAGGTCCGGGGTCATCGTTTTTCACCAAAAAATGTATTTTTTCAAATGTTGAAAAAATGATGCAAAATGTCAAAAGGATTGTGCCTGATGTTGAACAACCAAGTTTTTTAAAGCCCCACAGTGATCAAAATTGCCATTTTTACAGACTTTTCCTCCTACTCAGAAGCTGCTATTTCGACCAATTTCTGGCAGAAAAATGACACTAAACACTCTTATTTTAGTTTCAAAAGTCGTAATTCATATTTAATAGTCATTTACAGTCAAAAGAGAAAACATTAAAAGATGACCATTTGTGACCATCTGGAGAAAGTGCGACAGGTCCGGGGTCATCGTTTTTCATCAAAAAACTTATTTTTTTAAATGTTGAAAAAATGATGCAAAATGTCAAAAGGATTGTGCCTGATGTTGAATAACCACTTTTTAAAGCCCCACAGTGACCAAAATTGCCATTTTTACAGACTTTTCCTCCTACTCAGAAGCTTCTATTTCGACAATTTCTGACAGAAAAATGACTCTAAAAACACTTATTTTAGTTCCAAAAGTGGTAATTCATATTTAATAGTCATTTACAGTCAAAAGAGAAAACATTAAAAAATGAACAATTCTGACCATCTGGAAAAAGTTCGACAGGTCCGGGGTCATCGTTTTTCAACAAAAAATTAATTTTTTCAAATTTTGAAATAATGATGCAAAATGTCAAAAGGATTGTGCCTCATGTTGAATAACCACTTTTTAAAGCCCCACAGTGACCAAAATTGCCATTTTTACAGACGTTCCCTCCTACTCAGAAGATTCTATTTCGACCAATTTCTGGCAGAAAAATGACTCTAAACACTCTTATTTTAGTTCCAAAAGTGATAATTCATATTCAATAGTCATTTACAGTCAAAAGAGAAAACATTAAAAGATGACCATTTGTGACCATCTGGAGAAAGTTCGACAGGTCCGGGGTCATCGTTTTTCAACAAAAAATTAATTTTTTCAAATGTTGAAAAAATGATTTAAAATGTCAAAAGGATTGTGCCTGATGTTGAATAACCACTTTTTAAAGCAGCACAGTGACCAAAATTTCCATTTTTCCAGACTTTTCCTCCTACTCAGAAGCTTCTAGTTCGACCAATTTCTGGCAGAAAAATGACTCTAAACACACTTATTTTAGTTCCAAAAGTGATAATTCACATTTAAAAGTCATTTACAGTCAAAAGAGAAAACATTAAAACATGACCATTTCTGACCATCTGGAGAAAGTTTGACAAGTCCGGGGTCATCGTTTTTCATCAAAAAAGTTATTTTTTTAAATGTTGAAAAAATGATTCAAAATGTCAAATGGATTGTGCCTCATGTTGAATAACCACTTTTTAAAGCCCCACAGAGACAAAAATTGTCATTTTTACAGACTTTTCCTCCTACTCAGAAGCTTCTATTTCGACCAATTTCTGGCAGAAAAATGACTCTAAACACTCTTATTTTAGTTCCAAAAGTGATAATTCATATTTATTAGTCATTTATAGTCAAAAGAGAAAACATTAAAAGATGACCATTTCTGACCATCTGGAGAAAGTTCGACAGATCATCGTTTTTCACCAAAAAATTTATTTTTTCAAATGTTGAAAAAATGATGCAAAATGTCAAAAGGATTGTGCCTGATGTTGAACAACCAAGTTTTTTAAAGCCCCACAGTGATCAAATTTGCCATTTTTACAGACTTTTCCTCCTACTCAGAAGCTGCTATTTCGACCAATTTCTGGCAGAAAAATGACTCTAAACACTCTTATTTTAGTTTCAAAAGTGATAATTCATATGTAATAGTCATTTATAGTCAAAAGAGAAAACATTAAAAGATGACCATTTCTGACCATCTGGAGAAAGTTCGACAGGTCCGGGTTCATCGTTTTTCAACAGAAAATTTATTTTTTCAAATGTTGAAAAAATTGATGCAAAATGTCAAAAGGATTGTGCCTGATGTTGAACAACCAAGTTTTTTAAAGCCCCACAGTGATCAAAATTGCCATTTTTACAGACTTTTCCTCCTACTCAGAAGCTTCTATTTCGACCAATTTCTGGCAGAAAAATGACACTAAACACTCTTATTTTAGTTTCAAAAGTCGTAATACATATTTAATATATTTAATAGTCATTTACAGTCAAAAGAGAAAACAATAAAAGATGACCATTTGTGACCATCTGGAGAAAGTGCGACAGGTCCGGGGTCATCGTTTTTCATCAAAAAATTAATTTTTTCAAATGTTGAAAAAATGATGCAAAATGTCAAAAGGATTGTGCCTGATATTGAATAACCACTTTTTAAAGCCCCACAGTGACCAAAATTGCAATTTTTACAGACTTTTCCTCCTACTCAGAAGATCCTATTTCGACCAATTTCTGGCAGAAAAATGACTCTAAACACTCTTATTTTAGTTCCAAAAGTGATAATTCATATTTAATAGTCATTTACAGTCAAAAGAGAAAACATTAAAAGATGACCATTTCTGACCATCTGGAGAAAGTTCAACAGGTCCGGGGTTACTGTTTTTCATCAAAAAATGTATTTTTTCAAATGTTGAAAAAATGATGCAAAATGTCAAAAGTATTGTGCCTGATGGTGAATAACCACTTTTTAGAGCCCCACAGTGACCAAAATTGCCATTTTTAAAGACTTTTCTTCCTACTCAGAAGCTTCTATTTCGACCAATTTCTGGCATAAAAATGACTCTAATCATACTCATTTTAGTTCCAAAAATGATAATTCACATGTAATAGTCATTTACAGGCAAAAGAGAAAACAATAAAAAATGACCATTTCTGACTATGTGGAGAAAGTTCGACAGGTCCGGGGTCATCTTTTTTCATCAAAAAATAAATGTTTTCAACTGTAGAAAAAATTATTCAAACTGTCAATTGGATTGTGCCTCATGTTGAATAACCACTTTTTAGAGCCCCACAGTGACCAAAATTGCCATTTTTACAGACTTTTCTTTTTACTCAGAAGCTTCTATTTCGACCAATTTCTGGCAGAAAAATGACTCTAATCACACTAATTTTAGTTCCAAACATGATAATTCACATTTAATTGTCATTTAAAGTCAAAAGAGAAAACAATAAAATATGACAATTTCTGACCATCTGGAGAAAGTTCGACAGGTCCGGGGTCATCGTTTTTCATAAAAAAATGTATTTTTTCAAATGTTGAAAAAATGATGCAAAATGTCAAAAGGATTGTGCCTGATGTTGAATAACCACTTTTTAAAGCCCCACAGTGACCAAAACTGCTATTTTTACAGACTTTTCCACCTACTCAGAAGCTTCTATTTCTACCAATTTCTGGCAGAAAAATGACTCTAAACACTCTTATTTCAGTTCCAAAAGTGATAATTCATATTTAATAGTCATTTATAGTCAAAAGAGAAAACATTAAAAGATGACCATTTCTGACCATCTGGAGAAAGTTCGACAGGTCCAGGTTCATCGTTTTTCAACAGAAAATGTATTTTTTCAAATGTTGAAAAAATGATGCAAAATGCCAAAAGGATTGTGCCTGATGTTGAACAACCAAGTTTTTTAAAGCCCCACAGTGATCAAAATTGCTATTTTTACAGACTTTTCCTCCTACTCAGAAGCTTCTATTTCGACCAATTTCTGGCAGAAAAATGACTCTAAACACTCTTATTTTAGTTTCAAAAGTGGTAATACATATTTAATAGTCATTTACAGTCAAAAGAGAAAACATTAAAAGATGACCATTTGTGACCATCTGGAGAAAGTGCGACAGGTCCGGGGTCATCGTTTTTCATCAAAAAATTTATTTTTTCAAATGTTGAAAAAATTATGCAAAATGTCAAAAGGATTGTGCCTGATATTGAATAACCACTTTTTAAAGCCCCACAGTGACCAAAATTGCCATTTTTATAGACTTTTCCTCCTACTCAGAAGATCCTATTTCGACCAATTTCTGGCAAAAAAATGACTCTAAACACTCTTATTTTAGTTCCAAAAGTGATAATTCATATTTAATAGTCATTTACAGTCAAAAGAGAAAACATTAAAAGATGACCATTTGTGACCATCTGGAGAAAGTGCGACAGGTCCGGGGTCATCGTTTTTCATCAAAAAATTTATTTTTTCAAATGTTGAAAAAATGATGCAAAATGTCAAAAGGATTGTGCCTGATATTGAATAACCACTTTTTAAAGCCCCACAGTGATCAAAATTGCCATTTTTACAGACTTTTCCTCCTACTCAGAAGCTGCTATTTCGACCAATTTCTGGCAGAAAAATGACTCTAAACACTCTTATTTCAGTTCCAAAAGTGATAATTCATATTTAATAGTCATTTATAGTCAAAAGAGAAAACATTAAAAGATGACCATTTCTGACCATCTGGAGAAAGTTCGACAGGTCCGGGTTCATCGTTTTTCAACAGAAAATGTATTTTTTCAAATGTTGAAAAAATGATGCAAAATGCCAAAAGGATTGTGCCTGATGTTGAACAACCAAGTTTTTTAAAGCCCCACAGTGATCAAAATTGCCATTTTTACAGACTTTTCCTCCTACTCAGAAGCTTCTATTTCGACCAATTTCTGGCAGAAAAATGACTCTAAACACTCTTATTTTAGTTTCAAAAGTGGTAATACATATTTAATAGTCATTTACAGTCAAAAGAGAAAACATTAAAAGATGACCATTTGTGACCATCTGGAGAAAGTGCGACAGGTCCGGGGTCATCGTTTTTCATCAAAAAATTTATTTTTTCAAATGTTGAAAAAATGATGCAAAATGTCAAAAGGATTGTGCCTGATATTGAATAACCACTTTTTAAAGCCCCACAGTGACCAAAATTGCCATTTTTACAGACTTTTCCTCCTACTCAGAAGATCCTATTTTGACCAATTTCTGGCAGAAAAATGACTCTAAACACTCTTATTTTAGTTCCAAAAGTGATAATTCATATTTAATAGTCATTTACAGTCAAAAGAGAAAACATTAAAAGATGACCATTTGTGACCATCTGGAGAAAGTGCGACAGGTCCGGGGTCATCTTTTTTCATCAAAAAATAAATGTTTTCAACTGTAGAAAAAATTATTCAAACTGTCAATAGGATTGTGCCTGATGTTGAATAACCCCTTTTTAAAGTGCCACAGTGACCAAAATTGCCATTTTTACAGTCTTTTCCACCTACTCAGAAGCTTCTATTTCGACCAATTTCTGGCATAAAAATGACTCTAAACACACTAATTTTAGGTCCAAACAAGATAATTCACATGTAATAGTCATTTACAGGCAAAAGAGAAAACAATAAAAAATGACCATTTCTGACTATGTGGAGAAAGTTCGACAAGTCCGGGGTCATCTTTTTTCATCAAAAAATAAATGTTTTCAACTGTAGAAAAAATTATTCAAACTGTCAATTGGATTGTGCCTCATGTTGAATAACCACTTTTTAGAGCCCCACAGTGACCAAAATTGCCATTTTTACAGACTTTTCTTTCTACTCAGAAGCTTCTATTTCGACCAATTTCTGGCAGAAAAATGACTCTAATCACACTAATTTTAGTTCCAAACATGATAATTCACATTTAATTGTCATTTAAAGTCAAAAGAGAAAACAATAAAATATGACAATTTCTGACCATCTGGAGAAAGTTCGACAGGTCCGGGGTCATCGTTTTTCATAAAAAAATGTATTTTTTCAAATGTTGAAAAAATGATGCAAAATGTCAAAAGGATTGTGCCTGATGTTGAATAACCACTTTTTAAAGCCCCACAGTGACCAAAACTGCCATTTTTACAGACTTTTCCACCTACTCAGAAGCTTCTATTTCTACCAATTTCTGGCAGAAAAATGACTCTAAACACTCTTATTTCAGTTCCAAAAGTGATAATTCATATTTAATAGTCATTTATAGTCAAAAGAGAAAACATTAAAAGATGACCATTTCTGACCATCTGGAGAAAGTTCGACAGGTCCGGGTTCATCGTTTTTCAACAGAAAATCTATTTTTTCAAATGTTGAAAAAATGATGCAAAATGCCAAAAGGATTGTGCCTGATGTTGAACAACCAAGTTTTTTAAAGCCCCACAGTGATCAAAATTGCCATTTTTACAGACTTTACCTTCTACTCAGAAGCTTCTATTTCGACCAATTTCTGGCAGAAAAATGACTCTAAACACTCTTATTTTAGTTTCAAAAGTGGTAATACATATTTAATAGTCATTTACAGTCAAAAGAGAAAACATTAAAAGATGACCATTTGTGACCATCTGGAGAAAGTGCGACAGGTCCGGGGTCATCGTTTTTCATCAAAAAATTTATTTTTTCAAATGTTGAAAAAATGATGCAAAATGTCAAAAGGATTGTGCCTGATATTGAATAACCACTTTTTAAAGCCCCACAGTGACCAAAATTGCCATTTTTACAGACTTTTCCTCCTACTCAGAAGATCCTATTTCGACCAATTTCTGGCAGAAAAATGACTCTAAACACTCTTATTTTAGTTCCAAAAGTGATAATTCATATGTAATAGTCATTTATAGTCAAAAGAGAAAACATTAAAAGATGACCATTTGTGACCATCTGGAGAAAGTTCGACAGCTCCGGAGTCATCGTTTTTCATCAAAAAATGAATGTTTTCAACTGTAGAAAAAAGTATTCAAACTGTCAATTGGATTGTGCCTCATGTTGAATAACCACTTTTTAGAGCTCCACAGTGACCAAAATTGCCATTTTTACAGATTTTTCTTTCTACTCAGAAGCTTCTATTTCGACTAATTTCTGGCAGAAAAATGACTCTAATCACACTAATTTTAGTTCCAAACATGATAATTCACATTTAATTGTCATTTAAAGTCAAAAGAGAAAACAATAAAATATGACAATTTCTGACAATCTGGAGAAAGTTCGACAGGTCCGGGGTCATCGTTTTTCAACAAAAAATTACTTTTTTCAAATGTTGAAAAAATTATGCAAAATGTCAAAAGGATTGTGCCTGATGTTGAATAACCACTTTTTAAAGCCCCACAGTGACCAAAATTGCCATTTTTACCGTCTTTTCCTCCTACTCAGAAGCTTCTATTTCGACCAATTTCTGGCAGAAAAATGACTCTAAACACACTCATTTTAGTTCAAAACAAGTTAATTTACAATTAATAGTCATTTACAGGCAAAAGAGAAAACAATAAAAAATGACCATTTCTGACAATGTGGAGAAAGTTCGACAGGTCCGGGGTCATCGTTTTTCATCAAAAAATAAATGTTTTCAACTGTAAAAAAAATTATTCAAACTGTCAATTGGATTGTGCCTCATGTTGAATAACCACTTTTCTTTAAAGCCCCACAGTGACCAAAAGTGCCATTTTTACCGACTTTTCCTCCTACTCAGAAGCTTCTATTTCGACCAATTTCTGGCAGAAAAATGACTCTAAACACTCTTATTTTAGTTCCAAAAGTGATAATTCATATTTAATAGTCATTTACAGTCAAAAGATAAAAGATTAAAAGATGACCATTTGTGACCATCTGGAGAAAGTTCGACAGGTCCGGGGTCATCGTTTTTCACCAAAAAATGTATTTTTTCAAATGTTGAAAAAATGATGCAAAATGTCAAAAGGATTGTGCCTGATGTTGAACAACCAAGTTTTTTAAAGCCCCACAGTGATCAAAATTGCCATTTTTACAGACTTTTCCTCCTACTCAGAAGCTGCTATTTCGACCAATTTCTGGCAGAAAAATGACACTAAACACTCTTATTTTAGTTTCAAAAGTCGTAATTCATATTTAATAGTCATTTACAGTCAAAAGAGAAAACATTAAAAGATGACCATTTGTGACCATCTGGAGAAAGTGCGACAGGTCCGGGGTCATCGTTTTTCATCAAAAAACTTATTTTTTTAAATGTTGAAAAAATGATGCAAAATGTCAAAAGGATTGTGCCTGATGTTGAATAACCACTTTTTAAAGCCCCACAGTGACCAAAATTGCCATTTTTACAGACTTTTCCTCCTACTCAGAAGCTTCTATTTCGACAATTTCTGACAGAAAAATGACTCTAAAAACACTTATTTTAGTTCCAAAAGTGGTAATTCATATTTAATAGTCATTTACAGTCAAAAGAGAAAACATTAAAAAATGAACAATTCTGACCATCTGGAAAAAGTTCGACAGGTCCGGGGTCATCGTTTTTCAACAAAAAATTAATTTTTTCAAATTTTGAAATAATGATGCAAAATGTCAAAAGGATTGTGCCTCATGTTGAATAACCACTTTTTAAAGCCCCACAGTGACCAAAATTGCCATTTTTACAGACGTTCCCTCCTACTCAGAAGATTCTATTTCGACCAATTTCTGGCAGAAAAATGACTCTAAACACTCTTATTTTAGTTCCAAAAGTGATAATTCATATTCAATAGTCATTTACAGTCAAAAGAGAAAACATTAAAAGATGACCATTTGTGACCATCTGGAGAAAGTTCGACAGGTCCGGGGTCATCGTTTTTCAACAAAAAATTAATTTTTTCAAATGTTGAAAAAATGATTTAAAATGTCAAAAGGATTGTGCCTGATGTTGAATAACCACTTTTTAAAGCAGCACAGTGACCAAAATTTCCATTTTTCCAGACTTTTCCTCCTACTCAGAAGCTTCTAGTTCGACCAATTTCTGGCAGAAAAATGACTCTAAACACACTTATTTTAGTTCCAAAAGTGATAATTCACATTTAAAAGTCATTTACAGTCAAAAGAGAAAACATTAAAACATGACCATTTCTGACCATCTGGAGAAAGTTTGACAAGTCCGGGGTCATCGTTTTTCATCAAAAAAGTTATTTTTTTAAATGTTGAAAAAATGATTCAAAATGTCAAATGGATTGTGCCTCATGTTGAATAACCACTTTTTAAAGCCCCACAGAGACAAAAATTGTCATTTTTACAGACTTTTCCTCCTACTCAGAAGCTTCTATTTCGACCAATTTCTGGCAGAAAAATGACTCTAAACACTCTTATTTTAGTTCCAAAAGTGATAATTCATATTTATTAGTCATTTATAGTCAAGAGAGAAAACATTAAAAGATGACCATTTCTGACCATCTGGAGAAAGTTCGACAGATCATCGTTTTTCACCAAAAAATTTATTTTTTCAAATGTTGAAAAAATGATGCAAAATGTCAAAAGGATTGTGCCTGATGTTGAACAACCAAGTTTTTTAAAGCCCCACAGTGATCAAATTTGCCATTTTTACAGACTTTTCCTCCTATTCAGAAGCTGCTATTTCGACCAATTTCTGGCAGAAAAATGACTCTAAACACTCTTATTTTAGTTTCAAAAGTGATAATTCATATGTAATAGTCATTTATAGTCAAAAGAGAAAACATTAAAAGATGACCATTTCTGACCATCTGGAGAAAGTTCGACAGGTCCGGGTTCATCGTTTTTCAACAGAAAATTTATTTTTTCAAATGTTGAAAAAATGGATGCAAAATGTCAAAAGGATTGTGCCTGATGTTGAACAACCAAGTTTTTTAAAGCCCCACAGTGATCAAAATTGCCATTTTTACAGACTTTTCCTCCTACTCAGAAGCTTCTATTTCGACCAATTTCTGGCAGAAAAATGACACTAAACACTCTTATTTTAGTTTCAAAAGTCGTAATACATATTTAATATATTTAATAGTCATTTACAGTCAAAAGAGAAAACAATAAAAGATGACCATTTGTGACCATCTGGAGAAAGTGCGACAGGTCCGGGGTCATCGTTTTTCATCAAAAAATTAATTTTTTCAAATGTTGAAAAAATGATGCAAAATGTCAAAAGGATTGTGCCTGATATTGAATAACCACTTTTTAAAGCCCCACAGTGACCAAAATTGCAATTTTTACAGACTTTTCCTCCTACTCAGAAGATCCTATTTCGACCAATTTCTGGCAGAAAAATGACTCTAAACACTCTTATTTTAGTTCCAAAAGTGATAATTCATATTTAATAGTCATTTACAGTCAAAAGAGAAAACATTAAAAGATGACCATTTCTGACCATCTGGAGAAAGTTCGACAGGTCCGGGGTTACTGTTTTTCATCAAAAAATGTATTTTTTCAAATGTTGAAAAAATGATGCAAAATGTCAAAAGTATTGTGCCTGATGGTGAATAACCACTTTTTAGAGCCCCACAGTGACCAAAATTGCCATTTTTAAAGACTTTTCTTCCTACTCAGAAGCTTCTATTTCGACCAATTTCTGGCATAAAAATGACTCTAATCATACTCATTTTAGTTCCAAAAATGATAATTCACATGTAATAGTCATTTACAGGCAAAAGAGAAAACAATAAAAAATGACCATTTCTGACTATGTGGAGAAAGTTCGACAGGTCCGGGGTCATCTTTTTTCATCAAAAAATAAATGTTTTCAACTGTAGAAAAAATTATTCAAACTGTCAATTGGATTGTGCCTCATGTTGAATAACCACTTTTTAGAGCCCCACAGTGACCAAAATTGCCATTTTTACAGACTTTTCTTTCTACTCAGAAGCTTCTATTTCGACCAATTTCTGGCAGAAAAATGACTCTAATCACACTAATTTTAGTTCCAAACATGATAATTCACATTTAATTGTCATTTAAAGTCAAAAGAGAAAACAATAAAATATGACAATTTCTGACCATCTGGAGAAAGTTCGACAGGTCCGGGGTCATCGTTTTTCATAAAAAAATGTATTTTTTCAAATGTTGAAAAAATGATGCAAAATGTCAAAAGGATTGTGCCTGATGTTGAATAACCACTTTTTAAAGCCCCACAGTGACCAAAACTGCTATTTTTACAGACTTTTCCACCTACTCAGAAGCTTCTATTTCTACCAATTTCTGGCAGAAAAATGACTCTAAACACTCTTATTTCAGTTCCAAAAGTGATAATTCATATTTAATAGTCATTTATAGTCAAAAGAGAAAACATTAAAAGATGACCATTTCTGACCATCTGGAGAAAGTTCGACAGGTCCGGGTTCATCGTTTTTCAACAGAAAATGTATTTTTTCAAATGTTGAAAAAATGATGCAAAATGCCAAAAGGATTGTGCCTGATGTTGAACAACCAAGTTTTTTAAAGCCCCACAGTGATCAAAATTGCTATTTTTACAGACTTTTCCTCCTACTCAGAAGCTTCTATTTCGACCAATTTCTGGCAGAAAAATGACTCTAAACACTCTTATTTTAGTTTCAAAAGTGGTAATACATATTTAATAGTCATTTACAGTCAAAAGAGAAAACATTAAAAGATGACCATTTGTGACCATCTGGAGAAAGTGCGACAGGTCCGGGGTCATCGTTTTTCATCAAAAAATTTATTTTTTCAAATGTTGAAAAAATTATGCAAAATGTCAAAAGGATTGTGCCTGATATTGAATAACCACTTTTTAAAGCCCCACAGTGACCAAAATTGCCATTTTTATAGACTTTTCCTCCTACTCAGAAGATCCTATTTCGACCAATTTCTGGCAAAAAAATGACTCTAAACACTCTTATTTTAGTTCCAAAAGTGATAATTCATATTTAATAGTCATTTACAGTCAAAAGAGAAAACATTAAAAGATGACCATTTGTGACCATCTGGAGAAAGTGCGACAGGTCCGGGGTCATCGTTTTTCATCAAAAAATTTATTTTTTCAAATGTTGAAAAAATGATGCAAAATGTCAAAAGGATTGTGCCTGATATTGAATAACCACTTTTTAAAGCCCCACAGTGATCAAAATTGCCATTTTTACAGACTTTTCCTCCTACTCAGAAGCTGCTATTTCGACCAATTTCTGGCAGAAAAATGACTCTAAACACTCTTATTTCAGTTCCAAAAGTGATAATTCATATTTAATAGTCATTTATAGTCAAAAGAGAAAACATTAAAAGATGACCATTTCTGACCATCTGGAGAAAGTTCGACAGGTCCGGGTTCATCGTTTTTCAACAGAAAATGTATTTTTTCAAATGTTGAAAAAATGATGCAAAATGCCAAAAGGATTGTGCCTGATGTTGAACAACCAAGTTTTTTAAAGCCCCACAGTGATCAAAATTGCCATTTTTACAGACTTTTCCTCCTACTCAGAAGCTTCTATTTCGACCAATTTCTGGCAGAAAAATGACTCTAAACACTCTTATTTTAGTTTCAAAAGTGGTAATACATATTTAATAGTCATTTACAGTCAAAAGAGAAAACATTAAAAGATGACCATTTGTGACCATCTGGAGAAAGTGCGACAGGTCCGGGGTCATCGTTTTTCATCAAAAAATTTATTTTTTCAAATGTTGAAAAAATGATGCAAAATGTCAAAAGGATTGTGCCTGATATTGAATAACCACTTTTTAAAGCCCCACAGTGACCAAAATTGCCATTTTTACAGACTTTTCCTCCTACTCAGAAGATCCTATTTCGACCAATTTCTGGCAGAAAAATGACTCTAAACACTCTTATTTTAGTTCCAAAAGTGATAATTCATATTTAATAGTCATTTACAGTCAAAAGAGAAAACATTAAAAGATGACCATTTGTGACCATCTGGAGAAAGTGCGACAGGTCCGGGGTCATCGTTTTTCATCAAAAAATTTATTTTTTCAAATGTTGAAAAAATGATGCAAAATGTCAAAAGGATTGTGCCTGATATTGAATAACCACTTTTTAAAGCCCCACAGTGATCAAAATTGCCATTTTTACAGACTTTTCCTCCTACTCAGAAGCTGCTATTTCGACCAATTTCTGGCAGAAAAATGACTCTAAACACTCTTATTTTAGTTTCAAAAGTGGTAATACATATTTAATAGTCATTTACAGTCAAAAGAGAAAACATTAAAAGATGACCATTTGTGACCATCTGGAGAAAGTGCGACAGGTCCGGGGTCATCGTTTTTCATCAAAAAATTTATTTTTTCAAATGTTGAAAAAATGATGCAAAATGTCAAAAGGATTGTGCCTGATATTGAATAACCACTTTTTAAAGCCCCACAGTGACCAAAATTGCCATTTTTACAGACTTTTCCTCCTACTCAGAAGATCCTATTTCGACCAATTTCTGGCAGAAAAATGACTCTAAACACTCTTATTTTAGTTCCAAAAGTGATAATTCATATTTAATAGTCATTTACAGTCAAAAGAGAAAACATTAAAAGATGACCATTTGTGACCATCTGGAGAAAGTGCGACAGGTCCGGGGTCATCGTTTTTCATCAAAAAATTTATTTTTTCAAATGTTGAAAAAATGATGCAAAATGTCAAAAGGATTGTGCCTGATATTGAATAACCACTTTTTAAAGCCCCACAGTGATCAAAATTGCCATTTTTACAGACTTTTCCTCCTACTCAGAAGCTGCTATTTCGACCAATTTCTGGCAGAAAAATGACTCTAAACACTCTTATTTTAGTTTCAAAAGTGATAATTCATATGTAATAGTCATTTATAGTCAAAAGAGAAAACATTAAAAGATGACCATTTCTGACCATCTGGAGAAAGTTCGACAGCTCCGGAGTCATCGTTTTTCATCAAAAAATGAATGTTTTCAACTGTAGAAAAAAGTATTCAAACTGTCAATTGGATTGTGCCTCATGTTGAATAACCACTTTTTAGAGCTCCACAGTGACCAAAATTGCCATTTTTACAGATTTTTCTTTCTACTCAGAAGCTTCTATTTCGACTAATTTCTGGCAGAAAAATGACTCTAATCACACTAATTTTAGTTCCAAACATGATAATTCACATTTAATTGTCATTTAAAGTCAAAAGAGAAAACAATAAAATATGACAATTTCTGACCATCTGGAGAAAGTTCGACAGGTCCGGGGTCATCGTTTTTCATTAAAAAAAAGTATTTTTTCAAATGTTGAAAAAATGATGCAAAATGTCAAAAGGATTGTGCCTGATGTTGAATAACCACTTTTTAAAGCCCCACAGTGACCAAAACTGCCATTTTTACAGACTTTTCCACCTACTCAGAAGCTTCTATTTCTACCAATTTCTGGCAGAAAAATGACTCTAAACACTCTTATTTTAGTTCCAAAAGTGATAATTCATATTTAATAGTCATTTACAGTCAAAAGAGAAAACATTAAAAGATGACCATTTGTGACCATCTGGAGAAAGTGCGACAGGTCCGGGGTCATCGTTTTTCATCAAAAAATTTATTTTTTCAAATGTTGAAAAAATGATGCAAAATGTCAAAAGGATTGTGCCTGATATTGAATAACCACTTTTTAAAGCCCCACAGTGACCAAAATTGCCATTTTTACCGTCTTTTCCTCCTACTCAGAAGCTTCTATTTCGACCAATTTCTGGCAGAAAAATGACTCTAAACACACTCATTTTAGTTCAAAACAAGATAATTTACATTTAATAGTCATTTACAGGCAAAAGAGAAAACAATAAAAAATGACCATTTCTGACAATGTGGAGAAAGTTCGACAGGTCCGGGGTCATCGTTTTTCATCAAAAAATAAATGTTTTCAACTGTAGAAAAAATTATTCAAACTGTCAATTGGATTGTGCCTGATATTGAATAACCACTTTTTAAAGCCCCACAGTGACGAAAATTGCCATTTTTATAGACTTTTCCTCCTACTCAGAAGATCCTATTTCGACCAATTTCTGGCAGAAAAATGACTCTAAACACTCTTATTTTAGTTCCAAAAGTGATAATTCATATTTAATAGTCATTTACAGTCAAAAGAGAAAACATTAAAAGATGACCATTTGTGACCATCTGGAGAAAGTGCGACAGGTCCGGGGTCATCGTTTTTCAACAAAAAAATTAATTTTTTTCAAATTTTGAAATAATGATGCAAAATGTCAAAAGGATTGTGCCTCATGTTGAATAACCACTTTTTAAAGCCCCACAGTGACCAAAATTGCCATTTTTACAGACGTACCCTCCTACTCAGAAGATTCTATTTCGACCAAATTCTGGCAGGAAAATGACTCTAAACACTCTTATTTTAGTTTCAAAAGTGATAATTCATATGTAATAGTCATTTATAGTCAAAAGAGAAAACATTAAAAGATGACCATTTGTGACCATCTGGAGAAAGTGCGACAGGTCCGGGGTCATCGTTTTTCATCAAAAAATTAATTTTTTCAAATGTTGAAAAAATGATGCAAAATGTCAAAAGGATTGTGCCTGATATTGAATAACCACTTTTTAAAGCCCCACAGTGACCAAAATTGCCATTTTTACAGACTTTTCCTCCTACTCAGAAGCTTCTATTTCGACCAATTTCTGGCAGAAAAATGACTCTAAACACTCTTATTTTAGTTTCAAAAGTGATAATTCATATTTAATAGTCATTTACAGTCAAAAGAGAAAACATTAAAAGATGACCATTTCTGACCATCTGGAGAAAGTTCGACAGGTTCGGGGTCACTATTTTTCATCAAAAAATGTTTTTTTTCAAATGTTGAAAAAATGATTTAAAATGTCAAAAGGATTGTGCCTCATGTTGAATAACCACTTTTTAAAGCCCTACAGAGACCAAAATTGTCATTTTTACAGACTTTTCCTCCTACTCAGAAGCTTCTATTTCAACCAATTTCTGGCAGAAAAATGACTCTAAACACTCTTATTTTAGTTCCAAAAGTGATAATTCATATTTAATAGTCATTTACAGTCAAAAGAGAAAACATTAAAAGATGACCATTTCTGACCATCTGGAGAAAGTTCGACAGATCATCGTTTTTCATCAAAAAATTTATTTTTTCAAATGTTGAAAAAATGATGCAAAATGTCAAAAGGATTGTGCCAGATGTTGAATAACCACTTTTTAAAGCCCCACAGTGACCAAAATTGCCATTTTTACAGACTTTTCCTCCTACTCAGAAGCTTCTATTTCGACCAATTTCTGACAGAAAAATGACTCTAAACACACTTATTTTAGTTCCAAAAGTGGTAATTCATATTTAATAGTCATTTACAGTCAAAAGAGAAAACATTAAAAAATGAACAATTCTGACCATCTGGAAAAAGTTCGACAGGTCCGGGGTCATCGTTTTTCAACAAAAAATTAATTTTTTCAAATTTTGAAATAATGATGCAAAATGTCAAAAGGATTTTGCCAGATGTTGAATAACCACTTTTTAAAGCCCCACAGTGACCAAAATTGCCATTTTTACAGACTTTTCCTCCTACTCAGAAGCTTATATTTCGACCAATTTCTGGCAGAAAAATGACTCTAAACACTCTTATTTTAGTTTTAAAAGTGATAATTCATATTTAATAGTCATTTACAGTCAAAAGAGAAAACATTAAAAGATGACCATTTCTGACCATCTGGAGAAAGTTCGACAGGTCCGGGGTCATCGTTTTTCATCAAAAAATTTATTTTTTCAAATGTTGAAAAAATGATGCAAAATGTCAAAAGGATTGTGCCTGATGTTGAATAACCACTTTTTAAAGCCCCACAGTGACCAAAATTGCCATTTTTACAGACTTTTCCTCCTACTCAGAAGCTTCTATTTCGACCAATTTCTGACAGAAAAATGACTCTAAACACACTTATTTTAGTTCCAAAAGTGGTAATTCATATTTAATAGTCATTTACAGTCAAAAGAGAAAACATTAAAAAATGAACAATTCTGACCATCTGGAAAAAGTTCGACAGGTCCGGGGTCATCGTTTTTCAACAAAAAATTAATTTTTTCAAATTTTGAAATAATGATGCAAAATGTCAAAAGGATTGTGCCTCATGTTGAATAACCACTTTTTAAAGCCCCACAGTGACCAAAATTGCCATTTTTACAGACGTACCCTCCTACTCAGAAGATTCTATTTTGACCAAATTCTGGCAGGAAAATGACTCTAAACACTCTTATTTTAGTTCCAAACATGATAATTCACATTTAATTGTCATTTACAGTCAAAAGAGAAAACAATAAAAAATGACAATTTATGACCATCTGGAGAAAGTTCAACAGGTCCGGGGTCATCGTTTTTCATCAAAAAATAAATTTTTTCAACTGAAGAAAAAATTATTCAAACTGTCAATTGGATTGTGCCTCGTGTTGAATAACCACTTTTTAAAGCCCCACAGTGACCAAAATTGCCATTTTTACAGACTTTTCCTCCTACTCAGAAGCTTCTATTTCGACCAATTTCTGGCAGAAAAATGACTCTAAACACTCTTATTTTAGTTCCAAAAGTGATAATTCATATTTAATAGTCATTTACAGTCAAAAGAGAAAACATTAAAAGATGACCATTTCTGACCATCTGGAGAAAGTTCGACAGGTCCGGGGTCACTATTTTTCATCAAAAAATGTTTTTTTTCAAATGTTGAAAAAATGATTTAAAATGTCAAAAGGATTGTGCCTCATGTTGAATAACCACTTTTTAAAGCCCCACAGAGACCAAAATTGTCATTTTTACAGACTTTTCCTCCTACTCAGAAGCTTCTATTTCGACCAATTTCTGGTAGAAAAATGACTCTAAACACTCTTATTTTAGTTCCAAAAGTGATAATTCATATTTAATAGTCATTTACAGTCAAAAGAGAAAACATTAAAAGATGACCATTTCTGACCATCTGGAGAAAGTTCAACAGATCATCGTTTTTCATCAAAAAATGTATTTTTTCAAATGTTGAAAAAATGATGCAAAATGTCAAAAGGATTGAGCCAGATGTTGAATAACCACTTTTTAAAGCCCCACAGTGACCAAAATTGCCATTTTTACAGACTTTTCCTCCTACTCAGAAGCTTCTATTTCGACCAATTTCTGGCAGAAAAATGACTCTAAACACTCTTATTTTAGTTTCAAAAGTGATAATTCATATTTAATAGTCATTTACAGTCAAAAGAGAAAACATTAAAAGATGACCATTTCTGACCATCTGGAGAAAGTTCGACAGGTCCGGGGTCATCGTTTTTCATCAAAAAATTTATTTTTTCAAATGTTGAAAAAATGATGCAAAATGTCAAAAGGATTGTGCCAGATGTTGAATAACCACTTTTTAAAGCCCCACAGTGACCAAAATTGC
This sequence comes from Lissotriton helveticus, assembly GCF_964261635.1. Classification (NCBI taxonomy): domain Eukaryota; kingdom Metazoa; phylum Chordata; class Amphibia; order Caudata; family Salamandridae; genus Lissotriton; species Lissotriton helveticus. Next base: position 1,354,963,265 of record NC_136061.1, on the reverse strand, counting down.
CATTTTTACAGACTTTTCCTCCCACTCAGAAGCTGCTATTTCGACCAATTTCTGGCAGAAAAATGACTCTAAACACTCTTATTTTAGTTCCAAAAGTGATAATTCATATGTAATAGTCATTTACAGTCAAAAGAGAAAACATTAAAAGATGACCATTTCTGACCATCTGGAGAAAGTTCGACAAGTCCGGGGTCATTGTTTTTCACCAAAAAATGTATTTTTTCAAATGTTGAAAAAATGATGCAAAATGTCAAAAGGATTGTGCCTGATGTTGAACAACCAAGTTTTTTAAAGCCCCACAGTGATCAAAATTGCCATTTTTACACACTTTTCCTCCTACTCAGAAGATCCTATTTCGACCAATTTCTGGCAGAAAAATTAGTCTAAACACTCTTATTTTAGTTCCAAAAGTGATAATTCATATTTAATAGTCATTTACAGTCAAAAGAGAAAACATTAAAAGATGACCATTTCCGACCATTTGGAGAAAGTTCGACAGCTCCGGGGTCATTGTTTTTCATCAAAAAATTTATTTTTTCAAATGTTGAAAAAATGATGCAAAATGTCAAAAGGATTGTGCCTCGTGTTGAATAACCACTTTTTAAAGCCCCACAGTGACCAAAATTGCCATTTTTACAGACTTTTCCTCCTACTCAGAAGCTTCTATTTCGACCAATTTCTGGCAGAAAAATGACTCTAAACACTCTTATTTTAGTTCCAAAAGTGATAATTCATATTTAATAGTCATTTACAGTCAAAAGAGAAAACATTAAAAGATGACCATTTCTGACCATCTGGAGAAAGTTCGACAGGGGTCATTGTTTTTCATCAAAAAATGTATTTTTTCAAATGTTGAAAAAATAATGCAAAAGGTCATTGTTTTTCATCAAAAAATGTATTTTTTCAAATGTTGAAAAAATGATGCAAAATGTCAAAAGTATTGTGCCTGATGGTGAATAACCACTTTTTAGAGCCCCACAGTGACCAAAATTGCCATTTTTAAAGACTTTTCTTCCTACTCAGAAGCTTCTATTTCGACCAATTTCTGGCATAAAAATGACTCTAATCATACTCATTTTAGTTCCAAAAATGATAATTCACATTTAATTGTCATTTACAGTCAAAAGAGAAAACAATAAACAATTACAATTTCTGACCATCTGGAGAAAGTTCGACAGGTCCGGGGTCATCGTTTTTTATCAAAAAATTTATTTTTTCAAATGTTGAAAAAATGATGCAAAATGTCAAAAGGATTGTGCCTGATGTTGAATAACCACTTTTTAAAGTGCCACAGTGACCAAAATTGCCATTTTTACAGTCTTTTCCACCTACTCAGAAGCTTCTATTTCGACCAATTTCTGGCAGAAAAATGACTCTAAACACACTCATTTTAGGTCCAAACAAGATAATTCACATGTAATAGTCATTTACAGGCAAAAGAGAAAACAATAAAAAATGACCATTTCTGACTATGTGGAGAAAGTTCGACAGGTCCGGGGTCATCTTTTTTCATCAAAAAATAAATGTTTTCAACTGTAGAAAAAATTATTCAAACTGTCAATTGGATTGTGCCTCATGTTGAATAATCACTTTTTAGAGCCCCACAGTGACCAAAATTGCCATTTTTACAGACTTTTCTTTCTACTCAGAAGCTTCTATTTCGACCAATTTCTGGCAGAAAAATGACTCTAATCACACTAATTTTAGTTCCAAACATGATAATTCACATTTAATTGTCATTTAAAGTCAAAAGAGAAAACAATAAAATATGACAATTTCTGACCATCTGGAGAAAGTGCGACAGGTCCGGGGTCATCGTTTTTCATCAAAAAATTAATTTTTTCAAATGTTGAAAAAATGATGCAAAATGTCAAAAGGATTGTGCCTGATATTGAATAACCACTTTTTAAAGCCCCACAGTGACCAAAATTGCAATTTTTACAGACTTTTCCTCCTACTCAGAAGATCCTATTTCGACCAATTTCTGGCAGAAAAATGACTCTAAACACTCTTATTTTAGTTCCAAAAGTGATAATTCATATTTAATAGTCATTTACAGTCAAAAGAGAAAACATTAAAAGATGACCATTTCTGACCATCTGGAGAAAGTTCGACAGGTCCGGGGTTACTGTTTTTCATCAAAAAATGTATTTTTTCAAATGTTGAAAAAATGATGCAAAATGTCAAAAGTATTGTGCCTGATGGTGAATAACCACTTTTTAGAGCCCCACAGTGACCAAAATTGCCATTTTTAAAGACTTTTCTTCCTACTCAGAAGCTTCTATTTCGACCAATTTCTGGCATAAAAATGACTCTAATCATACTCATTTTAGTTCCAAAAATGATAATTCACATTTAATTGTCATTTACAGTCAAAAGAGAAAACAATAAACAATTACAATTTCTGACCATCTGGAGAAAGTTCGACAGGTCCGGGGTCATCGTTTTTTATCAAAAAATTTATTTTTTCAAATGTTGAAAAAATGATGCAAAATGTCAAAAGGATTGTGCCTGATGTTGAATAACCACTTTTTAAAGTGCCACAGTGACCAAAATTGCCATTTTTACAGTCTTTTCCACCTACTCAGAAGCTTCTATTTCGACCAATTTCTGGCAGAAAAATGACTCTAAACACACTCATTTTAGGTCCAAACAAGATAATTCACATGTAATAGTCATTTACAGGCAAAAGAGAAAACAATAAAAAATGACCATTTCTGACTATGTGGAGAAAGTTCGACAGGTCCGGGGTCATCTTTTTTCATCAAAAAATAAATGTTTTCAACTGTAGAAAAAATTATTCAAACTGTCAATTGGATTGTGCCTCATGTTGAATAATCACTTTTTAGAGCCCCACAGTGACCAAAATTGCCATTTTTACAGACTTTTCTTTCTACTCAGAAGCTTCTATTTCGACCAATTTCTGGCAGAAAAATGACTCTAATCACACTAATTTTAGTTCCAAACATGATAATTCACATTTAATTGTCATTTAAAGTCAAAAGAGAAAACAATAAAATATGACAATTTCTGACCATCTGGAGAAAGTGCGACAGGTCCGGGGTCATCGTTTTTCATCAAAAAATTAATTTTTTCAAATGTTGAAAAAATGATGCAAAATGTCAAAAGGATTGTGCCTGATATTGAATAACCACTTTTTAAAGCCCCACAGTGACCAAAATTGCAATTTTTACAGACTTTTCCTCCTACTCAGAAGATCCTATTTCGACCAATTTCTGGCAGAAAAATGACTCTAAACACTCTTATTTTAGTTCCAAAAGTGATAATTCATATTTAATAGTCATTTACAGTCAAAAGAGAAAACATTAAAAGATGACCATTTCTGACCATCTGGAGAAAGTTCGACAGGTCCGGGGTTACTGTTTTTCATCAAAAAATGTATTTTTTCAAATGTTGAAAAAATGATGCAAAATGTCAAAAGGATTGTGCCTGATGTTGAATAACCACTTTTTAAAGCCCCACAGTGACCAAAACTGCCATTTTTACAGACTTTTCCACCTACTCAGAAGCTTCTATTTCGACCAATTTCTGGCAGAAAAATGACTCTAAACACTCTTATTTTAGTTTCAAAAGTGGTAATACATATTTAATAGTCATTTACAGTCAAAAGAGAAAACATTAAAAGATGACCATTTGTGACCATCTGGAGAAAGTGCGACAGGTCCGGGGTCATCGTTTTTCATCAAAAAATTTATTTTTTCAAATGTTGAAAAAATGATGCAAAATGTCAAAAGGATTGTGCCTGATATTGAATAACCACTTTTTAAAGCCCCACAGTGATCAAAATTGCCATTTTTACAGACTTTTCCTCCTACTCAGAAGCTGCTATTTCGACCAATTTCTGGCAGAAAAATGACTCTAAACACTCTTATTTTAGTTTCAAAAGTGATAATTCATATGTAATAGTCATTTATAGTCAAAAGAGAAAACATTAAAAGATGACCATTTGTGACCATCTGGAGAAAGTGCGACAGGTCCGGGGTCGTCGTTTTTCATCAAAAAATTTATTTTTTCAAATGTTGAAAAAATGATGCAAAATGTCAAAAGGATTGTGCCTGATATTGAATAACCACTTTTTAAAGCCCCACAGTGACCAAAATTGCCATTTTTACCGACTTTTCCTCCTACTCAGAAGCTGCTATTTCGACCAATTTCTGGCAGAAAAATGACTCTAAACACTCTTATTTTAGTTTCAAAAGTGATAATTCATATTTAATAGTCATTTATAGTCAAAAGAGAAAACATTAAAAGATGACCATTTCTGACCATTTCTGACCATCTGGAGAAAGTTCGACAGGTCCGGGTTCATCGTTTTTCAACAGAAAATGTATTTTTTCAAATGTTGAAAAAATGATGCAAAATGCCAAAAGGATTGTGCCTGATGTTGAACAACCAAGTTTTTTAAAGCCCCACAGTGATCAAAATTGCCATTTTTACAGACTTTTCCTCCTACTCAGAAGCTTCTATTTCGACCAATTTCTGGCAGAAAAATGACTCTAAACACTCTTATTTTAGTTTCAAAAGTGGTAATACATATTTAATAGTCATTTACAGTCAAAAGAGAAAACATTAAAAGATGACCATTTGTGACCATCTGGAGAAAGTGCGACAGGTCCGGGGTCATCGTTTTTCATCAAAAAATTTATTTTTTCAAATGTTGAAAAAATGATGCAAAATGTCAAAAGGATTGTGCCTGATATTGAATAACCACTTTTTAAAGCCCCACAGTGATCAAAATTGCCATTTTTACAGACTTTTCCTCCTACTCAGAAGCTGCTATTTCGACCAATTTCTGGCAGAAAAATGACTCTAAACACTCTTATCTTAGTTTCAAAAGTGATAATTCATATGTAATAGTCATTTATAGTCAAAAGAGAAAACATTAAAAGATGACCATTTGTGACCATCTGGAGAAAGTGCGACAGTTCCGGGGTCATCGTTTTTCATCAAAAAATTTATTTTTTCAAATGTTGAAAAAATGATGCAAAATGTCAAAAGGATTGTGCCTCATGTTGAATAACCACTTTTTAAAGCCCCACAGTGACCAAAATTGCCATTTTTACAGACGTACCCTCCTACTCAGAAGATTCTATTTCGACCAAATTCTGGCAGGAAAATGACTCTAAACACTCTTATTTTAGTTCCAAACATGATAATTCACATTTAATTGTCATTTACAGTCAAAAGAGAAAACAATAAAAAATGACAATTTCTGACCATCTGGAGAAAGTTCAACAGGTCCGGGGTCATCGTTTTTCATCAAAAAATTAAAATTTTCAACTGAAGAAAAAATTATTCAAACTGTCAATTGGATTGTGCCTCGTGTTGAATAACCACTTTTTAAAGCCCCACAGTGACCAAAATTGCCATTTTTACAGACTTTTCCTCCTACTCAGAAGCTTCTATTTCGACCAATTTCTGGCAGAAAAATGACTCTAAACACTCTTACTTTAGTTCCAAAAGTGATAATTCATATTTAATAGTCATTTACAGTCAAAAGAGAAAACATTAAAAGATGACCATTTCTGACCATCTGGAGAAAGTTCGACAGGTCCGGGGTCACTATTTTTCATCAAAAAATGTTTTTTTTCAAATGTTGAAAAAATGATTTAAAATGTCAAAAGGATTGTGCCTCATGTTGAATAACCACTTTTTAAAGCCCCACAGAGACCAAAGTTGTCATTTGTACAGACTTTTCCTCCTACTCAGAAGCTTCTATTTCGACCAATTTCTGGCAGAAAAATGACTCTAAACACTCTTATTTTAGTTCCAAAAGTGATAATTCATATTTAATAGTCATTTACAGTCAAAAGAGAAAACATTAAAAGATGACGATTTCTGACCATCTGGAGAAAGTTCGACAGATCATCGTTTTTCATCAAAAAATGTATTTTTTCAAATGTTGAAAAAATGATGCAAAATGTCAAAAGGATTGTGCCAGATGTTGAATAACCACTTTTTAAAGCCCCACAGTGACCAAAATTGCCATTTTTACAGACTTTTCCTCCTACTCAGAAGCTTCTATTTCGACCAATTTCTGGCAGAAAAATGACTCTAAACACTCTTATTTTAGTTTCAAAAGTGATAATTCATATTTAATAGTCATTTACAGTCAAAAGAGAAAACATTAAAAGATGACCATTTCTGACCATCTGGAGAAAGTTCGACAGGTCCGGGGTCATCGTTTTTCATCAAAAAATTTATTTTTTCAAATGTTGAAAAAATGATGCAAAATGTCAAAAGGATTGTGCCAGATGTTGAATAACCACTTTTTAAAGCCCCACAGTGACCAAAATTGCCATTTTTACAGACTTTTCCTCCTACTCAGAAGCTTCTATTTCGACCAATTTCTGGCAGAAAAATGACTCTAAACACTCTTATTTTAGTTTCAAAAGTGATAATTCATATTTAATAGTCATTTACAGTCAAAAGAGAAAACATTAAAAGATGACCATTTCTGACCATCTGGAGAAAGTTCGACAGGTCCGGGGTCATCGTTTTTCATAAAAAAAATTATTTTTTCAAATGTTGAAAAAATGATGCAAAATGTCAAAAGGATTGTGCCTGATGTTGAATAACCACTTTTTAAAGCCCCACAGTGACCAAAATTGCCATTTTTACAGACTTTTCCTCCTACTCAGAAGCTTCTATTTCGACCAATTTCTGACAGAAAAATGACTCTAAACACACTTATTTTAGTTCCAAAAGTGGTAATTCATATTTAATAGTCATTTACAGTCAAAAGAGAAAACATTAAAAAATGAACAATTCTGACCATCTGGAAAAAGTTCGACAGGTCCGGGGTCATCGTTTTTCAACAAAAAATTAATTTTTTCAAATTTTGAAATAATGATGCAAAATGTCAAAAGGATTGTGCCTCATGTTGAATAACCACTTTTTAAAGCCCCACAGTGACCAAAATTGCCATTTTTACAGACGTACCCTCCTACTCAGAAGATTCTATTTCGACCAAATTCTGGCAGGAAAATGACTCTAAACACTCTTATTTTAGTTCCAAACATGATAATTCACATTTAATTGTCATTTACAGTCAAAAGAGAAAACAATAAAAAATGACAATTTCTGACCATCTGGAGAAAGTTCAACAGGTCCGGGGTCATCGTTTTTCATCAAAAAATTAAAATTTTCAACTGAAGAAAAAATTATTCAAACTGTCAATTGGATTGTGCCTCGTGTTGAATAACCACTTTTAAAGCCCCACAGTGACCAAAATTGCCATTTTTACAGACTTTTCCTCCTACTCAGAAGCTTCTATTTCGACCAATTTCTGGCAGAAAAATGACTCTAAACACTCTTACTTTAGTTCCAAAAGTGATAATTCATATTTAATAGTCATTTACAGTCAAAAGAGAAAACATTAAAAGATGACCATTTCTGACCATCTGGAGAAAGTTCGACAGGTCCGGGGTCACTATTTTTCATCAAAAAATGTTTTTTTTCAAATGTTGAAAAAATGATTTAAAATGTCAAAAGGATTGTGCCTCATGTTGAATAACCACTTTTTAAAGCCCCACAGAGACCAAAATTGTCATTTTTACAGACTTTTCCTCCTACTCAGAAGCTTCTATTTCGACCAATTTCTGGCAGAAAAATGACTCTAAACACTCTTATTTTAGTTCCAAAAGTGATAATTCATATTTAATAGTCATTTACAGTCAAAAGAGAAAACATTAAAAGATGACGATTTCTGACCATCTGGAGAAAGTTCGACAGATCATCGTTTTTCATCAAAAAATGTATTTTTTCAAATGTTGAAAAAATGATGCAAAATGTCAAAAGGATTGTGCCAGATGTTGAATAACCACTTTTTAAAGCCCCACAGTGACCAAAATTGCCATTTTTACAGACTTTTCCTCCTACTCAGAAGCTTCTATTTCGACCAATTTCTGGCAGAAAAATGACTCTAAACACTCTTATTTTAGTTTCAAAAGTTATAATTCATATTTAATAGTCATTTACAGTCAAAAGAGAAAACATTAAAAGATGACCATTTCTGACCATCTGGAGAAAGTTCGACAGGTCCGGGGTCATCGTTTTTCATCAAAAAATTTATTTTTTCAAATGTTGAAAAAATGATGCAAAATGTCAAAAGGATTGTGCCAGATGTTGAATAACCACTTTTTAAAGCCCCACAGTGACCAAAATTGCCATTTTTACAGACTTTTCCTCCTACTCAGAAGCTTCTATTTCGACCAATTTCTGGCAGAAAAATGACTCTAAACACTCTTATTTTAGTTTCAAAAGTGATAATTCATATTTAATAGTCATTTACAGTCAAAAGAGAAAACATTAAAAGATGACCATTTCTGACCATCTGGAGAAAGTTCGACAGGTCCGGGGTCATCGTTTTTCATTAAAAAAATTATTTTTTCAAATGTTGAAAAAATGATGCAAAATGTCAAAAGGATTGTGCCTGATGTTGAATAACCACTTTTTAAAGCCCCACAGTGACCAAAATTGCCATTTTTACAGACTTTTCCTCCTACTCAGAAGCTTCTATTTCGACCAATTTCTGACAGAAAAATGACTCTAAACACACTTATTTTAGTTCCAAAAGTGGTAATTCATATTTAATAGTCATTTACAGTCAAAAGAGAAAACATTAAAAAATGAACAATTCTGACCATCTGGAAAAAGTTCGACAGGTCCGGGGTCATCGTTTTTCAACAAAAAATTATTTTTTTCAAATTTTGAAATAATGATGCAAAATGTCAAAAGGATTGTGCCTCATGTTGAATAACCACTTTTTAAAGCCCCACAGTGACCAAAATTGCCATTTTTACAGACGTACCCTCCTACTCAGAAGATTCTATTTTGACCAAATTCTGGCAGGAAAATGACTCTAAACACTCTTATTTTAGTTCCAAACATGATAATTCACATTTAATTGTCATTTACAGTCAAAAGAGAAAACAATAAAAAATGACAATTTCTGACCATCTGGAGAAAGTTCAACAGGTCCGGGGTCATCGTTTTTCATCAAAAAATAAATTTTTTCAACTGAAGAAAAAATTATTCAAACTGTCAATTGGATTGTGCCTCGTGTTGAATAACCACTTTTTAAAGCCCCACAGTGACCAAAATTGCCATTTTTACAGACTTTTCCTCCTACTCAGAAGCTTCTATTTCGACCAATTTCTGGCAGAAAAATGACTCTAAACACTCTTATTTTAGTTCCAAAAGTGATAATTCATATTTAATAGTCATTTACAGTCAAAAGAGAAAACATTAAAAGATGACCATTTCTGACCATCTGGAGAAAGTTCGACAGGTCCGGGGTCACTATTTTTCATCAAAAAATGTTTTTTTTCAAATGTTGAAAAAATGATTTAAAATGTCAAAAGGATTGTGCCTCATGTTGAATAACCACTTTTTAAAGCCCCACAGAGACCAAAATTGTCATTTTTACAGACTTTTCCTCCTACTCAGAAGCTTCTATTTCGACCAATTTCTGGTAGAAAAATGACTCTAAACACTCTTATTTTAGTTCCAAAAGTGATAATTCATATTTAATAGTCATTTACAGTCAAAAGAGAAAACATTAAAAGATGACCATTTCTGACCATCTGGAGAAAGTTCGACAGATCATCGTTTTTCATCAAAAAATGTATTTTTTCAAATGTTGAAAAAATGATGCAAAATGTCAAAAGGATTGTGCCAGATGTTGAATAACAACTTTTTAAAGCCCCACAGTGACCAAAATTGCCATTTTTACAGACTTTTCCTCCCACTCAGAAGCTGCTATTTTGACCAATTTCTGGCAGAAAAATGACTCTAAACACTCTTATTTTAGTTCCAAAAGTGATAATTCATATGTAATAGTCATTTACAGTCAAAAGAGAAAACATTAAAAGATGACCATTTCTGACCATCTGGAGAAAGTTCGACAAGTCCGGGGTCATTGTTTTTCACCAAAAAATTTATTTTTTCAAATGTTGAAAAAATGATGCAAAATGTCAAAAGGATTGTGCCTGATGTTGAACAACCAAGTTTTTTAAAGCCCCACAGTGATCAAAATTGCCATTTTTACACACTTTTCCTCCTACTCAGAAGATCCTATTTCGACCAATTTCTGGCAGAAAAATTAGTCTAAACACTCTTATTTTAGTTCCAAAAGTGATAATTCATATGTAATAGTCATTTATAGTCAAAAGAGAAAACATTAAAAGATGACCATTTCTGACCATCTGGAGAAAGTTCGACAAGTCCGGGGTCATTGTTTTTCACCCAAAAATTTATTTTTTCAAATGTTGAAAAAATGATGCAAAATGTCAAAAGGATTGTGCCTGATGTTGAACAACCAAGTTTTTTAAAGCCCCACAGTGATCAAAATTGCCATTTTTACAGACTTTTCCTCCTACTCAGAAGATCCTATTTCGACCAATTTCTGGCAGAAAAATGACTCTAAACACTCTTATTTTAGTTCCAAAAGTGATAATTCATATTTAATAGTCATTTACAGTCAAAAGAGAAAACATTAAAAGATGACCATTTCTGACCATTTGGAGAAAGTTCGACAGCTCCGGGGTCATTGTTTTTCATCAAAAAATGTATTTTTTCAAATGTTGAAAAAATGATGCAAAATGTCAAAAGGATTGTGCCTCGTGTTGAATAACCACTTTTTAAAGCCCCACAGTGACCAAAATTGCCATTTTTACAGACTTTTCCTCCTACTCAGAAGCTTCTATTTCGACCAATTTCTGGCAGAAAAATGACTCTAAACACTCTTATTTTAGTTCCAAAAGTGATAATTCATATTTAATAGTCATTTACAGTCAAAAGAGAAAACATTAAAAGATGACCATTTCTGACCATCTGGAGAAAGTTCGACAGGGGTCATTGTTTTTCATCAAAAAATGTATTTTTTCAAATGTTGAAAAAATAATGCAAAAGGTCATTGTTTTTCATCAAAAAATGTATTTTTTCAAATGTTGAAAAAATAATGCAAAATGTCAAAAGTATTGTGCCTGATGGTGAATAACCACTTTTTAGAGCCCCACAGTGACCAAAATTGCCATTTTTAAAGACTTTTCTTCCTACTCAGAAGCTTCTATTTCGACCAATTTCTGGCATAAAAATGACTCTAATCATACTCATTTTAGTTCCAAAAATGATAATTCACATTTAATTGTCATTTACAGTCAAAAGAGAAAACAATAAACAATTACAATTTCTGACCATCTGGAGAAAGTTCGACAGGTCCGGTGTCATCGTTTTTCATCAAAAAATTTATTTTTTCAAATGTTGAAAAGATGATGCAAAATGTCAAAAGGATTGTGCCTGATGTTGAATAACCACTTTTTAAAGCCCCACAGTGACCAAAATTGCCATTTTTACAGTCTTTTCCTCCTACTCAGAAGCTTCTATTTCGACCAATTTCTGGCAGAAAAATGACTCTAAACACACTCATTTTAGGTCCAAACAAGATAATTCACATGTAATAGTCATTTACAGGCAAAAGAGAAAACAATAAAAAATGACCATTTCTGACTATGTGGAGAAAGTTCGACAGGTCGGCGGTCATCTTTTTTCATCAAAAAATAAATGTTTTCAACTGAAGAAAAAATTATTCAAACTGTCAATTGGATTGTGCCTCGTGTTGAATAACCACTTTTTAAAGCCCCACAGTGACCAAAATTGCCATATTTACAGACTTTTCCTCCTACTCAGAAGCTTCTATTTCGACCAATTTCTGGCAGAAAAATGACTCTAAACACTCTTATTTTAGTTCCAATTGTGATAATTCATATTTAATAGTCATTTACAGTCAAAAGAGAAAACGTTAAAAGATGACCATTTCTGACCATCTGGAGAAAGTTCGACAGATCATCGTTTTTCATCAAAAAATGTATTTTCTCAAATGTTGAAAAAATTATGCAAAATGTCAAAAGGATTGTGCCTGATGTTGAATAATCACTTTTTAAAGCCCCACAGTGACCAAAAGTGCCATTTTTACAGACTTTTCCTCCTACTCAGAAGCTTCTATTTCGACCAATTTCAGGCAGAAAAATGACTCTAAACACTCTTATTTTAGTTCCAAAAGTGATAATTCATATTTAATAATCATTTACAGTCAAAAGAGAAAACATTAAAAGATGACCATTTCTGACCATCTGGAGAAAGTTCGACAAGTCCGGGATCATTGTTTTTCACCAAAAAATTTATTTTTTCAAATGTTGAAAAAATGATGCAAAATGTCAAAAGGATTGTGCCTGATGTTGAACAACCAAGTTTTTTAAAGCCCCACAGTGATCAAAATTGCCATTTTTACAGACTTTTCCTCCTACTCAGAAGATCCTATTTCGACCAATTTCTGGCAGAAACATGACTCTAAACACTCTTATTTTAGTTCCAAAAGTGATAATTCATATTTAATAGTCATTTACAGTCAAAAGAGAAAACATTAAAAGATTACCATTTCTGACCATCTGGAGAAAGTTCGACAGGTCCGGGGTCACTGTTTTTCATCAAAAAATGTATTTTTTCAAATGTTGAAAAAATGATGCAAAATGTCAAAAGTATTGTGCCTGATGGTGAATAACCACTTTTTAGAGCCCCACAGTGACCAAAATTGCCATTTTTAAAGACTTTTCTTCCTACTCAGAAGCTTCTATTTCGACCAATTTCTGGCAGAAAAATGACTCTAAACGCACTCATTTTAGGTCCAAACAAGATAATTCACATGTAATAGTCATTTACAGGCAAAAGAGAAAACAATCAAAAATGACCATTTCTGACTATATGGAGGAAGTTCGACAGGTCCGGGGTCATCGTTTTTCATCAAAAAAAATAAATGTTTTCAACTGTAGAAAAAATTATTCAAACTGTCAATTGGATTGTGCCTCATGTTGAATAACCACTTTTTAGAGCCCCACAGTGACCAAAATTGCCATTTTTACAGACTTTTCCTCCTACTCAGAAGCTTCTATTTCGAGGAGGAGGAGCAAACGTATGCCAAAAATGTACGCAGAATGAGCTTTTAAGTGAAGAGCAACCAGTCACATTTTAGCAAGTTTTACTTGTAAGTGGGGTTGGAAACGCTTTTCAGGCTCAGTACTGGGCTCAAAACATGCAGCTCTGATGTCTCTCATGATAGCAGGTGGTTAAGTAGAAATTCGCTGCTCGGCTGAGCCTGCAGGATCAAACGTATGCTAAAAATGTTCGTAGAATGAGCTTTTCAGTGAAGAGCAGCCAGGCACATTTTAGCAAGTTTTACTTGTAAGTGGGATTGGAAATGCTTTTCAGGCTCAGTACTGGGCTCAAAACATGCAGCCCTGATGTCTCTCATGAATGCAGGTGGTTAAGTAGAAATTCGCAGCTCGGCTGACCCAGCAGGAGCAAACGTATGCCAAAAATGTACACAGAATGTGCTCTTCAGTGAAGAGCAAACAGGCACATTTTAGCAAGTTTTACTTGTAAGTGGGGTTGAAACACTTTTCAGGCTCAGTACTCGGCTCAAAACATGCAGCCCTGAGGTCTCTCATATTAGGAGGTGGTTAAATAGAAATTTGCTGCTCGGCTGACCCAGCAGGAGCAAACGTATGCCAAAAATGTACGCAGAACCAGCTTTTCAGTGAAGAGCAGCCAGGCACATTTTAGCAAGTTTTACTTGTAAGTGGGGTTGGAAATGCTTTTCAGGTTCAGTACTGGGCTCAAAACATGCAGCCCTGATGTCTCTCATGATAGCAGGTGGTTAAGTAGAAATTCGCTGCTCGGCTGACCCGGCAGGAGCAAACATATGCCAAAAATGTACGCAGAATGAGCTTTTCAGTGAAGAGCAGCCAGGCACATTTTAGAAAGTTTTACTTGTAAGTGGGGTTGGAAACGCTTTTCAGGCTCAGTACTGGGCTCAAAAGATGCAGCCCTCAGGTCTCTCATGATAGGAGGTGGTTAAGTAGAAATTCGCCGCTCGGCTGATCCAGCAGGAGCAAACATATGCGAAAAATGTTCGTAGAATGGGCTTTTCAGTGAAGAGCAGCCAGGCACATTTTAGCAAGTTTTACTTGTAAGTGGGGTTGGAATTGCTTTCCAGGCTCAGTACTGGGCTCAAAACATGCAGCCCTGATGTCTCTCATGATAGCAGGTGGTTAAGTAGAAATTCGCTGTTCGGCTGACCCTGCAGGAGCAAACGTATGCTAAAAATGTTCGTAGAATGAGCTTTTCAGTGAAGAGCAGCCAGGCACATTTTAGCACGTTTTACTTGTAAGTGGGGTTGGAAATGCTTTTCAGGCTCAGTACTGGGCTCAAAACATGCAGCCCTGATGTCTCTCATGATAGCAGGTGGTTAAGTAGAAATTTGCTGCTCGGCTGACCCAGCAGGAGCAAACGTATGCCAAAAATGTACGCAGAATGAGCTTTTCAGTGAAGAGCAACCAGGCACATTTGAGCAACTTTTACTTGTAAGTGGGGTTGAAACGCTTTTCAGGCTCAGTACTGGGCTCAAAACATGCAGCCCTGAGGTCTCTCATGATAGGAGGTGGTTAAGTAGAAATTTGCTGCTCGGCTGACCCAACAGGAGCAAACGTATGCCAAAAATGTACGCAGAACCAGCTTTTAAGTGAAGAGCATCCGGGCACATTTTAGCAAGTTTTACTTGTAAGTGGGGTTGGAAACGCTTTTCAGGCTCAGTACTGGGCTCAAAAGATGCAGCCCTAAGGTCTCTCATGATAGGAGGTGGTTAAGTAGAAATTTGCCGCTCGGCTGATCCAGCAGGAGCAAATATATGCGAAAAATGTTCGTAGAATGAGCTTTTCAGTGAATAGCAGCCAGGCACATTTTAGCAAGTTTTACTTGTAAGAGGGGTTGGAAACGCTTTTCAGGCTCAGTACTGGGCTCAAAAGATGCATCCCTGATGTCTCTCATGATAGCAGGTGGTTAAGTAGGAGCAAACGTATGCCAAAAATGTACGCAGAATGATCTTTTCAGTGAAGAGCAACCAGGCACATTTTAGCAAGTTTTACTTGTAAGTGGGGTTGGAAACGCTTTTCAGGCTCAGTACTGGGCTCAAAAGATGCATCCCTGATGTCTCTCATGATAGCAGGTGGTTAAGTAGAAATTCGCTGCTCGGCTGACCCGGCAGGAGCAACCGTATGCCAAAAATGTATGCAGAATGAGCTTTTCAGTGAAGAGCAGCCAGGCACATTTGAGCAAGTTTTACTTGTAAGTGGGGTTGTAAACGCTTTTCAGGCTCAGTACTGGGCTCAAAAGATGCAGCCCTGAGGTCTCTCATGATAGGAGGTGGTTAAGTAGAAATTCGCCGCTCGGCTGATCCAGCAGGAGCAAACATATGCGAAAAATATTCGTAGAATGAGCTTTTCAGTGAAGAGCAGCCAGGCACATTTTAGCAAGTTTTACTTGTAAGTGGGGTTGGAAACGCTTTCCAGGCTCAGTACTGGGCTCAAAACATGCAGCCCTGATGTCTCTCATGATAGCAGGTGGTTAAGTAAAAATTCGCTGTTCGGCTGACCCTGCAGGAGCAAACGTATGCCAAAAATGTACGCAGAACCAGCTTTTAAGTGAAGAGCATCCAGGCACATTTTAGCAAGTTTTACTTATAAGTGGGGTTGGAAACGCTTTTCAGGCTCAGTTTTGGGCTCAAAAGATGCAGCCCTAAGGTCTCTCATGATAGGAGGTGGTTAAGTAGAAATTCGCCGCTCGGCTGATCCAGCAGGAGCAAACATATGCGAAAAATGTTCGTAGAATGAGCTTTTCAGTGAAGAGCAGCCAGGCACATTTTAGCAAGTTTTACTTGTAAGTGGGGTTGGAAACGCTTTTTAGGCTCAGTACTGGGATCAAAACATGCAGCCCTGATGTCTCTCATGATAGCAGGTGGTTAAGTAGAAATTTGCTGCTCGGCTGACCCTGCAGGAGCAAACGTATGCTAAAAATGTTCGTAGAATGAGCTTTTCAGTGAAGAGCAGCCAGGCACATTTTAGCACGTTTTACTTGTAAGTGGGGTTGGAAATGCTTTTCAGGCTCAGTACTGGGCTCAAAACATGCAGCCCTGATGTCTCTCATGATAGCAGGTGGTTAAGTAGAAATTCGCTGCTCGGCTGACCCAGCAGGAGCAAACGTATGCCAAAAATGTACGCAATGAGCTTTTCAGTGAAGAGCAACCAGGCACATTTGAGCAACTTTTACTTGTAAGTGGGGTTGAAACGCTTTTCAGGCTCAGTACTGGGCTCAAAACATGCAGCCCTGAGGTCTCTCATGATAGGAGGTGGTTAAGTAGAAATTTGCTGCTCGGCTGACCCAACAGGAGCAAACGTATGCAAAAAATGTACGCAGAACCAGCTTTTAAGTGAAGAGCATCCAGGCACATTTTAGCAAGTTTTACTTGTAAGTGGGGTTGGAAACGCTTTTCAGGCTCAGTACTGGGATCAAAACATGCAGCCCTGATGTCTCTCATGATAGCAGGTGGTTAAGTAGAAATTTGCTGCTCGGCTGACCCTGCAGGAGCAAACGTATGCCAAAAATGTACGTAGAATGAGCTTTTCAGTGAATAGCAGCCAGGCACATTTTAGCAAGTTTTACTTGTAAGAGGGGTTGGAAACGCTTTTCAGGCTCAGTACTGGGCTCAAAAGATGCATCCCTGATGTCTCTCATGATAGCAGGTGGTTAAGTAGAAATTCGCCACTCGGCTGACCCAGCAGGAGCAAACGTATGCCAAAAATGTACGCAGAATGAGCTTTTCAGTGAAGAGCAACCAGGCACATTTTAGCAAGTTTTACTTGTAAGTGGGGTTGGAAACGCTTTTCAGGCTCAGTACTGGGCTCAAAAGATGCATCCCTGATGTCTCTCATGATAGCAGGTGGTTAAGTAGAAATTCGCTGCTCGGCTGACCCGGCAGGAGCAACCGTATGCCAAAAATGTATGCAGAATTGCAGAATGAGCTTTTCAGTGAAGAGCAGCCAGGCACATTTGAGCAAGTTTTACTTGTAAGTGGGGTTGGAAACGCTTTTCAGGCTCAGTACTGGGCTCAATAGATGCAGCCCTGAGGTCTCTCATGATAGGAGGTGGTTAAGTAGAAATTCGCCGCTCGGCTGATCCAGCAGGAGCAAACATATGCGAAAAATGTTCGTAGAATGAGCTTTTCAGTGAAGAGCAGCCAGGCACATTTTAGCAAGTTTTACTTGTAAGTGGGGTTGGAAACGCTTTCCAGGCTCAGTACTGGGCTCAAAACATTCAGCCCTGATGTCTCTCATGATAGCAGGTGGTTAAGTAGAAATTCGCTGTTCGGCTGACCCTGCAGGAGCAAACGTATGCTAAAAATGTTCGTAGAATGAGCTTTTCAGTGAAGAGCAGCCAGGCACATTTTAGCACGTTTTACTTGTAAGTGGGGTTGGAACGCTTTTCAGGCTCAGTACTGGGCTCAAAACATGCAGCCCTGAGGTCTCTCGTGATAGGAGGTGGATAAGTAGACATTTGCTGCTCGGCTGACCCAACAGGAGCAAACGTATGCCAAAAATGTACGCAGAACCAGCTTTTAAGTGAAGAGCATCCAGGCACATTTTAGCAAGTTTTACTTATAAGTGGGGTTGGAAACGCTTTTCAGGCTCAGTACTGGGCTCAAAAGATGCAGCCCTAAGGTCTCTCATGATAGGAGGTGGATAAGTAGAAATTCGCCGCTCGGCTGATCCAGCAGGAGCAAACATATGCGAAAAATGTTCGTAGAATGAGCTTTTCAGTGAAGGGCAGCCAGGCACATTTTAGCAAGTTTTACTTGTAAGTGGGGTTGGAAACGCTTTTTAGGCTCAGTACTGGGATCAAAACATACAGCCCTGATGTCTCTCATGATAGCAGGTGGTTAAGTAGAAATGTGCTGCTCGGCTGACCCTGCAGGAGCAAACGTATGCCAACAATGTACGTAGAATGAGCTTTTCAGTGAATAGCAGCCAGACACATTTTAGCAAGTTTTACTTGTAAGAGGGGTTGGAAACGCTTTTCAGGCTCAGTACTGGGATCAAAACATGCAGCCCTGATGTCTCTCATGATAGCAGGTGGTTAAGTAGAAATTTGCTGCTCGGCTGACCCTGCAGGAGCAAACGTATGCCAAAAATGTACGTAGAATGAGCTTTTCAGTGAATAGCAGCCAGGCACATTTTAGCAAGTTTTACTTGTAAGAGGGGTTGGAAACGCTTTTCAGGCTCAGTACTGGGCTCAAAAGATGCATCCCTGATGTCTCTCATGATAGCAGGTGGTTAAGTAGAAATTCGCCACTCGGCTGACCCAGCAGGAGCAAACGTATGCCAAAAATGTACGCAGAATGAGCTTTTCAGTGAAGAGCAACCAGGCACATTTTAGCAAGTTTTACTTGTAAGTGGGGTTGGAAACGCTTTTCAGGCTCAGTACTGGGCTCAAAAGATGCATCCCTGATGTCTCTCATGATAGCAGGTGGTTAAGTAGAAATTCGCTGCTCGGCTGACCCGGCAGGAGCAACCGTATGCCAAAAATGTATGCAGAATTGCAGAATGAGCTTTTCAGTGAAGAGCAGCCAGGCACATTTGAGCAAGTTTTACTTGTAAGTGGGGTTGGAAACGCTTTTCAGGCTCAGTACTGGGCTCAATAAATGCAGCCCTGAGGTCTCTCATGATAGGAGGTGGTTAAGTAGAAATTCGCCGCTCGGCTGATCCAGCAGGAGCAAACATATGCGAAAAATGTTCGTAGAATGAGCTTTTCAGTGAAGAGCAGCCAGGCACATTTTAGCAAGTTTTACTTGTAAGTGGGGTTGGAAACGCTTTCCAGGCTCAGTACTGGGCTCAAAACATTCAGCCCTGATGTCTCTCATGATAGCAGGTGGTTAAGTAGAAATTCGCTGTTCGGCTGACCCTGCAGGAGCAAACGTATGCTAAAAATGTTCGTAGAATGAGCTTTTCAGTGAAGAGCAGCCAGGCACATTTTAGCACGTTTTACTTGTAAGTGGGGTTGAAACGCTTTTCAGGCTCAGTACTGGGCTCAAAACATGCAGCCCTGAGGTCTCTCGTGATAGGAGGTGGTTAAGTAGACATTTGCTGCTCGGCTGACCCAACAGGGGCAAACGTATGCCAAAAATGTACGCAGAACCAGCTTTTAAGTGAAGAGCATCCAGGCACATTTTAGCAAGTTTTACTTATAAGTGGGGTTGGAAACGCTTTTCAGGCTCAGTACTGGGCTCAAAAGATGCAGCCCTAAGGTCTCTCATGATAGGAGGTGGATAAGTAGAAATTCGCCGCTCGGCTGATCCAGCAGGAGCAAACATATGCGAAAAATGTTCGTAGAATGAGCTTTTCAGTGAAGAGCAGCCAGGCACATTTTAGCAAGTTTTACTTGTAAGTGGGGTTGGAAACGCTTTTTAGGCTCAGTACTGGGATCAAAACATACAGCCCTGATGTCTCTCATGATAGCAGGTGGTTAAGTAGAAATGTGCTGCTCGGCTGACCCTGCAGGAGCAAACGTATGCCAAAAATGTACGTAGAATGAGCTTTTCAGTGAATAGCAGCCAGGCACATTTTAGCAAGTTTTACTTGTAAGAGGGGTTGGAAACGCTTTTCAGGCTCAGTACTGGGCTCAAAAGATGCATCCCTGATGTCTCTCATGATAGCAGGTGGTTAAGTAGAAATTCGCCACTCGGCTGACCCAGCAGGAGCAAACGTATGCCAAAAATGTACGCAGAATGAGCTTTTCAGTGAAGAGCAACCAGGCACATTTTAGCAAGTTTTACTTGTAAGTGGGGTTGGAAACGCTTTTCAGGCTCAGTACTGGGCTCAAAAGATGCATCCCTGATGTCTCTCATGATAGCAGGTGGTTAAGTAGAAATTCGCTGCTCGGCTGACCCGGCAGGAGCAACCGTGTGCCAAAAATGTATGCAGAATGAGCTCTTCAGTGAAGAGCAGCCAGGCACATTTGAGCAAGTTTTACTTGTAAGTGGGGTTGGAAACGCTTTTCAGGCTCAGTACTGGGCTCAAAAGATGCAGCCCTGAGGTCTCTCATGATAGGAGGTGGTTAAGTAGAAATTCGCCGCTCGGCTGATCCAGCAGGAGCAAACATATGCAAAAAATGTTCGTGAATGAGCTTTTCAGTGAAGAGCAGCCAGGCACATTTTAGCAAGTTTTACTTGTAAGTGGGGTTGGAAACGCTTTTCAGGCTCAGTACTGGGCTCAAAACATGCAGCCCTGATGTCTCTCATGATAGCAGGTGGTTAAGTAGAAATTCGCTGCTCGGCTGACCCTGCAGGAGCAAACGTATGCTAAAAATGTTCGTAGAATGAGCTTTTCAGTGAAGAGCAGCCAGGCACATTTTAGCAAGTTTTACTTGTAAGTGGGGTTGAAAATGCTTTTCAGGCTCAGTACTGGGCTCAAAACATGCACCCCTGATGTCTCTCATGATAGCAGGTGGTTAAGTAGAAATTCACCGCTCGGCTGACCCAGCAGGAGCAAACGTATGCCAAAAATGTACGCAGAATGAGCTTTTAAGTGAAGAGCAACCAGGCACATTTTAGCAAGTTTTACTTGTAAGTGGGGTTGGAAACGCTTTTCAGGGTCAGTACTGGGCTCAAAACATGCAGCCCTGATGTCTCTCATGATAGCAGGTGGTTAAGTAGAAATTCGCTGCTCGGCTGAGCCTGCAGGATCAAACGTATGCTAAAAATGTTCGTAGAATGAGCTTTTCAGTGAAGAGCAGCCAGGCACATTTTAGCAAGTTTTACTTGTAAGTGGGGTTGGAAACGCTTTTCAGGCTCAGTACTGGGCTCAAAACATGCAGCCCTGATGTCTCTCATGATAGCAGGTGGTTAAGTAGAAATTCGCTGCTCGACTGAGCCTGCGGGATCAAACGTATGCTAAAAATGTTCGTAGAATGAGCTTTTCAGTGAAGAGCAGCCAGGCACATTTTAGCAAGTTTTACTTGTAAGTGGGATTGGAAATGCTTTTCAGGCTCAGTACTGGGCTCAAAACATGCAGCCCTGATGTCTCTCATGGATGCAGGTGGTTAAGTAGAAATTCGCAGCTCGGCTGACCCAGCAGGAGCAAACGTATGCCAAAAATGTACGCAGAATGAGCTCTTCAGTGAAGAGCAACCAGGCACATTTTAGCAAGTTTTACTTGTAAGTGGGGTTGAAACGCTTTTCAGGCTCAGTACTCGGATCAAAACATGCAGCCCTGAGGTCTCTCATGATAGGAGGTGGTTAAATAGAAATTCGCTGCTCGGCTGACCCAGCAGGAGCAAACGTATGCCAAAAATGTACGCAGAACCAGCTTTTCAGTGAAGAGCAGCCAGGCACATTTTAGCAAGTTTTACTTGTAAGTGGGGTTGGAAACGCTTTTCAGGCTCAGTACTGGGCTCAAAACATGCAGCCCTGAGATCTCTCATGATAGGAGGTGGATAAGTAGAAATTTGCCGCTCGGCTGATCCAGCAGGAGCAAACATATGCGAAAAATGTTCGTAGAATGAGTTTTTCAGTGAAGAGCAGCCAGGCACATTTTAGCAAGTTTTACTTGTAAGTGGGGTTGGAAACACTTTTCAGGCTTAGTACTGGGATCAAAACATGCAGCCCTGATGTGTCTCATGATAGCAGGTGGTTAAGTAGAAATTCGCTGCTCGGCTGACCCTGCAGGAGCAAACGTATGCTAAAAATGTTCGTAGAATGAGCTTTTCAGTGAAGAGCAGCCAGGCACATTTTAGCAAGTTTTACTTGTAAGTGGGGTTGGAAATGCTTTTCAGGCTCAGTACTGGGCTCAAAACATGCAGCCCTGATGTCTCTCATGATAGCAGGTGGTTAAGTAGAAATTCGCTGCTCGGCTGACCCTGCAGGAGCAAACGTATGCTAAAAATGTTCGTAGAATGAGCTTTTCAGTGAAGAGCAGCCAGGCACATTTTAGCAAGTTTTACTTGTAAGTGGGGTTGGAAATGCTTTTCAGGCTCAGTACTGGGCTCAAAACATGCAGCCCTGATGTCTCTCATGATAGCAGGTGGTTAAGTAGAAATTCGCTGCTCGGCTGACCCTGCAGGAGCAAACGTATGCTAAAAATGTTCGTAGAATGAGCTTTTCAGTGAAGAGCAGCCAGGCACATTTTAGCAAGTTTTACTTGTAAGTGGGGTTGGAAATGCTTTTCAGGCTCAGTACTGGGCTCAAAACATGCAGCCCTGATGTCTCTCATGATAGCAGGTGGTTAAATAGAAATTCGCCGCTCGGCTGACCAAGCAGGAGCAAACGTATGCCAAAAATGTACGCAGAATGAGCTTTTCAGTGAAGAGCAACCAAACACATTTGAGCACTTTTTACTTGTAAGTGGGGTTGAAACGCTTTTCAGGCTCAGTACTGGGCTCAAAACATGCAGCCCTGAGGTCTCTCATGATAGGAGGTGGTTAAGTAGAAATTTGCAGCTCTGCATCACCCAACAGGAGCAAACGTATGCCAAAAATGTACGCAGAACCAGCTTTTCAGTGAAGAGCATCCAGGCGCATTTTAGCAAGTTTTACTTGTAAGTGGGGTTGGAAACGCTTTTCTGGCTCAGCACTGGGCTCAAAAGATGCAGCCCTGAGGTCTCTCATGATAGGAGGTGGTTAAGTAGAAATTCGCCGCTCGGCTGATCCAGCAGGAGCAAACATATGCGAAAAATGTTCGTAGAATGAGCTTTTCAGTGAAGAGCAGCCAGGCACATTTTAGCAAGTTTTACTTGTAAGTGGGGTTGGAAACGCTTTTCAGGCTCAGTACTGGGCTCAAAACATGCAGCCCTGATGTCTCTCATGATAGCAGGTGGTTAAGTAGAAATTCGCTGCTCGGCTGACCCTGCAGGAGCAAACGTATGCTAAAAATTTTGTAGAATGAGCTTTTCAGTGAAGAGCAGCCAGGCACATTTTAGCAAGTTTTACTTGTAAGTGGGGTTGAAAATGCTTTTCAGGCTCAGTACTGGGCTCAAAACGTGCACCCCTGATGTCTCTCATGATAGCAGGTGGTTAAGTAGAAATTCGCCGCTCGGCTGACCCAGCAGGACCAAACGTATGCCAAAATTGTACGCAGAATGAGCTTTTAAGTGAAGAGCAACCAGGCACATTTTAGCAAGTTTTACTTGTAAGTGGGGTTGGAAACGCTTTTCAGGCTCAGTACTGGGCTCAAAACATGCAGCCCTGATGTCTCTCATGATAGCAGGTGGTTAAATAGAAATTCGCTGCTCGGCTGACCCAGCAGGAGCAAACGTATGCCAAAAATGTACGCAGAACCAGCTTTTCAGTGAAGAGCAGCCAGGCACATTTTAGCAAGTTTTACTTGTAAGTGGGGTTGGAAACGCTTTTCAGGCTCAGTACTGGGCTCAAAACATGCAGCCCTGAGATCTCTCATGATAGGAGGTGGATAAGTAGAAATTTGCCGCTCGGCTGATCCAGCAGGAGCAAACATATGCGAAAAATGTTCGTAGAATGAGTTTTTCAGTGAAGAGCAGCCAGGCACATTTTAGCAAGTTTTACTTGTAAGTGGGGTTGGAAACACTTTTCAGGCTTAGTACTGGGATCAAAACATGCAGCCCTGATGTCTCTCATGATAGCAGGTGGTTAAGTAGAAATTCGCTGCTCGGCAGACCCTGCAGGAGCAAACGTATGCTAAAAATGTTCGTAGAATGAGCTTTTCAGTGAAGAGCAGCCAGGCACATTTTAGCAAGTTTTACTTGTAAGTGGGGTTGGAAATGCTTTTCAGGCTCAGTACTGGGCTCAAAACATGCAGCCCTGATGTCTCTCATGATAGCAGGTGGTTAAGTAGAAATTCGCCGCTCGGCTGACCAAGCAGGAGCAAACGTATGCCAAAAATGTACGCAGAATGAGCTTTTCAGTGAAGAGCAACCAAACACATTTGAGCACTTTTTACTTGTAAGTGGGGTTGAAACGCTTTTCAGGCTCAGTTCTGGGCTCAAAACATGCAGCCCTGAGGTCTCTCATGATAGGAGGTGGTTAAGTAGAAATTTGCTGCTCTGCTGACCCAACAGGAGCAAACGTATGCCAAAAATGTACGCAGAACCAGCTTTTCAGTGAAGAGCATCCAGGCGCATTTTAGCAAGTTTTACTTGTAAGTGGGGTCGGAAACGCTTTTCAGGCTCAGCACTGGGCTCAAAAGATGCAGCCCTGAGGTCTCTCATGATAGGAGGTGGTTAAGTAGAAATTCGCCGCTCGGCTGATCCAGCAGGAGCAAACATATGCGAAAAATGTTCGTAGAATGAGCTTTTCAGTGAAGAGCAGCCAGGCACATTTTAGCAAGTTTTACTTGTAAGTGGGGTTGGAAACGCTTTTCAGGCTCAGTACTGGGATCAAAACATGCAGCCCTGATGTATCTCATGATAGCAGGTGGTTAAGTAGAAATTCGCTGCTCGGCTGACCCTGCAGGAGCAAACGTATGCCAAAAATGTACGTAGAATGAGCTTTTCAGTGAATAGCAGCCAGGCACATTTTAGCAAGTTTTACTTGTAAGAGGGGTTGGAAACGCTTTTCAGGCTCAGTACTGGGCTTAAAACATGCAGCCCTGATGTCTCTCATGATAGCAGGTGGTTAAGTAGAAATTCGCTGCTCGGCTGAGTCTGCAGGATCCAACGTATGCTAAAAATGTTCGTAGAATGAGCTTTTCAGTGAAGAGCAGCCAGGCACATTTTAGCAAGTTTTACTTGTAAGTGGGGTTGGAAACGCTTTTCAGGCTCAGTACTGGGCTCAAAACATGCAGCCCTGATGTCTCTCATGATAGCAGGTGGTTAAGTAGAAATTCGCTGCTCGGCTGAGCCTGCAGGATCAAACGTATGCTAAAAATGTTCGTAGAATGAGCTTTTCAGTGAAGAGCAGCCAGGCACATTTTAGCAAGTTTTACTTGTAAGTGGGGTTGGAAACGCTTTTCAGGCTCAGTACTGGGCTCAAAACATGCACCCCTGATGTCTCTCATGATAGCAGGTGGTTAAGTAGAAATTCGCCGCTCGGCTGACCCAGCAGGACCAAACGTATGCCAAAATTGTACGCAGAATGAGCTTTTAAGTGAAGAGCAACCAGGCACATTTTAGCAAGTTTTACTTGTAAGTGGGGTTGGAAACGCTTTTCAGGCTCAGTACTGGGCTCAAAACATGCAGCCCTGATGTCTCTCATGATAGCAGGTGGTTAAATAGAAATTCGCTGCTCGGCTGACCCAGCAGGAGCAAACGTATGCCAAAAATGTACGCAGAACCAGCTTTTCAGTGAAGAGCAGCCAGGCACATTTTAGCAAGTTTTACTTGTAAGTGGGGTTGGAAACGCTTTTCAGGCTCAGTACTGGGCTCAAAACATGCAGCCCTGAGATCTCTCATGATAGGAGGTGGATAAGTAGAAATTTGCCGCTCGGCTGATCCAGCAGGAGCAAACATATGCGAAAAATGTTCGTAGAATGAGTTTTTCAGTGAAGAGCAGCCAGGCACATTTTAGCAAGTTTTACTTGTAAGTGGGGTTGGAAACACTTTTCAGGCTTAGTACTGGGATCAAAACATGCAGCCCTGATGTCTCTCATGATAGCAGGTGGTTAAGTAGAAATTCGCTGCTCGGCAGACCCTGCAGGAGCAAACGTATGCTAAAAATGTTCGTAGAATGAGCTTTTCAGTGAAGAGCAGCCAGGCACATTTTAGCAAGTTTTACTTGTAAGTGGGGTTGGAAATGCTTTTCAGGCTCAGTACTGGGCTCAAAACATGCAGCCCTGATGTCTCTCATGATAGCAGGTGGTTAAGTAGAAATTCGCCGCTCGGCTGACCAAGCAGGAGCAAACGTATGCCAAAAATGTACGCAGAATGAGCTTTTCAGTGAAGAGCAACCAAACACATTTGAGCACTTTTTACTTGTAAGTGGGGTTGAAACGCTTTTCAGGCTCAGTTCTGGGCTCAAAACATGCAGCCCTGAGGTCTCTCATGATAGGAGGTGGTTAAGTAGAAATTTGCTGCTCTGCTGACCCAACAGGAGCAAACGTATGCCAAAAATGTACGCAGAACCAGCTTTTCAGTGAAGAGCATCCAGGCGCATTTTAGCAAGTTTTACTTGTAAGTGGGGTCGGAAACGCTTTTCAGGCTCAGCACTGGGCTCAAAAGATGCAGCCCTGAGGTCTCTCATGATAGGAGGTGGTTAAGTAGAAATTCGCCGCTCGGCTGATCCAGCAGGAGCAAACATATGCGAAAAATGTTCGTAGAATGAGCTTTTCAGTGAAGAGCAGCCAGGCACATTTTAGCAAGTTTTACTTGTAAGTGGGGTTGGAAACGCTTTTCAGGCTCAGTACTGGGATCAAAACATGCAGCCCTGATGTATCTCATGATAGCAGGTGGTTAAGTAGAAATTCGCTGCTCGGCTGACCCTGCAGGAGCAAACGTATGCCAAAAATGTACGTAGAATGAGCTTTTCAGTGAATAGCAGCCAGGCACATTTTAGCAAGTTTTACTTGTAAGAGGGGTTGGAAACGCTTTTCAGGCTCAGTACTGGGCTTAAAACATGCAGCCCTGATGTCTCTCATGATAGCAGGTGGTTAAGTAGAAATTCGCTGCTCGGCTGAGCCTGCAGGATCCAACGTATGCTAAAAATGTTCGTAGAATGAGCTTTTCAGTGAAGAGCAGCCAGGCACATTTTAGCAAGTTTTACTTGTAAGTGGGGTTGGAAACGCTTTTCAGGCTCAGTACTGGGCTCAAAACATGCAGCCCTGATGTCTCTCATGATAGCAGGTGGTTAAGTAGAAATTCGCTGCTCGGCTGAGCCTGCAGGATCAAACGTATGCTAAAAATGTTCGTAGAATGAGCTTTTCAGTGAAGAGCAGCCAGGCACATTTTAGCAAGTTTTACTTGTAAGTGGGGTTGGAAACGCTTTTCAGGCTCAGTACTGGGCTCAAAACATGCACCCCTGATGTCTCTCATGATAGCAGGTGGTTAAGTAGAAATTCGCCGCTCGGCTGACCCAGCAGGACCAAACGTATGCCAAAATTGTACGCAGAATGAGCTTTTAAGTGAAGAGCAACCAGACACATTTTAGCAAGTTTTACTTGTAAGTGGGGTTGGAAACGCTTTTCAGGCTCAGTACTGGGCTCAAAACATGCAGCCCTGATGTCTCTCATGATAGCAGGTGGTTAAATAGAAATTCGCTGCTCGGCTGACCCAGCAGGAGCAAACGTATGCTAAAAATGTTCGTAGAGTGAGCTTTTCAGTGAAGAGCAGCCAGGCACATTTTAGCAAGTTTTACTTGTAAGTGGGGTTGGAAACGCTTTTCAGGCTCAGTACTGGGCTCAAAACATGCAGCCCTGATGTCTCTCATGATAGCAGGTGGTTAAGTAGAAATTCGCTGCTCGGCTGACCCTGCAGGAGCAAACGTATGCTAAAAATTTTGTAGAATGAGCTTTTCAGTGAAGAGCAGCCAGGCACATTTTAGCAAGTTTTACTTGTAAGTGGGGTTGAAAATGCTTTTCAGGCTCAGTACTGGGCTCAAAACGTGCACCCCTGATGTCTCTCATGATAGCAGGTGGTTAAGTAGAAATTCGCCGCTCGGCTGACCCAGCAGGACCAAACGTATGCCAAAATTGTACGCAGAATGAGCTTTTAAGTGAAGAGCAACCAGGCACATTTTAGCAAGTTTTACTTGTAAGTGGGGTTGGAAACGCTTTTCAGGCTCAGTACTGGGCTCAAAACATGCAGCCCTGATGTCTCTCATGATAGCAGGTGGTTAAATAGAAATTCGCTGCTCGGCTGACCCAGCAGGAGCAAACGTATGCCAAAAATGTACGCAGAACCAGCTTTTCAGTGAAGAGCAGCCAGGCACATTTTAGCAAGTTTTACTTGTAAGTGGGGTTGGAAACGCTTTTCAGGCTCAGTACTGGGCTCAAAACATGCAGCCCTGAGATCTCTCATGATAGGAGGTGGATAAGTAGAAATTTGCCGCTCGGCTGATCCAGCAGGAGCAAACATATGCGAAAAATGTTCGTAGAATGAGTTTTTCAGTGAAGAGCAGCCAGGCACATTTTAGCAAGTTTTACTTGTAAGTGGGGTTGGAAACACTTTTCAGGCTTAGTACTGGGATCAAAACATGCAGCCCTGATGTCTCTCATGATAGCAGGTGGTTAAGTAGAAATTCGCTGCTCGGCAGACCCTGCAGGAGCAAACGTATGCTAAAAATGTTCGTAGAATGAGCTTTTCAGTGAAGAGCAGCCAGGCACATTTTAGCAAGTTTTACTTGTAAGTGGGGTTGGAAATGCTTTTCAGGCTCAGTACTGGGCTCAAAACATGCAGCCCTGATGTCTCTCATGATAGCAGGTGGTTAAGTAGAAATTCGCCGCTCGGCTGACCAAGCAGGAGCAAACGTATGCCAAAAATGTACGCAGAATGAGCTTTTCAGTGAAGAGCAACCAAACACATTTGAGCACTTTTTACTTGTAAGTGGGGTTGAAACGCTTTTCAGGCTCAGTTCTGGGCTCAAAACATGCAGCCCTGAGGTCTCTCATGATAGGAGGTGGTTAAGTAGAAATTTGCTGCTCTGCTGACCCAACATTAGCAAACGTATGCCAAAAATGTACGCAGAACCAGCTTTTCAGTGAAGAGCATCCAGGCGCATTTTAGCAAGTTTTACTTGTAAGTGGGGTCGGAAACGCTTTTCAGGCTCAGCACTGGGCTCAAAAGATGCAGCCCTGAGGTCTCTCATGATAGGAGGTGGTTAAGTAGAAATTCGCCGCTCGGCTGATCCAGCAGGAGCAAACATATGCGAAAAATGTTCGTAGAATGAGCTTTTCAGTGAAGAGCAGCCAGGCACATTTTAGCAAGTTTTACTTGTAAGTGGGGTTGGAAACGCTTTTCAGGCTCAGTACTGGGATCAAAACATGCAGCCCTGATGTATCTCATGATAGCAGGTGGTTAAGTAGAAATTCGCTGCTCGGCTGACCCTGCAGGAGCAAACGTATGCCAAAAATGTACGTAGAATGAGCTTTTCAGTGAATAGCAGCCAGGCACATTTTAGCAAGTTTTACTTGTAAGAGGGGTTGGAAACGCTTTTCAGGCTCAGTACTGGGCTTAAAACATGCAGCCCTGATGTCTCTCATGATAGCAGGTGGTTAAGTAGAAATTCGCTGCTCGGCTGAGTCTGCAGGATCCAACGTATGCTAAAAATGTTCGTAGAATGAGCTTTTCAGTGAAGAGCAGCCAGGCACATTTTAGCAAGTTTTACTTGTAAGTGGGGTTGGAAACGCTTTTCAGGCTCAGTACTGGGCTCAAAACATGCAGCCCTGATGTCTCTCATGATAGCAGGTGGTTAAGTAGAAATTCGCTGCTCGGCTGAGCCTGCAGGATCAAACGTATGCTAAAAATGTTCGTAGAATGAGCTTTTCAGTGAAGAGCAGCCAGGCACATTTTAGCAAGTTTTACTTGTAAGTGGGGTTGGAAACGCTTTTCAGGCTCAGTACTGGGCTCAAAACATGCACCCCTGATGTCTCTCATGATAGCAGGTGGTTAAGTAGAAATTCGCCGCTCGGCTGACCCAGCAGGACCAAACGTATGCCAAAATTGTACGCAGAATGAGCTTTTAAGTGAAGAGCAACCAGGCACATTTTAGCAAGTTTTACTTGTAAGTGGGGTTGGAAACGCTTTTCAGGCTCAGTACTGGGCTCAAAACATGCAGCCCTGATGTCTCTCATGATAGCAGGTGGTTAAATAGAAATTCGCTGCTCGGCTGACCCAGCAGGAGCAAACGTATGCCAAAAATGTACGCAGAACCAGCTTTTCAGTGAAGAGCAGCCAGGCACATTTTAGCAAGTTTTACTTGTAAGTGGGGTTGGAAACGCTTTTCAGGCTCAGTACTGGGCTCAAAACATGCAGCCCTGAGATCTCTCATGATAGGAGGTGGATAAGTAGAAATTTGCCGCTCGGCTGATCCAGCAGGAGCAAACATATGCGAAAAATGTTCGTAGAATGAGTTTTTCAGTGAAGAGCAGCCAGGCACATTTTAGCAAGTTTTACTTGTAAGTGGGGTTGGAAACACTTTTCAGGCTTAGTACTGGGATCAAAACATGCAGCCCTGATGTCTCTCATGATAGCAGGTGGTTAAGTAGAAATTCGCTGCTCGGCAGACCCTGCAGGAGCAAACGTATGCTAAAAATGTTCGTAGAATGAGCTTTTCAGTGAAGAGCAGCCAGGCACATTTTAGCAAGTTTTACTTGTAAGTGGGGTTGGAAATGCTTTTCAGGCTCAGTACTGGGCTCAAAACATGCAGCCCTGATGTCTCTCATGATAGCAGGTGGTTAAGTAGAAATTCGCCGCTCGGCTGACCAAGCAGGAGCAAACGTATGCCAAAAATGTACGCAGAATGAGCTTTTCAGTGAAGAGCAACCAAACACATTTGAGCACTTTTTACTTGTAAGTGGGGTTGAAACGCTTTTCAGGCTCAGTTCTGGGCTCAAAACATGCAGCCCTGAGGTCTCTCATGATAGGAGGTGGTTAAGTAGAAATTTGCTGCTCTGCTGACCCAACAGGAGCAAACGTATGCCAAAAATGTACGCAGAACCAGCTTTTCAGTGAAGAGCATCCAGGCGCATTTTAGCAAGTTTTACTTGTAAGTGGGGTCGGAAACGCTTTTCAGGCTCAGCACTGGGCTCAAAAGATGCAGCCCTGAGGTCTCTCATGATAGGAGGTGGTTAAGTAGAAATTCGCCGCTCGGCTGATCCAGCAGGAGCAAACATATGCGAAAAATGTTCGTAGAATGAGCTTTTCAGTGAAGAGCAGCCAGGCACATTTTAGCAAGTTTTACTTGTAAGTGGGGTTGGAAACGCTTTTCAGGCTCAGTACTGGGATCAAAACATGCAGCCCTGATGTATCTCATGATAGCAGGTGGTTAAGTAGAAATTCGCTGCTCGGCTGACCCTGCAGGAGCAAACGTATGCCAAAAATGTACGTAGAATGAGCTTTTCAGTGAATAGCAGCCAGGCACATTTTAGCAAGTTTTACTTGTAAGAGGGGTTGGAAACGCTTTTCAGGCTCAGTACTGGGCTTAAAACATGCAGCCCTGATGTCTCTCATGATAGCAGGTGGTTAAGTAGAAATTCGCTGCTCGGCTGAGCCTGCAGGATCCAACGTATGCTAAAAATGTTCGTAGAATGAGCTTTTCAGTGAAGAGCAGCCAGGCACATTTTAGCAAGTTTTACTTGTAAGTGGGGTTGGAAACGCTTTTCAGGCTCAGTACTGGGCTCAAAACATGCAGCCCTGATGTCTCTCATGATAGCAGGTGGTTAAGTAGAAATTCGCTGCTCGGCTGAGCCTGCAGGATCAAACGTATGCTAAAAATGTTCGTAGAATGAGCTTTTCAGTGAAGAGCAGCCAGGCACATTTTAGCAAGTTTTACTTGTAAGTGGGGTTGGAAACGCTTTTCAGGCTCAGTACTGGGCTCAAAACATGCACCCCTGATGTCTCTCATGATAGCAGGTGGTTAAGTAGAAATTCGCCGCTCGGCTGACCCAGCAGGACCAAACGTATGCCAAAATTGTACGCAGAATGAGCTTTTAAGTGAAGAGCAACCAGACACATTTTAGCAAGTTTTACTTGTAAGTGGGGTTGGAAACGCTTTTCAGGCTCAGTACTGGGCTCAAAACATGCAGCCCTGATGTCTCTCATGATAGCAGGTGGTTAAATAGAAATTCGCTGCTCGGCTGACCCAGCAGGAGCAAACGTATGCCAAAAATGTACGCAGAACCAGCTTTTCAGTGAAGAGCAGCCAGGCACATTTTAGCAAGTTTTACTTGTAAGTGGGGTTGGAAACGCTTTTCAGGCTCAGTACTGGGCTCAAAACATGCAGCCCTGAGATCTCTCATGATAGGAGGTGGATAAGTAGAAATTTGCCGCTCGGCTGATCCAGCAGGAGCAAACATATGCGAAAAATGTTCGTAGAATGAGTTTTTCAGTGAAGAGCAGCCAGGCACATTTTAGCAAGTTTTACTTGTAAGTGGGGTTGGAAACACTTTTCAGGCTTAGTACTGGGATCAAAACATGCAGCCCTGATGTCTCTCATGATAGCAGGTGGTTAAGTAGAAATTCGCTGCTCGGCAGACCCTGCAGGAGCAAACGTATGCTAAAAATGTTCGTAGAATGAGCTTTTCAGTGAAGAGCAGCCAGGCACATTTTAGCAAGGTTTACTTGTAAGTGGGGTTGGAAATGCTTTTCAGGCTCAGTACTGGGCTCAAAACATGCAGCCCTGATGTCTCTCATGATAGCAGGTGGTTAAGTAGAAGTTCGCCGCTCGGCTGACCAAGCAGGAGCAAACGTATGCCAAAAATGTACGCAGAATGAGCTTTTCAGTGAAGAGCAACCAAACACATTTGAGCACTTTTTACTTGTAAGTGGGGTTGAAACGCTTTTCAGGCTCAGTTCTGGGCTCAAAACATGCAGCCCTGAGATCTCTCATGATAGGAGGTGGATAAGTAGAAATTTGCCGCTCGGCTGATCCAGCAGGAGCAAACATATGCGAAAAATGTTCGTAGAATGAGTTTTTCAGTGAAGAGCAGCCAGGCACATTTTAGCAAGTTTTACTTGTAAGTGGGGTTGGAAACACTTTTCAGGCTTAGTACTGGGATCAAAACATGCAGCCCTGATATATCTCATGATAGCAGGTGGTTAAGTAGAAATTCGCTGCTCGGCTGACCCTGCAGGAGCAAACGTATGCCAAAAATGTACGTAGAATGAGCTTTTCAGTGAATAGCAGCCAGGCACATTTTAGCAAGTTTTACTTGTAAGAGGGGTTGGAAACGCTTTTCAGGCTCAGTACTGGGCTTAAAACATGCAGCCCTGATGTCTCTCATGATAGCAGGTGGTTAAGTAGAAATTCGCTGCTCGGCTGAGCCTGCAGGATCCAACGTATGCTAAAAATGTTCGTAGAATGAGCTTTTCAGTGAAGAGCAGCCAGGCACATTTTAGCAAGTTTTACTTGTAAGTGGGGTTGGAAACGCTTTTCAGGCTCAGTACTGGGCTCAAAACATGCAGCCCTGATGTCTCTCATGATAGCAGGTGGTTAAGTAGAAATTCGCTGCTCGGCTGAGCCTGCAGGATCAAACGTATGCTAAAAATGTTCGTAGAATGAGCTTTTCAGTGAAGAGCAGCCAGGCACATTTTAGCAAGTTTTACTTGTAAGTGGGATTGGAAATGCTTTTCAGGCTCAGTACTGGGCTCAAAACATGCAGCCCTGATGTCTCTCATGAATGCAGGTGGTTAAGTAGAAATTCGCAGCTCCGCTGACCCAGCAGGAGCAAACGTATGCCAAAAATGTACGCAGAATGTGCTCTTCAGTGAAGAGCAAACAGGCACATTTTAGCAAGTTTTACTTGTAAGTGGGGTTGAAACGCTTTTCAGGCTCAGTACTCGGCTCAAAACATGCAGCCCTGAGGTCTCTCATGATAGGAGGTGGTTAAATAGAAATTTGCTGCTCGGCTGACCCAGCAGGAGCAAACGTATGCCAAAAATGTACGCAGAACCAGCTTTTCAGTGAAGAGCAGCCAGGCACATTTTAGCAAGTTTTACTTGTAAGTGGGGTTGGAAATGCTTTTCAGGCTCAGCACTGGGCTCAAAACATGCAGCCCTGATGTCTCTCATGATAGCAGGTGGTTAAGTAGAAATTCGCTGCTCGGCTGACCCGGCAGGAGCAAACGTATGCCAAAAATGTACGCAGAATGAGCTTTTCAGTGAAGAGCAGCCAGGCACATTTTAGAAAGTTTTACTTGTAAGTGGGGTTGGAAACGCTTTTCAGGCTCAGTACTGGGCTCGAAAGATGCAGCCCTGAGGTCTCTCATGATAGGAGGTGGTTAAGTAGAAATTCGCCGCTCGGCTGATCCAGCAGGAGCAAACATATGCGAAAAATGTTCGTAGAATGAGCTTTTCAGTGAAGAGCAGCCAGGCACATTTTAGCAAGTTTTACTTGTAAGTGGGGTTGGAAACGCTTTCCAGGCTCAGTACTGGGCTCAAAACATGCAGCCCTGATGTCTCTCATGATAGCAGGTGGTTAAGTAGAAATTCGCTGTTCGGCTGACCCTGCAGGAGCAAACGTATGCTAAAAATATTCGTAGAATGAGCTTTTCAGTGAAGAGCAGCCAGGCACATTTTAGCACGTTTTACTTGTAAGTGGGGTTGGAAATGCTTTTCAGGCTCAGTACTGGGCTCAAAACATGCAGCCCTGATGTCTCTCATGATAGCAGGTGGTTAAGTAGAAATTCGCTGCTCGGCAGACCCAGCAGGAGCAAACGTATGCCAAAAATGTACGCAGAATGAGCTTTTCAGTGAAGAGCAACCAGGCACATTTGAGCAACTTTTACTTGTAAGTGGGGTTGAAACGCTTTTCAGGCTCAGTACTGGGCTCAAAACATGCAGCCCTGAGGTCTCTCATGATAGGAGGTGGTTAAGTAGAAATTTGCTGCTCGGCTGACCCAACAGGAGCAAACGTATGCCAAAAATGTACGCAGAACCAGCTTTTAAGTGAAGAGCATCCGGGCACATTTTAGCAAGTTTTACTTGTAAGTGGGGTTGGAAACGCTTTTCAGGCTCAGTACTGGGCTCAAAAGATGCAGCCCTAAGGTCTCTCATGATAGGAGGTGGTTAAGTAGAAATTTGCCGCTCGGCTGATCCAGCAGGAGCAAATATATGCGAAAAATGTTCGTAGAATGAGCTTTTCAGTGAAGAGCAGCCAGGCACATTTTAGCAAGTTTTACTTGTAAGTGGGGTTGGAAACGCTTTTCAGGCTCAGTACTGGGATCAAAACATGCAGCCCTGATGTCTCTCATGATAGCAGGTGGTTAAGTAGAAATTTGCTGCTCGGCTGACCCTGCAGGAGCAAACGTATGCCAAAAATGTACGTAGAATGAGCTTTTCAGTGAATAGCAGCCAGGCACATTTTAGCAAGTTTTACTTGTAAGAGGGGTTGGAAATGCTTTTCAGGCTCAGTACTGGGCTCAAAAGACGCATCCCTGATGTCTCTCATGATAGCAGGTGGTTAAGTAGAAATTCGCCACTCGGCTGACCCAGCAGGAGCAAACGTATGCCAAAAATGTACGCAGAATGAGCTTTTCAGTGAAAAGCAACCAGGCACATTTTAGCAAATTTTACTTGTAAGTGGGTTTGGAAACGCTTTCCAGGCTCAGTACTGGGCTCAAAACATGCAGCCCTGATGTCTCTCATGATAGCAGGTGGTTAAGTAGAAATTTGCTGCTCGGCTGACCCAACAGGAGCAAACGTATGCTAAAAATATTCGTAGAATGAGCTTTTCAGTGAAGAGCAGCCAGGCACATTTTAGCACGTTTTACTTGTAAGTGGGGTTGGAAATGCTTTTCAGGCTCAGTACTGGGCTCAAAACATGCAGCCCTGATGTCTCTCATGATAGCAGGTGGTTAAGTAGAAATTCGCTGCTCGGCAGACCCAGCAGGAGCAAACGTATGCCAAAAATGTACGCAGAATGAGCTTTTCAGTGAAGAGCAACCAGGCACATTTGAGCAACTTTTACTTGTAAATGGGGTTGAAACGCTTTTCAGGCTCAGTACTGGGCTCAAAACATGCAGCCCTGAGGTCTCTCATGATCGGAGGTGGTTAAGTAGAAATTTGCTGCTCGGCTGACCCAACAGGAGCAAACGTATGCCAAAAATGTACGCAGAACCAGCTTTTAAGTGAAGAGCATCCGGGCACATTTTAGCAAGTTTTACTTGTAAGTGGGGTTGGAAACGCTTTTCAGGCTCAGTACTGGGCTCAAAAGATGCAGCCCTAAGGTCTCTCATGATAGGAGGTGGTTAAGTAGAAATTTGCCGCTCGGCTGATCCAGCAGGAGCAAATATATGCGAAAAATGTTCGTAGAATGAGCTTTTCAGTGAAGAGCAGCCAGGCACATTTTAGCAAGTTTTACTTGTAAGTGGGGTTGGAAACGCTTTTCAGGCTCAGTACTGGGATCAAAACATGCAGCCCTGATGTCTCTCATGATAGCAGGTGGTTAAGTAGAAATTTGCTGCTCGGCTGACCCTGCAGGAGCAAACGTATGCCAAAAATGTACGTAGAATGAGCTTTTCAGTGAATAGCAGCCAGGCACATTTTAGCAAGTTTTACTTGTAAGAGGGGTTGGAAATGCTTTTCAGGCTCAGTACTGGGCTCAAAAGACGCATCCCTGATGTCTCTCATGATAGCAGGTGGTTAAGTAGAAATTCGCCACTCGGCTGACCCAGCAGGAGCAAACGTATGCCAAAAATGTACGCAGAATGAGCTTTTCAGTGAAGAGCAACCAGGCACATTTTAGCAAGTTTTACTTGTAAGTGGGTTTGGAAACGCTTTCCAGGCTCAGTACTGGGCTCAAAACATGCAGCCCTGATGTCTCTCATGATAGCAGGTGGTTAAGTAGAAATTCGCTGTTCGGCTGACCCTGCAGGAGCAAACGTATGCTAAAAATGTTCGTAGAATGAGCTTTTCAGTGAAGAGCAGCCAGGCACATTTTAGCATGTTTTACTTGTAAGTAGGGTTGGAAATGCTTTTCAGGCTCAGTACTGGGCTCAAAACATGCAGCCCTGATGTCTCTCATGATAGCAGGTATTTAAGTAGAAATTCGCTGCTCGGCTGACCCAGCAGGAGCAAACGTATGCCAAAAATGTATGCAGAATGAGCTTTTCAGTGAAGAGCAACCAGGCACATTTGAGCAACTTTTACTTGTAAGTGGGGTTGGAAACGCTTTTCAGGCTCAGTACTGGGCTCAAAAGATGCAGCCGTGAGGTCTCTCATGATAGGAGGTGGTTAAGTAGAAATTTGACGCTCGGCTGATCCAGCAGGAGCAAACATATGCGAAAAATGTTCGTAGAATGAGCTTTTCAGTGAAGAGCAGCCAGGCACATTTTAGCAAGTTTTACTTGTAAGTGGGGTTGGAAACGCTTTCCAGGCTCAGTACTGGGCTCAAAACATGCAGCCCTGATGTCTCTCATGATAGCAGGTGGTTAAGTAGAAATTCGCTGTTCGGCTGACCCTGCAGGAGCAAACGTATGCTAAAAATGTTCGTAGAATGAGCTTTTCAGTGAAGAGCAGCCAGGCACATTTTAGCACGTTTTACTTGTAAGTGGGGTTGGAAATGCTTTTCAGGCTCAGTACTGGGCTCAAAACATGCAGCCCTGATGTCTCTCATGATAGCAGGTGGTTAAGTAGAAATTCGCTGCTCGGCTGACCCAGCAGGAGCAAACGTATGCCAAAAATGTACGCAGAATGAGCTTTTCAGTGAAGAGCAACCAGGCACATTTGAGCAACTTTTACTTGTAAGTGGGGTTGAAACGCTTTTCAGGCTCAGCACTGGGCTCAAAATATGCAGCCCTGAGGTCTCTCATGATAGGAGGTGGTTAAGTAGAAATTTGCTGCTCGGCTGACCCAACAGGAGCAAACGTATGCCAAAAATGTACGCAGAACCAGCTTTTAAGTGAAGAGCATCCAGGCACATTTTAGCAAGTTTTACTTATAAGTGGGGTTGGAAATGCTTTTCAGGCTCAGTACTGGGATCAAAAGATGCAGCCCTAAGGTCTCTCATGATAGGAGGTGGTTAAGTAGAAATTCGCCGCTCGACTGATCCAGCAGGAGCAAACATATGCGAAAAATGTTCGTAGAATGAGCTTTTCAGTGAAGAGCAGCCAGGCACATTTTAGCAAGTTTTACTTGTAAGTGGGGTTGGAAACGCTTTTTAGGCTCAGTACTGGGATCAAAACATGCAGCCCTGATGTCTCTCATGATAGCAGGTGGTTAAGTAGAAATTTGCTGCTCGGCTGACCCTGCAGGAGCAAACGTATGCCAAAAATGTACGTAGAATGAGCTTTTCAGTGAATAGCAGCCAGGCACATTTTAGCAAGTTTTACTTGTAAGAGGGGTTGGAAACGCTTTTCAGGCTCAGTACTGGGTTCAAAAGATGCATCCCTGATGTCTCTCATGATAGCAGGTGGTTAAGTAGAAATTCGCCACTCGGCTGACCCAGCAGGAGCAAACGTATGCCAAAAATGTACGCAGAATGAGCTTTTCAGTGAAGAGCAACCAGGCACATTTTAGCAAGTTTTACTTGTAAGTGGGGTTGGAAACGCTTTTCAGGCTCAGTACTGGGCTCAAAAGATGCATCCCTGATGTCTCTCATGATAGCAGGTGGTTAAGTAGAAATTTGCTGCTCGGCTGACCCGGCAGGAGCAACCGTATGCCAAAAATGTATGCAGAATGAGCTTTTCAGTGAAGAGCAGCCAGGCACATTTGAGCAAGTTTTACTTGTAAGTGGGGTTGGAAACGCTTTTCAGGCTCAGTACTGGGCTCAAAAGATGCAGCCCTGAGGTCTCTCATGATAGGAGGTGGTTAAGTAGAAATTCGCCGCTCGGCTGATCCAGCAGGAGCAAACATATGCGAAAAATGTTCGTGAATGAGCTTTTCAGTGAAGAGCAGCCAGGCACATTTTAGCAAGTTTTACTTGTAAGTGGGGTTGGAAACGCTTTTCAGGCTCAGTACTGGGCTCAAAACATGCAGCCCTGATGTCTCTCATGATAGCAGGTGGTTAAGTAGAAATTCGCTGCTCGGCTGACCCTGCAGGAGCAAACGTATGCTAAAAATGTTCGTAGAATGAGCTTTTCAGTGAAGAGCAGCCAGGCACATTTTAGCAAGTTTTACTTGTAAGTGGGGTTGAAAATGCTTTTCAGGCTCAG
Source organism: Lissotriton helveticus (assembly GCF_964261635.1). Classification (NCBI taxonomy): domain Eukaryota; kingdom Metazoa; phylum Chordata; class Amphibia; order Caudata; family Salamandridae; genus Lissotriton; species Lissotriton helveticus. The sequence goes on along the minus strand of NC_136061.1, from coordinate 1,354,924,591 downwards.
TACTGGGCTCAAAACATGCACCCCTGATGTCTCTCATGATAGCAGGTGGTTAAGTAGAAATTCGCCGCTCGGCTGACCCAGCAGGAGCAGACGTATGCCAAAAATGTACGCAGAATGAGCTTTTAAGTGAAGAGCAACCAGGCACATTTTAGCAAGTTTTACTTGTAAGTGGGGTTGGAAATGCTTTTCAGGCTCAGTACTGGGCTCAAAACATGCAGCCCTGATGTCTCTCATGATAGCAGGTGGTTAAGTAGAAATTTGCTGCTCGGCTGAGCCTGCAGGATCAAACGTATGCTAAAAATGTTCGTAGAATTAGCTTTTCAGTGAAGAGCAGCCAGGCACATTTTAGCAAGTTTTACTTGTAAGTGGGGTTGGAAACGCTTTTCAGGCTCAGTACAGGGCTCAAAACATGCAGCCCTGATGTCTCTCATGATAGCAGGTGGTTAAGTAGAAATTCGCTGCTCGGCTGAGCCTGCAGGATCAAACGTATGCTAAAAATGTTCATAGAATGAGCTTTTCAGTGAAGAGCAGCCAGGCACATTTTAGCAAGTTTTACTTGTAAGTGGGATTGGAAATGCTTTTCAGGCTCAGTACTGGGCTCAAAACATGCAGCCCTGATGTCTCTCATGAATGCAGGTGGTTAAGTAGAAATTCGCAGCTCGGCTGACCCAGCAGGAGCAAACGTATGCCAAAAATGTACGCAGAATGAGCTCTTCAGTGAAGAGCAACCAGGCACATTTTAGCAAGTTTTACTTGTAAGTGGGGTTGAAACGCTTTTCAGGCTCAGTACTCGGCTCAAAACATGCAGCCCTCAGGTCTCTCATGATAGGAGGTGGTTAAGTAGAAATTTGCCGCTCGGCTGATCCAGCAGGAGCAAACATATGCGAAAAATGTTCGTAGAATGAGTTTTTCAGTGAAGAGCAGCAGGCACATTTTAGCAAGTTTTACTTGTAAGTGGGGTTGGAAACGCATTTCAGGCTTAGTACTGGGATCAAAACATGCAGCCCTGATGTCTCTCATGATAGCAGGTGGTTAAGTAGAAATTCGCTGCTCGGCTGACCCTGCAGGAGCAAACGTATGCTAAAAATGTTCGTAGAATGAGCTTTTCAGTGAAGAGCAGCCAGGCACATTTTAGCAAGTTTTACTTGTAAGTGGGGTTGGAAATGCTTTTCAGGCTCAGTACTGGGCTCAAAACATGCAGCCCTGATGTCTCTCATGATAGCAGGTGGTTAAGTAGAAATTCGCCGCTCGGCTGACCAAGCAGGAGCAAACGTATGCCAAAAATGTACGCAGAATGAGCTTTTCAGTGAAGAGCAACCAAACACATTTGAGCAACTTTTACTTGTAAGTGGGGTTGAAACGCTTTTCAGGCTCAGTACTGGGCTCAAAACATGCAGCCCTGAGGTCTCTCATGATAGGAGGTGGTTAAGTAGAAATTTGCCGCTCTGCTGACCCAACAGGAGCAAACGTATGCCAAAAATGTATGCAGAATGAGCTTTTCAGTGAAGAGCAGCCAGGCACATTTGAGCAAGTTTTACTTGTAAGTGGGGTTGGAAACGCTTTTCAGGCTCAGTACTGGGCTCAAAAGATGCAGCCCTGAGGTCTCTCATGATAGCAGGTGGTTAAGTAGAAATTCGCCACTCGGCTGACCCAGCAGGAGCAAACGTATGCCAAAAATGTACGCAGAATGAGCTTTTCAGTGAAGAGCAACCAGGCACATTTTAGCAAGTTTTACTTGTAAGTGGGGTTGGAAACGCTTTTCAGGCTCAGTACTGGGCTCAAAAGATGCATCCCTGATGTCTCTCATGATAGCAGGTGGTTAAGTAGAAATTTGCTGCTCGGCTGACCCGGCAGGAGCAACCGTATGCCAAAAATGTATGCAGAATGAGCTTTTCAGTGAAGAGCAGCCAGGCACATTTGAGCAAGTTTTACTTGTAAGTGGGGTTGGAAACGCTTTTCAGGCTCAGTACTGGGCTCAAAAGATGCAGCCCTGAGGTCTCTCATGATAGGAGGTGGTTAAGTAGAAATTCGCCGCTCGGCTGATCCAGCAGGAGCAAACATATGCGAAAAATGTTCGTGAATGAGCTTTTCAGTGAAGAGCAGCCAGGCACATTTTAGCAAGTTTTACTTGTAAGTGGGGTTGGAAACGCTTTTCAGGCTCAGTACTGGGCTCAAAACATGCAGCCCTGATGTCTCTCATGATAGCAGGTGGTTAAGTAGAAATTCGCTGCTCGGCTGACCCTGCAGGAGCAAACGTATGCTAAAAATGTTCGTAGAATGAGCTTTTCAGTGAAGAGCAGCCAGGCACATTTTAGCAAGTTTTACTTGTAAGTGGGGTTGAAAATGCTTTTCAGGCTCAGTACTGGGCTCAAAACATGCACCCCTGATGTCTCTCATGATAGCAGGTGGTTAAGTAGAAATTCGCCGCTCGGCTGACCCAGCAGGAGCAGACGTATGCCAAAAATGTACGCAGAATGAGCTTTTAAGTGAAGAGCAACCAGGCACATTTTAGCAAGTTTTACTTGTAAGTGGGGTTGGAAATGCTTTTCAGGCTCAGTACTGGGCTCAAAACATGCAGCCCTGATGTCTCTCATGATAGCAGGTGGTTAAGTAGAAATTTGCTGCTCGGCTGAGCCTGCAGGATCAAACGTATGCTAAAAATGTTCGTAGAATTAGCTTTTCAGTGAAGAGCAGCCAGGCACATTTTAGCAAGTTTTACTTGTAAGTGGGGTTGGAAACGCTTTTCAGGCTCAGTACAGGGCTCAAAACATGCAGCCCTGATGTCTCTCATGATAGCAGGTGGTTAAGTAGAAATTCGCTGCTCGGCTGAGCCTGCAGGATCAAACGTATGCTAAAAATGTTCATAGAATGAGCTTTTCAGTGAAGAGCAGCCAGGCACATTTTAGCAAGTTTTACTTGTAAGTGGGATTGGAAATGCTTTTCAGGCTCAGTACTGGGCTCAAAACATGCAGCCCTGATGTCTCTCATGAATGCAGGTGGTTAAGTAGAAATTCGCAGCTCGGCTGACCCAGCAGGAGCAAACGTATGCCAAAAATGTACGCAGAATGAGCTCTTCAGTGAAGAGCAACCAGGCACATTTTAGCAAGTTTTACTTGTAAGTGGGGTTGAAACGCTTTTCAGGCTCAGTACTCGGCTCAAAACATGCAGCCCTCAGGTCTCTCATGATAGGAGGTGGTTAAGTAGAAATTTGCCGCTCGGCTGATCCAGCAGGAGCAAACATATGCGAAAAATGTTCGTAGAATGAGTTTTTCAGTGAAGAGCAGCAGGCACATTTTAGCAAGTTTTACTTGTAAGTGGGGTTGGAAACGCATTTCAGGCTTAGTACTGGGATCAAAACATGCAGCCCTGATGTCTCTCATGATAGCAGGTGGTTAAGTAGAAATTCGCTGCTCGGCTGACCCTGCAGGAGCAAACGTATGCTAAAAATGTTCGTAGAATGAGCTTTTCAGTGAAGAGCAGCCAGGCACATTTTAGCAAGTTTTACTTGTAAGTGGGGTTGGAAATGCTTTTCAGGCTCAGTACTGGGCTCAAAACATGCAGCCCTGATGTCTCTCATGATAGCAGGTGGTTAAGTAGAAATTCGCCGCTCGGCTGACCAAGCAGGAGCAAACGTATGCCAAAAATGTACGCAGAATGAGCTTTTCAGTGAAGAGCAACCAAACACATTTGAGCAACTTTTACTTGTAAGTGGGGTTGAAACGCTTTTCAGGCTCAGTACTGGGCTCAAAACATGCAGCCCTGAGGTCTCTCATGATAGGAGGTGGTTAAGTAGAAATTTGCCGCTCTGCTGACCCAACAGGAGCAAACGTATGCCAAAAATGTACGCAGAACCAGCTTTTCAGTGAAGAGCATCCAGGCACATTTTAGCAAGTTTTACTTGTAAGTGGGGTTGGAAACGCTTTTCAGGCTCAGTACTGGGCTCAAAAGATGCAGCCCTGAGGTCTCTCATGATAGGAGGTGGTTAAGTAGAAATTCGCCGCTCGGCTGATCCAGCAGGAGCAAACATATGCGAAAAATGTTCGTAGAATGAGCTTTTCAGTGAAGAGCAGCCAGGCACATTTTAGCAAGTTTTACTTGTAAGTGGGGTTGGAAACGCTTTTCAGGCTCAGTACTGGGATCAAAACATGCAGCCCTGATGTCTCTCATGATAGCAGGTGGTTAAGTAGAATTTCGCTGCTCGGCTGACCCTGCAGGAGCAAACGTATGCCAAAAATGTACGTAGAATGAGCTTTTCAGTGAATAGCAGCCAGGCACATTTTAGCAAGTTTTACTTGTAAGAGGGGTTGGAAATGCTTTTCAGGCTCAGTACTGGGCTCAAAACATGCAGCCCTGATGTCTCTCATGATAGCAGGTGGTTAAATAGAAATTCGCTGCTCGGCTGACCCAGCAGGAGCAAACGTATGCCAAAAATGTACGCAGAACCAGCTTTTCAGTGAAGAGCAGCCAGGCACATTTTAGCAAGTTTTACTTGTAAGTGGGGTTGGAAACGCTTTTCAGGCTCAGTACTGGGCTCAAAACATGCAGCCCTGAGATCTCTCATGATAGGAGGTGGATAAGTAGAAATTTGCCGCTCGGCTGATCCAGCAGGAGCAAACATATGCGAAAAATGTTCGTAGAATGAGTTTTTCAGTGAAGAGCAGCCAGGCACATTTTAGCAAGTTTTACTTGTAAGTGGGGTTGGAAACACTTTTCAGGCTTAGTACTGGGATCAAAACATGCAGCCCTGATGTCTCTCATGATAGCAGGTGGTTAAGTAGAAATTCGCTGCTCGGCAGACCCTGCAGGAGCAAACGTATGCTAAAAATGTTCGTAGAATGAGCTTTTCAGTGAAGAGCAGCCAGGCACATTTTAGCAAGGTTTACTTGTAAGTGGGGTTGGAAATGCTTTTCAGGCTCAGTACTGGGCTCAAAACATGCAGCCCTGATGTCTCTCATGATAGCAGGTGGTTAAGTAGAAATTCGCCGCTCGGCTGACCAAGCAGGAGCAAACGTTTGCCAAAAATGTACGCAGAATGAGCTTTTCAGTGAAGAGCAACCAAACACATTTGAGCACTTTTTACTTGTAAGTGGGGTTGAAACGCTTTTCAGGCTCAGTTCTGGGCTCAAAACATGCAGCCCTGAGGTCTCTCATGATAGGAGGTGGTTAAGTAGAAATTTGCTGCTCTGCTGACCCAACAGGAGCAAACGTATGCCAAAAATGTACGCAGAACCAGCTTTTCAGTGAAGAGCATCCAGGCGCATTTTAGCAAGTTTTACTTGTAAGTGGGGTCGGAAACGCTTTTCAGGCTCAGCACTGGGCTCAAAAGATGCAGCCCTGAGGTCTCTCATGATAGGAGGTGGTTAAGTAGAAATTCGCCGCTCGGCTGATCCAGCAGGAGCAAACATATGCGAAAAATGTTCGTAGAATGAGCTTTTCAGTGAAGAGCAGCCAGGCACATTTTAGCAAGTTTTACTTGTAAGTGGGGTTGGAAACGCTTTTCAGGCTCAGTACTGGGATCAAAACATGCAGCCCTGATGTATCTCATGATAGCAGGTGGTTAAGTAGAAATTCGCTGCTCGGCTGACCCTGCAGGAGCAAACGTATGCCAAAAATGTACGTAGAATGAGCTTTTCAGTGAATAGCAGCCAGGCACATTTTAGCAAGTTTTACTTGTAAGAGGGGTTGGAAACGCTTTTCAGGCTCAGTACTGGGCTTAAAACATGCAGCCCTGATGTCTCTCATGATAGCAGGTGGTTAAGTAGAAATTCGCTGCTCGGCTGAGCCTGCAGGATCCAACGTATGCTAAAAATGTTCGTAGAATGAGCTTTTCAGTGAAGAGCAGCCAGGCACATTTTAGCAAGTTTTACTTGTAAGTGGGGTTGGAAACGCTTTTCAGGCTCAGTACTGGGCTCAAAACATGCAGCCCTGATGTCTCTCATGATAGCAGGTGGTTAAGTAGAAATTCGCTGCTCGGCTGAGCCTGCAGGATCAAACGTATGCTAAAAATGTTCGTAGAATGAGCTTTTCAGTGAAGAGCAGCCAGGCACATTTTAGCAAGTTTTACTTGTAAGTGGGATTGGAAATGCTTTTCAGGCTCAGTACTGGGCTCAAAACATGCAGCCCTGATGTCTCTCATGAATGCAGGTGGTTAAGTAGAAATTCGCAGCTCGGCTGACCCAGCAGGAGCAAACGTATGCCAAAAATGTACGCAGAATGTGCTCTTCAGTGAAGAGCAAACAGGCACATTTTAGCAAGTTTTACTTGTAAGTGGGGTTGAAACGCTTTTCAGGCTCAGTACTCGGCTCAAAACATGCAGCCCTGAGGTCTCTCATGATAGGAGGTGGTTAAATAGAAATTTGCTGCTCGGCTGACCCAGCAGGAGCAAACGTATGCCAAAAATGTACGCAGAACCAGCTTTTCAGTGAAGAGCAGCCAGGCACATTTTAGCAAGTTTTACTTGTAAGTGGGATTGGAAATGCTTTTCAGGCTCAGCACTGGGCTCAAAACATGCAGCCCTGATGTCTCTCATGATAGCAGGTGGTTAAGTAGAAATTCGCTGCTCGGCTGACCCGGCAGGAGCAAACGTATGCCAAAAATGTACGCAGAATGAGCTTTTCAGTGAAGAGCAGCCAGGCACATTTTAGAAAGTTTTACTTGTAAGTGGGGTTGGAAACGCTTTTCAGGCTCAGTACTGGGCTCAAAAGATGCAGCCCTGAGGTCTCTCATGATAGGAGGTGGTTAAGTAGAAATTCGCCGCTCGGCTGATCCAGCAGGAGCAAACATATGCAAAAAATGTTCGTAGAATGAGCTTTTCAGTGAAGAGCAGCCAGGCACATTTTAGCAAGTTTTACTTGTAAGTGGGGTTGGAAACACTTTCCAGGCTCAGTACTGGGCTCAAAACATGCAGCCCTGATGTCTCTCATGATAGCAGGTGGTTAAGTAGAAATTCGCTGTTCGGCTGACCCTGCAGGAGCAAACGTATGCTAAAAATATTCGTAGAATGAGCTTTTCAGTGAAGAGCAGCCAGGCACATTTTAGCACGTTTTACTTGTAAGTGGGGTTGGAAATGCTTTTCAGGCTCAGTACTGGGCTCAAAACATGCAGCCCTGATGTCTCTCATGATAGCAGGTGGTTAAGTAGAAATTCGCTGCTCGGCAGACCCAGCAGGAGCAAACGTATGCCAAAAATGTACGCAGAATGAGCTTTTCAGTGAAGAGCAACCAGGCACATTTGAGCAACTTTTACTTGTAAGTGGGGTTGAAACGCTTTTCAGGCTCAGTACTGGGCTCAAAACATGCAGCCCTGAGGTCTCTCATGATAGGAGGTGGTTAAGTAGAAATTTGCTGCTCGGCTGACCCAACAGGAGCAAACGTATGCCAAAAATGTACGCAGAACCAGCTTTTAAGTGAAGAGCATCCGGGCACATTTTAGCAAGTTTTACTTGTAAGTGGGGTTGGAAACGCTTTTCAGGCTCAGTACTGGGCTCAAAAGATGCAGCCCTAAGGTCTCTCATGATAGGAGGTGGTTAAGTAGAAATTTGCCGCTCGGCTGATCCAGCAGGAGCAAATATATGCGAAAAATGTTCGTAGAATGAGCTTTTCAGTGAAGAGCAGCCAGGCACATTTTAGCAAGTTTTACTTGTAAGTGGGGTTGGAAACGCTTTTCAGGCTCAGTACTGGGATCAAAACATGCAGCCCTGATGTCTCTCATGATAGCAGGTGGTTAAGTAGAAATTTGCTGCTCGGCTGACCCTGCAGAAGCAAACGTATGCTAAAAATGTACGTAGAATGAGCTTTTCAGTGAATAGCAGCCAGGCACATTTTAGCAAGTTTTACTTGTAAGAGGGGTTGGAAATGCTTTTCAGGCTCAGTACTGGGCTCAAAAGACGCATCCCTGATGTCTCTCATGATAGCAGGTGGTTAAGTAGAAATTCGCCACTCGGCTGACCCAGCAGGAGCAAACGTATGCCAAAAATGTACGCAGAATGAGCTTTTCAGTGAAAAGCAACCAGGCACATTTTAGCAAGTTTTACTTGTAAGTGGGTTTGGAAACGCTTTCCAGGCTCAGTACTGGGCTCAAAACATGCAGCCCTGATGTCTCTCATGATAGCAGGTGGTTAAGTAGAAATTTGCTGCTCGGCTGACCCAACAGGAGCAAACGTATGCTAAAAATATTCGTAGAATGAGCTTTTCAGTGAAGAGCAGCCAGGCACATTTTAGCAAGTTTTACTTGTAAGTGGGGTTGGAAACGCTTTTCAGGCTCAGTACTGGGATCAAAACATGCAGCCCTGATGTCTCTCATGATAGCAGGTGGTTAAGTAGAAATTTGCTGCTCGGCTGACCCTGCAGGAGCAAACGTATGCCAAAAATGTACGTAGAATGAGCTTTTCAGTGAATAGCAGCCAGGCACATTTTAGCAAGTTTTACTTGTAAGAGGGGTTGGAAATGCTTTTCAGGCTCAGTACTGGGCTCAAAAGACGCATCCCTGATGTCTCTCATGATAGCAGGTGGTTAAGTAGAAATTCGCCACTCGGCTGACCCAGCAGGAGCAAACGTATGCCAAAAATGAACGCAGAATGAGCTTTTCAGTGAAGAGCAACCAGGCACATTTTAGCAAGTTTTACTTGTAAGTGGGTTTGGAAACGCTTTCCAGGCTCAGTACTGAGCTCAAAACATGCAGCCCTGATGTCTCTCATGATAGCAGGTGGTTAAGTAGAAATTCGCTGTTCGGCTGACCCTGCAGGAGCAAACGTATGCTAAAAATGTTCGTAGAATGAGCTTTTCAGTGAAGAGCAGCCAGGCACATTTTAGCATGTTTTACTTGTAAGTAGGGTTGGAAATGCTTTTCAGGCTCAGTACTGGGCTCAAAACATGCAGCCCTGATGTCTCTCATGATAGCAGGTGGTTAAGTAGAAATTCGCTGCTCGGCTGACCCAGCAGGAGCAAACGTATGCCAAAAATGTATGCAGAATGAGCTTTTCAGTGAAGAGCAACCAGGCACATTTGAGCAACTTTTACTTGTAAGTGGGGTTGGAAACGCTTTTCAGGCTCAGTACTGGGCTCAAAAGATGCAGCCGTGAGGTCTCTCATGATAGGAGGTGGTTAAGTAGAAATTTGACGCTCGGCTGATCCAGCAGGAGCAAACATATGCGAAAAATGTTCGTAGAATGAGCTTTTCAGTGAAGAGCAGCCACGCACATTTTAGCAAGTTTTACTTGTAAGTGGGGTTGGAAACGCTTTCCAGGCTCAGTACTGGGCTCAAAACATGCAGCCCTGATGTCTCTCATGATAGCAGGTGGTTAAGTAGAAATTCGCTGTTCGGCTGACCCTGCAGGAGCAAACGTATGCTAAAAATGTTCGTAGAATGAGCTTTTCAGTGAAGAGCAGCCAGGCACATTTTAGCACGTTTTACTTGTAAGTGGGGTTGGAAATGCTTTTCAGGCTCAGTACTGGGCTCAAAACATGCAGCCCTGATGTCTCTCATGATAGCAGGTGGTTAAGTAGAAATTCGCTGCTCGGCTGACCCAGCAGGAGCAAACGTATGCCAAAAATGTACGCAGAATGAGCTTTTCAGTGAAGAGCAACCAGGCACATTTGAGCAACTTTTACTTGTAAGTGGGGTTGAAACGCTTTTCAGGCTCAGCAATGGGCTCAAAACATGCAGCCCTGAGGTCTCTCATGATAGGAGGTGGTTAAGTAGAAATTTGCTGCTCGGCTGACCCAACAGGAGCAAACGTATGCCAAAAATGTACGCAGAACCAGCTTTTAAGTGAAGAGCATCCAGGCACATTTTAGCAAGTTTTACTTATAAGTGGGGTTGGAAACGCTTTTCAGGCTCAGTACTGGGATCAAAAGATGCAGCCCTAAGGTCTCTCATGATAGGAGGTGGTTAAGTAGAAATTCGCCGCTCGACTGATCCAGCAGGAGCAAACATATGCGAAAAATGTTCGTAGAATGAGCTTTTCAGTGAAGAGCAGCCAGGCACATTTTAGCAAGTTTTACTTGTAAGTGGGGTTGGAAACGCTTTTTAGGCTCAGTACTGGGATCAAAACATGCAGCCCTGATGTCTCTCATGATAGCAGGTGGTTAAGTAGAAATTTGCTGCTCGGCTGACCCTGCAGGAGCAAACGTATGCCAAAAATGTACGTAGAATGAGCTTTTCAGTGAATAGCAGCCAGGCACATTTTAGCAAGTTTTACTTGTAAGAGGGGTTGGAAACGCTTTTCAGGCTCAGTACTGGGCTCAAAAGATGCATCCCTGATGTCTCTCATGATAGCAGGTGGTTAAGTAGAAATGCGCCACTCGGCTGACCCAGCAGGAGCAAACGTATGCCAAAAATTGTACGCAGAATGAGCTTTTCAGTGAAGAGCAACCAGGCACATTTTAGCAAGTTTTACTTGTAAGTGGGGTTGGAAACGCTTTTCAGGCTCAGTACTGGGCTCAAAAGATGCATCCCTGATGTCTCTCATGATAGCAGGTGGTTAAGTAGAAATTTGCTGCTCGGCTGACCCGGCAGGAGCAACCGTATGCCAAAAATGTATGCAGAATGAGCTTTTCAGTGAAGAGCAGCCAGGCACATTTGAGCAAGTTTTACTTGTAAGTGGGGTTGGAAACGCTTTTCAGGCTCAGTACTGGGCTCAAAAGATGCAGCCCTGAGGTCTCTCATGATAGGAGGTGGTTAAGTAGAAATTCGCCGCTCGGCTGATCCAGCAGGAGCAAACATATGCGAAAAATGTTCGTGAATGAGCTTTTCAGTGAAGAGCAGCCAGGCACATTTTAGCAAGTTTTACTTGTAAGTGGGGTTGGAAACGCTTTTCAGGCTCAGTACTGGGCTCAAAACATGCAGCCCTGATGTCTCTCATGATAGCAGGTGGTTAAGTAGAAATTCGCTGCTCGGCTGACCCTGCAGGAGCAAACGTATGCTAAAAATGTTCGTAGAATGAGCTTTTCAGTGAAGAGCAGCCAGGCACATTTTAGCAAGTTTTACTTGTAAGTGGGGTTGAAAATGCTTTTCAGGCTCAGTACTGGGCTCAAAACATGCACCCCTGATGTCTCTCATGATAGCAGGTGGTTAAGTAGAAATTCGCCGCTCGGCTGACCCAGCAGGAGCAGACGTATGCCAAAAATGTACGCAGAATGAGCTTTTAAGTGAAGAGCAACCAGGCACATTTTAGCAAGTTTTACTTGTAAGTGGGGTTGGAAACGCTTTTCAGGCTCAGTACTGGGCTCAAAACATGCAGCCCTGATGTCTCTCATGATAGCAGGTGGTTAAGTAGAAATTTGCTGCTCGGCTGAGCCTGCAGGATCAAACGTATGCTAAAAATGTTCGTAGAATGAGCTTTTCAGTGAAGAGCAGCCAGGCACATTTTAGCAAGTTTTACTTGTAAGTGGGGTTGGAAACGCTTTTCAGGCTCAGTACAGGGCTCAAAACATGCAGCCCTGATGTCTCTCATGATAGCAGGTGGTTAAGTAGAAATTCGCTGCTCGGCTGAGCCTGCAGGATCAAACGTATGCTAAAAATGTTCGTAGAATGAGCTTTTCAGTGAAGAGCAGCCAGGCACATTTTAGCAAGTTTAACTTGTAAGTGGGATTGGAAATGCTTTTCAGGCTCAGTACTGGGCTCAAAACATGCAGCCCTGATGTCTCTCATGAATGCAGGTGGTTAAGTAGAAATTCGCAGCTCGGCTGACCCAGCAGGAGCAAACGTATGCCAAAAATGTACGCAGAATGAGCTCTTCAGTGAAGAGCAACCAGGCACATTTTAGCAAGTTTTACTTGTAAGTGGGGTTGAAACGCTTTTCAGGCTCAGTACTCGGCTCAAAACATGCAGCCCTGAGGTCTCTCATGATAGGAGGTGGTTAAGTAGAAATTTGCCGCTCGGCTGATCCAGCAGGAGCAAACATATGCGAAAAATTTTCGTAGAATGAGTTTTTCAGTGAAGAGCAGCAGGCACATTTTAGCAAGTTTTACTTGTAAGTGGGGTTGGAAACGCATTTCAGGCTTAGTACTGGGATCAAAACATGCAGCCCTGATGTCTCTCATGATAGCAGGTGGTTAAGTAGAAATTCGCTGCTCGGCTGACCCTGCAGGAGCAAACGTATGCTAAAAATGTTCGTAGAATGAGCTTTTCAGTGAAGAGCAGCCAGGCACAATTTAGCAAGTTTTACTTGTAAGTGGGGTTGGAAATGCTTTTCAGGCTCAGCACTGGGCTCAAAACATGCAGCCCTGATGTCTCTCATGATAGCAGGTGGTTAAGTAGAAATTCGCCGCTCGGCTGACCAAGCAGGAGCAAACGTATGCCAAAAATGTACGCAGAATGAGCTTTTCAGTGAAGAGCAACCAAACACATTTGAGCAACTTTTACTTGTAAGTGGGGTTGAAACGCTTTTCAGGCTCAGTACTGGGCTCAAAACATGCAGCCCTGAGGTCTCTCATGATAGGAGGTGGTTAAGTAGAAATTTGCCACTCTGCTGACCCAACAGGAGCAAACGTATGCCAAAAATGTACGCAGAACCAGCTTTTCAGTGAAGAGCATCCAGGCACATTTTAGCAAGTTTTACTTGTAAGTGGGGTTGGAAACGCTTTTCAGGCTCAGTACTGGGCTCAAAAGATGCAGCCCTGAGGTCTCTCATGATAGGAGGTGGTTAAGTAGAAATTCGCCGCTCGGCTGATCCAGCAGGAGCAAACATATGCGAAAAATGTTCGTAGAATGAGCTTTTCAGTGAAGAGCAGCCAGGCACATTTTAGCAAGTTTTACTTGTAAGTGGGGTTGGAAACGCTTTTCAGGCTCAGTACTGGGATCAAAACATGCAGCCCTGATGTCTCTCATGATAGCAGGTGGTTAAGTAGAATTTCGCTGCTCGGCTGACCCTGCAGGAGCAAACGTATGCCAAAAATGTACGTAGAATGAGCTTTTCAGTGAATAGCAGCCAGGCACATTTTAGCAAGTTTTACTTGTAAGAGGGGTTGGAAATGCTTTTCAGGCTCAGTACTGGGCTCAAAACATGCAGCCCTGATGTCTCTCATGATAGCAGGTGGTTAAGTAGAAATTCGCCGCTCGGCTGACCCAGCAGGAGCAAACGTATGCCAAAAATGTACGCAGAATGAGCTTTTCAGTGAAGAGCAACCAGTCACATTTTAGCAAGTTTTACTTGTAAGTGGGATTGGAAACCCTTTTCAGGCTCAGTACTGGGCTCAAAACATGCAGCCCTGATGTCTCTCATGATAGCAGGTGGTTAAGTAGAAATTTGCTGCTCGGCTGACCCGGCAGGATAAACGTATGCCAAAAATGTACGCAGAATGAGCTTTTCAGTGAAGAGCAGCCAGGCACATTTTAGCAAGTTTTACTTGTAAGTGGGGTTGGAAACGCTTTTCAGGCTCAGTACTGGGCTCAAAACATGCAGCCCTGATGTCTATCATGATAGCAGGTGGTTAAGTAGAAATTCGCTGCTCGGCTGAGCCTGCAGGAGCAAACATATGTTAAAAATGTTCGTAGAATGAGCTTTTCAGTGAAGAGCAGCCAGGCACATTTTAGCAAGTTTTACTTGTAAGTGGCATTGGAAATGCTTTTCAGGCTCAGTACTGGGCTCAAAACATGCAGCTCTGATGTCTCTCATGAATGCAGGTGGTTAAGTAGAAATTCGCAGCTCGGCTGACCCAGCAGGAGCAAACGTATGCCAAAAATGAACGCAGAATGAGCTCTTCAGTGAAGAGCAACCAGGCACATTTTAGCAAGTTTTACTTGTAAGTGGGGTTGAAACGCTTTTCAGGCTCAGTACTGGGCTCAAAACATGCAGCCCTGAGGTCTCTCATTATAGGAGGTGGTTAAGTAGAAATATGACGCTCGGCTGATCCAGCAGGAGCAAACATATGCGAAAAATGTTCATAGAATGAGCTTTTCAGTGAAGAGCAGCCAGGCACATTTTAGCAAGTTTTACTTGTAAGTGGGGTTGGAAACGCTTTCCAGGCTCAGTACTGGGCTCAAAACATGCAGCCCTGATGTCTCTCATGATAGCAGGTGGTTAAGTAGAAATTCGCTGTTCGGCTGACCCTGCAGGAGCAAACGTATGCCAAAAATGTACGCAGAACCAGCTTTTCAGTGAAGAGCATCCAGGCACATTTGAGCAACTTTTACTTGTAAGTGGGGTTGAAACGCTTTTCAGGCTCAGTACTGGGCTCAAAACATGCAGCCCTGAGGTCTCTCATGATAGGAGGTGGTTAAGTAGAAATTTTCCGCTCTGCTGACCCAACAGGAGCAAACGTATGCCAAAAATGTACGCAGAACCAGCTTTTCAGTGAAGAGCATCCAGGCACATTTTAGCAAGTTTTACTTGTAAGTGGGGTTGGAAACGCTTTTCAGGCTCAGTACTGGGCTCAAAAGATGCAGCCCTGAGGTCTCTCATGATAGGTGGTGGTTAAGTAGAAATTCGCCGCTCGGCTGATCCAGCAGGAGCAAACATATGCGAAAAATGTTCGTAGAATGAGATTTTCAGTGAAGAGCAGCCAGGCACATTTTAGCAAGTTTTACTTGTAAGTGGGGTTGGAAACGCTTTTCAGGCTCAGTACTGGGATCAAAACATGCAGCCCTGATGTCTCTCATGATAGCAGGTGGTTAAGTAGAATTTCGCTGCTCGGCTGACCCAGCAGGAGCAAACGTATGCCAAAAATGTACGTAGAATGAGCTTTTCAGTGAATAGCAGCCAGGCACATTTTAGCAAGTTTTACTTGTAAGAGGGGTTGGAAATGCTTTTCAGGCTCAGTACTGGGCTCAAAACATGCAGCCCTGATGTCTCTCATGATAGCAGGTGGTTAAGTAGAAATTCGCCGCTCGGCTGACCCAGCAGGAGCAAACGTATGCCAAAAATGTACGCAGAATGAGCTTTTCAGTGAAGAGCAACCAGTCACATTTTAGCAAGTTTTACTTGTAAGTGGGATTGGAAACCCTTTTCAGGCTCAGTACTGGGCTCAAAACATGCAGCCCTGATGTCTCTCATGATAGCAGGTGGTTAAGTAGAAATTTGCTGCTCGGCTGACCCGGCAGGATAAACGTATGCCAAAAATGTACGCAGAATGAGCTTTTCAGTGAAGAGCAGCCAGGCACATTTTAGCAAGTTTTACTTGTAAGTGGGGTTGGAAACGCTTTTCAGGCTCAGTACTGGGCTCAAAACATGCAGCCCTGATGTCTATCATGATAGCAGGTGGTTAAGTAGAAATTCGCTGCTCGGCTGAGCCTGCAGGAGCAAACATATGTTAAAAATGTTCGTAGAATGAGCTTATCAGTGAAGAGCAGCCAGGCACATTTTAGCAAGTTTTACTTGTAAGTGGCATTGGAAATGCTTTTCAGGCTCAGTACTGGGCTCAAAACATGCAGCCCTGATGTCTCTCATGAATGCAGGTGGTTAAGTAGAAATTCGCAGCTCGGCTGACCCAGCAGGAGCAAACGTATGCCAAAAATGTACGCAGAATGAGCTCTTCAGTGAAGAGCAACCAGGCACATTTTAGCAAGTTTTACTTGTAAGTGGGGTTGAAACGCTTTTCAGGCTCAGTACTGGGCTCAAAACATGCAGCCCTGAGGTCTCTCATTATAGGAGGTGGTTAAGTAGAAATATGACGCTCGGCTGATCCAGCAGGAGCAAACATATGCGAAAAATGTTCGTAGAATGAGCTTTTCAGTGAAGAGCAGCCAGGCACATTTTAGCAAGTTTTACTTGTAAGTGGGGTTGGAAACGCTTTCCAGGCTCAGTACTGGGCTCAAAACATGCAGCCCTGATGTCTCTCATGATAGCAGGTGGTTAAGTAGAAATTTGCTGTTCGGCTGACCCTGCAGGAGCAAACGTATGCTAAAAATGTTCGTAGAATGAGCTTTTCAGTGAAGAGCAGCCAGGCACATTTTAGCACGTTTTACTTGTAAGTGGGGTTGGAAATGCTTTTCAGGCTCAGCACTGGGCTCAAAACATGCAGCCCTGATGTCTCTCATGATAGCAGGTGGTTAAGTAGAAATTCGCCGCTCGGCTGACCAAGCAGGAGCAAACGTATGCCAAAAATGTACGCAGAATGAGCTTTTCAGTGAAGAGCAACCAAACACATTTGAGCAACTTTTACTTGTAAGTGGGGTTGAAACGCTTTTCAGGCTCAGTACTGGGCTCAAAACATGCAGCCCTGAGGTCTCTCATGATAGGAGGTGGTTAAGTAGAAATTTGCCGCTCTGCTGACCCAACAGGAGCAAACGTATGCCAAAAATGTACGCAGAACCAGCTTTTCAGTGAAGAGCATCCAGGCACATTTTAGCAAGTTTTACTTGTAAGTGGGGTTGGAAACGCTTTTCAGGCTCAGTACTGGGCTCAAAAGATGCAGCCCTGAGGTCTCTCATGATAGGAGGTGGTTAAGTAGAAATTCGCCGCTCGGCTGATCCAGCAGGAGCAAACATATGCGAAAAATGTTCGTAGAATGAGCTTTTCAGTGAAGAGCAGCCAGGCACATTTTAGCAAGTTTTACTTGTAAGTGGGGTTGGAAACGCTTTTCAGGCTCAGTACTGGGATCAAAACATGCAGCCCTGATGTCTCTCATGATAGCAGGTGGTTAAGTAGAATTTCGCTGCTCGGCTGACCCTGCAGGAGCAAACGTATGCCAAAAATGTACGTAGAATGAGCTTTTCAGTGAATAGCAGCCAGGCACATTTTAGCAAGTTTTACTTGTAAGAGGGGTTGGAAATGCTTTTCAGGCTCAGTACTGGGCTCAAAACATGCAGCCCTGATGTCTCTCATGATAGCAGGTGGTTAAGTAGAAATTCGCCGCTCGGCTGACCCAGCAGGAGCAAACGTATGCCAAAAATGTACGCAGAATGAGCTTTTCAGTGAAGAGCAACCAGTCACATTTTAGCAAGTTTTACTTGTAAGTGGGATTGGAAACCCTTTTCAGGCTCAGTACTGGGCTCAAAACATGCAGCCCTGATGTCTCTCATGATAGCAGGTGGTTAAGTAGAAATTTGCTGCTCGGCTGACCCGGCAGGATAAACGTATGCCAAAAATGTACGCAGAATGAGCTTTTCAGTGAAGAGCAGCCAGGCACATTTTAGCAAGTTTTACTTGTAAGTGGGGTTGGAAACGCTTTTCAGGCTCAGTACTGGGCTCAAAACATGCAGCCCTGATGTCTATCATGATAGCAGGTGGTTAAGTAGAAATTCGCTGCTCGGCTGAGCCTGCAGGAGCAAACATATGTTAAAAATGTTCGTAGAATGAGCTTTTCAGTGAAGAGCAGCCAGGCACATTTTAGCAAGTTTTACTTGTAAGTGGCATTGGAAATGCTTTTCAGGCTCAGTACTGGGCTCAAAACATGCAGCCCTGATGTCTCTCATGAATGCAGGTGGTTAAGTAGAAATTCGCAGCTCGGCTGACCCAGCAGGAGCAAACGTATGCCAAAAATGAACGCAGAATGAGCTCTTCAGTGAAGAGCAACCAGGCACATTTTAGCAAGTTTTACTTGTAAGTGGGGTTGAAACGCTTTTCAGGCTCAGTACTGGGCTCAAAACATGCAGCCCTGAGGTCTCTCATTATAGGAGGTGGTTAAGTAGAAATATGACGCTCGGCTGATCCAGCAGGAGCAAACATATGCGAAAAATGTTCATAGAATGAGCTTTTCAGTGAAGAGCAGCCAGGCACATTTTAGCAAGTTTTACTTGTAAGTGGGGTTGGAAACGCTTTCCAGGCTCAGTACTGGGCTCAAAACATGCAGCCCTGATGTCTCTCATGATAGCAGGTGGTTAAGTAGAAATTTTCTGTTCGGCTGACCCTGCAGGAGCAAACGTATGCCAAAAATGTACGCAGAACCAGCTTTTCAGTGAAGAGCATCCAGGCACATTTGAGCAACTTTTACTTGTAAGTGGGGTTGAAACGCTTTTCAGGCTCAGTACTGGGCTCAAAACATGCAGCCCTGAGGTCTCTCATGATAGGAGGTGGTTAAGTAGAAATTTTCCGCTCTGCTGACCCAACAGGAGCAAACGTATGCCAAAAATGTACGCAGAACCAGCTTTTCAGTGAAGAGCATCCAGGCACATTTTAGCAAGTTTTACTTGTAAGTGGGGTTGGAAACGCTTTTCAGGCTCAGTACTGGGCTCAAAAGATGCAGCCCTGAGGTCTCTCATGATAGGAGGTGGTTAAGTAGAAATTCGCCGCTCGGCTGATCCAGCAGGAGCAAACATATGCGAAAAATGTTCGTAGAATGAGATTTTCAGTGAAGAGCAGCCAGGCACATTTTAGCAAGTTTTACTTGTAAGTGGGGTTGGAAACGCTTTTCAGGCTCAGTACTGGGATCAAAACATGCAGCCCTGATGTCTCTCATGATAGCAGGTGGTTAAGTAGAATTTCGCTGCTCGGCTGACCCAGCAGGAGCAAACGTATGCCAAAAATGTACGTAGAATGAGCTTTTCAGTGAATAGCAGCCAGGCACATTTTAGCAAGTTTTACTTGTAAGAGGGGTTGGAAATGCTTTTCAGGCTCAGTACTGGGCTCAAAACATGCAGCCCTGATGTCTCTCATGATAGCAGGTGGTTAAGTAGAAATTCGCCGCTCGGCTGACCCAGCAGGAGCAAACGTATGCCAAAAATGTACGCAGAATGAGCTTTTCAGTGAAGAGCAACCAGTCACATTTTAGCAAGTTTTACTTGTAAGTGGGATTGGAAACCCTTTTCAGGCTCAGTACTGGGCTCAAAACATGCAGCCCTGATGTCTCTCATGATAGCAGGTGGTTAAGTAGAAATTTGCTGCTCGGCTGACCCGGCAGGATAAACGTATGCCAAAAATGTACGCAGAATGAGCTTTTCAGTGAAGAGCAGCCAGGCACATTTTAGCAAGTTTTACTTGTAAGTGGGGTTGGAAACGCTTTTCAGGCTCAGTACTGGGCTCAAAACATGCAGCCCTGATGTCTATCATGATAGCAGGTGGTTAAGTAGAAATTCGCTGCTCGGCTGAGCCTGCAGGAGCAAACATATGTTAAAAATGTTCGTAGAATGAGCTTATCAGTGAAGAGCAGCCAGGCACATTTTAGCAAGTTTTACTTGTAAGTGGCATTGGAAATGCTTTTCAGGCTCAGTACTGGGCTCAAAACATGCAGCCCTGATGTCTCTCATGAATGCAGGTGGTTAAGTAGAAATTCGCAGCTCGGCTGACCCAGCAGGAGCAAACGTATGCCAAAAATGTACGCAGAATGAGCTCTTCAGTGAAGAGCAACCAGGCACATTTTAGCAAGTTTTACTTGTAAGTGGGGTTGAAACGCTTTTCAGGCTCAGTACTGGGCTCAAAACATGCAGCCCTGAGGTCTCTCATTATAGGAGGTGGTTAAGTAGAAATATGACGCTCGGCTGATCCAGCAGGAGCAAACATATGCGAAAAATGTTCGTAGAATGAGCTTTTCAGTGAAGAGCAGCCAGGCACATTTTAGCAAGTTTTACTTGTAAGTGGGGTTGGAAACGCTTTCCAGGCTCAGTACTGGGCTCAAAACATGCAGCCCTGATGTCTCTCATGATAGCAGGTGGTTAAGTAGAAATTTGCTGTTCGGCTGACCCTGCAGGAGCAAACGTATGCTAAAAATGTTCGTAGAATGAGCTTTTCAGTGAAGAGCAGCCAGGCACATTTTAGCACGTTTTACTTGTAAGTGGGGTTGGAAATGCTTTTCAGGCTCAGTACTGGGCTCAAAACATGCAGCACTGATGTCTCTCATGATAGCAGGTGGTTAAGTAGAAATTCGCTGCTCGGCTGACCCAGCAGGAGCAAACGTATGCCAAAAATGTACGCAGAATGAGCTTTTCAGTGAAGAGCAACCAGGCACATTTGAGCAACTTTTACTTGTAAGTGGGGTTGAAACGCTTTTCAGGCTCAGTACTGGGCTCAAAACATGCAGCCCTGAGGTCTCTCATGATAGGAGGTGGTTAAGTAGAAATTTGCTGCTCGGCTGACCCTGCAGGAGCAAACGTATGCCAAAAATGTACGTAGAATGAGCTTTTCAGTGAATAGCAGCCAGGCACATTTTAGCAAGTTTTACTTGTAAGTGGGGTTGGAAACGCTTTTTAGGCTCAGTACTGGGATCAAAACATGCAGCCCTGATGTCTCTCATGATAGCCGGTGGTTAAGTAGAAATTTCCTGCTCGGCTGACCCTGCAGGAGCAAACGTATGCCAAAAATGTACGTAGAATGAGCTTTTCAGTGAATAGCAGCCAGGCACATTTTAGCAAGTTTTACTTTAAGAGGGGTTGGAAACGCTTTTCAGGCTCAGTACTGGGCTCAAAAGATGCAGCCCTAAGGTCTCTCATGATAGGAGGTGGTTAAGTAGAAATTCGCCGCTCGGCTGATCCAGCAGGAGCAAACATATGCGAAAAATGTTCGTAGAATGAGCTTTTCAGTGAAGAGCAGCCAGGCACATTTTAGCAAGTTTTACTTGTAAGTGGGGTTGGAAACGCTTTTTAGGCTCAGTACTGGGATCAAAACATGCAGCCCTGATGTCTCTCATGATAGTCGGTGGTTAAGTAGAAATTTCCTGCTCGGCTGACCCTGCAGGAGCAAACGTATGCCAAAAATGTACGTAGAATGAGCTTTTCAGTGAATAGCAGCCAGGCACATTTTAGCAAGTTTTACTTGTAAGAGGGGTTGGAAACGCTTTTCAGGCTCAGTACTGGGCTCAAAAGATGCATCCCTGATGTCTCTCATGATAGCAGGTGGTTAAGTAGAAATTCGCTGCTCGGGTGACCCGGCAGGAGCAACCGTATGCCAAAAATGTATGCAGAATGAGCTTTTCAGTGAAGAGCAGCCAGGCACATTTGAGCAAGTTTTACTTGTAAGTGGGGTTGGAAACGCTTTTCAGGCTCAGTACTGGGCTCAAAAGATGCAGCCCTGAGGTCTCTCATGATAGGAGGTGGTTAAGTAGAAATTCGCCGCTCGGCTGATCCAGCAGGAGCAAACATATGCGAAAAATGTTGGTGAATGAGCTTTTCAGTGAAGAGCAGCCAGGCACATTTTAGCAAGTTTTACTTGTAAGTGGGGGTGGAAACGCTTTTCAGGCTCAGTACTGGGCTCAAAACATGCAGCCCTGATGTCTCTCATGATAGCAGGTGGTTAAGTAGAAATTCGCTGCTCGGCTGACCCTGCAGGAGCAAACGTATGCTAAAAATGTTCGTAGAATGAGCTTTTCAGTGAAGAGCAGCCAGGCACATTTTAGCAAGTTTTACTTGTAAGTGGGATTGAAAATGCTTTTCAGGCTCAGTACTGGGCTCAAAACATGCACCCCTGTTGTCTCTCATGATAGCAGGTGGTTAAGTAGAAATTCGCCGCTCGACTGACCCAGCAGGAGCAAACGTATGCCAAAAATGTACGCAGAATGAGCTTTTAAGTGAAGAGCAACCAGGCACATTTTAGCAAGTTTTACTTGTAAGTGGGGTTGGAAACGCTTTTCAGGCTCAGTACTGGGCTCAAAACATGCAGCCCTGATGTCTCTCATGATAGCAGGTGGTTAAGTAGAAATTTGCTGCTCGGCTGAGCCTGCAGGATCAAACGTATGCTAAAAATTTTCGTAGAATGAGCTTTTCAGTGAAGAGCAGCCAGGCACATTTTAGCAAGTTTTACTTGTAAGTGGGGTTGGAAACGCTTTTCAGGCTCAGTACAGGGCTCAAAACATGCAGCCCTGATGTCTCTCATGATAGCAGGTGGTTAAGTAGAAATTCGCTGCTCGGCTGAGCCTGCAGGATCAAACGTATGCTAAAAATGTTCGTAGAAAGAGCTTTTCAGTGAAGAGCAGCCAGGCACATTTTAGCAAGTTTTACTTGTAAGTGGGATTGAAAATGCTTTTCAGGCTCAGTACTGGGCTCAAAACATGCAGCCCTGATGTCTCTCATGAATGCAGGTGGTTAAATAGAAATTTGCTGCTCGGCTGACCCAGCAGGAGCAAACGTATGCCAAAAATGTACGCAGAACCAGCTTTTCAGTGAAGAGCAGCCAGGCACATTTTAGCAAGTTTTACTTGTAAGTGGGGTTGGAAACGCTTTTCAGGCTCAGTACTGGGCTCAAAACAGGCAGCCCTGAGGTCTCTCGTGATAGGAGGTGGTTAAGTAGAAATTTGCCGCTCGGCTGATCCAGCAGGAGCAAACATATGCGAAAAATGTTCGTAGAATGAGTTTTTCAGTGAAGAGCAGCAGGCACATTTTAGCAAGTTTTACTTGTAAGTGGGGTTGGAAACGCATTTCAGGCTTAGTACTGGGATCAAAACATGCAGCCCTGATGTCTCTCATGATAGCAGGTGGTTAAGTAGAAATTCGCTGCTCGGCTGACCCTGCAGGAGCAAACGTATGCTAAAAATGTTCGTAGAATGAGCTTTTCAGTGAAGAGCAGCCAGGCACATTTTAGCAAGTTTTACTTGTAAGTGGGGTTGGAAATGCTTTTCAGGCTCAGTACTGGGCTCAAAACATGCAGCCCTGATGTCTCTCATGATAGCAGGTGGTTAAGTAGAAATTCGCCGCTCGGCTGACCAAGCAGGAGCAAACGTATGCCAAAAATGTACGCAGAATGAGCTTTTCAGTGAAGAGCAACCAAACACATTTGAGCAACTTTTACTTGTAAGTGGGGTTGAAACGCTTTTCAGGCTCAGCACTGGGCTCAAAACATGCAGCCCTGAGGTCTCTCATGATAGGAGGTGGTTAAGTAGAAATTTGCTGCTCTGCTGACCCAACAGGAGCAAACGTATGCCAAAAATGTACGCAGAACCAGCTTTTCAGTGAAGAGCATCCAGGCACATTTTAGCAAGTTTTACTTGTAAGTGGGGTAGGAAACGCTTTTCAGGCTCAGTACTGGGCTCAAAAGATGCAGCCCTGAGGTCTCTCATGATAGGAGGTGGTTAAGTAGAAATTCGCCGCTTGGCTGATCCAGCAGGAGCAAACATATGCGAAAAATGTTCGTAGAATGAGCTTTTCAGTGAAGAGCAGCCAGGCACATTTTAGCAAGTTTTACTTGTAAGTGGGGTTGGAAACGCTTTTCAGGCTCAGTACTGGGATCAAAACATGCAGCCCTGATGTCTCTCATGATAGCAGGTGGTTAAGTAGAATTTCGCTGCTCGGCTGACCCTGCAGGAGCAAACGTATGCCAAAAATGTACGTAGAATGAGCTTTTCAGTGAATAGCAGCCAGGCACATTTTAGCAAGTTTTACTTGTAAGAGGGGTTGGAAACGCTTTTCAGGCTCAGTACTGGGCTCAAAACATGCAGCCCTGATGTCTCTCATGATAGCAGGTGGTTAAGTAGAAATTCGCCGCTCGGCTGACCCAGCAGGAGCAAACGTATGCCAAAAATGTACGCAGAATGAGCTTTTCAGTGAAGAGCAACCAGTCACATTTTAGCAAGTTTTACTTGTAAGTGGGATTGGAAACCCTTTTCAGGCTCAGTACTGGGCTCAAAACATGCAGCCCTGATGTCTCTCATGATAGCAGGTGGTTAAGTAGAAATTTGCTGCTCGGCTGACCCGGCAGGATAAACGTATGCCAAAAATGTACGCAGAATGAGCTTTTCAGTGAAGAGCAGCCAGGCACATTTTAGCAAGTTTTACTTGTAAGTGGGGTTGGAAACGCTTTTCAGGCTCAGTACTGGGCTCAAAACATGCAGCCCTGATGTCTCTCATGATAGCAGGTGGTTAAGTAGAAATTCGCTGCTCGGCTGAGCCTGCAGGAGCAAACGTATGCTAAAAATGTTCGTAGAATGAGCTTTTCAGTGAAGAGCAGCCAGGCACATTTTAGCAAGTTTTACTTGTAAGTGGCATTGGAAATGCTTTTCAGGCTCAGTACTGGGCTCAAAACATGCAGCCCTGATGTCTCTCATGAATGCAGGTGGTTAAGTAGAAATTCGCAGCTCGGCTGACCCAGCAGGAGCAAACGTATGCCAAAAATGTACGCAGAATGAGCTCTTCAGTGAAGAGCAACCAGGCACATTTTAGCAAGTTTTACTTGTAAGTGGGATTGGAAACCCTTTTCAGGCTCAGTACTGGGCTCAAAACATGCAGCCCTGATGTCTCTCATGATAGCAGGTGGTTAAGTAGAAATTTGCTGCTCGGCTGACCCGGCAGGATAAACGTATGCCAAAAATTTTCGTAGAATGAGCTTTTCAGTGAAGAGCAGCCAGGCACATTTTAGCAAGTTTTACTTGTAAGTGGGGTTGGAAACGCTTTTCAGGCTCAGTACAGGGCTCAAAACATGCAGCCCTGATGTCTCTCATGATAGCAGGTGGTTAAGTAGAAATTCGCTGCTCGGCTGAGCCTGCAGGATCAAACGTATGCTAAAAATGTTCGTAGAAAGAGCTTTTCAGTGAAGAGCAGCCAGGCACATTTTAGCAAGTTTTACTTGTAAGTGGGATTGAAAATGCTTTTCAGGCTCAGTACTGGGCTCAAAACATGCAGCCCTGATGTCTCTCATGAATGCAGGTGGTTAAATAGAAATTTGCTGCTCGGCTGACCCAGCAGGAGCAAACGTATGCCAAAAATGTACGCAGAACCAGCTTTTCAGTGAAGAGCAGCCAGGCACATTTTAGCAAGTTTTACTTGTAAGTGGGGTTGGAAACGCTTTTCAGGCTCAGTACTGGGCTCAAAACAGGCAGCCCTGAGGTCTCTCGTGAAAGTAGAAATTTGCTGCTCGGCTGACCCAGCAGGAGCAAACGTATGCCAAAAATGTACGCAGAATGAGCTTTTCAGTGAAGAGCAACCAGGCACATTTGAGCAACTTTTACTTGTAAGTGGGGTTGAAACGCTTTTCAGGCTCAGTACTGGGCTCAAAACATGCAGCCCTGAGGTCTCTCATGATAGGAGGTGGTTAAGTAGAAATTTGCTGCTCGGCTGACCCAACAGGAGCAAACGTATGCCAAAAATGTACGCAGAACCAGCTTTTAAGTGAAGAGCATCCGGGCACATTTTAGCAAGTTTTACTTGTAAGTGGGGTTGGAAACGCTTTTCAGGCTCAGTACTGGGCTCAAAAGATGCAGCCCTAAGGTCTCTCATGATAGGAGGTGGTTAAGTAGAAATTTGCCGCTCGGCTGATCCAGCAGGAGCAAATATATGCGAAAAATGTTCGTAGAATGAGCTTTTCAGTGAAGAGCAGCCAGGCACATTTTAGCAAGTTTTACTTGTAAGTGGGGTTGGAAACGCTTTTCAGGCTCAGTACTGGGATCAAAACATGCAGCCCTAAGGTCTCTCATGATAGGAGGTGGTAAGTAGAAATTCGCTGCTCGGCTGACCCAACAGGAGCAAACATATGCGAAAAATGTTCGTAGAATGAGCTTTTCAGTGTAGAGCAGCCAGGCACATTTTAGCAAGTTTTACTTGGTTAAGTAGAAATTTGCCGCTCGGCTGATCCAGCAGGAGCAAACATATGCGAAAAATGTTCGTAGAATGAGTTTTTCAGTGAAGAGCAGCAGGCACATTTTAGCAAGTTTTACTTGTAAGTGGGGTTGGAAACGCATTTCAGGCTTAGTACTGGGATCAAAACATGCAGCCCTGATGTCTCTCATGATAGCAGGTGGTTAAGTAGAAATTCGCTGCTCGGCTGACCCTGCAGGAGCAAACGTATGCTAAAAATGTTCGTAGAATGAGCTTTTCAGTGAAGAGCAGCCAGGCACATTTTAGCAAGTTTTACTTGTAAGTGGGGTTGGAAATGCTTTTCAGGCTCAGTACTGGGCTCAAAACATGCAGCCCTGATGTCTCTCATGATAGCAGGTGGTTAAGTAGAAATTCGCCGCTCGGCTGACCAAGCAGGAGCAAACGTATGCCAAAAATGTACGCAGAATGAGCTTTTCAGTGAAGAGCAACCAAACACATTTGAGCAACTTTTACTTGTAAGTGGGGTTGAAACGCTTTTCAGGCTCAGCACTGGGCTCAAAACATGCAGCCCTGAGGTCTCTCATGATAGGAGGTGGTTAAGTAGAAATTTGCTGCTCTGCTGACCCAACAGGAGCAAACGTATGCCAAAAATGTACGCAGAACCAGCTTTTCAGTGAAGAGCATCCAGGCACATTTTAGCAAGTTTTACTTGTAAGTGGGGTAGGAAACGCTTTTCAGGCTCAGTACTGGGCTCAAAAGATGCAGCCCTGAGGTCTCTCATGATAGGAGGTGGTTAAGTAGAAATTCGCCGCTTGGCTGATCCAGCAGGAGCAAACATATGCGAAAAATGTTCGTAGAATGAGCTTTTCAGTGAAGAGCAGCCAGGCACATTTTAGCAAGTTTTACTTGTAAGTGGGGTTGGAAACGCTTTTCAGGCTCAGTACTGGGATCAAAACATGCAGCCCTGATGTCTCTCATGATAGCAGGTGGTTAAGTAGAATTTCGCTGCTCGGCTGACCCTGCAGGAGCAAACGTATGCCAAAAATGTACGTAGAATGAGCTTTTCAGTGAATAGCAGCCAGGCACATTTTAGCAAGTTTTACTTGTAAGAGGGGTTGGAAACGCTTTTCAGGCTCAGTACTGGGCTCAAAACATGCAGCCCTGATGTCTCTCATGATAGCAGGTGGTTAAGTAGAAATTCGCCGCTCGGCTGACCCAGCAGGAGCAAACGTATGCCAAAAATGTACGCAGAATGAGCTTTTCAGTGAAGAGCAACCAGTCACATTTTAGCAAGTTTTACTTGTAAGTGGGATTGGAAACCCTTTTCAGGCTCAGTACTGGGCTCAAAACATGCAGCCCTGATGTCTCTCATGATAGCAGGTGGTTAAGTAGAAATTTGCTGCTCGGCTGACCCGGCAGGATAAACGTATGCCAAAAATGTACGCAGAATGAGCTTTTCAGTGAAGAGCAGCCAGGCACATTTTAGCAAGTTTTACTTGTAAGTGGGGTTGGAAACGCTTTTCAGGCTCAGTACTGGGCTCAAAACATGCAGCCCTGATGTCTCTCATGATAGCAGGTGGTTAAGTAGAAATTCGCTGCTCGGCTGAGCCTGCAGGAGCAAACGTATGCTAAAAATGTTCGTAGAATGAGCTTTTCAGTGAAGAGCAGCCAGGCACATTTTAGCAAGTTTTACTTGTAAGTGGCATTGGAAATGCTTTTCAGGCTCAGTACTGGGCTCAAAACATGCAGCCCTGATGTCTCTCATGAATGCAGGTGGTTAAGTAGAAATTCGCAGCTCGGCTGACCCAGCAGGAGCAAACGTATGCCAAAAATGTACGCAGAATGAGCTCTTCAGTGAAGAGCAACCAGGCACATTTTAGCAAGTTTTACTTGTAAGTGGGGTTGAAACGCTTTTCAGGCTCAGTACTGGGCTCAAAACATGCAGCCCTGAGGTCTCTCATTATAGGAGGTGGTTAAATAGAAATTTGCTGCTCGGCTGACCCAGCAGGAGCAAATGTATGCCAAAAATGTACGCAGAACCAACTTTTCAGTGAAGAGCAGCCAGGCACATTTTAGCAAGTTTTACTTGTAAGTGGGGTTGGAAACGCTTTTCAGGCTCAGTACTGGGCTCAAAACATGCAGCCCTGAGGTCTCTCATGATAGGAGGTGGTTAAGTAGAAATTTGCCGCTCGGCTGATCTAGCAGGAGCAAACATATGCAAAAAATGTTCGTAGAATGAGTTTTTCAGTGAAGAGCAGCCAGGCACATTTTAGCAAGTTTTACTTGTAAGTGGGGTTGGAAACGCTTTTCAGGCTTAGTACTGGGATCAAAACATGCAGCCCTGATGTCTCTCATTAAGCAGGTGGTTAAGTAGAAATTCGCTGCTCGGCTGACCCTGCAGGAGCAAATGTATGCCAAAAATGTACACAGAATGAGCTTTTCAGTGAAGAGCAACCAGGCACATTTTAGCAAGTTTTACTTGTAAGTGGGGTTGGAAACGCTTTTCAGGCTCAGTACAGGGCTCAAAACATGCAGCCCTGATGTCTCTCATGATAGCAGGTGGTTAAGTAGAAATTCGCTGCTCGGCTGACACGGCAGGAGCAAACGTATGCCAAAAATGTACGCAGAATGAGCTCTTCAGTGAAAAGCAGCCAGGCACATTTTAGCAAGTTTTACTTGTCAGTGGGGTTGGAAACACTTTTCAGGCTCAGTACTGGGCTCCAAACATGCAGCCCTGAAGTCTCTCATGATAGCAGGTGGTTAAGTAGAAATTCGCTGCTCGGCTGACCCGGCAGGAGCAAACGTATGCCAAAAATGTACGCAGAATGAGCTTTTCAGTGAAGAGCAGCCAGGCCCATTTTAGCAAGTTTTACTTTTTAAGTGGGGTTGTAAAAGCTTTTCAGGCTCAGTACTGGGCTCAAAACATGCAGCCCTGAGGTCTCTCATGATAGGAGGTGGTTAAGTAGAAATTTGCCGCTCGGCTGATCCAGCAGGAGCAAACATATGCGAAAAATGTTCGTAGAATGAGTTTTTCAGTGAAGAGCAGCCAGGCACATTTTAGCAAGTTTTACTTGTAAGTGGGGTTGGAAACGCTTTTCAGGCTCAGTACTGGGCTCAAAACATGCAGCCCTGATGTCTCTCATGATAGCAGGTGGTTAAGTAGAAATTCGCCGCTCGGCTGACCCAGCAGGAGCAAACGTATGGCAAAAATGTACGCAGATTGAGCTTTTCAGTGAAGAGCAACCAAACACATTTGAGCAACTTTTACTTGTAAGTGGGGTTGAAACGCTTTTCAGGCTCAGTACTGGGCTCAAAACATGCAGCCCTGAGGTCTCTCATGATAGGAGGTGGTTAAGTAGAAATTTGCTGCTCGGCTGATGCAACAGGAGCAAACGTATGCCAAAAATGTACGCAGAACCAGCTTTTCAGTGAAGAGCATCCAGGCACATTTTAGCAAGTTTTACTTGTAAGTGGGGTTGGAAACGCTTTTCAGGCTCAGTACTGGGCTCAAAAGATGCAGCTCTGAGGTCTCTCATGATAGGAGGTGGTTAAGTAGAAATTTGCCGCTCGGCTGATCCAGCAGGAGCAAACGTATGCTAAAAATGTTCGTAGAATGAGCTTTTCAGTGAAGAGCAACCAGGCACATTTTAGCAAGTTTTACTTGTAAGTGGGGTTGGAAACGCTTTTCAGGCTCAGTACTGGGCTCAAAAGATGCATCCCTGATGTCTCTCATGATAGCAGGTGGTTAAGTAGAAATTCGCTGCTCGGGTGACCCGGCAGGAGCAACCGTATGCCAAAAATGTATGCAGAATGAGCTTTTCAGTGAAGAGCAGCCAGGCACATTTGAGCAAGTTTTACTTGTAAGTGGGGTTGGAAACGCTTTTCAGGCTCAGTACTGGGCTCAAAAGATGCAGCCCTGAGGTCTCTCATGATAGGAGGTGGTTAAGTAGAAATTCGCCGCTCGGCTGATCCAGCAGGAGCAAACATATGCGAAAAATGTTCGTGAATGAGCTTTTCAGTGAAGAGCAGCCAGGCACATTTTAGCAAGTTTTACTTGTAAGTGGGGGTGGAAACGCTTTTCAGGCTCAGTACTGGGCTCAAAACATGCAGCCCTGATGTCTCTCATGATAGCAGGTGGTTAAGTAGAAATTCGCTGCTCGGCTGACCCTGCAGGAGCAAACGTATGCTAAAAATGTTCGTAGAATGAGCTTTTCAGTGAAGAGCAGCCAGGCACATTTTAGCAAGTTTTACTTGTAAGTGGGGTTGAAAATGCTTTTCAGGCTCAGTACTGGGCTCAAAACATGCACCCCTGATGTCTCTCATGATAGCAGGTGGTTAAGTAGAAATTCGCCGCTCGGCTGACCCAGCAGGAGCAAACGTATGCCAAAAATGTACGCAGAATGAGCTTTTAAGTGAAGAGCAACCAGGCACATTTTAGCAAGTTTTACTTGTAAGTGGGGTTGAAACGCTTTTCAGGCTCAGTACTGGGCTCAAAACATGCAGCCCTGAGGTCTCTCATTATAGGAGGTGGTTAAATAGAAATTTGCTGCTCGGCTGACCCAGCAGGAGCAAATGTATGCCAAAAATGTACGCAGAACCAACTTTTCAGTGAAGAGCAGCCAGGCACATTTTAGCAAGTTTTACTTGTAAGTGGGGTTGGAAACGCTTTTCAGGCTCAGTACTGGGCTCAAAACATGCAGCCCTGAGGTCTCTCATGATAGGAGGTGGTTAAGTAGAAATTTGCCGCTCGGCTGATCTAGCAGGAGCAAACATATGCAAAAAATGTTCGTAGAATGAGTTTTTCAGTGAAGAGCAGCCAGGCACATTTTAGCAAGTTTTACTTGTAAGTGGGGTTGGAAACGCTTTTCAGGCTTAGTACTGGGATCAAAACATGCAGCCCTGATGTCTCTCATTAAGCAGGTGGTTAAGTAGAAATTCGCTGCTCGGCTGACCCTGCAGGAGCAAATGTATGCCAAAAATGTACACAGAATGAGCTTTTCAGTGAAGAGCAACCAGGCACATTTTAGCAAGTTTTACTTGTAAGTGGGGTTGGAAACGCTTTTCAGGCTCAGTACAGGGCTCAAAACATGCAGCCCTGATGTCTCTCATGATAGCAGGTGGTTAAGTAGAAATTCGCTGCTCGGCTGACACGGCAGGAGCAAACGTATGCCAAAAATGTACGCAGAATGAGCTCTTCAGTGAAAAGCAGCCAGGCACATTTTAGCAAGTTTTACTTGTCAGTGGGGTTGGAAACGCTTTTCAGGCTCAGTACTGGGCTCCAAACATGCAGCCCTGAAGTCTCTCATGATAGCAGGTGGTTAAGTAGAAATTTGCTGCTCGGCTGACCCGGCAGGAGCAAACGTATGCCAAAAATGTACGCAGAATGAGCTTTTCAGTGAAGAGCAGCCAGGCCCATTTTAGCAAGTTTTACTTTTTAAGTGGGGTTGTAAAAGCTTTTCAGGCTCAGTACTGGGCTCAAAACATGCAGCCCTGAGGTCTCTCATGATAGGAGGTGGTTAAGTAGAAATTTGCCGCTCGGCTGATCCAGCAGGAGCAAACATATGCGAAAAATGTTCGTAGAATGAGTTTTTCAGTGAAGAGCAGCCAGGCACATTTTAGCAAGTTTTACTTGTAAGTGGGGTTGGAAACGCTTTTCAGGCTTAGTACTGGGATCAAAACATGCAGCCCTGATGTCTCTCATGATAGCAGGTGGTTAAGTAGAAATTCGCTACTCGGCTGACCCTGCAGGAGCAAACGTATGCTAAAAATGTTCGTAGAATGAGCTTTTCAGTGAAGAGCAGCCAGGCACATTTTAGCAAGTTTTACTTGTAAGTGGGGTTGGAAATGCTTTTCAGGCTCAGTACTGGGCTCAAAACATGCAGCCCTGATGTCTCTCATGATAGCAGGTGGTTAAGTAGAAATTCGCCGCTCGGCTGACCCAGCAGGAGCAAACGTATGGCAAAAATGTACGCAGATTGAGCTTTTCAGTGAAGAGCAACCAAACACATTTGAGCAACTTTTACTTGTAAGTGGGGTTGAAACGCTTTTCAGGCTCAGTACTGGGCTCAAAACATGCAGCCCTGAGGTCTCTCATGATAGGAGGCGGTTAAGTAGAAATTTGCTGCTCGGCTGATGCAACAGGAGCAAACGTATGCCAAAAATGTACGCAGAACCAGCTTTTCAGTGAAGAGCATCCAGGCACATTTTAGCAAGTTTTACTTGTAAGTGGGGTTGGAAACGCTTTTCAGGCTCAGTACTGGGCTCAAAAGATGCAGCTCTGAGGTCTCTCATGATAGGAGGTGGTTAAGTAGAAATTTGCCGCTCGGCTGATCCAGCAGGAGCAAACGTATGCTAAAAATGTTCGTAGAATGAGCTTTTCAGTGAAGAGCAACCAGGCACATTTTAGCAAGTTTTACTTGTAAGTGGGGTTGGAAACGCTTTTCAGGCTCAGTACTGGGCTCAAAAGATGCATCCCTGATGTCTCTCATGATAGCAGGTGTTTCAGTAGAAATTCGCTGCTCGGGTGACCCGGCAGGAGCAACCGTATGCCAAAAATGTATGCAGAATGAGCTTTTTAGTGAAGAGCAGCCAGGCACATTTGAGCAAGTTTTACTTGTAAGTGGGGTTGGAAACGCTTTTCAGGCTCAGTACTGGGCTCAAAAGATGCAGCCCTGAGGTCTCTCATGATAGGAGGTGGTTAAGTAGAAATTCGCCGCTCGGCTGATCCAGCAGGAGCAAACATATGCGAAAAATGTTCGTGAATGAGCTTTTCAGTGAAGAGCAGCCAGGCACATTTTAGCAAGTTTTACTTGTAAGTGGGGGTGGAAACGCTTTTCAGGCTCAGTACTGGGCTCAAAACATGCAGCCCTGATGTCTCTCATGATAGCAGGTGGTTAAGTAGAAATTCGCTGCTCGGCTGACCCTGCAGGAGCAAACGTATGCTAAAAATGTTCGTAGAATGAGCTTTTCAGTGAAGAGCAGCCAGGCACATTTTAGCAAGTTTTACTTGTAAGTGGGGTTGAAAATGCTTTTCAGGCTCAGTACTGGGCTCAAAACATGCACCCCTGATGTCTCTCATGATAGCAGGTGGTTAAGTAGAAATTCGCCGCTCGGCTGACCCAGCAGGAGCAAACGTATGCCAAAAATCTACGCAGAATGAGCTTTTAAGTGAAGAGCAACCAGGCACATTTTAGCAAGTTTTACTTGTAAGTGGGGTTGGAAACGCTTTTCAGGCTCAGTACTGGGCTCAAAACATGCAGCCCTGATGTCTCTCATGATAGCAGGTGGTTAAGTAGAAATTTGCTGCTCGGCTGAGCCTGCAGGATCAAACGTATGCTAAAAATGTTCGTTGAATGAGCTTTTCAGTGAAGAGCAGCCAGGCACATTTTAGCAAGTTTTACTTGTAAGTGGGGTTGGAAACGCTTTTCAGGCTCAGTACAGGGCTCAAAACATGCTGCCCTGATGTCTCTCATGATAGCAGGTGGTTAAGTAGAAATTCGCTGCTCGGCTGAGCCTGCAGGATCAAACGTATGCTAAAAATGTTCGTAGAATGAGCTTTTCAGTGAAGAGCAGCCAGGCACATTTTAGCAAGTTTTACTTGTAAGTGGGATTGGAAATGCTTTTCAGGCTCAGTACTGGGCTCAAAACATGCAGCCCTGATGTCTCTCATGAATGCAGGTGGTTAAGTAGAAATTCGCAGCTCGGCTGACCCAGCAGGAGCAAACGTATGCCAAAAATGTACGCAGAATGAGCTCTTCAGTGAAGAGCAACCAGGCACATTTTTGCAAGTTTTACTTGTAAGTGGGGTTGAAACGCTTTTCAGGCTCAGTACTCGGCTCAAAACATGCAGCCCTGAGGTCTCTCATGATAGGAGGTGGTTAAATAGAAATTTGCTGCTCGGCTGACCCAGCAGGAGCAAACGTATGCCAAAAATGTACGCAGAACCAGCTTTTCAGTGAAGAGCAGCCAGGCACATTTTAGCAAGTTTTACTTGTAAGTGGGGTTGGAAATGCTTTTCAGGCTCAGTACTGGGCTCAAAACATGCAGCCCTGAGGTCTCTCATGATAGGAGGTGGTTAAGTAGAAATTTTCCGCTCGGCTGATCCAGCAGGAGCAAACATATGCGAAAAATGTTCGTAGAATGAGTTTTTCAGTGAAGAGCAGCCAGGCACATTTTAGCAAGTTTTACTTGTAAGTGGGGTTGGAAACGCATTTCAGGCTTAGTACTGGGATCAAAACATGCAGCCCTGATGTCTCTCATGATAGCAGGTGGTTAAGTAGAAATTCGCCGCTCGGCTGACCCAGCAGGAGCAAACGTATGGCAAAAATGTACGCAGATTGAGCTTTTCAGTGAAGAGCAACCAAACACATTTGAGCAACTTTTACTTGTAAGTGGGGTTGAAACGCTTTTCAGGCTCAGTACTGGGCTCAAAACATGCAGCCCTGAGGTCTCTCATGATAGGAGGTGGTTAAGTAGAAATTTGCTGCTCGGCTGATGCAACAGGAGCAAACGTATGCCAAAAATGTACGCAGAACCAGCTTTTCAGTGAAGAGCATCCAGGCACATTTTAGCATGTTTTACTTGTAAGTGGGGTTGGAAACGCTTTTCAGGCTCAGTACTGGGCTCAAAAGATGCAGCTCTGAGGTCTCTCATGATAGGAGGTGGTTAAGTAGAAATTTGCCGCTCGGCTGATCCAGCAGGAGCAAACGTATGCTAAAAATGTTCGTAGAATGAGCTTTTCAGTGAAGACCAACCAGGCACATTTTAGCAAGTTTTACTTGTAAGTGGGGTTGGAAACGCTTTTCAGGCTCAGTACTGGGCTCAAAAGATGCATCCCTGATGTCTCTCATGATAGCAGGTGGTTAAGTAGAAATTTGCTGCTCGGGTGACCCGGCAGGAGCAACCGTATGCCAAAAATGTATGCAGAATGAGCTTTTCAGTGAAGAGCAGCCAGGCACATTTGAGCAAGTTTTACTTGTAAGTGGGGTTGGAAACGCTTTTCAGGCTCAGTACTGGGCTCAAAAGATCCAGCCCTGAGGTCTCTCATGATAGGAGGTGGTTAAGTAGAAATTCGCCGCTTGGCTGATCCAGCAGGAGCAAACATATGCGAAAAATGTTCGTGAATGAGCTTTTCAGTGAAGAGCAGCCAGGCACATTTTAGCAAGTTTTACTTGTAAGTGGGGGTGGAAACGCTTTTCAGGCTCAGTACTGGGCTCAAAACATGCAGCCCTGATGTCTCTCATGATAGCAGGTGGTTAAGTAGAAATTCGCTGCTCGGCTGACCCTGCAGGAGCAAACGTATGCTAAAAATGTTCGTAGAATGAGCTTTTCAGTGAAGAGCAGCCAGGCACATTTTAGCAAGTTTTACTTGTAAGTGGGGTTGAAAATGCTTTTCAGGCTCAGTACTGGGCTCAAAACATGCACCCCTGATGTCTCTCATGATAGCAGGTGGTTAAGTAGAAATTCGCCGCTCGGCTGACCCAGCAGGAGCAAACGTATGCCAAAAATGTACGCAGAATGAGCTTTTAAGTGAAGAGCAACCAGGCACATTTTAGCAAGTTTTACTTGTAAGTGGGGTTGGAAACGCTTTTCAGGCTCAGTACTGGGCTCAAAACATGCAGCCCTGATGTCTCTCATGATAGCAGGTGGTTAAGTAGAAATTTGCTGCTCGGCTGAGCCTGCAGGATCAAACGTATGCTAAAAATGTTCGTAGAATGAGCTTTTCAGTGAAGAGCAGCCAGGCACATTTTAGCAAGTTTTACTTGTAAGTGGGGTTGGAAACGCTTTTCAGGCTCAGTACAGGGCTCAAAACATGCTGCCCTGATGTCTCTCATGATAGCAGGTGGTTAAGTAGAAATTCGCTGCTCGGCTGAGCCTGCAGGATCAAACGTATGCTAAAAATGTTCGTAGAATGAGCTTTTCAGTGAAGAGCAGCCAGGCACATTTTAGCAAGTTTTACTTGTAAGTGGGATTGGAAATGCTTTTCAGGCTCAGTACTGGGCTCAAAACATGCACCCCTGATGTCTCTCATGAATGCAGGTGGTTAAGTAGAAATTCGCAGCTCGGCTGACCCAGCAGGAGCAAACGTATGCCAAAAATGTACGCAGAATGAGCTCTTCAGTGAAGAGCAACCAGGCACATTTTAGCAAGTTTTACTTGTAAGTGGGGTTGAAACGCTTTTCAGGCTCAGTACTCGGCTCAAAACATGCAGCCCTGAGGTCTCTCATGATAGGAGGTGGTTAAATAGAAATTTGCTGCTCGGCTGACCCAGCAGGAGCAAACGTATGCCAAAAATGTACGCAGAACCAGCTTTTCAGTGAAGAGCAGCCAGGCACATTTTAGCAAGTTTTACTTGTAAGTGGGGTTGGAAACGCTTTTCAGGCTCAGTACTGGGCTCAAAACATGCAGCCCTGAGGTCTCTCATGATAGGAGGTGGTTAAGTAGAAATTTGCCGCTCGGCTGATCCAGCAGGAACAAACATATGCGAAAAATGTTCGTAGAATGAGTTTTTCAGTGAAGAGCAGCAGGCACATTTTAGCAAGTTTTACTTGTAAGTGGGGTTGGAAACACATTTCAGGCTTAGTACTGGGATCAAAACATGCAGCCCTGATGTCTCTCATGATAGCAGGTGGTTAAGTAGAAATTCGCTGCTCGGCTGACCCTGCAGGAGCAAACGTATGCTAAAAATGTTCGTAGAATGAGCTTTTCAGTGAAGAGCAGCCAGGCACATTTTAGCAAGTTTTACTTGTAAGTGGGGTTGGAAATGCTTTTCAGGCTCAGTACTGGGCTCAAAACATGCAGCCCTGATGTCTCTCATGATAGCAGGTGGTTAAGTAGAAATTCGCCGCTCGGCTGACCAAGCAGGAGCAAACGTATGCCAAAAATGTACGCAGAATGAGCTTTTCAGTGAAGAGCAACCAAACACATTTGAGCAACTTTTACTTGTAAGTGGGGTTGAAACGCTTTTCAGGCTCAGTACTGGGCTCAAAACATGCAGCCCTGAAGTCTCTCATGATAGGAGGTGGTTAAGTAGAAATTTGCTGCTCTGCTGACCCAACAGGAGCAAACGTATGCCAAAAATGTACGCAGAACCAGCTTTTCAGTGAAGAGCATCCAGGCACATTTTAGCAAGTTTTACTTGTAAGTGGGGTAGGAAACGCTTTTCAGGCTCAGTACTGGGCTCAAAAGATGCAGCCCTGAGGTCTCTCATGATAGGAGGTGGTTAAGTAGAAATTCGCCGCTCGGCTGATCCAGCAGGAGCAAACATATGCGAAAAATGTTCGTAGAATGAGCTTTTCAGTGAAGAGCAGCCAGGCACATTTTAGCAAGTTTTACTTGTAAGTGGGGTTGGAAACGCTTTTCAGGCTCAGTACTGGGATCAAAACATGCAGCCCTGATGTCTCTCATGATAGCAGGTGGTTAAGTAGAATTTCGCTGCTCGGCTGACCCTGCAGGAGCAAACGTATGCCAAAAATGTACATAGAATGAGCTTTTCAGTGAATAGCAGCCAGGCACATTTTAGCAAGTTTTACTTGTAAGAGGGGTTGGAAACGCTTTTCAGGCTCAGTACTGGGCTCAAAACATGCAGCCCTGATGTCTCTCATGATAGCAGGTGGTTAAGTAGAAATTCGCCGCTCGGCTGACCCAGCAGGAGCAAACGTATGCCAAAAATGTACGCAGAATGAGCTTTTCAGTGAAGAGCAACCAGTCACATTTTAGCAAGTTTTACTTGTAAGTGGGATTGGAAACCCTTTTCAGGCTCAGTACTGGGCTCAAAACATGCAGCCCTGATGTCTCTCATGATAGCAGGTGGTTAAGTAGAAATTTGCTGCTCGGCTGACCCGGCAGGATAAACGTATGCCAAAAATGTACGCAGAATGAGCTTTTCAGTGAAGAGCAGCCAGGCACATTTTAGCAAGTTTTACTTGTAAGTGGGGTTGGAAACGCTTTTCAGGCTCAGTACTGGGCTCAAAACATGCAGCCCTGATGTCTCTCATGATAGCAGGTGGTTAAGTAGAAATTCGCTGCTCGGCTGAGCCTGCAGGAGCAAACGTATGCTAAAAATGTTCGTAGAATGAGCTTTTCAGTGAAGAGCAGCCAGGCACATTTTAGCAAGTTTTACTTGTAAGTGGCATTGGAAATGCTTTTCAGGCTCAGTACTGGGCTCAAAACATGCAGCCCTGAGGTCTCTCATTATAGGAGGTGGTTAAATAGAAATTTGCTGCTCGGCTGACCCAGCAGGAGCAAATGTATGCCAAAAATGTACGCAGAATCAACTTTTCAGTGAAGAGCAGCCAGGCACATTTTAGCAAGTTTTACTTGTAAGTGGGGTTGGAAACGCTTTTCAGGCTTAGTACTGGGATCAAAACATGCAGCCCTGATGTCTCTCATTAAGCAGGTGGTTAAGTAGAAATTCGCAGCTCGGCTGACCCAGCAGGAGCAAACGTATGCCAAAAATGTACGCAGAATGAGCTCTTCAGTGAAGAGCAACCAGGCACATTTTAGCAAGTTTTACTTGTAAGTGGGGTTGAAACGCTTTTCAGGCTCAGTACTGGGCTCAAAACATGCAGCCCTGAGGTCTCTCATTATAGGAGGTGGTTAAATAGAAATTTGCTGCTCGGCTGACCCAGCAGGAGCAAATGTATGCCAAAAATGTACGCAGAACCAACTTTTCAGTGAAGAGCAGCCAGGCACATTTTAGCAAGTTTTACTTGTAAGTGGGGTTGGAAACGCTTTTCAGGCTTAGTACTGGGATCAAAACATGCAGCCCTGATGTCTCTCATTAAGCAGGTGGTTAAGTAGAAATTCGCTGCTCGGCTGACCCTGCAGGAGCAAATGTATGCCAAAAATGTACACAGAATGAGCTTTTCAGTGAAGAGCAACCAGGCACATTTTAGCAAGTTTTACTTGTAAGTGGGGTTGGAAACGCTTTTCAGGCTCAGTACAGGGCTCAAAACATGCAGCCCTGATGTCTCTCATGATAGCAGGTGGTTAAGTAGAAATTCGCTGCTCGGCTGACACGGCAGGAGCAAACGTATGCCAAAAATGTATGCAGAATGAGCTCTTCAGTGAAAAGCAGCCAGGCACATTTTAGCAAGTTTTACTTGTCAGTGGGGTTGGAAACGCTTTTCAGGCTCAGTACTGGGCTCCAAACATGCATCCCTGAAGTCTCTCATGATAGCAGGTGGTTAAGTAGAAATTCGCTGCTCGGCTGACCCGGCAGGAGCAAACGTATGCCAAAAATGTACGCAGAATGAGCTTTTCAGTGAAGAGCAGCCAGGCCCATTTTAGCAAGTTTTACTTTTTAAGTGGGGTTGTAAAAGCTTTTCAGGCTCAGTACTGGGCTCAAAACATGCAGCCCTGAGGTCTCTCATGATAGGAGGTGGTTAAGTAGAAATTTGCCGCTCGGCTGATCCAGCAGGAGCAAACATATGCGAAAAATGTTCGTAGAATGAGTTTTTCAGTGAAGAGCAGCCAGGCACATTTTAGCAAGTTTTACTTGTAAGTGGGGTTGGAAACGCTTTTCAGGCTTAGTACTGGGATCAAAACATGCAGCCCTGATGTCTCTCATGATAGCAGGTGGTTAAGTAGAAATTCGCTACTCGGCTGACCCTGCAGGAGCAAACGTATGCTAAAAATGTTCGTAGAATGAGCTTTTCAGTGAAGAGCAGCCAGGCACATTTTAGCAAGTTTTACTTGTAAGTGGGGTTGGAAATGCTTTTCAGGCTCAGTACTGGGCTCAAAACATGCAGCCCTGAGGTCTCTCATGATAGGAGGTGGTTAAGTAGAAATTTTCCGCTCGGCTGATCCAGCAGGAGCAAACATATGCGAAAAATGTTCGTAGAATGAGTTTTTCAGTGAAGAGCAGCCAGGCACATTTTAGCAAGTTTTACTTGTAAGTGGGGTTGGAAACGCATTTCAGGCTTAGTACTGGGATCAAAACATGCAGCCCTGATGTCTCTCATGATAGCAGGTGGTTAAGTAGAAATTCGCCGCTCGGCTGACCCAGCAGGAGCAAACGTATGGCAAAAATGTACGCAGATTGAGCTTTTCAGTGAAGAGCAACCAAACACATTTGAGCAACTTTTACTTGTAAGTGGGGTTGAAACGCTTTTCAGGCTCAGTACTGGGCTCAAAACATGCAGCCCTGAGGTCTCTCATGATAGGAGGTGGTTAAGTAGAAATTTGCTGCTCGGCTGATGCAACAGGAGCAAACGTATGCCAAAAATGTACGCAGAACCAGCTTTTCAGTGAAGAGCATCCAGGCACATTTTAGCATGTTTTACTTGTAAGTGGGGTTGGAAACGCTTTTCAGGCTCAGTACTGGGCTCAAAAGATGCAGCTCTGAGGTCTCTCATGATAGGAGGTGGTTAAGTAGAAATTTGCCGCTCGGCTGATCCAGCAGGAGCAAACGTATGCTAAAAATGTTCGTAGAATGAGCTTTTCAGTGAAGACCAACCAGGCACATTTTAGCAAGTTTTACTTGTAAGTGGGGTTGGAAACGCTTTTCAGGCTCAGTACTGGGCTCAAAAGATGCATCCCTGATGTCTCTCATGATAGCAGGTGGTTAAGTAGAAATTTGCTGCTCGGGTGACCCGGCAGGAGCAACCGTATGCCAAAAATGTATGCAGAATGAGCTTTTCAGT
This sequence comes from Lissotriton helveticus, assembly GCF_964261635.1. Taxonomy (NCBI): domain Eukaryota; kingdom Metazoa; phylum Chordata; class Amphibia; order Caudata; family Salamandridae; genus Lissotriton; species Lissotriton helveticus. The sequence continues at coordinate 1,354,884,617 of NC_136061.1, read as the reverse complement.
GAAGAGCAGCCAGGCACATTTGAGCAAGTTTTACTTGTAAGTGGGGTTGGAAACGCTTTTCAGGCTCAGTACTGGGCTCAAAAGATCCAGCCCTGAGGTCTCTCATGATAGGAGGTGGTTAAGTAGAAATTCGCCGCTTGGCTGATCCAGCAGGAGCAAACATATGCGAAAAATGTTCGTGAATGAGCTTTTCAGTGAAGAGCAGCCAGGCACATTTTAGCAAGTTTTACTTGTAAGTGGGGGTGGAAACGCTTTTCAGGCTCAGTACTGGGCTCAAAACATGCAGCCCTGATGTCTCTCATGATAGCAGGTGGTTAAGTAGAAATTCGCTGCTCGGCTGACCCTGCAGGAGCAAACGTATGCTAAAAATGTTCGTAGAATGAGCTTTTCAGTGAAGAGCAGCCAGGCACATTTTAGCAAGTTTTACTTGTAAGTGGGGTTGAAAATGCTTTTCAGGCTCAGTACTGGGCTCAAAACATGCACCCCTGATGTCTCTCATGATAGCAGGTGGTTAAGTAGAAATTCGCCGCTCGGCTGACCCAGCAGGAGCAAACGTATGCCAAAAATGTACGCAGAATGAGCTTTTAAGTGAAGAGCAACCAGGCACATTTTAGCAAGTTTTACTTGTAAGTGGGGTTGGAAACGCTTTTCAGGCTCAGTACTGGGCTCAAAACATGCAGCCCTGATGTCTCTCATGATAGCAGGTGGTTAAGTAGAAATTTGCTGCTCGGCTGAGCCTGCAGGATCAAACGTATGCTAAAAATGTTCGTAGAATGAGCTTTTCAGTGAAGAGCAGCCAGGCACATTTTAGCAAGTTTTACTTGTAAGTGGGGTTGGAAATGCTTTTCAGGCTCAGTACAGGGCTCAAAACATGCTGCCCTGATGTCTCTCATGATAGCAGGTGGTTAAGTAGAAATTCGCTGCTCGGCTGAGCCTGCAGGATCAAACGTATGCTAAAAATGTTCGTAGAATGAGCTTTTCAGTGAAGAGCAGCCAGGCACATTTTAGCAAGTTTTACTTGTAAGTAGGATTGGAAATGCTTTTCAGGCTCAGTACTGGGCTCAAAACATGCACCCCTGATGTCTCTCATGAATGCAGGTGGTTAAGTAGAAATTCGCAGCTCGGCTGACCCAGCAGGAGCAAACGTATGCCAAAAATGTACGCAGAATGAGCTCTTCAGTGAAGAGCAACCAGGCACATTTTAGCAAGTTTTACTTGTAAGTGGGGTTGAAACGCTTTTCAGGCTCAGTACTCGGCTCAAAACATGCAGCCCTGAGGTCTCTCATGATAGGAGGTGGTTAAATAGAAATTTGCTGCTCGGCTGACCCAGCAGGAGCAAACGTATGCCAAAAATGTACGCAGAACCAGCTTTTCAGTGAAGAGCAGCCAGGCACATTTTAGCAAGTTTTACTTGTAAGTGGGCTTGGAAACGCTTTTCAGGCTCAGTACTGGGCTCAAAACATGCAGCCCTGAGGTCTCTCATGATAGGAGGTGGTTAAGTAGAAATTTGCCGCTCGGCTGATCCAGCAGGAACAAACATATGCGAAAAATGTTCGTAGAATGAGTTTTTCAGTGAAGAGCAGCAGGCACATTTTAGCAAGTTTTACTTGTAAGTGGGGTTGGAAACACATTTCAGGCTTAGTACTGGGATCAAAACATGCAGCCCTGATGTCTCTCATGATAGCAGGTGGTTAAGTAGAAATTCGCTGCTCGGCTGACCCTGCAGGAGCAAACGTATGCTAAAAATGTTCGTAGAATGAGCTTTTCAGTGAAGAGCAGCCAGGCACATTTTAGCAAGTTTTACTTGTAAGTGGGGTTGGAAATGCTTTTCAGGCTCAGTACTGGGCTCAAAACATGCAGCCCTGATGTCTCTCATGATAGCAGGTGGTTAAGTAGAAATTCGCCGCTCGGCTGACCAAGCAGGAGCAAACGTATGCCAAAAATGTACGCAGAATGAGCTTTTCAGTGAAGAGCAACCAAACACATTTGAGCAACTTTTACTTGTAAGTGGGGTTGAAACGCTTTTCAGGCTCAGTACTGGGCTCAAAACATGCAGCCCTGAAGTCTCTCATGATAGGAGGTGGTTAAGTAGAAATTTGCTGCTCTGCTGACCCAACAGGAGCAAACGTATGCCAAAAATGTACGCAGAACCAGCTTTTCAGTGAAGAGCATCCAGGCACATTTTAGCAAGTTTTACTTGTAAGTGGGGTAGGAAACGCTTTTCAGGCTCAGTACTGGGCTCAAAAGATGCAGCCCTGAGGTCTCTCATGATAGGAGGTGGTTAAGTAGAAATTCGCCGCTCGGCTGATCCAGCAGGAGCAAACATATGCGAAAAATGTTCGTAGAATGAGCTTTTCAGTGAAGAGCAGCCAGGCACATTTTAGCAAGTTTTACTTGTAAGTGGGGTTGGAAACGCTTTTCAGGCTCAGTACTGGGATCAAAACATGCAGCCCTGATGTCTCTCATGATAGCAGGTGGTTAAGTAGAATTTCGCTGCTCGGCTGACCCTGCAGGAGCAAACGTATGCCAAAAATGTACATAGAATGAGCTTTTCAGTGAATAGCAGCCAGGCACATTTTAGCAAGTTTTACTTGTAAGAGGGGTTGGAAACGCTTTTCAGGCTCAGTACTGGGCTCAAAACATGCAGCCCTGATGTCTCTCATGATAGCAGGTGGTTAAGTAGAAATTCGCCGCTCGGCTGACCCAGCAGGAGCAAACGTATGCCAAAAATGTACGCAGAATGAGCTTTTCAGTGAAGAGCAACCAGTCACATTTTAGCAAGTTTTACTTGTAAGTGGGATTGGAAACCCTTTTCAGGCTCAGTACTGGGCTCAAAACATGCAGCCCTGATGTCTCTCATGATAGCAGGTGGTTAAGTAGAAATTTGCTGCTCGGCTGACCCGGCAGGATAAACGTATGCCAAAAATGTACGCAGAATGAGCTTTTCAGTGAAGAGCAGCCAGGCACATTTTAGCAAGTTTTACTTGTAAGTGGGGTTGGAAACGCTTTTCAGGCTCAGTACTGGGCTCAAAACATGCAGCCCTGATGTCTCTCATGATAGCAGGTGGTTAAGTAGAAATTCGCTGCTCGGCTGAGCCTGCAGGAGCAAACGTATGCTAAAAATGTTCGTAGAATGAGCTTTTCAGTGAAGAGCAGCCAGGCACATTTTAGCAAGTTTTACTTGTAAGTGGCATTGGAAATGCTTTTCAGGCTCAGTACTGGGCTCAAAACATGCAGCCCTGAGGTCTCTCATTATAGGAGGTGGTTAAATAGAAATTTGCTGCTCGGCTGACCCAGCAGGAGCAAATGTATGCCAAAAATGTACGCAGAACCAACTTTTCAGTGAAGAGCAGCCAGGCACATTTTAGCAAGTTTTACTTGTAAGTGGGGTTGGAAACGCTTTTCAGGCTTAGTACTGGGATCAAAACATGCAGCCCTGATGTCTCTCATTAAGCAGGTGGTTAAGTAGAAATTCGCAGCTCGGCTGACCCAGCAGGAGCAAACGTATGCCAAAAATGTACGCAGAATGAGCTCTTCAGTGAAGAGCAACCAGGCACATTTTAGCAAGTTTTACTTGTAAGTGGGGTTGAAACGCTTTTCAGGCTCAGTACTGGGCTCAAAACATGCAGCCCTGAGGTCTCTCATTATAGGAGGTGGTTAAATAGAAATTTGCTGCTCGGCTGACCCAGCAGGAGCAAATGTATGCCAAAAATGTTCGTAGAATGAGCTTTTCAGTGAAGAGCAGCCAGGCACATTTTAGCAAGTTTTACTTGTAAGTGGGGTTGGAAACGCTTTTCAGGCTCAGTACAGGGCTCAAAACATGCTGCCCTGATGTCTCTCATGATAGCAGGTGGTTAAGTAGAAATTCGCTGCTCGGCTGAGCCTGCAGGATCAAACGTATGCTAAAAATGTTCGTAGAATGAGCTTTTCAGTGAAGAGCAGCCAGGCACATTTTAGCAAGTTTTACTTGTAAGTGGGATTGGAAATGCTTTTCAGGCTCAGTACTGGGCTCAAAACATGCACCCCTGATGTCTCTCATGAATGCAGGTGGTTAAGTAGAAATTCGCAGCTCGGCTGACCCAGCAGGAGCAAACGTATGCCAAAAATGTACGCAGAATGAGCTCTTCAGTGAAGAGCAACCAGGCACATTTTAGCAAGTTTTACTTGTAAGTGGGGTTGAAACGCTTTTCAGGCTCAGTACTCGGCTCAAAACATGCAGCCCTGAGGTCTCTCATGATAGGAGGTGGTTAAATAGAAATTTGCTGCTCGGCTGACCCAGCAGGAGCAAACGTATGCCAAAAATGTACGCAGAACCAGCTTTTCAGTGAAGAGCAGCCAGGCACATTTTAGCAAGTTTTACTTGTAAGTGGGGTTGGAAACGCTTTTCAGGCTCAGTACTGGGCTCAAAACATGCAGCCCTGAGGTCTCTCATGATAGGAGGTGGTTAAGTAGAAATTTGCCGCTCGGCTGATCCAGCAGGAACAAACATATGCGAAAAATGTTCGTAGAATGAGTTTTTCAGTGAAGAGCAGCAGGCACATTTTAGCAAGTTTTACTTGTAAGTGGGGTTGGAAACACATTTCAGGCTTAGTACTGGGATCAAAACATGCAGCCCTGATGTCTCTCATGATAGCAGGTGGTTAAGTAGAAATTCGCTGCTCGGCTGACCCTGCAGGAGCAAACGTATGCTAAAAATGTTCGTAGAATGAGCTTTTCAGTGAAGAGCAGCCAGGCACATTTTAGCAAGTTTTACTTGTAAGTGGGGTTGGAAATGCTTTTCAGGCTCAGTACTGGGCTCAAAACATGCAGCCCTGATGTCTCTCATGATAGCAGGTGGTTAAGTAGAAATTCGCCGCTCGGCTGACCAAGCAGGAGCAAACGTATGCCAAAAATGTACGCAGAATGAGCTTTTCAGTGAAGAGCAACCAAACACATTTGAGCAACTTTTACTTGTAAGTGGGGTTGAAACGCTTTTCAGGCTCAGTACTGGGCTCAAAACATGCAGCCCTGAAGTCTCTCATGATAGGAGGTGGTTAAGTAGAAATTTGCTGCTCTGCTGACCCAACAGGAGCAAACGTATGCCAAAAATGTACGCAGAACCAGCTTTTCAGTGAAGAGCATCCAGGCACATTTTAGCAAGTTTTACTTGTAAGTGGGGTAGGAAACGCTTTTCAGGCTCAGTACTGGGCTCAAAAGATGCAGCCCTGAGGTCTCTCATGATAGGAGGTGGTTAAGTAGAAATTCGCCGCTCGGCTGATCCAGCAGGAGCAAACATATGCGAAAAATGTTCGTAGAATGAGCTTTTCAGTGAAGAGCAGCCAGGCACATTTTAGCAAGTTTTACTTGTAAGTGGGGTTGGAAACGCTTTTCAGGCTCAGTACTGGGATCAAAACATGCAGCCCTGATGTCTCTCATGATAGCAGGTGGTTAAGTAGAATTTCGCTGCTCGGCTGACCCTGCAGGAGCAAACGTATGCCAAAAATGTACATAGAATGAGCTTTTCAGTGAATAGCAGCCAGGCACATTTTAGCAAGTTTTACTTGTAAGAGGGGTTGGAAACGCTTTTCAGGCTCAGTACTGGGCTCAAAACATGCAGCCCTGATGTCTCTCATGATAGCAGGTGGTTAAGTAGAAATTCGCCGCTCGGCTGACCCAGCAGGAGCAAACGTATGCCAAAAATGTACGCAGAATGAGCTTTTCAGTGAAGAGCAACCAGTCACATTTTAGCAAGTTTTACTTGTAAGTGGGATTGGAAACCCTTTTCAGGCTCAGTACTGGGCTCAAAACATGCAGCCCTGATGTCTCTCATGATAGCAGGTGGTTAAGTAGAAATTTGCTGCTCGGCTGACCCGGCAGGATAAACGTATGCCAAAAATGTACGCAGAATGAGCTTTTCAGTGAAGAGCAGCCAGGCACATTTTAGCAAGTTTTACTTGTAAGTGGGGTTGGAAACGCTTTTCAGGCTCAGTACTGGGCTCAAAACATGCAGCCCTGATGTCTCTCATGATAGCAGGTGGTTAAGTAGAAATTCGCTGCTCGGCTGAGCCTGCAGGAGCAAACGTATGCTAAAAATGTTCGTAGAATGAGCTTTTCAGTGAAGAGCAGCCAGGCACATTTTAGCAAGTTTTACTTGTAAGTGGCATTGGAAATGCTTTTCAGGCTCAGTACTGGGCTCAAAACATGCAGCCCTGAGGTCTCTCATTATAGGAGGTGGTTAAATAGAAATTTGCTGCTCGGCTGACCCAGCAGGAGCAAATGTATGCCAAAAATGTACGCAGAACCAACTTTTCAGTGAAGAGCAGCCAGGCACATTTTAGCAAGTTTTACTTGTAAGTGGGGTTGGAAACGCTTTTCAGGCTTAGTACTGGGATCAAAACATGCAGCCCTGATGTCTCTCATTAAGCAGGTGGTTAAGTAGAAATTCGCAGCTCGGCTGACCCAGCAGGAGCAAACGTATGCCAAAAATGTACGCAGAATGAGCTCTTCAGTGAAGAGCAACCAGGCACATTTTAGCAAGTTTTACTTGTAAGTGGGGTTGAAACGCTTTTCAGGCTCAGTACTGGGCTCAAAACATGCAGCCCTGAGGTCTCTCATTATAGGAGGTGGTTAAATAGAAATTTGCTGCTCGGCTGACCCAGCAGGAGCAAATGTATGCCAAAAATGTACGCAGAACCAACTTTTCAGTGAAGAGCAGCCAGGCACATTTTAGCAAGTTTTACTTGTAAGTGGGGTTGGAAACGCTTTTCAGGCTTAGTACTGGGATCAAAACATGCAGCCCTGATGTCTCTCATTAAGCAGGTGGTTAAGTAGAAATTCGCTGCTCGGCTGACCCTGCAGGAGCAAATGTATGCCAAAAATGTACACAGAATGAGCTTTTCAGTGAAGAGCAACCAGGCACATTTTAGCAAGTTTTACTTGTAAGTGGGGTTGGAAACGCTTTTCAGGCTCAGTACAGGGCTCAAAACATGCAGCCCTGATGTCTCTCATGATAGCAGGTGGTTAAGTAGAAATTCGCTGCTCGGCTGACACGGCAGGAGCAAACGTATGCCAAAAATGTATGCAGAATGAGCTCTTCAGTGAAAAGCAGCCAGGCACATTTTAGCAAGTTTTACTTGTCAGTGGGGTTGGAAACGCTTTTCAGGCTCAGTACTGGGCTCCAAACATGCATCCCTGAAGTCTCTCATGATAGCAGGTGGTTAAGTAGAAATTCGCTGCTCGGCTGACCCGGCAGGAGCAAACGTATGCCAAAAATGTACGCAGAATGAGCTTTTCAGTGAAGAGCAGCCAGGCCCATTTTAGCAAGTTTTACTTTTTAAGTGGGGTTGTAAAAGCTTTTCAGGCTCAGTACTGGGCTCAAAACATGCAGCCCTGAGGTCTCTCATGATAGGAGGTGGTTAAGTAGAAATTTGCCGCTCGGCTGATCCAGCAGGAGCAAACATATGCGAAAAATGTTCGTAGAATGAGTTTTTCAGTGAAGAGCAGCCAGGCACATTTTAGCAAGTTTTACTTGTAAGTGGGGTTGGAAACGCTTTTCAGGCTTAGTACTGGGATCAAAACATGCAGCCCTGATGTCTCTCATGATAGCAGGTGGTTAAGTAGAAATTCGCTACTCGGCTGACCCTGCAGGAGCAAACGTATGCTAAAAATGTTCGTAGAATGAGCTTTTCAGTGAAGAGCAGCCAGGCACATTTTAGCAAGTTTTACTTGTAAGTGGGGTTGGAAATGCTTTTCAGGCTCAGTACTGGGCTCAAAACATGCAGCCCTGATGTCTCTCATGATAGCAGGTGGTTAAGTAGAAATTCGCCGCTCGGCTGACCCAGCAGGAGCAAACGTATGGCAAAAATGTACGCAGATTGAGCTTTTCAGTGAAGAGCAACCAAACACATTTGAGCAACTTTTACTTGTAAGTGGGGTTGAAACGCTTTTCAGGCTCAGTACTGGGCTCAAAACATGCAGCCCTGAGGTCTCTCATGATAGGAGGTGGTTAAGTAGAAATTTGCTGCTCGGCTGATGCAACAGGAGCAAACGTATGCCAAAAATGTACGCAGAACCAGCTTTTCAGTGAAGAGCATCCAGGCACATTTTAGCAAGTTTTACTTGTAAGTGGGGTTGGAAACGCTTTTCAGGCTCAGTACTGGGCTCAAAAGATGCAGCTCTGAGGTCTCTCATGATAGGAGGTGGTTAAGTAGAAATTTGCCGCTCGGCTGACGCAACAGGAGCAAACGTATGCCAAAAATGTACGCAGAACCAGCTTTTCAGTGAAGAGCATCCAGGCACATTTTAGCAAGTTTTACTTGTAAGTGGGGTTGGAAACGCTTTTCAGGCTCAGTACTGGGCTCAAAAGATGCAGCCCAGAGGTCTCTCATGATAGGAGGTGGTTAAGTAGAAATTTGCCGCTCGGTTGATCCAGCAGGAGCAAACATATGCGAAAAATGTTCGTAGAATGAGCTTTTCAGTGAAGAGCAGCCAGGCACATTTTAGCAAGTTTTACTTGTAAGTGGGGTTGGAAACGCTTTTCAGGCTCTGTACTGGGATCAAAACATGCAGCCCTGATGTCTCTCATGATAGCAGGTGGTTAAGTAGAAATTCGCTGCTCGGCTGACCCTGCAGGAGCAAACGTATGCCAAAAATGTACGTAGAATGAGCTTTTTAGTGAATAGCAGCCAGGCACATTTTAGCAAGTTTTACTTGTAAGAGGGGTTGGAAACGCTTTTCAGGCTCAGTACTGGGCTCAAAAAATGCATCCCTGATGTCTCTCATGATAGCAGGTGGTTAAGTAGAAATTCGCCTCTCGGCTGACCCAGCAGGAGCAAACATATGCCAAAAATTTATGCAGAATGAGCTTTTCAGTGAAGAGCAACCAGGCACATTTTAGCAAGTTTTACTTGTAAGTGGGGTTGGAAATGCTTTTCAGGCTCTGTACTGGGCTCAAAACATGCAGCCCTGATGTCTCTCATGATAGCAGGTGGTTAAGTAGAAATTCGCTGTTCGGCTGACCCTGCAGGAGCAAACGTATGCTAAAAATGTTCGTAGAATGAGCTTTTCAGTGAAGAGCAGCCAGGCACATTTTAGCACGTTTTACTTGTAAGTGGGGTTGGAAACACTTTTCAGGCTCAGTACTGGGCTCAAAACATGCAGCCCTGATGTCTCTCATGATAGCAGGTGGTTAAGTAGAAATTCGCTGCTCGGCTGACCCGGCAGGAGCAAACGTATGCCAAAAATGTACGCAGAATGAGCTTTTCAGTGAAGAGCAGCCAGGCACATTTTAGCAAGTTTTACTTTTAAGTGGGGTTGGAAACGTTTTTCAGGCTCAGTACTAGGCTCAAAACATGCAGCCCTGATGTCTCTCATGATAGGAGGTGGTTAAGTAGAAATTTGCCGCTCGGCTGATCCAGCAGGAACAAACATATGCGAAAAATGTTCGTAGAATGAGTTTTTCAGTGAAGAGCAGCAGGCACATTTTAGCAAGTTTTACTTGTAAGTGGGGTTGGAAACGCATTTCAGGCTTAGTACTGGGATCAAAACATGCAGCCCTGATGTCTCTCATGATAGCAGGTGGTTAAGTAGAAATTCGCTGCTCGGCTGACCCTGCAGGAGCAAACGTATGCTAAAAATGTTCGTAGAATGAGCTTTTCAGTGAAGAGCAGCCAGGCACATTTTAGCAAGTTTTACTTGTAAGTGGGGTTGGGAATGCTTTTCAGGCTCAGTACTGGGCTCAAAACATGCAGCCCTGATGTCTCTCATGATAGCAGGTGGTTAAGTAGAAATTCGCTGCTCGGCTGACCAAGCAGGAGCAAACGTATGCCAAAAATGTACGCAGAATTAGCTTTTCAGTGAAGAGCAACCAAACACATTTGAGCAACTTTTACTTGTAAGTGGGGTTGAAACGCTTTTCAGGCTCAGTACTGGGCTCAAAACATGCAGCCCTGAAGTCTCTCATGATAGGAGGTGGTTAAGTAGAAATTTGCTGCTCTGCTGACCCAACAGGAGCAAACGTATGCCAAAAATGTACGCAGAACCAGCTTTTCAGTGAAGAGCATCCAGGCACATTTTAGCAAGTTTTACTTGTAAGTGGGGTAGGAAACGCTTTTCAGGCTCAGTACTGGGCTCAAAAGATGCAGCCCTGAGGTCTCTCATGATAGGAGGTGGTTAAGTAGAAATTCGCCGCTCGGCTGATCCAGCAGGAGCAAACATATGCGAAAAATGTTCGTAGAATGAGCTTTTCAGTGAAGAGCAGCCAGGCACATTTTAGCAAGTTTTACTTGTAAGTGGGGTTGGAAACGCTTTTCAGGCTCAGTACTGGGATCAAAACATGCAGCCCTGATGTCTCTCATGATAGCAGGTGGTTAAGTAGAATTTCGCTGCTCGGCTGACCCTGCAGGAGCAAACGTATGCCAAAAATGTACGTAGAATGAGCTTTTCAGTGAATAGCAGCCAGGCACATTTTAGCAAGTTTTACTTGTAAGAGGGGTTGGAAACGCTTTTCAGGCTCAGTACTGGGCTCAAAACATGCAGCCCTGATGTCTCTCATGATAGCAGGTGGTTAAGTAGAAATTCGCCGCTCGGCTGACCCAGCAGGAGCAAACATATGCCAAAAATGTACGCAGAATGAGCTTTTCAGTGAAGAGCAACCAGTCACATTTTAGCAAGTTTTACTTGTAAGTGGGATTGGAAACCCTTTTCAGGCTCAGTACTGGGCTCAAAACATGCAGCCCTGATGTCTCTCATGATAGCACGTGGTTAAGTAGAAATTTGCTGCTCGGCTGACCCGGCAGGATAAACGTATGCCAAAAATGTACGCAGAATGAGCTTTGCAGTGAAGAGCAGCCAGGCACATTTTAGCAAGTTTTACTTGTAAGTGGGGTTGGAAACGCTTTTCAGGCTCAGTACTGGGCTCAAAACATGCAGCCCTGATGTCTCTCATGATAGCAGGTGGTTAAGTAGAAATTCGCTGCTCGGCTGAGCCTGCAGGAGCAAACGTATGCTAAAAATGTTCGTAGAATGAGCTTTTCAGTGAAGAGCAGCCAGGCACATTTTAGCAAGTTTTACTTGTAAGTGGCATTGGAAATGCTTTTCAGGCTCAGTACTGGGCTCAAAACATACAGCCCTGAGGTCTCTCATTATAGGAGGTGGTTAAATAGAAATTTGCTGCTCGGCTGACCCAGCAGGAGCAAATATATGCCAAAAATGTACGCAGAACCAACTTTTCAGTGAAGAGCAGCCAGGCACATTTTAGCAAGTTTTACTTGTAAGTGGGGTTGGAAACGCTTTTCAGGCTTAGTACTGGGATCAAAACATGCAGCCCTGATGTCTCTCATTAAGCAGGTGGTTAAGTAGAAATTCGCAGCTCAGCTGACCCAGCAGGAGCAAACGTATGCCAAAAATGTACGCAGAATGAGCTCTTCAGTGAAGAGCAACCAGGCACATTTTAGCAAGTTTTACTTGTAAGTGGGGTTGAAACGCTTTTCAGGCTCAGTACTGGGCTCAAAACATGCAGCCCTGAGGTCTCTCATTATAGGAGGTGGTTAAATAGAAATTTGCTGCTCGGCTGACCCAGCAGGAGCAAATGTATGCCAAAAATGTACGCAGAACCAACTTTTCAGTGAAGAGCAGCCAGGCACATTTTAGCAAGTTTTACTTGTAAGTGGGGTTGGAAACGCTTTTCAGGCTTAGTACTGGGATCAAAACATGCAGCCCTGATGTCTCTCATTAAGCAGGTGGTTAAGTAGAAATTCGCTGCTCGGCTGACCCTGCAGGAGCAAATGTATGCCAAAAATGTACACAGAATGAGCTTTTCAGTGAAGAGCAACCAGGCACATTTTAGCAAGTTTTACTTGTAAGTGTGGTTGGAAACGCTTTTCAGGCTCAGTACAGGGCTCAAAACATGCAGCCCTGATGTCTCTCATGATAGCAGGTGGTTAAGTAGAAATTCGCTGCTCGGCTGACACGGCAGGAGCAAACGTATGCCAAAAATGTATGCAGAATGAGCTCTTCAGTGAAAAGCAGCCAGGCACATTTTAGCAAGTTTTACTTGTCAGTGGGGTTGGAAACGCTTTTCAGGCTCAGTACTGGGCTCCAAACATGCATCCCTGAAGTCTCTCATGATAGCAGGTGGTTAAGTAGAAATTCGCTGCTCGGCTGACCCGGCAGGAGCAAACGTATGCCAAAAATGTACGCAGAATGAGCTTTTCAGTGAAGAGCAGCCAGGCCCATTTTAGCAAGTTTTACTTTTTAAGTGGGGTTGTAAAAGCTTTTCAGGCTCAGTACTGGGCTCAAAACATGCAGCCCTGAGGTCTCTCATGATAGGAGGTGGTTAAGTAGAAATTTGCCGCTCGGCTGATCCAGCAGGAGCAAACATATGCGAAAAATGTTCGTAGAATGAGTTTTTCAGTGAAGAGCAGCCAGGCACATTTTAGCAAGTTTTACTTGTAAGTGGGGTTGGAAACGCTTTTCAGGCTTAGTACTGGGATCAAAACATGCAGCCCTGATGTCTCTCATGATAGCAGGTGGTTAAGTAGAAATTCGCTACTCGGCTGACCCTGCAGGAGCAAACGTATGCTAAAAATGTTCGTAGAATGAGCTTTTCAGTGAAGAGCAGCCAGGCACATTTTAGCAAGTTTTACTTGTAAGTGGGGTTGGAAATGCTTTTCAGGCTCAGTACTGGGCTCAAAACATGCAGCCCTGATGTCTCTCATGATAGCAGGTGGTTAAGTAGAAATTCGCCGCTCGGCTGACCCAGCAGGAGCAAACGTATGGCAAAAATGTACGCAGATTGAGCTTTTCAGTGAAGAGCAACCAAACACATTTGAGCAACTTTTACTTGTAAGTGGGGTTGAAACGCTTTTCAGGCTCAGTACTGGGCTCAAAACATGCAGCCCTGAGGTCTCTCATGATAGGAGGTGGTTAAGTAGAAATTTGCTGCTCGGCTGATGCAACAGGAGCAAACGTATGCCAAAAATGTACGCAGAACCAGCTTTTCAGTGAAGAGCATCCAGGCACATTTTAGCAAGTTTTACTTGTAAGTGGGGTTGGAAACGCTTTTCAGGCTCAGTACTGGGCTCAAAAGATGCAGCTCTGAGGTCTCTCATGATAGGAGGTGGTTAAGTAGAAATTTGCCGCTCGGCTGACGCAACAGGAGCAAACGTATGCCAAAAATGTACGCAGAACCAGCTTTTCAGCGAAGAGCATCCAGGCACATTTTAGCAAGTTTTACTTGTAAGTGGGGTTGGAAACGCTTTTCAGGCTCAGTACTGGGCTCAAAAGATGCAGCCCAGAGGTCTCTCATGATAGGAGGTGGTTAAGTAGAAATTTGCCGCTCGGTTGATCCAGCAGGAGCAAACATATGCGAAAAATGTTTGTAGAATGAGCTTTTCAGTGAAGAGCAGCCAGGCACATTTTAGCAAGTTTTACTTGTAAGTGGGGTTGGAAACGCTTTTCAGGCTCTGTACTGGGATCAAAACATGCAGCCCTGATGTCTCTCATGATAGCAGGTGGTTAAGTAGAAATTCGCTGCTCGGCTGACCCTGCAGGAGCAAACGTATGCCAAAAATGTACGTAGAATGAGCTTTTTAGTGAATAGCAGCCAGGCACATTTTAGCAAGTTTTACTTGTAAGAGGGGTTGGAAACGCTTTTCAGGCTCAGTACTGGGCTCAAAAAATGCATCCCTGATGTCTCTCATGATAGCAGGTGGTTAAGTAGAAATTCGCCTCTCGGCTGACTCAGCAGGAGCAAACATATGCCAAAAATTTATGCAGAATGAGCTTTTCAGTGAAGAGCAACCAGGCACATTTTAGCAAGTTTTACTTGTAAGTGGGGTTGGAAATGCTTTTCAGGCTCAGTACTGGGCTCAAAACATGCAGCCCTGATGTCTCTCATGATAGCAGGTGGTTAAGTAGAAATTCGCTGTTCGGCTGACCCTGCAGGAGCAAACGTATGCTAAAAATGTTCGTAGAATGAGCTTTTCAGTGAAGAGCAGCCAGGCACATTTTAGCACGTTTTACTTGTAAGTGGGGTTGGAAACACTTTTCAGGCTCAGTACTGGGCTCAAAACATGCAGCCCTGATGTCTCTCGTGATAGCAGGTGGTTAAGTAGAAATTCGCTGCTCGGCTGACCCGGCAGGAGCAAACGTATGCCAAAAATGTACGCAGAATGAGCTTTTCAGTGAAGAGCAGCCAGGCACATTTTAGCAAGTTTTACTTTTAAGTGGGGTTGGAAACGTTTTTCAGGCTCAGTACTAGGCTCAAAACATGCAGCCCTGATGTCTCTCATGATAGCAGGTGGTTAAGTAGAAATTCGCTGCTCGGCTGACCCTGCAGGAGCAAACGTATGCTAAAAATGTTCATAGAATGAGCTTTTCAGTGAAGAGCAGCCAGGCACATTTTAGCAAGTTTTACTTGTAAGTGGGGTTGGAAATGCTTTTCAGGCTCAGTACTGGGCTCAAAACATGCAGCCCTGATGTCTCTCATGATAGCAGGTGGTTAAGTAGAAATTCGCCGCTCGGCTGACCCAACAGGAGCAAACATATGCCAAAAATGTACGCAGAATGAGCTTTTCAGTGAAGAGCAACCAGTCACATTTTAGCAAGTTTTACTTGTAAGTGGGATTGGAAACCCTTTTCAGGCTCAGTACTGGGCTCAAAACATGCAGCCCTGATGTCTCTCATGATAGCAGGTGGTTAAGTAGAAATTTGCTGCTCGGCTGACCCGGCAGGATAAACGTATGCCAAAAATGTACGCAGAGTGAGCTTTTCAGTGAAGAGCAGCCAGGCACATTTTAGCAAGTTTTACTTGTAAGTGGGGTTGGAAACGCTTTTCAGGCTCAGTACTGGGCTCAAAACATGCAGCCCTGATGTCTCTCATGATAGCAGGTGGTTAAGTAGAAATTCGCTGCTCGGCTGAGCCTGCAGGAGCAAACGTATGCTAAAAATGTTCGTAGAATGAGCTTTTCAGTGAAGAGCAGCCAGGCACATTTTAGCAAGTTTTACTTGTAAGTGGCATTGGAAATGCTTTTCAGGCTCAGTACTGGGCTCAAAACATGCAGCCCTGATGTCTCTCATGAATGCAGGTGGTTAAGTAGAAATTCGCAGCTCGGCTGACCCAGCAGGAGCAAACGTATGCCAAAAATGTACGCAGAATGAGCTCTTCAGTGAAGAGCAACCAGGCACATTTTAGCAAGTTTTACTTGTAAGTGGGGTTGAAACGCTTTTCAGGCTCAGTACTGGGCTCAAAACATGCAGCCCTGAGGTCTCTCATTATAGGAGGTGGTTAAATAGAAATTTGCTGCTCGGCTGACCCAGCAGGAGCAAATGTATGCCAAAAATGTACGCAGAACCAACTTTTCAGTGAAGAGCAGCCAGGCACATTTTAGCAAGTTTTACTTGTAAGTGGGGTTGGAAACGCTTTTCAGGCTCAGTACTGGGCTCAAAACATGCAGCCCTGAGGTCTCTCATGATAGGAGGTGGTTAAGTAGAAATTCGCCGCTAGGCTGATCTAGCAGGAGCAAACATATGCGAAAAATGTTCGTAGAATGAGTTTTTCAGTGAAGAGCAGCCAGGCATATTTTAGCAAGTTTTACTTGTAAGTGGGGTTGGAAACGCTTTTCAGGCTTAGTACTGGGATCAAAACATGCAGCCCTGATGTCTCTCATTAAGCAGGTGGTTAAGTAGAAATTCGCTGCTCGGCTGACCCTGCAGGAGCAAATGTATGCCAAAAATGTACACAGAATGAGCTTTTCAGTGAAGAGCAACCAGGCACATTTTAGCAAGTTTTACTTGTAAGTGGGGTTGGAAACGCTTTTCAGGCTCAGTACAGGGCTCAAAACATGCAGCCCTGATGTCTCTCATGATAGCAGGTGGTTAAGTAGAAATTCGCTGCTCGGCTGACACGGCAGGAGCAAACATATGCCAAAAATGTACGCAGAATGAGCTCTTCAGTGAAAAGCAGCCAGGCACATTTTAGCAAGTTTTACTTGTCAGTGGGGTTGGAAACGCTTTTCAGGCTCAGTACTGGGCTCCAAACATGCAGCCCTGAAGTCTCTCATGATAGCAGGTGGTTAAGTAGAAATTCGCTGCTCGGCTGACCCGGCAGGAGCAAACGTATGCCAAAAATGTACGCAGAATGAGCTTTTCAGTGAAGAGCAGCCAGGCACATTTTAGCAAGTTTTACTTTTTAAGTGGGGTTGTAAAAGCTTTTCAGGCTCAGTACTGGGCTCAAAAGATGCAGCCCTGAGGTCTCTCATGATAAGGAGGTGGTTAAGTAGAAATTCGCCGCTCGGCTGATCCAGCAGGAGCAAACAGATGCGAAAAATGTTCGTAGAATGAGCTTTTCAGTGAAGAGCAGCCAGGCACATTTTAGCAAGTTTTACTTGTAAGTGGCATTGGAAATGCTTTTCAGGCTCAGTACTGGGCTCAAAACATGCAGCCCTGATGTCTCTCATGAATGCAGGTGGTTAAGTAGAAATTCGCAGCTCGGCTGACCCAGCAGGAGCAAACGTATGCCAAAAATGTACGCAGAATGAGCTCTTCAGTGAAGAGCAACCAGGCACATTTTAGCAAGTTTTACTTGTAAGTGGGGTTGAAAGTTTGAACGCTTTTCAGGCTCAGTACTGGGCTCAAAACATGCAGCCCTGAGGTCTCTCATTATAGGAGGTGGTTAAGTAGAAATTTGACGCTCGGCTGATCCAGCAGGAGCAAACATATGCGAAAAATGTTCGTAGAATGAGCTTTTCAGTGAAGAGCAGCCAGGCACATTTTAGCAAGTTTTACTTGTAAGTGGGGTTGGAAATGCTTTCCAGGCTCAGTACTGGGCTCAAAACATGCAGCCCTGATGTCTCTCATGATAGCAGGTGGTTAAGTAGAAATTCGCTGCTCGGCTGAGCCTGCAGGAGCAAACGTATGCTAAAAATGTTCGTAGAATGAGCTTTTCAGTGAAGAGCAGCCAGGCACATTTTAGCAAGTTTTACTTGTAAGTGGCATTGGAAATGCTTTTCAGGCTCAGTACTGGGCTCAAAACATGCAGCCCTGATGTCTCTCATGAATGCAGGTGGCTAAGTAGAAATTCGCAGCTCGGCTGACCCAGCAGGAGCAAACGTATGCCAAAAATGTACGCAGAATGAACTCTTCAGTGAAGAGCAACCAGGCACATTTTAGCAAGTTTTACTTGTAAGTGGGGTTGAAACGCTTTTCAGGCTCAGTACTGGGCTCAAAACATGCAGCCCTGAGGTCTCTCATTATAGGAGGTGGTTAAATAGAAATTTGCTGCTCGGCTGACCCAGCAGGAGCAAATGTATGCCAAAAATGTACGCAGAACCAACTTTTCAGTGAAGAGCAGCCAGGCACATTTTAGCAAGTTTTACTTGTAAGTGGGGTTGGAAACGCTTTTCAGGCTCAGTACTGGGCTCAAAACATGCAGCCCTGAGGTCTCTCATGATAGGAGGTGGTTAAGTAGAAATTTGCCGCTCGGCTGATCTAGCAGGAGCAAACATATGCGAAAAATGTTCGTAGAATGAGTTTTTCAGTGAAGAGCAGCCAGGCACATTTTAGCAAGTTTTACTTGTAAGTGGGGTTGGAAACGCTTTTCAGGCTTAGTACTGGGATCAAAACATGCAGCCCAGATGTCTCTCATTAAGCAGGTGGTTAAGTAGAAATTCGCTGCTCGGCTGACCCTGCAGGAGCAAATGTATGCCAAAAATGTACACAGAATGAGCTTTTCAGTGAAGAGCAACCAGGCACATTTTAGCAAGTTTTACTTGTAAGTGGGGTTGGGAACGCTTTTCAGGCTCAGTACAGGGCTCAAAACATGCAGCCCTGATGTCTCTCATGATAGCAGGTGGTTAAGTAGAAATTCGCTGCTCGGCTGACACGGCAGGAGCAAACGTATGCCAAAAATGTACGCAGAATGAGCTCTTCAGTGAAAATCAGCCAGGCACATTTGAGCAAATTTTACTTGTCAGTGGGGTTGGAAATGCTTTTCAGGCTCAGTACTGGGCTCCAAACATGCAGCCCTGAAGTCTCTCATGATAGCAGGTGGTTAAGTAGAAATTCGCTGCTCGGCTGACCCGGCAGGAGCAAACGTATGCCAAAAATGTACGCAGAATGAGCTTTTCAGTGAAGAGCAGCCAGGCCCATTTTAGCAAGTTTTACTTTTTAAGTGGGGTTGTAAAAGCTTTTCAGGCTCAGTACTGGGCTCAAAACATGCAGCCCTGAGGTCTCTCATGATAGGAGGTGGTTAAGTAGAAATTTGCCGCTCGGCTGATCCAGCAGGAGCAAACATATGCGAAAAATGTTCGTAGAATGAGTTTTTCAGTGAAGAGCAGCCAGGCACATTTTAGCAATTTTTACTTGTAAGTGGGGTTGGAAACGCTTTTCAGGCTTAGTACTGGGATCAAAACATGCAGCCCTGATGTCTCTCATGATAGCAGGTGGTTAAGTAGAAATTCGCTACTCGGCTGACCCTGCAGGAGCAAACGTATGCTAAAAATGTTCGTAGAATGAGCTTTTCAGTGAAGAGCAGCCAGGCACATTTTAGCAAGTTTTACTTGTAAGTGGGGTTGGAAATGCTTTTCAGGCTCAGTATTGGGCTCAAAACATGCAGCCCTGATGTCTCTCATGATAGCAGGTGGTTAAGTAGAAATTCGCCGCTCGGCTGACCCAGCAGGAGCAAACGTATGGCAAAAATGTACGCAGAATGAGCTTTTCAGTGAAGAGCAACCAAACACATTTGAGCAACTTTTACTTGTAAGTGGGGTTGAAACGCTTTTCAGGCTCAGTACTGGGCTCAAAACATGCAGCCCTGAGGTCTCTCATGATAGGAGGTGGTTAAGTAGAAATTTGCTGCTCGGCTGACGCAACAGGAGCAAACGTATGCCAAAAATGTACGCAGAACCAGCTTTTCAGTGAAGAGCATCCAGGCACATTTTAGCAAGTTTTACTTGTAAGTGGGGTTGGAAACGCTTTTCAGGCTCAGTACTGGGCTCAAAAGATGCAGCCCTGAGGTCTCTCATGATAGGAGGTGGTTAAGTAGAAATTTGCCGCTCGGCTGATCCAGCAGGAGCAAACATATGCGAAAAATGTTCGTAGAATGAGCTTTTCAGTGAAGAGCAGCCAGGCACATTTTAGCAAGTTTTACTTGTAAGTGGGGTTGGAAACGCTTTTCAGGCTCTGTACTGGGATCAAAACATGCAGCCCTGATGTCTCTCATGATAGCAGGTGGTTAAGTAGAAATTCGCTGCTCGGCTGACCCTGCAGGAGCAAACGTATGCCAAAAATGTACGTAGAATGAGCTTTTCAGTGAATAGCAGCCAGGCACATTTTAGCAAGTTTTACTTGTAAGAGGGGTTGGAAATGCTTTTCAGGCTCAGTACTGGGCTCAAAAGATGCATCCCTGATGTCTCTCATGATAGCAGGTGGTTAAGTAGAAATTTGCCTCTCGGCTGACCCAGCAGGAGCAAACATATGCCAAAAATGTATGCAGAATGAGCTTTTCAGTGAAAAGCAACCAGGCACATTTTAGCAAGTTTTACTTGTAAGTGGGGTTGGAAATGCTTTTCAGGCTCAGTACTGGGCTCAAAACATGCAGCCCTGATGTCTCTCATGATAGCAGGTGGTTAAGTAGAAATTCGCTGTTCGGCTGACCCTGCAGGAGCAAACGTATGCTAAAAATGTTCGTAGAATGAGCTTTTCAGTGAAGAGCAGCCAGGCACATTTTAGCACGTTTTACTTGTAAGTGAGGTTGGAAACACTTTTCAGGCTCAGTACTGGGCTCAAAACATGCAGCCCTGATGTCTCTCATGATAGCAGGTGGTTAAGTAGAAATTCGCTGCTCGGCTGACCCGGCAGGAGCAAACGTATGCCAAAAATGTACGCAGAATGAGCTTTTCAGTGAAGAGCAGCCAGGCACATTTTAGCAAGTTTTACTTTTAAGTGGGGTTGGAAACGTTTTTCAGGCTCAGTACTGGGCTCAAAACATGCAGCTCTGATGTCTCTCATGATAGCAGGTGGTTAAGTAGAAATTCGCTGCTCGGCTGACCCTGCAGGAGCAAACGTATGCTAAAAATGTTCGTAGAATGAGCTTTTCAGTGAAGAGCAGCCAGGCACATTTTAGCAAGTTTTACTTGTAAGTGGGGTTGGAAATGCTTTTCAGGCTCAGTACTGGGCTCAAAACATGCAGCCCTGATGTCTCTCATGATAGCAGGTGGTTAAGTAGAAATTCGCCGCTCGGCTGACCCAGCAGGAGCAAACGTATGCCAAAAATGTACGCAGAATGAGCTTTTCAGTGAAGAGCAACCAGTCACATTTTAGCAAGTTTTACTTGTAAGTGGGATTGGAAACCCTTTTCAGGCTCAGTACTGGGCTCAAAACATGCAGCCCTGATGTCTCTCATGATAGCAGGTGGTTAAGTAGAAATTCGTTGCTCGGCTGACCCTGCAGGAGCGAACGTATGCCAAAAATGTACGTAGAATGAGCTTTTCAGTGAATAGCAGCCAGGCACATTTTAGCAAGTTTTACTTGTAAGAGGGGTTGGAAACGCTTTTCAGGCTCAGTACTGGGCTCAAAAGATGCATCCCTGATGTCTCTCATGATAGCAGGTGGTTAAGTAGAAATTCGCCTCTCGGCTGACCCAGCAGGAGCAAACATATGCCAAAAATTTATGCAGAATGAGCTTTTCAGTGAAGAGCAACCAGGCACATTTTAGCAAGTTTTACTTGTAAGTGGGGTTGGAAATGCTTTTCAGGCTCAGTACTGGGCACAAAACATGCAGCCCTGATGTCTCTCATGATAGCAGGTGGTTAAGTAGAAATTCGCTGTTCGGCTGACCCTGCAGGAGCAAACGTATGCTAAAAATGTTCGTAGAATGAGCTTTTCAGTGAAGAGCAGCCAGGCACATTTTAGCACGTTTTACTTGTAAGAGGGGTTGGAAACGCTTTTCAGGCTCAGTACTGGGCTCAAAAGATGCATCCCTGATGTCTCTCATGATAGCAGGTGGTTAAGTAGAAATTCGCCTCTCGGCTGACCCAGCAGGAGCAAACATATGCCAAAAATTTATGCAGAATGAGCTTTTCAGTGAAGAGCAACCAGGCACATTTTAGCAAGTTTTACTTGTAAGTGGGGTTGGAAATGCTTTTCAGGCTCAGTACTGGGCTCAAAACATGCAGCCCTGATGTCTCTCATGATAGCAGGTGGTTAAGTAGAAATTCGCTGTTCGGCTGACCCTGCAGGAGCAAACGTATGCTAAAAATGTTCGTAGAATGAGCTTTTCAGTGAAGAGCAGCCAGGCACATTTTAGCACATTTTACTTGTAAGTGGGGTTGGAAACACTTTTCAGGCTCAGTACTGGGATCAAAACATGTAGCCCTGATGTCTCTCATGATAGCAGGTGGTTAAGTAGAAATTCGCTGCTCGGCTGACCCGGCAGGAGCAAACGTATGCCAAAAATGTACGCAGAATGAGCTTTTCAGTGAAGAGCAGCCAGGCACATTTTAGCAAGTTTTACTTTTAAGTGGGGTTGGAAACGTTTTTCAGGCTCAGTACTGGGCTCAAAACATGCAGCCCTGATGTCTCTCATGATAGCAGGTGGTTAAGTAGAAATTCGCCGCTCGGCTGACCCAGCAGGAGCAAACGTATGCCAAAAATGTACGCTGTATGAGCTTTTCAGTGAAGAGCAACCAGTCACATTTTAGCAAGTTTTACTTGTAAGTGGGATTGGAAACCCTTTTCAGGCTCAGTACTGGGCTCAAAACATGCAGCCCTGATGTCTCTCATGATAGCAGGTGGTTAAGTAGAAATTTGCTGCTCGGCTGACCCGGCAGGATAAACATATGCCAAAAATGTACGCAGAATGAGCTTTTCAGTGAAGAGCAGCCAGGCACATTTTAGCAAGTTTTACTTGTAAGTGGGGTTGGAAACGCTTTTCAGGCTCAGTACTGGGCTCAAAACATGCAGCCCTGATGTCTTTCATGATAGCAGGTGGTTAAGTAGAAATTCGCTGCTCGGCTGAGCCTGCAGGAGCAAACGTATGCTAAAAATGTTCGTAGAATGAGCTTTTCAGTGAAGAGCAGCCAGGCACATTTTAGCAAGTTTTACTTGTAAGTGGCATTGGAAATGCTTTTCAGGCTCAGTACTGGGCTCAAAACATGCAGCCCTGATGTCTCTCATGAATGCAGATGGTTAAGTAGAAATTCGCAGCTCGGCTGACCCAGCAGGAGCAAACGTATGCCAAAAATGTACGCAGAATGAGCTCTTCAGTGAAGAGCAACCAGGCACATTTTAGCAAGTTTTACTTGTAAGTGGGGTTGAAACGCTTTTCAGGCTCAGTACTGGGCTCAAAACATGCAGCCCTGAGGTCTCTCATTATAGGAGGTGGTTAAATAGAAATTTGCTGCTCGGCTGACCCAGCAGGAGCAAATGTATGCCAAAAATGTACGCAGAACCAACTTTTCAGTGAAGAGCAGCCAGGCACATTTTAGCAAGTTTTACTTGTAAGTGGGGTTGGAAACGCTTTTCAGGCTCAGTACTGGGCTCAAAACATGCAGCCCTGAGGTCTCTCATGATAGGAGGTGGTTAAGTAGAAATTCGCCGCTCGGCTGATCTAGCAGGAGCAAACATATGCGAAAAATGTTCGTAGAATGAGTTTTTCAGTGAAGAGCAGCCAGGCACATTTTAGCAAGTTTTACTTGTAAGTGGGGTTGGAAACGCTTTTCAGGCTTAGTACTGGGATCAAAACATGCAGCCCTGATGTCTCTCATTAAGCAGGTGGTTAAGTAAAAATTCGCTGCTCGGCTGACCCTGCAGGAGCAAATGTATGCCAAAAATGTACACAGAATGAGCTTTTCAGTGAAGAGCAACCAGGCACATTTTAGCAAGTTTTACTTGTAAGTGGGGTTGGAAACGCTTTTCAGGCTCAGTACAGGGCTCAAAACATGCAGCCCTGATGTCTCTCATGATAGCAGGTGGTTAAGTAGAAATTCGCTGCTCGGCTGACACGGCAGGAGCAAACGTATGCCAAAAATGTACGCAGAATGAGCTCCTCAGTGAAAAGCAGCCAGGCACATTTTAGCAAGTTTTACTTGTCAGTGGGGTTGGAAACGCTTTTCAGGCTCAGTACTGGGCTCCAAACATGCAGCCCTGAAGTCTCTCATGATAGCAGGTGGTTAAGTAGAAATTCGCTGCTCGGCTGACCCGGCAGGAGCAAACGTATGCCAAAAATGTACGCAGAATGAGCTTTTCAGTGAAGAGCAGCCAGGCACATTTTAGCAAGTTTTACTTTTTAAGTGGGGTTGTAAAAGCTTTTCAGGCTCAGTACTGGGCTCAAAAGATGCAGCCCTGAGGTCTCTCATGATAGGAGGTGGTTAAGTAGAAATTTGCCGCTCGGCTGATCCAGCAGGAGCAAACAGATGCGAAAAATGTTCGTAGAATGAGCTTTTCAGTGAAGAGCAGCCAGGCACATTTTAGCAAGTTTTACTTGTAAGTGGCATTGGAAATGCTTTTCAGGCTCAGTACTGGGCTCAAAACATGCAGCCCTGATGTCTCTCATGAATGCAGGTGGTTAAGTAGAAATTCGCTGTTCGGCTGACCCTGCAGGAGCAAACGTATGCTAAAAATGTTCGTAGAATGAGCTTTTCAGTGAAGAGCAGCCAGGCACATTTTAGCACGTTTTACTTGTAAGTGGGGTTGGAAATGCTTTTCAGGCTCAGTACTGGGCTCAAAACATGCAGCCCTGATGTCTCTCATGATAGCAGGTGGTTAAGTACAAATTCGCTGCTCGGCTGACCCAGCAGGAGCAAACGTATGCCAAAAATGTACGCAGAATGAGCTTTTCAGTGAAGAGCAACCAGGCACATTTGAGCAACTTTTACTTGTAAGTGGAGTTGAAACGCTTTTCAGGCTCAGTACTGGGCTCAAAACATGCAGCCCTGAGGTCTCTCATGATAGGAGGTGGTTAAGTAGAAATTTGCTGCTCGGCTGACCCAACAGGAGCAAACGTATGCCAAAAATGTACGCAGAACCAGCTTTTAAGTGAAGAGCATCCAGGCACATTTTAGCAAGTTTTACTTATAAGTGGGGTTGGAAACGCTTTTCAGGCTCAGTACTGGGCTCAAAAGATGCAGCCCTAAGGTCTCTCATGATAGGAGGTGGTTAAGTAGAAATTCGCCGCTCGGCTGATCCAGCAGGAGCAAACATATGCGAAAAATGTTCGTAGAATGAGCTTTTCAGTGAAGAGCAGCCAGGCACATTTTAGCAAGTTTTACTTGTAAGTGGGGTTGGAAACGCTTTTTAGGCTCAGTACTGGGATCAAAACATGCAGCCCTGATGTCTCTCATGATAGCAGGTGGTTAAGTAGAAATTTGCTGCTCGGCTGACCCTGCAGGAGCAAACGTATGCCAAAAATGTACGTAGAATGAGCTTTTCAGTGAATAGCAGCCAGGCACATTTTAGCAGGTTTTACTTGTAAGAGGGGTTGGAAACGCTTTTCAGGCTCAGTACTGGGCTCAAAAGATGCATCCCTGATGTCTCTCATGATAGCAGGTGGTTAAGTAGAAATTCGCCACTCGGCTGACCTAGCAGGAGCAAACGTATGCCAAAAATGTACGCAGAATGAGCTTTTCAGTGAAGAGCAACCAGGCACATTTTAGCAAGTTTTACTTGTAAGTGGGGTTGGAAACGCTTTTCAGGCTCAGTACTGGGCTCAAAACATGCAGCCCTGAGGTCTCTCATGATAGGAGGTTGTTAAGTAGAAATTCGCCGCTCGGCTGATCTAGCAGGAGCAAACATATGCGAAAAATATTCGTAGAATGAGTTTTTCAGTGAAGAGCAGTCAGGCACATTTTAGCAAGTTTTACTTGTAAGTGGGGTTGGAAACGCTTTTCAGGCTTAGTACTGGGATCAAAACATGCAGCCCTGATGTCTCTCATTAAGCAGGTGGTTAAGTAGAAATTCGCTGCTCGGCTGACCCTGCAGGAGCAAATGTATGCCAAAAATGTACACAGAATGAGCTTTTCAGTGAAGAGCAACCAGGCACATTTTAGCAAGTTTTACTTGTAAGTGGGGTTGGAAACGCTTTTCAGGCTCAGTACAGGGCTCAAAACATGCAGCCCTGATGTCTCTCATGATAGCAGGTGGTTAAGTAGAAATTCGCTGCTCGGCTGACACGGCAGGAGCAAACGTATGCCAAAAATGTACGCAGAATGAGCTCTTCAGTGAAAAGCAGCCAGGCACATTTTAGCAAGTTTTACTTGTAAGTGGGGTTGGAAACGCTTTTCAGGCTCAGTACTGGGCTCAAAACATGCAGCCCTGAGGTCTCTCATGATAGGAGGTGGTTAAGTAGAAATTTGCTGCTCGGCTGACCCAACAGGAGCAAACGTATGCCAAAAATGTACGCAGAACCAGCTTTTAAGTGAAGAGCATCCAGGCACATTTTAGCAAGTTTTACTTATAAGTGGGGTTGGAAATGCTTTTCAGGCTCAGTACTGGGCTCAAAAGATGCAGCCCTAAGGTCTCTCATGATAGGAGGTGGTTAAGTAGAAATTCGCCGCTCGGATGATCCAGCTGGAGCAAACATATGCGAAAAATGTTCGTAGAATGAGCTTTTCAGTGAAGAGCAGCCAGGCACATTTTAGCAAATTTTACTTGTAAGTGGGGTTGGAAACGCTTTTTAGGCTCAGTACTGGGATCAAAACATGCAGCCCTGATGTCTCTCATGATAGCAGGTGGTTAAGTAGAAATTTGCTGCTCGGCTGACCCTGCAGGAGCAAACGTATGCCAAAAATGTACGTAGAATGAGCTTTTCAGTGAATAGCAGCCAGGCACATTTTAGCAAGTTTTACTTGTAAGAGGAGTTGGAAACGCTTTTCAGGCTCAGTACTGGGCTCAAAAGATGCATCCCTGATGTCTCTCATGATAGCAGGTGGTTAAGTAGAAATTCGCCACTCGGCTGACCCAGCAGGAGCAAACTTATGCCAAAAATGTACGCAGAATGAGCTTTTCAGTGAAGAGCAACCAGGCACATTTTAGCAAGTTTTACTTGTAAGTGGGGTTGGAAACGCTTTTCAGGCTCAGTACTGGGCTCAAAACATGCAGCCTTGAGGTCTCTCATGATAGGAGGTGGTTAAGTAGAAATTCGCCGCTCGGCTGATCTAGCAGGAGCAAACATATGCGAAAAATGTTCGTAGAATGAGTTTTTCAGTGAAGAGCAGCCAGGCACATTTTAGCAAGTTTTACTTGTAAGTGGGGTTGGAAACGCTTTTCAGGCTTAGTACTGGGATCAAAACATGCAGCCCTGATGTCTCTCATTAAGCAGGTGGTTAAGTAGAAATTCGCTGCTCGGCTGACCCTGCAGGAGCAAATGTATGCCAAAAATGTACACAGAATGAGCTTTTCAGTGAAGAGCAACCAGGCACATTTTAGCAAGTTTTACTTGTAAGTGGGGTTTGAAATGCTTTTCAGGCTCAGTACAGGGCTCAAAACATGCAGCCCTGATGTCTCTCATGATAGCAGGTGGTTAAGTAGAAATTCGCTGCTCGGCTGACACGGCAGGAGCAAACGTATGCCAAAAATGTACGCAGAATGAGCTCTTCAGTGAAAAGCAGCCAGGCACATTTTAGCAAGTTTTACTTGTCAGTGGGGTTGGAAACGCTTTTCAGGCTCAGTACTGGGCTCCAAACATGCAGCCCTGAAGTCTCTCATGATAGCAGGTGGTTAAGTAGAAATTCGCTGCTCGGCTGACCCGGCAGGAGCAAACGTATGCCAAAAATGTACGCAGAATGAGCTTTTCAGTGAAGAGCAGCCAGGCACATTTTAGCAAGTTTTACTTTTTAAGTGGGGTTGTAAAAGCTTTTCAGGCTCAGTACTGGGCTCAAAAGATGCAGCCCTGAGGTCTCTCATGATAGGAGGTGGTTAAGTAGAAATTCGCCGCTCGGCTGATCCAGCAGGAGCAAACAGATGCGAAAAATGTTCGTAGAATGAGCTTTTCAGTGAAGAGCAGCCAGGCAGATTTTAGCAAGTTTTACTTGTAAGTGGCATTGGAAATGCTTTTCAGGCTCAGTACTGGGCTCAAAACATGCAGCCCTGATGTCTCTCATGAATGCAGGTGGTTAAGTAGAAATTCGCAGCTCGGCTGACCCAGTAGGAGCAAACGTATGCCAAAAATGTACGCAGAATGAGCTCTTCAGTGAAGAGCAACCAGGCACATTTTAGCAAGTTTTACTTGTAAGTGGGGTTAAAACGCTTTTCAGGCTCAGTACTGGGCTCAAAACATGCAGCCCTGATGTCTCTCATGATAGCAGGTGGTTAAGTAGAAATTCGCTGTTCGGCTGACCCTGCAGGAGCAAACGTATGCTAAAAATGTTCGTAGAATGAGCTTTTCAGTGAAGAGCAGCCAGGCACATTTTAGCACGTTTTACTTGTAAGTGGGGTTGGAAATGCTTTTCAGGCTCAGTACTGGGCTCAAAACATGCAGCCCTGATGTCTCTCATGATAGCAGGTGGTTAAGTACAAATTCGCTGCTCGGCTGACCCAGCAGGAGCAAACGTATGCCAAAAATGTACGCAGAATGAGCTTTTCAGTGAAGAGCAACCAGGCACATTTGAGCAACTTTTACTTGTAAGTGGAGTTGAAACGCTTTTCAGGCTCAGTACTGGGCTCAAAACATGCAGCCCTGAGGTCTCTCATGATAGGAGGTGGTTAAGTAGAAATTTGCTGCTCGGCTGACCCAACAGGAGCAAACGTATGCCAAAAATGTACGCAGAACCAGCTTTTAAGTGAAGAGCATCCAGGCACGTTTTAGCAAGTTTTACTTATAAGTGGGGTTGGAAACGCTTTTCAGGCTCAGTACTGGGCTCAAAAGATGCAGCCCTAAGGTCTCTCATGATAGGAGGTGGTTAAGTAGAAATTCGCCGCTCGGCTGATCCAGCAGGAGCAAACATATGCGAAAAATGTTCGTAGAATGAGCTTTTCAGTGAAGAGCAGCCAGGCACATTTTAGCAAGTTTTACTTGTAAGTGGGGTTGGAAACGCTTTTTAGGCTCAGTACTGGGATCAAAACATGCAGCCCTGATGTCTCTCATGATAGCAGGTGGTTAAGTAGAAATTTGCTGCTCGGCTGACCCTGCAGGAGCAAACGTATGCCAAAAATGTACGTAGAATGAGCTTTTCAGTGAATAGCAGCCAGGCACATTTTAGCAAGTTTTACTTGTAAGAGGGGTTGGAAACGCTTTTCAGGCTCAGTACTGGGCTCAAAAGATGCATCCCTGATGTCTCTCATGATAGCAGGTGGTTAAGTAGAAATTCGCCACTCGGCTGACCCAGCAGGAGCAAACGTATGCCAAAAATGTACGCAGAATGAGCTTTTCAGTGAAGAGCAACCAAGCACATTTTAGCAAGTTTTACTTGTAAGTGGGGTTGGAAACGCTTTTCAGGCTCAGTACTGGGCTCAAAAGATGCATCCCTGATGTCTCTCATGATAGCAGGTGGTTAAGTAGAAATTCGCTGCTCGGGTGACCCGGCAGGAGCAACCGTATGCCAAAAATGTATGCAGAATGAGCTTTTCAGTGAAGAGCAGCCAGGCACATTTGAGCAAGTTTTACTTGTAAGTGGGGTTGGAAACGCTTTTCAGGCTCAGTACTGGGCTCAAAAGATGCAGCCCTGAGGTCTCTCATGATAGGAGGTGGTTAAGTAGAAATTCGCCGCTCGGCTGATCCAGCAGCAGCAAACATATGCGAAAAATGTTCGTGAATGAGCTTTTCAGTGAAGAGCAGCCAGGCACATTTTAGCAAGTTTTACTTGTAAGTGGGGGTGGAAACGCTTTTCAGGCTCAGTACTGGGCTCAAAACATGCAGCCCTGATGTCTCTCATGATAGCAGGTGGTTAAGTAGAAATTCGCTGCTCGGCTGACCCTGCAGGAGCAAACGTATGCTAAAAATGTTCGTAGAATGAGCTTTTCAGTGAAGAGCAGCCAGGCACATTTTAGCAAGTTTTACTTGTAAGTGGGGTTGAAAATGCTTTTCAGGCTCAGTACTGGGCTCAAAACATGCACCCCTGATGTCTCTCATGATAGCAGGTGGTTAAGTAGAAATTCGCCGCTCGGCTGACCCAGCAGGAGCAAACGTATGCCAAAAATATACGCAGAATGAGCTTTTAAGTGAAGAGCAACCAGGCACATTTTAGCAAGTTTTACTTGTAAGTGGGGTTGGAAACGCTTTTCAGGCTCAGTACTGGGCTCAAAACATGCAGCCCTGATGTCTCTCATGATAGCAGGTGGTTAAGTAGAAATTTGCTGCTCGGCTGAGCCTGCAGGATCAAACGTATGCTAAAAATGTTCGTAGAATGAGCTTTTCAGTGAAGAGCAGCCAGGCACATTTTAGCAAGTTTTACTTGTAAGTGGGGTTGGAAACGCTTTTCAGGCTCAGTACAGGGCTCAAAACATGCAGCCCTGATGTCTCTCATGATAGCAGGTGGTTAAGTAGAAATTCGCTGCTCGGCTGAGCCTGCAGGATCAAACGTATGCTAAAAATGTTCGTAGAATGAGCTTTTCAGTGAAGAGCAGCCAGGCACATTTTAGCAAGTTTTACTTGTAAGTGGGATTGGAAATGCTTTTCAGGCTCAGTACTGGGCTCAAAACATGCAGCCCTGATGTCTCTCATGAATGCAGGTGGTTAAGTAGAAATTCGCAGCTCGGCTGACCCAGCAGGAGCAAACGTATGCCAAAAATGTACGCAGAATGAGCTCTTCAGTGAAGAGCAACCAGGCACATTTTAGCAAGTTTTACTTGTAAGTGGGGTTGAAACGCTTTTCAGGCTCAGTACTCGGCTCAAAACATGCAGCCCTGAGGTCTCTCATGATAGGAGGTGGTTAAATAGAAATTTGCTGCTCGGCTGGCCCAGCAGGAGCAAACGTTTGCCAAAACTGTACGCAGAACCAGCTTTTCAGTGAAGAGCAGCCAGGCACATTTTAGCAAGTTTTACTTGTAAGTGGGGTTGGAAACGCTTTTCAGGCTCAGTACTGGGCTCAAAACATGCAGCCCTGAGGTCTCTCATGATAGGAGGTGGTTAAGTAGAAATTTGCCGCTCGGCTGATCCAGCAGGAGCAAACATATGCGAAAAATGTTCGTAGAATGAGTTTTTCAGTGAAGAGCAGCAGGCACATTTTAGCAAGTTTTACTTGTAAGTGGGGTTGGAAACGCATTTCAGGCTTAGTACTGGGATCAAAACATGCAGCCCTGATGTCTCTCATGATAGCAGGTGGTTAAGTAGAAATTCGCTGCTCGGCTGACCCTGCAGGAGCAAACGTATGCTAAAAATGTTCGTAGAATGAGCTTTTCAGTGAAGAGCAGCCAGGCACATTTTAGCAAGTTTTACTTGTAAGTGGGGTTGGAAATGCTTTTCAGGCTCAGTACTAGGCTCAAAACATGCAGCCCTGATGTCTCTCATGATAGCAGGTGGTTAAGTAGAAATTCGCCGCTCGGCTGACCAAGCAGGAGCAAACGTATGCCAAAAATGTACGCAGAATGAGCTTTTCAGTGAAGAGCAACCAAACACATTTGAGCAACTTTTACTTGTAAGTGGGGTTGAAACGCTTTTCAGGCTCAGTACTGGGCTCAAAACATGCAGCCCTGAGGTCTCTCATGATAGGAGGTGGTTAAGTAGAAATTTGCTGCTCTGCTGACCCAACAGGAGCAAACGTATGCCAAAAATGTACGCAGAACCAGCTTTTCAGTGAAGAGCATCCAGGCACATTTTAGCAAGTTTTACTTGTAAGTGGGGTAGGAAACGCTTTTCAGGCTCAGTACTGGGCTCAAAAGATGCAGCCCTGAGGTCTCTCATGATAGGAGGTGGTTAAGTAGAAATTCGCCGCTCGGCTGATCCAGCAGGAGCAAACATATGCGAAAAATGTTCGTAGAATGAGCTTTTCAGTGAAGAGCAGCCAGGCACATTTTAGCAAGTTTTACTTGTAAGTGGGGTTGGAAACGCTTTTCAGGCTCAGTACTGGGATCAAAACATGCAGCCCTGATGTCTCTCATGATAGCAGGTGGTTAAGTAGAATTTCGCTGCTCGGCTGACCCTGCAGGAGCAAACGTATGCCAAAAATGTACGTAGAAGGAGCTTTTCAGTGAATAGCAGCCAGGCACATTTTAGCAAGTTTTACTTGTAAGAGGGGTTGGAAACGTTTTCAGGCTCAGTACTGGGCTCAAAACATGCAGCCCTGATGTCTCTCATGATAGCAGGTGGTTAAGTAGAAATTCGCCGCTCGGCTGACCCAGCAGGAGCAAACGTATGCCAAAAATGTACGCAGAATGAGCTTTTCAGTGAAGAGCAACCAGTCACATTTTAGCAAGTTTTACTTGTAAGTGGGATTGGAAACCCTTTTCAGGCTCAGTACTGGGCTCAAAACATGCAGCCCTGATGTCTCTCATGATAGCAGGTGGTTAAGTAGAAATTTGCTGCTCGGCTGACCCGGCAGGATAAACGTATGCCAAAAATGTACGCAGAATGAGCTTTTCAGTGAAGAGCAGCCAGGCACATTTTAGCAAGTTTTACTTGTAAGTGGGGTTGGAAACGCTTTTCAGGCTCAGTACTGGGCTCAAAACATGCAGCCCTGATGTCTCTCATGATAGCAGGTGGTTAAGTAGAAATTTGCTGCTCGGCTGAGCCTGCAGGAGCAAACGTATGCTAAAAATGTTCGTAGAATGAGCTTTTCAGTGAAGAGCAGCCAGGCACATTTTAGCAAGTTTTACTTGTAAGTGGCATTGGAAATGCTTTTCAGGCTCAGTACTGGGCTCAAAACATGCAGCCCTGATGTCTCTCATGAATGCAGGTGGTTAAGTAGAAATTCGCAGCTCGGCTGACCCAGCAGGAGCAAACGTATGCCAAAAATGTACGCAGAATGAGCTCTTCAGTGAAGAGCAACCAGGCACATTTTAGCAAGTTTTACTTGTAAGTGGGGTTGAAACGCTTTTCAGGCTCAGTACTGGGCTCAAAACATGCAGCCCTGAGGTCTCTCATTATAGGAGGTGGTTAAATAGAAATTTGCTGCTCGGCTGACCCAGCAGGAGCAAATGTATGCCAAAAATGTACGCAGAACCAACTTTTCAGTGAAGAGCAGCCAGGCACATTTTAGCAAGTTTTACTTGTAAGTGGGGTTGGAAACGCTTTTCAGGCTCAGTACTGGGCTCAAAACATGCAGCCCTGAGGTCTCTCATGATATTAGGTGGTTAAGTAGAAATTTGCCGCTCGGCTGATCTAGCAGGAGCAAACATATGCGAAAAATGTTCGTAGAATGAGTTTTTCAGTGAAGAGCAGCCAGGCACATTTTAGCAAGTTTTACTTGTAAGTGGGGTTGGAAACGCTTTTCAGGCTTAGTACTGGGATCAAAACATGCAGCCCTGATGTCTCTCATTAAGCAGGTGGTTAAGTAGAAATTCGCTGCTCGGCTGACCCTGCAGGAGCAAATGTATGCCAAAAATGTACACAGAATGAGCTTTTCAGTGAAGAGCAACCAGGCACATTTTAGCAAGTTTTACTTGTAAGTGGGGTTGGAAACGCTTTTCAGGCTCAGTACAGGGCTCAAAACATGCAGCCCTGATGTCTCTCATGATAGCAGGTGGTTAAGTAGAAATTCGCTGCTCGGCTGACACGGCAGGAGCAAACGTATGCCAAAAATGTACGCAGAATGAGCTCTTCAGTGAAAAGCAGCCAGGCACATTTTAGCAAGTTTTACTTGTCAGTGGGGTTGGAAACGCTTTTCAGGCTCAGTACTGGGCTCCAAACATGCAGCCCTGATGTCTCTCATGATAGCAGGTGGTTAAGTAGAATTTCGCTGCTCGGCTGACCCTGAAGGAGCAAACGTATGCCAAAAATGTACGTAGAATGAGCTTTTCAGTGAATAGCAGCCAGGCACATTTTAGCAAGTTTTACTTGTAAGAGGGGTTGGAAACGTTTTCAGGCTCAGTACTGGGCTCAAAACATGCAGCCCTGATGTCTCTCATGATAGCAGGTGGTTAAGTAGAAATTCGCCGCTCGGCTGACCCAGCAGGAGCAAACGTATGCCAAAAATGTACGCAGAATGAGCTTTTCAGTGAAGAGCAACCAGTCTCATTTTAGCAAGTTTTACTTGTAAGTGGGATTGGAAACCCTTTTCAGGCTCAGTACTGGGCTCAAAACATGCAGCCCTGATGTCTCTCATGATAGCAGGTGGTTAAGTAGAAATTTGCTGCTCGGCTGACCCGGCAGGATAAACGTATGCCAAAAATGTACGCAGAATGAGCTTTTCAGTGAAGAGCAGCCAGGCACATTTTAGCAAGTTTTACTTGTAAGTGGTGTTGGAAACGCTTTTCAGGCTCAGTACTGGGCTCAAAACATGCAGCCCTGATATCTCTCATGATAGCAGGTGGTTAAGTAGAAATTTGCTGCTCGGCTGAGCCTGCAGGAGCAAACGTATGCTAAAAATGTTCGTAGAATGAGCTTTTCAGTGAAGAGCAGCCAGGCACATTTTAGCAAGTTTTACTTGTAAGTGGCATTGGAAATGCTTTTCAGGCTCAGTACTGGGCTCAAAACATGCAGCCCTGATGTCTCTCATGAATGCAGGTGGTTAAGTCGAAATTCGCAGCTCGGCTGACCCAGTAGGAGCAAATGTATGCCAAAAATGTACGCAGAATGAGCTCTTCAGTGAAGAGCAACCAGGCACATTTTAGCAAGTTTTACTTGTAAGTGGGGTTGAAACGCTTTTCAGGCTCAGTACTGGGCTCAAAACATGCAGCCCTGAGGTCTCTCATTATAGGAGGTGGTTAAATAGAAATTTGCTGCTCGGCTGACCCAGCAGGAGCAAATGTATGCCAAAAATGTACGCAGAACCAACTTTTCAGTGAAGAGCAGCCAGGCACATTTTAGCAAGTTTTACTTGTAAGTGGGGTTGGAAACGCTTTTCAGGCTCAGTACTGGGCTCAAAACATGCAGCCCTGAGGTCTCTCATGATATTAGGTGGTTAAGTAGAAATTTGCCGCTCGGCTGATCTAGCAGGAGCAAACATATGCGAAAAATGTTCGTAGAATGAGTTTTTCAGTGAAGAGCAGCCAGGCACATTTTAGCAAGTTTTACTTGTAAGTGGGGTTGGAAACGCTTTTCAGGCTTAGTACTGGGATCAAAACATGCAGCCCTGATGTCTCTCATTAAGCAGGTGGTTAAGTAGAAATTCGCTGCTCGGCCGACCCTGCAGGAGCAAATGTATGCCAAAAATGTACACAGAATGAGCTTTTCAGTGAAGAGCAACCAGGCACATTTTAGCAAGTTTTACTTGTAAGTGGGGTTGGAAACGCTTTTCAGGCTCAGTACAGGGCTCAAAACATGCAGCCCTGATGTCTCTCATGATAGCAGGTGGTTAAGTAGAAATTCGCTGCTCGGCTGACACGGTAGGAGCAAACGTATGCCAAAAATGTACGCAGAATGAGCTCTTCAGTGAAAAGCAGCCAGGCACATTTTAGCAAGTTTTATTTGTCAGTGGGGTTGGAAACGCTTTTCAGGCTCAGTACTGGGCTCCAAACATGCAGCCCTGAAGTCTCTCATGATAGCAGGTGGTTAAGTAGAAATTTGCTGCTCGGCTGACCCAGCAGGAGCAAACGTATGCCAAAAATGTACGCAGAATGAGCTTTTCAGTGAAGAGCAGCCAGGCCCATTTTAGCAAGTTTTACTTTTTAAGTGGGGTTGTAAAAGCTTTTCAGGCTCAGTACTGGGCTCAAAACATGCAGCCCTGAGGTCTCTCATGATAGGAGGTGGTTAAGTAGAAATTTGCCGCTCGGCTGATCCAGCAGGAGCAAACATATGCGAAAAATGTTCGTAGAATGAGTTTTTCAGTGAAGAGCAGCCAGGCACATTTTAGCAAGTTTTACTTGTAAGTGGGGTTGGAAATGCTTTTCAGGCTCAGTACTGGGCTCAAAACATGCAGCCCTGATGTCTCTCATGATAGCAGGTGGTTAAGTAGAAATTCGCCGCTCGGCTGACCCAGCAGGAGCAAACGTATGGCAAAAATGTACGCAGAATGAGCTTTTCAGTGAAGAGCAACCAAACACATTTGAGCAACTTTTACTTGTAAGTGGGGTTGAAACACTTTTCAGGCTCAGTACTGGGCTCAAAACATGCAGCCCTGAGGTCTCTCATGATAGGAGGTGGTTAAGTAGAAATTTGCTGCTCGGCTGACGCAACAGGAGCAAACGTATGCCAAAAATGTACGCAGAACCAGCTTTTCAGTGAAGAGCATCCAGGCACATTTTAGCAAGTTTTACTTGTAAGTGGGGTTGGAAACGCTTTTCAGGCTCAGTACTGGGCTCAAAAGATGCAGCCCTGAGGTCTCTCATGATAGGAGGTGGTTAAGTAGAAATTTGCCGCTCGGCTGATCCAGCAGGAGCAAACATATGCGAAAAATGTTCGTAGAATGAGCTTTTCAGTGAAGAGCAGCCAGGCACATTTTAGCAAGTTTTACTTGTAAGTGGGGTTGGAAACGCTTTTCAGGCTCTGTACTGGGATCAAAACATGCAGCCCTGATGTCCCTCATGATAGCAGGTGGTTAAGTAGAAATTGGCTGCTCGGCTGACCCTGCAGGAGCAAACGTATGCCAAAAATGTACGTAGAATGAGCTTTTCAGTGAATAGCAGCCAGGCACATTTTAGCAAGTTTTACTTGTAAGAGGGGTTGGAAACGCTTTTCAGGCTCAGTACTGGGCTCAAAAGATGCATCCCTGATGTCTCTCATGATAGCAGGTGGTTAAGTAGAAATTCGCCTCTCGGCTGACCCAGCAGGAGCAAACATATGCCAAAAATGTATGCAGAATGAGCTTTTCAGTGAAGAGCAACCAGGCACATTTTAGCAAGTTTTACTTGTAAGTGGGGTTGGAAACACTTTTCAGGCTCAGTACTGGGCTCAAAACATGCAGCCCTGATGTCTCTCATGATAGCAGGTGGTTAAGTAGAAATTCGCTGCTCGGCTGACCCGGCAGGAGCAAACGTATGCCAAAAATGTACACAGAATGAGCTTTTCAGTGAAGAGCAGCCAGGCACATTTTAGCAAGTTTTACTTTTAAGTGGGGTTGGAAACGTTTTTCAGGCTCAGTACTGGGCTCAAAACATGCAGCCCTGATGTCTCTCATGATAGCAGGTGGTTAAGTAGAAATTCGCTGCTCGGCTGACCCTGCAGGAGGAAACGTATGCTAAAAATGTTCGTAGAATGAGCTTTTCAGTGAAGAGCAGCCAGGCACATTTTAGCAAGTTTTACTTGTAAGTGGGGTTGGAAATGGTTTTCAGGCTCAGTACTGGGCTCAAAACATACAGCCCTGATGTCTCTCATGATAGCAGGTGGTTAAGTAGAAATTCGCCGCTCGTCTGACCCAGCAGGAGCAAACGTATGCCAAAAATGTACGCAGAATGAGCTTTTCAGTGAAGAGCAACCAGTCACATTTTAGCAAGTTTTACTTGTAAGTGGGATTGGAAACCCTTTTCAGGCTCAGTACTGGGCTCAAAACATGCAGCCCTGATGTCTCTCATGATAGCAGGTGGTTAAGTAGAAATTTGCTGCTCGGCTGACCCGGCAGGATAAACGTATGCCAAAAATGTACGCAGAATGAGCTTTTCAGTGAAGAGCAGCCAGGCACATTTTAGCAAGTTTTACTTGTAAGTGGGGTTGGAAACGCTTTTCAGGCTCAGTACTGGGCTCAAAAGATGCATCCCTGATGTCTCTCATGATAGCAGGTGGTTAAGTAGAAATTCGCCTCTCGGCTGACCCAGCAGGAGCAAACATATGCCAAAAATGTATGCAGAATGAGCTTTTCAGTGAAGAGCAACCAGGCACATTTTAGCAAGTTTTACTTGTAAGTGGGGTTGGAAACACTTTTCAGGCTCAGTTCTGGGCTCAAAACATGCAGCCCTGATGTCTCTCATGATAGCAGGTGGTTAAGTAGAAATTCGCTGCTCGGTTGACCCGGCAGGAGCAAACGTATGCCAAAAATGTACGCAGAATGAGCTTTTCAGTGAAGAGCAGCCAGGCACATTTTAGCAAGTTTTACTTTTAAGTGGGGTTGGAAACGTTTTTCAGGCTCAGTACTGGGCTCAAAACATGCAGCCCTGATGTCTCTCATGATAGCAGGTGGTTAAGTAGAAATTCGCTGCTCGGCTGACCCTGCAGGAGCAAACGTATGCTAAAAATGTTCGTAGAATGAGCTTTTCAGTGAAGAGCAGCCAGGCACATTTTAGCAAGTTTTACTTGTAAGTGGGGTTGGAAAGGCTTTTCAGGCTCAGTACTGGGCTCAAAACATGCAGCCCTGATGTCTCTCATGATAGCAGGTGGTTAAGTAGAAATTCGCCGCTCGGCTGACCCAGCAGGAGCAAACGTATGCCAAAAATGTACGCAGAATGAGCTTTTCAGTGAAGAGCAACCAGTCACATTTTAGCAAGTTTTACTTGTAAGTGGGATTGGAAACCCTTTTCAGGCTCAGTACTGGGCTCAAAACATGCAGCCCTGATGTCTCTCATGATAGCAGGTGGTTAAGTAGAAATTTGCTGCTCGGCTGACCCGGCAGGATAAACGTATGCCAAAAATATACGCAGAATGAGCTTTTCAGTGAAGAGCAGCCAGGCACATTTTAGCAAGTTTTACTTGTAAGTGGGGTTGGAAACGCTTTTCAGGCTCAGTACTGGGCTCAAAACATGCAGCCCTGAGGTCTCTCATGATAGGAGGTGGTTAAGTAGAAATTCGCCGCTCGGCTGATCTAGCAGGAGCAAACATATGCGAAAAATGTTCGTAGAATGAGTTTTTCAGTGAAGAGCAGCCAGGCACATTTTAGCAAGTTTTACTTGTAAGTGGGGTTGGAAACGCTTTTCAGGCTTAGTACTGGGATCAAAACATGCAGCCCTGATGCCTCTCATTAAGCAGGTGGTTAAGTAGAAATTTGCTGCTCGGCTGACCCTGCAGGAGCAAATGTATGCCAAAAATGTACACAGAATGAGCTTTTCAGTGTAGAGCAACCAGGCACATTTTAGCAAGTTTTACTTGTAAGTGGGGTTGGAAACGCTTTTCAGGCTCAGTACAGGGCTCAAAACATGCAGCCCTGATGTCTCTCATGATAGCAGGTGGTTAAGTAGAAATTCGCTGCTCGGCTGACACGGCAGGAGCAAACGTATGCCAAAAATGTACGCAGAATGAGCTTTTCAGTGAAGAGCAGCCAGGCACATTTTAGCAAGTTTTACTTTTTAAGTGGGGTTGTAAAAGCTTTTCAGGCTCAGTACTGGGCTCAAAAGATGCAGCCCTGAGGTCTCTCATGATAGCAGGTGGTTAAGTAGAAATTCGCCGCTCGGCTGACCCAGCAGGAGCAAACGTATGCCAAAAATGTACGCAGAATGAGCTTTTAAGTGAAGAGCAACCAGGCACATTTTAGCAAGTTTTACTTGTAAGTGGGGTTGGAAACGCTTTTCAGGCTCAGTACTGGGCTCAAAACATGCAGCCCTGATGTCTCTCATGATAGCAGGTGGTTAAGTAGAAATTCGCTGCTCGGGTGACCCGGCAGGAGCAACCGTATGCCAAAAATGTATGCAGAATGAGCTTTTCAGTGAAGAGCAGCCAGGCACATTTGAGCAAGTTTTACTTGTAAGTGGGGTTGGAAACGCTTTTCAGGCTCAGTACTGGGCTCAAAAGATGCAGCCCTGAGGTCTCTCATGATAGGAGGTGGTTAAGTAGAAATTCGCCGCTCGGCTGATCCAGCAGCAGCAAACATATGCGAAAAATGTTCGTGAATGAGCTTTTCAGTGAAGAGCAGCCAGGCACATTTTAGCAAGTTTTACTTGTAAGTGGGGGTGGAAACGCTTTTCAGGCTCAGTACTGGGCTCAAAACATGCAGCCCTGATGTCTCTCATGATAGCAGGTGGTTAAGTAGAAATTCGCTGCTCGGCTGACCCTGCAGGAGCAAACGTATGCTAAAAATGTTCGTAGAATGAGCTTTTCAGTGAAGAGCAGCAGGCACATTTTAGCAAGTTTTACTTGTAAGTGGGGTTGAAAATGCTTTTCAGGCTCAGTACTGGGCTCAAAACATGCACCCCTGATGTCTCTCATGATAGCAGGTGGTTAAGTAGAAATTCGCCGCTCGGCTGACCCAGCAGGAGCAAACGTATGCCAAAAATGTACGCAGAATGAGCTTTTCAGTGAAGAGCAGCCAGGCACATTTTAGCAAGTTTTACTTGTAAGTGGGGTTGGAAATGCTTTTCAGGCTCAGTACTGGGCTCAAAACATGCAGCCCTGATGTCTCTCATGATAGCAGGTGGTTAAGTAGAAATTCGCCGCTCGGCTGACCAAGCAGGAGCAAACGTATGCCAAAAATGTACGCAGAATGAGCTTTTCAGTGAAGAGCAACCAAACACATTTGAGCAACTTTTACTTGTAAGTGGGGTTGAAACGCTTTTCAGGCTCAGTACTGGGCTCAAAACATGCAGCCCTGAGGTCTCTCATGATAGGAGGTGGTTAAGTAGAAATTTGCTGCTCTGCTGACCCAACAGGAGCAAACGTATGCCAAAAATGTACGCAGAACCAGCTTTTCAGTGAAGAGCATCCAGGCACATTTTAGCAAGTTTTACTTGTAAGTGGGGTAGGAAACGCTTTTCAGGCTCAGTACTGGGCTCAAAAGATGCAGCCCTGAGGTCTCTCATGATAGGAGGTGGTTAAGTAGAAATTCGCCGCTCGGCTGATCCAGCAGGAGCAAACATATGCGAAAAATGTTCGTAGAATGAGCTTTTCAGTGAAGAGCAGCCAGGCACATTTTAGCAAGTTTTACTTGTAAGTGGGGTTGGAAACGCTTTTCAGGCTCAGTACTGGGATCAAAACATGCAGCCCTGATGTCTCTCATGATAGCAGGTGGTTAAGTAGAATTTCGCTGCTCGGCTGACCCTGCAGGAGCAAACGTATGCCAAAAATGTACGTAGAATGAGCTTTTCAGTGAATAGCAGCCAGGCACATTTTAGCAAGTTTTACTTGTAAGAGGGGTTGGAAACATTTTCAGGCTCAGTACTGGGCTCAAAACATGCAGCCCTGATGTCTCTCATGATAGCAGGTGGTTAAGTAGAAATTCGCCGCTCGGCTGACCCAGCAGGAGCAAACGTATGCCAAAAATGTACGCAGAATGAGCTTTTCAGTGAAGAGCAACCAGTCACATTTTAGCAAGTTTTACTTGTAAGTGGGATTGGAAACCCTTTTCAGGCTCAGTACTTGGCTCAAAACATGCAGCCCTGATGTCTCCCATGATAGCAGGTGGTTAAGTAGAAATTTGCTGCTCGGCTGACCCGGCAGGATAAACGTATGCCAAAAATGTACGCAGAATGAGCTTTTCAGTGAAGAGCAGCCAGGCACATTTTAGCAAGTTTTACTTGTAAGTGGGGCTGGAAACGCTTTTCAGGCTCAGTACTGGGCTCAAAACATGCAGCCCTGATGTCTCTCATGATAGCAGGTGGTTAAGTAGAAATTTGCTGCTCGGCTGAGCCTGCAGGAGCAAACGTATGCTAAAAATGTTCGTAGAATGAGCTTTTCAGTGAAGAGCAGCCAGGCACATTTTAGCAAGTTTTACTTGTAAGTGGCATTGGAAATGCTTTTCAGGCTCAGTACTGGGCTCAAAACATGCAGCCCTGATGTCTCTCATGAATGCAGGTGGTTAAGTAGAAATTCGCAGCTCGGCTGACCCAGCAGGAGCAAACGTATGCCAAAAATGTACGCAGAATGAGCTCTTCAGTGAAGAGCAACCAGGCACATTTTAGCAAGTTTTACTTGTAAGTGGGGTTGAAACGCTTTTCAGGCTCAGTACTGGGCTCAAAACATGCAGCCCTGAGGTCTCTCATTATAGGAGGTGGTTAAATAGAAATTTGCTGCTCGGCTGACCCAGCAGGAGCAAATGTATGCCAAAAATGTACGCAGAACCAACTTTTCAGTGAAGAGCAGCCAGGCACATTTTAGCAAGTTTTACTTGTAAGTGGGGTTGGAAAAGCTTTTCAGGCTCAGTCCTGGGCTCAAAACATGCAGCCCTGAGGTCTCTCATGATATTAGGTGGTTAAGTAGAAATTTGCCGCTCGGCTGATCTAGCAGGAGCAAACATATGCGAAAAATGTTCGTAGAATGAGTTTTTCAGTGAAGAGCAGCCAGGCACATTTTAGCAAGTTTTACTTGTAAGTGGCATTGGAAATGCTTTTCAGGCTCAGTACTGGGATCAAAACATGCAGCCCTGATGTCTCTCATGAATGCAGGTGGTTAAGTAGAAATTCGCAGCTCGGCTGACCCAGCAGGAGCAAACGTATGCCAAAAATGTACGCAGAATGAGCTCTTCAGTGAAGAGCAACCAGGCACATTTTAGCAAGTTTTACTTGTAAGTGGGGTTGAAACGCTTTTCAGGCTCAGTACTGGGCTCAAAACATGCAGCCCTGAGGTCTCTCATTATAGGAGGTGGTTAAATAGAAATTTGCTGCTCGGCTGACCCAGCAGGAGCAAATGTATGCCAAAAATGTACGCAGAACCAACTTTTCAGTGAAGAGCAGCCAGGCACATTTTAGCAAGTTTTACTTGTAAGTGGGGTTGGAAAAGCTTTTCAGGCTCAGTCCTGGGCTCAAAACATGCAGCCCTGAGGTCTCTCATGATATTAGGTGGTTAAGTAGAAATTTGCCGCTCGGCTGATCTAGCAGGAGCAAACATATGCGAAAAATGTTCGTAGAATGAGTTTTTCAGTGAAGAGCAGCCAGGCACATTTTAGCAAGTTTTACTTGTAAGTGGGGTTGGAAACGCTTTTCAGGCTTAGTACTGGGATCAAAACATGCAGCCCTGATGTCTCTCATTAAGCAGGTGGTTAAGTAGAAATTCGCTGCTCGGCTGACCCGGCAGGAGCAAACGTATGCCAAAAATGTACGCAGAATGAGCTTTTCAGTGAAGAGCAGCCAGGCACATTTTAGCAAGTTTTACTTTTTAAGTGGGGTTGTAAAAGCTTTTCAGGCTCAGTACTGGGCTCCAAACATGCAGCCCTGAAGTCTCTCATGATAGCAGGTGGTTAAGTAGAAATTCGCTGCTCGGCTGACCCGGCAGGAGCAAACGTATGCCAAAAATGTACGCAGAATGAGCTTTTCAGTGAAGAGCAGCCAGGCACATTTTAGCAAGTTTTACTTTTTAAGTGGGGTTGTAAAAGCTTTTCAGGCTCAGTACTGGGCTCAAAAGATGCAGCCCTGAGGTCTCTCATGATAGGAGGTGGTTAAGTAGAAATTCGCCGCTCGGCTGATCCAGCAGGAGCAAACAGATGCGAAAAATGTTCGTAGAATGAGCTTTTCAGTGAAGAGCAGCCAGGCAGATTTTAGCAAGTGTTACTTGTAAGTGGCATTGGAAATGCTTTTCAGGCTCAGTACTGGGCTCAAAACATGCAGCCCTGATGTCTCTCATGAATGCAGGTGGTTAAGTAGAAATTCGCAGCTCGGCTGACCCAGTAGGAGCAAACGTATGCCAAAAATGTACGCAGAATGAGCTCTTCAGTGAAGAGCAACCAGGCACATTTTAGCAAGTTTTACTTGTAAGTGGGGTTGAAACGCTTTTCAGGCTCAGTACTGGGCTCAAAACATGCAGCCCTGATGTCTCTCATGATAGCAGGTGGTTAAGTAGAAATTCGCTGTTCGGCTGACCCTGCAGGAGCAAACGTATGCTAAAAATGTTCGTAGAATGAGCTTTTCAGTGAAGAGCAGCCAGGCACATTTTAGCACGTTTTACTTGTAAGTGGGGTTGGAAATGCTTTTCAGGCTCAGTACTGGGCTCAAAACATGCAGCCCTGATGTCTCTCATGATAGCAGGTGGTTAAGTACAAATTCGCTGCTCGGCTGACCCAGCAGGAGCAAACGTATGGCAAAAATGTACGCAGAATGAGCTTTTCAGTGAAGAGCAACCAGGCACATTTGAGCAACTTTTACTTGTAAGTGGAGTTGAAACGCTTTTCAGGCTCAGTACTGGGCTCAAAACATGCAGCCCTGAGGTCTCTCATGATAGGAGGTGGTTAAGTAGAAATCTGCTGCTCGGCTGACCCAACAGGAGCAAACGTATGCCAAAAATGTACGCAGAACCAGCTTTTAAGTGAAGAGCATCCAGGCACGTTTTAGCAAGTTTTACTTATAAGTGGGGTTGGAAACGCTTTTCAGGCTCAGTACTGGGCTCAAAAGATGCAGCCCTAAGGTCTCTCATGATAGGAGGTGGTTAAGTAGAAATTCGCCGCTCGGCTGATCCAGCAGGAGCAAACATATGCGAAAAATGTTCGTAGAATGAGCTTTTCAGTGAAGAGCAGCCAGGCACATTTTAGCAAGTTTTACTTGTAAGTGGGGTTGGAAACGCTTTTTAGGCTCAGTACTGGGATCAAAACATGCAGCCCTGATGTCTCTCATGATAGCA
The DNA here is from genome assembly GCF_964261635.1 of Lissotriton helveticus. Classification (NCBI taxonomy): domain Eukaryota; kingdom Metazoa; phylum Chordata; class Amphibia; order Caudata; family Salamandridae; genus Lissotriton; species Lissotriton helveticus. Next base: position 1,354,841,209 of record NC_136061.1, on the reverse strand, counting down.
GGTGGTTAAGTAGAAATTTGCTGCTCGGCTGACCCTGCAGGAGCAAACGTATGCCAAAAATGTACGTAGAATGAGCTTTTCAGTGAATAGCAGCCAGGCACATTTTAGCAAGTTTTACTTGTAAGAGGGGTTGGAAACGCTTTTCAGGCTCAGTACTGGGCTCAAAAGATGCATCCCTGATGTCTCTCATGATAGCAGGTGGTTAAGTAGAAATTCGCCACTCGGCTGACCCAGCAGGAGCAAACGTATGCCAAAAATGTACGCAGAATGAGCTTTTCAGTGAAGAGCAACCAGGCACATTTTAGCAAGTTTTACTTGTAAGTGGGGTTGGAAACGCTTTTCAGGCTCAGTACTGGGCTCAAAAGATGCATCCCTGATGTCTCTCATGATAGCAGGTGGTTAAGTAGAAATTCGCTGCTCGGGTGACCCGGCAGGAGCAACCGTATGCCAAAAATGTATGCAGAATGAGCTTTTCAGTGAAGAGCAGCCAGGCACATTTGAGCAAGTTTTACTTGTAAGTGGGGTTGGAAACGCTTTTCAGGCTCAGTACTGGGCTCAAAAGATGCAGCCCTGAGGTCTCTCATGATAGGAGGTGGTTAAGTAGAAATTCGCCGCTCGGCTGATCCAGCAGCAGCAAACATATGCGAAAAATGTTCGTGAATGAGCTTTTCAGTGAAGAGCAGCCAGGCACATTTTAGCAAGTTTTACTTGTAAGTGGGGGTGGAAACGCTTTTCAGGCTCAGTACTGGGCTCAAAACATGCAGCCCTGATGTCTCTCATGATAGCAGGTGGTTAAGTAGAAATTCGCTGCTCGGCTGACCCTGCAGGAGCAAACGTATGCTAAAAATGTTCGTAGAATGAGCTTTTCAGTGAAGAGCAGCCAGGCACATTTTAGCAAGTTTTACTTGTAAGTGGGGTTGAAAATGCTTTTCAGGCTCAGTACTGGGCTCAAAACATGCACCCCTGATGTCTCTCATGATAGCAGGTGGTTAAGTAGAAATTCGCCGCTCGGCTGACCCAGCAGGAGCAAACGTATGCCAAAAATATACGCAGAATGAGCTTTTAAGTGAAGAGCAACCAGGCACATTTTAGCAAGTTTTACTTGTAAGTGGGGTTGGAAACGCTTTTCAGGCTCAGTACTGGGCTCAAAACATGCAGCCCTGATGTCTCTCATGATAGCAGGTGGTTAAGTAGAAATTTGCTGCTCGGCTGAGCCTGCAGGATCAAACGTATGCTAAAAATGTTCGTAGAATGAGCTTTTCAGTGAAGAGCAGCCAGGCACATTTTAGCAAGTTTTACTTGTAAGTGGGGTTGGAAACGCTTTTCAGGCTCAGTACAGGGCTCAAAACATGCAGCCCTGATGTCTCTCATGATAGCAGGTGGTTAAGTAGAAATTCGCTGCTCGGCTGAGCCTGCAGGATCAAACGTATGCTAAAAATGTTCGTAGAATGAGCTTTTCAGTGAAGAGCAGCCAGGCACATTTTAGCAAGTTTTACTTGTAAGTGGGATTGGAAATGCTTTTCAGGCTCAGTACTGGGCTCAAAACATGCAGCCCTGATGTCTCTCATGAATGCAGGTGGTTAAGTAGAAATTCGCAGCTCGGCTGACCCAGCAGGAGCAAACGTATGCCAAAAATGTACGCAGAATGAGCTCTTCAGTGAAGAGCAACCAGGCACATTTTAGCAAGTTTTACTTGTAAGTGGGGTTGAAACGCTTTTCAGGCTCAGTACTCGGCTCAAAACATGCAGCCCTGAGGTCTCTCATGATAGGAGGTGGTTAAATAGAAATTTGCTGCTCGGCTGACCCAGCAGGAGCAAACGTTTGCCAAAACTGTACGCAGAACCAGCTTTTCAGTGAAGAGCAGCCAGGCACATTTTAGCAAGTTTTACTTGTAAGTGGGGTTGGAAACGCTTTTCAGGCTCAGTACTGGGCTCAAAACATGCAGCCCTGAGGTCTCTCATGATAGGAGGTGGTTAAGTAGAAATTTGCCGCTCGGCTGATCCAGCAGGAGCAAACATATGCGAAAAATGTTCGTAGAATGAGTTTTTCAGTGAAGAGCAGCAGGCACATTTTAGCAAGTTTTACTTGTAAGTGGGGTTGGAAACGCATTTCAGGCTTAGTACTGGGATCAAAACATGCAGCCCTGATGTCTCTCATGATAGCAGGTGGTTAAGTAGAAATTCGCTGCTCGGCTGACCCTGCAGGAGCAAACGTATGCTAAAAATGTTCGTAGAATGAGCTTTTCAGTGAAGAGCAGCCAGGCACATTTTAGCAAGTTTTACTTGTAAGTGGGGTTGGAAATGCTTTTCAGGCTCAGTACTTGGCTCAAAACATGCAGCCCTGATGTCTCTCATGATAGCAGGTGGTTAAGTAGAAATTCGCCGCTCGGCTGACCAAGCAGGAGCAAACGTATGCCAAAAATGTACGCAGAATGAGCTTTTCAGTGAAGAGCAACCAAACACATTTGAGCAACTTTTACTTGTAAGTGGGGTTGAAAAGCTTTTCAGGCTCAGTACTGGGCTCAAAACATGCAGCCCTGAGGTCTCTCATGATAGGAGGTGGTTAAGTAGAAATTTGCTGCTCTGCTGACCCAACAGGAGCAAACGTATGCCAAAAATGTACGCAGAACCAGCTTTTCAGTGAAGAGCATCCAGGCACATTTTAGCAAGTTTTACTTGTAAGTGGGGTAGGAAACGCTTTTCAGGCTCAGTACTGGGCTCAAAAGATGCAGCCCTGAGGTCTCTCATGATAGGAGGTGGTTAAGTAGAAATTCGCCGCTCGGCTGATCCAGCAGGAGCAAACATATGCGAAAAATGTTCGTAGAATGAGCTTTTCAGTGAAGAGCAGCCAGGCACATTTTAGCAAGTTTTACTTGTAAGTGGGGTTGGAAACGCTTTTCAGGCTCAGTACTGGGATCAAAACATGCAGCCCTGATGTCTCTCATGATAGCAGGTGGTTAAGTAGAATTTCGCTGCTCGGCTGACCCTGCAGGAGCAAACGTATGCCAAAAATGTACGTAGAATGAGCTTTTCAGTGAATAGCAGCCAGGCACATTTTAGCAAGTTTTACTTGTAAGAGGGGTTGGAAACGTTTTCAGGCTCAGTACTGGGCTCAAAACATGCAGCCCTGATGTCTCTCATGATAGCAGGTGGTTAAGTAGAAATTCGCCGCTCGGCTGACCCAGCAGGAGCAAACGTATGCCAAAAATGTACGCAGAATGAGCTTTTCAGTGAAGAGCAACCAGTCACATTTTAGCAAGTTTTACTTGTAAGTGGGATTGGAAACCCTTTTCAGGCTCAGTACTGGGCTCAAAACATGCAGCCCTGATGTCTCTCATGATAGCAGGTGGTTAAGTAGAAATTTGCTGCTCGGCTGACCCGGCAGGATAAACGTATGCCAAAAATGTACGCAGAATGAGCTTTTCAGTGAAGAGCAGCCAGGCACATTTTAGCAAGTTTTACTTGTAAGTGGGGTTGGAAACGCTTTTCAGGCTCAGTACTGGGCTCAAAACATGCAGCCCTGATGTCTCTCATGATAGCAGGTGGTTAAGTAGAAATTTGCTGCTCGGCTGAGCCTGCAGGAGCAAACGTATGCTAAAAATGTTCGTAGAATGAGCTTTTCAGTGAAGAGCAGCCAGGCACATTTTAGCAAGTTTTACTTGTAAGTGGCATTGGAAATGCTTTTCAGGCTCAGTACTGGGCTCAAAACATGCAGCCCTGATGTCTCTCATGAATGCAGGTGGTTAAGTAGAAATTCGCAGCTCGGCTGACCCAGCAGGAGCAAACGTATGCCAAAAATGTACGCAGAATGAGCTCTTCAGTGAAGAGCAACCAGGCACATTTTAGCAAGTTTTACTTGTAAGTGGGGTTGAAACGCTTTTCAGGCTCAGTACTGGGCTCAAAACATGCAGCCCTGAGGTCTCTCATTATAGGAGGTGGTTAAATAGAAATTTGCTGCTCGGCTGACCCAGCAGGAGCAAATGTATGCCAAAAATGTACGCAGAACCAACTTTTCAGTGAAGAGCAGCCAGGCACATTTTAGCAAGTTTTACTTGTAAGTGGGGTTGGAAACGCTTTTCAGGCTCAGTACTGGGCTCAAAACATGCAGCCCTGAGGTCTCTCATGATATTAGGTGGTTAAGTAGAAATTTGCCGCTCGGCTGATCTAGCAGGAGCAAACATATGCGAAAAATGTTCGTAGAATGAGTTTTTCAGTGAAGAGCAGCCAGGCACATTTTAGCAAGTTTTACTTGTAAGTGGGGTTGGAAACGCTTTTCAGGCTTAGTACTGGGATCAAAACATGCAGCCCTGATGTCTCTCATTAAGCAGGTGGTTAAGTAGAAATTCGCTGCTCGGCTGACCCTGCAGGAGCAAATGTATGCCAAAAATGTACACAGAATGAGCTTTTCAGTGAAGAGCAACCAGGCACATTTTAGCAAGTTTTACTTGTAAGTGGGGTTGGAAACGCTTTTCAGGCTCAGTACAGGGCTCAAAACATGCAGCCCTGATGTCTCTCATGATAGCAGGTGGTTAAGTAGAAATTCGCTGCTCGGCTGACACGGCAGGAGCAAACGTATGCCAAAAATGTACGCAGAATGAGCTCTTCAGTGAAAAGCAGCCAGGCACATTTTAGCAAGTTTTACTTGTCAGTGGGGTTGGAAACGCTTTTCAGGCTCAGTACTGGGCTCCAAACATGCAGCCCTGATGTCTCTCATGATAGCAGGTGGTTAAGTAGAATTTCGCTGCTCGGCTGACCCTGAAGGAGCAAACGTATGCCAAAAATGTACGTAGAATGAGCTTTTCAGTGAATAGCAGCCAGGCACATTTTAGCAAGTTTTACTTGTAAGAGGGGTTGGAAACGTTTTCAGGCTCAGTACTGGGCTCAAAACATGCAGCCCTGATGTCTCTCATGATAGCAGGTGGTTAAGTAGAAATTCGCCGCTCGGCTGACCCAGCAGGAGCAAACGTATGCCAAAAATGTACGCAGAATGAGCTTTTCAGTGAAGAGCAACCAGTCTCATTTTAGCAAGTTTTACTTGTAAGTGGGATTGGAAACCCTTTTCAGGCTCAGTACTGGGCTCAAAACATGCAGCCCTGATGTCTCTCATGATAGCAGGTGGTTAAGTAGAAATTTGCTGCTCGGCTGACCCGGCAGGATAAACGTATGCCAAAAATGTACGCAGAATGAGCTTTTCAGTGAAGAGCAGCCAGGCACATTTTAGCAAGTTTTACTTGTAAGTGGTGTTGGAAACGCTTTTCAGGCTCAGTACTGGGCTCAAAACATGCAGCCCTGATATCTCTCATGATAGCAGGTGGTTAAGTAGAAATTTGCTGCTCGGCTGAGCCTGCAGGAGCAAACGTATGCTAAAAATGTTCGTAGAATGAGCTTTTCAGTGAAGAGCAGCCAGGCACATTTTAGCAAGTTTTACTTGTAAGTGGCATTGGAAATGCTTTTCAGGCTCAGTACTGGGCTCAAAACATGCAGCCCTGATGTCTCTCATGAATGCAGGTGGTTAAGTCGAAATTCGCAGCTCGGCTGACCCAGCAGGAGCAAACGTATGCCAAAAATGTACGCAGAATGAGCTCTTCAGTGAAGAGCAACCAGGCACATTTTAGCAAGTTTTACTTGTAAGTGGGGTTGAAACGCTTTTCAGGCTCAGTACTGGGCTCAAAACATGCAGCCCTGAGGTCTCTCATTATAGGAGGTGGTTAAATAGAAATTTGCTGCTCGGCTGACCCAGCAGGAGCAAATGTATGCCAAAAATGTACGCAGAACCAACTTTTCAGTGAAGAGCAGCCAGGCACATTTTAGCAAGTTTTACTTGTAAGTGGGGTTGGAAACGCTTTTCAGGCTCAGTACTGGGCTCAAAACATGCAGCCCTGAGGTCTCTCATGATATTAGGTGGTTAAGTAGAAATTTGCCGCTCGGCTGATCTAGCAGGAGCAAACATATGCGAAAAATGTTCGTAGAATGAGTTTTTCAGTGAAGAGCAGCCAGGCACATTTTAGCAAGTTTTACTTGTAAGTGGGGTTGGAAACGCTTTTCAGGCTTAGTACTGGGATCAAAACATGCAGCCCTGATGTCTCTCATTAAGCAGGTGGTTAAGTAGAAATTCGCTGCTCGGCCGACCCTGCAGGAGCAAATGTATGCCAAAAATGTACACAGAATGAGCTTTTCAGTGAAGAGCAACCAGGCACATTTTAGCAAGTTTTACTTGTAAGTGGGGTTGGAAACGCTTTTCAGGCTCAGTACAGGGCTCAAAACATGCAGCCCTGATGTCTCTCATGATAGCAGGTGGTTAAGTAGAAATTCGCTGCTCGGCTGACACGGCAGGAGCAAACGTATGCCAAAAATGTACGCAGAATGAGCTCTTCAGTGAAAAGCAGCCAGGCACATTTTAGCAAGTTTTATTTGTCAGTGGGGTTGGAAACGCTTTTCAGGCTCAGTACTGGGCTCCAAACATGCAGCCCTGAAGTCTCTCATGATAGCAGGTGGTTAAGTAGAAATTTGCTGCTCGGCTGACCCAGCAGGAGCAAACGTATGCCAAAAATGTACGCAGAATGAGCTTTTCAGTGAAGAGCAGCCAGGCCCATTTTAGCAAGTTTTACTTTTTAAGTGGGGTTGTAAAAGCTTTTCAGGCTCAGTACTGGGCTCAAAACATGCAGCCCTGAGGTCTCTCATGATAGGAGGTGGTTAAGTAGAAATTTGCCGCTCGGCTGATCCAGCAGGAGCAAACATATGCGAAAAATGTTCGTAGAATGAGTTTTTCAGTGAAGAGCAGCCAAGCACATTTTAGCAAGTTTTACTTGTAAGTGGGGTTGGAAACGCTTTTCAGGCTTAGTACTGGGATCAAAACATGCAGCCCTGATGTCTCTCATGATAGCAGGTGGTTAAGTAGAAATTCGCTACTCGGCTGACCCTGCAGGAGCAAACGTATGCTAAAAATGTTCGTAGAATGAGCTTTTCAGTGAAGAGCAGCCAGGCACATTTTAGCAAGTTTTACTTGTAAGTGGGGTTGGAAATGCTTTTCAGGCTCAGTACTGGGCTCAAAACATGCAGCCCTGATGTCTCTCATGATAGCAGGTGGTTAAGTAGAAATTCGCCGCTCGGCTGACCCAGCAGGAGCAAACGTATGGCAAAAATGTACGCAGAATGAGCTTTTCAGTGAAGAGCAACCAAACACATTTGAGCAACTTTTACTTGTAAGTGGGGTTGAAAAACTTTTCAGGCTCAGTACTGGGCTCAAAACATGCAGCCCTGAGGTCTCTCATGATAGGAGGTGGTTAAGTAGAAATTTGCTGCTCGGCTGACGCAACAGGAGCAAACGTATGCCAAAAATGTACGCAGAACCAGCTTTTCAGTGAAGAGCATCCAGGCACATTTTAGCAAGTTTTACTTGTAAGTGGGGTTGGAAACGCTTTTCAGGCTCAGTACTGGGCTCAAAAGATGCAGCCCTGAGGTCTCTCATGATAGGAGGTGGTTAAGTAGAAATTTGCCGCTCGGCTGATCCAGCAGGAGCAAACATATGCGAAAAATGTTCGTAGAATGAGCTTTTCAGTGAAGAGCAGCCAGGCACATTTTAGCAAGTTTTACTTGTAAGTGGGGTTGGAAACGCTTTTCAGGCTCTGTACTGGGATCAAAACATGCAGCCCTGATGTCCCTCATGATAGCAGGTGGTTAAGTAGAAATTGGCTGCTCGGCTGACCCTGCAGGAGCAAACGTATGCCAAAAATGTACGTAGAATGAGCTTTTCAGTGAATAGCAGCCAGGCACATTTTAGCAAGTTTTACTTGTAAGAGGGGTTGGAAACGCTTTTCAGGCTCAGTACTGGGCTCAAAAGATGCATCCCTGATGTCTCTCATGATAGCAGGTGGTTAAGTAGAAATTCGCCTCTCGGCTGACCCAGCAGGAGCAAACATATGCCAAAAATGTATGCAGAATGAGCTTTTCAGTGAAGAGCAACCAGGCACATTTTAGCAAGTTTTACTTGTAAGTGGGGTTGGAAACACTTTTCAGGCTCAGTACTGGGCTCAAAACATGCAGCCCTGATGTCTCTCATGATAGCAGGTGGTTAAGTAGAAATTCGCTGCTCGGCTGACCCGGCAGGAGCAAACGTATGCCAAAAATGTACACAGAATGAGCTTTTCAGTGAAGAGCAGCCAGGCACATTTTAGCAAGTTTTACTTTTAAGTGGGGTTGGAAACGTTTTTCAGGCTCAGTACTGGGCTCAAAACATGCAGCCCTGATGTCTCTCATGATAGCAGGTGGTTAAGTAGAAATTCGCTGCTCGGCTGACCCTGCAGGAGCAAACGTATGCTAAAAATGTTCGTAGAATGAGCTTTTCAGTGAAGAGCAGCCAGGCACATTTTAGCAAGTTTTACTTGTAAGTGGGGTTGGAAATGCTTTTCAGGCTCAGTACTGGGCTCAAAACATACAGCCCTGATGTCTCTCATGATAGCAGGTGGTTAAGTAGAAATTCGCCGCTCGGCTGACCCAGCAGGAGCAAACGTATGCCAAAAATGTACGCAGAATGAGCTTTTCAGTGAAGAGCAACCAGTCACATTTTAGCAAGTTTTACTTGTAAGTGGGATTGGAAACCCTTTTCAGGCTCAGTACTGGGCTCAAAACATGCAGCCCTGATGTCTCTCATGATAGCAGGTGGTTAAGTAGAAATTTGCTGCTCGGCTGACCCGGCAGGATAAACGTATGCCGAAAATGTACGCAGAATGAGCTTTTCAGTGAAGAGCAGCCAGGCACATTTTAGCAAGTTTTACTTGTAAGTGGGGTTGGAAACGCTTTTCAGGCTCAGTACTGGGCTCAAAAGATGCATCCCTGATGTCTCTCATGATAGCAGGTGGTTAAGTAGAAATTCGCCTCTCGGCTGACCCAGCAGGAGCAAACATATGCCAAAAATGTATGCAGAATGAGCTTTTCAGTGAAGAGCAACCAGGCACATTTTAGCAAGTTTTACTTGTAAGTGGGGTTGGAAACACTTTTCAGGCTCAGTTCTGGGCTCAAAACATGCAGCCCTGATGTCTCTCATGATAGCAGGTGGTTAAGTAGAAATTCGCTGCTCGGTTGACCCGGCAGGAGCAAACGTATGCCAAAAATGTACGCAGAATGAGCTTTTCAGTGAAGAGCAGCCAGGCACATTTTAGCAAGTTTTACTTTTAAGTGGGGTTGGAAACGTTTTTCAGGCTCAGTACTGGGCTCAAAACATGCAGCCCTGATGTCTCTCATGATAGCAGGTGGTTAAGTAGAAATTCGCTGCTCGGCTGACCCTGCAGGAGCAAACGTATGCTAAAAATGTTCGTAGAATGAGCTTTTCAGTGAAGAGCAGCCAGGCACATTTTAGCAAGTTTTACTTGTAAGTGGGGTTGGAAAGGCTTTTCAGGCTCAGTACTGGGCTCAAAACATGCAGCCCTGATGTCTCTCATGATAGCAGGTGGTTAAGTAGAAATTCGCCGCTCGGCTGACCCAGCAGGAGCAAACGTATGCCAAAAATGTACGCAGAATGAGCTTTTCAGTGAAGAGCAACCAGTCACATTTTAGCAAGTTTTACTTGTAAGTGGGATTGGAAACCCTTTTCAGGCTCAGTACTGGGCTCAAAACATGCAGCCCTGATGTCTCTCATGATAGCAGGTGGTTAAGTAGAAATTTGCTGCTCGGCTGACCCGGCAGGATAAACGTATGCCAAAAATGTACGCAGAATGAGCTTTTCAGTGAAGAGCAGCCAGGCACATTTTAGCAAGTTTTACTTGTAAGTGGGGTTGGAAACGCTTTTCAGGCTCAGTACTGGGCTCAAAACATGCAGCCCTGAGGTCTCTCATGATAGGAGGTGGTTAAGTAGAAATTCGCCGCTCGGCTGATCTAGCAGGAGCAAACATATGCGAAAAATGTTCGTAGAATGAGTTTTTCAGTGAAGAGCAGCCAGGCACATTTTAGCAAGTTTTACTTGTAAGTGGGGTTGGAAACGCTTTTCAGGCTTAGTACTGGGATCAAAACATGCAGCCCTGATGCCTCTCATTAAGCAGGTGGTTAAGTAGAAATTTGCTGCTCGGCTGACCCTGCAGGAGCAAATGTATGCCAAAAATGTACACAGAATGAGCTTTTCAGTGTAGAGCAACCAGGCACATTTTAGCAAGTTTTACTTGTAAGTGGGGTTGGAAACGCTTTTCAGGCTCAGTACAGGGCTCAAAACATGCAGCCCTGATGTCTCTCATGATAGCAGGTGGTTAAGTAGAAATTCGCTGCTCGGCTGACACGGCAGGAGCAAACGTATGCCAAAAATGTACGCAGAATGAGCTTTTAAGTGAAGAGCAACCAGGCACATTTTAGCAAGTTTTACTTGTAAGTGTACGCAGAATGAGCTTTTCAGTGAAGAGCAGCCAGGCACATTTTAGCAAGTTTTACTTTTTAAGTGGGGTTGTAAAAGCTTTTCAGGCTCAGTACTGGGCTCAAAAGATGCAGCCCTGAGGTCTCTCATGATAGCAGGTGGTTAAGTAGAAATTCGCCGCTCGGCTGACCCAGCAGGAGCAAACGTATGCCAAAAATGTACGCAGAATGAGCTTTTAAGTGAAGAGCAACCAGGCACATTTTAGCAAGTTTTACTTGTAAGTGGGGTTGGAAACGCTTTTCAGGCTCAGTACTGGGCTCAAAACATGCAGCCCTGATGTCTCTCATGATAGCAGGTGGTTAAGTAGAAATTCGCTGCTCGGGTGACCCGGCAGGAGCAACCGTATGCCAAAAATGTATGCAGAATGAGCTTTTCAGTGAAGAGCAGCCAGGCACATTTGAGCAAGTTTTACTTGTAAGTGGGGTTGGAAACGCTTTTCAGGCTCAGTACTGGGCTCAAAAGATGCAGCCCTGAGGTCTCTCATGATAGGAGGTGGTTAAGTAGAAATTCGCCGCTCGGCTGATCCAGCAGCAGCAAACATATGCGAAAAATGTTCGTGAATGAGCTTTTCAGTGAAGAGCAGCCAGGCACATTTTAGCAAGTTTTACTTGTAAGTGGGGGTGGAAACGCTTTTCAGGCTCAGTACTGGGCTCAAAACATGCAGCCCTGATGTCTCTCATGATAGCAGGTGGTTAAGTAGAAATTCGCTGCTCGGCTGACCCTGCAGGAGCAAACGTATGCTAAAAATGTTCGTAGAATGAGCTTTTCAGTGAAGAGCAGCAGGCACATTTTAGCAAGTTTTACTTGTAAGTGGGGTTGAAAATGCTTTTCAGGCTCAGTACTGGGCTCAAAACATGCCCCCCTGATGTCTCTCATGATAGCAGGTGGTTAAGTAGAAATTCGCAGCTCGGCTGACCCAGCAGGAGCAAACGTATGCCAAAAATGTACGCAGAATGAGCTTTTCAGTGTAGAGCAGCCAGGCACATTTTAGCAAGTTTTACTTGTAAGTGGGGTTGGAAATGCTTTTCAGGCTCAGTACTGGGCTCAAAACATGCAGCCCTGATGTCTCTCATGATAGCAGGTGGTTAAGTAGAAATTCGCCGCTCGGCTGACCAAGCAGGAGCAAACGTATGCCAAAAATGTACGCAGAATGAGCTTTTCAGTGAAGAGCAACCAAACACATTTGAGCAACTTTTACTTGTAAGTGGGGTTGAAACGCTTTTCAGGCTCAGTACTGGGCTCAAAACATGCAGCCCTGAGGTCTCTCATGATAGGAGGTGGTTAAGTAGAAATTTGCTGCTCTGCTGACCCAACAGGAGCAAACGTATGCCAAAAATGTACGCAGAACCAGCTTTTCAGTGAAGAGCATCCAGGCACATTTTAGCAAGTTTTACTTGTAAGTGGGGTAGGAAACGCTTTTCAGGCTCAGTACTGGGCTCAAAAGATGCAGCCCTGAGGTCTCTCATGATAGGAGGTGGTTAAGTAGAAATTCGCCGCTCGGCTGATCCAGCAGGAGCAAACATATGCGAAAAATGTTCGTAGAATGAGCTTTTCAGTGAAGAGCAGCCAGGCACATTTTAGCAAGTTTTACTTGTAAGTGGGGTTGGAAACGCTTTTCAGGCTCAGTACTGGGATCAAAACATGCAGCCCTGATGTCTCTCATGATAGCAGGTGGTTAAGTAGAATTTCGCTGCTCGGCTGACCCTGCAGGAGCAAACGTATGCCAAAAATGTACGTAGAATGAGCTTTTCAGTGAATAGCAGCCAGGCACATTTTAGCAAGTTTTACTTGTAAGAGGGGTTGGAAACATTTTCAGGCTCAGTACTGGGCTCAAAACATGCAGCCCTGATGTCTCTCATGATAGCAGGTGGTTAAGTAGAAATTCGCCGCTCGGCTGACCCAGCAGGAGCAAACGTATGCCAAAAATGTACGCAGAATGAGCTTTTCAGTGAAGAGCAACCAGTCACATTTTAGCAAGTTTTACTTGTAAGTGGAATTGGAAACCCTTTTCAGGCTCAGTACTGGGCTCAAAACATGCAGCCCTGATGTCTCTCATGATAGCAGGTGGTTAAGTAGAAATTTGCTGCTCGGCTGACCCTGCAGGAGCAAACGTATGCCAAAAATGTACGTAGAATGAGCTTTTCAGTGAATAGCAGCCAGGCACATTTTAGCAAGTTTTACTTGTAAGAGGGGTTGGAAACATTTTCAGGCTCAGTACTGGGCTCAAAACATGCAGCCCTGATGTCTCTCATGATAGCAGGTGGTTAAGTAGAAATTCGCCGCTCGGCTGACCCAGCAGGATAAACGTATGCCAAAAATGTACGCAGAATGAGCTTTTCAGTGAAGAGCAGCCAGGCACATTTTAGCAAGTTTTACTTGTAAGTGGGGCTGGAAACGCTTTTCAGGCTCAGTACTGGGCTCAAAACATGCAGCCCTGATGTCTCTCATGATAGCAGGTGGTTAAGTAGAAATTTGCTGCTCGGCTGAGCCTGCAGGAGCAAACGTATGCTAAAAATGTTCGTAGAATGAGCTTTTCAGTGAAGAGCAGCCAGGCACATTTTAGCAAGTTTTACTTGTAAGTGGCATTGGAAATGCTTTTCAGGCTCAGTACTGGGCTCAAAACATGCAGCCCTGATGTCTCTCATGAATGCAGGTGGTTAAGTAGAAATTCGCAGCTCGGCTGACCCAGCAGGAGCAAACGTATGCCAAAAATGTACGCAGAATGAGCTCTTCAGTGAAGAGCAACCAGGCACATTTTAGCAAGTTTTACTTGTAAGTGGGGTTGAAACGCTTTTCAGGCTCAGTACTGGGCTCAAAACATGCAGCCCTGAGGTCTCTCATTATAGGAGGTGGTTAAATAGAAATTTGCTGCTCGGCTGACCCAGCAGGAGCAAATGTATGCCAAAAATGTACGCAGAACCAACTTTTCAGTGAAGAGCAGCCAGGCACATTTTAGCAAGTTTTACTTGTAAGTGGGGTTGGAAACGCTTTTCAGGCTCAGTCCTGGGCTCAAGACATGCAGCCCTGAGGTCTCTCATGATATTAGGTGGTTAAGTAGAAATTTGCCGCTCGGCTGATCTAGCAGGAGCAAACATATGCGAAAAATGTTCGTAGAATGAGTTTTTCAGTGAAGAGCAGCCAGGCACATTTTAGCAAGTTTTACTTGTAAGTGGGGTTGGAAACGCTTTTCAGGCTTAGTACTGGGATCAAAACATGCAGCCCTGATGTCTCTCATTAAGCAGGTGGTTAAGTAGAAATTCGCTGCTCGGCTGACCCTGCAGGAGCAAATGTATGCCAAAAATGTACACAGAATGAGCTTTTCAGTGAAGAGCAACCAGGCACATTTTAGCAAGTTTTACTTGTAAGTGGGGTTGGAAACGCTTTTCAGGCTCAGTACAGGGCTCAAAACATGCAGCCCTGATGTCTCTCATGATAGCAGGTGGTTAAGTAAAAATTCGCTGCTCGGCTGACACGGCAGGAGCAAACGTATGCCAAAAATGTACGCAGAATGAGCTCTTCAGTGAAAAGCAGCCAGGCACATTTTAGCAAGTTTTACTTGTCAGTGGGGTTGGAAACGCTTTTCAGGCTCAGTACTGGGCTCCAAACATGCAGCCCTGAAGTCTCTCATGATAGCAGGTGGTTAAGTAGAAATTCGCTGCTCAGCTGAGCCTGCAGGAGCAAACGTATGCCAAAAATGTACGCAGAATGAGCTTTTCAGTGAAGAGCAGCCAGGCCCATTTTAGCAAGTTTTACTTTTTAAGTGGGGTTGTAAAAGCTTTTCAGGCTCAGTACTGGGCTCAAAACATGCAGCCCTGATGTCTCTCATGATAGCAGGTGGTTAAGTAGAAATTCGCTGCTCGGCTGACCCTGCAGGAGCAAACATATGCTAAAAATGTTCGTAGAATGAGCTTTTCAGTGAAGAGCAGCCAGGCACATTTTAGCAAGTTTTACTTGTAAGTGGGGTTGGAAATGCTTTTCAGGCTCAGTACTGGGCTCAAAACATGCAGCCCTGATGTCTCTCATGATAGCAGGTGGTTAAGTAGAAATTCGCCGCTCGGCTAACCCAGCAGGAGCAAACGTATGCCAAAAATGTACGCAGAATGAGCTTTTCAGTGAAGAGCAACCAGTCACATTTTAGCAAGTTTTACTTGTAAGTGGGATTGGAAACCCTTTTCAGGCTCAGTACTAGGCTCAAAACATGCAGCCCTGATGTCTCTCATGATAGCAGGTGGTTAAGTAGAAATTTGCTGCTCGGCTGACCCGGCAGGATAAACGTATGCCAAAAATGTACGCAGAATGAGCTTTTCAGTGAAGAGCAGCCAGGCACATTTTAGCAAGTTTTACTTGTAAGTGGGGTTGGAAACGCTTTTCAAGCTCAGTACTGGACTCAAAACATGCAGCCCTGATGTCTCTCATGATAGCAGGTGGTTAAGTAGAAATTCGCTGCTCAGCTGAGCCTGCAGGAGCAAACGTATGCTAAAAATGTTCGTAGAATGAGCTTTTCAGTGAAGAGCAGCCAGGCACATTTTAGCAAGTTTTACTTGGAAGTGGCATTGGAAATGCTTTTCAGGCTCAGTACTGGGCTCAAAACATGCAGCCCTGATGTCTCTCATGAATGCAGGTGGTTAAGTAGAAATTCGCAGCTCGGCTGACCCAGCCGGAGCAAACGTATGCCAAAAATGTACGCATAATGAGCTCTTCAGTGAAGAGCAACCAGGCACATTTTAGCAAGTTTTACTTGTAAGTGGGGTTGAAACGCTTTTCAGGCTCAGTACTGGGCTCAAAACATGCAGCCCTGAGGTCTCTCATTATAGGAGGTGGTTAAGTAGAAATTCGCTGCTCGGCTGACCCTGCAGGAGCAAACGTATGCCAAAAATGTACGTAGAATGAGCTTTTCAGTGAATAGCAGCCAGGCACATTTTAGCAAGTTTTACTTGTAAGAGGGGTTGGAAACGCTTTTCAGGCTCAGTACTGGGCTCAAAAGATGCATCCCTGATGTCTCTCATGATAGCAGGTGGTTAAGTAGAAATTCGTCTCTCGGCTGACCCAGCAGGAGCAAACGTATGCCAAAAATGTATGCAGAATGAGCTTTTCAGTGAAGAGCAACCAGGCACATTTTAGCAAGTTTTACTTGTAAGTGGGGTTGGAAACGCTTTTCAGGCTCAGTACTGGGCTCAAAACATGCAGCCCTGATGTCTCTCATGATAGCAGGTGGTTAAGTAGAAATTTGCTGCTCGGCTGACCCGGCAGGAGCAAACGTATGCCAAAAATGTACGCAGAATGAGCTTTTCAGTGAAGAGCAGCCAGGCACATTTTAGCAAGTTTTACTTGTAAGTGGGATTGGAAACCCTTTTCAAGCTCAGTACTGGGCTCAAAACATGCAGCCCTGATGTCTCTCATGATAGCAGGTGGTTAAGTAGAAATTTGCTGCTCGGCTGACCCAGCAGGAGCAAACGTATGCCAAAAATGTACGCAGAATGAGCTCTTCAGTGAAGAGCAACCAGGCACATTTTAGCAAGTTTTACTTGTAAGTGGGGTTGAAACGCTTTTCAGGCTCAGTACTGGGCTCAAAACATGCAGCCCTGATGTCTCTCATGATAGCAGGTGGTTAAGTAGAAATTCGCTGCTCAGCTGAGCCTGCAGGAGCAAACGTATGCTAAAAATGTTCGTAGAATGAGCTTTTCAGTGAAGAGCAGCCAGGCACATTTTAGCAAGTTTTACTTGTAAGTGGGATTGGAAACCCTTTTCAGGCTCAGTACTAGGCTCAAAACATGCAGCCCTGATGTCTCTCATGATAGCAGGTGGTTAAGTAGAAATTCGCTGCTCGGCTGACCCTGCAGGAGCAAATGTATGCCAAAAATGTACACAGAATGAGCTTTTCAGTGAAGAGCAACCAGGCACATTTTAGCAAGTTTTACTTGTAAGTGGGGTTGGAAACGCTTTTCAGGCTCAGTACAGGGCTCAAAACATGCAGCCCTGATGTCTCTCATGATAGCAGGTGGTTAAGTAAAAATTCGCTGCTCGGCTGACACGGCAGGAGCAAACGTATGCCAAAAATGTACGCAGAATGAGCTCTTCAGTGAAAAGCAGCCAGGCACATTTTAGCAAGTTTTACTTGTCAGTGGGGTTGGAAACGCTTTTTAGGCTCAGTACTGGGCTCCAAACATGCAGCCCTGAAGTCTCTCATGATAGCAGGTGGTTAAGTAGAAATTCGCTGCTCGGCTGACCCGGCAGGAGCAAACGTATGCCAAAAATGTACGCAGAATGAGCTTTTCAGTGAAGAGCAGCCAGGCCCATTTTAGCAAGTTTTACTTTTTAAGTGGGGTTGTAAAAGCTTTTCAGGCTCAGTACTGGGCTCAAAACATGCAGCCCTGATGTCTCTCATGATAGCAGGTGGTTAAGTAGAAATTCGCTGCTCGGCTGACCCTGCAGGAGCAAACATATGCTAAAAATGTTCGTAGAATGAGCTTTTCAGTGAAGAGCAGCCAGGCACATTTTAGCAAGTTTTACTTGTAAGTGGGGTTGGAATTGCTTTTCAGGCTCAGTACTGGGCTCAAAACATGCAGCCCTGATGTCTCTCATGATAGCAGGTGGTTAAGTAGAAATTCGCCGCTCGGCTAACCCAGCAGGAGCAAACGTATGCCAAAAATGTACGCAGAATGAGCTTTTCAGTGAAGAGCAACCAGTCACATTTTAGCAAGTTTTACTTGTAAGTGGGATTGGAAACCCTTTTCAGGCTCAGTACTAGGCTCAAAACATGCAGCCCTGATGTCTCTCATGATAGCAGGTGGTTAAGTAGAAATTTGCTGCTCGGCTGACCCGGCAGGATAAACGTATGCCAAAAATGTACGCAGAATGAGCTTTTCAGTGAAGAGCAGCCAGGCACATTTTAGCAAGTTTTACTTGTAAGTGGGGTTGGAAACGCTTTTCAAGCTCAGTACTGGACTCAAAACATGCAGCCCTGATGTCTCTCATGATAGCAGGTGGTTAAGTAGAAATTCGCTGCTCAGCTGAGCCTGCAGGAGCAAACGTATGCTAAAAATGTTCGTAGAATGAGCTTTTCAGTGAAGAGCAGCCAGGCACATTTTAGCAAGTTTTACTTGGAAGTGGCATTGGAAATGCTTTTCAGGCTCAGTACTGGGCTCAAAACATGCAGCCCTGATGTCTCTCATGAATGCAGGTGGTTAAGTAGAAATTCGCAGCTCGGCTGACCCAGCCGGAGCAAACGTATGCCAAAAATGTACGCATAATGAGCTCTTCAGTGAAGAGCAACCAGGCACATTTTAGCAAGTTTTACTTGTAAGTGGGGTTGAAACGCTTTTCAGGCTCAGTACTGGGCTCAAAACATGCAGCCCTGAGGTCTCTCATTATAGGAGGTGGTTAAGTAGAAATTCGCTGCTCGGCTGACCCTGCAGGAGCAAACGTATGCCAAAAATGTACGTAGAATGAGCTTTTCAGTGAATAGCAGCCAGGCACATTTTAGCAAGTTTTACTTGTAAGAGGGGTTGGAAACGCTTTTCAGGCTCAGTACTGGGCTCAAAAGATGCATCCCTGATGTCTCTCATGATAGCAGGTGGTTAAGTAGAAATTCGTCTCTCGGCTGACCCAGCAGGAGCAAACGTATGCCAAAAATGTATGCAGAATGAGCTTTTCAGTGAAGAGCAACCAGGCACATTTTAGCAAGTTTTACTTGTAAGTGGGGTTGGAAACGCTTTTCAGGCTCAGTACTGGGCTCAAAACATGCAGCCCTGATGTCTCTCATGATAGCAGGTGGTTAAGTAGAAATTTGCTGCTCGGCTGACCCGGCAGGAGCAAACGTATGCCAAAAATGTACGCAGAATGAGCTTTTCAGTGAAGAGCAGCCAGGCACATTTTAGCAAGTTTTACTTGTAAGTGGGATTGGAAACCCTTTTCAAGCTCAGTACTGGGCTCAAAACATGCAGCCCTGATGTCTCTCATGATAGCAGGTGGTTAAGTAGAAATTTGCTGCTCGGCTGACCCAGCAGGAGCAAACGTATGCCAAACATGTACGCAGAATGAGCTCTTCAGTGAAGAGCAACCAGGCACATTTTAGCAAGTTTTACTTGTAAGTGGGGTTGAAACGCTTTTCAGGCTCAGTACTGGGCTCAAAACATGCAGCCCTGATGTCTCTCATGATAGCAGGTGGTTAAGTAGAAATTCGCTGCTCAGCTGAGCCTGCAGGAGCAAACGTATGCTAAAAATGTTCGTAGAATGAGCTTTTCAGTGAAGAGCAGCCAGGCACATTTTAGC